>NC_140586.1:817160215-819560215 GCF_964204655.1 Triturus cristatus | reverse complement strand
AAGTACAGGAAAGAACTGTGAACAGGCAGTTCACTGCTGTCGCTTTTCACATACTTGTGAGACCTTGAATCTTGCCCGAAACTTATTGCATGTCAACATAAATGTTTTAATAGCACAGGTTTAAAACTTAGGCCATTTGGGTTAAAAAAAATAGATAAATGAATTTGTATAAATCTCAAAGTATTTTTAGACAAATATGTTTATGTTTGATTTTGTATGTAGCACTAATTGCAAAGTGTATGTATCTATTTTGTTTAAATCAAATGCATAGTTGACTTGGTGTCTTTTGTGCATTTTTGACATTTCTTTCATTTCTTTCCCTCTTTCTTCCCTTTTAACTTATAATTGACAGACTGCCTGTCTAATGCTAGTGCTCTTTACTTCTACTGTCACTGTCATTTAATCATTTTTAGCTCGAGTTTTATGCATGCTGCTCAAGTTCCTGTTAAAGATAATTTAAAGAAAAATAATAAAAGTGGTAAAAATAATTAGGGAGAGCTCGTATTTCTGAAACGTTTTGTCAGTGGTATTTAATATATGTTGGCACATAAACGAATACCTTTCTTATGTTTCACTTGATTGGTGAGTATTATGACCTGTCTTTTTACTTGCAACTTTAACAATAGCATAGTTCACACTACAAACTCAATTGTTTCTAAGTGCTCAAATCAAAATCATTATCATTACTGAACTAATTATACGACTTTTGTTAATCCTTGAAAGATGAGTTGGCGCTCCAGGGTTAAAACCTTTCACACGCAAAACACATGGCACACAGTCCTCTCACACGTAGGCCTGGACAAAACTTAAATTACGCCAGCATAAATCATGTAAAGTTGTGTTATGCGAAATTCCTGAAATTATACCAGTATGCCACTTTGCCTAGTTACACACCATTTGTGACAAACTTTACTGCGATCATACAGGAGAAATAGAACTCAAGCAAATGCTGTTCGCAGTGCGTCTTTTTTCGCACTATTTTTTTTTGCTTGTAATGGGTTCTTGCTTCAAAAATTGCCACAATGGCTCATTGTGCATTAAAATATAATGCTAAATGACGGATTTGCATTTCACATATTTACATGTAATTTTGCAGAAATGTTCACACACTTACGCAAAAGTAAATTATGTGAATTTTGCACACTCCTGCTCACAGGGCAGTGACCCAGTCCAGCTCACTTCCCTGCACAGCTGTCTGTGCAAAACCCAGGGGCATATTTACAAGAAAGTGGCGGAGTGTGGCGTTAGCCTCCTTGGCTTAACGCTGTGCCCCGCCACTTCTAAAACGCATGCTGCACCGTATTTACAAGAATACAGTGCCACCTTGCGTTTCCCCCTGCACTGGCGCTAATTTAGATGCCTATAGCCAACACAGGCACCCTTGCACTATGGTGCAAGGGTGGTTGCGTTGAGGGGAATGATTATTTATGTGCAGGAAGGTTTACATGTATGTGCAGGAAGGTTTCCCTTCCTGCACATAAACAATCTGAAATGGCATTTTGAAACTTCTATTTGTGCTGCTTAATGCAGCAAACATAGAAGTTGCAAAACATCATTTTTTTAATGATTGTTTATGTGCAAGAAGGGGCGCCTTCCTGCACATAAACAATCAATGGTGTTTTGCTGTTACTATGTGTGCTGCACAAGCCAGCACACATGGAAACAGCAAAAATGAGGAGAAATTAAACATTTTCGCTTGTTGCAACAGGGTAAGACCAGGTTTTCCCTGGTCTTCATTTTGGTGCTGCCACATATTTACACCACCCTTGTAAATATGGGGCAGCCTCAAAATCAATGGGTGTTGCAGTGGAACACCCACCACAACACCCATTGCCCGCCCCTTTCACACTAAGTATAGCATGAAAGGGTGCCTTATTCACAAGGCACTGTTACGCCACAGTAAGTGTCTTAACACTGCCTTGTGAATAAGGCGATGCCCTTATCGCCACCACTTTGAGAAAAGATACGTTGTGGTGGAGATAGGGGCTTGTAAATGTGCCCCTCAGTTTGCATCCAAGCTTGGTCATAGCGAACAGCCAAGTCCTGTTTAGAGTTCATCCTAGACGTCAATTCACCAAAATGCCAGGGGTAGCAGAAGTGACATCACATGCCCTTTGACCTCCACTTTGACTCACACATGCACATACACACAAATGCATTCATATATACTGTTAGAAATGGGGGTCTCTAGTTGGCAAAGGTAGGTACCTTTGTCTAAATAGGGACACTTGCTTCTAGTCAGGGTAAGGGGGATACACACTTTATGTAACCCCTGCTCACCCCCTGGATAGCTTGGCACGAGCAGACAGACATATCCCAAAGGCAATGTGTAAAGTATTTGTACTCAAAACACAGAGTAATACAGTGATAACACCACAAATGGATACCACACCAATTTAAGAAAAATAAAGTATCTTTATCTAAACTCAACATGGGCAAAATGACATAAATCCAACATAAGATATAACTTTAAAACAGTTATTGCAAAAATAAAGTTTGTAGAAAACAAATAGCTCCACCTGGGGCTATTATGACGTCGTCACAGCAATAAATCCAAAGGACGGCACCGACTGCATGATGCGTGGCATCGGGCACAGAGACACTCGGACCCCCAAACAAACAGTACCTTTGGAAACAAAGTCTATGACGATGCACTGCGTCATGGAGGTGAGGCGTCGGTGCCGAGGTCTAGGCCAGCTCCCTGTCCTGCCAAGGGGGAGGCGAGGCTTCGTGTCCACGAGGAGGGGACGTGTCGAAACCAGGACAGGGGAAGTCGGTTCCATCGGTGGTGAGGCGTCGGTTCCGGTGTGAAGTTGGCGAGTTCGTGGATTCACTCTCTGCGGTTATCGGTGCCATGATAACAGGATGCAAGCGAAGGCGATGACGGAGTCACTGCGAGCGCTGGCATCAGGATGCAGGCATCGGCAGGCATCGAAGGGTGTTGGAGCTGCAGTGGAGGCCGGGCGGTGCTTCGTGCACTTCACAAGCGGTGCCCCTGGCCTCGGTACAGGTCACGGCATCACAGCAGCGTTGCTGATGGCATCGGAGACAGGTTTTCTTACATCTCTTAGGTTTCTTCTAGCTCGCAAGAGCAGGAACAACCTCCAGACGCACAAAACTGGAATAGATATCTCCTGGCAAGTCGGAACTCTCAGCAATAGAGTTCGGGGGAGCTGGGGGTGAAGTCTTTGTGTCCCTGAGACTTCAGAACAGGAGGCCAGCACACACAGGCCCTTGGAGGTTCTTCTTCAAGCAGGTTCACAGCAAAGTTCCAGTCTTTGTGCTTTTCTTGGCAGAAACAGCAAGCAACTGAAGGCCAAACCCCACACAGCAAACAGCAAATGGGTAGTACTCCTCCTCACAGCTTTTCAGCTTTTCTCCTTGGCAAATGTTCCTCTTGAGTCCGTAAGTGATCTAAAGCTCTGGGATTTAAGGTCTACTACTTATACCCCATTTCTCTTTGTTCTGTTATGCTATGTTATTAACACTTATATCGCGCACGGATACTCAAGAGTGTCCCGGCGCGGAGCTGAGAGGAACTGTGGATTAATTTGAGAGCAGAATCTTTACCTGCTTCTTAAACAGCCTGGGGTCTTGAGTATTCCGCAGTTCATATGGAAGGGAATTCCAGGCTTCCGCTGCCTTAAAAGATAGAGAACTGCCCCCCATTCGAGTAAGGCGAAAGCGGGGTATCACTGCAAGACGCTGCGCCGCTGAATGCAATTGTCTTCAGGGGACATAAAAACCAAAGCGTCTCCTAAGATAGGGTGTGCCAGATCCGTGGAGAGCTCTATGGGCAAGAATGAGGGCTTTGAACTGGACACGTTGAGCCACAGGAAGCCAGTGTAGGTCCCGTAGTTGTTATTTTACACTCGATCTTCCTGAAATGCCGAGAAGAACTCTAGCTGCGGGATTTTGTATAGTTTGCAATTTTTTCAGCTGGTATCCAGGCAGGCCAATATACAGTGCGCTTTGTGAAAGGTTCTCTGAGCCCAATATAAACCAGTTATGTCCTCACTGGTGCAGTATGATCACAGGGAGTGGAGACAGATTTGTGCAAGGGCGACAGGCCCTATTCAGGTGCAAGGAAATCTCCTCCCACTACTCTAAATGCAGTCATGCCCTATTCAGCTCAGCTTTGAGTCATCCAGGAAGGGCCAGGTACACCTCAAGGCCCTCAGTGGCTGTCTACAGTGAATGCGCATCCCAGCCCCTGTCACTACAAACCCAGACAGCCAATCCACATAAAGACAGAGACACAGAGATTGGTTACACAAGAAAATGCCTTCTTTCTGAAAGTGGCATTTTCAAACAGACAATTTAAAAACCATCTTTACTAAAATATGTGTTATTAAATTCTGAGTTCATAGAGCCTAAACTTTATTCCTCTATCTTGTTCCAATGGGAAGTTATACTTGTAAGATGTTACAAAGTATTTCAAATTCTATCCTATAGGGCAGATAGCCTTTCAATAGTGAAAAACGAAATTGGCAGTATTTCACTTTCAGAACATGTCACACACACCAGCACATGTCCTACCTTTTCACATACACTGCATCCTGCCCATGGGGATACCCTGGGCCTACCATAGGGGTGCCTTACATGCAAGAAAACGGAAGTTTAATGCCTGGCAAGTGGGTGCACTTGCCAGGTTGACATGGCAGTAAAAAACTGCGTGCAGACACAGGCTACTCATGTGGGTGGCACAATCAGTGCTGCAGGCCCAATAGTAGCATTTGATTTACAGGCCCTGGGAACACACAGTGCACTGTACTAGGGACTTATCAGTAAATCAAATAGCCAATCATGGAAACATCAATTCATAAACACAATTTACCCAGAGAACAAAAACAGGTCAGGAAAAAAGGAGGAAGAAGCAAAACGTTTGGGGATAACCCTGCAAAAAGGACCACGTCCAACACAACCTCATTCCAGCCTAAAGCCATGGTAGACCAATCCATACTTTGAAGGGCTTCCCTGCTTGGGGCAATAGAACATGGAAACTGGCCTGCAACAGCAGGGGTCCATTCCCGTTCTACACCTCCCTGAATCTCTGATCCCTCTATCCATACTCTCAGGGTCCACTAAGCTGACCCATGGGAACCCCTTCTCCTCACATGTGGACCCCATCTGTGCAGCGCCTAAACTTACTTTTCCCACATATGTGTTCCAAGAGACATACAGTACCCACATGGCCAACACTGTGGTGTGGCCAGGTCCACCCCTGGGGGGTGACTCCTGTCCCCTCCCAGGGGCAACTCTGTCCACCAGGACAGCAAGCCTCAGTGGCCACTGACAACTGCCAGTGAAGAGATCCAGGCCTCAAACCAGGACTTCCAGGGGAGTACACTCACCCTCGCCCCCCAAGGGAAACACACTCCTGAGTTGTGCAAAAGTCTGCCTGGCACAGGTCTCCAGCCTCCTGTCTACCTGACAGTGCATGAAGACCCCCAGGCCAGAAGTGGCCTCACCAGGGTCACTACCAACCTCCTCTATCCCACCTGGTTGGGGAACATCTGAGCCACCCCTTCAGAGTCACTCCCAAAAAGCTTCTTCAGACCCTCTGGAATCCTCCAAGAGGTCTGCCTGCAGTGCAAGCTCCCTGGGGTCAGAGAACTCACACTCCACAGGCTGTTGGCATGCTCTAGAAAACAGGGACTTAAAAAATGCTCTCCAACAATTGAATCACACAGCTCCACACAAGTGTTGACCAAGCTACTCTTTGCCTTAACATCCAGTGCCTCACACAAGTACCTCACATCACCCTCATGAGACTGGCAAGACATAATCTAACACTGTACTAGGGATTTATCAGTAAATCAAATAGCCAATTATGGAAACATCAATCCATAAGCACAATTTATCCAGAGAGCATGTGCACTTTAGCACTGATTAGCAGTGGTAAAGTGCCCAGAGTCCTACAGCCAACAAAAACAGGTCAGGAAAAATAGTAGGAAGAAGCAAATAGTTTGGGGATAACCCTGTAAAAAGGGCCAAGTCCAACATTCACTGTTTCACACATGAACACACTCTCACCCGCAAGCACGCACACAACATACATTTAAAACCATGTTTACTTACCTCAGCTGCCACGGAAGGACATATTCCAGCTTATTGTTCTCCATTTTTACTACACTATTAGTGAATAATATATATTATATATTTACTATTGGTGTAATAAAACAATTGATAGAAAATAAAGAATGGAGCCCCAGTTGCCCCTGTGTTCCTGGCACTTAATTTGCCGACGGGAACCAGAGCAGGGGTAGGAACACGGTTAGTTGCCGCGCCACCTTCCCTTTTGAGCAACGAGGTGCTCTGTTGAAAAGCTCCCGTCAGCCTAGAAATACTAACTAAGGGGTCACACAACACTAGATCAATAGGACCTGGTGTTCACATGCAAAGCTGGTTACTACTCCATTGCCCCACTACCAGAACCAGCATTGCAGTAGTGTCAGAGTTGAGAAAAATTCTCTATTCACTCTCGGTCATGATGAATTGCCACTAGACCGGTGAGGAGCTACCTTAAGCAAGAGACATGTCGACCTTCCACACCACACATGCCCTTTAGGACCATTGCATCCAGATAGGGCTGTCTGCTTTTAGTTAGGTTAGTGCAACCCTGGGATAAGCTTTAGACTATAGGACTGCCCTAGACCTATTTTAAACACCACCTAGCACTTAGTACACAACCTAGTCCACACACCCACATGCACCTTACGGCTTCATCAACAAAAGATCTCTGCTAAAGAGCCCCTTCTCTTGTGCCCGTCGGGCATTGCAGCGCCAGCCCGAAGAGGAGCAGGCCCAATGATGAAGCATGACATCCCTCTGGTTTGTGAGGGCACTTTATCACAAACCTGAATACTCCCACCCACACTTAGGAACTGCACACTAGTCTGTTATATCACATAATTTGCCACCTCTGAGGCCAAGGGTCCCAAAGGCAGTGCTAGCGGTAACAAAGGGCAAGTCATGGTTCGTAGCTGTGACCTCTAGCAACCACTAAATGACATCCATGGGGTTCATCCAGATTTGTTCCAGAGCCCAAGTTACAACCCAGAATTGAACACCCCATCCCAGGCACAGAGCCCACAGCCAAGCTCAGACGCTAGCCCATCTTCGATGTTTTGAATCCCACTTTGTCTACTTGTGCATCAGTTTTATTAACCATCAATATGAGAGGGTCTGGAGAAACAGGCTAAATTCTGACTCATTCGCTTTATAAATAACTGAACTCTTATTTACACTGACTTACATATCTGTATTTGTATGTTGGTGTCAGTGTCCAGATATTGTCTGTGAGTAAGACTCAGATGCTCCTATATAGACTTGTTATCTTTGATGTGAACATTTACTGTTGTAAAGGGCTCTGATACCTTCGGGTCTAGCTAGCTCTATATACAACACAAATAAATAAATAAATAAATAAGACATGCCTGGATGCTGGAACCATGTACACCAATGGTGATCTGATAGTGTCCTGGACTACCTCACTGGTGATGCATCCATTTCCTTGCTTAGAGCTCATTTCAAGAAGCAGCATCTTCCAAGAAATCATTCCAAGGGCTAATGGGGGAGAACTAATCATTCCCTCACCACTTCCCACTCTCAAAAGAAGGTGCCTCGGACACATACCTCTCTTTAAACTGAGCCTCATTATCATATCAAGAGAATGTGTTCCTCATAGCATGTGCACTATCTTGTAATACACATGTGTGTTTGAGACAAGTGGTGCTAGTTGCTGCCTGAGTCCAGTCAGCTGTGGCAGACAGTTTTAAAAGTGAAATGTAATCTACATACACAATTTTCAGGTCAGCCAAAGCTTTTTGCATGTAATATGGTGCATGGTCCCTGTCCGCACAGACCGCACCCAAAGAAAGTGCGCACGCCGCAGAGAGGAACAGTGTACCATGTTACACCAAAAGGCCCCTGATCTGCAGCTTGAGGTGCGATTGGTGAATACTGTGACTCATTGCCCCTAATTGGGAATTATCAGCATATCATCCATACCAAGTGTGCAAAGCAATGCTCTGTACAACAACTGTGCGCAGATGAGTACAGTGTTGAGTATTTATTAGTTGTAAGTAATCTGCAAGCTGATATGCCTTAACATCAGGTGGTGATCGTCTTCAATATGTGGACCCTGACCTTGATTGAACTGTACATACATCTCCTTCTCTTTGGTGGCACTTATACCAGAGTGGATCTGTTCACCGGTGGTGCCCAGTAGGATTCTATAGGGGTCTGGAGTTTCAGGCTGTGGCAAGGGCACCGGGGTGACCTCCATCGTTCGTGATTGCAGATGAAGCTGGATCCAGCCTGGGCTCTCCATAGGTGGTGTACTGGTCTCTTGAGATCTTTTCTCCTCTTTCAGCTCTCTTAGGGTCTCATTACGATGCTGGTTCGGACGAACGTCCCACTGGCATCGTAGCATAAATGAGACCGCCCTACAAGCAATCGGTCGGTCCCGCTACCATGATTTGGATACGACCGCCTTCCCGGCGGTTGGAAAGTGTATATCTCCTATTATGGCTTTCTGCTTAAGATCAATCAGCTACCAAAGGAGAGTGACATGTTGAATGGATAAAAAGGGACCCCAAAAGAAAGAGTGAATTGCAAAGAGCAAGAGACCTGCTGAGTTTGAAAGGGTATTGTAAGGTCTAGGGCCCTAGGCCCTGATGCAGCAATACAAGTGACCATGCAGATACGTTGTCGGGTAACTGGCACGGACCCAAGGCACGTGCCCCTGGTCCCTTTTATTAGCAGGGTCACCTGACCGTTGACGCCGTTGAAGGATGGGTGTGGGTGAGTGTAGAGGCCAGCCCTCGGGGAGTGGCTGGTTACATAGGGCATATGCTGGATCACTAGAACCTGTCCAGGAGATCAATACATGCCTCCCATATTTTATTGAAAAGAAACAATGAGTCAAACCTGATGGAAAGAATAAAACAACAAAACACCACTGAGTCTCTTCCGGCAGTCCACAGGACAGTACTGGATCTCGCGATCACATGTCTGTGGGTTTACTGTTGACCTCTACATTGTTGTTCAGTCCAGCCTGCTCTCTTGGTGTTGGAGTTACTTTACCAGCTAAAACTGGGGGTGCATCAGGAGCGGCGGTGCTGCAGTGAAATCTTTGAAAACGCCCAAGCTCCATGGATGTTCCAACCTGCAAAGACGGATTACAACAGTGCAGTGGTGCTTCCATGGGTGGAGTGGTTTCAGACTTCCCTCTCTTGCCCGGAGCCCTTCCCGCAGGATGTCCTTAAGGCCCTTTTCACTGGGCTTCCGCAGGACTGTCTGGACTGTGTGGTATCTCTCCCAGGCCGTGTGAAGGGGCCACTGAGGAACTCCCCAAAGGACCACATACAAGTCACTCGTTCCGCTGCAAGGGTGGGTGTCTCAGGGTCTGTGTTCTCATGCCATCAGGACTCTGGTGCACAGGCATCTGCTAGATAGTCTTTGGATAATCAGTCTCCCTCCACAACCTCAATGCCTCCCGGTGCCTGCCGTGGAGCTGCTGCAGATGCATCTCTCTTGTTGAGAATCCCCTCTCCCCCTAATGCTTAAGCCCTTGTCCCTGGATAGCCATGGGCCTGTGTGGATTGTTCGAGCATCATATAGGCCCCACGACCGGGATCACTGAAGAAGTCTGAACAGGACCACGTCCAAGTCTCTTGTGCACCCACAAGGGTGGATGGTGCAAATGGTCGCGTATGCTATCTTCAGCAGGCTTCAGGTTCACTGGGTATAACAGATAGTTTCTGGGTGGCCAGCCTCTCATGACGCCAGGGACGCCTTGTTACCCTCCAGGTGTTTCTCAGACATAGTGCTCCACGCTGGATGTGCAGTGCTCCTTAGGTGGTTCTAGTGATGCACTTGACAACAATGACAATTACTGATGACTGTCAGTGATCTTCCGTGTGACGGGTCTATCACATTCTTTTCTCTCCTCTTCTTTCATATTCTTCTTTGCAATGTAGCACTGTGGCCTCATGCCACCTTCTCATCGCTATTTGTTGTGACTTGGCATTGTGCCACTCTTTTTCTCCTCTTTCCTCTTGCTCTTCGCGACGTGGCATTTTGACATCTTGCCACACTCTTCTCCACGGCTCTTCCAGTATGTGGCATCGTGCCACACTCTTCTCCACGGCTCTTCCAGTATGTGGCATCGTGCCACACTCTTCTCCCTTTTTGACCAGGCTTCTCACTGGGATGTGCACTTAACATGGACCTCTCTGGTCACGTCCTGTTCCTAGGAGTGAATCTCTTCTCCTCTGTCTCCTGACCACGCCTCTCACTGTGACCTTCTCTTCACAGGGACCTCCCTGGTCATGTCCTGTCCTATCTGTAGGACATGACTCTTTTCCTCATGGACCTCTCACAGACTTTCTTTCTCCTTGTGGACCTTTCACTGGTCTTCTTTCTACTCTTGAACCTCTCACTGGCCTTGTCCCTTCCCTCAGGGATCTTCTTGGTGCTCCACTCCTAGTGTGACGAGTCATCCTTCATCCTTGGCCTCTTCTTCACTCGAGGACGCGCTGCTAGTGCCTCGAGGCTACACCATTGTGGCACTTGGTCCTGCCCAAGTGCGAGCATGCTTGGCAAAGTCGGTCACTCCGTATGACATGCTCGGTGGGCCAACAGTGGCCATTCTTTACTTAGGTTGCCGGCTGATGCAGCCTCTTCCCCTTCTTCTTCTCTGAGAGCTCTTTCATTATAGGGGCTGTCAAACAGTCTATCACTGCGGATGGCCACTTTCACTCAGGCCAATGCACCATGAGCCATCTCTGGGAGCTGGTCGTTCAGTGGCTCCTGCGGGGCTCCTGCCTGACCTCTTTCGTTCACTCTGGCCTCTCAGGTGCAGTATTGCAATGTCTCTGTGCCCCTTGAGATAGCGCCTGCTGTCTCCTTGCGTTCCTTTCCTCTTTCAGGGCGCTGCCTTTGAATTTACTCAACTTGGCTATAGCTGTACTCTTGGCAGATTTCTTGGTGGGGGGCTCTTTGAGCTTCACTCTCTAAAGGGGTTCATTATCTATCCCCTTCAAAGACAACCAGCCCACAGGGGAGGTGTGGCACACCCTTGGCCGTCTCTTGCTGCGGTACACAGTCTCTTTTCATGGCAGTTCATGCCCGTGGGTGCTGCCACCACCTGAACTGTGGGCTACAGCAGCTTTCTTAGCTCTGCTGACTGTCTCTGGACAATGTTTACTTAAAACTGGTGAAGTAACTACCAATGGCCACTAGGTGACACTGCAGCACTATTCATAGGCCCTGGGAGCTTTCCTGATTCTGCGGTTCTCGTCACTCCCACAGGCGCTGCAGAGGAAGGTGCAGTAAAGGTGGGTGAGTTTCTGGTATGGCCGTGCACCTCACACCTGTGGAGATGCCACATCTGGTAGCAGCTAGCAGGCTCACATAGCCCAGCGACTTTCGCCTGCCTGCAGCCCTGGTTCAAGGCGGTAGACACTTCTCACCGCACAAGTGATTGATAGGGGCGCAGAGCTATCCACAGCTGCGCTGCAACTACTCCTTCTCCGCCGCGCAGGACCTCACTAACTACAGCTGCGCGGGGCCTGGCTATGCAGGTATGGGTGATCTGTAGGTTCTTGTGCTTTTCCAAAGTTGTTTTGCACTTCGGAGTTGCCTCATTTCCAAAGCGCCACGTGGTGTGCTTCAGGCCAGGCAGCTGGCACTGCCGGTGCGGGAACATACGCTTTACTGCTAGGCTAACCTGGAGGAGCAGACGTCTGCTAGGGGTGCACGGCATCCTATGCCTACCTTGTCAGTCTTGCCTCTCTTCTCTGAGGATGACACCTCGTGCAGGGCTGCAGATGCTGGTGCAGGGCTCAGTCATGTTACACCATGTTGGGAAGGTTTTCCTCCCTTCCCCCCCCCCTCTCACTGGAACAGTCGGTGGCCGGCGGGGTTGCTTGTGGCCGCCTCAGCAAGTCGCAGAATGGACATGCTCCGGCCCTTCCCTACTTTGAGGGTCCTGGTCGGTGCTGTCCCGTCTTGGTGCTGTTCCTGCTAGCGCTGTCTTCTCACGTCCCCAGGTGCCATCACCCTTCCCTTTTTCCCGGCTCTGCCCCCGGGTCAGGTCGTCATGTGGGCTTACTGCAGGCAGGGGCTGGAAAGCATACATCTCCCCACAAAACATGACACATGGTAGCCAGCACACACGCGGGGTCAGACCCACTCGTCGCCATTGTAAGGTCTCGGGCCCCAGGCCCTCATGCAGCCATGCAAATGACCATGCAGACACATAGTCGGGGTAACTGGAATTGCCCCAAGGCACGTGCCCCCTGCCCCTTTTATTAGCAGGGTCAGCTGACTGGTGACACCTGTGATGGATGGGTGTGGGCTGAGTGTCGAGGCCAGCCCTCGGGGAGTGGCCGGTTACGTAGGGCGTATGCTGGAACACTAGAAGATGGTCAGCTGATCACTACAGGGATCTCTCATTCTGTCTAATTGGACATGTATAAAGTGCCCCTCAGACACTCAAGACAGTCCCTTGGAGCTCTCCAGCCTGGCTGGTAATTCTGTCCAGTGCTTTACGCAAGGTGATAGGCCAGAGCCAGAAGCGCTGAAGAAGGCTAAGAGAAAGTGAGGTGACAAGAATACTGGATCACTCTGGGAAGCTCTGTAGAGCCTTCTAACACAAGGGTTCAACATCATCACCCAAAGGCCAGTGGGCAGTGCACACTCTATGCATGTGCACAAGGATAAGAAGACATGGCCTCAGACAGGGAGACATGTTCACAAGGATAGGAAGGCATGGTCTTGGACAGGGAGACATGTACACAAGGTTAAGATTGTCTGGTCTCTAGCAGGGAGACCTGTACACAAGGATAAGAAGACATGGTCGCTGACAGGGGGGCAAGTACTCATGCATGAGAACACATGTTCTCAGACAGTGAGAAAGGTACATAAGGATAAGAAGACATGGTCTTGGACAGGAAGAGATGTAAGCAAGGATAAAGAGACATTGTCTCAGACAGAGAGACATGTAAACAAGGATGGGAAGACATGGTCTCAGAGACGGAGGAAATGACACTGTAAAAGGAAGACATGTACACATGGATAGGACGACATGGTCTTGGACATAGACACCCAGATATCGATGACATACACCGTTAAAGGGAAACATTTACACAAGGGTATGAAGACATGGTCTCTCAACATGAGGCCGAAACACCGCAACAGGGAAATATGTACATATGATAATATCATACGATCTCAGACAGGAAGACATGTACACAGGGATAAGAAGGCATGGTCTCGGACAGGGAGACATGTACACAGGGATAAGATAATATGGTCTCGGACAGCGATGCATGTACACTAGAATAAGTACACATGGTCTCAGACAGGGAGGCATGGATACAAGGGTAAGAAGACCTGGTCTTGGACAGGGAGACATGGACACAAGGATAAGAACACATGGTCTCAGACAGGGAGACATGGATACAAGGGTAAGAAGACCTGGTCTTGGACAGGAAGACATGGACTCAAGGATAAGAACACATGGTCTGGGACAGTGAGACATGTACACAAGGATAAGAAGACATGGTCCTGGACAGAGAGACATGTATACAAGGATAAGAATACATGGTCTTGGACAGGAAGACATGTACACTAGGCTATGGAGACATGGTCTCGGACAGGGAGACATGTACACAAGGATAAGAAGACATGGTCTTCGACAGGAAGACATGTACACAAGGCTATGGAGACATGGTCTCGGACAGGGAGACATATACACAAGGATAAGAAGACATGGCCCTGGACAGAGTGACATGTACAAAAGGATAAGAATACATGGTCTCGGACAGGGAGACATGTACACAAGGATAAGAATACATGGTCTCAGACAGGGAGACATGTACACAAGGATAAGAAGACATGGTCTCGGACAGGGAGATATCGGACAGAAGTATAAGAAGACATGGTCTGGGACAGGGAGACATTTACACAAAGTTAAAAAGACATGACCTTGGACAG
Organism: Triturus cristatus; assembly: GCF_964204655.1. Lineage (NCBI taxonomy): Eukaryota > Metazoa > Chordata > Amphibia > Caudata > Salamandridae > Triturus > Triturus cristatus. The sequence goes on along the minus strand of NC_140586.1, from coordinate 819,546,208 downwards.
AGAGACATGGACACAAGGGCAAGAACACATGGTCTTAGGGAGAAATGTACACAAGGATAAGAACACATGGTCTTTGACAGGGGCATGTACACAAGGATAAGAAGACATGGTCTCTAACAGGGAGACATGGACACAAGGGTAAAAACACATGGTTTTAGGGAGAAATGTACACAAGGATAAGAACACATGGTCTTGGACAGGGGTATGTACACAAGGATTAGATTGCATGGTCTCGGACAGGGAGATATTGGACACAAGGGTAAGAACACTTGGTCTAGGGGAGAAATGTACACAAGGATAAGAAGACATGGTCTTGGACAGGGGCATGTACACAAGGATAAGAAGACATGGTCTCGGACAGGGAGATATCGGACACAAGTATAAGAAGACATGGTCTGGGACAGGGAGACATGTAAACAAGGTTAAAAAGACATGACCTTGGACAGAGAGACATGGACACAAGGGTAAGAACACATGGTCTTAGGGAGAAATGTACACAAGGATAAGAACACATGGTCTTTGACAGGGGCATGTACACAAGGATAAGAAGACATGGTCTCTAACAGGGAGACATGGACACAAGGGTAAAAACACATGGTTTTAGGGAGAAATGTACACAAGGATAAGAACACATGGTCTTGGACAGGGGTATGTACACAAGGATAAGACTGCATGGTCTCGGACAGGGAGATATTGGACACAAGGGTAAGAACACTTGGTCTAGGGGAGAAATGGACACAAGGATAAGAAGACATGGTCTCGGACAGGGAGATATCGGACACAAGTATAAGAAGACATGGTCTGGGACAGGGAGACATGTACACAAGGTTAAAAAGACATGACCTTGGACGGGGAGACATGGACATAAGGGTAAGAAGACATGGTTTCGGACAGGGAGACATGTACACAAGGGTAAGAAGACATGGTCTCGGAAAGGGAGACATGGACACAAGGCTAAGAAGACATGGTCTCGGACAGGGAGATATTGGACACAAGTATAAGAAGACATGGTCTGGGACAGGGAGACATGTACACAAGGGTAAAAAGACATGGCCTTGGACAGAGAGACATGGACAAAAGGGTAAGAAGACATGGTTTCGGACAGGGAGACATGTACACAAGGGTAAGAAGACATGGTCTCAGACAGGGAGACATGAACACAAGGCTAAGAAGACATGGTCTCGGACAGGGAGACACGTACACAAGGATAACAAGACATAGTCTCGGACAGGGAGACACGTACACAAGGATAAGAGCACATAGTCTCGGACAAGGAGACATGTACACAAGGATAAGAAGACATGGTCTCAGACATAGAGACATGTACACAAGGATAAGAAGACATGGTCTTGGACAGGAAGACAGGTACACAAGGATAAGAACACATGGTCTCGGACAGTGAGACATGTACACAAGGATAAGAAGACATGGTCCTGAACAGAGAGACATGTATACAAGGATAAGAATACATGGTCTTGGATGGGAAGACATGTACACTAGGCTATGGAGACATGGTCTCGGACAGGGAGATATCGGACACAAGTTTAAGAAAACATGGTCTGGGACAGGGAGACATGTACACAAGGTTAAAAAGACATGACCTTGGACAGGGAGACATGGACATAAGGGTAAGAAGACATGGTTTCGGACAGGGAGACATGTACACAAGGGTAAGAGGACATGGTCTCGGACAGGAAGACATGGACACAAGGCTAAGAAGACATGGTCTCGGACAGGGAGATATTGGACACAAGTATAAGAAGACATGGTCTGGGACAGGGAGACATGTACACAAGGGTAAAAAGACATGGCCTTGGACAGAGAGACATGGACAAAAGGGTAAGAAGACATGGTTTCGGACAGAGAGACATGTACACAAGGGTAAGAAGACATGGTCTCGGACAGGGAGACATGAACACAAGGCTAAGAAGACATGGTCTAGGACAGGGAGACAGGTACACAAGGATAACAAGACATAGTCTCGGACAGGGAGACACGTACACAAGGATAAGAGCACATAGCCTCGGACAGGGAGACATGTACACAAGGATAAGAAGACTTGGTTTCGGACAGTGAGACATGTATACAAGGATAAGAAGACATGGTCTTGGACAGGAAGACAGGTACACAAGGATAAGAGCACATAGTCTCGGACAGGGAGACATGTACACAAGGATAAGAAGACATGGTCTCGGACAGGGAGACATGTACACAAGGGTAAAAAGACATGGTCTTGGACATGGACACAAGGGTAAGAAGACATAGTCTCGGAAAGGGAGACATGGACACACGGATAAGAACACATGGTCTTGGACAGGGAGACATGTACACAAGGATAAGAACACATGGTCTCGGACAGGTAGACATGTACACAAGGATAAGAAGGCATGGTCTTGGACAGGGAGACATGTACACAAGGTTAAGAAGGCATGGTCTCGGACAGGGAGACATGTACTCAAGCATAAGAAGACATGGTCTCGGACAGGGAGACATGTACACAGGGATAAGAAAACAAGGTCTTGGACAGGGAGTCATGTACACAAGGATAAGAAGACATGGTCTCGGACAGGGAGACATGTGCACAAGGATAAGAACACATGGCCTCGTACAGGGAGATATGTGCACAAGGATGAGAAGGTAGGTACAAAACGGGGTGGTGATGGACGGAGCATCAGAACCAATCAAACACTCACACCCAGTCAACAGATCTGGGTTTGATCCATCACCGTTCTTTAGCCCACTCTGACACCCCAGTTCAGACATGGCCATATGCAAATCAGTCTGACCCTGTGCCTCTTGGGAACAGTCCAGCCCAAACTGCCAAGCCATGCCTTCCCTGGACCGGAAACAAGCTTCCTAGGATCCGTTTCTGGCATTTCAGCCGTCTTCAGCCAGGCTTGCTTGAATCCAGTGGCAAAGTGAGCAAGGGACTCACGTCTGAGCATACCCTGCCAACTTATGGCGAACAAAGCGGTACAAAAGGGGGTGGAGATGGACGGAGCATCAGAACCAATCAAACACTCACACCCAGTCAACAGATCTGGGTTTGATCCATCACCGTTCTTTAGCCCACTCTGACACCCCAGTTCAAACATGGCCATATGCAAATCAGTCTGACCCTGTGCCTCTTGGGAACAGTCCAGCCCGAACTGCCAAGCCATGCCTTCCCTGGACCGGAAACAAGCTTCCTAGGACCGGTTTCTGGCATTTCAGCCGTCTTCAGCCATGCTTGCTTGAATCCAGTGGCAAAGTGAGCAAGGGACTCACGTCTGAGCATACCCTGCCAACTTATGCCGAACAAAGCGGTACAAAAGGGGGTGGTGATGGACGGAGCATCGGAACCAATCAAACACTCACACCCAGTTAACAGATCTGGGTGTGATCCATCACCGTTCTTTAGCCCACTCTGACACCCCAGTTCAGACATGGCCATATGCAAACCAGTCTGACCCTGTGCCTCTTGGGAACAGTCCAGCCCGAACTGCCAAGCCATGCCTTCCCTGGACCGGAAACAAGCTTCCTAGGACCGGTTTCTGGCATTTCAGCCGTCTTCAGCCAGGCTTGCTTGAATCCAGTGGCAAAGTGAGCAAGGGACTCACGTCTGAGCATACCCTGCCAACTTATGGCGAACAAAGCGGTACAAAAGGGGGTGGTGATGGACGGAGCATCAGAACCAATCAAACACTCACACCCAGTCAACAGATCAGGGTTTGATCCATCACCGTTCTTTAGCCCACTCTGACACCCCAGTTCAGACATGGTCATATGCAAATCAGTCTGACCCTGTGCCTCTTGGGAACAGTCCAGCCCGAACTGCCAAGCCATGCCTTCCCTGGACCGGAAACAGCCGAGAAGACAGGGTCTCGGACAGGGAGACATGTGCACAAGGATAAGCACACATGGTCTCGGACAGGGAGACACGTACACAAGGATAAGAAGACATGGTCTCAGACAGGGAGACATGTACACAAGGATAAGAACACATGGTCTTGGACAGGAAGACATGTACACTAGGCTATGGAGACATGGCCTCGGACAGGGAGACATGTACACAAGGATAATAACACATGGTCTTGGACAGGAAGACATGTGCACAAGGATAAGAACACATGGTCTCGGACAAGGAGACATGTACACAAGCATAAGAAGACATGGTCTCAGACAGGGAGACATGTGCACAAGGATAAGAACACATGGTCTCGGACAGGAAGACATGTACACAAGGATAACAAGACATAGTATTGGAGTTGAAGCCCCGTACAAAGGGACAGGGAGACCCTAGAATGGGGCTAGAGAGACACTGGGAAGGTACAGCTGCACTTTAAGTACTATCCTGGACAGAACTCTGGGCCAAGGAGCCTAGCCACTGGCTAACAGTGCACTTTACAAGTATTACCTAACAACAACAATTCACCAAATTCACTCATGTTTAGAAGTATTTATGGGGCGAGAGAGGGACCTGGGGTGAGATGACAGGTGTTTAAAGCTAGGTGCATCGTCCAGTGGGGATGGAGGGAGCGTGGGGCAGCATCCCTTGCTCAGACTCTGTGACCCATGGTAATAACCCTGATTTCCTGGACCGAAAGCCGCAGAGCGCATCTTACCCTGAGCACCAGAGCATCCGCTGATGCATGTTTAGTGCCAGACGCCCACAGGGGAGTCCGGGTACCGCTCTACCGAACACGGTAAACAAAGATGGCTGAACACTTCCCTCACACATCAACACAATATCAGGGCGTCAGCAGGCAAGCAGTACACAATGTGTGAGCCCTGCACTTCTAAGAAACCGCTGTTGTCTGGGAAGAGATTCCCCGCAGCCCCCCCCCATAAACATCTTTAGTGGGTCCGGGGTCAGGCGGTTTCCAGGCAGTGAAGGCTGAAGTTCACGCCTGACGTGCTTTCGACAAGGGACATGTGATTGGTGGAGGTTCATCGTCAGTGCCACGGGAGCGACGGCCGCCTGCTGCTCGGGGGTCAGGGCATGAAGCCTGAGTTATCGTTTTTGAACTGAAGTTGTGTCTTTGCAACCAAAGGTCAGCGAGAGTGCTTCCAGCTAACTCACGCACATGCAAAGATGCCAGGCAAAGCACAAGTCTAGTACCTCGGCCTGCACGTATAGGCCAGACCTCGCGTCACACCCAAGAAAAGCATTACACAGCTAAATAACAACAAGAAAACATCAATTACCCTCGTACAGCCTGCGACTTAACACAACTCACAAACACCCCTACACCTGGCTCTGCGATGGAATCTTCTGAACCAAGGCATGAAGGCACCAAACTCCACTGGCTAGAACAATGACAGAACTTGCACACCACATTCAGATGTGCATAGTCCAATATGCTATTTATTACCACAGCTGGGTGTGGGGAGGATCCACGACTCGCCACTGGCGAAGCCTTGTGTGGGCCATAATTTGGGCTACCGGTTTTATGGTATTTAATTTTTTTAACAAGTCTGTCTGTATTTTTCCATATTTATTTTTTGCCCAACTTAATTGTATTTATCCAAATTAATTTTGTGATTTGAGAATAAATGGACTCATGAAATGATATATTTCCACATTTATTTAACTGGAAAACCTGCAACCATATTTTGCTGCATGTCTTGTTTTAGCAAATTAAACAGCCACATATAGCAAAACATTACACCCACTGGTAAATATCACCATTATAATACAAATATATGTTAACATATGCAGGGAGTTATGGAAATCTAAACCTGTTTTTAGCTTCTGATGCTGTCTGTCTGCTCATCTGGTGTCCTGGAAATCACGGAAGACAGCATGAAGAGTCACCCATAAGAAGTACAATTTTCTGTATTTTTCCGCTTTTAAAATAAATACAGACAGGAAACACATTGTTTTCTGTCTGTATTAATCTGTAAAAATCAGTAAAAACGGAAACCTGTGAGCCTTAGACTTAATGTCCCTCCCCTCCTGAACATTAATAATAAATAGCACATTATGCTCTGCACATCTGCATATATGGTTAATAATATGTATCTTTTTCTTGTACATGTGTCTAATCAAAACCATAATGGAAAGGGTTACATTTGTGTAGAAAGTGAAAATCACTTTGCAGAGCCCTCCTGACTATTGTGCGGGTTGTTTTCTTATGCAAAGTAGTTGGTGCTTGCGGTCTGGGAGGTAGTAAACAGTGTTTTTCTTATGTCAATTTTACTATGCTGTGGTAATAAACTTGAATTTGACCTTTCCACCCTAGTAATAAACTGATCAATGGTGTCTATTACTACAGTTTCTAATCATGTCTTTCATAGTGTTACGGGCAAGGTGACGTGTAAACTCCTCTTATGACCATATGTGGCATTTGTAATTACATCTGAGGGGTCAATGAGGCCCTTTTAGCTCCACACAGTGATCTCTTCAATAACAGTTGAAGAAGCAACCTTGGGATCCCACCTGGTGGTGTTGCCCATTAACAGTAAAAGGCTGAAAAAATAGCCCTTTCTGTGTATGCGGAGCACCCCTCAAGGATAATAGGATTTTGCCTGGAACGTTGAAAATCCTCACACCTTTCCGATGTCCGAGCACGCTAGACTGGTTGAGCCTCCTGGACTTCAGTTCTATACATAGGCTGGAGATGTTCACATATGTTTGATATTCTATAGTTCTAGCCATTTCACTACTGTCTGTTTGAAGGCCTCCTTGTTGGGCATTGCCACCTCGATTCAAAAACAATGACTGAACTTGAACGCCAACAGGAGAGTGAGTGGTCTTGTTCGATGGTGATGGACATTTCTTGACGAGAGGTTTCGATCCCTAAGGAGACGGCCCCTCATCCAGTTCCCTCTCAGGCAGAGAAACACCTTGGAGTGTTAATCTCTGGTAGTATGTCTGGTGTCACTGCCTGATCCAAGCCTGACTTGCCATGTTCATCTGAGTTATTGCCCTCACTTTAACATGGTAAAGTGTCTGATGCGATCATCTTGCCTAGGCTAGATTAGTATGTCCATCTCTTAATTGACTCTTACAAGAGATGTTGACCCACCTGTATCTCTTGCATGTTTTGGCAGCACACACGACAATCAACATATGCGGTGGTAGCATATATCACAGGTGTTGGCTAATCTTCATTACTTTTCTGCTCAGCATGGCCTTGATATTTTTCAAGACTAGGCATTATTAGGACTGCATTCCTGGTTAGGAAATGTAAGTGTCTCATTCCCTAAAGTATCCGCTCTGCCTCTGTAAACGGGTTCTACCTTCATTACGTGAAGGTCCCTCAGGAGTTTCCGCATATTGAATCGAAGCAGCAAGACCTACGAAGTGAAAAGATTTTACCTGGCCTGGGTCAAACTCTTCACGTTCGGCTCATGTGTAATGTGTATATGGTGCCAGGCGCGAAACGCCCATTGGGCTGAAAGGTCTTCAAGTCCCCCCCCCCCCCCGTTGTGTGGGTCAGCCCGGGCTGAGACAGTTTCCTGAGCACACACTCAGCCGCACCCGAGTACTTCACAGGTCTTTACTTGCTAACGAGGCTTTGTTGTCTTTTCACCTCCTCTTAGAGCCCTTGCATCTCCACTCTAGCTATCACTGGAAGAATTACCCCCCCCCCCCGCAAATGTTTTGTAGCCCCCCCGAAATGTGCCTCTAGTTGCGCCTCTGTATGGTGCCACCTAGTAGGGTGGACAACTGGCATGGGTGCAAATTCAGGACAGTGAGTGTAAAAATTCAGGACTAAGGGTCAACATTCAGGACAAAAATTCAGGACAGAAGATTTTAATCCAGGACAAAAATTCAGGACAAAAGGTTCATTTTACAGACACATCAGAGGAGGTCGCGCAATATTACATAAGTAAATAGAAAACCAATACAAGTACAAGTCAAAATAAGTTTATATTAGGTTGAGACAACCTTGCACTGCATCTGTTGTGTGCCTGAGTGTAACTTAAATACCTGCGTTTGCATATTGGATGCACCTGGGTAACATATGCAAAAAAAAAACCTCCACCCACCCCAGAGCTGGCCCCTGGTGAGATGACAGGAGCCCCTAAACAAAAGCAGTTTGCCATGCCCTGGGCTCTGGCAGGAGAAGGCCCAACAAATGCTGTCACTGGCCCATTATCATTCTGTATTTGATCATTAGGCCGACATACAGAATGATAATGGGCCAATAGCAGTCTGTGCCGGGAAACATCCTGAACAACGACTCTGGAACAACGAGTACCGGAGTCGCGAAAGCGGAACAACGACTTGCCCGAACAATGACTCGGACTTAACCGCGCATGTGCGTGGTTAAGGCTGAGACGGTCTAGTGTTCGAGCATGGCGGAGTTCGGAGGAGCATTGCAGTTGCAGAGGAACAGGTAAGAGGGGTTGATTTTTATGGGGTGGGGGTTAGGGGTTAGTTTATAGGGGTTTGGGTTTAGTATTTAGGGGGTATGGGTGATCGTGATTAGAAGGTGTGAGAGGGATTAGTATGAAGGAGTAGAATAAGTAAATAGGAGGTGGGGGTTTACGTGATTAGTAAAAGGGAGAGGGGAATTCGTTTTATGGGGTTTGAGTTAGTATTTAGGAGGACGGGGGTTTCGTGAATATTAAAAGGAAGATGGGAATAAAATTTATGGGGGTAGAGTTCGAAATTAGGAGGAGGGGGGTTTCATGATTAATTAAAGGAAGAGGGGAAATAGATTTAAAGGGGTTGAGTACGTATTTAGGAGGAGGGGGGTTTCGTAATTATTTAAAGGGAGGGGAATTAGAGTTATGGGGGTTGCGTTCGTATTTTAGGGAGTGTGAGTGATCGAGTTTTTGTTTTTGGGTGGGGGTATTCGTATTTAAGGGGTGGGGGATCGGGGTAGTATTTGGAAAGCATTTTTTATAACACGCATTCCTTTAACAAGAAAAATCGTGATAAAGGAATGTGTGGTAAAAAAATCGTGGTTTAGAGGAGGTAGTGGTTGCGACCTCATTGTTAAGGAAGTCGTGGTTGGGGAGCTCGTTGTTCCAACATACAACCGACTGTGCCAAGTCGGGGAGGGGCTGCTGCAGGCCACTGATCACAGCAGGGGCCCGAGCTGGCCCCTGCAGTGAGAGTACAGGACTCTCAGGCTGCTTGCAGGGGGCAGCTCGCTCTAAAGTCCGAAACTACGGACAAAAGGCATCCGTGAAAGAATGCTTCACGGACAACGGACAAGAGGCCCAAATTACCGGCAGTCCGTGAAATTTATGGACGGTTGGTCACCCTACCACCTAGTAATGTAAGCCATATTAGGTGCCATAAATCAATAGGGCAGGTTTGCTGCAAAAGTCTCAAATTGATTTTGCAGCACGAGCATGGGGCCCTGAAAAAGGATGGAGACTGGGGACTAATGTCCTCTCTGACTTGCTCTTTCTGACGGTGTTGGGAAGACCCTGCAATTCGCTGCCTCTTCTTTAAGGCCTGAGACTAACCATTAGCTGTAAACCTGCATGTTTGCAGAGCAATGCTGCCCCTGCGCTGCTTCCATCTTCAAATGTTTTATAGGCCACTTTCATAAAGCCTTTCTGATGCCGATTATGTGTCTGAAAAGTAAACAAATAAATGAGTAAGAAGAGGAGATTTCAAAATCTAAATGATGTTTTATTTATATACAATATCCTAGATTTCTGAACTGAATGAATGTTGAGTTGATGATATTTACATATTCTCAATGCTTGTATTAAAGTCTATTACAGGTACATATGAGATTGTGGAATGGAGGCAGACTTGAGCATTTAAAATGTGCATAAAATCTAAATTTAATGTTGGATTTAATGGGATTATTTGGAGTTTTTTTTAACACTGTATGTGGTTATGTGGTAATCTAAGACCTAATCAAAGTTGTTAAAAAGGTAAATGGCGTAGATGGACAATTCGAAAGAATTCCAGTCTGCCAGTTAGAACTGCACAATTTCTTGTGGATCTAAAATACAGGTTTGTAGAGTCCCCTTCAACTGAGAAATGTGGACTGGAGTTTGAGGAGCCATACCTGGAGACTTTAAGACTTTCCTTGAAGTTGAGTCTGGTGGTTTTGGGGTCCTTCATGAGGGAGAGGATGAGCTGGGTGTCGTCAACGTAGGATACGATGCTGAGTCCGTGTTGTCTGACGATGGCGGCGAAGGGGGCCATGTAGATGTTGAAGAGCGTGGGACCGAGCAATGACCCTTGTGGTACTCCTCAGTTGATCTCTATGGGTTCGGAGAGGAAAGGTGGGAGTCTGATCCTTTGGATTCTGCTTGCGAGGAAGGAGCAGAGCCAGTCGAGGGCGGTTCCCTGGATTCCGTCGTCGTGAAGTCTGTCTGCGAGAGTGCGGTGGGAGACAGTGTCGAAGGTTGCGGAGAGGTCAAGTAGGATGAGGGCTGCGGTGTGGCCTTGGTCGAGGAGCGTGCGGATGTTGTCTGTGGTGGTGAGGAGGGTGATCTCTGTGCTGTCGTTGCTGTGGAATCCAGATTGGGAGCGGTCGAGGATGGAGTTCTCGTCGATGAAGTTTGCCAGCTGGGCGTTGACGATCTTCTCGGTGACTTTGGCTGCGAAGGGAAGGAGGGAGGTGGGTTGGTAGTTCTTCAGGTCCGTCTGGTCTGCAGAGGGTTTCTTGAGGAGGGGAATGACTTCTGCACATTTCCAGTCATTGGGGAACGTGCCGGATTTGAAGGTGGCATTGATGGTGCGTCTTAGCTTGGGCATTATGGTGGAGGTGGCTCTGTGGAAGATGTGCTGAGGGCAGGGGTCCGTGGGGGCTCCTGAGTGAGTGCTCTTCATGGTTCTGGCGGTATCTTCAGTGGTGACTGGGGTCGAGGCAGTGATGGTGGGCCGGCTGTTGTTGCTGGAGGGAAGGGTGGTTTCTGGAGTCTGCTCGCTGAAGTTGGCGTAGAGGGCCTTGATTTTCAGTTGGAAGTAGGAGCCAAACTTGTTGCAGAGGTCCTAGGAGGGAGTGATGTTCGTGGTTTCGCTGGGGGGTTTGGTGAATTGCTAGATGATGTTGAAGAGTTCCTTTGAGTTGCTGGAGTTGGTGAAGATTTTGTTCCGGATGAAGGTCTTCTTTGTGGATCTTATGCGTTTGTGGTATTCTGTCATGGCGTTCTTGTAGGTGGTCATGTCTTCTGTGGTTTTGCTGTTTCACCATCGTTTTTCGAGACGTCTGCAGGAGCGTCTGGCTTCTTGGAGGTCGGTGGTGAACCAGGTGGCCTTCAGAGGGCGTTGTCTGTCAGTGGTGCGGAGAGGTGCGAGTTTTTCTGCGCAGTTGGTGATCCAGCGGTGTAATACCTTGGCTTCAAAGTTGGCGTTGGTTGAGGCGTTGGGGGAGTCACGGCTGAGGGTGGAGTTGAGGTGCTCCTCTGTGACCTTCATCCAGTTCCTTTGCGGAGGGCGAGGAGTGAGTTTGACAGCGGTGGCAGTGTTGAAAGAGAAGTATACACAGTGGTGGTCCGTCCAGAGGGGCTGCATGGTGTGGCTGAAGCGGATGTTATTCCCACCTGCAAAGATGGGGTCGAGGGTGTGCCCTGCCTTGTGGGTAAGGGTGGTGACAAGCTGTTTCATTCCAATGGTGGCGAGGTTGTCCAGGAGGGGCAGTGGAGTTGGGGTCAATGCTGTTGTCGAGGTGGAAGTTCAGGTCTCCGATGAGCATGTAGTCCATGGAGGCGATGGCGTGAGGTGCGATGAGGTCAGCAATGGTAGTGGCGAATGAAGCTCGAGGTCCGGGAGGTCTGTAGGCGAAGGTGCCGTGAAGAGTGGTTCTAGGGCTGGTCTGGATCTGGAAGTGAAGGTGTTTGATGATGGCTGAGGAGTTGCTCGTGGTAAAGTTGGAGAGTCGGAGGGAGCTCTTGTGTATGATAGCAAGTTCTCCTCCTGGGTGGTTGGGGCAGTCCTTCCTCTGGATCTTGTAGCCGTCAGGAATGGTGGTGGTGATGTCAGGGGTGGAGGAGGTGTTGCTCCAAGATTCCGTGAAGTAGGCGACGTCTGGCGAGAGGGTGTTGAGGAGGTCCCAGATCTCTACGGTAAGGGTGGGCATAATGTGTGTAAGGGACCTACGAGGAGAGGCACGGAGATTAAACCAATCTCTGCACTCTCCGCATAGTTCCCTTACGCATATCCCACCTCCCGCCCGCCTCGCGCCCACCTTAAATACATTAGAATAACAATTGTTAAGAGTAACCTTACCTTATCGGCAGCGTCCCCGGGCTCTGATCCTACTGCAGCGCGTCTTGTTCTGGGAACTGCGCATGTGCGGGAGCCCGCGCATGCTCATTCTTGCCGAGGAATGCACATGCTCGGGCTCCCGCGCATGCGCAGTTCCCAGAAGAAGACGCGCTGCAGAATGATCAGAGCCCGGGGACGCCGCCGATAAGGTATGGTTACTCTTAACACATGTTATTCTGATGTATTAAGGCGGGTGGGAGGCGGGCGGACAACTTCCGTTATGCCCCCGAGTGTGCGGAGATTTGCCCTGTTTCTCCACCTATTATCGCGGAAGGCGGAAGGGCAAATCTCCACACATTCCGTGGGCGGAACGGAGTTGTCCCCCCACCCTTACTCTATGGCATGTCTGTACAGGGAGTGCACATTGAGGAGGATGCACTCCACGGCTTCGGTGGTGTTGGTGTCTGGTGTGAAGGCGGTGGCCATGGCGGTGCGGAAGGTGGTGAAAGTTCGGCGGCAGTGGCAGCATGAGAACTAGCCGTGGGTGGTGTTGGGCATGGACAACTGGCAGTTGTTCCTTCCTGGGTTGAGTGCGTGGAGGGCAGCTAAGTCATAGCGGTGGGTGGTCGGGGAACCAGGGTCCCTGGCGCTGGTCGCAGTCGGGTCACAGACGGGCGGAGACAAGCTTGCCTTTGGCGTACCCACTGCACGCAGCCGCGCAGCGGCCGTCATTAAATTGGGAAGGGAAGCGCAGCAGGGAGCGGGAACCTGCAGGGGAAGCGGCCGTGGGGGAAGCAGCTGTGGGAAAAGGTGGCAAAAACGGGCACAACAATGGCACAGGTACGAAGAACAGTACAGACAGGCAGAATATAACAAAATACAGAAAAGACAATTTACAGGCACAATTGACAAAAGACAGAAAATGGTCACAAACACAGGACAGACAACAGAGGACCAGCAGAAGAGCAAGGCTCTCCCACTGGACCACCAGGGATGAGGCACAGGCAGGAGCCTGCGGGTGGAGGAGGGCCTCAAACACCTACCAGCAACAGGTGAACCAACCAAGGTTAGGCGGGGCAAAATGTCTGGGCCATAGGATTGCTCAGTCACAGCTCACATCAAGATGGTGACCTCTCTCTCACTCCCTGATTAGCTATAGTCCTGAAGAGTCTGGTCCAAAGAGCTGTAGCCCACTCAGATTAAGAGAAGATCTTCAATCTACCAGAATGATTTCAATATGAAAAGGTAGCTTTAGTGTGGGCTAGAGGGGCAAGAATCCATACCCACAATTAGAAATGGTCTGTTTTTGTGGGTTTTAGTTCACATTTATGCATTTCTGTGTCAGATAAGTGCACACAGAAATGGACCAGTGCAATGTATTTTCTATTACAACTTTGCACTAAGTCAAAAGAATGAAGGTTGACCCCTGATTGGGTAAATCAATGACTTGAGTATTCTGGTTCAAGGGGTATTCAAAGAATATGTAGTTACGATAGTTTTCAATTAGACCTTTGTGGCAAGTCAACACTCAGAAAGCCAGTTTGAAGGCAATCTCTGGAGTGAAGATAGTGTCAACCAGATGATGTTTTCCTAACCTCTGCAGGCCCAGCTGCTTGCTAAACTCTCGCCAGTTCAGGATGAGGTGGCAGCAGTCACCACTCGACTTTCACAAGGCCTAGCTTGGTGAAAGGAATCCTATGGGTTATTATTGGGCCTTCTGTCAAAAAAGTATGCAGTTCCTGAAGACAAGGAAATCAAGAAGGTTTGGTTGGTATAAGTGTCCAAAGGTAGGAGCCAGAGGCTCCTCTTTTTGGAACTAGAGCCCTCACACACCCAGTTATGTGCCATGCTTCATCATAGGGCTTGCTCCTCGTCGGGCAGGTGCTGCAATGCCCGACGGACACCCTATAAGGGTCTCATAGTCAGAGATCTTTTTGTTCCCAAGCCAGAATGTGAAGTGCAAGTATAGGGCCTTGAAGTATATATAAGTGTATAGAGTGTAAAGGAAATATTAAAAGAAGACTAAGTAGTACTCTAAGACAATTTTTAACACGTGAGTCTACTTGACACTGGATTAGCCTTCCACCGACATAAGGTATTGGTGATTGCTAATATAGAAAGGTCACAAAAGTGATGAATTAGCAATTCATCAGGACCAGAAATCAAAATTCTATCTACACAGTGGTTGGCGTCCTAGTTAGTATGAGGAGTAGACCAAGCACTATAACAACCTTAATGTAAAGTACCTGTTGTAATACCGACCTAGAGAAATAAATAATGACAAGCATCAATAACATCTAAAACAGCATGCGGTAGAAGTCTTACCATGCTTTTAGTATCAGAGTGCTTAAGGGACGCAGTGGAAAGGCAGGAAAGAGTGACAGGCAGGTGGCACATCTAGAGGCGTAAGCAGGCTGAGCGACACAACAAACACCATGATTTAAAACAAGATTCAAGACTCACCCAGATGGCGTGGGTAACAAACTACATCAATAGCTTGCAGAGGGAACGCTAAATTGTAGCGTTCTAATGTAGGAGGAAAAGATAAACAATAATACCAGTCAGCAATGATATTTCATTAAGAGTATACATCAATAATAATGTGGGGAAGGGAAAAACACACTGCCTGGCTAATATTACCGTAGTGTAGTGCCCGGTCATCCATTGATACCTGATTGCAAGGGTATTACTCAAGGTGCTGTAGCGGCTCACTCGCTGGACGACCTACCCTAGCTCTACCAGTTGGAAGAGTGAGAGTGCTAGAGGGGGGCGTGGTAAATACGCGCACATATTTCAAATTGGTTCAGGACCTCGACCATTACGAGGTGAGCTTGGCGCGTTATGTAGGCCGGAAATGGTCAGCCCCATGGTAGATAGAGGTGGGCCGGCTAGAGAACTCGGCCAAAAAAGAGTGCATTTCGGGAGCCATGTTGGGAATGGCAAACCGCCGTCAGGGTAAAGGCAGCTGAAACAAGTGCAGGCCAGTCATGCCTGCAAAAACATGAGCGCCATCTTTGAACTGGCAGAAGGCGAATGGGATGGCAGAGACAAGCAGGCAGGTCTTGCATTATTATTGGGCCTGTCCGATCAGGCCTTGAGGTGCACAATGTTATATATGCTTATAGTTAGTCTCCATTTTTGTTGTTCATTTTAACTTAGCATATTTATCCAGTGGTGATTTGCACATGCTGTTCCTTATTGTGAAAATGTCCTATGCACTTATTTCTTGCAGATAGCCATTGTCGCCTTGTAGTCTGCACATTTAGTTCCAAGGTTGTACAATTCAGAAAATGTAGAAATTGTTTTATTTTGTGTGCTCGTAGGAGATGACTTCTCTGCTGCAGTCTAATTAAAACATTGTTCAGCACCTCTGGCACAGTGTGATAAGCTTGCCATTTTATGATAAAAACAGCGTCCATATTGAAGTCAGTGAGAGGTTCACTTCCTGCCGGACTCATTGCGGAACGCTGCAGTGACCTGTGACTGAGATGCAGTACAGCGGTCCCCGACCTTCATCCTGAGAAGGAAGATAGCTATGCAGAAGAAGTGTGCAGGCTAGCACACTCAAGACAGAGTGCATTAATTAATGCACTAAGGCCGGCTTCCTGAAATAGATAGTAGTAATGTTGGTAAGATTATGAACAATTAACATGGTTGAATTTTTGTGTTTTTCACCATTCTAATAATACTTATGATGTGCCTCATCTTTTTGATAATCGCAGTTCATATTTCATTTACAAAGATTAAATCTTTTCAATAAACATTTGGAAATGCATTATTGTATCTTTACTTTGTGACACTTTGGGCATGCATGAGTGACAAACAAAAGGATTAGATCTGTTTCCCAAAATGTCTTGGGAATTTTAGAGACATGTTCTAGATTACTGATGACATCTATAACCCTATGGGTTTAGGAGCTGAAGGGCCAGTTGTATGAAATGTCATGTTTGCGATTTCCTAATAGCAAATTTTAGCCATTAGCTGTTAGGAAATCGCAAACTACGAGATACAGCAGTGTGTTTGGCACTGTTAGCGATTCGCAGTGGGGTGCAAATGGACCTGCTTCATCAATATTCATGAAGCAGATCGCAATTTACGACCCATTGTGAATGGCTACAGTCACAGGGATGGTGGCCTGCTGGGGTCAGCAGACCACCATGTCTGTGATTGCTTTTTAAATGAAGCAGTATTTGTTTTTGTAATGCAGCCCGTTTTCCTTAAAGGCAAAAAGGATGCATTTCAAAAATAAAAATAAAAAGCTATTGTTTTATTTTTTAAGCACTGCCTGCTCTTATAAAATATTGACACCCACAGTCATGAATGTTTGCCAATGGGTTACCACAAACTTGAAGATCGTAGTAACTGCGAATGTTTTGCAACATTGTATATTTGTATATTTTTTCACACCAATCAAACCATGGTGCCTGTAAGCCAAGACATGCTGCAGAAGCCCATAGAATAGTTCCCGTGCTCACAATCGTCCAGTGGCCACATGCGGAGTGAAATTCAAAAAGGAAGATCCCAGTGTTCGCCAAAAAGCTATATGGCTGGAATCAAGTGTCCGCCCCAATGCTGCACCAACACCCAATAATGTATGCGGTTCTTCAGCATGTCTTAACTAACAAGCACCACAGTTTGATTGGTGTGGCTAGTAGATATAAATGATCCACTGTTGATAGTAACTATGAATATGCATATTTTCTGTGTAAGATCTATGATATCTGTGTCTAATGTCCTTCTTGCAATGTCCTGAAGAGGCCCAAAGGAAGGGGCCGAAACGCGTTGATTACTTCATTGTGTTAAGTTCCACCATGGATTAAGGATCTTTGTACTCTAGGACACTTTGCGTCCGCGAATTGTGGAGGCCAGACTGTACTTTCTTAATGGGCTGAGGCAAAAAAAAGCAGAGGGGCTATTACTAGGTGGACTCTGTTTACAAATATGTTTGTGACGCGGCACTGACGCCCTAACAAATTGTCTACAAGGACTTACCCTGGCTCTCCTGTCAGTGTAATAATAATTTCAATGCTTGACGATGTGCTGCTGTGCTGTCGGGCTTTCTTCATACCCAATGAAAATAACACAGCGTCCAGTGGAAAACGCAGCACAGAATAAAAGTGCACCGTGTTCATCACAAGAGACAGACCGCAGCGTGGGCCTCCTTTTCCCGGGATATTTATGAGCGCTTCTCACCTCCAGGGTCTGGCCTTTCTGCTAGGGCGCCCGTGGGGTGAGGTATTTTCAGAAATACTTTTTATATTTCACTGACATTTTCTATTATTTTCATGGAAAAATGCAAGCAAATGACCGAGACACTATTGATGAACTCTCACTGAGAAAACCACAGAACGTGTTCGGTGAAATGCTTCCAGGGGGCACACATTCCTGGCGAATTATTTCATATTTGAATAACTTGGGCATCGTGTTACATTCTTGGGGTTTTCTTGGCTCACAGTGACTCGCGGCTGTGCCTAGGAGGGCGTTTCCCCTGTAAGAAAGAAGCAGTCTGAGGTCCCTGCACTGCAGCCTGAAAGCTGGGCCCATTCTCTGTAGTGGCAGCTGGGCTTCCAGACACAAAACATTCCACGTGAGACAGGGGGAGGAGGACGCACAGCGTCTCTCGACGCACCGCCCCGGAGACAGCAGCCGGGCCCCCTCACGAGTGACGGAGATTACATGGCTTCCCAAACATGTGTAAAAGGTTATAAACGTGATTTCACTCCAGCTAACCACTACTGAGGCAAGTGACAGCTCAATATATGAAAATGATTTCAGTGACGAGACTCGTGAAAGTAATTCGAGTCGTGGTTCGCTTTGAAGGAGATTTCAAGGCCGTGACCCGCAGCAGTGCGTGGGTTTTCAGTGATGTGGTTCACTATGAATGTGATTTTAGTGACGTGGTTTACTGTGACGATGATTTCAATGATGACCCGCAGTGAGGGTTATTTCAGTGATGTGGCTCACTATGAACGTGGGAGTTCAGTGATGCGGCTCACTATAAACGTGATTGCAGTGACGTGTTTCACTGTGAAGATGATTTCAATGTGGGGTCATTCTCACTAGAAACAGTGACGTAGCATGCTGTTAAAGTGATATCACGAATGCGACACACTCTAAAGCCAACTTAAGTGACGTAGATGGTAGCCCACTATGATCGTGATTTCAGTGATGTGGCTCACTGTGAGCGTGACTTCAGTGACGTGTTCACTGAAAAGGAGGTTTTAATGACTTAGCCATCTGTGACGGAGATTTCAGCGCTGTGTCTCACTGGAAAGAGTGACCTGGCTCACTGTGAAGGTGATATCACTGATGAGGCACAATGTAAAGACACATTTAGTGACGACACATTTAGTGACGTAGCCCACTATGATGGTGATTGCAGTGATGTGGCTCACTGTGAGCGTGAACTCAGTGGCGTGGTTCACTGTGAAGGCGATTTTAATGACGTAGCCGGCTGTAGGGGTGAAAGCGATTTGAGTGAGTGGTCCATTGTAAGGGTGATTTTATAGTGTGGATGTTTCAGGGGTGCAACCATCGTTAGTGTGGCAGGTTCTATGACACGGGCCCTGGAAGAGGGGCACACAATGTCACCCCTAGTATGGCCGAACTTTACCACCCCACTGAAGGCCTGGGTGGCAGGGAGCACCCCCCTTGTTTGCATCAGGCTCCACGGTACCTCTATTAATTCACTGGAGTGACTGCAATTAAGACGTACATTTCAAGGGTGATTTCAGTGACGCAGGGCCCCTGTGAAGGCAGCTCCAGTAATGCAGCAATGAAGGGCGAGCTCAATACTCAATCAATCAATCAATCAGGACATTTGTAGAGCGCGCTACTCACCCGCGAGGGTCTCAAGGCGCTGGGAGGGGGGTGCCGCTACTGCTCGAAAAGCCAGGTCTTGAGGTGCTTCCTGAAGGAGAGATGGTCCTGGGTCAGTCGAAGGGGGGTGGGGAGGGAGTTCCACGTCTTGGCCGCCAGGTAGGAGAAAGATCTTCCTCCGGCCGGCCATAAGGAGGATGTCAGCTGGGAAGGGGATTTCAATAATGTGGTGCATTGTGAGGGGGATTTTATTGCCGAAGGTCCCCCCACAAAAAGAATTTCTATCTTTGGTCCACTAAGTGTTATCGCAGTCCAGTCACCCTCCGAGAACAAAAAGGAAACTGAGAACACCCCGAGCGCATGCATTGTTAATGTTACACTCCGCAATTAATAAAAACCTCAGCGCCAACTGTTATATCCTGCTTAGGCAGCGTCAGCTATGGGGAGGCTGTGAATGTTCTTATGACGTGGCATCATTCTATGATGACGTCAATGCATTTGAATCTGTCAGTTGCGCTGGTGGCTGCGCCTGGACTAACTGGTATGGGGTGAAGTCTCTGATGAAACAAGCATTTACAATGCAATAGGTCTCGCATTATTACATTTTGAGCTATTGGTGTTGTTCATCTTGGTGTTGAATAACAAATGTGTATTGTTACCCAGATGTTATTCACCTTGATGCTGAATTACAGATGTGTATTATTATCCATATGTTACCTTGGCGCTGAATTACAGACGTTTATTGTTACCCTGACGTTATTCACCTGCCGCTGAATTACAGATCTTTATGTTTGCCCAAATGTTTTATTTTATCAACCTCAGAAGGATGAAAGGCTGAGAGGACCATTTGTGTTGAACCTTTTACTATGAAGTCATGCGCAGACCACCTGGGATGGATAAATTAATAAGCTTAGTCACCAGCTGCAGATCAGTGAGCAAGTCACTCACTGCTGAATATGTGGACATAATCTGCACACCTGAAGATTCGTATCACTGCCAGGTCAACTCAGCCTTTCAATTTTCAGAGGTGGAGAAAAAGCTAATTAAACCGAGTAAAATTCAGCACTGCTCGGTAGTGCCATGCTCTAGTGACCCTGTTTCACTTTCTGTGTCATATGTATGAGCTGATAAGTCCTGGCACGTAAAGAGTTTATGTGTACAACAATAAGGAGCTATAGAGGGAACAAAACCTAGGTCGCCCTCCTCTCAATCATTATGTTTCACTACAGACCTAGGTCTTTAGAAGGTATACCGGTCAAACACAATATGGTTCAAAACCCTTTCAATTAGGTTATTCCATGCTCCCCATATTTTCAAATTTTGGGGTAGTAACCAAAAGATTTGCCACCTTCAATTTCAATAATTAAACACTTTACTTGAAGCAGTCTCCCCAATGAGCCTCATGGTGTAAAGACTCGTGTAAAATACACCAGATGTTTCTCTAATCAGTCGATTAATGGAAGAAACGTGAAAACAAAAAATGTGAAGAGAGACGTGATGGCACCTCACGTGCGCAACACCAATTGAGCCTGCTGACTGGTACTCATCAGCTCTGCCAACTCTTATCATCATCGGCAACCATCACGCTCAAAAAGAAGAGTAAAGAAAGTGTCCACACTATAAACCCAAAAGAAACTGTTGAAGGTAAGTGGTGCGACTAAATAGTGAAGATTAAAAAATGAAAGGGATGCACCCTCTATAGGTTCCAACTTTATTCTTCCTTAGAAGTGCACCCAATCAAAGCTTAAAAAGGTTGCTCTGTAGAAGTATTTTAGTTAAGTTTCTACCAGGGGTTGGGACCACTTGCTCAATAACCTGAAATTTGAGTTGGGATATGGAATGTTTGAATGTAATCCAATGAACCGCCAAACTACTTTTCATATTGGCGTTTCGAATGGTGCTCTTATGCTCTGAAATTCGAATTTTTTTTTTTCTCTCTGTTTTGCCAATGTAGAGAAATCCACACGGGCATTTTATGGCATAGATCAAATTTGTTGAATTGCAAGTCGAGTTGTGTCGTAATTTTATGGTTTCTCCCGTAGAGGGATGATGTACTTCATTACCGGTTATTACATTATTACAGTGTACACAGTTCAAACAACGCTGAGTACCTTTGAATTCTGTAATGTTGGTCTTTGAAGTAATAGTGAGAATTTCTTTTATGTTCCTCGACCTTTTGTAGGCAAACAGGCTAGAGACGAGATAGCGTAGGAAGGATGCCCACGGGACGGGGGAATGGAAGAGAGACAGGTCATGTGTGAGTGGGCACAAGCTTCAACGCTGCGTCTCCTCTGCGGCGCGAGGTTTACCTCCGGACACCGCTTCAATCAACAGCTCCTATTAACCAGCATCAACCACTTCCGGCGTGGACAGGTGTTTGCACTCTTGATAAATACCACCGCTAAAGTCCGCCCGGGCACGCCAGACCCCAGCTGTTCTTCCAGAGGTGAATGTTGGCATCAAAGGTCACCCGTGCAGTCGACTGTCCGTGGCTGCCCTGGTGAGCGCGGGTTGTTGATTGCAGGAGTGGGTTGGTGTCTACTGGAAGTCCCTCCCCATCCAGAAAATCATTGAGTAAAAGGGTGTCAGCGATGACGGGGTTCTGCTGAGGTCACTCGTATTGTTGAATGGGGTCTTTGTGGTCAGGGTGCGGGGGATAGATATACACCAGAGATCATGGCCAGGACAAGCAGATGTGTTTGGCGCCTAGAGGCCTATTTTAGTGCAACGGAGGTCATTCTTGGCAGAAAGGAGTAGCTGTGTGTGGTGGAGAGCTGTTGGTCGGACTTTGGTGCAGGTGACTGTGATGTCTCTGCACCTAAGGCGCTGAGGTGTCTTTGGTGACTGGTGCTTCCCACGAGGGTTTATGGGTTGTAATTCAATTTATGGTACCAGGTACATTTCAGCATCAGTGTGGCTGCTTGTATACAGTACAACAAGCGGGAGTAAATGTGATCGCAAAAGCAATCGTTATAATAAACAAACACGCCCGCGAGTGGTGCGCGCGCGCGCGCCACAGCGAAACATGTGTTTTCAATTATCGCGCCCGTGTCTGGGGACGATATATGAAACCACATGGCCTTTGGTGCACATAATAGACACCAATAGGCCATGGGCGGAGCAATGTTACCTTGAAAAGAAAGAGTATGCAGTTCCTAAGCGAGACGGGGGAGTGTGGGTGCAGAGAAGAGACCGTAAGAAAGAGGAATTCCTCTATTCGGAACTAGGGTCCTCACACACCCAGCAAGCTAGGTGTCATGCTTCATCATATGGACCTGCTCCTCGTCGGGCCGGCGCTGCAATGCCCGACGGGCACCCTAAAAAGGGGCTCTTTGGCGGAGATCTTTAGTTCCTGGCCGTATGATGCAGTGTGTGTGAGAGGGACCTAGTGGTGTAGATGTGAGTGCAGGTGTGTGGGTTAAAACAAGTTGGAGAGTCCAGAAATATAATTTTATTAAGGGTGGCTCTCCACCTGATTAAAAATGAAAACAGAGTGGCAGCTGGCTGATATTATGATTCAGCTTGGCTAAGCTCTTCTGTGGTGGTCGACATGTTTCTTGCCCGGTGGTCCTATTGATCCGTGGCAATTCCTCAGGTCCTATTGAACTGTCAATAATCTACACAACGTGGTAAGTACAACTGTTACCTGCCACCTGTTATATGGAAAACGATCTCGCCATATGCCTAAGGGAACCTAGAAAGAAAGGAAAGTTTTAAGGAAGGCATCCCAAGCAGAGGCAGTGATTAAAATAAGTACTGTACAGGTCGATCTCACATAGTGGTGATTACCCCCTTTACCAAATGGCACAAGTAAACGTCCTTTGTCACCAAGTGTCAACATACCCTATACAGTGAGTAGGAGTTCTCCTACAAAGGTGAAATTAAAAACAGTTTAAAAACAGAAGACTGGAAGTGTTGTGCTCCCTATAAGGAAGTTATATGAAGTGACTACAAGTATCTCCATAGTGGAGTCATGGGACACTCACCTATTGTGGTGTGATACCCTGCTCCTATCCGTGGCCGTGGCGCCACCGGGACACCAAGATTCTGGTGTCCTAGTAAGAAACAAAATGGTACATGGAATAACAAAATAACTAGCCCGACAAGTATCGTCAGCATATTAAAACCATATCGCCCGTGTGCGATCCCGTCACATGAGCTGCTGTGATGCGAGTCATAAACCACAAGGGATAATAAGATGATAAAATAGCACCACGAAGCAAACTAAGAAAGAAGAAGTCACAGAAGTCGTGAATGCCAACCCGTTCAAGGTATCAGCCAGTCAGAAATGCGTAACCACCAAATAAAGGTCCCACCACATAATCGCTCGCTCCACGCGTTGAGTCTAGGGCAAGCCCGGTTTGCCGTAAAAAGTAACCGGCGAAAACCATGGGAAGCCACCAGCTCCCACGGAGTGCCGAGCAAAGTGCGCCAGCGGACCGATAGATGTGCATCTCGTGCGGCACACTGACAGCATGTGGTATCAAAACCTGTAAACAAGAGAGCACTGACAACACCGCGTCTTAGTCATACTTTACTAGTTCAGCGGCGGGAATATAACCACCATTAAGCATCACCCCATCAGTTGCGGACACGCATACAGACCTCTCACCTGACCCATCACTAGCATCAGGGCGCGTAGTAGTATCGCTGTAGAACTTACTTGAAGGTTGTTGCCGGAATGGGCTATCAACCTACCCTCGCGCCACTCGACCCGGGAATACTAATGACCGGCATGTTGCCATGACAGATATACCGGTTGGTCTGTTCTGTAGGGGGCGGGCAGAATACCCGGAAGTATGTGTTGTGAGTGCGTGGAGCCAGAGCCATGGAAAAGAGTGTCAAATTCAGCGGCCATCTTAAGATGTAGTCTAAGGTTACTGAAATCATCATTTCCCAATGATTAGTGGTGTGGTACTTGCGCGGAAAGGATTGTATCGCAATTAAGGGTGAGAAATTATGGTAGCCATGTAGCCCGAACAGTGGGTCGGCTAAAAAGGGGAGTTCTCGTCAGTGTTTGACGTATGAGGCCGCATCTAAAGAGTCAATGGAAGTGATGGCAGCCATCTTGGAGTAAGTGAACCTAACAAGTATCCGAAATGTGTCTAGGGAAAAATGAAGCACAACCACACTAAGTTAATGATACATCTATTCCTTAGGGAACACATTAATAACATGAGAGAAGGTCTGTATTATCTGTCCATGAGTGCTGCCCATGGAATCTGATCGTTTAAGCCTTCTAGGTCTGTCCTCAGACGGTGCACCCATCGCTGTTCAATCTTAAATAGGGCTCTTTGTGTAATCCTAGGGTGTGCCTCAAGGATTAACCATCTAAGGGAGTCTGGTGTGTGGTTGTTCTCTTTGCAGTGAGTATAGAGTTTCGTGGTAATTCTCTGGCATCTCACATTACTCTTGTGCTCTGTTATGCGTGTCTTAACTGGTCGCATAGTCATGCCTACATACCTCTGTTCACATGGGCAGGTTATTAAGTAAATACACTGTGTGGTGTTACAATTGGTATGTCGCTGTAACCTCCAGGTAAAGGAGTCTGAAAAAACCACCTCTTTGATCACCGCAGTTTGATGGCACACAGCACAGGAACCACAAGGATAGTGTCCTTTCACTGGGGGAAGACCCCAGAGGGTGCTTTGATCATGGTGGTTGGTTTGTCTTGGTCTCGTATTGATAAGGATATCCTTCAGATTTTGGGTGCGTTTGAAGGCAAAGCGCGGGGGCGGGATAGTGAGGTCACCCGCAGTGAGAATCCCCCAGTGCTTCTTGATTATACCCTTGATGGCAGTAGAGTTAGGAGTGAAGGATGTGACGCAGGTCAGAGTCTCTGACCTTTCCTTACTGTTGGTTTGTAGTAGGATTTCTCGTGGATTATTACGAGCCCTCTTCAATGAGTTTTTTACCTGGCGCTCAGGGTAGCCTCTTTGTCTAAGGTTAGAGCTCAATTGGTCAGCTTCAGTTAGGTAGTTGTTGGTGGAAGAACAGTTCCTCCTGAGACGGAGGAATTGCCCAAAGGGTAAATTGTCCTTAAGGGCCTTTGGGTGATGGCTACTGTATAGGAGTAAACTATTCCTGTCAGTAGGTTTTTTGTAAAGCGTGGTGCTCAGGCCTGTGTCCCCTAGTGTGACCATGAGGTCCAAGAAAGGTACATTGGAGTCAGAGATAGTGTGTGTGAATTTCAGGAATAGATTTTGGGCATTAATCCAATCGCAGAATGCTAAGCATGTCTGCTGGTCCCCCTTCCAGAAGATTAAAATATCATCAATGAAGCGCCTCCACAAGGTTAAATTGTTGATGTAAGGATTGCTGGGGTGCCTGATGACTTCCTCCTCGAAAGTGGCCATGTAGATACAGGCCACACTAGGGGCAAAGGTACTACCCATCGAAGTGCCCTGCGATTGGTGGAACAACTGTTTATTATACTCGAAATAGTTTTCAGTAAGGGCCAATGTGGCGCACTCCATCACAAAGGAGATGGGGGTAGGTGATGTCCATTCCTCTTTCATAAGGGCACTTTCGATTGCCATCAAGGTGGCACGCTGGGGGATATTGGTGTATAATGCCTCCACGTCCAACGTAACCAACAGGTCAATATTGCTTGTGTCGTGTGCCTCCTCTATGACTTGCAAGATATCCGTAGTGTCACGGATATAGGAGGGAGTTTTTTTGACCAAGGGTTGTAAAAAATGATCAACAAACCTCGAGAGAGGTTCCAGGAGTGAACCTATACCCGATACAATGGGGCGCCCTGGGACTGGTGTAGTGCCCTTATGTATTTTGGGCAGAGTGTAAAAGTATGGGATCTTAGGTTCCTTAGTATTGAGAAATTCAGCTTCCTTTTTGCTGATCCAACCATTACTTTCAGCTTCAAAAGTGATGGTCGCGATCTTAGTGGTGAGTCTCGATGTAGGGTCAACGGAGATGGGGGTGTAGTACTTAGTGTTGTCAAGTTGTCGTCTACACTCTAGATCATAATCAATAGTATTTTGTATCACCGTAGCCCCTCCCTTGTCAGCCTGTTTGATAATAATGTTGTTATCATTGGCTAAGGTTCTTGCTGCAGACAGCTCCGCATTAGACATGTTATGGAAAATACCTCCGGCAGGAATTGTACCCAAGTCACGAAGGACAGATTTTTCAAATGTGAGTACTTCCGGGGGGAGCAATGTAACCGCCTTCGGCCAATTGCGTGCTGTCTTTCATAAAAAGACGCACGCAAAGGCCAATAGCGTGGCACAAAAGGAATCGCACACGCACGAGTGTGTGCGATTCCTGGCTCGATTTTGAAACCCCCTACAAGAGGTCTCTTGCTGCGCGAGCAGTGCTACGCACTGCAACGGTAGGCGCCAGACCTAATAAAAGACTTCAGCGTCTCATGGTCGAGAGATTCACATGTTTCATTACAACACTTTTGGCGACGTCGTCTCCGCTCTCAGAGAACGCTGATGGCAGCTTCTTGCATCTTTGATATGTGCATTCAACCCGCGCTTTACCTCAAGGTCACTGACCCCTGCTGTAAGTTCAAGGCCACATTACTAGCAGTAATTAACTCAGCACTCCCTATGCCCCGTCAGCGCCGTGTCAACTTCGCTCTGATGAAATAAATTACTTCAGTGTCTCATGGTCGAGAGATTCACATCTTTCATTACACCAACATTAGTACCTTCATTCAAATGTCTTTGTTTTAATACGGACGTAAACTTTAACATGAACGCGCACTTGTAAATATTAATGCATCTGATTTTCTTTCCCTGTGTCTGGCCACTGATATTAATCCATCTAGTATGGCTTAGAGTTAACACTCGCTGCTGGCACGTGCTGGGACCTTCCGAGTCTCGGGTGATATGCTGGTAAAGTCAACTCACCAATCCGTCTTCCAGAGGTTGCCAAATTGAGTAGCATTAAGTAAGGTTATCTAGCAGTGCTTAGAAGTGGCAGAAGTTCTGTATAGTCACAGACTACTAGTATTCGTTTAATCCCAGTGGATTTTGAGCAGGTTGAAGGACCATTCATGCCCTTGTCCTCGCACCTCGAGAGAGGAGTCCCTTGCTCGCCGGGCACCCATAAAAAACATTACAATAGAAAGATCTCCAGTTATGTTTCACAACCACATTCTGGTCTGTGTATTAAATAATGCAGCTGTAAGAGAATAAATATTTATGCCGTTAACTGACTAAACCATTAACAAAAGCCTACTGCCAAGAGAGAAAAACAAAAAAATACTCTGTAAACAAATCATCTATGAGATAAAGAATGTAAACTGTGATTATTCAGTGAGTTTCTCAGATGTAAAATAGTCCCTCGTGCATTTCAATGCACGCACTGCATAAAAGGTGGAAAAATGCACCAAATATACAACAGCATGAGGTTGGAGAGCAACGCTCCTCTGTGTGGAGCCAAAGCCCATTTTGAAGTATTGGTAACAATAGGTCTTGCAGACAACTGAGTACCAAACCAGACCTAAACATTTCTCTTTTGGCTCTTCACATGAACCAAAGGGGCGTATCAGGTCCCAAGAGTGACAGATGGATGTTAGGTCTCATCACTTCTGGTGACAATGAAGACGAGTGGAGGGTTGTCAATACTCTTAGACAAAGGTTTGATGCAGAGTCATCCTCTCATGCCCCTAGACCTGGCTCCTGCACAGTCTAGCCCTACTTAGGAGAAGCATGGTGTTCCACCCTAGACAGTGCATGCCGTCTGCAAATGGGGGTCGCCCATCATCTCAAAAAGTCGTTTTACGATGAAGCACGTGTCAGCTGCTGTTTAACTGGACATTTGGAATAAATATGTATGGATCCAACCTTCTGTCTATATGCACTGTTTGCAGCTGTATTTACCTGAATGGACCCGCTAG
Source organism: Triturus cristatus (assembly GCF_964204655.1). NCBI lineage: Eukaryota > Metazoa > Chordata > Amphibia > Caudata > Salamandridae > Triturus > Triturus cristatus. The sequence continues at coordinate 819,518,405 of NC_140586.1, read as the reverse complement.
AGCGACGGACCTTCATATTGCATTTCTTTGGTGGTGCTCTGAACATTCTTTTGCATCAACTCACTGCTATAGGATTCCATGGTGGTTATAAGTTGTGAGGATATATGCCAAAGAAAATTCTCTTTTTGGCACTGTAAAACTCCTGTAAAATTAAAGCAAGCATTGTCAAAGCAACAATGTCGGGCGTGCCTGCAATACAGAAAATAGGAACACGTGGCATGATTATTACAAACCAGGGGCGGCTGGTGACATTTGAAAGTGGTGAGGCGGAAAATGATTGGCATACTGCACCGTTGCGAGCGAGCGTAGCGAGCCAGCCCGACCCACCATAAGGGGGGTTCGTTGCGATTCTCTTCCCGTGAAAATTTTGAAAAATGAGAAGAAAAATGGTGCATTTTCAAGCAAATTTGAGAAAGCAGGAAGGTTAATAAAGCAATTGTGAAAGTGCCTCTGTGAACTGTCACTTTTCTCTTTACCTATCTCTCTCTCAGAATTCACCACCTTCACCTGTAAGTGGCTGCAAGCTGCTCTATCGGCGTCACTCTCCTCCAGTGACACTCTCACTTTCCCATCATCTAAGTATCCCTTCCTACCTCATCTCTTTCGCTATCTCAGCATCTCCCCTCCTCTGTCACTGGCTGGGAGCTGCTGACACTGCCCGGTGACTGTCTCTTGCTGCCCCTTCCATTGTCTCGCAACCCCCCATGCTCACCTCTCCCTATCTTGCTATCTCTTCCTATCTTGTTGCTGTCACATCCATCTTGCTTGCTTGCTATCCCTCCCTACATCTCAGTATCCCTTCCTCCCTCATCTCTTTCTCTGTCTCCGCACCTCCATTCCCCCGTCATAGCAAATGACAAGTAGTTACGACAGAGCACATCTCACACAAGAATCGGATGAACTATCTCTAGTCTCTACTATAGCGCCTAATATGTACCGGTGATTGCAGGTGGTGGGCGCTTAGCGCTGCTACTCTTTTCAGGTCCGGCGTCCGGTCCGGGGCGTATTTCTCATCATCTGCCTTCACCCCCAGAGCAAGAGAGAAAAGTCAGTTAACCGGGGAATAGAAAGAGAAGGAAACAGTGACTTAAGGGAACGAGGGTGCAGAAAGAAACGTGTGAGAGTAACGGAGCTGACCTAATGCCCATTGGTTATATCATTACAAACGAAAGCAGAATGGCTTCAAAAGACCACGTTTGTGAATACAGAGCCGCAGTATGCATTTTGTTTTCCAATGCACGCACCCAACAAGCAGGTATTTCAGTACCTCCGGGAATAGTGTGCTTTCCCACCCAGGGAAAACATGGTTGTTCAAAGAGCGAGGAGGCAACAAAAGTAGGGCTTCACTGGCAAACACTGTAATGTGGCGCTAATGTGTTTAGGTGTGAATAAATCAATATGGCCACATTGCTTTAGTTAGTTAGTTATTTTCATATTTTGAATGTTTTATTTCTCTCTACCCTGAGGCTGCACTTAGAAATTGAAAAATGTCAGCAAAAGACGACGTTTCCAGCAAGTCTTTTTCTTTTTTGGATCCATTTCACAAGGAAGCAAATAAACGAAAGCAGGAAAGAGAAGGTAATACCTGTTTCTTGAAGTCTCGGACCGGTTTTTACTACATTAGGAGGAGCGAGACAGAGAGGGAAGAGGGGGAAAAAGGAGGGGGGCAGCTGCCAGCAGCGGGAGAACTGGACACTGTCCTTGTCTTCTTTGGGCATGAAGGAAAAGACAGAGTTATTTTCCTTCTCTGCCCGTTTCGCCCGTCCCCAAAGGCCGAGCCTTAACCATCGGCCTTGCCCCTTGGCGAATTCCGCCGTGGGGGAGGCATGTTTAAGAAAGTAGGGGATCGGACTCAAGCAGTGACTTACGACAGAGCACATCTCACACAAGAATCGGTTGAACATCATGAACTATCTATCTATAGCGCCTAGGGAGAGTAAGGTAGCTGACCTAATGCCCATTGCTTCTATCATTCGAAAGCAGAATGGTTTAAAAAGACCACGTTTGTGAATACAGAGCCGCGCGCGCAGTATGCATTTTGTTTTCCAATGCACGCAAAAACATTTTCAAAGAGCAAGGAGGCAGTCGCGAGGGGGAGGTTCCGAAGGGGGTCACGAGGAGGGGGAAGCGAGGGGGTGCGGGGCCGAGGGAGAATAAAATTAAGACAAAAACTTACCTGACCGCCTCTGCTCCGTGTTGGCAATGGCGCCTCTTGAGTTCAGCAGCACTGGAGTGGCAACCCCTCAGCCAATCCTGGCGCTGCTGCAGCACCAGGATTGGCTGAGCGCACAGCTTACTCTTCGCCTGCCGCTTGCCCTTTAGGAGACCGAGGGACTCCTAATGGGCATGCGCAAGTCAGTGAAAACACAAGTGCGCATGACTGGGCACGTGCGAAAAATTCGCGCACCGTCTTCACTCATGCGCAATTGTGCTGCAGTGCTGCCTGGTCTGACAATGCATGTCAGTCAACATGACACCCGACCGCCCACGGTCCGACGTCATGCTGACTGACATGCATTGTCTGTTCTCCCTCAGCGTCTCTGAACTTAAGTAAACTAAGTTCAGAGACGCCGAGGGAGCTGCGGGCGGGGGCGGAGGGGCAACGCCCCAATGGACGCACAGCGCCTGTTACAAACACTCTAACATGTGAAGCAGAAAGCTTCAGTAGCCATTACACCGTTGACATGATGTTTCAATACCTCAGTACAACATGATCTTTTCAACAGCTCAATGTACACATCCGCGATGAGCAGAGGCTCTTTATCTGCAGTAAGGAACTCACTAGCATTGCCAGAGATAGCTAAAGCTGTCTGTAGCCAGACGCTAAAGAACAAGTTTGTGTTTTCCCAGCCTTTCTGGTAAGGGCACCATGCTACAGTGCTGTTGGTAGTACATTCAGTACTTCCTTCAGGACTAGGCTCTGCTACTGACTTATCCGAAGAATACTGGAAAAACGGTATTGAAATGGTACCACAGTGGGAGATCTATATACTACTTGATAAGGCTTGGGCGTGAATTTATCACCATACCTGTTCAACCTCATTCCTCATGATGTCGTGTGAGTTATTGATGAGGGTTAAGATAATACTGACTGTCTGTAGAAGGGCACCGACGCTGGGGTGTGTCCAAGTCCACATACACAGCCACTAAAGGCGTGCTCGCTCTCCAGGTACTTTAACACTTGGGGGCATATGTCCAAACCCCTATCGCCACCACAACGTCACTTTTACCGACGTTGTGGTGGCGATAGCGGCTTAGCCTTATTTACAAGGCAGCATTATGCCACTTAACGTGGCTTAACGCTGCCTTGTAAATAAGGTCGTCTTTCACACTATGCTTAGCGTGAAAGGGGTGGGCAGTGGGTGTTGCAATGGGCATTCCACCGCAGCACCCATTGATTTTGACGCTGCCCCCTATGTATAAGGGTGGCGTATATAGGAGGCAGTGCCAAAATTAAGACCAGGTAAAACCTGGTCTTAAGTTGGCGAAATGAGGGGAAATGCATTATTTCTCCTCGTTTTTGCTTTTTCCATGTGTGCTGCCTTGTGCAGCACACATGCAAAAAGCAAAATGCCATGGATTGTTTATGTAAAGGAAGGTGTCCCTTCCTGTACATAAACAATCATTTTTAAAAAATGCCATTTTGTGACTTTCATGTGTGCTGCACGAAGCAGCACTCATGACAGTGACAGAATGGCATTCTAGGATTGTTTATGTGCAGGAAGGGACACCTTCCTACACATAAACAATCCTCCCCTGCACGCAAACACCCTTGCACTATGGTGCAAGGGTGCCTGCGTTGGCACTAAGTTGCTAAACTTAGCGCCATCGCAGGGGTAAACGCAAGGCTTCACCACATTCTTGTAAATATGGTGCAGCCTTGCTTTTCAGAAGTGGCAGAGAGAGGCGTTAAGCCAGGAAGGCTAACGGGGCTCTCCGCCACTTCCTTGTACATATCCCCCTTGTATTCAGTTCAACTTGGGTCAACATCATCTGCGTCTTGCATCAGCTTCCCTTGCTCTTCAATTAGAGGCCTTCTGCTCTTCAGCACCCTGATTGTGGAGTAGGCTACACATAGGAATGTGATTTGGACAGCGATTCAACGTATTTGATCATTTGCACACTAGGATGTTTATTTAAACTTTATCTTTTTATATAAATTTGATTTGAACATGAAGGGGCAGATTTACAAGGAACTGACCCATCTGCATAGATGCGTCAGTTTCCTTGTGCCAGTGCCAAATGTTGTTGCGCCACCATGGATGCGCTGTATTTATGTTAGTTGTTTGTATTTTGATATATTTATTTTCTTTGTATATTTTTGTCTCACAGGTTCCTCATGTGGAATTATATGTTGTTAATTGATTAGGTGCCACTGTATATGTGTGTCTGTATTAATGAAATCATATGTGTTTTGAAAAAAAACTGTGAGAGGGTAATTAAGTGTGCTCTTCTCACAAATAAAAATAGATTAATTCCTTCCTGCCATTTTTTGCTTATATAGATATTGTTTTATACCCAGGTAAGAGGAGGGTCATTTGGGTATACCCCGTATATATATACATCTCCACTGAGGACAGCAGGCAGGACAGTCCTGTTCATGTCAAACCTCAGCCAGTGTGTGCAACCACCTGCTAGGGCTCTAGGTTGGTACTCACATGAGTGAGGTTCCTGATAATGCAAGTGACCTGTTCTAAATACTCGTCAGAAACACAATCAGTGAGCTTCGATTTTGAGGTTTAGTTTTTTTTCCAGTGGCTTAACATTGTGCTGGCAGCCAACACGCAAACCTTTTCCAATCCAAAACACTCTTAATATGCATTTTTAAATATGGCGATATCATACAGAATGAACGATGAACTATTAAAGGATGTTGAAACCCTGTGAACAGGCTCATCCGGATTTTAATGTTATCCAACCACCCAGAAACTTTGGAACAACTAGGAAACAGATGGGAATTGTCTATTTGACTTGAAGTACTTTTCCTGTTGTTATTATCGTCTTTAAGTCATAAAGTGGACATTTAATTGGCGTTGAGTTAATTCTTTAAAAGGTCTGTCGTTGAATAGCTAGAAGTGCAAGTTATTGCTGTTTTTTTGTTACTTGCAAGTAGACTTTCTTCTTTTAAACTATTGCATTTGAGGTCTTTCTTAAATGCGATTTCAAAGATGTGGGCTCCTGTAATTGTAATGAAGACAATTGTGAGGGTCATTTACATGGTAATAGCCACTATAAAAGTGATTTCAAGATGTGTCATTCTCGGAAGGTGACTAATGATGTGGCCTTATATTAAGAGTACAAGTGACTTCATTGATGTGACCTGGGCTACAAGTGACTTCAGGTAGTTTGGCTTAGGTACAAGTGACTTCAGGTAGTTTGGCTTAGGTACAAGTGACTTCATGGTTGTGAGCTAGGGTATAGGCAAATTCAGTGATGCTGATTTGGCTCAAGGTGACTTTGCTGATCAGGCCTTGGATAAAAGTAACTTTAAAGGCGTGACCTTTGGCGAGGGTCACTGTGAAGGTGGTGTGACTGATGTACTGCATTGTGGAGGCAGTTTCAATAATGTGGCTCACTACTCACACCCTTGTTTGGTTGTTAAACGCCTAAACACACTGAGGGAGTGCACTGACCCCACAGTGTGGTGGATTAAGGGAGTAGCCAGAAAATTAAAATACCCCCCACTTCAAACCAAAGCTCCGATGTCACCAAGTAAGAGAAGCAAGTCATTGTGACCCTCCTCAGAAGAGCTATTTTGTCTCATCCACCCAAGCATCTATCCGTTCATCCTTCCTTCCATCCACTGATATGCACCATTTCACCATTATATTCTGTACTCCATTCATTTTTTCATCTATCAGTTGGTCTTTCACCATTCAGTCCGTCTGCCCAACCATATCCAAACATTTCCATCTGTCTCCAAACCTATACGTCAAACCAATCCATCCATCCTTTCACTGTTTCATCCCTCCATCCAGACATCAGTTCACTCATCCATTCACCCTTCCACTTCATTCATCCATCCTTTCACTCCATTCATCCACCCTTTCATTTACCCATCCATTCACCCTTTCACTTCATTCATCCTTTCACTCATTCATCCATCCATCTTTTCACTCAACGGTCCATCCATTCACTCTTTCCTCCCTTCATCACTCTTTTACTCATTCATCCATCCTTTCACTCCATCCATCCTGTCACTCCATCCATCCTTTCACTCATCCATTCATTTATCCTTTCATTCATCCATCCTTTCACTCATTCATCCATCCATGCTTTCACTCATCCGTCAATCTATTCACAATCCCTTTCATTCATCCATCCATTTTTTCAGTCATCCACCCATCCTTTAATCCATCCATCCTCCCTTTACTTCATCCCTCCCTACTCCTCGATCCCTAAGAACATCACTGCAAGGCTCGTCCTTCAGCCCAACCCTCTTCAACGTATACATGACACCCCTGGCCAACATTATCAGGAGCGACGGACTCAACATCATCTGCTACGTCGATGACACCCAACTCATCCTATCCCCAGCAAATGACCCAACGACCATTAAAGACAGGTTCCAAAAATGCATGAAGGATGGTCAACATCATCTCCGACGCCGACGACACCCAACTTACCCTCTCCCTGACAAACGACCCACTAACCATCAAAGACAGGTTTCCAAAAATGCATGAAGGATGTTGCCATCTGGATGAACAACAACTGTGTTAAACCCAACAACAGATAAGACAGAAGTTCTCATCTTTGGGAAAGGCAAGGACACCCTATGGAACAACGAATGGTGGCCACCTGAGCTGGGCCCTACACCTAAACCTACGAACATGCCCCAAACCTCGGCCTTATCCTTGACGGCCAGCTAACCATGAAGAAGCAGGTCAGCGCCGTCTTCTCTGCCTGTTTCCTCACCCTACAAATGCTCAGGATGTTCTTTAGATGGCTCCCGCCTAACACCAGGCAAACGGTCACACAAGCCTTTGTCACTAGCAGACTCAATAACTGCAACTCCCTCTACAAAGAAATCACTAAGCAACTCTTGAGGAAACACCAGACCATCCAGAACACATCAGCCAGACTCATCCTCGGCCTCCCCAGACTGATGCACATCACCCCTCACCTCAGGAAACTCCATTGGCTACCAGTCACAAAGAGATGCCAGTTCAAGCTACTCACCCACGCTTACAAGGCACTATACCCTGAAGGACTGCTTACCTCAACAAACAAGTGAACTTCCTCGAATCTACTAGGGAACTCGGTTCCAGATCCCTGTCTCTAGCAGCTACCCAGTGCATCCATCAGGTGAACATGAGAGGCCACTCCTTCTACCACCTGGCGGCTAAGACCTGGAACTAACCCTGGGCGTAGGACTACGCTATGCTCGCGTAGTTTGCGTAGTATGCGCAACTACGTCCTACGCGAATTGCACGTAGCACAGTGCAAAAACACGTAGCGTAGTGGGCATTTTTTGCTTGCTCGCGGTCCTCAACGTCAAGTTGGCGACCGCGAGCGAGCAAAATGACATCCCGGCGAGACTTTTTCCTTGTTCGCGATCAACAACATCAAGTTGCTGATCGCGCGCGTGGAAAATAAACCTCAATGCGGGGAGGTCAGGTTTCTCATTGCGAGTGGTCACGTATGCTCACGACCGCTCGCGATGAGAAACTACCAGTCTGCATTGAGAAAACTGCCGCTCAAGTACAAATCTACTAGAGCGGCAGAAAACGACCGCTTCCACTGTGCAAGATGCCGTTTGCAATGATTGCACAGTGCGGACAAGCATCCAGCACTGTGCAATCAGTGCGAACAGCATTTTCCCTACCGCACTACGCAGCTCGCGTAGCTTGCGTAGTGTGAAGTACACTTTGCGTAGCGTATCGTAGCGCTACTATGCAAACTATGCCCAGGGTTACCTGGAACACCCTTCCCTACACATCAAAGCAGCTCCATCTCTCGAACAGTTCAGGAAGAACCACAAGACCTGGATGTTCAACCAATAGAAATGGGCAGCAGAATACCACAGCACGACCCCACAGCGCCTCGTGACCCTCATTGGTGAAGCAGACACGCTCTACAAATCCTGATTGATTGATCCATTGACTCTTTCACTCATCCATCCTTACATTCATCCTTTCACTCATCCACCCATCCTTTCATTCACACACCCTTTCACTCTATCCACCCAACCACCCGTTCACTCTGTCCATCTGTCTATCCTCACTTTCACTCATCCATCCATTCTTAAACTCATCCATCCTTTTGCTCATCCATTGACCCTTTCACGTGGTGCATACATCTATCCTCCCTTTCACTCATCAATCCTTTTACTCCGTCCACCCATTCACTCTATCCACCAGTCCATCCATTCATCTGTCCAACTTCCCTTTCATTAATCTATGAATCTATCCTTTAACTCATCTATCCATCTGGTCATCCACCCATCCATCCATCCTTTCATTCATTCATCTAACCATCTCCCCCTTTCACTCACCTTAATCCACCCTTTCACTCACATATCCATATATCCATCCCTTCACTAAGCCACCCACCCATCCTCTGTTCGTTTCACGTTAATTAGTATCCTTTGTCTACAGAGTTGCAGACAGAAGAGGCTTATCGCGAAAACAACTCCCAATGTATTTGCTAAAGCGGGGGGTTCACAACGCCCCTCTGGTGGATAGACAAGACATAGCTGTCCCAACTCTTACTGCTCTTTCAACTGTTCTGCACTTTTGATGCCTCAGACACTGGTTGGCACACAAAGAGTGTTTCACAAGACATTTTGATTTATTTTACTATCACCACTCTCGAAGCCCCCTCTCGAGGACAGCTTAGGCCCTAGCAGAGTTTTGCACCATTCAGCTTCCAAATGTTGCTCACCAGTGACTGCTGAAATATCTGAAAAACTTTATTGGATCCAGTCTCTACCATATTCTTGATCCATTGACAGAGACCCTTTGTGTTCAACCCATTTTTCAGAGGTGGGCAAGCCAAACATTAACAGAGAGAGCTGAGCCAGAGCTGAGACAAGTGTCTGGCTTGGCCCTAAGACTAAACAACATTGTGTGAAAACATGATCGTCTCCTCAAACCCCAAAAAGGTGTTTTTCTTTTACACACAGAAGTAACTCACCTTAAGACATCAGATTAAATCTCTGCATTGAGTAGTATTTATTAACAAGTGACAGATTTAAACATGCATTGCGAAATATTCTTGCCCCTGCCCTGATGACAATGCTATTAATGTATTATGAGGTAATTCAGATTTCATGTGTATCCTATATGTGGCCTAGATTCTTATAATAGATGAACCAGCATTACAGATTATTAAATCAAGCACAATAGAGGTTTTTGTACAGCGTAAATCCTGCAATCATGTATGAGAAGGTGCTCTCATATGTGATATTGAACAAAAGTAAAGCTTGGTGAACTAAAATATTTACCTAGGATCACATAATTGAGTCAAGCAAGGTGGTGGGATTTATCCCAGATTTCCCAATTTCATTCTATTCAATTCAGCCACCAGGTGGGTATTCTTTCTGACATCAAAGGTTAATAATACTTTGGCCCTACTGGTTGGAGGATGAGATTAGAGCTGTGGGTGAGGGGCAAACCTTGCCCAAGGACATAAGGACGCCACACACCAGACACAGAGGGCACTTTATTTAGATTTACAGGCTGCTGATCCCAGACTGGGAGTCGAGCCTGCTCCTCATGATACATGGTCGGCCACTGAAGTCATTAGGTCACATCGCCTCCCATTGGGGGTCAGCTCGCTTTGGGCTCAGGGTTCCAAGAGGACCTCCAGCTGAGCCAGAGCTAGGCTTCTGGCTCGAGCTTGCAGAGGCTCACACACATCCAGGGCACGAGTCGGGGGTACACGCGAGTACACCGCGTCCACCCACTATTTTCACAGGGTGGACTCCGTCCACCCTGCCAAGAAGTTGGACCCCAAGAAATATGTTGAACTTGTCCCAGTGTTATTTTCAGACACCGGGAAGCGTTCAACAGCTCCTGCACGTTGTCTGCTTCCCATTCCCAGCACCAACTGGTGTCGGGCGAGTGCTTTTTTTCACCTCCAGCTGGGCGGAAGACAAAGGCAGAGGTTAAGGGGCCATCAGCCCTCCTTCTGATTTGATTTGAACATGAAGGGGCAGATTTACAAGGAACTGACCCATCTGCATAGATGCGTCAGTTTCCTTGTGCCAGTGCCAAATGTTGTTGCGCCACCATGGATGCGCTGTATTTATGTTAGTTGTTTGTATTTTGATATATTTATTTTCTTTGTATATTTTTGTCTCACAGGTTCCTCATGTGGAATTATATGTTGTTAATTGATTAGGTGCCACTGTATATGTGTGTCTGTATTAATGAAATCATATGTGTTTTGAAAAAAAACTGTGGGAGGGTAATTAAGTGTGCTCTTCTCACAAATAAAAATAGATTAATTCCTTCCTGCCATTTTTTGCTTATATAGATATTGTTTTATACCCAGGTAAGAGGAGGGTCATTTGGGTATACCCCGTATATATATACATCTCCACTGAGGACAGCAGGCAGGACAGTCCTGTTCATGTCAAACCTCAGCCAGTGTGTGCAACCACCTGCTAGGGCTCTAGGTTGGTACTCACATGAGTGAGGTTCCTGATAATGCAAGTGACCTGTTCTAAATACTCGTCAGAAACACAATCAGTGATCTTCGATTTTGAGGTTTAGTTTTTTTTCCAGTGGCTTAACATTGTGCTGGCAGCCAACACGCAAACCTTTTCCAATCCAAAACACTCTTAATATGCATTTTTAAATATGGCGATATCATACAGAATGAACGATGAACTATTAAAGGATGTTGAAACCCTGTGAACAGGCTCATCCGGATTTTAATGTTATCCAACCACCCAGAAACTTTGGAACAACTAGGAAACAGATGGGAATTGTCTATTTGACTTGAAGTACTTTTCCTGTTGTTGTCATAAAGTGGACATTTAATTGGCGTTGAGTTAATTCTTTAAAAGGTCTGTCGTTGAATAGCTAGAAGTGCAAGTTATTGCTGTTTTTTTGTTACTTGCAAGTAGACTTTCTTCTTTTAAACTATTGCATTTGAGGTCTTTCTTAAATGCGATTTCAAAGATGTGGGCTCCTGTAATTGTAATGAAGACAATTGTGAGGGTCATTTACATGGTAATAGCCACTATAAAAGTGATTTCAAGATGTGTCATTCTCGGAAGGTGACTAATGATGTGGCCTTATATTAAGAGTACAAGTGACTTCATTGATGTGACCTGGGCTACAAGTGACTTCAGGTAGTTTGGCTTAGGTACAAGTGACTTCAGGTAGTTTGGCTTAGGTACAAGTGACTTCATGGTTGTGAGCTAGGGTATAGGCAAATTCAGTGATGCTGATTTGGCTCAAGGTGACTTTGCTGATCAGGCCTTGGATAAAAGTAACTTTAAAGGCGTGACCTTTGGCGAGGGTCACTGTGAAGGTGGTGTGACTGATGTACTGCATTGTGGAGGCAGTTTCAATAATGTGGCTCACTACTCACACCCTTGTTTGGTTGTTAAACGCCTAAACACACTGAGGGAGTGCACTGACCCCACAGTGTGGTGGATTAAGGGAGTAGCCAGAAAATTAAAATACCCCCCACTTCAAACCAAAGCTCCGATGTCACCAAGTAAGAGAAGCAAGTCATTGTGACCCTCCTCAGAAGAGCTATTTTGTCTCATCCACCCAAGCATCTATCCGTTCATCCTTCCTTCCATCCACTGATATGCACCATTTCACCATTATATTCTGTATTCCATTCATTTTTTCATCTATCAGTTGGTCTTTCACCATTCAGTCCGTCTGCCCAACCATATCCAAACATTTCCATCTGTCTCCAAACCTATACGTCAAACCAATCCATCCATCCTTTCACTGTTTCATCCCTCCATCCAGACATCAGTTCACTCATCCATTCACCCTTCCACTTCATTCATCCATCCTTTCACTCCATTCATCCACCCTTTCATTTACCCATCCATTCACCCTTTCACTTCATTCATCCTTTCACTCATTCATCCATCCATCTTTTCACTCAACGGTCTATCCATTCACTCTTTCCTCCCTTCATCACTCTTTTACTCATTCATCCATCCTTTCACTCCATCCATCCTGTCACTCCATCCATCCTTTCACTCATCCATTCATTTATCCTTTCATTCATCCATCCTTTCACTCATTCATCCATCCATGCTTTCACTCATCCGTCAATCTATTCACAATCCCTTTCATTCATCCATCCATTTTTTCAGTCATCCACCCATCCTTTAATCCATCCATCCTCCCTTTACTTCATCCCTCCCTACTCCTCGATCCCTAAGAACATCACTGCAAGGCTCGTCCTTCAGCCCAACCCTCTTCAACGTATACATGACACCCCTGGCCAACATTATCAGGAGCGACGGACTCAACATCATCTGCTACGTCGATGACACCCAACTCATCCTATCCCCAGCAAATGACCCAACGACCATTAAAGACAGGTTCCAAAAATGCATGAAGGATGGTCAACATCATCTCCGACGCCGACGACACCCAACTTACCCTCTCCCTGACAAACGACCCACTAACCATCAAAGACAGGTTTCCAAAAATGCATGAAGGATGTTGCCATCTGGATGAACAACAACTGTGTTAAACCCAACAACAGATAAGACAGAAGTTCTCATCTTTGGGAAAGGCAAGGACACCCTATGGAACAACGAATGGTGGCCACCTGAGCTGGGCCCTACACCTAAACCTACGAACATGCCCCAAACCTCGGCCTTATCCTTGACGGCCAGCTAACCATGAAGAAGCAGGTCAGCGCCGTCTTCTCTGCCTGTTTCCTCACCCTACAAATGCTCAGGATGTTCTTTAGATGGCTCCCGCCTAACACCAGGCAAACGGTCACACAAGCCTTTGTCACTAGCAGACTCAATAACTGCAACTCCCTCTACAAAGAAATCACTAAGCAACTCTTGAGGAAACACCAGACCATCCAGAACACATCAGCCAGACTCATCCTCGGCCTCCCCAGACTGATGCACATCACCCCTCACCTCAGGAAACTCCATTGGCTACCAGTCACAAAGAGATGCCAGTTCAAGCTACTCACCCACGCTTACAAGGCACTATACCCTGAAGGACTGCTTACCTCAACAAACAAGTGAACTTCCTCGAATCTACTAGGGAACTCGGTTCCAGATCCCTGTCTCTAGCAGCTACCCAGTGCATCCATCAGGTGAACATGAGAGGCCACACCTTCTACCACCTGGCGGCTAAGACCTGGAACTACGCTATGCTCGCGTAGTTTGCGTAGTATGCGCAACTACGTCCTACGCGAATTGCACGTAGCACAGTGCAAAAACACGTAGCGTAGTGGGCATTTTTTGCTTGCTCGCGGTCCTCAACGTCAAGTTGGCGACCGCGAGCGAGCAAAATGACATCCCGGCGAGACTTTTTCCTTGTTCGCGATCAACAACATCAAGTTGCCGATCGCGCGCGTGGAAAATAAACCTCAATGCGGGGAGGTCAGGTTTCTCATTGCGAGTGGTCACGTATGCTCACGACCGCTCGCGATGAGAAACTACCAGTCTGCATTGAGAAAACTGCCGCTCAAGTACAAATCTACTAGAGCGGCAGAAAACAACCGCTTGCACTGTGCAAGATGCCGTTTGCAATGATTGCACAGTGCGGACAAGCATCCAGCACTGTGCAATCAGTGCGAACAGCATTTTCCCTACCGCACTACGCAGCTCGCGTAGCTTGCGTAGTGTGAAGTACACTTTGCGTAGCGTATCGTAGCGCTACTATGCAAACTATGCCCAGGGTTACCTGGAACACCCTTCCCTACACATCAAAGCAGCTCCATCTCTCGAACAGTTCAGGAAGAACCACAAGACCTGGATGTTCAACCAATAGAAATGGGCAGCAGAATACCACAGCACGACCCCACAGCGCCTCGTGACCCTCATTGGTGAAGCAGACACGCTCTACAAATCCTGATTGATTGATCCATTGACTCTTTCACTCATCCATCCTTACATTCATCCTTTCACTCATCCACCCATCCTTTCATTCACACACCCTTTCACTCTATCCACCCAACCACCCGTTCACTCTGTCCATCTGTCTATCCTCACTTTCACTCATCCATCCATTCTTAAACTCATCCATCCTTTTGCTCATCCATTGACCCTTTCACGTGGTGCATACATCTATCCTCCCTTTCACTCATCAATCCTTTTACTCCGTCCACCCATTCACTCTATCCACCAGTCCATCCATTCATCTGTCCAACTTCCCTTTCATTAATCTATGAATCTATCCTTTAACTCATCTATCCATCTGGTCATCCACCCATCCATCCATCCTTTCATTCATTCATCTAACCATCTCCCCCTTTCACTCACCTTAATCCACCCTTTCACTCACATATCCATATATCCATCCCTTCACTAAGCCACCCACCCATCCTCTGTTCGTTTCACGTTAATTAGTATCCTTTGTCTACAGAGTTGCAGACAGAAGAGGCTTATCGCGAAAACAACCCCCAATGTATTTGCTAAAGCGGGGGGTTCACAACGCCCCTCTGGTGGATAGACAAGACATAGCTGTCCCAACTCTTACTGCTCTTTCAACTGTTCTGCACTTTTGATGCCTCAGACACTGGTTGGCACACAAAGAGTGTTTCACAAGACATTTGGATTTATTTTACTATCACCACTCTCGAAGCCCCCTCTCGAGGACAGCTTAGGCCCTAGCAGAGTTTTGCACCATTCAGCTTCCAAATGTTGCTCACCAGTGACTGCTGAAATATCTGAAAAACTTTATTGGATCCAGTCTCTACCATATTCTTGATCCATTGACAGAGACCCTTTGTGTTCAACCCATTTTTCAGAGGTGGGCAAGCCAAACATTAACAGAGAGAGCTGAGCCAGAGCTGAGACAAGTGTCTGGCTTGGCCCTAAGACTAAACAACATTGTGTGAAAACATGATCGTCTCCTCAAACCCCAAAAAGGTGTTTTTCTTTTACACACAGAAGTAACTCACCTTAAGACATCAGATTAAATCTCTGCATTGAGTAGTATTTATTAACAAGTGACAGATTTAAACATGCATTGCGAAATATTCTTGCCCCTGCCCTGATGACAATGCTATTAATGTATTATGAGGTAATTCAGATTTCATGTGTATCCTATATGTGGCCTAGATTCTTATAATAGATGAACCAGCATTACAGATTATTAAATCAAGCACAATAGAGGTTTTTGTACAGCGTAAATCCTGCAATCATGTATGAGAAGGTGCTCTCATATGTGATATTGAACAAAAGTAAAGCTTGGTGAACTAAAATATTTACCTAGGATCACATAATTGAGTCAAGCAAGGTGGTGGGATTTATCCCAGATTTCCCAATTTCATTCTATTCAATTCAGCCACCAGGTGGGTATTCTTTCTGACATCAAAGGTTAATAATACTTTGGCCCTACTGGTTGGAGGATGAGATTAGAGCTGTGGGTGAGGGGCAAACCTTGCCCAAGGACATAAGGACGCCACACACCAGACACAGAGGGCACTTTATTTAGATTTACAGGCTGCTGATCCCAGACTGGGAGTCGAGCCTGCTCCTCATGATACATGGTCGGCCACTGAAGTCATTAGGTCACATCGCCTCCCATTGGGGGTCAGCTCGCTTTGGGCTCAGGGTTCCAAGAGGACCTCCAGCTGAGCCAGAGCTAGGCTTCTGGCTCGAGCTTGCAGAGGCTCACACACATCCAGGGCACGAGTCGGGGGTACACGCGAGTACACCGCGTCCACCCACTATTTTCACAGGGTGGACTCCGTCCACCCTGCCAAGAAGTTGGACCCCAAGAAATATGTTGAACTTGTCCCAGTGTTATTTTCAGACACCGGGAAGCGTTCAACAGCTCCTGCACGTTGTCTGCTTCCCATTCCCAGCACCAACTGGTGTCGGGCGAGTGCTTTTTTTCACCTCCAGCTGGGCGGAAGACAAAGGCAGAGGTTAAGGGGCCATCAGCCCTCCTTCTGATCGAGTATTGTAACTGAATGTGGCCTGGAACCTCACACTTCCATGCAAATGCACTGGAGAGGAAACAAATGCACACAGCTTGTTATCTCTTCACAGGTACTTAAGAGATGCATGCCTTTTACTTTGTTCAGTCCCTGTATATAAGTGCATGCACCGTAAGAATGTCAGATGGGCTTCTCTGTCCCAGTATTTACACTTACAACAATTTAAATAGCTCTATTTTATTTCTTTGATAATGCTACTCATCCCAATACAGAGTATTAGAGCGCTTTACATAACATACACATTATCCATTCAAAATAAATCATGCAAGTGTGCAAATCAATGTTCAAGATGTTACATGAGACAGTCAGGGTTGCAAGGTGTAGGAGTCAAATGCCCTTCATAGCTCACTGTGGTCTACTACAAGGGTTACAATTTTTGAACTGCAAGTAACAAAAGGATCTCTGTGGTCAAAGCAGTAATCCACTCACCTATCTACATAAAATAAAAATCTGCATGTTACATGATGTGCTTTGCGAGAGACATCTTTCTTTTTTTTAAACATCAGTCAGTCAATGGTCTTTATTTGGATATAAAATATCCAGAAAAGTACAAATCATCACCACCAATAGGATACAAATATACAATAACATAAAACACATATTAAAATAAGTTAGGTGTCAAGTCAACAATATCTAATAGCATGGGCATATGTGCAAAGATGGCAGTAAAGTGCAAATAAATTCAGTGAGTGCAGCATGTAAACATCAGACCAGCTATACATTTGTGCAGATTAGCAGTCCAAAAACATTAGATTTAAGATGTCGATAAATGCAAATCTTCACCGCCAAATTAGAGAGCTTGTAGGATTAATAAAAATCAACATCGTTAAATATCACAAAACAATTGTGCAAAAATAGCAATAAAGTGCTAGCAGGTTCGAAATATACACTGTATAAACAACAAACCTAGCTGTGTCAATGTACAAATTAGCCGTGCATAAATGTTAAACTGAATGAAAAGGGCCTCAAACAAAATGTTCATTGTGTTTCGCGATCGTATCGCAGATTGCAAAAATGAGCTTACTCTGAAAATCATATCATCACTTCCTAGCCGCAATGTTTCATCAAATGCCAATTTATAATCAATAATAGCATGTGACTTAAAATAGGAAATCAAATACTGTTTAGTGTATCTGATATAAAAGTTGCAGAAGAACAGGAAGTGTAAAGTTGTTTGTTTATGATCAGTTCCACATGGGCAGAGCACGTTCTCTAAATCTTTATTAAAACCGAGTGGGAAGCAAAGTGAGTATTTTATACTCCCATCCCTGAGGCGAAAGAGCAAGCTCCTATTCCATCTTCCAATGTTTTTCTTAAGATAGTCCTGTGGCGTGTCATTTTTATTGCCTGGGAGTGTCGAAATGGAGATATATCTAATTATTGATGGTTTATAGAGCTCCGTGTATCCTCTTTCCCTTTGGAATGAATCATACAATGCCTCCCTCACGATTTTTATGTTCTTGCCGTCTATGTTTAAAGGATGGGAGAATATATGTTCCAATCTCACACTAGCTAAACTTTTCTTAACAGCACTAAGCCAAGGTATAAAACTGCCCCTATCACATTTAAGGCAGTCGTTAATGATTTCCAGAGTTAAAATTGCTGCTGGGTTTCGCCAAATCTTTATCCAAAACAATGCTGGCCGAGATTTGATAAAATCCTCGACATAATACAAATTTAATTCTTTGTGGCATATGTAAGTGGGTGAAGAAATTTGGGCCCCTAGCACCTTTCTACAGAATCTATTTTCTTCAGTTTGGATGTCACTGCAGTTTGTGTACCCCCACACCTCGGCACCATAAGTTGCAGTTGGTCGACATTGTGATTTATAGATCTGTAGTAAAGGTATCACTACCTCGGCCGGCTTTGGCTGTCGTAAACTAATAATTGAATGAACTGCCTTCCCGAGTTTGTTTCTACCATGAGCCACGTGTGCTGACCATGATCCAGAGTCTGAAAAAACTAAACCCAGGTACGGAAAAGTGCCAGTGCTTTTTAGAACATTATCTCCTGACACTATGTGATTAATACAATGTTTTTTAGGCCCACAAGACATGATGTATGATTTTTTAAAATTGGTACACAAGTCCAAATCTGCCATAAAAGAAACCAAACCCATGATTAAAACGCGGAGTGCTTTGGGTGTGCGGCCCATCAGGACCGCATCATCCGCATATAAGAGTACGGGGAGTAATTTACCATTAATTTTCGGTACATCGCATGTTGATTTAGACAGGGATTTATTTAATTCATTTATATAAAGGATAAAAAGTAGGGGGGCCAAGACACAACCTTGTCTGACCCCCCTACCAATTGAAATATCCCCGGAGACCTCTCCTTCATTATTTATCCTTACCCGAGCTTTGAGGTCTCTGTGCAAATGTGCCAAAAAGTGAACAAGTGACTTATCCAACCCGTAATTTTATAAAATCTCCCAAAATCGTGATCGGTTAACAAAATCAAAGGCTGTAGATAAGTCCATAAAACCCAGATACAAAGGGACTTTTTTGGCGATAGTGTATTTGCCTAATATAAGATTTAAATTCAGACACTGTTCTACAGTTCCCACATTACTTCTGAATCCCAACTGACAAGAGTTTAAAATTTGATTATCCTCTGCCCAATTCCTAATTTTATTAAAAATCACTCTGCCAGGATTGGGGGCGTGGCCAAGTAAGATGGCTGACTGGTAGTGCACCGAGTCAGCTCCGGCCCCACGGACTCCTGAAAGCGGCTAGACGGGGGCTCTGGACTGGCGCACTGCGGGGAAAACGCTCGCGGGACACTTGTGGAGGCAAATGGCCAGGCGGTGAGGATGTGGCGGCCCCGGTGCGGCTAGAAAGCGAGCACTGACCCGGGAGCAGCGAGCGGGCAAAATGGCGGCGGAGGGCCGCGGCCGATCGCCGAGCGGCGGCCCACCCGGACTCAGGGGTGTGTTCGGAGGCATGTCGCGCTGACCACGCAGCGGGAGTGACCGCCGAGGCCAGAGGGAGGCGGATCTTGCCGGCGCCGAGAGGAGGGACAGCGCGCGGAGCCACCTTACCGTGGGACCCACACGAGGAGGCAGAGATTGCAGCCACCACGGCGCTCATGAGGAGGGGCATCTGGCCGCCGGGAGACGAGAGGTGCACCCTGACGGAGGTCGATGCAGGCTGGAGGGAGCGGAGACGCCGGGGGCGATCGCCACGCGTCCGGGCGCGAGGCGGTGCCTGACTTCAAGATGGCGGCCAAGTAAGACATTTGCCAGCATCGGGGGAGCCTCCGTCGCACTGGTTCTCTGGCGCGCTGGGTGTGAAGGGCGCTTGGTGATGTAGGGGCTGGTCGGCGCTGGAGAGGACTTTCTGAGGCACGGCCCGTGGGATCAGCTGAGCGACTAGAGGCGGGGGCGACAGGCGGAGACAAGTCAGTCCCTGCTTCAGCTTCCGGGGTCTCGGTTGTCGAGCAGTGGAGGTCGGTCGCAACGGGGCCATAGGATTGGTGGTGGCGACGGCGCGTGGCACGGAGGGGACGGTCTGATGGGGAGGACGTCCCGTGCGCCACCGACAAAAAAGGCGCCGAAGCCACAGGAAAACCGCGTGGCGAAGTACTTCCAGGCGCTCTCCAGCACCACAGACGAGGGAGGTCCGGGCGGAGGAGACAGCATGGCCTTGACGAAGGAAGACCTGGTGGCCACGCTCCGGGACTTCAAGAGGGATCTCTGTGGTGAGCTTAAACGGGACCTCCACGCTAGCCTGGACCAACTGCGTGGGGACCTAACGGAGAAGCTCGGTGATCTGCGCCGCGATATGGACGCCGTGGGGTCTCGAATCCTGGAGGTGGAGGAGAAGGTGCAAGCCCTGGATAGCGCCTCTCAGGCTTCCCGGACGGAGTGCTCGGAGCTCCGCGCTCGGCTGGCGCAGTCTGCCCTGAAGCTAGAGGACTTGGAGGATCGTTCCCGGAGGGAGAATATACGGGTGAGAGACTTGGAAGAGGGCGCAGAGGGTCCGGACCTGGAGGCGTTTATTATTGGCCTCTTTGGGGAGGTGGTGAACAGGCCAGACCTGAAAATAAAACTGGAACGGGTGCACAGGGTCGGACCACCGGTTCACGGAGAACGCCGGAGACCTAGGGATGTCCTGGCAAAGCTGCACGCCTTCCCGGTCAAGGAGGCCATCCTGGAAGCTGCTAGGAAGAAGAAGGAGGTCTCGTTCCAGGGCTACAGCTGCTCTCTATATCAGGACTTGTCGCAGGCCACCCTAGTGCGAAGGCAACAGCTCCGCCCGGTGACTAGCAAACTCAGGGAGGACAATGTGTGCTATCGTTGGACCTATCCCTTCGGGCTCAGCTTTGAACGGCAAAATAAACGACACCACATCACAGAGTTGGGGGAGGGGCTGCGTATTCTGGGCCTCCCTACGGAACCGGAGGAAGGAGGAGGCCTGGGGCTGTCCGGAGCCGTGGCAGTCGGATCACAGGGGGAGCAGTGGCGCAGGGCGCATCGCCAGCGAGGAGGGCCCCACCGTGAGTAGAGGTCGCGTGCTGGAGGTACGGGATTCACCGGGATACAGTTCAAGAGCGACCGCAGGGGGTCCTCCAGCCGGGAGGGACTCGAATACCCGAGCGGCGAGGCCAGGTGGATGGTAACGGGACTGCGACGAATCCAGAGAGAGGTGCGGCAGTCTCCACATGGACACTGAGGTTACATGGACACTGAGGTTTTTGTTTTTCTCTAGAGCCCTATGTCTGGCACACATGTTGTTGATGCTCCGCCGGTTGCGGAGCAAGTTGGTGAAGTTAGGAGTTCGATGGGGCGGGGTCTTGGTTACATTCCCTGGAACTACCCAAGGTTCGTGGGGTTCCATGGTCGGGTCTTTGTGGTGGGGGGGAGCGGGCGGGGGGAGGGGAGACGTAGGACGGTCGGGGCGGGGGGGGAGGGTGAAAGGGGTAGGCTGCAACGACGACTTGGTGAGGGACTAGGGAGGGGCAGCGAGGCATCAGGAGGGGGCGCCGAGGGGCGGAGGCGGAGGGGCGCTGCGGTCTGGTATAGTTGGATCCCACAACACGGGGCGGAGGGGGGGTTCTCACTCACTTAAGATGGTGACGTGGGCTACATGGAACGTGAAGGGCTTGAACGCACCCCAGAAGAGACAGCAGGTCCTGAAGTACATTGTGGATAGGCAGGTTAAGGTAGTCGCTCTGCAGGAAACGCACCTTACAAGGGAGGATGTGGGTAGGCTCAAGCATAGGGCATTCCCGCAGATTTTTCACTCAGCGGCCAACACCAAACATAATGGGGTGGCGGTACTGTTCCATAGCTCCACGCCCTTTCAAGTCGTGGATACACACAGAGACAAGGAGGGGAGGTGGCTCATGCTCAAGGGGCGGCTTCAGGGCCAACTATGCACAATTGCGGTCGTGTATGCTCCGAACACGGGGCAGGCGGAGTTCACAGCGCGCATGTTGGAGTCCATGGGCGGGTTCGCGGAGGGCCCCATCATTTTGATGGGGGACTTTAACTGCCTGTGGGATGGCCTCCTGGACGGCTCCCACACTGCGGGGGTCAGGTCATCGGTGTTTTCCAAGCGAGTCAAGGATCGCTTCGATTCCCTGGGTTTGCGAGATGGGTGGCGGGCTTTCCACGGGACGGCAAAGGACTATACTTTCTATTCCCATGTTCACCGGACTTACACTCGAATAGACTACATTTTCATTAGCCAAGCATTGGTGGGGAAGGCGACGGGGGCGCAGATTCTCCCCATCTCGGTCTCCGACCATGGGATGGTTCTTTTGGAGCTCCATTGGGGGGTGCGGGGACGTGGCAGATGGTACTTTCCCGGGGCCCTCTTGCGAGACCAGGTACGGAGGGTGGAGCTGACGGAGGCCATAGGGGAGTATTTCCAGGGCAACCCACCCGAAGACACCTCATATCAGAACACGTGGGACGCGTTCAAGGCGGTGATGAGGGGCAAATGCATCCAACTACAGGCATCGCTGCGGAGACAACAGGCACTAGAGCGGGAGGCCCTAGAGGAAGAACTCCTGGGGTTGGAGGGCAGACACAAAGATAAGCCCACTCGCGACCTACAGCGACGACTTACGGCGGTGAGGGGTAAATTGCGGGCGATTTACAGCGCCAGGGCGGAATATACCTTGCTGAGGCTTCGGCGCGCTGGGTATGAACAGGGGGACAAGGTGGGTTCTCAGTTGGCTCGTAAGCTTCGAATCCAGCGTGCGAAATCCTATGTGGGAGGCATTCGGGTAGGACCGGCCCAGGTCACACATGAGGAGGCGGCGAAGACTAGAGCCTTTAGGGATTTCTATGGCGAGCTGTATGGGGGGGACCCGCTGGCGCAAGACCTACAAGCGGCGTATCTCGATGGGGTGGAGTGCCCCCAGCTATCAGCGCTGGACCGGGAGCGGCTGGACGAACCTATCTCTGAGGAGGAAGTGCGGAATGCCATAAAGCGTCTCAAGCTCCACAAGGCGCCTGGGCCCGACGGATATACCGCACACTTCTATAAGCACTTTGTAGACGAGCTAACCCCGCATCTGACGGCTTTGTTTTCGGGCGGTGGCGAAAGAGGCGCGAGTGTCCAAGTCGATGGCAGAGGCGGTGATTACGGTTCTGCCTAAACCGGGCAAGGACCCGCAGGTGTGTGCGTCATATCGCCCCATCGCACTTTTGAACCTAGATGCCAAGCTCTACTCCATGATCTTAGCTAGCCGCCTGGACGACCTGCTACCTCGATTGATCCACCCAGACCAATCGGGCTTCATTAAAGGGCGCCAGACGCACGATAATATACAGCGTACAATCCACCTTATCGAGAAAACATCCCTGGTCGGGTTGGACGCCGAAAAAGCGTTCGACCGCGTGGATTGGCCCTTCCTCTTCTTGACCTTGCGAAAATTTGGGTTCGGGGACGCCTTCATGGAGATGGTGTGTGCTAACTACTGCCATCCTTCCGCGAGAGTGGTAGTCAACGGGACACCTTCCGAGCCCTTCCAACTGACTAGAGGTACTAGACAGGGGTGCCCGCTGTCCCCTCTGCTCTTCGCCCTCAGTATAGAGCCACTTGCCATTCGATGAGGGAGAATGCATCCATTAAAGGGATACGGTTTGGCGGGGAGGACCACAAAATCTCCCTCTTCGCGGATGATATTCTGCTGACTCTGGGGGAGCCACATATCTCTCTCCCCGCGGTGCAGGGGGAACTGCGGGACTTCGAGAAAGTGGCGGGCTTTAAGGTCAACATGACCAAGTCATACATACTCAATCTCACACTCTCGAGAGCGGAGGTGGCCTCGCTCAAATCCCAGATGACGCTCTCATGGGCTCAGCACTCGCTACAATATTTAGGGGTGCAGCTTACGCCGACGGTTTCGGGGCTGTATGGGGCCAACTACACCACAGTTTTGCCGCACCTGCGGCAGGAGCTGCGGCGGTGGACGCCCTTGTATATATCCTGGTTGGGGCGAATCAACGCGGTGAAGATGATGGTGCTGCCCCGGGTTCTTTACTTGTTTCAGG
Organism: Triturus cristatus; assembly: GCF_964204655.1. Classification (NCBI taxonomy): domain Eukaryota; kingdom Metazoa; phylum Chordata; class Amphibia; order Caudata; family Salamandridae; genus Triturus; species Triturus cristatus. The sequence continues at coordinate 819,494,773 of NC_140586.1, read as the reverse complement.
CTTTGCCGATCCCGCTGGAGAAAGCGTTTCTTCCGCAGCTGAAGATGATGATCACTCAGTTTGTGTGGCAGGGGGGGAGGGCCCGGCTCCCTTTTACAGTGCTTCGGAAACAGAGGGCGGACGGAGTGATGGGGCTGCCGGACTTTGAGCTTTACTATCAAGCGGCCCAATTGCGGGTCGTGTTAGAATGGACGGCGCGGGAATCGGAGAAGCATTGGCTTCATATGGACCGCGCGATCGCCGGCAGATCAATCTGGGATCTGCTGTGGAAACCGAGGAGAGACAGACCGCCGAATGCATATCTTAGCACGCCGACGCGCACTACGCTGGAGGTTTGGGATCGGGTCACGCGGAGAGAGGGGTGGACGACATTCCCTTCACCGTACACCCCGATACACTTTAATCCGGCCTTCGCGCCAGCCAGAGAGGAGGGTCCCTTTGATGAGTGGCGGGAAGGGGGGTGTCTAAAGTTGGCGGACCTATTTGATAAGGGGGTGTTCCGCTCGTTTCAGAACTGTAGGAGTGAGTTTGGGGTTCCCAACAGTGAGCAGTTCCACTATTTGCAGCTCAAACACTGGGCCACGGCGTCACCGTTGAGGGAGGCGGGCTGCCGGAGCCTCACGGATATGGAGAAACTGGCTTTGACGCAGGCGGGTTCTATGAAGGGGGCAATCTCGTCTCTCTATAGGATGCTGCTGACCACGCTACACACACCCAGGGCCAGATATATGGAATTCTGGGAGCACCTCTTGGGGAGAGGGATAACTGAAGCGGAGTGGAAGGGCTTATGGCGGGATATTCCCAGACATAACTTGTCGGTAGGCCTAAGGGAGGCTCACTACAAAACCGTTTTTGACTGGTACCTCTACCCCACAAAATTGGCTAGGATCTTCCCGGGGACTTCTGCGCTCTGCTGGCGGGGATGTGGTCTCCTCGGGGATTTCAAGCATATCTGGTGGGACTGCCCCAGTATTAAGCCTTTTTTGGGAAGAAATTTTAGCGCAGATTAAAGAGATCCTGGGCTTTACACCCCCGGGCACCTCGCTCATGTGATCCTGGGTCTTCGGGGAGAGGATTGGGAGGGAGTGTCCAGAGGAGACAAGGCTATATGGTGGCTCTGCGTGGGGGCGGCTAAGCTCACGGTGGCGGTGGCATGGAAGAAACAGGCCGCTCCCGCTGTGTCACTGTGGCACGCCCGCCTGTGGCGCCTGCTTTCGATGGAGCGCCTGGCGGTGTGCTATAGGGATGATCCCGCAGCCTTTGAGGAGTCTTGGGGCGCTCTGCTGGCTTACTTATCTAGGGGCCTCCCGGCAGCTGTCTTCCCGCCCACTTAGAGGCTTTGCGGATCTTCCAGACCTGGCACTCCCCGGTCTGATATTGTTCCCCTTTTTTCGGACGCTTTGCAGCTGCCTCAGGGGGGGGGGCGGGAGGGGGTGGGGGTGGGGGGTGTGACGGGGTACTGGAGGGGAGGGATTCCCATGGGCCGCACATGGAGCATCTGAACCACCTATGGGGCATTATGTAGATACCTATGGCCAGGAGACACCCGGCAGTTACTTGTTATTGTATGATTACACATGTGCACTGATACTTTTGCTATGAAAATCAATAAAAATGATTGCTATAAAAAAAATCACTCTGCCCAAAATCTTCAGTGTGTTATCTATTAAAGATATAGGACGGTAGCAACTAGGGGGCAGATTTATGACGACTGGCGCATCCCTGCATATCAGCAGGGATGCGCCAGTTATTATGCGCCACAGCTGCGCCACCATGGATGCGCCGCATTTATAATGCGGCGCACCATGGGGCAAAAACGGCACAGATGCGTGACGCATCTGTGCCGAAAAGTGGCGCATTGCTGGAGTTGCGTCGCAAGCGCGACGCAGCTCCAGCAATGATCTGGGGGGCCCTATCTTTACAATGCTGCGTCAATCCTTACGCCTGCTTCAAGCAGGCGCAGGGTTTTGACGCAGCATGGGCCTAAAAGTGACTGAGTGAAATCTTGTAGATTTCACTCAGCCACTTTTAGGAGGCGTTCCTGCGTCGGAACGCCCCCACCTGCCCTGGAACGCCTACATGTGGCGCAGGGCTTTACAACGTGATGCATCTCCCAGATGCGTCACGTTGTAAATACCCCGCACCATGGCGCAGGATTTGCGCCGCTGCTGCGTCACAAAAGTGACGCAACGGCGGCGCAAAAGTGGCGCAAGTGCAACATAAATCTGCCCCTTGGATTGGATCTATCGTCCTTCTTGAAGATGGGCACGATGATACTTGTTGACCAGGTTTTCGGAATTGTGGTGTTGGACAGATTATTAAAAACATTACAAAGTAAAGGGGACCAGAAATCGGGTTCGGATTTAATAAGGTCGATTGATAACCCATCAGGGCCTGGGGCTTTATTCCCTGCGCTTTGATTTATGGCATCTTCAACTTAAGTTATAGATATAACAACCTTATTAGCTAGATAGTGAGAGTCAATAGTTATTGCTGGAGCTGTATATATTCTTGCAAAATGCTCCTCCCAAGACTTACTAGGTATGTTACAATTTATGGGGGTTATATTAGATCCCATGGATCTCATAGCTTTCACCTCACCCCAAAACCCAGTTACATCTTCAATTGCAGCAGTACATGCAAGGGAGTCCCACCTCTCCTTCAATATCTCCTCAGTACGTAATTTAGTTGCTTTTTTATATCGTCCTCTCAGAGTTTTAACCAGGGTCATATCCCTGGGTTTTTCGGCTAATGCCTCACGAAGATCACGGTTTGCTCGTGAACAGATGCCATTAAACCATCTGGGGTTCTTGCTTTGTTTCCTGACAGGTTTAGAGATTTCCTGTTTAATGCCATCACATAACCCAGTAAAGGCCTGAATGATCTCTGTATCAGGGCATCCACTAGACAAACATGTCTCCACAAGTAAGGGATAGGATTGTATAATTTGTGCAAGTAGGGCCTTATTATCTATGCCCTTCCAGATTACTTTAAGTTTGTCAGTGGATGCCACCAGATTCTTTGCCCCTATTTCTTTTTGTTTAATAAATTTATTGACAAAACTAATAGTTGTCAGAATTGGGTTGTGGTCACTATAGCTAGTGCATAAAACTTCAGCCTTAACTAGACAGTTCTCAAGGGATGAGGATATAAAGACATAATCAATGGTCGATGAACAGCCACGACCTCTAAAGGTGGGCAAAGGAACTTTATCAGACATACAACCAACTTTCTCCATGACATTAGTTAGATCCCTGGTCGATAGATAATTATGCAATTCTTCCCCTCTTTTACACGGAATTAACAGGACAGGTATAACTAAGGTATTGTCCATTCTTTTGTGCAAATGCGCATTAAAATCACCTCCCAAACAAATTCCGTCCAATTAACCAAACCTTTTTTCTTCTAACAGATTATCAATAAAATCAAATAAGATAATAAAATTCCTATTGGGCAGTGATCTAAAATCATTGTTATAAAAATGTATAAAACATAACGTAATCCCATTCGAATAGAGTGTGGCCTGAAAGTGACTATCATTTGTTTCCAAGGGTTTAGTATTACTTCCTGCAGTGATCTTTATCCATGTGGATAACCCCCCACTAGGTCGACCGGCTTCAGGGCTAAGAACAGTACTATTATAACAAACAAAACCCTCAAGAAACGAACTACTAGTACTCCATGTCTCCTGAAACATCAAAACATCAAAACTGCTAACCATGTTGGTCCACTCTGCTATGTTCATTTTGGATTTTAGGCCAGCAATATTCCAACTCAATATTTTTAGGTGTTGATCGGTAGACATGGGTTCACTAGTAACAGGGCAGAAAGGCAACAGTTCTACCGGGCGGACCGTTTGAAAGTTCCCTATAGAGCTGGGTCTGATCATGACCTGATTGCCCATTTGTATATCCCGAGATTGTGCTACAGTGTTCGAGGGTTCGCTCGGTAGTCAGTCCTGTCCCTCTAAATCAGACAGGGCGGTGAACCGGTTATGTACAGGATATATCGAAGTGTTTGAGTAGTGGGTTCTTTAAGGTGGTCTATAAAAAAAGCCGAGTGGTAATGAAGTTATGGCCGTTGGGGTACTAAAGTAGTTAGTGTTACATTTTAATATACCCTTCACCAAAGAAGGATGTCTAAAATTCACAACTATACAATCACCCATAATATTTTTAGTTGAAGGTCCTACCCATCCCACCCGTCGCACCATCAGGATTTCGTTAACAGTCTCCATACCCATCCCCTTAAACTTGAATAGCCAATCAATACACTTATTCTTGAGTTGATCCCAAGACTCACTTTGGTCTTCATGCAGGGGAGGTACTCCAGCTAAAACTAGAACATAAGGACATGCTTCTGGCGACAAATTAAGTACAGTATCGGCATGTTTTTTTTTGCCCGAGTAGCAATAATAGGCTCATTATTTGGGTATGACATTAATTTTATGGGTGCTGCCACAGGTGGGGTAGGAAGAACTGCTATTGGTGATGAAGTGTGACAAGAAGTTTTAATTGCCAGAGGTGCGTTTGGCAATGGCAATGCACTAACCGAAGTGCTAAGCATGGGGTTACAGGGCAAACTCTTCTTGTTACCATTACACTTTTCACATATCTTGTCTACGCCAGGTGTAGTACAGTTACTGCTTCCCCCTGCAGTGCCTTTGTTAATTGTCTCCATATCTTTCAATAGTCGTTCACCCCTACTTTGATCAATAATGATGGTCCCTTTTCTTTTAGTATCTTCTTTCTTCACCAGGCTTTCCAGTCTATCCAAACGTTTAAAAATGTAATTAAACTGTTTATCCATTAGACTTTTCAAGTGCTTAAAAGTGGAATCCACTATAGTGTCAATTAGATTCTCATTTGTCCGGGGGCGTGGTTTGGACGCCGAGAGAGATGGCGGCTCGGTGATTCTCTCTGCCCGTGCGTGTAACGTATAAGGGCGGAGGAACGGGTCTCACCGCTCCTATAACGCTGCAGAAAGTGGAATCAGTGACCGGAATGTGAGGGGGCTTCCGAGGAGAAGTTTGGAGGTTTTTCGCTGCTGGGAAACGGCTCTACCGTCGCTTGCGAAACCCGCCTGATGACGGCGAGGACTACGGCAGGAAACGGGACCGCGTGACTGCTGGTGTGTCGGCGGCCGGATGGTAACCGGAGTGGATCAGTCCTATGTGTGGTTCGAGGCAGAGACCAGCTGGTATGTGGACAGGAGCGCGTTTCAGATGGGGCGGATGAGATGCTTGGCGCGGAGAGGAGTCGTTGGCGCCTATCGCGCAGGCAAGATGGCGGCACCCGCTGCATAAACGTAGAACCTTTGTGCTGCTACTACGGCGCCTGTGGGGTGTACGGAGTCGATTGAGGACTCGGCATCGTGGGAGTGATGACTGCCTTCTGGATCGTGTCCTGGTAGGGCTGGATGTCTGATTCAAAACCGTGTCTTATCCTTCACAGTACGGCTGGTGCTACGCTACACGTGAAATGGTGGAAATGGCGGCGTGTGGGCGTGACTGTGACAGACTACTCCTTCCGAGGTAGATCTAAGCTAGCGCGGCCGAGCCTGAAACACCACCTGCAGTGAGGCCTGCTTTTCTAATTCGGCGACTTGTGTATGGGGTTGTGGAGCTGCGAGTGATTCAGACACTAAGCTGTGAGGGGTCAGTCTCCCATACTGCTACCTTGCTACCCTGAGACTTCACCCGCTACCCTGTTAACCTGAGATTTCACCTGCAAATCCTTTGCCTTGATACGCGGTTCTCCTGGGTGACGGCGCGGCCTAGCCTTGTTCTTTTATGCTGATTTCCGCGATGTGGTCACACGTCTCTGCCCTTGGATGAAAAACACGTGCTACCGTTCGGCGATCCACCGATCGCGTGGTAACGGTCGGGGAGGTGCCAGGTGATACGTTCATGTTCTCACGTGTGGTAGTGTACTGGATTAATGTGAGTTTACCCGAATTGGCTACTACAAATCGTCAGAAGTGACGGTGTTAATAAGGCACTCTCCAAGTGAAGGTTGAAGCGCATAAAGACAGTTGTGACCGGCCACGGAATCTGCTCGACTGGCTAACATGGCTGATAGTAAGGATTCTGTGAAAAGCATGAAGAGGCTCAAATCTGATCAATAGAATCCAAGTTCACCCAACAAGGGAGGGAAAAGCATTCCAGACCCAATGAATCTGATACTTAATAAGCTGGATGAAGTAAGGGAGTTGGCTAAAGCGACCAAAGATGAGGTAGCGGCTATTAGGCAAGATAATCGCGAGACTAATGCAAAATTGTTGGAAGCAGAGTCGAGGATTAGCAGACTCGAGGATCTAGAAGTAAAATCGTGTGCAGCCGTCAAGCGCTTATGCATCACCACGGATCAAACTATGCGGAAACTGGCGGAGTTGGAAGACAGAAATAGACGGGGAAACCTCCGCATTTTTGGCATTCCGGAAGGATCGGAAGATCAGCATGCGAGCTGTGTGGCCTTCCTGGAGTCTTGGTTTACTCAGGCTACTAACCTGTCCTTTCACCATCCTCTGGAGTTTGATAGGGCTCATAGAGTGCCAGGCAGGATAAGTAAAAACCAAAAAGGTCCTAGAGCAATTGTGTGTAAGCCTCTGCGGTATCAACATGTAGAGCAGATTCTTGACTTCATGCGGAAAAATAACCATATTTTATGGAAATCGGTCAAAATATACATCTCACAGGACTACAGTAAAGAGACGGTGGAAGTTAGGAAGGCGTTCCTGGCTCTTCGACCGCTGCTAAAGAAAAGGGGCTTCCAATATGGGTTTGCAGGCCCTGCAAAATATTGTGTGATGGTCCATGGCTCTCCGCATTTTTTCTTGGATCCTATGAAACTGAAACGCATGCTCGATGGGCCGGAAGACTTGGACATGGAAACCAGTTCCTCAATGGGGGCAGTTGAGCAGGCCTCGGCCTCAGGTTATAAGTGATCGTTCCCTGCTATTTTTTGCCAATCCTAACTCTGTATGAGCTCCTTCTACTTAAGGTGGAAGGTTACCAACAGCACGATCTCTGCTTCAAGACATTTCCCAAGGACAGTTCTGTTGGCTGTATGCAGTTGTTCCTGGTACCTGGACACATACTATGTTTTAGATTAATGCCTCTCGGCTAGATGGGTGCCAGTTTGCCTGGCTACGATTGCTAATGGTCATGTATCACAAGCTTGCTCATGTGGGTCTGTAAGAATGTTGGGGGCGGGTTGTTGCTTAGTTGCTGGCTCTAGGCCGGCTGAAGAGGTCCCTGAAGGTTGTACTACTGGGGCAGGATGGTTGTTGTTACAGGGGGTGGAAACAGGCCTCAGTTCGATTGGGTTAGTTCCTCTGTTCCATGTTTTTCATCATTCGGTAATGGTCATGCACGGGGGGATTCCGACGCAATCTCTTTCCAGTCACCATGCCTACATCGTACATTTGGGGTGGGGAGGGAGGGGGGCTGGGGGTTTTATGGGTAGGGTTATGTGTTCTTTGTTTTTTGTTTTCTCTGGCTTGCATGATCTTCATCTTTTTAGTGCTCATGGGTGGGGGTGGTGTCGGGCTCTACTGCGGCTTTAACTGTGCTTACATTGTGGAATATATAAGTATCGAAATGTTGATGCAACCTTCTGATGCTAAATAGCTCAATTAGCTCTCCGATGGGAGTATGTAATATGGACAGATTGAAGATATTATCGTTTAACGTTAAGGGTTTGAACCAGCCTGTCAAGAGACAGAAGATTTTAGATTATGTAAAAAGACTGAGGGGTGATATTGTTTTACTTCAGGAGACGAAGCTTGAGGCTAAGCAGTTTTTCCACCTGAGGAATACATTTTATAATGAGGTTGTGGGGGCTGAGGCAGTGAACAAAAAGAATGGTGTTCTGATACTTGTTGCAAGGAAATCTAAGGTGGAGATCTTGTCCTCTGAAGCGAGTGTAGATGGTAGGTGGGTCACGGCCAAAATGAGTAGGGATAATACAGGGTTTTATGTTACTAACGTGTATGCCCCCAACACTAGCGACTTGGTTTTTTGGGACAAACTGAATAAACACATTGAAACTATTCCGGATAACGCGGTGCATATATTAGCTGGGGATTTCAATCTTCCAATGGATGCAACTTTAGATAGAGACTCACATTGCCCCTTTAAGTCAACAAAAGCACATAAAGCTTTTCTCAATCTGTGTAAACGCTTTAACTTGGTGGATACTTGGAGACTCCAAAATCCCACTGAGAGGGACTATACTTTTTACTCTTCCCCGCATGACTCGTATTCCCGGATTGACTTTCTCCTAATAACCCAGAATGGCGTCCCTAGACTAGAATCTACAACCATTGAACCTTGTGTATTGTCTGATCACTCGTGCATCTCCTTATCAATTGCTAATGTCAAACCATCCTCTCGTCAGACATCTTGGCGTTTGAATGATGAAATCCTAAATAGTGATAAGCACCGGTCAACAATCCAACAGGCGATCTCTTCCTACCTTCAGATCAATAAACAGGGGGACACATCCGATCTAATTAGGTGGGAAGCTTTGAAAAGTACTATAAGGGGAGTGTGTATCAAGATTAGATCAGCGATGAATAAAACTTTTATTGCAAAGTTGGAGGCCTTGGAGATAGATATTAGGAAACTAGAGATTAGACATTTAAAAGATAGGGATGCCTTGTCTCTTGCTGCGTTGGCAAACAAAAAATATGAATATAATAAAATAGTTAGCGAGAGAGCGGGAGTCTGGCTTGATAAGGGTAGGCGGTTTAAGCTTTGTGAGTCTAATAAGGCAGGAAAGTCCCTAGCCTCATACTTGAAGTTCAAGGTTCAGAAGAACTCTATTAGTGTCATTAAGGATGCATTGGGGCACTCGCATTCAGAGCCAGACAGAATAACAGAGGTGTTCAGAGTATTCTACGAGGATCTCTATGCTAAGAATGAGGCGGTGGAGGAATCCAGGATTAAGGAATACTTAGATGAGTGTGATCTCCCACAGCTTTCGGTTGAGGACCGGGTCACTCTTAATGGTCCAATTAGCACTTCAGAGATAGAGACTGCAATTAAACGTCTAAAAATAGGGAAAGCTCCAGGCCCTGACGGGTTCACGGCTAAATTTTATAAAACCTCCCCCTCCCTTTTGGTCGAGCCCCTCCTACAGTTATTTCAAGGTATTAATAAATCAGGTGAGGTTAGAGGTACTTTGGCAGAAGCCATAATAGCTGTACTTCCTAAAGATGGGAAAGACCCCTCGCTGCCGAAAAATTATAGGCCAATTTCACTGATTAATATAGACTGCAAGCTCTTGGCTATGATACTCTCCGCTCGCCTCCAGGGGGTTCTCCCACAGTTGATCCACCCATCCGAAGCAGGCTTCCTTAAAAACCGGTTGTCCAGTGACAATACAAGGATTTTGGCGCACGTATTAGAAAAAGCGAAACTCCTAGACACGCCAACTGCAGCAATAACACTAGATGCTGAAAAAGCATTCGATAAGGTTGATTGGTCCTTCCTCCGCGCTGTCCTCCATCAATTCAACTTAGGGGAGTCATTCACTAGACTGGTAATGTCCCTTTATTGCTGCCCCTCGGCAAGAGTTAGGGCCGGTGGATCTTTTTCCTCCCCCTTTTGTTTACAGCAAGGCACGCGACAGGGCTGTCCCCTGTCTCCTTCGCTGTTCTTGTTGGCAATTGAACCGTTCTTATATCATATAAGGAATGATCCCAAGATAGCTGGTGTACCGTTTGGTGACTGCACTGTTAAATTAACGGCTTACGCGGACGATGTGCTTATTGTGTCAGAAAGAGCGGATGAGGCCATTCCGGCGCTCATGACTGATATTGAGGACTTTTCCAGAGTCTCTGGGTATAAACTCAATAAAGACAAAACGGAGGTCAAACTTCTGAACAGTGTTGGGGATAAAGGGATTATCGGGGACTCCGGTCTTACATGGCAGCCTCTGTGTTTTAAATACCTTGGGCTAGATTTCGATAAAGATTTGATCTCTACACTGAAAGTAAACGAAGACTTGACCCTGAAAAAGATTTCTACATTATTGGGTTGGCCTATACCTGTCTCTTCCCCTGTGTTTGACTCCTCAGTTCTGGTGTTGTCCCAGAGGCCGGCCAGCAGGCAGCGTGGCGCGCACACACTGAGACCACCATGATCACAGCTCAGATTGTGTATTTGAGAAGTGGCTGCTCTTGAAGTCTGCTTTTTAATGAGACGGACAAATGAGGTGATTAAAGGATGGTCATTAAGCTATCAGCATGAAACGATATTATAAGTAATGTGTGGAATGGAAATGGAAGTACATATTGACGAATAATAAGGTTTTATTGTAATAAACATGGGCAGGTTAGGCTAAACCTGTGAGTAGAGATGGAAATGTTCTATTTTCTACGTAAAATGTGTTCATTGGTAATTAATTGAAGCGAAATTCAAGTTAAAAAATGTTAGACCCCCTACATATGGCTGCCACCTCGCTACCATGTTTCCAGTTCACTGCTTGCCTTTGACAATCAGGTGCGTCCTGGCACTTACGTTATTGGCTTGCTTAAATGATAATTTGTGAGCGTGAAAGGCACAACCTGGTAAAGGGTGACCAGTGGAGATGGAGAGGTGGTACCCCAAAACTGCATTTCACCCGGACTTCTCTTTTGTGGTCCGTGGTCCGTAAAAGCCTGTGTTCAAGCAACAAATCAGCAGCTGGTGAGAGCCTCGTTGTCATAGCAAACAATCATTACTCCCGTCAAAATCTACTTACTCCCTAAGCCAGCTCAATGATGTCATCACTTAGATGCCATCATCACGCAGGTTCTACTATCAGAAGGCTTTGTTGTGCTCGGTGCCAGTGTTTTCCCACTATGCAAGCAGAGCACTCCTGCACGCGCCGCAGCGCCTTCGCAAGCGCGCGCGGTCCCTTCAGCGGGACTCCTTGCACATCGCTTGAAGCAGCCAGCTGTCACACAAGGTCAAATGCGAGGTGCAGGCAACTGAACTCAGCGAATGCCACAAGTTACCCCCAGAAGATGCTGGAACAGGGTACAGGCGACCCTACTTCTACTGGGCGTTTGGCTGTTTCTGTGCTATACGTACCTTTCAGTTTAGAAAAAGAGTGCCCAATGCAGTGGAGAGGCGCATTAATAACACGAATTAAAGCATGCGCGTGTGTAGTAGACACATCTAAGGAGCACGCTTGAACACGATTCTAGCACACTATTAAAATAAGATGTCATTCTAAGATCTATTTAAAGATCACGTTTATTATTTATAAAATAAAATGAATAAATAATAATAATAATAATAATAATTTAACAAGCATTTGCAATGCAATAGGTCTCGCATTTACGCTACTTTGAGCTATTGGCATTGTAAATGACAATACCTTTTATTTATGTTTTTAAAACCAAAACATAAATAAAAGGCATTGTCATTTAAAATGCCAATTGCTCAAACTCGCGTAAATGCGAGACCCATTGCATTGCAGATGCTTGTTTAAAGACCTGTGAAATACTCGGGTGCGGCTGTGTGTGCCCCGGACTGTCTCAGCCCAGGCTGACACACACAACAGCACAACAGTGGGGGGGGGGGGTTGGGGGGTGGAGGAGCTAAAGCCCAGTGTGTTTAAAAGTGCCTAAAGGCACGGGGGCGGGGCAAGAGGTGGCTTGTTCCAGCAGTCAATGTCAAAGTGAAAAATCAAAATGATTTTGGAGGTGGTGAGGTAGGCAACACTTGTGTAGCGCACGGCTATGCAAGATTATTTATGCACTATAGTTAGAAGAGTTTGGGATAAGGGGCAAGCGCGAGTTCAATAATAAAAGTGGGTTCAATATTAAGAGCGAGTTGTTCACTGATCACTTTTCAGTCATGAATTAGGAGTGTGGTCAGGTCGCACTTAATCCTCGCCGCCTTGAGATCACTGGCCGACCTCATACAATTTGTTGGCCCGAGTCCGTTGCCCTGTGGTCATGTGTCCACTTGTGTAAAGCTCTCCTCTGGCTGGCAGTCACAGCAAAGAGGACAATGATTGAATGGGAAATGTTTCAGAGTCCAGTGCTTTGTAAAGAAGAGAACACTTTCAAAGGAACACTTTACCTGCTCGACAGACTTAAGTCTCACAGCCTGTTAAAACCACACTGTCGTTTTTAGGTGGGGCGGGTGGTGGGAGAGGGGACATGAGCCTGAGGTGACAAAGTGATCTGCTCCACTGGGCCATTTGACAATGGAGTACCAGGCGGGGTCACCCCGCCGGGGAGGGCGCACGCCCCATGTGAAGAGGCGAAATCAGCTCAAGATTACAGAGCGGATTAACAGAGGTGGAGCAGAGAGTCAGGGCTGGGGAGGGCGACGACTCATCCTAAAAAGAAAACGAAAATAAGTTTGGGAACCGCGTCCCCTCCCCCTCCATGACCAGTCCCCGGAGCACAGCAGCTTCCTTTGTGCTGCTTGTGACCCTGTAATTATGAGTGCAGGAACCAAGCCGGGCGCTCCCCTTGTGCTGGTATCAAGCCTCACAGCCTAACAATGGAAAGGGGAGAGCGAGGGCAGATCTGGGAAAAAGGCAGAGAGGGTGATGGCACAGGGAAAGAGGAGCGGCCTGGAAATACTGAAGGAAAGCACGGAGACACCGCAGGGCTGGGAAAAGGATCCCGGCAAGAGCGCAGAGGCACGGAGTGGGTATGGCAGAGGCACGGGAGTGAGATGGCGCAGAGTGAAAGGGATCAGTACTCGGGTGCAGCTGTGTGTGTGCCCGGGACTGTCACAGCCCGGGCTGACACTCACAATGGGGGGACGGGGCAAGAGGTGGCTTGTTCCAGCAGTGGAACCGATGTCAAAGTGAAAAAGCATTTGCAATGCAATAGGTCTCGCATTCACGCGAGTTTGAGCTATTGGCATTGTAAATGACAATGTTTTTTTTATATATGTGTTGCTTTTGAAAACCCAAATAAAAGGCATTGTCATGTATAATGCCAATAGCTTACACTCGCGCAAATGCAAGACCTCTTGCATTGCAAATGCTTGTTAAGGCCTGTCATTACACTGTATTTGTGGCATAGGTAGCCTGGGAGGTTCTGCCGCTCTCTTTGAACGTTACACTGTGTGGTAGCTTCATGGTCTCGGACTTAAACACACACCATGAGAAGGAAGGAGCTGCTATTTAGCAAGAACATTTGCGCTAAATTTAGCTGACCTTTTTGGTAGTGGACGCGAATGAATGTGAAATGTTTACTAGCAATTAAAGGCATACTAGTTTAGGGCTATAGCCGTTGAATCAACTTTTAGGGAGGAGTTTGTATAGGGTGACCAGACATCCTTGTAAAATCGAGAAAGCTCAATGTTTACTTGAACTGTGTTGATGGAAAAGTTCCAGAGGCTATATCCTAAAAAATGTTCGGTTTGTGCCTGTAAGTGTGTCTATCATGTTATGGTCATTAGGCAAGTTACTTCCGCATTCATACTGTGTCTGTTTGCGTGATTTTGTCTTATGTCGTTTTCCTTAATGCCTTGCACTATATTCCGAGCACACAGGGGCGGTTCCTGGTGATGGGCAGAGGGGCACATGCATTAGTGCCAGTACAGGGTAGAATTTATTCTAAGCAGGCTACATGCAGACATGGTGACAGCCCGGGTCTGCAATAATGGAGATCGCCAGGGACCACCCTTTTATAACGTGATAAATGTCCTACTGTTTTAAGCAGCACCGGGCTTGCACAATATTAGCTCAGTACTTCCCGGGGCTGCCTGCCTGCTAACTCCAAAGCTGCCTCTCATCATTACCCCACCCTTTCTGAAGTCGTCACCCAACCTAGTGACGAGTTAGGAAAGGGAGGGTCACATGCTGTAAACAGAATACAGTGCGCGCTTGTAAAAGAAGTGCTATTAGCATCACTCTTCTGCCAGGCACCTGCATTTATTTTAATTTTACATTTTTAATGCAGTTTTTGATTAAAAAGTGCTGGCGCTGAGCCCAGCTGCATGCAGCTTGTGGTCTGCAGCAGAATCTCTCCGTGTTTCTGGGAGTAGAGGAAGGCTGTTGATACCGAGGGCAGAACACGGCTGCCGCTTGTCAAAGCAGCTGGCGAGGCAAGGTCACCCTGCGACTGTTCCCCAACCTTCAAAGGGGTCAACACGTAGGCTCCTGAGCCCAGCCCTCAGTATGACGAACGGCCCGGTGTCGTGTGCTCGCAGGGGGGTTCCTGGTGATGGGCAGAGGGGCAACGCTCCTCCAACTTTACAAGCCTCACAGCCTACATATACATAGGCCACAGGTCCCCAGCGCTTTGCCGGCCCCACCAGCTCAAAATCCGTGTTTCCGGAAAGTGGCAGTCTTGACTGCCACCTCCTGTTTACCAACAGCACCCTCCGTGCCAGCCTTCACCAAGGAAGTCCTTATTGGAGGCCGGCATAGGGGTTGCTGTTGGCTAACAGGAGACTGTGTGGAGGTGCTGGATTCTGGGCTGGTGGTGCCGGCAAAGTGCAGGAGACCCGCGGTCTATGTAGATGTAGGCCAGTCGTCGGTGGGCGGAAGGAATTAAGCAAAAGCGGCTGGATCCGTATTCGTCCCTGTCACTGGGGGAACCGGACACGGTACTGCTGCATGATAGGCTGCCGCTGGCGGCGGCAGGGGGAGAACAATGGCAGGCCGTTGAAAATGAAAAAAACTAAAATAAGCACAAAAGAGGGCACCGCGCTAAAGCATGTAGCGTGGCGCCCGTGCATGTGAAAGTTTAAAAGAAACAAGGCAGAAAAGGAAAAAATTCTTGTTGCATTGAAAACCGGCCGAGTGTGCATACGATATCACCAGTGACAGTCCATATATTCCTCGCAGACGTTCGTCATTTCCCAGTATGAACTTGCATGATAAAAACGACGAAAACCAAGCTTTCTGTTTTTCCTAGGGTTAAATGTATTTACCAAGATCCGTGATTGATGTGAGCTGCGAGCTTCACGTCTGCAGCCAGCCCTGCGTTTGCAGCGCTCGGGAACAGATTGCGCGTTTTGCTCGAGGCCCGGCCTCTGCCAGCTGGGAGACAATCAGCGCGCGCTCTGCGCGCTCGCGGCTGCCATTATGAATTAAGGATTGGCATCACCTGGGTAGTTTCACAGAACCATTTAGTGATCTGATAGGCTGCTCGTTCTACCAATATTTAAAACATACACAAGCATTGGCCGCACGCGCGCCTCGCGCTTGAAGTTAAAAAAAAAGAAAAACAAGCCCAGCGGAGCGTGGCGCGCGCGCGCGCTTGGGGGCGGGGGAGCGGACCCTTTGAAGTGCTCCCAAAAGGCGGATTGCATGGCGGCACAATGCGCGTGATTGGGCGCGTGCTAGCCATGCAATCCGCTTTTTGGGAGCACTTTTGAAACCCGTATTCTATAGTCTCGCTTTGCAATCGCTTACGCGATAGCAAGGCGAGACCTAAAAACCAGCTGCTGATTTGTTGCTTGAACACAGGCTTTTACGCGCAAGATCCAGGCTCTGCGTGATAAGCTGTGGATCTTCCTGGTTCAGTCTTTTTATGCTGTTCGACACACGGAGGGCTGGAAATGGATGATCAACAGAAAATACAAGCAGGTATGTGCTCTCGCTTCATCGCTGCGCATTCGTAATTATCCGCTTGCAAGTAATTGTTTATACGTTTTGGGATGAAGTAGATGGGTTTATTAACCATAGATGTGGCGATTTTATGCTCGAACGTTTTAAAATGTCAAACATGGCGGGGAGGAAAGGTAGATAGTGACGCCTTTCTCCGAGGTCAAGCAGAAATGCCTCGGAGAAACGCAGCGTCATGTTCGGATTCGGGGGCGTGTTTTTCTTTCTCTCCTCTTGCCATTGGCTGGAATGTTTACATTCCAGAGGAGAGAAAGAAAGTAAAAAACACGCCCCGAATCCGAAAAAGACGGGGCTTCTTTGGAGAGACAAAGCTCTTCTCCAATGGCTGACCAGCATTTAAGAGGCCAGCTAATGGAGAAGAGGGAAGAATAGGTGGGGGGGGTAAAGCCCCACTTCTAAAACGTTAAATCTCGCGAGCGAGACTGCGCAAGCGCAGCCTTCGCTAGCCAAGACCTAAAAATGTGCAAAATGCTGTGAGGCAGAAATAGGAACATTTGTTAAATGATAGTTATCATGTAAACATAGATAAGAACCCACAGTCAATATCCATAGATCTTCTATTATATTATTCAAGGACTGTCCAAAGTAAAAGAAAATGTCAATGTTTCGACCCCAGGGTGTAATTCAAGTGGGGGGGTCACCATCAGGACGATCAAGGACTTTAAAAACAGAAAAAAGAGGGCCAAGAGTGGGACCATGTTAGATGACAGTTACGTATTGAGGGGGAAAAACACGTTTATCTTCGAGTCTTAATGAAGGTATGGGTGAGATATAATAATGGAAAATCTGTTAAAAATAAAACAATAATTACAATTCTTGGCCTTCAGCAAAGTGGATGCATCAAAGAGCAAACTCACTCAAAAACAACGTTACGTTGCACCCACACGGTGCCAAGGGGATTACTTGATGCTATATCGCCAAAACCTAAAGAGAACACAAATGGAACAATGGAACCATCCATGGAACAACCCAAGCTGTGTGTAGCCAGACTTAGCAAAGAGAATTTTAATTAAAAATAAGATCGAAAGCTTAAAAGTGCAAAATGGTATGAATACCTCTCACAGAATGGGATAAAGTCTTCTTCTGTATAGCATTCAACTTTCAGATTTCCCATGAATAGAAATACAAAAACATCATGGCCGACACCTCCTTAACTATCAAGAACATGCCTTTATTGCGTGGGCTTCAGAAAAATGATCCAGTGGCTTCTCGTTTCCTGTCCAGGCCTTCAAAAATACAACAGAGCTTGCCATATAAGACTCATCTAGCGTACTACTGTCACTCTAGAACAATATTTCCCACACGGTGAAGATGGTGTGTTCATCATGTAGCCAGACTCTTTAGCTGCTTAACCACATTCTGCATGGATGCAGAACTACATTTAGACTCATATGTACAACCCACCAGCCATTCTGTAATCACAGCATTAAAAAACATAACCAAAGGCAGACAAGTTCATCCCACCTAAAGCTCATTCTGCAGGCATATTTACAAGGGGTTTGCATCATCGGAACGTCACTTTTTCCGATGTTCCAGTGGCGCAATGCCCTGCTCCATATTTACAAAGCTGCGATAAGCCACTTTGCGTGGCTTAATGCTGCTTTGTAAAAATAGTACCCGTTCACGCAGGTATCTGCATGAAAGGGTTGTGTATGGGTGTTGCTGTCGGCGTTCCACCACAACACCCATTGCTTTTTGCCGCTGCCCCAGATTTACAAGGATGTGCAAATCTGAGGCAGCGCCAAAAACGAATGGCATGCAAGAGCAGGCGTTAGATTGGCACAATGAGGAGAAATACTTTTCTTTCTCCTTGTTTTTGCTCTATGGATGCTGCAGAATGCCTTTAAAGATTGTTTATGTGCAGGAAGGTGTTTCTTCGTGCACATAAACAATCATCCCTGAGCGCATGCACCCTTGCACAATGGTGCAAGGGTGCCTGCATTGCAGGGAATCATCCCTGCAACGCAAGCACCCTTGCCCTATGGCACATGGTTGTCTGAATTGATGCTAGGCAGCTTTTTTTAGCACCAGTGCAAGGGAAAACATGGGGTGCGCTGTATTCTTGTCAATAGGGTGCATTCTTGCATTTTTTAAATGACGTGGCACTGCTGAATTCTGTGCAGTGCCGTGCTGCGCCATTTCCTTGTAAATATCACCCTCTGTTTCAAATCCACCAGGGAAACATTTAAAAGGAACAGACCACCTCCAAACCCACCCCAAACTCTCAATCAGCCTGGTGTAGGCTGGGAATATCGAATCCCTAATATTGACGTGACCAAATATTCTTACCACAAAGATCAATGGACGAAACATCAAGTTTCTAAACCTAACTCCACACATATCTACCTCGGTGATATATATATTGTCAGAGAATAACACATCCATAGTTCTTTATGTGTCAATTTACCTTTTGATATCTTGTCCCTCGATATTGTGGCAACAATATTCTGTCCTGTCGAAATTTGGGATTTGATATTCCCTGATTCACTGCTACAATCCTGCAGCCCTGTGATTGACGCGCAGTCTGATCTGTTCATTGGCCCTTCATCTGCTGGACTTAGAAAGCGCGGTCTTGGATGCTCACTCTGTAACTGATAATACGGCGCAGATGCCTGGATATGTGAGTACCGTTGCAGATGTTCAATGTGCTGCTCTAATCTTGTACAAACCTTTCAAATGTTGCCCAGCCTCAAAAATGAAAAGGAAAAGAGAACTTAACATTTTTTGTGGGTTGGGAATGGGTGGCGCAATGCGCATGGCTACCAAACCGGCCTGATGCGTTCCAAGACTTTGACCACTCCTGGTAGATCTTTCTTGTCGCCCAGGTCTGCAGCTGCAGAGTGAATAGGGGTCTCATGTGCCCTTCCCAGGGGCCACATCTCAGACAGGGTCGGTATGGAGAAAAGCAGCCAGACTTGCAAGAGATGCAGCTGCATATTTTCAGATGTACACTCCAGAGTCAACCTCCAAATCAGTGCATACCCAGTCCTATATTTACAGGTATTCATTATGCACTCCTCTGTTGCAGAATATATGTAGGTTGATTTTTGTAAGTGCAGTTATGTGCATTAGAAAAAGCAGATTTAAGAAAGCTGCATACTCCTAGCATTGTATAAGCAGCCGAACAGGGAACACATCTTAGGGTCTGGCATAATGAGATTTCTGTATTCTCGTATGGCTTGAGTCATAATGTTTGCATGAGAGAGTGTGGTGAGAATTGTGTTCATTTAGGGTACAAAACAAGCAAGGGGAATCTATTTCACCTACAGTCTATACACAGAGGTGCTATATAGCAATGCATTGTGACTTTACAAAAATGTATTGTAAAATCTACATGATGGAAATATAAAAGACCCAGAAATTTCTCCGGATCAATGGTAAATGCTCAGAGGTCATAGGCCTGGCTGGCAGTCAGCAGGAAGCCCTTTAGTAACATGCAGGAATCAGATGTGAGCCCAGCTTTTTATACATAGAGCCCGAGACTCGTGGAGGCGTGGCGGGGGTGGTCTTCTGACCGCCCCATTACAATTAGGGCCATCGGACTGCCATTGCCCCACCGCAGCCGCAAGGGAACCCGTCGTTCCCTGGTGGTGTTGTGGCAGTCACAAAGCTGCAATATGCTTGGCGGGCCCACTGCAGTCCCGCCAAGCATATTACAAGTTTTCTCTCTGCCACTGTTTTCATGGTGGTCCCACCACTATGAAAACCGTGGCAGAGAGGAAACAAAGGAGGCCCACAGGCCACCCTGGTGCCTCACACCATGTGGATGCACACAGGAAGCACACCATGTGACCCCCTGTGTGCATGCACACCAGTTCTTGCACGACATGGACTTTACAGTCCATGCCGTGCTGGAACTGTTTTTGGCGTTTCCATTGCAGTGCCCATTTTTAGGAGCACCGCTGTGGGAACGTAAAACAAAAAGCCCACCAGACGCGAGAAAAACTCGTAATCTGGTGGGCTTCCCGACCATGGGTTTGGCGGTGCGGCAGTGTGGAGCACCAATTGCCATACTGCCAAACTTGTAATCAGGCCCTTAGTCATCATACCACACCACGTGGTGAAGAGATGGCGGGGCAAAGCAGGTCTCTGTAACTGTTGTGCAAACGGAGAAACCCTTGAAATGGCCTTAACAGTTTTCAGGATTTATGAACTTATGCAAATGTCTATCTTTCCATTTATGCAATGGATAAACATAGATATTGTGGAGTTACACTAAAAGGCATATGGGATAGGCCTCTTGTTAGACCTGGCATAATTGGTGTGTGTTTCCCCAGTATTTGTGCCTTTGCCTCCTGAGTTTTTGCTGTTCTAGATGCTTTGGGCACTTTGCCACTGCTGTTCAGTGCCAAAGTGCAAGTGCTACCTTTGTAAATGATGGTTATGGATTGGTGATTCCATGATTGGCATATTTGATTTACTATTCAGCCCCTAGTACAGTGCACTGTGTGTGCCCAGGGCCTGTAAATCAGTTGCTAGTGGGCGTGCAGCACTGATTTTGCTACCCATATAAGCAGCCTGTAAATGTAACTAAGGCCTGCCATTGCAGAGCCTGTGTGCAGTTTGGTACTGACATGTCGACTTGGCAAGTGCACCCACTTGCCAGGCCCTAACTTTACATGTTAGTCACTCCTAAGGTAGGCCCAAGGTACCTCTGTGGGCAGGGTGCAGTGTATGTGAAAGGTTGGACATTCCCTGATGTGTGTGGCATGTCCTTATAGTGAAATACTGCCAAATTCGTTTTTCACTATTGTAAGGCTATCTGTCCCAACAGGATAGAATCGGGAGTTTGCTTATAACATCTTATAGGCATAACTGCCCTTGGGAACAAGATAGGAAAATGAAGTTTAGTATGCCTGAACTCAGAATGTTAAGATGCATCTTTTAGTGAGGGTGATTTTTACATTCTGGGTTTGAAAATACTACTTTTAGAAAGTAGGTATTTTCTTGCTTAGCCATCCAGTGTGCCTCTGCTAGGATATGTATTGACTGTCTGGCTTTGGAGTGACAGGGGCTGGGGATGTGCATTCTGTTCAGACAGCCACTTCGGGGTTTGAGGTGTGTCCTGCCTTTCCAGGGTAAGTCAGGGCTGGGCTGAATAGACCTGGGCTGCATTCAGAGTGGAGGGGGAGATTTCTTTCACACCTGAATGGGCCTGGTCTGCCAAGTACAATGTGGTCTCCACCTCCTGCCAGGATGCTGCACCAGAGAGGACAGAACTGGTTTTGGCTGGGTAAAGGGCTTCTCTGCCACCATAGAACAAAGGATTTTGCTGTATAAATATTGGTGCCCGAACCCCAGAACTTTAGACTACTTCTGGAAATGAAGAGGAACCTCTGCCAAGGAGAAGAGCTGGAAGAAACTGGAGGAGGAGTACTGCCCCTTTGCTGGGTGCTGTCTGGGTTTCGCCTGCAGTGGCTGTTTCTGCCTAAGAGAAGAACTGTGTGTATCCTGCATGCAAAGGGTCTCCAAGGGCTTGAAGTGGAGCTTGACCTCTGTTCAAGAGGTCTTAGGAACAGCAAAGACCTCCCCATCCTTCTGGGCACCGTCTCTGGAACCGCTGGTTTCAGTTGCCGCAGAAGAAAAGGGCAACGAACTCTGTCACCGAGTCCGTCGCAGGATTCCGTGTCCTGAACGCATCGCAGAGAGCACTGCCTCGCTTCACAATGTAACCCTGGTCTCACCGACTCCATCAACAAGCTGCTGCTTGTA
The DNA here is from genome assembly GCF_964204655.1 of Triturus cristatus. Classification (NCBI taxonomy): domain Eukaryota; kingdom Metazoa; phylum Chordata; class Amphibia; order Caudata; family Salamandridae; genus Triturus; species Triturus cristatus. The sequence continues at coordinate 819,473,465 of NC_140586.1, read as the reverse complement.
CCGCGTCCTGTTGGCACCGCACTCCACACCACTTTGCTACACGTTGCACAGACGTCACCGACTCCGTTGCTGCCCGACTCAATCATCAACTGGCTCTGTCGGTGCTCCGTGACCTGCCAGCACTGCATCGAGCACCATCTCACCCTGCAACGCAAGCCTTGGTCTCACCGACTCCGTCAATGAGCCGCTGCCTGCACTGAACCGTGAGGACACTTCCATTTCACATCTACCGCGACGGTTGCCCCGACCGACTTGCATCAGCGCGTTGGCTGCAACAAGAAAAGTACTGTCTCCAAATCTGTCGAAGCTTTAGCTGACCCGTACCAACTCGGTTGACTGGAATTGTTAGACACTGTCATGTTTAGTATCGCTGTAGCCCCGAAAGGAGCTACCTAGTCGGAGGAACTGTGTTTTCACAATATTCCTGCAATTTAAAGGTTATTTTGCACAGTAACTATTTTTACAGTATTGTATGATGGATTTTTGTCGTTTTTGGCCTTGTTGTTTTAGATAAAGTTTTGCTTATTTTTCTAAACGGGTGTGGTGTCCATTTGTTGGTTTGTGGCAGCAGGCTGCAAACCAGGCAGCAGGTGATCAGTCTGGATCACACTGGATTTACTGGGAGAATGATCTCCTGTATAGCAAGCATAGGGTTGCTGAGCCTGGGTCAGCACATGTGCCGGTCGTACCCCAGTGCTTCAGAGCCTTCCTACTGGGTCTGGGTCATGATGTGCCTTTGGCAGGGCACTTGGGTCAAGATAAGACCTTTGAAAGGCTTGTCACCCACTTTTACTGGCCCCAAATTGCGTAAGAACTCTGACACCCATTGTAGGTCTTACCAGACTCGCCAAGCAAGTAGTAAGAGTGGGAGGAAGTGCAAGGCTCCTCTCCAACCTTTCCCTGTAGTCAGCACCACCTTTGAGAGGGTGAGTATTGACATTGTGGGGCCTCTGGATCCCAAGACAGCCATGGGCAACAGGCTCATCCTGGTGTTGGTGGACCATGCCACCCGGTACCAGGAAGCCATCCCTCTCCGGACTGTGACGGTCCCCGTGGTGGGTCGTGCGTTGATGGGGATTTTCAGAGAGGTGGTGTCTGACCGGAGTACCAACTTCATCTACAAGTATATGAAGTCCCTGTGTCAGGAGTGTAGTGTTACCTATAAGTGCACCACTCCTTACTACCCATCGCTTAGCTTTGGATTTGAATCTCTGGGGGCAACCGCTACCTAAGAAGCACTAACTCTCTCAGGCTTGAAACTCCTAGATTCGGAAAACAAAAAACGTACACACGATCCTTCTCCGGAGCAGCGCCAAGGATCTTGAGCGCCTTACCACCCAAGGTACGCTCAAACCCATCTACCCACTTCTGCAAAAAAAAGGTAAAAAAGATTCTAATGAATAGATTCCTGGCATAGACGTTCGGAGAGACAGGGCACAAGGGAGGTCTCAATGTCAGCAACTTCCAGATTGGTCAGAGGCACGTTGTTTACAGGAGAACCCTCGAACACTCTGATCCTCTGGGGATGTAGTTCTGAATAGTTTCAGAGCAACAGCAAATACCCATCATGAAGTTGTTAGAACATTGAAGACTAATGGAATATTTTTGGACCGACAGTTTTATAATTGGATATCTGTTGCAACAGCCCATTGTGGCTCTTTACTTGTGATGTATCTGTGTCTATACCTTTCATTCAACCCTATGTATAGCACTTTGATACCCCTGGGTCATGTGAACGCTTTATAAAACGCCCTAAATAAAATAAAGGTAATGAGCTGGTTGAGAGATTCAACCGGACCCTGAAGGGCATGATTATGGGTCTTGGTGAACCTATGAGGCATAAGTGGGATGTCCTATTACCATGCCTGTTGTTTGCTTACAGGGAGGTACCGCAGAAGTCCTTGGGGTTCAGTTCCTTTGAGCTCCTGTATGGCCATCCTGTAAGGGGACCTCTAAGTCTTGTCAAAGAAAGCTGGGAGGAAGCTCCCAGTAAACCACACCAGGATGTATATAGCTACATGCTGGCCTCCAGGAACCAGGCTAAGCACTTCAGGCAACTTACTCAGGCAAATCTGGAAGCCAGCCAGGAAGAGAAGAAACGGTGGTGTGATCAGAATGCCACTCTGATCGAGTTTCAGCCTGGACAGAAATTATAGGTCATGGCCGCAGTGGAGCCTTATCCGCTCCAGAATAAGTGGACTGGGCCATTTGAAGTGGTGGAGCGCAAGAGTAAAGTCACCTACTTGGTGGACTTGCAGTCTCCAAGGAACCCTTTGCGGGTCCTGCATGTGAACCGCCTTAAGCCCCACTTGGTGTCACTCAGTGGTGTGTCCATGATGTAGACACTGGGAACCAGTCTTCCTGTGAAGCATAATATTTACAGAGTGACTGACAGGGTCAAGGCTTGCATCAAGGAGGAGGTCTCCAAGATGTTAGCTCTAGGGATGATTGAGCCCTCAAACAGCCCTTGGGCCAGGCCAGTGGTGTTAGTCCTAAACGCTGCCGCACACGGTGTCATGCCAGAACTCCCGTTCTGTGTGGACTACCGAGGGCTCAATTAATTTACCAGGACTGATGCACAACCCATCCCCAGAGCTGATAAGCTCATCGATCGGTTGGGAGCTGCCAAGTACCCCAGTACATTTGACTTAAAGTCTGGATACTGGCAGATTGCCTTAACTGATGGAGCAAAGAAGAGGTCAGCATTTTTAATGCCAGAGGGGCACTACCAATTCCGGGTGATGCCCTTTGGGTTGAAGATTACCCCTGCCACCTTTCAGAGGTTGGTCAACCATCTGTTTGCCGGACTGGAGGATTTCAGTGCCGCCTACCTGGATGACATCGCAGTGCTCAGTGCCACTTGGGAGGAACATCTGCACCATCTCTGGGAAGTGTCAAAGGCACTGCAGTGGGCAGACCTCACGATCAAGGCAAGCAAGTGCCAGATCCGTCAGGGTTCAGTGTTGTACTTGCGACAGCAGGTAGGGAGCGTTCAGGTGGTGCCCCTACAGCCCAAGATTGATACAATTCTGGCTTGGGAACCCCCTAAGACCCAGACAGAGGTGGGTTCAAGGGTTATGGCTCCATTGTGCCCCCTTGACAGAGCTGACTTCCAGGAAGCAGCCCAGGATGGTGAACTTGACTGACTCCTGCCAAAACGTTTTTTATGCCCGGAAATCTGCCATGTGCACGGCGCCCGTGTTCAAGGCACCCAACTTCTCACAGGAATTGGTGGTGCAGACAGATGCTTCAGAGCAAGGTGTGGTGGCGGTGCTCTCACAGCTAAATGAGGAGAGCCTAGACAACCCGTAGCCTTCATTAGTAGGAGGTTACTTCCACAGGAACAGAGGTGGAGTGCGATTGAGCGTGAGGCTTTTGCTGTGGTCTGGGTGCTGAAGAAGCTGAGGCCCTATTTGTTTGGGACTCACTTCCGGGTTCAGACCGACCACAGGCCCCTCAGATGGTTGATGCAGATGAGGGGTGAGAACCCAAAGTTGGTGAGGTGGTCCATTTCCCACAAGGGATGGACTTCACGGTGGAACACTGCCCTGGTACAGAACACGCTAATACTGATGGTCTGTCCAGATTTTTCCACCTTAGTGAAGAGAACTTCCAAGAGGATGTGTAGTTCTCTCCACATTTCAGCTGGAGGGAACACGTGTTGAACCTGGCATCATTGGTGTGGGTTTCCCCTGTATTTTTGCCTTTGCCTCCTATGTTTTTTTCTGTGGATTGAACTTTGTTTTGATGCTCTAGATGTTTTTGGCACTTTGCCACTGCTGTTCAGTGCCAAAGTGCAAGTGCTCCCTTTGTAAATTATTGTTATAGATTGGTGATTCCATGATTGGCATATTTGATTTACTAGTCAGTCCCTGGTGCAGTGCACTGTGTGTGCCCAGGGCCTGTAAGTCAAAGGCTGCTAATGGGCCTGTAGCACTGATTGTGTCACCCACATAAGCAGCCTGTGAATGTAACTCATGCCTGCCATTGTAGATCCTGTGTGCAGTCCGATTCTGCCATGTTGACTTGGCAAGTGCACTCACTTGCGAAGCCCTAACCTTCCCTTTTCTTACATGTTAGTCACTCCTAAAGTAGGCCCAAGGTACCCCTGTGGGCAGGGTGCAGTGTATATGAAAGGTGGGACATGCCCTGATGTGTGTGACATGTCCTGATAGTGAAATACTGCCAAATTCGTTTTTCACTATTGTAAGGCTATCTGCCCTCATAGGATAGAATGGGGAGTTTGGTTATAACATCTTTTAAGCATAAATGCCCTTGGGAACAAGATAGGAAAATAAAGTTTAGTATTCCTGAACTCAGAATGTTGAGATGCATCTTTCAATGAGGGGGATTTTTACCTTCTAGGTTTGAAAATACCACTTTTAGAAAGTAGGTATTTTCTTGCTCAGCATCCAGTGTGCCTCTGCTAGGTTGTTTATTGACTGTCTGGCTTTGGAGTGACAGGGGCTGGGCATGTTCATTCTGTTCATACAGCCACCTGGGTGAGTCAGGGCTGGACTGAATAGACCTGGGCTGCATTCAGAGTAGGGGGGAGATTTCTTTCACACCTGAATGGGCCTAGTCTGCCAAGGACAATACTGTCTCCACCTCCTGCAAGGAAGTTGCACGAGAGAGGATAGAACTTGTTTTGGCTGGGCACAGAGCTTCTCTGCCACCAGAGAACAAAGGATGTTGCTGTATAAATATTGGGGCCCAAACCCCAGAACTTTAGACTACTTCTGGAAATGAAGAGGAACCTCTGCCAAGGAGAAGAGCTGGAAGACACTGGAGGGGGAGTACTGCCCCTTTGCTGTGTGCTATCTGGGGTTGGCCTGCAGTGGCTGTTTCTGTCAAGGAGAAGAACTGTGTGTGTATCCTGCTTGAAAAGTTTCTCCAAGGGCTTGAAGTGAAGCTTGCCACCTGTTCAAGAGGTCTCAGGAGAAGCAAAGACCTCACCATCCTTCTGGGCATCGTCTGGAACCGCTGGTTTCAGTCGCTGCAGAAGAAAAGGGCAACCGACTCTGTTACCGTGTCCGTCGCAGGATTCCGTGTCCTGAAGGCACTGCAGAGAGTACCACCTCACTTCACAATGCAACCCTGGTCTCACCGACTCCGTTAACTAGCATCTGCCTGTACCGCATCCTGTGGGCACCGCACTCCGCACTGCTTTGCTACACGCTGAACAGATGTCACCGACTCTGTCGCTGCCCGACTCAAACATCAACCGGCTCCTTTGTCGCACTGTGACCTGCCAGCACTGCATCGAGCACCGTCTCGCTCTGCAATGCAAACCTTGGTCTCACCGACTCCGTCAACGAGCCGCTGCCTGCACCGAGCCGCGGAGACACCGCACACAGCAACGCTTCCATTTCACATCGCAACCGCAGCGGTTGCCCCGACCGACTTGCAACGGTGCGTTGGTCCCAACAAGAAAGGTACTGTCTCCGAGTCGACGCTTTAGCTGACCCGTACCAACGTGGTTGGCTGGAATTGTTAGACTCTGTTGTGTTTGGTATAGCGGTAGCCCCAAACATAGCTACAGAGTCGGAGGAACTGTGTTTTCACGTTATTCCTGCAATTTAAAGGTTATTTTGCACAGTAACTATTTTTATAGTATTGTAGGTTGGATTTTTGTCATTTTTGGTCTTGTTGGTTTCGATAAAGTTTTGCTTATTTTTCTAAATGGATGTGATGTCCATTTGTAGTGTTTTCACTGTGTTACTGTATTCATGCACAAATGCTTTACACACTGTCTCTGAGATAAGCATGTCTGCTCGTACCAAGCTACCAAGGGGGTGAGCAGGCATTTTAGAAGTGTATCCCCCTTACCCTGACTAAGATGAAGGGTCCCTACTTGGACAAAGGTCCCTACATCTGGCAACTAGAGACCCCCATTTCTAACACCTCTCATATAAATGGGAACAAGTTTGTGGATCCTGGTCAACCGCAGAAATCTTACGTAAGAAATCTATACTGCTGATGGGTTGAATTTGGGCTGCCTTTTTATCAACATCATCTCTCCCTTGTTTCAAGTTTGGCTTATCATCTTGTGACTGATCCCAAATGGACCTTTGGAAAATCCCGTACCAAATTTATCAGCACTTTGTGCAGGGTTTTGTGGTGCAAATTAGCGCAAAGTGTTGATTGAGGTATTTACTTTCCAGATATTTACGGGACCGAATAGTCTTACCACAATATCAATGGACAAAAGATTGAAAGGTATGTTTTCTGTACATTTTCGATACCTAACTCCACACCTCCCTACCTTGGTGGTATATATAGCTTATAGATATGCAGATGTGGTGGAAATGTGTTTTGCACTGGAAAGTAGCCCTAAAGCAATATAAAGTAGCACTTTGTACTACTCTGTGCTACTTTGCATCAAGGTGGCATACGATTGGTGGAACAAGCACATTCCTTATTCACCACCCATATGTTCGATGAAAATCCCTATCTACTAACATGGGTAGACAGGGATTTGGATGACAAATTTCACCACCTCGAGAAAGGAGTAATGTTAGAGAAAACTTTTCTTTTCTCCAAAAGTTTACAAAGTTTGCATGTGTGCTGTAGTGTAGAACAAACATACAAATGTATAAAGGTGTTAAGCTCTGCCACATCATAGCGTTGTGTACTGGAAGGTTGCCCTTCAAATACAAAATCTGTGCTTGATATTACGCAAACACCCTTGCACTATATGCAACACTGAGCGTGCTGGAGCAAGGCAGCCCAAATGTTCCATTGCAGGGTAAGAGAAAAACGGTGATATATCTTAATAGACATGCTGCTGTTCTGCTCTCTCCCTCTCATGCAACACAGTACAGCAACTTGTGTTACTGCAACATTGAGTGAATTCGTTGTAAATTTGTCCCCTGGTTTGGCGTTTTCTCTTGGGCCCTGGGGAAGTCAGTGGTTATTGGGCAGTATCTGTTTTTGGGGCTCTCTTTTACCACTGAGGTCCAACGTCATTGGGTGCTACTGCATTCCAAACATGTAAACATGTTACTCATTGTACACTTGATTCTTCAAAGGTAGGTGGCTATGGAAGTCAATGCTTGATGCAAGAAGTGGTAGTAGGTTTGTAACTCTGATACAGTATGAACAGGGTCACTGGAAGTATGAACCAGAACCAGAGCATGTGCAGTGATGCCTCACTAATTTTGCAGGAAAGACAAATACTGCAATTTAAAAATGAAGCAAATTATGTGGTACATTTTGTTACATTGATACCTTTCTATTTTGACATACATTGTTGATGATATAAAGAGGTCTCTAAGCCATAGAAACTTTAGAGGTTCTAGTGGCACAGTGCACTAATGTGTCTACTGCAGGGGCCTGTGTTCGACCTCATGGTCAAAGGTTCAAATCCTGGTGTGTACACTCAGCCTTTCATCCATCGGAGGTCGATAAAATGAGTACCATTGAGTTGGGTAACAATAAACATCTGTTATTCAGATCCAAGATGCCTATGGGTGAACGTGCACTTACAAATGCACATGCTATGTTAGGTTTTGTTAAAAAGGCTGTGCTTGCTATAGGCATGTCCAGGTGTAGCTCAGGCGTGGATCACTTTCCGGGGCAATAAAAGCTGCAGGGGATGGAGAGTGGGCCATGGGCCTGGAGCGCCCAGGGTTTATTCTGCGTCTGTGCTAGGGACTCTGGAAGTAAGTCTTTCTGACACGAATCAGTCGTGCAGAACAGTATTGTGCATTTCACACTTGATACTGAAGTATATTACTAGGAAGCACTTCAGTATTTAAAATATTAGATGTTACAAAGACATGCAATATGTTGGCATTTCTCTGAACTCACATGGCCTTCTTGACATGCTGGGCAAAAGTGCGTATTTTTTTTCTTGTGAAAACTTCATAAAATGACACTTATGTACCAAAATGTGATTTCCCAGTATCTCGCGTCTCTTTTTTAACCCGAGCACCCATTTTAGTAAATAATTCTTGCGAGATAAGAGCAGGAGACTGGTTCAAGTAGAAAATGTCTCTCTGCAAGATATTTTCTGTGCAAACCAGTCTCCCACTGGTATCTCACAAGAATTGTTAACTCAAGGTGCACACTGGGGCAGTGCTTAATTTGTAAAATAATAAGTGCCAGGGCCCAGGATATTTCTCAGACAGTAAGTGCAGTCTGCACCACCTACAGTCCGTGCCAGATACCAGTACCAACAGCACCTCCTTATCATTGCAGTCCTAAAAATGTAACAATTTGGCTACACTAGGTGACCCAAACCCGTAAGAATGGCCTAAGCACTCTCCTATTACTATTTTTAACAAGCAATTGGCAAAACAATAGGTTTTGCCTGCGCAAGTGCTTTGCCAATGTCTTTTAGGCAATCTGTGCAGCAGCGTGCAGTAGAGTACGGTAGAGTGGAGTGGAGTCGCATGGCGTAGAGTGGATTCATGTGGAGTGGCATGGCACAGAGTGGATTCACATAGCGTGGCATGGAGTGGCATAGAGTGGCTTGGAGTGGCATAGAGTAGAGTGAGGTGGCATAGAGTGGCGTGGCATAGTGTAGAGTGGAGTGGAGTTATGTAGAGTGGCTTGGAGTGCCATACAGTAGAGTGAAGTGGTATAACATGGTGTGGGGTAGAGTGGCATTCAGTGAAGTGCCGTAGAATGGAGTGGCGTAGAGTGGAGTGGTGCAGAGTGGAGTGGGCTGGCGTAGAGTAGTGTCGTGTATAGTGCAGTGGCATAGAGTGCATTGGCATAGACTTAAGTAGAGTGGCATAGAGTGGAGTGGCGTAGAGTAAAGTTGCATTGTGTGGAGTGGAGAGGGGTATAGTGGAACTGTGTTGAGTGGAGGGGTGCAGGGGGGCATAAAATGCATAAAGTTGTGTGGAGTGGCATAGAGTAGAGTGGAGTGGCATAGACTAATGCAGACTAGGTTAGAGTGAGTGCAGTGGCAGAGAGTGCAATGACAGAGAGTAGAGTGGTGTAGAATAGAGTGCAGTGGTGTAGAGTGAAGTGATGTAGAATAGTGTAGAGTAGAGTGGATTATAGTGCACTAGGGTAAAGTGCAGTGGAGTAGAGTGCAGTGGTGAAGAGTGCTGTTCTACAATACATCTAACATAGGATTGTATTACTGACTATCGACACCAATATTATTGTGGCAAACTAATATCGATATATAGATATAAAGAATATCAAGGGACAAAATATCGAAAGATAAGTGTATATAGGGAAGTATAGATGTACTATTCCTAACTCCACATCTACGTACCATGAAGATATATGTACAGCATAGGTACATATATGTGCAGTTAGGTATAGAAAACCTAGACTGACTTACCTGTTTATAGTTTATTTTGATAATCTGTCCTCTATATTCTGCCCCATCGATATTGTTGATTCGATATTCAAGGGGTGCACCCTAACATAGTTATCTATGGTATCCAAGGTGACAGACCTGTGCTCCTCATAAATCTACATCCTTAGCCTGTTGCCTTGAATGTGTTATCCACCTCTATCAAAGGAAGAAAGGCATCAGGCAGAATATTACACGTTTTCAAACATTCTGTGAAATGTCTTTCTGTCCTAGTTTCTCAGCCCAGGCTGATGAAAATGTACAGCAATGTCCCAAAATCCCAAGAAATGTTAACACCATAAAACCCCTATGCAATATAACATGGGATTCACTTTCACATAAAAATATATGATTTCAGGGTTTCATAGGGCTGGTTTCCAAATTCAAAGTCCAGTGCATCTGTATCAGAGCTGCCTGATGATGATGAGAATGAATTTAGCTCTGATTGGCTCAGTTTGAGGCAGGCCTTAGAGGCTGATTCTTGGATGAGGATAGCGAGCTAAGGGCACTGCTAGGGCTTCGGTGGTCAGCGACACAGGCACTTGACATGGTTAATGAGGAGGCAGGTTGTATCTCCAGCTATTCTCCAAAGTTAGTTGTTCCAATAGGGGGGGTATTCATGCTGAGACAGATATGCAAAGTAGGCCCCCTAGGGTACCACAAATTTTGAAAGCTGGGCGTGATTCCATGGAGGTGCACAGGCCCTTTACCTGTACTGCTTAAAGAGGAGTCAGTCGACCATCTCTGGGTAAAATCCATTCGGTTCCCCATACTGGTGCCCTTGTGTGTTTTGGTTTACAGTGGGGCAGCGTAATTTAGTGCTACACACATTTATCTGCAAATTACATTCAACATGTGTTTTGCATATTAATCTGTGTGTATTTTTATTAACCAAATGAAGTAGGTGGTTGTTTTCCCCTTAAGGTGAACATAAATAATCTAGACATTGATCTTTGCATTTAATCATGCTAACTGCCCTTGCTTGGAAGCCATGTTGATTTAAAGTTGGCCTAACTTGTAACCAGGCCCTAGTCACACGAATTGCACACTTATAATGCTGCGGCAAGGCTGATTATTAACATCCCAAAGTATCAGTCAGCTAGGGAAGGAATCCGAGCCTTGCACTGGCTTCCCATCAGGAAGCGCATCTCCTTCAAGGTTCTGAACTTGGTTTCAGTGGTATACTCTAGGGAGGGCCTTGAGATCCTCTACTCTAAAAAAAATGTTTTTTTCCCAGATTTCGCAGGTCCAAATGGGGTAGCCGCTCATTCTCTGGGGCAGCCGCCAAACTTTGGAACCTCCTGCCCCCTCCCATTTCCAAGGCAGACTCTCAACCGGTCTTCAGGAAACTTTTGAAGACCTGGCTGGCTCTTTGCCTCCTAGCTGGTTGTTGGTGGTCTCACTCCTCTCTGTTCGCTCAGCGCCTTGACACGATTTTGTATTAGTGGGCTCTATAAATACTATCCTATCCTATCCTATACAATGATCTGCAAGTTGCATGTTCTTTTTTTCTCTGCAGATGTCTTATCAAGCTTGTTGTTAGCTAGAATAGGATTATTGTTGTTGTACCGATACTGTTAGATAGTTAGAAGCTAATCGGAACTTGGCTGTGGACATGGAGCGCTTGGGGATGGGAGAGACCCTCCTGTACCAGGCAGACCGGGCTCCTACCAACTTCAAGGCTGCACAAATGTGTGTTTCTCTGTCTTGTGCTGGAAAACTAGGGAGTCTACCTCCGCCTAGGAAATGTCAGTTTCTGAGTGAATCATTTCTGGGAACTGATATGAAGAGCTTTCCAAAACTTTCTTTCATGTATTAATTGAGTGTTCCATAGAATAGCCAGCAGATCCTGCCTTGACTTCCTTGAGAGAAGTCCTTTTCTCAACGCCTCTGATTTCCCCTGCCCAGAGTGTTGCGCTTCATTCTTCAGCACTCGTGCTTTTTCCCATGAACCTTAATCTTGGTTCACTTGATGCTGACACCTTTCTCAGGAGTGGGAAGGAAGGCAGGGAAGGTGGTGGGGTTTTGGTTTTTGTATGGCAGGTAAAGTATTTTTTATATCATTTGGGTCACGGGGGAGAGACCATGGTATGTAGGGCTTCACCATGACTCCTCTGCCCCGCCATGAAAAACATCTCCATAATGACACATCTATGGTTCTTTTTGCAATGCATGGCTTCCCTAGGAAGCCTTGATTGTTTACACCATATTGTAAGTTTGGTAATTCAATGCAATGACATAGCACAGTTGATAACACCACTGATACACACACCATACGGTACCTTAAATTAGCGAAACATGCTGGAGAATGGTGTGTATCATGGGATGAATTTAAAAATGTGGAGAATAAGCAATAGATTACATGATAAAGTAGATATGTAGAGGTGCACTGCACTGCTTGTGGTAACAAGTCAATGCCCTTTCAAACTTGTCCCTTCATGCTTTTGAACCAGCGCATAAATCTGTCTCGAGGCATCTGTGAGTGAATGAGCCCTTCCCTACTTTGTAGGTGGTGCCAAGAAGTCGACACAGCTTGGCACTCATTTGGACACGAGACCCCATTCTAAGTCGGCCGGTAACTCCAGCTACCAGCCAAGTGATGCAGTATTATTGCTGCATGCTGTAATACCTCAGGGTTTTCCAATGACATATAATCAATAAGTATGACCTTGGGAAATATGGCCATAGAAAATGGTGCAGAATGTAAGGATTGTCTGTGGAAATCAGTGAAGCAAAACCGATTTCCACACCAATTTCCCTGATAATTTCCCATTCCATAGGAAAAGCTCATAATGCCAGAGTTATTTCTCTTCCTGGAGTTACTTATACCATAGGTATCACTAATTTCAGGTCCAAAATGCTGCCTCAGGAGTTTCGCCCTGGTGGGAACGAAGGTCTTAATGTACCACTTTTGCCCATAGAAGTCGAAAGCCACACCCTGGCAGCCTGGGAAGCTCAGTAGAGCAATGAGTATCCCCAGGGAGCTCCCCCCTAGTGAATCAACACTGAGCTTCCTCAGGAGCTTCAGGAGGTAAATGACTGACCCACGTCCTAGTACTCTCAGTGACCATAGCCTCGGCACTTATGTAGTCACTCCGCACGGAAGCACTGGCGAAAGAATGATACATAGGGATACTCAGGGTCTGGAATATGAGAAGAGCTTCCTTTCTACCTGGCTTATCCTGAACTCCAGCTAAGCAATGAAATGCAAAATTCCTAGACATTGCCCAATGTATTCCACTAATTCCCACTGAATTTAACTTTTATTGTACTACAGACCTATGCTTTGACTCACAAATGTGTAAAATAATGCAGATCTAACCACGTGAGGTTTTGGGATCTGTCCTCCATGAAACAATCCCAGGTGGAGATAACTTGAGTCTAGAACATGTCCACCAGGATGCGGGCTGCTGTTATACGTAGGAAGCCGTGCCAAGTGAACCTATTAAGCAATTCATTGCACCAGAGAGTCTATCTTGGCCGAAGCACATATCCAAGATTTCTGTGCATTTGTGTTACCCCAGGGCATCTGGTCTCTCTTTCCAGCAAGATTTTGTGCATCTGGCTAGCGCTGTTCATTATTGTGTGGTTGCGAAATTGTAATGTCTGCGATGACCTCAGAAACAATCTATGGTTTACAAGACTATCTAGGGAAATCAACTGAGGCACACACTGAACTATCTTTACGATGCAATATAACATCTGTACTGGGTATTCTATGACACACGTCTCAGTACTGTTTCCTCGATTCCAACCTCTCCGCAGGTTACCATGCCAGTCCAAGTCTTTTTAACACCCTCATGATGAAGCTGCAACAAACAACCAACACCATAGTCCCCTGGACCAGTTTTTGCTTCGTTATCAAACATGCAGATGGTCATCACACATCAAGGTAAAACTATGAAACAATAATTCAGACCCCAGAAAGATATATTCATTAAATTGGCACTAGAGACTGAAACAGGCCCGGCTTAACAATGATACAAATAAAACACATCAAAACCTGGAGGGTTTACTTTGTCAACAGAACTAACACATGCTTCAAATGTTTATTTTCCCATAGTGAAGGATACTGAAGCTCGCTGTAAATAGTGGAACATGTGTCAGTTTAGGAGGAATGAAGCTAAATTGGATAATGACATTTTTATTCCTGACTACATGCCAGAACTGAGCATTTATCATAAAAGGGCACAGGAGCTACAATCCAATGAGGTCTGCACACAGTATGGAATACATCATGCATAAGCATGCACGAGGAAAACACCATAAAAAACATAAATAATCGCATACACAAACTCTAGTCAAACGACTAAAAATGTAACAACTGCAAATATACGGCCCACACTCCCAGAGGATTGTGAGCTACAAAAGTACTATTTAATAATTTGCTAATCTGGAGAAAAAAACCTCTCTGATTTAAAGGGAGTGTCCTAGCCTAGGAAAACCTTCTGAGGCAGGGACAGTAATTCTGTACTCCCCCAAAGAATCACCTCACAGAGAACAAGACAAGCAGTGAGAAGACCGCGAGAAGCAGCACCACAAGTCATCTAAGGCTGAGCAGCTCTGGACATGATTTAAGAGCAGCTGAATGGTGGTGCCCAAGAACTTGGCATCCTGTCAAGCATCTGTGAGATATCTTCCAAGTATGTGGAACATCTTGTGCACAGTTTAGAACTTGAGGGATAGTTTCTGTGATCCATGACTGGACTATTATGTGTGTTCTGAATTAATGTATAGACCACCAGTTGTGATCGTTGCACAAGAAAGGATGATTTACGCAACCCAATAGAGGGGAGGGTTGAAACAAATTCAGTCTTTGTACGTTTAAAGGCGATTTATTATGTAATGTATGTAGTAGAATCCACTGAACAATTGGATCTTTGACAAGAGAAAACAAAGGACCAAGGATTCCTCTGTATGATAAGACACTTGTCAGAACACCCCAACATAATGGGGTGACGAACCCACAATATTCCAGGATTGTGAGATAAAATTCAAGGGCCCGATTCACAGATCTAACTTAAGACAAAATCCTAAACTTACTACCATTTTGGTATTCACAGAAGGCACTTACTTATTTCGGTATTCACAGAAGGCACTTACTCATTTCGGTATTCACAGAAGTTAGGAGTCCTAACTTTAGGACTCCTAAATGCCTTCTGTGAATACCGAAAGTCTTAAAATTAGGATTTTTCTCAATTTAGTAGTAGTAAACTTAGGAGTCCTAACTTTAGGACTCCTAAATGCCTTCTGTGAATACCGAAAGTCTTAAAATTAGGATTTTCCTCAATTTAGTAGTAGTAAAGTTAGGACTCCTAACTTTAGGACTCCTAAATGCCTTCTGTGAATACCGAAAGACTTAAAATTAGGATTTTTCTCAGTTTAGTAGTAGTAAAGTTAGGAGTCCTAACTTTAGGACTCCTAAACTGAAAAAAATCCAAATTTTAAGACTTTCGGTATTCACAGAAGGCATTTAGGAGTCCTAAAGTTAGGACTCCTAAATTCTGTGAATACCGAAGTGAGTAAGTGTCTTCTGTGAATACCAAAATGACTAAGTGCTTTCTGTGAATACGAAAATGGTTGTAAGTTTAGGATTTTGTCTTAAGTTAGTTCTGTGAATCGGGCCCCAAGATTGTGGGAAAAGAAACCAGAACTGTTCTAGCTCTTATCAGACCTCCAGGTAGGGTCGCACCGCCCTTCAGGAAGATCAGAGGGGCCTGTCTTACCTGAACTGTTCGGTGAGAATATGGCGCAACTGGTTCCTTATACTACAGGAACAGGATTCTTACTCTGAGGCCCACTGGAGGGCTTTAATTGGGTCCTGGAAAAAGGTTTGAAAGTGCACATAAATCCACTGGAGGAAATAATTAACTTTGATTGTACCACAAGTTCCGGCATGCACTGTAAAGATTTCTATCAAGAATGGCACACCGGAGGCCAGTTATGTTAAGTGAAATGCAGGGAACTGTGGAAGTTGAACATTATTGATGCACGCAAACTGCCTCTGATGAAAGAGCTTGAAGGCTCAGAAACACGTCAGGCAGCAGGACGAAGCAATCGGAGTGAAAATGCCTGTTCCTTTTGAATAAATGATTTTGACTAAATCACCAGCTGGAGGAGTGCGTGTCCAAATGCATGGACATTGTATGTGATATATATATATATATATATATATATATATATATATATATGAGAGGACTGCTCCAGTTGCACCAAAAACGAGTCACTCGCGGTCGGGTGCTGTAAATACGGCGGTGCCTACCGCATAATATTAATTAAGGATAAGGCAAAGCCACCGGGTAGACCCATAGTCTCCTCGCAAGGAAGTTTAACAGAACATATGTCTATGTTTATCGACCATTTTCTGTTCCCATTCGTGTTACAATTGAAATCATATGTGAGAGACACAAAAGACTTTTTGAGTAAACTGAATAGTCTAATTTGGGACTCTAAGTATGTATTGATGGTATTGGATATCACCAGCTTATACACATGTATAAAACATGAAGATGGGATCAAAGCCGTCCAAATTTTTCTCAATAGACGACAATTGAGATTTGCGGAACACAATTCTATGCTGATTGAATTCACAAGCTTTTGCCTCTCCAACAACATTTTTGTATTTGGTGATCAGTATTACAAACAAATCTCAGGGACTGCGATGGGCACCTGTTTCGCCCCCAGCTACGCCAACTTGTTGGTGGGTTGGTGGGAGGAGCAGGTGTCCAGAACCTATGTGAGAGGAGAAGTGACAGGCCAGGTAAAGGCATGGTATCGATATATCGATGACCTGTTTATTGTCTGGGAGGGAACCATTGAATCAGCGGAAGGTTACATAGAGGATCTAAATGAGAACAACCTCAATTTACACTTTTCGGGTACAGTAAGTCCAGTGGCAGTGGACTATCTGGACCTGAAGGTATTCATTTCAGAAGGCAAGCTAGAAACAGCCTTGTATCGTAAGGTTACAGCGGGGAATTCGATCCTTTTTGCGACCAGCAATCATCCCCCCAAATTGATACAAAGTATACCCTATGGGGAGCTTCTACGATTAAAACGGAATAGCTCCAGAACCTGTGATTTTGAACTAGCAGCCAGGGAATGTGTAACCAGATTTCGAATTAGAGGTTATGGACAGGCATTACTGGATAAGACACTAAACAAAGTTAGGGGGATCCCTAGACAATACTTGCTTGAGGACAAGACGGAAATAAGAAAAGACTCCGTCGATTCACATGAAGGTAAATTCAGAATGATCACGACATATTCTGCAGAGTCCAATTTCTTGAAAAAGATGCTAAACAAAAATTGGCATATCTTGAAGAGTGATGCTATCATAGGGGAGGACATTCCCGATTATCCAATGATAACCTTTAAAAAGGCGAGGTCATTAAAGGATAGATTGGTTAATAGCCATTTAACAAAACAACCACCACAGCAGGGCACTTTGAAACACATGCAAGGTTTCTTTCCGTGTGGTAAGTGTAAGGCTTGTTCCAACAGCCATAGAGTCTTAACCTACACTATACCCAATGTTAATCTGAAAAGGCCCATTAAAAAGTTTTTAACTTGCAGTACCCCCTATGCAGTCTATTGTCTCGTTTGCCCGTGCGGCCTATGGTACATAGGCAGCACCATTCATTCTTTAAAAATTCGAATACTAGAACACAGGAGGGCTATAATGAAAGGAGATGCCTCATATCCTGTAGCGAGACATTATGAGGAAAAACATCCTAATTGTAAGAATGTTTTACAGTTTTTTGGTCTAGACTTTGTCCCAGAAAATATTAGAGGTGGCGACCGCCTGAAGAAACTGCGTAGGTTAGAATCACGTTACATTATTGACCTTCAGTCTAAGTTTCCGTCAGGCCTTAATAGTAATGAAGAGTTGTCAGTACATTTGGGAAATTAATATACTTGTCTGGATATTCAATGGAGGGTATATGGACTTTGTCTTCAGATTGTGGTAACCTGCTGTGTTGAGCTACTTCGATTACCCCTTTGCTATACGTGTTTAGACTAGATCGATTGTAATGTAAAAATAAAATAAATGAGTTTGACAGCCAGTGTAAGCCGATACACGGCATCATGAAGTGCAACGCCGATACACGGCATTATCCTGTATATGGGTGGTGATGCTGCCATCTTTACGTGATATACGAATTGTGAGTTTTTAATTTATGTCCAAATTGGTGCGGTACACACTGAAAGTGAATATTGTACATATATTCTGTTAATTTGGTACCGCTTTTGTATTAGTATACTTTGGATTGTATATACGTATACAGGTACATTACAAGATGGCGCCAGTAACTCCACTGACACTTCACGCTGTCCTCTGTCTATGTCTATTATGTTTTGACACACTGAGATGCATGTATAAAAAATGGCGTTTCACGGTGTGCCGTTAACACCGAGGAAGGCAGATCGCCGAAACGCGTCTGTTCTGGAAATAAAGACCCGTTGCCACGCCACCCGTGAGTGCTTGCATTCTTTATATATGAAAGAATTTGGAGCGTTAATATATATATATATATATATATATATATATACATTTATATATATATGTATATATATATAAATGAATGTGCTCCAGCACAATGCGCCCATTATCGCCAAACGTGATCCTTTTCCCTTGTTCACTGGTTAGGCATCATGGAGAACAGGTAGGCAAACAGTAACGCCGCACTCGCAGTGTATTTATCAGTCCCGACTCCTGAAACGGGTTTGGCGATATGGTCGGTTTACGTTATGGAGACAGTTTACTCTGTATCACACTTGTTAGACCTGGCATCATTGGCCTGGGTTTCCCCTGTATTTTTTGCCTTGACCTCCTGTGTTTTTGCTGTGCGTTGGACTCCGTTTTGCTGGTCTAGATGCTTTGGGCTCTTTGCCACTACTGTTCAGTGCCAAAGTGCAAGTGCTCGAGCAGAGCGCTAGGTGGCGCCTGACCGTCATGGAAGCCTTTCAGTGAGGCTCCCGGCATCGGTCCCCGCAAATCCTGCTGATTCCTCTCCTGGACTGCCCTGGCCGGCTCGCTCGGAGTGCGGGGGCCTGCGAAGCTGCCCTGCTGCTCCAAACCTAATCCTGGGTCGCTGCGGACATCGGGAGCCTGCCTAGACGTCGCGGAACCTGACCGACGACGGAAGGTGGCGGCTGTGGAGCCGCGGCTCGGGCGAGCTGAAAATTTAGCCCGCGGGCGCCCACGAGGGGCGCAGGCCTGACCGTGCTGGAGTTGAGGACGCGGCGGCCGCGAGGCTGCCGCGGGTGCTGTTGGTGCTGGCCGGGCGCTGCCCTGCTCCGCTGATACTGTCCGGAGCCCCGGGAGTGCTGGGACGGACCCCCCCAAGCGGCAGAGAGTGGCGGATCAGGCGGTGAATGCGGCTGGCTGCGACCGCTTCACCGGGGCGGCTGTGGGGTTGGGTGCAGAGGGGAGACCCCCCCCATCGGGCCGTGCGTCGGCGGCCGGGGGACCCGGGCCCCCAGCCCCCCCCTTCTCCCTCCCTTCTCCTCCTGGCTGCAGCGCGGAACCGGCTCCATCGGCCCGAAACTGGTTGCGACTCCGGGTGCGGGGGGGCCTTCCTTGACTCGGGCCGCACATTGGCGGCCGGGGGGTGTGTGTGCTGTCCCCCCCCCTTCCATCGCTTGGGCCCCCGGCCGAGGACCCCGACAAGTGGCACTGTGCCCCCCCCGGGGACCGCGGGGAGACTGAACTGGCGAAGCGTCCCCTTGGAGAGGTGGGCTGAGACAGGGGTTGCGGCCTTGGCGATTACCGGCTGAGGGGCTCCCGAGTGACGGTCCGGTGGCCTGGAACTGTGAACTACGTTGCTGGGCCTCGCTTTGTTGGGGGGAGCCTGCGGGCGCACCTGCGACCAGGGGCTGGACGGGCAGTCCCGCTGAGATGCCCATCGGGGCTTGACCGTTGAGGCTGGTGGTACCCAGCCGTTTCCAGCCGCGGGACCTCCCGGCCATACCTCCTGCTGGTCCCACGGCAGCCCGAGCACCCGTTGCCATCCTGCAGGTGTATCGCCAGCCCGTTGCCCTCCTTCGCTGACGGCCGCCCCAGAAATGGGTAAGGACAGGGCCACCAAGCCGGCGTCCGGGGCCACCCAAACCAGGATGGACAGATTCACGACCTCCGACAAGGGGCCCGGCCTCACGGGCGAGCTGGTCCCGGCCCCCGCTACAGACCTGGCTGCCATCCTGCAGGCCATCAACTCATCCCGCGCCTCTCTCGAGGGCATGGTGGGAGAGGTCAAAGTGGACGTCGCTCTTCTCCGGCAGGATCTGAGGAATGCCACCGCCCGCATTTCGGAAGCCGAGTCCCGGATATCCACGGCTGAGGATGACATCCGCCATCTACAAGACCAGGTTCGGGAGCTGACCACCCACTCTAAGGAGCTACACCGCCGGGTCGAGGATGCAGAAAACCGCGCTCGGCGCAGCAACCTGCGCTTAGTGGGATTCCCGGAGGGAGTCGAATCGGGCCGGGCGGACGACTTCATGGAGCGCTGGTTCCGGTCCTGGATGCCGGCGGACAGCCTATCGGCTTCGTTCGTGGTGGAGAGAGCCCATCGCTCCCTGGCCCCCAGGCCCCCCGGTGCGCCCCCCCGGCCGTTCATCCTCAAGCTCTTAAATTTCCGTGACCGAGATGCCATTCTCCGCGAAGCCCGGCGCACGGACGCCCTCCACTACCAAAACCACAAAATCATGATATTCCCGGACTACACCCGCAAAGTCCAAGAGCTGCGTCGCTCCTACACTGAAGTAAAACAAAAGCTGCGCTCCCTGGGACTCCAGTACCAGCTCCAGTTCCCGGCCCGCCTCCGGGTTGTCTTCCAGTATAAGACACTTTTCTTCGATACACCACGGGCGGCCTGGACCTGGTTGACAGAGGAGCACCCCCTGCAGCGCTCTGGGCGCGGATCGCCTACGGATATGCGGGGGGGCGAGGGAGGCCCCGGACATCGAAGACCCGTCGGCGGCATCGCACATTACCCCGGGAGCGCACAACGGGGGAGGCGATCAGTACGCGCTCTGGGGGACGGCCACGCTGGGGATCGAGAACCTCATCTGCCTCCTCGGCCACACGCGCCAGTCCCGTGGCTGATGGGCGGCGGGCCGTGTCACCCCGGCTCACGGGCCCTGCAACCCAGCCGGCCGAATTGGTGGACACTTCAGACCTCTCTCGCAGCCCTAACATTTGACTCTCTTTGTTTCTTTGGGGGGGGGGGGTGGGGGGGGTGCCCGGGCGGGGGGTAGAATGCTCCGCTGACAGTGTTGCTCTTGGCAAGGGCAGGTAAATCAGGCTTGACTGCAATTGTATCAGGGGTCCACCAGCGCTCAAGCCCGAGCGTTTTAGCTTGGTGTTTCTTCCATTTGGTTCGGGCGACAGATGCTTCTGTTTTCGAAGTATAGGGTGGGGGGTGGGGGTTTGGGGTTGGTGTGGTGTTGTTTCTTCCCCGTTGGGGAGATTTTGTTGGTGGGGGATGACTCCCTCTTATTTGGTGTGCCATGGTATCATGTACTTTTTGACCGGCTCTCCTGCCCGATGTCCCGCTGTCCTTCCTCTCTAGGGGCGCATTCAGCCGCGCCTCCACTGGCCCCGTCTTCTGTCCTGGATTATGGCTGACCCACCTGTCCCTAGGGCCGCCATGCGCATATTATCCTGGAACGTCAATTATCTTCTGGACCGTTTCAAACGCATGGCGGTCCTCAAATATGCACAACGTACAGAGATCGATGTGCTCCTCCTCCAGGAGACTCACCTGTTGGGCAATAACTGTCCCTTTCTTGGCCGCTATGGTTATGACAGGGTATGGCATTCAGGTTTTGCACGGGGATCCCGAGGGGTGGCCATTTTGCTTCGCAAGTCCTTCCCCTTTGTCCTGTCCCAGGTGCAGTTGGACCCCCAGGGCATGGTGGTGGTGGTATGTGGCACTCTGGAGGGGCGACCCCTTACCCTGATATCCCTCTACGCGGCTCCATCCCTCCTGCCGTCGGCCCTCTCCCGCACAGCGGATCTCCTCCCGACGCTCCCGGCGGGTTCCCTCATTCTCAGCGGGGACTTTAACGCTGTCTACTCGCCTCACCTGGACTCGACGGGTCCGGTATCCTTGGCCCGCGCCGCCCGCGCAAAACAGCTCTCGTCCTGGGCTGAATCTCAGGGCCTCTGCGATGTTTGGAGGATCTGGCACCCGCAGGCTCGCCAATACACCCACACATCGGCGGCCCATCACTCCCATGCCTGGATCGACCTCATCTTCGTACCATCTACCGACTGCGCAGGGGTGCAGGATGTGCGCATTCTTCCGAGGGGCCTTTCGGACCACTCGCCAGTGCTCCTTGCTCTCGGTCCCCCCCCCCTCTCTGCCCGTCCGCAGTGGCGTTTGAACGCCTGGTTCCTTCACGACAAGGCTTTTCGGAAGGTGGTCGGGGGCGAGATAGCCGATTACTACTCTCACAATGAGGGCTCTGTCCCCTCCCCTGCCGTCCTGTGGGAGGCCGGCAAGGCGACTGTTCGGGGTGCCGCTAAGGGGCATCTGCAGCGGCAACGACGGGCTCAATCCCAGAAACTCGCGGATTGCGAGGCTCAAGCCTTGGAACTGGAGCGCAATCTGGGGGACTTGAATGATGACACGCGCTCTCGTCGCCTGGCCTTCCTACGGGAAGAGATTCGCTTACATTCCCTGGAGGCGGCAAAGATTCTGTGGCGCTCCTCGGTGGCCCGGGTATACGGCTGGGGAGACAAAAATGGCACTCTGCTCCACCGGCTGGCTACTTACCCCCGGGCGGGTAGGATCATTCCGGCCATCGCGGACTCTGCGGGTGGCCTCCACACAGCCTCGGTGGCGATGGCCCAGGCGTTCGCTGACTATTATTTCCGGCTGTACCGTCCCCGGACGTCCACGCTCTCCCTAGGGGAGTTGCTGGGGACGACCGGGGCAACGCTTGAGCGGCTGCGGCCTGAGGTTTCTGAGACCCTCGAGTCGCCTATCGCGCTGCAGGAGATTGAAGAGGCGATCGGCCGCCTGGCGCCTGGGAAGACCCCAGGACCCGACGGGTTCCCCCAGGAATACTACGCTCACTATCGTGAGACTCTGGCCCCGAGGCTTCGGGACCTCTTTGCGGAGGTGGTGGAGATGGGCTCGTTCCGACCCGAGACGGACACAGCAACCATAGTTGTCCTCCCCAAAACTCAGCCCCCCTCGCGGTCCTGCTCCGACTACCGGCCTATATCCCTTATCAACACCGAACTCAAAATCTATGCCACGGTCCTAGCGCAGCGGTTGCGCCCGTCTCTTGCCTCCCTGGTCCACCCGGATCAATGTGGATTTATGCCGGATCGGGGGACTAGACACTGCCTGCGGCGCTTGCACGTCGCGATGGCGCACCGCGGCCGCCTTTCCCCCTATCTGGCCCTCCTGTTGGTCGACTTTGAAAAGGCCTTCGACTCAGTGGGATGGGCGTACTTAGGTGACGTTCTGGAGCGTATGGGTTTCGGTCCCCGGTTCCGTGCCATGGTAGCGGTCCTGTACGCAAGCCCGCGGGCCCGTGTGTTAGTCAATGGGGCTCTATCTCGCCCGTTTCCCATAGGTCGGGGGACACGCCAGGGATGTCCGCTCTCGCCCCTCCTTTTTGCTCTGGCCATGGAACCCCTGGCGGTGTTGATTCGTTCCGACCCCGTTCTTCGCGGATGGGACTGGCCAGGTGTGGCCCCTGATAAGATTGCCCTCTACGCAGACGATGTCCTCCTCTATCTTTCTGATCCAGCGACCTCGGGACCTCAGGTCCGCCGGATTCTCCGTCGGTTTGGCCAAGCGTCGGGTCTTCATCTGAACTCTAAAAAGTCCGTTCTAGTCCCGTTACACCCGTCACGGGAATGTTTCGACTGGCAGTCGGATATTCCCCTCCGGCGACTCTCCTTTAAGTACCTGGGGATCTGGGTCACCCTCCTTCCGGAACTCTGCTGGGCCCTCAACGTGGCACCTGTAGTCAACAAGACCAGATCAGATATGCTCCGGTGGCAGTCCCTCCCGTTGAATCCGCTAGGGAGAGTCGCCCTATATAAGATGATGATCCTCCCCAAGTTTTTGTACATGCTACAAAACACTCCGTACCCCTTTCCGCGCCCGTGGTTCCGGACCTGGATAAGACGGTGACCAAATTTCTCTGGGGCGGTGGTAGGCCTCGGCTGGCCTTAGATCGATGCAGGGTTCCCTCCTATGACGGCGGCATGAGCATGACTAACCTATATCTCTATTATCTGGCCACCCAGCTATTGGTGATCCATGACTGGTTCTCGGGTGGTTGGGGCGACCCGGCGTATCGACTCGAGGTGCAATGCCTCGGGTTCTCCCTTATCCAAAATATGCTCTATGGCACAGCGATCCCCCTGTCGCTTCCCGGCGTCGTTCGGGCCCCCTTTCTCGCGTGGCGCGCAGCCTTGCGACACACCAGATGGTCGGGGACGTTCACGCAACTCACTCCGCTTTGTCAAGGGACATGGCTGCGGGAGGTGGTGGGCCTAGCGGGCTTTCGGCAGTGGGATCTTCTCGGTATCTCCTGTTTGGGCGATATATGGCGTGGAAGCCACATGTGTTCCTTCCAAGAGCTCCAGGCCCGCTTCTCGCTACAGCCGTCTCAATTTTACCGTTACCTTCAATTGCGCCATGCGGTCAGGGCCCACGTCCCTCTAGAGTCCAGATTGCCCTCCCATAGTCCACCGGAGGCTCAGGTGATGTTAGGGTATCTGGGGAAGGGGGGTATATCCCGCATTTATAAATCCCTGATTAACAATACCCCAGTGGACTGGAGCGGGCTAAAACAACGCTGGGAGGCCTGGGTGGGACCCCTGGATGACGCGGACTGGAGGGACGCCCTTATGGCCCCTCGATCGCTCACCTCCTCCGCTAGGCTGCGGCTCATCCAAATCTATTACCTCCACACTGCTTATCTGACCCCGGACCGCCTGTATCGCACGGGCCTCCGTGTGGATGCCTCCTGCGCTCGCTGTGGGGTAGCTCCTGCGGACTTCTTCCACATGGTGTGGTCTTGTTCCCGCCTGGAGGCCTATTGGGCAGCGATTGAAGACGATCTAGCGGAGGTCCTGGGTTGGGAGGTTCCCCATGAGCCTAAAATGGCCTTGCTGGGCATCACGGACGGGATGGATGGGTCCCGTAACGAGAAATATTTCCTCACTACTGCCCTTATGGTGGCTAAGAGGGATATCGCGGCCGTGTGGTCACACCCAGACCCGCCCAGAAGGGCTACCTGGAGTAGAGGAGTGGATTGGTGTGCGGCCCAGGAGCGGGCGTTATACGCTGCACGGGGCTGCCCCAAAAAATTCCGCAAGATATGGGGAAATGGCTGGGGGGCCTGTTTTGAAGGGTGGGGGCGCAGGGGGCGGGGACGGGGGATGGGGGAGGAAGAGGGGGTCTTTACAATTGCTTGCTGATACATCCCGGATTGAACCTATTGATGCCATGTTCAATGCACTGCTGTATATCATTCTTGATGTTGTCTCTCATGCTGCAAAACTCAATAAAAATTTGTTTATCAAAAAAAAAGTGCAAGTGCTCTCTTTGTAAATTATTCTTATGTATTGGTGTTTCCATGATTGGCATATTTGATTTGCTAGTCAGTCCCTAGAACAGTGCACTGTGTGGGTCCAGGGCCTGTAAATCAAATGCTGCTAGTAGACTTGCAGCACACATTGTGCCACCTACATAAGCAGCCTGTAAATGTAACTTAAGCCTCCCATTGCAGTGCCTGTAGGCAGTTTAGTACTGCCATGTCGACTGGGCAAGTGAACCCACTTGCCAGGCCCTAAACTTTCCTTTTCTTACATATTAGTCACCCCTAAGGCAGGCCCAAGGTACCCCTGTGGGCAGGGTGCAGTGTATGTGAAGGGAAACAACCTTTACAACGCAACCATTACATTGCACTACATTTATAACGTAGTCACTACATCGCAACATCCTTTACAACGCATGTCACTACTGCGCATCCATTACATTGCATGTCACTACAACGCATGACACTACATCGCATCTCACTACAACTCAGGCATTACATCGCATGTCATTACAACGCATACCATTACAACGCATAGTACCCCTACACTATCCAACACTTACCCTACTGTTGCACCCCCTGGAGTTAGAATAGTAATTTTTACCCCTACACTATCCAACACTTACCCTACTGTTGCACTCCCTGGAGTTGGAATAGTAATTTTTACCCCTACACTATCAAACACTTACCTTAAATGCAATGTAATGGTATGCGTTGTAAAGGTATAATGCGATGTAATGGAATGCGTTGTAAATGTAGTTTTAAAAACTTTGTTGTAGTGGTTTGCGATGTAAATGTATGCGTTGTAAAGGATGTAGCGATGTAAATGTATGCGTTGTAAAGGCATGTGTTGTAAATGTATGCGTTGTAACGTCATATATCCCGTATGTGAAAGGTAGGATATGCCCTGGTGTGTGTGGCTTGTCCTGATAGTGAAATACTGCCAATTTCGTTTTTCACTATTGCAAGGATACCTGTTCCCATAGGATTGAACAGGGAGTTTCCTTATAACATCTTATAAGCCTAACTATCACCGGGAACAAGGTAGGAAAATAAAGTTTAGAATGTTTGAACTCACAAAATTAAAATGCACCTTTTAGTGAGGGTGATTTTTACATTCTGTGTTTGAAAATACCACTTTTAGAAAGTAGGTTTTTTCTGGCTTAGCCATCCAGTGTGCCTCTGCTAGGATGTGGATTGACTGTCTGGGTTTGGAGTGTCAGTGGCTGGAGAGGTGCAGTGGCTCCGGAGAGTCTGATGAGTCAAAGCTGGGCTGAATAGACCTGGGCTGCATTTAGAGTAGGGGGAGGAGATTTCCTTTCACCTGAATGGGCCTGGTCTGCCTTCCACAATGCTGTCTCCACCTCCTGCCAGGAAGCTGCACCAGAGAGGACAGAACTGTTTTTGACTGAGCACAGGGCTTCTCTACCACCAGAGAACAAAGGATTTTGTGGGATAAATATTGGGGCCCAGACCCCAGAACTTTAGATCACTTCTGGGAATCAAGAGGAACCTTTGTCAAGGAAAAGAGTCAGAGAAGCTGAGGAGGAATATTGCCCCTGTGCTGTTTTGCTGTCTGGGGTTGGCCTGCAGTGGCTACTTGCTGCCAAGGAAAGGAGAAGGACTTTGCTGTTTGCTGTGTCCCCTGCTTGAGGAAGATCTCCAAGGTCTTGAAATAGAGCTTGCCTCCTGTTATGAAGTCTCAGGGACACAAAGACTTAATTTCTTCTGTCTTTCTGCATGTGGAACTGCCGTTTCAGCTGCCACAGAAGGAAATTGCAACAACGACTCCGGTGAGCGATGCGTAACCTGCACCGAAGCCGTGGACACCGCTTGTGAAGAACGCGACGCACCGCCCCGACTTGCACCATAGGCCCGACGCCTGCTGACGCTGTGCTGCATCGGCTCAAAAGCCGTCACCGAGGCGGCTGCCTGCACCGGAGGCGAGGACACTGCTCGTGACATCAATGACGCACTGTCCTGACTCACACTGCAGCCCGACTTCACTGACTCCAGTGCATCATCAACACGGAGTCGATACTAGACGTGGGTGAGTCCCGAATCCATCGTCATCGCGCCGTTGTAAGGAACCACCGTGACGTCGCCTCCCAGACACTGTAAGGAACCGATGTCTCAGCTCCCCTGCATTGCAGTAAGGAACTGAACCTTCAGCTTCTCTGGGGTCATATGGACCGACACTGCCCGGCGCCATCCAAGCATTACCACCCCGACGCCGTGCCCCATCTTTGCTTTCATTGTTTCCAAGCTACTCTTCTTTGAGGGTCTGCTTGACTCTGCGCCTGATGCCACTCACTTCGGGGTCAGCTCCGTACTTTTGGATTTTTCATCTGTCACAATGTCGTAATAACTCCAGGTGAAGTTATTTGTTGCTAAAAACTTTGAGTGAATAACCTATTTTTAAGAATATCTTGATAGCTGTATTGTGGATTTTTGTCGTTTGGTCTTGTTTTGATTTAGATAAAGATCACTTATTTTTTTAAACTGGTGTGGTGTCCATTTGTAGTGTTTTCACTGTATTACTGTATGTGTTCACAAATGCTTTACACACTGCCTCTGAGATAAGCCTGTCTGCTCGTGCCAAGCTACTAAGTGGGTGAGCAGGAGTTATTTCAGAAGTGTATCCCACTTACCTGCACTGGGAAGGAGGGCCCCTACTTGGACAAATGTACCTACCTCTGTCAATTAGAGACCCCCATTTCTAACAACACTGTTAGCAAACAGTGAAACTCTCAGGAGAAATACACCACAGAGTCTTGAAATGTATCTACTAAGAACAGTATGCACTCTATGCAATACTTGTCATAAGCTTGACTATTCAATTAAAATAACCAAGGCCTGAAGGTGCTAAAGATTATACTACCTGAACCCTGCATACTGTGATGAAAACATTACATATAACTCATCTTCTGAAGCAATGCAAGCATATGTACTTCGGTTAGTACTTGGTGCACACAGTCTTTTATGTTATGTAGAAATTGTCATGCTGAGACAGTTTTGTCTAAAAACTCAAGGCTGCTTACAGTACTTAGTACAGAGAATAGTTGCCCTGTTGGAAACTGTTTCTGCAGTACCAAAAATCTTGTGTGGAACATGCTGTCATCTGCACACACTGCTACTCTTTAATACAAAGATTTATAGCGCGTTCAATACCTTACTTAAGCCCATTAGCTGGACACAGGCTATATAAAATTAAGTAGAAAAGTAATATGGTAGTTACCTGCCACTATGTAAAATATAAAACAAAATAACAAACTCCTTGGATGATGTAATCAGTGATGTCATCAATTATGTCATTTGAGATGTCATCCGTGATGTCATACTACATGTCACAGGTGATGTAATATGTGAGGTCACAAGCAGTGCATGGCGTCCGTGCAAGATATAGTTAGCTCTGCTAACAATAACGTGATTTTCTGTGTTTTTTAGTTCAAAACATTAATGTTATCACATAACTCTAACGTTACTTTAAACTTTGTTTTTTCCAATGAAGTTCCAAGTTTTGTTTAAACAAAAACAGATATTTTTATCACACCTAACGATGATATTACTGTAACATTTGTTTTTTTTCAGTGAATTTCTGTGTTATTTTAATTTAAAGTAATATTTTATTTCATACGTAAAGCCAACCCCCCGGCATATTATCAAGCCAGGCGATAAAATTATCGCCGCTTTAGCGGCAGAAAACTGCCGCTAAAACGGCGATAATGGGCTTGATAATATGCTCTATGGAATTCCAATTGAAGCCAAGTTAGATGTGAAGGACGTCTAACATGGGCTTCAATTGGAATTCCATAGAGCATATTATCGAGCCCATTATCGCCGTTTTAGCGGCAGCTTTCTGCCGCTAAAGCGGCGATAATTTTATCGCCTGGCTTGATAATATGCCCCTAAATTCCTCAAAAAAATGTCCTTTTGGAATCTTTGTATCCAGTACCAGGTCATTCCAGGAGTCATAAGACGGGGCAATATTTTTTGGGTGAAGATTCTGATGTTTCGTATAAGCGCCTATAAATCATTCTAACTGTTTTATTTTAGGAATACATAAAGGACGTAGTATTTTCCATCATCTAAAGAATTCTACTGTGGTAAAGAGAGGCAAAATGAGTGAATGTAGGTTTTGCTGTTTAGTAGAGTGAGGTTTTACACATTCGACCTTTTACTTTTAGATTAGTAGCACACACTAGCACCTTGAGAGGGGGGGGCACCTGGAAGTAAGATGATAGGTGTTCACCCGAAGAGGAACCAGGCTGTACTGAGAAGGTTTTTTCTTTGTCAATCCACTTCCCCTTTCTCCCGGGTGTGGACTCAACCTGGACCAAGGGTGTGTTCCGGTGGTGACGGTGCCTGGGGGGAGTTGGGAACAAGCTTCTGTGATTGCATCCCGGTCCCACAAGATCGCACGACCTAAAGAAGAAACAGCTTAGTGCTCAAGTGTGACACATAGATGTGCACGGAGAACCCCTGAGTAAGGTACTATGACCCAGAGTAGGACTCTGTGGTCCGAGAGTACCAATCATGCTTTCCTTTGTGAGTGTGACGACTGTCCTCTCACCAGGCTGTAAGCACCTGACTTTGGTGGCAGCATTCATTTCTAATTGCAAAGCAAGCCTTTTTACCTGGTTCCTTCATGGATGAGTGGCTTCTTGCTTCACAGTGTAAGCCTGCTGTTTGGTTCATTATAACAAGGCCGGGTGCTACATCCCTGTCTGTCTGCATGAGTGTAGCATAAGCGTGTATGAGTGTATGCTTCGGTGTGAAACACAAGTGTGCAAGGAGTGACAGTACCATGTTGCTTAAAGAGCAGAGCAGAATCCTTCTTGATTTGTCTGTCTTGACTTGGGTCGAAAATGGAGGTGGGTTGGCTGCCAGACCAGCATAGGGTATTGCATATCTCCCAGAAACATATGGAAGTCACAATACACTGGGGTGTGGAGGATGTAGGAAGGGAAGGGATACCTTTAGATCGGAAGCTGCAGCTGCTGAGCAATCATGCCCTCTTGTTCCAGACAGAAGCACTGCCATTGGTACAGATGGGAGGTGTTAGGACTGGAGACAGCTATCTCTTTTGTATTGTGGGGCTCATCTTTTCATCCAGGGCCTGACTTTTGTCCCCCGAGAGGTGCTACCAACCATAGGTGGATGGGCATAAGTTTGAAGATTGCTTCCTCGTTTTCGACTGTGTTTTGGGTTGCTCAGGGAGAGAGGATCCCAGCCGCACCCCTCCTTCCTGCTCACACTGGAAGACAAAGGCTGTGTCTGACTTGTCTTGAAACCTATGCACCAAAGGGTCTCACTGCATCCAAAAAGATAGTACAACTAGTGGTAGAAACTTCCACTCGGTGTTCCAGGACTTTTCATTACCCAGGATTGGCCGCATCCCACAGAGTGCACGAGAAAATGCTGTGGTCCAGCGCACTGTCCCGCAACCTCCAATGGATGTGCAGGGACATTCCCCCCAGACGTCTACACCTTATTACTGAGGATCTTCCTTGGAAGAGGGGTCTGCTGATGCAGACAGAGGTGCACTGGAGGGCATCCTGCACAACAGTCTACCCTGAGTGAAACCCAGACGTAGCTGCCTGCCTGAGGTGTCTTTCTGGATGCTATAAGGAAGGGTGCTGGATGCGCCCCCCCCCCATAGAGGAGACTACCCAATGGAACTTCCAGCCGCGGAGCAGGAATTGTACCCACAGTCGTTGTGTGCCACTTGGTGCAGCTGAACCACTCATTGTGAAGCCCTGAATTGCTCTTAATGTGCTCATCACAGCTGTGCCACTCATCATGTGCACTGCTCAGCATGGCATAGAACCACTCATGATGCGATCAGCACAGCTCCAAGGCACTTCTACAAGTCTGACTTAAGAATCCAGCATGTGCTGGATGTGATCTCTGGACCCCAGCGGGCCTTGTTGGGGCTCACTTCTACCAACCACCAAACTGAGAGGGCTCTCCGCTCACTTGAGAGCTAGGTTTGTTAGGTCTGATTACTGCTTAGTGGACCAATAGACCTTCCCTTCTCAGCCAGGACAATGGACCTCCATGGAAACGTGGTGAAAGCATCTGAAGGGATGGGGTGAGGCCAAGGGAGAGAACCCAAAAAACCTCCCCCATTCATCCAGAGAAGGCCTGGCCTGGTCTTGTAGGACACATTGCAGTGATCCAGCTGACACAGATCTGCTCCATCTGGCCCACCCAGCTGAAGGAAAGAGTGGAGGAAAGATGTAACACAGAAGAGACTGAACATTTGAAAGACTTACCAGAGTGGTCACAGGGGAAGTTGATACGCTTGGAACCCCAGAGTAAATAGCACCTTTCTCCCGCTCACCTTGTGAAACGAAAGGAGATGGTGGTGTTGTCATCTCTGAAGACCTTGTGGTTTAGAAAAGCGAGTCAGTTTCTGATTTTTTCCTTTATTTATTTAAATAGTTTTATAAATATCAAACAAGTTCTCATGGGCATTAGAGTGCTGTACAAGACCAGGTTGTATACATCAGGGCATCTAAATACAAAGTAATGTAGTGAGCAAACTTTCTGTGAAAAAAGAAGTAGGTGCCACTTAGCATTCCAAGTAGGAGGAACCATCCCTGTGTAATAAAGGGAGGGGTCATATTTTTCATTGGGATCCCAAAAGTATATATCTCAGATCTTGTACAAGGTGTGCAAACTTCCCCTTCAAATGTAAATTGCCCGGGAAGGGCAACATCTGTAACACAAACCACCAAAGTGAGGGATCTCAAGGGACTAGTTTACACGTCTAGGAAAGTTATGTGTGATTTCTTCGACTACTCAAGAGAGGACTTGGTGTGAGTTGGCCAGAAGTCTTTCTTATGTGAGGAAGGCTTGCGTGGGAATGACTTGATTTAATCTTTGAACACCTCTATAGTGGGATCCTTCGTGATGGAGACAGGTAAAGAGTTTCAGTGTTCAAGGGCCCCTCCTGAGAAGACCGGCTTCAGAGTCCAGGATCTGGTCTACAGTGCCTTTTTTGCTTTTTTACTTTCTCCTAGGTTCAAGCATTCAACAGTTTCAGTGATCTGGATGTTCTACAAGGTTCAGAAATGATTACATTAAAATGGATTGGGTGTCCTGTGATGGCATTCCCAGCTCTTTCACAATCATTTATTTTATATCTAACAGAGTGGTCTATGTTACATGGGAGGTGAATACAGATGAGTTACTACCAGACCAAGCACTGCTTTCTGGGGAGGAAAAGCCCAGTAGATGTCAGTTCTCGGAGCTGGATACCTGCCAGAGCAACAAGCCTCAAGTCATCTTTTCGACTCAGAGAAGGTGTAATCCCATCTTCTTGTCATTTGGCTTCTAGAACCTCAACCGCTGACTGACGCGTCATGTACGGACATACTCCTGAGCCCGGGCTACAAAAGGAACACAGCACGTGGTCACAAACGTGTTTTTGGAACTGGATCCTGCAGACATTGAGGCAGGAGGCAGGGTGGAGGGTGAGCTTAACATTTAATAAGAGATCAGGCAAATTCCACAATTTGCTACACTTGGACAGACAGTGACGGTATGCTTTATAAAGCTACACAATATATCGAAATGAGAGAGCAGCCCTCACCTGACTCTAAAAGAAAAACAAAAGTAACAAATGTTTTAGGAGTGCACGGGAGGGGGCGGGGGGGGGGGGAACCTTCAGGTGCTCACTCTGGGAATGGTGTGCCCCCAGTCCTGCCAGTTCTGCTTTCCAAGTCTGTTGAAGAACTTTACTTTGTGCAACAACGATAGAGGCCTAACAAAGAGGTTGCTAAAGTTATTGAAAGTACAGCTGCAGCCAGCATGAATATCATAAAAGGCGGCTGAGGGGAGGAGCTGGAGCTGCGGGCATAATGTGTTGGAACTTAGAGGCAGCAAACCTAAGCAATCCTGGGCCTGGGTACTGGTGGGAACCGTAAAACTGACACAATGAAATGCTGCAGGCTAGGAGGTGAGGCGGTTGCAATCCCAGCACACACACAGAGCCTGGCAGGTGGAGCGGCGTCAACCCGCCAACTACAAAAAACTCTAAACTTTATCAAATAGAAGCCATGCAGAACTCCTGCGGGGGGATGTTGTAAGTCAAAACCTCACCACATGAAGTGCAAGCTTGTACCAAGCAGAGCTAAAGGATGAAAAGGCTGTTTGTGGGAACCCGCCAGAGGAATGGATTCATGAGTCCCTTTTTCCCCTTTGCACTGCCTTTCTTCAGGAGCATAACAAGTTCAAGTCAAAAGAGAAAAGCCAATCAGTATCCCGGTCAGGCACAGCAACAACATGGTTCGACCATAGGATAGTGGAACGTAGCTGAAACAAGATGAAAACAAACATTGGCAAAACCAGTAGGTCTGGCATTGTTGCTAGTCTTTTGACTTTGCCAGTACTTGTTTTGTTTACGTATTGCTTTTGTAAACCTTTATTGTTGGTGGAGCTGCTGGGCCCTCCTCATCTATATAAATAGAAACCAATGCACACCATTAAAACTGTTTTTGTCTCTAAAGGGATTCATTTGTAGACTCTTGCTGAAAGGGAACTACTTTGTATGTGGATGGGCTCCTTGTGAAAGAGCAGGATGGCGTCGCTCACCGTGGAGTCGGCCAATGGCTGTCATGGGCCAATCCTCTATGCTGTAGCGGGTGGAAGAAACATGTGAAAGGCCGATTGAGGGCTGACTGAGAGCCCCTATAAGTAAGTATATTACATGTATAATTTTAGTAAAATCGAAAGGTCTTGGCTTACACCAGCCCTAAATAAATAAAAGACATTGTTGGTACAACACAAAATGAAATACTAGAAATAATTACCTAAGCACTGTTACTGTTTTACATTTCTAATATTGACATGTGAATTAAACCATCAAAGCTTTGGTGTATTATGTTGTTTTTGTCTATCTTTTTCACCTTCTTTCTTTCATATTTCTGATGAGCAGAAGACAGAGCAGCTTATAAAGAGCGAGCAGTGCTTGCATCTTCCTGTGTCCTGTGCAGTGCCATCTTAACGCTGGGCAGTTACACGGGGCCCCACGAGCATAGGGGCCCCCATGCAGACCAGAATTTAACACTAATTTTCCATTAAACATTTTTATTCCTGTGAGTGGTTGTGTAGGCAGGGCCAGTGCACTGCTTTGCCCGGGGGCCTATAATGCTGTTAAGACGGCCCTGCTCCTGTGTGCCTGTTTTTAGAAAATTACAGTTTCTAAGCGCATAGACTTTTAACCCAGATGCTACAGACAGACTAGCGCTTCCTGTCTCTGAGCTACTCTGTCTATAGCTTCTAGGTTAAGTGTATGCGCTTAAGAAACTACAGTTTCCTAAAAACAGGCACAGAGTACTAATCTATGTAGCCCATGGAAATGAAGGAATGCATCAGGAGTAGGTTGCATCCTTTCATGAGTATCCGTTGGAAATGCAGGAATGCATCAGGAGTAGTTCGCATCCTTTAATGAGTAGCCCCTGGAAATGCAGGAATGCATCAGTAGTAAGTTGCATCCTCTTATTAGTAGCCCTTGGAAATGCAAGAATGCATCAGGAGTAGGTTGCATCCTTTCATGAGTAGCCCTTGGAAATGCAGGAATACATCAGGAGTAAAACACATCCTTTCATGAGAAGCCCTTAGAAATGCAGGAATGCATCAGGAGTAAGTCGCATCCTCTTATTAGTAGCCCTTGGAAATGCAGAAATGCATCAGGAGTAGGTCGCATCCTCTCATGAGTAGTCCTTGGAAATGCAGGAATGCATCAGGAGTAGGTCGCATCCTCTCATGAGTAGTCCTTAGAAATTCAGGAATGCATCAGGAGTAGGTCGCATCCTCTCATGAGTAGTCCTTGGAAATGCAGGAATGCATCAGGAGTAGGTCGCATCCTCTCATGAGTAGTCCTTGGAAATGCAGGAATGCATCAGGAGTAGGTCGCATCCTCTCATGAGTAGTCCTTGGAAATGAAGGAATGCATCAGGAGTAGGTCGCATCCCATCATGAGTAGCCCCTGGAAATGCAGAAATGCATCAGGAAGAGGTCACACCTCCTCACAGAATTTTTTTTTTAATCAGTGTCCTGCTTCTTTTTTTTAGAATATCATTGCAGCATTCCCTACCGGTGAGAGCTGAGCTGGCATCCAGCTTTTTCTAATGCATTTATATTCGGTAGCCATCAACAGAAAGGGTTCAGAATCTAACATTAGCAGATGCATGCACAGACCGAAATTCTTGTGATTAAGATGTGGCTTTGGAATACTCATTGTTCTTTTTTATATCATTTTATTTTATTATTTCATGCTAACATATTTGTAGATGTGCCATTCATAAATCTTGTTCTTAAAGGAACCCAAGTGCATATTCCAGACTCCTAAGATGACGTGACATGGTTATGTCCATAATCGAATAAGTCAGACTTGTCTTCATGCGTTACCTCCCTGCACAGGCAATCAGACAATTATTCTGTGCTAACCCTGTCCAATTCACTTTCACTTGGGTGATTATGTAAAATTATAGATGATTCATTGTGAGTAAGGGGAATATTTTTCACCACTGAGATTTGAGAAACATCAGATGGAGGATTAGAGTAAAGCTCGAGTTGTCTATCATGTCACGCAGAACCCCTTTGAGAAAACATCCTCTTTATTTTACATGGCTATATGATAGGCTAACAACCACTAAAACATTGTGATACAAAAGATAATCGTGTCAAAATATCTACAAACAAAAAGTCAACATTACATACGTATGAGGTAATGTACAAAATTATTGACTACCAAAATATTGAGGGCATAATATCGACATGAATTATATGTATTAATTGTAATTAACATTGTTATAATTTAACTAAAATGTACATCAATTAAAAAAATAATATTGTACTAAAATATAGAACAAAAATAACACATATATATTTTAACTTTAATAAAAAATATTCTAAATGCACATAAAGTTACAATAATTATAAAAATGAATATAACATTGTTAAATTATACATCACAAAGAATTTAGCACACAAATATAAATCATTATAATACAAATAATGTTTTCTTATTGAATACTGCAAAACAATATAAACACATATAACTATTAATAAATTAAAAAGTATAAACATACATTTTAAATGTATTACATCGTTATAAGTTTTGGAAATGTATTAAAAAAATAGGATTTTGAAAATACTTAAACAGATGAAAATAAGAAAATTGTTTAAAAAACACAAAAGAAATATAGTAGATAGACAAACAATAAAAAAAATATATACCTTTAAAGGAAATATTATCGAAATATGTTAAAATGTCCAGTAACGTAGT
Source organism: Triturus cristatus (assembly GCF_964204655.1). Classification (NCBI taxonomy): domain Eukaryota; kingdom Metazoa; phylum Chordata; class Amphibia; order Caudata; family Salamandridae; genus Triturus; species Triturus cristatus. The sequence continues at coordinate 819,437,271 of NC_140586.1, read as the reverse complement.
AACCTAACTTCAATACTAATTCATTGTAAATAATAAAATAATTAAACAATTCAAATGCATTGCTCTAACTACAACCCATCAAACAGTAGGAAAAATGCATACATTGTTGTGATTTAGTATTCTAACTCCAATCTAACAAATATTGAGTAAAGTGCATATATTGAGGGAGTCCGATTTACTATTTTAACTCAACTTACAACTTCAATCTAACAAATATTGGGCAAAGTGTATGTAGTGGGGGAGGGGCAGATTATGGACCAGGTGTAAAATCCTTTTTTACAGTCACAACCACTCCAAATTGGTGCTTGCGACAGCAAACAAGAAATTTTAGGAGTCAGCAATGTTTCTCTGACTCCTAAAATGTGATTGCAACTGGATACGGATTGGGTATTTGGAAGGGGTGTGTTGTGGGCATCCCTTCTAATACCGAATCAGTATCCAATGTATCAGTGGTTTGCAACCCTAATTCCGGTTGCAAACATTCGAAAAGTTTCCAACTTCCAATTTGGGGTGGTAAATATTCACAAAGGGGAAGGTGTCCCTATTTGTGATTTTTTTTTGTACACATTTCAGAGGGTAAAGGCAGCAGCCCAGGAGACCCTACAAACCTAAAAATCGAATTTGTTACATCAAGCATTCATTAAACAAGTTAACAAATAACCATAAAAATAATAAATAACACATTAGTTATTTAAACCTATGATATAACGTTAAAAAAACACTACCCATCCAAATCTACAAATAAACCCAATATCCCAAAACAAGAATATATTACTCTAATAGTTTTTTAAAAATAAATGTAATAAAATTGCACAGAATCAAATATAATGAACTGAAATAATGATACAATACCATAAAACTGCATTATAAAAATATCATACTAAACAATATTTTAAACTTCAATAGTGTTGTAAAACATTAACATCTACAGCCTTCATTTTTCTTTATGATATTTTTGTAGTTGCAATATTTTGAGCACCATATTATTGTCAATATCTGTTATGATATTTAGGTAGAATACTAGCAGTTACTCTATCTACTTATACCATGTAGGATTGCCTCACATCCTTTTTGTCTGGTCATGTGTCGAAATCCCAAACTGTTACCCAGACCATCTGCACCATAACCACACAAAGCACCCCAGCGTCACCCTCCACAGACAGCCAGGTCACAGCACCATCCCCACCTCTACCCGATTCAGACACTACTGCCACCCAGACTACCCAGGACTACAACACGCAGCACACCATCCTATCAAACACTCCTCCCAACCTTGATCCGGTATGCCAACCTAGCACTACCGCGGAAGCACACGCACAAATCACAGACAACCAATACCCCTCATGCTCGAGCATAGTTGTCCCACTTGTCAACATACTCCCCCATAACCAACACTCCAGCTACCCCATCGCCTTTACCCTCCGGGACTCCTGGCACAGATAGCCCTCAGTCCAGCCCAACACACCCGGTTCAAGTGTCAGAACATAATAATACTTTCCATCCCCACGTTGAGGATTTACCACCACCTGAGCTCTTTCTGTCCCCAAGTACACCTCCTACACCCTCTTCCCAACCTTCCACATCTACAGCTCAACCTGCCACATCCCCTCATCATCTTCTCGCGCCTGCTACACCTCCTCCCACACCACCCAAACCTGCACTAGCCCACAAACCTGACCAAACCCCAACGCTCCTAGTCACATCCACACTACAGACCACAACACCACTCTTCAACACCCCAGACCCTAGACTCGATGAGATCATGAGTGCACTACATCAAATCAAAGAAGAACTCCAAGCATTTAAGAAGTTGCTTTCTAAACAACCATGGCTCTCTAGAACTACAAGACAGCCCAATGCTAGCGGGCCCTTGATGCACCCAACAAACACCCCTATCCCGTTCTTACCCGGCTGGAAATCTGTTCCCGCCATTAATAATCCAACCCGCCCACGCCGAAGCACCACTTCGCTCTCAGAGTTGGATCTACTATCTCTATTGCACTCATACGCCCCTGCCCTTACGAACCCTATCACGCCCTTGACAATGACCATTCCAACGATCCCCCTCAACCTACACAGGCCCATCAAACATAACACTAGAGGCATCATGGGCAACAACCTAAAAAGAGTCCCCCTCACCCAAGAACCCACTTCATCCCTCATCACACCCTGCATCAAATGCATCCTCTTAAACTGTAGATCGGCTGCTAGACACGCAGCAGATATAGCCGACCTCATTCTCGCACAAGATCTCGACTTGATACTGCTTACTGAAACTTGGCTAAATGAATCCTCCTCTCCTATCATTGACATACTAGTACCTCCTAACTATGACATCATCAGATTGGATAGAGCTGATAAAACAGGCGGGGGCATCGCCTGTATACACAGGAGTAGTATATCAGTAAACAGATCACTTACCCCGGTATTCCCTTCCTGCGAATACATATGCCTCAACATCACTAGTAATGACAAACCACTCTGCTCCTTACACACGATATATCATCCACCAGGTAGCAACCTGGCCTTCATTGAACACGTCATGGACATGATATCAACAAACACTGGGCGCCAAAATACACAAATTTTCTTAGGCGACTTCAATCTCCATTGGAACGACTCCAAGGATGTAATGGTGAATAGCCTCAAAAACTTCTTAGAGGACCTAGACCTTACTCAAATATGCAACAGCCCCACACACGACAAAGGCTCAATACTGGATATAATAATCTCAAAAAGAGAGTGCACTCAGCTAGACTCGATCCAACCTTGTGACTGGTCAGATCATCATATCATCACCTTCTTTATCAAGGAAGTAGTGAAATTGAACCCGACGCAACCCACAAGACCTAAAGTCTGGAAAAGAGATACAAAATAAATAAACCCTAACACCTTCCCATCGTCCAGTTACAACCTACTCCTGCCACCCACTGGATCGTCGGAAGTCCATGACCTTACCAATCACTACCTGAATACCATGACCAGGATAATAAATGAGGTAGCCCCCCTGCAACTAAAGAGAGCCTCCATAAAGGACTCCAAACCGTGGTTCAATGGCACGCTCAACAATGACAGACGCTCCCTCCGAGCCTCGGAGCGCACCTGGAGGTCAACTCCCTCAGCCACCCGAAGATTTCTCTGCCTTCTTCACTCTGAAGACAGATAATATCAAGATGGACCTCATCAATGATCTAACCCTACACATGGGATCGCACACAAAGTCCTCCCCTGAAATACCAATTGCACTGTACCACTTCCTATCACAGCCTAACCCTAAAAACGACGCCAACTGGTCATCCTTTGAGACATACTCCGAAGAAGCCATAAGTAAAATACTTGGGGACATGAACCCTGCCAATCACTTTACCGATCCTCTACCCGCAAACGCCGTTAAAGACCTAACACCATTACTTCTGCCCCTCTGGACTAAGATCATAAACAGTTCACTTCAACAAGGCTGCATCCCGGACACCCTCAAGATGGGGCAGGTCTCACCCATTCTAAAGAAACCCACGGCGGACCCAACAGACCTAAACAACTATCGCCCTATCTCCAACATCCCTACACTAGCCAAACTCTTGGAAAAATGTGTACACCTCCAACTGACAAGGCATATTGACCACTTTGACTTGCTGAATAAATTCCAATCAGGATTCCGAGTAGGTTACAGTACTGAATCAGCCATGATACACATAATTGATGACGCACTACAAATCCTGGATCATAATGGAGCCTGCCTACTCATCCTGCTAGACTTATCATCAGCTTTTGATACGGTCAAGCACGAGAACCTGCTGGATCTCCTGAAGCTTAGAATGGGTTAATCAGGTGCAGTGTTAAACTGGTTTACCTCATTTCTCCAAAATCGAACACAACAATTCAAGGCCAACAACACCATGTCAAAACCCGTACCAGTTACTCTAGGAGTACCGCAAGGGTCCTCTTTATCCCCGACTTTGTTTAACCTGTTCATGGAACCCCTCACCGAACTTCTTCAAGCATCTAACGTGCACTACCACATGTACGCGGATGACACGCAACTATACCTCAAGATCAACCCTTTAGAAGACATCAAACTGCTCAACACAACGCTTGGGGACACTCAGATATGGCTGGCAAAAAAACATCTAAAATTAAATGCCCTAAAAACCGAATTCCTGCTTATAGCTCCACCCACCAAAGTCCCTGTAATGCAAGAGTGGATAAAACACCTGACGGCACTCAATGTTCAACCTACCATCGTTGACTCAGCTAAATCTCTGGGAATAACTCTTGACAGTAGCCTCAATATGCAAAAACATATCAGCAATGCTACAAAGGGAGCTAACTACCAGATCAACACACTGAGGAAGCTGAAACCTTTCCTACCAAGCAAGGACTTCAAGCAAGCAGTACAAGCACTAGTTATCCCCAGAGTGGATTACGGAAGCGTCTCTCTCTGCGGCCTTCCCAAAGCAACTACGGCACCACTAAGAGCCTCAATCAATGCCGCAGCGAGACTTATCACCGGCTCGAAAAGAAAGGTTCACATTTCACCAGACCTCAAATCACTGAACTGGCTTCCCCTGGTAGCCAGAATTCACTTGAAGATAGCGTGTATGACGCACAAAGCCATGCACCACAACGCACCCCGATATCTAACACAGAAGCTGACTATCTCTGGTGGGCTCAGATCTTCCAGAAGTGGGGAAAAACTATTACTAAAACCACAGCGATTCAACAAGAAAAAAACATACAACCGTACCTTCTCAGGAATGGCCCCAAGAATCTGGAATGCTTTACCAGCTGAAACCAGACTTAACTCCTCTACTGTCTCATTCAAAAAGGAAGTAAAATCAATCCTCTTGGCCAAATTCACCTGAATAAGGCCCAATGTTTTGTGACGAACTACCACAGCGCGGCCATTTCCCTGACTAGGACAAGGGACCGGCTAAGCAATCTGGACATTCTATATTCCTGTTGCTTATCGCATGAGGATAGTGTGCTGTTGTACCTAATCACCCTGCTTGTGTAGCATGTTTTGTGTATTGATGCTTCAACTCGTCTTTTGTTTATGTATAAAAACTTTACTTACTGTTAAGCGATCTGATACCCGCAAGGATCTTGTCCGCGCTCTATAAAACTCTCAAATAAATAAAATAAATGAGAGCAGTGCAGGTGTAGAGGATTAATGCATCCACACATGGCATTATTTTCTCCTTCCTCCATCCTTTACCTCCACACAAAACAAAAATCTGTACCCACCATCTTGCCTCCCTCCCACACCACTCTCTGAGAATCCTGTACCCTGCCCGTTCACCCTTTGCAGTACCCTATCCTCACCCAATACAACACAATTGCTTCCTAGTATTCTACTGCACTCTCACAAAACCCTCTGAGCATTCCCTACATTCCAAAGAAACCCCTACCTGGCACTTGCGATCCCCACCCACCCTCTGCCACTCCAATATAAACATCTCCTACGTGACATCCTATCAATCTCCCACACCGCTCTCTGTTTCTTTCCGCCCTGATCGAAGTAGTGCTTAATTTGAGCCTGTGGTTTCCTGTGCTCGGCATCTGCACTTAATTGTCTACACCAGCGCTTGGGACAGTCTGCCACAAGGTGGCACTGTCTGGCTGATTTAGGGATGGCCACAACAGTTAATTATTAATACAAAATACATAAAAATGACTATTACCTCCCGCCCAAGTTATTCTTATAGCTTGGGGGGCCTGAAATAGTCCAAATTGCCACACTTGTAGGAGTGTGATGGTTAGTAGTTGTGTTGTTACTATCATTGGCAGCGTGCAGGGCAATGTGTGGTGGATGCTTCAGTGGCCTCCTGACGAAATCCCTGGCACTAATTTTTTTGTACAAATTAAGCACTGGACCAAAGGTATGATCTCCACCCTCACATTGAAAGCGGAGGACCAGAAAGAGCTAGCAGCTGATCTATGAGAGATGCTGGTCAGTATGGAATGTTTTTTCCCTGCCAGTGCTGGTAAACATACACCCACAGCTGAGAGGGTATGCGGTGACTGGCACTGGCAGTGAGTTGCCCTTTTTTATCTCTTCTCTCGGGTCTGTGGAGATTCAAGCAAGGTACACATGTCAGAAGCCAGCACCTCACCTTATATCATAGCATCATTAGAATCGACTTTTGTTTGAAACAATTGCTACATCATAGCAGATTTCGGGTTCAGTTTATTCACGCTAATGTCTCTTAATGAGAACCATAGAGGGCAATACAATACTACTGAAAATATAGTCCCTCCTAATAATCTGTTAAATAACATGATTAGTCAATTTAGCAATTGCAGACATTTCCTTAGAGAACCAGGATCTGAGTTGTAAATACTGTATTCCCTATTTGGAATCACACTAATCAAGCAATTTTATTCTATGTCAGATGAACTACAATGGATCATTGTGGAAACACAGATTAAGATGAACTTTCTCAGCTTTATCTAGAAATGTCAGACTTCAAACTATTTGGCAAAGTACTTTCAATTTGCTTATACACAAAGAAACGTGAACTTCTCCATGCCCAATACAGGCCATCCTCAAATAGCGTCACAAACATACTTGGTGGTAGTGTTCGTAAGCTACAGGAGTGGCACTTTGCAGGCAGTTACACATCTCTTGCCAGTATACCGTTGAGCTCAGCAGCTTAAAAACAATGGCTAAAGATTACTTTTCATATGGCACATAATGAACCCTCAAGATTGATTCTATGGGCCAGATGTACGACCATTCCATTTCGAGAGTCGCAAATTGCGAAGTTTTGCAACTCGCAAAATGAACAAAATCTCAGACACTGTTTGCAATTCCTAATGGGGTCGCACATGATTTGCCTCATCAATATTCATGAGGCAGGTTGTAATTTGCGATGCATTGGGAATGGCTAACACTCACAGGGATGGTGGCCTGTTGCAGTCAGCAGACCACCATGTTTGTGACTGCTTTTTCAATAAAGCAGGTTTTCTTAAATTCAGTCCGTTTAACTTAAAGGAAAATGATGCATTTAAAAAAGAAAAGTGAAACATTTCAGTTTCATTTTTTAAGGGCAGGCAGTGGTCTGTAGGACCACTCCCTGCTCTTAAAAAATATTTTCACATCCACTCGCAAAGGGGAAGGGGTCCCCTGGGGACCCCTTCTTGTTTGTGAGTGGCTTAGCACCTACTTGAAGTAGGTGGTAAACTGCGAGTGCTTTGCGCCCACAAATGCGGTTGCAAAACAATGGCACCTTTCTAAGTCACCGACTCGCAAAATAGAGTTTGTACATATCGCCACCTTCTTTGCGGTTGCAAATGGGCCGATTTCCCGTTTGCAACCGCAAAAATGGTCGTACAACTGGTTCTATATATGTTATATACCTATGAATCATATCTTTTCCTGTATATTCCCTTACCATAGTGTAACTTTTATACGCTACTTTTACTATGCTACTTCCATGTCCACATATATGTCTCTCTTTATTACCTAGAGTCTTTCTTCTAGCAGAATGTTACCTTCTCCTCCTATATTTTGTGTTTCACCATTTCCAATTAGTGCCTGATATGTATTCTTGTTTTTCAAAAGAGACATGACAGTAAGTTAATTTATGGAAATTGTTGCACAATATAATACTATAAATGCTTATAAGCCCAAGTGTCAGCTATTGATACCTCAGATCATCTATACATGAAAAAGCACCTTCTTATTAATTCGATGAATCCAGTTACCACCTGCTGCATTTATTGATGACCAATCTTTGGGAGCCTGAAAGACTTACACAATTTGGGTTGGTAAATAGTGATGCATAATTGGCAATTAGATGGGACTATGGACTCTCCAAATCTTCCCACAAGTTGCAAACATTTGTTTCATAAACAGGTAGGGGAGAGGCAGCTCCTCCCTCAGAATCCAGCAGTATTGTGGACATAGAGCAATGCCTCGCATACGTTGCCCCATCTGAATTTAATTAACATTTCCATTCCTTGAGTTTCAATTCAATAATGCACCATCTCCACAAGATCCCAATCTGAACTCTGCTTTGAACTGATTAACTTCTCAACTAATCTGTAAGTTTCTTTTATAAGAGATGCCATACCTTACTGCTCTAAAGCATTTTTCTTATAAGAAAACACTTACTAATTCCATGATGCCAAGTACTTTAGGAAAAAAATATCTTTATAATAATTTTAATTTTCCAAATAAAAGATAACAGTAACTTTCAACTTGTAGGAAACCCATCCGAATCTATTCAAGCTCCCAAGACACTTAGGATCATATTTACAAGGGCCATATCTCTGCTTTTATGGCTTTTAAAGCCAAAAAAGCGGAGATAAAAATATCGCCCTATTTACAAGAGGGTGATAACATGCATTAGCGCATGTTAGCACCCTTTTACCCGACGCCTCCCTTTGCATCTCTAATGAGATGCAAAGTGGGCGTCACTGGGTAGTACAACCTTGTAAATATCGCTGATTTACACATCGCGATAGTTACAAGGCTGCCCACGCATTTTAGCAGACGTTAGTTTTTGGAGAAAACAGCTGTTTTCTCCAAAAACTAACGTCTGCTAAAATGCAGACTTAGCTATACTTACCATTGGGGGTGGATTATGCTGATACGACCACAGGGTCGTATCAGCAAGGTTATCGCCGTTTTCCATGGAACATCGCTGGAAAATTAGCGATGTTCCATGGAAAACATCGCTATCGCTGGGAAATGATCGCAATTGCACTATGCGTTGTTAATACAACGCTAGCATGGCGATAATTTCCTGCGATAGCCAGCGATAACATTTTTCTCGCTAAGAGCTGCCAGCGATAATTATCGCTGCCGCTTGTTAATATGCCTCTTAATTTTGGCAAGCTGACTTGTAGCAGCTGGAAAAAAGTGTATTTCCAATATCTCATAGTTATGCTAATTGGAAAAGTATCAAGATGCTGCTCCATTATCTCTTACTATTTTCACCAAAATCTAAAATGTTTCATCGTACTCAAATCTCTAGGTCAGAAGCTCATCAGCATTTAGTGCCATACGAGCACCCGCAGTTGTAATACCAGTGATATAATGTTAGTGGGCATCTCATTACCTCCCCCAAGTGCTCCACACACAACAAACAGGATCAGGCGGAATGGACAGGCATGATCCATACGCCATTGTATTTTATACTCATGGATGGTAAATTATAAATGACAGTCACGTCCAAGGGATATATTCATATAAGACTTTGATGCTTCTTATCGGATTAAACGAAAAACACTATTCTTCATTATGACGCATATGTTTTGGTAATCAGAACTATCAAAGGCATTCTCAGCTTAACCCGTTGACCGCGGTGTAAAAAATCTGCCGCGGTGTGGGTGATTGATTGCGCAGGCGGGGCATGGAAAGGGTTAAACTATTATACATGGTGTAAGAGTGTTGTGAGTTTCCAAATTACTAATCAGCTGGATAGTCCCACAAAGTTAGTAAATCAGTTCCTTGTTAGGTTCATACATGGCTTCATAAATCTCGAGTTGAGCAACGCAGCACACTTCGCTGTGTTGCCTTAGTGTGTGCAAGAAAGGCATTCCATGGGTGTTGCATGGGTGTTCTTACACAACCCCCATGGTTTTTGACGCATGCCCAGATTTACCAGAACCGGTAAACCTTGGAGTGTGGCAAAAAGATACACCTTCCCAGGATGGGCGTAACAAGGAGAAATATCTATATTTTGCCTCATTACTACTTCTTTCTATGTGTGCTGCATACACATAGACAGAGAAATATGGCTCTCATGATTGTTTTGGTGCAGGAAGGTGCCTCTTCTTGCACAAAAACAATCCTGCATGCAACACAGGCACCCTTGCACCATGGTGCAAGCACCATGGTGCAAGGGCGCCTGCAATGGCACTAAGCAGTCAAAATGACGCCAGCGCAGGGGAAAAGGCAGGAATGTGCCATATTCTTTTAAATATGGTATATTCCTGCCCTTTCCCTGTCATCAGTGCAGCACTTCAAGTTGACTTGCTGCGCTGTACTGAGTGACAATGTCATTTATATGCCCCTTGCTTTTTGTCTTGTCACATTTGATGTGCGTTTGAAGACAGAGGTTACGTCAGCCTCGACAAATAAACACCACTCCCCGTTTTAAAAGAAAAGTTGCAAAGTGTGGGGAATTTGTAAGGTGAACTATGTGGCAAACTTGCTGGTGTGAAAGGAAAGGCTGTAGGATGTTGTTTTCTTCTAATACAGAACAAAATGTTAAATACCTATAAATGAACTGTGCAAATATTTCAAAATAAATAAACGATTAGGAAAGCACAAATGAAGAACTTATTTTTTAATTCTGAAGTGGGATGAAAGCAAAGACTTTGATAAGACCAAAACAAATGAATATACTTTACTTGGTGATGGGCCAATGGCAAATATTCGATGAGCCCAATTTCCACACATTATTGTTTGTGCGCTATATAGTTTTATTAGTAAAATTGCTTGTCTGTGCAGAGTTCAGTCTGTCTGTAAATTACAGTGGCTACTGCATCATGCTTTAGCAGTATATTTGTGATGGTGTGCTCCTAGATACAACACCAGCCACATACTGCACCCTTGCCATTGTCCTGCATTGGTAAGGCAGGAGGTAGCACGCGGGAGGCAGAGGGTATGCAGAAGGCGGGAGGCAGGAAGCAGGCAGTACGGTTCTTTGTGTGATGCTTGGATGTTTCAGAAGCCCCCAGGTTCAGTGGTGTGACATTGATGGCAGCTCCTTGAAACTGAAATTGTCCCAGAACCACTGCCTACTAGGGCTACAGCAGCTTTTGCAGCAAATGAAGCTTGCTATTGACTCCGATTCCCTGAGCTGCAGAGGAGTCAGACTTCAAGCAGCAGAATCCACTGAAGTACCTGCGGGAGCCACTGCAAAGGCAATATTTGACACACAGAATGGCCGAACAGTGCACATGCTCACGTTTGTAAATGCAGAGTACACCATTCGGCCCTGGCTGCCTGCAGCCTGCAGAGTGTCAAAGTAGAAGTTATTCCCATGCTGCTTTGTAACTTCTGAAGACAAGATAGTCATAGTAATCACTGTGTTCAGCCTGACTGCTTGACAGTACACAATGGTGGTCAGTAGAAGAACATAGACTTACTTATGACAGTGCTAGAACTGAGAAAATTAATTATTTGAGCTTTGTTTGTTTCATTTTATGCTAAAACAAAAATGCAAAGTAAATTTCTTGGGGTCACTAATGGACAAGTCTTCCTTATTAAAACCAGAAGTAAGAATAGTTGTCTTTCTGAGACCCGAGGAAACTGGTCAGAGTCTCGTAAAACAAGATGTTGCGCCTCGGAGCAAGATAGTAAGGGAAGGGGAACTCGAGTAAGTGTTATACACAATAGTGTAGTAGAGGCGGGCAAGCCAACAAATTAACGGGGAGACCTGAGCCAAGGGCCTGTCTTGGCTCTAGCAGCTTGATTCGGCTCTAACAGCCCAGGCATAAGCTGAGCCATGGAAACATTTGGCATGGAAATTGTGCAACAAATATTACTTAAAAATATGATGTGTCCTCAAAATCCCAAAAAGTAAAAAAATGTTAACAAGCGTTTCATCTTAGTACATTGGATTATAAGACTGCATTGAGAGGCATTTATTCAAAGTGATCTTTGTTAGAAATGAATTTATAAACATTCATGCACCCATCCCACCACCCTGACGACAATACTACTAGTGAACTAAGAGAGAAGTCAGTTGTCATTTGCACTCTGTATGTGGGCTATAGTCTTATTTTACACAGAGCAACATTGTAGTCAATCACAAGAGAGATTTTTGTACATCACACATTCTCACATATTTCAAGGTTTTCTCGTTTGTATTAATGAAAAAAATAGCAGACTTGATCAAATAAAATAATTGCTTAGGATCACCGAAATAGGCCATATGGTCAAGCTAGGAATCAGACTAGAGTTTCTGGATTCACATTGTGTATTTCAGCCACTAGGTCGCTTTCTCTTGCTCACTCCTGTTTGATATCCAAGTTTAAAGCTGTGTCTTTCATTCTTGGTGCATGAGGTTAGAATGTGGGTAGCAGTTAGAAGCCACATGGAAGCTAAACTCATTTTCAGCTTGAGGGCTCATGAGGACCTCAAGCTGTACCAGAGTCTGTCATGTGACTCAAGCCTTCAGCGGCTCACCCACCTCTATGATTTACTCTGGGTATTCTGTCCCTGAAGTAAGCTTAGATGCTGCTGAGAGTGTGACATCTGTTTTGTATGTGAGGATATATTAGCTTGCACTGCTGCTTGTACCTGTGCTGTGTATGAGGGGAGCTTACATTGCTGTCAAGTGCTGCACATTGTGTGTGTGTGTTTACACACAGACTTTGGCTGCTGCTGACAATGCTGTGCACATTCTGTGCATGCAAGGGAAGCCTGGATTGTTTCTGACCAGATCGGCATGCTATGGATGTGAGGAAAGTGCGTACTCTTGCCCGGTGCTGTACCTGTTTTGAAAAATTGTTCTATGTATGAGGCAAGCCACCCCGGTGCTGTTCCTTCCGCTTTTACTACATCTTAAATTCTGCTTATTCATCGTATTTAAGCAAGGCGTTAAATGGTACTGCCCAGCATCACACATCCATGTCTTTGAAGGAAGTTGCAGTGGGCCTGCAGCTCCACATTTGATCCATGTATTTGAAGAAGCTTGCTTCATCATTGGGTTCAGAAGAGGGCTGAAACATGTTGGTGTTTTAGACTCATAGGACCATCACCTCCTTACACCCTTATAGTGTTCGTTTTACGCCCCCTGAACAACCTTCTTCATAAGAGCTGCCTTAAATATGGTTGAACCCACCCTGATCTTTAGGAGTGAGGGTGAACTCGAGATGAAGCATGCCACTACTGGAGTGGGTGAGGGTTGCATAAAGAAAAGGGTCTTTTCCCTTTCCCACTTTAATAAGAGTGGTTAATAGGTGTGGTTCATCAAAGATCCCGCACAGTCCTTGATGGAGGCATTGTCGCTCCAAAAGGGGAACTCCTAAGTTAGCTGCATTTCAAATATCACCTAGACCAGAGTACAGTGGCACTTTAATAACTCTGGTGGTTAATTTATTTACTGGAATGTTCTGTGAGGCCTCTAATCAAAGGTTAAACTCAGCATTAAATTGCATGGAGGGTCAACGTGCCTGCTGTGAAGCACAGCATGAAACATGCAGATCACAGATTTTTTTCTGTAGATAGCTCAGTTGGTTACTGTTTTTGTTGCAGAGATCCTTGTGTTATCTGCAGGTTGCAAGTTAAAATGCTTGTCCTATAGGTTAGTTACCGATGATTCTGCATAAAGGAAATGCATGCAAACTACAAGGCATACGTTGAGAACCTTGCTGTTTTTTCTTCAACATTTTGTTATTCTAAGGTTGCCAAAAAAGGATTACTTTGGGTAATAATAAACACTTATCGGTAAGTGCTATATAAATGGTTGTTCGTGTAATCACTCATGGACAGCTACATCAGACATTCTTACAATGCATGCAGATTTCTTGCATATAAAACTTAGAGAGGTCAAAACCTTACTTCCACCCTTTGACTCGCCCTGGCACCGCCTTTAAGCCTGCCCCCAAAATCCATCCCCAGTCCAGCGCTCCTTTTGGTGCTTACCTGCACTTATTTTTTTCATATAAAGCACTGTCCTGAACCTATTCCTGTGAAGGATCCACCATGGCATCATCCTAGATTTTACAACAGTTTTCCTGACTTGGTTACAGTCAGGTCAGGCCTAGGCCACATTCCTCTTGTGAAAAACAAAGAAACTATCACTGGTGAATGTTCAATGGCTTACAACAGCTTAGTTGCATTCCATTGGAACAGACAAAATGGAGTTCTCATAGGTTGTGGGTGCAGGCCATTTTCCTTTGAGCATTATTAACTTCTGGTCACCGACATCCCTGTCACCATAGTGACCCCCACTCAAAGCTGCTTTCCACTCTGCTTCTCTCCTGATAACTATAGGGTGGAAATGCAACCACATCATCCTCCCTGCCCCTCAGAAACATCCACTGGCTCTCTCTTCTGGTGCACATCATAACCTAGATGCAGTGGCGTATCAATAGCCTCTTCAGCCCCGCAGTGCGAGGGGGCCCAAGCTCCAGGGGCCCCCTGCTGGCACAGTGCACAGGCGGTGGCTGAGAGCTCCTAAATGGGTCCGGAGCATGGGGGACCCCCTCCATGTACCTTGTTTGAGGGCCCCATCAAGTTTTGTTATTCCACTGCTTAGATGTATCAAACTTTCACACAATGCAACGCAGCAAAATACCTTGCTGTGCTGCGTTCAAGGGAAGGGCAGGAATGCGCCATATTCAACATTATATGGGACATTCCTGTCTTCTCCTTGTGCTGCCATACAATGTGGTGTCTTGGTCAAACACAGGTCCTCTTGTGGCCTGTGGCAAGGTTGCCGCATTGTAGGCTGGATTGTTTTTGTGCAGGAAGGAACACATTTCTGCACAAAAACAATTAATCTCTAAGGCTATTTCCTCTTTCTATGTTGTTATGCCTCCCCTGGGAAGGTATAGCATTTTAAAGCATTCGCATGTCTACCACTCACTGTAAATCTAGGAATGTGCCACAATCCATGGATGAATGCAAGGGAACACCCACACTCCACACATCAAATGCTTCCCTGGAGCAGAATAGCTCAAGGCAGCTACTTGCGCTGCCTTGCATTATTCCGGACTTACCAAGCACCGCAGGGCCACGCAAGGTGGACTTGCGTTGCTTAGTAAATTTAACTATAGTGTTGCGTTGCCCCTGCGTTACCTTGCCCGCAAGGACAATGCAACACTGTGGTAAATCTGGCCCCACATGTATGCCCCTGTGCATCGCTTACAAAGTTGTACATGCACAAAGGCCTGACTATCTTGCAGAAAATGTGTCTTTTGCTGGCCCCTACTCTACATATCCGCAGCGCCAAAACCAACTGATCTGATCAAAGGAGAAAAGAACAAAACACATATTCTCCTTATTCGCCCCCCGCAACCCCCACCTGAAGCAACCCAAAGAACTCAAATACAAACGTGAACTATGTATCTCTCTGTCCTTAACCCCCCAGCCCCTTCTCAAATAAGGACGGCTTTAGCATTTTTGTGCAAACTCTACCATTATAAATATGTAAAGTGGAACAATGCATAATTCTAAAATGCATCTTGTTTCTGTATTTCTCTAACACCAATGCCATCTCCACTATCTGCAGTTGTCCTTGTGTACAACGGACACATGATATGCACCTCCGAGCTGCAGACTGGTCCATCCTCCAAAGATCTGCAGACAAACCTCCCACTACTGCCCACTCGCCCAATCTCCTCCAACCTCACAGCATACCTGTTGTACTTTGTTAATTTGAGTGAACTGGTCCCCATTTCCCGTCTTCAGCTGGACCTAAGCCTGTGACTGCACATCAGTTTGCAAGACTAACAGCAGGGCTTTAAGTGGGATGAAAAAACTGAGGGGTCTCTCAAAGGGGTGTGGCCAATGTAATTAAGGGCGTGGCTTAAAAACACATAAGCAAAAAATCTTTGCTTTGCATAGTGTGCTGCCCGACTTGTATTTTGCAGTTTCTGTCATTGCATCCAGATATATGATAGAACAAGAAACATCATACCTTCAACGAGTCAGGACTATTGGCTTTGTCAATGGTTGTTAGTTGCATAAGATAAATAAGCAGAAACTATGGCTTGTATATAATATTGAGAAAGCTTCCCCTTAAAGCCCTGGTGACACCACGACGATGTTGCTGCTTCTGAGTCCCAAACAGAGAAGGGAAATCCAGAGAGAAAAAGACTCTCTTTAAAGGATTTCCCTTCCCCAATAACACTCACCTGGCATGAAGTCACGCTGTAATTTTTCCACTAGGGAGAAGTAAGCAGTGTGAGCTTGCGCACATTGATGTGCCTGCTGTCACTGCAGTCCGGAAAAAACATGGCGGCATATCATCAAGGGCATTATCGCCGCTTTAGCGGCACTTTTTGCCGCTAAAGCGGCGATAATTTTAATGCCCTATCAACAAGGCGGTACTAACATGCATTAGTGCATTTTAGATGCCGAATTCCCAATGCCTGGCATCTCAGCGATAAACATCGCTAATGAGATTCAAAGTAGGCGTGGCTGGGAAAACTACATGGGAAATTATCGCTAAGGCAGCTTCGCCATATCAGCAAACAGCCTTAGTGATAATAATCATCGTGTTAACTATGCCTTAATGCAGGAATTTAACGTCTGTTAAATTCCTGACTAAGGCATACCTAACATGGGAGGTGGATTATGGTGATGCGACCACAGGGTCTTCAAGGCCCCCTTTAAAAAACTGCCGGTGCTCAGACCCGGTGAGACCCGGCCCACTTTAAGCCCTGACTAACAGTCCTTTATTAATACCCCATCCTGCTGGTTGTAATTAAAATGTATCACACTAACACCCTCAAAGACAAAACTTTGTCAACAAAGCAAGAGTAGAGTTTAACTCAAAGGGTCTTCTGAACCTTAACCCTCGATCGGAGTCAGGAATCATCTGGGTCTGGTGGCTTAGTGGACTAATGGGCCCACTGTAAGGGCCAGTGCTTGATCTCATGGTCACAGCTTCAAATCCCAACAGGTCCACTCAGTCTTTCATCCTTCTGAAGTCGATAAAATTAGTATCGTTGGGTAACAATAAA
This sequence comes from Triturus cristatus, assembly GCF_964204655.1. Taxonomy (NCBI): domain Eukaryota; kingdom Metazoa; phylum Chordata; class Amphibia; order Caudata; family Salamandridae; genus Triturus; species Triturus cristatus. Next base: position 819,420,618 of record NC_140586.1, on the reverse strand, counting down.
CATCTGTTATTCAGCACCAAGATGTCTCCGGGTGAACGTGTGCTTTACTAGGGCACTTGTCATGTTATTCACTCGGTGGTAGTAGAAACGACTCAATTTCAAGACCTTAAACCCTATTGCATAGGAAATGCCACCGGCTGAGTGAAAATCTCCTTTTATGGTACATTACATGTTACTACCGGTGGAGCACATTATTTCATGAGACTGACAGCCTTTCAAGTAGCTAGAAACGAACGGGCTTATTCAAAAAGATATTTTGGGGTGTGTAAAGCACTGCTCCTGTACTCTTTCTTTTACATACTCATACTTACTATTGTGAATTGGATCCGAGACATTTAAAAGGGAAATATTCTTGGAATTTTCAAATAAAGTTCATACAAGTGGAGTGCTGGGTCCTATTTGCACTTTTATTACTAATAGGATGTTGGACATTTTGGGGTCAATTCACACAGGCATGTAGAGTACGTAAATGAGTGCGACTCCGCATGCCCATCTATGCCTTTTTGAATCCGCCCGATAGTCACGGGTTCAGCTGCTCCTAACAGATGTACTTCTGCCCCTGCCTGAGTAATTACAAATGCCACTGGGGGTATTTATTGTGTCATTTCTTAAAAAAAAAAAAAAAAAAAAAAAGCCGCTCATGACGATTCATAAGGCTGCCCAGGGAAAAAATATATAATTACTGGCAGTAAAAAGTGAAAAGTGATGTCCCTCTAGATGTTGAAATCATCGGACCCCAGACTATTAATTAATCCCTGATTAACAACGAGTACCGGCTACCAAACGTTGAAACTTTTCTGCAGTGTCGAAAGAAATTTGCAACTTTTAGGAAATCCGCTAAGATCTGGATTTTAAATACGCCATTTTCCTATTAATCTGTTAAATTGATTTTCCCTGTATTTCCTCTGAGTCCAGATCTGGTGTTCATTAAAGGCCTCTCTTCTGCACGCAGGCCTTACTTAAATTTAAAGTCGCTCTTACATACTTTTCCTAAGTATTCATCTGCTGGCTGCCAAGACCCCCAAAGGAGAGCGCCGTGCTGCACAGCTGCATAGCTGGGGACTTTGCCAGTTATAAATGTGTGAAATAAAAGGCCCACACAATGTAAACCAGCCTCACAAGAACCCATTGTGTGTGCACTCGGAACCAGAAGTACAAGTCGTAGGTCATGTCCAGAGACGGCGACCTACGGGTCATCTGCTGCAAAGGCTGTGGAACATAGCGCCAGCAGGAGGCAACACTCTCCACCCCCCCACAGTAGCATGCATGTACTACGCATAAATAAAACACACCACACCAATTTTGTTTGGGTAAGAAACTGCTGCAGGTTTATTACATACACCGTTATGTAATATGGTGGGTTATCTGACGGGCGAACCAAGGGCAGGCAACCATCTGGGCCGCCTGCCCGTCTGATGAGCCAAGCAGCACTGGGGCGAACCCCATCGGTGATCCTCTTACCCGATCACGGTCCCTTATTACTCACGCCCCTTTCAGGGCGGAGCGTAGCAAGGCAAGCCCCCGGTTGTTGAGGCCCACAACCGCCCGAAGGACTAACTGGGCGCCGACACGGTTTTCCAGGAACCTCCCATGAGGCTCCTGGGCTCTGGCACCCCCTATGGTGCCGCGCAGAGGTACCCTTCGGTACCCATATGCTTCCAGATTGTCCTGTAACTCCACCTGCAACTAAAAAGAACAACATTACAACATTCTATGCCACCCCCTCTGCTTCCACGCCGCGTAAGCGGTAGGGTGGGAGATGGCGTGTCCGGGGCGCAAAAGAGGAAGGACAGAGGGTGGGGGAGGCCAATATACCCCCCCCCCGTTCTGCCCCTGGCTGCCTGAGTAGGGGGACTCCTCCTTGAGGGGTCCCCATAATCAGAGAAAGGGGGGTGGGCTTGTGCCTTGCTGGCACTAGAGGCCCGCCCTTCTAGGGCACCCTGCGGGCGCCAGGGCAGCCACATGTTCATTACTAATCAGACGTGACCTAAATGTAATCCAGCTGAGGATTCAGTGGGACATATGTCAGATCGAGTGTCACCTTGCATCCAAATAGGTCCAATGGGACTGGATCCATATCACATTTCCCCGCAGGTTTTGAGATAAATGTTCATATGTTGAATATTAATGGGATCCATTGACATAGTGGGCATCCTGAAAAGTTGGTATGGAACCGTCCCACTTGCACATCTGTGTGCCACGTGACTGGTGCACATCTGGCAACAAGCACTGTCAAAGCCAATGAGTCCAGGGACATCTTAATGATTTTGGGGGACCCTTTTCGGACCAGCTTTGAATTTATGATCCAGTTTCAGCTCTTTCATGCCCTCTATGCCAGGTCACTGACAGTGCACAGGCACACACGTCCAAATTCTAAATGTGTTTCCATCTAATATTTAGGGATAGTGACGTGGGTTCTCAACACTGTAACCAAGCAGCAGCTCACTGATACTACTGCATATAATCTCGGTGATAGATGAATATGCGACGTCCTGTTTTGATCTAAAAGAAACTTTTTTATGGATGTTGCATGAAACATAAACACAGCATTTCTTTGTAAAATGCCTATAATAGACTCACATATCACCAACATTAAAAATAACTTAAAAGAAAATGGTATTGAAGTAATCTGTTTAAGAATTATTCAAGTTCATCAGGGCAAGATTCTGCAGAACAGAGCTGGCTCTAGAAGGGGGCCCCTAAAAGGCTGGACCAGAGCCCACTTAGCCCATGCCATAAAATGTCTCTGAATGGGTCTCGATTTAATGAGCTAAAGTAGGAAATGTATAGCCATCCCCCATCGTCACAGGAAAATACATCACTGAATTTTCCATCATCCATCTGGATGGGTAGTGACATCATGGCACGCTGGACTCCTCCCAGGACTTACTTAATGGCATCTGCATCACGGATGCGCAGCAGACATATGCGGCAGGTGTGCCTAAGGTGGACTAAAGGCAAGCCCGCCAGTGCCCGTCCGCGCCTGGACCATGCCCTGCGCCAGGAACCTTGGTCCGATCACTGCCCAGTGATACTCTGCAGCACTCCATAGGTCGCTAAACCCGGAACATCGTTCCCCCAACTGCTGCCATGCTGCACCCCACACCACAGTTGGAGCTTTCACCTATACCCACTGATGGTTCTCTAGCAGCCACCCACCTACACTCACATGCAAATACTAACACTCTCAACACCCCTTTCCAATACACACACCACACAAACACCAATAATGCCTACACTCTCACCCTACACCACACACCATAGCAAATCCACATGTGAAAACACCCACTCACATGCATGCTTCTCAACATATGATCACTCAGCAAACACTCAACTGAAATATGGGACCTTCTGAGCAGTGATGCACCTGACATCCTCTTCATCACAGAGATCTGGCTCAACCCCTAATCGGCTTCTGACATCGTTACAGCATTCCCAACGGGCTACAAGATCACTCAACATCACCGCCTTCACAAGCAAGGAGGAGGACTCGCTATCATCTACATGGAATCCATCAAATGCACAATATCCACAGAGAACACCACCCAATTCATGAAACATCTTCAAGCTGCAAATCTCCAAATAATTCACCCTGAACTTAACCTTCTCCTATTGACCACCCAGACCTCAAGCCATCTTTACCAACCACATCACCAACTTTGTCGCTCCTCTCATCATCGACTCCAGAGCCTACATTTTCAACAGCACTCTCATAAACTTGGGCAACGTCGGATTCACCCCATGACACACACTGGACCCCATCTTCACCACTACTATCAGCCTTAAAAACTCAACCACGCGGCTCAACATGGACCGACCACTCCATCATCCACTTTGGAATCAACACACCTCAAGTCAACACCCCTACCAGGTTCAGCACTCCAAGCCAAACCTGAGCAAAATCACAGAAGCAGACTGGCTCAGAGCCATCAGCACTGATCAACCTAGCCCCACAGACAACCTCGACAAGGACATCAACAACGTCAACAACTGGATCAAGAACTGCACATACTTTCTTGCACCCATCAAACACAACAATCATAGTAGTTCAAACAAGCAGGTCAGCTGGTGCACAGAAATGAAATGAAATAATATGAAATACCAGTATTTGTAAAGTGCACAGCTACCTCCGAAGTGGTGTCCCGGCGCTGGGGGCCCTCTGGCAGATTAAGTGAGCTATTGCCCAGAGTCACATGGTGCTGGGCTAACCTGCCACCGGCGCCGGGGATTGAACCATGAACCGCGTAGTCCGGAATCAGGCACCCTGGCCGCTGTGCCACACCTCTTCCACTCCGAGACACCAAACAACACTGTAAATGGCTAAAAAGGAAATAGAGATCTGGCCACAACACCACAGACAGAACTAAATACAAGGCTGCACTCAGACACTATTACCAGCAAATTGGAGACACCAAGAAAAAGCACTAGTGCACCACATCGAAGGAAGCTCCAACAGCTGCAAGAAGATATTCTTGATCATCAAGGATTTCACCTCGCCCTCAGCCACTGTCACCAGCATTGCTGCCTCCTAACAACTCTGCGACAACCTATCTATCTTCTTCCACAACAAAATCAAAAACATCTACAGCAACTTTGCACACCAACCCAACCCAAGAGAACTCATTGCTAACCTACCCACCACCAAACAAGATGGCAAACTGACCGAATGGACACCCTCCACCCACCAGAAACAACACAGAAGCAATCATGCAGACCATCCACTCAGGTGCCCCAATGGACCCATACCTCACCACATCTGGGAACATCACCAATCAGCACCACCCTGACCCTCACCATCAACACCTCCATCACACCCGACGACCTCAAGAACTCCAAGAAGAACTGCCGTACCTTCGAGAAAGCCTGGCGAAAAAACCCGACTACAGACAACATGACCGCCCTCAAGCACGCCTCCCACAAACACCACCAGCTGATCCACACCACCAAGAGGACAGCATTCAAGGAACGACTAGACAACAACGCACACAACAGCAAGGAACTCTTCAGCATCGTCAAAGAGCTCTCCAACCCCAGCGCCGGAAACAACGACATCACTCCCTCACAAGACCTCTGCGACTCACTCGCCTCGTTCTTTCACTGCAAGATCGCCGAGATACACAACAGCTTCGACGCACAGACCATGCACCCAACCACCGAACCGACGACCCCCACCACCACCCTCCGCGCCTGGACCCCGGTCAGCAACGAACACACCATCCACACGATGAACACCATCCACTCCGGATCACCAACCGACCCATGCCCCCACCAAGTCTTCAACAAGGCCGACTCCGTCATCGCACCCCAACTCCGGGACATCATCAACTGCTCCTTCAACACCGCCACCTTCCCGGAGAGCTGGAAGCACGCCGAACTCAGCGCTCTCCTGAAGCAGCCATCAGCAGACCCCTCCGACCTCAAGAACTACCGCCCCATCTCGCTCCTCCCTTTTCCTGCCAAAGTCATCGAGAAGACCGTCAACAGACAGCTTGCCGCCTTCCTCGAGACAAACGGATCCCTCGACCACTCGCAGTCCGGCTTCCGAGCCAACCACAGCACAGAGACCGCCCTCATCGCAGCCACTGACGACATCCGAGCCCTGCTCGACAACGGGGAAACAGTGGCCCTCATCCTCCTGGACCTCTCCGCAGCGTTCGATACTGTCTGCCACCACACCCTAGTATAGCGCCTCAGCAACATCGGAATCCAAGAGAAGGCACTAGATTGGATCATCTCGTTCCTCGCCGGAAGAACCCAGAGAGTCCGCCTCCCCCCGTTCAGATCCGAGGCCACCGAAGTCATCTGCGGCGTTCCGCAAGGATCATCACTCAGCCCCACCCTCTTCAACGTCTACATGAGCCCCCTCGCAGCCATCGCACGCCAACACAACCTCAACATCATCTCCTACGCCGATGACACTCAGCTGATCCTCTCCCTCACCAACGACCCAGCCACCGCCAGACCCAACCTACACGAAGGGATGAAAGACGTAGCCGAGTGGATGAGGAACAGCCGCCTGAAACTGAACTCAGACAAGACGGAAGTCCTCATCCTGGGATCATCACCCTCCGCCTGGGACGACTCCTGGTGGCCCTCCGCCCTGGGCAGTGCACCCAAACCTACGGACCACGCACGCAACCTGGGCTTCATCCTGGACTCCTCCCTCTCGATGACCAGACAAGTCAACGCCGTCTCATCATCATGTTTCAACATCCTACGCATGCTCCGAAAGATCTTCCGATGGATCCCCACCGTAACCAGAAAGACGGTCACCCAGGCTCTCGTCACCAGCCGACTGGACTACGGAAACACCCTCTACACCAGAACCACAGCCAAACTACAGAAAAGACTCCAACGCATCCAGAACGCCTCCGCACGACTCATCCTTGACATCCCTCGACACAGCCACATCTCCGGACACCTGAGAGACCTGCACTGGCTGCCTGTCAGCAAGAGAATCACATTCCGACTCCTCACCCACGCACACAAGGCCCTCCACGACCTGGGCCCCAGATACCTCAACAACCGCCTGACCTTCTACACTCCCACCCGCCAGCTACGATCGACCAGCCACGCCCTCGCCGCCGTTCCACGCATCCGAAGAGCCACCATGGGAGGAAGATCCTTCTCCTACCTGGCAGCCAAGACTTGGAACTCCCTCCCCATCCACCTCCGCCTGACCCAAGACCACCTCTCCTTCAGGAAGCTACTCAAGACCTGGCTGTTCGAGCAGTAGCGGACCCCCTCCCCCTAGCGCCTTGAGACCCTCCGGGTGAGTAGCGCGCTTTACAAATGTCTTGATTGATTGATTGATTGATTGATTGATTGAGGTGAAAATTGGGCCCAGAGTGTGTCCTGCAGTGTGTGTGGGGTCGTGGATGGTCTGGGTCAATTCCAGGCTGCTCATACTGTAGAGGAGGTGTACGGTGTTTTAGTCTTTGGGGTCATTGATGTGGAAATTTAGGTCACCAAGGAAGATGTCGTCCTTGGACTCCAAGGCTAGGGGCACAATTAAGTCTGCGATGGTGTTGCAGAAGCTAGAGCTCAGGCCTGGGGTTCGGTATGCAAGGGTGCATCTGATAGTTATCAACACAATGGGAGCTATAGGAGGAGAGAAAGGCCAGGCGGCCCCCACTCAACACATTATAAACAACAGATGGCCTGACCAGTATACACCTGATACTACAATTTTAGACACTGAAGGGGTTTGCAATATTTCTCAACTCCCTAATCGGTGTATTCTTTACCACTATTCAACGTGTCGTGGTGTAGCAATTTATAAAACCAATGTCATAAGACCATCATAGAGGTTATCCCACCCGAAAGTAAGGAAAAAGTGTGGGAAAGGAGAGAAAGCACCACACGGTCGTGACACCAAGGGGGCTGCTGGCTGGTGTACTCAACGGCATACCCACTTATCATCATAGGTAACTTTCTCTCCAAATAACAAAGGGAAAGTATGTGTACTCAAACCCAATGAAGTTAAAAGGGGGAGATAGTGAAACCCAAGTGTAAAAGAACTGTCAGTGAATAATGTCTTTACAGATAACCATTGGACCACCCCAGGCACAGTTATGGGCATACAATCCCAACCAAAGGCCCTGCAAAGCATTATGGGACGAGATTCTAGAGTGCAGTGAATATTATAGTATTCCAAAATCAAAACATTCCTCAAGGGGCAGCTGCTCTCCCGGCTCATCTGAGAGCTAATACTATAATATTCTCTGCACTCTAGAATCTTGCCCCATAATGCTTTGCTGGGCCTTTGGTTGGCACTGTATTTTTGCCCATAACTTTGCTTGGGGTGGTCCCAGGAGGATGGGACCACCACCGAATCGTTGAGCATGATATGCTCTTTGTGTTCAAGGAATCTGCTTTATCATTCCCTAGGTTAGGGGGGACCCCAAAATCATCACCTCTCCCATTGCCTGATATTTTTCAAAGCTCACTTTTGTGAATTGGTTATATGCTTTTTTTTAGCATGTAAAGGTAAAGTTGTTTTAACAAAGTGTTGTGGGTGCAGTAGCTATCTCCGCTACATGGCGGAGTCAGAGTTTTTTTCATGAATTCCATGTGTTTAATGTAAAGTTAGCAATCTCCACTAGCGGAGCGGAGTTCATTGCCCACTTTGACGGACCAGAAACCAGGGATGTACCATCAACAGTGTGCACTTGTTCAGGTATCTCTTTAGTGATACTGAGAACTTTTCACTCTTTGGCTCAGCCTTAATACAAATACACTCCACTGGTACCACTGCCGAAGAGGGTCAAACTCCTTTTCATACTCCTATTCAGGAGTTCCACATACACACAGGCAGGGAAAAAAGTGAGGCTTCATATTTCCCATACATTCCAAAGAAAGGGGTTTGATGTCTTCCCATCCTTTCTCCTTTCATAAGGGACAGACTTGGCATTCCCCAAAAACTTCTGGGGATGTACCAGACAGACTCGAACCAGATTCTCCAGATACCCACATTGCATACATAGCCCATCCTAATGCCAGTGTTCTCTTTCAGACTCGGTAAGAGGTCCACGGGCCAGAACAATGTTCATGGGTTGTTCACCAGAAGAGAAAGTAGGCTCTTTGGAGAAAGCTTCCATCTTGTATACTGATGGTCTAGGACTACCAAACACCAAAGAGAAGAGGGCTGTACATTTTATGTACCAACATTTCTGCATTCAATGCTCAATATGAAGGCCTGATCCATCAGCATGGAGAGGTTTTCCACTCCGACAGACTGGACCAATTTGTCTTTAATCTCGTCTTTAAGGCCTTTGTGAAACAGAGTAACTAAGGTTTGTTCAACCCACATAGTACCTGCAGCCAACTGGAAAAAATTAGTAAAGTAGGTCAAAACGTCTTGCCCTCCTTGTTGCATATAGCAAAGAGCTTCTTCAGCAGATAATTCAAGGTCTGGTCTTTTGAACATTCCTTTAAAGGTTGACAGGAAGGTGGAGTAATTTGGCAGACAATATTCTTCTGTGGCTACTAGGGGCGTCATCCAACCCAACAAGGCACTGATCAGGTAACTGACAGTGGCTCTGTCTTGCCAAAATTGAGCTGAATGTAAGGCAAAGAAGCCTGTAAGGGAATCCAAGCCTTCCTTCAATTTATCTTGATCTCCTGAAAAAAGTGGATTTACTGAAGAGACAGTTGGAACTTCAAGGCACCCTAACCACTAGGGTTTGCCTAAGAGCCAGATTACCGTCTTGCAGTTGTTGTCACTCCTGTTTCTGTTGCTGAGTGGTCTGGACCAGGGCCTGGGCTTGATCTATTTGAGCTGTCTGGGTGATGGCTTGCACTTGTTTCATGTCTTCATAGTCAGACCTGGATTTGAGGCATTACAAACTGCCAGTATACTGATGCCGGTCTTGAGGGTTCTGGCGATGGGTAGACTGGAGAACCCCAGTTTTGGCTGTCCTTGCCTGCCAGAGATAAGGGTGACCTCATCTAGTAGCCACAATGCCACTGACACTAGGTACCACCTAGCAGATAGTGCCTTTAGGAAGTAGCCCCAAATGGAGGAAAAAACCCTAGGGCAAAAAACCTCCTGATGACAGCGAGACTCCAGTAGGAGGAAGACCAGGGAGCATAACAGTGCAAATCTGGTAGCAGGAAAACCATAGAGAGAGGACTGTAGGACGCCAGAGGAATAGTAAGAACTCGTTAACTGGAAATATCTCCTGTAAAGGCATCAGGAGCGAGGAAACACACCTACAGCACAAGAAAGCGTTGCAACACAAGGAAGAAAGTACTTTGCAAATAGGCAATTACATCAAGAAATAGGGTGCCGCCGTTTTGGATTGAGAACTTTCAGGTAAATTAAGAAGGCAAGGTGGCCATCTTTGACTGTGTATGATGTGCTCCTGAAGAGGGAGTTCTGGGTCCAAGGAGACGCAGATGACCTCTCCAATGCAGGGCCCCTCCAGGGTGTAGAATGGCAGTGTGGGACATTATTCTTATGGGCTGGCTGCTTGAAGTTAAGTCTAATTAGGGAGTGAGGCATCCTTCTGACTCCCCCAGCCCTGACTCACGGTTTCGCTGCTGGGCTTCCCGCCTGCTCAAGATAGCCTCGGGGAGTTGTGTCGAGTGGGACATCAGCGGCACGACATTTCTAACTCAAATAAATCTATACCTACCTTCCAAGCAGAGGTTCATGCCTTTTCTCAAGTTATAAATTAAATTCAGATAAATGCAAAATGTTACCGCTTAACAAATTTTACACTAAGGACTCCTTCAGGAATTTAGGCTTTGCCTGGAACCCTACTAAGAATAAATATTTAGGGGGTTGGTTTACAAATTCCAAAATGGAAACCATTAAAATAAATTTTGACTGCATCACAAAGAAATTTGAAACTTTATTTTCTAAATGGAAACCATTATTCTTAGCCTGGTGGATAACACTCAGTTCTATTGAAATGATGCTCTCCCCTCTAGCGATACATTTAATTTCCATAATTCCCACTCTAATTCCAACTATTTTCCGTAAACGTACAGATTCTAGCTTAATAAAAAGTCTAGAGTAGCCTTATCACGTCTCCAATTAAAAAAGCAAGAGGAGGAGGGGGGGGTAAATTTTGCCCGTTTTCAACAGTATCATTAAGCATTTTGTCTACGACAAAATAAACTTTGGATCACATTTCATGAAGGTCTATCTAAACCTATGTGGCCTAATACGGAAGAATCTTTCATTTTGCCTTTCACCTTTAATGAATTCCCCTGTTGTTCTGCGAAAGCAACTGCATTTATTATGCCTGTCATTCCACGTACATATAAACTTTTAGGACCCTTTTTGTTTCCTCAAGCCATGCAGAATGTTAACTTTACAAATTCCTTTACATACTCTAACAAACATAGGGGCATATCAGCAACAAGGCGATAAAAAATTATCGCCGCTTTTGCGTCCGTTTTCGGACGAAAAGCGGCGATAATTTTATCGCCTTAACAGCAAGTTCACGCTATTGTGTGAAACCTTGCCTTATCACCATTTCCCTTAATGCCCATCTTTGCATCTCTAATGAGATGCAAAGTGGGCGTTCCTCCCCAGGATAACGGGAGAAATGTTGCTAAGCGACGTTTCTCCTATTATCAAGCTTCACGCAAAGCAGCATAGCAGCATAGCAACAAGAAAAGTAGCGATAACCTCTGTTATCGCTACTTCCTTATGCCTGCTTTGAAACTGACTTAGCCATGATATCCTATGGAAGGTGGATATCATGGCTAAGTATGTGATGCCCTATCAGCAAGCTATCGCCAAAAGTTGTGCTATTATCGCTGTATTTCCAGCGATAATTGCACAATTGGCAGCTTGCGCTCTGAATTTTATTGCTTTGTAGATAAGCGTTGCTGATAGCACGCTATCTCCGCGATAAAATTCAGAGTTGGCCGGAGATAATTATCCTCACGCTAAGAGCGCTGAGCGATAATTATCACCGGCCCTTGCTGATATGCCCCATATTACTTTTAAAACAGAGCATTCCCCAACTCATGTTTAAATAAATATAACTAATTAGCTGATTAGGTTTCTACCTCTATGTCATGATTGCATAATGAAAACATAATCTCCTATGCTGATGATACCCAACTCCTGCTCGCGTATGATGGGTAGCCTGACAGTGAGAGGGCAGCCTTTGACAACTCTCTGGTGGCACTGCTAAATTGGCGGAAGGCCAATAGACTGCAGAGCAAACCTGACAAGACGGAAGTCTTATTATTTGGGCAGGATCCCCTTCCTGGCTAGGTTGGCCCCTGGCCCGACAGTGTTCCTGCTCCAACGGCGGTGGCCAGAAGTCTGGGTGTGTTGTTTGATACCCAGCTTTCATTTGAAGCACGTGTCAGCAGTAGCAAAATCCTGCTTTGGGATGTTTTGTATGTTGAGGAAGTTTCTTCACTTGCTTCCTGATGAGGCCCAAATTACAGTGGTCATATCACTGAATTTATCCAGGTTGGACTAAGCTAATGTCCTATCTGATCCAGCTTTTACGGTCCATACAGAATATGGCAGTCCGCTTATTATTCAAAATTCCGAAATACACTTCGATATTTTCATTTGGGAACAAACTTCACTGGCTGCCAGTTCATCGGTGTATCTGGTACAAAGCATTGACCCTAGTGCTCTAAGCCCTCCGCAATAGGGGACCTAGGTATCTAAATGACCGTGTCGAGGCATACTGCCCTGGGAGGCCGTTGCACTCTAGCTCTGCGGGTCTTATTGTGACTCCTCGCTTTGAGAAACAGCGATGGGGAGGCTCATCCTTCACTGTTAAAGTAGCTAACTTGTGGAATAAATTGCCGGATTATCTTAGATGGATCCCTGAAGAAGCTAAATTTAAAAAGGAACTGAAAATATTCTTCTTCAGACCTTAGTGGGGAGTACGGGCGAACGATCTCCTTTGCATGCCTAAATGTGCCGGAACACTCCTTTGAGTAACCACACGCTATAGAAATGCTACATTCATTCATTCATAACATGCCTTTATGAAAATAAGATGATTTCCTTGTTGAAAAATCATTCTAAAACTCTATGCTATACTAATATATTCTCTGTCCACCTTAAGCTGGAATTAAATCCAATATTGGGTTAGATTGTAGTGCTTATATCGCTTACAATATACTCTGTTGTCAACTTAATTATGTTATATTTTTTTACTATTTCTAAGTGCTGTTTTGACTGAATATCTAATTTATGCATGTTTTATTTTATTATATTTGTGTTTAATTTTTTTTAGTATGCTTTATTGATTAGTTTTATGTATCTAAGTGTACTGTATTGAAATATTGAGTGCTAAGATATAGTTATCAATTTTTATATAGAATGTATCCAGTGTATGTAAATTGATTTATACTGTTCTCATTTAATGTTCACACTGCATAGTACTTACTGTTCTTCCCTTAATGGTTTAGCATATTTTCTCTTTAAAGCATATTTAAGCTAGAATGAAAGCATGTCCTCCCTCAAGCCCTCCTATTTTGTAGTAAGTATTCCCCTTTTTCCAGTCACTCCCCGGTCCTTCCCACATTTACTACTAAGGAGTTGATTACGATGTCGTTCGGAAAGGCTTCAAATGCATCCGATTTCCGGTTGACCAATTATGATGTCCGGAAACCATTTAAACTGTCCGACTCGGTTCCGAATGGCATTTGGAGTAACAGAGTCGTTTGGAGCCGACTCGTACAGTCTACGGACCGTGTTTCTGAAAGAACGATTAGGATGTTGGATTCGGACAGCCTTTCCGATTTGGTTGTTCCGACACAGATCGGCTGTCAGAATCTGACTTTGGGGGCCCGTAGCAGCCCCACTTCACTCGGGGCCCTCTGAATCGGGCCCATAGGGGTACCCATGGGTCCCCCCTTTCCATGTATGCAAAGTGTGGCAGGCACCACGAGGTGCCTGCCACAGGGTGCAAGGTTTTTCCCAACCAACCTTTTTTCCAATGGGAGTCTGTGTTCTTGTTCAGAACACAGGCTTCTATTGAAGTCAATGGGCGTCCGACCAAACGGTGTTCGGACACACCATAATCGGTCTGTTGGACTCCACGACCTGAGTCATTCGGAAACAATTCTGAAACTGATTCGGTGGGACTGCTTTCCGGATGACATCGCAATCAGACCCTATGTAGTGGAGATCTCTGTATAGAAAAGATTGAGGTGGAGAGCTCTACTCAAAGTTTTTTTTAATTGCATTGGTAGTAAGTAAGTACTACTACTTTGCATACTATGAAATGCAGTTTGCGAATCTGGCCCTTTGTATGCAAGTGTAAGGGTGTAATTTTATGTGCATTTCACGTTGTGAGTATTTACTTTTCTGGTATATTCGTCATAGCTATTCAAACCAATATCAACTACAGTGCTTACAGACATATACACGTTTGTACGTACCATAATTTCGTCTTAAATAAAATGATGAGAGATTATATATCAACGAATATCAACCATTAAGAGAGTAAAAAAGAAAAGGTGCACTTTAGAGCAATACTTGTCTCATTCCCTCGGTAATCCAACGTATAACACAATATCGTATGGAGGAAAATTCTGCTTGCAGTTTGGAGAATGCTACTTCTATAAGACACCAAGCATGACGTATTCAAAGACAGCATTGAGTCCTCAAGAGGAACAGCAAAGCAGCCTATTCACCCAAAAATGCCATGGAGTACCTGGCATTTTCAGCACCAACCAAGACTCCCAAAAGGATAAATACACTTGTGAGCAGTCAAAGGGCAATAAAATAACTCGCCTATGTGACGCCCCTGATGCGAAGCAGATACTGCTCTGGAAACGCTCCTCTCCCGGCTGGCTCCAGGATGTTGGTAAAGAGGTAGGGTTTAATTTTCTCATGTGGTGGTTTATGTGCCTGGTATCACTCTGTGGTTGCATCATGGGCTCTCCTACTCTCTCCTGCTGAACTGCAGTTGGACCCTGGCCAGGTAGTGAGGGTGGCCTGTGTGCCTACTGGGCATGTGCCTTAATTTAATATTGAATGTTGTCTGAAAACAAGGGCACGTGCTTAGTCTGGCTCTGCTCAACTACACTGGATGCTCCTATGATATTATTAGAAAACCTCCTCATCATGTCTGTGGTTGTTGAACATCTATGACGGGCTTTATATTTTGTATATTTTGTTTTATATAACTCACACTGCCGAAAAGGATTTTTTGCAATGCTTTTAGCCAGAATAATTTAAGGTATATAACTGGAACTTCCCAGCTACAAGCATCTATTACCCATGTCCTAATTGTAACATTCAGTGAGGGGCCCACCCTACTGCCGATTGCCTCGGGATGATGCAGCGAGTGGTGCTGCTAAATAAAGGCAGAGGTATACTTTAGGCGCGGACTGCCGTTGCAGCTCCGCTCGTCTTTATTTAAAGGCGCGATCACGCCAGCCGGCGTGAGCGCAGGGGCGGGGAACGGCTGGTGCGCACTAGCGGCAAACGCTAGTGCGCTAACTGTCACATCCCATCTCAACTCAGTCCTTGACTGGATTCCTTGCATCACAGGTTCCACTTACTTGACAGGCAAAGTCTCTCAGGCGGGTGCTCGATTGAGGGTTTTCTCTCAAGGTGTATCTGGACGTCCCCCGGCCGGAGGTGGAGGCAGCAGTCGGGGTGTTCAGGTCTGTAAGCAGGTCGGGCGTCTCACGGGCGGCCTCTGGGCTTGCCGGCTCAGCAGTTGCTCCTGGGTGGTGTTCGCTAGGCATTTGGGGCTCCTCATGGCTAACCTCCGTCTCCCCCGCGTGAGTCGTGATGTCAGCGGGAGGAGCGGGCCTGTCCACTTGTTTGAATCACGAGAGGTTGCGGGTTACTGTTTCCCCCTCCTTCTCGACAGTCACTAGGGTTCCTTGTCTGTTGACCACGGTCCAGTATCCTGGTTCGTACCGAGACCAGAACTTCCCTCCGGGCCTTCGGTCCTTCAAGATGACAGCATCTCCTTGCTGTAGTTGGCGGGATACTGCTCGCAGGGTCTGGCTGGCGGTGTTATTGCATTTCTCTCTCCTCCTGAATGCGCGACCTTCATAATAAGGGGGAGGGGACCATCCTGGTGCAGTGGGAAGCCTGTCTCGCCGGGCCCCGTTGAACATCAACGCCCAGGGTGCCTGATGAATTGAGCAGTGTGACGTGCTCCGATACTCCCGCAGGAATCGCTGCAGTTCTTGCGCCGGGTCACTTTGTTCCACTACTGCGATGCGAAGCGTCTTGTTGATTGTTCTCATGAGGCGTTCAATCTCTCCATTGGCTTGGGGCCACTGCGGGGTGATACGCCGGTGCTTGATGCCATGGCGGTGCATGAATTTGCGAAATTCATTTCCTTGGAATGGGGGCCCGTTGTCACTGCGGAGCTCTTCTGGGCATCCGAACATTCCAAACATTTTCTCTAGAGCTGGGCCGACAGGGAAACATCGTTTACAACGCGGGGATTACATGGTGATGCCATTACATCGCGGTTTTTACAACGCAAGTCGTTACAACGACTTGCGCTAGATGGCGCTCTAGGACAAGGAATAGTATAATTTACTATCCAACACCTTCCCTACTGTACGTAGATTGGAGTTGGAATAGTAAATTATACTACTCCTAAGTCCTATTCCTTGTCCTAGAGCGCCATCTAGCGCAAGTCGTTGTAACGACTTGCGTTGTCAAAACCGCGATGTAGTGTACCGCGATGTAAATGTATGCGTTGTAACGTCATACATCTGGGCCGACATGCAGAAAGGCCGTTGAGTTCACAACTTCTACCACTGGGTACTTGGAGTAGCTGTCGATGAGGGCTAGTGTGACCCGCCCATCCGGGAAACTCCCAAAATCCACGCTTACCTTCTCCCAAGGGCTTTGACCGTGTTCTTCCGTGTGGATCGGTGCTGGCCTTTCGGGCCCACTTGTTATTTGGCAGGACGGGCACCTCTGGACAGTCTCTTCCACTCGGGCATCCATCCCTCGGAACCAGACCTTTTCTCTCATGCAGGCTTTCATTTTCTCCACGCCCTGGTGCCCTCCGTGGGCTAGTTGTGTTGCTCGCTGCTGCAGGGATGCTGGTATAACTATGCAGGGTCCTCTGAGGAGAATGCCCCCTTGGGTGAGGCTTAGCTCGTTCCTCACCCTCCACATGTGCATCAGGCCTCCTTGGATGGTGATCCGGAACATTGGCCATGACGGGGTCATGCTCTGCTGCTGTTGCTACTTCTTCGAGTGTCAGAACTCACGGGGACGTGAGTGCTGTGATCATGTCAAGGTGTGCCTTAGTGTCCTCATTGCCGGGTTCTTCGCCCCCATGCTGGGTATCTCGACAAGAAGTCGGCTGGGTTCTGGGCGTCGGGCCGGTATACCACGTCCATGTAGTAGTGTTGGAGCCCGATGGCCCACCTCTCAATTCGCGGCGGTGGGTGAGGTGCTGACCCCTTGAACAGTGGCACCAGGGGTTGGTGATCTGTGACAACAGTGAATGGGTGTCCACAGATGTACAAGTGAAAATGCCGGCAGCCCCGCCGAATGGCTAGTGCTTCTCTTTCAATTTGGGAGTACCGCTTCTCCGTCGGGGATAGGGCTTTGCTGGCGTATGCGAGGGCAGCCCATCGGCCAGGCTCCTGTTCCTGTGTGAGTACTGCCCCTAGGCCTACAGGGCTGGCGTCTACCAGGATTTCGGTCTTCTTCGCAGGGTCAAAGTACACCAGCATGGTGTGGTCAAGGAGGGCCTGCTTGACACCTCGAAACGCTGATTCTTCGGCTGGGCCCCATTGCCACATAGCCTCTGCCCGAGTGAGATTCCAAAGGGGCTCTGCTAGAGTAGCTAGATCTGGGATAAAGCAGCCGCAGTATGTGGCCATTCCTGGGAAGCCGCGTACTTCTGCCATGGTGAGGGGAGCCGCTGCCACCTTGATCGCTTGGGACTTCCGGGGGTCCACTTGTATGCCCTCTTGGGTAAACGTGTAACCAAAGAACTCTATCTTCTGCTGGAACAGCAGGCACTTTTTCTTGTGTAGAGTGACCTCGTGGTCTAGGAGTCTCTTCAGGGTGGCTCTCACGTGGCGGTAATGTTCTTCTGCTGTCTTAGAGTGGATGAGGATGTCATCACTCACGTTTAGGACACCGGGTAGTCCAACCAGGATCTCTTTGACTGCGTTCTGGAATATCTCCGCGGCGGATGATATACCGGCTGTCTTTGGTGAGGGCTAGTTGGTGATAGCCCGCATTTAGATCCAGCTTTGAGAACACTTGTATCCGTTCAGGTCGGCCACGATGTCATCCATGGTCGGCGTTAGGTGGCGTTCTCGCCAGATGGCTTTATTCGGGAGGCGCATAACAATGCAGAGTCTGATCTTCCCTGGTTGGTGAGGCTTTTCTGCGATTACTATGAGTGACACCCACGGTGTGGGTCCAGATACTTTCTCTATTACTCCTTGGTCTTCGAGCTTTTGCAGTTGCTCCTCTACTAGGGGTCAGAGATGAAACGGGATTCTCCGATGTCTTAGCACTGTTAGCGGGACGACGGGGTCTATGTGAAGTCGTATGAGGGCTCTCTTTATCTTACCCAGACCTTTGAACAAATCTCCAAACTGGCTCAGTAATTCTTCCGTCTAGTCTGCTTGTACTCTTCTAGAAAACGTCACCAGTCCTAAGTCCTAAGTCCTCAGCTGCATGACTGCTGATCAGCGTGTCTACTTCCTAGTTGATGACGTGGATGTCAATGGTGATCTTAACACCTCCTGACCGCACCGGCACGGTCATTTTGCCTCGGAGGGGTAGTGGCGAGTCACTGCCATATGCAAAGATCTGTGCTTTCAATGGCCTGAGTTCTGGCTTGGGTCTTAGTTTGTTGTACTGCTGGATCCCCATTACTGTCACAGATGCACCTTTGTCGATCACTGCATTTACCTCTGATCCTGCAATTTGTACTGTCCAGCAGGGTTGGGGCCGTCTCCTGCTCTTTAGGGTTTGGGTGAAGGAGACTAGGTACGTCTCTCCTTCGTCTTCTGATGTGGAATTGCCCTCTTGGTAGACTGCTCTCTTTTCTTCCCTCCTTGTTGAGATGTGAGAGAGACGTACGATAGTTGGCGAACCATCCTCCGCATTTGTCGGGGTTGGCCCCCTTCCTTCCTCTGTGTCTTCCTTCTGCACACTGACGCAAAGAGGTTCGCGATGCCGCAGTTAGTGCAGGTTGTTCCTTGTGCCGGGCAAGACTGCGCGGGGTGTTCCTCATACCCACAGTACCCACACTGGTTCTTTGGGGTTTGCGGCTGTCGGTCACGTGGCCTGTGGGGCTTGTCTCTCGTCCTGACGGCGTCTGTTCTTTCTGTCTTGACAGCGACGCTCTTTTTTGCCCCCGCACCAATGCCATGTCCATTTCCTCTGCTCGTGCTGCCGAGAGGTCGTGGGATCGCGCTAGGACCAGAATGTCATTCATGGGTATGTTCGGTTGCCTGAGTATGAGGCCCCGCAGGACTTTGCTGCGTATCCCTAGAATTAGCTGGGCCCTGATCTCTTCCGCTGCTCGGTCTCCCACAAGGTGAGTGTCGGCTAGCTCCCTGAGCCTTGCGTGACTCACCTTCCCTTTGCTTGGCTTGCCTCAACTTGAAGTGTTCGAAATCTGGGTTCATTTGGGGGTCGAAAGGAGTGTTTAACGCGATGACTGCTGCTGTGTAGTCGTCGGGAGGGCCTGTGTTCGGTAGACGCTTGAATAGCAGGAAGATCTCCTCACCTGCATAGTGGAGCAACAGCGACCATTTCACCGCCCCATCCTTCTCCCTCGTGGCAATGAAATAGTTCTCCAATCGGCCGATCCAGGTCTGCCACCTAGGCGCCGCTGTGGTGGAGTCCGCTGATTCCCTTAATGGGGGTAGAACTCCTGAGGGGGGGTGGTGCGGAGGCGCAGGTGCAGGGGCCTGGGCCGCGTTGTCTTGATCCCCCATGGATGTGGTTGCGCGAGCGGAGAGGTGACTTGTTTGGAGCGCTGTTCACTAGCGAGAGGTCCAGGCACGCCAGGAGGTGGTGCGCAGCATGCTGGGCATAGCATGGGCCGTCGTGCACCTGGACGCGTGGCACGTAGCTGGGTCTAACTTGGAGTAAGGCGCGCTGTGAGGGCCTCCTCTGTGGCTGGCTGGACTCACCCAGGTTGTGAGGCTCCAAGTATCTTGTCCAATGGTTGCTAAGGAGGGAGGGCAGCGTTGAGTACTGCTGCCTAGTGCCAGCTGCTGGGGCTGGGGTCGCGGTTAGGCAGGGACCGTGGCAGCACATGCAGGCAAAGTTCCAGTCAGTGGGTACTGCCCACGTAGTCCTGGCCTGCTGAGGAGTCCTTGTGCTAGGTGGGTGCAGGCGTGAATTGCCTCCGCTCCTCGTCGCCACTATAACATTCAGGCAGGGGCCCACCCTCCCGCCGATTGCCTCGGGATATTGCCGCAAGTGGCACTGCTAAATAAAGGCAGAGGTATACTTTAGGCGCGGACTGCCGTCGCAGCTCCGCCCGTCTTTATTTAAAGGAGCGATCACGCCAGCCGGCGTGAGCGCAGGGGCGGGGAACGGCTGGCGCGCACTAGCGGCAAACACTAGTGCGCTAACTGTCACACTAATAAAGGACTGCTGGGGGGAGAGGTGATTTCTGTGCAGAGTTTTACAAGAAATTTATCTTTCTTAGGATATATGATCTGAAAAAAAAAACAGAATGAACAAGTAGGAGTGTATTAGGTATGGGTACAAAGAAAGGTCAAATTAATTTAAGACACTCACGAAGGAGAAAATATTCACTGCGGCCTCAGAGACCTGTAAATAGATACAGCAAAGACATCAGCTGACAAATCGCTTAACCCTGGAAAATGGGTTTCTAGGCATCAGCACTCTTATAGTCAGGCTGCGTGCTTCTGTAATAGAATCCATGTTGAGACTACAATGAAAAATGCAATGATCTGAACTTTCAATTTCTATGTGGTGCCATAATTAGATTTTTGACTCCGAAATGAAGTGGACTTCAATGAGACCAGCCTGCTGTTTTTATTGGAAACAAGGCAGGTCGAAAAACGAGGCCCAGCTCAGAAGTCAGAGCTGCCGGAGAGGGAACAAAGGGGGCTTGTTGCTTGTGATGTGGTCACCGCCGGCTTCAGACATCCTCAAGCGAGTGCGCGATAGAATCAGGGACTGTAACAGAGAGACGAGGAAACCATTCCGAACAAAGGGGTGCACTGTACGTGTGAGCCCAGAACATGGCGGTCAAAATACACCGACTACTCTCCCAGATCCTACTGGTTCTTAGGTCTGGCGTTAGCCTACACCATTTGAGTTCACTTAGTATCTATTTACATATTATAATATCATAATATATATTATGGATTATATGAGAACATTGGAAACTTGAGAGCTCCTCTGAAGACAATGGAGTGCTCTGGGCTTGTAATGACCTGTATAAGTCTTCTGCTCTAACATTCCAATGTTTATCTTCATGCTTCTCCTTTTTTAATTTAGAATTTTCTACCCGCAGTGGGTGGAATGTTTTGATAGCCTTATAGCCCCTTTGCCTCAAGTTATACCAGTTGTTAAATGCCCTCTCTCTCGTCGGGCCTTTAACAAACAGTATTGCCCTCGGCACAATGCTATGATATCTTTTATAATATATTCTTTCATTATTCATGTTCATTTAGCAGTATTCCTTAATGCAAAATGCATCCTCAAGTTCATTTTTGATTGCGAGGTGGCATTTTGGGAATCTGTTCTAGCATAATTGCCGTGTAAATGGTGAATGCCTGCACCCAATTTGCCAAATTTTCCTCAACTCTGTATTTCATGGCCACACTCGCCCATTCCTGGGGGAGCAACCACTCTTTGCTTTTCCTATCTTCTTCCCTGTCTGCCTCATCTATCAACAAAGAAAAAATGTTAAGATACACCCCTTTCCATATTTTTTCCTTTGTCTCTTGAGACAAATGCCGCCCCAACTGTTCCCTAGATGAACGCAGTTCTCCCAAACCTAGTGGTGGCAGGGTTTTTATCATACCTTCTGCAGCAGAGTCAGCCGGTTTCTGTGTTTCTGCGACCGGTGGCGCGCCTGCCGCTGCTGGACTTCCACCACCAGTTACCGGTCTTGCGTCCCCCGGTAATTCTGCTCCTGTTGGAACTGCCGGCAGTGACCCTCCTGCTGGTACTACCAGCTCTGCACTCGGTTTTGCCTTCCCCATTTGAAACATTATTTGTCTTGCTTTCTCCATGGCATCACCCCGCTGCCCGATGTCCCCGCTGCCGGCAGCAAGTTCCTCACTGTCTCCAGCCATGGCAAAACTACCGCCAGGTTGGCTAGAATATCTGGCTGGACCGGTGCAGTCCCACCCGTGCCTTCCACTGGGGGAACCCCTGGGGCCTGTGGCTCTGTCCCTACAGGAGGGGCCCCTGGGGCCTGTGGCTGTGTCCCTACCGGCACCTCAGGGTCTCTCCGGTATCTAGCAGGTCTGGCGTGGGAACGGCAGGTTGGGGTACACTCTCTTTAGGGGCATTCCGTGTGCCGCCTCTGGGCCTGCTACTGCCTGACCTGGGCCTACTCCTTTTTGCCACAGGTGGAGAGTACGGCCTAGGAGGTATAATAGGCCGCCTGGGCCCCCCCACCCCTCTGGACCATCCACTTTATCTTGTAATCGCATCAGGGCCTGCCCCATAACCGGCACTTGTTGCATTAAGGCCTCCAACATAACATCCGTGCGGGATCTCTTTACCATACGTCTCACTTTTGGTGCCATTGTGCCCCCGCTAAGCGCACTGCGTACTAGGTGACGCGCAACCCCCTTTGCTCACTGTTCTGGGACACTGCCCAAACCCGTACCTGATGGTAGTTGCGCAGCACCCCCTGCACCCAAAGATACTCTCACCAATTACGCTTAGAAGTTCAGGCTTGCCGTTGTTAGCGCCTTTGCAAAACTCTGACCCAGCTGTATTCCGGAGTATTCCTAAAACAGAAGAGACACAAATGATCAGTACCCAGCCACACAATTAGATGATGCCCTATTGACCGAAAAAATGGACCCTCCCAATGTTACATGCAGCGCAGTTCCCGCATTCATGCACTGCGCAAACTTGTTCAAAAGGGTAGATCACGTTAGTCAGGGACACGATATGCTGACAACAACAGATTCGCTTAATCAGGGAAGAAACGGATTGCTGACAAGGCTAAAGATCAGGAACAGCTGATGCCCCCACAACAAAGTGCACAAATCAGATTCCCCATATAACAGTAGGCGCTACTGATATCCGATGGCACCCCTCACATCAACTTACACCAACCCACAATTCAAATCCTCAATGCTCCCGATGCCTGGCACACCCAATTACTGCTGCTAAAAATATTTCCCAACCTTACTGAAGGAAATACCATTGCCTAGACTTTAGACTGAGCAAACAGTGATATTGAAAGACCAGGGATTGAACACCTAATCTTCAGAGTAAGAGTCTAAGACCTTAACCATTAGGCCAGAGTGACTCCTTACTAGCTTTATTGATACACCAGGGATTGAACACTTCTCCTTGAGAGCGCACGCCTCTAACGTGCACTTACTTCACCCCTGTGTGCCAGTGTGCGCCTCGCGCTACACACCGCCCCACTCAGCTGCACAGACGCGACTCACCGGGCTCAGGCAGCGGCCGCTCACGCCTCCTCCTACGCACACCGAACAGCTGATCCAGCCAATCCTCACTGCTCCGCCCGTCGACACCGGTCCGCTTCGATGCTCCGGTCCCCGCGACAGCAAAAGTCCCGATCCCGGTCCAGTTCCTCTGCTTCCATAACCTGCAGCAAAAACGCCCGATCCAGGTCCAGTTCCTTCGATAACCTGCAAGATACAAACAAAATGAGTTTAAGGGGCCGCTGGTGTCCCGGGTACCCCTAGGTGCAGCGGGAGAAGACAAGAGACTACTCTTGCTCCCGCTGACCCTTTTTAAAGGTTGCTGGGGGCAGGCTGATCTAAACCTGCCTGCCCCCCGACATTGGCCGAACGCGAGAACCGGAAACACCTGAAGTGCTTCCGGTTCACGCCCCCGGCCAATTGCCCGCATTGGATAGGTTGTTGAGGAGGTGGGGCAAGGCCGCGTCATCCAGTGGCGCGCGACCCCTGCCCCTCCCTTCTCGGGGGCTGGCCAAACCGCCATAATGGCGGCACCCTCTATGCATCGCTCGCCTTGCCCATTTTGCACAATGAAAATAGCACTAAGTGCAGAATTACTCTTTTTTTGTATAATTCTGCTTAAACTTGCAGAATGTTTGGGTAATTCCATGTGATTACGATGCACGGAAATATGCGAGTTATGCACAAACCTATTAAGAAACGTACTTATTGAAGCTTATAGCCCGTTCTCTTCATACATTGATCAGTTGTTGTATCAAATTTTTCTTCCCTCTCTACAGCAGACAGGCATAGGCCACTGGGTCGGCCCAGTTCAGCCATAGTCTAGCATCACTGTGTGCGACAACATTCTGCTCTTGCACAATGGGCACATCAAACCACAAACTAGTAATTTACTGTCAGTTGCTGCTCCAATCTTGTGTGATTTTTGAAACTATGACTAAGCCAAAAGGTCGACTGCCAGCAACAGACCAATTGACTTTGTCAATGCTTATTTTCTACAGTGACCAAAATTGAGATGGAGCCAGTAATTCATTTTACCTTTTTGGGATCCTAAGAACAGTGCATGACTCAAAATGTATAATTGTGCATGTTATTTGTATACATTGCTAGCATGACAGCGGTTGGAAGGGTGGTGCAACAGTAAATCATGCTGGCGTCAAAACAGCGTCATACACAAGAATGGGCAAGGGGGTAAAGGAGTTGTAAAAGATCAACAATATGCACTAAAAAAAGAAGAAAAAAAAAGATAACTGTCTATATTTTTTTCTAGTGCCAATATGACGTCCAACCGTTTGCTTGCTACTTGCCGTTGACGAGAATTGATTTGGGATGACATTAGAGAGACGCTCCCCTGTCTGGCTGCAGTGTCCAGAGTCTACTGTATAACGATCTGACATCTCTCCTTCTTCATATGATAATTTTGTGTTTATCATTCATGGATTGGTCTCCAGGAGGTTCTACTGATCTTAAATAGTCTTAGAAAGGGTCTCTTGTACGAAGGATGCTGCAGATGTGGTGTAGAATGCAGAGATTTCATCACATAGGCCACGGAGAAACAGAATCATTAAAATGTAAAACAGATCCCTAATCCTGCCCTGATAGAAGTCTGGCTTCATCTTCTACACTCAGGACCTAAGGACCCATGTTCTTCAAGGTGTCACTCTGAGGGGATTCTATAGAGTAGCACAAAATAAACCAAAAAGTGTGTGTGATCCATAGCTCACTCGTCTTTCAGCCAGTGCACTATTAAGTGTTACGACATAAGAGAGGATAAAAACACCCTTTGCACCAGGCTGTCATCTATGGTGCAGAATACAAAGCATGTTAAAGCACTCAATGTCTCATCAGAGGTAAGAAGCACTTAACAGATTAAATTGAAAAACAATAAGTTATTCGTATGATAAAGTAGTTCCACCTGGTACAAGCGTAAGAAGGGTAAAGGTTGAAAGCCGCATATAAAGACTATCCAATAAATGCTGACCAATTAAGTGCCCCGATACATAAATGCTCTTCCCTAATTGTGCAAGCAACTTCACCCATCAATCAGAGTCTGGCATACTACCGGTGTGTATGGCCCATGGGTTTATTCTTTATTCTCGTCTTTAAGCTGGTCTGATGGCTTAGTGGACTAATGCATCCACTGTAGGGGTCTATGTTCGACCTCAAGGTCACACATTCAAATGATGGTGGGTCCACTCAGCCTTTCATTCTTCTGATGTCGATAAAATGAGTGCTGCTGGGTAACAAAAAGCATTTGGTACTCAGCAGCAAGATGTGTCCAGGTCAAAGAAGGTTTTATAATGCTGTTACTGTAAGCTAGCAGAACATAATTTTGAGGCCCCCATTGCTAAAGGTTGGAGAAACAAAGAATCAGATAGCTCTAGCCTGACCTGCCACTTCAAGCTGTGTTTCTTCAGATCGTCCGGGTACTCCTCCAGCAGACAGCTATATATCTGTGAAATTGAGGGGCTCTTATCCTTCATAAAGAGTTCCATTAAATGGACCCGTGTAAAGCCTGTAGCTCCTCCAGCTTTCTTATATAAAAATTCCCTTAATTGCAGCAATTTTAAAATGTTGAATCTTTCCTTAACTATCTCGAAAGACGCAATATGATCCCTTACCCTGCCAAAACCAGCCTTCTCCCACCTTACCAAACAGTCATCTTGCAGGACCCTAGGGGCCCGATTCACAGAACTAACTTAAGACAAAATCCTAAGCTTATTACCATTTTGGTATTCACAGAGGACACTTACTCATTTTGGTATTCACAGAAGGCACTTACTCATTTCGGAGTCCTAAAGTTAGGAGTCCTAACTTTACTACTCCTAATCTTAGAAAAATCCTAACTTTAAGACTTTCGGTATTCACAGATGGCATTTAGGAGTCCTAAAGTTGGGACTCCTAACTTCTGTGAATACCGAAATGAGTAAGCGCCACTTTTGCGTCATTTTTAACATGGGAAAAGTGATGCAAAAGTGGCGCAAAGGCCTTGTAAATCTGCCCCATAATTTTTTACTAAATTGCACTTCCCCATAATTGAGTCTCAGATTGTCCGAACAGGCGAAAGTCTTTCTTAATTCTCCCCATTATAGGGGAAAGATTTAGATCCACTATTACCTCAACCTTTGCTGTGATGGTTATTATGAGATAGATTGCTTCATTTACAATCCTACCGTCAGAGGCTGGGGTGAACCTATTTATCAGAATCTGGGTCTTAGTCCTATTCAGTAAGAAGCCAGATTGAATCCCAAAATCATCGGCTATGTTTTTGACCGCCTGTAATGCTCTATCTGGGTCGGTAGTGATTACGGCCACATCATCAGCATATGCCAATATCTTAGTGTCCCACCCCTGTATGCTTACAGGAATAATATCCTTAGAGTCTTCCAGTCGTCTAAGGTGTGGGTCTAGATATAAAGCGAACACTGCACTCTAGAATCTCGCCCCATAATGCTTTGCTGGGCCTTTAGTTGGCATTGTATTTTTGCCCACAACTTTGCTTGGAGTGGTCCTAGGAGGTTGGGACCACCACCGAATCGTTCAGCATGATGTGCTCTTTTTGTCCAAGGCATCTGCTTGGTCCCCCCCCTAGGTTAGGGGGGACCCAAAAATCATCACCTCTCTCATTGCCTGATATTTTTCAAAGTTCACTTTTGTGGATTGGTTATATCATATGCTTTTTAGCATATAAAGGTAAAGTTGTTTTATCAAAGGGTTTTGGGTGCAGTAGTTAACATGGCGCAGTCAGAGTTTTTGCATGAGTTCTGTTTTTTTAATGTAATGCGTAGTTAGCAAATCTCCGCAACCTCCGCTAGCGGAGTGGAGTTCATTTTCCACAGTTAGTTTCAAACTTGGCCAAGCATCCACCAAGCCCATATCTTTTAATAAATTACTTAGGGAATGCATAGTTTGTGGTGTGTGACTCTTACTAGCAGCACTGGTCCCCTCGGAGCATATTCTAGAACCATTTATATTTAAATCCCCACATAGTACATAGGGTGCTGGCCAGGAAGGTAGTTAATTAGCTAAAACATCTAATACTCCAGGGTCATCTAAAACCGGAGCATACACCGAGCAAAGCGTGAGAACAACATCCCCTATTCTGCATCCCAGTATCGCCCATCTGCCATTTTTAACTGCTAGTTTTCTCCCTGGTGTGACACTATCACCTTTCATTAATATCGCTACCACCCTAGTCTTAACTTCCTGTGTTGTATGACAGACATCCTTCAGACCTAATGCATTCAGAAGGTTGCTATCATTCCGGGCTACGTGTGTTTCTTGTAAGCAGTACACTTCTGCCCTCTTGACCTTTAAGTTTTCTTGTACTTTCCTCCTTTTAGAATTATCGTTCAACCCACAGATAATGGTAGCAATGCGAAGTTTAGCCATTATCTTGCATCAAGTTTTGCCATTTGATTTTCCAAGCCATAGTGGAGAGTATATCTTGCGAACAACAACTCCCCAATCTATTTCCATATGCATGCTGAATTCTATGATCAAAAGCTGTCAGAAACTTAAAAACAAGAATATAAATTTTGCTCTATCTTAACTATCATCTCAAGTGTGCTTAAACTTGCCCGAACAACCCCCTCCCCTTTGCCCTCCCCCATCCCCATTCCCCCCACATTGAAAGCAGTCAGACCAACCAGGTCTGTGTGATGTTGATGGCATAGGGCCCTGTGAGCTCCCTGCCCTGTGTCCCCCCTGCTACCCACCTCCCAATGTGAGAAATGTGTGCCGGATAGCTAAAGTTAGCAAATTTACATCCCAGAAATACCACTCTGTTCCCTGGGAAAGAAAGAAAAAGAGAGAGGAGATAATACTGAAAAGTTTAGAGGAGATTCCCTTAAAGATAGCCCCCCAGAAATAACAAGGCTCACTAACATTTTTTCCTTTCTAATAGAACCTGATCCAGATACCCTCAGGCTTTTAATCTTGAAAGTGACAAACTTAACAAGCCCTCTTACTATTGTTTTCAGCCTGGCTGGTGCGAGCAGAAAAGCCTCAAAGCCAGCCTCCTGATAAGGCTTGATTACCTGCCGCAAACACCGTCTACGTTCTACCGTTATGTGGCAGAAATCAGGGCGAACAAAGAAAGAAATCGACCTAAAATTATCAAGGAACACCAGGCTGGCTCTTGGTTGAATTGTATCTCTGCCAGGCTGTGTACTTTGGTAGCGAGTAAATGGGAACCGATGGACCCTCTGAACTTCCCGTTCCCAATTCCAGCCTGTGAGGTCCGGGAAGGCTTACTTGAGATGATCCAAGATAAAAGCGGGAATGTCACCTCCTTTAAGAATCTCCTCTATACCAAGAAAGCGAAGGTTATTTCTTCTTAGGGGATTTTCCATGTCCTCTAGCTTCCCCGTGACATCCGTTAGCTGGGCTTCGTGAACGCTTGTCTTCTCTCACACAGCAGAAAGGTCAGTCTCTATAGCAACTGTTCTTTCCTCCATACTATTAAGCCGCTCACCGATCTCGGTACATGCTTTCCCTACCTTCCGGATCGCACCTTCAAATTCTTTAGTAGCATGTCTTGCTCTTTTCCCATTTGCCGTAGTCTCTGAGCGATGTTCCTTGATTGATTCTAATATCAGACTCAGAGCAGGTTCTATGTTAACTGCCCCACCATCATGCTGGTTATGTTGGTGACTTCTTGGCTGAGCAGTACCCTCCTCCAGTGATCCCAGCATCCTGGTGTGGGAGTAGTATTATGCCTTCCCCTGTTTGAAGGGTCAGTGTGTCCTTTGGATGCTTTCAAACTCCTCCGGTGCCTATGACGTTTGAGAGCAGTCTCGGGCGCTTCCAGTGTACTAGATCCAGATGTTGTCACATAGTGATGTACTTCGCTGTTGCTAGAACTGGTGATGCCTGAGTAGGAATCCTCTGTGAGGGAAAACATTTTATCTGTCAGTTCTGATGTGGCTTACATGAGGGGGTGTGCTGTGCTCCCTGCCCTAGAGCCACAAATCAAAGACGATTGGTGTTTCGTCTGTGAATCAGGTAAGTTCTTATGTACCTCCTGGGTAAGCTCTCTAGGGATCTCTCCCCTTCCTTCCTGAGCGAGGGTAGTCTGCAAGAGAGATCCATCATCTGTCACCATGATCTCTATCTGTTGTTTGTCCAAAATTACTGAGATGGGCTCCTGGACCCTTGGAGCCCTTTGCTTAGTTTTCTTTAAGTCTGACCCAGACAGTTGTTATTGGGGCGTACAGCTCGCCCCCACTTATTTAATTTTGAAGAAATCCATTATGGCTGCCTGAGGAGGAACGGCAGGGTTGGAAAAATTAGGTGGGGTTGATAAGGGACCCATGCTATCTCCCTCAGGTGATAAAGTCGCTTCTTCCCCTGACTTAGCCAGCAAAGATTTCCTCACCACGCCTTGTTATTTCTCCATTAAATGTATTTTCTTACCTGCGCCGGTGCTTTCAAGCCTATTTTTAACAGTACTAGGCTTAGCTGCACTCTCATTAGGTCTCGCCTGACCCAGCGTATGCGCTGGTCTGGCGAGACTTATTGAGAGGGCTCCAAAATGTGCTACCAGGCCAGCATAGAGCTACAGTGCATTTGCGCGGGCGCCCGTGCCGCGCTTTACTGCGATTACTTTCACTTTCGTGGCCGCACAGCCGCTTTGCATAGCCAATAGGTCTCGCTTTTGGGACCTTATAAGTATTTAGTTATGCAACTGTTGCATGGCTAAACACTTATAAGGGGGAACAACCTTTACAAGGCAACTTTTACAACGCACTACCATTACAACAAAACTGTTACAACGCGAGTGCATTGACAACGCAGGACATTACAACGCAAGTCTTTACATCGGCTTGCACTAGATGGCGTGCTAACATTAAAAATAGTGTAGTTTACTATCCCAACACCTTCCCTACTGTTACGTGGACTGGAGTTGGAATAGTAAATTACACTTTTTTAATGTTAGCACGCCATCTAGTGCAAGTCGATGTAAAGACTTGCGTTGTAATGTCCTGCGTTGTCAATGCACTCGCGTTGTAAAACTTTTGTTGTAACAGCATGCGTTGTAACAGCATGCGTTGTAACGTCATACATCCCTTATAAGGTCTCAAAGGCGAGACCTATTGGCTATGCCAATGCTTGTTTTTAGTATCTAGGGGAGACTCCGGTCTCACCCCCTGTAGTTGTATTGCAGTCCGCGCTGCTAGCTCCCTGGTTTGCTTACTGGCTTTTGGAGGCATCCCCGTGTTTCCTTCCAGCAAAGGGCTGAGTCCAGTTTCCCTCACCCTCCAGGTGAATCTTAGGTTTTTTTACAGTGACACACCCACTCTCGCAGAGCGTCACTGACTGAGCAGGCAAGCCTCACGGTCAGAGTGTAGAGGGCTGCCGGGCTACTCCTTCTCCCGCCTCCTCTCCGTGCCTCCTCCGCTCCCAAGGCAGCTCCGCTGCAGATGACCTCACTCACGACCAGCGGGAGTCCCGTCCGCGCTGCCAGCCAAGGAATCATCCGTGAGTGCGCAGCATACAGCCGCCGATCCAAGAGCCAGCATCCGCACCCGCCAGCATCCGTCAGCACAAAACCGCCGAATCCGCCAGCTCCGACACGAGGAAAGCAATGAGGGACGTTAGGGCAGGAGCTCTATTGCGGCGAACCTACACAATCGCCATCTTGCACTCCCAACATGAATGTACTTCAAAGAAAGTTTCTGTCTTTTGTGTGGTACACCAGCATGTCTTAGTGGCTAAGTTTTAGACAGTCAAAACGAAAAAACCTGGATAAATTGTGGCTTTCTCACTTAAATTGTGTGATCTTATTCAAGTATTAAATTCACCAAAACTCATTTTTCTTCATAATCCTGTATGAAAGCACTTTTAAATATGTTTAGTGTTTAGGGCAGCGTGTCAAAAGTTTTAAAAAACAACGGGGCTCATTTATGAGCCCCTGCTTCACTTTTGCGCCACTGGTGCGTCACTTTTTGTGATGCACCAGTGGGATAAAACATGCGCCGTGTCGCGCCATATTTACGAAGTGACGCATCTAGGTAGATGCGTCACTTCGTAAACCCCTCCACTACATTATACCTGCGCCAGGTATAATGTATGCAGGGTGGGCGTACCCCCGCAAGAAAGGGTCGTAGGAGTGGCGCTGCGAAATCTATGAGATTTCGCTGCGCCACTACTAGGACGCCAATGCATCAAAACCTTACGGCTGCCTCATGTCAGGCGTAAGGGTAACGCAGGCCCTTTTACATGGGGCTTGCCCCATGTGAAAAGAACATTACTGGAGTTGCATCAGGCTTCCGACACAACTCCAGCAATGCGCCACTTTTTGCGCCGACAGAAACATCAGTTTTACTGACGTATCTGTCCTTCCTTGAGACATGATGCGTCATATTATCAATATGACGCATCATTGGTGTCGCAAGGAGGGCGCACTGAGAAGTGACGCATCGCTGCTTTCACGCAGCAATGCGTCACTTCTCATAAATGAGGCCCATAGACTCTAAAACATGCCTTAACCAACACCTTGACCTTTTGAAAGTTTCAACCTTCACCAAATCTTTTGGTCAAGCAGATATCTCAAAGGTTGATAGCAGTGAAGTTAGAATAGTAAATTACCCTTTGCCCCAAAATAGGTGAAAATTGATTTTGGCTGGAATTTGGAATTAAATAGAGATGAAAACTTTTGTTTGCAGATTTTATGAATGGTTGACATTTTTACAGTTCAAATTGTGGGCTTTTGATTTGGCAAAATATGTTTTGGGAGTCTCAGTTTTGGTGTGGGACGGCTCGTGCTGCCCCTGGTCAGTGACTTCCATAAAGCGATGCCGCCTCCCTGCAGAATGTGGTTTCGGGCCCTTGACACTCCTATATTCCAAAGATATTCATATGCCTTGAGCTGTGTGGGGGCACCTGAAGGGTGGGGGATAACTGCGCCGTAGCACATGCTCCTGGTTCCTACTACTGTGTCCACTGAGACACTTCTTGTATCCAGCTTGCACATAAGGAAGGGTTCCTCTGCCGCTCATGGTTAGATATTTTTATGGTCTTGCTTGACAGCGCAGCTGTTGCCAGCCAATTGTGTGTGAATGAGAATCACCAGGAGAGGGGCTTTTTCTCAGCCTACATTTTGGGAGCCAGGGGAACATGTTTTGATTGGGCAGAAGTTGTGTCCTTCCAAAAAGAAGTGCTTGTTCTCCACACAGCTTGTGATCATTTTATTTGTTCAACTGCCAGAACTTGAACCTTCTGGGGCACATCCTGCATAGTAATGCTATTAAAGTGTCTTAGATAAACAGATAATTTATGGTGTTTTTCTCTGGCAGCAGCAGAGATGGAAAGAGGGCATTCATTAATCTACATAGATGTTAGGTCTGGCTTGACAATGCAACTGTTACCTGATCTTTTACCTACACAAATAATATTCTACAGTTCTTTAATCAATCAATCAAACATTTGTACAGCGCGCTACTCACCCGTGAGGGTCTCAAGGCACTGATGGGAGGCGGGTGCGGGGGAGCTGCTACTGTTCGAACAACCAGTTTCTTGAGAAGTCTCCTGAAGGTCAGCAGGTCCTGGGTCTGTCGTAGGTGGATGGGGAGGGTGTGCCATGTCTTGGCGGCGAGGTGAGAGAAAGATCTGCCGCCGGTGGTCGTTCGGAGGATGCATGGAACGGTGGCGAGGGCAAGGTCAGTGGAGCGAAGCTGGCGGTTGGGAGTGTAGAAGGTGAGTCGTTTGTTGAGGTATGCTGGTCCGGCGTCATGGAGTGCTTTGTGGAGCTTGAAGGTGATCCTCTTGTTGATGGGGAGCCAGTGCAGGTTCCTCAGGTGGGCAGGGGATGTCGAGGATGAGGCGTGCGGAGGCATTCTGCATGCGTTGGAGCCTCTTCTGGAATTTAGCAGTGGTTCCCGCGTAGAGGGCATTGCCGTAGTCCAGCCTGCTGGTGACGAGGGCCTGGGTGACCGTTATTCTGGTTCCGGTGGGGATCCATCTGTAGATCTTGCGAAGCATACGGAGGGTTTTGAAGCAGGAGGAGGAGACAGCGTTGACTTGCTGGGTCATTGACAGAGATGAGTCCAGGAGGAACCCCAGGTTGTGTGCGTGGTTGGTGGGTGTCGGCGCAGCTCCTAGCGAGGCCAGCCACCAGGAGTCGTCCCAGGCGGAGGGGGTGGAGCCGAGGATGAGGACCTCCGTCTTGTCCGAGTTCAGTTTCAGGCGACTGTTCTTCATCCATTTGGCGACGGCCTTCATTCCATCATGGAAGTTGGTTTTGGCGGTGGTGAGGGAGAGGATCAGCTGGGTGTCGTCGGCGTATGAGATGATGTTGAGGTTGTGTGATTGGACGATGTTGGTGAGCGGTGTCATGTAGACGTTGAAGAGGGTCGGGCTGCGGGATGATCCTTGGGGTACGCCACAGGTGATCTTGGTGGCTTCGGATCGGAATGACGGGAGGCAGACTCTCTGGGTTCTGTCGGTGAGGAAGGAGGTGATCCAGTCCAGGGCTTTGTCGCGGATCCCTGCGTTGTAGAGGCGTGTGCGTAGGGTGGGGTGGCAGATGGTGTTGAAGGCGGCCGAGAGGTCTAGGAGGATGAGGGCCACGGTTTTGCCTTTGTCCAGCAGGGTCCTGATGTCGTCAGTGGTGGCGATGAGGGCGGATTCTGTGCTGTGGTTTCTGCGGAATCCGGATTGGGACAAGTCCAGGGTGTTGTTCTCTTTGAGGAAGCGGGTCAGTTGTCTGTTGACGATCTTCTCGATGACTTTCGCCGGGAACGGGAGCAGGGAGATGGGCTGGAAGTTCTTGAGGTCCTTTGAGTCTGCCTTGGGTTTCTTGAGTAGGGCGTTGATCTCTGCGTGTTTCCAGCTTTTCGGGAAGGTGGCGGTCTCAAATGAGCTGTTGAAGATCTTTCTGAGTTGGGGTGCGATGATGGAGCTCGATTTGTTGAAGATGTGGTGGGGGCAGGGGTCTGACGGCAATCCGGAGTGGATGGTGTTCATGGTTTTGATGGTGTCTTTGTCATTGACGTGGTTCCAGGAGATCAGAAGGCTGGTGTGGCTGGGGGACGGTGAGTCTAGGTTGTCGGCGGCTGTCGGGGGGGTCTGGATGTTGGAGCGGTCGTGGATGTCTATGATCTTGCGGTGGAAGAAGGTGGCTGGAGAGTCGCAGACGTCTTGTGACGGTGGGATGTCGTTGGAGCTGGTGCTGGGGTTGGCGAGTTCCTTCATGATGTTGAAGAGCTCTTTGCTGTTGTGTGCATTGTTGTCGATGCGTTCCTTGAAGGAGGTCCTTTTAGCGGTTCGAATGAGTTGGTGGTGTCGGCGGCTGGCGTTCTTGAGGGCTGCATGGTTGTCCGGTGTTTGCTCGTGGCGCCATTTCTTCTCTAGTCTTCGGCAGGTTTGCTTGGATGCCTGGAGGTCGGTGGTGAACCAGATAGCCCTTCTGTCGGTGCATCTGTTTGAGGGTTTCTTGATCAGGGAAAGAGTGTTGGCACAGTCGTCCATCCATTGCCTGAGGTTGCGGGCGGCTGTGTCGGTGTGGTCAGTTGGTGGGTCTCGGGCGAGGGTGGTGATTAGCTGGTCTTCGGTGACCTTGTTCTAGCTGTAGTGGGGGACTCTTTGCTGGTGGTTGTGTGCGGTGGGTTTCTCGAAGGAGAAGTGGATGCAGCCGTGGTCGGTCCAATGGAGTTCAGTGGTGTGGCTGAAGGTGACGTGGCTGCTGGCGGAGAAAATGGGGTAGAGCGTGTGTCCGGCGGAATGGATGGGTGTCATGACGAGCTGTTTGAGACCAAGGTTGGCGAGGTTGTCCGCTAGTGTGGTGGAAATGCTGTTGTCAGCGTTCTCGAGGTGGAAGTTCAGGTCTCCGAGGAGGATGTAGTCTGTGGAGGCCAAGGCGTGCGGGCTGACGACGTCTGTGATGGAGTCGCTGAACTGTGTCCTGGGTCCAGGGGGTCTGTACAGGAGGGTCCCTCTGAGGGTGGTTTTGAGATAGATGTGGATCTGGTATTGCAGGTGTTCGGTGGGGCTGAGGGTGTCTTCGGTGTTGGTCGAGATTCTGAGGGTGTTTCTGTGGATGATGGGGATTCTCCTCTCGGTCTGTTGGTGCGGTCGCTGCGGGTGATCTTGTAGCCATCCGGGATGACTATGGCAACGTCGGGTGCCGATGAGGTGTTCATCCAGGTCTCTGTCAGGAAAGCGACGTCCGGGGAGGATGAGTCAAGCAGGTCCCAGAGTTCGATGACGTGCCTGTGGACGGAGCGGGTGTTGAGCAGTATGCATCTAAGACAGTTGTGGCCTGCCTCGGTGGGGGGGGGGCAGGATGTGCTGGTGCCCGCTGGCTGGTGAAGCTGTAGTTTCGGCAGGTGAAGGGTCAGTGGGTGCGCTTCGGGGTGGCCTGGAAGCAGGTGGTAGATCGGCCGGCGTTGAGTGCGTGGAGGATGTTGACGTCGTAGCGGCGTCTGGTGTCGTGGAGCTTGAGGTGGTCAGGGGGGTCTGGCGCTGGGCGCAGTCCAGGCGCGGACAGGCTCAGACGGGCTTGCCTTAGGCGTGCGGCCGCACAGCGGCCGCCATAAGAAGAGGAGGTGGGAGGAAGGAGGAGCTGGGAGGCGGGAGCAATTGGGCGAGTGAGGGGGGCAGGGCCGCAGGGGATGCAGCGGCGGGAGAGGAGAAGGCAGAGACACTAGAAGGGCTAAAGGGGAAAACGGACTACAGCAGTGATACAACAGATACAGATGCAGTAACAGAATACAGCAGACACAATACAATACAATACAGATACCAAAATACAAAAAAGGAACAGAGCGGGCAGACAGAAACTTACGGCTCACCACTGGGCCACTAGGGATGAGGCGCAGGCAAGAGCCATCGGGTGGAGGAGGGCCTCGAACTCGCAGCAGCAACGAGGTCCGGGTGCAGGGACAGGGCCGCAGCAGGTGGAGCTGTGCGGCGTGGTGAGCGACCTGCCTGGAACAGGGTCAAGGGTCGCTCTCCTCACCGCGCAGTGGCCGCCATAACAAGGGGAGGTGGGAGGGAGGAGCAGCTGGGAGGCGGGAGCGATTGGGCGAGCGAGGAAGGACGGGCCGCAGGGGATGCAGCGGCAGGAGAGGAGAAGCCAGAAACACTGAAGGGCTGAAGGGGAAAATGAACCGAAAATGAAATAAGAAAAGGGGTAGTAGAAGACAGACTACAGCAGTGATACAACAGATACAGATGTAGTAACAGAATACAGCAGACAGAATACAATACAATACAGATACCAAAATACAACAAGCATTCAAAATACAACAGGTCTCGCCTTTGGTTAAGTTAAAGACATTTGCTTTGCTAATGGTATTGTATAGCAAAGCAAATGGCTTTTCTTAATAAAAGGCAAGACCTATTGCATTTTTAATGCTTGTTTAAATATAGTGCCGAATGTCTTCAGTTGCACATCGCACTGCCTTCTGCATGAGTATAGGACTGCCGTCTAAACTTGCCCGTCGAATATAATTTCAAAACATTGAGCGGGGAATGTGTAAGACATAAATAACTCTCCTGCAGGAGTGACACACGGGTGGTGAAGCTGGATTCGACTGGAATACAGGGAAAATAAATGCATTTAATAGCGCTGTCACATGGTACTGCAACTCAAAGTCTATTTGGAAAATCAAAAATACAGCAACTCTGCGGCGTTAGGCGGCTACAGATTCAATGCTGACTCTCAGTCTTTGTGTGGAAATGAATTCCCAGTGCACAGTCCATGAAACTTGCAGCTGCTGGTGTGCTCTCTAAATATCACAAACAGGGGTTTAAGTGGAATGAACAAACGGGGGGGGGGGTCTCTCAAAGGGGCGTGGCCGATGTAATTAAGGGAGTGGCTTAAAATGCCTAAGCTTAAAATCTGTGCATAGCATAGTGAGCGGCCGACTGGTATTTCACTGTTTCTGTCATTGCACACAGATATATAATACAATAAATAACATTACACCTACAACAAGCCAGGACTATTGGCTTTGTCTGTGGTTGTTAGTTGTGTAAGATAAATAAGCAACAACTATGACTTTGATGTATAGAATTTCGAAAATGCTTCAGTCCTGAAATGATGAGACTGTGCACGAACTACAACAAGTCTCATTGAAGTTGCACCAACGGCAGTAAAGGGTGACACTGCTGCAGAGCTAAGATTTTTTTTTTCACTCTGAGGGTGAGTACAAAAATAGATAGCCCGATAGGGACCCGTCTCAGCGGCTGATTTTTAGAACTGCCGGTGCTGAGCACCAGCAGGGCCCGGCCTACTAAAACCCTGGACCATAAAGGCTCATTGAAAACCAAGAGAACCCAAGTCAGTTCGTTTTCTCTTCTACTGCTGAGCTTACGAAAGCATCTATTGAGACGTAATTTAATAAACCCAGTGTCCTCGATGCAGGAAAGCCAGTTGTAACTCTGTATCCATAGGCTTACATCCGTGCATGGGTGCAGATGTTTGACTTTTGGAAATTCACAGAAGTTTCCAGAAGTACATCTGGAAATGGGGCCTCCTGCCAGCCAAGGAGAGTGAGGATTTTCAGGAAGGAACTGTTCCAGTGGCAGGATTTGTTCTGATTTGTACATGAAAAAGGAACTCTTTCTTCATCGAACTGTTTTCAAAATCATACCAATAATTGTGAACTAGATTGCCTACAGGTATTTTATTGACTAATGGGGCGAGGGGGCTGATCTGCGACACCAGCACTGATGCCCTTAGCACCAATGATTGCTCCATAAGATATCCATCCATCCATCCATCCATCCGTCTGCCTGCCTGCCTGCCTAGCTGTCTATCTATCTATCTATCTATCTATCTATCTATCTATCTGACTGTACATATATAATTATATGCGAACAGACTCAAAATTGCTCCTTCCGACTGCAGCGACCCAAAGAGGGAGGTGGCGCACACTCCGGCGGAGCGTGCCGGTTAAATTCAATCCCAAAAATTGTGAAGCGATCCACGTGCGCTCTCAGGAGAAAAACCACAAACAAGAATGATGCAGGAAAGGGTTGTTTAATCCACTAAATTAAACAACCCTTTCCTGCATCATTCTTGTTTGTGGTTTTTCTCCTGAGAGCGCACGTGGATCGCTTCACAATTTTTGGGATATATAATTATATACAGTATACATGTTATGTCTTTTTATATTACACACTTATTTTAGGGCAGTTAGGTAAAAAAATGTGTTTACCATCGTTAATGTTCGTTGACAGTGGTCCATGAAATACTGGATTCTGCTGTGTGGGTGTCTGTAGAAACAAACCAAGAACAATGCTTTGATATGCAGTGAAGAATGTTGACTTTTAGAAAAAATTAAACATTCAGTCTGTAGCATGTAAAGAGTGTTGACGCTATTTTATTCAAGGTGTTAAGCTGCACCTAACAACGCTCACTGATTGTGTTCGAATGTTTAGATTGAGTTCACCTTCCTTGTTAAAATGTTGATTAAATAGTGGACAATTGTAGGGCCGTGCTGAGTGGTTTGAGGTTTTCATTAGGATGATGACGCTCTTATTTCACAGGGATCTCTTAAATATTTTTCATATTACAGGGGAACCTATGAAATATTTTAAACGTTTCATGGGCCCCCATGGAGAATAGACTTTATACCATACTATTTTAAGAAATAAAAGAATCCAATCATGCACACACACGTGTGTGTGTGTGTGTGTGTGTATGTGTGTGTAGAGAGAGAGAGGGTGTGTGTTATTGAGAGAAAGAGTGTGTGTTATCGAGAAAGAGCGTGTGTGTGTGTGTAGAGAAAGAGTGTGTGTAGAGAGAGAAAAAGTGTGTGTGTAGAGAGAAAGTGGGTATGTGTAGAGGGAAAGTGGGTATGTGTAGAGAGAAAGTGGGTATGTGTAGAGAGAAAGTGTGTGTGTGTAGAGAGAAAGAGAGAGAGTGTGTGTGTGTGTATATATATATATGTATATATATATATATATATATATATATATAAGTACTTAATGGGTAACCTTGTTATATGGTACACATTGCCATTGAGGGGTTCTGGTGACATTATAAACCGCACAACTGATTGTTGAGTGTTTTGTAAATGTTGCCAGAGCCTCGAGGTGGCACATCAGACCCATAGCACTCATGTGACCTCTTCAGCAAATTATTTAAACATATTGTTTGAGCTCAGTTAGTGTAAAAATACTGTTTTCTTCAGAGTGCAGATAACCAATGGGCTCTTATTGCAATGTATATGTCTAGGTTTACCCTTCATGAATAAATTGGTGATAATGATGAGGGCAAGTGAGTTCAGGACATACTGTGGCTGCAGCCTTTACCATACATAATCACAGATTTACACATTGCTGTGTAATTTGCCACGCAGTTTGTAGATTTCGCAGGTTTCACAAAATGTGTGTGTGTGTGCCCCATTTATTTTATTGAGTGGAGAGCAGCCGTGTCTAATGGGAGCTGAGGCCACAAACTGGCAGTTTAAACTACCCTCACCCCTCTCCCAGTGACAGACAGACAGACAGGCAGGGGCAGGCAGACAGACAGAGAGAGAGAGAGAGAGAGAGAGAGAGAGAGAGAGAGAGAGAGAGAGGTGGATAGATATTTAGATAGACAGACAGACAGACACTTTGCAATCCGTGGGACTTGGGCGCTGCTGTAGTGTGCATCTCATTTTTTTTTAAATTAATTCCAGACAATGCAACAAAAGGTCTGAAACCCCCGCAGAGTTTCGATTTTGAGCGAAATAGGACGGCGACTAAGAGTGCCTGGCACGTGTTATTTTCAGGGCGCACACACGAGAGCGCATCACCTCAGACGCTTTGTTCACAGGTGAGTGCGCTCAAATTCACATCAAATTAGTTAGAATGATGGATTTAATACCGCAAGCGAAAGGAGAAGGAGCAAAAAAGAGAGGACGGAAATACAAATTGCCCCGTATTGTGCATCACTGGATGGGCATTTTAAGTGCGTCAAAGTAACTTTTATTTTTAAAATGCATTGACAATGATTCTGATGGCACATCAGAAACATGGCGCGTGCAAAAAGAAAAGAAAAGAAGGATGCGATGTTTTTATTTACAGACACATGGGCAGATTTATGAGCCCCTTGCGCCACTTTTGCGTCACTTTTCCCATGTTAAAAGTGACGCAAAGTCTCCAGTGAGGTTGTTGTGTTGTTTACGTTCTATAACATAATGTTTTTGTGACAGGGAGGGCGCTGACGCTGGCGCTGCTCAAGGCTTTGTCTCCTGCTGCTGGATGTAAATACTGGTAATTGCGTCAGAGAAAGTGTCTTTTCTTGTGACCAAGTGAAGAGCAAACGGCATAAAGGGGTCGTCTGGTCCCATTAAGCAGCTGAACGGATTGAGAGCCGCTGGCGTCGGGCTGAAACGAGGCAGATTTGGCGTGCTTCCTGCAATAAAGACCGCACTGTGTGATGTGTCTGACAGGTCGGGGCATTGCTGATGAGAGGGCTGTAGCTCCCCCCACACACTCCCGCCGTATATCCATCTGCCACATTAAATGGTCCCAACTCTGCCAAATTATTATTGATAAAGCTCCATTTATCACTTAAGTGACAGTTTGAATATGCATTGCTATAAATGCCATTGCATGGTTAATTCTCTGTAATATTTCTCTCCTGTTTACGTCAGGCTCATAATTCTTCTCTGCTCTTACGTCGCAATGACGTCTGCCTGCGTTTCGCGCAGCCTCCCCAGCTGTGCTGCTAGGGGTTAAACGCTGTAGTGTTCCTCGTTAAACTCGGAATGATTACAGTTATGTACAGTTCATTTATTGGACAGCAACAAGGTGTGATCCGCTCCGTGTGGCCTCGTCGCCAGGCTCAGCTACTGTAGACTGCCAAGAAGCTTTTTTCATCAGGGTCATAGTGTGTGGATAGACAACTGTTCACCTAGCGTACACCACTATTTGGCAAAATCTGACTGCAAAGAGTTACAATTATACACACACAAGTAAACATACTCACCCCTGCGTGTGTAAATATAAACCCGCACACTGTAAATTGACGTCAAATCTCGCTTCTGAGCGTGGCATTTTTTGGGGGAAGCGCCTACAATGGAGTGAGAATTCGAGTAGCACTAGACTGTCCAATTAGTGTTTGAAGCATCTGTCAGGCTGCTTTGACTGTCACGCTGTGGTCATGTGGATTACAACGTGTTTGCCACGGTTGCATCATGTGTTGGGGGCATTTGTGGTCACCAGTGAGTGCACAGCACACACAGCTAGGTACATAAGGACAGAGACTTCCGCACGTACACATACACACATGAGCACACAGGCACGTTCAAGGAAATGAGACGAGCAAACACACCCAAGCATACGACACACAAAGACATACAGACACAAAGGTAAACGCATAAGTGCATAAACACACCGACACACAGGCACACACACATAAGCGCAAGCATACAGGCACGCGCAATCCCCAAACAAAGACAGTCACTTAAAATTAAACACAGAAACATGAACAGATAATGACACACAGACAAAAGAGCGTACTAAGAAGGACCCCCACACACAGACAAACACACGCACACACCGCACTAGAACATATGGATACATATACAAACACCTTCATTGTACATGGACCACCAAACATACACATACGCTCACACAGACGTATGCACATATAAAATAACAAACACACACATAGGCACATAAAAAGAATCCGTTCAGTTCAGTTCAGTAAATCTTTATTTCGCTGATTAAAAATCAACATAAAAAGTACAAAATACAAATACAATATACAGTGTACAGTATTTTTACATTAGATCTGAGCCGATGGACATTAAAAACAGGTTAAAAACGAAACTTTAAAAAGGCACTTTGCAAAGGGCACATTACATTATTAATTTATCATTATTCAGTCACGGGTATTCCTCAATCTTACCGACACTCTCAAGAAATTTACAATCGAGCACAAAGTGCGGGTGTCCACGGCCATTTGTAAGAAATTCAGGGCACTCTTGGCTTCACGTATTTTAGCCTCCGTTAGGATATGAACAAGAAATTTGCGACGGGCGATTTGATAAAAAGAACACAGAAGTACAAAATGAAGGGTGTCCTGCGGAGACCTATTGTCGCAGCCGCAGGCACCCTTCTGCTCAACCGTTACTGTGAAACCTGGAGGATAAGCTAAAATGTGGTGTAACAGGTTGAGCCTAAAACGGCACATTAAAAATCTGTCCTGGTGATTATGCATTAGATATAAATAGGGCTCCATTCCTGCTCCATTGCTCACTCGGTGGTGTGCTATAACTGATTTCTTTAAGGAGTCAGTGCTT
Organism: Triturus cristatus; assembly: GCF_964204655.1. NCBI lineage: Eukaryota > Metazoa > Chordata > Amphibia > Caudata > Salamandridae > Triturus > Triturus cristatus. Next base: position 819,378,289 of record NC_140586.1, on the reverse strand, counting down.
GCTCTTTGTGCTTCAAATTTATCCAGTAGCTCTCTTTTAATCTGGTTTCTACATGTGGGGGTAATGGAGGTAGGATCACTGAAAAGAGATAGGTGGTCGATTGAATCCAATGTCTCTTTTATGTACCTCAGCCATGGGATACGTAGGTGGTTGTCCATTTGCAAGCAGTCCTGAGCTATTTGCCTGCTTAGTTCCGCTGCGGGATTCACCCATAACCTAAGCCATAGCATAATGGGTCTCACCTTTACCCAGTCGGTGATATAAGGTAACCCCAGTTCTGTGTGTGTTATACCTGCTGGGGTACCCTGTGGTAGCTTCAATATCCTCCTAAAAAATGTATCTTGCTCCAGTTGCAGGGGCCTTACATCTCTAAATCCCCAAACCTCCGCTCCGTAAATGGTTTTTGCGGTGCTAACCGCCACATACAGATTCATCACCTGTTCCGGTGACCACCTCCCCAGTCTACGAGCAAAGTTATGAATAGCCCCATTTGCCGATACCAGCTTTCTGCATCTATCCTCCATTAACAGATCAAACTTTGTATCCCCATCAAACAGTAGACCCAGATAAGAAAATGAGCTCACTGTTTCCAATTTGTGCGACCCTATTTTAAAAGCAAATTTCCTGCTTGGTTTCTTGCCAGCTATCATGACATACGATTTGCTCAAATTTACGGACAAATCTAATTCGCCCATAAACTCCACAAATCCATGGATGTATGACGTTACAACGCACACTATTACAACGCATGCACTTACAACGCATTTTTTACAACGCATAATCCATTACAACGCATGACATTACAACGCATGACACTACAACGCATTTTTAAAAAATACCTTTACAACGCACTACCATTACAACGCATACTACCTTTACAACGCATACCATTACAACGCATAATATTAAATTACATTTAAGGTAAGTATTAGATAGTATAGGGGTAAAAATTACTATTCTAACTCCAGGGGGTGCAACAGTAGGGTAAGTGTTGGATAGTGTAGGGGTAAAAATTACTATTCTAACTCCAGGGGGTGCAACAGTAGGGTAAGTGTTGGATAGTGTAGGGGTAAAAATTACTATTCTAACTCCAGGGGGTGCAACAGTAGGGTAAGTGTTGGATAGTGTAGGGGTAAAAATTACTATTCTAACTCCAGGGGGTGCAACAGTAGGGTAAGTGTTGGATAGTGTAGGGGTAAAAATTACTATTCTAACTCCAGGGGGTGCATCAGTAGGGTAAGTGTTGGATAGTATAGGGGTAAAAATTACTATTCTAACTCCAGGGGGTGCATCAGTAGGGTAAGTGTTGGATAGCATAGGGGTAAAAATTACTATTCTAACTCCAGGGGGTGCATCAGTAGGGTAAGTGTTGGATAGTATAGGGGTAAAAATTACTATTCTAACTCCAGGGGGTGCATCAGTAGGGTAAGTGTTGGATAGTATAGGGGTAAAAATTACTATTCTAACTCCAGGGGGTGCATCAGTAGGGTAAGTGTTGGATAGTATAGGGGTAAAAATTACTATTCTAACTCCAGGGGGTGCATCAGTAGTGTAAGTGTTGGATAGTATAGGGGTAAAAATTACTATTCTAACTCCAGGGGGTGCATCAGTAGTGTAAGTGTTGGATAGTATAGGGGTAAAAATTACTATTCTAACTCCAGGGGGTGCATCAGTAGTGTAAGTGTTGGATAGTATAGGGGTAAAAATTACTATTCTAACTCCAGGGGGTGCATCAGTAGTGTAAGTGTTGGAAAGTATAATGTAATATTATGCGTTGTAATGGTATGCGTTGTAATGGTAGTATGCGTTGTAATGGAATGCGTTGTAAAGGTAGTTTTTAAAAATGCGTTGTAGTATCCTGCGTTGTAATATCATGCGTTGTAATGGATTATGCGTTGTAAAAAATGCGTTGTAATGGTAGTGCGTTGTAAAAGTTGCGTTGTAAAGGTTGTTCCCCCAAATCCATTGACCAATTGTTGTAGGCTCACGGCCGTCCTGGCAAGCAGGACGGCATCGTCAGCATACAGTAGAACCGGTATGTGACGATTTCCAGCTTTGGGACAATCCACATTTAAGGCAACCAACCTTCTCTCCAAATCGTTAATGTAGAGAGAGAACAAAAATGGGGCAAGGATACACCCCTGCCTCACTCCGCTCGTGCAGGGGAAGGGATCCGTGCACCCCCCCCGTTGTGCAGCGGACCCTGGCAGTGGTGTTCCAGTGCAATTCTTTTAAGATGTCAATGAGTCCAGGCTCAATTCCCAGGTTGGTCATCAGATCCCAAAGTTTGCTCCTGTTAACATTATCGAAGGCTGCCGCCAGGTCCATGAAACCCATGAATAGTGTGCCTTTACCAGCTTTTGTGTATTTAGTTATTAATAGGTACAAATTCAAGCATTGGTCACTGGTAGACTTGCCTGGCCTAAAGCCGTATTGAGTGTCTGCTATAATGTTATGTTCTTCTGTCCATGACATCAAGCGACTCAAAATTGCCCTGCCCAATAGTTTGGCCGATACGTCTATCAACGATATTGGTCTGTAGCACTGTGGATTGTCCCTACACCCCTTCTTAAACATAGGGACAATCAGTGCCGTAGACCAAGACCGTGGCAGACCCGTGGCAATTGCTGCATTTAGGACCCTCGTCATAATGGGAGCCCAGAGATCAGGGTTACTCAGGTAAAGGTCAGGTGGCGTCCCATCACGCCCGGGTGCTTTGTTGCGAGTTAGCCCTCTGATTGCTTGGGTAATTTCTTGGAGTGAGAATTCGACCTTGCCCGATCGGCATTCCTCCCATCCCGCTGTAGTCACAGTATCACTTTCATGATTGTACAGACTCTAAAGAATCACAGCGACATAGACGCACACAAACACACACATGCGACACACCAAAACATGCCGACAAGCAGAGATAAACACAGAAACACACACACATCGCCCACATAGAAACAATTTCACAGATAGACACACAACAATGCACGGACATAAAAATATATCACGTGCATACAGCACACAGATAAACACAGACACACAAACACCTGCATAAAAACATGCTCACAGATTGTTACACACCAAAACTCACAGGCACTTGGAAACAAAAACACGCATTCGACACACTCAAACATACAGACACACAGGTAAACACAAAACAATTCACAACTAGCGTACACACACAAGCACAAGCCACACACAAGCCTGGAAGCAAGTATCACAGGATGGCTGTTCATTCGTGCACCTTTGTTCTATTAGACGCTCACAGGACGCGTTGGATATATACATAACTGTATGGGGGATCTAATCAGTATTAATGTTCCTTACAGAAAATTCCAGCCCTGCCCTCTTCGAACACGGACGCACACTTCCGACTCACCTGAAAACTAGATGGCGGCGGACTGTCCACTGTCCCAGTGCCGGCTTCCTTCAACTCTGGGTCCGTCGCACGCGAGCGTGCACTGTTTAAAGTGAAAGCACGCCGGAGCCAGAGTTGAAGGAAGCCGGTGTGAACAAGATGGCGGCAGACTGTCCACTGTCCTACGGACACGTGCATGCTGTCTACTTTGGACAGATGGCGAGAGCAGCCATCTTTGTCCATGCAGTCGCGTGCATGAGACCACGGGTAGAATCGATTCCAAAAGGTTCTCTCTGACGATAGCAGCGCATGCGCTGCTTCGCCAGTCGAGACCTAAAAAAGGAACAGAGTGGGCAGACAGAAACTTACGGCTCACCCCAGGTCCACCAGGGATGAGGCTCAGGCGGGAGCCTGCGGGTGGAGGAGGGCCTCGAACTCGCAGCAGCAGCGAGATCCGGGTGCAGGGACACAGGAGCAGCAGGTGGAGCTGTGCGGCATGGGTAGCGACCTGCCTGGAACAGGCTATTTACTTGTAATGCTTTACACTACCATACAACATTTCTTTAAAGCCAGAGCTATTGGCTTTGCCAAAGCTTGCTTCTATAATCCTTTCGCTTGTTTTCTAATAAATCCACAGGGGGAGAGACTGAGGGGCATATTATCAAGACAGGCGATAAAATTATCGCCGCTTTAGCGGCAGAAAACTGCCGCTAAAACAGCGATAATGGGCTTGAATATATTCTCCATGGAATTCCAATTGAAGCTCAGGTTAGATGTCCTTCACATCTAACATGGGCTTCAATTGGAATTCCATAGAGCATATTATCAAGCTCATTATCGCCGTTTTAGCGGCAGTTTTCTGCCGCTAAAGCGGCGATAATTTTATCGCCTGACGTGACAATATGCCCCTGAGTGTGGCTTGGTCTGTGTCTCCTGTGAGTGATAACATCTCAGCGCCTGCGTCAGCTGCATAGCTCAGAGTTTGGTTTGCGTAGGCTCTGAACGTGGCATTTGGCCTTTGTGATGTACTGAGTAACAGCTTCAACCGCAGGTACTTTTTTTTATTATTATTATTAAATGTACACAGTTATTTCACATTCCTTAGCTCGGCCACGCGACCTGCTCTCTCCTCAGTCTGTTCCTCATTTTCTTACAATCCCTCCTTTATTTCCTCGACAGAAACATTCCTCGCCCGACTTCCTGCCCCGAAGTGCCGTGCAGAGCTTTGGGCGCGCGGGTCTTGTCTGAGACTGTATTAAACTTCAGATGAAGAGGGGGCGGGGTGAGGGCTGCAGGTGGAGACGTGAAACCTCCTGAACACCTGGCACTGATCCCGCGGCTTGAAACACGGCCCTGCGCCCCCCATCCCCGCCCTGTTCTGCAAAGACCCAAAGGAATGAAACATAAAGGGGCCAGCCGCTCGGGCCTACACAGCAGGTTTTCTGTTCTGTTTTTGGAATGAGCATCAGAAGCAGGCGTTTTAGGTGAAAAGCTTTAGGTTTACCCTAGACTCCTTCTCGCTCTCTGTCAGTCCCCTCTCAGACTTTGTCTAGCTCTCTTTTTTTCGTTCTCTCTCTCTCCCTATTATTTTCTTTCTTGCTCTCTTTCCCTTTCTTTCCATTTCAGTCTTCCACACTCACTTTCTCTCTCATTTCATCTCCTCTCTCTGTATTCCTCTCATTCTCCCTCTCTCTCTCTTTTTTGTTTCATATTTTAGTTCTCCACCCTTTCTCATGTATTCTTCCTGCCGCCTCTGTTTGTCTTGCTTCTTCCACATGGTTACTTTATCCTGGTCCGACACTTACCCTCACAGACATACACTGGGGCTGGGAAAGTTATTTATATCAACAGGTTCCCCACTCATGTCTCGTCCAATTCTTTAATTCATTCTTCTACACAGGGCTGTAAGTGGGATGAAAAAAATGGAGGGGGGGTATCTCAAAGGGGCGTGGCTAATGTAATTAATTGCGTGGCTTAAAACACAGAAGCTAAAAATCTGAGCATAGCATAGTGTGCCGCCCGACTTGTATTTTGCTGTTTCTGTCATTGCACCCAGATATATGATACAACAAGTAACATACTTACAACAAGTCAGGACTATTGGCTTTGTCAATGGTTGTTAGTTGCATAAGATAAATAGGCAGCAACTATGGCTTCTATATAATATTGAAAAAGCTTCCACTTACCAAGACAATGTTGCTGCTCCTGAGTTTCAAAAAGAGAAGGGAAATCCTGAGAGAAAATAACTCTCTCTAAAGGATTTCCCTTCCCCTACAAGGTCTCCTGGCATGACATCATGCCGTATCTTCTCCACCAGTGAGAAGTGAGCAGTGTGAGCACACGCACATGATGTGCCTGCAGCCCGGTAAAAACGGACCACCTGTGCCAGGGCACAAAACAGAGCCTGATAGAGACCCGTTTCGAGGCCTCCTTTAATAAAACTGCCGGTGCGCAGCACTGGTGAGACCTGGCCCACTTAAAGCCCTGCTTCTACAGATGAAAAAGCTAGCGCTAGCTGCTATCCCTGTGACTCGACTCCTTTCCTCCCTGTAACTATACTCAGGCCCTATGAACCTGCCCCACGTCCCTTCCTGCCCCATTCCTGGAAGTGGCCAATGCCCAGTGTTCAGTGTGGTCAGGGGACCTTTGAACTCTCTTTTTAGCTCTCCTCAAGGTCCTACCCAGTGCTTAATATGAGCCGGTGGGGCCCACAGGCACCCATTTTTGGAACCAGCAGTTATTTTCCCGCATCAGACATTTACTGAGACAAAGAGAGAAAATACAAAAGGCGGAAAGACGGAGGAGGAGAAAGACGGAAAAACCATCACAAAGGGAGAAAGCAGGGCCGCAAGAGTGAGATAAAGGGGCAGGGAGTGTCTGAGGTGAATTCACGACCACCCAGCTTTAGTATTCTGCGCACCAACATTTAATTACGAACAAGTGTTCACTTGGAGCTTATTTGCAAATACAAACTAAATACACAGACTTCTGTGAGGACTAAATCCAAATCCTCAAATATCTAATAGGGCAGTCATTGGGCCTCATTGGGCCTCATTTCCAATATTTTGACTCACAGCAGCGCAGCAAGCCTTCCTGCTGTTCTGCTGTGCGTCAAGATAAAAGAGTAGGAAATTGCAAAAGTAGTTAGTGGACCATCACTTTTTGCTTCAAACGCATCTACACTGTCACTAAATCCAAGACAGATTATCATAGAGAAACTTGAGAAGGCCAAGAAAAAACATAACAGAACTGAACTCCATGCCTGCATGCGTACTGATTATCTTAAAGCAGGTGTCATTCCCCTAAAGTTACAAGTTCGTTACGTCCCAGGGATCTTTAGAAAAGGTAAGAAATTCAGAAGAGGGTTTAGGCATATCTCCTCTACTTGTTCAAGACATTGGATGGTCCTAGGTATTGAAACTGCTCTAGAACACAGTAAGGCAGAACTAAGGGAGGTTACTGAGTTAGAACAAGAGCTGCTCGGTTGTGACAATTTAGAATCTTAGGGGAATATAGGGTTACTGTTGTAGACTTGTATAATCTCTTATGTATTCTTTTGAGTCTGGAATAGCCTTGAAAAAATGGCATTTTGAAAAATTGGAAAACAACTTCAATCACAGTCAAGTGTCAAGACTGAACATTCAGTTCAACCTAGTGATAGGCTGCTTTTAAATCGAACTTTGTAAACCAATATGCTTGACCTATTTTAATAATAAGATTTGCAGTTCTGGGATGGAGGAACTTGTATCTTTTTTGATTTTACAGGAAATACCAGCCAATCACCAAGATACCACGGTAACAAAGAATTACTTGCATTACTCTGGACAACCCAAAGGCCATAGATACACAAATTCAAAAGGTCGGATATGGGAGCATCCCCATCAAAATCAGACCATACCTCCCAACCACTTCCCCCAGACCCTACGATACTTCTTGGGGCAGCCACATGCTATGTACAGTGTCTTCTCTTACGTGGCGCACCAGTCCACTCCGGCCCGCCACTTCCCCACGGAGGGAGGGTCGGGACACCTCCAGGCGGAAGCTATTTCTCTTTTGGCCACTACCATTGCCGTGGTGTAAAATAGTTTTTAGTTTCTGGTCCCGTCCAACCCGTCAGTGATGCCCATCAGTGCGTGTCTGGGGTCATATGGGACCTCCCACCCAACACCTCAGTGAGTTCCTCCTCAATGTCGCCCCAAAAGCGCGTCAGGTGTGGGCAATTCCATACCATGTGAAAGAAGTCGGCTGGCTTGTAACCGCACCTGTCACAGGAAGCCCTGCGCGGTGTTATCGTGCCGGCGTCAGGTAGGCAGCATGCAGAAAATAGAGTTGTGTCAAACGCTATCTAGTGGAAGCAGTGACTGTCCTGGGGGCCATAAGGGCATTGCGCCAGTCTTCCTCTTTCTCCCATTGGGCCCGTAGTCGGTCAAGTGATGTTGGAGTGTTATTAATGAGTGACCGATAAATGCGGGATATGCCCCATCTCCCCAGGTCCCCCAGCATAATTTGTGCCTCAGGAGGGCTATGATCCGGGAGTCGCGTACCAGTCGTTAAGTGTACTTGAAGGGCGTGGCAAAGCTGCAAATATCTGTAAAATTGTGAGTGATGCAAGGAATGCCTAGCCCGGAGGTCCTGGAAGGAGCGCATGTGGTCACCCACCCAAATGTCGCCGAGTTGGGAAATGCCTATAAGGTCCCAGGACCGAAAGCTCTGCAGCCCATTGACTTCTCTGATCCAGGTACCCTGCCACAGGGGTGTGCACTGAGTCAGTGTGCGGGTCCACACGGTGTGGCGCAGCGCGGCTCGCCAGGCCAGGAACACCAAACGTGTCACCTACGGTAAGCGAGATGGGACAGGCGCCCCATACATCATCGACTGGAGGTTGGACAAGCCCAATTTACTGAGTTCTAGTCTGTAGGCCAGATCTGACCATCCTCCGCTGAGCCAGTCATGCAGGGAGAGCAGGCGTGTGGCTAGATAATACAAATACAGATGGGTCATCCCTAAGCCCCCATCAAAGAAGGGGATCCGACAAACACCCAGGGCCAGTCGGGACCTGCCCCCCCCAGAGGAATTTGAAAGCCAAGCTATCAAGTTCCCGGAACCACGCTCTCGGAAGGTTAATGGGGGTGTTTTGGAGCATGTAGAGGAATCTGGGAAGAATCATCATCTTAAACAGAGCGACTCTTCCCATGGGGTTCAACGGCAATGACTGCCATTTTGACAGGTCCGCCTTGTCCCGCTTCACCAGGGGGTTAACGTTGAGGGCCCAGCTAAGTTCAGGGACTAAAGTCACCCAAATCCCTTGGTACTTAAAGGATAGGCGACGGAGTGGTATAGTGGATTGCCAATTAAAACACTCCTTGGACATATGGAGGGGAACCAGGACCGATTTCTCGGGATTGAGCCGGAGGCCCGATGCCTGTTTAAAGGACCCGAGGATCTGGAGGCAGTGAGGGCCCGATCTGGCGGGATCCACCAAATAAATTAGGACGTCGTCCGCGTAAAGGGCGATTTTATCTATCTCTGTGTTGGGCCACTCCTGGCCCAGCACCTGCCCGCTGGAACATATCGGGGCTGCCAGGGATTCCATCACCACGGCAAAGAGCAGGGGAGAGAGAGGGCATCCCTGCCTCATTCCCCTGCAGATCGGAAAGGGTTCTGACAGAACACCGTTCACTAGGACGCGCGCCCTCGGTCGAGCGTATAATAGACAGACGAAACCGCAGTAGCAGGGACCGAAGCCCATCTTCTCCAGAACGTCGTCCAAGAACCCCCAGTCCACCAAGTGGAAGGCTTTCTCACAGTCTACCAAGAGGAGAGAGAGGTAGGGGGTGAGCAAGTTGCGATAAGCCAGAGCTGTATGGAGCCTCCGCAAACAATGACGGGTGCCACACGCCGGCATGAACCCACATTGGTCCGGATGGACCAACGTACGTAAATGGGGCTTAAGACGCTGGGCGAGTATTGTAGCATACAACATCAGCTCCGTATTAATGAGGGAGATGGGATGATAGTCCACGCATCGAGGCGAGGGTGGTTGAGATCTGGGAATGCTGGCCATGTCGGTTTCGAAGGGGAAGGAACCTTTCTCTGTCGCTTCCCAAAATAACTGGGCGAGATATGCAGTCAGCGTCTCTCTATACAGAGCACACAATTCCTGGGGGAGGCTGTCTGGTTCCGGCGTCTTAACGGACAAGACGAGGGTAATCGCGTCTCCAATTTCTACAGGGGTGATAGGACGGTCCAGATCGCCCTGAGCCTCGGAGTCCAATTGAGGGAGGTGACAAACTCCAGCCTGCAACAGATCTGTAAGGGTTAGGGAGGGAGTCCTGGTCGTGTAGAGCTGACGATGGTACGTCGCAAAGGCCTGGGCCATGTCGGCCTGGGAATTATGCACCGAGCCGTCTTGGTCTGCAATTTCTGGAATTATCCAATTCGCTCTAGGGTAGGTGACTAGTCTAGGGAGGAGAGAGCCGTTTTTGTCTCCCCACCCGTACACCCTGGTGACAGAAGAGCTCCAGAGAAGTTCGGCTGCGTCAAGCGACAATTGGCGAATCTCCTCCCGAACGTGAGCAAGGAGCCTCACTTCGGAGGCGTCTGGGTTCAGGGCGGTGGATCGCTCGAGGCGCAGGGCCTGCGCTTCATGTGAGGTGAGTTGCTCCAGCTGGGAGCGCCACTGGGTTTTAAGTTGCTCCTTGGCAACTCCACGTATCGTTGCCTTGCCAGCTTCCCATAAGACGCCTGGAGATGACACCGACCCCTCGTTTGTCTGGAAGTATTGTTTTAGCTCCCGCCCCACCACCTCGCGGAAGTCTTTGTCCTGGAGAAACCACGCATTCATTCTCCATGTCTGACGCATGGAGGCAGGGGTGGCTCCCACAGTGAGTAGCACAGGGGAATGGTTCGATATACCCCTAGGGAGGATAGCGATATCTTGAAACAAGAGGCAGTCGGTCGAGGGAATGTAGAAGGTGTCTATGCGTGCATGTGTATGGTGCGCGGCCGAGATGTGGGTGAATTGTCTAGTCCGCAGGTTCCACACACGCCAGGCATCGCAAAGACCCAGGGATTCAGCCTAGTCCGTTAGGTGTTTCGCATGTGTCAGTCTGCCATGGGAAGGGGGCCTAGTCGTGTCGAGCGCAGGAGAGGGAACCGCGTTGAAGTCACCCCCAGGAAGATGGGGCCCGTGGGCAAGGAATCCAAGAGTCCCGCGGAGGCGGCCAGGGTTGCAGTCAATCGCGATGGGAGAGAGAGCAATGACACCAAGTTAAGGGGTACTCCATTTAGGGTACCGGACAGTGCCACGTAGGTGCCCTGGTCATCATGGACCACTCGCATCGCCACAAACGGAAGGGAGCGCTGCACCAAAATCGTAACCCCGCGGGACCCGCGTAGCCTGAAGCCTGAGTGACAGACCCTGTCGTACCCGTATCTCGCTAAGAAAGGGCAGTGGTTACCCAGTAAGTGTGCTTCTTGCAGCATTAGGACCTCCACCCCCTGTCGCTGCGCGTATCAAAGGACCGCCGATCGCTTGAGGCGGTCAAGGAGACCATTGACATTCCAGGACAGTAGGCACAAGGACACACCCTGCTGTAACATGACTGTCATCCTAATGGACTGTCTCGAGGTGGGGGGCAGCCCTGAAGTGGAGCTCTGTCCAGGGCGCTGCCGCAGGGATGCGTGATTGGGGCCCAGATACTATGAGTCATGTCTCTCAATGCCAGAGACGGGGCGTCCCGTGAGTGCTGGTGCGGTGAAACAAAAAGACAACAAAAAAACAATAACAAAAACCAGGGGACAACGGTCCCCCCGCCTCCGCCCTACCCCTGCCCCCCACCCTATACTTCAGGAACAGAAGCATCTGTCGCCCTAATAATAACCACAGTACAGAACCAAACTACAACGCTTGGGATCAAACAAGGCGTGGAGGACCCCTCCTCATGATAGGATGTCCTTAAACCAGTCCAAGAAGAGAGAGAACAGGGTAAGCCGGCCCGTGCCTCCGGCCGCGGAGCCAGGCCCGGTGGGTAGAAACAGACTCAGGCTGGGCCACCGAGGAGTGTTGGGCTACGTGAAAGAGCAGTGTCCGGAAGATCAGGCATGGAGGAGGCTGGTGAGGACCCCCCACGGCCTAGGCGGCCAGATGAGCCGGAACGTCGCACAGTCTGGAGGCCCTCCCGGGGCGGCCCGGTCGCCCGGGAAGGATTCAACGGAGAGTCAGAGCGGGCCCTCCTATGCCCGCGGCATGTACGTGAGCGGTTGTGCTGGGGCCTTGGGTCTGGCAAACCAGTGCGATCGGGCAGATCTACCCGCCCGTCCTGGAAAGGAATCTGATCAGTGGGCTGAAGGGGACACTCCTCCGTGGCCCAAGACCATGCATCCGCCAGAGAGTCAAAGAACAAGGTTTTGTTGGTGAACACCACCCGCAGGCGTGCTGGGAAGAGGAAGCGATACTGGATTTTGAGAGCTCTGAGCTTCTGTTTGACCTCTCCAAACGAGCGGCGCTGACCCTGAACTTCCCGAGTGTAGTCTGGAAAGATCAAGATTGAACGCTTTTCGTAGGGGAGGCGTTGATGCTTGCGGGCCTCGGCCAAGATGGAGTCGCGGTCTCTATAATTGAGGATTCTCATTATGATCGGACGTGGCGGTGCCCCCGTCGGGGGCCTCTGGGCAAGGGATCGGTGGGCTCTTTCTATGACGAACCAAGGAGTAATAGAGCCCTCTGGGAGCCAGGATCTCAGCCATTTCTCGATGAATTCAGCGGGGCGGCCCTCCTTCTGCCCCCTCCAGGAACCCCACCAGGCGCAGGTTGTTGCGGCACGATCTGTTTTCGGCGTCCTCGGCCCTCCGGTGCAGCACCTGGGTGTGTGCCTGGAGGCACGCCACCTGCCCCTTAAGTTGTTAAACGTCGTCTTCCACTGACGATATACGGGATTCCGTTCCTGTGATCCGGGCCGTGGCGTTTCGGAGGTCCTTCCGGATGAGGGTCATGTCCACCCTGACCTCTGCAATCTTCCCCTCCACCGAGGACTGCGAGGTATGGATGGCCTGCAGGATGGTGGTTAGGTTCGAAGCCGGTGGACCATCCTTTTCAGCAGCGCCCCCCGTAGCCCCATTGTCCGTCGTTGTGAAGCGGTCCATTTTGGTCTGGGTAGCCGGGGTCTTAGCTGGTCCATTCTGGCCCACGGCTGCGCCCCGCGAGGCAGGGTGAGGGAGGGAAACCCCTCCGAGAGACTCGGGGCACAGGGGGGCCACCGGACTGTCCAGGAGGCCGGGGTTGATGATGACGAACGACCCAAGGTGGAGGTGGCCACCCCCCGAAACCATTCGCGGCCTGACCAAAGCGGACGATGTGGAGACACCCAACGTGGTGGTGTAGGATGAGGCCGAAAGGCAAAGGACGGACGCCAGGGGAGGGCACCGGATGCAGGTCACCGAGGAGGGGGAACTCACAGTGAGGCCCTCACGCCGCTCAACAGGCGCGGCCGAACACCCCCAGTCCTCGCCGCACCCGCCCAGAAGGGAAGGCACCGATCCCAGTAACAGGATGTTTAAAAAAAAGGGTTTATGCCCGGTGGGTCCAGGGCCCCGGCTCCAAGACCCGGAAGGATGTACCCGTCGCGGGGACACCACTGCTGCCCGATGAATCGGCCAACACTGCCCGGTCTCCCGAACCCCAGGGCTCACGCGGGGTCCAAACCAGGGAGTCCAAAGGAGGGCCGCACAAGACCAGACCCTGTCCCCGAGGATGGGATTCAGGCAGGATGCTAGGGAAGGTGCCAAATGTAAGTACTCTGCTCACAAGCTCCGTGAAGGCCCAGGATGAAGGAGGTCCCAGGGGCAGGACCTCTCCCCCGCCGCCCGATACACGCGGCCGATCACCCCTGGCCCGAAGGCGCTGCCCAGAAGGCCGGGCGGGTGGATGCAGTGGCACTGATGGAGCAAGAGGAGCGTAGGCCTGAGGGGCCCCCGCCGCTGCTCGATGAAGCAGCCGACACCACTGCGTCGCCCCCTGTCACTAGTCCTGGGGGGGCTCTGCCACAGAGATGGAGTTGCGTAAGAGTCAGGATCAGGGGGGGAGAGAAACATGAGGGTGTAGCTCACCCCTGCGCCAGGCCGCATGTACCCGCAGAGGGGGCCCCCTTCCCAACGACCACGGGACCCCCTCCCGCGGCCTGAACTCACCGCCAAAAGTGGTGTGTTGTAGCGTTGGCCAACCGGATCTCGTGATTCTCCTCAGGCAGCCGGCTCCAGCGACGGTACACACGGGCACGGACCGGGGGGGCCCGGGTGATTCTGACACTGGCCCCAGGTGAGCTCAGGAGTCCACACCGCTCAGGCCGCCACTACTCGGCCAGCTGTCCCCGCCACGCGAAACCATGGCCGAAGGGTGCGTCTCACCGCGGGGACCCCAGGAGATGATGGCAGCGATCTCTGGCAAGGGGGGCCCACCTGACGGCTCCCGCTGCCCCAGCCGGCCCGATCAGCAGGCCCGGGCGGGCCCTCAGCCACGTATCTGCAGACGAGCGCTCCAGGCACACAGCGCACCACCGGACCTCCTCTGTCACGGAGAGCGCCCTTCAGTGCCTCCTCTCCGCACCGGCCACAACAGAGTTCAGTGAAACAAAGAGCTGGAGAGCTCGCTGGTCAGAGAAGGCAGCCCGCCATTTTAGAGGCCGAGGCCCGCCTGTCGCACGATCCGCCTCTTAAATCCTCCCTCCATTGTAAATCGACGGCAAAGGTTGCGGCCAGGTTTGTGACAGGCAACGAGTCGGCGAAAAGATGGCTGAATGGCTCTCTCCTTGGGCGGACGGCGAGCGGATGGTGGAGGGGTCCGGGAGCGCACTCAAGGTGGGACCACCATCTTAGCTCGGCAAGCCACGCCCCTTGAACTTGTTGTATCTTACCAGACGTAGCCGAGTTATATTTTAAGTATTTCTTTATCAAGTTCAGGTTGCAGGATGGTAATATTGTACATCTGCTTATCAGCCTGGTAATCCTTATACACCAGCCCCACCAGGAGAAGCCTGCCTGCTGCTCAGCCCATCTTCCAACTGTCACCACTCATCCACACAGGCATCCAAGCATTCCAAGCATCACAGTCACACCAACGTTCCACTGTCAACACTCACACCGTCTGAGCAGCTAGGAGATAGGTGAACTGGGACACATATGATTAAATAGGCAGGATATAACGTATCCCCCTCCTTTTAAATGAAAAAAACAATATAACATGGGAGGAACTATAAACAAGAATATACAAAAGCAGAGAAAAAGTTCAAGACTCAGGGAAGCAAATTAAAATACAACTTCACGAGAGAGTCTGAACACTAAGTAACCTGAAAGAAAGGGTAAATATATTGACAAGCAACAATAAATAAATTGACAAGCAATATAACCCATCCTCCCCAATAAAACAATTTGAAAAATATGTAAAATGTAGCAAAGGGTGGGCCACACCCTGAGACAACGATCCCACCAACAAGGGAATGAAAAGTGTAAACAAGATTCCTAAAGTCAGGAACATGAAATACACACAGAGAATAGGACTCAGAAACCCATTGTGAACACACCCTGTGTGGGGATTTAAAGTAAAACGTGTAAATGGTGCTAACACCCATAACCTACCCCTGACGTAAAAGTGAAACCTAATGTGAAAGGGACAAAACCCATCAGACCTACCCAGTGTGAGAAACAAATGTATACATGTAGCACCTGGTGACTTACACACCATATATACAGGACGTGTAGCGTGAGGTGACTTACACACCAAACAAACAAGAAGTGTAGCGCATGGTGACTTGCACACCAACAAAACAAGACGTGTAGTGCATGGCGACTTACACACCGACAAGACAAGACGTGTAGCACATGGCGACTTACACACATATGACAGAACCCATATGTAAAGAAGAGCATGAAAAATAAAATGGGAAACCACCCACCAAGAGCTCAAAACCTCCCTCATGTACGGAAAGTAGTGTTAATATGGAACCAAAAGATGTGTGACCACCACCCACTAAAAGACTAGAACCACCCTTGTGCAAGGGTACCTATGCTTCCAAAATAAGTGGGCAACTAAAACCATTACGTGATCCCAAATGTAAGGGATATGTACAATGTGATGTGGTCTCCATAAACATTGACGTAAGACCCATGTAGTACCATGGCATCACTAAAACAAAATGCAAGTGATTAACATTATTCCAATATAAACTTTAAAACATGCAAACTCTTTTCCTTTGTCTCTTGTATGTTTAAAAAAAAAACTGTAACAAGACCAAAACCAGCAAAACCTCTTGTGAGCGATGTCTCACACAAATTCCTTAGGAATATTAGACCATACCACACTCCAGTAATGTCGACAATAGAGGGAAACATAGAAACATTGACGATGCGTGTACACTGCCACGACTACCAGGCGTCGAATTACAAGTCCACGTACGTGATGACCCCTTAAGAAAGTACTACAGCAAAGTCGTACTGCTGTAAACCTTCCAAATGCAAACTTGAAAGACAATGTGTGTGGACCCCCAGGAATTACAGGCATAATACATATCCAATAGCCACACAAATGTGAAGCCGCATTGTCTGAATCCGTAAGAAAAGAAAACAAAATGTTAAATTAAGCAAAATGTGAACATTTCAACACCAGATGCAAATGCTTTACCACTCCGATACATTCCTCGTGTAGAGCATTAGTCCAGAAGGATCCCCTGACGTGGAAAGTCTTCTCGACATACTCGAAACACCAAACAGCTAAAACGTGGTTGGTCAAAGGGGAACAGAAGCCAGCTTGACACTCCCAGACATCTCGTACATGCAGCAGCATCCAACCACAAGATGGCGGCACGCTGAAGACACAGCGCCGGGTGGCTCTCAGCGTGTCCGAGCTGGAGAGTGTCCATTGGCAGCTCAGGGAGCTGCGTAGCTGCCAAGACGTGGAAAAAAACGCAGAGAATCCTGGTGAGGGTAAGAGCATGCGTGCTATATGCCTCACGCGCCTCTTTTTTCAAACCGCACCGCTGCGGTTAAACTGCCATATGTCATGGGGGGCGGCTGCTTGTGACGAAACAACATTAGAAGCAAAGATTGGCTCACCCTCAAAAGTCCATAGCAGCAGCCGGAATCTGACAAATTGTCCCCTGTAGTACAACGTGTTTAGATGTAGATTTCACTGTAATGTACTCATGCAAAAGTCTTGCTAGTGTCGCAAGCAACGTGACAGAGCTCCAAATAAAATGCTGGGCATACCCCAAACCGTGGAAACACACGCAGAAAAGACAGTGCTGTCAAATTCAATTTCAAAACATGTAGATGCAGTGTGCAGCAATATTCCCAACCAGTGCACATGCATTGATATGTTTCCAAAAAAAAACACTTGTAAATTGCACCTCAAAACTTTCTTTGTAGGCCATTGGAGATCGCGATGGCTGGAACATACAGGACTGTAATAGAAAGAACTATGCCCTGCAAAAGGTAGTCCGCTGTATAAAACGTTTATGCTTGTAAACACCACAAAACAAGGTGATCCATCCAGAAGTAGAAGGTAACAAAGTTGAGATGTGGAAGTAGTGAACCTCACACCACTTACCTACTTGTTGCAATGTCATCTTTAGCAGACCAATGAAGCATATCCAGGCTGGGGCTGTCCGCTTACAAGGACACTGGTGGGGCTGGCTTGCCTGGAGCTCCATTCTTGGCACTTTAATCTTTGTTTCTGTAGGTTTCTTTGGGTTCTTCATTTCCATACAAAGACAGGTTCTTTAAAACTTGTAGAACACTTGAGTCTTGGTCCAGGTCGTCGCCAAAATATGTTGTATCTTACCAGACGTGGCCAAGTTGTATTTTAAGTATTTCTTTATCAAGTTCAGGTTGCAGGATGGTAATAATTTACATCTGATCATCAGCCAGGTAATCCTTATACACCAGCCCCACCAGGAGCCTGCTGCTCAGCCCATCTTGTGATGTGATGGGAGGAGGGATTTGTAAAGCGCGCGGCTACTCCATGGAGTGTCCCGGCGCTGTTTTAAAACCCTTGACAAAGCAGTGTAGACAGAAACATCAGGCGCCTCCCTACTGTTGGAAAAGCCAGGTCTTAAGAAGGCACCTGAAACCAAGAAGGTCATGCACCTGTCTCAAAAACGGAGGCAAGCTGTTCCAAAGCTTCGCGGCCGCCACCTGTCACCACTCATCCACATAGGCACCTAATTATTCCAAGCATCACAGTCACACCAACATTCCACTGTCAACACTCACACTGGCAGAGCAGCTGGGAGATGGGTAAACCGGGACACATATGATTAAATAACAGAACTCTCCCCCCAGATAGCCTCATTCGCACTTCGCATATCCACACGTAGTCTTAATGTGTCATTTTTTTTGCACGCCAACAAAATATGTAATAATCAAAGTGTGACATTTACCAATTCAATGAGGCCCTGTGCAGACATGTCCTTCAACTTTGCTGCTAGGTCACCTCTCACACTATGCAGAACATTTTGCAGCTTGTATTTAACTGGTGTGACCCCTTGTTGAACTTTGATAACATGAAGATCCTTCACCCTTACCCAGCTCATCTTTGAAAACATGACTATTTTTTCCAACCCACTTAGTGCTGCAAGAGTTTCCACTGGATGACCTTACTTTTTCCACACAACGTTCTGCTTGTGGAAACACTCACATTATTTTCTTCAATAAAAATAGAGTTGGGTAGGCCAAGTCTAATTGTGATGATGAACTTTGCCTGATGCCACCACTTGCGCCCATGGATCCCCTTTTCTACTACATACATTTTACTTCTGATGGTTTTACAAAGCATTTGAATGTCTGCCTAATAATAACCAATTAATTCAATTTTCAAATGCTACGGAAGTAGCATCAGGTGACAAAAGTAATTTTTCAGAGATTGGTAACTTGTAATTGACTTTCGTAACAATGGTGATTGTTGCCCTTGAATGTATTAAAAGTCTGATGTGTTGGTTATGGAAACATATATCTTCTTAGGTGTTTCAAATCTTATTTTTTGTTATGCTCTTCACACCTATTTACAACCAGAACTAGCTCTTCTGATTTTTTATTATGTGATGTTTCATTGCTATGTATATCATCAACTAAAATACATCTGACATGATTTCTTCTATCACCCCTGCAAACTCTTACGAAGTGACATATCTTCCCATAACTGAGCATATTCTGTCTTTCAATCCCTAAGTAATAGTACACCAAGTTCTTTTTTCTTTCACGTTTGCATCATTGTGCATCTATAGCTCCTGAATCTGCTTTAAATGACCTTATCCGGAGTCTCCATACTATTGATGCAGCTGAGGTTACCAGCTCTACACATTCATACACACAACACTCATTTGGGCCCATATACATTCATACACTCAATGAGCTAGCAAATATCCACTGGTCATCAATTTTGTTTTACCCTAGGAAACCTTTACACCAGTATTCTTACCATTCCTGTCTCCTGAGTAAATGCACTTTCGAAATATCTAGTAGTAGATTAGAATAGGGAGGAAATAATAAAATATATTTATCTTTTATTCAAAGAACCACAGACTCAGCAGGAGTTTTAGAAGTTTATCTGAATTAATAATGTTGTGAGTAAAATCAGAATACACATAGACACATCAAAATTCTCCATCAGGAATAGTAGTTCAATTAGTTTATAATTCAATTCACATTAATTAATCTCATATGATGACAGTGCCTAAGTAGAGAAAGAATAGAGAGCAAATACGAAGCACAACCCACAGAACTATATTTACCTAGAATGGTGTGAGGACCTAGACATCAGAGTATCAAGGATTCAGGACAGGTCCAGGACAGGGAGGGGGACCTCTTCTAGTGTAACGCCAGCGTTACACCCCTCTCTGGTGCTACTCTCTCTGGCTCGGGCTCGTCCGGACCCCTTCCTAGATGTGCCTCCTCGGTTGTTCCACAAATTTTCCCTAGTGTTGGATTCTTCAGTCAGGTTGCAGCAAAATCGGGCAGCATCTCAGCATACATTGGCATCTCGTGGGTCAAGTGTGTCTAACTATTTATAACTTACCTCTGTTATACCAATTCAAATGTATGATCCACCCCCAAATGTTTCAATTCCATGTACGCCCGCAATTTGATTGGGCCAAGCAGTGGGGTGAAGACATCACACCATACTAAGTGCAATAATTTTCTCTAGTTCTATTGTCTAGCTCCCCGCCCCTTCATTTTAATACCCACAAGCTTTATTCCCACAAGCATTTCATATGTGGATCGATGAGTCTGTAATACAATGTTGCATCTTCTTCCTCTCCTAGGGTCAAGAGTTGATCTTCCCATGTCCTTGCTGGGCACATGGAATGGCAGTCACCCAATGACTTTATTAGTTTCAGAGCAAGGAGGTTGCGCGCATGCGTAGTTGTCGCAAAGGATAGGAACATCGGTCACCCTCCAAGGCCCAAATGCAAGCTATTAATAAAGTGAGAAAAGAACATGTTAGAATACAAAATTAAATGATTTCACTGTATACCACTTACTTCTACTCTAACCCCATTTACTTAATATTTATTTCTCATTAATAGCTTAGTAAAACTTGCATAGGTTAGTTACAATACAGCATGTGCGTTAGTGCGATAGTTTCAAGCAGCCATATTAAAAGCTATTGCGCAGCTGCAAAGATTTTGCCCCCAAGCGACAGAAGACGTCATATTACGTAGATATAGTAGACGCATGCGCAGAAAAGTTCCTGCGTTTTTGGCGGCCATTTTAGGACACTCGAGTTATTCATTAGTGAAGCACATAGAAAAGCTTCCCCTAGATACAATATGTAAAATGTGGTGCAAAATTAGTATTCACGAACAGGTTGGTTACAATGTTATAAGTTATTCGAGGAATGCATACGAGCAAGTTCCTTTCTTGATTTCCCAAGTCTGTCTTGTTCCTTGTCTTATTTGTAGAGCATTCGATTCAATACTCGATTAATAAGCCTGAAGTGGGGACGTGACTTGTCGTGTCATGCTGAAGACCACCTCCCATAAACATGTAAGCACCCAGGCTCACATGTGCAGGCAGGAAAAACATATGAGGTAAGGTCACAACACGAAAAAATTGTCACCACCTGTCGCTGCCACTGACATTCAATTTAATTCCCTACCTGTGTCATCGCATACAGAGGTGATCGTTCTGCCGCTCGTGTTAGACTCCTCACCCTGCGCCAGCCACACAGTTCAATTTCAATGGTTTCCCTCCGATGGCACCAGCCTATAGGCGCCAGTGAATCCCCCCTTCCAAAACTGCCTTGGCCAGTGGAAAGAAGTCATGTCTTTTTAAAGCACTTCCCAGGCTCCTGCTTGACGGCTTTTGAAATACCCGTGGTCAATTCCGTATATGATGAAAATAATCAATTTCTCAACTGGTAGAAGTAATTACTAGACAATTAAAAATACGGTCTGCTTGTCTCCAGATCTGTAGTGCCTTCTTGTACACTTCTCTGCAGTTCATTATCTCGTAGGTTTGTGAATGTTGTTGGTACAGCTGGAGCCAGGCCTCAACTGGGCTCCGACATCTCCCTTAACCCCTTGAGTGCCCATGACGAGATGGTCTCGTCATGGGCCGCGGTTGCGCTGTGCCCATGACGAGACTATCTCGTCATGAACCCCGCCCGCTAATTCAACGCCCGGCACAGGGCGGGGAAAGGGCGGGGCACACAAGGGGTTAAATCACCACATTCCATGACACTTCATTGCATCAACATGCTCTATGTCACAGTGTCATCAACATCCTCACATATATCTAAAATGTTCTTTCAGGTCCACTTGCCTTTTTGAGGGCGATTTCTGGAGAACACATGAGCTCAGTTCAGTTCCATTGTGTCTGAAATGTAGGGCGCTGCGTGGTGTTCTCTCTTTCATTTACTTTGTTCGGTTGTCACATGTCAACGAATATTCACATCTCATTCACAGTGTCATTGGGGTTCTTAGAATCTTCGATAGTCTCTAGGGTCGGGAGGTTCTTGATTTTGTTAATGCGCTGCTTCTGATAAGGAAAGTTTTTCTCCATTGGTCGAACTGCTTCTCTGATGGTGTAACAGAATTATGCTTCAGAATGACTTCCAATGTCCCCATACATTGTAGTGGCTTTGACGCTGCCCAGGTGTTAACCATTACCTCAGACTTTTGTAGTCCTGGCTGTCTTTCTTCCTTTGGAAATTATCCATGCATATTGCATTTATGGAGGCTTCAATACTTATAGCAAACTTGGCTGTGTGATCCTCTACTCTTATGGAACTGCTTGTACCATTTCTTCACATCAATGGGGCTCCTGCTTAGATTATATGTCTCTGTTGTGTAGTGGCGGACGCTCTCATTCTCAGCTGATAGTGATGTGACTGTCCAAGATAGATTTGCTATATGTATGGTGGCACTGTGTTGTTCTTTCTTGCTACTGGGGCCTTTTAAAAGCTCTCATTCTTGTGGCTTGTATTGTTTTTATTTTAACTTGTGCCATTTAATTCATGTTATGCCATTTTTGTATCTTTTAAACAAAGGGGGTACTATGCCGTTTTATCTTCTGGTTCCTGCTGCTCATGAGCAATTTCAGGTGCTTTGCCAAAATGATTTCCATTGGTAGACCTTTCTGTCAAAATGATGACATCCATTAAATGCTTCAACTTGTGAGTGTACTCACGGCGGTCCGATAGAATATAGAAGCTAAAAATATTGTGCGGACAGAATATCATGTCAAAAATATTGAGGTCCAAAATATTGAGAAGGTAAGTTGAGAAGGTACGTGCAAATAGGTAAGCTTAGATTTACTATTATTACCTCCACAGCTACGTACCTTGACGATATATACATATATATATATATATCTCCACACGGAAAGTTTCCCAAGTGCTATCGAGCACAAAGCAGAAACACGGACTCTCGATATAGCTGATGCCAGATTGAATTTATTTAATGCAGTGATTTCGTATGGTGCTGTCTCAGACGCGTTTCGGACACAGAGCGGTGTCCTTGGTCACATGACGAACGGAAATACAACACAGATATTTAAAGGCACAGAGTCAAGGCACTCAGGATGACGTCATGATATACATAGAAAAAATACTAAATATGGAAAACATCGTCATACGAGCAATTCAAATAATTGAAAAAAGACGTTCAAGGTTAAAAAAACAAATTCACATCAGCTCAGCTGCACAAAAATACAATAAGTTAGAAAACCATAAACAAAGTTGTAGTTTCGCCCGTATGGTTTATCCTTAATGCCTAACATATTCAATGCAGATTGCGTACCTATAAAGCAATAATTATACAGAAAATCCTATATCAGTCATGGTTATATTGATGAAAAATGCACATAGCATATTGTATTTCATTAATTAAGAACAAACCCCCAAATGGGTGATCTATAAAAATCACGTGAATATATAGAATATCGTAGTATGACCATAACAATATGTGCAAAGGGCGCAATTGTGCAAAATACGCATGAATATGTAAACACTAGTCATGTGCAAACAAAGCATGATAAATGTGCAAATACGCTAGATGGGCAAGAAATATGGTATATTTAGTGCAAAATACTGGATTTTGTGCAAGCTTTCAACGCCTCCTATGTGCAACAAAAATGGTTATTTTATCCATAAATCTCGGTACAGATACCTCTAGAACGGTCTATATTCATGAATATCTGTGTCAAGACTAAATTCTTCATGCGCCTCGAGAGTTTTAGTAGTGCAAAATTTGTGCAAAAAAGTGAGATAATACTAAAAAATACATAAAAATTGGGGAAACAAACTGGCGGAAACATTAATACTCCCAAATGTTATCGTGGCCCCAAAACGCGATTTAAGTTAAATTAGAAACAAACATAGTACAATGGGAAAGACCATCCCTATTGAGAAAAATTCATGTTAGATATAACAATATCTCAACTAAAAAGCCACATAGGAGACTCATGTAAGTCACAGAGGGGTAAAGGTCGCAGGAATATGGCTACCAAGATGGAATACGAAATACCCCAAAATACGAATAGTCACAAAAATATATGGCTAAAGATTAAATATAGCCAATATATGTAAGTCAAAATACATAGTACATATATATGAAAGCTGATAGAAGTTGGTAAGAACTGTAAATATCCAGATAAAAATAAGACAGATAAATGGAAAAATCTATCTGAACAAGGGCTATATATGTGAACATCATTACAGAAAATTATGAAGGTCTTCCCCGGTGTTCAAACCTTTAGAGGACTTGGTGTCCAGCTCTACTGTATATCGTGACTCCAGCTGTCGCAGCTGTTTTTCTCTGTTGCCTCCCCTCTTGTTTTGTGCCACGGCATCAATAACAAAATATTGCAAACAGTTCAAATTATTGCTATGTGTTGCCTTGAAATGCCTGGCCACTGGGTAAGTTGGGTCGGAACTAACTATCGCCCGAAGATGTTGTAAAATCTGCACATATACCTGTAGTTTAGTGCTGCCCACGTAGCACAAATTACAGCTAAATTTTAGGATGTATACGGCATGATCAGTTCTACAGGTATAGTGAGATTTCAGTGCGATAGACTTATTCGAAAATGGTGTAGAATAAGAAGCTGTATTGACACCAAACTTACAAGCTCTGCAAGAGCTACATCTAAAAAAGCCTGTTCGGGGAAACAACCAATTGACAATTTCCTTGGTTTCTGGATTATTCTTAACCAAGTCGTTGCGCATAGAATGAGCCCTACTGTAGGTCACAGTAGGACTGGTCGGAAGGACCTCCTTTAAAATTTGGTCAGTTAGGACTATAGGCCATTCCTTTTTGACAATTTGTTTAATGATTTTAGCTTGTCTACTATAGCCTATAACCAATCTTATCTCTGCATTTTCACAGTTTTGGGTATCATTGAGGACAACAGTATTGGATTTTTCATGTCTGTTTGGATCAAGTAGAGCTCTATGATTAAGGGTATTAGCCTTCCTCATAGCAACATCTAATCCGCTGGACTTATAGCCCCTAGACTCCAATCTCTTTTTGGCCTCCATTTGATGGTACATACGGGCTTCAAGTGTACTGCAAGCTCTGTGTATGCGAATAAATTCGCCATATGGAATGCTAGCTATGGTGTGTTGAGGATGGAAACTTTTTGCATGTAGAACTGTGTTGCCAGAGGTTGGCTTCCTATACAGACAAGTTTCTACTCTACCATTGATTGATTCCAATCTGATGTCCAAAAAATTAGCAAAATTGAAATCAATATTAGCAGTGAATTGCAGATTTAGATCATTGTCATTGATGGTATCGACAAAGTGACTGGCCTGATCTTTAGTCCCTCGCCATATGATAAAGACATCATCGATATAGCGCCAATATTTGATTACATGCTCAGACCAAATTGAGGTGTGTTGTGACCTGAGGACATGCTCCTCCCACCAGCCCACATGGAGTCCAGCGTAACTGGGGGAAAAGCATGCCCCCATAGCCACACCACGTAGCTGCTGGAATACCACATTATTAAAAATAAACACATTGGTATAAAGGCACCAATGTACCAGTTTGATCAACATCTCATTGTGGCGGTATAGTTCAATAGGTCGTTTACCCCAAAAATATTTCACGGCTCTCAATCCGTCTGAATGTGCAATGCTGGTATACAAGGTGGAGATGTCCATGGTAAGGAACAGGTATTCTTCCGACCACTCACAATTACTCAACTGAAATAAAGTCAGTTTTATCTTTGATGTATGCTGGTAAGCTCGTGACAAAGTCTTGGAGGTAAAAATCCACATATTTCGACGTGTTTTCAAAGGTACTATTGATAGATGAAACAATTGGTCTACCAGGAAAGGGTGATTCATTTTTGTGTACCTTCGATATGAAATAAATATTCGGCAATACAGGAAATTCTTTGTTGAGAAACTTGAATTCATCACGAGAGATGAGCCCTTCTTTTTTCCATTCGTTTAATTCATCCTTGTAGTTTTTTTGTATGTTTCTCAGTAGTGCCATATTGATTTTCTCATAACACGTATTGTCATTGAGGTTGCGATATGCCTCTTTGATATAATCTTTTTTGTCCCACAAGACTACATTTCCACCATTGTCCGATTTATTAACAACGACAGTGTTGTTCTTCTTAAGTTTATTCATTAATACTGCCTATTGTTTAGTATGAACATTAGGTGGTATTTGATGTAGTTTGGTTCTGTGATGCAGTTTTTTCAATTCCTCAGTGACTCTGTCATGGTAAATATCAATGGCATCTCGATGCATATTCGGGACAAATGAAGAAACTGGCTTGAAAGGGTTCATGTTCGATTTGTTGATGTCAATTCCTTCTGCCTCCGCTAGTTCCTGTGTGCTACAAGCCTTGATGTCTTCACTATTGAGTTCATGTAGGGTCCGAACTAAGGGCATGTCTTTAACTTGCAATCCTTGAGTAGTGATGTTAGTCTTAAGCTCGTGTCTGTCTTTAGGGACCTGTACCAAGTTGTTTTTTATAGTAAAGTACTTTCTGAGTTTGATCTTCCTAATGAATTTATAGACATCCACACGTGTAGTGCAATATCCAAAATTGCTTTCAGGGCAGAAAGACAAACCTAGTGATAAAAGTTGTTTCTCAGCTTGATCTAAATCAATGTCAATAAGGTTGATAATAGTATTATCATTAATTGCTTGTTCTTCCTCCAATAGCGGTTCTGTTGCCGCTTTGGTTTTGTTCCTGAAGCCAGTGTTAGTTGACCCAAATCCCCTCGTTCTGCACCAGGGTTGCTGTCATCCAACTCCTCTTCACTTGAGACCAAACTGACATCAGACGTGGAAACATTGGAATCGCTAGCCGCCAAGTCCGGTTTCCTGGCATTAATCGTTGTTTTATTAATACCACTGCTTTTTTGTCTACGCAGATTATCGAACTTGCGTGCAAATGTAAAAATTTGCCTCTGTTCATAATCCTGTTTGTCTCGGGCAAACTTAAACGCCTTTCTTGTTTTTATCACTGCCTCTTGTTTTCTTAGCCGGTCATTCATATCTTTAATGCTTTTATCGATTAATTCTTTACTGCTTAAATACTCAGGTTTACTTAGTTTGTTGCTTATCCTTACTATTTCCTCTTTGTTTTTGTCGCGGTCAATCTTTGCATATTTTACCAATGAGCATACCAGGCGCATTGATGCCTCCAGATTACTCTCAGCCCACTCCTTCAAAAGGAGTGGGTTAGGACTATTAAACCTAGGCGCCAACATAATCCTTCAACCCCTGGCGATCCTTCCTGCTTCATGATATTTCTCAAGCGAGTAAATCTCCCACCATTTAATGAGTTCGCTTCGGGAGTTTTTTTCCAATGCTTTCATTAGACTTTTAACATCGTTATTGTCACTCGTATCATTTTTATTTTTTTTTTTATTCTTTTTATTTGCATTTTTAAACAACAGAAAACAATACAATCCACTGCAGTGTACATATAACATGTTATGGACGAGACTTCCGCCCACCACTTCACCACCAGTAATACTATAGACATGCTCCCTCACAAAGTGTTCGAACCCCATTCGAACCCCATGCGCTTGACCCAACCATCCGCCCACCCCCTCCCGCCGTACTGTCTCCCGACCCATCTATTTAGTCTAGCGTGCCCTACATGCCATCCGACCCGCATCCGTCCCCCAGCAATATCAGGGAATGAACTTGAAAATTACAGTTCTTGAAGCGTTGTCTGCGCCAACCAATGAGTAAAGGGTTCCCAGATATCCTTTGGCCTGGAACGCATCGGCATCATCTCCCAATATAGCGCTAGCTGCGACTGGCAATATACTACGCTTCGCACCCAGTCCCTGATATTAGGCGCTGTAGCCACCCCCCAGTGCATCGCAACTTGGCGTTTGGCTAGTAGGATAAGCATCGCTGGCAATTTCCGGTGTTTGGGCTTGACCATAGGCAATATACCTAGCAGTGTAGCCTGCGGGGTGCATGGGATCTGCAGACCAGTGATCGTTCCTACTATGTTTAACACTTTGACCCAGAATGCCGCCAGCGGGGGACAGTCCCACGCCATATGTATGAAGGTCGCCCCGCCTGCGCGACACCGCCAGCAAGCATCGGAATCTCTCAATCCCATGCGGTGGAGCCGGTGAGGGGTACGATATATCATATGAATATATTTAAAGTGTATCAGGCGAAGTCGGTAATTAGGGGATAGGACCCCCAAGAGTCTGCAGCATAGATCCCAGTGTTCATCAGAAATGTCGGAACCCAATTCCGCAGACCACAGCTCACGGGCCGCCGGGATCACCACAGGATGGCTAGATTGCATACGTTGGTACAATCTAGATATAAGCTTGCGCCCCGATTCCACCGCCAGCACGTTCTCCAGGGCTGGTAAATCTGGCGGAGGAGCCGGAAACGTGGGAAACAGTTTTTGACCTGTGTGGCGTAACTGGCAGTAAAGTAGCGTGTCTAACAGCGTCGGAGCCTCCTCGCCACACATCTGCTCCAGCGTGATGAAGGAACCCCCCGGGAACAAGTCACCCACCAGTGCGCATATTCTGCAGCGGGGCCCACATCGGGTTATGTCGCAGCGGCATCGATCCAGCATACAAGAGGTCCAGTCCAGCCCTGCGTCGCAGCCCATCCCAGGCCCATCGAAGTGCGTGCACCGGGTCTATGTCAGCGCATCGGCGTTTGTGCGGCGCATATAGGGCCACGGCGAGTGGCAACGGTGCCGCTCTATCAGTTTCTATCGCCACATGTGGCTGGAACGGCGTTGGGTGGACCCAGTGGTGTAAAAACTGTGCCTGCGCGCAGTAGGCGTAGAGCGGGAAATCCGGCGCCGCCAGGCCTCCCTGTCGCTGCGGGAGAGTGAGGGTCTCCCACGCCACCCTCGGCAGCCTACCGCCCCACGCCAGCTCCACCATCTGCGAGCGCAATTGGCGCAAAAAACTAGCAGTCAGGGGCAGCGGAATGTTCCCGAAGAGATACAAGAATTTCGGCAGGATGACCATCTTGGCCACCGCAATCCTGCCCGCCAGCGAAAGGGGCAAATGCTTCCAGCGGCCGACCCGCTCTTCGACCCAGCCCAGTGCACGCCCATAATTCTCCGACCATATTTGCTGCATATCAGTGCTGATACAGACCCCCAAGTATCGCACCGGTCCGTCCGCCCATTTCAGCGGGCAATTCGGGGAAAAGCGAGTCGTCCCGGCCGTCAAAGGTAGAATAACCGACTTCTCCCAATTTATGGTTACACCTGATAGCAAGCCATACTCTATCAATTCTCCTGTCATGGGCGAAAGGTTTTCCCGCGGGTCGGTTACATACAAGGTGATATCATCCGCGTACAGAGACACGGTCAGTGCCCTCGACGAAAAGCCTATGCCCCGGTTTGCATGGTGCTGTCGGATGCGAGCCGCCAAGGGCTCTGTGGCGATGGCAAATAGCAGGGGCGATAAGGGGCAGGCCTGTCTCGTACCCCTCCCGATGGCGAAGGGCGCAGAGACTAGCCCGTTGACCCGTACCCGGGCAGTGATGCTGGTGTACAACAAGCGAATATAGCCAATGAATGCCTCACTCATACCCATTCGCTGCAGCAAGGGAAACAGGAATCCCCACTCCAGGGAGTCGAACGCTTTTGTTGCGTCTAACAGCACCGCTACGGCTTGTACATGCGGGGCTAAGTAGTGCAGCACCCCAAATAAAGTTTGAAGATTGTGAGACGTAGAGCGGCCCGGCACAAAGCCCGATTGGTCAGGCCGTATCATGAGCGGCAGTACCGGTTGCAACCGCAATGCTAGCATTTTCGCGAAAATCTTTGCATCCGTATTAATTAAGGATAGCGGCCTGTAGGAATCGCAGTGTTGCGCGTCTTTATTTATTTTAAGAGGGCGATAATGACCGCCTCTCTCATCGATTCAGGGAGCACACCCGCTTCAACGGCCTCAGTATATACTGCCAGTAGCTTGGGAGCCAGCAGATCCGCATATTCCTTATAGAATTATGCCGGTAACCCGTCCGGCCCCGGCGCCTTCCCGGCCGCCAATGCGCCTATCGCCTCTTTAATGTCGTCTATTTCAAAGGGGCGATCAAAGTACCCCTTTTGGTGTGCATTGAACCAAATGAGCTGGATCGTATCAAAGTATCCCGACAGCTCCGACAGCAGCGGCGCACCCCGGGTGCGGTACAATTCTTTATAAAAAGTCCGAAACGTATCTAGAATTGTTGGAGGAGTATACGCATGCCCGCCCTCCGGTGTCGCCACTGAGGAGATGAAGGGGGATGGCCGCTGCGAACGCAGCAGTAGAGCTAGCGTCTTGCCCGGTCGGTCCCCCTCGCCATATCTGCGGGCCACCGCCTGTTTAGTCAGAAACTTAAGCTCCCTATCGGCTTCAGCCTGGTACTCCGTGAGCTTGGTGCGTGTTTCCGCCAGAGTTGACGCCGATAGGTCCGAACAGTACTGCACCTCCAGAGCATGCAGGCCGTCTTCCAGCCGCTTCAGCGTTCCCCTGATGGTCTTCAGCACCGCGGCCTGTCCCGCGATGCAGTGACCTCGTATTACCACCTTGAAAGCGTCCCACAGGGTGCCCTCCGACGCAACAGAGCCAGTGTTCTGTTCAAAATATTCCGTAACGCGTTGGTATATGTCTTCCCGAAACACCGGATCGGTCAGGGCCTGCGCTGGTAAGCGCCACGCGAAGGGCGTCACATATGGCTGCGGCACGCGTAGCATCAGTTCCACTGGTGAGTGGTCAGAAAGGGTGCGCGCCCTGTGCGCGACGTCCGACACCCATGCATGTACTGTGGGGTTAAAAGCCAAAAATCCAACTGGGACCAAGCTCCCCTGTGTGGGGTGAAGCAAGTGCCCTCCCGCCGCTCGGGGTGCAGAACGCGCCACGAATCTAATAGCTGATAGTCCGTCATTAGGCCACGGAGGAGGTCAGCCACATGCGGGTGATGCACGCGGGCCGCTCCCTCCCTGTCTAGTTCTTGCGAGATTACCGCATTGAAGTTGCCGCCCCACATGCATGCGCCCTCTCCCAGCGACTGTGTCTTGTGCCAGACGTGTCGGAAGAAATCAGGGTCGTCCGAGTTTGGGCCATATATGTTAACTAGTGTCATTGGCATGTGAAAAAGCTTCCCCTGCAATATTATGTAGCGCCCCTCAGTGTCGGCATGCACCCGATATGTTTGCCAGGGTAGGCCTCGTCGTATTAAAATGGCCACTCCCCGGGAGTAGCTGGAGTAGCCAGACGTGTGTATTTCGCCCCATCTAGCATGTCGAAGCCTCACCCCGGCTACTTGGGGCAAATGCGTTTCCTGCAGGAAACAGATGTCAACTTGGTGTCGTGTCAGATATGCATGGGTCAACCTGATCTTGCGATGGTCATTCAGACCACGAATATTCCAAGTAAAACAACGCAGCGCGGTCAGGTATGTGTGCGGTGGTGTTTCCTACGCAGCAATGGGTTCAGTAGCGGCAGCGCGCATGTGGTCCGCAGGTAGAGCTCTCGCTCTGGATTTCGTAACAACAAAAAAAACATGGCAGCGGTCAGCGGCAGGGCCACATCATCCTGTAGTATTACATACAAATGGTGCAGTGGAAGAAAACCAAACAACATTAACCAAATCCCCTCACCACCCACACCAACCCCCCAATCAGGTTGAGACACTCGCCCCCCCCCCCACCCCACCCAACAACTATATTGCATCAATGAAATTACGGGAATCATCCCTGTGAGGGCGTGGGTCACCGGCATACTTCCCTGTCCAAAAGGCGACAGGGTGGCCGAACATTACCGCCCATTAACATATATACTATCTGCCATCGGCGGGGTAAGCCCAACACCGATCCCCTCACAAGTTCTCAGTCAATGTACAAGAGTAGTCCCCGAACCTCGTATCCCTTGACCTCTCCGTTTCCCACGGCAGCCACGGCACTCTATAAGTTCAGAATCTCTGTAATAGAGCAACAAGTGATACGGTACAACCAAGCTGTCCGGCGTCTCTATACGTTTCAGTTCAACGGGTACATAAAATGTAGGCATAGTTACTCAACGTCGCTAAGCTGGTCATGCGGCGGTGTCCCCTGCCCGGAACGTTTGTCTCTCAGCGTCCGCTCCGCCTGTCTCGCAAATTTGAGTGCGTCCGTCGCAGCCGTGAAGACCATCGGTTTCCCCCCGTGGTGGACCCTTAACTTAGCAGGATATAACATCGCATATTTTGTCCCCACTTTCTGGAAGATCCGCTTCGCCGGGAGGAATTCACGCCTGGCGGCCTGCACAGCCTGAGTGAAGTCGGGAAACAGTGATATTGCCATGTTTTGGAATGTTAGCTCACCTCTCTCACGTGCCAGCCGTAGGATCGTGTCTCTGTCTCGATAGTTGAGGATCCTGGCAAGGATCGGGTGCGGCGGCGCCCCCGTCACCGGCCGCGGCCCCAGAGTGCGATGTGCCCTCTCAACCAGGAACATGGCCGACAGGGCCTCACCAAACAGGTCGCGGAACATCCCTTCAACGAAGTGCTCCATAGTGCCAATGTTCGTGGATTCCGCAATACCAATAATTCTCACGTTATTTCTGCGAGAGCGGGCTTCCAAATCTTCGTTGCGACTCTTTATCACCTCCAGGACCTTGTCCATGCGCAGCAGCTGCTCCCGGGTGTCACCGCTACTCTCTTCACAGTCGGCAACCCGCGCCTCTACCGCCGCCAGTCGTTCTTCGTGTTGATCCACCTTGTGCGATATTCCGTCCAGTCGTCTGGCCATGGAGTCCAACTTGCCGTCTATCTCTTTTAGGCAGCCCTTCAAATCCCGAAACATGCTCTTGACATCCTCGGCGTCCTGCGTCGGCTCTAGCTGCGTTTCAGGGACCACCGTCTGGGACGCTGGGACAGTTTCAGTGTCCTGAGCCATGTGCTTCCCAAACTGGAGCTTCCTCTGCTTAGCATCCGTCTTCCCCATGGCGCAGCAAAGGGGTCACACCATCAGAGTCTCAGCGGGAGGGTGGGTAGGAAAAAAGGGGCCAACAGAGTATTCACAGGCCTTCGAGTCCGGACCAAGTCACGGGCCCACTGTGCCCAATCTGCTCCTTCCCAAGGCCGCCCGGCCGTCTTCGCCGCCAGCGGGAATCTACAACGCACAGTCGGGCCCAGCAGGCCTGCAGCTCTCACCACGTGCGGGTCCGAGGCCGGGACAGGCCCTCCAAATGGGCACACCGCTAGTGACCCGCAGCTGGGGCGGCCGTACAGCGGGCACCCACTCCGCAGTCCCCGGATCCACCGTAGTTCGATAGGTATGCACCGGGCGGAGGCTGATGGAAGGCGCACTCCGCCACCCGGGTCACCGTCGAGGGTAGCAGGATTGGCGTCGCTCTCACAGCCCCAGGGCCGTCCCGTCAGTGCTCACGTAGATTGTCAGGAGGCGGGGAGATCGCCGCAGATTAGGGCCCCCCGGGCCATCCGGGGCGCCAGGGACCGCAGGATTCGTCCCCCCTCCGGCAGCCGCGGCCTTTTGCACGTCGTGTTCTGGCCCGCGACACGGGACTTGCGTAGCTGGGATCCCCGGCCGGGAGTCAGGAGAGCCACCGCCTGGGCTTCAAGGGAGCACCGCTTTCGGTCCGGATTGCAGGGATCGGTGCCGCTACGTCCGGGCACCCTCCGCCTCAGCGTTGTCGGGCCAGGATGTCGGCGTAAAACGGATGAACTGACGGATTTAGGCGTTCGGCCGGCAGAGCCCCGTTACACGGCGGCCATCTTGCAGCTCGGCTCGGCCACGCCCCCCGTCACTCGTATCATTAGTTCTACTGCCTCCTCCTCCTCCCTGTGGCACTTTAGGTAAATTGAGGAAAAGTTCCTCGGCCGCCAGCTCCCGTTCCCGTTCATTAGACATTGCACCAAATGTTCCTTTCAATTTGCATGAAATGGGCTGTTCTATTTTGAAAACAGTACCTGTACTGGCATATTCATATATATATATTCACTGAAAAAAACACAGGTTTCAGGGACGTTATAGTTAGTTGGACATTTCACTCATACAAAACCAGAGAAATTAGGCCGTTATAGTTAGTTCAGCTAACGATAACTCGCGTCCCTGCAATGCACTGCTGATGACATCACATATTACATCATTCATGACATGGCCAGTGACATCACTGATGACATCACTGATGCCATCTCAAATGACATCACTGATGACATCACTGATGACATCATCCAGTGACGTTGTGTTTTTATAAAGTTTAAATATGTTTTATATATATATGCCAAGGTGTATTGAAGAATGAGTGGGTGTATAAGTGTCAGGATGGATGATTTAGTAGGTGCGTGACTGACTGTATAAGTGAGTGAACAAATGTGTCATACTGAATGCATGGGTTAGTGACTGATACAGACATTCACACAGTTTAGTTTGTCAGTTGGTGTGAAAGCGGTTGCATGGGTTGGTGAGTAGCTAAATGAGGATCTATATGGGTTATTGATTGTTTGTCTCAGTATCTGTATGGGTACCTGAGTGTCTGTGTGGGTGGGTGGGGGGTGTGACTCTGTGCATAGATGTGTGAGTGGATGATTCACTGGGTGTATGGGTTCAAGAGTGCATTTGTGAAGGGCTGTATGGGTGGGTGAGTGTGTGTATGGGTCTGTTGGTGAGTGAATGGATGCCTCATTGGTACATATGTGGGTAACTGCATACGTGAAAGGCAGTTTATGTGAGTGTTGGAGTGTAGAAATGACTAAATGTGAGAGTGAGTGATTGTGAGAGTGGCTGTATCGATCAGTGTGTGCTTGTATTAGTTATTGTATAAGAGTGTAAGTATGTGTTAGTATATGTTTGAATAAGTGAGGTGGTGTGTGTATAACTGACTAGGTGAGTAAATGGGAGTGTGATTGATTCTTTGC
This sequence comes from Triturus cristatus, assembly GCF_964204655.1. Lineage (NCBI taxonomy): Eukaryota > Metazoa > Chordata > Amphibia > Caudata > Salamandridae > Triturus > Triturus cristatus. The sequence continues at coordinate 819,344,074 of NC_140586.1, read as the reverse complement.
ATGACTGACTAGGTGTGTGAGTAACTCTATGGATGAGTGGCGGTGTGTGAGTGTCTGTATAGCTATGTGAGTGCATATGATAATGCCGTATTGATGGTTGACTGCATGTATGAGTGACTGTATGGGTGAATGAGTGGATGTGTGTGTAGACCTAGGAATTAGTGAATGGGTATGTATTAACTGGTATTGGTGTGTCTATAGTTTCGAAAATGGTAGTCTATATCAAAGGTTATATTTGTATATGAGGAGGTGCATCAGATTATCACGTGGATGATGTCATCAGTGATGCCATTTGAGATGTCATCAGTGATGTCATCAGTGATGTCACTGACCATGTCATGAATGATGTAATATTTGACGTCATCAGCAGTGCATTGCGGGGGCGCGAGTTGTAGTTAGCTGAACTGACTATAAAGGACAAATTTCTCTGGTTTTGTACGAGTGAAATGTCCAACTAACTATAACGTCCCTGAAACCTGTGTTTTTTTTTCACTGAATTTCAAAGGTTTTTTAAATGCTAATTTCTAACTATAACGTCCATGGAACCTATGGTTTTTTCAGTGAATTTCAAAGGTTTTTTAAATGCTAATTTCTAACTATGCCTACAAAGGTAGGACATGTGAAGAAAGAGGAAGAAAAGCGCAGAAAGAAGCAAGACAAATGCAGATAGAGGCAACAGAAGTCTAGAAAGACGAAGAAATGTGCAGGAAGAAGCAAGAGATGTGCAGAAAGAACCAACAGAACAGCAGAAAGTCCTCCTGTGCCCCCAACGTTTTGCTGACGGGTACTGGTGGTAACTGACTGTCTAACCAGGCCTAGAGCCAGTGCTATTTTAAAAGACACTTAGAATACAGTGAAAACACCTACATACACTTGAGAACACTATGCGTTAGGGTACCCCTGTGATTAGCATGACCTCCTCTGTATTTGCCATGAGTTAGTGCCTGGGTCATTGCATGAGTACATGAGTAGTGACTGGATGATTAGACTGCTACAAGGAGAGTGCATGGTGATTATAAGTGCTTGGATTTTGGCAGAGTGATTGGATAAGTACATGATGCTGGATGGGTGATTGGAGGAGTGCATGGGTAGTGACGGAAGGATTTCTGGAGTGCATGGGTACTACCTGGGTAATTGGAGGAGTGAATAAGTAGTGTGTAGGTGGTTAGAGGTCTGCATGGGAAGTGCTCAGGGGATTGTAGCAGTGTATGTATTAGTGCCTGGGCCATTGCATAAGTACATGGTGCTGGCTGGGTGATTCGAGGAGTGCATGGGTAGTGACAGGGCGATAGCTGGACTGCATGGGTAGTGCTCAGGGGATTGTAGCAGTGCATGTGTTAGTGCCTGGGTCATTGCATGAGTACATGGGTACTGACTGGATGATTAGAGTACTGCAAGAAGAGTGCACGGTGAATCCCTGGGGGCCAACTAGCCCACCAGGTACCTCCAGTAAGCGCCACAGAGCTGCGTTGCAGAGAGGTGGTCGGAGGCCACACCCCTTTTTACACCTCTCTGCAACGCAACTCTCTGGTGCTTACTGGAGGTACCTGGTGGGTTATTTGGCCCCCAGGGACCCTCAGGATTCAAGGGGATTTAATCCCCCAATTTAAAACGCACCATAGGGCGCATTTGCACACTTGTCACATCAGGCCACGCTCCCTCCCTGCACCACTGTGCAAACGCGCCCCCTGGTGCGTTGTAAATTGGGGGATTAAATCCCCTTGAGTCCTGAGGGTCCCTGGGGGGCAACTAGCCCACCAGCTACCTCCAGTAAGCGCCACAGAGCTGCGTTGCAGAGTGGTGTAAAAAGGGGCGTGGCCTCTGAGCTCCTCTCCATAACCCAGCTCCCTGGCACATACTGGAGGTACCTGGTGGGCTAGTTGGCCCCCAGGGACCCTCAGTATTCAACGAAATTAATTCCCCAACTTACAACGCGCCAGGGGGCACATTTGTTGAGTGTTGCAGTTAGGGGGCGGGGCCTCCGCCGCAATGCCGTTTTTTATTTATATTTTACAACGGGGACTCTGTGGTCCCCCCTTCTTTTACATTAGTTGGGGCCCTGGGGACACAATCCCCCCGGGTCTGCTCTTTTTTTTATTTAAAAAAACGGGAAGGGGGCCCCCAGGCCAATATCGGCCCCGGGGACCCCATCCCCCGGGGCATGGCCACATTTTTTTAAAATTATTATTTCTAAAGGAGGGGGGCTGAGTGGCCCCCATCCTTCGGCCTCTAGTGGCCCCTGGGACCCCATACTACAGGGCTGTGCCTCATTTTATTTTAACTTATTGATGGAGGGGGCCACTTCTGGCCCCGGGGACCTCATCCCCCAGGTCCAGCCGTTTCCGTTGGGGACCGTGGGGGGAGCCCCAATGCCCCAATGGTCCCGCCGGCTCCCCGCCTCCTGCGGGAGCCGGCATTGCTTTTCCACACGGGGAGCTGCTAGCATGCAGCTCCCCTTGTGGAAAAGCAATGTGGTTTGGATTTTGTAAGTGAGAGCAGGAAACCTGCTCTCGCTTACAAAATCCAAACCAGTCTTTGCTATGACAGGCTCCCGCTCTGCCATAGCAAACAGCAGTGTCCCGTGGGTAGGTACCCTGGGACACTGCAGGAGCCGGCCCTGGGGGGTGGCAGTCCCCCAAGGCCATTAAGGGCTCCAGGAGTGGGGGCGCGCGGCCCCCATCCCAATGTGTTTGAAGCCCCGGGAGGTGGTGGTCCCCGGGGGTTGGGGGTCCGTAACAGACCCCCAAAATTAAATATCGTGCCCTCCCCCCACATTTGTTTTAAATTAAATAAAGAGCCCCGGGGAGGTGGTGATCCCCGGGTCTGCGGGGGGGCTGCATGCCCCCCTGCAACTCATAAATGAAGCCCCGGGGAGGTGGCGGTCCCCGGGGCAGTGTGGGGGGATTGGGACCCCCCACACATTTTTGTCAGTGCCCCCGGGCCCTGGCCCACCCAGGGGGCTTAAATATAATGAAGTGCAGGAGCCCGCACTTCGTTTTTTTTTTCTCGGCCAGATTCGCGACCCCAGCGCGAATTCGTCCGATTTTTTTTTTTTTTAAATGCTTTTTTTGGCTCTGTGGGTCCTTGTGGGACCCGCTGAGCAGGCCTAGGGGGTCAGGGTGTTTCTACCTACCTTGTTTTTTCACTTTGTTTCACTGTTTTCTTGTGACTTATTCCAACTTCCTGGTTTGGAATGTTGGCAGCCAATCACAGTGAAGCTCGTGTTCGGGAGGCTTTGCGAACCCACCGCGGCCATAGATATCGAAACTTTTTCTTTTTCGAATTTCTCAGGAACTACTGAACGGATTTACACCATTTAACACAAGCATTGGCATAGCCATTAGGTCTCGCCTTTGGGACCTTATAAGTGTATAGCCATGCAACACTTGATGTGGTTGCACCAAGGATAGTGTGCTGGATAACTAAACACTTATAAGGTCCCAAAGGCTGGACCTATTGGCTATGCCAATGCTTGTTATTCATTGCAGATGTGGGATGCTGGCCTACTTTGCCATGCTGATTGCATGACCGTCTCTGTCTGTGTTTTCATTAGGTTGGGTTACTTTTACACCTCGTAGTCATTCCCCCCTGCATTGTAGCGGTGACGAGTGCTATATTTGATAGGGAATGTTGTTTTCTGGTTGCCATGCTCCTACATAAATCTGTGTGCATGCTACAGTGGTGGCACTGCATGCAAAACAAGCTTTTTGACCATTTCATCCCAAGAGTATGTTAAATGGGATAAATATGCAGGGGTCCTTGTAAGGTACGAGATGTGCGCATCGCTGATAATCACCTTTATTTATTTGCTGGTCCTGTTATTGCAGCCACCACGATCTACAGGGCCGAGCATGGTTTATCAATAGCTCTCCTTCGAAGCTTTTCTAAAGCCAGTGCACTGTCTGTCACCATCAAGGCACCAAATCCCCAACCCCTAGTGGAGTTGCAAGAAAGTTTTAGTCCCTACAAACGTGTCCTGTGTGATCGGTTGTAGGAATTTCTGCCTGAATGTAGTAGACGACTGTTCAGAATAATTGATTAGATCTAATTGCATAATTTATTTGTTCCTCTGTTTATTTGCATTGCTCTATGCGCCGTGGAATTTCAAACTCCATATTGGAAATATCACTGACACTACCAGTATGCTTAATGTAACATTTAGTGAAATTCCAGATGTTACAAGTACCTATTAGAAACAAGGCGATACAGAGTATACTACATTTTGAAGTACTAAAAAAAAAAAAAAAAAATCTATATTTTTTTCTGAAGTGACATGTCTTCAGCATTGTGGTGTCAGAAGTTGAACTTGAAAGTAGATCTTTTTGTCGTTTAAGTCTGCCTCTAGCCTCCTTCCACAGGCCAGCTGATTAAGAGCGCTTCCAGCACGGGAATGAATCTCTCGTTACTGTTTGCGTCCTTCTCGGAACCCGTAGTCCTTGCCAGCAAGCAGCAGACGCTGTAGCTACATAGCAAACCAAGCATTGGCATAGCCAATAGCCGCAAAAATATAAATAATTAAAGTGAGTGCGGGATTCCTTGAGGGCGCCGCGTGTGGTGTCAGTAGTTGAAAGTAGATCTTTTTGTCTTTCAAGTCTGTCTCTAGCCTCCTTCCACAGGCCAGCTGATTAAGAGCACTTCCAGCGTGGGAATGAATCTCTTGTTACTGTTTGCGTCCTTCTCGGAACCCTTAGTCCTTGCCAGCAAGCAGCAGACGCTGTAGCTACATAGCAAACTAAGCATTGGCATAGCCAATAGCCTCAAAAATATAAATAGATAAAGTGAGCGCGGTGTCCCTAGCGGGCGTGCGCTCATAAAAGTAATAAAAACGTCACAAAAAATGTCACGGGGTGGGAACAGGAAACTGACGTGACAAAGCTTCTGATAAGAAGCTTGGTTGCCATGACAATAGAAAGCTATTGTCACAAGACAAGGCGAGACCTAAAAAAGTCTGAACCAAGGGCTACCTTTTTGCCAAATTTGGTGTAATTCCGCTCAGCAGTTCGGGCTGTTGTCTAAAGTTTCCTATGAAAAATAACATGGGGAAAACACTTTTTGGGACCCCTTTTTTCTCGGCCCCCGCTTGATGATTCACCCCAAAACTTTCAAGACAGGAGCTGACCGGAGCGCCCCACTAGTTTTGAAAATTTCACGAATATTTGTCAACCGGCGCTAAAGTTATTGGGAAAACAAAAAACGCTTTTTCTATGAAAACTAGGTCCTAACTATACCTACTGGCGACCGCCAGTAGGTAAGATATATATATATATATATATTCACAGAAAAAACCATAGGTTTCACACACGTTATAGTTAGGAATTAGCATTTAAAAAACCTTGCAAATTCACTGAAAAAACCATAGGTTTCACACATGTTATAGTTAGCGGAAATTTTACTGATAAAAAACCAGTGAAATTCCCCCGTTATAGTTAGTGCAGGCAACTATAACTCACGCGACCGCAATCCTCTGCTGATGCTAATACTGTATTTAGACACTTATTTACCCATGTCTTCTTCCATACATTTTTAGCTATACATATATTACAAATATTTTTTTTTCATAAAGACACATATGTCATCAGCAGAAGATTGCGGTCGCGTGAGTTATAGTTGCCTGCACTAACTATAACGGGGGAATTTCACTGGTTTTTTATCAGTAAAATTTCCGCTAACTATAACATGTGTGAAACCTATGGTTTTTTCAGTGAATTTGCAAGGTTTTTTAAATGCTAATTCCTAACTATAACGTGTGTGAAACCTATGGTTTTTTCTGTGAATTTGTACGGTTTTTTAAATGCTAAGTTACTTTACGCCATTAGTGGCGTGCGCGCCCACTTAACGCAGTTTGTTCCGTGCGCGCACGGTGCGCTTCGCACACCGTGCGTGCACAGTAAGCACGCGGTGCTTACTGTGCTTACGGTGCTTATAAGCCATGCACAAATGGTGCCCTTCGGGCACCATTTGCACACGGGGTGGAGAGAGTGTGGATAATTTTTTCTTTGATTATTTTTGTTAAAAATATTGTGGTTTTTTACACCTCAGATAAGCCCTGCACATTTGGTGGCCTGCGGCCAGCAAAAGAACAGGGGGTGGGGAGAGTGTGGATAGTGTTTTTTAAAAAATATTTTTTACCGTACGCGTACGGTAAGCGTAATCGGCGAAATTAGCGAAAAAAAAAAAATGGCTTTTTTGGCCTTGGGGGGTCTTGGGGGACTCCCTCATCATGGCTATGTGTGTGTGAGCTGTCAAAACAGCTCCTTTACATGTGTATTGGTTTTATTTAACTACCTAACTCTCAGTGCGAGAGAGAAAATGGCGGCCGCCGCTTCCTGGTTTCGGCCGATTCGAATGTTTACTAAGATCTAAGAGCCAATCAGAATCGCGCTCGCGCACGCCACCGTACGCGTACGGTAAGCTTACGGTAAGCGTACCGTAAGCTGGCTCAGATATATATATTGATTTAAAGGCTATTTTCTCAGAATCTACTGAACAGATTTACACCAAACCTACAAAAGGCACTTCCTTGACCTAGGGACTACCTCTCTGCCAAATTTCTAGTAATTCTGTTCAGCCGTTCGGGCTGTAGCCCTGTCTAAAGGTCCTATGGAAAAATGCATGGGAAAAACGCGTTTTTTGGGACCCCCCTTTTATCTCAGCCCCCGCTTGACGAATCCCCCCGATTTGGCAGAGAGGTAGCCATAAGGTCACGGAAGTGCCTTTTGTAGGTCTGGTGTAAATCTGTTCAGTATTTCCTGAGAAAATAGCATTTAAAAGCATATATATATGTGGGCGGAGCCTAACCACACATCTCATCCTGAGATCTGATTGGCTGTCAGCACTTCATCCAAGAAGTGTTGGCAGCCATCTTGGGACCAATATACATGATAGCACCTCATTAAAAAACATTGCAGTTAATAGAAGGTTTTAAGACTTTAGTTACATTATAAATCATTTGGTGATGGTACCATACTCATTTTAGGAATTGTGGTATGTTCTAAGGTGATTTCACCATGTGAAAAAGCCTTCTGCTGGGATATCATGATTGAGAGAAAAATATTTTCTCATGCTTTTACCACAGAGGTTTGGAAGGTGATCTATAAGCTAAACTGAGAGCTTATTTTCTGTAAATTCACATTATCTTTCTCAGTCATGTGAGAATGAAGTCTGACATTCTCAGTAAAACATGTACATCCAACAAGGGCAGAGACTGTCAGTTGATTCCTTTGTGTTCTACTGCAGCTTCCCAGAGTGTTCCAAAGAACTACTAGAGCGCTAACAGTCCTACTTATGGTAAACGTATGGCACACCTGAAGCCATCTTGCTTGGAATAAACTGGTAACACTTAAAACATTTAATTTAAAAAGGAACAAAATGAGGGGGTTCATTTTTCGATAAAAAGTATGATTAGTGCTGCAGAAAAAAAATAAGGGCACATTTTGAGTGACTTCTCAAATCCTCTTCTATTTCATTAAAAAATTCTGACATGCAGACTGAAACATGCACTTTTAATACCAGGAGCAGACTTCCATGGTGAACAGTAGTTTTACTACAGTGATCTAATGAGCAACTAGAGTGCTAACATTCAGAATTTATGGCAAATGTGTGACATATCTGAATACCTTCATGATGGAATCAAAGTAAAAAACTGAAAGCATTTCCTACTGAGGAGACTGCAGTACATGAGGAAATTAGGAAACTTCATAACAAATAAATCTCCCAAGATGGCCACCGGAGACAAAAGAGCCCAAATGTAGCCCAAAATCACCCAGATGTAGCCCAAATATAGCCCAATGACAGAAGTGTGCAAAACACTTATTATTTTGTGTTTTTGCAGTGTGATATAGTGCAGACTTGTGAGGTATTGGAGTGCTTTACATGAGCATTGGTTACATCACACAAGAACAAATTCATTTTGGTTGTAGACATGGGGAGACTAAGTGATTTGACCAGAATCACAGAATGTCGAGCTGAAGCAGAAACTTCAACCTGGTTCCCCAGTTGCAAAGTCTGCAGTTCTGGAAGTAACACCACATCCTCTCCCCTAAGTGCAACATTTAATCAAGTGGTCAACTGGATAAAAAAACATAAAGATAACAAATAATTTAAAAGTGCCTTGTCGCTATTTGAAAACTCAGAAAATATGTCCTTATTTTAGTCTTTTAGAGCACTAACCATAATTTTGATGCCAATAAGACCCTCTCATATATGTAATTTCTAAAGGAAATGCTCTAGGTATTACAGTTTTGATTACATCGAGATGATGTCAGGCGTTCCACACTTTTGTAATAAATATAGAATGTTAGCAATCTAGTTGTTCATTAGGATACTGTTGAGAGGCAGAGGCCAGGGGCACGGACTCTGAAAATTAAAGGCAAGTAGGAGGGTGCAAAGGCAACAATTTAACCACACTGAGCAGGCAGGAAGGGCCGTGGAAGCACAACAGACTATGGAGGGCAGTGGAAAGGGGGGCAGGGGCAACAAACCAACAATACAGGACTTGCAAGAGAGGCTGTGGCAATGTAATAGACCATTGTGGGCAGAAGGAAGAGGCAATGGTAGTACAACCATACATGCCAACAGACCCGATTCAGCCAGGAAACGTCCAATGTTTTTAAGCTCAAATGGGCTTTATTTGATCTGTCTCCTGTCTACAATATCCTCTTTTTCAATGTAACTCAAAGGGGAAAATCAATACCCTAGTTTTTTTTCAAAATCTCCCACTTACCAAGTTCAAAATGTTCGCAAGTATGGTATATTGGATCATAGAAGGAAATGGGATAGGGACATGGACTTGGATAACAGAGGACAGGAGGGACATGGAGAGGTGCACCAAACTGACCCTGCAGGGCAGGCATCAGGGTTTGCAGCAGCACAATACACCACACAGGGCATGCAGGACGGGAGTGCAGCACAACAATCCATAGAAAGCAAGAGGGAGGGGACAGGACCATGCACATGGACAACAGAGAACAGAGGGGCAAGAGGCAATGGTAGCTAGCTGACCATAATGGACAGACAGGAGAGAAAGCTGCAGCATAACAGACCATAAAGGGCAGGAGGGACGGATCAGGGGCATTACAATGGAACAGACAAGCCAGGAGGGAGGGAGTAGGGGTCTGAACATGTAAACAGAGGGCTGGGGGCAAGGGGGCAGGGCAGGAGCAGCAAGATAGCCATGGAGGTCAGGCAGGATGGGCACTAGAAGCAAGACACACCATGAAGAGCAACAGTGAGACTGATGGCATACACACAGACCATGGAGGGAAGGTGGGAGGGGGTCAGGGGCAGCTAACTGACCACACAGGGAAGGTGGGAGGGGCCATGGCAGCACAGAAGACCATGCATGGCAAGTGGGAGGGTTAGTGGCAGCACAATGGCTATGATGGGCAAGAAAGAGGGTGCAGGGGCATGCACAAAGGACAATGGAGGATAGAAGGGAGGGTCAGGACCTGTGCACAGACAAGAAAGTTCAGGGGAAGGGGCCTCACAACAGACCACACGGGGCAGGCAGGAGGAGCAGTTGCAGCACAACAGACCAGGGCCAAGAAGGGTGTGGCAGTACAATGGACCATGTAGGACAGGAGGAAGAGGATAGGGGCATGGCATGTGGACAGGCAGGGTGGAGGTGGCAGGGACAGGTTACAGTCATCTGACAATGCTAGGCAGGTGGGAGGGGAGTGGCAGCTCAACAGAACACTCAGAGTAGATAGGAGTGGCAGGTCCATGGGACATGGTGGGCAAAAAGGATGGAGCAGGGGCATGCACAAAGCCATCGGAGGGCAGGGAGAAGGAGAATAGGGGCAGCAAGCTAAGCACAGAGTTTAAGCTGGAGGTCAATGATGGGGCATAGAATTGGGCAATGGAGGGCAGGAGGAGTGGACTGGTACATCATACTAAATTGAGGGCAGTGGCAGCACATCAGACCATGCATGGCAGGAGGGAGGAGGCTAGTCTATGGATTCACAGAACAGAGGATAGGGATGAGGGGGATGGGGCAGCAAGCTAACTGTTCAGAGAAGGTGGGTATTAGGAACTTTATTGTTTTTAAAACATTGTGTCTGTGCGAACTACTTAAAATATGAACAAGTATGCAGCATAATCTCACTTTTATTCAGGAAGAAGAGGACGTTTGTGACTGTGACTCCGGGCTCACTTGGCAGAAACACCCCCTGACCCTCCACCCCCTATCGCAAAATGTAATGCCCGTGAAAAGGGTAGGTGAACACAGTGTTATATAGAACATAGTCCTGAGAGCACGATTGAAAATGAAAACTAGATATAGTGTATGGTATAAACTATGCACCAAAAAGTGTGATATAAGATGAACCGGGCGTGAAATATAATATGCAATACATTGTGCGGAATGACAGATTCATTGGAGAGCGCGAGATAGCACAGGCACTAGCGCGTGCTATGCGATATGCGCCTTGGAGTGTAATATGCACAGGGCAGTGTTGTGTAACCTAACTAGTCTCTAAAGTTGTAATATAAAATATGTGCTGGGGAGTGTAACGTTGCATATGCACTGTGACAAAGATATGGATCCCAGATTGTAATATGTATGGCATAGCACTGTGCGTTATAACATAGGCATCGAGGAAGGCACGTTAGATGGGGCAATATAACCCGTGCGAAGACAAGTGTGGCATGACATATTCATGGGGTGGTGTTACAGTGCACATGGGCTAGAGAGTGTCATAGCATATGCACTAGCTAGTGGAATACAACACAGAGGTGTGTGGCACTCGGCAGGCAATGGTGGGTGTAACACAGCATTGGGCTCTGTCAGGAGCGCGCTGTGACTCTCAAGTTATGTTCGTCCCCTTTCCAGAGAGTAAAATAAAAAGTATTACACATCCGGCAGTGGATGTGTGTTTTATTAACCATGAGGGGGGTTTCTTGCATAGTTTTGGTCGAATTTTTGTCGAATCCCCTTTGAATGGCTTGGTGTGCATGTGTATTAAATGTGCCCGTCAATAGCTACCCATGTTTGTATAAATAAACGACAAGGGTGTCTACCGGGATTAGGCACGGTAGGGCATCAGACATGTCAGAGCTTCACTAGTGGTGTAAATACATTCCACGTGGATTCATTGCATGCATAGTCGCCTTTTTATGAATATCACGCAAATCGTCATGGTGATGGTTTGTCCAGCATGTCCTAGTTGTGTCTATAAATATATATTTTTTAAAAATAATAAAAAACAGTGGCCGGCCCTGGGGATTGGGGTCAAAAAAATATAATTAGGAGACAAGCCCTGGGGGATGGGGTCATCAGGGCCAATAAATTAGAATAAGAAGGGGAACCACTCAGCCCCCCTTCTTAAAAAATTAAAATAAATAAAAGACTGGCATCGTGCCGGAGGCCATGCCCCCTCCGTGCAGCACTCTGCAAACGCGCCCCCAACAGGCATCTCCAGTATGCGCCAGGGAGCTGCGCTGCAGACAGGTGTTCTGAGGCCAAGCCCCTTATTACACCTCTGTGTAACGCAGCTCTGTGGCACTTACTGGAGGTACCTAGTGGTCTAGTTTGACCCTAGGGACCCTTAGGATTCAAGGGGACTTAATCTCTCAACTTAGAACAGCCACAGGGTGCGTTTACACAGTGGTGAAGGGAGGGGACGGGGCCTGAGGTGACGTGTGCAAACACGCACTATGGCACGTTTTAAATTGGGGATATAATTTCCCTTCAATACTGAGGGCCCCTGGGGGCTAACTAGCCCACCAAGTGCTTCCAGTAAGCACCACTGAGCTGCATTGCAGAGAGGTGGTCCAGGCCGTGCCACTTTTTACACCTCTCTGCAACGCAGCTCTGTGGCACTTACTGGAGGTACCTAGTGGGCTAGTTGGACCCTAGGGACCCTCAGGATTCAAATGAACTTAATCTCCCAACTAAAAACGGACACAGGGCGTGTTTACACAGTGGTGAAGGGAGGGGACGGGGCCTGAGTTAACGTGTGCAAAAACGCCCTGTGGCCTGTATTAAGAGGTAGTTTTAATCCCCATGCCCTATTATATACTAGGGGCTTACAGAGGAGGTCATGCTAATTACAGGGGGACCCCAACGCATAATGTTCCCTAGTGTATGTAGGTGTTTTCACTGTATTCTAAGTGTCTTTTAACATAGCACTGGCTCTAGGACTGGTTAGTCAGACTCAGTTACCACCAGTATCCGTCTGAAAAAGTTGAGGGTACAGGATGGTTTTGCAACATGGCTTCTTTCTGCTCTTCTTTTTGTTCTTTCTGCACGTTATCCTTCTTCCTGCACTTATCTTCGTATTTGAGGACTTCTGTTGCTTCTTTCTGCACTTCTTTTGTTTCTTTCTGTGCATTTTTTCTTCTTTCTTCACATGTCCTATCTCTGTAGGCATAGTTAGAAATTAGCATTTAAAAAACCTTTGAAATTCACAGAAAAAAACATAGGTTTCAGGCACGTTATAGTTAGGAATTAGCATTTAAAAAACCTCAGAAATTCACTGAAAAAACCATAGGTTTCAGGGGTGTTATAGTTAGCTGGACTTTTCACTTGTACAAAACCATTGAAATGACCCCGTTACAGTTAGTTCAGCTAACTATAACTCGCGCGCCCGCAATGCACTGCTGATGACGTCACATATTACATCACTCATGACATGGTCAGTGACATCACGCATGACATCACTGATGACATCTCAAATGACATCATCCTTGTGATAGAGTGGCAGATCTCCTCTCACCCTAATATAACCTTTGATACACACATTCAAAAATAGAGATTAAAATTTTCAAAACAATGGACATGCCAATACCAGTTACAACAACCTCTTCAGTAATTCTAAGATCCACATACACATCCACTCATTCACCAACAGTCCTATACAGTCACTCATACATGTACTCACTCGTCATATGTACTCATACACCTATACATCCTGTTACACAATGCCACTCATCCATAGAGTTACTCACACACATAGTCACTCATGCTAATAAAGAATCAAACATACATTTACTTGCATATACAGTTATACACACACCACCACACTTACTTCTACAGAAACTTACACATACTTAGTCTTTTAAACAATCACTTATAGAAACACATACTTATTCATACAGGAAATCTTTCAATCTCTCACTCTCACATATACTCACATATATACACCAATAGTCACATATACTAGTTTAAAACATATATAGTTACTCATAAAGACGCTATTGAGACAGTCATTCACTCACTAACACACCCATACACACACTCATCCACCCATAAAGTCCTGCACACATGCTGTGTTCAACACATACAAACAGTGAGTCACTCATTCATGCACCTATGCACTACGTAATACCCCCCACCGAACCATGCAGACACTCAGACTGATACTCAAAAAACCAACTAATAACCTATATAGACACCCATGTAGCTACTCACCAACCCATGCAGCCACTTATACACAAAGTGAGAGACTGATACAGATATTTACATATTTAAACATTACTCACTAAGCCATGTATTCACTATGATACACTTAGTCAGTTACACAATCAATTTTTCCAAAACAAATCATCCATTTAGACACTTATATACCCATTTATTCTTCCATCGACCTTGAGATATACATATATAAAACTTATTTAATTTTCAGACAAACACACATTCACTGGATGATGTCATCAGTGATGTCATCAGTGATGTCATTTGAGATGTCATCAGTGATGTCATGAGTGATGTCACTGACCATATCATGAGTGATGTAATATGTGACGTCATCAGCAGTGCATTGCGGGCGCGCGAGTTATAGTTAGCTGAACTAACTATAACGGGGGAATTTCAATGGTTTTGTACAAGTGAAAAGTCCAGCTAACTATAACACCCCTGAAACCTATGGTTTTTTCAGTGAATATATATATATATATATATCGGGACTCTTCAATGTACAGCTGCAGTGCGTAGCTTCCTGCTAATAAAAGGTTGGAAACCCACTTCCTCATGGAGTGACGTCTCTGAAGTATCGGGGCACTTGTAGTGATGTTGTACGCGGCGGCTTCAGCCGCGAGAGATGAACCACCCGCTTTGGAATATGAATGCGGGGCTGCTGACTGCCATCTGACAGTTTGAATGCAGCACAAGGAAGCTGCAATTAGAGGCTAATCACTGTGTCTGTAGCCCACTGGAGGGCAGAAAAAGGAAATAAAGGCAAAAATAACTGAGTTCTAGTGACAAACCCCACTGAAGGGAAAAAGCAAACTACAGCTACCAGCATGCAACTCACCAGGGAGTGCATGCGGATTGGATAAATATGGCTGGAGATTTTTGTCACTTGATGGTTGCCACCCTATGAAAAAGCAGCGTGAGCTTCGAAACGCGTCGGGACTCTTCAATGTACAGCTGCAGTGCATAGCTTCCTGCTAATAAAAGGTTGGAAACCCACTTCCTCATGGAGTGACGTCTCTGAAGTATCGGGGCACTTGTAGTGATGTTGTACGCGGCGGCCTCAGCCGCGAGAGATGGACCACCCGCTTTGGAATATGAATGCGGGGATGCTGACTGCCATCTGACAGTTTGAATGCAGCACAAGGAAGCTGCAATTAGAGGCTAATCACTGTGTCTGTAGCCCACTGGAGGGCAGAAAAAGGAAATAAAGGCAAAAATAACTGAGTTCTAGTGACAAACCCCACTGAAGGGAAAAAGCAAACTACAGCTACCAGCATGCAACTCACCAGAGAGTGCATGCGGATTGGATAAATATGGCTGGAGATTTTTGTCACTTGATGGTTGCCACCCTATGAAAAAGCAGCGTGAGCTTCGAAACGCGTCGGGACTCTTCAATGTACAGCTGCAGTGCATAGCTTCCTGCTAATAAAAGGTTGGAAACCCACTTCCTCATGGAGTGAAGACTCTGAAGTATCGGGGCACTTGTAGTGATGTTGTACGCGGCGGCCTCAGCCGCGAGAGATGGACCACCCGCTTTGGAATATGAATGCGGGGCTGCTGACTGCCATCTGACAGTTTGAATGCAGCACGAGGAGGCTGCAATTAGAGGCTAATCACTGTGTCTGTAGCCCACTGGAGGGCAGAAAAAGGAAATAAAGGCAAAAAGAACTGAGTTCTAGTGACGAACCCCACTGAAGGGAAAAAGCAAACTACAGCTACCAGCATGCAACTCTCCAGAGAGTGCATGCGGATTGGATAAATATGGCTGGAGATTTTCGTCACTTGATGGTTGCCACCCTATGAAAAAGCAGCGTGAGCTGCGAAACACGTCGGGACTCTTCAATGTACAGCTGCAGTGCGTAGCTTCCTGCTAATAAAAGGTTGGAAACCCACTTCCTCATGGAGTGACGTCTCTGAAGTATCGGGGCACTTGTAGTGATATATATATATATATATATATATCAATGCTCAGGCTTGGGTCCAAAAGGCTTGAGGTGCACTCGAACATCAACTTGGGGCTCCAAGCACTAGCCCCCTTTATCGGTGCAGATGGCGGTGACGCTTGCCAGCTGAGAACTCATTCAGCGTTCTTTTTTACCCACAGATAATGCACGCACGGATTGAAATGCATCTGGCACTGCAACCTCCAAGATGCCTAGCGCGGACTCATTCAGAGCAGCCCATCAGAGGGCGCGCTTATTTTGCATAAAGAGAGACAGCTGCTGGTACGTGCCTATTCCCTCACCACGAGCCCTGGAAGAAGAAAAGATATTTTCGAAACGCGTCGGCGAGAGTGGTGTTTGACTGTGAAAGGGAGCTGGTTGGCGCCATCTGCACCGATAAAGGGGGCTAGTGCTTGGAGCCCCAAGTTGATGTTCGAGTGCACCTCAAGCCTTTTGGACCCAAGCCTGAGCATTGATATTTGGCGGTGGCCATAACCGCCGAGTGTGCACCACCTCAGTAACCCATGGGGGCCACGGGGGCCAGTATACTACAGCCTCTGCATGTGGAGCATCAATGTTGGATTGAGGTGACGCTTGCCAGCTGAGAACTCATTCAGCGTTCTTTTTTACCCACAGATAATGCACGCACGGATTGAAATGCATCTGGCACTGCAACCTCCAAGATGCCTAGCGCGGACTCATTCAGAGCAGCCCATCAGAGGGCGCGCTTATTTTGCATAAAGAGAGACAGCTGCTGGTACGTGCCTATTCCCTCACCACGAGCCCTGGAAGAAGAAAAGATATTTTCGAAACGCGTCGGCGAGAGTGGTGTTTGACTGTGAAAGGGAGCTGGTTGGCGCCATCTGCACCGATAAAGGGGGCTAGTGCTTGGAGCCCCAAGTTGATGTTCGAGTGCACCTCAAGCCTTTTGGACCCAAGCCTGAGCATTGATATTTGGCGGTGGCCATAACCGCCGAGTGTGCACCACCTCAGTAACCCATGGGGGCCACGGGGGCCAGTATACTACAGCCTCTGCATGTGGAGCATCAATGTTGGATTGAGGTGACGCTTGCCAGCTGAGAACTCATTCAGCGTTCTTTTTTACCCACAGATAATGCACGCACGGATTGAAATGCATCTGGCACTGCAACCTCCAAGATGCCTAGCGCGGACTCATTCAGAGCAGCCCATCAGAGGGCGCGCTTATTTTGCATAAAGAGAGACAGCTGCTGGTACGTGCCTATTCCCTCACCACGAGCCCTGGAAGAAGAAAAGATATTTTCGAAACGCGTCGGCGAGAGTGGTGTTTGACTGTGAAAGGGAGCTGGTTGGCGCCATCTGCACCGATAAAGGGGGCTAGTGCTTGGAGCCCCAAGTTGATGTTCGAGTGCACCTCAAGCCTTTTGGACCCAAGCCTGAGCATTGATATTTGGCGGTGGCCATAACCGCCGAGTGTGCACCACCTCAGTAACCCATGGGGGCCACGGGGGCCAGTATACTACAGCCTCTGCATGTGGAGCATCAATGTTGGATTGAGGTGACGCTTGCCAGCTGAGAACTCATTCAGCGTTCTTTTTTACCCACAGATAATGCACGCACGGATTGAAATGCATCTGGCACTGCAACCTCCAAGATGCCTAGCGCGGACTCATTCAGAGCAGCCCATCAGAGGGCGCGCTTATTTTGCATAAAGAGAGACAGCTGCTGGTACGTGCCTATTCCCTCACCACGAGCCCTGGAAGAAGAAAAGATATTTTCGAAACGCGTCGGCGAGAGTGGTGTTTGACTGTGAAAGGGAGCTGGTTGGCGCCATCTGCACCGATAAAGGGGGCTAGTGCTTGGAGCCCCAAGTTGATGTTCGAGTGCACCTCAAGCCTTTTGGACCCAAGCCTGAGCATTGATATATATATATATATATATATATATATATTCACTGAAAAAACCATAGGTTTCAGACATGTTATAGTTAGCGGAAATTTTACTGATAAAAAACCAATGAAATTCCCCCGTTATAGTTAGTGCAGGCAACTATAACTCACGCGACCGCAATCTTCTGCTGATGACATATGTGTCTTTATGAAAACAAAATATTTGTAATATATGTATAGCTAAAAATTTATGGAAGAAGACATGGGCAAATAAGTGTCTAAATACAGTATTAGCATCAGCAGAGGATTGCGGTCGCGTGAGTTATAGTTGCCTGCACTAACTATAACGGGGGAATTTCATTGGTTTTTTATCAGTAAAATTTCCGCTAACTATAACATGTCTGAAACCTATGGTTTTTTCAGTGAATTTGCAAGGTTTTTTAAATGCTAATTCCTAACTATAACGTGTGTGAAACCTATGGTTTTTTCAGTGAATTTGTACGGTTTTTTAAATGCTAAGTTACTTTACGCCATTCGTGGCGTGCACGCCCACTTAACGCAGTTCGTTCCGTGCGCGCACCGTGCGCGCACAGTGAGCACGCGGTGCGCTTCGCGCACCGCGCGCCCACTTTACGCAGTTAGTGCCGTACACGCAAGGTGGGCACGCAGTGCGCTACGCGCACCGCGTGCCCACGTTACACACCGTGCGCACATGGAGGACATATTATGCGCTTCCTTGTGATAGGTAATCTGTTAACCCCTTCCCCGCTCATGACGGAACCGTTCCGTCATGAGCCACGGTTGCCGTGTGCTCATGACGGAACGGTTCCGTCATGACAATCCTGTTGGCGGCCGCTCCGCCTGCGCGGCGCTGTTTCCCCGCCTGTGCGAGGGGACAATGCAAATGGGCGGAGTCATGACGGAACCGTTCCGTCATGAGCACAGCTCAACTGTGGCTCATGACGGAGCGGCTCCGTCATGAGCACAGGCCCACCGCGCTGCCCCCCTGCCCCCCCCAGCGCTGCAGCGGAATGTCCGCAGCAGCGAAGGGGTTAAATTTAATTTGTAAGTGATGACAATAATATGCCATGCACAGAGAGTGTTTTTTTTTTTTATTAAAATTTTTAGCGTAAGCGCACCGTACGCGTACGGTAAGCGTAATCGGCGAAATTTTCAAAAAATAAAAATTTACCGTTTTTGGCCTTGGGGGATCTTTGAGGACTCAACTAACATGGCTATGTGCATGGGCGCTGTCTAAACAGCCCCTTTATATGTTTTTTGCCTTTGTTTACAGCCCCCCCCTCAGAGTGCGAGAGAGAAAATGGCGGCCGCCGCTTCCTGGTTTCGACCGATTCGAATGTTTACTTAGATGTAACAGCCAATCAGAATCGCGCTCGCGCACGCCACCGTACGCGTACAGTAAGCTTACGGTAAGCGTACCGTAAGCTGGCTCAGATATATATATTGATTTAAAGGCTATTTTCTCAGAATCTACTGAACAGGTTTACACCAAACCTACAAAAGGCACTTCCTTGACCTGAGGACTACCTCTCTGCCAAATTTCTAGTAATTCTGTTCAGCCGTTCGGGCTGTAGCCCTGTCTAAAGGTCCTATGGAAAAATGCATGGGAAAAACGCGTTTTGGGACCCCCCTTTTATCTCAGCCCCCGCTTGACGAATCCCCCCGAGACTTTCAGGGTAGGAGCGGAGCGGAGCGCCCCACCTATTTTGAGAAATTCGCGAGGATTCGTCAACCGGCGCCAAAGTTATTCAAAATAGAATGTTGCGGATTTCCTATGGAAACGGGGTCCTAACTATAACTACCTACTGGCGACCGCCAGTAGGTAATATATATATATATATATATATATATATATTATCAAGGTACACACATATGGAGTTTAGTTTAGTATAGTAAAGCTTTGCTTGCCCATAGAGACTTACCTCAGCAATATTTTTATCCTCGATATTCTTGACACAATATTTTATCCACATGATATTTTTTACTCAATAGTTTTTCCAAACACCTGTGCTCACTTGCTGCAGTGTGTAGGAGACATCGGGCTAGTTGGTTTTGTGGAGCACACCACCAAGTATGCTGTTTGGTATTGGGCAGTGCACCGGGTGCAATAACGTATGGGGCGCACTTCTGTATAATGCAGTGCTCCTTGTGCCACCACTGCTTGCAGGTTCAACCCTCCCTTTGTTCTATGTGGAGTTACTGCTGCTGAACTGAACTCACGCTGTGCATATCAGGCTGCCGCTTTCCTGGGTTTCAATCTGTAATTAGTGAATATTGTGAGAAAATTGTAAGTGGAACCACACACATGCAGCGCGAGTTGGTGGTCTTAAATACGCCTTGCCCCTTAAAGCAGTCAGAGGTGCTCATGTAGTTGGTGGCATACGCCCTCGTTGCCAGATGTTGTATCTTGGTCCCAGTCTACCATCGGACAGATCTCAAGCAGACATCAGCAGCCAGATATTGCTATCAACCGTTTCTTTATTGATGTCTCCTGTTCTTCCACAGCTATATGAGCTAGCCTTGGGTCTTGCGATTCAACACCGTTCCTCCTTGTAACTGACCATCAGGCCCTGCTGTCCCTCCTCACTTCCTGTCCTGTACCCTTCCTGAAAGTCCATAGTCCAGCAGGGTGGAATGACCTTTGGGCCATGAACTTTCCTCAGGGTCCTACCTCCCCACTATACAGTCATGTGTAAATGAAAGGTTTTGTATCAGACAATAAGGAAGGGGTCAAACTGTAGATGATGATGCTAGGACGATCAGGCTTGAGCGTTGTCGGGTTTCCTCGCCTACGGAGTTGGGTGAAAGTCATGTACCAACTGTTACAGGGCACAACAGAAACAGAAGAAGGACATCCTTTCATGGGAAATGCAGAAGGTCTTCCTTACAGAAATAAAGGGCGCAAAAGCAGACCAGAAACCAGAAACACATGAGCGAAATGGAAAGAGGGCGGGGTTCCAAAAGAGCAGAGGTCGTAGTTAATCAAAAGAAAACAGGAGCTCATGGTGGCAACATAGGTCTCCTTCTCACCTGGGGGAGAGTGGGGCTGTCGGCAGCAGTGTCAGGAAAGTATCATTGGTCTAGCCAGTGCAGTGGCAGCTGGGCTGAGAGTCGTTTACTCCATAGCCTAGTCTGGATTCCATTCTTGCTTTAAGGCCCATGGTACCCTTACTACACCGCTGTTGGGCGGGTTAGGTGTTTTATAGGTAGGATACGATTGGTGTATTGCTATGGGGACTTTGTTCCAGAAACTGCAGAGTAATAGTTGGGGATAAAAGTAAGTGTATTGTGTGTATTTAGTTTCTTAGAGATTTTAGAAAGAGGATTAGAATCAGCCTTGAGTGACAAAATTTGCAGAAATGCAAAGTTGGTGAAATTCAACCCCTTTTCTTAATTGGCTGCCAATTGAATGTGTCTGAAAAATCGCTAAAATTCGCTCTGTGTCAGGCTATAACTGAGGATGGATTTTGTGCCCTAGCACAACAACTGTGTTCTGATCCTTTCCTTCTCCCTGAACCACAAAAGCTGAGCCAGGGAGGCTTGGAGTTTTCAGAATGAGCCAGTCAGAATGGTCCTAAAACGGAAACCTATTCTTATTGGTTGAAAAAGTGGTAAATCATAACGGCTGAAACATAGGGTGGCCATTAAGAATTGTTAAAACGGAAATTTGTTTCATCAAACTCATTTGCCAGCCTTTCAACCAATTAGAATATGGTTCTCTCTCAGGACCGTTCTGATCGGATACTAGTTGTGAAACTAAATAGCTGTAGTACAATCTTATAGCAATCATACAGAAGTTGTAACACTAGAGCGCAAGTTCACATGATTTTTTCTGGGGTTTTTTTGTGCTTAATAAATGGAAGGGAGACTTAAAAAATGCAGATTTGCACCAAGATTCACATGTGAGTAACGCTTACTGAAAAAAATTGTGATCATTAGTCCTGCAGGATATCATGAGTTTAAGGAAAGAAAGATTCCTGGGACACAGCATGACAGGAGGGACACATTTGATATGATTTCATAGCCCTGCTCTCAAATTTACATGGAGCTCAAAACTATTCTTATAAATTGTTTTGGTGGTCCTCCTCCTTCTAAGGATCTCCTTCCACCATTGCCCTTGCTAAATTACATACAGTCAGAGATATCCATTCTCACTGTTGAAAATGAGAGCATTCATCATGTGAAAATCAAATTCAAGTTTTAGGAATTGCATCATGATAGATAGATAGATAGATAGATAGATAGATAGATAGATAGATAGATAGATAGATAGATAGATAGATAGATAGATAGATAGATAGATAGATAGATAGATAGATAGATAGATAGATAGATAGATAGATAGATAGATAGATAGATAGATAGATAGATAGATAATTCAATACAAATGATCATCTACTTGAATTAATCACCACATCATCTTCAAAATGTAATTAACATTCAATAAGTTCACTTCACACTTTTTAGGTCATTAATGTCAATGCCTAATGCATTTCAGTTCCCTCTTGGAACTTTCCTCAAGGACTAGCTAAGTGCAGTTTAAGTGGTATCAATCAGTGCAATTCTTTCATATTTCTTTGATCATTCTACCTAAAGTATTTCCAACATTAATTCCATATCAAAACCTGCTTCCCTAGAATAAAATCCAACTACTTCCCCTGAAAGAACACCTTTCTCCGCGGCTTCAAAACAAGGGAAATATGTAACTGTGATGATATCAGGTAACGCATTTTGGACTGTGCAGCTGATGCTGGTTCTCTCTGACTTGGCCTGAACTTCCATGCTGTGAACCACAGCTGGCCAGAACCGTGTAACCAGCAGAAGCACATCCCCAGCACCATGCCCATTGCCAGCTCCCTGTCATATGCATGGCACTCACGCATAGGCACAGTATGAGAAAAGGTTAGCAGTCTAGTTCTTTACAGCATCCCTCAGATACTGGCCTGAGTGTATGGTCATTGAGGTGGGGGGTGTAATGTCTTCCATTCCAGTAGAATGATGCCTTTAATTGCATGGTAGAAAATGATGTATGAGGTATTGAATCCTGTTTCCAGATATTAAAATAAAGGTTGTCAAAGTAGGGCAACATGTCCAACGATACTTAAAAATAGGAATAAAAAAAATTGTGAGGTCAAATAATGAGGAAAAGGCAATATGTGATGGTGATTTATGAAATAAATAGCAGACGAACAAAGAGCGAGGACAAGAGAGAATGAATGGAGAATAAAGAGGGAACAAAAACCAGCAGTAGGACAAGATCTGGAAGTAAAAGAGGCAATAAGAGGAAGTGAATGAGAACAGGGGAAAAAGCAGGAAGTTTAGGATGGCCAGCCCACTCCCCCCAAAAAAATAATAAAAATGCAGATAGAATCTATGCAACAAAATAATCTATATAACCTATCAAATATATAGATCAGTCTAGCTTATCCTATTAACTTTGCAAGTCTTGTAAAACTGCCCTGTTGGCTTTGCCAACGTTTGTACAATTTCAGCACAAGCACTGACAGAAAATAGTGTTGAACGGTCATTTTATAATGCAATTCTGTGCGGGACTTTTGTACCACCCTAAATACTAGAGTACCACGCTAAGATGGCTGCCGTGTTCATAGACATCAAGATGTCCTCCGTGGAACAGTACAACAATACTAGAGTATATAAAATAACATTACAAGATGGTCACCTGCCAATGTTTGCAACACAATTGTACAAGCATTAGCAACAGAGAGAAGTCATCAAATCGGGAGAAGGCACCTCAAATAGACAGGAAAGCCATCCAATCATGAGCAAGTGGCAGACCCAAGGCCCAATAAGTAGTGTATGTTAAGAATTGGCCACAATGCTGTCTGTAGCAGACTGTAAAAACTGTCTGTTGAGAGACTGCAAAAACAGTAGGAGTCCACATTTTCCAAATAAATGGCAGTAGAAATGTTGGAATTGTGTGTTTCCTTAACACCTTTCATTTTGAATATACAAGTTAATCAGGGGTGGGTTGAATTTTATGGAACCTTTTCCTCAAATAGTTTTTTCCCATAAATTCACATAGATAGTATCCGAGCATCCATTTTACCCAGAAGTAGAATAAATGAGATAGGGATAGAAAAAAAACAAGCTGCAGCCATGAAAAGGAAGATTGGAGCTGAAAATGACTGAATGGGAGGAAAAGACCAATTAAAAATGAGTGAGGGGTCGAGAAAGAAGGCAGCGGGAGTAGCTAGGCGATCAAAAGGGGTGCGATGACACAGGACACACTGAGAGAAGAGACAAAGGCAGAGAGCAGAGCGCAGAAGGCTGAAACATTTCTGCGGAATGGATTACTTCTGCCTGCCAAATGTTGGCGGGCTGGCAGTCCGTCTTAAACAATGTCCTGCTTTGTTGGTGCGTAGACTAAACAAACTGGGAGTGTTGTGCGAGAGGCTGTTTTTAATAGCTGCCAATTTCTGGGCTACCACTTGATGTTCCCGGCCTGTATTCTGACGTTGTTGCCGTGAGATTAGAGTGTTGTCTCACAGTCCATTGTTTCTGTCTGAGGCAGCCAAGACGTGTATACGTTACCCCAGAAACAGCCATGCGCTGCTCAGTATGTTTTGTGCATTTTGAATTGTTCGCAGAGCCCGACTTTGGCCGTTTATGCAGCGTCACCTAAAGCTGAGATGCGCGTGTGAAGGAGAAAGAGGCTTGCCTCATGGTACCCGGACCTCCGTACCGCGAGACGGGAAACTCCCTGGGTACATATTGTGATGGAACACGGTGAACCTTTGCGCACCTCTAAAACCACCTCACCGTGCTAGATATCCTTCCGCCGCTGCAGCAAGTTCCATGATGGAGATGTTGGGTCCAAGCAGCAGCGCCCATTCTATTTCCCCGTTGACACTCAGGTGACTGCAGCGATAGCCAAATTTAGGCATTCTAGTCATGGGAAAATTCGGGGAACTTTGCACTTTTTCGCAAACTGCAAAATTCCCTGATTTCAACTGACTGCACATGCATAGTTCTATTTTACCTAATTAGAATATCACAACATTTTTTTCATATTTACGTTGTGTAATAAAATTTGCACCAAACAGCAAACTAACAAATAACGTTGGGAAGACCGCAGCCATTTGTCTGCTGAACCTGGATTATGGAGTGCTAAGAGGCCATTAAGATTCCCACCCCAGCAAGATGAAGGCGTGCTGTCTCAATTCATTGCTTACCATCCTCTACACCATATCAGCTTTGCAAATAACTACCAGGCGTGGCCTCTCCCCTTAACTGAAAGAGAATTCGCCACATGAGAGTGACGCTGGTAACTAGCGCCCTGCACATTATCATTTGGTGCTACCAGGTGGCAAACTAGTTCCACCTAAGTTCTATCACCAAAGAGTTGCATGCTCTTCTAAGTACAGGAGGACTGATCGACAGCCTTTTTACATCATGGACACGTTGCAGGCCATTCACAACGCTAAAATGCCCACATCATACTCTGGTGCGCATGTAATGCGGCTGTCATATTGGGTTGGATGACCAGGTGTAAGGGCATGTCCAGTTATCACACCATCCTCCCTCCAGTCCGCTCTCTAGTTCATGGAGTACCTTCTGTCTTGCCCATTGTCCTACAATTACGCTGCTCAGTTTTCTATGCACATACCGTCCTTTTAAATGTGTATATTGCTTTGAGACTGTCACAGCCACAATTACAAGACTCTACCACAGAAGACCTTGCCATGATAATTTACCTATTGAGTGGGGTTGTTTGTTTTTTAATTTAAAAGACAGATCATCAGCTGAGGCGTGGAATCAGTCTCCTACCTCTGTATGGGCATCTGTACTGTGGTCTTTAAGATGGACCATTAAATGGGGAGGACATTTCCCTCATCAGACACTAGGGCTCAGATTTATCAACATTTGGTGCAACGCAGTAAGACAACTCCCCATCTTTATCAACCACAACCGAGACACAATGACTGCGTGGGACCCTCTCGCCACACGGATCACTGCCACCATCATGAGCACCCTCTGCGCAGGAGCACCCAGAGATCCCTGCCCCCATCATATGTTCAACCTAGGGAACTCCACCAGCAAAGAACTCACCACCATCCTCAACACTTCCATCACCGCTGCTGACTTCCCAGTCGGTTGGAAGCGTGCAGATGTCAAACCGCTCATAAAAAAAAACCTCTGCAAACCCGTCAGAGTTCAAAAACTGCCAGCCAATCTTTCTGCTCCGCTTTCCAGCAAAAGTTCTGGAGAAAGCGTAAAACATCCAACTCACCAATCACCTCGAAACCAACAAACTCCTGGACCCCCTCCAATCAGGATTCTGCTCAAATCACAGCACAGAAACCGTTTTGATCTCTTATATCAGGGCTCTCCTAGACAAGGGAGAGACAACAGCCCTGATCCTCCTCGACCTCTCAGCAGTCTTCGACACCGTGTCCCAGTAGAGCCTCCTATAGGGTCTCCACCAGGTGGGCATCCAAGGGAAAGCCCTTACATGGATCAAGCCCTTTCTCACCGTTAGAACCCAGAGCATCCACCTCCCGCCTTTCTCCTCGGGCCCAAAGGACATCATCTGCGGCGTCCTACCAGGGTCATCTCTCAGTACCACCTTTTTCAACACATACATGACCCAGCTTGCTACCCTTGTCAGAGTACATGAGATGAACATTATATCCTACACAGGCGACACTCAGCTCATCGTATCTGTCCTCAGACCCCACCACCACCAAATCAAACTTTCACAGGTGCATGACCAGCGTCACCACCAGCTGGATACAGAACAACTACCTCAAACCCAACACCGACAAAACTGAGGTACTCATCTTCGGGAGCAGTATCTCCCCTTGGAATGGTGGCCAACCCAACTTGGCCCTCCACCCACACCCACAGAACACCCAAGGTATCATTCTCGACAGCAAGCTCACGATAAGGAAGCAGATAAACACTGTCTCGTCATCATGTTTCCTCATCCTACGCATGTTGAAGAAAATATTCAAATAGCTCGCCACCAACTCCAGATGCAGTGGCACCCAGGCACTTATTACCAGTCGCCTGGGCTATGGCAATTGCCCTCTATGTTGGGATCACCGCACAACTTCTAAACAGACTCCAGACAACTCTGAATGGAGCAACAAGGCTCAACCTCAACCTTCCAAGACGTACCAACATCCCCCCCACCTCAAAGCACTACACGGCTCCCTATGAACAAACGGTGCCACAAGGCCCACCACAGCAAGGGACCAGCCTACCTCAACCACAGAGTTAACTTCCAGCAGCCTGTCAGAGAGCTGTGCTCCGCATCTCTGTCCCTGGTTCACACACCACACATCCACAGAAGCAGGAGTGGCGGCCACACTTTCTCCCACCTAGCCGTAAAGTCCTGGAACAACCCACCACTCCAGCTCTGAACGTCTTCGACCCTTCAGGAGTTCAGGAAGGGCCTGAAGACCTGGTTTTTCGAAGGCTAGCTCTCAGCAGCAGCTATCCCCTCCCCACCTGGATACCCCCAGGGGTGATAAGCAGCGCTCTATAAATCCGAGTTGATTGATAGAAGAGGAAATGTAGGGGCATATTATCAAGACAGGCGATAAAATTATCGCCGCTTTAGCTGCAGAAAACTGCCGCTAAAACGGCAATAATGGGCTTGATAATATGCTCTATGGAATTCCAATTGAAGCTCAGGTTAGACGTCCTTCACATCTAACATGGGCTTCAATTGGAATTCCATAGAGCATATTATCAAGCCCATTATCGCCGTTTTAGCGGCAGTTTTCTGCTGCAAAAGCGGCGATAATTTTATCGCCTGTCTTGATAATATGCCTTGTAGTTTCTTTGTTTCTTCTCATATGCACAGAGCCAACATCTTTTTAAACCTGCTTTGGCCATGTCTTAACCTGGTGCAAATGGCATTTTGTATTCCCTGTCACACAAGCAGCACAAACTATGTAAATACGTGTGTCCTTTCTTACTACCAGTCTATGGGTTCTCTAATACGCTCCCTGTAGTGTGAAAAATACAACCTGAAATAGGGGAGGGATGTGAATGGACTGGCTGTGATCCATAGAGACGATTTTTGAAAAGTAAGAAAAATACTTATATGAAACTAACTCTTTCGAAGATATTCTTTTTCAGTGGCCTGAGTAATTTTCTTCCAGATTGCCCGCTGGCCTAGACAGCGGCTCTTCCCAGCAGCGCGGTCCAGTGCTCAACAAAGGGCACGCTTGAAAACCCCAGCAAGGCCGGCTCAGACATTTTATTCACAGCCTGGGTCACCCTTTGAATGGATCAACCCAGAGGTAATCCCCGCCATTGTGCTGTAGGCCTTCACCATTTGGCTGTCAGTGTCTAAAATATGCTGTGTGCTGTTCCAAGTTCAAACCACAGAAACAGGGCCCTTAACATGCAGAGCAACACAAAGGAAAATGAGATGCCTTAAGTGGGGATACAGCCACGATTTAGTCTGCGCTCACTTTTCTCTTCTTTTTAAAACTAGCATTGGCAAAGCAAATAGGGCTAGCATTCGCTGCCAGACCTTTGGATTTGTTAATGTTTGTTTCGGTTTCGTTGGGTTTTTGTAAAACTTTATTTTTGAGGAAGCTGCCAGGCCCTCAATATTGTAAAAGGAAAACATTGGCTAAAAACAAAAATTTATGATCTCAAAAAGGACCCATTGACATAGAAGTTGCTGGCAGTGGTTTTATGTGTAAATTTGCTCCTTGTGAAAGAGCATGATGCTGTCACTCACAGGGAAGTTAGCCAATGTCTGAAGCGGGCGGACCCATTACCCATGCTGTATGCTCTAGTGAGCAGAATTAAAATGTGAATGAAATAACATTAGACCAATAGAAAAAGAGGACGGGTTGAAAGCCCCTATAAGTAAGGATGTTAGATGCATAATTGTAGTAAAAGCAAAGACTTAAAAAGAGGCAGCTCTTTTACATTTGTATTTGTTGAGCTCCAAAACCCATACCTTTATGTCGATTTACAAAAAATGCCAGGGGTAACAGAAGCGATATCATGCAGTCAACCTCCTAGAGATATCCTATAATTGATTCTTACCCTCCTTCCCTTCAACAGCCTCCTGCCTGCTACTAAAGGGCAAGAGAGGAAACCACAGAATGTTGATGTGTTTTATATGGTGCTCTTTGCCACTTCTATTCCCTTTCGAAGTGAAGTAAATAAAGGTGTTTATACTACCTGGTGCAATGACTCTCAATTCAGCAACTTGAGGAGGAAGAAAGGCTGAGTTGGACTTGCCAGGATTCCATGTTGTGACCTTCATATCATAGCAGATGTCAGCAGAGTAGTACGTCGCTGAACTGTTTTAATATAGCCTTAGAGGCCACCGTAGCAGGCTCTATAGGCCATTAAAGGCCCGCTTTAGCATTAAAAGGCCCAAGCTGAAGGCGAGGGCCTTTAACAAAGGAACAAGCCTTTAATGGCCTGTAGAGCCCGCTACTGAGGGCTCTAAGGCTATTAGAACATTCCGCTACTAGAGGGCAGAATGTTCTAATGAATAAAACAAATGGCTCATGGAGCCCAAGGGGGTCGAATTCTCCTAGGGCCCTGTGAGGTCTTTGTTCACAGCAACAGCTGTGAACAAACATTGGAAAGTTGATGCTCCAGTCTTCTACCTGCCATTAAAAACCCTAAGCACTTCATTGTTTTCAATGGGCGCTCAACATTCCAATGTTCTAATGACTCTCAGAACTCTCTTTCTTCTGTTTCTGGTGCTGCATTTATTTATAACCCGGGAGAGCAGAGTCAGCAGCGGCGCTTCCAGGGTTCTCCAAGATAACCTGGTTGGAGAAGCTTCTACCCCTGGCTACACCTAGTCAACACCCATGCCTGTTGGTATGTACATACTAAGAGAAATTACCGATCAACAGGGGCAACCATAATAGTTCCTTTTGGCATCTGCACACGTAGAAACACCAGATACATTTTTGCTTCTGCTGAATCTGAACACAAGTCCTGTGGTCCAAAGGGTGGTTGGTCTAGGAAGCAGGACCAAGTTCCATAAATGTTTTGCTTCACAAAGTAAGGTTACCACATGTTTCTGTGTCATTAGAACAAAACGTGTGAGTAAATCCTTTTTTATATTAGTCCAATTGTACTGATCCAAGACTACAACTCCCAGAATGCAAGGTTTATTAATTTAAAGGAAATCGTTGATGTTAGACCTGTCAGGCCTAGGGTGGTCTTCCCCTACATTTTTTTGCCTTCTTTACCTCCCACTGGACCCCACATTTTTGTTGGAGTTAGGACTCTGGGCCCCTTACCACTGCTAAACAGTGCTGAGGTGCAGGTGCTCGCCCTTAAAAGCATGGTGACACTAGTGTATCAGCCATAGGCCCTGCTTCTGCAGTGAGGCCTACCCTCCATCTGCATGCTGATTGTCTGCACGGTCTGGGACTTTTTGCAACTGTAGCCTTTTGTCCCTGTTGACAGACAGGTAGGAAAGGGAACACCCCAGAGCCTCCTGGATTTTTCCTGGGATTTCCAGCCCCCTAGATTCTTCCACAAAGTGCCGCCCCTCCCGGTCACCTGACCTTAGGGTATAATAGGGAGGGTTCTGGCCACGCATCCCTGTTACACTATTGGACCTGGAGGAATCTCTGCTGGAGTATGGACTGCTGCGCCAGGAGGATTGCCACTTGTGAGGAGGCTGACTGCTCCCAGGAACTGCTGCCCCTATTTGCTGAGCTGCCCTACTGCCTGCTAATCCTGCCCGGCTAGAGAGAACTGGAAATAACACCCCCAGAGTGTCTCCACCACAAACTGCTGACTGCTCCCCTACCTGGTGGGGGAATTCATAAGGACCACCACGCTTTCTTCCTTGCCTAAACTGCCTCTGTAGCACTGGGCGTGCGAGGTTAATTCTATCACCCATAAATCATCGCCGCTGCCAAGGACCGAACTGTGCTACGTAGCGCTGTGGAGGAACTAAAGTGCTGTGTGCTAAAATCATTGCCGCTGTGGGTGCACGGGGAACATCCTTCAACTGCCGTCATTACCGCCCGTGACCTGACTGCGCTGTGACTGGGAAGCGCTGTGACAGAAACACACTGGTTTCCCCAAAGATCACCGCTGCAGGCCCTGGGAGCTCAACCGCTTCCCAAACTACAAGTTCTGCTTGCCCAGAAATCACCGCAGCCGGCCTGGGGAGCTGCAGGAAGCACCGAAGGGAATCCCCAGCGACGACAGGAGAGCGCCGCGCTGGGATTGGTGTTGGCGGAAGGTGTCGGCTAGCGACCGGGACTTCATTGAGGCGCGCTCCCGCTGACGCTAGCATCTAGCCGAGGAGACCGTGCTTGGGGCCGGAAGGACTGTCCCGTGCCTCCCCCGTGCAGCGCATCGAGGATCAAGTGCCCGGAGGAGGGAGGAGCTTCTCGCCGGTGCCTGCTCGCCCCAATCCCAGGTAATCGCTTAGCGTGTGCGCTAAGCTGCTGGCTGCTGAGTTACCTTGGGCAGCGTGAGGCGGGAGACCGTGTGGGCAGTGGTGTGAGGCGGGACTGCCGGGGACTGTCTGCAGTGCAAGGCACCGAGTGTAGTGCTATCAGAGGCGGGACCGCCGGGAACTGTCTGCACGCAATTGCGGGCATGTTCGCCTGGACTTGTGCTTTGGGGCATTCGTGGAATCCCATCTACTGCGAGCCGGTCCGCATGAACTTGCTCACCTTATCCCGAGGCCGTATTTACTCCATTGCGGGCCGGGCCAGTGTCTGGAACTTGCTTTACCTTGGGGAATCCACTGAGAGCCGGCCACGGGGAACTGTTGGTATTCCATTGCAGGCCGGCCGGACGACTGTTCACTATCGGTGCATATGATTTAACAGTTCCAAGCATCCGCATTTCTCCTAGTGGGAGACCAGACAGTTTCCAGCGCTGCTTGCCCTAATGTTTCCCTGTTAACAGACAGTTCCTACCTGCCTAGTCACAACCGTTTCACAGAGACATCACTTATTGGGAACCTTATTACGGTGCCTGGAATATTCTTGCCATATTTCTTTTTTTTTTTGGGATCTTGCCAAAGTTTTATATAAAGATACCTTTGATTTCATAAAACCGATGTGGTGACCCTTTTGTGAGTGTTGTTAGTGTGTCACTGTTGGGGGGGTGAGTTGCACAAATACTTTCCACATTGCCTCCTGCGTTTATTCTACCTGCTTTGCGCCAAGCTACCCTGTCGGAAGCGGTGGTCCCTATTTGGACTAGGGTGCATACCCCGGCCAACTAGAGACCCCGGTTCTAACAGTTGAAAACTAGGTGTTCCAGTGATATGGAGTCATCTGGTGACACAGATTACCCAAGGACCCTTCCTTCCAGCTCTATAGGTGTGGAAGGTCAGACACTCTACGAAACAGGTAACCCCAACCTAAGAGCAGAACCCAGCCACCTGACATTCATGAAACACCTGAAAACTGAGCTTTTTCAACTTGACTGCAACTGTGATTGATAAGGAACTTGGGTCATACTGAAGGCCACCAGCCATGGCTACTCACCCTGCCTAGTAGGACACTAACTTTCCCTTCTTCATGTATTTCCTTAACTGTCGGCATTCTGAAGTGACATAATGACAAAATGGGTATCAGTCAGGAAAAACTGTATTTGGTTTTTACTGCCATAAAGCATAGTACTAAAAAATTTGTTAAAAGTCAATTGCGAAATTTTCAAATAATTACATAAAAAGATTGTTCATATATAAAAAAATATTTTACGATTCACACAAAATTTTCAACTAATTTATAACCTGATTCATTTAGTATTGTCCACTATTCGTTAAAGTGTATCAATCAAGGTGAGACACTTAGCCCCTCAACAGATTAAAATGGTTGATGTTGCCTCCATCCAACAGGTTACGGTTTGTCTACAGGTACGAATGGTAATATCTTTTAACATGGGTTTTAAAAGTCTCCTTCGGGCTTCTTTCACTGTAGGGCAGACACACATCAAATGGCATAAAGATTCGTTGTGATATCCACATAAACGGCAATTTGCGTTTAGGGGTTTTCCTTTCCATGTGTGTCTCAAATCCTTGGTTTCATATTCTCCAAACCGGTACATCATGAAACTCTTTTTTAAAACCAATTGAAAGTGTGCCTCTAAATAAGCTTGTGGTTTTGGTTTAACATAAGAATTTATGACTGTCCAAGAGTCTTTGCGTTTTACCAGTAATATTACATCTTCAAAAAAGGACAGATTTTTTGCGGCACTGTTGCACACTCTATTGAAAAGACAAAATGGGTATCAATACAAAGATGTATGTAAAAAATATATAAATAAACCCTACAACGACAGCCATATAAATGTTACTATTAGCCAGCTTGTTCTGGGCATAAAAGAAATCCTTAATACGCTGATACGTGTTGATTTCTGAGAGCTGTGGGGTGTTAGTGTGAAGATTTCAATGTCAAATGGTTCATGGTTGACCCGGCAGGCAAAAATGCTTTTTGGGTACAGATGCTGTGTACAAACAAAGTTGTGCACGCCCATCACGTTCATTGGTGTTGGATTCTGCACTTTTGCAGCAGTTACACAGACCTTTGTGTAGCACTGTTGCACAAAGAATTCCTGTGGGCGACCTGTGTGCCAGTGATTGCTAATATCTCAATGGAAGGGTTTGGTCCTTTAAGGGAGGCATATTGCGGTCTGCAGAGCAGGGTGGGAAGCTTATTACAACTTTCTACCATCTTTACAACCATCTGAGAGAACAGTCAAATACACACCCCGTCAACACAACCATCTCAATGGTGGTAACTGTAAAATTGCTTAGAGTTTTGAGTGCAAATATGAGGGTAAGACAGTGCCATTTACATTGAAGAGAATACTGAGGTCTTATAGTCTGCTAACTTTTATAACTAAATAAACTCTAAACAAACAGTCTATAGGGTATGGAAGAGGCATGAGGGTAGGTGGGAAAATGGGAGGATTCTATAGAATGTGATACGTCACCCAATGTTCTGCCACAAAGCTGGCCTAAGCTGGGGTAGGATAAGTGTTGCGCATTGGGACACCACCATTGACAAGCTGTAATGGGGTATCGCACAACTGGATGGAAGACAAAGTGGGCGAGGGGTCCAAACCAAAAGAATAACTACTAAGTGGGACAGTTCAGGGTGATATTTAGTCAGTTTTGGCCTCCAAAATGCTCAGTAACCTTCCCACTGTGGGTGGGGACTGTGCAGTGTTATAGGTGGATTGTGTGTGGGCCTCAAGTTCTGCATATGCCGCCTTCTTTAAGTCGCAATGCCAGTTCCCCACTTGATGGGGGGTGCTGCTGTGTGCTTCCAAGCCAAGGAAGTTCATGGTTTGGCACATGCCAGTGCAAGATCAATACCTTTATGCATGCAGAGCGAGTCCAGAAGGACAGTTCCCCATCTCCTGCACATTGTCCCCGGTAAGCCATTGTGCTGGCCATTGGAGCTGTGCAGCTAAGTAGTATTGTTCATATACAGGACTTCTTCAGGGCGATAGATGCAGAATTAAAGAGCCTCCATAAATAATGAAGGGTATATAGAAGAGGATGTTCTTAAGGTCATAAAAACCATCCAAAGGTATCTAAAATCCAAATCCAAAAAAGTCAGGGTCAATGGTAATAATGTCCTTCAAGTTAAGGCAAGGCAACTACGACCGTAATGTAATAGTCATGATCGGCGAAGGGAAAAACAGCAAGACTTCCTCCAGTCTGACGGTGGGTGCTGTTCAGTGTGCACATACACCCTTGGAAAAGAAAGAAAGGGATAAAAAATATTTTGGGGAGCAATACTGGGTTAGGTGCTGGCTGTGAGAAGGTTCCACTGTTATTTTGTTGTTTGTAGTATTGTTCATAGTTTGGAGCTCCCCTCCCTCCCTTATCTTGATGCACATATATTTTGTGAATGGAGACTCTGCGTCTACCTGCCCCTCATATCAGAATGAATAGCTGCGACTGCAGTTCACGGAATAACCTTTTATTAAGGTCCACTGGCATAGCCATTTCGGTATTGGTACAGTAGAGGATTCAAGTGATCGGCTGAATTGTTACATTTCTGCTACCACATGGGCTCTTTCTGCAGCTGCCTGCACTTTGATTGCTCCTGCTTGTTGCCTTCTGGCTCTGCAGCTTTTAGTTTAGGCCCATGTCCCTCCACCCCGGTGCCAGCGGTCTGCCCAGTACTCTATGCAATCGTTCTACAGAGAAGAATTTCGACTGGAGTCTCCCCTAGCACCGTGTGCACTAGCCAGTCTTCCAGAAAAAGTTCCACACTCGGGCCTTCTGCTCACTCAGGCAGACCTACCATTTGAATGTTGTTGCGCCTGGGTCTCCTCTCAGCATCATCAATCTGCTATTTCAATTTCCAAACGTCTTCCTGGAGTGCACGCATCTGTGTCTGAGTCTCTGTGACGGAGGGATGCAAAGTTGCTAGTGCAGATTTACTCTCATCTACCTTCTCCATTACTTTTTTATGGTCTATCTGTAATAGGCCCAGATTGATCACCAGCGAATCTAGTTTTGGTTGAGGATTGCTTTGATGTCCAGTATGTCTTTAAGGATCCCGTTGAATTTTCCAGTGCCCTCGTTTAATGTTTGCGCAATTTCAGGGTACAGTGTCTCTGTCTCTTCTTTGACTCCCCCATCATTCCTGTTCTGGGGTGCTTTGTTCCCTTTCGGCTTGACCATATCAAACTGTAGCTGGGGGATTATGTCTGAGGGATGAGGAATACAAAATGGCATGCAGCTGTTTGTGGCTTCGGGTAGGGCGAGAAGCCACAGCAGAGGAGGATACATGATGCAGAGAGCACCATGGCAAGCCCCCCCCCAAAGTTTGCACACTCTTGTGCTGGGGTGGCACAAGAGTGATCCATGTAGTCTGCGGTGGGCCTCAACCCCCATTGGCAGCCACCATGGGTGAACCAGATGACCAGTTCCTGAAGAGTCCCCACCACACCAGTTCCCAAGTGCTTTGGTAAATGGTCTCCAGGCTCCCATGAAGCACAGTCCATCTATGTGTCAGAGGGGGCTGGGGTGGCAATGCAGTAGGGAACGGTGAGTCCATGCCTTGGAGGACTCACCCAATCTGGTTCCCATCTATCCACTGGCCTCCTGCCGGTGATAGCGTAGGACTAAACAGTGTGGGAGAGAGAACTCCATCCTGTATGCGCCCAGGCCGTCAATGTCCCCCAAAGTTCACCCACTCCATGATGTTATGCCCTTACAAGCTCCATTCTACTAGGAGGGAAGAGAGGCACTAGAATAATCTGTCTAGTCAAAAGGGGGGGAGCCTAACCCCTGCTGGCTGCTGCCATTGATCAGCTGGACAGGCCATCAGTTCCCTGGCATGTTGATGGGGGGGCTTTAGTATTGAGCATGGTTTTGCTCTTTGTCTGGGAAAGGACGGAGAAGTCGGGCGGCCTGCATCGCTGCACCTGATCACCTTCGCTGCTCAGCAGGCGCATGGCAGTCAGCCAGGTCATGTCATGCAGAGAGGCCTATCTGGGCCTCAAAAGACTCACCCACTCCAAGCTCCCGCAAACTGCCAGTCTTCTGCTGGGGAACGTCATCAGTCACGGAAGTATACAGATAGACTGCGCCATCCTGTATATGCCCGGGCCTGCAGCATGCTGGAACATTAGGCTTCATCAAGCTCGTGTTGCAGCAAGGCCCGAGATGATAGGCAGACCGCAGTCTTGGCCCATCCCACAATCAGATAAGCCACCTGGGGCAACTCAATGCAGCTGGAGGGAAGGCACAACAGGGTACCAAGGTGCCGAGAAGGATCACAGGATGATGCCAGGACAGCAGAGCTCACTATGATGCGACTGCCTCGGCCGCCATCTTGGCCACTCCCCCCAATATTGTTTAGAGTTAATATTATATGTGTTTCTTGCAGGTGACAATACAAGTTTAGGTGCATTGTACAATACCACTTGTCTTTATAGTCATGTAAGTGGGTAGAAATCACCCACCTGTGATGAATGTGACGAGATTGTTGAAACTCGCCTGGGCTGCATTCACTTCATGTGCACCTTTCATGGTGGTTATCTAGTAATAAATTGATGGCAAGCAGTTTTGGAGTGTGTGTCTTTTCCTTTGCCGGTGGCGCCAGTAGGTAATTATAGTTAGAACCTAGTGCCATATTAGCAACAACTTGCGGTAATTATCGCAAACCGCGTGCTTTTTATTGCCTCCTATCGCTGGATTCTATCGCGGAGATAACACTGTATTACCAACATCTATCTCCACGGCGATAACAATCCAGCGATGGCGGCGAATCCCATCTTCAACGTGAGATTTCCTGCGATAAAAATCCTATCGCTAAGGAAAATCTCACTAATAGACAGGTGGGGACTTAGCCGTAGAATCCACCTCCCATTGACTATTATGGCTAAGTCAGGATTAAACCAGGTGTAAAATCCTGGCGCTTATCGCGGTTAGCGCACGTTTTTTTATCGCGCCGTGGGTATTGCTAATAGGCGATAGCTGTGTTAGCAACTGCTTCCAGTCGCTACCAGTTTGGGTACGCCCACTTTGCATGTCATTAGCAATAAATATCGCTGACATGCAAAGCGGGCCCCAAACCGGTCGCTATCGCCCGGAAGCTGTCGCTAACTGCTGTTAGCGACAGCTTGGTAATTGGGCGATAAAAAAATCGCCGCTTTATCGGCAAAATGTACCGATAAAGCGGCGATCTGGCCCTTGCTAATATGCCCCATAGTTTCCATAGGAACATTTTGTTTTGAGTTGCCTACAATTTTAGCATTGTTTGACCAATCTTCATCATATTTTCCCCAAAAAGTGTCAAAGTAGGTTCTGTGTGTCAATGGTGCGTTTGTAATATTAATTCCCATAGGAACTCATTGTCCAACCTACAGCCCGAACCATGGACGGAATTGTACCAAATATGGCAGAAAGGTAGATGTTGTTATGCAGATTGTGCTTTTTGTTATTTGGTGCAAATCCGTCCAGTCGTTTTTGGAAAATGTAAGCAGAAAATTATAGATATATCTCTGGCCACGGAAATTTTGCAGTGGTTTTGTGATTAATCAATGATGCCCGCGCCGACGGGAATGCTCTGAACAGAAAGTTTCGGCCACCATTTCATCACCTGGGAACGGTTCCGCGGCTGAAATGTGTGTGAAAGCTAACATAAGGGGTCAGGGTGGAGATACTCTGACCCCATGTTTGAGAAATGGGTGTGTTAGTGACACAAATTATGTGTCAATTTTTTTTTTATCACACGCGATATTTGCGACACGACTGCCAGCGCAGCCCCCGTGTACCATCACGTGGACATCGCGACTATTGCGAAGTCATCGCGACTATTGGTGGAAATAAACAAAATAAATATATATATATTTGTGCACACTCGCCTGTCACTGTCACAGACTTATGTATCTACTCACATATCCACTCAGACACTCATACACCCACTCACATACCCACTCACACACTTATACATCCAGTCACATACCCACTCAGATTTTTATTCTCCATTCAGTTACTTATGCACCCACTTACAGAGTCTCTCAGAGTGAGACACCCATGTACAGATCCACTCAGACTCATGCACTTATTTAGAGACTCAGTCATAGACTCATGCACACAGTCTCATTCCCACTCAGAGACTCTTACACCAACTTACAGACTCACATCAGCACTCATGCACCCACTCACAGACCAGCTCATATATTCATACACCCACTTACAGACTCACTCAGAGAGTCACACACACCCATGTACAGACCCACTCACAGGCTCATACATCCACACACAGACCCACTCACACACTCACGTATGTACTCACAGACCCACTAAGACACTCATACACCCAATCACAGATCATCTTAGACACTCATACACCCACTCACACACCTACTCAGACATCCACTTAGACACTCGTGTCCACTCACAGATCCAGTCAGTCATATACTTACTAACAAATGCAAAAAGGCACTCATGCACCTACTCACACATTGCGTGAGAGACTTACACAACCAATCACAGACCTATTGTGATACTGATGCATCGACGCATAGATCTTCTGAGGCAGTCACTCATTTCTTTATAGTAGTATTGATATACTGATGCACCGTTTCACAGATCCTCTAAAATACTTATACATTAATGAGAGACTTAGTGATACAGTGATGCATGCAGTCATAGATTTCACTGAAAAGTTATGCACTGTGTTATAGAGATATTAAGGGAGTTGTTCATGCTATTATACAGTCATTTAGACAGTAATGTGTTTAAATTGTTGGTTATAATCCATTTTGCAGGCATAAGTTTTGAATGTGGTGGTAGCTATTAAATGTCTGAATTTGTTTTGTCATTACACAAACGTATTTGCAGTGATCGCTGCTGCCAATATCATCAGAACGCCCAACGTCACTGCAAAAACAGAAATATGGTTTAAATGGATGTTTTTATACAAATGCCCTACAAAAATATGAGTTTAAACAGTGCTGTAATAAACCCCTAGGGGCAGATTTATGAGCCCCTTGCGCCTCATTTACGCCGCCGTTGCGTCACTTTTGTGACGCAGCGGCGGCGCAAATCCTGCGCCAGGCTGTGGGGTATTTACAACGTGACGCATCTGGCAGATGCGTCACGTTGTAAAGCCCTGCGCCACATGTAGGCGTTCTGAAGCAGGGGGGGGCGTTCCGGCGCAGGAACGCCTCCTAAAAGTGGCTGAGTGAAATCTACAAGATTTCACTCAGTCACTTTTACGGCCATGCTGCGTCAAAACCTGCGCCTGCCTGAAGCAGGCGTACGGATTGACGCAGCATATAAGGGATAGGGCACCCCCGAGCCTTGCTAGAGCTGCGTCGCGCTTGCAACGCAACTCCAGCAATGCGCCGCCTTTCCGACAGGAGATGCGTCACGCATCTGCCCATCCGAGTGCCACGGTGCGCCGCATTGTAAATGCGGCGCATCAATGGTGGCGCACGGGTTGGCAGATGCGTCGCAACTCTTCTGGCGCATCTCTGCTGATTAGCAGAGATGCGCCAGACGTCATAAATCTGCCCCATAGACTACATGCCTATTTTATGTAATGTTGTATGTCTGCTAAGCCACACCACCGGGAGCAGCTACGTTTTGACCCTATCACAACATGTCCAGTTGATATTCATTACATTTTGATTGCATTGGACACTGCAACTGCCTTCTTCAAATGTTTGCAAACGCTGTCCCAGTAGCCTCAATGAGTGTGAAATGATGAGATGGAAAACTAATGCACAAGATATTGTGGTGGTAAATCAACATAGCATCTTCTGAGAATGAGCTCAAACACGTCAGCAAATCTACCAGCCTTGAGAGCTGCCTTCCAAACCTGAGCCCCTACTCTGTTGTAGGAAGCCAAGTATAGTCGTGGGGATGTAGCTGCAGGGCTACGAGGGAGAGGAAATCCACACAGAAAAAGCCCAATAAACATAAACGGGTTTCAGCGAGGTTAGCCTATGCTCACTTTGTCGGCAATGACCATATCAGACAAGTCCACAGAAAATGTGTGACCCAAATAACAGAACCAATAAAGAAATAAAAATTCCCAAAACAATTACATGGATAAAATATACAATAATGAAGAAAATTGGAAATAGGGATGAACGTGTATGATGAAAGGGATAAGTATTCAATAGGAAACAATGGTAAGTATAAATTCAATGTAAGCCGAAGGGACACAGTAGACCACGAGCTGTGTGTACTTTTTGGCTGATGTGCTGAAGAGTGCAGCGAGTCTGTACCTGGTGGTTTGGTCCAGTCCAAAAATTTTAATTCAGAGTTTGGAAGTTTTATGGTAGAAGAATATTTCCAGTGGGGTAAGCTAAAGGTTCAAATGTTCAATGAGGTTTCTAGGAGGTTGAATATCCTATGGATGCTGCAAACCAGATATAATGAAGTTCTGTGTTAGGAAATGTGGGTTCCAGCTGTCAAGTCTCATTCAAAGTTTATCTGACTCTGGAGCATATCATCAGGCCCGGAGATAAAATTATCGGCGCTTTAGCGTCCGTTTTCGGACGGAAAGCGGCGATAATTTTATCGCCTAATCAGCAAGGTCACTCTATCGCGTGAATCCTTGCATTATCGCCCTTTCCCCAACGCCCATCTTTGCATCTCTAATGAGATGCAAAGTGGGCTTTCCTGCCCTGACATAGCTGGAGAAATGTCGCATAACTGGAGAAATGTCGCTAAGCAACATTTCTCCAATTATCAATGGGCACGCTAACCTGCAGAGCGACAAGCAAAGTAGCGATAACCTCTGTTATCGCTACTTTCCTTACGCCTGCTTCAAAACTGACTTAGCCATGATATCCTATGGAAGGTGGATATCATGGCTAAGTCTGCCTTGCCCTATCAGCAAGCTTTCGCCAAACCTTGTGCGATTATCGCTGTATTTCCAGCGATAATTGCACAATTGGCAGCTTGCGCTCTGAATTTTATCGCTTTGGAGATAAGCGTTGCTGATAGCACGCTATCTCCGCGATAAAATTCAGAGTTGGCCGGCGATAATTATCCTCGCGCTAAGAGCGCTGAGCGATAATTTTCGCATGGCCTTGATGATATTCCTCTCTGTTTTAACCTTTGTCCCAGTGAGATGTTACAGAGAAAATGTTCTTAAGCTATTTACGACCATGATAGAGAGAGAGAAACGGGTA
Organism: Triturus cristatus; assembly: GCF_964204655.1. Taxonomy (NCBI): domain Eukaryota; kingdom Metazoa; phylum Chordata; class Amphibia; order Caudata; family Salamandridae; genus Triturus; species Triturus cristatus. Next base: position 819,303,212 of record NC_140586.1, on the reverse strand, counting down.
CTTTGAGATGTGTTCTAGGACTCTAATTAGCGTGGTGCGAGGCCTCTACTTTGTGGTAAAAAAACTCAGAGAATTGTGAAATTGCAAGGAGTAGCCTTCCATGTTTTAGACAGAGTCCACCAGTTGCTCTTTCCCTTCTGATGGAAGATTTTTTACAAAACTTCTAAAGTTCCAAGAAAAATCAGTGCATTACTACCTTGAAGCCACAATCGATATCGTCAGGCATGAATTCAGTCAATATAGTCAATTGTCTTCTAGTTACAGGGTGGCCCAACAAGGCAGTTCTCAGGCACACAAGAAATTGCAGTACCAGCTAATCAACTGTGATTCCCCTCAGATAATTTCCTCTACTGCACATTCCAGCCACAGGAGGGAAGCTTTAGAGCGAAGAGCAGGCTCCTCTGGCAGTATTTTGATCCCCTTTCACCCTTGGGGCCTGCAGAAGTCTCACTGACATTGTGTGGAACAAGAGTTGGAGCCCCTTGGTACTGAGGCACTGAGACTCTGGTGATTCTATTCAGCCACCTCCAAGAGGTAGTAGCTGGACTCGCACCTCCTGCAAGCCCAGCAGAGCCTCCACATGCACTCTCCTTTTTACGAGAAAGCCTATGAGCTCAGTGGATGGTTATTTGCATGAACTAAATGGAAGTTTCCTCAGCACAGAGTGGAAAGTTTCTGCATTAACTTTACTCTGGCTGTCAGGGTAGCAAATAAAGCGTCACTTACAACTTTTAATAAACAAACATTTGGCCATATCATCAAGGGCTGGTGACATAATTATCGCCGCTTTTGCAGCCGACGCTATAATTATATCACATTATTTGCAAGGACACGCTAGCGCGTGTTTCCTTGTTTCAGCTCCCGTTTTGTTCATGCCTCGCTTTGCATCTCTAATGAGAAGCAAAGGAGGCGTGCCTGACAAAACACCATGGGAAAATATCGCTACCCCAGCTTTGTGATATCATCAACGAGGGGTAGCGATATTTTAAATCTGGTAACTATGCCTTAACGCAGGAATTTAACATCTGTTAAATTCCTGACTAAGGCATAGCTAACATGGGAGGTGGATTATGGTGATACGACCACAGGGTCGTATCACCAAGGCTCTCTCCTTTTTGGGTGCAACATCGTTGGTTTTTCAGCGATGTTGGCCCATTTCCCTGGAATATTATCGCCCTGGAGTAACGCGTTGTTAATAGTGCGTTACCAGGTCAATAAATTTCTGCGATAGACGGCGATAAATAAACAAGCGCTAAGCGCGCTTTGCGTTTATTTATCGCTGTCCTAGTAAATATGCCCCTTTGTCTTCAGATTCAAAATCAACATAGTCCCTTTATGGTGTTTAGTGAATTGGACTGACATTGATTTTGAGTTTGGTATCTTCCAGCTGATCCTAGAAACTAATATAGAGCCAAATCAAAAAATTATTTTAAAGAGGTGTACCATGCAGCCCAGCTTACAATCTGTTCGTGTCACGTGTGCACAGCCACAGGTCACCTCTTCCCAGGCCAGGTGATGGGTGAAACTTCCATTTCCACTTAATCGCATACCACCCCAATAAATGGACTAGGATGGATGAGTACTTTAACAATTAACTCACAGCATGCCAGTTGTTTATAATTCAATCATGCCTTAGCGACTGCTTTGTGGCACTCCACTGGGGTCAGAGGAAACACTTACATGTTAGCCGAAAACATGGGTCTTGACCCCTTTCAGCATGGCAAAGGCCACAGCAGAGGTAAAAATCCAGAGATCCAGAAATAACAAATCAGTGTAAACACATCCAACTGATGGAACTATTTTTCCAACAATAATCGCAAAAAACTTTGATGTGCTCTATTGCTCTGGTTTTCACCTCACCGTCAACCGGACACTTGGAAAACTAGATTACTGGTAGACCACTGAACCCCCAAGGAAAGCTTAAAAACAGGCTCTTATTATAAAAAGTACAAAAGCTGTGCCTAAAAGAAGTGGTTTATGGATCATTGTATTGTAAAAGCTTGGTTTCATCAAAGTAAGAAGAGTCACCATTTCAAATCAGAAGGGACCGGGTAGAATATACCAAAGACAAAAACTTCACTTCTGTGTGATTCAAATCTGTGTGTAGCCAACACCGATATCTCTATAACCCAATAAGAATGCAACAAACATATGTTCACATCAGTGGTAAAATAAAACTAAATACTGCTTTGTCTCCTTATTAAAAAAATGTTTTATGCAGGCATTTTTATTGTTGTCACCAAAATATAAACATAATCATATGTCAATGTTCATGAATACACAATAAAATAAATTAACAAATTCAATATACTACACCGTTGAAAAACATGTATTATATATAATGTGTACATTTCAGTAATATTCGCATTAACCATCACATTAATAGACATCGTTGTCCTAGTTGTTGCATCCCATCCAAATTGTAGACAAGGAATCTACAAAAAAGACAACAATAATAATCCATAATGCAAAAAATATTAACATCATTCAGTGCTCAATCTTTTTGTTAAAAACACATTCACTAAAACAATATCTGTCGATGCAGCGTTTCGGCGGTTCTTGTGGTTGATCTCCCTTCATGTTTGATCTTCTTCATGACATATATGTATATAAAAATGTTTTCACATTTTCTAGGAGACAAAAGCATAAAAGACCAAATCAGTACAACATTTATGACCATGAAAACATCCCTCCATCTATCTCATGTTTATTGCAAGCTACCGGTTAAAGGAAGAACACCTTATTTTAACTTGGGGGTTCATTATATTAATGAATCATTCAGACCCGTGTTGTGGAGTCACAAGAGACAAAGCAGTATTTAGTTTTATTTTACCACTGATGCAAACATATGTTTGGTGCATCCTTATTGGGTTATATAGATATAGGTGTGGGTTACACACAGATTTGATTCGCACAGAAGGGAAGTTTTTGTCTTTGGTAAAAGCTCTGTTACCAGTAAGGTACACACCACCAGATGTTCTAATACTCTGACAATGGATCAAGGATTCAATAGTACAGAACCTACTGGCCTTCAGAATGCTCAAGCTTTCTTCAGCTGCTGGTCTGTACGGCTTATGGGAAAATTACAAATAAAGTTGGGTTTCATTAAAGAAGAAAGCAGAGACCACCTTTAGTAACTCTAGCACTTTTCAACCCCCAGGTATATTTACAGACATTTTGCACAGGTGCTTGTGTGACATAACTCAATGCACAACTTACAGTCTACTTACTGTATGCTATGAAGGCCCACTAGTTCAGTGTGAGCACGTGTGCAAACTCTAGTAAATATACTCCTATGTATCACTTGCTCATTCGCAGTGGGATGATGACCGTACCTTGAAACTCACTTGTTGACCAGACTGGTTACTAGTGGATGGTCACACACCGCCCTCTTTAATGACATTTGAAATAACCTTTCCAGAATACATTTTACTCAATAAATTTATGTGGGATAATTATTACACACCCATTGACTTCCGGACACCCCATCGCTTAACTTCTTTCCCTCTTTTCTTTAACTGTTGATCTTACCCTCACATTTCCCTCACACATCTCCTATCCAGTTGAACCTCTCTTCTACCACCCACCACAGAACCCCATAATACCCCATAAGTTCGCGCCCATCCTGACCACTTCTAGCCAGACCACACGGCAACCAAATTCTAACCAGATTATCCGTCAGTCAGAAAATTCTATAACAAACCCATTCCACATCTGTCCTCCTTCAAATTATTCCATTCAGGCCTTTCCCCAGACTATTACCATCTAGTACATTTCCCAGCTAGACCATTCCCTTCCAGATGATTTCTTCAGGGCTGGTCTCTGTTGCACGGGATCCTAACATACTAAACATATAAGTCTCACTGCTCACCTCCCTTGCATGTTGTCTCTTTTTCGCTGCACCCACAACAGCTGCTAGGCCAAGCCGTGTCAACCTGTCACATTCATCAGCACCCTCACGACATGCTCTCCCTATCCAGGGTTATATGGATGCTTTCAGGGGGTCGCATGAAGACAAGTGCAGCATGGCCTGCAGGATCATGTACATGTGTGGCAATCAAATTGCGTCACCTTGTTGATACTGGTTTTGAGTTCTTCAGGGTTGTGTGGTCATGCACACTGAGGCAGCCCAGGCAAGTGCCACAACTCACAATCGAAAAGTCATCTAGCGCTATGAGGTCACACCAGTGGCAGATGCTTGCCATGCAGCCAGTGCTTACTATGTAACAAACTGTGGGTGCAGGAGCCCAAAGTTTTTGTTAGGAACCTGCCGCTGGTGCTGCAAAAAGGCAGAGTGGGGGTTTCCGAATGCCAGGATTGCCTAGTCCTGATTCCACCTCAGGTTTCTCTCCATACCCTTCCTGTCCTCTTATCTCACTCCGGCAGGTTCTTTTTCACCCCTTTGTCACTGTTTTCCTGTATTTCTATTCCTCCTTGTTTCTTCCTTTTCTGCCTTCCTTACTTGCTTTGGGGCAGACTGATGATGATGAAAAAGTACCATCCATAAAAAAGTGCCAGTGACCCCCTGCCCCCACCTACATAAATTATTCACTGCAAATGCCTGCAACATGACCATACAATGAGAAAAATACATAGTTACTCTTGTGGTGGGATGGACAAAGTGACCCGGACCATAAATAGCCCACAGGCGTTTAAATAAGAAAGATATAGTTCATCAAACACGAATATTCTTCTCCTCCCGGGGGCCTTTTCTCAAAATATTTAAAAGCACAGGGAGTGCTTTGGAACTATTCATAGTCTGGAATTTGAATAAACCAGCCAGGCTGCTTGTGAGGTCTTGGAATAAACACATTTATCGTAGCAGTCCCAGTTAATCACGTCTTTGTATTTAAAAATAATGGGTCATATTTACAAGGAACAGTACATCGCGGTGCTGATAGAGCGTCATGATATTCAGAAAATTGTAGGGGTGCATCATAATCATGGTTAGTCCGCACCCGCATATATTCTTGTGTTGTACTAAAATGTGGCTACTAGAAATGCAGTATTAATAAACGTGTAAGTGTAATGTTAGAAAGTAACGTGGCATTTAGATGAAATGTATTCTTCAGTGTTCAATGTAAATGCTTAATGAAGTAGTATATGTGTAAGATGATGCATTAGGTTTAAACGTGCACCATATTAAAGAGTGTACATGTAAAAATGATTAATTGTGCTTTAGCGTGATGAAGTATTAGTGCTTGTAGATGTAACACATATTAATGATTAATTTTGATGTGTAAAGGCCTAAATGTGTATTCACGTTTTGTTATTAAAGGCCTATTCATTTCTTATGCTAGCTGAATTTGTAGGCCTCAAATGTATTCTCCTGGGAACGCTCTCATTTGGAGGTACTCCGCAGAATTCATGGGCGTGCAAGGTTTTCTCGTTCTCATGCTTCTGTTGCAGGTGCAAGGACACCGTCTTCGTTAGTTAGACTGATGTTCTTTGTTTTAGGAGTTAGGTATGGAGGCGGCTCTTAACAAAGTATCCTGGAATTTCAAGAATTGGAAGAAGCCTGGGACCCAAGGACATACCAACCGTTGCTGGACAAAGCACAAGTTGTAGAAAATTACCTACGAGAGGTGTTTAGCCAGAAGAGGTGTTCCAGAGGCGTGTCTTCAGTATTTTACGTTTTGTATTAGGGACTGTGCCCTGAGGGAGGAGACGCAGAAGGATTGTGGAGAGTGGACAGAGAGGCGTTAGAGGGCAGAAAGGAAGGGATTGATAGTGAGAGAGAAGACTTAGAATGATCGTGAGTGTACTTCTTAGGAAGTCTTGACGAGCTGACACCTTCTACCTCTTGATCCTGCTTGGGAAATGCGAAGTAGGGATGTCACTTTAGAGATAGTGTAGGGACAGATTAACTGATTTCTTTTTCCTACTAATGAAGACTGATTTAGATGTCGGAGCAGTTATTGCTTGTCTGATATTTTTAGAGTTTCTTATTCTTTTTATGCTTCATTGAATTTGTTTAGTACGTAGGATGAACTTTGTATTAGTGCCCATGTATTTTTTTTACCTCGTCATGAGGTGCCTGTATGTCCAGTTATTTTTGGCTTTGTAAAAAATCTCCTAAAACTTGATTACGGAGTCAGTGGTCCTTTCCGAGTCTAAGATTATTGACCCTCATTGTTTAGATTTGAATGTATTGGTTTTGCCACCTTTACACTTCTCAGCAGGTAAAAAGGTCCAGTCGGCCGAGGATTCTTAATAGTGATAAGATAAGATAAGAATCCAGTGCAATCAGTGCCACAAGCCCTTTGGCTGTGCCGGGCTGACTTAATTCCGAAGCAAAAGGATGCGTCATATCTACAACGATATGATGGATCCCTGTGCTGGCGCACCGCACAATTAGCTGTCATGCACCGACACAGGCACCTTGGTGCAAGGGTGCCTGTATCACGGGGATGATGTTTTTGGTCAGGAATGGACACATCACAAGAGGTGATTTCCTCTTCCTATGTGTGCTGCAGAATTCAGCACGCATAGAAAGAGGAAAATCCAGGAGAAATTAAAACATTTCAATCAATCAATCAGAGATTTGTGAAGCGCGCTAAACACCCGTAAGGGTCTCAAGCCACTGCACCTTTCTCCTCGTTGTGCCTCCCTATGCCTCCCCTGGGGAGGCAAAGAATTCTGAAGCATTTACGATTTCTTGTATATCTGGAAATGCTGCAGAAACCATGGGTGTTGCGTGGGAAAACCCACAGCAACACCCATGGCCCGCCCCTTTCACGCAAGGTGTTGCCTGAAAAGGGGCCATATTTACAAGGACATGAAATGCCACGCAGGGTGGTTTTATATGTCCTTGTAAATATTGAACAGCAAGTTGCGCCGCTGGTGCGGCACAAAAAGTGACGCAGCTGAAGGGGCTTGTATTTAAAATCCGAGGTTTCCTAGTTGAAGGCAACTCACATTCCACATTCACCCGACTCTTGTCCCCTTTGCAGAGACTCCAACATGGGCACCAAACAATACCAGGTTTATTCTTGTTGATTGCTTGGATATGACGTGGTAAGGCAGGGTCCACAGGGTCACATTTAGGGAAGGTGTCACATTTCTGAAAAGATAGAAAAATGTTATGTATTTAGTGTCGGGGCGCTTTAATTGACATTATTATATTTTGACCTGAGTGGCCAAAATCGTAGCTGAGTTCCAAATTTAATAATATGTTTTATAGGGGAACATCCTTCTGTGGACTGCACTGTGACCAGAAGTTCACACCTCATCAGCCACAGAAGAAACTTTGAGAAGTTAGAGAATTATGCGGACTGTTGATCTGAAGGTCTTTGTAACTATGCCCTAAACACATGCTCCAACTGGGCTCCGCTGGTCTCCAGTAGGAGATGGGGAGATCCCCAACCATGCTCTAGATCACACAGTGTAGGTATCATTCTCAGTGGTTTTATCGGTCCTAGGCCAATTATAGATATTCAGTTCTTGACATTCTTGGACTTTAAGGTGGCTTTGGAGAAAAAGCTCTCTCTTGCAGTTCAGCAAAGGGTTATTTTATTGAAGATTCTTAGCAGCAGCTCTCAGAACAAACTTATTAGCTTAAAAATTCATTTCCCTCAAAGAGGTTGGGGCTATCAGAATGTTTCGGCTTATCAGACTTCAGTGTCTAGGCTTCATGTTCGATAACATGGGAGGAGATTTCTCAGAAAGGGTGATTTTAAGCATGTATTTACAAGCTAACAGAGATGGAAAGCCAGCCAGGGATTTCCTTTTTGTTTCACGGTTTTAACACACCAATTACACCAAACATACTTGAGTTGGCCTAATGGCTAGGGCGCTCGACCTCGGACCTGAGGAACTGGGTTCGAGTTTCGGTAACGACGCTGAACATCCTGTGATTCTGGGCAAATCACTTAATCTCCCCGTGCCCAACAAAAATGAATGTGTGTCCTCATGTAACGTAACTGGAACTGGTGCTATGTAAAGCGATCTGATACCTGATTGGATTTGGGTCAAGTTCGCGCTATATAAAACTCTGCACAAAAAAACAGTAATAGCCAGGCCCATGTCCGTGTAGAAAAATACTCACGGTATAATATAAGTTTCAGTATTTTGTCATTGTAATGATCTCACATGGGGGTAGTGGCATTGCAAGACCTACAGCAACCCGGGCAGACCCTAAATTTAATTTTGCCGATCGGTGCAGGTAAGAGGGGGGTTGTTGGCTGGTGATGGAAGACTTGTTCAGGGGAAGAGGTGCCTGGCGGCCAACGGCCGACTTGTTCTCAGGGGCCGGGGGATGGTGGTAGTAAACAGACACTATTTGCTCACCTCCACTCAGTGCAGTTAAATGGAAAAAAATAAGTGCAGGTACTCACCAAAAGGTGCGGTGGACTGGGGGGTGGAGTGTGGGGCGGAGCCAGGGGCGGGCTAGGTTTTCAACCTTGCCAAACTTTATATGCAAGAAATCCAAGTGCTAATACAAAATCAGAAGTATCTGTCCTATGGTAAAGGTCCTAATAATAATAATAAGGGCAGGTTCAAAACCGTCTCTGAATTTTGCCATCAAAACTTTGCATGCTGGAATTTTTAGAAACCCTTACTTATAATGAGAAAGGAGAACTACAAGTTCCAGCATGCAAAAGCATTACCAGCTATAATCCATAACTGTCTTAAAGTCTAAAGCATTCCATGCAGCTGTCTGTGGCATTTGGGTTAAACGTGGTTTCCCATTCAAAACAAGCGGTTTAAATGCACCAAACCAAAAAGAAAATTGTGTTGCCTTTAAAGTGTTTTTTGATTGAGGGTAATGGTAAAATTGGTGGCAAGGGCAGGGATTTACATTCAAGTAAAAAATGCTTATTTTAAATTGCTGATGAACTATCATTTACAGTCATTTAACCCAATGGCATGCTGAAACGCTGTACTGCCCTGAAGAATACGCCCCACACCATCTCCATTAGTTTTATGGTCGACTCTCAACTCCTACTGTGCAGGATCACAGGGTAAACAAAACACCCTGCCGCCTCACCCTGCCGGAAGAATTGCAGAGACGCAGGACAAGATTGCTGTGTCAAGGTGAGAAGAGCTGGAGCTCCTGTGCGAATTCCGCTCAGAATTGCAAAATCAGAGCTGGTCGTGTTTAAAGTGCTGCCGAGGCACGAGACCATGAAGCCACCACCTGTGTCAAGGACCCCCATGAGTACCGGTACTCTCCTGCACCGGAACTGCCAAAGAGACTGCAGCTGGCTCCGAAGTGGGCAGCGATCACAATTTGGTTTGAATACATATCATGATATAGTAGTTACTGGCCCCGGTACGGGGTGATCTCCTGCACATGTTTCAGAACTCCTGCTTACCTGTCATGTCAAATGCCAAAGTATGTTCTTGTTTAAAACAATAAAAACAGATTTAAACAAAAAAATGAGTACCGGTACTCTCCTTGTCCTAGGAAAAGTTCCGGTACTCAAGAGGCGATAATTAAAAAGTGCCGGTACTCCGTACCGGTGAGTACCGGCCCATTTAAAGCACTGCCTCCACTGCCCCAAAAACAGTGCCCCTTGGGGCAAATCCCCCCTACCAACCGCAGCTAGGACACTGCATGGGGGACTCAACATATCTTTCCATCCAAAAAACAGGGGGTTCCAATGGTTCCCCTTCATGGCTACGTCTGTTTCAGATTACCAGGATAGTTTATGACTATGAAAATAAATTGGATTCATTGTATGTCATTTTATTTCATGTGTGTGCTGACAATCTGGCATAGATCGAGCCCTTCTACAGTGGACACACCAGCTCTAAGCCTAGGCATAAGAGGGGTGCCTCACATTGCCCCCTCCCTGCCCCCTCTGAGAGTTCCCTCTGTCCTTGAAGTGACTTTGGACATGATACAGCATTTCTTAGGCAAAGACTGTGGTCTCTGCAGAAAATGCTCTACACCCATAACTTCTGTAACGGAAAATGTGGTTTCTGAGCTCTAGCAAGCAGTTACATTTATGAGGCCTTTGGGTATATTTTGGAAATGTAGCCTACAATTCTCTTGACTTCATGACATAAATATGCACATTCAGCTCCTGTGGTTGAGCAACACTTAACCGAAGGCCGGGATGCTTCAGCATCATGTAGTGTCCTTGTGGCTCAGGGCAAGGAAGTGTACGAGGACGAAGACTGCACAGAGGAGGGGGCTGGAAGCTAAAAAGCCTTTGGTACAACCATGAATGTCCAAAAATAACCACCCACTGTCTCCTCACATACCACAGATGCAACAGCATGCACTTGATGAAACCTCATCTTTAACCAGCTTTGGTCCTGGGTTGAATTCAAGCCAGATTGTAGTCTCCACAGATTGACATACAAGTGATCTGAGGGGAAGAGCTGAGCACAGTTAGTGGTTATCATGATAATGTGGCATGGAGTTCTTCCCCTATAGACCACTAGGCCAGCACTCCCGTGCTGCTGCACTGCTCTGCTTCCTCCCCATTTCTCTGAGTGCTATCTTCTGCTTTGCCTCTTTTTTACTGCTTTCTCCCACCTTTCACACATTTTCGTGAGTGCCTTTTTCCTTCTTTTGCCTCTTTTTTCACTTTTTTCTTCTTCCTTTACCCCCGATTTTCTGAGTGCTTTCTCCTGCTTTTGCCTCATATTTCACTGCTTTCTCCTTCCTTTACCCCCGTTTTTCTCAGTGCTTTCTCCTGCTTTTGCCTCATTTTTACTGCTTTCTCCTACCTTTCCCCCATTTTCTGAGTGCTTTCTCCTGCTTTTGCTTCATTTTTCACTGCTTTCTCTTTCCTTTCCCTCTGTTCTTCTGAGTCCTTTCTCCTGCTCCTCCTGCTTCTCCATCGTTTTCTATTGCTTTCTGCATCCTCTCCCCTATTTTTCTGAGTGCTTTTTCCGGCATTGCCTCGTTTTTTAACTGCTTCTCTGTGAACAGCAAGCAACTCCAGCGCCTTGCGACCCTCACAGGTGACTTGCTGCGCTTTATACATTCTGATTGATTGATTGATTGACAACTCTGGATTCACACTTATAACTTAGTCAAATACATTTGGGAAGGCCTCTGAAGAGGACCTCCATTACTATTTGAATGCCACGCTGTTTTATACTTGTTTATGATGTGTCTACATTTGTGGACCAGAGTACATAGCCCTCACACTACATGCTTGCGATAGAAAGATGTCATGGCGACCATGGCGGTTGACAGTTTTCTCAAGGTCGAGCCAAGGTTAACATAAGCTACATCAGCATTTTAGATACATTCCAAGTTATAGCTATGCATAAGGAAAAATTAACCAGTAATACGGAGCTTTTTTACATCAAAAACACACTTCTCAGCTTGCAGGTCATTTTTTAGGTCCTGCTAAAAAATTGTTTAGTAATATAAGTGAGACCTTCTGTTGATACACGACCAAAGAAGATGACTGACTAAGCTAATTGTGTTTGCTGTCCAGCGGATGTGTCACTCCCTTCACCTGAGGTCTGGGAACCAGATAGAAACAAGTGCACTCTTTAGTCTTCAGGCGCTGGAAGAGAAAGTAATACATGAAACAGTGCAGACAGGAACTGCGACAGCAGTTTAAAGGTTTGTTTTACATACTCTAAATAAACTTATTTTTACATAACCTTAAATAATTTATTTATAAGTTTGTAAAAGCACATATGCTGAAAAGGTCTCAAGTAAGCAGTTGTGTAAATTGTGACTCAGCTGAACACAGATCACAATCGAATCTACATAGGCTACAGCGGTCTTTGCTCTCGCACTTTAAATATTGACTCTTTAAATAGCAGAGCCATCGATAGATTTAAAAATAATACTAACCCTATTAAGAAACAAAACACTCACTTTTATACATTCTGTGCTACACACAGGACTCGATCTGCAAAGTTAATTTACACATGTGGAACTCTAAGGCTGCAACAAATTGGTACTTCTGCCAGGAAGGCCAACTGAATGGCAACCTCCCCCCAACCCCATTAGGGATTTGGTGGGCAGCCAACCAGTGGGAAGTGTCCCTCACTCCCCCCAGGGTGATTGGAGGAGTGGCTCAATCCGACGACAGTCCATAGGTTTTTGGGCTATATCTACCAGGGGTGGGGGGAGGCAAGGGGGTGGAAGCAAAAGATTATAGCCTCAGAAATTGGGCTAATCGCCCCCATTTTGTGTTAGTTGACCTGGTGGCTAGCAGGGTACTGGGGTAAGGAAGAAAATGTTAGCTCTCCCACCTACTCCAGATTTTTTCCTACAGTTGTGGGAATCCATTGTCACATGGATACAGGTCCTGCGGGTGCTTTATGTTGGTACAGGTTTACAGGGGACAATGTGATGTGTCCTTGTCACCTTGAGACAGGTGCAGTTGGCCGAGAATATTGCACGAGTTTAGCTCATTTTATTGTTGTTGCCATCGGTGAACCAGGCTGATTGGGAGGGTGTGAACAAGCTCACATCTGGACTAGGCAGGAAGTGAAAGATTACACTATAGGAAGTTAGTTTAGTTAGATGTTCTTAGAGGTTAAAGATCACAACTGCAGAAGTTTAGTAGGCTGGGATGAATGGGCCCGATTCACAGAACTAACTTAAGACAAAATCCTAAACTTACTACTTTTGGTATTAACAGATGGCATTTAGAAGTAGTAAAGTTAGGATTTTCTCTTAAGTCTGTCTTAAGTCTGTCTTAAGTCTGTCTTAAGTCTGTCCTAAGTTTGTCTTAAGTCTGTCTTAACTCTGTCTTAAGTCTGTCTTAAGTTTGTCTTAAGACTGTCTTAAGTCTGTCTTAAGTCTGTCTTAAGTCTGTCTTAAGTCAAACTTAAGACAAAATCCTAACTTTACTACTACTAAATGCCTTCTGTGAATACCAAAAGTAGTAGGCCAGACTTAAGACAGACTTAAGACAGACTTAAGACAAACTTAGGACAGACTTAAGACAGACTTAAGACAAACTAAGACAGACTTAAGACAGACTTAAGACAAACTTAAGACAAACTTAGGACAGACTTAAGACAGATTTAAGACAAAATCCTAACTTTACTACTACTAAATGCCTTCTGTGAATACCAAAAGTAGTAAGTTTAGGATTTTGTCTTAAGTTAGTTCTGTGAATCGGGCCCTAGATAGTTACAGGGATAGGTTATGTGGGGGACATTTAGGGTTGGGGGTAGGAAGACGTTTTTTGTATAGTGAAGCATTAGTTTAGTAAGACAGAATGCCTAGGAAAATATGTGTTATACATCTGTTTCAATAAAAGCGGCATTATTTCATACAAAAGTTGTTGTGCCTCTCTCACCAAAACACCGCTTTGGGCCTCTCACTCCCCTCCCCTTGAGGACTTCAGCTGGCTCTGCCCTCTTGCATCCCGCCCGCAGTCCGCAAATATTCCCAGAGAGCCCCAGCCATCCTGCCTCCGCACCATCACCGCTGCTACTTTTCATCTCTGACATCCTGCATTTCAGTGGCTAAACCACCCCCTATGTTACTGCAACCGTCTCCTGCACCTTCTTTCTTCGATTTTGGGAAGGTCACCATGACTTGCAAACAGGAAATGATGTAAAGAAATTAGTAATTGGGAGGTAGACCAATAGTTTCTTTTTTTTTTCATTTCAAAGTGTTTTATTAAAATTTTTATAAACAAGTACATTTGCATTTCCATTACGGGGTACCAGCCAAACGTAGTTGGTTTTGCAGTAGTTACAGGTATTTGGTAAACGTGTTTAGCTGAGCCCCTTTACATTGACTTGCTAGGAAGTTATGGACAGAATGAAAGAAAGATAGAGGATAGAAAAGAAAGAGTAGAGATAGGATACAAGAAGTGTTCTATAGCAATGAGCCTATTCTGGGTTTGTAGCCTTGTGTCAAAACTCAACACCCCCCAAGTGACCTCACGGGGGTTCATAGGAGTCCAGATATGTGTCGAGCGAGTTCCACATCCCCCAAGTGGCTGGTCTCCAGGGTGAGTTTTGCAGGGCCGTGCTGTCTGCGCCTCTGAGGTACGTCACTCAGTTAACCCAGCCTTTGCATGATGTCTTAGCGGTATCCTTCCAGTTGGACAGGACCATTTTCACTGACGCGGTCAGCAGAAGGTCTAGCAGGTCCCTGTCATGTTGTGAGGCAAGTCCTGTGGTCAAAAATGCAGTGGTGAGGGTAGAGAATTCTGGATTATGAGTACATCCCAGCGCCTTTTTTATGAACTAAAAGATTTTTCACCAGAATGTTTTGAGTTTTGGGCAGTAGAAGATAAGATGTGCTAGATCCCCCTTTCCGTTGCCGCAGTTCCAGCATAGGTCGTTTTCTCTGAGTCCTAGTGAGGCTAAGCGAGCCGGGGTCCAGTATGTCTTGTGGAGTAGACAGAATTTTGTTTGGGATAATACTGGAGATATTTTACTACGTGTGGGGGAGGCCCAAAGCAGAGTTAGTTCTTGCTCGTCTAGTGAGTTATTGCTTTGTTTTACCGAGTAGTTCGTTGGCTTATCGTTAAGTTTGGTGGAGTTTGGGCGTAGGAGTTTGTAGAGGTGCGATACTTGATGACCTATTCTGTTGATTTTCGCCATATACTGCATAATTGATTGGTTGGATGTTGATAGTTTGGCTTTTGTTAGGGCTGTTTTGATTTTTAGGAAATTGTAGAACTCAGTGTCTGGTAGCTTATGTCTATCTTTTATTGTGGCAAACGTGATGGGGTGGCCCTCCTCCTCTAGTTGGCCTGGGTAGGAGATACCTTTCTCCATCCATGTGTCGAGAGCCAGGCATTTCCCTTTGTATTGACCTTACTATTGGCCCAGATATTCCCATTTCGAGTTCTTTACACTGTTCTCCATTTATTTGTCTATTTTCATTAGGGCAATTTTTGTGTTTTTGAAGATTGGGCTGGATGTGTGTGCGTGTGTTTATTAGCTGTTAGTAGTATCAGCGGGTTGAGGTTGTTTAGTATGGCTCGTTCAACTAGTAGCCATACCGGTGTGTACCCTTGAAGGGGTGATATCCAGTAGGCCCCTTGTTTTGCTAGGAAAACGGATTGGAAGGTTATATAGTCTGCCAGGTTTAGTCCTCCCAGTTTTTTATCTAGTCTTAGTTTTTTTATACTAATCCTTGCCTTCTTTCCCCGCCATAGGAATTTGCTAATCAGGATATCCACTTTGCGGTGGAAGTCATCCATGAGTAGAAGTGGTAACATGCTCAGCAGGTAATTGATCATTGGGGTGATCATCATCTTGATCGTTTCTATTCTGCCCCACCAGGTTATAAATTTGGGGGAACAGGTCTCCACAAGTTTCTTTATTTTCCCGAACAGTAGCTTCTCATTTTGGTCTAGTGTGGACATGAGGTCATTCCCAAAGTAGATCCCTAGGTATTTGATGAAACCTGTGTGCCAGGCCAGGTCCGATCCTCCTAGGGTATCCCCAGTGGTGTGTATGTTGAGGGGTTTGCATTCTGATTTCTCCCTATTGAGTTTTTATCCTGAATGTCCTGAGTAAATCTCTATAGTTTCATACTACAACACGCAGTCGTACAAAATGGTAATACAGCATCCTGGTTGGAGAATGTCAATTATTCTCAAATATGCCTGATTGTGGGAGTGTGATAAAACAAATGTTTGCCTAACCCTATTTCACTAACCCCTTGCGATTGGGAACACTTTACAACCGTTCTCTATAACATAATATGCCCTTACCCTTTATCTTTTGAGGCTAAATAGTAATTTCCCCATTTCTTTTCACATTGAAATACAGATTAGACCATGAATTCTGTAAAATATTGTCTTACTAAATAACATTTATCACATATCTTTAGGTGGGATGAAACAATTGGGGGAAGGGGGATCTTAAGGGCCTGGTTTAAATATGTAAACTAAAAATCTGTGCTTCCCGTACTGTACCGGCAGACTGGTATTTTACTGCTTCTCTTTGCTTTTCTGTTCTTGCATCCAGATATATAACACAGCAACTGACACACTTAAAACAAGCCAGGACTATTTGCTTTGTCAGTGGGTGTTAGCTGTATAAGATAAATGAGTAACAACGATTTTGTTGTAAATCATATTGAAATTATGTCAATTCTGACATTATGAGACTGTGAATTAAACATTGCTGAGATCTGTGGAAAGGGAGGTGGTCCTCAGTGTGTGTCAATCACTACTGTTCTTCCCTTTACCCCGCATTACTCTTTAATCTATGTTAGACACTCATGCCATTTTCTCTTCACATCTTTCTGAAATCCACCAGCTGCATATCTCACACCTCATCTCTTTCCTCTTCAGCACTGTCTTTTCACTTCCCCTGTATGTACTTCCTCATATCTCCTTCACTTCACCACCCAACATGCCACACACCTGTAAGCAATCCATTTTTTTACATACAACTTGTCAATATTTTGCCCACCTTTTATCTCCTTGCAGCATATTTACATAGTTACAACTGGCATACATCACCATTGCTCGGTGCTCTCTGCAGCAAGGCCAACAATTGGATGACCATCTATTTTGAACACTTTTTGACCCAGTGACAGACACTGTGAAAATTTCTCACCGCCTTCAGCCTCAACTACAGGACTCTTGATCAAAGTCCATTATAATCTTCAAAAAAACAAAACTACAGAAACAATACATCCAATTAATAACAAACACTCTTATGGAATGGAAGGGTAAGTAACACATCTGAAATATAAACAGGAACTAAAATGCTGAGTTGCTTTGCTCCATGACCGTCTGAAGGATCCAGGCGTCTGTGGAGATTTCTCTCCAATTGTGAACAAACATATCTAACCTCCCACCTATTTGAACTTTTGAGGGACGGATCAAACTTACCTCAATAATTTCCTATGGAGTTTTGGTTTCCTCTGTGGCCTCGGATGCTACTGCGGGAAGGGAATCTGTCGAAATCTTGCCATAGGCCTCTCCTAGATGCTTGGTCTCATTGAGGACCATAAGTCTGAAATTGGCCGGGTGAGCTTCCCCTTCCTCTCCCGGCACCACCAAAAACCTTCTGCCTGAAGATCTTTTTGATCGAGGCATGAGCCTTATCCAGTGATGCAAAAGTCGAGGCATGCTTCCCTAGTTGTAGGCTCTCCAAATGGGTCACACTGGGTAATTGATACCACCTCAGACGTGGCTAGGTGACCCAACTTGGGGTCGACCTTAATGAGCAGGGATTCCCGTCTTTCTGCTGACATTGTACAGCTTGCGTTTCCTAGCAGAATGATGGCTCACTGTCCAGATGTTTGTCCTGACAGGAACTCAAGGGCCTATCAATCTTTTTTGGTGGATCCTTCATGAATTCTCCTAGTAAACTAGCCATTCTGACATCTATTTCTGAGGTATTGGCCACCCAACCCTCTAGATTTGATCTGGTTAATACTACCTGGCTTAATTTAGAAGCAATGTGTAAAGTATTTGTGCAACACTTCAAACAGTAATAAAGTGAAAACACCACACAAAAAGAATCCCACACCAAGTTAGAAAAATAAAACTTTCTTTAATAAATTTAAAAAAGACAAACACGACAAAAACACAATTAGTAGAACCAGAGATATTCAATTTGAAAGATTTCGGTCAAAATAGCACCAAAAAGCACAACGCTCTTTGTGGTAACACCAATTTCAGCGGGTTATTCTCTATTCTAGCTGTCACAATTTGAAATGGCCTGATAATGGTGCAGTAATACCGCATACTAGCATTAATGGCATTCCTATGCCTCATTACCAGGCCATCTGTAATCAGCCCATGAATGTCTTAGGGTCACCTGCAGAATGTATTTGTATTTAACCAAAGTAACCAAAATGCATTAAAAAAGTGCAAGTCAAGCTGATCCGGGGCAGAAGGTGTGGGTAATGTGAGGCACCCATGGACAACTAATACAGGAAACCTGGTAAGTATCCTTATGCCTTCTGCAGATATACTATTTTACGTTCTGAAGTACTGGTAACAAATTACCAAGAATCTGGAAGTGTGAGATGTAGTGGTAATTGTCAAACAAATAGGCTCTAAAATCCACACTAGCTCTGGAGATGGCAAACCAGGCATGATTCTGTGCTAGCACATGCCTTCAAAGAGGCAGAGTGGTAACTTTAAGTGGCATATGTACAATGAGTTAACGCTCCATTATCTGCACTTTTCTGCACTTTTCTGCCGCTAATGCGGCGATATTCATCTCGCTAACAGCCGTTTGCAACAGCTTTCTGGCGATAGAGGCTGCTTCCAGCATCACCAACGATGTTAGCGATTACTATCGCTAATGACATGCAATGTAGGTGTTTCCGTGCAAAAACGAATGCTAACCCCACTTCGTGATATTTACAATGATCGCCCGGACCCGTGATACGATAAAAAACACAGTAGCGGCTGTGACTTAAGACCAGAAAATAGCTGGTCTTAAAAATGGAGATAACACTTGGGGCCTCATTTCTGCAGGTTTTGGTGCTGGACAGCGCTGCAAGCAATGTTGCTGCACTGCCCTGCGACAAAACTACATGGCAGGAATGCGCACCATCAATAAGTCATGAAAAGTGTTGCAGCGCTGCGACAAGACAGCGTTGCAACACTTGTCACTACGCCCTTCTTGCCACACCACGGATGCTCTGTATTCACTGGACAGCGCTCCATGATGCAAGTAATGACAGATACATCTGGATTCCTGACGTATCTGTCTGCGCTAAAGTCACGCATTGCTGCAGTCATGTGATGCATCTCCAGCAATGCATGGGCCCAGCCTATCCCTGTGGCACTGCGTCACCCTCACACCTGCCATCAGGCAGGCGTAAGGTACTGACGCAGTGCTGTCCTACCTTTGTCACTGTAAAATCTGAGCTATTTCACTGCGTCACTCCTCTGAGGCCTTGTTGCATGGGAACGCACACACTGCGTACATCATACCTGATGCAGGTATGGTGTGGCACAGGGCTTCACAAGGCCAGGCACATGCCTACATGTGTCACTTTGTAAATACGGCGCTAAGTGGGGCTAGTTTTGCCTTGTCCATTCTTGAGGGATGCCAGGGTGTTGGCGCAGTTGGAGATCCATCGGTGGAGGTTGTGCGCTGCGGTGTCATCGTCGGTAAGCGTTGGCGGAGTGGTGGTGCTGAGGGAGTCGACGAGACGTTCTTCGGTGGCCTTGATCCAGCTGTGAGGGGGGGCGATGATGGCGGTGGTGTACGGTGGGCATGGTCAAGACGTGATGTATACAATGATGGTTGGTCCAGAATAGTCTGGTGGTGTGGTTGGAGTTGAAGTTCCCTCTGGCGGAGGAGACGTGCTTGACCGTGTGTCCTGCTATGTGGCTTGCTGCGGCGACTGGCTGCTTGAGTCTGATGTTGGGGAGCTTCCCCAGGAGGGAGTGGTGTTCTGGTCACTGGGGTTGTCCAAGTGGAACTTGAGTTCACCGAATAGGATGTTGTCAGTGGATGGGAGAGCCTGGGGTGTAATGAGGTCTACAATGGTATTGGAGAATGGGGGTCCATGGCCCGGGGGGCCTGCAGGGAAGGGTGCCGCAGAGGATGTGGTTGGTGTTGGTCCGGATCTGGACTTTGAGGTGTTCCATGTTCGCCATTGGGTCATTACAGTGCGGGGTCAGTCGGAGTGTGCTTCTGTAGGTGATGGCATTGCCTCCTCCTGGACGGTCGGGGTGGTCCTTGCGGGTGATATAGTAGCCGTCAGTGATGGCGATGGCCGGTCCGGATCAGAAGTTGGCCCTGGAAGGCGATGTGGCATCCAGGGTTGATGGCGAGGAGGGTGCTGGCATCGTAGAGGTGGAGTGTCCGAGAGGAGGGGTCCTTGGTGCTGAGCGTGATCCAGTAGCAGACAGACACAGACAGGCTTGCCTAAGGCTCGCCTTTGGCACGGGATATGACCATTGCAACGCAGGCATTAAATCGTAATGCCTTTACAATGCAACTCCAACAAAGCAGGTGCCTATACATCATATTCCAGTAATGGGATATTTTTAAGTTTTAGGATGGGTATGGGTTTCGGGTCTCGGAGATTAAATTTGGAGTGTATAATGGGGTAAATTTTGAAATTTGGGGTGTGCATTTGGGTCAAAACGGAATTTCGGGTGTGCACTTGGGTCAAATATGGAGTATGGGGTGTGCACTTGGGTCAAATATGATATTTAGGGTGTGTTTTGGGGGCTAAAAGATGAATTTTAGGGTTCAGGGTGTGCTTTGGGGTGCGAGGGTTAGTTTTAGGGTTGCACTCACTGAAGTGGGAATAGTAATTTTTACATCTTCGCTGTCCAACACCTTACCGACTGTTGCAATATGCCTAGTATTAGTATGCATTGCAATGGAATGCGATGTAATGGTATGCGTTGTAACTTTAGTTATACCTTTGGCACACGAGTGGTACGCCCGCTGCACATGGATGCACAGCGTCCGTCATTGTGAAGTGCTGCGGGGGGGACTGGACAGCTGGGAGGGGGGAAACGCCGAGAACAACACTGGATGGGGCGGGGACACGGGTGTGTGTGTGACTTAGAGGAAGAACGGAAGAGGAGTTCAATGACATATTCGGCTGAAGTAATGATCACCATTGTTTTGTTTTCTTTGGAGTAATATTCAGAAAAATTAGATCTCATGAAGCCATTGCCTTTATGAGGGGTTTAGCAGCATCCTTGTGATATTTAGGCAGGGCCACTGGAAGTATATGATTGTGCAGCCACTGTGTTTCTCGCATAGTTATAGATTTGTAGTATTTCCCATATAATCTTTAAAAATTGTTTCCAGCTGAAACAGTTCAAAAGTTATTGAAAACGCAGTGACACGTGTTGCTGCACAGTGGAAGGCGCTTGCCAAAGCGTGACTTGTCACCTTTCTATTGCTCATTGGTAGATTTGGGTGCTAAACTGGTATTAATGAAATGCAACTAAAGCCCTAACAGTGTTAATACGTGTATAAATGACAAAATAATTAAGTAATACTATCATAACATGTACAGCTTTACACTGCCGCATAATTTCTCAACCCTGCCGCATAATTTGGCCATCCCCTGCCTCATACTTCCAGTAGCCCTGTATTTATTTCACAGCGAGGATATGGTTCCCTTGCAAATAGAATTACACAGAAGGAAAATTCTCCCTCAATTTGATTTTTTCATCACCTCTAGGCTGAAAATAGCTTCAGTTTCCCTTTTTAAAATTCTTTATTTAAAATGTCACCATTTAGCCCCATAAATACAACCTATAAATATTAATGCATTCATTATTTAAATAAGTCATGTTCGACTGATTTCATCTGGTGTAACATTTCCAGTCTGATGGGACCACAAAAATGAATTTCAGTTGGGAATGTGGTATTTCTATAGCGCAACTGGCTTAAGGCAAAAAACTGTTAATGCCAGATGTTTTTCAGCGTACTCTATTAGAAATCGACACAAGCACCTCCTCTGAGCAGACACATGGCTGGGGCATGTTTACATCAAATACCTGAAATCTTTTATGCACATTTTAGAGCAAGGGCAAAATGAGTATTTCCTGATTCCTACTTTGAATCAAAAGGGAAGCTCGTTGCATTTTTTGGGTGACCAAGAGATATGGGGCATATTTACAAAGAAGTTACGGAGCGCGGCGTTAGCCTTCTTGGCTTAAAGCCCCACTCCGACACTTTTGAAACGCAGGGCTGCACAGTGTGTGTGCTGCTTTGTGCAGCACACATGGAAGTTGCAACTCATCATTTTTAAAATAATTGTCTATGTGCAGGAAGGGGACACCTTGCATGGCGTTTTGCTGTTTTTATGCGTGCTGCACAATGTAGCACACATAAAAACAGCAAAAACGAGAAGAAATAAAGCATTTCTTCTCGTTGTGCCCTGTTAACCCCTTCGCTGCTAGGCCTTTCCCCCCCTGTGCTAAGCCTTTTTTTGGCTATTTGGGGTAGTTCGCGCTTAAGCCCCTGTTACTTTTTGACCACATAAGGTATCCACGCCAAATTTGCGTCCTTTTTTTCCAACATCATGGGGATTCTAAAGGTACCCAGGGTTTGTGGATTTCCCTGGAGGGGACCCAGAAATTAGCCAAAATACAGCAACATTTTGTTTTTTTGGGGAATAATGGGAAAAAAGGGCTACAGATGAAAGTGTCTGGTTTTTCCCTGCAAATGGTATCAAAAAAAGGGTTGTGGTGCTGAAATCACCATCTTCCCAGCTTTCAGAGACCAGCAGATTTTTGTCAGAAAACCAACATTTTTTACACAGTTTTGGCATTATTCTGGGACATAGCCTATTTTTTCTATTTTTTGTGCTTTCAACCTCTTTCCAGTTAATGGTAGAAATGAGTATGAAAGCAATAATGGATCCTGGAAAGCTATACATTTTTAAAAAGTAGACAAAATTCTGAATTCAGCAAGGGGTCATTTGTGTAGATCCTTCAAGGTTTCTTCATAGAAACTAACAGTGGGGATCCACACAAGCCATACCTCCCTGGAACCCCCCGGGTGTCTAGTTTTCAGAAATGTGTGGGTTTGGTAAGTTTCCCTAGCTGGCTGCCGAGCACGGGGCCAAAACTCCAGGGGACCCCCTTGCAAAACCAGGTCGTTTTGTGTCGCCTCAATACGTTTTGGTTCCTTGCCTGTTGCGGGTACTTGGGCCTCCCACACGAGTGAGGTACCATTTTTATCAGGAGACCTGGGGGAACGCTGGGTGGTAGGAAATTTGTGTCAGCCCAGTGATGCCACAACTTTCCCACACAAAAAAGTGTGGAAAAAGTGATTTTTTTCAGCTAAAATTGAGGTTTGCAGGGGATTCTGGGTAAGAAAACGTTGCGGGATCCACGCAAGCCATACCTCCCTGGAACCCCCTGGGTGTCTACTTTTTAGAAATGTGTGGGTTTGGTAGGTTTCCCTAGCTGGCCGCCGAGCATGGGGCCAAAAACCCAGGTGACCCCCTTGTAAAACCAGGTCGTTTTGTGATAGGCAATTTTGATGTCGCCTCAATACGTTTTGGGTCCTTGCCTGTCACGGGTACTTGGGCCTCCCACATGAGTGAGGCACCATTTTTATCAGGAGACCTGGGGGAACGCTGGGTTGTAGGAAATTTGTGTCAGCCCGGTGATGCCACAACTTTCCCACACAAAAATGTGTGGAAAAAGTGATTTTTTTCAGCTAAAATTGAGGTTTGCCGGGGATTCTGGGTAAGAAAACGTTGGGGGATCCATGTAAGCCATACTTCCCTGGAACCCCCCAGGTGTCTAGTTTTCAGAAATGTGTGGGTTTGGTAGGTTTCCCAAGATGGCTGCTGAGCCCGGGGCCAAAAACTCATGGGATTCCCCTTGCAAAACCAGGTTGTTTTGTGATAGGTAATTTTGGTGTCGCCGCAATAGGTTTTGGGCCCGTGCCTGTCTCGGGGACTTGACCCATCCACACAAGTGAGGTACCATTTCTCTGAGAAGACTTTGGGAAATGCGGGGTGGGCAAAATTTTGTGGATCCACACAGATTCCAGAACTTTCCACCACAGAAATGTGAGGAAAATGTGTTTTTGTTTGCAAATTTTGAGGTTTGCAAGGGATTCTGGGTAACAGAACCTGGTGAGAGCCAGTCAAGTCACCCCATCCTGGATTCCCCTGGGTGTCTAGTTTAAAAAAATGTATAGGTTTGCTAGGTTTCCCTATGTGCCGGCTGCGCTAGGGCCCAAAATCCACAGGTAGGCACATTGCTAAAACAAGTCTGTGCCTAGTGGGCTTTCTGCCGCCCTGAGGGGGAATCGGGAGGAGAGTTAACCAGATATGCCCCCAAGGGGGCATAAAGACTGGCTATGATTTTGGGGGGTGGGGGCATTGGTATGCCCATTTTGGGCAGCCCCCACCCCCACGCATAAAAAAAGCCAGCGTAATCGCTGGCGCCTAGTGGGCTTTCTGCCCCCCGGGGACAGATCAGGGGCCGCTGCCCCCATCCACCCCTCAGAGAGGCAGAAAGACTGTGGCACATTTTTAGGGAGGTATGGGCATTGGTATGCCCATTCTGGGTTGACCTCAACCCTGAATAGAAATTAAAAAAATCCTGAGGCCTAGTGGGCTTTCTGCCACCACCCCCGGGGGTGCAGATATGCCTCTGGGGAGAGGCAGAAAGACTGTGGTAATTGTTTTGGGGCGGGACATTATCATGCCCATTCTGGGCAGCCCACACCCCTACATTATATAAAAAAAATCCCTCGTGCCTAGTAGGCTTTCTGCCCCCCTGGGGGCAGATCAGGGGCCATTGCCCCATCTGCCCCTGGGGGGGCAGAAAGACTGACATTTCCCTGGGGGGTTGGGGCATTGCCAATGCCCTTTTTGGGCAGCCCCCACCCCAACAGAAATAAAATTAATCCCTGGTTTCTAATGGGCTTTCTGCCCCCCGGGGGGCCGATCAGGGGCCACTGCCCCCATCTGCCCCCTGAGGGGGCATAAAGACTGACATTCATCTGGGGGTGGGGGAAATGCCATGCCCTTTTCTGGGCAGCCCCCACCCCAACGTCAATAAAAAAATAATCCCTGGCTTCTAGTGGGCTTTGCGCCCCCCCGGGGGGCAGATGGGGCGCTACTGCCCCCATCTGCCCCCGGGGGGGCAGAAAGACTCACATTTCTCTAGGAGAGGTGGGGCATTGCCATGCCCTTTTTGGGCAGCCCCCACCGCAACATCAATTAAAAAAAATAATCCCTGGCTTCTAGTGGGCTTTCTGCCCCTCCCAGAGTGGCAGATTGGGGGCTACCGCCCCATCTGCCCCAGGGGGGGAAAAAGACTGTGGTGCCCAAAGCAATATGGGAGGAGCAAAGGCCCTTTCCCAAGGGTCCGCTCTCCTCACCCTGGTGTCTAGTGGGTGGATCCCTGCTTGGGGATCTCCCCCTGGAGTGATCCCCAAGCAGGGATCCACTAGAGAAGGGTACCATTGGAAAGGGGAGGATCTCTCCTTTCCAACAATACCTCACCCATCTTTTTCGGTGCTCAGGGGGCTGAGATAGCCCCACGAGCACTGAAACACTGAAACTGAAACTACGTTTCAGTTTCGTTTTCATTGCAATGATGATTGCGCACCATGCGCACGATTGTCATTGCAAGGAAAAGAGGCCTGGGGAGGTTGGGGAAGCTCTTCCCCACCTCCCCAGGCAAAAAAAAAAAGGTAAATCCGTCTGCTGTCTGCAGCAGAGGGATTTTCTGAGCATGTGCTCATGACGAATGGTTCCGTCATGAGCACACTGGAACTTGTGCTCATGACGGAACCATTCCATCATGAGCATGGAAAGGGTTAAGACCAGGTTTTCCCTGGTCTTACAAATATACCAGGACTGTATTTAGAAGAGTAACTTTACCCAGTGTGGCAATAAGAGTTTTATCTGGATTTAGAATACGTGACATGAACACAAGTGGGGGAGGGCGGGGACATAACGGCTTTGGCAGAAAATCAAAATTGCTATAGGAGCAGTAGGATTGCCTTAAATTGGCGGCCCTCCCGCTGTGGAGGAACTGCAGAAGGCCATATTTATAAAAATGTAACGCAGCGCAGCAAGTCACCCTGCTGCGCTGCGTTGCAGGGTAAGGGTAGGAATTTGCCGTGTTTATCAGAATACAGCATATTCCTGCCTATTCCCAGCGCTTGCGCACAATGTTCTGCCTAGCATCAATGCAGGCACCCTTGCGCCGTGGGGCAAGGGTGCCTGCGTTGTAAGGAGCATTGTATTTGTGCAGGAAGGGGCACGTTCTGGCGCACACATAGAAAGAGGAACGAAGAAGGAGAAATAAAGATATTTGCCTCCCCTAGGAAGGCATATCATTTTGGCACATTTTCAAGTCTACCAGTAATTGTAAATTTGGGATTATGTGAAAATCCATTAGTTTTGCTTGGGAACACCCACGGCCCACCCTAGGAATCCCTCCCTGGGGCAGAGTAATGCAATGCATTGGATTTCTCAAGCCGCTCAGGGTCACACAACATGGTGCAAAAGCGCACAACCCTTGATAAATATGGCCCTCGGTTTGCAATGGTTGAGCCTAAGCTGGCTCTGCTCTCAAAAACCTATAGCCAGCAACCCACGTGCCACATGGCTGCTGGCTAATGAATTACAGGAGCCGCCCCTTCATCCCCATTTAGGGTGGGCCTTACAGCTTTAATTTTTTCTGCCTGGCACTACCACGCAAGGTGTGGTGATCCCAGAAAAGAAATAGCAGAAATGTCCTTAACGAGCAAGGAAAAAACTGCTTGTTCATTTTGGAAATTAGTTTTTTGTTTCTTTGGTGGTTTGTTTCTGTGAAACAAAACCATTTTTGAGCAGGATATCATGACATGGAACCCCGTTGGAAAATAATTTTCTATGAAAATGTTACCATCTTGTCAACAAGAGCAATTGGGTGACAACATTGCATCAACCTGGCAGAGAACTTTCAGTTTGGCCTGCCTGCCAAAGTAGTCAAATCCTCGACTTCAAAGCCATTTTACTCTTATTTTAAAAGTGCAGTATTTGTCATTTTGAAGTGTTATGCTTAGCTCCGGAGTGCTGCTGAAAGGCAAGAAGGGGTGCATGTATCATGGCTGCACTTTTCTGAAGATTATTATTTGCCAAATATGGGATATCCAATGACCATAGCAAAGATGTTCCCTATCAAGCACCTCACTTACATGCAATATAGAGTCAGTGAATAGCTGCCTTGAATGCAAAGCAAGATAAGTTACCCCAGGAATATTAAAGGGTAGGAAAAGGAAAGAAGTCCTCTAGAGAAGGTGAGTGAGGACGAAGGAAAGTCTGTGCTGATGCTGAGTTTAAGAGCCGCCTAAGGAACTTACTCCTTAGGAGCTTATGCGTTGTCAGCCACTTGTGTGTTGTGGCTCCTATATTCTGCAGTCTTAGGACTAGCACATTAGTGATATTGCTGGAACATTTTTACTGAGTTCACCAGTCGTTTTTAGGGCTTGGTTCTAGACAGCACATACACTATCTCGAAAGAGAAATGTTGTATATACTTTGTGGGCTTTAGCCTACCATAGGCTTCCCATTTGCTGGCTTCATTGTCACTCTCTTAATCTTTCTCCTCATTTGTCCATTGCATTCATGCATCATGATTCTTCCTGTGTTCAGCATTCCCCAAGAGCATGGACCAATTGCCACTATCCATCCACTCCGCCCATTTAATGACAATTTTAGAAACGTCTTTCTTTGTTTAAAAGTCCACCTCAGGAGCAGTCTGTTTTCACTCGCTCCGAGTGCCACACCATTTCTGTAAACAGGCCTATAAATCATGTT
Source organism: Triturus cristatus (assembly GCF_964204655.1). Taxonomy (NCBI): domain Eukaryota; kingdom Metazoa; phylum Chordata; class Amphibia; order Caudata; family Salamandridae; genus Triturus; species Triturus cristatus. The sequence continues at coordinate 819,276,073 of NC_140586.1, read as the reverse complement.
CTAATTTAATTTCTTGTCCCTTCCCCCAATCACCCTCCTCCCACTATCGCTTTCTCCATCCAGCACCCCTGTGTCTGCTTGCCCTGTGCTTCTCCAACCGACGTGAAATTGATCTCCCCACTCCCTAATTTTTCTTATCCCATCCCCCAATCACCCTCTTCCCGCTGTCGCTTGCTTCCTCCCACGCCCCTGTGTCTGGTTTCCCTGTGCTTCTCTGACCGTAATGAAACAGGCCTGCTAATCATGTTCTTATCTTGTTTTTCAAGCCATAACATGTATTTCATTTATCAGGAAATCATTCGCAGGCAGAGTGCGAGAAAGTCAGCAATCCCCTCCATGGTCTCCATTGCCTTGCAAGGTCACCTGACCACTTTGTTTCAGCTTCCTTCACTCACTCATTCTTCTCCCCCCCCTCCCCCCCCCCCCCGAGATAGTTTTAAAGAAACGGAACACATCATAACGGGCTAGTTGGTTACTAATAAAACAGGCTTCAGTAAGGGCTTATGTCTAGATGGTCATTGTAAAGCACCACATTCCACTAACTGCACTCCTAGGCACTGGAATGAATCTGTATAGTAACAGGTTTGTGGTTTACAATACAGTACACAGTACCTCGGCAATCCCCTCGTTGGTCTTCATTGCCTTGCACGGTCATGTGACCCCTTCGTTTCACTGCCCTTCACTTACTCATTCTCACCCCCTCCCCACCCTGAGATAGTTACCAAAAACAGGAACACATCATAATGGGCTCGCTGGTTACTAATAAAACTGGCTGCGGGAAGGGCTTGTTTTAATTCACTGAATGGTCATTGTAAAGCGCTACATGCCACCAAGTGCACTCCAAGGCACTGGAGTGCATCTGAATAGTAAGCGTTTTGTGGTTTAGAATACAGCGCACAGTACATAGGCAAACACATGGTTTGTTGTGTTGCAGAATTACAGGTAAAAAGGAAATGAAATAAAAGGTTTATTGTAGGATAAAAAAAACAAAGGTATTTTCAACAGAAGGCACCATCTTTGAGATGTAGGTTTGGTGAATGTTGATGCCAGCACCCAAGTAAATTCACATTACTCAGATTTTGAAACTACAACCTACCAGGGACACCAAACTGGCACTTTGCACGTGCATGTTCTCTAAGCCCCGTTCGAGCCATAATAACAACAGTGGTAGAAAATAATACAATAATATTACATAACACTTTAGGCTAACATCTTTAATTACTGCAAGAATTTGTTACTGTTACACAAATTAACAGGATTAATTTTATCAACCTCAGAACGTCCAACGGCTGAGTTAGCCTTGCCAGAATCCGGCCACGTGACCCAGAGATAACAGTACAGTGGCCTAATGAGCAGGCTTAGCACTTTCTTGCAATGGCCTTGATCTTTATGTGGTCATTGTAAATCCAATTCACTGACTGGAAGGGAGTTATGGTCAGACTATACCATGTTTATGTCAAACCAGATACAGAATAGTGAGTCACAAAACACCATGTAGTAGTAAGAGGTACTAGATTTAATATCAGATTCCTGAATTTGAAACTACGCATGCAATGATCTCTGAATTTTGATGATTGTCGTGATACTTCTAGCCAGTGGGATAGCTTAGTGCGTTGAGTACCTGCAGCAGGCATGTGTGTGTAACATGCAAGTCAAAAGTATGAATTGCACTAAGGAAGATGGTATGTTCTGTTCTTTAGAGGTGAACAAAATAAGTATCATGATTTTATGAGGTAATTTTGTCTGCACTCGTTAAAGGAAATTGACACATTTCATATTGTGTGTTGCTCTCTATCAAATTGTAAATTTAATTTTGGATGCCTTGTTCATGTATGCCTGTGGTTACACAAAGGATTAACGGTGCATCAGCTGCGGGTGCTTGAGTGCTGCATCTGCCTGGGGGACATTTACCAGCTAGCCATGCAATGCTGAACACATTGACATTGACAAAGCCAACAGCTCTCGCATTGCCGAGACGGATTGGCTTTGCCAATGTTTCTTCTACCCTGTCCAAGATAAGAGTTGGAAATTTTGCTTGTGCTGCCCCTAATGTTGCCACTGGTGATCCCAATACTCTCCATTGGAATTCTTTCCAGGTATAGGCAGGTGTTCAGCTGCTGAATCCACTCTCTGAAATACAGTTTCTATTTTATTCTACTCCTTTGACAAATGCTGGAAATACTTGTTTACTAGCAAACTGTCTTCGGTGTTTTGGGGACATTTTGGAAGTTTAAGACAAGTCTTCAGTTTATGTTAAAAAAAAATAAGTGCAGAGGCCCAAAGTTTTTCTTAGAAGCCTACTGTGGTGCTGCGAAACGCTGGGATCGATGAATACCAAGGCTTTCTACTACTCTACCTAAATCATGTCTCTTTATTCAACCACCACACACTTCCTGTTTCTTAATTTCACTATTCAGGTTCTTTTTAACTCTACTTTCTACCTTTGTCACTGTTTCTATCCTTCTCTTCTTCCTTATTTTTTTCATTTTCTGTCTTTCTCTATCTCTCTTGCTCTCAGTCAAAGTGTAATGATAAAAATAAGTCCCATTTCCCAAAATAAGCACTTGAATATGCCACTCGGAGCAACTAACCACCAGATTCTTCATCAGAGACTTGTTTGACAGGTTACACAGGTATGTGTTCATGAAATTTTCATGTAAGATCACAAGCAACACAATAAAATGGTGCACATAGTCCAGTTACATCTACATCCTGGTCTGAAAGAAGTATGGATGGACTATCCTTGGTGTATGCCTGTGTCATTGTGCAAAATATTCTAGTAAGACATTCCACTCTCCAGGCCGGGCAGATAAGACAATACAGAATTAAATATGTTATATTTTCTGCTTGTTCTGGATCTCAAAAGCTTACAATAACCTAAACCCTAGATTAATCATAACATTTTTGTTTATTCTACTTAAATTTGAAAAATGAAGAGTCTTCTTTTTTCCTAATTTTTAAGCCAGGATATAGTCATCAGATAAGAAATATGGTGTAAATAGTTATCCTCGGATTGACACACATGATTTACATCTGAGACAAAGTTGACCATAGATGCTGGAAAGAAATTTGCACTCAGATGAAAGGCAGCTGGTCCTTCTCACCCCATCTAAATTGGAAACCAAAGGTTAAGATTCTTAGTGGGACACAAAGCAAAATAAAAACTGGAAACCGTTGGCATATGAGATTTGTTTTACCTGAGGGTATAGTGCGCTGTCTGTTCAAATCAATCAATCCTTTTAGAGAGTGGAGGCCCGGAGAGAGTTATGGACACTGGTAATAACATGAACCATGTGTGTGAAATCACCCACCTACATTAGCTGCAACACAGCCTCATGTTGGAAATATTGAACTTTTCCTTTCAGCCCCACAGGCCCTCTCCAATGCTGGAGCCTGCTGAGTGGGAAAGGGCAGACCTGAGAGAGCAGATGAGAAGAGGATGCAATTGCCATCATTAGTAATGGGCAGGAGGTTGTGGACGGTGGTAGGTGGAATGTTAACACACGTAAAAAGTTGAATTTGGTGCCCCAGCGCTGTCAAGGTACAAAGGGGCAGATTTACAAGCCCCTTGTGCCACTTTTGCGTCACTTTTCCCATGTTTAAAATGACGCAAAAGTGGCGCAAGGGCCTTGTAAATAAGCTCCAAAATATGTAACTCAGAAAATGAGACATTGCCTGCCTAACTTGTAAGACACTACAGTCGAACAGTAAATTGTTCCTAAATGGAGCGGCTTTTCAACAAAGCTATGGTCGCAGTTAACGGCAAGCAAAGACTGCAAAGTTAAAATTGCCCATAGTGTTTTATTTGCGAATACTTAATTGTGTTGCATACTGCTTGAACAAAACCAGCGCTTACTTCTTGCACATATATACAGGACACACTCTATATATGTTACAAGCAGTATTTGTATCCTATTGCTTGAAACTGAGAAATGCTTCTCCAGAAATCTTTGGAAGTAATAATATAGCAAACTATAATAAAAGAATCCTTGGAGTGCCTATTTGAAGTGAGATTTGAATTTAGGGAGATATGAAGCAAGCAACTAACAATCAGACATCAAAACTGTTCCGAGAAAAGCCAAATCATAATTCTTCCATGAGAATATGATGAATATTAAACTAAGGAGCCATGTTTGGAGGGTTGTTACATCATGCGAAGTGGCCTTCAAACAAAACTTCATGAGCTACTTTATCTATAAAATAAAGAGGGACTTGACAAGGTTTGGACTGATGCCAGTTAGGGGTAATCATTACACCAGACCTAAGGGAGACCTAGACCCTACTTTCCAATTTTTTTGCTCTGGCAAATTAGACTTTGTTTTAGTATTGATTGCTTTGTTGAGAAATTAACACAATTAAGGAGATTCTGGTGTAGACATATGTATGTAAGATTTAAAATACAAACATATCAAGTGGAAATTTCAGCATGCCTAAATGGAGCAGATAAACAATTAACCCTTTGATTTCTTAGATATATGTTTTTTCTTTTTAAAATGTTAAAGATGGATATGCAACTTTTTGAGTTAGTGAATATAGATAATCATTTGTGTTGTATCTATAGGGAAATCTAATGAAAGATGTAAGAGATATTTAGGCTGAAAACGAGAAAACATATTGCCACTTTAGGTTGATGATGTGTCTTTGTTTATTGAAGTGATTTTAAATAAGTGCACAAAAAACCTTCTTTATAATTCTTCTTCTGAGGGCCACACAAGCCATTCACTACTTTCAGTTTTTCTATAAGACCCACATTACATGAAGCATACTGTTCCATTAACTAGACTTGATCAGGTTAGATTGAGGTCCTTTGCTGGCAGTTGGTCAAGGTTGCCAGAGAATGACCGTCTATGCTTTGGCGATGCTAAATTCACCGAGCTGTCACTTAGTTTGTCCTAGAATGTACACTCTACTCCAGGAACAGGTATGCGATTTTGTATGAAAAAAGATAAAACTTACTAAACTAATGTCAAACAAAATTCCTGAAAATGAATGAATTCAAGATTTGCTACATGTGGGCAATTGAATTTTAGGTAGTAACTATTTTGAACTAAGGTACAAGTGTTTCATGCAATTATGATCAAAAGTGTAATGCATTTGAATGTTGAATGAATACTCTTTTGCCAATATTTTGTCGTGAAAAACAAAAACTATATATATGTGTGTGTGTGTATTTCCATAGTTTGTCCTAAATTGAAAACGCACTCCCCTGCTGATGAATTCACAGAATTCCTTTATTTTAAAGCAAAACCGGCAGCTTGCATCCAGATGACATTTCTGCTTGACGTGTTTCGAAGCACCAACCTTCTTGTCCACCGTCTTGTCAGAAATGTTGCAGTAGAGCTGAGAAACACACTTGTCTACATGCCAATTAAAGTTTTATTGCCCTCCGGTGGGCCTTTCAGGTGAGCGTAACCTTCAGTGCATGTTGGAACTTGTAGGGTCATATTCTCAAGGACTTATCGCCGAGTTAGCTGCACTTTATCGCAGCCAAAATGGCGATAGATTTATCGCCCTATTCACAAGCTGGTGCTAACAGCCGATATCGCCAGTTTTCCTGCGATAGCAGCTGCAAAAAAACATCACCACGGATGACACCGGCAACTAACTCTAATGAGATGCAGTGTAGGCGTTCCTGTTCAAAAAGCCACGATAACACCACTTCGCAATATTATCAACGACCAGCCAGATCGGTGATAAGATCCCAAAACAGGCGATAAGGCGCGGTAGCAGCAGGGATTTAATACCTGCTCTTATTTGGTGTTAAGTCGGATGATAACCTGCACCATAAAAGGGAGCCCAGCCCAGAGCCACACCTGAAGAACAACAGATGCCTTGGAGTTACTGATCATGCAGCTCAGAGCCCCAAGAGGGTCACAACACCCACCGCCACCACCCGCAGGCCCGCCCTTGGAACCCACCCCGCACCCTCCTGGACTACCACAGAGGCAGCGCAGATAAAGACAGCGGACCTTCAGAAAACGCACCAGCCTCACAGACTAAACAGCAGAGGATGCCATTGCCCACTACAGGCTCAAAAGGACAACCATCCTCCGCATCCTCACCCACATTGCCCACAGGCTGACGGTACCAACACAGCGGACAACTAACATTCCTCCGCAGACAAAGCTGCTGGCTGTTCTGCACCTGTTGGCCCCTGGGACCTTCCAACCAACAACTGCCAGAGTCGAAGCAGTCTCACAGCCAGCCCTATCCAAGTTCCTCACACCTGTCTTGGATGCCATCATCAGCTCGGTACACCAGTACCTTTACTTCCCACACACTGCGCAGGAACAGCTGGAGACCAAGCAAGGGAACAATGCCATAGCTGGCTTCCCGCACGTGTTGGGGTAATCAACTGCACACATGTACTCCTCGTGCCCCCTGCCGCCACTGCACCCAATTACCTCAATAGGAAGCACACGCATTCCATCAATGTGCAGGCAATAGTGGACCACTGGGGACTCTCCACCAATGTTGTCGCCAACTACCCAGGCAGTGTGCATGATTCCTTCATCTTCCAACAGTCCATCATCAACCAGCGCTTTGAGGCTGGCATCTATGCAAATGCAATGCTCGTCGGTAAGTACAAACTGAACACACCACACACATCAACTCCACCAACATACAACTCACAACTCTGGGAATGCACACGTTACAAAATCACATACAACATGACAAACAACATGCCCACATACCAGACACGACAACACAACCTACTGTGGTAACCTGGGCTAGCCATGTACACAAGCCATCAACATGCCCACATACCAGACACGACAACACAACTTACTGTGATAACCTGGGCTAGCCATTTACACAAGCCATCAACAACATAGCACCTCAGCCACACAATAGGAGAATGTGGGGAGAGGTGGGATCCAGGCATGTGCGAAGGAGGCAAGTGACCCATGAATGAGAATGTGCACAATTCCAAGTGTGGCGTGGATGTGCTGGACAGACTTGAGTATGCAGACCACAGACATTTCCATGTCGGCATATGCTGCTGGTGTTTGGAGTGTAGTGGACGCAACCATGTTGCCTCAGCCAGTGGGGAAGATCGCGGAAATGTAGCTTGTTACGTCCCCCCCGTAAGCGTTAGTGGAGTGGGCTGGCCCGGCTCACGCCAGGCCAGCACAGGGGTGTGAATAATAAGCACGTTGCTCTAGTCTTGGTTCTCTTCCGGAATGGCCAATGTGTCTGCCAGGGTGGTGCCTCTCACCCTGCCACGAGGCCGACGCCGTGAGCGGTGGTGCCTGTGATCCTGTGCGCCTGCTACACACCAGGCTGCTGTCCCAAGACCTGTCTTGGCCGCCCCTGCGCACCCAGGCCTCACTGCTCACCTGCCGACACTGGCGTCTGTCATAGAGGGTCCACCACGTGCCAGTGCAAGATCGAAGCCTGAGGTCCGCGACCTTAACAGCCTCCTCAGACCATCGTTGGCCTCCGCGACACAGGCCCCTAGCACTCCTTTCTTGTTGACGTACTCCACCGCTGCCTCTGGCCTTCACTGCGGTCTAGTAGGTCACACATTTGGAACTGAGTCTTGATTTTTTAATGGCTGAGTTCATATCATTGCACGCAAGGAGAGGAGTAAGAGGAAGACGCTGTTCAGTCCGGAGGAAAAATGAATCATCGTTATGGAGGTGATTGAACACTATCAACAACTGCTTTTGTGCCCGTAACTATGTGCATCGCAAGCCAACGACATGTGGCTGTGGGCCCCTGTGACCGCTGCCTCCGGCCTACACTGCGGTCAAGTAGGTCACACATTTGGAACTAAATCTTGATTTTTTTATGGCAGAGTTTATACCATTGTACAGGCTCATCGCAGACTGCATCCCCTTTCAGCTTTTGAGCCACTAACTCTGTGCCCCGAAATTCATGGACACTCTCTGGTTGAACTTTGGTGGTGTCTGAGTCTATGGCCATGGGGTTGTCTTCATCATCATGTAGCTGATACTGACTTGGTGTTCAAAATGAGTCTGTAGCATTCATCTCCTCCATATTGCCTGTTTCTGCTTGGTTTTGCCCTCTGCATCATGCCCTGGAAGATACCTTCTACTGTCCCTCGAAACACTCCGCGACATTCACCTTCGACATCGACGAGGACCCGCTCAGCTCTCGTGGCCCTACCTCAGTGCACCGCAAGTCACCGTCCCGTGGCGGTGTGCCTGTGCCGGCCGCAGTGCATCCGGGGCCACTAACTCTGTGCAGCTCGAGTCATGGACCCTGTCTGATTGAATATTGGATGGCCTCTGAGTCGATGGCCTGGGGGTCATCAACGCCATGTGTCTGTGGCCCTGCGCTGACCGCTGCCTCCGGCCTCAACTGCGGTCCACCAGGGCTCACACATCAAATCGAGTCCTGACCTGCCCGGACGTCGCATTACTGCTGGCTGCACACGCCACCACCACCAGGACCACCTCCAACCAACAACTGCCGAAAGAGTCTTACAGCCAGACTATCAGAGTTACTCATACCTGTCTTGGATGCCATCATCAGCTTGATACCCTGCTCAGCTCTTCAGGTGCCACTAACTCAGTGCACCACAACTCATGGACCCTTTCTGATTGAGTTTTGTGCTGTGGACAGCTCACGCAACAATGTCACCTCAGGCAGTGGGGAAGACCAGGGATGATGATGAGGAAGATGAGGCAGGTGTAACACACCCCACTGCAGCTGCAGCAGGAATATACAGAAGGGACACAATCCTAGACAATTTCTTCACATGAGCACGCTCAGCTCTGGTGCCCCTACCTCACGAACCCTTCTGGTTGAATATTGGGTGACCTCTGTACTTGCTCTGGCTACCACCATGACGCTTCGCAGTGTTATGCTGGTGTTTTCTGTTTCCACTTTAATAGTGATCACTGTTCAAGTTGTTGACAGCACCAACCACTCCCTGAGGGCTGGCTCACACTCACCCCACACCCATCCAGCAAAGGCGTCACTGGTCAGTTGACCCTGGTAATAAACGTGCCCGTAGCCAGTTCAACTATCAAAGTGTGTCCTTGTGCTCATGACGAATGCATGATGGCCCCGGGCCCTACCACATTACATTGTGCTGTGTACAGCAGACGCAACCATGTCACCTCAGACAGTGGGTAAGATCTTGGACATGTAGCTTTGTCATCCCCCCCTTTATACGTAAGAGGAGTTGACTGGGCCTGCGTAGGGGTGTGAATGATTATCCCGGGGCTCTGGGCATGGTACAGTACTGGAAATGTGCCAATGCGTGTGTCTCTGTCGCAGTGTGGGTGTCCGTTGGGGAGTGTAAGTGGTCCCTGATGGGAATTAGACACCCACGTATGTAATCTAGTTCAGCTGCCATGAGGTCGAACCCCACCGGCCCCTGTTCGGCCACCTCCTTCTGGCAGTCTATCACCTGGCCTTCGAATGCGATGTGTGCTTCGGTGAGGTGCTGGGAGCCAGCCGTGGTGGTCGGTGCTTTCTGCTGTGTGGTCTGTGCAGAGGGTGGGGTCTCCTCGATGCAGCTGGGCTGCCCTGCTCCTAGAGGTGGGTTGCCTAAGATGTCCATGAGCTGTTGTAGGGCATTGGTGTAGAAGGTGTGGAGGTCCTCTTCATCATCACTGATGAGTTGTCTGGTCTGCTCTGCAGGAGGTGTTGATTGTCCCTCTGCAATGTGAAGGGCAGATGCATTTTAACATTGTGTTGACATGTATGTTGAAGCATTGTTCAAGTTTACATACAGACTGCATGACAATGTACATTGTGACTGTTTGGGAGGAGCTGACTATTTGAACTACATCACAGATGTGAGGTTGTACACGTACATTTTCATTTCACAGTTTCCTGCTATGCCAGATGTGATTGGCCAGTTTCTAAGCGCAAGCAGAACCAGTTGTTTCCTCTGTTCTGTAGTGAAAGTGTTGCACTTTGTACCACATTGTCGTCAATGTTGATGTGCTGTTAATGCTATGTGTGTGTGCTGCATTGTGGGAGAGTCACCCCTGCAGCTGTGATTTTGCTGCCCCTTATCCCTTTGAGGCGGTGTGCCTTTGACTTCTGTGCTTCTACAGTGCTGAGAGGTTGCAGACTTGGCTAATTTTGGCTCTTGTTCGGATTTTGGACTCTTGGGCATGGTTTATCCGCAGATGTGTTGCTGACGTCAGGGATTGTTTGTGCATGTGGATGTGTCAGAGTGTGACCTGCTCCTTTCCGGATGTGTTCCACACTCAGCCACCTCAGTGTCGTGGAGTGCACCATGTCCTGATAATTGTACTGCAGCCATGCTGTTCATCATGCAGTGTCACTTGCATTGTCAGTGTGGCTCACAGACGTGCAGCTTTGCTGGTTTTAACAGGTGTGCATGGGTTGGTTGTGAGATTGGTGCTATGTGGGGAGTGACCCCTTTGTGCCCATAGTGGACGGGGTCCTACTTGCTGTTTGTATATGTGCTGCAGTGTGCCAAGGTGGTCAGGGACATGATCTAGAGTCATTGTGGGTGTGCAGTGTGCTCTACTAACTTGTGCATGTGTGCCATTGTCCCCCCAGTCCCTGGTCGGTACTCACCCTGTTGATGTTGCGTCAGGTCATGTTGAGCAATGTCCGGATCCCCAACTCCTGGCACCATATCCAGACTGATGACTGTGGCCACCATTTTCTCCATGTCATCTAGCTCCTGGTGTGCCGCTGGACCCCCACCTCCAATCTGCATTGCTGCTTTCATGTTAGCATCAAGTTTCATCTTGGTTTTGCCCTTCACATCATTCCAGCGTCTCTTGACCTCTTCCATTTTCCTCCTCAACGCTTCAACTGCATTCACATGGTCCAAGATGGTCTGCCATATTTGCGTCTTTGTTGCCAATGACACGTTGGAGGTGACGAACAGTTGTTGGGACTGTTCTGTCATCTCCGTAACGATTATCCTGTTTTCATGCGGACTGAACCGCGTCTTCCTCTTCTCCTTGGCCTTCCCCGACCCGAGGTTTCTTGCTGGTCGTCTGTGGGGCTTGTGGGGCTGCCGTTGTCCTCTGCCCTCGATCCGGGTGAATCCATGGTGCTACACGTTTTTTTATTTTTTTTTGTTCTGCTTTTATAGTGCATTTTCCCGCATGATGCGTGGGAATTGCAGGCCTGTCGCTGGTTATCGCTGATTTTTGTATCGCGATTTTGGACATAGCCACTTTTTCGCGTTTGTGTTTCGCATTTTGTAGGTGTCGCGTTAATTTTAACATGGTCATTTGACACGTTATCGTGAGACTATCGCATGGTACCGCTGTGTTGAGAATACAACGTGGTGGAGAAGATCTAGGTTTGGTAAGAGCACGTGTCATGACAATGGAGCATCCATTAGGGAAGGATGAACTTAAGTACTCCAGTTGAGCAGAAACAAAAATTATTGGGGCCCGTGATTAAAAAAGTTTGTATGGTGCTATTCTACCTCGTTCATCTTCTCTCTGTCTTTCAAAATTATACTTATGGGGTAATGAAACGTCAGTTTTTATGATATTTTAAAGTTATTCTTAATTGAGTATTGAATGAGGTTCTTTTTAATTATGTTTTAAGATTAAATAGAATTATGTGTGTGTATATATATATTCAACCACATTAGTTTTTATCACGGTGTTTTTAGGTATTTTTTAGTACACAATCAAATATGAATGTTTTTATATGTACCTATATTGTATTTTAAGTACATGTTTTTAAGAAAAAAAGAAAAAAATCTTGTTTCACCATTTTGGGCATGAGTCTTTCACTATTGTTTGTCATCTAACAGGCAGGCACTAACAGAGGTTCACTACACTTATAAATTGGGATATATGCTCATCACAATGTGTTGATCCAGTTGACTCTACTCAACTCAATGTAGATCACTTAGGCTTAAGAGACATTTTTGTCCACAAATTGGTGAGGCAATGTGTGAACCAACATGGATAACTTGGAGACATGAACAATTGATGGTTTTAGATATTGTGGTATTTAATATTTAATATTTAAGGTTCATTATTTATTGTGTATATTTATGTGTGTTTTATTATATATATATTTATGCACAATTGACTTTTTAACCTTTTAACCATCTTAATTGTGAATTGTTGTTATTCAAATATATTTATTCAGGATATTTATTCATATGACTGAATTTTAGAATATGTTGGGCTCTAACACAATAAGAGAAATTTTTGAACAGATATACACACACAGATTGTGTTCAAATATATGTATATGTTCATTCATCGTCATTTTTTATATATTTATATATTTTATGATTTTTTTCTCTTGACCTTTTGAGAAGCCATAAGTGGCACCAGTGACAATTATTCAACCTCATTCCATCAGGATCAACATGAGTGTTATTTTACTGCATTTTATTCAATTTTATCATATTTTTATTTGGGATTACCATTAAAAATTGGGCCCAAATTTTCTGAACCGATATCACTAGCATTTAAAGGTGAGCATTACAGGATTTAGCCAGAGATTTCATGTGAAGGTTCAAATAACAATAGCTCGATATTACTAATATTGAAAGGTGAGCATAACAGGATTTATCCTGAAATTTTACGTGAAGGTACAAATAATAATGACCTACCATACACCTAGGCTGATTAACCATCAAGCGGAAATGAAATTTATAAAGGAAACCTTTGTTGAAGTACTGCCCAATCAGATGACATGATGTATAGAATGTAAAAAAAATGTTTTCCTTTAAATACCGTATGCCATTGGATAAACTGCGTCATGTGATCAAGTCCCCCAGGAGGGATGAAACGCGTAATGGCTGCCTTGTTTGTTTAAGTCTTGAATAAACGAACAGATATTTGAAAAGAATCTTGTGGTCCGTGCTCCCTTCTGCTCAGCTGGTCGGATACGAGAGAGGAGAGTGCTTTGCCGATATATATATATATATATATATATATATATATATATATATATATATATATATATGTAACGTGATGTTGTATTGTTCCTTTTTAGTGATTGAGAGGAGTGTTTTGAGTTTTGTATGTTGAATGTGATGTTTTATGAATGATCATGTTATTGATCGAATAAACTACTACAATGTTAACACGGCGTTATTTTCCCACAATAGACGGTGATGTGCAAAGTTGCGTTAAGCTAATTTTGCGATAATTATCACACGTTCTTGAGAATATCCCCCGTAGTGTCTTGCAGCCAAATCATCCCCTTCAGTGGGGTCTGCGCCATCTCCGGTTATTAATATCTCTTTTCATAGCCCTCAAGTCCAGTGGACCTCCAAATGCAGCTTGCACAGTTGATTTGCAATTTTCTCCGCTTATCAGCAGTTCCACTTAATATTATATATAATGAAGTCATCACTAGAGTTTAATATATCGCTAATGAACCTGTGATAAGCTGTAAATATCATCTGTTATTTGAATATACGTGCAAGAAAACCTGTAAAATCTCACCATTGTTGTTTCTGCAAATCAAGTCTGGGATTTTGCCCAAGCCAGTGCATTCACTTTGCACGCCAAAGTAAAATGTTGTTGCATATAGGTTTGTGAATGGTTTCCCAAGTGAGATCGCAGGCAATATGTCTGGGAGAGGCAGTGACACAGAAAGACAATATGAATTCTCTGAGAAGTAGCTAACATTGCTTTGTAGTGTTTGATTTAGGAGCAGGCAGGCTTGGTATGCATGTTAAAATGAGACTGTTTTTTAGGTCGAGCCTATGGCAGCGCGCATGTGCTGCATAGGAAATCGTCCTCTTGGAATCACCTCAGCTTTCTTCAAAGCCCGTGCATGTTGTACTCACACGCTATTGGCCTTTGCGTCTGGCTTCAGTACGCAATTGGCCAAAGGCATGTGGATGTCCCAGCTTCTTTTCAAAGGTTTACTCCCAGAGCATTTTGCTCTCGGGAGCCAGCAGCGGCACGTAGGGGGGATGTATGACGTTACAACGCATGCTATTACAACGCATACCTTTACAACGCATTTTTTACAACGCAAGTACTACTACAACGCATTACTTTACAACGAATACTCTTACAACGCAAAACCTATTAAAATACTGAAAAGTGCTGTTACAACGAAATCTATTACAACGCATACCATTACAACGCGATTTTTTTTTTTTTTAAATTAAAAGTACAATAAAATCTGGCACGGGATGCAGGGAAATTAGGGGTTTTAGGGTGGGGAAGTGTATTAAAACGTGGAGAAAAACTGTACGTAAATCGACTGAAACGCATTACCAAATTAATACTCGAGTATTAAAATTAATACTCGAGTATTAAAATTAATACTCAAAATCCCCCATAAAATTCAGTTTTCACACATTTCACAGTTTTACAACAATAACGAAAATTTAAATAACAGTACATAGACATTTTTATCATGATTAGATCGGAAAGTAAGTAAACAAAGTAAAACATAAGACACATACACATAGGCGCCATTTTAACCATCTCACTTGTAAAACTTGTCCTACCACAGTTTCTATGTAAACAATACCAAAAGACATGTTCCAAAATGGATGCCAAAACGGAGCAAATGAATGAAAACAATATTTGTTAAAAAGCATTTTTAAATTATCATTTTCCACAGTAAAACAAAGCATTAAAAAAAACACAACGAACGCAGTTTTTAAAAAAATTAATAGTGACACAGAGTAAAACTTATAAATACATGGAAGACACCATTTTGCACTCAGTTGATTATCAACTAGCAGAGAGAGCAGACGTGATAAGCTGACCCTCTGTCACCTGCACTGCGACCTCCTCAGAGAGAGCACGTAATTCACTCGTGAAAGCATAACAACAGAACAACTACTAGTAAGTCATTATTATATTTTTAAACGTTTGTTTTGAGGAAAATATTTTTTTCATAACCCAAAAAAAATTTAATTAAAATTAATAATAATAACTTTACAAATGTACTGTTTCCAATATATTATCACTAAAATTAAACACAAACTTAAAACAAGTATTTTATTTTCAAAAAGCAGAACATCGGAAGATTTTGAGATTCCACAATAGCTGAACCTATTTGGGCATCCCCACCACTTTAACGACTGACAAACACAATTGTTAAGGTAAATGTTATTTATGTGTAATGGTTTTACTTGTAAAATTTATTTGTAAAAATTACCTACAATCATGTATGGCAGAGGTGTTTTTTTTTTCAACTCAATCTCACCACATAATAAACTAAAAATTACCATGATGCAGGAGTAACAATTACTAATAAGACTTCAGTTAGGTACCACATCTGAAAAAGCGTTTCATATTACTAGGGCAACTATTTCTATTCTAAGTCCATGAATGTTCAGCATTTTAGTAATTTAGTAATAGTATCGAAATTACCTTTTATGTTTTTTTTGAAAAATGCTTCAAATGTGTAGTATGTTTACTTTCACCAATTGTTACTCATACTCCTTTTTCATATCTCAAATGGTTTATATATTGTATTTTTTTTCTAACAAACGTTGGCAAAGGAACAATAATTATTTTTTTTTTTTTTCTCCAGTGAACATCTGTTCCCTAAAAAAACTTTCACCTCCTGCAAGCATTAGCTTTAAGGCACGAAAACAAAAAACAACTGGAAAAGGTATGTTACCTTTTCCGTATTATTATTACTATACATTATTAATCCTTCCTTTTGCAATTATACCTCCTCTAACGTACCTAATTAGAAAAGTAATGGATAGTTTAGAGAAACAATATACTATTTCTACTCTAGGAAGGTGCAACATTAGGGATATTTTTGTGTAGTGTAGGGGTACATATCTCTATTTCAACTGCAGTAAGGTGCATTGATTAGGACAGTGTCATGTAGTAATAGTTATATTGTATGTCAGTATTATTTTAAAGATACTCAGATTTAACATTTCAAACCACCGTTAATTATTTTTTTATCCTCTTTTTTTTTCCAAAGATAACAATTTTGAATCGCAACTGAAATCTTGAGCCAACAAAGCAAATCATCTTCAGCCACCTCATCCAGAAAAGCAAGTTCTACAAAACAAGGTATTTATTTACAGCATGGTTTCTTAACCTTCAAAATATTAGACTAACTATCACATTGCTAAAGTTTTCCCAAAAAAACCAATACAATTATGGTTACATTTCCACATTTCAGAATTTTATTTCATGACTAAAGGATGGTGTAGCATTACGGAAAGTGTTATGTGCTGCAACTTATATCAAATGTGCAATTTTTGTAGAAAAATTTCTAAAAAAAGCATTTCTCAACATCGTTCTGTTTTCTCATTTTTTTCTTTTATCACTTTTCCAGACACTTATTTTTCCATTCGACAACAAATCACCTCTTAAGTGTCTACTCCAGCCTACACACCAATCCCACTGAACAAGAGTCAGCAAGAAAAGCAAATTCGAAAGAAAAAGGTATTTTTAACCAACATTCTAAGGTGCAGCAGTTTTAAAAATGTACCATGCTGTAGGGGTAACAATTTACTATTCTAACTCCAGGAAGGTGCAGCAGTAGGGAAAGTGTTGGATAGTGTAGGGGTAACAATTTACTATTCTAACTCCAGGAAGGTGCATCAGTAGGGAATGTGTTGGATGGTGTTGGGGTAACAATTTACTATTCTAACTCCAGGAAGGTGCAGCAGTAGGGAAAATGTTGGATAGTGAAGGGGTGCAATTTACTATTCTAACTCCAGGAAGGTGCATCAGTAGGGAAAGTGTTGGATAGTGTAGGGGTAACAATTTACTATTCTAACTCCAGGAAGGTGCAGCAGTAGGGAAAGTGTTGGATGGTGAAGGGGGGCAATTTACTATTCTAACTCCAGGAAGGTGCATCAGTAGGGAATGTGTTGGATGGTGTTGGGGTAACAATTTACTATTCTAACTCCAGGAAGGTGCAGCAGTAGGGAAAATGTTGGATAGTGAAGGGGTGCAATTTACTATTCTAACTCCAGGAAGGTGCATCAGTAGGGAAAGTGTTGGTTAGTGTAGGGGTAACAATTTACTATTCTAACTCCAGGAAGGTGCAGCAGTAGGGAAAGTGTTGGATGGTGAAGGGGTGCAATTTACTATTCTAACTCCAGGAAGGTGCATCAGTAGGGAAAGTGTTGGATAGTGTAGGGGTATCAATTTACTATTCTAACTCCAGGAAGGTGCATCAGTAGGGAAAGTGTTGGATAGTGTAGGGGTAACAATTTACTATTCTAACTCCAGGAAGGTGCAGCAGTAGGGAAAGTGTTGGATGGTGAAGGGGGGCAATTTACTATTCTAACTCCAGGAAGGTGCATCAGTAGGGAAAGTGTTGGTTAGTGTAGGGGTATCAATTTACTATTCTAACTCCAGGAAGGTGCAGCAGTAGGGAAAGTGTTGGATGGTGAAGGGGTGCAATTTACTATTCTAACTCCAGGAAGGTGCATCAGTAGGGAAAGTGTTGGATAGTGTAGGGGTCACAATTTACTATTCTAACTCCAGGAAGGTGCAGCAGTAGGGAAAGTGTTGGATGGTGAAGGGGTGCAATTTACTATTCTAACTCCAGGAAGGTGCATCAGTAGGGAAAGTGTTGGTTAGTGTAGGGGTATCAATTTACTATTCTAACTCCAGGAAGGTGCAGCAGTAGGGAATGTGTTGGATAGTGTAGGGGTAACAATTTACTATTCTAACTCCAGGAAGGTGCAGCAGTAGGGAAAGTGTTGGATAGTGTAGGGGTATCAATTTACTATTCTAACTCCAGGAAGGTGCAGCAGTAGGGAAAGTGTTGGATAGTGTAGGGGTAACAATTTACTAATCTAACTCCAGGAAGGTGCATCAGTAGGGAAAGTGTTGGATAGTGTTGGGGTAACAATTTACTATTCTAACTCCAGGAAGGTGCATCATTAGGGAAAGTGTTGGATAGTGTTGGGGTAACAATTTACTAATCTAACTCCAGGAAGGTGCAGCAGTAGGGAAATTAATGGATGGTGTAAATGTTATGTTTTAAGAAAATATTAAATTTTTTCAGGCTAATTTTTTTGTCTTTTCTCCTTTTTTCAGATAATGTCTAGCCTGGGAGCTGCCAACTTTATTAAATCCAGGAAGGGCAAAAATGTGTTAAACCATGGTGGATACATATATAGTAAGGAAAGAATAAGTTTAACTAGAAATCATTGGAGGTGCGTGCAATACTACACTACCCATTGCAGTGGCAGAGCGGTTACTGTTGATAATTTGGTTGTGAAAACCACAGAACATAACCACTCTGCCTCTGCAATGGATGTAGAAATCAGAGAGACAATAAATGAGATGAAAGCTATTGCAAGCACCTCCAATGATTCTACAGGATCAATTTTAAGAGAGGTTGCACAGCATGTCCCCAGTCATGTTGCTAGTAACATGCCTATAATACCCAATTTGAGAAGAATTATTCAGAGACAAAAGCAGGCAAGTAACATTCAATTGTCTACACCACATACTTTCTCTGACATTAGAATTCCTCATGATCTTTCTATTTCTTTTTCTGATGAACCTTTCCTTCTGCATGACAACGAAAACCCTCAGAAACGTATTCTAATTTTTAGTACCCCACGTAACCTTGCTAAGTTAGAAAGTAGTGAAATTTGGATGATGGATGGGACGTTTAAAAGTACACCCCATCCTTTCACTCAAATTTACACTATACATGCTAAAATTAACAATAGTGTAATTCTCTTAGTGTATAGTTTGCTACCTGATAAGACTTCTGCAACATACACTGAACTTTTATCAGTGATTAAAAGTAAAACATCTGCAAGTCCTCGAAAAATAATTATTGATTTTGAATTGAGCATGATCAATGTGATCACTAAAACGTACACGGATACCCAAATTCAGGGATGTTTTTTCCATTTTTCGCAGGCATTTTGGCGTAAATTACAGAAAACATCCCTAGTTGCAGAATATTCTCGGGATAGCAAACTACAATTTGAACTAAAAAAATTAACTGCACTTTGTTTTGTTCCTCCCGATAGTGTGGACGAGTACTACACTGCAATTATAGAATCTGTTTATTACACGAGTAACGAAGAAAAATTGGCACCCATTCTAAATTATTTTGAGGACACATGGATTGGACACCTAAGCAGATCGGGTCGCAGGAGGAAGCCACGATTCCATGTGGAGTGGTGGAACTGCTACACGAGTTGTTTAGAGGGAGAAGCCAAAACAAACAATGCCATTGAGGGATGGCATAACTCCTTCAATCATACAATTGGTAAACCACATCCTAACTTCTACTCATTTTTGGAAACTTTGAAGAAGGAGCAAAGTTTCCAAGAAATGAGAATAGCACAAACACTCGCAGGTAGTCTAAACCCACGAGTAACAGTCAAAACAAGGGAAATGTCTGAGAGACTATTGGCAATTCTACAACAATTTTCGTTGTGTGTGGCTATAGACTACCTAGAAAATCTTTCTAACATTCTTTCTTTTTAAAACAATGAATTTACTTACTTTCCTGCTTTGCTTTAAATTTTACTAATTTTAAAAATTCAATTGGCATACCAAGATATTTTCTAAAAAATTTTTCAAACAAACAAGTCGGGTTATTTTTTTTTTAAAACAAATCTTCATTTCCACCCAAAAATACCAATGTTTACAAATTTACTGTCTCATAGTATTTGAACAATTTTTCTTTATCGGAACTCCATTAATAAAATTTCCGAAAAATTCCAATTTAATTACCGTCAAAACCAATCACCAAATCTCAAACCGATGTAGAATATACAAATCAAACCATATTCCGAAATGCACTTTGCAGCTGAATCATCATTTTTATGACAATCTTGAATTTTCAAAATTTTAAAGTACGCACATTTTTTGTACTTTGAAATGAAGATCGACAGTACGTTTTTTACTTCGTAAATAAACAAATCAACTGTCTGAACAGTAACTTTTAATTTTTAAAGAGTTACATACTTTTTATAACTAAATAAATAACTTTTAGCGACCCGACATAGGCATGCATTAATAACATTAATGTGGACATGTTTAACAACATTTAAGACATCAATTAGTTTTCCCGCAACCTCCCCTTATTCTTTCCTGACTATATATGTATCCCTTTTAAAGGTTTAATCTATAATATCAACTGAAAATATTTCCTACCTGGACGCAGATCAGCTTCCTGCTGCTTCCTCCTCCGATGCTCTGCAAAATGGCGTATTACGTCGACGCTCACGTCCTTACGTCATCGCGTGCATCTCAATTTATAGCGGACTACTTTTTTAAAATAATCTGTAAATAAATGTTTATATATGTAAATAAAATATTTATATTTTGTTATAAAAATGTTACTTACATTGCAAAATTTTAGAAAAATATGCTTATTTTTTTCATGATTTTTCAATAAATTAAAAATGTGAAAACAATAATTGTTTGCTGTCATTATTTTAAAAATAGTTATTTAAACTCCAAAATTGTAATTAAATAAATGTAAATTTACTAAATATGTTCCTTACCTCGACTCTATTGTCTTTTCCCTTCAAAACTTTCTCTTTCTTCACTTTCTGAACCTTCTTTTCTTGTTCCGCGGGTTGTATATTCTGAGGCTGCCAAAATAAATAAAGGACAAAGACGCTCATAGACTTCAATGGAAAAGCGTGGGAATTTTTTTATAAAAGTAAGTAATTATTTTTTTTTCAATTTTCAAACTATTATTATTTTTAAATTGGTTAATTTATTACTCTTTTAATCTTTAAAGTATTATTTTTTGATTTTTAAAAAATTTAATTTATCTTAATTTTTAAATAATTAAACCAAAAATACTCTTCCATTTCTTAAAAAAAAAGTTCACTTTTTTTGGAACTTATAAATACTCTAGTATTTTCATATGTGATGACTTAAATTTTAGATAAACACTCTTGTAATATTTTATAAAATACTCTAGTATTAAAATTTAGTTACTCACTCATATTTATTAAAAGTAAAATATTAAATACTCTTTAAATTTATAATACTTCTAAAATATTTTTTTTTTTAAAAATACTCACTAATCACTGTAATATATTTAAAATTAAAGTTAAAAAAACTCATTCAATTTAGAGAAATACTCAAGTATTAAATTAAGTAATTATTAAGTATCAAGTTTTAATATTTAAAAACTCTAGTAGTAATTTAACTATCCAACAAAACATTCCTACTAGACAAAATAGCCAATTATAAATATTAAAATACTCAAGTATTAATTTAACAGCTATCCAACCAAACATTTCTACTAGACAAAATACTCAAGTATTAATATTTTGATAAACTACTCACTTTTTTCAAATTACAATTGCTTTATTAAAAATAATTAAAATACTCAAGTATTAATTTAACTGCTATCCAACCAAACATTTCTACTAGACAAAATACTCAAGTATTAATATTTTGATAAACTACTCACTTTTTTCAAATTACAATTGCTTTATTATAAATAATTAAACAAGATAAATATTTATTTTAATGGAAACACCAAAAAAAAAATGCGTTGTAATAGTATATGCGTTGTAAAAGTACTTACCATATAACATCTTGCGTTGTAAATGCATGCATTGTAAATGCATGCGTTGTAAAGGCATTTTCAAATAATGCGTTGTAAAGGTATATGCGTTGTAAAAGTACTTACCATATAATGGCACGCGTTGTAAAAGCATGCGTTGTAAAAGTTTTTGCGTTGTAAAAAATGCGTTGTGATAGCATAGCGTTGTAAAAGTTGCGTTGTAAAGGTGGTTCCCCCGTAGGGGCCGTCTGTTTTGTGTCAGGCCATCTGTTTTGTGTCAGGTTTCCTTGGCGCTTTCATTAGAAGGCGTGTCCCCAACTAGGTTTGGAACTCGAAGCTTTTTTAAATTGCAAAGCATGTACTTCTTTTCACCAGCTCATCTCAATTAACCTCTCCTTTTCACTGTCACACTCCTTCAGTTGGACCTAAACACTTTCAAATTACAAGAGAATTGTTTAAACCTGCTGGTCTTAAGTAAACTTTCTTGGGGAAAACGCCAAACTGGTTGATTGACATTTTTACCTACGCAGTTCAAAAAACGTCCATGTACTATACTTCGAAGTTGCGTACTTGTGAGTTTTTACACATAATGTATCCCCGGCATAAGGCCACATTATGCGCTTTGTGCTTCTGAGTGTGCTATATCTACTGCGTTTTTTTGTCGCTTCCGAATAAACCTTCAGAATGTTAGGTGCGTCATTGAAGCGGGTACCATTGAAATACTCCTTCCTGCGCGATTATCTAAGCAGCAATTTTCTGACCGAGGGCGCGCCCATAGTCACAGCCTGAGTCCAAATGACGAGCTTTACTGTATTGGCGCTCGAATATCTACGAAGGTATAAGGCATGCGTGTTGTTCTACGGCAGCACCTGTCACCCATCCCTTCTTAAGCTAGACACCCACACACGACGCACTTTCTTCTGGGGCTGGCGGTTTGCTCTCAGTGTGTCAAGGCGGTCACACCTTCTCAGAATGGAAGGGGAAGCACGCGGCCAAATGAGAACGGCGCGCACGCGATGACTTGCTTTCTTCACGGATTGCTGGGCCTGGGCTTTAAACGGAAGGCAGTGCACGAGCTGTCAGCATGTGTGAGCACTGGCGTTTCTGTTTTGCCACATGCATCCAAACAACCCTACATCTTCACTGATATCTGCCCCACTTCCTGTCCCTTAGCGCTTTTATTCCCGTCTTGTCCACCAGTAACACCTCCTGCTGTCTCTCACCCTCATAGTTAAGTAATTTCCTGTCTCTACCCAACTTCCTTGCCCCTCCCAACTTTCCCTCTCCCATGCAGGTTGTAACTGCATGTGCCGCAGTGCCAGTGTGACACCTCCAGCCTGCCTTGGCTTTCTTTTCAACACAACTTTCCATGCTGGAATTGTCTGAGCCCACCCAGGATAATGTGCTGCATGACTAACCACTTATAAGGTCCCAAAGGCGAGACCTATTGGCTATGCCAATGCTTGTTCTACATGGGAAGAGGATTTCATTATACTATCATTAGAACAGTGACATTTTAAAGAGGTTTCAGCCAATGCAGCTCCATGTTATTGTGTGCTCAAATTGGAGAACCTCCCAACTAAAACGATCATGTGTGTTATAGGGAAAAAGGACTGAATGTTAGGTAGGGATTCAGATATCCCCTCAGAATCAGTGGTAAATTAGAAATGTAATGGCCGTCAATGAGCGAGGCATTGTGGGAAGTTCTCTGAGCGTTAAGTTCTCAGACGCAGGCTGTTGAAGCTCTAAATGTCCCCCAAAGTGAAACTTGGGCCACCTGGGGCCCACTAGTGATAATTTCCTGATGTTTTATGCAGGAGCGGCCCATGCAGGTAAGAGCGGTGGGGGAGGGACTCGACAGACGACAACGAGAGAAAATTAAATACATAATTTCCCCTCATCATCGTCTGTCAAGTCCCCCCCTCCCTCAACCCCGTCCCACCGCTCTTACCTGCATGGACTGGTTTTATGCCCCACCCAGGAAGTAGAGCAGTTCAGCTGCAGGGAACAGACCAGAAGCATTGCTACCAGCCAGGGCTACCCTTAGACCCGAGAAGCAGGAAGGTCAGGGGCTGCTGACTGCCAGCCATGCATCACTGTCTCCTTGCCACTGGACGTTCACGTCCACCTCCTGCCACACATGGCCCGGAGTGGCAGCTTGAAGATTTCCCACTGCTGTGGAGGGATGTAAAAGTCCCTGCTGCCCTACCCTTTTTTAAACCTCACAAGCATTGCCCTTCATTTTTCTTACAAAGCTTTGTTTTTTAAATGACATTCGTTTGTAAACGGTCTGACTTCCACACTCCTCGCTGAGACAGCCTTTGGAGGTATTCCCCATGCCAAAAAAAACTATTGGAAAATGTTGATTTATTTGTTTTTCTCTATACATTTTCGATCTGTATTCTGTATCCCCCAACCTGTGAAAGTTATTTTCTAGGTTCTAAAGTACAATGAATCACGCATTGAACCTGCTCACACCTTCGAAATCTCTGAGTCTGGTCTGCAAACATGCAGTAGTGTGTGACACACGCTCGTGTTTTGTCTGTTTTCGCATTTCTTCTTCATGATGAGAGCCATTTGCCGGGTCCTCGGCAGTGAGTCGTTATCTGTGGTGGGTGCCGTGCACTGCGATTGGATAAGCAGGTTACTCCCTTTGTACCCATTTCTCTGCAAGATTAGCTGGGTGACGCAATCAAAGCTTACTTCAAGGGTGGGGGCAGCTTTGCGACTCAGATCAAGGATGAACAAGTCATAAAACATAACCTCGATGTCTGATCAGAGCCATGGCCTTTTAAAAGTAGTTTGTCTTTATTTATCATGTGGAATGCAGGAGAGTTAAAATAATAAGCACCAACACAAACCACAAGGGTCTAGCCCATTATGGAGCAAAGCTTCAATGCCAAACAGTTTGATATCACTTAAGCAATATGAAAAACACCCATAATAACTTAAAATAAAGCAACAGAACTAAAAATATCATCAGAGCCTACAGATGGCATTATCCGTTTGGGTTAACTGTAAATTCATGTCTATTTTAAGGCATATTCTTGGTTATTTATCTATTGCTGTTCTTTCAAAGAACCAAGGTGCTAGGTGGAATATTACACATCTATTTACTGCTGTGATAAGTCTGACCTTTGTCCTAGTTTATCTATATGGTGATGCAACTTAGTGGGTTTTGACCCACACAGCTGATCATCTGCAAACAGACCTCACAAAGCACACACATGGTTTAACCACCCAAAATCACACCACCATAAGGTGAAAGGGGATTTCTACCAGCGGGTAAATAACGTTTTTATGGTGTCAATGAAATGGTTGAAGGTCTTTGGGCCAGTACTTTAAATTAGGATCGCTTGCTTTGGTGGGCAGTGTCAAAGGGACGCTAAGCATAGTTCAACGGAAAGTCATTTACTTCTCTGATGGATTTTCCAAAAGTTCAAATATAATTTTGAGGTATCAAGGGTACCAGTGGGATCTCGTGAAGCACGTGGACGCACGATTCCACAAATGGTATTGGATGGGTCAGAGCGGTGCAGGCGCACCAAAGTCACAAATGTCTCTCACAAACTCACAAGCATCTTGCAAAGCAGAAGTCCAGTTCAATTCTTCCAAACTTTCCTGCAGAGGCCATGTACTTCCTGTGCAGCTCATGTCTTCAAGTCACGCTGCATGCCCTCCATGTTAGGTGTCTGCACCAGGCAAAACAGCTTTCTCTTTCTACACTACAGGTCTCAGCAGAAATGAATTGTCTGCTCCTAGACTTGGGGAAGACGGCAATTTTCTGTGTCCTGCTTTAAGTCTGACACAGTTGCGGCCCATCCCCTGCAAAAGTGGTGGGGTGGGCCAGAGGAGGGAGGTGGGGGGAGGACTCGGGGGACAAAATAATACAAATAAATGAGCTTACCTGATCGCCATCACCTCCGGTGTCCGCTCCATCCCGCTCTTCCTGCTTCTGGGACAGGCTCCCAGACTGCACTGTGGCCAATCATGACGCTGCAGGAAAGCAGCTTTAGGATTGGCCTTAACGCTGAAACTTGGCGCTCCCAGGCACACTGGGAGCCGATGCCTGCTTTCTCCAGCCCCAGCAACGCAGCTAAGCCTGGAGAAAGCTTCACTGCGCATGAGGTCTTTGGCCGGCCTGAAACAGCTGGCCAAATACCTGGGGCAGATTTACAAGCCCCATGCGCCACATTTATGCTGCAGTTGCGTCACTTCTGTGATGCAGCGGCAGCATAAACCATGCGCAACGTTGCGCCTTATTTACATCGTGACGCATCTAGGGAGATGCGTTACGTTGTAAAACCCTGCGCCACATGAAACCTGCGTTAGGTTTCATGTGGGCGTTCCGGCGCAGGGTGGGCGTTCCGGCGCAGGAACGCCTCGTACAAGTGATGCAGTGACATCTACAAGATTTCACTGACTCACTTTTACATCCATGATACGTGAAAACCCTGCACCTGGGACTACACGGTTATTGCAATTACCAGAAAGTACTTGGCATAGAATTAAGCGGGACAGAACAAATCATAAACCCTGTGCAGAGGTGAGTTTGTTTTCGGGCAGACCTGCAGGCTGAATAATCAAGAAGCAGAACTAAATTAGCCATCTGGCTCAGGCATGGGTCTGGGCTTAAGCCAGAATTGCCTTTTCTTGTTAGGGAATCAGTGTGTTGTGCTGCAAACAATGTGTTCTCACAGAGGAGACTTTCATACTGCTCTAGCTCTCCATGCAAACCACATGGAAGCCTCCCACACAACACGTGCCCTGGGGTAACAAAAGAACTCCAATTCTGGGAAGAAGCCAGTCTGCTGGGACTTTTGGATTCAATTTTTGAAAAAGTAGTATTGGCTTACAAATGTGAGTTTCGCTAGTGCTTGGGAATGAAATACTGGGACATGATGAAAGTCATCCTCGTAATATAGAAAAAATATCTGTCCAACGCAGGAGCAAAGGCAGATAAACAATTCATACCCACATGTACGACTGTGCTGGAGACTCCCAATCATGAAAATGATATTATGTCATTTGTATCAAGTTAAAGTGTGATTATTATTAAACAAGATATATGCAAAAGGAACAAATGATGGACGGAATGCTGAACAATGCAAACATTCATCCCCAGTCACAAAGATTTGGGTTTAATACATTGTTCATTTGCTTACCACACCACCCCAGTTTGGACCCAGCCATATGCAAATCAGTCTTGGCCCTGTTCCTCATTGGAACAGTCCAGCGTGAACTACCAAGCCTGGTCCTCACAGGAACGGAAACAAGCATCCTGGGACCGGTTTCAGGGCATCACCCTTCATCAGCCAGGCTAGCTGAATACAGTGGCGCAGTGAGCACAGGACCTACATCTGAGCATACCCTTCCCACTTAGAGTGACAAATGCAAAAGGAACAAACGATGGAGGGAATGCTGAACAATGCAAACATTCACCCCAGTCACAAATATCTGGGTTTAATCCATCGTTCTTTTGCTCACCACGCCACCCCAGTTTGGACCCAGCAATATGCAAATCAGGTTTGACCCTGTTCCTCATGAGAACAGTCTGCCCGAATTACCAAGCCACGTCCTCCCTGGACAGAAACAAGCATCTTGGGACCGGTTTTGGGGCATCACCCCTCAATAGCCAGGCTAGCTTAAATCCAGTGGCAGAGTGAGCACAAGACCCATGTCTGGGCATACCCTTCCCACTTAGGGCGACAAATGCAAAAGGAACAAATGATGGATGGAATGCTGAACAATGCAAACATTCACACCCAGTCACAAAGATCTGGGTTAAATCCATTGTTATTTTGCTCACCACGCCACCCCAGGTTGAGGATCTGGCCTGGCAGTTCGGGCTGAACTGTTGCCATGGGCGACAGGGTCAAGACTAATTTGCATATGGCTGGGTTCAAACTGGAATGGCATGAGGAGCAAAAAAAACATTGGATTTAGGCCCAGATCTCTGTACTGGGGTGAATGTTTGACATTGATCAGCATTCTGTCCATCAATTGTTCATTTTGCAGGGGCGGAGCTTGCCTGGCCTCAAAATGGCCGCAACCTAAGCGAGCTCCTGTGACCGTTGCAGCAATCCTACAGGAAAATATGCAATCCATGGCTAGAATCGTGATATGAAGAAGCGCTGAGCAGCATGCGCCAGTAGCTGTGGAATGCGTCAGTCGCAAGCGCTAAGAACCCATGCAAAGTGCATCAATCCTACTTCGCCGTCCCACGGGCCTTCCTGTTCTCCTGCGCAGTGAGCCCCATGTTGATGGGAGAGCTGGACCGGAGCCCAGCTGCCTGCCGCAGTGGATCCACATCTGCGGCTGCTCCGGATGCACTGGGGGTCTAGTGCACCCCCGCACTTGACGATGGCGGTGGGGGGACGCGCCTCACCTGCTGGTCCCTGAGGGAGGTGCTGGCTGGACCTCATGAGCGGCAACCTACTGCCTCTGCTTGGCCGGCTGCATGGGGTGCGGCTGCCCTGCTTCCATCAGCCGCACTCAACCGCGGATACAAATCCCCTCTGCGGTGTTGCGCCTTTGATTGCGGCCACCGGTGAATTGGCAAGGGTTTCTGCATGCTCCTGACCTCGGCAGCGGAGCAGGAAGGGATCATCAAGCCCCTGGTCCCCTGGGGGGTACGTGCTCAGCCGAAAGCGCTGAATATCTGCCTTAGCCCACGTGTAGGGTGGAACAGGTGTGCTTCCTCCGGCTGCGTCCTTCCAGGAGCACATGAGCTGCTCGTATAGGATTACAGACCAGCAAAAGCACTGGCAATCAACAGTGTGTCGACTGTACAGACTGTCCACCACCTGTGGAGCAAATTAATGGCTGCAACTACTGCTGATTAAACAACAGTCCTAAAGGAGGTGAGTCTTATAGACAATACAATATTAACTCCTGTAGGATCAAGAGAGATATTAAGCATCAGACAACCCTGAGTAAGACTCAAGCAAGATCATTGCTGTGTCACTGGGTTAACGCCTTAGCACGGGGAATACAAGAACATTTTGTCAGCATAACTAAGCAGGAATACCTCGACAAGACAACATAACTCCCTGCAAGTACAGGCACTGCATCCAGGGCATAAAACAAGTGACATAATGGGGAACCAGATAAAAATCAGCCGAAACTGCAGTTTCAACAGCGAAAATCCACCAGAACGGAAGAGGAGGATACTGAGCCAGAAACTATTGAACAGGGAACCGCTGTCACCGAACTGGGGGGAGGGGACCTACGTCAGATACTAGTAACGATGCAGCAAAGTCTCACTACAGTAGATGGCAAGATAGACTCTCTATCCTACTACTTGGACCGCATGTCAGAGCATATAGACAAACACACAAAGAGGCTAGATATGGTGGAGAGAAGGGTGTCGGAGGCCGAAGATTCACAGGCAGAGACCACAGAAGTGCAGAAATAAATGTGAAAATGAATGGCAATGCTGCAAATCACAGCTGAAGACCTTGAGCATGCCCAAGGCGTAACAACCTGCTCATAGTGGGACTACCCGAATCCACTGTGGCTGGGAACATGGAGCTCTTTGTGGAGAAGCTACTTTCGAACTTGCTGGGCCGAGACACATGCTCCCTTGTATTTATAGTTGAAAGTGCACATTGCTCGCTTGCTCCCCGGCCTTCCCCTGGAGCTCTCCCATGGCCATCAATAGCCCGTATCCTAAATTTATAGAGACAGGGACGTGCCATTAAGTCGTGCCAGAGAGCTTCAGACACTTCGTTACGAGGGTACCGAACTTTCCCTCTACCCTGACTTCACCCCCCAGGTGCAGGAGGTACAGAGACAATTATGCCTGTTGAAGCGGGAGATCAACATCGACTATGCAATGCTCTATCCAGCACATCTGAGAGTCACATTGGATGGTAAATTGAAGATTTACACGGACCATAATGATCTACAGCACACACTTAAAGCTTACACTAAGACTAAGACCAGTAAACGCACGCAAGACTCCACCTTAGAAGACAACTCCACTCACAATGAACTGGACCAGCAGGACTAAGAGTCAAGCACAGCTATTGTCATGTAGCTAATCAAGTGGTAAATTACGCTGACAGGTCACTAGTAATTACCTTTTGCTGTGATCCAAAAATATGATAACAGTAACAGAGTAACTGGTTGCAGTCAACTTGCGTAATAGTCAACAAGATCGTGCGGAGGAAGGGAGCATAATTTATACACAGTAAGTGTTTCAAAATCAGGATGTAAAAAGAGCAAATAATGAATAATTAGTATATTGCCGTTGAGGGCTGAGCCCACAATTAAGCTAATCAATAATAGGTTAACGCCATGGATATGTTGAACATGTTATTAGACAGTCTAGTCAGTACCAGAGTCGAAAGCAGCTCTCGGGAAATCACTGCCCTCATGTGTAAGTCACACTGTTTTGGGAGGGCATTTAAGACCGTTAAGAAACGGAATCAAAGGGAGGGATAATTAAAGCCATGTCAGGGGACTAAATGACCAACGGAAAATCTGCAAAGTGGTTTTATACTTACAGAGACATCATATAGATGTTGCTATATTTCAGGAAACGCACCTGGCACCCCACACGGGTTGTTGTCATAGCGCAGAATGAAAGGCACTTGTATTGCAGGAGGATTCACAACACGTGCACGGGGGTTCTTGGTGTGGGTACACCAAGGTGCAGGCTTACCAATACACTAAATAGACATCGACCCTGGTGATAGATATGTAGTGTCTCGCTGCCTGAAAGATTATCTCGATGTGCTAGTGGTTGTGGTGTATGGGCCAAATTACGATGACCCTCAATTTTATCGCTCTTTACACTATAAATTTGCCACATACACGAATATGCCAAACCTTTGGGGCGGCAATTTTAACTGTGTGCAATCTCCAAAACAGTGCAGATCTAGGGGACCTCACAGGAAACCTCAGCAGCAGCCAGAGCTATAGCTGCAATAGCAGAAACAGACAGGCTTTTAGATGTTTGGCTGTGGTACTTTAAAGTCTGGACCCGTGTTCTAAACATCGTCATACCATGACGATTTTGGTATCAGCAGACCGAGAATGATTAGGATACTATGCACAAGCATTTTCGCCATATTCGGGTGAAGAAATCACCCTGAAATCATAGTTTCCGTTCTGAACCCTCGATTTCCATTGAACGGCAGCCATTTTGTGGTTGCCCTCACATAGGCCAATGACTAGGCCAAAAATCGAGTCTGAAGGACACATACACCTTTGCTGACTCCTCTGTGACCTGGGCAAGCTGACTCCACTGCCTGAAGCCAAACCTGTTTGGCCAGTTCCTTTCCCAGTGGCCAAATGAGATTAGTATCAAGGCACAACATATCATAAAACCTTTCATCACACACAAACCATGCCTAATCTTACACACACCTGTCCCTGTTTCTCCCTTCTATGAGTTGCTTTACGAGGAGGAGGTGCCCGTTTTTATTGGGGGTCCATCGATATCTGATGAAAGTACTAAGCCTTGCCGGGTAATTGATTTTGGGCTGGACAAACTGAAATATGGGCTTGTCATCATGACTCTGCTTTTTCTTTGTAGTGAAAATATGTGAATGGTCAACTGTAAAATAAGGAATGTTTGCCTAAAGCATAATATTTTGTATAAAAAGAGAAGGCTGGCTTGTAAGGTTGAGCAGTCTCCTGAGAATATACACCGTGTTGTACTTCTAGGATACCTGTTACTGGTTGCAGCCAATAAATACGATCTTTGACTTCACCAAGAAGACTCTGGGTTTCTGTAGTCTGAAACAGGAAGGACTCGAAGTCTTAGGGTGTGTTCCCTGGCACCGCTGGGTTCTGAAAAACCCAGTACTTCAGTTGGCGCCCAACGTAGGGTGATTTCAGTGGTACCGGTCCAAGCCAGAGGTTCGTGAGGAGCTTCGTGTGAAAATTCTGGAGGAAGGCCGCCACTTCATCGACCCCTGTATGTCGACGTGGTCCGAAAGTCTTTGCTGCGAGGTTCCCCGCTTCCCGACGGCTACGAAGGACTGCTGCCCTGACTATCGCCCTGTTTTGGACCCTTGATGATTGGTAGAGCGAAACGATAGACGAGTCTTCTGGTGACGTCATCGATACCTCAGTTAAGTATAAGTGGAGCGTCTCCCAGTCCTTAGTTTGGTTCTTAGTTTGGTATCCCCTTGGGATCTTTGATTTGGAAATTGCAAGTACCAAAGCCGAGGGACTCGTGTATTCACGAGACTATCGTATTCGATAATCCTTTGAAGTTTGAAGCTAGACTAGAGAGCGAAGATGCCTGGTCTTAGCAGACTTGGAAATTTGTTTTGTCTTGGTTGTAATAGGGATTCCCGATTGGAGGACTCGTGTCCGGTTCCTCCGATTGGAACTCCAACCTACGAACTATATGTGAAACATGGCGTAGGCCCCCTCACATATAATGAAATATGGATCCGATACCCCAGGAAAGATGGTGTTTTAAAATGGCCCCAATATGGTAGTTTTGACACAGAGATTCTGGATAATCTGGAGGTTAAACTTTTTAATAAGAAAGCCCGGCCGGCAATGTTTGACTCTTTCCGCCTATGGCGTAAGGAAGCTAAACAGAAGGAAATTAAATTAGCAAAGAGAAATAAGAGAGAAAAGGGTATCTCGATAATGCAAGCTGCTATGCAGTTTAAAGATAATGAAGAAGAACAGATGAGTGAGCAGTTGCACAGACAACGTAAAATGGTGATCGATAAATGTTATCCAGTTTTGCCACTTCTTCAGCAAGATGCAGCAAAAGAACTTGAGAAAGATCCTTTAATGTCACACTTGTTGAGTTCGCCACCCCCTTATGCGCAGAGTGCTACAGCACCTCTGCAACATTTAGTTGTGCAACCTCCGGTTATTATGCCTCGAGTTCTTCCACAGCCGCCAGCTCCTCTTCAGTTGGCTCCTACTCCTATGGCGCAGCCCCCTCAAGGGCCACCGACTTTGCTACCTGCTCCATCTGTACTTCCTACGACTTTGTCTACTACATCGACTACCTCCTCTGGTGTTCTTCCTGATACTGCCTCTGTGTCTGCATCTGCGTCTGCCTTGCCTCCCTCTGTTTTTCCTCCTGTTCTTTTGTCAACTTCTCCTTCTATCCGACAGAGAATGACTGATACTGTTTCTAGCCTTATATTTCCTCTCTTCGGGTCATCTGGTTTGACCCCTGGTTCGGAGCGTAAGCAGTCGCGTAGTCAACTGCCTGATTCGAGAGAGAGAGAGAGAGAAGTGTTTGACCATATGGCACGTAAATGGGTTACTTTGCCTTTTAAATATGATGTGGAGTCTGTTATAGATGTCTTCCGTCAATGGCAAGCGCCAAAACAAAGATACGTTTTTGAGAAAATGTGTGCTTTTCTTTGTGAGGAATTGGAGGATAACGAGTTAGAAACAAATCCGCCTGAGTTGTGCCGTGTACGGTTTGAGTTTTCAAAGGGCACGATTGTGGGTTCCGATGTTGAGAAAGCAATTGCGACGTTGTTGTCCTTTAGGAATAAGGATCCTTCTCAGTCACTGTTTGAACATGACTCTTCCGTTAAGAAAAAAGTGCAACAGTACCCAATGAGAGAAGTCCCTCCGGTATGGAAGGACGCCGTTGCGGCTGATGCTGTTAATAACATTGCTGCTGCTCCAGCTCATTTTCAGCGTGTTTGGGTACATGTTCCTTGGAAGCGAGCTGAAGTTTTAGCCCTTAAGCAGACTCTGCCTGACCCCCGTAAAAACCCTGCAGGGTATTATAAGGAATTATCACAGACTTCAGACTCATGCATTATGAATTTAGCTGACATAGACATGTTATTTGGGAATGTTGTTCCACAGCCTTTGTGGGGATTGATTTGCCATGCAGATCACGCGCAAGAATTAGGTGACACATGGGCTAATATTAGTACTGCAAATGATAGACAAGTTGGTGGTGCCAAGCCTGAGCCTTTGGTAGCAGAACTTCCTGCTAGGATCATTACTTACATGAAGACTTTAATGCCTGCGATGCGTGTGAATTGGGATAAATTGTCTGCATGTAAGCAGAAGAAAGATGAAACAGTGTCTGATTTCTTCACCAGGTTTGAGGAAACATTTATCGACCACAGTGGTCAAGATATGAGTACAGAAGGTGGTCAACGGTTGTTTGTTGACAAGTTTGTGCACAATTTGCTTCCCGAGCTGTGTAAGAAATTGAAAGATTCAGAGAGTTCTTGGGCTGTTTCCTCTTCAGCACAAATATTGGCTACTGCACAGTACTACGAAAATAGGGATAAAGATGAGAAGGATAGAGCAGAAAAGAAAACTAAAGAATTAAAGACGAAAGTTCTTTTACAACAGGCGTATCCGCCACGTGGTGGTCAGAGTAACTATCAGCAACCTCAACAGTTTCAGAGAAACTCGCAAAGGTTCGAGTATTCTCAACCATATGTTCCTGTAGGTCCCAATCAGTGTTCATATTGTAAAGAAGAGGGTCATTTCAAGTATAGTTGTCCTATTTTGTTACAGCGTACGAATGGTGCTTCTGGCACAAGAGGTCGAGGTGTTCAACAAGCCCCTAGAGGTAGAGGACGTGGAAGTGTCCCCCCGAACGCGCGTTCCCTTCCGCCTCAGAATTCAATGAATAGCTTGACCAGCAAAATAACGCGTCTGGTAGGACGGCTCAGTACTATGCTGACGACTACTATGCAGAAGATGAGAATATGGAAGGTAATGATTGCTAGGACAGCCATAGACAAAGAGAGGGAGTTGTCTCAGTTCCAGTAGATCAGAGTGGACCTTATGTTAAGGTGATTACATCAGGTGTGTCAGAGCCTTTTCTGTTGGATACTGGTGCTACAAAGAGTTCTATTATGCACTCAAAACTCCCTGGCGCACCTTTGTCTGGCAAGATGAATGTTTCAGTAGGTTTTTCTGGCGCCCCGGTTGGGAACCCGATTTACAGTCCTATGTCCCTTTCTGTTGGACCTTGTGAATTGGAAGCACCCCTTATTCTGACGACAGGTTGTGGTGAAAACTTGTTAGGATTGGATTTGTTAAAAATATTGTATGCGACGTTATATTGTTCTCCTTCGGGAGTACAACTTACACTGGGTAGGAAAGTGATCTCTCCAATGTATTTGTCGAAGGATAAACTTCCGACCGAATTGTCGTTTCTTCCTGATATTCTTTGGGCTACTGGTCCTAATGATGTGGGTCTTTTGGAAATACCGCCATATGTTGTGACATTAATAGCCAATGTTAAATTGCCAGGCATTCCCCAATACAAGATCTCTAGTGAAGGTGAAAAGGCGTTGCTAGCGATCATTTATGATTTGATTGAAAAAGATGTAATTGAAGAGACAAGAGGCAACGTTTGTAATAGTCCTGTTCTGCCTGTTTTTAAACGTACTGACCCTTCTCAGCCACCTGTTTACAGGTTCGTGATTGATCTTAGAGAGGTCAATAAAATAGTTGTGCCACAGTTTCCAGTTGTTCCTGATATCACTGCCCT
Source organism: Triturus cristatus (assembly GCF_964204655.1). Classification (NCBI taxonomy): domain Eukaryota; kingdom Metazoa; phylum Chordata; class Amphibia; order Caudata; family Salamandridae; genus Triturus; species Triturus cristatus. The sequence continues at coordinate 819,241,197 of NC_140586.1, read as the reverse complement.
ATTGACTATGATTCCAGCTTCCGCCACCTGGTTCTCGGTGATTGACTTGAAGAATGCTTTCTTCAGCATCCCGATTGCCGAGGAGAGCAGGGATATTTTTGGCTTCAGTTTAGGAGGCCGAAGCTTCCGCTTCAAACGCGCTCCTCAAGGTTACTGTGAAAGTCCATCAATATACAGTCAGGCTTTAAAAACACAGCTTGATGCAATTGTTTTACCTGATGGCGCTACCCTTATTCAATACGTCGATGATTTGCTAATCGCTGCAGATACTGAGGAAATTTGTAAAGAAGCCACCTTGTCGTTGTTGCGTCATTTGTCTGATTTACATCACAAAGTGTCTCTTTCAAAACTCCAATATTGTCGACAAGAAGTGACCTACTTAGGTCATCTCTTATCAAAGGAGGGAAGGAAACTGACCCCAGAAAGAATTCAGGCAATTGCAAAATTGAGTGTGCCAAGGACACAGAGAGAAGTACGTGCTTTCTTGGGCATTACATCATACTGCAGACAGTGGATACCGAATTTTTGGTTCAGTGACTAAATATCGAGGGACAGAATATCGACTCCCTATCTACAAACAGGTAAGTACTAAAATATCGATTCCAAAATATAGACTGTCAAAATATAGTTAGCCAAAATATCGAATTTTTTAAATGTATTAAAAATAATCTAAAATTAATTAAATATTAAAAACAATTAAATAAAACATACATAATGTAATATAAAATAGCTTAAAATGTAAACATAATATAAGTAATTTAAAAAATTAGATTTTGTTGGATACTGAGAGCGTAAAAATTACTATTCCCACTCCAGTGAGTGCAACAGTAGGGAAAGCGTTGGATTGCGTAGAGGTAAAAATTACTATTCCCACTCCAGTGAGTGCAACAGTAGGGAAAACGTTGGATAGCGTAGGGGTAAAAATTACTATTCCAACTCCAAACAGTGCAACAGTAGGGAAAGCGTTGGATAGCGTAGAGGTAAAAATTACTTTTCCCACTCCAGAGAGTGCAACAGTAGTGAAAGCGTTGGATAGCGGGAGGGTAACAATTACTATTCCCACTCCAGAGAGTGCAACACTAGGGAAAGCGTTGGATAGCGCAGGGGTAAAAATTACTATTCCCACTCCAGTGAGTGCAACAGTAGGGAAAGCGTTGGATAGTGGGAGGGTAACAATTACTATTCCCACTCCAGAGAGTGCAACAGTAGGGAAAGTGTTGGATAGCAGGAGGGTAACAATTACTATTCCCACTGCAGAGAGTGCAACAGCAGGGAAAGGGTTGGATAGCGTAGGGGTAAAAATTACTATTCCCACTCCAGAGAGTGCAACAGTAGGGAAAGCGTTGGATAGCCTAGGGGTAAAAATTACTATTCCCACTCCAGTGAGTGCAACAGTAGGGAAAACGTTGGATAGCGTAGGGGTAAAAATTACTATTCCAACTCCAAACAGTGCAACAATAGGGAAAGCGTTGGATAGCGTAGAGGTAAAAATTACTATTCCCACTCCAGAGAGTGCAAAAGTAGGGAAAGTAATGATTTAAATTAAATATAAGATGACATTAATTATCAATACTGATAAAAAGTTAATTAAAAATAATTACAAATTAATAACAATTAATTACCATTTAAAAATATTATTTATCAATTGATAAAAATGTATTAACAATTAATAATAATTAATTACCAATTACAAATTAATTATCAATTATCAATACACATAAATGAAAAAATTAATATTTACTTTATTACAATTAATTTACTTCCCACCCAATTCCCCTACGAACCCACAACCCACTCCCATTTATAAAAAATACAATTCACATTATTATCAATTAATCAATTAATAAAAATATTTTTGCAAATAATAAAAATTATTTAGCAATTCATACAAATTATTTACCCATTAATACAAATGTATTACCAATTATTTATTAATTATCAATTAATTATCAATACACATAAATAAAAAAATAATTATTTACTTTATTGCAATTAATTTACTTCCCACCCAATTCCCCTACAAACCCACAACCCGCTCCTATTAATAACAAATACAATTAACATAATTATCAATTAATCAATTGATATAAATTAATTACCAATTAATAAAAATAAATTACCAATTAATAATTAATTATCAATTAATTAATTATCAAAACATATAAATATAATTAACATTTAATTAACCATTAAATTACTTCCCACCCTATTCCCCTATAAACCCACAACCCGCTACGGAATTAAACTACGCAATAATTAAATTACATAACATTCATTTGTTTAAATAAATTAAACATACATTACAACAATAATGCATCATTTTAACACATATACTACCATACATAACACAATTTTTTTTTTTTGATATTATGGTAATCTATATTTTAAAATTCGATATTATGGTATTCGATATTTTTAAGGTCTATATTTTGGTAATCGATATTTTGTACCCCAATTTCGATATTCTGACCTATCTATATTTTGTAGAGTCGATATTCTGTCCACTCTATATTTTAACTTCGATATTCTGGGCAGTTGATATTTTGGAATCGATATTTTGGGTGTTTACCCGAATTTTTCTTTGCTGGCCAAACCTTTGGTAGCATTGACCTGTAAAGATACACCGAATCCCGTTCCGTGGTCTGAAGATTGTCAGAAAAGTTTTTCCGAATTGCGTAATGCATTTTGTTCGGCTCCTGTGTTGGGTACCCCCGACTACAGTAAGCCCTTTACACTGTATGTCCATGAGAAAGAGGGTTGTGCATTGTCAGTGCTGACACAGTCTTTTGGAGACAAGCAGCGTCCATGCGCGTATTTTTTGTCGACTTTGGATCCGGTAGCTAAAGCATTGCCGAGTTGCTTGAGAGCCATGGCGGCAGCAGCTGTTTCTATTCGATAGTCTGCTGGGTTAGTGATGAATAATATGTTGATTGTGATGCTTCCACATGCAGTGGACATGTTGTTAAACAGGACCAAGACACAGCACTTAACTAGTGCTCGATTGTCAGGTTACGAGTTGACACTGTTAGCGAGTCATGTGCACATAATGTTGAATCCAGCCACGTTATTGCCAATTTCAGTAGAGACAGATGATGTTGAACAGCATGATTGTTTTCTTAGGACAGAAGAAGAAATGAAAGGGAGAGTAGATCTTAAAGATACTCCTCTTGTAAAGTGTGATGGTACCTTATGGGTGGATGGTTCATGCTTCAAGCTTCTGAATGGTGATACGACTGCAGCATATGCTGTCACGACTTTGCATACGATTGTTGAAGCTGCACGTATACCACATAATTCAGCTCAAGCAGCAGAGTTGATTGCACTTACGAGAGCGTGTGTGTTATCGAAAGGAATGAAAGTGACCATATATACTGACAGCCAGTATGCGTTCGGTGTGGCTCATAGTTTTGGACGATTGTGGAAAGAACGTGGGTTCCTGACTTCGCATGGAGCTAAGATTCAGCATGGTCAGTTGGTGAATGAGCTTCTTGAGTCACTGACCTTGCCGTTACAGGTCGCGATTGTGAAATGCAGTGCACACAAGAAGGTTTCTGATGATGTTGGTCGTGGTAATGCATTTGCTGACGAGATCGCAAAAGAAACAGCAAAAGAGGTGATGAATCGAATGTATGTTGCAGGCCCTGCAAGATGGGTTGGTGATGTTGGAATGTGTGAAGATACGATAGAGAGTATGAAGTCTCTTCAAGCTGAAGCTTCAGAGAAAGAGTTGAGTGTGTGGAGAGAAAGTACGGGTAAATTGGATGAGAATGGTTGTTGGGTTGACTTGTCAGAACATCAGCGATGGTTGTTACCCGATGCGTATGTGCTTGCAGTGGTGACAATGGCTCATGGAATGGCCCATATCAGTGTGAAAGGGATTTGTAAGTTGTTGGCTCCAGTATGGCAAAATGCTGGAATTCCTAAATGTGCAGAGAATGTGGTCAAGAATTGCATGGTGTGTCTGAAATACAATCCTGGTAGGGGAACCCCAACTCCAGCTGGTCATTTTGCACCTCCAACGTATCCGTTTGAGGTTTTGCAGCTAGATTTCATCCACATGGAAAGGTGCAACAATTTGAAATACGTACTCGTTGTTGTTTGTGCCTTTTCAAGATGGGTAGAAGCATATCCCTTAAAAGACAACACTGCCTTATCTACAGCTAAAGCCCTTGCCAAATAATTCTTCCCTAGGTTTGGAATGCCGAGAAAGGTCTGGAGTGATAATGGGAGTGAATTTGTGGGTCGAGTGATGAAAAAAGTATGTGAGGGGCTAGGTATCCAACAAAAATTCCATGCTGCAAATCACCCCCAATCAGCTGGACTAGTAGAGTGCTATAATGGCACGTTAAAATTGAAGTTGGCAAAAATACAAGCAAGCTCTGGTCTTAAATGGCCTGACGCTCTGCTTTTAGCACTCCTATCAACAAGAATGACTGTGCATTCGCGAGTGGGACTTAGTCCCTATGAAATTGTGTTCGGCCGCCCGGCCAACATATGGGGAGTGCCAAGGCCGACAAAATTCAGTGAGATCGAACACCCGGTACTTCTTGATTATTTATATGAATTGACGGCTAAATTGCGTGTTTTACACCAACAGGTTCACGATACTCTGCCTCAGGTCTCTGACGCTCCAGGACATCTTATCGATCCTGGATCATGGGTGCTGGTCAAAAACTTCCAGCGGACGAAGAATGACCAGCCCCGTTGGACCCGCCCCCACCTCGTCCTTCTCTCAACAAGATCAGCTGTTCGAGTGGAAGGGAAAAAGAACTGGATCCACGGCTTACACTGCAAGAGGGTCCCTTTGCCTCTACCGTACGACCGGTGGGTCCAGGAGGGGATCACTGACTCTGAGACTGAGACCGTGCCTCGTTTTCTGGCTTTTAGCGATGCTTGTGTAAAAGGAACACTTTCTGAACAAGAAAGTGACAATATTTTGCAAGAAGCTGTGCCACCGTCAATTCGATTGAACACTACAGAGCCTGAACTTTTGTTCCAGAACCAGACAGTACCTGGAAAAAGCCGTTACAATCTGAGGCCGAGAACTATGGACAAATAAAAATTCTCTTTCTTTGCTATTTTTGAAAGTGCAGCTCTCTCATCTGAGAAACTTTCTTATTTTTGTTTTTCGAACCGCCATCCGGGTTCAGCTGTAGGGTCGTGGTTGCCCAAGTCTTTGGAGTGCAGCTGAAGACATTAGGTCGACAGTTCTGGTCGGTCTAAGGGAGTTGCCCTGGACTGACAGAAGCATTTCTTAGCATAGAACACCCTACCACCACGAGCAGCAATTAGAGAGGATGGAGTTTTTCGAGAATGAGAGACCTGCCAAACAGATGAACTTTAAAGCCAGAACGTGTATAATGATGACAAAGAAACGATTTTTGATATTATGTATTTTCATGTTGCTTAGTGTAATGACATTTTTAATAGGATATGTTCTATTCTCTTTTCAAGTGACATTTGCACCCACTACACAGCCCATACCTCCTTCTACTGTTTCCTCGCATTCTTTTCACCCTCTGCCTGAACACGAGTCTGCTAGAAGATTAGAATTCATCAATAATTCGTTCATTCAGCTTCTACACCAACACCAATTAGTAGTTAACACAACTAACTGTTGGGTGTGTGGTCTTATGCCTCATACTACTGATAAAGGTATCCCTTATCTGGTCCTGCCTTTCAGCCATAATGGTTCTGTGTGGGCATATAGAACGATATTCATATACGCTCATGAAGCCAACCCCCTACGTTCTGTGAAAGATAATCCTAAGAATAGTGCTCTAGTTAAGGGTATAGTAGATATGATTAGGGAAGATATTTCCTATGAGACTATCCCGAGAGATGAGACACTAGCATATATTGGATGGAACATAACAGGATATGGAGTTACTCTGAGTGAGAACCAGCGAGCAAAGAGATCCTCCCCGATTTGGATTGTACCCCATCAGGGTCACCTATGTCTGCAAGGTAATGGCAAGAATCCCAGAGCTCAGTTAGGGAAAAGTATCTGCACTGAAACATATGTTTTTGCGTCTCAGACTTCCCCTTCGTTCTTAGCAGCTAAGGGTACCTATTTCATCTGCCATAATAGAGCCTATACATGGTTGCCCCCTGACTTCTCAGGCACATGTTTTGTTTCGTTCCTGTTGCCTCCCACCTACACGGCCGCGGCAGATTACCGTAAGACAAGAATAGTTAGAGGTGTCATCAGTGAAGAAGACACTACAGGACAGGAACTTGGAGATTTCGTAAAGGGTTTTCTGCCGTTTTGGGGGCCTATGGTTAACAGCAGGAACATAAGGCAATTGACGAGGGTGGTTGAATCCACGGTAGATGAAACCGCCGGTGCCCTTAGCAATTTGACAGCTGAGCTCCAGTCGGACCGCCTTATGACTCTTCAGAACAGGGTCGCATTAGACGTCATACTTGCAGACCGAGGTGGGGTGTGTAAAGTGATCTAATCAAGTTGCTGTATTTTCATTCCAGATAACGCTCCGACAGTTTACCAGGCCATTTCCAAACTGCATAAGATCTCCGAATCTATTCACGTGGATAAAGGAGATTGGTCATTGATGGGGTGGTTCTGGGAACTGATATCCGCCTGGGGATGGAAGATTCTGATAGTCATTGGGATGATCTTAGCCATTCTTTTCCTGTTCTGTCTGTGTGTACAGTGTGCTCCTGCAATATGTGGCCTCTGTGTTACATCGTGTGTAAGGAAACCTGTATCAAGGGACGAGCTAAGTAATAGGATGATGCTACAGCAACATCTCAACGACTTCATGAACATAGACCTGGACTCAGACCTGGACTCAGATTAACGTGAGTATAGGTTATTGCCTATGTAAGGGCAAAAGGAGGGTCTGTGGTACTTTAAAGTCTGGACCCGTGTTCTAAACATCGTCATATCATGACGATTTTGGTATCAGCAGACCGAGAATGATTAGGATACTATGCACAAGCATTTTCGCCATATTCGGGTGAAGAAATCACCCTGAAATCATAGTTTCCGTTCTGAACCCTCGGTTTCCATTGAACGGCAGCCATTTTGTGGTTGCCCTCACATAGGCCAATGACTAGGCCAAAAATCGAGTCTGAAGGACACATACACCTTTGCTGACTCCTCTGTGACCTGGGCAAGCTGACTCCACTGCCTGAAGCCAAACCTGTTCGGCCAGTTCCTTTCCCAGTGGCCAAATGAGATTAGTATCAAGGCACAACATATCATAAAACCTTTCATCACACACAAACCATGCCTAATCTTACACACACCTGTCCCTGTTTCTCCCTTCTATGAGTTGCTTTACGAGGAGGAGGTGCCCGTTTTTATTGGGGGTCCGTCGATATCTGATGAAAGTACTAAGCCTTGCCGGGTAATTGATTGAGGGCTGGACAAACTGAAATATGGGCTTGTCATCATGACTCTGCTTTTTCTTTGTAGTGAAAATATGTGAATGGTCAACTTTAAAATAAGGAATGTTTGCCTAAAGCATAATATTTTGTATAAAAAGAGAAGGCTGGCTTGTGAGGTTGAGCAGTCTCCTGAGAATATACACCGTGTTGTACTTCTAGGATACCTGTTACTGGTTGCAGCCAATAAATACGATCTTTGACTTCACCAAGAAGACTCTGGGTTTCTGTAGTCTGAAACAGGAAGGACTCGAAGTCTTAGGGTGTGTTCCCTGGCACCGCTGGGTTCTGAAAAACCCAGTACTTCATGGCGACATCACTCGCCTCAAGGCAGGGAGTACACTCACTACTCATCAGGGCACGACATACACACCCGCATAGATTATTGGTTCGCCTCACGAGACCTAGTACCCTTTATAACAGAATTTGAACATTTACCATATATATACTCAGATCATTCCCCAGTAACACTGAAACTGAAAATAGGTGATATGTAACCCAAGGCAATCATCTGGTGTTTCCCGCAGTACTCGTTATTAGATACTGTGTTCCGCAAGGAACTCACGCAAGCGATAGACCACTACTTTAGTACTAACCTAGGGAGCATACCCAGTATGGCCACTATCTGGGATAACGATTTCGAAGCATGCAGGGGTGCTCCGCTCAATTAGAGATTGTTTACCGAAACTGGAGACAGAGTTAGCTGCACTAGAACGAATGACACAGGGAGAATCTGAGCCTGAGGTGTTAGCACAGATTAGGGAAAAGATTGACAAATTCAATGAATTAGGTCAAACTAAAATAACACACCTAGGGAAATACGAAGGCGAAAGGCCCAGCGCCACACTTGCAGCCCTGACTCGACCTGGAAGGGGTGGAAATTAAGTGTCATTGTTGCAGGATGACAATGGGGCACAAGTGTGCGGCGCAGCTCAAATAACAGACAGATTTTGAAACTACTACGCAGAACTGCATGCATCCTGATGCCCAAACACGGAAAAATCTGCTGAAGAATATTTGGCTCACATAACGATGAAGTGGCTGACTAACACACACACGGAGCTGCTAATAGCCCCACTCCGCCCAACCGAGATCATGCAGCATTAAAGGATATGCCCAATGATAAAGCGCCAGGCTCAGACGGCCTAACAGTAGCCTTCTACAAGGCTTATCAGGACCGACTAACTCGACACCTGTCAGTCTCTTTGAAGAAATGGCCAGAGAAGGCATAATGCCCCCGACTATGCGAGAAGCCATCCTGATTCCTCTACTAAAACCTGGTAAACCTCCGGAAAAATGCTCCTCATACAGGCCACTGTCCTTTCTCAATATTGACACTAAGCTGTTCTCCAAAATCTTGGCAAACAGACTGGCCCCCCTACTTCCTGTTGTGGTGGGCCCAGAACAGTCCGGGTTTGTACCTGGTCGCTCCCTCAGTAGTAACTTATGCACACTATTCTGCACCATTTCGAAATTGACCCGAATTTACGTGCAGCTGCAGTTTTTTTAGATGCAGAAAAAGCAATCGACTTGGTAGAGTGGAGCTTTTTAATGGCGATGCTGAGGCCTGTCAGGGTGAGAGAGGTGTTTATTAAATTGGTCAAAGTACTATACGCAGAGCATCGTGAATGGGCTGCTATCCACCCAATTATGATTACTAGAGGCACCAGACAAGGATGCCCGCTTTCTCCGCTTCTATTTGCTTTGGTGGCGGAGCCCTTGGCTTGCGCCCTGCGAGAATACCATGGGCATCGCGGAATAAGATTCCCACACTACAACTTAATAACATGCATGTACGCAGATGATACAATACTATTTTTGCGAAACCAGAACAAAATCTCACGCCAATGTTACAAGAGGTGGAAAGATTTGGTTGCCATTCAGGCCTACATATAAATTGGAGTAAGTCACTCATATTTCCACTCACCGCTAACACTGCCTCTCCCCAAATGGAATATCTGATAACGGGGACCACAAGCCCAATATGTTACCTAGGGGTCCAAATACATACCGATCCCGAAGTGGATATCCGTGAAAATTATGGCAGCGCGGTGCAGAGACTTTTAGAAGTAATTCCGAAATGGATCCGACTGCCACTGTCGCTGCTGGGGCGTATTGCCCTTATGAAAATGATAGTTCTCCCATGCTTTCTGTTTTACTTTGTGAATACACCCATCATATTATGAAAGACACTGTTTCGCACCCTTCGCTCTGTTGATTAGACTGGCTTGGGCCGGGAAACAGCCTCGGGTACAATGGGAGACATTGACAAAACCATACTTGGCAGATGGGCTTAATGCCCCAGGTCTTGAAATATATTATAGCACAGTCCAGCAAATACACGCATATCACTGGCTGCACGGCCCCCACGAGATCCCACACATGTATATAGAGAGAGACGAAGTGAGCCCTCTCCTTCTGCCACAATCCCTGCTGAGCAAGTCACAAACTGGATACCACATCAAAGACCCTGTAGGGACCACAAGCTACCACCTGCTTAAGGCTGCAGATATGCCAAACATCACACTTCTTTACTCCCCGGAACCACCTGTTGAGTTGTGCAGCTACCACAGCGAAAGAAGAAGGCGTTTGTACAGGCGATGCACACACTAAACATAAGAAATGTGGGGGACTACTTCATAGATAGGGTAGTCAAAACCTGGGATCAATTGAAACTCAAACACCAGAAACACCATTGCTTAATAAGTCTCATTATCACCGAGGAGGACGGCCCTGCGTGCGATACTGGGGGATGATATGACCGAACCACAAGAATTCGCCTCACTGACATACTTACTGCAGGCCCAGACGACGCAACGCGCGACTTCAAAGCTATACACCCTCACAAGGTCAGGACACAACTTTACACCGACTAAGTCATATCAGGAGTGGCGCGACAAGCTAGGTGTAGACATAACCAAGGGGCAATGGTCATATTGCTGCATGGGTACAAAATCTATCTCACAGAATGGTAGCCACCGGCTAATACACTTCAAGTATCTACACAGAGTTCATTATACTCCGGCCGTACTATCTAAATACGGGCTGCGAGAAGATGACAATTGCACAAGATGCGGGGCTGCAGGGGCACATTTCACACATCTTGCCTGGAATTGTCTTGGGATCCATAGGTACTGGTTCGCGGTGTTAATGGCCCTGCGGGACATGGCGGAGACACCTGTGCCCGAAACACCATTAGTAGCCCTTCTGGGATACGATAAAGATTTGCCCAAAGGAGCCAGCAGATTGATAGCGCTGGATATATTATTGGCAAAATGGAGGATTGCCATGCGCTGGATGAAAGGCCCTTTACCCACTTTGTCAGAATGGTGCACTGACCTGTCCTTCTGCAGCATACAATCAGAAAATTAAAAACCTCTTATGCTGACACGCTGCAGACCCAGGGACATTTGGGGTCCATATCAGGCATATCTTACTTGTAGAGTGGCGGAGGAAGGGGTAAAAGAACGGCACAAAAAAACGGTGGTAGGTTAAACTGGGGTGGAACAAATAGACATTGCATGTTATATGGAACCAAAAGCAGAATAGCCCCACCCCAAAGAACACAACACAAAGGTACTGCATTGTTGATATTAGCTTACTGTTGGTCTAATTGCCGTGCCTTGCATAACACATTGTAATTATAGTATGTACCTACTGATCCGTGCTTTATTGATCTGTTCAATTTAGAAATTAATGTTTTTCTCTGTCAACGATGCTCACCCTTGCTGCAGAATGCCACATTGCTGTAAACATGGCTACTGTAATGTTCATATGCATATAAAAGGAAAAATAAAGTTTAAAAAAAATAAATGTCTTTTTGCATTTATCACCCCGGATGGGACGGATATGCCCAGATGTAGGTCCCATGCTCTGCATGTCACTGGAGTCAAGCTAGCCTGGCTGATGAGGGGTGATGCCCCGAAACCGGTCTCAGGATGCTTGGTTCCCGTCCAGGGAGGACCTGGCCTGGCAGTTCGGGCTGGACTGTTCCCATTGGGCGCAGGGTCAAGACTGATTTGCATATGGCTGGGTCCAAACTGGAATGCATGGGGAGCACAAAAAATAATGGATTTAGGCCCAGATCTCTGTACTGGGGTGAATGTATGACACTGATCAGCATTCTGTCCATCAATTGTTCTTTGTGCACAACAAGATCCAGGCATAAACTTCAGGGAGATTTCATACCTCTAAGGATGGCGTTGAAGATGCCCCCACATTGCATAATATCCTTAATTGTTTCTGGCCTTTACTCACTAAGAAATCATCTTATTTAAATCTTCCCAGGATTTTGGTAACAAGAACCCTAAAGAGAAGAACGGCTCGTGAGTTGTCAGGATGTGGCTAATGGACGCTTTTGAGATAAGGATGGTGCTGAATGCCTCAGAGAGAGCACCGAATGTATGATGGTGAGGTGGTTGATGGTCACAGACGTCTAGTGCAAAAGACTGCAAAGTGTCCACAACAATAACTCTCACAGTGTCTTGCGTCAAACTTCTGCAAAGGTGGAAGAGGGCTCAAGCTATTTGCAAACCTATGTGATACTTGTGTGCACAAAGTGGGGCACTTACAAATGCAAAGTCAACTTTGTTACTCAAACATGTGAATCTGTATTTGTAAATCGATTTACTAATAATTACAATTAAGCATTTGCATTTCTGAGCAGGAGCACCTGCAAACGCCAGTGCAGACAGTTCCCCACCCTGCAAACAGTTCCAAGCTTAATTTTGTCAAACAGAAGTAAATCTTTTTTCAGGGTGGGTGAGAGGAGGGAACACCCTAAAATTTCTAGGGTTGTGTGAAAGTATTCCATCTTCTGCTGGGCTAGCACATTCAACATGAAGATATGAAAACAAGTTATTAAGTGCCAACACACTGTAAGAAACAGGATTATTATTTGCTGTAAGTGACTACCCACCTCAAGGAAACATCACAACCCTTGTCAGGGTGAACCACTACATTAACCTGAGCTCAATCTCCCGGTAGCAATTCTACAGAGCGGACAGGCTTAACTTATGCAGTACCACAGTCTACAGTTGAAATACAAAACAATAACAATTCCAAAATAAATTTGAATAGAGTAAAAGTGTATAAATAAAATGACAAAAATCCAAAAAGGGGAACAGGTGATGTGAGCTTTTAAGGTTTTAAGTGGAAATAACGCCAAGAAACATAAAGTGCCAATGATAGTCAGTTTCAGTACTTTCTTTATTCGGTCACTCAAAAAATATCATGATAGAATGTTGTTAAAAACATTTTAACAGAACTTTAAAAGATTCATTTATCAGTTAAAATAACAGAAAAACAAATGTAAAACAGTTTTTCACAGAAAAACAAGATCAAAAGAGCAGGCTATTCTGGTAGCGAACAGCAGATTTAAGAATAAGGCCAACACAAACCACTAAAGAAGTAAGCGAGTAAAGTAACGCTGGCCTACACTTAACAAACCCATACTACTTTAGAATCGGAAAGAGATATTTCCATGAAAAGGGCAAATACCGTATATTTGGATAAGAGAAGATGTAGGTTCAGCCGTTGCTCATGTGTCCCTAGGCCAGTCATAAAACCATACTGGACTCCAGAAATTATTTTTTGATATGAGGTCCACTGCAACGGGCTCTCAAGAACTATCCTGCTCATAATGTTTACAGTTTAGCCCAATTGGGATATCGGGCGGTAACATCGCGGATCCCTATGGTTGACCTTTTTTAGAAAACGGTATGCCGGGGTTGCAGCAGCCTTTCTTTACAGGCTGCGTTGATAACGTTTGTCAGCAGCGGGGCCAGATCCCTATATTATCTTTGAACAACTCTAAAGGGACCCCTTCTGGTCTTGGTGCCTTACTGCCTGGGCTCCTGTTAACTGCGGCTACCGCCTCATACAGTTCAAAAACTATGTAAAGGGGATATAAAGGCAGGATCTCATTACAATCCTTTTTATCAGAAAGAGATAGATCTTTTCAAAATGTGCAACCCATTCATCGGGACTGATGTTCTGAGCCAAATCCCAAACAGGGGCTTTACACAACTTATGAATATTGGGACCTTCCAAAAAGCATCAAGGCCATTGCGTTTACCCGAAGCGACCAACTCCTTCCAAACCTCCATTTGCAGATCCAAATTTTGTTTTTTCAACGCCAATTTGTACTCTCTTATTCGGTGCTTCCTCCTCCCTACTCCTTGGAGCTCATTTTAGGGCGAGCCGAAGATTAATATAAAGCAGATTTACAGGCCTTGTCAAACCACCCTGGTGAGGAGTTGTAAGCTGTCTAAGGGGGTTCTTCAATACTTTCCTTATACTGATCCTCAGGGTTCCATATTCCTCAATAATTTCCGATAGTATATTATTCTCCGATAGACAGAGGCCCACAAGACCCATATTGCCTTTCATAATTCGACAGAAAAATGTTCCCCAAGATCTACAATGTTCTACACAAATCTTACCCTGTTGTATTTAGAAGAAATTTCTATGACTCCCTCGGCTCAAATTTATTGACGCCTATGTGGGTTGCTAGTGTAGCCTTTACAGGATCACAATGAATAAATATGTTTGGGTTGATTGAGGCCTTTAATACAAAATTTGCCAGCTCCCTTGAGGCAAAAATATAATTAATTGTTGTACAGCTACCCCTACCAATAAAGGTTGCTTCGAAGGGATCAGGAGGCGTGCGGAATCATGGATCGTGCGACAACTAAAAAATGTACAAGAGGTTGCCACTGGGGTCCCCAGGCAATGTTTCATCCACATTGTCCATCCCGAAAAAATTATTAGTTGCAGTTAACAAACTTCTCTGCCCCAATTGTGCGTTAAAATCCCCCTTCCCAAACAATACATTGAACGCCGGGCCCAAAATAAAGCGCCTATTGATCAACTCACCAATAATATCAAATAACAAATTAAAATATTGTTGCTGGTTGCAAAACCTTCATTGTATAAGTTAATTAGAATAAAGTTAAAATTATCAGACCAGTAATGGTTCAAAGCCTGGGGTAAATCACTAGTAACACTTTTAGGTGAGATAGTGCATTGTAGAGTGGCTTTAAACCATGTTGATAGACCTGCCCGCACCCTGCAAAGTTGCAAAGGGGTTGCAGATTTACTAAAACAAATAAATCCATAAAAAAACGAATTTAATGCCCAAGGCCCTAGCAACATGACTACATCAACCTGGCTAATGTAATTAGACCAGTACACCACAATTAATTTAGGATGCACCCCAGCTATGTTTCAAGTTATTGTTTTAATATTTGAGGGGCAGATGTATCATTCTTTCACGCAACGTACCGCAGGAAGACAACTTGCTGCACTGAAAGGGAGAGGGCGTGATGTGCCACATCCATCAAGATATGGTGCATTCTTGCTCTCTGGCTATGCTGCCGCACAATTTGCTGCAACGGTGCCTGCATTGCAAGCAGGATTGTTTTGTGCAAAAAGGGTATTGCATTGGCCTTTCAACGCCATGCACTAATAAATTTGGCCCAGAGTCTCTAGGTGGTGTGGTACTTCCAGAAACAACGTGGCTGCTGCCCTGCTCTCGAGGTTAGGCAAAATCCACAGATTTACAGGGTTTGAGGTTGAACAGCCAATCATTTTGAGGTAGTACGACAAGCAGGGAAAATCTTTTTGAAGTGGGTATCCGGGCTGCAGACATCACTGGGGCCAGCTTACCAGTTAAAGAGATCGTACAAGGTATATGGAAAACCAGCAGACCTATCAACCAGGATTTGACAGTCAAGCAGGATTCAACACTGCAATGTCAAAAAGGATGCTAACAGCCTCACTCTGCATATTCTGTCATGTTCCGTGGCAACATAGCTGCCCATTCAGGGCAGCTTATTGTTTGCTCTGGGAAGCACTCTGCACCTTTTTCACACCTGTTAAAATGCTATTTACTGGTTTGCAGAAGTGGAAGTGCAAATGCAAAATTAGCCTCCAGGAACTTC
Source organism: Triturus cristatus (assembly GCF_964204655.1). Taxonomy (NCBI): domain Eukaryota; kingdom Metazoa; phylum Chordata; class Amphibia; order Caudata; family Salamandridae; genus Triturus; species Triturus cristatus. The sequence goes on along the minus strand of NC_140586.1, from coordinate 819,225,844 downwards.
AGGCAGAGAAAGGGAACTTTCTCAAAGTTACTTTTCCTTAATATTTATTTAAAATCTGACCACTATTTAATTAGGTTTTTAATAGCTAGTTAAAATAGTTGTTTAATCATTTTGTAGTTATTTCCATTCCTGGGATACAATATTAAGATTTTTATTCTGTACTCTTGTTTTATACATTGGGCAGCTAAGCCTGCCACAGTGAAAAATGGCTTTTGGGTCTAGTCAAAGTAAGAATATGTTAACATTACATTTCTACATGTCCTACTTTTAAATACGATGTACTCTGCCTTGTGAACTACAATGCTTATAAAGGGTGACTTGTTAATATTTAAAAGTTTGGGGTTGACTTGTAAAAAGGGTTTATTCTGACAGGTGGAATTGTAGTTTTTAAACTGCCATGACCAGGCTACCGTGGTAGGCCTGAAACAATGTTTTACACTGGAACTATAGTGGATTGCACAATAGGTGGTGCAGTCTTCTAGTGACATTTAACTTACAGACCACACAGAAAAGGCAGATTTCCTACACACATTATTTTTCATATATTTAAACAATTCCATAAGGATAAATGGTTATAATTGTGATGACAGGATGACTGCATTAGGCCCAAAGAAATCACTTTTCTACAGAGCAAGGAAAGCTGCCCATGGACCATACACTGACACGGCCATCACGCATTGAATCTAATATTCAATGGGACTGTCTAGCACGGAAGGAAATTGAATGGTGAAATCTTTGACGAGAAATAAGCCACATTGAATGAAGAAAACTCAGCAATAAAAGGTTACAGAATTGTAAACTAATAAAAAACTTACTATCAGTCACACAGAAAGATTTCGCCACCATCGTCAGACAGCACGGACTCAGCATAGTATCCTACGCTGACGACACCCAGCTCATCCTCTCCCTCACTATCTGCCTACGACAGACCCAGGACCTGCTGGCCTTCAGGAGACTCCTCAAGAAAGACCTGGCTGTTCGAGGTGTAGCAGCACCCCTACCCCCCCCCCAGCGCCTTCAGACCCTCACGGGTAATCAGTGCGCTCTACAAATGTACTGATTGATTGATTGATTGATTGATTGATTGATTGATTGATTGATTGAAGGATCCAATCACCACCAGCCTCAACTTCCAGTAAGGAATAAAGAACGTCGCATCCTGGGTGAGCAGCAGCTTCCTGAAGCTCATCACGGAGAAGACTGAGGTCCTCGTCCTTGGACCCTCCCCCTCGGCATGGGACAACACCTGGTGGCTCGCCGCCCTCGGCAGCCCCGCACCCCCAAAGACCATGCCTGAACCCTCAGCATCGTACTCGACTCCTCCCTCTCCATGACCCGACAGGTCAACACTGTCGCCTACACCTGCTTCAACACCCTCTGCATCCTTCAAAAGACCCTCAAATGGATCCCACCAGAATCAAGGAAGACCGTGATCCAGACACTCATAACCAGCAGACTGGACTACGGAAACACCCTCTACGCCGGTATCAACAAGTCAACAAGTCCCTGCTCCACATACTCCAGACCATACAGAACACCGCAACCAGACTCGTCCTCGGCATCCCTCGACGCGAACACATCACCCAGCACCTGCGTAACCTCCACTGGCTCCCAGTCGAGAAAAAAGTGACTTTCAAGATATTCACCCATGCCTACAAATGCCTCCACACCGGACCCCAATAGCACAACTACAGAATCTTCTTTCACATACCCAAGAGGAACCTCTGGTCCGCCGACCTTGCCCTCGCCGAACCCCAGCGCATCCACAGAGCAAGAACGGGAGGAAGAACCTTCTCCTACATCGTGGCCAAGACCTGGAACGAGCTGCCGATCAACATCAGACACGCCCCCACACCGCACATCTTCGGGAAGACCCTCAAGACCTGGCTCTTCGACTGACCGGAGCTGCTCCCCCTGACCCTCCCAGCACCTTGAGACCTCACCTGTGAGTATCGCACTTAAACGTCTGTGATTGATTGATTGATAAGATTATACATTTTGTTCAAACAAGCTCTGCTCGTATTGCCAAGATCTGCAGGCCTTTCTGCATTTACCCACGATCTGATTACATCTTTGCATTTGCCATGCTGTAGCTCATTACATCTTTGGAGTTGGCATTGACTAGTTGATTATTTCTTTGCATGCGGCATGCTGTAGCTGATTACATCTTTGGAGTCGGCATGGTGTAGCTGATTACATCTTTCCACATGCTGTAGTTAATTGCATCTTTGAAGGCGGCATGCTGAAGCTTATTACATCTTTAGAGGTAGCATCCTGTAGTTGATTGCAACTTTGGAGGCGGCATGCTGTAGTTGATTACAACTTTGGAGGCGGCATATTGTAGCTGATTACATCTTTGCACGTAGCATGCTGAAGCTGATTACCTCTTTGGAGGAGGTATGCTGCAGTTGATTACATCTTTGAAGGCGGCATGCTGTAGCTCGTTACATCTATGCACATGGCATGCTGTAGCTTATCACATCTTTGCACAGGGCATGATGTAGCTGATTATATTATTGGAGGTGGCATGGTCTAGCTGATTACATCTTTGCATGTGGAGTGCCGTAGTTGATTACATCTTTGCATGTGGCATGCTGTAGCTGATTACAACTTAGGAGGCAGCATGCTGTATCTAATTACATCTTTGCATGTAGCATGCTGCAGCTGATTACATCTTTGCATGCGGCATGCTGTAACTGATTACATCTTTGGAGGGGGCATGCTGTAGCTGATTATATCATTGGAGGTCGCATGCTGATGCTGATTACATCTTGGGAGGCAGCGCTCCAGCTGATTCCATCGTTGGAGGCGGTATGGTGTAGCTGATTACATATTTACATGTGGCATGCTGTAGCTGAGTGCAACTTTGCATGTGGCATGCTGTAACTGATTACATCTTTGGAAGCGGCATGCTGTAGCTGATTATATCATTGGAGGCAGCATGATGCAGCTGATTACATCTTTAGAGGCAGCATGCTGCAGCTGATTATATCTTTGGAGGTGGTATGCTGTAGCTGATTATATCATTGGAGGCAGCATGCTGATGCTGATTACATCTTTGGAGGCAGTAAGGTGTAGGTGATTGCATCTTTGCATGTGGCATGCTGTAGCTGATTACTGCTTTGCATGTGGCATGCTCATGCTGATTACATCTTTGGAGGCAGCATGCTGCAGCTGATTACATCTTTGGAGGCAGTATGGTGTAGCTGATTACATCTTTGCATGTGGCATGCTACAGCTTATTACATCTTTGCACGTGGCATGCTGTAGCTGATTACATCTTTGGAGGCGGCATGCTGTAGCTGATTATATCATTGGAGGCAGCATGCTGTCGCTGATTTCATCTTTGGAGGCAGTAAGGTGTAGGTGATTGCATCTTTGCATGTGGCATGCTGTAGTTGATCACATCTTTGCATGTGGCATGCGGTATCTGATTACATCTTTGCATGTGGCATTCTACAGCTTATTACAACTTTGCATGTGGCATGCTGTAACTGATGACATCTTTGGAGGCGGCATGCTGTAGCTGATTATATCATTAGAGGCAGCAGGCAGTCGCTGATTACATATTTGGAGGCAGCATCCTGTCGCTGATTACATCTTTGGATGCGGTATGGTGTAGCTTATTACATCTTTGCATGTGGCATGCTGTAGCTGATTGCATCTTTGCATGTGGCATGCTGTAACTGATTACATCTTTGGAGGCAGCGTGCTGTAGCTGATTACATCTTTGGAGGCGGTATGGTGTAGCTGATTACATCTTTGCATGTGGCATGCTGTAGCTGATTGCATCTTTGGAGGCAGCATGCTGAAGCTGATTACATCTTTGGAGGCAGCATGCTGCAGCTGATTACATCTTTAGAGGCGGTATGGTGTAGCTGATTGCATCTTTGCATGTGGCATGCTGTAGCTGATTGCATCTTTGGAGGCAGCATGCTGAAGCTGATTACATCTTTGGAGGCAGCATGCTGCAGCTGATTACATCTTTAGAGGCGGTATGGTGTAGCTGATTGCATCTTTGCATGTGGCATGCTGTAGCTGATTGCATCTTTGCATGTGTCATGCTGTAACTGATTGCATCTTTGCATGTGGCATGCTGTATCTGATTGTATCGTTGTATGTGGCATGCTGTAGCTGATTGCATCTTTGGAGGCAGGAATGTGTAGCCGATTACATCTTTGGAGGCAGCATGATGCAGCTGATTACAACTTTGCATGTGACATGCTGTATCTGATTGTATCGTTGCATGTGGCATGCTGTATCTGATTACATCTTTGGAGGCAGGAAGGTGTAGCTGATTACATCTTTGCCTGCGGTACGCTGCAGCTCTGTAGCCACAGGCCACTTCCAGGCAGGGCGGCTGCTGATGGGCGCACTGCCATCAGTTTGCTGACAGTGCACTATTCTTTAACCACAACATGGACTTGAACTCTGAACTTTACAGAGCTTTCACCTACGCGTGGGGCGATGGATAGCGCTGAACAAAGCTTCTAAAGAAAAAAAATAGCGAGTCGCTCGCAATGTTGTCCCCAATACCCAAAATGTAAAACATTCCACGAAATCTAACTCGTTAAAATAAAGAAATAACGCAAATACATATTTTGGATTCCATTCAGTAAACGTCTGTCCAGGTCACATTGTTTGTAAGTAGAGCTTGCAGTATTCCCGCCTCTAGGGTGCAGACACGCGCACAAAGAGCGCACTGGGGGTCAAGCATTCCTCCCCTGCAGAGACGGGCCTCTGCCCAGGCACGCCGGTCAGCAGCCACATCGGATCTCAGCCAAACGCAAACCTGCTGAACACTCCCTACAAACTGCAGCATTAGCCATGTGCAAGAGCTGTGCTTTATATGTGACTTGACATGGCATGTGATCTTAGCTGTGATGACCTCGAGGGCGTCAGTTGCCATGCCTTGTCACTTGTCACTTCATGTGTGAGTACATGAGGAGCACATTGGGTGAATTGTTGTTGCATACCATGACTGCTGAACTTTAATCATTTTTAGACATTTCATATAATCGTAACGTCTCTTTAACATCGAATTTTTATGTGAATTCAATTTGGTTTTCAAAATAGCCTTACTGCAACATTAATAAACCTGAGGCTCGGGCCTATAACTCATGGTCAGGGCTTTTAACAACTCATATAGCCTGAGGCGGAAAGTTATAAGGCTATTACAACATCCCACTCGCTGAGGATAGAACGTTCTAAATTGGAAAAGAGACAAACATAAAGACAAACATCGAAATATTGGAGCTCCGGGCTTATACCACCTATTAAGCAAGCATTTGCAATGCAATAGGTCTCGCATTTATAGGAGTTTGAGCTATTGGCATTGTAAAATTACAATGCCTTTTATTTATGTTTTGGTTTTAAAACAAATAAAAGGCATTGTCATTTACAATGTCAGTAGCATAAACTCGCATAAAAGCAGTGTGCGGCGTGCAGCAGTGTGCGGCGTGCAGCAGTGTGCGGCGTGCAGCAGTGTGAGGCATGCAGCAGTGTGAGGCGTGCAGCAGTGTTTCGTGTTGCAGTGTGAGGCATGCATCACTGTGACGTGCAGCAGCGTGCAGCAGTGTGCGGCGTGCAGCAGTGTGCTGCGTGCAGCAGTGTGCGGCGTGCAGCAGTGTGCGGCGTGCAGCAGTGTGCGGCGTGCAGCAGTGTTTCGTGTAGCAGTGTGAGGCATGCAGCACTGTGGCGTGCAGCGGCGTGCAGCAGTGTGCGGCGTGCAGCAGTGTGCTGCATGCAGCAGTGTTGTGCAGCATGCAGCAGTGAGTAATGCAGCAGTGTGCAGCAGTGTGTGGCGTGCAGCAGTGTGCCGGTTGCATCAGTGTGTGCCGTGCAGCAGTGTGTGGCGTGCAGCAATGTTTCGTGTAGCAGTGTGTGGCGTGCAGCAGTGTGCGGCGTGCAGCAGTGTGTGGCGTGCAGCAGTGTGCGGCATGCAGCAGTGTGTGGCAGTGTGTGGCGTGCAGCAGTGTGAGGCCTGCAGCAGTGTGTGGCGTGCAGCGGCATGCAGCAGTGTGTGGCGTGCAGCAGTGTGAGGCGTGCAGCAGTGTGAGGCGTGCAGCAGTGTGTGGCGTGCAGCAGTGTGTGGCGTGCAGCAGTGTGAGGCGTGCAGCAGAGACACGTGGAGGGTGAGGAGAGACACGTGGAGGGTGAGGAGAGACACCTGTGGAGGGTGAGGAGGAGACACATGTGGAGGGTGAGGAGGAGACACATGTGGAGGGTGAGGCGGAGGGTGAGGAGACACGTGTGGAGGGTGAGGAGAGACACGTGTGAAGGGTGAGGAGAGACACATGGAGGGTGAGGAGAGACACGTGGAGGGTGAGGAGAGACACGTGAAGGGTGAGGAGAGACACGTGGAGGGTGAGGAGAGACACGGAGGGTGAGGAGAGACACATGTGGAGGGTGAGGTGGAGGGTGAGGAGAGAGACGTGTGGAGGATGAGGAGAGACGTGTGGAGGGTGAGGAGAGACGTGTGGAGGGTGAGGAGAGATGTGTGGAGGGTGAGGAGAGACACGTGGAGGGTGAGCATAGACACATGTGGAGGGTGAGCAGAGACACTTGTGGAGGGTGAGCAGAGACACATGTGGAGGGTGAGCAGAGACACGTGTGGAGGGTGAGGAGAGACACGTGTGGAGGGTGAGGAGAGACGTGTGGAGGGTGAGGAGAGACATGTGTGGAGGGTGACGAGAGACACGTGTGGAGGGTGAGGAGAGACGTGTGGAGGGTAAGGAGAGACGTGTGGAGGGTGAGGAGAGACGTGTGGAGGGTGAGGAGAGACACGTGGAGAGTGAGGAGAGACACGTGTGGAGGGTGAGGAGAGACATGTGGAGGGTGAGGAGAGACGTGGAGTGTGAGGAGAGACACGTGGAGGGTGAGGAGGGTGAGGAGAGACACGTGGAGGATGAGGTGGAGGGTGAGGAGAGACGGAGGTGGAGGGTGAGGAGAGACGGAGGTGGAGGGTGAGGAGAGACAGAGGTGGAGGGTGAGGAGAGACGGAGGTGGAGGGTGAGGAGAGACGGAGGTGGAGGGTGAGGAGAGACGGAGGTGGAGGGTGAGGAGAGACCGAGGTGGAGAGTGAGGAGAGACCGAGGTGGAGGGTGAGGAGAGACCGAGGTGGAGGGTAAGCAGAGACCGAGGTGGAGGGTAAGGAGAGACCGAGGTGGAGGGTAAGGAGAGACCGAGTTGGAAGGGAATCAGAAGTGGAGGAGAGAGAGAGGTGGAGGGTGAGGAGAGACAGTGGTGGAGTGGGGGGAGGGGAGGATATCACTTTTACTTCATCTCCTAGTGTAAGGTAACGCCCCCACCCCACAGGCCCTGCCGGGGCCGAGAGCAGATCACTGTTCGCATCAGCCGTCACCCGAGACCGCTCCGTACTTGTTGGTAAATAGAGGTTCACTATCTGTTGATAATGGGATTCACTTGGGGGCTGACTTACCTCCTCCACCCCCAGGGCCAACACTGAGAAGGCATCAGAAACCTGGTGCTGCCTATGCTGCAGTACTGCGAGAGAGAGGGATGGGGGGGTGGGCAGAGGAAGAGGAGTGGGGTTAGAGAAGGGACAGGTGGGGAGAGAAAGAGGAGAGAAGGGACAGAGACAGAAAAGGTGCAAAAAAAGAATTAGAGAAAGTAAAGAGGAGAGTTGGGGAAAATGAAAACATTACGAGAGAACATGTAGCAAAGAGGTAAACAGAGAAGATGGGAGAGAATAAGGACGCAGCCAAGAGATAGGGCAGAGACAAAAAGAATCGAAACAATACAAAAGTATTTTCCAAACTCGTAAATAACCACGGGCCAAACAACTGATCTGCAATGAAGCATCCGAATCCGGTATATCATGACGTTAACCATGCAATAAAAAAAATAAAAAATAAAAATAAAAAACACGTATACACCATGTTGACCCTTTTCCATGCAGCGTATTCTAAAACGCCATTCTCATTCATACATTCACAGCAAACCTGTTCACAAGAGTGACAGAAAATGTGGTATTAGTGTTACATTTTTGTTTACATCCATACCCGCTCACTTATGCAATTAAAGGATTCATAACCACACGGTTAAACAAAACGTACTGATTGGCCTTGCCGTGAAGGAGAAACACGTGTTGACACACACTCCCGATCTGTGAAACGTTCACCCCACTTTCTCGAAATTGAAACCAGTGCATGTGTCCGACGAACTTCCTGCCGCTTATCTGAATGCACCAGTGGCAGAAGATAGTCACCATCTTGCAACAACACAATTAAAGGAGGCATGTCTGTCTCTCCCCACCGCCACATGTCTCTGAGTCTTACTGTCTCATGCGAGATCTCCCTCTAGGAGACAGCTGGCACCGACTCTTCCCCTGAGACAGTACGGGAGATGCGTGTGTGTGCATAGTGTGTGTGTGTCTATATGTATATATCTGTGTGTGTATGCATGTGTGTGTGTTTGTATGTGTATATGTTTGTGTATGCATGTGTGTGTTGGTGTGCAAGTATGGGTGTGTCATTGTGTTCATTTGTCTTCATGGATGTGTACACATATGTTTGTGTGTATACCTATGTCTGTGTATGCATGTTTGTGTGTATGTATATGTGTTTCAGTTTGTTGGTGTGGGTGCTTGTTTATATGTATATGTGGGGTTGGTGTGTTGGTGTGCATGTATATGCATATGTTTATGCATGTCTGTGTGTGTTTGTATATGTTCATATGTGTGTGTAAATGCATGTGTGTGTTTGTATGTGTGCATAGTTGTGTATGCATGTGATCAGAGGGAAGACTGCACTTGAGGGCAAAGAGGAAAACATACAGGGAAGAGTATGTGAGGGCAGAGAGAAAAATACAGAGGGAAAAGCACGTGAGGGCAGAGAGAAAAATACAGAGGGAAGAGTCCATGTGAGGGAGGAGAGAAAAATAGAGAGGGAAGAGCTCATGTGAGAGCAAAGCCAAAAATACAGAGGGTAGGGCGCATGTTAGACCGGAGATGAAAACATAGAGGGAAGAGAGCATGTGTGAGCAGAGAGAAAAATATATAGAGAAGAACACATGCGAGGGCAGAGAAAAAAATACAGAGAGAAGAGCACATGTGAGAGCATAGAGAAAAAATGCAGAGGGAAGAGTACATGTGAGGGAAGAGAGACAAATACAGAGGGAATAGCATGTGTGAGGAAAGAGAGAAAAATAGAGAGGGAAAAGCACATGTGCGGGCAGAGTGAAAATACAGAGGGAATAGCACATGTGAGACCAGAGAGAAAAACATAGAGGGAAGAGCATATGTGAGGACAAAGAGAACAAGTACAGGCTATGCCAAGCGGAAGTGATTGCGTTTGCGATCAAACATCAAAGCGGCGAAAGTGAAAGTTATCGAACAGAGCATCAAAGGGCTGGGTGAGAAGGGAGGGGGGAATGCAAGGGTCAAAGTGGCTAAAGTGAAAGTAATCGAGCAGAGCATCAAAGGGCTGGGTGAGAAGGGAGGGGGGAATGCAAGGAGCAGCTGTGCACGTGCACGCCATCGTGCACTCAAGCCCTAGGCCAGCAAAACCATGTGGGTAGCACTTTTGAAAGCCCACTTACAAAATGTCTCAAAGAGACAGCTTTCGCTGTCTCAGCAAGACCTAAAAACCCCAAGATACTATATTGTCTTCGAAGGAGCTCTCAACCTCCGCCATAGACCATAAAAGGACAGAGAATGTTCTAACAACTAAAACAAAGTCCTGAGGGAGCCGAGGGTATTGAAAATCCCTAAGGCTCTGTGAGGCCTTTGTTCACAGCATTGGACTGTTGGAGCTACGGGCTTCTACCGGCCATTAGAAGCCCGGAGAACTCCATTGTTTTCAATGGATCGCTCAACATTCCAATGTTCTAATAACACTTTATATTCTGAGAGTAACTAATCATAATGTCCCTTGAACAAAGTTAACAAAGTTATTTTGGTGATGTTTTGGTTTGTGTGTTTTTTAACAATGTACTTTGCCTCGTGCCAAAGCAAGGCGCTTCTGTGAGCTGAGGGCCCTCTGGGGAGCCCCTATTGCACCAGAATGTACTAAGCATGGCATTAGTCAAAAGCCTTGAGCAGCAGGACTTCAGTGCCTAGCCCCTGTGGCAACCTTTTGAATCTCCAAGGGTGACACTGAGTTGTTTTGGGGGGTAATTCGATTGAAATAATTGGTGGCAAGAAGGTTTGGGGTTGGATAAACCCATTAAAATATATAGGAGGCCGTTTGATTGTTTGCAGAGTGAAAAACAGCCAAGGAGGATGACACCATCCATATGGGGTGAGTTGAGAAGTAAGCTTCCCCTTTGACCCAAGAACCCAAAGCCCATGTGCACTGAAGGGAGGACGAAGGTCCTCGCAATTGACCTCCAGAAACTGTTGTATACACTCTGACTCAAGCCCCTGTTGCCCCAGATCTAACCAGGCGGTGGCCTTGAATACTTGGAGCAGCATGGCTGGAGCGCCTCTACAGGATCCATGGATTTGGAAAAATAGATCTTGCCAACCATTTTTTTTATTTTTGGGTCCAGGAGATGCTGTTTGGGATTAAGTGAGGTTTACCCAGTCCATTTATCTTCTTCCACACATTTCCTTCTTGCAACTCTAGGGGGTATATTTACAAGCCCTCGCCGCCACCGGAGGTAGCATTTTATTACACTCAGTTGGCGCAGCACCATTTTCCATATTTATAAGGTGGCACTAGGCCACTTTGCGTGGCTTAACGCCACCTTGTAAATATGCCCTTTTCTGCCGCAGTCCTCTGCGGCAAAGGGGAGCACAATGGGTGTTCCTGTGGGCGTTCCACCACAACACCAATTGCTTTAATATGCTGCCCCAGGTTTAGAAGGCTGAGGCAGCGCCAAAAACAAATGCCATGGAATACCAGGTGTTAGAATGGCAATACCAGGAGAAATCATTCATATGGCCTAGTTTGTTGCTCTTTCCATGTGTGCTGCATTCTACAGCACACATAGAAGGTGCAAATCGCCATTATTGATTGTTTATGTGCAGGATGGTGTCCCTTCTTGCACATAAACAATCATCCCTGCATCGCAGGCACCCTTGCAACATGGCAACAGGGTGCCTGCACTGGTGCTAGGTGGCTTTTTTTCCACCAGCGCTAGGAGAAACATAGGGGTGCTCCGTATTCTTGTGAATACGGCACATCTCTGCATTTTGAAACTTTTTGAGTGTGGCACTGCCAAATTTGGCGCAGTGCCATGCTCCGACATTTTATTATAAATATGACCCTAGATTCTTGGATATGGTCAAAGCCACCACAAAATGGTGGGTATCATGTGAATCCTTCACATGGATCTGTGGATTATGAAAAAACATTTTATTTACTTTTATGGGCAGGATTTGCACTTCCATTATCCCCCCATCCCATTTCATCCCTGGGTCAGTGGATCTCCTTCCCCCCTTCAAACACCCCCAATTCCTTTTTTTCAAGGAATTATTATCAGTAACTAGTTGCAGATAAATGGACAACATTGCCATATGAAGGCCAACTTTATATAATGCAAATATTTTAAAAGCTACTGAACACATGTACCCCATAAATTAGAAAGCCATATTCTGAAGTGCAATTTTATCAATTTGGTGTAAAACAATTGATCAGTTGAGCATATCTTTAAATGGTACAGACAGTTGAAAATACTGTATTTAGACTACCGTAAAAAACTTTTTGCCCTCTCCTTTTGTATTATCTGCACACATTTGAAATGAAATAAAACTAAACAGGGTGCATCGAGCTACTGCCAAATGCCATGCAGATTTGTCAAACAGCACCAAATTTATTAGCAACTATTATCAACTTTAAAAAGCCAGCTTATGAGGAATCCTCAATTTAACCACATCTACAGAGTAGCTCTTACCGACTTGGTCTCCAACAGGCAGCCATATTGTGATGACCCACGGCTGGAACTGAAGCAGGAAGTTTGGGTGCATTTGCGAGTACGTAGTGACCATAACTGGCCAATTTCAGAGATGTTTAATATGTAACAGAGACATCTTCAAACTATGTCACAAAGAGGCTGTCGAGCACTAAAGAAAAGATTTGGGCAAACAAATATATTGACAATTCAAACTCTGTCACAGAGAGACTATGAAAGGAGAGTTCCAAAGTGGAAGAGACAAAAGTGGTTAAACGTCCAAGGGTACCATAGGCTAAACATACATGGACTGCAGCCTTTACCATATTTGCCAGTATGGTCTGTGAGAAAGGTCTCTGAGCATAGCATTGCACTATGGAAATACATGGCTGGAGTAAGGGCAGCTAGCATCAGTTTTGGGGGCTTCGCCCGGCTTTCATATAACAAACAGTTTCACTCAAGGAAGTACATAGCACCTACGAAGTCTTGGTAGGACTTAAGTAACGCGCTGTGGCTATCATTGATGACCCTGACCAGACTGCTCATGTTGGTACACATGGTGGCCATTTTCCCCTGCCCTACATGCTGTTTCAAGGGCATTCCAGGAAGGGGAAAGATAAAGTATAGATAGAATGGGACCAACAGGAGGCTGCTGGAAATTTACCAAAGAGGTGTGTCACCAAGTCCCATGGTGATCTGAGCAGGACTGCTCGAAGGGCAGAGGAAAGCACCCCGGTATGCAGTGTGCAGAGTGACACAGCCAGCAGGGTTTTGGCAGAGGCAGGGGGATAACATAGGTGTGCTGAGCAAAGAAAACAAAACCAGCTAAGCATGGAGCCATGAGGCCACGACTGCTGCCGTACCAGCGATGGAGCAAGGATTCGTAAAATTAACTTGCTTGTATGCAATCCTCTCAAATAAACATGTAACCCCGTAACCAACACGTTTGTAAATACTAACATTGCATTATACACGACATATAGTATCCAGGGGAGGCATTCCTATGTGCATTACTAACAAGTAACCATAGTGTCTTAAAATGGCTGACAAAATGCGAGATTTCTATTGCGCATCTGTCTACTGCATCTACGTAGTATGACACTGTCGCTTTTGGTGGGAAACTTTTGCAGCTGTGCAGTGGCATTAAAAATGACTGCTTCAAACTCACACGCTAAAGCACCTGCTGCTGATAAACTAAAACTCGTAAGCTTATTAAACACTAACGCAAAAGAATTTAAAAAAGTAAATGGGGATAGAGTAGAGATAAGTGGTATACAGTGAAATCATTTATTTCTGTCTTCTAATGTGTCTTTTTCTGACTTTGTTATTAGTTCTTATTTGGGTCTCGGAGGGTGACTGAAGTCTCTACTTGCATGAAATGTGCGCATGCGCATAAAGACTGGCCGTAAAAATGATGGCTCCCGTGTCACTCTGCCAAGGACATCTTGAGTAAAGAAGCTTGGGAACGTCCACTGATGACCCTTACAAAGAAAACATTTTGAATAAAAAATTAACTCACTGAGTAATGTGAATTTTGGGCGGAATAAAGCTATGGGAAAGGAAATAAAGAGGCGGTCACATGGAACAATCGTTCACAGATGAAATCTGCACTTTAGGTGGTGTGATGAACTCACCTCCTCATCCTAACCAATTAGAACAGGGGGAAAACATAAAATGCAACATATGGGGGTGGTACACGAACTCTGAGAATAGTATAATTGAGGTAAGCTAGCTAGTTTTTTTTGTCCGACTTGTCAGAAATGTCATTTCAACTCGTCACTGACCCAATGCTTATGTTGCTCCAGATTCTGTCCGAGACGCTGTCTCAGACTTTGCCGCTACTTGAAACTCTGTCCGAGAGTTTGAGAGATTTATCAACAATCCCAGAGAGGGGTGCGACGCTGGCGTTGCACAATAGAAGAGTTTACCCTTCCAGATCTGAATCTGCCTGATCTTCTACCTGTAGCCTGTCCTGGAGATTCTATCTGGCCCCTATCTACGGAGTTGGGTCCATCTCAGACCAATAGGTAAATATAATTAGAAAACCTGTCTTTTATGCCTATTTCTATCCTTTTCCCCTTTTTTCTCCTTTTCAGGTACCGTCATCATTGATATATTTTTTTTTTTGCTATGAATTATTTAGTGTATTTCTACCTCTTGATATGAAGGTGGTTACTGTAATTGAAATTTGACTCACAAATTAATTTAGATAAAGGTTTTTCAAAACTTCCTGAGTCTGTGGTTATTCAAAGAGAAGAGGTAAATGTCATTCCATCTTAAACTAACTTAGCAACCTGATTCATTGAGGAAGGAAACTATATTTTCAAATTGGTAAAAGTGACTAACGGAATTACAAGTATTACACAAAATTGATGTCAGCGGTGTTTCACTAGCTCACTGTGTGAATGTGGTTTGGACCCAGGTGAGTATTAAGTGTATGTGTGACCAGAACTAGTGATCCGCGCTCCATCACCAGATAGGGAAGCAACAGTGTTTCTGAGGGAACGGTTTAAGCAGGGTTTTTGAGCAGGGTTTCAGGATTCCATACAAGGGACCTAGGAGGGAGCAGTTCGGACAATTTGAGATCCTCCACGAAAACACAGACATGATTACAGACAAACTGCAAAAGAAGGTGGAAAGAGGCAGGATGGCTTGCCCATTTCCGAAGCCTCCAGTTGTTGATCAATTTGCCATTTAGTGTGGTGCTGGAGAAAGCGGCGGGGCGGGCGAGTTCCATCTCAAACACTACCTTTCCTGTCCAAAGGGAAGATCCATAAATAATTTCAATGAGTAGAGTGAGTGCTCAGTCCATTATGCAGCATCGACCAGGCGATCGAGGTAGTACTTCAGGTACTGAGATGTGTATGGTCGATATAAAGTTGGCATTTCTGCTTCTACCAGTTCATCCTGATGACTTTCAGTTACTAGGTAGACACTTTCAAGAGCAATACAAAGTTGAAAAGGCAATGCCAATGAGGTGCTCCATAATCTGTGCATTATTTGAAACATTTAGCACTTTTGTGGATTAGGTGGTAAAACAAATGGTGGAGGTGATACCCTTCTTACATTACTTGTTGATTGTTGATGATGGGCGGAGTGGTTGCATGGGGTGAGTGATGGAGATTGATGGAGTGGATAGCTAACCAGTTAGGCGGCTCATTGGCTCATGCACACATTTAATCATTTTGGGCATTGAATTGGACTTGGGTGTGAAGGTGTTGTGACTGCCTAACAACAAGATGAGTGCATTTTTTTTTCAATTTGTAATGCGCAATAGCTACCCAAAAAGGGTTTCCCGGTGCAAAAGCAGATCAGAGACTTAGGTGAAAAAGGCTAGCAGGTTATTTGTTGAAAAGCCACGTCTTCAAAGATTTGCGAAATTGGACATAATCGGTTTCGTTTCAAAGAGCTGTGGGCAGAGCATTCCATAGTTAGGGGCCTAGATATGAGAATGACCTTCCATCCACCCGGGATAGTTTAATTTTGGGAGTAATGAATTTCCCCTGGGTGGAAGAACGGAGGTTGCGAGAGGGAATGTAAGGGCAAACCAGAGATTGAATGTATTGCGGGGCAGTTCCTGTTTTGATTTTATGCATATAGCTCAGGGCTTTGAACTTGGTTCGGTTCTCCACCCTGAGCCAGTGCAGGTTTCATAGATGACCGGAGATGGAGGCAGCTCTCGGGACCCGGCACAGAAGCCTAGTGGCAGAGTTCTGCACCATCTGTAGCCTGCGAGTCACCTCCTTGTTTGAGCCCAAGTAGAAAACATTTCCGTAGTCCAATCTTGACGTAATCAAGGCATGATCACAGTTTTCTGGGTGGAATCTGGTAGCATCCAATTGATCTTTTTTAACCACTTTAAAATGGTAAAACATGTGGCTGCTACTTTTACTGCTTGGGAGTCCATATTGAGCGAGTCATCAATAGTGACGCCCAGATTGCGAGCTTGGCGGGAGGGTGTGGGAAGAGCGCCCATCTCACCAGGCCAGTGTTGAGGGCCCCAGAGTTCCTTGTTTTTCCCGAATATTGATTGGGCTGTTGCAAGAAGTGATGGGAAAAACAAGTGTGAGCTACAGAAAATGCAGCAGGTGTAAAGACACAATTTTGCACACAGAGTGATAGCCCCTACCATGGCATTATGCAAACACCTGGCCTTTGGCATGAGGGGTGCCACAAAACCACCCCACAGAGCAGAGTGAGAGTGGCAGGAAATGTAAGGTGAGATCTACAGATGTGACTAACGTTCTTTGATCAATACAAGGTAGTGACATTGTAGCCCCAGACTGACTCGATAACATGGGCAGTGGAGATTTACTCCAGCGCTTCCAGTATGGGAGGTTTTGGTGTGTATTGGAAGGGACGGTAGTGTGCAGAAAGAAGGCCACTCGTTCAAAAGCACTTGGGACACAGGATATCCTTTTTGGAGTTTTTCAGTGGTGGTGGTGGCCATACCGATGCGAGGAATAGAACTGATGGATAAAAAAGTGAAATTCGTGATTGATAATGCATTACTAGTGTCTGTGACGAACAGAATAACAAGGACAGAAGAGTATGGTTTGCACTTGCTGAGAGAATCGGTGCTGATGTGTCTGAAGATGGACATTTTGTTCAGAGCAAGGTATAATCCTGGAGATGATAACAAGGCTGCTGAAGTGTTATCTCTTTAATGGTGGGCGAGGGTCAGTGGTTTGGCTCCCAACGCAGAGGAGAAGGGCATGTCTTTGCTCCTGGTGGAGATCCACCGTGAGAGCCACGCAACTGGTGGAAAGGTCCATAGCTGAGTCAACAAGGAAGTCTTACAGGCTGGGGTGGACTAAGATTCTGAGGCCAGGAGCAATGCGAAGGGACAATTCAAGATGGGGAGAGGAAGATCAACTTGCTTATGGGCATATCAACAAGAGTCAGCGTTAATTACCGCTGACCGCGCTTAGCGCGTTTTTTGTTAACGCCGGCTATCGCTGGAATTTATCGCCATGCTTGCGCTGTATTAACAAGGCATGGCGCAATGGCAGTATAAATTCCAGCAATAGCTGGGAAATCGCCGTTTTGCAGGGTACATCGCTGGTTTTTCAGCGATGTTCCCTGCAAAACAACGATATGCTTGATGATACCACCCTGTGGTTGTGATACAATAATCTACCTCCCATGTTACACATACATTAGTCAGGATTTTAGCAGACGTTAGTTTTAGGCAAAAACCGTGGTTTTCGCCAAAAACTAACATCTGCTAAAATGCTGTGGGCCGCCTTATAAATATTGCGATGTGCACTTAGCGATATTTCACAAGTCCCCCTGAGTGAGGTACGCCCAGTGAAGCCCACTTTGCATCTCATTAGAGATGCAGAGCGAGGCATCGGGGAAAAGGCTGCTAACATGCGCTAATGCATGTTAGCATCCCCTTGTAGATAGGGCGATTATAATATCTCTGCTTTTTTGGCTTTTAAAGCCAAAAAAGTGGAGATAAGGCCCTTGTTAATATACCCCTTAATTTTTTAATGGAACAGATTGAGAAGAGGATGGCGCCAGTCACCACTGGGTCCAAGATGACAGGGATTGCATTCTATGGCACATGCTTTTAGGGATACGATCCATCCGTGTGGGGGGGGTGGGTAGGAGGATCCTGGAGGGCTGGTGAAGAGAAGGGAAACAGGAGAAGAGAGGCGAGGAAGCCATTTACGGTTGAAGGGGCATATTATCAAGGACTGTGTTAAAATTATCACCGGTTTAGCGGCAGAAAACTACCGCTAAATCGGCGATAATGGGCTTGATAATATGCCCTGGAGAATTCCAATAGAAGCCCATGTTAACACCAGAACACCAGAAGGGCTTTAGCGGTAGTTTTCTGCCTATTTGTGAGTAATTGACTCAAATGTTTGCTGACAAAAGAAAGAGTGTCACTTTCACTGGCAAGTAATGAAAACTATTTCCTGCCACTTGAGCTAGAACAACGTCATGAACAGCAGCATATATGGTCAAGGGACCAGGAGTTCCTCTGAAAACCTGTCTTCTGGCTTGAAGATGCTTTCAGACTATGGAGCAGAATTGGTTTAAAAGAGGGTGTCCATGTGTAAATCACATATAGGAGGAGGGTGGGCGCACACTGCCTCACATCCCAGCACTCAGTTTGCCCCGATGCATCATAGTAAATGCAGTGCATGATAGCACTTAAGTCGGTGTCAGGCTTAAACTGAGTCGGTGTAAAAGAGGGTGTCCATGTGTAAATCTCATACAGGAGGAGGGTGGGCACACACTGCCTCACATCCTAACACTCAGTTTAAGCCTGACACCGAATTAAGTGTTATCATGCACTGCATTTACTATGATGCATCGGGGCAAACTGAGTGCTGGGATGTGAGGCAGTGTGCGCCCATCCTTCTCCTGTTTGAAAAGGCTCCCTTGAGCTAAAGAGCTGACGAGCTCTGGTTGATGCACCTGCGCCCAGCGAGTGGTACAGAGACTTGAGAAGACTTTGGGCAGTATTTCCAGCACCCCCAAAAAGAATGTGCTGCTCTCTACTGAAGAAGGACAACTATCCTGAAACACATGTCTAGAGATACACAGCACCGGGTGCACCAACAAGGGTGAAAAACTAAAGCCTGACACCAAATTAAGTGTAATCATGCACTGCACTTACTATGATGCATCTGGGCAAACTAAGTGCTGGGATGTGAGGCAGTGTGCGCCCACCCTCCTCCCGTAAATCACATATAAACCAAGTGCAATTGGAAATATTATAGTCTTGTACTGCAAATAGTGGACAGCATCTGTTAATAGATCGAAAAAGGTTTTCTCATCAAGCATAATGTCAATTACTTTGTATTGGAGCTGATGGAGGGAAGAATGATTTTTTCAGGTATTCTTCTATTAACTTCCCATGGCTCCTGCCTGTGCAGAGGTGCTGATGAGATCTTCAGCCATAAGTCATTATTTTTCTCCTACCTTTTTTCATGGGACAAGGGACAGTGCGGGTGCAACTTTACCAGAGATTCTGATGGAATCGAATTTGACAACTGTTCGAAATCATGCTGTAGGCTTCCTTGTTGCACTTGACTGTTAAAGCACTAGACATCTGTTAAAATATGGCAGACACAGGTGCATGTTGATTGTTCATCTTTCTGAATAACTGATATATTGGCACAACATTCAAGACCTCCTCTCTTTCAAGGTCTCAAGTGGCCACTACAAACAGTAGTCCTCTTTGGACCTTCTTTGGACCATCATCTGCATATTCTCTCCATTCTACAACCTTCCATCAGAGTTCCTTCTTACACCTATTTACAGAAACTCTGTCTAGGAGTCTAGCAGTCCTATACTCAAATGACAGCAAAAATTCCCTTAGAGCGTTGGTACGAAGCGAATAGGGAGCAGTGCTTTTAAAGGGTTCTAAAGAAAGACCAAGTGCTGGAGAAACATCCAGCACAGATAAGATGCTTGTTTCATCACAGCTTCCTGGCATGACCATAACTGGACATGTCCACTTGGAAGTCAGTGGAGTGTGTCTTACTGGCAAATGGCTGTATGGATGGAGAATGCGCCACTCAGCATCTGTGTTTGGACCTCTTTCCATGCTTGTCTAGGGTTTTGCTGGGACTATGAAGGATCCGTCAGTCTTCTTCTGCTTGTTAGGGGATTAAAAAAGGAATAATCGCTAGCATCAGTTCTCTCCTTGCAACTAATTGTGCCAAGGGATACCCTGGGCTCAACTCCTTGGTTTAAAGAGGCAGCTGAAAGTGCAGAAGACCATAAGGCTTTGCAATTCATCTCAAAAGGCTTGAAATTACTGCAATGTCCAGAGGAGCAGGCTCACCTCCCAGCTCAGCTGACTGAACAACGCCTCTATAGGCCTGAAGGTGGTGGAGCTCCGCGGTCTGGACATCGCCTTATCAACCTTCTTGCAGGAAGCAGCACATACATGGTCTTCCCTCACATGCTTTGTTCATCTTGTTTTATCAAGTGTCCAATCGCTGAGCTGGTTTGCCTGTGTCTGGTGTGGACTGGCTGATTAACATGGGCTAAAGTGTGGTCATTCAATGTGCGCTTTAAAAGAAACTCCTACTTCTGTAGGTATGAAGACATCTGTCCGGTGCCACTGAGGTCCGCCCTTATAGCTACTTTACCTGCCAATATGTCCCTGTATTCAACATTTTTGTAATATAAAGATAAGAAATAAAGTTTGTGTTCCCTGAAGAAAATGAGTGACTTTGGTTTTGTCAGGAGGCCAAATAGGAATATATATAAACCAGAATCACTGCCAAACCTGAAGAATTTCCAAGACCCGAATGGTCAGCAAACAAGTAAATGCTGTTCTAAAACACACAGGGTGTTGGAGGAAACAGGAAAAACACAAGGTAAAATGGGTTGAGGCTGGGTCTGGAGGTCTCAAAGAATACCCCAAGCACTGAGAAACCATAAGCAAGGGATGAGTGACTATCCCTCAAAACAGGGGTCAAATACAGCACAAATAGAGGAGAGTCTAAAATTCACCCTCTAAAGGCGAGTGACCTTGTGATCTTAAGCAGAGCTTACAAGACTCCAGAGTTCATTCAGGACTCTAAAGAAACACAAATAAGGATGACAGAGAGAACACAGAAAACAATCAGCTCACAGTAAAGGATCCGAGGGAGAGGCAAAAACAAGAAGGTGTCCAATTTAGGGGGGCCAAGTGTGACTATATAGAAAATGAGATAAACCCACCACCACACAATGCTGCCATACAAACAGTGTTCTTTCCTGTAACCTTTAAACCATCGCCGCCTATAGTAGGAAGTGCAGCCACCCACAGGAAATGAAAGACATGCATATGTAAGAATGCCACGTCTCACTCAACGTTTTAAAGACATGCAAACGTGGTGCAGTACTTTGTTTCCCATGCAAAGTATCCCAAAGAAAGATGGCTGCTGACATGCTTGTTACTCCACCATGCCCTTTCTGTTCAATCTCTTTCCAAAATGGCCACCATTGTGTGCAGTACACTCATTTATCCAGTATGCAAACTGTGCATGGGACCCGCTGCCAGGCAGGGTGAGGTCCACTCTCAAATGATGTCAGTGTCCCTCTGATACTGATTACCCACATTTCTTAAACTTATATAGAGGTCATAGAATTAATTTGGCACTAAGAGGATATTAACTCTTCAGGCAACTATTTATTAAGAGACACGGATTGGGTTCTCTGAAGGTCGGCTTTAGCAAACAGCTGGTGCCAAAGGAGGGTCAGTGAGATCATGGCTAAGAGGTCAACTCGGCCTTCCATCCAGTCAATATCGGGAAACTGAGTACCATGAATTTAAGCATGGCCTCAGTGGGAGGGCTTTTATGTGGTGATCAGGGGTGCAGCTATTGGGGCAGTGGTGGGGACACATAGAGAGGTTGTGTGGGAACTAATGCAATTGGAGGACAGGTTGGTGTCACTGGAGGGCAGCCGCAGCCACTGCAGGTAAGAGTGATAGGGCAGTGGGGCCAGGTGAGGGGGAATTTAGAGAGACGACCACGAGGGGAAATTAAATAAATAATTAATTTTCCCTCGTGGCCGTCACTCGAAATCACCCCTCACCTGGCCCCCCGCCCCACCGCTCCTACCTGCCGCGGCCACGGCTGCTGGAGGGGGCTGCATTGATGACACTGAGGCAGCTGAAAGACAGCAAGAAGGTAGAGTTCCCCATGCAGAACTCCTAGAACGCCTCTGTGTCATAGACTATAAGGCATTCACCCAGAGAACACATACAGATGCCGATAAATCCGATGCACTTCCGGCCCATTTAGTCTGACCGGAACCCTCCCCCACACCCATTCTTTCAATAAACACACCGGCCCAAGGGATTGCCATGATGCAGATAGACATCAACATGGCCTTCCGTAATATTTGCACACTGCTGTACACTTCCCCAAGGCCCCCAGATCCAGTGGTAGTCGCCTCCTTTTTGCAACAAGCAACGCTGCCAAGAGTGCCAGTTGCTGATCAAGAGCCCCTTCGTGCCCCTATTTCAGCAGGCAAGATACGAGGAACGATCAAAGAACTTGCCCTCAACAAAACGTCGGGGTCTGATGGCCTCCATGTTCAATTTGAGAATGGCTCCCTCCTACCTACTACTAGGAAACATTAGTGACCTCCCTGCTGAAACCTGGCAAAGCAAACTGAGATCTCACTTCATTTAGACCCCTGTCTTTGTTAAATTCCGCGTATACAATTTTAAGTAAGATACTAGTGCATAGGCTACTCCCGCTGCTCTCAGGATTTTTGCATATGGATCAGTGTGGCTTCATTCTAAGCCTGGGCAAAGCACTACGCTACGCTCGCGTAGTTTGCGAAGTTTGCGCTACTTCGCACTACGCAAATTGCACGTAGCACAGTGCAAACACGCGTAGCGTAGCGTAGTGCAGCGGTCATTTTTTGCTTGCTCACGGTCCTCAACATCAAGTTGGCGACCGCGAGCAAGCAAAATGACATCCCGGCAAGACTTTTTCCTCGTTTGCGATCAGCAACATCAAGTTGCCGATCGCGAGCGTGGAAAATAAACCTCCTGGCGAGATTCTTAACGCGGGGAGGTCAGGTTTGCTCGCGACCGCTTGCGATGAGAAACTACCAGTCCGCGTTGAGAAAGCTGCCGCTCGAGTAAAAATCTACTCGAGCGGCAGAAAAGTACAGCTCGCACTGTGCAAGATGCCGTTTTCAATGATTGCACAGTGCCGGATGCTTGTCCGTACTGTGCAATCATTGAAAACGGCATCTTGCACAGTGCGAACAGGGTACTACGCAGTTCACGAAGTGCTAAGCGTAGCTTGTGTAGTGCGAAGTGCACTTTGCGTAGCTACGTGTAGTGCTACTTCGCGAACTATGCCCAGGGTTACTTCATTCCCCGATGTAGCATATCCGTTGTTTGTTTCAAATAATGGATGCTGCTCGAGGGCTTGCTGGCTGTGTGTCCTTGGATATCTGCCAGGCTTTTGACACACTGGGTTGGGACTACATGATAGTGGCATTGACCATATTCGGCACACCCCCGGCATATATTATATGGGTGAAATTATTATATACAGAACCCACAGCCAGGGTTCAAAGAGGGCCTTATATTTCTGACTCTTACCAGATCTTGCAAGGGACATGACAGGGCCATTGAGCCTATTGCACAACAAATCATACAGGAAGTTGTGGAGTGGGGAATCCCCATAGGCTACACTATACATTCCCTGTCCTTACATGACGACGACATGATTCTATACCTCTAAAACTTCCAGGTGAGTCTTACGAGGACAATCCAGCTACTAGTTGAATTTGGGGCACTATCGGGGTTACAATCAACACAGATAAATCATGCACATTTTCCTTTGCTGCCACATACACGGACCCCATGCTGCCACTTGGAACCCCCTTTATATATGTGGTTCCACACACATTCCGATCTCTAGGGATTCATATCTATAGAGATACACAGGACCTCCTCGAAGGCAACCTCGTCCAAACAGTCAACTCGTTGCGATCGAATTTTGGACCACACTACCTCTTTCAGTGGTGGGGCACCTGTGACTGGCAAATATGGTCATGCTGCTGCCCATACTGTATTCTTTTGTGAACCTACCAACTGTAGTGCCTGCATGGGTGTTTAGACTCTTGAACACCATGCTAGTGGAGCTTGCCTGGGGGAGAGGGCACCGCAGAGTAAGCCCTTCGAAATTACAATTACAGGCAGAGGGGGGTGGTCTTGGAGCCCCTGATTTTAAATCATACCTCCTGGCTGGGCACTTACAGTGGCTTTTTTACTGGTAGCTGGCCGTAACCTGATGGAAATCGGATAAACGGTGGAAAGGACAGGACAGGCTCATCTCCACTCACCGGTGTGCCCCGACAGGCTCCCTCCTATTGAGCATAGCCCTAACATATTGGAAGATGGCAAGGAAGTACACTAGTTCCATGATTCCATACACATGAAACATACCACAGCGTGGCCTCCCCACAACCTCAGGTACACTGAAACCACGCAGGCTGGGACCCTGGGAGCTGGAGGGGGTACTGACAGTGGGCTATATGTTTCAAGATGGGGTACTGCTATTCCACTCTGATTTTACCCACACACACGGGCTGCGTGAAAACCTCTTTCTTACACACCCCAGCATTATTCGGTATGCATGACAATACTGGGCACCCGAGGGGAGAGAACCAGATACGCATGAACCAATTCCAGCGTTATATACTATGGAACATGACAGACACTTAGGGGCAGATTTACAAGCCCCTTGCACCACTTTTGCATCAATTTTCCCATGTTAAAAGTGACGCAAAAGTGGCGCAAGGGACTTGTAAATCTGCCCGTTAGTACATTGTCTCTACTGTGGGTTCCGAACCCACTCTCTTCCCTAAAAGCTAAATGGGAAGCAGACCTATCCTGTGAACTTATGGACAAGGAGTGAGCCACTCTCTTGGCATATCCCCCAGAATCCTCTTACAACTTGAGGTTTAAATTCATTCAGCTCTCGATTCTGCTTTGAGCATACTTAACTCCACATAGAATCAGCCGTATGTTTCCATCGGCTTCTTCAGCATGTCCTTGTTGTCTTACGGTAGATGCCGACATCATGCATATGCTATGGA
Organism: Triturus cristatus; assembly: GCF_964204655.1. Classification (NCBI taxonomy): domain Eukaryota; kingdom Metazoa; phylum Chordata; class Amphibia; order Caudata; family Salamandridae; genus Triturus; species Triturus cristatus. Next base: position 819,201,403 of record NC_140586.1, on the reverse strand, counting down.
CTTGTCCATCATTGTCTGCTTATTGGACAGAGATCTCAACAACATTCACAGATCTGACTGGCATCACACATTTAGATACCACGACACACTGCCTCTTAGGGCTATATCCTAGGCCAAATAGTTACAAAGTGAAATTCCGCTTTATTGGCCCTTTTACTGGTAAAGCAGCTAATAACCAGATGCAGGAAATCCCCAAGGGCTCTACCGATAATTCTATGGCATGAGGAGGTCATACACTGGGGACAGGAAGAAAGTGGAGCGATATGGCGGGAAGAATATAGAGGGTTGCGTAGGAGGCACATCTCAATTCAATGGGACACCCTTTTAGGAAGGTTCAAGCTACAGGACGAGGTCTCTGAGGAGGAGTAATGGGCATGATTGTTCCCACTAAACTTACAATAGCTATCTGGCCTACACTAAGGTCCTACATCCTCCCTCTCTCACACATACTACACCTTTTGTGCACCCATTCCTGCTATTATCACCTGCCCCCCCAGAGAACCAGTTATACCCTGTACTTTCCCATTACTCTGCAGACACTGCAGCCACACACGTGTGCTTCCACATATGATTCTTAATACACCAGAGCTCTCAAATAGGTGACATTGTCTACTTACTTTGGGGGGATGGAGGGTAAAGTTTGTAATGCATTACTATACAGCAATGGTTCCTGAACTGTGCAAAGCTGTATACCAGTGGCGGCCCGTGCAGGTAAACACGGTGAGCAGTGGGGCTGGAATGGGGGGTGGAAGTCGATATACGACGGGATGTTGATCATAAAATAAAGAAAGAAATAAAACCACTCACTTTGTGCTTGCAGTGTCAGTGATGCGGCGAGCACAAAGTAAGTGGTTTTATTTATTTATTTTATGGTAACCATCCCATTGTATGTTGACTTCCACCCACCCCACTGCCGCCCCACGGCCCTAACGCGCTTACCTGTACAGACTGCGAATGCTGTATACCGATATTGTATCTCATATGTACAATAGACTGTTATGATATGTATTGTCTATTGTACAGAAGCAACTATGATAACTGTAATGTGACTTCACTAAAGGCAGGACAGTTTGTGTTACAAACAAAAAATATTGAAACTAGGGAGAAACCGGTCCTGGGTTGCTTGTGTTCCGGTTTATGGAGGACCTGGCTTGGTAGTTCAGGCTGGACTGTCCCTATTGAGCAGGGTCAAGACTAATTTGCATATGGCCGGGTCAGAACTGAGGTGGCTTTGTGAGCTAAATAACGATGGAATGGGATGCAGCCCAGAGTAATTACCAGTGGCTGAGATTAATTCAAGCATTCCATCCATCACCTTTTTGCATACTTGGAAGTGGAATGGAGGCAGCCCAGTCACATAAGAGTAAATCGGACTTTTGAAACGCACCGTTATGTCCTCTTCTTGGTAGGAGCCCCGCTCTTTGGACAAGGTGTTTCAGAAGTTCTTTGCTCCACACAGCAGTTGCATGTGAACTTTGGCAGTGCACTGTATTAGCACGAACAGGATAAAACAGACAAAAAGTCAAAGCTGGAAGGACTTGAAAGGAAGGTTTCTGCTTCTGTCAGCTGATTTCAACCCGAGCCCCAGTGATCAAAGACAACAAGGAGCTCAAGGGATAATCTAGACACAGATCAGCCATTAAAGGCTTATTTCTTTGCCTGGGGGCTGATGCTAGCTGGGCACAGAGGGAGAAAAACAGATGACTGAAAAAATGTAAAAGTCCAAATAACATTTTTTGAATACCGGGAAAAAAGCCCAGTTCAGATGATTCAGTGCATTGAAATAATGCAGAGATCTGCAGGTCACAATTCCAGGCCAAGGTAAGTGCGACTTAAACTTCCAAACACGGTCATTAAATTGAGCAACGTCGAAAGAAAAGGGTGGAAATGCGCTGTATCCCTGAGATACAGTGCATTTCTGTCCTCTTCCCCAGGGCTGGCGCACAATTGACTACAATGCGCCAGCGCAGGCACCTGGCACCTTGGTGTAAAGGTTTCTGTGTTGTGGGAATTATTGTTTTTCTGCAGGAAGGAACACTTTCCTGGACAACAACAATCAATGGAGGTGGTTTCCTCCTTCTAAGTGAACTGCTGAATGCAGCACACATAGAAAGAGGAAAAAACGAGGAGAAATAAAGATATTTCTCCTTTTTGCCACTCCCCTACACCTCCCCTGGTGAGGCGTGGGCTTTTGGCGCATTCCCAGGTTTACAGAATGTTGTAAATGTGGTAATGTGTCAAATATTATGGGTGTTACATGAGAACACCCACCGTAATGCCAATGGCACGCCTCCCCTTCGCAGTGTGAGGCAATGCAGCCACTTGCACTGTGTTGCCTCACACCATGGGCCTCATTTACAAGCCCCTGTGCGCCACCGGAACGTCACTTTTATTGACGGTCCAGCGGCACACAGTGTAGTGTCATATGTACAAGGCCACGTAAAGCCACTCTGCGTGGCTTTTCATGGACTTGTAGATATGGTGTGAAGCAATTCAGCGCAAGTCGCTGCATTGCCTCGCACTGCGATGGAGAGGCATGCTATGGCTCTTACGGTGGGTGTTCCCACGTAACGCCCATGGCATTTGACACATTCCCAGAATTACAACGTTCTATAAACCTGGGTATGCGTCAAAAGGCTATGTCTCACCAGGGGAAGCATAGGAAAGGTGCAACGAGGAGAGACAACTTTATTTCCCCTCATTTGTTTCCTCATTCTATGTGTGCTGCCTTCAGAAAGAGGGCATCGCCTCCATTGATTGTTTTTGTGCAGGAAAGTCTACCTTCCTGCACAAAAACAATGATTCCCACAACGCAGACACGTTTGCACCATGGTGCCTGCGATGGCGCTTGGCAGTCAAATGTGTGCCCTCGCTGGGGAAGAGAACAGGAATGCGCTGTATCTTGTAGATACAGCGCATTCCTGCCCTTTTCTTTTGATGTAGGGCAGTGCAGCAAGAAGTCTTGTGGCGCTAACCTACTCCAAAAGCTTGTGAATGAGGAACCATAACCATAGGGCCATGAAAAGCCACGCAGGGTGGTTTTACGTAGCTTTGTAGAAATAGACCTGCATTGAAACATCAATAAAAGTGACGTTCTGGTGGCGCACATGGGCTTTTAAAGGAGGCCCTAAGGGTTTCAAACAAATGTCCAAAATTCTTTTAAAATTGCGTTCAACAATAGCCTCTATCAATAGCAGCGTGACAAGTGCATCAGAATGAAAATGAATTTCATTCTGACTTAAAACGGGCATGAACACATGTGTTGGCCAGTTCATTTCACTGCTGTCAAACCAAATTTAGCATGCATGTATGTGTGGCATTTGTACAGCAGAAACCTAGTCCAAAGGTAGCGGACCCTGTTCAGGGTCAAACAACAGCGTCCAGCCCCCAAGTGATGGGAGAGGGTGCTGGTTTGTGGATTGTTACTCCGTTGCTTTACACTGTTCTTTGAAGAGATGGTGGCCTGGTTGGTTTTGTTTATAATGCTTGCATCTTTGGATATCAACAAATAAATATAACAAAGTCAGCAGTTTTTGGGGGGGGGTTTTGGTGAAGAACTTTTGTGTAGAAGATGCGTTTCATGTATGCCTTTGGGGCAGAATCACAGTTGTTGTGGCCGGGATTACTGCCTGTGGTTGGCAAGGCCGTTCTGGGAAGTGGTGGCACAATGCTGGAGTGTGAGCCCATGCTGGAGGGGTGCAATGCTGTGGGACTGGCACTCTCTAAGTGCAGGCTAGCAGTGAGATGGGATGTGGCGTGGTGGCGCCGGGAATCCGCAGGGCAGTGTTTTCAGGTATTTGTGCAAAGGTGATGTGGAAGTGCACTGCTGGGGTTGTTTGTGTAGTTCTGGTGGTGGCAGTGCGGTGCCAAGGTGTGGCTGGTAGTGCAGTGCTGTGGTGTGGGATGCTGCGATGTTGGTGATGGAATGCAGAGGGGCAGAGGTGATGGTGATTCATGTCAAGTGCGTCGGCCATGTGGGCGTTAGGTGCATGAACTAAGAACAAGCATCTTTACTCAGTCTGACCCAACATTGTTGGCGCCGAGTGCAACATCCAGTGCCGCCAATCAGAAGTCACAAGAGAGTAGACCAATGGAAAACCTGGTGTGCTTATCTGAGCAGTAGAGCCTCTCTGAGGGAGTAAGATTTTCTATCTCTGCCAGTGAGAGAGGGGGGGGGAGAGAATGACAGAGTGAGAGAGAGTGAGGGGGAAGGAAGAGAGAATGAAAGAGAGAGAGAGAGAGAGAGAGAAAGAGAGCGGGAGAGAGAAAGAGAGCGGGAGAAAGAGAGAGAGGGAGAGAGAGAGAGAGAGAGAGAGAAAGAGAGCGAGAGAAAGAGAAAGTCAACAGGAAATTCTTCAAGGCGAGGCGAATGGAAACTTGAGTTAGGATGAGAAAGTCTGACGTTTGCGGGATGTTTTTCTGTACAAAAAGAAGGCTGGGAGGTGATTTGATGTCTACATAAAAAGACGGTTATCCAGGTAGTAAGGGAAGACTGTTATACAGGTAGTAAGGGAAGACTGTTATACGGTGTTATACGGGTAGTAAGGGAAGAGTGTTATACGGGTAGTAAGGGAAGACTAGTAAGGGAAGACTGTTATACGGGTAGTAAGGGAAGACTATTACACAGGTAGTAAGGGAAAACTGTTATACGGGTAGTAAGGGAAGACTAGTAAGGAAAGACTGTTATACGGTTAGTAAGGGAAGGCTGTTATACGGGTAGTAAGGGAAGACTGTTATACAGGTAGTAAGGAAAGACTGTTATACGGTGTTATACGGGTAGTAAGGGAAGACTGTTATATGGGTAGTAAGGGAAGACTGTTATATGGGTAGTAAGGGAAGACTAGTAAGGGAAGACTGTTATACGGGTAGTAAGGGAAGACTGTTATACAGGTAGTAAGCGAAAACTGTTATACGGGTAGTAAGGGAAGACTAGTTAGGAAAGACTGTTATACGGTTAGTAAGGGAAGGCTGTTATACGGGTAGTAAGGGAAGACTGTTTTACAGGTAGTAAGGGAAGACTGTTATACGGGTAGTAAGGGAAGACTAGTAAGGGAAGACTGTTATACGGGTAGTAAGAGAAGACTGTTATTCAGGTAGTAAGGGAAGACTCTTATACAGGTAGTAAGGGAAGACTGGTTGTTATACAAGTAGTAAGGGAAGACTGTTATACAGGTAGTAAGGGACGAATAAAACCCTGTACACTGATCCACTAAGTCAGAATGGAACTATAACCACTGTCTTAGGAAAGCACTGGTTTACATTAAGAACAGATCTAATAAAGAAGAGCGGGACACGTGTTTTACTACAGAGACTGAGCCTTCCGTCCCTGCCAGTGTGTTTCATAGAGATTGGACGAAGTCTCAGAGACTAATGGCCTTGGTGAGAATTACATTGTGGGTAGAAATTATAGACAGGGTTATTAAGTTACTGTTTGTACGATATTTGGGGGCGGGAAAAATATTTCTCTTCATTTTCTGAAAAAAAAAGATTGGCAAAGGCAGAAATGTGATTGAATTATTGTCTTCTGATGGGCTACCCTTAGAATATTGCACGAATGTTGGTAATTGGAAGGTTGCCCTCAAAGAGTTTTTGTGGCTTGCTTGCTCTCTGTGAAGGGGTCTCAAGGAGACATGATCCTGCTCAGGAAAGAACCTAGTATGGCTACCAAAGTTACAAAGATTAAAGTGAATTGGTGAATCAGTGACAGAGTGACATAAGTGACACAATTAGTGCACAATATATACAAAGTGAATACAAAAGTTTTTATATACAGAATAAAAAACGGACAGTATTTGAAAGAGCACAATGACCCAGTTTCCACGGAAAATTCAGATTCTATATGAAACCGAGTCTTGAACTGGTCCTAGGTACTGTCGACGTTTCAACCCTATATATGCGATCTTAAATCGTCATGCGGGTCTTCATCAGGACTTAAATTTGACAATGGCAGCCTAGCCGTTGGTCTAGGATGGCCTAATATTCACACATAGTGGGTCCGATGCACTCATCCAGCGGAGTTTCTTAAAATTGACTTGTAAGCTACAATACTTGATGGATTGAATGGTAGCCGTCAAATCCAATTTGGAACAGGAGTTGTTAGGAAAATCTAACTGCGTTTTCAGTGAAAACAACAAATTGCTTCCAAGCACAGGTGGCACAGAAGCGTGAATCAAGACCGCTTGGAAGCAATTTGTTGTTTTCACTGAAAACGCATTTAGATTCTCCTAACAACTCCTGTTCCAAATTGGATTTGACGGCTACCATTCAATCCATCAAGTATTGTAGCTTACAAGTCAATTTTAAGAAACTCCGCTGGATGAGTGCATCGGACCCACTATGTGTGAATATTAGGCCATCCTAGACCAACGGCTAGGTTGCCATTGTCAAATTTAAGTCCTGATGAAGACCCGCATGACGATTTAATATCGCATATATAGGGTTGAAACGTCGACAGTACCTAGGACCAGTTCAAGACTCGGTTTCATATAGAATCTGAATTTTCCGTGGAAACTGGGTCATTGTGCTCTTTCAAATACTGTCCGTTTTTTATTCTGTATATAAAAACTTTTGAATTCACTTTGTATATATTGTGCACTAATTGTGTCACTTATGTCACTCTGTCACTGATTCACCAATTCACTTTAATCTTTGTAACTTTGGTAGCCATACTTTGCAAAAAAAGAACGATATGGGTGTTGATATAAATGATGCAATTTATATATAAAGAACATTCTGCCACCCTACAAATCTGATTTCATTGTGATTTGTATACTGTCATTTCTTCATGTGGTCCTCTTAAACACAACTTTCTTCTGATTAGTTTTGTTTTTCTTTTTGATTAATGTATTTAGTTTCTTTTTGATCCAATCACAACACAAAACAAAGCAATTGCTTGGATATACCCGACAGAACCACTGTATCTTGTATCATATATACCCAGGTTCTGAGGGACACAGGGTCGCCCCATTGTTTACGTAATACAGGAAAGAACCTAAGTATGGAAATAAATACAAACACAACATCTACAATGGAATCAGGGATGTTTTGATATGCTTATGAAGTGGGGGATAGCTCTTCTCCCTCAACACTGATTCTTAAAAACAAATTTTGCCAAACCCGTTAATCAAAAAAACATGGCATTATCAAAGGACGGGGAAATTATCCCTTTAATAATATTTTCAACTTTAAAAAAAATACCTTATGAAGCCAAGTTTTTTGAATGGTCAAATCCAGTTGCTTTAGACACAGATTACTGGAATTATTCAAGCATAAAAAACAGCATACAATTATCGAAGGGAGACTTGACCATGAGTATGCAACAAATTCCACTCTGCCAGTGGAGTTCGCAGAGTTACGACAAAACTCTACCAACCACCGTGTGACAGAGGTTTTTCTTGCACACGGCTCGCCCACGTTAAGTTGGCGAGTGCGAGTAAGAATGTGTGTCCCCCAGTGAAATTTTCGGCACTAGAATGGCTCCCGGTGGGATTTCTCAACTCGGGGATTCGCGGCAGGTCACTACTGTTAGTGTTGAGAAAGCTGCTGCTCGAGTAGAAAATCTACTCGAGTGGCAGAAAAAAGCAGCACCCTCTGACTTGCCATGTGGTGCCGTTCATGCTGATTTTACAGTGCGGAACAAACTCCCGGTGATACAAATCAGTGTGAGTAGCAAAATGTGATTAGTTCCGCCCACTCACGGAACTGAGGAATCTCACTGAGTTTTTATGTAACTCCATAGAATTCAGTGGAGTGAAACTCCGTGAATTCACCTCCACTAGGCTTGACATCTCCAGCAGATATGATTACTGCCTGAGAACAACTAAAAGTTATCGAAACTTAGTATTTGACATTGTCATACCAAATCTAGATCCATTAGCCTGTACTCCATAGTAGGGGTGGGCGGAACTTGCGTAATTGCGTTACGCAAATCTCCACGAAACGGTAAAAAATCTCCGCGAACACGCAGAAATTCCGCGAACACGCGGAATTGCTTGTTCGCGATGCTTTTTTCCTGTTCACAATTGCTGTTTGCGTGCTCGGGGAGAAATATCTCGCGAACACGCATTTTGAGAACGCGAACAAGCAAAAATTTCGCGAAATCGCGGAAAGCAGACTTTTGAGCAATTTCGCGTTCTCCGCGGAACGCGAAATTACGCGAATTCCGCAAATTCCGCGAGCGGAACGGAATTTACCGCCCAGGCCTACTCCATAGCCTCCAATCCTTCCCTGTTTCATGAATCTGTCAGACAGAAACAAACAGTCTTGCACTTATGTCACTTTCGTTGTGCATCCCTAGATGAAATCGTGACATAGACACCACGGTGTTTAACTTGCTACCAATACAGACTTTTTGCCCATGTGCTCCAACTTTGAGGTCTTTCATTGAACTAACCCTAAGGTCCGTCTCCTGCCTGTGATCTTCATGTCTGCTCCTCCCATTCTGTGCTCCTAATCACTTTATGCCTCAAGCCTCTCAGCCTGATTGAACTGCCTACACCGTACCTCAGTTCTTCTAATTCCTTTCAGGTATGATAAAGACAAACGTCTACAGCTGTTTGTACCAGCTTTCTTGCTCTGCCATTATATCTCTTTGACCTCAGACATCCCCCTGTATTTTTAGGTCTCGCCTGAGCCAGCGCATGCGCTGCTCTGGCGAGACATTTAGTAAGCGGGGTTTTGAAAGTGCTACCCCATGCTTTGGCTGGCCTAGCGCTTGCGTTCACGCGAACGTGCACGTGCACGCGCGCAGCCACCATCTGTCTTTCACGGGTCATTAAGTGAAGTGCATCCCGATCACTTTCACTTTCGCAGCGCAGAGGCGCCATCTGGCTTAACTCTCGCTCTCCCTGAGCGCGCGCACACACTAGCGTTTAAAGATACTTTCTTTCTCAGCATATACTTGTTAGATGAGCCACCATGGTTGCACAAGATAAGGCGCCGCACTTAATGCAGAGGTACAACATATATAATAAGATGCTAAGAAGGAGAAAATCCGTCTCTGGCATTTCAGGATATGGTTTTGTGCCTTTAAATAACACGAGCGGCGCGAGGAAAATCTATTTGGGCAGTACTTATAAGCCTCTCCAAATTAAACCATTCCAGACATTGGCTAAGAGAACTAATGAGCTTTTCATGTAAATCACACAATTTCCAGCCGAATTGTCCTTCCACCAACAGGCACTTGCGCGGAATAGCAATGAAGGCAGGGCTTGGAGTTCCGGGGCTTTGCTGCCGCCTGTTTGTAGCTAGACGCCGCCGCCAGCTTCTCTTCCGCTCACCGACGCGGGATAAACCATTTCAGAGCGAAGCCCGCTTGGGCGAGAAACAACGCGAGCTTCATCTAAGGAATGTTTACATCCCCAGACTTGGGGCTTTCAGACATTATTGAAAACGTCAGCCTTCCTAATAAACGCGGGATCGAGCTGCATAGCACTGCAAGTAATGGAGGCATCCATCAGCAAAGACCTGGAAAAATATGATTGCAGTGCATATCAATGTATAAATAATGTAAATGTAAAATGAATGTTTTTTTAAAGCATGTTCAGTCCTGACCAGATGTGGCAGTTTGATGGCACCAAAAGCCAGAAGGATCCACATTATCAAAGATTAAAAATAATGCATGGCTGCCATTTCATCTCCTACAAAGTGCCATATTATTATATTAGAACTGTACAGTGACTGATGTCTTCTGACACGTTTTATGGACCTCTGTCTGTTCCTAAAAATGCCAAGGGTAGCTGCAAGCAGTCGTTCGGAGATTGCTCCGCCTGAGGGTAATCTCAAATCCTTACATTTCCTTCCTTCTCTTTATCTTTTTTTCTGTATTTTGTCTTTTTGTCTCTCCATCTTTCTTCCTGTTTTTCCCATCTTGCTTTCCTTTCTCTTTTCATACTTTCTGTATTTATTTTTTGGTACATCCTTCTTTTTATTTTTATTTATTTTTATCTTTACTTCCCGTCTCCATCGTTTTTAGGTCTCGCCTGACCCAGCGCATGCGCTGGTCTGGCGAGACTTATTGAGAGGGCTCCAAAAAGTGCTACCAGGACTGCCTAGAGCCACAATGCATGTGCGCGGGCGCGCACGCCGCGCTTTACCGCCATTACTTTCGGTTTCGTGATCGCGATCACTTTCACTTTCGCGGCCGCACGGCCGCTTTGCATAGCCAATAGGTCTAGCTTTTGGGACCTTATAAGTATTTAGTTATGTAACTGTTGCATGGCTAAACACTTATAAGGTCCCAAAGGCGAGACCTATTGGCTATGCCAATGCTTGTTTGTCTTTGTCCTTACTTACTTTTTTATCAGTCGTCCATTCTTCCTTCTCACATCCATCAATCAACTCTATCATTCGTTTCCATACATTCTTCTCTCCATCCATCCCTTCACCCTCCTGTCCATCCATCTATCACTGCATCCATTCATCTATCCTCTCTGTGCTTTCCTCATTCATCCCTCTCGCCATCCATCCCTGCATGCATCTATCTTTCTCTGTCCTCCCTGCCCATCCCTCCCTCAAATAAGATGAGTCCTGCCCACTCCAGGTTAGCATAGCTGTAGTTTGTCTGCTGTGTGATTTTGTGATTCTCTCAGATACAAATAACCTGCCGTTTATATAGTGTTTTATGAAGCCATTTTAAAGCACTCAGAGATGTTATTATTGTATGTAAGGATACTTAATTCAATAACCTTGGCTGATGCAGACTAAGTCAGCCTTGGTGTGTTTCAAACATGTGACTTCCTTATTCCCACATATCTAGGAGTGAGTGCCTAACTGACTTAGCAAGCCTACCATCATGTTAAATGATTACAAGATCACTGTTCAATATAGAAATGTACCTATATAGTGTTTCCAGTTGAATACTACTCTGCCTATAGCTGGCTGTCAGGATCACTGAAAAGAAACATTTAAGATAAATCCCAGGAATAGCTCACACATCACGCCAGGATACTGAAAAGCCATGTGTTCAGGCTCTAGGGAGAGAGTGAAGGTTACAGGCGGCCGCATGCGTTTCACAGGAAAGGGTTTTCTGCAGGGCACTTCCTTTTTCGTCCCCACTGTAATGTTTTGTTACAACCTAGCCTAAGGCTACATATACTAACATGAAGATATCAAAAGAGCACCCATAGTCTGGAAAGCAACGATTCATTACCCTCAAGCCTTTATGGCACAGAGGTCTGTGAGAGGCCTATGAGTCAACAGAGCTTCGTCAATAGCTTGTGCTTTTGGCTAGATGCGTTTTTTTGAAAGTTAAATACATTGTAAAAGACATTTCTATACACAATTTAATCAATCAATATATAAACTTTATTCGGCTTTAGAAATGAAAACCCTAAAAGGGCAACAAATCATTATATATACATCAGTTAAAAAGCCGACCTCAAAAAGTTACAACAAATGTTGTTTAAGTCATAAATAAAAACAAACATAAAGGGGCCTATTCCGATCCAGGTCGGAAAGCACTCCGACCGAGCCATATCCGGAGTGTTTTCCGACCGAGCCGGAAGCCTGCAGTCCGACCGAGGGAGTACGATGCGGCCGTATGCTGCCGGACTCGGTTCGGTCGGACTCCCATAGCAGTCAATGGGAGCCGGTCGTACGACGCATACATGGGCTCCCATTGACTGAATGGGTATGTTGCGGACAAGTGCGCCCCCTACAGTGGGTATGCGTCGGTGCCATCCGCACCGTACATGCCTGTGTTGGGGAGACCCATGGGTCTCCCCCTGTGTCCGAGTCGTAGGGCTGCGGGTGTCAGGTGGTCCGACACGGATCCCCAAAGGCAACCACTCAGACGTTTTGCGAGCCGGACACTCCGGCTCGCACAGGCTGTCTGACGCGTGCATCGTACTGGCTCGGTCGTAAATCACATCAATTGCACGCCACGGTCAGCTTCCGATCGAGACGTACGGAGCGGTTCGGACCCGGAAACGATTCGGTCGGTGAATTTCACGTAGCCCACATCGTACTTGCTCTCTCGTACAGCTGTACGAGTCGGCCGGAAAACACGCGTACGGCTCGTAGTTTTTCCGTCCGGAGCGCGTTCGGTGAACTTCCGACCCGGATCGGAATCGGCCCCAAAAAAGGCAATTTTACAAACCACCAATACAATTATGAAGAAAATTCCCAAAGAAGGCATTACGAAAATAGGGTTAGCTTAGACACCCAAGGCTATTAATCACAACTAAATCTAAGGCTGGCAGCAGCTTAAAACAAGCATTGGTATAGCCAATCGGTCTCGCTTTTGGGACCTTATAAGTGTTTAGCCATGCAACAGTTGGTGTTGTTGCACTAAGGATATTGTGCTGCATACCTAAATACTTATAAGGTCCCAAAAGCGAGACCTATTGGCTATACCAATGCTTGTTCTTTTTAGACTTGTCTTAGTGTGCCTAGCCTATGTAGTCACTCCAGTACGAACTCCGGTACTCCCCAGTGCAACACCAGATATTTTCAAGAATTGGGGTGCAGCCGTCCTCCACAAACTGCTTTTTAGGCAGTCCTCGCTCAGTCCCCTTACTACCAGGGCTCTGTCTGGAGCTAGTTTTTGTACTATAGAGGAGCTAACTACTGCCACTCCTCTTCCCTGACAAATGCCAAGTAAGTCCCTATGACTGAGAAACATTCCCTCCTTTCGTTCACTAGTGCAAGTTTCAGACCTTTTCCATTGTGTTATGTTATGCTATATTGGTTTGTATAGCGCACTAATCACCTAAGAGGGTATCAATAGTGTGTATATTTAAAAAAAAAATGAAGCACATCTGTTGTTTTATTTAATTTATAAAGCATTTAAATACCCTAAGGTGTTGTGCCCCTGCCTTGGGAGACGGGGCGATAAAGGAAAAACCTGAAAACTGAAGTAAAAAAAGTTTTCATTTTCTGGATAAAGAGCCATGTTTAAGAGACTTTCGGAATTGGAGATTATGCACATTTTTCAGATCATGTGGAAGAGCATCAGAAATCGCCCACCATGCACTGTTTCTCCAGTAAGCTGTGTAGATGAGATATACAAAAGCTTTCACCAAATCAACTTCCTTAGATATGCGACTGTGAAAGAGGTACAGCACCACGAGGGCAGCAGTGCATGAAGGGAGCTGAGAAAGCCTGCTCTGCCCTTGGACAGCTCCTTTTCTCTCCAAGTTGTTTTAGTCTCACCCTGGGGTAAGTAAGCAATCCCTCCAGATTCGAAATTAGTTAGAGGGCCGTGGAGCCAACCAGGCCTCAATGAGGAAAAAGTCATGCAGTGACGTGCCAGATATCAGCAGGGTTGGACTGGGCTATAGGACAATCAGGCAGTCACACACTCTCTCTCTCTCTCTCTCTCTCTCTCTTCTCTGCTATGAAACGTGGTTAGTTTGAAAGCTATTGTTTTAAGTACCCACAACAATCTCCATTCCTCTCTTTCCACTGCCTCTTAAGTCCCCCTCATGTCCTGCTTCTCATAATGCATTTTAACAAGCTCTGCCAGCGCGATTGTTGGGAAATCTGCAGGGTGATGCCACCACTAATGGTTATGCCAATTCAGGAGGCAGGCAACATATGTAAAGATTTTTAGTGTGGCAGCAGAAATTGTACAATCCCAAAGAAGGGGAAAGGTTGTTGGCCATCTGCTTAAACCTCCCTGAATCTGAAAAGGAAGAGAGACCCTTGACAAGTGAAATCATGACAGCCTCAGAGGAAGATCCAAGGAGGCCACCAGAAAATTCAGTGTGGTCTGGAGTGAAGGCCATGAAGAGCAGAAGAATGGATGATCAACCTTGTGGACTTCCCAGGGTGGACCACGGTGGAGAGTAGTTTTTACATGAATTTTGGAGATGAGGTTTCGCAGAAGGTGCAACATAACTTGGTGTTGATCTGGAGGGCTGGATAAGGGGATGCGCAGTGGGGCTTAAGGGGAGGAGGGATGAAGGCTTCAAGTGAAGATGTGGTGTTGTTCATGGAGCACAGGGGGGCTCCACTGGCCCCCTTTTGGGTGCCCCAAATGTTGCCTTTGTCTGCGCCATCCTATTCCCTATTCCTGAGTTAACCCCTCCCCTGCTCATGACGGAGCCACTCCGTCATGAGCCACGGTTGCCGTGTGCTCATGACGGAGTGGTTCTGTCATGCTGCGGCCGTTGGCCGCCGCTCCGCCCACGCGGCGCTAATTCCCCGCCTGAGCGGGCGATTAGCGCAGTGGGCGGAGTCATGACGGAACCACTCCGTCATGAGCACAGCTCAACCGTGGCTCATGGCGGAGTGGCTCCGTCATGAGCACAGCGCTACCGCGCTGCCCCCTAACCCCCCCCCCCCAGCGCTGCGGCGGAATTCCCGCCGCAGCGAAGGGGTTAAATGAAACAAAGGAGTCTGCTGGCCTGGTAAACAAAGAATTATTATAGAGTTGCATCTGATTTTAACAGAACTTGGTACAATTCACATTTGAGTTGCTGAATGTTGGAAGGGGGAATAACGTCTTTCTGAAGAGCAGTGGGCCTGATTCATTTTAGTGCACGTTTACACTCTTTTCCTATTCACTAAGGTATTGACTGTTGAGTCTCCACACTCGTGGCAGAGGCTCCGCACATAAAGAGATAGGGCTGTCTTATCTTTTTATGAGCGGAGTCTCTGCCATGAGTGTGGTGATTCTGCAGTCGTAAAGATACTAATCATAAAATGCCTTTGTGAATAGGAAAAATTCATAAATGTACACAAAAGTGTAAGTTTACCTTTGTGAATCGGGCCCTTGAGTGTAGGTTGTAAGAAGTCATTGTTACTTGAACACTGAGTTCAAGCAAGCATCGCTATTTGGGTGTTTTTAATAACAAGATGAATAAAAAAGCCAATTGTCACACCACTTCAGGCCATAAACAACTGACCCATTGCAGTAGCATCCCCGCCTTTTATAAATCCCAAGTAAATTATATCCAAACTTACATCTCACCCAGACAGCGGGAATCCCCTCCAACCACTGCAATCCTTCTTCCTTTCCTATGCACAGCACCCAAAAATGCTGTCATTTACAGGACAAGACAGCCAATGACTGATATGGACTGAACCAATACCCACAACAATACCCAACATAGAGTAATAACTATCCACACTTTAATGTCTATTTACTTTAACATATGCTTTTCTCAATATTGCCATGCAGTATGCTGTCATGAATGGAAGCAGAGTAAATGGCACCCTGAGAGACAAATGGCAGAACTGAGCTGACCTTGAGGCCCTCTATATATCTATATGGATATATATACTTTCATACCTGGATTTATGTATTTTTTTATATTTTTTTTTAAAGAGAACCTGGCAGACCGCTAAGAAGAGATTCTAGCACTAATTATTACAGTGCTCATCTTCTCCCAGGGTTTGTCAGAGGAGGTTACCCAACACCAAAATCCATTCCTACAAGGGTAATTTGTGACATTTCATGTAACAAAATACCTATCTTTCCTTTTTAATTAAGAGAACTAACTATTCACCCTTAAATGCCTATTGACCTTAACCTGTGATTAATTTGTAAAACAAAATAGGTTCCAGGTCTCTCATCAAGAGGCCACTACAGTTTGCACCACACATTTCCCCTGCTGTGCTGCCAATGATAGTAACAACCAGACTACTAACCATCACACTCCTACAAGTGCCCCCAAAGTTATAGGAATGGCTTGGGCAGCAGGTAATAGTTGTTTTAATGTATACTGAATTAATAATTATCTGTTGTTGTTAGCCAGACTACGCAAACGCTGGCATTGATAATTAAGTGCTGGTGGCCAGCATCAGAAACCACCGGCTCAAATTAAGCACTTTAACATATGCTTTTCACAATCAATATTTCAAGCCTACTACATATCATAACTTTCCCAAAGTAGCAGATTAGACCTATTGCACTGGGAGTATATTTGCTAGTGAACCAATCAGGCTTTTAGCTGTATTCATTGGCGTGTCATCATAATCAACTGGAGCCACCTGTACTGTGCTTAAGCATTCCCAAAAGGGAATCATAAAATTACATTTTATACAAAATTACAATCGTCAATGCAAAATACTATATCTCCTAAGAGCTCCATACAAGGATTCTGACAGTGCAAATCGTCTATACCTATGGTTTGCTAGAGGGGATAACCAGCACCCAAACCCATGCTTACTAAAGTAATCTGTACGATCCCATGGAACTGAAAGGCTATCTGCAGGCTTTAATTCAGAGTAATAACAATCCACCCAGAAATGCCAGTTGACTTTAGCATATGTTTTTTACAATAAATATATCAGGCCTGCTGCCTTTACGAAACTTTATAGCTTGTCACCATAAGCAGCTTATGCTTACAGTTTTGAGCTAGAGCTTTTTCACACAGGGTCAGACTGGGACAGAAAATAAGCCTAGGCACCAAAATAAAGGTGGCCCTCATAATCTAATTAGATAGCTTTAAAAAAATGGCCTATGTTTGCAAATTGAGGCAGTTTTGCACTTGTAAAGAAATGCTGTATAAATGTTTTTCAAGGTATGAAAGACTTCATGGATTTAAGATTGCTGCAGGTAATGTGTGTTTTAACATCAGGGAAGTCAACAGTAAAAACAGACCCAGCAGATTAAAAAACAGGACCACAAACAGCCAAAAAGAAAGCAGCCCACATACTGACCTGTCAGACCAGCCCGTCAGGCACTGCCTGATTGCCCAACCCTGCAGACAACCATCAAACTCAGAGTCATACCGATAGAGCGATATACAAAATTACAGTGCATGCTAAGCAAAATACTCACTCTCCTAAGAGAACCTAACACAAACTCTCACAGAGCAAACCTATATCCAAGGTTTGTCACATAGTGTAACCAAAACAGTTGCCTACTACAGTAATCTGTGAGATTCCATGTAACAAAATACCTATCTGTTGGCTTTAATATAGAGTAATAACTACCCACACTTTAATGTCTATTTACTTTAACATACGCTTTTCACAATAAATACGTTGGGCCTAGTGACTCTGTCATAACATTTCAAAATAAACAGATCAGACCTATAGCCATGATCATTGACTTGCCACAATAACGAACTGATTCTTACTGTATCGGGTATAAGCGTTGCCACAAACCAAACAAGTGCAACACAAGCAGTCTTTTAGTAGAAGCGGACAAATCGGCCTGAGTAAATCATGTATTCACAGGAACCAACATGTGGGTGGAGCCTAAACCCCTCTCTCAGTAGTACTCTGAAAGCTAATTTTTGTTGATCACATAAGGTAAGCCTACAGTTGCACTGTCAAGACGGACCTAAAAATCCATGTAGATTAGTGTAGCCCTGAGCATCCCACACTGCTCTCAAATACAAAACTGCACTCTGATGTCTAAAGTTAATGATGGAAGGGGAGGGTGCTGGGCCTGAAATACTTTAACCAAACAACGTAAATTATCTAGTTTTCTAAGATATTTTAACAGAATTATAATGTTATGTATGTGCCTCTAAACATTCAAGCTCAGACAACCATACTGCTGCTTGCTCAATCAGATGGAGAAATAAGCAAAAAAAATCACAGCTGCATGGAAGGGAAGCACTCTTTTGAGGAAGCACACCACTTCTGTCCAATCAAAACATATATTCCTGGTTACCAACATGTGAGCGGAGCCGAATCCCCTCTCTGTATTACTCCTGAAAGCTCTTTTTTAGGTTGATCTCATTATGTCTGGCGACAGCTGCACTGTCAAGCCAGATTTAAGCAGGAATTTTATGGCCCAAACGTAGTGTAGAAATAGTCAAATTGATCACAAGCTTTTCAGTTCACCCACAAACCAGAGAATAAGTCTGGGACATGCTATCTATATTTACTTTTTTGATAATTTCCAAATGATCCCTTTGTTGGCAAAGTACCTTCACCCTGATCGATACCCAAGCCCTGAGGAGGTTGTTAGGTTGAGCACTTTTTTTTAAGTGCACAAATACCCTAACTTCTCTCAAAGCCAATCAAGCAATGAGAACCAAACCGCAAGCACGCTGGTAAACCGAAGAGCTGAGGCTCACCAAACAACACTGCAAGCAACTTGAATGCAGATGGAGAGAAAGTCAGAATGACACCGACACGAGCACCTACAAATCTGCCCAGATGCTACTAACTACAAATTAGGGTCACCAAACACTCAACAGTGAATGAACGCATTGAAAGCAGGACTAACAGTGCCAAGAACACCTTTGTCATAGTTCAAGAATTCACCTCTTAGTCAGCAAGCTCCACAATCATAACCCCCTCTCAGGATCTCTGCACCCATCTGTCCCTATTCTTCAGCAACAAGATCACCAGAATATATGAAAACTTCAAGTCTCAGCCCAACCCTTCCATTGCAGCCCTCCTAGCCACCTCTACCAACACCCAGAGGACTACCCTCACCAGCAGGCTCACCATCACCACCCAAGAAACTGCAACAACCATGCAGTCCATACACTTCGAAGCACCCTTGCACCCCTGCTCTCACTATGCCTTCATCAAAAGACTGGACCCCATCAACATAGCCCTTGCCCCAATCCTGAACAACTCAATCATCATAGACACCTACCCAGATGCCTGGAAACATGTCACAGTACTCCCCTTCTTCAAGAAACCCGCAGCAGACCTAAAGACACTAGCCAACTACCTGATTACCTCCCTGCTCCCACACCCCATATATATCATGGAAACTATGATAGACAATGCCTAGCCATCCATCTCACTGATAAACACTTCCTTGAAACTAATAAATGTGTATTCAGCCCCAACCACAGTGCAGAGGCCACCCTCAGCACCGCCACAGAAGACATCCAGATGGTCATGGACTGGGGTGACACCACAGCCCTCATCGTACTGGATTTTCTGCAGCCTGCAACACTGTCTCCCAGACAAATCTTATCCAAAAACTGCATGAAATCTGCAAACAAGGCCCCACACTTCGCTGTATTTGCTCATTCCTGACAGGCCGCACCCAGTCAGTCAGACTGGCCCCTTCACCTCAGACATCGTCAATCTCATCTGCATAGTACCACAAGGATCCTCACTCATCCCCACTCTGTTCAATGCCTAAATGACCCACTTACCAGCATCATCCTCACCCACGGAATCCACATTATCATATCCAATAGAAGATACCGAGCTCATGCTCTCCCTCTCCGACAAAACGACAAACATCCAGACCAATTTCTCAGCATGCATGACCGATGTCACCAGATGGATGAAAACCAACAGTCTCAAGCTCAAAACAGACAAGACAGAATGTATATTATTCTGCAAAGACACCTTGCTTTGGGATTCCCCCGGGTGGAGTGCTCAACTCGGACCCACACTGCTCCCGGCAATCTATGCAAAAAACCTTGGAATAGTAATCAAAAAGCAACTCACCATGATCGGCTAAGTGAATGCAGTCTCCGTCTCTTACTTCTACACACTCAAGATGCTCAAGAAGATCTTTAAATGACTGGACGCCAACACTCGCAGAACCGTCCCCCAAGTCCTAATAAACTGCAACCTAGACATTAGGAACACACTATATGCTAGAATCAACACTCAACTGACATCCAGATCATACAAAAAATTCTGCGGCTAACGTCACCCTTACTCCCACCCCGCACTTACATCACCCTGCACCTTAAGGAGCTTCATTGTCTCTCAATCCACAAACAAGCACTCTTCAAAATCCTCATACACGCATACAAAGCCTTACACAATATTAACCGCACGTACCTTAACACCTGCATAAACTTCCACAAACTTACCAAACACCTCTTCTTACTGGGACTCCTCCTCACACACACCCTACATATGCAGTACCAGACCCTGCAGTTGTGCCTTCTGCTACATCACTCCTAAAGCCTCTCAAATCAGAGTCTCCTCCTCAGTTCTTGAATTCTGTCAGAAACTGAAGACCTGGCTTGTCACTTAGCTCCGACTCTTGCTCGGCCCATACAACTCCTCTTTCAGCACCAGGATAACCACATGGGTGAGTGGTGCACTACACATAACATAGCATAACTGAGCAGAGTGATGTTTTAGCACCCAGTATCCGGGCGATAATGCCATTCTCGATGCTTACAGGCACAACATGCTTATCCCCCAAGCTTCGGTGCCGTAAATGACCTTTGGGTAGCATGTGTCCGCGTCTGTAAGCACACATATCAAACACTGCCAGAGAGAGTAGCTAATTAAGTGTACATGCAAGGTTCTACTTCTGTGGGTTCCATTGTTTACAGTGTGCTGATTGGCTCAGCCAACTACCAGTAGGTACCTGGTTGTAGCTTGGGACAACTACCGAGGCAGCCACACTGACTTTCTCAAAACCCAATACAGTTGCAGTGATTTGCCTTCATGTGAGCCTGTTTCTTGAGGTTGGGAGTGTGAACTTGACCACCCAGTGAGAATACAGAGGCCACTCTAGTAAGCATCCAACTCTATGGTCACCTGTGTAGGAATAAAGGCAAAGGCCCACCCTAGCGGTGATGCATCCATCTGCCACTACGGCTCCAAGAGCGTGGCTGCAGCTGCACACATACCGCAGGTGCTGCCCACTCTTCTGCACGGCCAGGGAGCTCCACAAGGGCATACGGGGTTCTGCCATGCTCACAGTATGTTGATGGAAGTGCCCACACGGCTGCCAAGACCATACCACTTCCCAACGAGTCGTGCTGCAAGTGGTTCAAAGAGGACACTGGCTCTGGACATCTAGCCCTTTACAGGAGAGTGCTCGCTTCTCTCCGACCACATCCATCCGGAGCAGCAAGGCTTGCAGGAAGGTCCAGCACATGCTGGCAGTCTGGTGGCCAGCCCTACTGGTGTCCCTTCAGTAGACCAGAGCCAGCAGTATTATCTTACAGAGATGTGCTGGGCACTACCTTGGGGGATAAAGAAGCAGTTGGCTCACATGCTGATGCATGCGGTACCCACACGGGCTCAAGAGGAAGGTTACCTGCAGGGATGTGAGCACCGGTGCATGTTCTACTGTGGGGGCTGCCAGAACCACGGTCTCAGGCTCCATAACATTAGGGCTTCAACATCTGTTTAATTTACCACATCACTGTATTGTGGGAGTTGCCTTTATAAATGATTTGAAATCCTCAGACTATCACCACTAAAAACAAGTATTTCTAAAAAAAAAAACGGAGAAATGAAACAATTGTGCCATTGTGTCATTTAGTAATATAGAAAATGTAAAATTCGGGGTTTCTTGGGAACTTCCGACCCATCTCTATTTGCAAGCATCTCAAGTTTTAGAAGACCATTAAAACTGGTCTTTTTAGCCAAAAATGGGGCCGTTGAGATCCTTGCGCAGTCCAGCCATACCTCTATGGTTGGACGTGCACTTTACAATAACACCACCACCCCGCCATCTGTCCTTCTTGCCTGACCTTCACATGAACCCTGAGCTTGAACCTTTTGTCGGCCTGACCGCAAGGAGCTGCAGTCACGCCACCAGCCCTAGCCCCGAGGATGTATTCCCACGCCTTCCAAGAAGAGAAGTCGCCCTTCTTCCCGAGGTCCACACTTCTGCAGTGGGCAAGAGGCTGGCTGGAGCTCAGGAACCAGCGGTGGCTTCTCCAGAAGTGATATTGTTTATTTTGGCGAGGGGCTGGGAGGGGGAGGACAGATTGGTCAAAGATAAAACTGCTGGGGCTACCTATAAAGGTCAATTGTAAAGTGTGTGTTGTTTGCTTAAAATGTTCAAATCTGACTTTGCATATATATCTGTATATATGAATAAATACTCACATATACACAAAGTCAGATATAAAGAAAGATCTTAAGCTAATAATTCTGCATTGCAGTGAGAGGTGAGTGTACAAATCGTTTTTTTGTCCAGGGTTTGTCTGGTCTTTTTCCCAGGTGCTGCTTCCTGTGGTGTTGAGGCTCGTGGGGCAAGGTGGGATGGACCATTCGAGCTGTGCTACGGGGGTCCCTCTACAGAGACCAGTGGGAACCAGCTTCAAATCTTGTCCTTGGCTCCACATCTTGCAATTCCGGGCTAAAGACCCCACCTCCCTGGCCCCCTCTCCGTGCCCACCAACCAAAGGGCAATGCAGTCTGGTGATCTTGTAAAGCTCTCTCTCTCTCTAATGCCTTTGACCCAAGTTCACACTATAAACTGCAAAAAAAAACCTGCAATTCCTAAAAGCACAGGGTAGACAATGAAAAGGGGTATGGCATGAAAGAGAGACTTGAGCGAGGAAGCGTGAAAGCAGAGAATGGCAACACTTCCGCTGGCAGAGAAGGAGAAACACCCCCACCGCCGCCCCACAATGGAGGGGTCAGAACTCCCGTGTTATTTATGCCCCTTCGGACGCCTGAAGAGGAATGACGCACCGGGCCTGACGGAGGCAGGAGAGAAAACAAAGTGACCCGAACATAACACCTGGCAGGGAGTGTCAGGGAGCAGGGCCGTGGGGAGCCCCCCATTGTCCCCCAGGCACCCAAACGAATGCGCAGCCCCCTGCTCCCCTCGGGGCGCGCCGCGTGCTTGGGAGCCGGCGAGGGTTGCTATGAACGAGGTAGCCATGGGTCAATTAGACGGCCATTGTATTGGGAGCCCCCGCTATTATACGGCCCGGTTAACTCTGGGAGAGCGAGCTGTCAACAGGGGAGGGGGGGGGGGGCGGCTGGTGACGCTGGAAGTGGGAGCGCACCATTCTCCCCGTCTTACCTCACGCAGAGCTGATCTTCCCTGTTGTCGAACAGGGGGCTATGGACAGGCTAGCTCGTGCCCCCCTCCTGCCCCCGTGTGTGTGCTTAAGCAGTCAACACCACTTCACCTGGTTCAGTTCTCTGTTGCCAGTGGCTTCTCTAGAAGATATTAGGGGGTGGGGGGGGGGGGGGGGGGGTGTTGGGGTGGGGGGGGACTTGAGCCACAGATACGAGGAGTGGGGCCATCTAGTAAGGAGATAGATAGACAGACAGACAGACAGACAGACAGACAGACAGATAGATAGATAGATAGATAGATAGATAGATAGATAGATAGATAGATAGATAGATAGATAGATAGATAGATAGATAGATAGATAGATAGATAGATAGATAGATAGATAGATAGATCTGACTTTATATATATTATCTACTGGCGGTCGCCAGTAGATATAGTTAGGACCGTGTTTCCATAGGAAATCTCATATATATTATCTACTGGCGGTCGCCAGTAGATAGTTATAGTTAGGACCGTGTTTCCATAGGAAATCCGCAACATTCTATTTGGAATAACTTTGGCGCCGATTGACGAATCCTCGTGAAATTTTGAAAATAGGTGGGGCGCTCCACTCCGGTTGTACCCTGAAAGTCACGGGGGGATTCGTCAAGCGGGGGCTGAGAAAAAAGGGGGGTCCCAAAACTCGTTTTTCCCATGCAATTTTCCATAGGCACCTTTAGTCCAAGGTACAGCCCAAACGGCTGAACAGAATTACTTGAAATTTGGCAGAGAGGTAGTCCTCAGGTCAGGGATGTGCCTTTTGCATATCTGGAGTCAATCTGTTCATTAGTTCCTGAAAAAATTGCAGTTAAAAGTACATACATATCTATAGGCGCGCACCGTGCGCGCACGCTAATGTGCGCGAGCGTAATTCTGATTGGTTGTTACATGTCAGTCAACGTTCGAATCGGTCGAAATCAGGAAGTGTCGGCCGCCATTGTGTTTGTTTTCAGTGCGAGAGTGGAAAAGGAAGGTGGCAAACGTGAAAAGGGGGCAGGGTGGACAGTTCCTGACCCCATAGCCTTGGTCAGGGGGTCACAGGAGGCCCCTTAAGGGCCCCAATTTTTTTTTTTACATTTTTATTAAAAAATCGCGGAGTGTGCGCACCGTGCACGCACGGCACGAACTGCGTAACGTGGGCGCGCGGTGCGCGAAGCTTACCGTGCGCCCACCGCGCGCGCACGGTGAAAAACCTTAAAAAAAAAAATTATATTAATAAATACATAACTTAGCATTTAAAAAAACGTACAAATTCACTGAAAAAACCATAGGTTTCACACACGTTATAGTTAGGAATTAGCATTTAAAAAACCTTGCAAATTCACTTAAAAAACCATAGGTGTCACACATGTTATAGTTAGCTGGACATTTCACTCGTAAAAAAACAATGAAATTTCCTCGTTATAGTTAGTTCAGGCAACTATAACTCACGCGACCGCAATCCACTGCTGATGACGTCAGATATTACATCACTGATGACATATGTGTCTTTCTGTAAAATAAATATTTGCAATATATGTATAGCTAAAGATTAATGGAAGAATAAATGGGTAAATAAGTGTCTAAATCCAGTGATGTAATATCTGACGTCATCAGCAGTGGATTGCGGTCGCGTGAGTTATAGTTGCCTGAACTAACTATAACGGGGGAATTTCATTGGTTTTTTACGAGTGAAATGTCCAGCTAACTATAACATGTGTGACACCTATGGTTTTTTGAGTGAATTTGCAAGGTTTTTTAAATGCTAATTCCGAACTATAACGTGTGTGAAACCTATGGTTTTTTCAGTGAATATATATATATATATATATATATATATATATATATATATATATATATATATATATATATATATTTTAATACCAGGGCGGGTTTTTGCTGAGTTTTGTCCCGTTGTCAGGTGGCGCGTGGTATGCCTGTAACCCAAACCGGCGTGCTTGATAAATTTCCAAGGATAAGTAGACACGCACTCTCAGGGATCCAGTAATCCAACCATGTATTTATTTTCAACCGCTACGCATTTCGACACTCGTGGTGTCTTGATCACACGATCATGCTGCTGTAAACCAACGTGCCTTAGTACACAAAATGATAGACACAGAGTTAGGACTCACATAGTATGTCTTGAGACTTGCGTGATTAACACGGTGGCCATTTTGTAACATTGGAGTACATATATTATGCATGTTATACACAGTGGTACATTCTAATTGCATAATGGATTCTTAATTACAAATCAATGGTTCATTCTGACTATATGTTCTATTTACACGGACTAGTGCCTGTGTTTTTTTTAACCCCTTCAGTGCCCATGACGAGCTGGACTCGTCATGGGCCGCGGTTGCGCTGTGCCCATGACGAGTCCAGCTCGTCATAGACCCCGCCCGCTAATGCAACGGCCGGCACAGGGCGGGGAAAGGGGCGGGCACTGAAGGGGTTAAACAGCAGAAAAAAACGGATTTTATGCGTATGTTATATTTACACGGACTAGTGCCTGTGTTACTCTAAACAGCAGAAAAAAACGGATTTTATGCGTATGCATACAAATACTCAGTGCTTGTCACATTAATGGCTTATAGCAATGATCCCTGATTCATTGTACAATCATTGCACTGCACTAGTGCCAAATTAAGTTTGCTCGCTGTTACCATATACTATATATACATTGTTCTGACCAAGGTACACATTTCATGATAATTATTGCTTAGTCCTGTTCGATTTGCAAGGTGGGATATCCAAATTAACGTGTTTAACGGGCAAATGCGCCTACTACTAGGTCACATCCGTATAGGTGATGACAGATGGGGATCTGGTCATTGAAGACTGCTAATTCTATTCTTTCACCGCCAAGTGGTGATGCATTCAGTGAGTCACTACTTGTTCTGTGCATATATAAGGAAAAGTGATAAAAGGAAAGGAAAAAAGAAACAGAAGAATCGTAATAACTACATTATTTCATCTCATAGTGAAAATAAGTGCAGTAGAGAAATCTCTTATCTTGCAATCGGTGCTGGTGACAGTTTTGACGAGGAAAAGGGTAGGGAGCCTGTGAAGTGATTAATAGGGTGATGGTTCCCTTCCTTTCCTCCTGTAAAATAAACAGATAACAGAACATTAAAATCAGTTCAATATATCCTTTGTACAGGTAAAAACAGTTTTTTACATTGCTGAACAGATCATTAGATCTAAAGGGTATATTCCAGAAAACTTAAATGAAGAACATAGGAAGTCATAAATCCTCATTCTTCGTGCAAATGTGTTGCTAACTCCTCATCGAGGTTATGGTCACCAGGGAATATGGTTTCTAATTCCAATATCCATTTGGATTCTTTTTTTCTAAGTGCTAACTCCCTATTGCCTCCTCTGCTTCCTAGGTTTACCTGTTCGATAGCAAAGAATTGGAGAGATGAGTTTTTTGACTGATGTTTTTCCTGAAAATGTTGTGCAATGGGGTAGTGTATGTCAATGTTGGTAATTGCCCTGAGATGTTCTAGGATAAGTTTCTTGACCATACAGGTAGTACTTCCTACGTATCGGAGTTTGCATGGGCATTCCAGGACATAAATAACGTAACTTGTACTGCATGTGAGGAATTGTGTTATCACTCTATTCTTTTTTGTACCTGGTATTTGGAATTCTTTTACCATTTTGCTTGATCTGCAAGCTTTACAATGCCCACATGGGTAAAAACCTTTGAAATTGTGAGTATTGACCTTTTTGGAATCGGTAATGTCATCTCTGACAAGTATATCCTTAAGACTTTTCCCTCTCCTATAGTTTACCATCGGTCTTTCACTTATACTAGGGCCTATGATGGAATCAGTTTTAAGAATTTTCCAATTTTCTGTAAGGATTTTATGGACTTGTTTTGATTGGCAGTTGAATGTTGTAATCACCCTTGTTGGTGCCGTAACATTGATTTCTTTATGGGTGTATTCCAGGGATTTGGCCCTATCTACGTTGTTAATCTTACTCAGAGCCTTTTTAAGTACCCACTCTGGGTATCCACGTTCCTTGAATCTTTTAAGCATGGTTTTTTGTTCTATGTTGTAAGTTTCCTCTGTACTGCAGTTTCTTCGTGCCCTAAGTAGCTCTCCATAAGGGATACTCCATTTGCGGGGATCAGGATGGCCACTTAGTGCATGAAGAAGACTGTTCCCTGCAGTGGCTTTACGATGTAAACTAGAAGCCAACAAACCATCTTTGACCGTTATTAAAGTGTCAAGGAATTCTACACTTACTCTGTTGATGTTGTGTGTCAGTGTGATGTTATATGGGTTCCTATTTAATCTTGAAACAAAATCCGCGGCCTTCTCTTCACTGCCGTTCCATATCAGGAACAGGTCGTCAATGTACCTCAGCCAAAGTATTATTTGTTCAAAATCTGATTGAAAGGCACTGTCCTCACGGATTTCCTCCTCCCATTTACCTAGGAACAGGTTCGTGAAGCTCGGCGCGAAGCAAGAACCCATTGCAGTACCGCGGGTTTGCCTGTAGAGGTCGCCATTGAACATAAAAATGTTATTCCTGAGGCACATCTTTATCATGTCTGCTATCATCCTAGTGTGTTCTAGGTAGCAAATGTCTCTTTTCCCCAGGAAATGTATGCATGCATCAATACCCTGTCCGTGATCTATAATGGTGTACAAGGAGTTCATGTCCAGTGTAATGAGGATATATTTTTCCTCTCATGTAATGTTTTTGATTTTATTTAAAAAATCTTTGGTATCCTCTATATGGGATGGTAATTGAACAACATGATCTTTAAGAAAATGGTCAACATATTTCGATATGTTTTCATTTACATTACCTACTGATGATACTATTGGCCTACCTGGGGGCACTACTGGATCTTTATGGTTTTTAGGAAGTAGGTATAGTATGGGTAATTTAGGAAAATCCTTCTTCAAAAAGCGATATTCATGCCATGTAATAAGTCCTGATTCCTGCCACTCAGCTAATTTTTCCCAGGTGGTAGTAATACTCATATTGTAAGTACTGGTATTACATTTACAGTAGAAATTTACATCATTCAATTGTTTCAGAGCTTCATCAATATACATTTGTATTCCCCACAATACAATATTCCCTCCTTTGTCAGAAGGTCGTATTACAAGGCTCTTGTCTTGAGCTAAAGATAAAATCAATTGTCTTGAGCTAAAGATAAAATCAATTCTCTTTGTTGGAATGAGAGATTGAAATTTATATTCTTTATTGTTTCTTGTTTGTGCTTGAATTTAGTAAGTTCTTTCGTTACTATTTCGTGGAATGTGTCAATGGAATCATGTGGAAGTATGGGGAGAAAGATTGATTTGGGCTTAAAGTTAGTGCATGCTGCTCTGTCCGTGACAATATCCTCCTGTCTTTCCCACTCATCGAAGGTGACTTCTGTTATATTCCTTAACTCATGCATAGTTTGTAATACATTGACATCTCCTACTGTTAAATTCGGTTGACACATTTCTTCTGATATTTGTGTGTTATTTTCAGGCAATTTACTGTTGTTCAATGTATGCCATTTCTTAAGTTTAAGTTTACGTATGAACTTGAAGATATCCACACGTGTATTGGCATAATTAAATAACTCAGTAGGACAAAATGTTAAGCCTAAACATAGAGTGGTTTTTTCGAGTTGAGTCAGGGAGCATGAGGAGAGATTTATAATGGTTCTATTTACCGTTGTACTATCCATGTTTACCGTGTTTTCTTGTAGCCACCTCTTCTGGTTCCCATTGGCTCTTTGTTTCTTTCTTCTCCTCTGTTTGTGTTTGAGTCACCTTTGCTTTGAGCGCCCCTGCCTCTTCCTCTTCCTCGTCCACGACTCCGTCCCCGCCCTCTTTGTGTCGGTGTTGGTGTTGTTACTGTTCTCTCCGTTTGAAGGCTTGTCCTTAGAACACGAAATTCGTCTAAAAAAGTGGCTGGTTTGGTTATCATTCCAATTTCTGACGATGTGCTAGCTGTATGTACTGAGGTATCTGTATTAGAGTCACTCGCTGGTGTTACATTTGATAGACCTCCTGATGTGCTTGGCGTATTTGATTCATATTCTTGTAAGGGTTGTTGATCATACAAATGGTCGTACTTACGACTATATGTTAGAATGCGACCATTCTCATAATCAATGCAGTCTCTGTGCAGTTTCCTCTGTTTCCGGATTTTAATGTCTTCCTCATGCTTTCTCAGTCTTTCTTTAAGTTCTTCTTTAAATTTAGAAATGTTTTCTTGTTCAGCACTTTTTTGTAAGTCATTTTCGATTTCCTCTAGTTCCTTAATTATTTTCCCCCTTTCCTCCCATGCATACTTGATGAGTATGCATAGCATGTTTCTTGAGCTTGTGGCTGAATTATTTGCCCATTCTTCAAGCATCATGGGGTTCGGTGATTCATGAGACGGGGTAATCTAGATTCGTAATCCACGTGGAACCATAAGTTTTTCCACATAGTCTTGGAGGGAAATGGCTTCCCACCATTTCGATGTCTCTTGTTTTTTAAGTTTCTCATACCGTTTGAGTTTCATGTTCAGTGAACTGTCAAGATCTTTAGTGCGTGACTGGACTGACGGTCCACCTTTCCCTGGTGCTCTTGCAAAAAGGGCTTGTGCTACTTTGCGATGTTCATTCTCGTCTTCCATATTAAGTTTTCTGTTCAGAAAAAGTAGTTTAAAAATTCGTGTCCTCTTATTTCCCACGTTAAATGGTTTAGCAGGAAAGTGCGTGGTACTGATTTAGACCACACTTCCTGGAGCTCTAAATGGTTGGTTTACACTCCCCCGCCTTTAGATGGGCGGTTCCTGATGCCACACGTAATTTAATGAAGCTTGTTTTGAGGGTTTACACAAGGTAATTCAAAGTGCACTTGCGCATAGGCAATGCCGTATTGTTGTAAGAATGTTCTTAAGTGCAACTATTTGCTTTCATATCTTTCCCTTGCTTTTACGCTTATCGCCGGACCTCACTGGGGCAAGTACCCGACCCCCTGGTTTACAGCAGCATGATTGTGTGATCAAGACACCACGAGTGTCGAAACGCGTAGCGGTTGAAAATAAATACATGGTTGGATTACTGGATCCCTGAGAGTGCGTGTCTACTTTACTGGCGTTCGCCAGTAGATAGTTATAGTTAGGAACTATTTTCCATAGGAAATCTGCAA
The DNA here is from genome assembly GCF_964204655.1 of Triturus cristatus. Lineage (NCBI taxonomy): Eukaryota > Metazoa > Chordata > Amphibia > Caudata > Salamandridae > Triturus > Triturus cristatus. The sequence goes on along the minus strand of NC_140586.1, from coordinate 819,171,601 downwards.
CATTCTATTTGGAATAACTTTGGCGCCGATTGACGAATCTTCGCGAAATTTTCAAAACTTTTGGCCAGCTCCGGTCCGCTCCTATCCTGAAAGTCTCGGGATGATTCGTGTAGCGGGGGCCGAGAAAAATGCCCTGGGGACCGCCACCTCCCCGGGGCTCTAAATATGTAAATTGGGGGTCCGTGATGGACCCCTCAGCCCCGGGGACCACAACCCCCGGGGCTTTGAAACAGGTGGGAGGGGGGCCGCGTGGCCCCCCTCCTGGAGCCCTTGATGGTCCTGGGGATCGCCACCCCCAAGGGCTGGCTCCTGCAGTGTCCCGGGGTGCCCACCCCCGGGACACTGCCGTTTGCAATGACAGGGCGGGAGCCTTGCTGCTTTCACCCTGTCATTGCAAACTTCTTTGCTATTTGGAAAAGAGAGCAGGAAACCTGCTCTCTCTTCCAAATAGCAAAGCAGATTGTTTTTCCACATGGGGAGCAGCATGTTAGCTGCTACCCATGTGGAAAAGCAATGCCGGCTCCCGCAGGATGCGGGGAGCTGGCTGGGACCGTGGGGGGATTGGGGACCCCCCACAGTCCCCAACAGAGTGGGCCAGCCCCGAGGGATGGGGTCCCCGGGGCTATTAGTTGCCCGGGAGGGGGACCACATGGCCCCCCTCCCCAAAATGATTTTTTAAATAAAAAATAAAAAAGAACCGGCCCCGGGGGATGAGGTCCCAGGGCAGATTATGGCCTCAGGAGGGGGGCCACGCGAAGCCCTTCCAAATGATTTATTTCTAAAAATCAATTGGGGGCAGGCCCTGGGGGATGGGGTTCCCAGGGCCCAAAAATTTGAAAAAGAAGGGGGGCTACACAGCCCCCTTATAAAAAACTTTAAAAAACGGGATCGCGGACGGAGGCCACGCCTCCTCATTGCACCACTCTGCAAACATGCCCCCTGGCACATTTGCAGAGGGGGAACAAATTCCCCTTGAATACTGGGGGTCCCTGGGGGCCAACTAGCCCACCAGGAACCTGAACACATGTTGAAAGGTTATACTAGTGTATGATGAGGTGTATCAGATTGTCACGTGGATGATGTCATCAGTGATGTCATCAGTGATGTCATTTGAGATGTCATTTGAGATGTCATCAGTGATGTCATCAATGATGTCACTTACTGTGTCATGAATGATGTAATATGTGACATCATCAGCAGTGGATTGCGGGCGCGCGAGTTATACTTAGTAGAACTAACTATAACGGAGGAATTTCAATGGTTTTATACGAGTGAAATGTCCTGCTAACTATAACATCCCTGAAACCTATGGTTTTTTCAGTGAATTTCTAAGGTTTTTTAAATGCTAATTCCTAACTATAACATGTCTGAAACCTATGGTTTTTTCAATGAATATATATATATATATACATACACATTCACCTACATACAAAATATGATTTCAACATTTTAAGCAAATACTGCTGTGTAATGAATTAAAGTGACCGGCAAGCTGCAGTGTCTGTTTTTCTCTGTCAGCTTCTGGCACACTTAGCAGTTGTTGTGGTGGGCCAGAAGGTGGGGCCAGGACAAATACCACTCCCCATTTGGAACCCTTCCAGAGATGCTAGTGCACGGGATACAGCTGTGCGGTAGGGTCATGTGTAGCAGCTCAGTGCAGAGGCACCACAGAGAAGAGTCACAGCAGCACAAGGACACCGTGGCAGACACACTTTCTGACCAAGAAGTTTGAACAGCCCCCTTCCAACCACTCACCCACAGGGTACAGCGTGCTTATCTGTGTGTGTAAGCGCTTGAGCGCTACACAGGAGTAGTAGTAAGCAGTGTACTAATGGCACCACACAACACCCTTCCCACACAGGCCACGTTGCACTCACACACTCTCCGCACATCTTTATAGCGTAAACTTGCCATGCTGCTGTTCAGTCTCAGTACAGTGAAGTGGGTGGATGTCTCTGGCAAGGGGCGTTGCGCCTATCGATGCCATCCATGTGTACTCTTGGCAGTTCACTGTAGTGTCTAAGGTTTGACTTAGGAGATGATGGTATGGGTATATCTGCTTAGAGGAACAGTAGAAGTGCAGTTGTATCCAGCCAGTGGAATAGCTGTTGAATTTGGTCCCTAGTCTGAGAGCTGTTTGCGCACCTACGTGGAACCTAATTGTGCAAATAATCTATTTATCAAGTGGAGATTCATGGTTTATATTCACAAAAAGCGACTGCAAATGGGGTTATCTGCGTATAAGAAGTCACCGAACACCCAGAAGCTTCTGTTTGTGGGTCAGGGGCATAGCACAGGCCCCTGCAGCCCCAGTGGTGCAGTGAAGGGGGGAACTCTTCATGGGTCCCCGAACCCTTCAGAAGGGCCCCATTCCGCCCTAGGCCAATGAACAACTGTGAGATATTTTACGTCACGCCACCGTTGTGTGCCAATTTTCGTTCCCACCAGTGCTGTCTTAACGCATGGGCACGCTGGACAGTTGCCCGGGGGCCCCACGAGCATTGGGGCCCCAAGCAGACCAGAAGTTAACACTAATTTTCCGTTAAACATTTTTATTCCTGTGAGTGGTTGAGTAGGCAGGGCCCAGTGCACTGCTTTGCCGAGGGGTCTATAATGCTGTACCCATCTCCTGAGGGCATTTTCCATGCCAGTTTCTTGGAAATACAACTACGCAACTTTCCATCTGTAATCCTTGTGCGCCCACTCCCGCGCCCTGGGCGGTGCGACCATCTAGTGCACACCCTTTTCATGATTACACTGAGAGCTGCCAGGAGACATGACTACATAGTGTGCTGTGTAAAGCTTTCATAACACACTATATCCCTGAGTAGCATTAATGACCTTTCCATGCCCCTGCCAACTCCCCAGACGGCGATTACCAGCATTTTCCACCAGTGAGGTGGGGCACCTGGCCCTTGAGGTGGTTGTTGGTCGAGTGGCTGGTGCTGCAGTAACCAGCAGAAAGCTGGCCCCATAAAAGCTGAATAGCTACTTCTGGCAGCAGGCCTAGAGAACCAGCACCCAATAATATATATACAGACCGCCCGGACAGACATACAGAATCATTCTTTCTGCAGGTGGTAGGTGCTTGGTGGCAGAGTGGGTGGCAACCTGTGCCCTCACAAGGAGGTGTTTTAAACAGTGTGAGGGAAAGAGTGTGATTTGATGCATGCATGTGTCTGATGGGTAATAAGCAGATGAAAATCACAATGACGCCAAAGGAAGTGATGTCATAATAAGTAATAGTGTTCCCTTATAATATTCCTCACTTATAAATGGAGCTGGCCTATTTTACAAAAACAACATATTTCCCACCTTCCAATGTGTGATGGAGCTCAGAAATGTCTGAAGTGGGCACTGTTTTTAAACAAACGTGTGGAATGCTGGATTACTTGTTAAACTGCATTTAGAGAGTAAACAAAATGTGCTTGTTTTTTTTATTGCTGCTCATGCTTATTTGCTTTCTGGTGGGTTTCTTTTTCCAGTTTCAAAGCACGAAAGCTCCGTACATTTGCAGTTATTTAGGCAAAGAAGGGGCAGTAGATGAAGTTCCTTGTTACTTCTCAGATGGAACATTCAAAGAGTGCGCCTCTCTCACAAATAAAGGGGGTGCCCCTTATCAGGGAAAAGGCGGTGGCCAGGTCTCTCTCTCTCTCTCTCCACACGCACACACACACACACACACATACACACACACTCACACAATCACAAACACACACGCATGCAGACAGACACACGCAGGCACGCAATCACACACACACATACGCATGCACACAGACACACACACACACTGACTCTCCACGCATACATACACACACACATATATCCTCGCATACACACACACTCAACACACACACTCTCTCCTCGCACACACACACGCCGGCGCACACACACATTTGTATATGCCAGCAGCTGCAGTACTGGAGAACAAGTGATACCTGGTGCCTCCTTCCGCCTCAGGTAAGTAAGTGCAAGTGGGACCCTTCTTTAAAACAGTGAGGGGACTCCGCCCACCCCGACGAAATAATCAGCATTTAATCTAATTCAGCCAAATTAGAAAGTGTATGTAGTCGTTTTCTTTCCAATTTTCCTTCCAGTTTTTCTATGCTCTGCGTGCACACTACGCATGATGCATGGTAAGATCACTAAGGGGCAGATTTACAAGCCCCTTGCGTCACTTTTGCACCGTCGTTGCGTCACTTTTGTGATGCAGCGGTAGCGTAAAAGTTGCGGCCCATTTACAGCGTGACGCATCTAGGGAGATGTGTCACGTTGTGAAGCCCTGCGCCACTTTAAACCTGCGTCAGATTTAATGTATGCAGGGTGGGCGTTCCGTTGCAGGAAGCCTCGTAAAAGTGACACAGTGAAATCTACAAGATTTAACTGAGTCACTTTTACGTCCATGCTGCGCCAAAACCCTGCGCCTGCTTGAAGCAGGCGTAAGGAGTGACGCAGCATGTGAGGCATAGGGCGCCCCTGAGCATTGCTGGAGTTGCGTCGTGCTTACGACACAACTCCAGTAATGCGTGACTTTTCCGTCAACAGATGCGTCAGAATTTCTGACGCATCTGTCAATCCTTGCGCCATGGTACATCGTATTCTAAATACGGCGCATCCATGGTGACGCAAGGATTTGGCACGTTGGCGCAGGGAAAGTGACGCATCTCTACAGATGCGTCACTTTATTGTAAATCTGCCCCTAAGTCTCGCGTTACAATGCAGTCAGAAATACTGCAGTCCTGCTGCTGCCCAAAGCTGGTATTCAGAGTGCTGCAATAATACAGCACACCCCTGTTTTCCAACATACATATTTGCAAAGTAACACCTATCGAAATTTGAACAGTGAAAATTGGAGAAATATTTGTGGAAATTTGATGTGATACCTCTGGCTTAGAGTGATGTTGTAAAATTCACCCGGGTGAAAGACTGGAAGGGGCAGAAACAGATTTGCCGTACAGTGAGATTTCTGCCCATTATCCAACTGGAGTGTAATGGCAGCCCAAGAGTTCTCTTCAAAGTACCGGTTGTGCGGAACCATATTCTTAGCATTAAAAACGGATATACACTCAACATAAATTGGCTCAAACATCCTGAATTACATGTAAATTTAGAAAATCCAGAACATTTATAACAGGAAGTTGGCAAGTTTTCCCAAGGAATGTGCAAAGGAAACAAAAACGTTGTATCTTTGAGGACCTCTAAATGAGGTTGAATAAAAACTTTGTTTTAGAGCACAGAAAAACTGAACATCAGATGGGGTTTAATAAAATGTCCGTCTACATGGTATGAATGAGTGCCTGGGCTATTGCTGCTTTTTTTGCTTCCCCTTGTGCGAGATGTCTCCTGGGCCTGTTGTGTCACATTTCTCTCTTCAGAGGCTGCCTGCCCTCCCTGCACATACTGCTTTCCCAGGCAAGAACGGTTTGGTTAAAACTTTTCTGAGCCCATCCCTGGAGTAGCCAGGGAGATCAGCAAATCAATTCTAAACCTTTAATTTGAATGCATTTTGTTGGATAGTTGGCAGGATATATTTTTCTTTGCCGTGAGACGCATGCCTCAAGGTTCGCTTCAATGGTCCACTACAGCCCGCTGGATCTGAACTGGTTCATGGCAGGTTAGGGCTTGAAGGAGGGCATGCTATTCTTTGAGGTCTGCAATAAAGACCCAGATCTATCTTGGTTTCTTCCCTACTTCATCCTTTGACATTAAAGCCAGCACCTGATTCAGTGTTACCTTCGTTTTTATTTCCTAAATGTATTTTTTGCTCTGCCTGCTGCTCCGCTTTGAAGAGGCTGATACTGTGATTGTGTATCTGTGGATCTTATCCAAAGATGTACTTCTGTCAAGCTTAGCTTAGAGCTGTGAAAACATGATTTGCCAATTCACCCTCAAACCAACCAGTGATCTAGCGCAAAAGCTAGATTTATCCGGAGGGGGTAGACCTTCAAGGAGTGCTAACTCTCTCCTGAAACCACAGATTTTTCGCAAAAAGAGAACGTGTCACCGTGCTTTCTCTGGCTCTGCACCGAAGATCTGGAACTCTCTCCCACCAGAAATACGTAGAATCTCCTGCAAGGTTGCTTTAAAATTGGAAGTAAAAAGACTCCTAATGAACAAGTTCTTACCTTAAAAGGGTTTGGGATTGTCTGCTCTAATGCATTAGACTTACACCTTTAAGCCCTGCGCTGGGTGCTATTCTTCTTTTACTAATCATTTGCTCCCCTCCTAGCTCACTATGTACCAGTTATTGTCTTATTTTTTGTTTACCCCTTTTGTTTTTAACTGTTTTGGTGGTATTCCTATTTGATATATGCTTTGTTTGATATTCCTATTCAATGCTTGTACTGCAATTATTACCTTCCTTTCCCTCCAATTGTAAAGCGCTCTGATATCCTTTGGGATCATGTTCGCACTCTATAAAACGGTGATAAGTCTATTCTCCAACTGTAATAAGTAAATAGAAAGTCACTTCCCCAGATTGCACTCATGTTTCTTGAGTAGGAGCAGCAGGTGCGCACGATTGAGTGGGCGGTCTTGAATCGCAGTGCAGCACGGAGAGCCATCACCCGTACTGCCGCCGGTTCTTCAGTTTCTTGGATTGCCCCCATTGCCTCGGATAGCCACAGCACACAGCTTCTTCTTCTGCACACTACTGCCACAACTGAAGCCGCAACTCAAGCTTGTGACCTGCCCTCGGTGGGTCAGCTGAGAGCGGCAACGGATCCTGGAGCGGCGCAGCTCAGCGCTGAAAAGAGGAGGCTGCCACTGTTCTGTTTCTTTGCTGCCACTGCCGGAGTCAGTGGAGTCAGTGGGGTCAAGCGCCACAACCAAGCGCCCAGGAGATGACAAAATTCGAACCTCTCCCGTGCCTACAGCCGGAGTTCAGCGCGAGACACACCCGGGAGAGGCAGCCAGCAGTGTCACCACAGACACGAAGAGGCTGCCATTGTTGTTTAGTTTTTTGTTTTTTGGTTCTTTGCCGCTACCGCCGGAGTCAGTGGGGTCAAGCGCCACAACTAAGCGCCCGGGAGCCCAGGAGACTACAAATCCCAGCATGCATCAGCTGTTAGCTTGCATCAGTTGTTAGCTCCGGGAGGCGCTTAAAACAGGAACAGGGGTCTGCGCCCGTCGGAGGCCGGGCAGGGCCACACCATTGATCAGAGCCTCTGGAGATTCGCTGTGGAATTATTTTGAAAAGGTACTGTTGCAAAGACGCTTTGACTCCTCCAGGAGATTACCGCCTTCTCGGATCTATTGTGCTAATTTTATAATGAGTAAAAAGTTTACATCAGGGCAGGGGGTTGTTGGGACTTTGGATGCCTTCCTTACAAGGGCCGAATCTGTTTTAACACACGAGATTGAATTAGCAGAAAGGAAGTTGTTCCTGGACCCCCAGAGTACACTTTAATACGAGATGCCCCCTCCACCACCTTGCCCTCTAATAGTGTGGAGGAAACCGAGGAGGTTTAACTCCCTGTCATTGGCCTAGACACTACGACCCCAGCCCCAGCCACAGTGGTAGTGGCAGTTCCAATAATTAATGATACTGCACATAGGTCCCCAGTTACAACAAGGGGCCAGAAGGCTAAGGCTAAGTCTATGCAGGGTCATTCTCTCGCGCCTCCATCAAAAAAAGAAAAGGGCAGAGTAGCTACAAATCAGCTAATTCTACGCTGAAATCCATGTTAAAATCTGCTGGTGGGAAACCCTGTGATCCCAATAGCGATCACACTCAAGTTAATACATCAGCCCTGAGCGAGGACTCGATTGTGGAAAAACCCAAGTAACTTGATGCAAGGAGATTTTGTACGTAAGATTGAATTAATTTTATCTACCCTCTTGGAACCTGTAATTCTAAACCTCAATAACATCGAAGCAAGACTAGTTAATTTTGAAAAATCTATATTAACTCCCCTGCAATTGCCAATGGTGAGCCGGGGGGGAGTGAGGGCCCCTTATCTGTTTCTCAACCAGGGGGTAATGGCCCTGGTATAATGCGTCCTGTAGGCACTGATTCTGGTAACCTTGAGAACGGAAGAGTATCCCCCACACCGCTCACAGGAGGGGTATCACAGAGCCAGGTCATATCCTGGCAGGAACCTTCTGACAGCAGAATAAGCAGGGATAACCGTCCTCAAATGGGGAGAGGGCTGCCCCCTAATACATTAAAGAGAAAGTCCCCTGCTCGCGAGGATGTCCGCAGGCCAACAAGCAACCTACATTTGCCCCCTGATGCAACACCTTACACTGTGGTGTTGGCAAACGTCCTCATGTTGCCGGACGGTAACAATGAGCATTGGTCAACCCTGCGGAACAAATCCCTCCACTTTCTCAGTACTAGGACTGGGATTAACTCTAACCTCCTATATTCAGAATATAAGATGGCACGCAGAATTGGCTGGGTGGGCCAGTCCAGGAAGTCATTGAAAGGGGATTGTATTGTTTTCTCCTTTAGGTCCCCAGACTTTGTACATCTAATATGGAACAGGGCGGGAAAAGCGGCACTTAGAACAGATGAGCCAGCCATATTACTCTTGGGGTTCTTTTACCCGCCGTCTTACCGTCGCCCATCTACTCACCCATGGCACACATCTAGAGAGACGGAGTATACACATGGTTGCCAGTCAATGTATACAGTTCCAACTAGTAATCGTTATGACACCTTTAACACTATGGATGATATTGACTGACCACTAACTGTGAGTAACCATTGTGGTGCCACTGACGGTCTAAAAAGACAGCAGGGAGATAGGGTGTAAACATTTAATGCATCTCACTGGAAGAGCCAACCCCCAACCTGCCATCGGAACACAAGGTGGATGAAGTTCAGGTAAAGGGCAATTGGCCTCTCTACGGAGATCAGAATCCACCTAGGTTAGATCACCCCCAAAGGGCGCAATTTTCTTTATCAGCCTTGAAACAGAGCAGCAGAGAAGAGGTGAAGCCATTAGACCTACAGACACTGGGGTAGCCAGCATTTTTAACTCTAACAAAATTACTGTCTGTAGCATCGTATCCTGGAATATAGCAAGTTTACGAGCCAAGTTTAGCAATCCTCAGTGGTTAGGATACATTCTAAAACATGAAATTATTTGTTTGCAAGAAACTTGGTTGAAGGATTCCATACATATGAACGGTTGTAGAACTTTTAACATCCAAGCGATAGGAGGTCTGCTTGGCAGAGCCAAAGGTGGGCTTTGTATATATGTCTCTAACCAGTTAAATTTTGTTAATATAAAATCAAAGTCCGATTCTCCCTTTTATCAAGTACTAATGTTGTATTTAACTCCTTCACATCCTATGATTTTGTGTAATTTTTATAATAATATTCCACTTGACAGCGTTCCCAGGGTGACCGACTCACTGTATAAAAAATTAAGAATTGCGTGTAATACAAAGGGCCCTGAGAACATGCTCATTCTGTGTGGGGATTTTAATTGCGCTTTGTGCACACATGAGGATGATAGGATATGTGGCTTTAATATGGACGAAGGCACCCATGGCACTCATTTCTGTCATTCTAGTGTAGGAGAACTCTTTAATGAATTGATGTTCACCCTAGATTTAGGTTTTGGTAACGACCTATGCACTAGACCTACACGGATGTCGCAGACTTTTAATGGTAGAGGCTTAGTTCAACAATTGATTATATTTTGGTGTCAAACATGTGTGCCTCCAGTTTACCCACTTTTTCAGTAGACACGAATTCAGTGAGCGATCACTATCCCTTATGTATTACGGTTAAACTACCCGCGAGTAGTCAGAGAAGTGATAAGCCGATGATAGACGAGGCTTTAGCTAATTTAAGACTTGAAAAAGTTAATGGGTATGCTTTGCGACGGAACATGATGGACCCTGAAACAGTTAATAAACTACTAATTACAAGGTGTAGATCTGCTTTCGACACTTGCCTGAATGATTTAGCTTCCCCTGAGAATATTCTATCTGCCTTCCAAGATGTAGCAGCCGCGGTTAGGGATGTCATGTTCAAACTAGGTGGGAAAAAGCAAGCCCCCCAGAGGTGGTTTGATCAAGCAGGCACTCGTGCACATTCGCAACTGAAACATGAGCTCCATAACATCCCTAGGAACATCATTAAAGTTAGAGAAGCCAGAAAGAATTACAATTCAGCGCTTTTAGAGAGGAAGAATGCCCTTAGGAAAGAATCTTGGGAGCGGCTTACCTTGGCTGCACAAACAAAAGATAGCGCCGCTTTTTGGAAGGCTGTTAAAACACCCTTCCTGACCCTGGCGGATGGCCCTACTGTGGAGGTAGCGATCACCGAGAAACAATGGATTGAACACTTAAAGATATATAATGGTCCCTGTCCCGCTGATAATAATGATATTGATAGCATAGGTACACTCAACATATGCTTTAGTATTAGTGAAGTAAGTAGGGCACTTTCGCTAAGTGCAGGGGGGAAAGCCTCCGGCCCTGATGGAGTACCCGTGGACTTGTACAAGTCGAACACTACTCTATGGGTCCCCATCATCACACAAATAATCAACGCTAGCTGTAAGACTGCTTTCCCGTTAACTTGGGTGGAATCCACCATTGTCCCTATATTTAAGAAGATGGACCGTCAGGATCCGACTTGCTACAGGCCCATCTCCTTACTGGATTCTATGGCCAAGGTTGCAGGGCGTATCGTTCTGGAACGCCTGCAGCTTTGGGCAGAGGAAAATCAAGTTCTATCTGATATACAATATGGTTTTCGCGAAGGACTAGGGACTGTGGAGCAAAGTTTAAATCTAGCGATCCTTATGGGAAAGTATGTCAGGGTCAAAAAGGGAAACCTTTATTTAGTTTTTATCAACCTCACCGTGGCCTTCGACTGCGTGAGGCACTCAAAGCTTTGGGATATTTTGGAAATACTGGGGGCTGACAAAAACATCATCTACTTTATTCGTCGCCTTTACCAAGGTGCGAAATCATGCGTTCGTTTTGGCTTAGGAGGAGAGCGTACTGCCACCTTCCCTATTGGAAGGGGGGTTAGGCAAGGTTGTGTCCTAGCCCCCTTCCTTTTTAATCTGTACATTAACGGGTTGGGGCAGGCCCTCCTTAAAGATACACATACAAATTAAGGTAACAGTTCCTAAAGAAATATATATGCCAGTATGGTCTACTAAGCAGGGAAGAAAAAGGGGAGGGGAAATGACAAGTTGTCTCAGATGAGGTTCGCAAGTGGTAATGTGGTGGAGACTAGAGACTCCTGGATGGTACTAGAAGTGCCCTCACACACCCTTGCGGGTGCAAAGCATCATCATCGGGCTGTGCTCCTCGTGGGGGTGGCGCTGCAGTCCCTCACGGGCCCTAAAAGGGCTCTCTATCGGAGATCTTTTGGTGGAGTCGCCGTAGTTGTGCGTGTGGGTGTGTGGGGAGGGGGGGTGTGTGGTGGTGAAAGCTAAAAAGACCTAATGGTGCCCTAACTATTTATTGGTGGGCCCAGGAGGTCTACTAAAAATTAACGGGGATTGATGTTATATAAACATACAGAGTGGGGAAAGACGGTAAATACGTCCCACTACTCTCGACCCGTAAGAGTGAGGGTTTAAAGTGAGAGAGAGGGGGTACAAGTGGTGGTCAACATGTTTCGCGCTGTTGCCGGTCCCTAATGGATCCTAGCGCTTCGTCAGGACCGAGGTGGTGATTACAAAGTAAGGGATGGGATTCAGAAAAAAGAGGGGGAGTATTCTGTAATCCCAGAGACACACAAAAAAGGATAGTTGAAGGATCACGGGTTATTCGTGTCCTAGACGTCGAACCCGCAAGAAGTCAGGGTCCAAGCTGTACCGGATCGCCGGCGACTCTGGAGGCACCTTAGGTTATCGCCGCGATTTCCCGGGGCAGATCTGTAGCCCCCGCCCCAGTTTGTCAAGATCCGGTACAGCTTGGACCCTGACTTCTTGCGGGTTCGACGTCTAGGACACGAATAACCCGTGATCCTTCAACTATCCTTTTTTGTGTGTCTCTAGGATTACAGAATACTCCCCCTCTTTTTTCTGAATCCCATCCCTTACTTTGTAATCACCACCTCGGTCCTGACGAAGCGCTAGGATCCATTAGGGACCGGCAACAGCGCGAAACATGTTGACCACCACTTGTACCCCCTCTCTCTCACTTTAAACCCTCACTCTTACGGGTCGAGAGTAGTGGGACGTATTTACCGTCTTTCCCCACTCTGTATGTTTATATAACATCAATCCCCGTTAATTTTTAGTAGACCTCCTGGGCCCACCAATAAATAGTTAGGGCACCATTAGGTCTTTTTAGCTTTCACCACCACACACCCCCCCTCCCCACACACCCACACGCACAACTACGGCGACTCCACCAAAAGATCTCCGATAGAGAGCCCTTTTAGGGCCCGTGAGGGACTGCAGCGCCACCCCCACGAGGAGCACAGCCCGATGATGATGCTTTGCACCCGCAAGGGTGTGTGAGGGCACTTCTAGTACCATCCAGGAGTCTCTAGTCTCCACCACATTACCACTTGCGAACCTCATCTGAGACAACTTGTCATTTCCCCTCCCCTTTTTCTTCCCTGCTTAGTAGACCATACTGGCATATATATTTCTTTAGGAACTGTTACCTTAATTTGTATGTGGATTGATTTCAGGAGCACCGGTACAGGACCTTCTCCCTCTCCTACTTATCCCGCTCCTTGTCCCCCCATTCTCTTTACAGTGTGTATACCTCCTTAAAGATACCCAAGATTTCCACCAAGTTGGCAATCGACCTATTCCAGCATTACTTTACGCGGATGACGTTGTAATCATGTCCCGCACCCAGATTGGCCTACAAAAGACCCTAAATAACGTTTTTAACTACATGAAGGAGCTGGATTTTAGGATTAACATCTCCAAATCTCTTGTAATGAGATGTGGCCACGGGATTAAGAAACGCTGGGACATCTTTGTGTCGATAGCATTAACTAACAGTTTTTCTTACCTAGGTATCTTATTCAGCCACAACGATACTTGGGCCCAAGCTGTTGCAGCAAAAAAGCTGGCTCTAATTACAACAACATCTGCTCTAACAAGCTTTGCAAAAACATTAGGCCGTAAACCACCCTTGGAACTCCTAAAAATGTATAAAACCAAGTGTGTTGCAACTGCTATCTATGGGGCCGGGATTCGGGGTTTTGCCAACACAAACTCTATACAATTAGTGGAGAATTATTATATTAAATATATTTTGTCAGCACCCCCACCTACCTTTGCCATGCCGAGCCGGGCCTGTCTCACATATCAGATCTTATAAAAATGGAACCAATCCTTCTCTGGCACAGGATTTGGTCAAGAGATGAGACTAAACTTAACAGGGACCTACTACAAGATAGTCTGAGGATGGAAGGTGTGTTAAGGATACCGTGGTTCAAGTTTATTCAAGAGCTTGTAAAAGACATGGGTAACCCGGAATACTTCACTAACCCCAGTTCTATTGCCTTGATCTCCAGGAAAAACCTTAGAAAGGAGGTCCTTTCTTTCCTGGAAAGTAAAAGGCTATCTGGAGAAATTAATAAGCCTAGGGTTTTGACACATCAGATGGTCCTCACATCCTATGGTCTGCAGCCATATTAGTTTACGTGCCAGCCGTTTTTGACAGGTTTTTATTATTTAGATTCAGACTGGGGACAATACACAGATTTGTTTCTTTCCCCATGACAAATAATTGGGCAAACGAGTGACCATCATTCCCATGCGATAACCTGCCGTCCCAAACATCAATGCACTTGGTTTTATTTTGTAAATTTTATACGGAGGCAAGAAAGTTCTGGTTGTTTCCGATCCTACAGAACTGCGGCTTGAGACAATGTCGCCCCGCTTTTATTAGGCTCCAGCTTCTAGAAAATGAACACGTCGCCTGGAGGTTATCCATATTCTTTAAAAAAATGATTCATCAGAGAAAGAGCATTGTCATTTAGGATTCTGAAGGAGGCCTTTTTAAAATACTCTTTTTATAAACTCTGACTTGTTTTAACTTGTGTAAATATTCATTAAATGTATTTTAACATGGAATTTCTATATGTGCAAATTGGTACTTTTAAAAAAAACCTATTGATGATAATCTTTGTTTCTAATATGGTTACTATTTGCTTTTTATGCTTGTTATACCACAATCCAAATAAAGCTTTGTTTGTTGTTGTTGTTGTGAGTAGGGCCCAGGACATACTCTGGCAAGTACCACGTCTTTCCTTGCACCCACATTTGAGCTCTAGCAGTAATGTACCTAGTGATGGGTGCAATGCTTGATTTAATCACAGCCACTTGCGATTGCTCTGGATTGCATTCCAGTCTACCTTTTTTTGCCCACTGTGTCACACTAGACAGAGACCACCCATATGCCTTGGCTCAGCACCAAGGGAGCACTGCCAGGCCAAGTCCTCTCTAGACAGAAGCACAAGGAACCCTAGACTGGTTCTGGCTATTTGGGGCTCGTCAGTGAAGTGCAGCTGGAGTCTTATGGCACAGTGAGGAAGGGGCCCACATCTGGGCAGACCCATCATACTACATGATGCACTGATTGTACTGCAACTGGATTGGCAGTTCAGGCTGGGCTGTTCCTACAATTTGTGTGTGGGTTTTATGTATATGTAGTAAGTGTGGTACATTTCTAATAATGTGAAAAAGGCTACAGCTGCACAATGACATAATTCCAGGGGCCTTGGATGCTGCATGTCAATCCCAAGAACAAAAAACAACAGTTTCAATAAAAAGAATAATGCATCTAAACAGGACTTGTTCCACCATATACTTAATTTAGTCCAAAGTGTTGGCTGACATCTGTGCTGTCATGGGCATGTAGTGCAACATGACCTTGTGTTGCAGCCGGGCATATTACAGTTCAGTCCGCTTCATCAGGCTGGCTCTTCTGCTGCTCAAACACCATGCTGCACTCCATTGGATGCGGAGTGGTCCTCCAACGTATACTGCTTGGGTACAGACTCAGAGGTTCCATGAGTGGAGGAGGCATTGGTAGGATCTAGCCAATCCCTTGTCAGGACTTAAGAACATTTGAGGCACCAACAGAGAAGACTATTTTTCCCGGATTCTACTTGGTTTGGTCTCCTCTGTAGAGAATGCTGCTCTACGGGACTTTGGAGGCTAATAATCTATGCCTACACCGGTTATTGGTACTTTGGTGCATGCCTTTAGACTATGCATGTGCACGAGAGGTTGTTTGAGTGCACCTTTTATGCTTTACTCTTATGAATTGCTTTATATTGTACCCCTAGCTGTTATAATTCCTTTTTGTGCCATTAGGGAGTAGTGGGAGAGGGACAGTGGGTCTATATATTGTTGTGGGGACTGAATGTTTTTTTTTCCACCTGTCCACAAGATTTATTCCAGTTTTGGTTATTGGTTGGCTTAATTAAAGTGTTGTTTTAATAGTGTGATTCTATACAGCTTCAACTACTATGACCATACTTACTTAGGTGATAATACAAATTTCAAACTATATGGCCAGCTATATGGTTTTCCATGCTGCGGCATGGACAGGATGTCTTGCCTTGTGTTGATCTTTAGAATCACATAAGTAATGTGGTTTTATTTTAAAGGAACTGAGTGTCAGAAAATGCTAATTTTGCTCTTTGGATCCAAAGGGGGCAATGCACTCTTCTACCCCTCACCACATCCACCATCATCTCCACACAGTAAGAAGATGTGGTCTATTAGTAACAAGCAATGCCAAAGCCAGTAGATGGCAGCTTTGGGACCTACTGGCTTTCCCAATGTTGTTTGCGTTGGGATTTTTCCCCGGATGCTGTACAGCATCATCAAAATAACAAAATAAATAAATGGAAATTATTCAATGACATGACTGTCCTTGCCAGTTGCCTGCTTGATGATGTATGCATATGCCTGTATCAGAAAGCATGCACATGCCAGTGGAACGGCGCAGGCGTCATTTGCTGTAATGTTATATTTACCAAGCCAAGATGGTGGATGCCTCTTAAAACTGTATAGTAAAGACATTTCGAGCATAAAAACACATATTTAAAACAAAGAACTGTAGGAATGGGGGTAACCGAGGAGTGAATGGGAGAGCAGGTGGGGATGAGGAGGGTAACAGCATCACACAAAGGAGAGAGCAATCCCGGGACTCAGAGAGAAGTACACACACGGAGAAAAGAATACAGAGCGCATGGGGAGAAGCACACAAAGCAGCTAGAAACACACTAAAATGACAGCAACGCTCAGAGTGGGGTAGAAGAACATGAGGATGATGACAACACAGTGTGAAAGGGGAAAAACACATGTGAGAGAAATACAGGAGCGCAGGGATATTTCGGGAAAGCACACAAGGGAGAAAAGGAGAGAGCTAGAAAACACATGCATTCTCATGGAGTGCTTAAACAAAAATAAGAAAGTTGCCCAAAATAACCAATGTAAAGACAGAAGCCAGTAAGAAAGATGGTGGAGTTTATGCTCCAGGAGAAAGACAAACACAAGATGGACAAATAAGGACAAAGAGAGATATTGAATAAGAATTGCGCTAGTGAGAGTGGCACTAAAGCCAACCAATGGTAAGCAACAGGCAGGCTGTAAACCCACTGTGAGATCTTGGTAAACCTGCAATAGGTATTTTGCAACCAGTCGCTTTGCACTCTGGTAGCCTCGACCTAAAAAATGACAAGGGGAAGAGGATCAGAGAGAAAACAGAGACTCTGCTGGTCACCACCCACCATTCCGCTGCATTGTGATTGCAAGATGGCTATGCCCTCATTTGAGTGGGTGGCATGGCTACATGCAAATGAATCCTTTGCACCCATGCCAAATTAAAGATGTGTGGGCAGAAGGAGGGAGGCAGTCAGGAGGTAGACTGAGAGTGCGCCACATCAAAGTTGTGCACTGATGGTGTGCCACAAAGAGGTGGTGCATAGTCAGTGTGCCCCCTTGGGGAACTCATCAAACCTGAGGCCGGGTAGCCGCCTTCAGTGTAAGGTGGACTGGCAACTTCAACCAGCCGGCCTGCCTTTCACTAATGCACTTTTCAGAGTGGAGGCACGAGTTTGCGCTTGCTTTCTGAACACTCCATGCACTGTAATAGGGTTGTATGACTGAAGCACACATGCCTAAACCACATGTGGCTTAAGAATGCAGTCACTACCGTGACTGCGTGGTTACCACGTGATCTTTTAGCATGCAAGTTAATACAATGACTTGCCTTAGGGGGGCGCTGGATGTTAGAATAATATAATTTACTGTTTCAACTCCAGTTGGAGTATCAGTAGAGAAGGTACTGCATTTAAAACCAACACCAGTTCAACACTGCGTTCCCTAAAGCAAGTCGTTGCACCGGCTTGTGTGCTAACGGACTGCGTGGTAAAGATGCGTTCGACGTAGTGCCCGCGTTTTAAAGGCACTACATGGTCTAGACTGCGTGGTAAAGGGTGTTCCCCTGTAATAGGGCGCTCTGTCACAGTCTGTGCCAGTTGACCACATCTATGGGTGCGCAATGGCGCAGAGAGGCGTAGAGCACCCTAACAGTAATGTAGGTCGAGGTGGCGCAGAGAGATGTTCCATGGGAGGAACGCAAGCGTGCGGCTCTAACAGGTCCGCAAGTGGCCTTCAAAGCATCCAAAACTAATCTGGCTTCTGATTGGTAAAGACAACAAGGATAAGGCTTGTCATGAAGGTTCCCACGCTGTGTTATGTTTTCTCAGAAATATTGATGTAGCTCACATTCTGCCCTTAGGATGGCCTCGCAGCGCCACTAGCGCCCGGCTTCTCACCCTGATTTCCTAGATTCCTGCACAGACTGGAGTGTGGTTGAGTTTGAGACCTCTACGGTCAGTAGTGCATTTGGAGCTCAGGTTTTGTCTTCAGACGGTTAATGCTTAATACCTAGGCAGATATGTTATGCTTTGAAAAGACAGATTAGAATAGCGTTGTGACGTTTAATGGGTGTTGCTGTAGGCTTGAGTTCTTGCCATAAGTGTTTAGTTGCTGTCTGGGTGATTGACTGTCCCTTTGCGGGACATGAGGAAATGAATTGACTATATACGTCACTGTCAAGGGACGCAGACATTGTTTTCTGTGTTTTTGTCTGACCTATGTCATCCTACACATTGAAGTAAAGAAGGATTGGGGCTTTGCCTTTGTGTCTTTATTTTTTTTCTTTGTGATCTTTTCCAGCCTGAGTTATAGCACTTGGTGTTTGTGTGACATGGGGAGGGTCCTGACCCCTGGGCAGGTCACCGATAACCCATCACTACCAATTGGAACTGGGAGAAAGTGGATGGCATGACGGAGAACACAGTGACCTTTCCCCTCAAGAGATTTGACTTGGTCTGCAAACTGAAAAGTAGATGTTTGGTAATAAGGCCGGGTGAGGCGCTTCAGCCAGGTTCCCCTGGAGACAGGTTGCATTAATTACAAGGAAAGAATGCACAGGGCTCTTCAAGGAATGGCCTCAGGCAGCAGGGTGCGGGCTGGGTGGGGAAGGGGCCTGTGGGGGCTGAAGACCAGCTGTGTTGAAAATGTTGTGCATGTGACAGATAGCAGGGTTGAAGTTTAGGGCTGTGCTCTCAGCACCGACACATTCATTGGGAAATATTAGTGCCAAATAAACAGGGGCGGCTCCTCCGTTATGGCGGAGGAGCGTTGCCCCACTGCTCAGAGCCAGGAGATAAAAAAATAAAATTATAATAAAGCTATTTATTATCATTTTATTTTTCCCTGGCCGAGCCGAGTGGCCCAAATCTAGGGCGGGATGGGCCCATCGTCTAATATGGCAGCAGGGAGGAGAAGAAATGTGCACTGTAAGTGCGCATGTCGGATTAGCAGTCCGTTTTAGTATGGCCAAACTGACATGCTCACTTCTATTTCCCCAACTCAGTTGTGTTGCACAGCCAGGTGCAGAAAAGGCACAAACTTCCAGTGCCTGAGCGAGCGTTAGTTAGTTAAGCCCGCTCAGATGAGAGTAGCATCTGGATTGGGTGGTGAGCCTGACAGCCTGTGCAGAGCATGCAATCCTGGATGAAGCAGAACTCCAGCGGGGGCAGATAAGTCACTTAAAAAACATATATTATTTCCCCCTACGTGCGCTGCCACACCACTATCTTTTGTAGCAGCCGCCCAACCTAATAAGTCCCACACCACACAGATAGCGCTCCATGACAGGGTATAGCTAGACTCTATATAATGAAATGCAAAGTAAACAATACACTAGTCTAGCCTAACTTCAACAGCCAACCTTCAAACCGACTCACCACGGGGCAGTATGAACACAACCAAGAACAAACCCAGTCCTGTTTAACTCCGGCTGTTGAAAACACCAGAGCTATCATGGGTGTCCATTTTACTAATGCGCTTCTGCACCAAACAAATGGTGGTAAGCGCTATACAGATGTGCAGAATGAATGTTGTGTGGACAGGAGATCAGAAAACAAGGCCCAGGTGATGCGTGGTAGAGAAAATGCTGTATTCGAAGGCAGATTATTACTTCCAAGCACTGCCATTCTGCACAGTCCCCTGCCGAGCCATAACACATTGGAACAAAATGGCCTCCAGCTTCATCGTGGCCTCCTTGGCACAGTTGTTTCCAGTGCCATTCCTAGGGATTCCTAAATGAATGTGTTTTTATCGTTTCGCCTTTGTAGTGATGCAGGTATGGATGTAATTGGATGCTGTGGAATCAGTATTGTAGGAAGCCGGGTTTCCCAGCGGGGCAAATTCCACCACCTCTGTGCAAAACTAGCTCCTAGATCGGTAAACACTCTTTCTCTAAGAACAGCCTCATCTACCCCTTAGTTGGTCAGGCCTGAGACGGAAGCAAACTTCAGAGAAGGTGTGTCAAGAGTCAACAGTACTAGCACAACACTTCATCAAGAAACCACTCATCCAAGCTCCCAGACTACCCTAGTAAAATAAAAAAGTATTTTATGATGAAAATAAGGTCAAAATGACACACATTGAATCAGTCACTGGAAATCTATAGCTTCATTAGCACAGCCCCATTGGAAATGGCAAATCCTATTTGTATCCCAAAATTATGCCCAGGTAGATTAGTACCCCCACATGCAGAATGCCCCGACCGTCCTGTAGCCCCCCTTTTTTCTGTCAATGTTCTACCGGCTGATACTTTAAGTGTCATTAGCTGGAATATTGCTGGGCTTACAGGCAAGATGAAAATTAAAGAATGGGTCACTTGGATAAGTGATTTTGATGTGGTAATGTTGCAGGAAACATGGAGTACACGTGCTCAACTACTGGAGGGCTTTTTCTGTCATAATTTTACTGTACCACGCCCTGCCATGGGGCGCCCTAGTGGCGGTCTATCTATCTGGGCAAAAATTTCCAAGGATGTGAAAATCGAACCACTACATGTGGTTAGTAAATATTTGATAGCTGTAAAATATGTTGCAAGGTTAAAGATTTGTTTTATAAACTTTTATAATAATGATTTCGTTAAACATCCTAACCCCACATTTTTAGAATTGTTTAATTTTATTGATGAAATTGCGGATGGAGAAAAGTATGGCCGATTTGATGGTATTTGCGTAGGTGGAGATTTTAATGCTCACATTCATCCCACATCCCCACCCTGCAGACGAGGCTCTGAATTATTGGACTTACTTTATAGTAGGGATTTGGATGATGTAATGGGTTATAGTGGAATCCCTAAGGAAAATGCACCGGTTCCCACTTACATTGGCCGTGGTTGTTCTACAACTATTGACTATATGTTCACCTCTTCCCTCCTTAGTGGAGTGTTATTTAATTCTGAGGTTGTCAGTAGTCCATATAGTGACCATCTGCCAATTGTAATCTACCTTAAATCCATCAAAAGACCCATAGGCCCGCACGAGGTTGGAGCCTCAAACATTACTGTATCTACAGATAGGCTCAGGATCGTATGGAGAGGGATCGACAACAAAGAGATTTTAGCTAACGTGATTAGGAATAACCCTCTATTGATCTCTAATTGCCTAACACTCGATGGCCCCGATATAATTAAGTCCTTTTGTGATTTATGCGCAGCTATAAAAAGGGCAATTTCCAAACCTCTGAAGGAACAGAACATAAGCAACCATAGATGGTTTGACACTAACTGCTCGAGGGCTAATAGAGAACTTAGAAAGGCCTTGGAAGCCAAACCTCGAGATGTGCCCCTTGTCAGATCATTACGCCTCAGATATAAGCATGCATTAAAAGTAAGATCTGAGGAGCTATTAATAAGTCACTGGGACAATCTGACAAAAACTGCTGCCCTAAAAGACTCGACAGGGTTCTGGAGAGAAGTAAAGAATCTAAGAGCCCTGGGCAGCAATATTACCCCGATAAACTGCAACATCACAGGTGACCTATGGGTCACTCACTTTTCAAAGCTTTATGCTGCAGTCGGAGACCCAACTGAGGATATTTTCCCCGATGGTACTATAGCGATAACACTAGAGGAGGTGGAGGAGGCCATTGCCAATAGTGCTGGTAATAAGGCCCCTGGGCCGGACGGTCTGTCCATCGACCAGATTAAATCGAATACTTGCTTTTGGGCCCCCTTACTCTGCAATCTTTTTAATAACTTGAGTAAGAAGTCCATCCCCTCGACATGGTCTAGTAGTACCATTGTACCTATTTTTAAAAAAGGAAATAGGATGGATCCGGGGTGTTATCGACCAATATCACTGATCGATAACACCCTGAAGGTCCTCGGAAGGGTTTTATTTAATAAAATCAGCTCCTGGGCAGACGAGAACTCCATTATCCACCGCTGTCAGTTGGGTTTTAGGAGCAAACTAGGCACGGTGGAACAATGTCTGAACCTTAATCTCCTTATGGCCAAGTATACACGGGCTAAACAATCCCCTTTATATTTTGGCTTTATGGACTTAAGCTCAGCATTTGATTTTGTAAACCGTTCTCGCTTATGGTCCATCCTTTTAAATTATGGTTTGGATGAAGCCTTAGTCCACTTTTTGGCCAACCTCCATCGCAATTTGAAAGCCCGCGTACGAATAAACAATGAAGGCGAGGTCTCAAATGATATTTTAATTGGCAAGGGGGTGAGACAGGGCTGCGTCTTGGCCCCCCTGCTTTTTATATTATATATTAATGAACTGTCCAATTCTCTATGCAATCTGACCAAGGATGTTCCCATTATTAACAAGAAACTCATCCCGGCGTTACTCTACGCAGATGATGCGGTCCTTATGGGCCGCACCCCGAATGCTCTGCGTATTTTAATTTCGGGATTTGTTAACTATATGGCCGATTTAGGTTTGTGCACTAATTTTAATAAATCTTTTATTATGACCTGCGGCCCCAAGAATTATAAAATTTCAAAGATTACGATAGGTCAAAACACTCTAAAAAGCACTTGCACTTTCCCCTATTTGGGTCTGTTATTTTCTAATAGCGGTTCATGGCAACCCCATGTTGCAATGGGGAGAAATAAACTTTCCAAATCTATTAACTCTGTTACCTCTCTTCACCAACCCCGTCAGGCCGATGTTGTTTCAAGCTTATTACAAGTTTACCGGACTCAATGTCTCCCAACTGGAACGTATGGAGCAGAAGTCTGGGGATTTTCAAATTGCTCAGAATTACAAAGAGAAGAGAATAGATTTTGCCGGAAGATCCTGGGGGGAGTTATTAGTGCACCGACCTTCGTATGCCACAATGAATTAAAATTGCACTACATTGAGGATTTTATAAGAGCCAGACCTGCATTATTTTGGTTAAGGATTTGGCAAAACCCAGCAGCCTCCCTTTCCCGTGAGATCATTATGGATTGCCTGCAAAGTGAGAATTCGAGTCTAATCCCATGGATAAATGCGGTAGAAAGGAGCCTTGTGAGCATCAATTATGGTCATCTATTCTCAAACCCCGACCAGATTGACTGCTCCCATAAAAATTTAGTGAGAAGGGCACTCTACCAACATTTCCATAATGAGAGGGAAAGAGTGGACTCACTGAAACAATCCACAATAAATTACTTAATGATCCGGGAATTACATACTGAATCTTTGATGTTACCCCAGCCCTATTTACGAAAAAAAATGGGCAGGTGGAACAGGATCTTATTATTTAGATTCAGGGACAGGAGCATTGTAAATCTTATCTGCTTCCCACTGGGCTACACTAAAAATCTGTCAAAATTAAACTGCCCTTGTGACCTTGGTGGTACTCAGAGTATGCTCCATTTTATTTTTGGCTGCGGGTTTTACAGGAAATATACAAAGTATTACCTAATCCCTTATTGCAGGAAATACAATCTGACTGATCACAATCATGCTTTTAGACACTTTTTAATGCTTGAATCAGATGAATTAATTTTTAGAGTTACTGGCTTCCTCAATGCAATTGTACGTTCACGCAGGTCTTTGAAAATCGAGTAATTTTATTTTGTATCTTGCACATCAAAACCTAATTTACACACATTTAATGCTTTGCATCTGTTTACATATGCACTTTTGCACTTTGAAGCCTAATTTGCACAAACTTAACGTATTATACTAGTTTACATATGCATTTTGCACTTTAAGGCCTAATATGTATAAACATAATGCAATATGTCTGCCTTGCTCCTATAAAACCAGAGGTTACATCTCAGCATATTTTTATATTTTGTATGTATATGCATAGCTTAGTAAGAAAGTATATTTGTATTTTATTTGTTGTTTTTGTAAGTCATATTTTTTGTTACCTATTATAAATAGTGGCCCGGAATTGAAATATCAAACTGTGTATTTTTACTTGGATCTTGTGCTTTTATGGATGATTTTTTGAAATCCGAATAAAGTCTATTTGAATTGAATTGAATATAGCTTCTTAAATTGACAATCACATTCCACATGATTCCTCCATTCTGCATGGACAATCAATGAAAGTTCCTGCGCAGTGCTCACAAGTGGCCACTGGAGGCAGGGACTGGGTTAGAGTCAATCATTGTGTGCAGGCAGGCACAGTTCACAGCTTCCAAACTTTACAGAGTGCCTGTACGGGTGTTTTTGGCTTGCGACCCCACGGGAGATAGTCTCTCTGGTCTTTCCAAGTCTGTCTATGCCAGTCGACAGTACCCGCTCCTCTCCTTCTCATTTCCCAGCCCAGTCCTTGGTGTTGACTACAAAGTCCTGTGGAGAATCCTCTTTCCAGATACCAGTTCACAGTGAGTGTCAGGTGCTTTTGTCACTCACTTTCCAGTTCCAAAAACAAATCGCTACCAAGTCCAGTGGTAGACAAGTTATTTATTTATTTATTTATTTATTGATATAGTGTGTTCTATAGCGCAAACATGACCCAATCCTGGGTGTTAGAGCGCTTTACAATTCAACAGCATTCAGTTTCATTCATAGTTTACAAATTTACAACTAATAAACATATTAAGTTTTACTAGGCGACCACTCGGGTTATAGTAGTACATGTCATGACATACTTGCATATAAAATATAATATCCTTCCTAAAGAAAACATGGCTTCAGAACTGGATACACAGTTACAAGAACCGAAGAATAACCATGTGTGTTGATAGAGGTACCTTCATTAGCTATCGTTCCTGAATTTTGCGTATGGACTTGGGTATCCAAACAGGTCTTACTGAGGTCCATAAGGGAGACTTGATAAAACACACTGACTTGTGCTGTCCCCGGAGTAATTACTCTGGTGTTAGCAGTACAATCATCCTGTTTATCTTCACCTGTTAGCACATCTGAAAATAGTAGATTCAGGGATAACTAAAGGCCTCAAAGGAGCCGCAAGAGGACTGAAGTTAGTTAAGGAAGGGATTTACTCATGAGAAAGGACTTAGCCTCTTTTTTGAATTGCGAGACGGAGGTGATTCCTCTGTATTCGGTGGAAGCACATTCCATATTCTTGGTGCAGCTCCCGAGAATGCTCTATCGTAGGTTCTCTTCGTACGGAAAATTGCTGGTCTCAGTAGGAAATCTGCAGCACCCTCAAAGATCTAAGGCCTCCAGAAAACGTAATTTTCTGTTATGACCGCTTTGTCACTCACTTTCCAGTTCCCCCCAAAAATTGCTACCAAGTCCAGTGGTAGACAAATTACGACTGCTTTGTCACCCACTTTCCGGTTACAAAAACAAATCTCTTCCAAGTCCAGTGGTAGACAAGTTATGACTGGTCTGGTTCAAAATAAGAGCCCTGGGTGCTCTTTGATGGTCATCTGGTTGAGTCAAGGGGGAGCTAGGAGGGGTGGTGAGGGGATCAGGCTTGACACTGAACTTTTTGTAGAATAAAACACTTGGTGAGTCACGCTCCGACCCACAGTAGAAGCAGAATCGATTCACTTCCTGCACAGGTACATATATCTGTCTGTCTCCTCAGATTTCCAGCTGTGTTCCAGCTTGGTCTCAGTGGTTATCCATTCACTCACAACCCCACCACCACCACTTCAAAGGGTCTGTGTGTTTCTGGGGCTCTCAATCAATCAACAGGCAGCAGCAGCAGACCGGTCTCCAATCCGATCCAACGCTTGTCACTTAAACACCAAAAGATATATCACCCAGTAGAGATGGGGGAAGAACGCCCTATTGTAATTCACCACAGCTACAGCTACAGCAACAGTCTCTCCTTTATGGCAAGGATCCAGCTATCTCAGTGGTAAATTCCAGCTTTTTCATTGTTTACTCCCAAAAATTGTCCTGCCCTTATTTTAGCCCATTTACAGTGGTTTCCTCCCACTAAATACAAAGGCTGGTCTCCCCAAAACTGGTTGGGTAACATCTGATCTTTCCTTTCTTTTCTTCAACTGGGCCTCTCAGGAAGGTGTCCATCAACCCTCGTTTCCTCCTCTGCAGCTCCCTGTGAGGTCAAACCAGCCCTTCCACAGCTCTCTCCCGAAAATAGCATGCAGGTTGTGCGCCTGTGGCTGAGAAACGGAATACAATCAACTTATACCTTATAAAGGAAACACATAAATTGACTTGAGCAAACAATGATTTTTCAATGCCTAGAGTCAAAATACCAGCAGTGTCTAGCAGAGAAGAAGGACAGGAACAATGCAAAAAAAGCAGGTTTCCTATGGGCATCTTTTCAAAAGAAATAATATTAAGAAGCCATTGTATAGCAATGATGCACAGCTCTCTTATTTTGAGGAATCAATCTGCTATAGGGTGGAGTTCACAAGTGACCTTGTTGTGGCACACGTGAACTTCTGAAATACCATCTACGAAGGCCCCCCTAAGAAACTCAGCACAGACTACAAAGGCTCCAAAAACAGGCAGCTAGATTGTGCCTACATCTTTGCAAATGTGACCTCTACAACCGTGCCCTAAAGAGTTTCCACTGGCTTCCAGCAGAAACAAAGATCTAATTCAAGGCATGATGCCCTGTCCATAAATCTTACTAGGGCAAAGGCTTGAAATTCTTGCAGAATCTGACTGCGCAATACATCTTAGTAGAAATCTCCGATTAGTATCTGACCAGCATCATCCATCAAGTATCATTCAAGAGAATGAAACACAGCATTAGATCCCTGGGTGCGCAAGAACCAAGACTGTGGAATAAGCTGAACCCCTGTTTTGAGTTCCCAACCTAGCCGCCTATGTACTTGAAAACTCCTCGAAACCGAATTGAACATTTTGGGCCCGGTTACGAGTTTGGCGGTACAGTGCCGGATCTGCCCCACCGTATCACCACCAAACCGGTGGTGAGCTTGCCCACCAGATTATGAGTCCCATTGTGCTGACTTTAAAAATATAGTTAACACAACAAAAGTACTGCCAATGCTGCACTAGATATGAAAAAGATACTTCGGATCATGGACTGAACAAAACAGTACCACTATAAACCACTTTTTCCGTTTGATTTTAATCAACAATTTATTGGGGTTCAGTGCTTCATTAACTCATTTTTAAGCACGGTTTTATTTGTACAGAACAAATTAGCAAAAATAGTAGAAAAAAACAATACAACATTAATATTTACATTGCCTACACAAATACACACGACACTGCTACTGGCATACAAAAGTCAATCATACCATACATCCATACTACTCAATCATACTGTGGGACATTTGAGACAAATATTCAATGACAGTTTGACGATTTTTTGAAAAGAGGGGGGGGGGGGCTATCGAAGACTTGTTTACAGCCTAATGGTGGTAGTTTGAAAGTGATTGAGTTGTTAATTGTGCGATTAGCCCACAGCGAAGAGGTCTACGCGCTTCGAATCCCTCAAGTTGTGGGGATTCTCATCAGGACCAGATGCTCACTAAAGGGGAGAACAGAAGAGCTAAATTAGACCAATTGACCCTTAAACACTAAAATTTCCTCGACGCAGACCTTGTGCTCGAATCTTACCTCGCAGCCAATGCCAACCAAGGGGAGACTTGCGAATATAGAATATAGACCTTTTCAAAAAAACCTTTAAAAAGACAGAAGAAGGGAGAGTGGATTTAATATAAATGTCGCCTAAAGCGCTGGTAGATGCGGTAGCGGTGTTAGTCCAATGATGAAAAGCGTCTTACTTGTCAGCCTGCCGATGTCGTGTATCTTTCTGCTTGCGTGGGTTGAGGTTCCTCCGGACAAAGTACCGGCTATTAAAAATGATGATTCATGTTTCGGAAAGACTTTAATTGTCGTCTGAAAGAAATGAACCACAACGGAATGGAGTGGTTGCGTTATTCTAGCCTACAAGGAAAATGCGGGAAGGCTCAAATGTAGCTCATTCAAATGTTCTCTTACCTTCCGATGTAGTTTGCAAAAGTTTAACAGGGAACCCGTAGTCCGTGCTTGTGACGCCAATGCAGGTGTTGTTCAAGGTGCAACAGGAAGGAATCTCCTTTTACACTTCCTGTCTTCGTGCACGGGCGGAATCTGGGATATGTAGTTTCTATCCGCTGGGAAGCTGATTGGAGTAAAGGAGGACTGCTTGAATCGGGCGATGATCGCAATGTCGATGTGGAGGCTCATGGGATTTGTAGTTAGACATCGTGGTGTGTTCAACTTTATTGACAAAAACACCATATCACGCTACTTCGCGATCCAATGGATATGCATGTGAAATGCAAAATGAAACGTAGGTGTGGTATGATGAAGCTGTGAAGCAAGCATCATTAATGACGTTATTTGGCAAGACATTCAGTTAACAGGAGATGTTATAACAGGAACGGATTCATAGGTTGAAAATCTCTGATATTTCATTCAATCCCTCGACTGATGTATTGAATTTAATTATCAACATCGCTTCTCTTTTCAACAGTTTGGCATCCAGATCTCCTCCTCTGCTATCTTGTGTAACTTTCGAAATCACAGTCCATTTTACATCTGTTTCTGCATGGTTGTTAAGACGCCAATGGTTAACCAAAGGAGCGTTTTGCACATTTTTTCGTATTCTTGATTTGTGCTGTTGGATTCTGAACCTTATTTCCTGATTTGTTTTTCCAATATAAAGTTTGTCACATGGACATAATATCCCATATACTACAAATTTTGTTTTGCAGTTTGAAAAGGAATCATGTTTCCAATGAATGTCCTGATGGATGAAATGGTTGCCTTCCAAAGTAGAATCACAGCACACACATGTACCACATTTGTGGTGGCCTTGAATCGGAGGAAGATTTAGAAAGCTTCTCAAATTCGGGACCTTTGTTTTTGGGAGAGCAGCTCTCACGATCTGATTGGCTATGCTTCTATCTTTTCTAAAAGCAAATAGTGGGGGTTCTTTGAGGGAAGGGTCCAAATTTTTTACCAGGTGCCAGTTTTGGGAGATGATCTTTTTAAGCCAATTGGACGTGGGTGTAAAGGTGGACACACAGACAATCCTGTCCATTTTGGATTTGTCTCTCCTTTCAAAGAGAACTTCCCGTAGTCCGTGCTTGCTTCACAGCTTCATCATACCACACCTACGTTTCATTTTGCATTTCACATGCATATCCATTGGATCGCGATGTAAATATTAATGTTGTATTGTTTTTTTCTACTATTTTTGCTAATTTGTTCTGTACAAATAAAACCGTGCTTAAAAATGAGTTAATGAAGCACTGAACCCCAATAAATTGTTGATTAAAATCAAACGGAAAAAGTGGTTTATAGTGGTACTGTTTTGTTCAGTCCATGATCCGAAGTATCTTTTTCATATCTAGTGCAGCATTGGCAGTACTTTTGTTGTGTTAACTATATATTGACTTGGCCTTGCTGCCTTTCAAGTCAAAACCCAAGGTTGTTCCTAAGACTTTAAAAACAGGCACTGCAATGGGAATGCCAAAAACAGTTCCTGAACGGCATGGACTAAAAAGTCTGCAGGAACTGGTGTGAACGCACACAGGGGGCACAGTGCATCCACAGGGCGCAGAGGCACAGGGGCCCTGTAGTGCCCCCTTTGTTTCCTCTCCACCAAGGTTTTCATGGAGGAAGAACTGTAATGAAAACCCTGCCAGAGAGGAAACTCATAATATGCTTGGCTGGACCGTGGCTGTCCTGCCAAGCATATTGCGGCCTCTGGCCACCTGCAGAGAATGGTGGACCGGCTGGGACCGGTGGTCCCATTGCAGTCTGACCGCCGAGTCTTAATCTGGCAGTCGGCAGACTGCCACTGCCGCACCCCTGTGAGTCTGGCGGTCCTCGGACTGCCAGACTCGTAATTAGGGCCTTGGTGCTTGCTTTTTAATTAATTCCTCACAGAGCAGAGTCTGTGATTAAAGAACATCAGACACAGATTTGACGCTACCCTCCATCACCAAAGTATCTCTAGTGCCTGGGCATAACTGAAAGGATACATGTAGCACTTTACACAACTCAAAAATAAATAAATAACTAGCAATCCAACAGTTTCAATTCAATAGTGCTAAATTCAGGGCATAAGTCGAGGGTAGCTGCGAGTAGTAGTCTTAAGATCTTTTGTCACTTCTTGTGATGTTACTTCCTGTGAGGTTATGGGCTGTGATGCCACTTCCTGTGATACAATGTGTGATGTCACCCACCATGATGTCATGCACTGTAATGTTATGCGCCATGATGTCACTTGCATACTGCCTAACTTGGTTAGCCCTCCCCACTTCTGTTTTTTAGGACTTGCGCACTGGCTAAATTATTTATTCCAGTAGCATTTGTGGTGACCTCTTAACAGTATTACGTTACATAGCCTGGTGTGTGAACCTGAGTGCCCATGAAAGGATTGATTTAAAAAAAAAAAGTTTCAAATAAATATTGAGGCTGTGTTGAGAGTAAATGCAGGACACTTGCTCTCTATATAGTGCACTAAAATTAGGTACACTGTACAGAAAGTCCAGTGAGACCCAGATTGGTATACAGAGGCAAAAGTAGGTAATACTAATGCTCTATTTGTGGTAGTTTGGGCGAGCAGTTAGGCTTATCAGAGGTTTGTGCTAAGCATTTGTTGTACTCACAGATGCAATAAATGAGTCACACACTCAAGAATAAATCCAAGAACAATTTACAAAAATAACACAGATTTTTATGTAATTTTGCAGACCAAGAACTTCATTCTACAGTAAATACCTTTTAGGGTATGAATTTTCAAAGTTTGTAAAATGAATTACTTTTATGCGCAGTTCCGCACCATTGAAGTCCATGGGAGAAAAGAGAAAAATGCATATAAAATCACACAGCTGGATTTCAAGGTTCACCTTTGGAATTTATGTGGATAACAAGGCCGGGCCCAACGTTCCACCAGCAGATTCGTGGGAGCATCCTTGATTCGGCCGGGAGCAGGATGCTGAGGTCATTGGTAGCTGGTGCGCTACAAAGAAGGGGTCCACTTGAAAACACACTGCACAAGGGGACTTAAAGGTATGTCCGAGGGCTCCCACTCAAGGGAATAGGTTGCAAGGGCCTCAGGACCACAGGAGTACTGCTGGTTCATTAGTAACCATGCCGGGTGGGCTGGGTGCAGAGTAGATAGGTCAGCCAGGCGGCACACTTCAAGATGTCCTCGCGATCAGAAGCTGGCAGCTTGGAGAGGCGATTTCGGGACTTCTGGGCCACTCATTAAGTGGGTCTCAGGGCTCTTGATGTCCCTCCAAGGGTGCTTGCTTTCTGGGAATCTGGAGTCCAGATTGGACTCTTTGTCTCAGTGAATGCTGCAGATGGTCCCATACCACGGGTATTGGTATGATACAGCTCTGGTAGGTCCTGGTGTCCCCAAACTTTGTGAGGAGACAGATCTGACCCTATGGAGCTGGTGTACTAGTTTTGGTTTGGGTGCTGCGTTGGGGTCGCTAGGGAGCAGCAAGTTAGTACAGAGGCAGTTGTGTTAATTGTGGTACAATTTTAGGGAAAGAACACTGGTATTGGAACATGGTTAGCAGGAACCCAGTACACCTCAGTCAAATTTGCATAAAAAAACATGCAAAAAGTGGGGTGGTACTGCAACAAGGACCCAGTTTCGCACAGTAATGAACCCTCGAAAACCCTTGACATTTGACATATCGTATTAATGCAGGTTCCACAATGGATGCAAGGTTGCCCTATACTTTGAGAGGGCATTTACAACGGGAAAATGTTTTATGAAATTTAAACAGATGATAACGAGCAGCGTTTGGTAGGTTGGTCTACTCTCCAACTAAAGACTGTGTTTCCAAACATCTAAAAACAAAAAAAGAGTGACCAAGATAGCGATCTGTTGTGAGAAGTAATGACGTGTTTTATTCATACATCATACATGGCACAGTCCCGTCTTTATGTGGTTAGCAGATTGTGCACCGGTGGGCAGTGCAATAAGACACTAATGCTTACTACTGAGAGAATGGCACCTGCTGAAGCGTGCGTGCTCCCTTCCACTAGTTGCAAGGATGAATGGATGAATGTGATATTACTCTTTGCCCTCATGCATGCATCTATCTCATGTCTGGTATGCCTCTCAGTCTGTCACTCTATAACTCTGTATGCCATTGCTTGTTCTCTCTGCCGCTGTTCATTCTTCTATGTTAGTCAGTGGTTAATTTGAGCCGGTGGTAAGTAGTGCTCCACACCAGCACTTAATTTTCAACACCGGCATTTAGAAATAGTCTGCCACCTGGCAGCGCTGGCACTTGGGCACAGCAGCAGATTAGTCATTCTAATGACTAATACCTGTCACCCATGCCATTCTTAAAGCTTTTGGGGTCTAGCATAGTCTAAATTGTCACACTTGTAAGAGTGTGATCGTTTGTAGTTGTGTTTGTACTGTCATTGGCGGCGCTGGCAGGGGCAAAGGATGGTGCAAGCTGCAGTTGCCTCTTGACAAGAGCCCTAGCACTTATTTGTTTTACAAATTAAGCACTGCATATTTTCTGTAGTTCTATCTGTTACAGTTCTCTTTCTTCCCCATTCTTTTGCTTTAACAGTAGCTCATGCTACTCCCTTTCTGTTATATATTTCCTAATTTCCTCACTTGCGCTCGCTCTAGCTTCCTGTTTCTTTTTTCTGCTATGACTTCGCCATCTACCCTTCCCCTTGCTCCGTCCGTCGCCCTTATTTTTCATTTTTTACTCTTTCCCCGCTTTCCTTCCTCTAACAGTTCTTTCTCCTCCGCTTCCATTCTATCCTCTGTAGGTCTTCTTCATGTATCAATAACTGTACCCCCACTCCCCTGGTGATCATTCTGTTCCTCTTTCTTCATCTCCCGTCCCTCCTAGTCTCTGCCCCTTTTCCCATCACTCTCATTCCCACTCTCTTCCTCCTCCTTCTGTTTTTCTCATCCCTATATGTCTTGTTTTCCATTACACTCTCTCTTCTTCCCTTTGCTTCCTGTCCCTGACATCCCTTGGAAGTATTTGCTGCTTCTGTTCCTCCAGACAATCTATTGCTCTGGCTGGGGGGGGAAGCTGCTTCCTTAAACTCCCGCCCACTTGTTTATTCCAAGACCAGAGTTACTTCTCAACAATTATAACAACATGCCAGCTTAGCACAGTCCTGCACAGTTTAGCACAGTTTTGGCAACATGAAGCAAAGCTGAGATGTGAGTCCAGTGGGCGTTTGTGAGTTTGTTCATAGTAGAGTCAACTTGCTCAAATCATGATTCATTGGTTTTGCATATTTTGTTTTCTTCTTCTGCTTTTATTCATAATTTTCACATCTGGAGACTGATTCGAGCAGAAATGTCTTGTGGGAACTGTGAAACTGGACTTGAGCCAAGACCTCATGTCTCAGCAGGCAACTGTCTCGTTCTCAGCATCACTTTATAAACATTTAGGAAAACACTTTAGAAAATGTAAGTTAAATACAGCTTTCTTGGGTGACTCTTGAACAAAAAGGCATGCCTCACATGGTTTTACCACAGACGCCCTCCCAAGTGTATTTCACTAAAAAGCATGATTTTCTTGAAAATTCTGTGAAAAACACAGGGACAAACAGATTTTTGCCCAGAACTAGTGTCCATCTATCCTTGAAGGATATTTCACCTACATTTAATGCATTTGAATTTGAGGTTATGTTGTGAAGACGCCGTCTCATTCAATTGGATGTGGGAGATTCGCTTCGCCTCATCCTACACGGGTGCATTTGGTTGCACAGCACACAATGGACACTCTTGCTACAGCATTGTTTACTTCTTTTTTATATAAAAATTGATTTTTATGATTGTAATGATTTTACTATATGTTGATGTAAAATAAAATTGTAATTTCATGCAACTTGTATGTTATGAATGTATGAATTAAGGATAATTAAATTTAAAAAAACTAATATTTTCTACATTTTACATCTTATTTATTGTTGATTTAGGTTGTTTAGACTAAAAGACACATGTTTAGCAATTGTTTCTAGTCTTGATGATTGCCTAGGTTGTTACTTTCTAATGCGCAATGGAAAGTTAGCCAAGGCTCAGGGAAATAAAGTAATTTTCCCAGGACCACACCATTTGATCAAGTCTGCATCTGGGATTCTAAACCAAGGGCCTCTTTTAGAATTTGGCAGGTTTTACTCTATTCCACCAGGACTATGGAGGCATGTACTCTGCCGCCCTAGCGCACTCCATATGTACAGCGTTACGCCTGCCGGGCAGAGATTCTCTGTGCCTCCAGAGGAACAGCAACCATGGCAGATACCCTGAAGGCACTGTAATTTCGCTGAACAGCTGCATGTTTAATGCAGTCACTATGCAAACTTTTTTGCTTTTCAAACACAAACTCCCAAGGTGGGAATTTGTTTTACCAAATGTTTTAACTAATGTCCCTGACACCCTGGGAGTCTTGTCCCAGGGAGTGGGTGCCTGCTTTAATTTTTTCTAATCTGGACCACCAAGGTATTCTTAGCAGTTCCGAACTGAAAAAAAAAGTATGCCAGACCATCCACTCTAAATATGGCCGATGATCTGAAGTTCGTAGACCACCGGCCAAAAACCTGTTGGGCCATGAGTCTAAGGCTTCAAGATCTGGCAAACATCACAGGCTAAATAGAGCAGGTGGACCATCAAACTCTTAATAAGCCCCCACGTCTTAGAGTTCTGAAGCCTGGAACTCAGCCACAATGCTAAATCTCCCCATCATTGAATCTACACAGACACTGCTGATATATTAAATTTAATCCCATACTTTCGACATTCAGTGGTCGAACTCGGAACCTTTGGGAGGCTTATAGAAGGCTAGAGTCAAAGCCTGACTCTGCTATATTTTATTATTATGTGAAGTGCTTCCCCTGTGGATGTAGAACGCGCCGCAATTCCAGAAAGGCAGATTAGGAATGTGCCTTGAATTTATGTGCTTTTTCAAGTTTTCGTGGCCCATAACTTCCTGAGAACCCAAATAGTTGCCTTCACTCTAAGGTGAGTATTTCTGGAAAGAAAATATAACGCATCACCCAACTAAACTGATGTATGAATCTTTCAAATGAGTGATGAGTGAGCCCTTGTTTCTTAGAATGCAAAAACAGTGGCACCATCGCATGTTAGTGACTACATTTTTTGTGGGTCTCTCCTACACAGTGCATGCACTGGTTTTTAAGACCCTCATACCTTTCAGCGGGCCTAGAACTGCCCGTTTCTTACCATTAGTAGAACAGGTCCCCATGTCTTTCTATGAAGAAACGTGTAAATGCAGTCTCATCCACCTGCTTCCACACCCTACGCATGCTACTCATGATCTTCAGGTGGCTCCCAGCCAACACCAGCAGGCTGGATAAGGGAACGCACTCTACGTAGGAACCACCGTAGGCCTCCTGAAGAGACTACCGACAATACAAAACTCAGTGGCAAGACTCATCCTCTACCTTCCCAGATGGACCCACATCACACCCCACCTCAAGAAGCTACACTGGCTCCCGATCCAGAAGAGAGGCCAGTTCAAGATGTTGACCCACACATACTAAGCCCTGCACAACGAAGGACCAGCACACTTCAACAAACGCATGACCTTCCACCAACCACCCAGACACCTATGATCCACCTCCCTCTCTCTCGCAGACACGCCCCTGGATCCGCCAAAGCAACAGCAGAGGAGCACACTCCTTCTCACATCTGGCTGCTAAAGTTTGGAACAACCTTCCCCTGCACCTAAGGACCGCCCCATCGCTCCAGAAATTCAGGAAAGGACGCAAGACCTGGCTGTTCAAATGAACAAATCACCATGAAGCAGTCAGCCACTCCAGGGGCTTAAGACCCTCGCGGGTGTTTTTTCACGCTCTATAAATCCCTGATTGATTGATTGATTGGTTAGTTGGCTTCATTGTCACTCTCATTTGTTGCTTAATATTTGTCAGCTGCAGTGGACTTCCTTTCTCTTCTTTTATTAGGTAACTTTCCCCTACCCCACGGTGCAAGGATGCATTACTGTGTCATTCAACTGCTCATTTTTGTAGCTGGAACTTTTTTCTGGCTCCCTCTTGTACTTCTCCCCCCGCTGTCCATCTTTCTGCTCCCACCCACCATCCCTCCCTCTGTTGCTGTTCATGTTGTTTGTCCCCACCCACTCTCACTTACTCTTTTGTTGTCCATGTTGCTTGTCCTACCCTTCCTCCTTCCATTGTTGCCTGTGTTCCTTGTTCCCACACACCCCCTTCCATTGTTGCCAGTGTACCTCTAATCCAAGCCTCCCCCTTAGTCTGTTGTTGCCCCAACTTGGCGTCCCTCCCTCCCTCCCGCCTGCCATAGCTGGCCCTCTCATAGTGAACACAAGGAGATGATGGACGGTGCTTTGAAACTTTTTAGACACTCACCCCCATTCACAGATCTGGGTTGAATCCATCATCCTTCTTTAGCTCACTTCGCCACCTCAGTTCAGACCCAGCTATATGCTTCCCCCCACCTTCCCTGTTGTCTCCCTAAGTGTTGCCACCCACTTGCTTTCCCTCCCTCCTGCCAGCAATACAAATAAGCTCATCATAGCACTATTTTTAAACTTTTAGTCTTGCTGTACAGTAGCTGCTTTGTTGTACAACAAGGCTAAAACATTGACAAAGCTGATACCTCGTGTGGGCTTGGCCTATTGGCTTTGCCAATGCTTGTTTCTATTTGTGGTTCAGGCCAGGATTATCAACTTTAAGGATTTCTACCACTGTGTTAATCCTTGCCTACAGTTGTTGGCACTATTTGCATCAAATGCACCGATGTATGGATCAAGGTTATGTGTAAGTCTTTAAAGACGAGAGACGAAACATAAACTGCAATAAAACCCAGAGAAACCCACATTGGAAAATCCACACAAGAAAATCCACACTGGATAATCCATACACAGGACAAGGTTTTTTAGATGTGAACCATTAAGATTTATTTAAAATGTAGGACCAGTGCAGAAGGCTAAAAGATATTGGGCCCGATTCACAGAACAAACTTAAGACTAAATCCTAAACTTAGTACCATTCTGGTATTCACAGAATGCACCTAGTACTTCTGGTATTCACACAATGAACTTACAACTTTTTCTATTGACAGAATGAACTTAGGACTTTTGATATTCACAGAATGGATTTACGACTACTAAACTTACGTCCGCACCCGGGCCGGAATTTCCGTACCCGGAGCGGAAAGTCCGCTTACGGGCCGGAAAGTCCGCTCACGGGCCGGAAGTTCCGCCTACGGGCCGGAAAGTCCGGCTACGGGCCGAAAGTTCCGATTGCGGGCCGGAATGTCCAATTTGGTGGCCATTGATCATGTGAGCCAAGGGTGAACACCTGTCCAAGTCCCTACCATCCCCCACCATGCATCAGCTGACACACTCCAGCCAATCCTAGCTCGGCAGCATGTATAACTGCAGAGCAGACACACACAAACCCTTTCAACATGTCACTGAATGTGTTTGTTGCACTGCCCCTTGCCATGCGGCAAAACAACTTGAGGAGAAGGAGGAGGAGAGCCAGAGCAGAGAGGATCTTCAGACAGAGGATCAACTTATTTGGAATGTCCAGTCAAGATGTAAGGGCCAGGTACCGTTTCCCTCCAGAAATCATCTTGGATATGGTATGTGAGTGGGAGCAGGAACTTGACTCCGTGACCGGCTGCTCACATGCAATACCAGCATACCTAAAGATCCTATCTGCGCTCCATTTCTATGCCACTGGCTCATTCCAAAGGGTCTCCAGTGACCATGTGGGCATATCCCAGGCGAGCCAGTCGCGGTGCCTGCATCAGGTACTGCGATGCATCACTGCAAGATCCCACCACCACATACATATGCCACCGACACTGGCCCTGAGACAAAGGGCAGCACGAGATTTCTTTCTCATTGCACAATTTCCACGTGTGCTGGGTGCAATTGACTGTACCCATGTGGCCCTTCAGCCACCCCGCCACATTGCACACATCTCCTGCAACAGACACCGATGGCATTCCATCAACGTACAAGCTGTCTGTGATGCCAGAGGGAGGTTCATTGATGTGCATGCGGTGTTCTCCGGAAGTACCCATGACAGCTTCATATTCCGCATGTCACCTCTTGTCCGGCGGATGGCTGCGGGAGAATTTGGCAACATGTGGCTACTGGGTAAGTACCAAGCGTTAGAAAGGAGGAATATGTGTTTTTGAAATGTCTGAATGCCCCCCAACATTAACCATTGTACTATAAGAATCATAAAGTTAGATACAGGGCCCAACTGACAATGCATGTAATACAGTATAGATCATGTCCTGTGCAATTCAAAGAGGGAAATGTAACCAACTGCCCTTTCCCCTCTCCTCAGGTGACGCTGGGTATGCACTCACTCCACATCTCCTCACCCCTTACAGGCGTGCAGACACTGTACCACAGCGTAGGTACAATAGGGCACACATACGGACTCGAGACATCATAGAGCGCACTTTTGGTGCTGCAGTACTCCCCAGAAGTAGTGTGCAAGATCATTTTAGCCTGTTGTGTCTTGCACAACATTGCCTTAACGCATGGCTTACAGATACCGCTGGAACCTCGGCTAGCTATGAATCTGGGAAACCGGGCCATGGCACATAACCGAGGTCAGGGCATGCAAGTCCGTGAGCAGCTCGTTGCCACGTTTTTCACATGAGCAACCTGTAGTGGAATAGACTAAATGTGGATTGCTGTCTGTTGCCAATGATGAAACTTGGATATACACGACTGTGTCAATAAATTCCTTCCTGAGGCAACTTTGCAAGCCACACTAACTGCATGTTAATCACAGCTCTTGACAGTAGTCAAAAGGTTGAGCCTGCTTCAGCACATGTGCCCATGTCAGCGATCAGTGTAGTGGATGTCCCTAAAGAATCTATTGCCGCAGATGGAAGATGATACATGTACTGAGAGACCTTGCTGGACCTCATGAGGATGGGTCACTTAATCAGAAAAGGCCATAACCATAGCATTGTCAGCCCTGTGCCATCAACAGATGTGACTCCCCCACAAATGATGCGCCCACGACGTGAGTGATGCAATGGGTCAATCAGACACCATGGGGCAGATTAATGTGGGACTTGCGCCCCTTTCACGCCGCCGTTGCGTCCCTTTTGTGACGCAGCGGCGGTGCAAAGCCAGCACCATGCTGCGGGGTATGTAATATATGACGCATCTGGGAGATGCGTCACGTTGTAAAGGCCTGCGCCACATGTAGGCGTTCTGGCGCAGGGGGGGGCCTTCCGGCGCAGGAACGCCTCCTAAAAGTGGCTGGGTGAAATCTACAATATTTCACTCAGTCACTTTTAAGGCCATGCTGCGTCAAAACCCTGCGCCTGCTTGAAGCAGGCGAAAGGATTGACGCAGCATCATAGGGATAGGGCACCCCCGAGCCTTGCTGGAGCTGTGTTGCGCTTGCGACGCAACTCCAGCAATGCGCCGCCTTTCCAACGGGGGATGCGTCATGCATCTGCACATCCGAGCACCACGGTGCACCGCATTGTCAATGCGGCGCATCTGTGTTGGTGCACGGGTGGGCAGATGCATCGCAACTCTTCTGACGCATCTCTGCTGATTAGCAGAGATGCGGCAGAAGTCGTAAATCTGCCCCATGTGTCTGTGATATATCCACACTTCTCCAACCCAATGTTCCGTAACACATCATACAACTCTGCAAATGAGCACCTGATATGGACTACATGTACCATAATGCAAAGCAGGAGAAACTGAAACTGCAGAAATGTCTTGAAATGGTCTCTTCCCCCTCTTGTCACATTTTAATAATTCTCACATGCACTGTCTTTTCTTTTTTATCCACAACAGAACAGCAGGATGGCAGTAGATTTGATTCCTGATTGTGGATGGATCTGGATGAATACAAAATGGCTGCCAACTATTTCCTGTGATGTATTTCCTGCCTCCTACTCCCTGTCAAACATTTCCTGTATGGAATTATATGTTCCGGGTCATTTTCGGAGTTTATGGCCAAAAAGCGGAAGCTCCGATTACGGAGCGTACGGCCCGTGTGCGGACCCCCGCTCCGGAACCGGAAACTGCGCTAACGGGCCGTAAACTCCGAAAATGACCCGGAACACATAATTTCATTCAGGAAATGTTTTACAGGAAGTGGGAGGCAGGAAATACATCACAGGAAATAGTTGGCAGCCATTTTGTGTTCATTCTCAGTCATCCTCTATCACAGACAGATCCTCTGACATCCTGCTGCTCTCATCCTTCTTATTATCCCCATAATGGCTGAGGGTTACGAAGAGAAGGCACCCCCTTTCACTGAAAGTGAGTTGAACATCTTGGCTGAGGGGGTGCTGGGCAAATTTCCTCAGCTATATGGGGACCCTGAACACCAGCTGAGCAATGCAGCCCGGGCCAGGCTGTGGGCCAACATCGCCGAGTGATGCAGTGCAGTGGGAGTCCACACCAGGAGTGCGAGGGCATGCCGCAAGCGCTGGGAGGACCTAAAACGGTGGGCCCGGCACAAGGCTGAGGAGCTGGTGGGCCAGTCTTCCCAGCACCATGTGCATCGTCCTCGCCTATCCCCACTGTACAGGAGGGTCCTGCGAGCAGCTTGGCCGACCCTCCATGCTCAGCTGGAGGAGCATGAGCAGCAGGGACATGGTAAGTGCATCATATGCTAAATGTGTCTGGGAGTATGATGTGAGTGAAACAGTGCTGTACCATTGTGTGTCCGATGCCTCCATTCACAGATTCCGTGTCCATGCAGCAGTCACCAAGCTTAAAAAGGCACACTGTGGCATATGGACTGTGCAGGGCAGAGTTCATTTTGGGAGTTGGAGTTTCGTCATGACAACTGGCTAAATGAGCCATAATTGTGCATTTATACTGAAATCTGCTCTTCCCGCACCACTACAATTGGCACTAGGAAATCATGTGTGCATTGGATGAGCAATGGTACAGACACTGTCCAGTGTGCGCATGGCAGGCCAAAGGGTATTGGATGCTATGACTTGCATTGCATTTTTAGAGTTTGGGTTCCAATTGTGACAAAACATCATGTGCCATGGAGTCAAGACAGACTTTGACATCCTTGCATCACTCTTAAGCGCTTCTAAATTTGCAAGGGGTGTCCACTGACAGACATCTCAGCCTCAGTGGCCTGTTTCACATTTCACCTGTACAGGTAGCTGTCACTAAATTCCCCCAGTGTTCAGCGGTGTACTGCATTACCATATCAGTCACCAAAGCCAATATGTGCCACTGGATTGTCAGAACATGTGTGGGGACAGCCAAAGGCTAGACTCACAATTTAGCTACAGAAATAGCCCAGAGCTTCAGTGCATGTGTGACCCACATTCGCCACTTGTCGTGTCCCATACAATGCTACAAAGCAGATGACACTTGTCCAGACCTTAAATAGCTGCGACTCCCTATGAATGGCCATAATCTGAGATTCTGGACTTCATGTTCTCCATTGGTGGACTGCTTTTGGAACCTGCACATGTAGCTGTGGCAGGACACACAGATCACCAGAATGCCAGGTTGAGGGTTGGCCAATACAGTTGTGTAAGCCACACACATTCACATGAGATGGCCATGTCAGACTCAATCCAGGAACTGACGGTGAACATACACGTAATGTCAGCTCATAGACACTGACAACTATTGAGTGTGATCAGAGGAAAATAAGTCTGACCTTGGCTCCTCTATGAATGTGTCTCGTCCTGCATGACACAAACATAGCATTCGGATTTTGCTTACATTTCAGCAGGCACAGCTGGCGAAACAGAAGGGCAGCAGGACCAGGTCCGGAGCGCGAGGCCACCAGTGTGGCGGCGGCTACACCCTCTTTCCACCAGCGAGGAAGAGGAGGATGAGGAGGGACCCTCAACATCACGAGGCAAGGGGATTGCGCCCACCCGGACTGACAAGGGACACCCTGATGCTCGTGCCACATCCCGGGTGGAGGCTGCAGACATTGAATCGGGGGGGATGAACACGACACCTCGGACCATGAGGTGTTGGAGAGCTACTCTCCTCAGGACTCTTCACCTGTGGTCCCTGAAGAGGTGTCCTCGGGGCAGGCCAACAAACAATCTGGGCCTGTCATCAGCCCCTCCCTACCTCTAGAGTCCCCCATTCCATCGGGGGCCCCTGCTGCATCCCCTGCAACCAGTCCCCCTCATCGTAGCCGCCAGCTCCACAACATCATTGGCTCCGGACCTCAGGCACCACATCCCTCCTGTCCCCCCCCCCAGGCCCCT
Organism: Triturus cristatus; assembly: GCF_964204655.1. Taxonomy (NCBI): domain Eukaryota; kingdom Metazoa; phylum Chordata; class Amphibia; order Caudata; family Salamandridae; genus Triturus; species Triturus cristatus. Next base: position 819,129,677 of record NC_140586.1, on the reverse strand, counting down.
CCCGGTGTTTTTCCTCCTGTGGCTGTGCCAGTGGACTTGATGTGGATGTGTGAGGGTCAGCCAGACATGTCCGCTCGCATCATGCTACAAGTGTGTATTGAGGTACGCATGATGCGAGAGGACATGCTCCGAACAATGGCCACCCTCACCACCAGCATCAATTCACTGACCGCAGCCATGTCGTCTGTTGTCTCCCCAATCCCTTCCCATACCACCGTCAATGTCTCCCCCTGTCCGTTGCCCCACACTGTTTCCCCCCGTACTCCTCGTGTGGCACGAACCCAAGTGGTGCCTGTTCCTGCACCCGCCAGACGTGTGCCTGAATCGGACTCTGAGGATCTGGACATTGTGGTCCTAGAGGATGACCAGAAGGACACTTGACTTTTGACGTGAACAATTATTTCATTTCCCCCTTGTAAATAGACTGTTTTCCCTGACGCTCCCTGACGTGTTATATTTTTGTTGCCCCACCCCAATCCAGGTTCCCATCTCCCTCTGCATTAAGATCATCATTTCTTTTCCTTTCTCCCTTCCAAACGGACGGTTGTTCTTTTGTACCTTCTTAAAATACAATTAGGAATACTAATAACTTCCACTTGTTTTACTTCATTCTGAATGTCTGGTTCTGAATATGGACACATATTTGGTGAGTCATCTGCTATGCACATAATGGCTTGTTGCAATGATGGGTTACACTTGTAACTGTGTCACACACACACATACCTTCTCACATCTCGAGGCCACCTACATCGTTACACAAGACATGATACACAACAGAATTTTATTTTTGGTAGGTGTTTATTTGGTGCACACACAATCACGTGGTTACATTGTCCTGGGTTCCTGTCACTGGTGAGTGTGAAGCCGCAATTTGGGGGGGGATGACCGCTCGGAGTGCTCAGGTCTGGCTCGCCGCCTACGTGGAGGTGGGTACTGTCCAAGGGACTGTCCAGGGTCATCTACATGTGCTGGGGCAGATGGTGTATGCACACTTGATGGTTGTGCATGGACAAGGGCAGGTTGTGCATGTGGTGGGAGTGCCTGTACAGGTGGTGGTGGTGCTGGTTGGGCAGGTGGCGGGAGTGCCTGTACAGGGGTTGCTGGTGGTTGTGCACGTGGTGGGAGTGCCTGTACAGGTGGTGGTGGTGTTTGTGCAGGTGGCGGGAGTGACTGTACAGGTGGTGGTGGTTGGGCAGGTGGCGGAAGTGACTGTACAGGTGGTGGTGGTTGTGCAGGTGGCGGGAGTGCCTGTACAGGGGTTGTTGGTGGTTGTGCAGGTGGTGGGAGTGCCTGTACAGGGGGTGGTTTTGGTTGTGCAGGTGGTGGGAGTGCCTGTACAGGGGTTGTTGGTGGTTGTGCAGGTGGGGGCAGTGCCTGTACAGGTGTTGATGGTGGTTGTGCAGGTGGCGGGAGTGCCTGTACAGGGGTTGGTGCTGGTTGTGCAGGTGGCAGGAGTGCCTGTACAGGGGTTGGTGTTGGGAGTGCCAGTTCAGGCCGCTGGTGTGGATGTCTCCCTTTGCTCTGTTGCTGTGCAGTTGGTACAGGTGTGGGGATGTGCTGTCCTGTGGGCAGATATGATGGCTCCCCTCCCTGCGTTGACCGTGGAGGGAAAGGTTGGCTCACTCTCAATATGCCCTCCATCATCTTCATGGCCAAGGCATGGTGTCTTGCACTCTCTTCCCTTTGGATGGATAGCATGTCTCGCATATTTCTGGACATGTCCTGCCAAGTCCTATCCATCCTATCCAACACTTGGCTCAGCCTCTCCACCGCCTGAGGGAAGTGGACCATGTCCTGCAGGGAGTCCGACATGTCGGACAGGGTAGCCCCTATGGCACTAATGTCCTGCCTCACATCGCCCTGCTGTTGGAAGAAGTCCTGCTCCCACTGGTCATCACAGCCAGGTGCAGGCCCTCTCTGCAGCAGTCTTCCATGGATGGGACGAGCAGGTCCTACAGCGGGGGGGGGGGTGGCAGGTGGGAGCCTGTGGGCAGGTGAATGGTGCCCAGGGGATTCTGGCAGCACAACAGGGCTGGTATTACCCCCAGATGGTGGAGAGGATGGCAGGGATACACTGTCTAGGGAAGAGTGGGTAGGGGAACCACCATGTTGGTCCTGGACATGAGGACTGTGAGGGAGTGATGTCTGTGTTGTGATGCGTGGGTGCTGTGGCTGGTTTGCTCGAGTCTGGGGACAGGCAATGGTATGCTTGGGAGGAGGCTGACGGACGTTGCTTGGCAGAGGAGTTGATGCCCTGACCGATTTAGCCAATCTGGCACGATAGCGCGCATTGGCATCTTCATCGTCATCAGACATGTAGTCCTCATCATCCACCAAGTAGACGTCCTCAGGAAATTCATCCTCCTTCCCCTGAGCAGTGCTTGCAGCTGACATCACAGCTTGGAGGATCAGGGGATTCTCCCCTCTGATTCCCCGTCGGCCCGCACTGGTCATAGGCCTGTCATCCTCGTCATCAGCATCCCCTGGAACAGAGGTTGCAACCGTATTAGGGATTGACCTGGTATGACATGTGGTGCAACACAAGGGTTTGTATTAACTGTACTTTGCATCAACAGATGAGGATCATGTGACCTGTGTAGGGTACCACCACAAATGACAGCTCACACCATAGCACTGAGGTGTTACACAGATACAGGCAAACTCACCAGCTCCAGCCACAAGTCTCTGTCCCTTGGTGTACCCCCCTAGTGTCACCTGCTGGACCTGTCTCCTCACGGCTTTTGTAGGCCTAGCTGTCCCTGAACCAACAGCTGTAGAGGGAAGTGACAACATTCTCAATTATCTGCATCACCAATTGTCAGACAGGCACATGACACTCCTGATTTGTATTTCACTTTGTACACAACAACTGCTGATTACATGCAGAGGGGAATCAGGATCTCTGTCATGGCTTTGGAGTCGAAGCCAGTGACACACCTCATGCCAGAATTATCTGAAGGACAGGTGCGCGATGGTTTCAACGCTGCAGCCAGGCTGTCATGCAGTCCCCGGGATGGTGCACGCTGCTGTGGTCTCATCCTGTCAGCAGCTGTGATAAGACATACAGGTCTATATTTTTCAACCACAGATGGTATCTCTGAGCCAACATGTCATTCTCAATGTCCATTTGTGGGTAATCCACAACAATGTGCAGCATGTTTAGCTCCTGAACTTTACATTTGGGCACCTGCTCACATGCAGCAGTTGCCAGCCGTTTCCTCCACACAGAAGTGACATCACTAAGATGACACATCAACAGACACACATGTATGAGAAGATTACTGATAGGAAGGGATAAATGACCCGGATTCCTCCCCATTAGACTGCTTTCACCTTAGCCATTCGGACTTACATATTTCCAGAGTCTCATGTTGTTTGTTATCAAGTCAGAAAGGGTTTCATGTGTGAGATTAGCAATAGTCAGGGACATGATGTTGCTCATTTGTGCTTCCCCACGCATGAAGTCACACATATTTGTATGAGAGAACACAGATGTCTTTTGTCCATCCTTTGAGTGTCCTCTCTTTGCGTACTCTATTTCCCAGATCATGGTACTACTTAGCTGACGACGATTGGTGTCTTGTACAGCAGACATCCAAACCTCATATGTCAAACACTCACCTATACATGTGAATACAGTAGGAGAGGAGGCAAGCAGAATGTAACATTTGGTTTATACTCACACATTGCGGATAGGCTGAGAGGCTTTGATGCCTTCTGCCTGCACTGGATTAGCATGTTGCTCTTCAGCCTAGTCATTTAGCAGGTGTAACTGCATGAAGATTCACCTTAGCAGGCCCTAGATTCATCTCAAAGGTACACTACTGGCATCAGTGTTGGCCTCAGCCATGCTATTTTCATCATGGTGTTTCCTATCATTGAATTGCAAGTGGGTTGTGTTTTGGTCACTTCATATGACTCATGGTACTATTGAATGTCCATTCGGAACTCACTTGGCATACATTTTGTGTCATCCTTTCATTAGCCACCAGGGTCTGATCTTGCATGGGTTCAAATGCCATATGTGAGCATATTGTGATGCAGGACAACAGTGTGGTAATACACATACAACATACGGCGGACGTGAAAGGCACATTTCATGAGCAGTCAGCCTGATATATTCTTGGGTTCCCCTCCCTTGGCCCAGCACCGGAACAGTGTGTGGGCCCTGAACAGATGTCACAGCCAACCTTGTAGCAGAAGTCAGTGTGTGTCTTTGATTCTGGGAGGACCTCGTTGTACCTACAATGATAAGTGTGTTTTGCTACTTTACATTCCTGCAGCCACATGTGATGCACTAGATTTCTGGCCCAAAGGATGAGCACAAGCAGTTGTGGGCACCAGCATCGCTGAAGTGTGTTATACGTAAATTCATGATTGCTCCCACATGACTTCGAATGGGCCCACTACCTGGATGCAACCAATATCACAATGACATGTCTACGGATCCTGATGTGAGGTCCACTATCGTGTTTTGTTGATGGGCAACACAAAAGCCAGACAATGTAAGTGGTACATGACCAGCTGTGTGGACTGGGAATTTGATCTATATTGGAAACATTCAAAGTTGGACAGTGTATGCATTGTCAATACTAATGACCCTGGGATCTCACTTGTTCATCATTGCCATATTTCAGTCAATTAGTTTGATTGATTACGTCTACAGACACCATTACAACATAGTGGGGGCACCCTTTTGAGTAGTTGTGGCACTCGATAACAGGATTGGATTGCCAGGTCTGGGGCTGTTGCAGAAAAACATGTCATGTTCCGCAATTACGAAGGTTTGATGAGCCAAGACATGTAATATATTGTCTTCAGCTGTTCACAATTATAATTAGCTAAAGGTGGATGTCCATTGACAACTCCAATTGCAATGCAGCTATTTGTTCATCTCTGGTTGACTTTCATATGTGGGCACTTTATGTCCCTCGGTCACTCCTGACAATGTATGCATTTTGACCATCTCCTGGCCACTTTGACTTACCAGTCGGTGAGGGTGGTATGCCTATCACTGTACGGTGGCGATTCCTCCCAGTCGATGCAGGGACCTCTGCTGCGGCAGTTGTCTGTGCTCTGGCTGAATGTGTCAATGGGTGAGAAGAGAGAAAAATAAACATCTGGAATATGTGCTTGTGGAACATTTCTGTGATTTCCCCATTTCTTCTGCATGCTAACAGTGTTATGCAGTACTGCCGCTGACTGGGCAGGTAGGAGCAGTGGTGCATTGGGGACGTAAGGGCGTGGCAGGGTGGGAAATGTACAACAGAATAGGTGTCTGACTTTTGGATCTGATGATTCTCTCACCTTCTGCTTTGTGCTTTAAGCTGGCACAGGGTGATTAACTTCTTTGATATTTAGTGGCATGTTTCCACGCCCCTTGTAATACATTTACACCGCAGTTGCGTCACTTCTGTGACACAGCGGTGGGGTAATACAGGTGACACATGTAGACTTATTCACAATGTTATGCATCTACGGTGTGCGGTCCTGCGCAACATTAAACATGCATCAGCTGTGATGTAGGCAGGGTGTGTGTTTATTTGGTTATGCCTCGTACAAGTGATGCATTGTAATCAACGACATTTCACGTAGTCACTTTTCATAGGGTGGTGCCATGCAAACTTAAACCAGCTTGAGGCACATGTAATGAGTGGCCCTGAACGTTAGGTGTAGGCGGTCCATGGACATTGTTGGAGTTGCGTCACACTTGCGACACTACTCCAGCAGAGCACCCCCCTAATGCCATCAGTTGCGACACCCATCTGTCTATCCCAGCGCCACAGTGCACCGCATTGTCAATGTGACGCATCCGCGGTTGCACAAGAGTTGGACTGCGTGTGGCATTGTTACTGGCGCATCTCTGCTGATATTTGTCAATTGCTACTTAGCGGGCTGGTGTATTACTGCAACTGGACAGTGCCCATGTTTTCTGAAGTGGGGGAAGGATTTGCCATTTCCATCGCTAAGGATTGTGGGACTTGTAGTGCTACATACAGAGGGTGACACAGGAGTCTCTGACTGACGGATTTATTTATACACTTTGGACTACTTCCTTATTCACACTGACAGTGCAACACAGACATTCTATTCATGCACTTTATCTTTTCATCCCACTTACCTGGTACCACGTAGCGGACGTCACTGACAGGCAGCCCATGGACCAAGTGGGGGTGTATGGTTGTCAGGATATCCTCCTCCAGTGGGGTGAGGCGGATGCGTGGTCCAGAGTATGCGGCTGGGAGGAACCGTTGTAATTCAATCCGGGAGTATTTCTCCTTTACCCTCAGCCGCTCATCCTGCCATTTTTTTTTTAGGTCCTGGACAGTGCGCCTCTCCTCCCCCAATGCTGTGACAGCAGTGGATAATTGCTGCCGCAGGGCTGCCTTCTGTGTCCCACTGGTGCAGTAGGGTGGGAGTCCATAGAGGCGTTTGTGGTGCCTGACAATGAACTCCACAAGCATGGTGGTCTCCTCTGCTGTGTAGTTCCACTTTCTCTTCAGGAGGTCCATTTTTCTTAGCCGGTGTCAGCTTGCAAATACAAACTCTGTGTGGCCAAACCTGTTCCTTCACTGTGTGCTGCTTTTAAATGTTTTTTGCTGCTGGTCAATCAGTGTTAATTGGCTTCAGCTGGATCATGGTGGGGGATGGTAGGCACTAGCAACATGATGGCTAACTGGAGCTGTTGGCTGGGATTGGCTGGAGTGCGTCAGCTGATGCATGGTGGGGGATGGTAGGGACGTGGACAGGTGTTTACCCTTGGCTCAAATGATCAATGGCCACAGTTAATGTAGTCTGGTCCCAATTCTGATTTTCCGGCCCGAGAGCGGAATTTCTGGCCCGAGAGCGTAGTTTCCGGCCCGTAGGCGGACTTTCCGGCCCGGAGGCGGACTATCCGGCCGGCGAGCGGACTTTCCGCTCCGGACACGGAAATTCCGCTCCGGAGCCGGAAAGTCCGGCCCGAGTGCGGACGTAAGTTTAGTGGTCGTAAATGGATTCTGTGAATAGCAAAAGTCCTAAGTTCATTTTGTGAATAGCAAAAGTAGTAAGTTCACTCTATGAATACCAGATGTAGTAGGTGCATTCTGTGAATACCTAAATGGTAGTAAGTTTAGGATTTAGTCTTAAGTTTGTTCTGTGAATCGGGCCCATTGTTAGTTAATATTCAAAATACTCATAAAACATAATATCATTGGTAGCATAAATAAAACCCTTAACAATTAATGGCCAGCACCAAATACAGTATACCACAAGTTAAATGAGAATCATGGTGCCTTAGTCATATGTACTGCTCAATAAGGCAGGAGAGAACTTGCAAATTATTCTAAATATATTGTGATACAAAGACAAACAAAGAGTCTGCTCAGGAGAATATGGAGGGGTCCCCATCTAAATCTATGTGCAAAGTAATAAAGGCTTTGACATGAAGTCAGTCTTTATGAGAATTGAGAAGACATTTTAGCTCGTCCCCAAAATGGAGAGCCATTATACATTTCTAGACGGAGAAACTGTGCAGTATTGTGGTGTAAGAAAGAAAAATCAATAACACAAAAATAAGTCAATAGAAAACACATCACATGGCAGCATTGATATCTAATGACTACACTATACTATATCTTACTCAGATAACAATACCACATTCAGAATATATACAGCGCCTCTATTTGCTGAAGAAAGTGGACTTTAATTATTTCCAGTTGTGAAATCTGTCTTGTTCAGGAACAAAAAACTTTACATTTTTTTAAAGTTACAGTGCAAGCAAGATGATTGAACAAACTGAGGGGCATATTTACAAGAATTGCCACTAAGCAGTTTTTATGCTGCTTAGCGGCAATTTTTTTACAGCTCTCCATCACCAAATCCTAACGCTATATTTGCGATGTATTTACAAGACTTTGCTACATGGTGTTAGGATCAGCTTGCGCCGTGCAAATTGGCGCTAACTAAGAGTCAAGGCGATAAAAAAAATCACGTTAGCATGAAAAAGGTGACAGACGGTCAAATAGCGGTAAATATTTTCACGCTGGTCAGCCCAATGTCACTTTGTTGCATCTAGCAGCAAAAAGAGCTTACAAATACGCCGCTAAGGAAAAGAATTACCTGAATGTAGAAGGGAGCAGCCATGACCAAGTTCAGCACAGGACGACAATCCCCACAACCTCCCTCCCCCGTAGCCAGAATGACCAGCCAGAGTCCCAGGGGAAGAGAAAGAGAAAACACAGACATATTCAGGAGGAGAATGAGATCCTGATTGCGGAGGTGACAGAGCATCAACACCAGCCCTTCGTCATCTCCAAGGGGACTTTGGGGACCAAAAACGCTATATGGCAGTCCATTGTCAACAAGGTGAACACCATCGCAGAAGTCAAGAGGACAGTGACGGACTGCAAGAAGCGCTGGCATGATCGCAAAACTAAGCAGAAACTGGCGAGCAATCGACAGGCAGCATTGCAGAACGGAGGAGGCTGTCCAGTGTAGTTTGTTAAAAAAAAATTGTGTCGAATATGGTTAAGAGTTGAATTTCCTTTGACAACTCATGTACTTTGCGAGTATTTTTATTTAGTCCATGCAAACTTAACCCTAACTTGTAGTGCGTTTAATAAAATAACGCAAAGTGGTATTTGACCTGTATTTGTATAATTGTTTTAACTGTTGCATGCCTAGCAACAGTCTATGGCTATGGCATGTGACATATGTTGTGTATGTGGCTTTCATTGGTCAAATGTCTTTGGTTCAAAATGTATCTGGGCTCTCAACATGCAAATCTTCACAGATGCATGCTGCGCCATACTTCACAATGTTTGATTGGCAATGCATGCAATGGTACAAGTTACACTGTTTTCCATCTGTTGTATTTGTGACTACATATGTGGCAAGTACTTACCCCATTCTAGTTAGGTGCCTACCACTTTCATGGGGTTGTGACACACATATGTGTCAACCAAGCATGTACTACTTGTGTCAAAGATTTGGGGGCATGCATAGAAGGCAAAAATGCCAATGGGACATCACTTTTGTTTATGTTCTTATGGTGTTAAAAACAACCCCATATCTACAGAGCTGCGCAAAGCCAGCTAACCTTGATTTACGTCACCTTGTTCATATTTGCCTTACCACAGCAGCCCACTACAGCAAAGAGGTGGGTAATTGGTGTTGGACGTTCCACTGCAACATCCATAGCTTTTGATGCGGCTCCAGATTCACATATCTGGGGCTGTGTCAAATTTAACAGCTCTGAAAATGTGACGTTAGACAGGCAAGACTAGGAGACATATATTTAGTTCTCATGTGTTTCAGCTCATTCCAGAGCCAAATCCCATTTCTAGCTTATTTTTGTGCAGGAAGGTGTCCCTTCCTCGTCTACAGGCCCCACCCGGCCCCTGCCCGCCCTTCATCGATGCCATCGTAGACCTCATTGCACCCCAGGCTCTCGCATCCATTGATTACATCCTACTCGGAGACCTCAATTTCCACCTGGACAACCCCAGTAGCCAGAACACTGCATCCCTACTAGAGAACCTCACCAACATTGGACTAAAGCAGCTAGTCAGGGCACTGACCCACACAGCTGGACACACGCTCAACCCTGTTTTCTCCGCCAGCAGGAACTTCAGCTATAGCCACACCACCAAACTCCTCTGGACCAACCACCACTGTGTACATCTCACCTTCGCCATGCCCACCACACACCACCGCCTTCATCGCCCCCGTCAGAGCAGGAACAAGGCCACTGAAGAATGTCTTGTCGACTTCCTCAGCACGGCCACTCCGCCAACACCAACAGAAGCCAACAACGCAGCGTGCGACCTTCATCAATAGATCTCCAACTGCACCGACACTCTGGCACCCCTCATGAAGACACCAGGTAAGCAACACTCCAAGAAAACCGCTGGTTCACTCCCATCCTCTACATGTCCAGATACACCTGCAGACGACTCGGGAAGAGATGGAGGAACAACCAAACCCTGGAAACCCATGCAACTTTTGAATCTGCCGTCAACACACACCACCTTCTCCTCAAACCAACAAAGAAAATGGCCTTCCATGACAGAATCAAGGCCAACGCACACAACATCAAAGAAGTCTTTGCCATCATCAAGGAGTTCGCCAGACAGCGAGACCACAGACACACCACCCTCCCAAGACCTCTGCAACAAACTCGGCACCTTCTTCCACCACAAGATCAGGCAGATTTACGACAGCTTCAACACCCAAGACCCTGCCACTGCGCCTGCCACCACCTCACGCAACCACACCTCCCTCCAACAGATCGTGCTCAACTGGACTCTGCTCACCACAGACGATGCACTCAAGACTATGAAGAGCATCTACTCAGGAGCCCCTTCGGATCCCTGCCCATACCACAGCTTCCATAGAGCAGCTGCCTTCATCGCCCCCCAGCTTCACCGCACAGTCACAACCATTACCTTCCAAGACGAGTGGAAACACTGCGAGATCTACCCCCTGCTGAAGAAACCGTCTGTCGACCCGACAGACCTCAATAACGGCAGACTCATCACCCTCTTTCCCTTCCCAGCCAAGGTCATCGACAAGGCCATCAATGCCCAAAACTCTGAGTTCATCGAAGAGAACCTAGTCCAGGATACCTCCCAATCTGGCTTTCGAAGCAGCCACAGCACCGAGACAGCACTCTTTGCTGCCAACAATGGCATCCACTCCCTCCTCGAACCAGGGCAAAACAACAGACATCATCGTACTGGACCTTTTAGACGCCTTCTACACTGTCTCCCACCACACCCTAATCACAAGACTCCATGACGTTGGCATCTGCAACAAGGCACTGGACTGGATACACCCTTTCCTGGGCGGCCAAACACAGGGAGGCAGACTACCCCTGTTCCTCTTAGAACCTACAGAGAACAGCTGCGGAGTGCCCCAGGGCTCCTTCCTGAGCCCAACCCTCTTCAATGTCTAACCCCCTCGCAGCCATCGTCAGAAGCCACAGACTCAACATCGTCTCCTACACAGATGATACCCAGCTGATCATCTCCCTCACCAACAAACCCACAGCCGCCACAATCAACTTTCACAACAGAATGAAGGCCGTGGCTACCTAGATGAAAGACAGCTGCCTCTAGCTCAACTCAGACAAGAACGAAGTACTCAGCCTGGGACAACTCCTGGTGGCTTGCTGCTCTTGGAACCCCTCCCACCCTTACAGACCACGCACGCAACCTCTGCATCATACTGGACTCCTCACTCTCAATGAACTGCCAAGTCAACTGAGTATCCTCATCCGACTTCCACACGTTCCGCCTGCTTCGAAAGACATGCAGATGGAGCCCCACAGAATCCAGATAGACGGTCACTCACGCACTCATCACCAGCAAACTCGACTACAGAAATGCACTCTACGCCTGTGTCACCCAGAAACAGCTCAGGAAACTACAGAACATCCACAACTCTGCAGCCAGACTGGTTCTCGACATCCCCTGCTTCAGCCACATGACACAACACCTCCAACAACTCCACTGCCTCCCAATCAACAAGAGAATCACCTTCAAGATCCTCACACATGCCTACAAGACTCTCCACGATGCAGGACCAGAATATCTGAACCACCGCCTCGCTTTCCACAAACTGCCAGACAACTCCGCTCCACCCAACTCTCCCTGGCCTCCGTCCCATGGACCCACAAGACCAGAACCAGAGTAAGATACTTCTCCTACCTCGCCGCCAAGAGCTGGAACACCCTGCCCTCCACCTCAGGAAATGCGCGTCGTTGACCCAATTCAGGAAGGACCTCAAGACCTGGCTCTTCGACTGACATCTCCGCACCCAGATGGAGCAGCAGCTCACCCCCCTCCCACCGCCTTGAGACCCTCACAGGTGAGTAGCTGCGCCATATAAACCTGTGGTTCATTGATCAATTGCTGCACAAAATCAATCAGCCCTGCAACGCATGCACCCGTGCGCCATAGTGCAAGGGTGCCTGCATTGGCGCATGGCAACCCCTTGTGCTCCAGCGCTGGGGAAAAGGGCAGGAATGCCCCGTATCTTATAGATACAGCGCATTCCTGCCCTTTTCTTTTGACACAAGGCAGAGCAGCAAGATTCCTTGCGGCGCTGCCCTCCACCAAGACCTCATAAATAAGGCCCCTATTATACAAGTGTGTTAGTGTCATTTTTAAGACCAGGTAATTCCTAGCTGTAAGAAACTGCCACTAATGTCACTTAGCAGCAGTTTTTCTTTTTTACCAACGCACAGGGAAATCCCTGTCAATATCGCATTGTGTGTTTTGCAGAGTTTTTTTGAGGGAACGCATATCTTGCATCTCATTTTCGCTAAGTCACGCTATGCGAAGTGGCGCTGTGAAAAATGTATGTTAATGCTTAAAATATGCTGCTAACTGGGCTTTGCGGCACATTGCAAATATGGCGATTAAAAAGAAAGCTTCCGTAGCGTCCAAAAATTGACCTTACGGCAGCATTCAATCTTTGTTAACATGGCCCTGAATTTTGTATTATTTAACAGTGAAGGTTACAATCGAGGCCCTGCGGTGCATATGCAGGGACGGGGAAAATAAGTTGGGTCACCTTTGCAAAGTGAATGCATTAAAAACGTGGGGGCATATTTACAGGGGCTTTATCTCTGCTTTTTTGGCTTTGTAAGCCAAAAAAGCAGAGATAAAACCAGCGCCCTATTTACAAGAGGGTGCTAACATGCATAATCGTATGTTAGCACCCTTTTTCCCAACGCCTCACGTTGCATCTCCAATGAGATGCAAAGTGGGCGTTACTGGGCGTACCCAAGATGGACTACCTTGCAAATATCGCTGATGTTTACATCGCAATCTTTACAAGGCAGCCCACATGATTTTAGCACACATTAGATTTTGGCGAAAACAGCCATTTTCGCCAAAACCTAACGTCTGCAAAACTCCTGATTTAGCCATCCCTAACATAGGGGGTGGATTATGCTGATACGACCCTGTGGGTCGTATCAGCAAGGTTATCGCCCTTTTGCAGGGACCATCGCTCGAAAACCAGCGATGTTCCCTGCAAAAGGGCGATAACCTCACTATCTCTGAATTTTTATCGCCCTGGAGTAACGCGTTGTTAATAACGCGCTACCAGGGCGCTAAATACCAGAGCTAGCCTGTGATAATATAATTATCGCTAAGCACGCCCAGCGATAATTATCGCTGGCCGATGTTAAAATGCCCCGTGCAACCTAAAACACGATAGGCCCAAAGCTTCACTCATGTCAAACTATGTGAACTACTTCATCCTAAACACAGTGAGGCATTACATTTACCACTCTCTGGCATTAATTAGTAAGCAAAATCATTTATTGTGGAATTCTCGTCCACCCCGCGAGTTCCTCAAGACAACATATTGCCAAAACTTAGGTCCATGCAAGGTCCAGCCGCAAATGGGAGCGTGTTTTTTTTTATTGCCCCCTCCTCAAAGAGCAAAACCCACTTATATGTATAAATACAGTTCTGTACTCATGGCAAAGCTGCTGGAGTGTGAACTGACTGCCCACGGTTTGTAAGGCGAGTAGGGCACGACTGACTGACTGACTGACAGACAGACACATTCAGACAGCCAAACAGGCAGATGTGCAGGCATATACGGAACATTATTCTAAAATGTGGGAACTAACTCATATTCGATATGTTTATAAATAGGCACAAATTATTGTTTCCGTTTCTAGTTTTACCCCATGGACTTAGTACAATTTCTGTGGAAAAATATGCGCTGTGGCGGGATTTCAAAGCGCTGGAATTTCGAATTTGCTGCCTTGCACTGCCAAGCATGCCTCTCAATTCACGTTTTTTCCAATTTGAAAAGCATGTTTGACTTCCACCTTAATATTTTTGGCTGCAGGCGCCGTGGTAACGCCTTGGTGCCGAGGAGAATTCGTGTTATTGAACACGCTGGAGGGGAGGGGGCCTCAAAGGGAGCCCCCTTCTCTTTGCCTGTGACAGCAGACTTCCGCGACCAGTCCGTGCCCCTCTTACACATGCTTTCTGTACTCAGAATAAATAAACACAGCTCTTGGCACACGGCTTTCATTTCCTGAAATTCCCCCTCGGTTGCAGAGGTATTTCAGAAACACTCCTCGGGCCTGGGGCCTGCACGTCCTGACACCTGTCTGACTGAAGGCCGCGGAAGGTCAAAGCCAAAGTTAAACCCTCCCCAGCCTGAGGGCTAATTGGGACTGAGGTGCTGAGAGATGTGGCGTGAGTGGGGCCGAGATCTGTTCGCTGCAATGCATTGTGGGTAGGCCGAGTGCGGCCTGTTCTTTAGGCTTCTCGTTCACCAACACGATGGGTGAATTAAAACGATATCCTTGCAAACATGAGGGGTCATCTGTGCAATTTAAAATCTTCTGTGCTTTTTTCCAATCACCTTTGTTTTTCCTCCAGTGGAGTTGACAGTCCAAGCTAGTCCACTGGAGGCCCGCCATCTTTGACTCTTCTGTTTATCATCAGGAGCAGCGCTCTGACAACTTGGGGGTGCCCTAAGTGTATTCCGACTTCTAGGGAGGATTCCTGCTGCCCAGGCGCACTGATTAACCGAGTGACTCACTAACATCACTTTTAACATGCACTCTACCACGAGCGGTCTAAGTGAAGCATTATGTGTGTTACAGAAGTCAGTCAGGGTATGTGGAGACTGGCTGTGATGGCAACAATTTTTACAGTACAGAAGTGCAGGCCTTTTCGGCTAAAAACGGTCTCTTCCCCAGTAAAGGTCCGTTCAGTTCTCATAGAGAGGGACCCATGCCATGATCAAGTGTGGGGCGGGTCTAGTGGCTTGGGAATGCCTACGTTGAGATGTCAGTCTGCACATATTCATTCCCCGGCAGTCCGGCACTGCTCCCGGAAACCTGCCATACCTGGTGGGCAGCTGACAGACTTTGTTTAGAATATGTTTTCCGCTACCTGAGTAGAACCCGCCTTTCCTCCTACACCTGTGTTGTTTGTTGCTGATCTGGAAGACAAGCAGGCTATGCAGAGATCTGTCTGACATGATGAGACCAAACTGGCCTGACCATCAGGTTCGGATAGGACAGAAAAAAGGCCCGGGTCCCAAAGTAAAAGTGGCCCCCATTAGTGAAAAATGTGGCCTATGTTTACAAATTGGAGCAGTTGTGAACTTGTAAAGCCCACTGTATGTGTTTTTCGAGGTATGGAAGACTGCATGGTTTTGGGCTTGCTCCAGGCAATGCTTGTTTTAATATCAAGGAAATCAACAGTAATCCAGTCCAGAGGCCATAAAACAGGCCCACAAACAACCAAAAAACAGCTCACACACTGACCTGTTAGACCAGCCCGTCAGACACTGCCTGATTGCCCTTTATGCCAGTCTTAGCTTCAGAATAAAGCAGACGTTTGACTCTGGCTTGATGCCTTGGCCATCAGGGTAGGATATTACTGGCTCCACTGTGCTAGATGGTCTGGGCAGTGGGAGATCCTGCTTATCAGTATAAGGAGAGGATGATTCAGGGATGGGTAAGGGTGAGGGTCAGTGGAGTAACGAAACTTGAGGGGGCCCCCTGTTAAGTACATTAATGTTGTAGTTAAGCGAATTTGTCAGTGTCAGTGTCAACATTAATGGTTTGAACTAAAAATAAACACAGAAATTCACACACTGCTTATGACCTCACATATGACATCACTCATTACATGTTCTATGATGTCATTTATGACATCACTGATGACATCTCGAAGGAAATCATTGATGACATCACTGCTAACATTTTTCAAGCTTCATTTTCCCGCATATTGCATTTTAAATGGGGGGGGGGGAGTGGCCACTCCTCGGGTTGATTTCAGTACCGGGGACCCCATCCCTCAATGCCCGATGCTGAAATTAGGGGAAGGGGGCAGACGGCCCACCTACCCGGGCCAACTTTGGCCTTGCGGAACTTATTCCCAGGGGCCCAGAATAATAACTAGGGGGAGAGGGCATGCAGCCCCCCTCCTGAGGAAATATGAATTTTGTGATCAGTTATGTCCCCTATCGTAGACCCCAACGGCTCCATGTGCATGCTATAAGTACATGTATGTTCCCTCCAGTTCCAGTTATGAAGACGCAAACACATGTGCGTCCACCGTCAACATGTCCTCTTTCAGATCCGCCATGAATGGGTCAGATATTCCATTCCTAAGTATGAAAGGCCACCGACTTTATGTGGTTCACTTTCCACATTTTACAGATTCAGGCGAGTAGGCCCTGAATTCTGCCATCAAGCCTTTTCCTGCCTTCTGCCTCTGAAAGCTCCAGTCCGAGCCTGCATCTGTATCCATGAACTTTGTCCTACTCCCTGCGCGGCTAACGGTGCCTGATCCAGCCTGTTGCCTGCCAAAAACTGTATTTCACCTTCAAGATTATCTGCTCCGCTCCTCATCCGATGCATTCCTGTCTAGTAGTTTAGGTAAACATTCTTCCAGCTACAGTGCAAAAGGGCTAGGCCTCACTGTCCTCATGCAAGTAATTCATAGCCCCTGTTACCATGGAAGATTCCTGCCCCCTCGCATCTCATGTAGACACTTAGACGCTTTTACACGCACTAAACAGTCAGTATAGAATAGATTCTGTACGAGAGACCTTTCCTTTTGGATAATACAGTTCTTTAAACAAAAGATATTAGATATGATTTGGGATTAGGTTGACATGACCCCCCAGACTTCTGTCTCCACATGTAGAGCTAAATGTCAAGTCCCCTTCACCCTCTAGTTGCACGTCAATCACACGTCATGCGGCTGCGCGCGCATCTCTGCCAAACATTTCTGCTGACATTGCTGGATTCTCTCATGGATCCACCCACTTGTGACATCATGTTTAATGACGTTTTTAGTTACGCCTATGTTTACGCCTTTTTTTCATTACGTATGTGTATCATTATCTGTACTATCAGTTGTTACGCCTCTTGCATCTGTCTTAATGTAATACTTTTCATATAAATATCATTACTTGTCAATAATGTATTGCCTTCCCTTCCTGAACCTTCGTGGTGATGGAATTTGAAGCCTACAGTTCGAACTGTAATTCCTTTGTAGAGGAATAAAGCCTTTTAGAACCTCTAATACCACGGATTCTGCCTCTTATATTTACTGAGTTATTCTTACTAGACTTTACCGCATAAAAAATAGTACCGGTAATGAAATATTTACCACATAAATTGGCGCCCGAACAGGGACACTTTCTCATCTCACGCACCGGAGGTGCGTTGCAGGCCCGGTCTCCTGCCACAGCTGAACGGACAAAAACGCGTACCCGCAGGATTTCCTGTATCTCCCTCCGGCCAAGCGGGGGCGACTGAGGCTGCGATCAACACCCAGACGAGGCGGTGAGAAGTGCGAAGTATCCCGACCAGAGCCTAGCTGAGAGAGCAAGATCCGAGGTATACAGAGGCCCACCAGGTTCCGAAGTTCCGAGTCCAGTCGAGTCGAGTCCAGTCCGGTCCAGTCCAGTTCAGTTCCGAGGCCTTCCGTTCCGCGCTACCCGGTGAGTACCATTGCCGGGGAGGCATTTAAACATGCACATAGTCTGTGCCGGTCAAGACGGGTTTGGGTACACAAATCCGGTCTGCACTGTTTCAGCAGTGTATCTGTACTGTTTAGCAGTATATCTAGTATGTCTTGTATATAATTCAGTATCATCTAGTGTCAAGTATTATGCCAGTAACCAGTTTCCTATTAGTTATCATTGTTCGTTAAATGTTAAATGTTAAATGTTTTAAATACGTTCTATACATTGTGGTGTGAATGATTGGTCATTATTGTGTTTATTGTATTAAGTGTGTTCAAGATTAAGTAACCAGATCTAAAAATGCCGCTCTTTTCGAAATTAAGACTGATCAAAACTAGAAAAGGGGTACTCGAAGAAGCTGTTCCCATTCCCCCTAGGGACACTCCAGGGTACTTTATGTATCATAAGCATGGCCTAGATGCCGTACTATTTCTTGATTTATGGGTGGACTACACCAAGGATTTACCAGAGAGTCAGAGATGGCCCGCAGCGGGGACCTGGGATGCAGATTGCATCATGAGAGTAGAAGAAGAATTATGGAAAAAGAAAGCCAGACAGTCACAGAAAGATGCCATTGAATTATGGCGTAAAGAATCATATAGACGTACAGAAAAAGCGCTCAGACAGGAAGAGAAAAGTAAGGAGAATTCAAATAAAGCCCGAGAAAATCTATTAATTGAGGAAGGTACCCGAGTAAAATCAGAACAAGTAGATAGACAAAGAAACACCCTTATGAATGGTATGTATCCTCTTCTGGCCGAAGGGTTACCTAAGGCTACCCCGGAAATACCGAAAAACTTGACACCTCCATTGCTCCCGATAAAAGCACATCCCAAAACAGCAAAAGATATTTTCCTTTCTTTTTTTTTTTTTTTTTTTTTTTTTTTTAATTTTTTATTCAATTCAGTGAAGCAATAATATTACATAAATTTCATAATATACAAAAGAAAAAAAAAACAGCCTTAAATTAAGCACATATACAAACATACAATCAGATACAACAAAAATAATCCTTGACTTTACAAACAGACCCAAAACAAATCATCAGAGATGCCTTTCTAAAGCCAATTTGCAATCGGCTCCCATATTGCTACCCCTAGCTTCTTTCTTACCCTGCCTTTTAATTTATACAGGGCCATTTCCAAATTATACAATGAAATAAGCTTAACCCTCCAGATATCGAATGAGGGGGGTTCTGAATCCAACCACTGAGATGTTATACATAACCTCAACACCGACATACATATGAACTTAAATCCTCTGTATGACACCGTTTTACTCCCCACCTCCGTACCATGTTCCATCCCAAACAGAACCAAATGTGCAGTCACCGTAATCGGGATACCCAAAGATCCTGAGATAAAACGTTCGATATCCAATAATAGTTGGGAGAGTAATGGGCAGGAAAAGAACATATGTATTGAGTCTGCAGCGTGCAACCCACACCTAGCACAGCTCGTCCCCCTACCCGCCTTCCACTTTGAAATCTTTGCCGGCGTATAATATAAATTAAACGCGGCCATATATGCTTGGCTTCTTAGACTGCCCGAGAGCAAGATTGCATTCGCAGTCCTCCAAGCCAGCTGAATATCAATATTAGTCAAAGTTAATTTCCCCTCCCACATTGCCTCAAATTTGTGGATATCATCAGACTCCTTTAGCATAAATTCTTCATATATTTGTCCGATTTTAGATTTACACTTTATCAACTCCAAGATCCGAATCTGGGACACTTGACAATTCCCCCTCGCAATTTCAGCTTGAAGATAGCTTCTAAGTTGCAGATATTTAAAAAAATCCACCCTGCCAACCCCAAATTTCTCTTGTAGCGATAAGAAAGTAAGAATATTGCCAGTATCAAAAAGATCCCCAATTATTCTTATACCTTGCTGTGACCACCTCCTCATAACTGAATCTTGACATATAGTAGAAGACAACACATACGAATCAAAAGGTGTACACCATAAAATAGTAGGCATATCCCATTGCTTCCTGACCCTCCTCCATACTGCATATGCTGCCTGTAAAATCTTAAACTTAGTCTTTTTATAGTAGCTAGGCTCTAATACTTTGACCAACAATCCTCGAGCTGATTTGCCAAGACACCATTCGTATATTGAGGGAGAAAAGGCAGCCTCCAATACCTCAGTATTTCCATATAATAAAACCCCCATATATTGAAACAATGAAACACAATAATAAGCATAAAAATTAGGAATAGCGAGACCTCCCCGCTCTACCGGCAAATAAAGCCATTTCATCGCTCTTCTAGAGCGCCTATACCCCCAAACAAACCGTGAGCACATACGCTCCATTCTCTTAAAAAAGATGTTAGGAAACATAATTGGGATCGCCCGAAACAGATATAAAAACTTCGGGAAGATTGACATCTTTAATACATTCCCCCTTCCATATATAGATAAATGGAGCCTATTTATACGCTCCAAGGTATTAGTAACTGATGTGATCAGTGGATCAACATTGATCCTTGGTATCTCTTGGATCTTAACAGAGATAAGCACCCCTAAGTACATTGCCTCCTTAGATATATCGATCCCTATTGGTAGCCCAACCTCCGTGTGTAACACCTGCGTCTTGTCCAGGTTTAATTTATAGCCTGATACTACACCGAAATCTCTGGTAACTACCACAATCCTTTCCATGGCTTTCCCCATATCCGCAGTCAATACCGCTAAATCATCTGCGTAAGCCAGCACTTTCACTGAATACAGGTGTGCTTTAACCGGACAGATTTCAAAATCAGCCTCCAATCTATTTATAAGAGGATCTATATATAGAGCGAACAGAAGTGGAGAACAGGGGCACCCCTGCCTCGTGCCCCTGCTAACCATAAACCTCTGAGACTCTTCTCCCTCTAATCGTACTACCGCATTCGGCATGCAATACATAGCCTGTATTGCTCTTATAAAGTTCTCGGGAAAAGACTTCCACCTCATCACTGCCCACAGAAACTCCCAGGAGACCCTGTCGAATGCCTTTTCCGCATCCAACAGGGCCGCCCCCACAGAAGCCCCCGTTGCCTGTGCCCAATCAAAAACCGAAATAAGCCGCCTAATGTGATCCGTAATGCCTCTCCAGCAATAAAACCATGTTGACGCAGTGAGACTAAGGGGGTAATAACCGACCCCAGTCTTCTTGCTAGGCATTTAGAATATATTTTATTATCGGCATTTATGAGGGAAATTGGCCGATATGAAGAGTGCTCACAAGGATCCTTTCCCTTCTTCTTGAAAACTATTATTACTGTTTCTGACCATGAGGCTGGGGGGAACCCCCTAAATGCAGCCTCAACCACTAGAGTAAATACCCCAGCTAGCTTCTTCCTAAACTTAATATACAACTCCAACGGGATTGAATCCGACCCCATCGCCTTCCCTGAGGCTAATGACAGCATAGCAATCTCAATCTCCTCCCAGGATATCCCATCTACCAATTCCTCTTTATCCCTCTGTTCTAACTCAAGGGGGCTCATTTCCTCCAAATATTGCTGTATTCCTCTAACCGGTTCTGCTGTATATAAATTCTCATAATACTTTTTAAACGAGTCAAGAATTAGGGGGGGAGTCTCCAGCACATTCCCGTCTCTATCCTTAATCTTTAATATCCTGGAATAGACCTCCTTTTGCCTAAGCCTTTTGGCCAAGACACTCCCAACCTTTTCCCCATATTCATAAAACTCCCTTCTGTGAACTTGGTATTTAGCAGCTGCCTCATCAGCATATCCTTGATATATAGTTGAGCGAAACGCAGCTACTTCCGCTTGAGCCTCGGTTACTCTCCCAGCTAGTTTTATCTCAGCAGCTAGTTTCTGCTCCAACAGCGAAAGGACCGCCAAGTCATTTAAACATTTCACACGGTCCTCCCTCCGCTTCCTTGCTACGAATCTTATTGTCTCGCCTCTTATACCCGCTTTAAGAGCATCCCACAATATCTCGGGCCTAGCGGATCCAGTATTCAGCTGAATAAAATCCGGGATCCACTGTTCCATCCAGCTACAATAATCATGATTCATCAATAACTTCCTATCAAAAGTCCATTTCCTTCCTTTAGCCTTTGACCTACCACATTCAAACTCCATTACCACTGGGCTATGATCTGATATTATCTTGGGGAGAACATTTATAGAGGCACTCCTTAATATAACATCTGAAACCAAAAATAAATCAAGTCTTGCCATCATCTTGTGTGGGGCAGAAAAATACGTAAACCCATCTTGCCCTGTTCTTAATTCCTCCCACACATCATATAAACCTTGGTCTTGAACCAGAGCCTGCAGGCTCTTAAAAGCTCTATGCTTCCTGCCCTTAAAGGCTTTAGCTGTCCTTATATTCAATTGTGAATACATATGTATATTTAAATCCCCACAAACCAGCATGGGCTGGGGATAGCTAGACAGCTTCGTATTAATTACCTGAAAAAAGTCTGGGTCATCTTCGTTTGGTGCATATATTGAACATAGCGTCATTACTTGCCGTGAAATTACTACCTCCAGTAACACCCACCTCCCCAATTTATCCGCTTTAAATTTTTTAACCTCCAACAGTCCCCTTTTGGCCAGATTGCGACCCCCTTTTGATTAACTGCCTGTGATGTGCACACCAACACCTCGAGCCCCAAAGAACCAAGCCAGGCCCTATTAGACCATGCTATATGTGTTTCCTGTAAAAAGAGCAAATCCCACGAGCTTTTATAGACTATTCTAGCCAATACTCGTCTTTTCCTAACATCGTTTAGACCACAGATATTTAATGAGCAGCAAGTTAATTTCATCATTCAAACAGAAGAAGAAATTCTTACAAAAAAAGAAAGACACACTTATTTCAGATAGCTTGCTCTGCTTGTATTTGATACTATCACCATTTTCCAATAACATTGTGCTGCTAATTAACTCTAGCCCCACTGAATTGATTTCCACCCAACCCCGACCCCCCTTACCGCGCCCCCCACCACCAACACCCTCCCCCCCACCCAAAACCTCCCACAGCAGGCGTTGGGAACAAGTCCCTGTTGATGGTAAGCCCGTGCTTGACCCCCACCTCTTTCACCCCCCCCCGTACTCAAATAACAAAGAGAGAATAATAAGGCAAACTATACATACACATTTGGCATAGTTAGACACATACCTTTAACTACATAGCTGACTCGCTTCATACTACATCGCTATGAGCATCAATAACAATAATCCTCAAATTGCCTAACTCGTCACATTGACTGAAGATATTCATTTGCCTTAACTTCTGACGTAAAGAACTGACTATGACCACCCTTTATAACTTTAAGTTTAGCTGGGTTCTGTAGAAACGCCTGAGCCCCCTTTGCTTGAAACCCCGATATCAGCTGCCTTAGCCTCCAGCGACCCTCCACCGTGTCGTGACAATAATCTGGCTGTACAAAAAACTCACACCCCCCAGCATTTCTTCTCTTGTTCGGGCGGGCCAGATCATATAGCTCCTCTCTCGCCCTGAAATTATTCAGACATATCAGAATGGCCCTAGGGAATTCCACCTGGCCCTTCTTCTGGACAAAAGGAAATCTGTGAGCCCTTTGAACCTCTTTTTGCCACTCCCAATGCCCCAGCTCCGGGAAAGCCTCTGTTAATAACCCCACCATAAACTTTAGTGCGTCTGAACCCTCCTTTCCCTCTGGTATCCCCAGCACCCTCAAGTTATTACGCCTAGCCCTATTTTCAAGGTCAGAGATCTTCCAGCGTACATCCTCTCGCTGTGCCTTAAGAGACTCCGTTAGTTCTTTCTGGGCTAATAGTTCATCCTCGAGTGTAGAGATCCTTGCCTCTGCCTCCGTCACCCTTGTAGATACATCCACACATGTCTTTGCAATTCGTCTTACAGCGTTTTGCAGTTTTTTACACGCACTCTGAGTGCGTAACAAACCGGTCTGAGTCTCAGCCCTATGGGTCATGATTAGATCATAAATAGTCGCTAAAGTAATCTCTCCCGGAGTTGACTCCTCCATCCTTTGTTGGCCTTGTGACATCGCAACTGGGTTACCAGGAAGACATGACAAAATAGAACTCGGGGAGCTCTGATCATCCCACATGAATGAGGCCTCAGATACTCTCAAGACCCCTCCACTGTTAGTCTCCTCGCTGCTCCTCAGGGGCTCTACCGGGTCTCCTCCAGCCTCCTCTTCCCCCCCCAAACTGGCCCCTTCCAGCCACTCTTGGACCGCACTGTCCACTGAAGATCTATCGGACAAGGAGAAAAAATCCTCTGTAGTAGATACTTTATCCGGTGCTTCCCCTATGCCCGCTGGTGGCTCGAGAAGGTTAGCTCTTAATGACTTTACTATACTCGCATTTTCCACGGATGGTGCTGCTGAGGTTTTCTCCTTCTCCTCCCCCTTCTGACTATGCAGTTGCTGCACCTGATGTAGCGCCTGACGCATTTCCGCGCTCTGACTTTGAGCTAACCCTTCTTGGACTACATCTCCCAGAGTCCCTCTGTCCAACGAGCTTTGATTCTGATCCGGATTCAAACTCAGTCGCTGCTGCTGCTGCTGAATTCCGTGCTGACCCTCCTCGGTAAACTCAGTGGACTTAACAAACTCAGGGGTTGCAGGGATACCTACTTTCGGTTTAACCTTAAACATTGCGGGAATTTGTGAAGAAGAAGCCAGCTGAGACTGTGTCTGTGTCTCTCCCCCCTCCTTCTGTACACATGGCGCTTTCCCCGTCTTACCGGCCCCATTCGGCTTGATGGACGTCTGCCGTGTTCTTACCGGTGTCCCGGCCGTATTCCCGGCACCTCTCTGCCGATTCTTACCCACCATGGCTCCAGCAGTGATAGATACCTGCCAGCGCCAGCAACTGCACCAATAGCCGGTGGCCCCCCAATCTGGGCGTGTAATTGTCAAAATCCTCCACAGCATTCACCCCCGGACAGGTTCCAGACCCAAACAGCACGGCTCCTCTGCGGAAGCTCTGAAGCTCCGAGGCTCCAAAATCACCGCGTGAAGACTAAGGAGGAGGCAGAATCAAAGAAGTGAGCCGGGAAACATGAGACGGATTTCGACTACGGCGGACTTCAAAGGTCGGAAAGCACCACTTCTCCGGTTTTCAGCGTCTTTGAACCACACCGCCACCGCCACGCACAGATACTGGCTGGGAGACAGAAACGGGATTCAGAGGTCAGGAGGGACCACTTCTCTGATTTTCGGCACCTTAGACCGCACCACCATACACCGGTAACAAATACTGGTTGCGTTTATTACCGGGATCCAAATATTGAGATATCTCGCTCATTACTCGTCGTGGTCATAGCCAGATACCAAGCAAGGACACGGGGGAGTGTAGAGGTAGGAAGCACTCGCCTAACCAGCCACACCAGCGGCCGCCATCTTGCCTCCTTCTTCCTATTTAGATGACGTAGCTCCCGAGTATGCTAATGCCACACCACACACACCGCATGACGATGGTGTTCAACGTCAAGATCATCCGTCTGTATCCCCGCAACAACAAACTCCTACGCCCATTCCCACAGGTCCGTCCGTTTCTACAGTTTTTCCCGCATCTACAATTTCTATTTTACATCCAACAAATCCTTTCTTGCCCAGCACCTCAGAAGGTGCTACAGGAGGTACGACAGACATGTTTGCCACACCGCCGCGAAATAAACAGACCCTTAGAGATTTAGCACTCCAACGTACACCCCAACTAGCGACATCCGACATGTTTAAAGAACATCTTGTGGATTGTAGATACGATCCAGTGCCAGGTAAACAGGATAGATTGCTACTATCATCACTACGTATACGACGAGCTACATTGCATTTAATGACGATACCAGGAATGGTCGAACACCTAGACAATATATATCACTTTGTCCAAACAGGGCGAGGCCCAGAAAGTATTAACGAAGCTATGGAATACCAGAAAGTGGATGTACGAAGACAACTACTACGTTTTTTCATAAACTGCGTGATCAGGAACCAAGACAGGCCTGAGGCAGATCATGATACCATGCAAAAACTTGCCAAATGGGGTCAGAACATATCAGAAGAGAAACATGATAGACAGGCGTGTATAGTCGCCATGTACCGAAAGATCCGCAAGGAAGTAGAACGAATACATAAAGAAAGACGAGAAGCAGACAGAATTGAATCAGAGGGAGAGGAGGAGCAAGAATCAGAACAATTAGAAACGATAGCTTACGTAGGTAGAGGAAGACCCCATAATAATATTAGAGGCTTTAATGATCCGATATGCCCGATACGTCCAGAATGTAATAGACATTTTCAAGCCCCTATGTTAAATACAAGGTCCCCTGAACACCTATTCCAAGCCACTGATAAATTACTCCGAGATCGAAGGGGGTACCATGTGCTCGATTCCATGGATGAACAAGAATTGGCCAGGTCAGCAGTACAATGGGCTGACAGTCCCAGCAAATACAGTGATGATGCACTAGCACACACGTTTCTGAATCTTGCCCCAGACGAACAGCGTTTAGCTAGTATATACATGATTCAACACCTCCTTATATTATATAAAAGCCAACACTCCGATCCTGGACCCTTACCTAACATATTGACCGAATTACTCACGAATAAATGGAGAGGGTCAGGTACTGATTTAATTAAAGAAATTCTAGAATTTCGAAATCAGTATATAATTTTCGTATGCCCAGAACACGTTCCAATTCCCACTATGGGAAGAAAAATGTATCACATAGATAGACAGAACCCCTTACGCGAAGTACACCCAATCAGAGGCGAAGATAATAACTTTACACGCGTGTTTGTGTACACGCCTATAACTAAAATTGAATTATTAGAAATGAAGAAAGTAGTACCCAGCCATGACAAAGATCCAGCAGGTTTCCACTGTGAGATAAAAGACATGTTACTCATGGGAGAGTATACCTACCCCGACATTATGAAAATATTGAAAGTGTTAATGCCTGCCGGTGTTTACGAGAAACTCAAAGAAAAGGAATGGGAGGTGGGAGACCAAAAGATAGATTGGACAGCATTAGAAAACGAAGAAAAGGCCCGAGCTGCAGGATCAGGGCTTGGGGAAAAGACTACAGCACTACCAGGATTACTAGTGCAGGTACTGCCACGTTTATTAACTACGAAAAAGGAGGACTGGGGTGCAATCTCAGCCTGTAAACAAAAGCAAGATGAAGACACTAGTGATTTCTATTCCCGATTTGAAAAATGTTTTGGTATAAATAGTGGCATAAAAGCAAGTAGCGAGTCATATCCACATCTGTTTGTGACAAAATTAGTTGAAAATTCCCTGCCGCAAGTTAAGAATAGAGTATTGAAATTTGAGAGTACCTGGCAAGGTAATACCCCGTCACAGATGTTACAGATGTTACAATATCACCACAATAGAATTAGAGAAGAACAAGAACATGAACAAAGACGTATGAAAGATACGAAAATGAAAATGCTTGTTGCTCAGTCAGTTCCAGCTGATGGTCATAAAAAGGGTGATTCCGCAGGTCCGGCGAAAGGGACATGCAACTATTGTAAACAACAAGGTCATTATATACACGATTGTCCAGTTCTGAAACATAATATCGCCACGGGTAGAACACAGGAAAGACCACGTCCACCTAGACAGGATCAGAATCAACAACAAATCCCTCAGCATGCACAACCTAGGTCAGCTCCGCAACAACTAGCTCCGCAACAGACAGCTCCACAACAGACTGTAGCACCACCACAAGCGCAGCCTATTGCTGCAACACAAGCAACGACACAACAGATGTACCAGTATGCACAAAATGACTATCCTGATTATCAGCGATACACATGAAATAGCCTAGAGAGGTAAGTTGGCTTACCCCTTATTGAGGTTCCTGTAGATCAAGAGGGACCTTATGTACATAGTGAACTATTAGGGGAAGACAGAAAGTTTTTACTTGATACAGGGGCAAGCAGAACAACTATACGACGCAGTGAAGTTCCAGGGGCACCCCTCTCAGGCTCACAGAATATTTCCCTTGGATTCTCAGGAAAGCCTATCATTAATGAAGTAACGCAACCCCTTCCACTTACGGTTGGTCCATTGACACGTACTACAGACTTATTGCTTACTAAATCATGTCCAGAAAACTTGTTAGGTATAAAAACATTGAAAGCTCTAGGAGCTATAATATGTTGTTCTCCGGAAGGAGTACGACTATTTCTACGTGACTTCAAAGGTCACTACGTGTCCAGAGACATGGATCACCGGCTGCAGAATTTACCTACACATCTATGGGCACAAGGCCCAACTGATGTTGGTTACATGAACATTACACCATATCGAGTCACACTAAAAACAGGAGTAGTACTACCACGAATGCGACAATACAAGTTACCCCCAGATGCTGTTGTGGCTTTGCTGCAAATCATTGACGAGCTCATTGCACAAGGAGTGGTTGTCGAAACCGACTCCAATGTGTGTAATTCCCCGATAATTCCGATTCTTAAAAGAACGGATCCAAAAGCATCACCAGTATATCGATTGGTTATTGATCTGCGCGAATTAAATAAATGTATTGTACCACAATACCCTGTGGTTCCAGATATCTCCTCATTATTAACAGCTATTGACTCAGAAGCAACGTTCTTTACTGTAATTGATCTCAAGAATGCTTTCTTTAGCGTCCCAATAGATCCGGAAAGTCAATATTTGTTCGGATTCAGTTTAAATGGACGAAGTTTTAAATTCACACGCGCTCCTCAAGGATTCACAGAAAGCCCCAGCATCTATAGCCAAGCACTGAAACGAGAACTTGACAGTATCCACATGCCAGTTAACACTGCCTTGCTCCAATATGTCGATGATCTGCTGATTACCGCCCGAAGCGAACCTGAATGTGAAACAGCGTCACTGACGGTTTTAAAATTTCTGGCCGACAAGGGGCACAAGGTGTCCCCTTCTAAGCTGCAATTCTGTGTCCAGCGAGTTGTTTACCTTGGGCACTCGCTGTCCAAGGAGGGAAGACAGCTTACACCCGATCGCATCCAGTTAATTGCTAACATGCTACCACCCAAGACACAAAAGGAGGTGCGGGCTTTTATAGGTCTCACTTCATACTGTAGGCAGTGGATCCCTCAATATGCATTTCTAGCAAAACCACTCATCCAGTTGACAACACAGGAGGCAGCCACATCGACTGTCCTCCCTTGGACTCAAGAACATACACATGCCTTTGAAAGCTTAAAGAAAGCTTTATGCCAAGCACCTGTTTTAGCAACACCATGTTACATTAAACAGTTTACACTCTTTGTTACAGAACGCGAAGGTACTGCCTTGTCAGTACTCACTCAGGAACAAGCAGGATCACACAAACCATGTGCTTATTTCTCTAGTACATTAGACCCAGTAGCTCAGGCTCTTCCTGCGTGCCTGAAATCAGTGGCAGCAACAGCTTTAGCAATCAGACAAAGCGATGCCATAGTGTTAGGACATCAATTGACAGTACAAGTACCACACGCAGTAGAGGTTCTTTTGAACCGCACACAAACACAACACTTGACTATAGCGAGACTCACCGGCCATGAATTGACATTGTTTCAGCCACACATAGAAATCAGACGTTGTAATACGTTAAATCCTGCCACACTGTTGCCAGTAAACGGAACAGATCCATTAGCACATGATTGTATTGAAGTCATTACTATCACGACGAAACCCAGACAAGACTTGACAGACATCCCTTTATCAGATCCAGACCTGACATTGTATGTAGATGGTTCATGTATGAGAACAAGTACAGGAGAGTTAGTGGCCACTTACGCAGTCACAACAGACACTGAAGTCATTGAAACAAATTGTATTAACACTTTGTCAGCTCAAGCAGCAGAGCTCATCGCTCTGACACAAGCCTGTATTCAAGCCAAAAATAAGAAAGTCAACATATACACAGATTCACGTTATGCATTCGGAGTCGTCCATGACTTCGGCGTACTGTGGCGAGAGAGAGGTTATTTAACTTCTCACGGTGCCCACATCCAACACGGACCCCTCATTCAAGCCCTATTAGACGCGATTCATCTACCTACTGCAATATCGATTATGAAATGCAAAGCCCATACAAAAGTTACCGATATCATTTCTCAGGGTAATGACCTAGCTGACAGAACAGCTAAACAGACTGCTCAGAATCAGACTCATACAACTGACGCGACAAAGACAATAGTTCAGACACCAACACATTGCATGACAGTTAAGGATCCCGCCCTTGATGTAATTGACATACAGACACATGCTACACCAGAAGAAATAAAGAAATGGACTGAATTAGGAGGGATCCAAACGGATCAAGGATGGATGACGAAGGAAAAATCTATATGGTTTCTTCCCGACTCCATGGTTCAAGTCATCATTAACACAATACATAGTCCAGCGCATCTAGGAGAAAAAGCTATGCTAGACAGCATTCAACACATTTGGTTCAACAAACACTTGCGAGCAGCAGCCAAACAAAAAGTACGTACCTGTATGATATGTTGTCAGTTTAATCCAGGTAAAAGCATCCCCGTAGAGCAGGGTGGATTTCAACCTCCCGATCATGCTTTTGAAGTCCTCCAGATGGATTATATCCAGATGGAACGATGTCGAGGATTCAAATATGTTCTCGTAGTTGTCTGTGCTTTTTCCCGTTGGACAGAAGCCTACCCGGTTTCAGATTACACTGCCCCGACTACTGCCAAACAGCTAGTTCGAGAATTCTTCCCACGATATGGTTTGCCACGTGTTGTATACTCAGATAACGGCCAGCCATTCTCATCCGAACTAATGAAACACGTTTCACTTCTGTTAGGTTACCAATGGAAATTCCACTGTGTCCGACATCCCGAGGCAGCCGGTCTCGTGGAACGCCATAATCAAACTCTGAAAATTAGATTGTCCAAAATATGTAGAGAAAAAGGTGTCGATTGGATAGTAGCCTTACCAGTTGCGCTCTTTTACATGAGAATGGTAGCACATTCTCAAACAGGGCTATCCCCGTATGAGGTGATCTTCGGTAGACCACCAAATATGTGGGGGACGCCTATACCTCGCAAAATCACTGATGTTGACTGTAATATGCTGACAGATTACCTGGCTTCCTTGATGTCTGCACTACAATCTTGTCGTTCACAGGTAGCTGCAGCTTTTCCCGATAACACTGAGGTGAAGCCCCATGACGTGGTTCCAGGTGATCTGGTTCTTGTGAGGAACTTCGACCGAAAGACCCAGCTGGAGCCCAGGTGGAAGTCGCCCAAACTCGTCTTGCTGACAACAAGGACAGCCGTGAAGATTGAGGGACGTAAAGGGTGGTTGCACTCAAGTCATATCAAGAAATTTTATGGACTACCGTCCGATGTGAACACTCAGCCCTGCATTCCCTCACAGACAGACTCAAAACTCCCCTTGGTTGAACAAACAAAACACGAACTCTATAAACTGAAGTTAAGGTCTAGCAAGTCAGATAATTTGATTGTTTAAGTCCTCTCCAAGGTGAATCGGTTGAATTTGTCTCTGACATGTACCCTCTAGACCGAAATAGAGAGAGAAATAGACAGATAAAGCTGAAAAAACATGCGTACTGTAAATCGCTTCGTAGTCACTGCACAGTGACATTATTAATTTTGTTTTTTCTAAGTCTTCTGATCATCATTTCTAGTGTATTACTAAATATGTATTACCCTATTTCTAAACATGCTTACAATGTTACTGCAGAACATTCTTTTAGCGAATTACCTCCGCATGAGTTGTCTTATAGATTTGCGCTGCGCAACAACACATTCATTAGTATGTTACATCATTCCCATCAGACCAGTAATGCTACCAACTGTTGGATATGTAGCTGACTCCCTCCCTATCAGAACTATAGGGGAGTTTTGCCCCTCTTTCCGTATCCGTTCACACACAATGGCTCCTGTGGAGCATGGTTTAGTTTGATTAATTCCCTAGATTCAAATTCCGTAGTTTATCAAGACAACTGGGTATGGGGAAACCTGAACCTAGTTTTGCTTAAAGTCTGCTACCCTAACAAGGAGGGACTTCCCAAAAGAACAGGAACTGATCTAGAAAATGAAGTATATGGATTAGGTAATTTTACACTTAACCTCCTGATTCTGAATGTTGAATCCGAAGCTACACCAATCTTGCCCACTATGTCAGTATTCCCAGTTAAAGGGGAATTATGTGTAAGAAAGAATGGTTCCATACACATGGGCCATAGTAAATGCACCACTGTAATAAAATTCAGTAATCAAGGCAAGTCTACATTTAGAGCTTCCCGTCATTCCTACTTCATATGTGGCCAGACTGCATATATACGTCTACCTCTAGATTGGGATGGTACCTGTTACATAGCATTCCTTCTGCCACCTGTTTTCCTAGCCCCTCCTGACTATCACAGAAATACCCATTTAGTACACAATAGACAGCAGAGAGATCTCCCGATTGTCGATTACACTGAAACGGCATGGGAGCAATACACAGATTTCAATAAAGGTTTCTTTCCCTATATAGGTACAGTCACTAATAGTAAGCTGATACGTAGATTAACTAGAACCCTTGAAGCAGTAGTAAACGAGACTACTTCCGCCTTAGGCAATTTAACAGAAGAGCAGTCTGCTATGCGGATTGTTGTGCTTCAAAATCGTCTTGTCCTTGACGTCATCTTGGCCGATAGGGGCGGAGCTTGTAGGGTCATCGGATCAAGTTGCTGTGTTTTCATACCAGAAAATTCGCCGTCAGTATATAAAGCCATAACTCGCCTTCATAAGATTATAAGCCAGATACACCAGAGTCCAGGCACCTGGACTTGGTCCGGTTGGTTCTGGAGCGTGTTGTCAGCCTGGGGATGGAGGATCCTATCCTTCCTAGGTATTGGCTTTCTCATACTATTCAGTTGCTGCTTATGTCTACAATGTGGGCCAGCGATTTGTGGTCTGTGTGCCACATCGTGTATCCCGCATCCAAGTTTTCGTTCAAGATCCCGGAAGAAGAAAGAAGAACAAATGATGCTATATGAACAGATCGATGGATTGATGAAGATCGATATCTCCTGAGGGTCCGTAGGGGACAAGGAGGGAATGAGGAAATATGAATTTTGTGATCAGTTATGTCCCCTATCGTAGACCCCAACGGCTCCATGTGCATGCTATAAGTACATGTATGTTCCCTCCAGTTCCAGTTATGAAGACGCAAACACATGTGCGTCCACCGTCAACATGTCCTCTTTCAGATCCGCCATGAATGGGTCAGATATTCCATTCCTAAGTATGAAAGGCCACCGACTTTATGTGGTTCACTTTCCACATTTTACAGATTCAGGCGAGTAGGCCCTGAATTCTGCCATCAAGCCTTTTCCTGCCTTCTGCCTCTGAAAGCTCCAGTCCGAGCCTGCATCTGTATCCATGAACTTTGTCCTACTCCCTGCGCGGCTAACGGTGCCTGATCCAGCCTGTTGCCTGCCAAAAACTGTATTTCACCTTCAAGATTATCTGCTCCGCTCCTCATCCGATGCATTCCTGTCTAGT
This sequence comes from Triturus cristatus, assembly GCF_964204655.1. Lineage (NCBI taxonomy): Eukaryota > Metazoa > Chordata > Amphibia > Caudata > Salamandridae > Triturus > Triturus cristatus. The sequence goes on along the minus strand of NC_140586.1, from coordinate 819,096,653 downwards.
AGTTTAGGTAAACATTCTTCCAGCTACAGTGCAAAAGGGCCAGGCCTCACTGTCCTCATGCAAGTAATTCATAGCCCCTGTTACCATGGAAGATTCCTGCCCCCTCGCATCTCATGTAGACACTTAGACGCTTTTACACGCACTAAACAGTCAGTATAGAATAGATTCTGTACGAGAGACCTTTCCTTTTGGATAATACAGTTCTTTAAACAAAAGATATTAGATATGATTTGGGATTAGGTTGACATGACCCCCCAGACTTCTGTCTCCACATGTAGAGCTAAATGTCAAGTCCCCTTCACCCTCTAGTTGCACGTCAATCACACGTCATGCGGCTGCGCGCGCATCTCTGCCAAACATTTCTGCTGACATTGCAGGATTCTCTCATGGATCCACCCACTTGTGACATCATGTTTAATGACGTTTTTAGTTACGCCTATGTTTACGCCTTTTTTTCATTACGTATGTGTATCATTATCTGTACTATCAGTTGTTACGCCTCTTGCATCTGTCTTAATGTAATACTTTTCATATAAATATCATTACTTGTCAATAATGTATTGCCTTCCCTTCCTGAACCTTCGTGGTGATGGAATTTGAAGCCTACAGTCCGAACTGTAATTCCTTTGTAGAGGAATAAAGCCTTTTAGAACCTCTAATACCACGGATTCTGCCTCTTATATTTACTGAGTTATTCTTACTAGACTTTACCGCATAAAAAATAGTACCGGTAATGAAATATTTACCACACTCCACGGGCCTATTTAGGCCCCAGGGTCCCATCCCCTGGGGCCTGACATTAATATTTGGGGGAGGGGGGCATGCAACGCTCCCTCCCCAGGCTGATTTAGGCCCAGGGGACCCAAACCCCCAGCACTGAAATTAGGGGGTGTGGCCACGCAGCACCACTCCCTTAACCGATTTTGGCCCCAGGGACCCCATCACCCGAGGTTCGGCAAAGTAATGTTGGAGGCCTCAATGCACCCGCTGCCCCAGCATTACTCCCAATGGGAGGGGGCAGCCCTAATAATGCTGATCCCTCAGGGCAGGAGCAATATTTAGATCTAAAGTCCGCTCCCAGCAGGCAGAAGCATATTTAAAGCTCCCACCCAATAGGCGGGGACTTCGTTTTTGCTCCCGCGTGGTGGGAGATTTTAAAATGCTCCTGCTAAGCGAGAGCAAACACAGGTTTATTACCTGCCTGCATAGTTGCTGGCAGGGAAACTGTTATGTCCAAGGGTGGGCACCCCGGGACATAGCTGCTGAGCCAGCCCTGGGCTATCAGTGGCTCAGAAAGGGGGCCAAACGGCCCCCTCTCCATTTCCTGCAATTTTGGCCCTGGGGTTGGGTTCCCCAGGGCCTTTTCAGGCTCAGGAAGGGGGCCCGCACAGCCACCCTCCCAATTTTATGTATTCTCGGCCCTGGGGGTGGGCTCCCCCAGGGCCTTTAGGAACTCGGGGAGGGTGGTCACACGGCACACACTCTCCATAAAAATTCATCTCTGCCCCAGGGGTGGGCTCCCCGGGGCCTCTCGAGGCATGGGGAGAGGGGCTGCAAGCAAAATGTTATATCAAAATCTGTAGTAACAGCTGTGAAGTTGCAGGTGGGTTCGCCACAACAGGACAGGTAATGTGGCAGGAATGCTTCTTAAGGATAGTAGTTTGGAGTACTGGTTAGTGATGTGCGGGCATATCCACCCCTCATGGGGGGAGGGGTGCACAAGTGAGGGGCTGGATCAGAGGTTTAGGGATTTTAAGCTAACGAAAGTGAGGATGGTTTTGAGATGTTTGTGGTTTGGAAGGAGGAGTTAGTGGAGCAATGGAATTGCTCTGAGATGTAAGAACAAGAAAGGATGTTTAGGGGCATGTGTGAGTTTTTTTAAGCTTATTCGCAATAGTGAAGGCTTGGGGAGATTTAGGTATATTATTATATTAGTGAGGCTTGGGGATTACTTAATATACTGTATGTTATTGAGCTAAAATTGCAGACCTGTCCTTATAAAGCTGACCTTTACGCTACCAATTGAGTCTGTGGTTTAATTGCAATATCACCCAACGTGCTTTTGTCACTGTGGACCAAGACTGATAAAGCCATTAAGCTGTGCCCGCCGTTGTTAATCAGTCTCACAGAATCTGATCTGTGGGGTCCTCTATGGAGAAACAATGTCTGTTCATACTTGTTTAGCCAATAAAATTAACCCAAACTCACTTTATCATTAACACAAAACAGAGAAATTCATCTTGGCAATCTTTTACCGGTTCACCATACTTACTGGATGGGCAGACTTCTGTTAACTGACTGCAAGGCAAGTTTTGGGCCCGATTCACAGAACTAACTTCAGACAAAATCCTAAACTTACTACCATTTTGGTATTCACAAAAGGCACTTACTCATTTTGGTATTCACAGAAGGCACTTACTCATTTCGGTATTCACAGAAGTTAGGAGTCCTAACTTTAGGACTCCTAAATGCCTTCTGTGAATACCGAAAGTCTTAAAATTAGGATTTTTCTCAGCTTAGTAGTAATATAGTTAGGACTCCTAACTTTAGGACTCCTAAATGCCTTCTGTGAATACCGAAAGTCTTAAAATTAGGATTTTTCTCAATTTAGTAGTAGTAAAGTTAGGACTCCTAACTTTAGGACTCCTAAATGCCTTCTGTGATTACCGAAAGCCTTGAAATTAGGATTTTTCTCAGTTTAGTAGTAGTATAGTTAGGACTCCTAACTTTAGGACTCCTAAATGCCTTCTGTGAATACCAAAAGTCTTAAAATTAGGATTTTTCTCAATTTAGTAGTAGTAAAGTTAGGACTCCTAACTTTAGGACTCCTAAATGCCTTCTGTGAATACCGAAAGCCTTACAATTAGGATTTTTCTCAGTTTAGTACTAGTAAAGTTAGGAGTCCTAACTTTAGGACTCCTAAACTGAGAAAAATCCTAATTTTAAGACTTTCGGTATTCACAGAAGGCATTTAGGAGTCCTAAAGTTAGGACTCATAACTTCTGTGAATACCGAAGTGAGTAAGTGTCTTCTGTGAATACCAAAATGAGTAAGTGCCTTCTGTGAATACGAAAATGGTAGTAAGTTTAGGATTTTGTCTTAAGTCAGTTCTGTGAATCGGGCCCATAGTATTGCTTGATGTTCAGTCGATTTATGCTAATCCGTACACTTCATTGCAGAACACTAATTTGTACAGTAGAGATTGTTAGTGAGCAAAACACTCAAGCAAAATGTGAAACATGTAAAATCCATCTGCAGGGAATTTGCTGACAGAATGAATTTGCCAAGTCTTTCTGCAAGTCCATTCCACTTTGAAAAAAAGACCATGATTTTGGTGGATTTTTGCATTTTTCCAACTTCCAACAATGCACTCAAATCGCACCACACCTGAAAGAACTCCACTGGCTCCCCATCCATAAACTTGCATAATTCAAACTCCTCTCCCACACTTTCAAGGCACTACATAACAATGGCCCAGCATCCCTCAACAATTGCATCTGCTCTCACAAACCTTCCTAGCACCTCTGTTTGTCCGCATTCCTTCTTGCACACATCCCACACATATGGAAAACCAGATCCAGCGACCGAGCCTTCTCTTACATCACTCCTAAAGCATGGAACGACCCGTCGCTACACAGAATAAGAGTTTCCTCCGCCCTTCCCTTCGCAGAAGCTGAAGAGCTGGCTTTCGAGTAGTCCCACTAGAGTCTAAGTTTGCTCGACTTCTTTTTTTTTCTTACTACTAAACTGGGCCCAAACAAGGGCATTATTTAAATTGCCATCAGTCCTAATTTTGTTGAGTATCATCCTGGGTAGGAGCTATCGGGAGCCTAACACCTAAACGCTAATGCAAGTAAGGAAATCAAAAGCACAAAGTTATGTTTTGGGGGCATGTTTTTTACTTTGTTCTACCCCTCTATGTAAGAGACATGCTCACTCTATGAAAATGTCAGATGTATCTATGTGTGGGTTACAAGGTGTAGGAGTCACATATCGTCCATACTGTTAGTTATAATTCATTAGGACTGCGTGGTGGGGAGAAACTAATAGGAATGTATTACTACCCAAAGTAACCGTCTTTAGCAATCTTTGAATAACAAATGATTGAGAAAAAATAAAATCAATAAGGCTCAAAATCCATGCCTTGCAGTTTGCATGCAGCTCCTTGGTCCTGTTCATGGGTCACTGCGCTATATTAGAGGAATCAAACTTTAGAAGTGCAAGTAATGTTATTATCCCTAGAAAATTGTTGGGCATACAAAGACCTCTGCAGCAAGTGCCTTTACACTGGAAAATATTTTAAAATGCAGCCTGCCTATGACTAATTAAAAAGCCGGAATAGATTTACTGTCTAATTTGCCCTTGTTGCTAATTTCTTTGTAGCAGAGTTTTAAATCATTTTATGTAAATGCTGGCTGTCAGACTCTGTATTTCATGACTCTACCACTCGGGACTCCACCGCGTTTCCGTTGCTACACCATAACCCCCAATTTATGGGTTCACGAAGTAAATATTTTCCTTTTCCAATATTGATAAGGAGAGACTGTACCCAAGGCTTTACCCCTACCTGAGTGCCTGGGGCAACCTCTGCACATTACAACCTAACCTACAACTCAAATTCCATGATGACCTAAGCAGGGTGACCAGACATCCCAGATTTCCAAGAACAGTCCTGGTGTTTCAAGGACTGTCCTGGCGTCCCGGCACATTTCACGTACCTCTTGTAAACGTTATCACATAACACGTAAAGCACTCTGATACCTTCGGGTCTAGCTAGCGCTATATAAAACTCAAAATAATAATATATATAAAACAGGTAGGGGTTATTGCAGAGGGCTGGTGCTGCGCTCCTCTTAAATACTGCTGTGCTGCATAAAGAGGAAACTGAGCGTATCAGCAGATTTATTGTGACTCAGCAAGAGAGGGTCAGTGGAAATGTGTCTACAGAACAGTAACAAGCATGCTTCCATTTCCACCAACCCCATCTTGCACAATCACACTATGGACAGAAGATAACTGTGCGGATGCACTGACATGCCCCATTATGCAGCAGAGCTTTATTTAAAAGGAGTAAAGGGGGATAGGAGTTGCCACTCAGCCAATCCCCAGGCTCACAGGCCTTTCTCTGTGCATCATCACAGCAGGGGGTGATACGGGCCCTACAGAGTAAGGTGGAGTTTAAACATAAATCAATGTACTTGTTTTGTTTTAGTTTAATAGCCCTAAACATGCTTTGTACAATCTTAACAGCTGTAGTGATGCTGAAAAATGACCTCTGAATGTGCTTTGTTTTGTGCTACTCCTGTGACGCAGAACGACTTAGCAATATCTTTTCTCTCTATCATGAGCTAGACAATTGTCTCTGAGTGTTGACTTTGTTTTGGCCCATGTAGTCCTTCTATGTCAGTGAATGTTGTCGCTAAAGACCCCTGTGTCCATGTGTGACACACATAGTTCTACTTCTATGTCTAGGGCCTGTCCCGGTTTTTAGTTTTGACAATTTGGTCAGCCTACATCTAACTATAGCATTACTGGCGACTGTTCCATTGGGCAGCTTTTTATTTCAGTAAAATAGGGTGCAAGCGCAGATGGGATTTGCATGTGTTCTTCTCTGTAAACTCTCTCCTCCAAAAGACTAGAGGGGGGCGAGCCTGCATCGGGCTCAGCTCGAAGTCCTCTTGGACCTTCAAGTCCAAAACTAGCAAAGCTTGAATGTGACTTCTGCTTGTCAACATGCTGCAACCTAATGCATCAAGAACTACAGACAAAGGGCCTGATTACAACTATGGCAGTCAATTGGACCACTGTAGTTGTGGTGGCGGTCTGTGGGCCACAGATTGGAGGTCCACCTGCCATCTTACGACTGCCACTTGACTGCTGCTACCACCGGGGATCGGTAAACCCACAGCCGTGGCACAGTGGTCCGAGGAAGTAATACGCTGGTTGTGCCGCAGCGGCACTGTCGAACATGTTACAAGTTTCCTCACCGCCCTCCTTTTCAAGGCGGTGCGCCCACCATGGAAAAAAAAGCAGTGAAGAAACTAAGGTGGCCCTTGCAAGACCCCTGTCATCTCTTTTTATTTTTATTTATTTAATGCGATTTTATATAGCGCGAACATTACCCGAAGGTGTCAGAGCGCTTTACAAAAGAACCAGTTGCGATACATAAGGACTTAGGATTACATAAGTTACATAATAGATACAAACAAAAAAAATTGCAAACGTACAAGTTGTAAAGTCACACAAGGAAGAGATACAAACAGAAAAAATTGCAAATGTACAAGTTGTAAAGTCACTCAAGGAAGAGATACAAATGGATAAACTCTAAGAATCACATAGGAATGGTAGTGAATACAAATGTCTACCACATATACTAGTGGTTAGAGTTATATATATATATATTCACTGAAAAAACCATAGGTTTCAGGGGTCTTATAGTTAGCTGGACTTTTCACTTGTACAAAATCATTGAAATTCCCCTGTTATAGTTAGTTCAGCTAACTATAACTCGCGCGGCCGCAATGCACTGCTGATGACGTCACATATTACATCACTCATGACATGGTCAGTGACATCACTCATGACATCACTGATGACATCTCAAATGACATCACTGATGACATCACTGAGTCTGACTAACCAGTCCTAGAGCCAGTGCTATGTTAAAAGACACTTAGAATACAGTGAAAACACCTACATACACTAGGGAACATTATGCGTTGGGGTCCCCCTGTGATTAGCATGACCTCCTCTGTAAGCCCCTAGTATATAATAGGGCAGGGGGATTAAAACTACCTCTTAAAACAGGCCACAGGGCGTTTTTGCACACGTTAACTCAGGCCCCCGTCCCCTCCCTTCACCACTGTGTAAACACGCCCTGTGTCCGTTTTTAGTTGGGAGATTAAGTTCATTTGAATCCTGAGGGTCCCTAGGGTCCAACTAGCCCACTAGGTACCTCCAGTAAGTGCCACAGAGCTGCGTTGCAGAGAGGTGTAAAAAGTGGCACGGCCTGGACCACCTCTCTGCAATGCAGCTCAGTGGCGCTTACTGGAAGCACTTGGTGGGCTAGTTAGCCCCCAGGGGCCCTCAGTATTGAAGGGAAATTATATCCCCAATTTAAAACGTGCCATAGTGCGTGTTTGCACACGTCACCTCAGGCCCCGTCCCCTCCCTTCACCACTGTGTAAACGCACCCTGTGGCTGTTCTAAGTTGAGAGATTAAGTCCCCTTGAATCCTAAGGGTCCCTAGGGTCAAACTAGACCACTAGGTACCTCCAGTAAGCGCCACAGAGCTGCGTTGCAGAGAGGTGTAAAAAGGGGCTTGGCCTCAGAACACCTGTCTGCAGCGCAGCTCCCTGGTGCATACTGGAGATGCCTGTTGGGCTATTTGGCCCTCAGGGACCCTCAGTATTGAAGAGGAATTAATTCCCCAACTTACAACTCGCCAGGGGGTGCGTTTGCAGAGTGCTGCAAGGAGGGGGCGTGGCCTCCGGCACGATGCCAGTCTTTTATTTATTTTAATTTTTTAAGAAGGGGGGCTGTGTGGTTCCCCTTCTTATTCTAATTTATTGGCCCTGATGACCCCATCCCCCAGGGCCTGTCTCCTAATTATATTTTTTTTTACCCCAATCCCCACTGTTTTTTATTATTTTAAAAAAATATATATTTATAGACACACCTAGGACATGCTGGACAAACCGTACGTACCTATCACCATGACGATTTGAGTGCTATTCATTAAAAGGTGACTATGCATACAATGAATCCACGTGGAATGTATTTACACCACTAGTGAAGCTCTGACATGTCTGATGCCCTACCGTGCCTAATCCCGGTAGACACCCTTGTCGTTTATTTATACAAACATGGGTAGCTATTGACGGGCACATTTAATACACATGCACACCAATCCATTCAAAGGGGATTCGACAAAAATTCGACCAAAACTATGTAAGAAACCCCCCTCACGGTTAATAAAACACACATCCACTGCCGGATGTGTAATACTTTTTATTTTACTCTCTGGAAAGGGGACGAACATCACTTGAGAGTCACAGCACGCTCCTGGCAGAGCCCAATGCTGTGTTACACCCACCATTGCCTGCCGAGTGCCACACACCTCTGTGTTGTATTCCACCAGCTAGTGCATATGCTATGACACTCTCTAGCCCATGTGCACTGTAACACCACCCCGTGAATATGTCATGCCACACTTGTCTTCGCACGGGTTATATTGCCCCATCTAACGTGCCTTCTTCGATGCCTATGTTATAATGCACAGTGCTATGCCATACATATTACAATCTGGGATCCATATCTTTGTCACAGTGCATATGCAACGTTACACTCCCCAGCACATATTTTATATTACAACTTTAGAGACTAGTTAGGTTACACAACACTGCCCTGTGCATATTACACTCCAAGGCGCACATCGCATAGCACGCGCTAGTGCCTGTGCTATCTCGCGCTCTCCAATGAATCTGTCATTGCGCACAATGTATTGCATATTATATTTCACGCCCGGTTCATCTTATATCACACTTTTTGGTGCATAGTTTATACCATACACTATATCTAGTTTTCATTTTCAATCGTGCTCTCAGGACTATGTTCTATATAACACTGCGTCCACCTACCCATTCACGGGCATTACATTTTGCGATAGGGGGTGGAGGGTCAGTGGGTGTTTCTGCCAAGTGAGCCCGGAGTCACAGTCACAAACGTCCTCTTCTTCCTGAATAAAAGTGAGATTATGCTGCATACTTGTTCATATTTTAAGTAGTTCGCACAGACACACGTTTTAAAAACAATAAAGTTCCTAATACCCGCCTTCTCTGAACAGTTAGCTTGCTGCCCCATCCCCCTCCTCCCTATCCTCTGTTGTGTGAATCCATGGACTAGCCTCCTCCCTCCTGCCATGCATGGTCTGATGTGCTGCCACTGCCCTCAATTTAGTATGATGTACCAGTCCCCTCCTCCTGCCCTCCATTGCCCAATTCTATGCCCCATCATTGACCTCCTGCTTAAACTCTGTGCTTAGCTTGCTGCCCCTATTCTCCTCCCCCCTGCCCTCCGATGTCTTTGTGCATGCCCCTGCTCCATCCTTTTTGCCCACCATGTTCCATGGACCTGCCACTCCTATCTACTCTGAGTGTTCTGTTGAGCTGCGACTCCCCTCCCACCTGCCTAGCATTGTCAGATGACTGTAACCTGTCCCTGCCACCTCCACCCTGCCTGTCCACATGCCATGCCCCTATCCTCTTCCTCCTGTCCTACATGGTCCATTGTACTGCCACACCCTTCTGCCCTCCCTGGTCTGTTGTGCTGCAACTGCTCCTCCTGCCTGCCCCGTGCGGTCTGTTGTGAGGCCCCTTCCCCTGAACTTTCTTGTCTGTGCACAGGTCCTGACCCTCCCTTCTATCCTCCATCGTCCTTTGTGCATGCCCCTGCACCCTCCTTCTTGCCCATCATAGCCATTGTGCTGCCACTAACCCTCCCACTTGCCATGCATGGTCTTCTGTGCTGCCATGGCCCCTCCCACCTTCCCTGTGTGGTCAGTTAGCTGCCCCTGACCCCCTCCCACCTTCCCTCCATGGTCTGTGTGTATGCCATCACAGTCTCACTGTTGCTCTTCATGGTGTGTCTTGCTTCTAGTGCCCATCCTGCCTGACCTCTATGGCTATCTTGCTGCTCCTGCCCTGCCCCCTTGCCCCCAGCCCTCTGTTTACATGTGCAGACCCCTACTCCCTCCCTCCTGGCTTGTCTGTTCCATTGTAATGCCCCTGATCCGTCCCTCCTGCCCTTTATGGTCTGTTATGCTGCAGCTTTCTCTCCTGTCTGTCCATTATGGTCAGCTAGCTACCATTGCCTCTTGCCCCTCTGTTCTCTGTTGTCCATGTGCATGGTCCTGTCCCCTCCCTCTTGCTTTCTATGGATTGTTGTGCTGCACTCCCGTCCCGCATGCCCTGTGTGGTGTATTGTGCTGCTGCAAACCCTGATGCCTGCCCTGCAGGGTCAGTTTGGTGCACCTCTCCATGTCCCTCCTGTCCTCTGTTATCCAAGTCCATGTCCCTACCCCATTTCCTTCCATGATCCAATGTACCATACTTGCGAACATTTTGAACTTGGTAAGAGGGAGATTTTGAAAAAAAACGGTGGTATTGATTTTCCCCTTTGAGTTACATTGAAAAAGAGGAGATTGTAGACAGGAGACAGATCAAATAAAGCCCATTTGAGCTTAAAAACATTGGACGTTTCCTGGCTGAATCGGGTCTGTTGGCATGTATGGTTGTACTACCATTGCCTCTTCCTTCTGCCCACAATGGAATGGCCTAGCTATGGCACTCCTGAATTGTAGATCGCTTCCTAGCAATTCTTTAGAGATTAACTTTCTGATACAGGACCTGAACTTAGATGTCCTGTTTTTGACTGAAACTTGGATTACGTCGAGTGCTGGAGCTGACATAGTCCAAGCTCTCCCCCCAGGCTTCCTTATATACCATCTGGATAGACCGGTGGGGCGAGGGGGCGGCATTGCCATTATCTATAGAGACAGTTTTGTGTGTAGGGCGCAGCCCGGAGGAGTTCTAGACTGTGAGAGCTGTCAGTTCTCTCTGCGGATTTCATCTACGCTGTCGGTGGCAGGTCTATTGGTCTACCGCCCCCCAGGGTGTGTGGGTAACTTCGTGAGTTCGCTGATGGAGACTGCTATGCCTTTAGCTGCCTCCACAGCCAACTTTCTAGCGTTAGGAGACTTCAACCTCCATTTTAACGATCCCGATGATCTTACAGCGGCAGACCTGTTGAGCGATTTTAAAGCCTTTGAGCTGAATCTCTCCAACTTAGGAGCTACGCATGTTAAGGGTCATTTGTTGGATCCTATCTTTTCTAACATGACCTTTCTTAAAACCATGTCTCCTTTGCCCCTTCCGTGGTCAGATCATTTTCTGGTGCCTTTTACCTGGCATATTAAGCGGGCTACGATCCCTCTCCCAAAGGCTCATTCTTTGGAGAGAGCCTGGTCTAGGCTGTCGGCTGACAGCTGGGCTAATGTTTTGGAAGGTTCGCGCCCTTTATATGTTACGGACCCGGTATGGGCAGATGCAAATATCAACCAGTGGCTGACCAGCTCTCTTGATGTTATCATTCCTAGGAAAAGAATGTTAATAAGGGAGAAGAGGGCGGTTTCGGCTCTATGGTATACGCCTGACCTGAGATCACTCAGGAGGGGCTGTAAGAGGCTGGAGAGGGCATGGAGAAAGGAGGGGGTAGAGGCGAGGCGAAAGGATTATCGCACGGCAATGAGGGCGTATAAAGCTGCTCTCCATCTGGCGAAGGCCCAATTTTTTGAGGAGAGAATATATTTTTCTGCTAATTCCTCCAGAGAAACTTTTAAGGTTGTAAATGAACTTCTTAAAGTTCCCGAGCCGTTGGCAACCCTTGATAACCCTGGCAAGAAATGTAAGGAGCTTGCAAACTATTTTAATATGAAAATAGTTAATATTCTTAGCACCCTTCCACAGGTTGCCCGAACCACACTTATAGATAACCAATCTCGAGGTGCCCATGGTTACCTGGATACTTTCGGGCCAGTTTCAGTGGATGAAGTTCGCAACGAGTTGGGTTCGTTGAAAAGTGGTTCTCCTAGGGACCCGGTCCCTATGAGATTTTTGAAATTGGTAGCAACTACCATCGCAGCCCCAGTTGCGGACCTTATCAATGCCTCCTTTGCGCAGGGTTTGGTACCACCGAGCTGGAAAAGGGCAGTGGTAAAGGCTTTGTTGAAAAAACCGAATCTAGATTCGTCTGATTTGGCAAATTTCAGGCCTATTTCCCTCCTCCCTGGTCTTAGTAAGATTGCCGAAAGACTAGCGAACCGGCAGCTGTCATACTTCCTGGAGGTGAATGGCTTGTTACGAGGTTCCCAAACCGGCTTCCGGCCAGGGCAGGGCACTGACACTGCTCTTCTGGCAGTCGTTGAGGAAGCGAGGAGCATTTTAGATTCGGGAGGGTCAGTGGCAGTGATCCTCCTGGACCTCAGTGCTGCTTTCGACACGGTGAACCATCAAGTGTTGATCCAACGGCTGGCAGATATAGGGGTGGCAGGTGTGGCATTGAAGTGGCTCAAGTAATTTCTTTGCGACCGGACGTATCAGGTGTGGGAAGGTAGCGAACGTTCGGCCTCCATCCCCCTCCAGTGTGGCGTGCCTCAGGGCTCCTCTCTGAGCCCCACATTATTTAATGTATACATGGCCCCCCTGGAAGATGTGGTGGCCCCATTTGGTATTAAGATCGTCAGCAATGCCGACGACACGCAGTTGGTGGTCACCCTATCCCAACTGGTGGAGAATCCCGACTCGCTGCATTCCTGCATGTCTAAGGATCACACCTGGATGTGCGATTCAGCGTTGAAGCTGAATGGTTCAAAAACCGAACTAATTCTGCTTGGACGCAAAACCCCCTCTCTTCCTCTTTCCAGCTGGCCCAGTTGCATGGGAGCTTTGCCGAGCCCTAAAGAAGAGATTAAAAGTTTGGGTTTTTGGCTGGAACGTGACCTGTCCTTTAGGACTCAGGCAAAAAACACGGCAGGAGTGTGCTTCGGTCTTCTCCGTGCAGCTCGGAAAGTTCTCCCCCTGCTACCTTGGCCGTCTAGGAAGCTACTTGTTCAGGGGCTTATTGTATCTAGATTAGACTACAGTAATATCATCTTTTTAGGTGCCCCTGAAGTCACGTTTAAAAAACTTCAGCAAGTACAAAATGCTGCGGCTAGGCTCCTTATGAATACACCTAGGACGCAATCAGCCAGACCCGCTCTGATAGCCTTGCACTGGCTTCCGGTGCGCGAAAGGGTCAAATTTAAGGCTCTTTGTACTGCGCACAAAATTCTTCAGGGGAAGGGACCTCCTATCCTGCGGAATTTAGCTGTGCCTTGAGGAAATATGAATTTTTATGGTCAATTGTGTCCCCTATCTTAGACCCCAACGGCTCCATGTACATGCTACAAGTACATGTATGTTCCCTCCAGTTCCAGCTATGAAGACGCAAATACATGTGCGTCCAACGTCAACATGTCCTCTTTCAGATCCGCCATGAATGGGTCGAATATTCCATTCCTAAGTATGATTGGCCACCGACTTTATATGGTTCACTTTTCACGTTTCACAGTTCAGGCGAGCAGGCCCTGAATTCTGCCATCAAGCCTTTTTCTGCTTCTGCCTCTGAAATGCTCCAGCTTGGACCTGCATCCGTATCCATGAACTTTGTCCTACTCCCTGCGCGGCCAACGGTGCCTGACGCGGCCTGTTGCCTGCCAAAAACTGTATTCAGCCTTCAAGTTATCTGCTCCGCTCCTCATCCAATGCGTTCCTGTCTAGTAGTTTTAGGTAAACATCCTTCCAGCTACCGAGCAAAGGGCCCGGCCTCGCTGTCTTTTTGCAAGTAATTCATGGCCCCTGTTACCATGAAAGATTCCTGCCCCCTCGCTTCTCATGTAGACACATAGACGCTTGTACATGCACTAACAGTCAGTATAGAATAGATTCCGTCCGAGAGACCTTTCCTTTTGGATAAAACAGTTCCTTAAACAAAGATATTAGATACGATTTGGGATTAGGTTGACCTGACCCCCCAGACTTCTGTCTCCACATGTAGAGCTAAATGTCAATTCCCCTTCACCCTCTAGTTGCACGTCAATCACACGTCATGCGGCTGCGCGCGCATCTCTGCCAAACATTTCTGCTGACACTGCAGGATTCTCTTATGGATCCACCCACTTGTGACATCATTTTAAATGACGTTTCTAGTATACGCCTGTTATTACGCCCATTTTCATTACGTATGTATATTCTTATCTGTATTATCAGCTGTTACGCCTCCTGCATCTGTCTTAATGCAATGCTTTCCATATATATATTGTTACTTGTCAATAATGTATTGCCTATCCCTTCCTGAACCTTCGTGGTGATGGAATAAGATTGCCTGGTTCGAACTATGATTCCTTTCTAAGGAATAAAGCCCTTTTCAGAACCTCTAATACCACGGATTCTGCCTCTTATTTTGACTGAGTTATTCTTACTAGACTTTACCGCATAAAAAATAGTACAGGTAATTTAAATATTTACCACAGCCTTATAAAGCTAACAGGGCCCTTCGTTCGGACCAAAAACATCTTCTTCAAGTTCCTAGAGTTAGAAGGGCTCGGGCCGGGGGGCGGAGATATTCAGTTAATATAACCATCCTGTGGAACAATCTTGCCCTGTGTTTGCGCACAGAGACGTGTTTCTTACGTTTCCGGAAACTTCTGAAAACTTATCTCTTTCCAGCTTAAAGCGGTCGAACTGTCAGCTTCTTTTTGTTGGTCACTCTGGATAAAGCGCTGGGATGCCCGAGGGTAACTATGTGCTATATAAATTTTCCATTCATTCATATAAATTTTCCATTCATTCACATTGCCACAGCCTCTCTTGCAAGTCCTGTATTGTTGGTTTGTTGCCCCCCCTTCCACTGCCCTCCATAGTCTGTTGTGCTGCCACGGCCCTTCCTGCCTGCTCAGTGTGCTTAAATTGTTGCCTTTGCACCCTCCTACCTGCCTTCAATTTTCAGAGTCCATGCCCCTGGCCTCTGCCTCTCAACAGTATCCTAATGAACAACTAGATTGCTAACATTCTATATTTATTACAAAAGTGTGGAACGCCTGACGTCATCTTGATGTAATCAAAACTGTAATACCTAGAGCATTTCCTTTAGAAATTACATATATGAGAGGGTCTTATTGGCATCAAAATTATGGTTAGTGCTCTAAAAGACTAAAATAAGGACATATTTTCTGAGTTTTCAAATAGCGACAAAGCACTTTTAAATTATTTGTTATCTTTATGTTTTTTTATCCAGTTGACCACTTGATTAAATGCTGCACTTAGGGGAGAGGATGTGGTGTTACTTCCAGAACTGCAGACTTTGCAACTGGGGAACCAGGTTGGAGTTTCTGCTTCAGCTCGACATTCTGTGATTTTGGTCAAATCACTTAGTCTCCCCATGTCTACAACCAAAATGAATTTGTTCTTGTGTGATGTAACCAATGCTCATGTAAAGCACTCCAATACCTGACAAGTCTGCACTATATAACACTGCAAAAACACAAAATAATAAGTGTTTTGCACACTTCTGTAATTGGGCTATATTTGGGCTACATCTGGGTGATTTTGGGCTACATTTGGGCTCTTTTGTCTCCGGTGGCCATCTTGGGAGATTTATTTGTTATGAAGTTTCCTAATTTCCTCATGTACTGCAGTCTCCTCAGTAGGAAATGCTTTCAGTTTTTTACTTTGATTCCATCATGAAGGTATTCAGATATGTCACACATTTGCCATAAATTCTGAAAGTAGCACTCGTTTTGCTCATTAGATCACTGTAGTAAAGCTACTGCTCACCAGGGAAAACTGCTGCTGGTATTGAAAGTGCATGTTTCAGTCTGCATGTCAGAATTTTTTAATGAAATAAAAGAGGATTTCAGAAGTCAAAATGTGCCCTAGTTTTTCTTTCTGCAGCACTAATCATACTTGTTATGGAAAAATGAACCCCCTCATTTTGTTCCTTTTTAAATTAAATATTTTAAGAGTTACCACTTTAATCCAAGCAAGATGGCTTCAGGTGTGCCATAGGTTTATCATAAGTAGGACTGTTAGCGCTCTAGTTGTTCTTTGGAACACTCTGGGAAGCTGCAGTAGAACACAAAGGAATCAACTGACAGTCTCTGCCCTTGTTGGATGTACATGTTTTACTGAGAATGTCAGACTTCATTCTCACATGACTGAGAAAGATAATGTGAATTTACAGAAAATAAGCTCTCAGTTTAGCTTATAGATCACCTTCCAAACCTCCGTGGGAAAAGCATGAGAAAATATTTTTCTCTCAATCATGATATCCCAGCAGAAGGCTTTTTCACATGGTGAAATCACCTTAGAACATACCACAATTCCTAAAACGAGTATGTTATGTTACTGGATTTTATAACGTGCTCAGCTACTCCTAGGAGTGTCCCGGCACGAGCTATGAGAGCAGCAAACAAAACACAGATTTAAAACAGATGGGTTTTGAGGTGTTTCCTGAACAAGCGATCATCCTGAATAGCACGCAAAGATAGTGGCAATGCATTCTACAACCTGGAGGCCTTAAGCGTAAGCGATCTACCCCCCATGCGTTGAAAACGGAAAGTGGGGGTAGAGGCAAGCAGCTGCGAAGAAGATCTCAAAACCCTAGAAGGTTGATAAAAAGAAAAGCGCTTTTTGAGATATGAAGGACCCCCATCATGGAGGGCCCGATGAGCAAGGACCAACGCTTTAAATTCAAGGCATTTCCTGACAGGGAGCCAGTGCAGTAAACGAAGCGAGGAAGAAATAGAATCTCTGATGGGGAGGTTAACCACCAGCCGGGCTGCGGCATTCTGGATCACCTGCAGTTTACTCAGCAGGTAGTCGGGCAGACCAACGTAAAGACCATTGGCATAATCGAGGCGGGAAAGGATAAGAGCCCGAACCACTGTCTCCTTAGCTTTTCTGGGTAACAGAGGTAGAAATTTTTTCAAAGATCTGAGAATACCAAAGCAGCAGCCTGTAAGCTTTTTTATTTGAGTCATAAAAGACAGCTGCTCGTCAAACCAGATACCCAAGTTTTTGACAGGGAGACCCGTACAGGAAGGAGAAGGGAAAGCTGAGGGCCAGAGAGAGTCCCTAAAATGAGGCGGAAATGTACCAAAGAGTAAAATTTCCGTCTTTTCCTCATTACATTTCAGTTGGGCGGCAGATAGCCAGTGAAAGACGGCAGCTAGACAGCTCTGTACTCCAGAGGTAGAAAAGTCAGTTCTATCCCAAGTAAACAGAAGCTGAGTGTCGTCAGCATATGCAACCACCTTGGCCCCACCTTCCTCTGCCAATTGAACTAGAGGCGTGACGTAAATATTAAAAAGCAGGGGGCTTAACGAAGAGCCTTGGGGAACTCCAGTGGAAACAGGCTGGGGAGGAGAAGCAAAAGGAGGAAGCCAGACCTGTTGTGACCGGAGGGTAAGAAAAGATTCCAGCCACTTCCAGGCCGAACCAGTAATGCCAATAGCAGCTAGCCGGGACAGAAGCAAAGCGTGGGGGACGGTGTCAAATGCCGCCGACAGATCTAAAAGGATCAGGGCTGCACTCCCCCCTGAATCCAAGCAATCACGGATCGCCTCCGACACTTCGACTAAGGCAGACTCTGTACTATGGGAGGCTCTAAAGCCCGATTGAGCCGGATGAAGAAGCCTCTCATTCTCAATAAAAGCAGACAGTTGTTTATTAGCTACCTTTTCACATATTTTGGCCAAGCAGGGCAGTAGAGAGATCGGTCTATAGTTGGCAGGATTACTGACATCAAGAGATGGTTTTTTTAATAGCGGAATAACTTTAGCTTGTTTCCATTCCTGCGGAACAACAGCCTCAGTGAGGGACAAATTAACAAGAGTATTCACCTCAAGATTAACTGTCTCGGCAATAGAGGCCAAAAGCCTGGCCGGGCAGGGGTCAGATGGAGACCCTGACTTTAAGGACTGTAGTATTTTAAGGGAATCAAGTGGTGTCACCGGAGAAAACGCAGAAAATGATGCCACAGGGGCGGAGCAACCCACCGAAGTTCTCTCATTAGAAGTGAATGTGGCATGAATAGTCCGAATTTTAGACATAAAGAATTCCGAGAGCTTATCGCACCAAGATGCAGAAACTGGAAGTTTCGTGGCCATTGCTTTGGGAGCCATAAAACTCTGAACAATGGAAAAGATTTCTTTAGCATTATTGCTGGCGGACTCAATCCGCATAGAATAGTAAAGGCTTTTTGCTGCGCGAATAGCCTGGTAATAGATTTTCTGGGCATCTCTCGGCAGCTTCTTGGCTATTGGGCAAAAAGCCGAACGCCAAATCCGTTCAAGCTTTTTACAATGCCGTTTAAGCAGCTTCAGATTGGGAGTAAACCAAGGATGTGAGGGAGACTCCCTATGGCGACGGCGGCAAGACAGGGGAGACAAACTGTCTACAGCTCGTCCAATCCAGCCAAGGAAGCATGCAAGGGCCCCTCTCAGGTCAGTCGGAAGAGTGACCCTAGAGTTGTCGAGACAGAGCCGAAAGGCTATGGGATCAATTTTAGCTGTGGGAGGGCAAGAATTGCCCTGTAGGTCAGAGGATCCACTACTTACAGACCAAGTAAAACATGAGAGAAAATGGTCAGACCACGAAACAGGCTTAGGGTCATCCAGAGAGATAGGAAAGTTAGAGCAAATTGGGTCGAGGATGTGGCCACCACCATGGGTAGGAGAGTTAACCCATTGGGTAAGCTGCGCAAGATCAACCGCCTCAAGAAATGCTTTGGAGTCGCTAAGATCCTGTTGATCAAGGTGAATATTACAGTCACCAAGAAAGAGGTATTGTGAAAAGCGTAATGCATGAGAGACAAGCAACTCACCAAGACCATTGAGAAAAGGGCCAGCGTAGCCAGGCGGTCTATAAACTAAAGTGCCGGCTAGTGTGGAGTGCGGCGAGAAAATGATGGTAAAGTCAAGAAGTTCGCACTGATCAAGCAAGTTATTATTGCGCAGTGTCACCTGCCAGACATTTCTATAGATAATAGCGTCACCACCACCCCTGCCACACCGGCGGTCAGCACGGCTGATCGAATAGCCCGCTGGAATAGCCATTTGAACTAGAGGGTTCGATGAGTGACAAACAATAAATCAAGCTGGAAGTCCAAGATCAGGTCAAAAATATCCTGATGATGTTTGACTAAAGAGCGACTGTTAATCAGACCCGCTGTAATAGTATGGTACCATCAACAAATGATTTATAATGTAACTAAAGTCTTAAAACCTTCTATTAACTGCAATGCTTTTTAATGAGGTGCTATCATGTATATTGGTCCCAAGATGGCTGCCAACACTTCTTGGATGAAGTGCTGACAGCCAATCAGATCTCAGGATGAGATGTGTGGCTAGGCTCCGCCCACATATATATATATGATTTTACTTTTGATTTTCTCAGGAGCTACTGAACAGATTGACACCAGACCTGCAAAAGGCACTTCCCTGAGCTGAGGGCTACCTCTCTGCCAAATTTCAAGTAATTCTGTTCAGCCGTTCGGGCTGTACCTTGGACTGAAGGTCCCTATGGAAAATTGCATGGGGAAAACGCGTTTTGGGACCCCCCTTTTTTCTCAGCCCCCACTTGACAAATCCCCCCGAGACTTTCAGGGTAGGAGCGGAGCGGAGCGCCCCACCTATTTTGAAAATTTCGCGAGGATTCGTCAACCGGCGCCAAAGTTATTCTAAATAGAATGATGCGGATTTCCTATGGAAACATGGTCCTAACTATAACTATCTACTGGTGACTGCCAGTAGATAATATATACAAATAGTAGTGTGAGAAGTTGGCCTGGCATATGCTGTCCTCTAGTTATAGGGGACACCTTGTACCAGTCCAATTCGACTCTTATGGTGATAGGTTAAAGACAACCTTTAAATAAAGCTATCCTAGTGGTATTTGTGGAGAGCAGCCTTCAGACTAAGTCTTGAAGGAGTGTTAAGCTTATTGTTTTACCATAGATAACCTCTTGAATAACCAAATGAAAGAGTATTCCACACAGGTATATATATAAAATATATGTATTTATTCTAGGAATAACCCCACTAGTCTCTTTATGAGGCTAGAGGTGAAGATACAATTCAAACAAGCATTGATAGTTACAATAAATAGCACTGGAATCACAGGGCCCCAGGGGGGGACCAAACCATATATCAAAAAAGTGGTATAAGAACCACGACAATTCTACAGACAATGCCTAGGGCATTTAGGGTCGCTGGCCCCTTGTGAAACCACCCAAGGTAGTGAGGAAGGGGATCCATGGGAGACGCGTGCAGTGGCTAAAGCTGCTGTCGGGATCTCTATTAAAGCCTATGGAGAAAGTCGCGGTTGAATTTTACAAGTTTAAAAACACTTCTAGCAGGTTTTCAAGTTCAATACTTTAGAGTTAAGCTTTTGAAGAGCCCACACCCACGAGAGTACCGCTGTTACCTGCCCCAGGGAAGCCGGGTGCATAGGTCGTTTTCGATGTCGGGTCGCGGGCTGATTTTCAATGGCAAAACGTGAAGAACCGCTGCTAGCCAGAAGCGTCGTCTTTGTCGTGAAGAATGAAAATGTAGATCTTGTAGAGAAGGACCTGAAAGGGACAGAGTCTGGGTCACGGCACAGGGACCAGGGGGCTCAAGAGAAGGAGCCCTTCAATGTCGGGTGCTTCCAGGTGGAAGTGGTGTAGCTTGGATCGTCAGCCACGGGGTCCAGGAGGCATCAAGGAAGGCCAGCTTCTGGAGGGCAACTGTCCCATAAAGGATACTAAGCCTTGGCAACCGCAACCCACGCAAGAAACACAAAACTGCTACTGGTGCAGACCCACGAGGTCTGAGCAAGGTCTCCAGCAAAGAGGCTGAAGAGCAGGCCTGGAGCAACCAGGGGAACTCTTGGAATTGAAGATTGACCTCTGCTAAGGCCCACAAGTTGAGAGACAAGGGACTGCGGGAGGCAGCAATTTGGCGTGCGTAAAGATGTGCCCACGGGTTGCCGGAGTAGGCTAGGGCATCGATATTTGGCACATTTGATACTGAGAGGTTGGCTCAATAATCGGCCAAAGCACAACTTCCCCACTTGTCGGGGTCGGGTGCTGTGCAAGAGGTGGCTGGTGTCCTGGGGTATTGGGGATCTCGGCACCCACGGGGTCCACGGTGCTGAGCTTTTCTGTGCACACTCACTGGCCTCTGGGATGCTTGGAAACCCACCTCAAGGTAGGAAACAGTTGTCGATGTCCATAGGAGCAGCGAGGTTCCAACCGGGTCACTTGCAGTGTTTCAGGTGCCTGCCAATCAGGGGGGTAACTCCTTTACCCCAAGGGAGATTTCTTCAGTCAGCTGTGTGGCAGCAAGTCGAAGTTCAAGTCTGTGAAGTTCAAGAATAATCTGAGGCTCTGGGGACCCAGTATTCACCTTTATCCAAAGATTAGGGGAGTGTCCAGATCAGAGCCCACCATTGAGAGGTCAGGCAGGAAAGGGTGGCTACACCCTCTCCCCTTGTGTGTTTCCCACCAGGGCAGGGGACAGGATGCCCCTAAACCAGCTCCAGGCGGTGTATGCAGAATGTAGGCACTGGAGAAGCCTACGTGCAAGTCTGAAAGACATCCTATGGTGCACCCACCCAGTTCCAATCCACATAGTCTGTCTGGGGAGGTGGGAGCACCTCCCTGCAACAAGATCCCTATTGTCCAGCTGCCGTGGCTGGAGCTCTGCCCAGCAACAGGCAGCCAGAGTCGTGTGGGTGGCGGGTAGCATCCATTTTGTACTACGTGTGCACTTTTAAATTGGTGTCTAAATTCTGCTGCTTTTCCCATATCGCCCCTCTAGCAGGGGGGAATCATGCCCTCAGTCCCATGGCTGGATTGGGGGTATGATTCCTACATGTTTGACACCAAACACGATATGGTTCTGTGTTGCCATTCTCAAGTTATCACGCTATCGCGATATACTTATAATGCGGTTAAGAGTATATGGTATGGCTACACTACAAACAACCCAACAATGGTTTTACAAAGGTTGCAGAGGGGCCCTACTCATGTAGGGGTCCCCCCTCACACATATCTCAGCACCCTGCCTTGTAGGATTAGCAAGGCCTGCTTTAGAGGTGACCTATGAGGATATACGTGTTGTATTAAGTGGGATACAGGATACCTATATCCCTGTAAGGAGTGCAAGCACCACCTTACCCAGACTACAGTAGTGGTATGGTGGTGTCATTTGGTATGGCTGTCCCAGGGGTGGCACAATAAGTGCTGCAGCCCCTGGTAGCCCTCTGAGGGACCCATGCCCTGGGTACCTAGGGTACCATCTACAAGGGGCTGATAGGGTGTCCTCAGTATCCAATTGGAAGGTATCTAGGGTACTCACATCAGTTTAGAGAAGAAGCAGATAGGCTGGGGTCCTGGATAACAGGATCCCAGCCAGACTAGTCAAAACCCATCCAAATACCATGCAAAAAGTTGGGGGCAACCATGTAGTCAGATTTCTCCTTCCTACATGTAGATTTTCTCAGGATAACATTTTGCCAGCGATTAGGCTAGAACAAGTATATATTACAAATTTACAGAGTGAACGGAGAAATAAAAAATCCAAAGGGGTAGAGAGCGGTAGGTAAGGGAGAAGAGTCGCAAGCTGAGATTGGTGAGAGGAGAGAGGGGGACCTGAGGGGGAGAAAGAGATAGGGCAGTCCAGCAAAAGAGAAATGTCTGAAGGTCGGCAGGATGGAATCCAATGGACCAAAGGAAAGGACAAGAATCAACAAAATGGCGGACCTGGGTCGTGGGCATCGATGGAAAACATCTCAAAATGGCAAGATGCACCCAGTTCAAGACCCAAAAAACCAGGAGGGCAGAGTTCCATTAAGTGGGGTCGGAGGGGGGACGCAGTCACAGCACCAAGGGAGGGCGGAGGGCAGTAGATTTCTGCTGTTTGCGTGCACAGGCACCGCACCACACGGGCATCAGGCTGACGACCAGCGCATCAAGGAGAGCCGAGAACTGGAGCGAGCCTCTGAATAGGTAGGGACCACAGAGACCTCTCTGTGCATGCAGGGGGACCATGGTGTGCCCACTGTATTTCTGCACCCCCTGTTCCTGCATGAAGAAATACAAGACATTTTGCATTTCTTCCTGTGCAGGAACGTGCTGTGGCACTCCCCCAGCAGTGCCTTTCTAAGGCTCTCCTTTGAACCTTAGAAAGGCACCACCGTGGGACCGCACCAGCACGCACCGCCTGCCAGAATTCAACTCCGAGTTTGGCGGTCTTCCTGTGGGGCACTGGCGTCACGACCGCAGGAAGACTTCCAAACTCTTAATCAGGTCTAAAACATTCATCTTTGAGGTAACGAGGGAGACTGAAAAAGATACTCAGCAGCGGATGAAGCGCACAATGTCCATCAAAATGTTTTTTAATCAATCCCGGCTGCCCAGCTCACCAATGCTGTGTTCCTAGGCAACTATTTTATTTCCCCCAGGTCCCTTTTCCATCATTATCACATACGAGAGCATCTTCAAAAATGCCAGTTCAGGATGTGCTATGTACGAAAACCTCTGGTGTCTGATTTAATAGAATTTAATGTTGCTCCACCAGTAATTAGAGTTTAGGCCTGAGAAGGTTATGTTTTCAAACTATCGCTTTTATTTAATACCTGTCAGTGCAGTGATAGAACCAAATGGCACTACGGTGAATGCTAAATAAATACACTTTCTTGAATTCTGAAGAGACTTTATCATAATTTTACATGATGTTTTGTGCATGATTTACATTCCAAATATTTTTAGGGCTGGGCTCGTGCAGGGGCTCTGAGGGCCCAACCAGAGCCTTGGCTCGGGTCCCCCTGTTAGTTTGTTAGCCCTCCCACTCTCAGACAAACACAGGCCGGTCTGGCCCCCTTTTCCAGTTCCTTTTGAATTTGAACCTCTCCTTCCTTCCTTCCCCCTGCCCGGTCCCTGGCTCAGGGCCTCGCTCATTACTGGCTGTTTTTCTTGGATGAAGACAGATGTTTCTAGATCACCTCTGCCGCAGGCAGCAAAAAACCCTGCCACACCCACGGAAGGCAGACATGTCCGGCTTCTAAGAAATCATTTAGAAGGGTCTGGAGGAGTGGGGGGCAATGGAGTGAGGGAGCGGGAAGACAGCAGGCCGGGTGAATGAAGGAAGGAAAGCAAGGGGGAGGAAGAGAAAGAATAGGACTCCTAGGGGCCCAGCTTCCCAGGTCTTTGTGTGACTAGTTAAGCCATGAAATCTGGCACTCGCAGTCTTATTTAAACCGGTATAAAAGTATAAAACCAGCACAACAAGTTCCAAAATTCAAAGAAAACAACTGGACTGGGCTAAGGAGTCATGTATGGACCTGGGAAACTGGCATCTGTAAGGAATGAGTGAGATTGTAGCACGTGGGGAAAGGAAATGAAAAACATGGCGAAGGGAAGCATTAAAGGAGTCAGAGCGAAGGAGAGAGAGCTGGGAGTTTGTAAGAGTGTGGGATTGATGAAGTGGTGGAAGAATAAAAGGGATGAAATATATGAGCATGAGAGGAGGGAAAGGGAGAGAGATGAGGGAAAGGGGATACATGGTGCATAGTCTACAAAAGGGACCCCCCACACATTTTACATTTCCAATGCAGGCTCAGGACTGGGGAGAGAAACAGCAAAAGACAGTCAACAAAAGGCAATCAAATGTGCTACACACTGGTGATATGTTAAAAAACAAATAAATGGGCGGTAGGAGAAGGGAGTCGGTAACGGGGAGTACGCTCATATAAAAAATACCCTAGTTGCAACCCACAAGAAGTGAAGCTATTACCGGCAACGGAGCACTTAGAGCAGATGGGAGCAACCCCTAGAAGCAGGCACCCGAAGAGATGCCTTCATTGTGAGCAAGGTCAGACCAAAGCGTGATGTCAAGGTCAAGAGCCAATCAGAGAACGAGTTGAGATCCCTCAGAGTGGCAATCGGAAAGACAAAGAATGAGCGGGAGAGGATGGGAGTGCACCCAAGCAAGGCTTTCATGGTGAGTAGGAGCCCATAAATTCATAGAGTATCAAGGGGTACATGGGGTACATGGGTAAGGCGCAAAGAACCCCCAAACAATGCGCTGGAGCCAGAGAAGCGCAAGCAAAGAGGCTTCAGAGGTTTCTACTGAGGGAAGAGGTTGAATCCAGTTCTGGAGGAATCGAGTTCCAGACTTTCAGGACACCGTGAGGAAAGGATTTACTCCAGTGGGGCTATTCCCAAAGGTAACTTACACTCGTGAGTAATTTACACATGTAATTTACTCTTTCGAGTAACTTTACTACATTTGACTATTCACAAACTCTGAGTGTAGTTACTCAAAAGTAGGGTGGAGGTTTCAATTTCGCTGGTCGAATCAGAGGAATTTTGGTAATTCTGAATTTCTGTTCTAACCCCGAATTACTGATTAATTCAAATTCTACCGCTCCATAAGCAGAATTAAATTACCACTGCATTCCACTGGCGCCCTTCTTTATACTCTGCAATGATGTGATCAACTTTTAATCACTGCAGAGAATGTAAGGGTGGCAGGTGATATGCAGTGGTTTCTAAGCTTTAGTAACCACTGCAATCCAGTCACTCAGCACCTTTACATACCCTGCAAGTGATTAAAACTTTAGATCACTGCGAAGTATTCAGGGTGCTGAGTGATATATGGCTGCGCTATTTTCATAGTGCAAAATGGACCTTCGCATCCATTTTTGGGAATGGCGCCAAATGCTAACTCCATCCAGTAGCGGAATTGTGCAAAATCTGGCGGAATTTTAATGTAATTCCGTGAGATTCCACGGAATCTGGTTTAATTTTAATGTAATTCCATGCGATTCTGCGAAATCATACTCTGCCAATTCCTCCCACCCATACTCAAAAGTGTGGATTTACTCTCTTCCAGCCCTTCAAAAAGGAGACAGAGCCAAACGTACAAGCGTAATTTAATACTGCCAAAAAAGAAACAGTAGTAAAGCCAGCACCACATATGGCCAACCACTGATACTGGAACACTCTCCCATAGAAAATAAAAATGGTAGGAACTTAAAATAAAACCCTGTAGAAAATAATGTTACATAAAATTTCTTCATTTAAAAGAGTTAAAAATATATATAAATCAAATATGATCTTTAAACAAAAGTCTAAAAATAGTAGAAACTGGTAGAAATGTATTCTTTCATTCTAATATAGTTTAATAACCTTTTTTGAATGAAAAATTAATGTTACATAACTTTTTTATTAAAATATAATTAGATTACTTTTAATTCATTCTGTACACCACTTTGAAAAAATTATTAATGCATAAAAAATACTTTAGGTGGGAATCTATTTTTTTATGTAAACTTTAAACAAATATTTTCATATAATTTAAAGAATTTAAGTTAAATATTTAATTCAGAATTAAATTAATAGTGCAAGTTGCATTTCTGCTTGCTTACTCAGAGCCTTCTCCAACTTACCTGCTCGTGGTGAGTCACTTGGACCTTGCTGATCCCGACTCTGCATCTTTTTCGTAGACTACGTTATTTGCGATGGCAAGGCTTGTTGGAACCCCTGCCGGACATTGACCCCCTGACTCTCGACATCCGACGAGGAACAGCTCATAAACGGCTCCTGGTCTTCCACAGTGTCGCCTGGTCCACACAGCTGCAACTTCAAGGGCACCGTCAACCTCTCCTACATCCCCGACAATAGTGGGCATTCGACTTCCATGCCGCCTGCACTCCTGAGTGTCATAGACTCTGTCCCCTCTGCTTGCAGGTTCTTCTCACCTTGAATCCACCTTTGGGTTCCACTGGACTCCTTCATCTTCTTCTCCAGCAACATCTTTCCTCAAGTCCGCCATTGTGGTCTACGGCAGTTTCCGACATCACTTGACACCTATGCACCCGGCTTCCCTGGTGTAGGTATGCTGGTTCCTGGGGTATCTACAGGTTGGGTGACTTTACAACCTTCCATCATCCACGAGGTGTCTTCAGGGTCAGCTGGGAAGGATCCTTTTTCTTCAAAACTGCAACTGCGACTTACCTATTGACTAACATTGAGCACGCGGTCGTGTTCCCACTCTGCACACGACTTCCATGGGGTTCCTAGATACTCACCCTGGGTGGGCCCTTGGGTCTCTGCTCTTCTACGTCTTGTGGGTCCACTCTTGTCTTGAGTCGTGGTTCACATTCCACTATTTTAGTATATGGTTTGGTCTCCGCCTGTAGACCATTGTGTATTTGTGGTACTTAGGTGCTCTATTTCCTAAGTATTTTGTGTATTGTGTTTATATCTCCGGGTAGGAGATAATACAATGTGTTAGAGAGTGTTTGTAATAAAATACATATTTTTACAACTACACTGTGAGATTCTTTTTCACTTAACCTATACCATACAATTAAGTACTGGTGAAACAAGCTGCTTTACACTCCTTCTGATCTAAGCCTGAAGACTGCTCTCCACAGCTACCACTTAGAGAGCTTTCTAAGGTTGTCTAAGACCACTAAAATCACCAAACGGGTGGTCTGGATTAGTGAAGGGTGCTTCATAAGTGAGCACCATGTACTAAGCCATCCTCTCGCATTGTGTGCCCCACGTTACTAAAATCCCACAACTCAGTCTTGCCACATTCAGACTCAACCCAAAGAGTGGTGTTGGGTTTATATGGTTGAACATCTTTAGCCCTTGGATAAGATGTCTTTCTAGGCCAGTGCTTAGTGGTTGACTGTACCGAAGGCTGCAGAGCTGTGGAGCAGAAGCAGGAAGCAGGGGTCATTCATGTTAATGATCAAGAGGGCATCGTTGACCACTGGAGTGACAGCAGTCTTAGAGCTGCAGCATGGTTGACAACCCGATTAGTTATCCTTACGCATATTAAATCAAGATTGGAGTGCACTGTGGTAAAGGTAAGTAGTACTCCATTAATCCCCTCTGTGGGGGCGGGGTGTCCCAGAAGGGAAATCAAGGCTACACAAGCAAAGTGTAGGGTGTCTACTGTAGAACAGAGGGTTGAGGGACGTCTCAGGTTGGTGCAGGAAAGTAAGCTTGGAAGGCATAGTCACTACTCCAGGAAACTTACCTGCACTTTATCATCATTGGATTCATCCTGATCCACTGGAGCTACACTGGGTGTTATGATCCACACTCCTGGTATCAGAATTGCCGAGTCTGCGCAGGCAGCTGGTCTGATCCTGGACACTGTACCCTCATCGATCTGGGGGTTCTTTATATAGACATGTTCTTCAACAGGCTAGCAGCTCAGGTCATGGAACTGACAGAACTCCTCCAGCTTGGTTGCACATCAGACATCATCTGCTTTCAGGCAGAACTCTGAAGGTCCGTGAACATCCGTCAAGGTATTCAGCATATAATCTGTTTGACTGTAGCAAGGCGAGGGTTGATTTCCAGTCTTTTGACCCAAACCGAATCGGGTATCAGAGCGCTTTACATAGCACCAGTTACGTTACATGAGGACACACATTCATTTTTGTTAGGCACGGGGAGATTACGTGATTTGACCAGAATCACAAGATGTTCAGCGACATTACAGAGACTCGAACCAAGTTCCCCAGGTCCGAGGTTGAGCGCCCTAGCCGTTAGGCCAACTCCTCTCCCCAAGTCAGTACAGTCAGTACAGGAGCCCACATCAACGACCATCTGCTCAGCCAACCAGAAGAAGGGATGATTTATGGGCTTTGTCTGCATCATAACTTTGGGAGCTGGTTCAAGCTGGAGCAGGAAGTGTATTCCACTGCCCAAGCTAGACATATGGCAAATAAATATTTTCTAGGTCTCACCTGGGACAGCACATGGACTGTCACTGGTGAGACATTTTGTTTACCTAGTTTGGGCTTAGATCTCACCCCATTGCTTACCATTTGTTGGCTCCATCTTCACTCTCATTTCCCTGCTTCTCTTTGGTCAGTGTGTGCCGGCTACACTCCCTTTGTGTGTGCGTGTCCTTCCACTGGAGCATGGCCCATGTACTACTTCCTTGTCTAGTGTCCGTCTACTGCTCCCATTTTCAGAGGTACTTTTTTGACGCACTCCATAAGAGTGCATGTGTTTGCAGGGCATCTCTCCCCCCTCCTACTCCACACTGTTGCTTTCACCCACTCGCTCCTGCTTTGTTCCTTGCCCCCCATCCTGATGCTTGCTACGTCCCACCCACCCTCTCCCATCCTTTTCCCGCATTATTGCTTGCCTGGTCACCCTGTCTGTCTTGTTCCTTGCTCCCTTTCATTCTCCCATTCCTCTCTGTGTCATTGCTCCCCATTCCTACCCTACTCCCAGCCCGCTGCGCCCTGTTGTTTGCCCCCACCCATCCCACTCCATCCATTTTTTAAGGTCTGCATTTTAACAAAGACATCAAGCTATGTTGCGTGTCCACAGTTTGAAACAAGCACTGGCAGAGCCAATACTTCTTGCTGAGTCGACCTATTGGCTTTGTCAATGTTTTTTGTAATTTGGCACTCTTGCTACATCATGTTATTGAGATTATTGCTCCCTGATGCCAGTGCAATATTTCATTCCCACTGTGCCCTTACGGTAGCAGGAGAAGGGTAAAATTAGCAGTAAAATACTGACCCAAAAGTTGATGTAGCTTGCTACATATGTTGCGCCCACAAGGATGTACACGGCATTGCTATAAAAGATTGGCAGAGCCAATAGGTCGCAAAGGTGATACCTCTTGGCTTTGCCAATGCTTGTTTGAGGATGTTGAGGAGATTGCAAAGTCATTTATTCAAGTTTGCCCTCAACTGAGTAAAACATGAGACCCAAAGCATTCACCACTGGAAGAGGGGTCGGGTCACTGCTGTACCCCGATTCGTGCTGAGCATACGCATCCAGATGAAAGGAAGGCTCTTATTGTGGAAGGTGATAAATTCTATCCAGAGAGTAAAAAGGCTGTATACCCTCTGCAGAAATTGTCACCAGTGAGGCATTCACCCCATAGCCTGGTCAAGGAGTTTACAGCCTGAGGATGAAATGAGGAGCAGTTTGCATACCCCAGCTCTCCCTGGGAGTCGTTTTGACCTATGAACCTCTGAGGAGAAAACTTAACAAATGATCCAAGCCAAGCAGGGGAAACAAAGCTTGGGTAGTGTACCCGCATCTGTGGTGCTCACAGAGAGCATTACCAGCATGCTAAAGGCTTTAAATTGCAACACGTATTAATTTTACTGGACTATGATTTCAAGGTGTAAACATGCAGGTATTTTCAGCCTCCACTCCGTTTTCTAGAGCTTTTTCATAGATGCGCCTATGCGAGCTTCACAGCGGTTAGTTTGTAGTGTTTCCAGCTACAGGGACCCGCTGTTCCCAGGCTCGTTCAACTTTAAGAGCTACAGGAACTGAAGCCTCGAGTGACCACACGAGTTGGCAGAAGCATCCGCTCGGTCAAGTGAGAAACAAGCATTTACAATGCAACGGTCTCGGCATTGTTAAAGTTAGAGCTATTGGCATTGCTCATGACAATGCCGTTTCTTTAAATGTTTAAAAAAAAAAAAAAAAAACTAAAATAATGTCATGAGCAATGCCAATAGCTCTAACTTTACCAATGCCGAGACCATTGCATTGTAAATGCTTGTTGGAAGTTGCTGTGCTTATATTATGGAATGTTTAAATTCTAGCTGGCCCCAGAAACGGAGCCTCGGACTCCCGGCTCCTACGTATGTCCGGGTCTTATGTACACAAGAGCCGCAAAAACAGGACTCTTTTCAGCGCTGTTTTTGGTGTTCTGATGTTAATCAATTTATAAAATATAATTTCATATCATAACTGCAGCTTTTGACCTCTGCCCCGTATGTTTGTCAATGTCAAAGGCTTGTTTCTAAAGGAAACAAACAACATGGCTTTTAATAGCGCCTAGCGGAGGGCGGTGAACTTATAATGTTGAATATGTCTCATTTAACTAAATCCCCGATCCGCAGCTTTAGACCTCAGCTCCTCTGTAAGTGTCCTATGCTTGTGTATACAGAAACATACTTTAAAAGCGCCTTATGGAGGGAGGTTTGTGCGCTTGTATATTATTAAATACTTAAAATAATTTCACAGCCGGCGTCTCTCACCTCTGGGGTTCTGTGGGTGTCTGAGCCCAAAACATAGCTTTTAATAGCACCTTATGGAGCCTGGTATTGTCACATTATAAAAAGTTCTTCGATTGTAATTACCAGAACCCAGCATTCGACCTTAAGCACGTTTTTCTGTCTGATGCCGTTGTTTACTAGCGCCCAGAAAACATGTCTCTGCTCTACATAGCGCCTTGTGCAAATTGGTGAATTTATTTTACTGAATATTGAAATTATAATTTAGTGAAGTGTGACGTGCTCACTTTCATTGGGATGTGTATGTTAAAATCACCGCTCTTTTCTAAACCAGTCTATACATTGTTAAGTTTATTAACGAAAACGTGTTACAGTCTAAATATAACACATCATTAAATCGATGTTATTTGTTTTGGTTTCGTTCATAAATTGTGCCTTTTTACACTGTAGATGTATTCGTTTTGATTTTGTGTAGTAACTGTGTAGTAATTTGCATTATTAGCGTCTAAAATACAAATAAACTCAGGAAACATGCTTGTAATACAAATTATTTGTAATTTTTGCGTCGCTGCGGGGGCTTGTAGGGGTGGGGGCGCTACACGTACAGTCAGCGTCTCTGAACCGTCGGAGTGAGGGGCACAGGGCGAGAGATTCGGGGACACAAAGAGCTGGAAGATATGTCATATTTATAGCACGGGGACTCGGGGACTTGTTAAGCAATGTTCAGCCACGGAAGGGAATTGAGAGCAAGGCAGTATAGTAAAAACAAACAAGGCCGGGTGAGATTACTAGCTGTAAGGGGCCCCACCTACCCGCACTAACGGACTCTGCGCCGGCTTTATCGAAGAAATTAAAGGATCCGCCGATAAAGAGAGCGGAATGGGTAACGGAGGCGCCAGAAAAATGAAAGGCCAACCTGGAGAGGAGAAGAGGTGATATCAGCGATGAGGGGGGAGAGAGAACAAGATATGTGCCGAACACGGGAGCCAAGAGCAGGGGGAGAGGACGCCATTAAAACCACTGCCTTTCTCCGAGGCGAAGCAGAAATGCCTCGGAGAAACGCAGAGTCGTTTTCGGATTCGGGGGCGTGTTTTGCTGTTATCTCCTCCAGCCATTGGCTGGAGGAGATAATTAGACTTTCTTCAAAAAACACGCCCCCGATCCGAAAAGGACGGGGCCTGATCGGAGTGACGGGACCTCTTCTCCAATGGCTGGCCAGCATTGAAGAGGCCAGCCAATGGAGAACAGGGGAGAAGAGGGGCGGGTTCAAGCCCCTCTTCTCCAAAACATTAAATCTCTCGACTTCCGGTTCTGCCTTCGGCAGACCGGATGGTCCCGAGACCTAAAAATACTAAAACCACAGTTCCAGAGGCAACTACTCGGCAGTTTTACGCCCAACGTGATCCAACGCCACAGTTTACACCCGCAGGCCCCTCCAAACACAGCTGCACGCCAGAGTGTGTGTGTGTGGGGGGGGGGGGGTTATATTTACAGCACAATCGAGCATTATTAAGCTGCCTTTACAACCATGACAGGGTGGGGGGGTGGGGCGGGGGGGGTTGGGTTCAATAATAGCGTTGTACAGATCAAAGGTCCGGCCTACACAATCCGAAATCCTGACCAATAAATACTGCACTAAAGTTGTTTTTAAATAGGCTTTCCAAGTGACATTTAAGACATACAAGTACGAAATATATCTTGCAGGATATACTTTAAGAGGTTTTGAATAAAAAGGGATTTCTCTAAATGTAGAGTAGATAAAATGACCATCGACTTTAGAGTGGATACAGAAAATTATCTGCAGCTTCAACGGGGCGATTCAGGAATTGCAAAGACTACTGTTACCCTATTCAATGGTACTGGTTTATCGACTTTGTAAGGTTAAAAAGGTGAGTCGGCCCCATCATCCCACGAATAATGTGCCTTGAAGGCTCGATTTGTTGGAATGAGGACTCTCCTTCGGATGCAGCTCGAGGTGTTTATGAAGCCTCACAGTGACCTGCAGTGCCAGCCACTAGAATCATGCGGCAGAGGCGACCAGCTATGCAGAGGGTTGACTAACTTGTATGGCAAGGAACAACAGATTATGCAGCATTTTATTAACCTGTTCTTTCTACCACCCGGAGTAAAATAGGCAGTGTAAAACCTATACAGGGATCCACTCCACTCGAAACATGCCAAAAGGTGCACGCTTTGTGATAATGTGTAGTAAATGCGTCATATGTTTCCTATTCCGGTTGACCCTGTGTTGACATTACAAGCGTCCTTGTCATTAATAAACAGTCTTGTAGAACAGCGAAGTACATTTCTTCTTTATTACTGGATTTTCTCTCAGGAGATACTTCAGAATTTAAGGTATCCAACCTTAAAGAAAGAGATGGCACAAGTTGGGGATTCTTCTGAAGTCTGACGCTGCTTGATGGCACTGTGCTCTTCTCCACTGCGCTCTACGCCACTGCACTCTACTCCGAACCACTCTATGCTACTGCATTCTACACCACTGCACTCTACTCCAAACCACTCTATGCTACTGCATTCTACGCCACTGCACTCTACACCGAACCACTCTATGCTACTGCATTCTACGCCACTGCACTCTACTCCGAACCCCTCTACGCCGCTGCACTCAACGGCACTCTGTGCCACTCTACGCCCCTGCACTCTATGCCACTCTACTCTACACCACTCTACTCCACTGCACTCTACAGCACTTCACTTCATGCTACTGAACTCTATGACACTCTGCTCTGCAGCACTCCAAACTATGCCACTGCACTCTATGCCACTGCACCCTATGCCACTGCACTCTACTCTGCACCACTCTACTGTAGGCCACTGCACTCTAAGCCAAGGCACTCTACACCATTCTACTCCATGCCACTGCCACTTTACGGCACTGCATATTATGCCTGTCTGTGACCCTCGACTCTGCATCACGCTACTGTACCCCACCACACTTTATGCCACACCACTACTACTCTAGGCCACTCCACTCTATGCCACTTCACTCCACGCCACTCTACTCTACTCTGCACCACTCTACTCTATACCACTGCACTGTATGCCACTGCACTCTGATGGAGCAGGGGAAACAAAATATTTTTGTACCCCTTTGAAATTAATGACCTCATAACTTTAATGATACTAAATGTTTGAACGCATGTACTAATCAACAAAATACACCTTTATTAGACACTACACATGGGGAAAACTAACTGGCTTTGCAAAAATCTAATTTACTTACAAGTGTGGATTAAATAACATAGGTCTTGTGATTTAGAATCAATCTTTTTTATTAAGTGATACACCTGCAAGATACACAGCTCAACTGCCTACATCCATGGGCCGGCAGAGCGAAACAGAATACGCCATACACAGCACCCAGGTCTACACAGGTCTTGTAATTTATGTAATAAATAGAGTAGTATTACATGGATTTTGTTGTGTAGCAAAATTATACAGTGGCAAGGAATGCAGATGGTAAGTAAAATGGCTTTAAATGTCGCTTTTGCTAGGTAATATCTAACACGGGTCATTAGAATGGCGGGTGGTAAACAGAAAGGCTTATTTTCTATGTCTAAATTCTGTTGTATTTGTTCTTATATTAGTTTTGTTCGGGCCTGGTAGGCCATGCCTGAAAATGGCTGCGGGAGAGGGATGGGATTGCGTGCGCCGAATAAGATGGCCCCGCGCATGAGCAGAGTGGATGCTTCAGTCAGGTGTATGCGGCCTATGCCCGGAGTGAGAGATGTCAAGCTCAGCCTGACCTGAAAAGAGAGTCATGCCAAGAGTTCAGCATGTATGCATGGGAACGAATGGGAGAACTGAGCTACAGAGGATGACCATCGGAGTTTGTTACAAATTTCATTAACAAGTTAAATTTCCCTTGGACATTGTGGATCACAAGAACTACTGTATGCATTTATTGTTTGCAAACCAGTTCGAACAAGGAGGGTGATGAGGTGACCATCACCACCCCTCCAATGGACCAATTAGAATTAATTCAGCCCCTAAAGATTATAATTTTGAGTCTAGCGAGTAAGAGGAAAAGGTATAAATGAGTCTGCGCTTACATTATGAGTAAGTCAGTGAGTTCGCTTCTTTTCGGTTTGGTTCGATCAGATTCGATTTGATTGGACATTCCTTCATTTTTCTATCCTGATGCTACGAGAGACCCTGTCATTTTGGACTTCGAACTTGGATGGGGAGTAGGAACGAGACCGTCGCGGGAGTTGCCCCGAGAGGAGATTGCGTCCGAGGAGGTTATAGGGACAGTCAGTCAGTGTTGGGAGATCTATCATGTGATCTGCGGTTCATTCTTCTTTCTGGTGAACCATTCTCTTCATCGCCATATGGCCAAGGGTAATGAGTATTTTCCGTTTATATTTTAATTTTACTTAAATGCTTACGGATATGTTAAATGTATTGCCTGATAAAAATTTTACTTATTTAATTTAATTCAATGAATTCAGATAAAATCATATGCTAACTCTAAGATTGAGTCTGTGATTCTTAAAAGAAGCATGATCAATAAATGTTAAAGGTTTTAATAGTGATTGAGCTGGACTTAATCACCATCAACTGATTCTACTACTTGGTCCATCGACCGAATAGTGGAGTACCTTGATGTTTAGAACCAACAGTTTATAAGATTAATGTATATAATGTGTATAATGTACATTCAGCCATTTTAATAAGGTACCCCGTTCGTCCTGCAGCTCGTCTACTTATCATTAATCCAGAAAACTGAGTAGATTTGTGTATTCGGTGTCATGAGCCCCACCGACATAGGTTTATATGAATAAATAGGTGTAGGGGGTTTTCTGGGTTAATGTCATAAGGGAAAGGGTTTTTAACACCACTGCACTCAATGCCACTGCACTCTTTGCAACTGCACTCTACTCTGCACCCCTCCACACCACTACAATTTATCGGCAACACTCTATGTAACTGCAATCTATGCCATTCTACTATACACCACTGCACTCTCCACCACTCTACTCTGACCACTCTAAGCCACTGCACTCTACACCACGGTTCTCTACTTTACACCACTGTACGCTAGACCACAGCACTCTACGCCTCTGCACTCAATGCCACTGCACCACTACATTCTGCCCCACTGCACTCTATGCTATTCTACTCTACTTTGCACCACTGCAGTCTATGCCACTGCACTCTACGCCACTGTACTCTATGCCACTGCAGTCTACCCCATTGCACT
This sequence comes from Triturus cristatus, assembly GCF_964204655.1. Classification (NCBI taxonomy): domain Eukaryota; kingdom Metazoa; phylum Chordata; class Amphibia; order Caudata; family Salamandridae; genus Triturus; species Triturus cristatus. Next base: position 819,060,767 of record NC_140586.1, on the reverse strand, counting down.
ATATGCCACTCTACTCTGCACCACTCTACACCACTGCACTCTACACCACTGGACTCTACACAACTGCACTCTAGGATATTGCACTCTACGCCACTGCACTCTATGCCACTCTATTTTGCACCACTCTACTCTATGCCACTGAACTCTAAGTCATTGCACTGTACAACACTTTACTCCACTTTTTGCCACTCTATGCCAATGCACTCTACACCACTGCACTCTACTCTGCAGCCTTTCACTCAATGCCAGTCCACTCTAAGCCAATCCACTTCACACAGTGCCACACTATGCCACTCTACCCGAGCCTACTCCCCACAATGCCACTCTACTTTATGCCACTCTACTGTACCCCACTCTTCTCTGTCCCACTCAACGTCACTCTACATAACTCTATGCCACTCCACTCTATACCACTCTATGTCACCCCACTCCACTCCATACAGTTCTACTCTAGCCCACACCACTCCACACAATGCCATTCTACTCTATGCCACTCTACTCTTCCCTACTCTACTGCCACTCTGCTCTACTTCGCTCTACTCTTCCCTACTCTACTCTACCCCACTCTACTCTACCACACTTCACTTTACCTCACTCTACTCTAAGCCACTCTATGCCACTCTACTCTACGGAACTCTGCTCTACCCCAATCTACTCAGTTCCACTCATTGACACTCTATTCCATGTCACTCCACACTATTGTAAGCCATGCCACTCCACTCTATCTCTACAGCACTCAACTCTACTATTTTTAAAAAAATATATATTTTTATTGATTTTTCCAACTAAACGCATCCATATATACACAAAATACAAAGGGTAGCAGTAACTTCCTGGACGATAATAGTCTCTGATCACAGTCAGATGCCAATTATATACTCACAGATAATAGGTACATGCATCAATCCTCCAGGAACGAACATCATGTAATAATCAGATAACGGAGGAATACATTTTGCAATAGTAAGCATTGAGCGATAATTGGCATAAGAACAATTCTGCAGCCATCAAGTAATAAAGAAAACAAAGCTAAACCCCCCACCCTCATATTCCACGCCCCCCCTGGCGTGTCACACAAAACAAACATTACAAAAGCCTCAGGATGGGGCACAACACTTCATAAAACCAACATCATGAGATGAACATCAAGGAGCACCACTTCCCCAATGGGAAATAAATCTATAACTATGACAGGTATAGTTAACCAGGTATGGGATATATACTAATCAGGGTGAAGCGGGTGGAGTGCCTGCCGTCCAGCTCTCACCCAGCTCAGTATCTGGGGCTTTCAATAAGACTATAAGTGCTTCCCAGGCCCTCACGGTCTCCAAAGCTTTGTCGCTGAGCACTCGGCTAGCCATCTGCAATCTAACTTACTCTCGCATTCCGACCACCTAAGGAGTTCCGCCCTCCACCTCTGAACGCTGGGGCCCTGCTTAGCCGTCCAATGTGCCGTAATGTCCCTTTTGGCCAGTAAAAGACCCAGGACCAAAAATTTGCTAGTGAACTTGGTCATGGATGTGTGGGGAAAACAGTGGAGCAGACAAGTACCTATATCTGGTTCTATTTCCCTGTCAGTTATATCACACAGTGCTGTAACCACCTCCTCCCAATATGTCCCCAACTGCGGGCAATCCCACAGCATATAACGGAATTCTGCACCCTCTGTACTCCATTGTGGGCACGGCGCAGTGTCTGTAGATCATACCTGTCCTGCAATGCATCAAATGAGAGGAGGGCACTATCCTCGTATAGGTGACCTAACATATGCAACCCTTCTCTCCCCAACCAGTCAATGTAGTCCAATTACCGCCATGTGGGAAAGCAGTAAACATGGCTAAAGGAATCTCTGGGGCATGGGGCCGCTCAATAAGCGCTCTCCGCTGACTCCAGTTCCAGCAGAGCCGAAACGTCCGTAGCTCATTAGGAAGCGTCTGGAGCCACAATGGCAGTTGTAGAATAATAGACGATAGTACTTGCCCTGAAACCGACCCCACTTCCCGCTCGACTGGACCCCGAAATTCCATTGCAACTGCTTGTCTGTCAGCTGTCTCTGCTTGGGTAAGCCACTGCAATTGAGCAGCCAAATAGTATGTCTCAAAGTCAGGGACCGCCAATCCACCAACCGATCTTGGTCGCATTAAAGTTTTCAGTGCCTTAGACCAAGCCTCAACATCCTCCCTCAATGTTAAAGATCCCTGCGGGGAAGAGATGTTCAATCCTACTACCATTCGTCACCCTCGAAGCACTGAATGGTGGCCTATGGGCCACGTAGGAAAATATCTATCAAAATGGGTCAGAAAACCTCTTGATACAAATACACGCAATTTATTGCGAAATGAATGTCCAAGACCCTCCACGGAGGATAAGATCTGTAGCACACCTAATCTCGACCCGGATTTGATCACCTTCCTTTTTAAATCAGGAAGAGAACCTAGAAAGGGAATTGAAAAATGCTTGAAACAAGCTCAAGACAAGCTTCTTGATGTTATGGGTCCAATGTCCAAAATTCTGGATATGACTGAGCAGGCAAGATCTAACAACACCTCCATTAATTCTGATCTTATACGAGGCTGGGCGCAACGCGCTATATGTTTTATTGGCAACGCCAACGCCAACCTGATTACCGAACGTAGGAAAGCAGTTCTTCTAAGAATGAATCCTAAACTTGCTGACCTCTCATAAAAAGAAGACATGTGTGACGCAAAAGGCTTACTATTCGGGGACAATTTTGTAAAATCCTTGGGAAAATACGTAGCCACCTTTAATGCCTTTAGCAGAGCACAATCTAATATTCGTACAGTCTTTAGTGGACGACCACTTTTTGGAAGGGCTGGCAGAAAGGGACAACCTGCCAGCCGTGGCTACTACAGGTCCCAATTCTACCCTCATGAATCAAGAGAGACTCGCCCCTACAGAGGCTCACGATCCAACTTCTACCCCCAAAGAGGAAGGGGTTCAAGAGGCCGTGGTGGAAGATCAAATTTCTCAAACCAATCTTTCCAAGGTAAGTCAAACTCCCTCTTTCCCTTCCCAAGTAGCAGGAAGACTGAAACATTTTGTACAAAACTGGTATCGAATCACCAAAGACCCATGGGTTCTAGAAACTGTGACCGGGTTCAAAATAGACTTTTTTGTAGAACCATTCCAAAAAAAGTTTCCAAAAGAAATTTCTCTAGACAAGGAGAATTCAATTTTAATAGAATCAGAGATTCGCCAAATGTTAGACAAAGGAGCAATTATAAAGATTCCTCTTTCAGAGATGTCAAAGAATTTTCTAAGTACTATTTTCCTTGTAAAAAAGAAGGACAAGGGTTGGCGTCCCGTCATAAACTTAAAATGCTTAAACCAATTTCTAACTTACAGACATTTCAAAATGGAAGGTATCCACCTTCTGAGAGATATCTTACAATCAAGGGATTGGCTGGTGAAGTTGGATCTTGTCGTACTTTAATATTCGGGACCGCGTAGGGGACAGGGCCTTACCCCTGTCTATCTTGGTATTAGCGAACCGCAAATGGTAAATGCGGCATGTACGAGTGCTGTATATATCGTTCTAGCTATGAATGCACTGCGTACACGTTATTCAGCTTCACTACGCGGGTTCCATTTTGGAAGCAGTGGCCATCTTGTCATTGCCCTCACATAGGCTATAATGGAGTAAATACGGGCCTCACAGTACATGGGCTTTCCCTCTGACTTCTCTGTGACCTGGGCAGCTGGCTCTGCTGCCCCGGGCCAAACCGGTCTCACGAGCTCCCCTTCCTCCGTCCACCTGTGATTAGCATCAGGGCCTGACCCGTCATAAAACCCTTTCATTCTATGCAATCCCCCGGCTAATCTCTTTCACACCTGCTTGTTCCTGCTTTATGACTTGTTTCCCAAAACAGGAGATGGTCATGTTTATTGGGGGGTCTATTGACATACGATGTGGGATCTGAACCTTACTGTGTAAATCATTGTGGGCTGGCCGAACTGGAATGTGGGATGGTCATCATGACTCCGCTTTTTCGTTTGTAATGTATACCTTTATATGGCCATATCGTAAACCAAGGAATGTGTGCCTGGAGCATGATATTTTGTACTTAAGGAGAAGTCCGTTCCTATGATTTTCAGCAGTCTCCTGAGAACATACACGCTGTTGTACTTCTAGGATACCTGTCATTGGTCTGCAGCCAATAAAACGATTCTTTGACTTCACCCAGAAGACTCTGTGTTTCTGTAGGTCCGGAACAGGGTGAACCCAGAAGTCATAGGGTGTGTGCCCCTGCACCGCTGGGTCTAAAATACCCAGTACTTCAGTTTGGCGCCCAACGTGGGGCGATTTCAGCGGTACCAGTCCAAGCCAGAGGTTCGTGAGGAGCTTCGTGTGGAAATTCCGGAGGAAGGCCGCCACTTCATCGACCCCTGCATGTCGACGTGGTCCGAAAGTCTTTTCTGCGAGGTTCTCCGCGTCCCGACGGCTACGAAGGACTGCTGCCCTGATTAATCGACCTGTTTTGGACCCTTGACGAGTTTTGAGAGAGCGAAACAATCGAGAGAGTCTTCTGGTGACGCCATCGATCAACAATATTCAGTTAAGTATAAGTGGAGCGTCTCCTATTTGTTTTTGGTATCCTTCGGGATCGTTTTGATTTGGTAATTTGGTACTTTGGAGTTTGCAAACGCCAAAACCAGAGGACTCGTGTATTCACGAGAATATCGTAATCGATAATCCTTTGACGTTTGGATCTAGACTAGTGAGCAAAGATGCCTGGTTCTGGACTATTTGGTAGATTATTCTGTTTGGGTTGTGGAAAAGATTTCCAGCTAGAGGAATCATGTCCGGTTCCTCCGGTTGGAACTCCAACTTATGAGCTCTATGTAAAACATGGCGTAGGCCCCATTGCATATAACGAAGTGTGGATCCACTACACCAGGAAAGATGGTGTTTTAAAATGGCCCCAAAATGGTAGTTTTGATACCGATATTTTAGATAATTTGGAAATTAAATTGTTTAAGAAGAAAGCCCGGCCGGCGATGTTTGACTCTTTCCGCTTATGGCGAAAGGAAGCCAAACAAAAGGAAATTAAGTTAGCGAAAAAGAAAAAGAGAGAGAGAGGTATGTCAGTAATGCAAGCAGCTGTACAATTTAAAGACAATGAGGAGGAACAGATGAGCGAGCAATTGCACAGGCAGCGTAAGTTAGGGATTGACAAATGTTACCCAGCTTTGCCACATTCTAAGCAGAATGAGTTAGAAGAAAAGGAGAAAGATCCCCTGATGTCACATCTGTTGAGTTCGCCACCCCCGTATGCTCAAACTGCCACGGCGCCTCCCCAGCTTGTAAATATGCCGCCTCCAGTGCATATACTGCAAGCTTTGCCGCAACCGCCAGTTGCTTTGCAGCCAGTTCTTATTCCTGTAGCGCAGCCCTCTCAAGGGCCGCCAGTTGTGCTTCCAACTGCCCCCGCACTTCCTGCGACTTTGCCTAATTCAGTAACTGCCTCCCCTAACACTCTTCCTTCCACCACTCCAGTACCCGTCTCTACATCCTCTTTTCTTCCCTCTGTTTTTCCCCCTGTTTCTGCCTCAACTTCTCCTTCAGCGCGACAGCGCGACAGCTAATGTGGTTACTACATTAATGTCTCCTCTCTTTGAGTCATCTGGTGCGACTCCTGGTTTACAGCGTAAGCAGTTGCGCAGCCAATTGCCTAACCCCGATGAGAAAAAGGTAATAGATAACATGGCGCGTAGATGGATCGTTTTTCCTTCATTGTATGATGTGGAATCAGTTGTCAACGTTTTCCATCAGTGGGATGCCCCAAAACAGAGATATGTGTTTGAGAAAATGTGCGAAATTCTCTGTGAAGAATTGGAGGATAGTGGTAAAAATCCGAACCCGCAGGAGTTGTGTAGAGTGAGGTTCGATTTTGGAACTGGTATAATTGTGGACCGCGAAGTAGATAAAGCAGTTGCGGTTGTATTGTCCTTTAGGAATGATGATTGCCAACAATCGTTGTTTGAACAAGATGTCCTTGTGGGGAAAAAGGCAAAAGCGCGACAATACCCCATGAGAGAAGTTCCCCCGGTATGGAAGGAAGCGGTTGCAGCTGTCGGTGGTAACCCCGCTGTGGCAGCGCATTTCCAGCGTGTTTGGGTGCATGTTCCATGGAAGCGCTCTGAGGTGTTAGCGCTTAAGCAGTCCTTGCCTGATCCCCGTAAAAACCCAGCAGGTTATTATAAAGAGTTGTCACAGACGGCAGGGTCATGCATTATGAATCTGGCCGACATAGACATGTTGTTTGGTAATGTTGTTCCACAGCCTCTATGGGGATCAATTCGTAATGTAGATCACAATGCAGAACTAGGGGATACATGGGCTAACATTGTTGCTGCTGATGCTAGACAAACTGGTGGTGCGAAACCAGAACCTTTGGTAGCTGAATTGCCTGGTAGAATCATTACGTATATGAAGACAATAATGCCTGCGATGCGCGTAAATTGGGACAAGTTATCTGCATGCAAGCAGAAGAAAGATGAGACAGTGTCAGACTTCTTTACTAGGTTTGAAGAGACGTTTATTGACCACAGTGGGCAGGATATGAGTACTGAGGGTGGCCAACGGTTATTTGTGGATAAGTTTGTGCAGAATTTACTTCCTGACCTGTGTAAAAAGTTAAAAGATTCAGAAAGTTCTTGGGCTGTTTCTTCTTCAGCGCAAATACTGGCTACTGCACAGTATTATGAAAACAGAGATAAAGACGAGAAAGATAGAACAGAAAAGAAAACGAAGGAACTGAAGACAAAGGTCCTTTTACAGCAGGCCTATCCGCCACGTGGAGGTCAGAATAATTATAGACAACCCCAAGGTGTCTATCACCAACCCCAACAGTTTCAGAACAATCAGCAAATGAATGGGTATTATCAACCACGTGTCCCTATAGGTCCCAACCAATGTTCATACTGTAAAGAGGAAGGTCATTTTAAATATAGTTGCCCTCAATTAATGCAGCGGAACGGTAATATGTATGGCGCAAGAGGTAGGGGTGGTCAGCAAGCTCCTAGAGGCAGAGGGCGTGGAAATGCTCCCCAGAATGCGCGTCCTCTGCCGCCTCAAAATACCATCAATAGCTTTGATCAGCAAGCTAACGCGATTAGTAATACGGCCCAGTATTATAATAATGATTATTGTGCAGAGGACGGTGATGCAGAGAGTAATGATTACTAGGACAGCCATAGACAGAGAGAGGGAGTTGTTTCAGTGCCAGTGGACCAGAGTGGACCGTATGTTGAGGTGACTACAGCAAATGTAACGGAGCCTTTTCTGCTAGACACTGGTGCTGCAAAGAGTTCAATCATGCATTCAAAACTCCCTGGCGCACCTTTGTCTGGCGATATAAATGTTTCAGTAGGTTTTTCTGGCGCCCCAGTTAGGAACCCGATTTCTAGTCCCATGTCACTTTCTGTTGGACCTTGCGAGCTGAAAGCACCCCTGATTCTGACAACAGGTTGTGGTGAGAATTTACTGGGATTAGATTTGTTGAAAAGATTGCATGCTACACTGTATTGTTCTCCTTCAGGAGTACAACTTACATTAGGCAAGAAAGTGATTTCCCCAATGTATTTGTCTAAAAACACGATGCCACCTGAATTGTCATCCCTTCCGGATGCCCTTTGGGCTACTGGTCCCAATGATGTGGGCCTCTTGGAGATACCGCCATATGTGGTGACTCTAAAGGCTAATGTCAGACTGCCACGTATTCCCCAGTACAAGATCTCTAATGAAGGGCAGAAAGCATTGTTAGACATTGTCAGCGACTTGATTAATAAGGGTGTGATTGAAGAGACAAGAGGCAACGTTTGCAATAGTCCGATTTTACCTGTCTTAAAACGAACGGATCCTTCACAGCCACCTGTTTACAGATTTGTGATCGATCTTAGAGAGGTTAATAAGATTGTTGTGCCACAGTTTCCGGTTGTCCCCGATATAACTGCCTTGTTAACGATGATTCCAGCCTCTGCGGCATGGTTTTCAGTGATCGATTTAAAGAATGCTTTCTTTAGTATCCCAATTGCAGAAGAGAGCAGAGACATTTTTGGTTTTAGTCTGGGAGGCCGAAGCTTCCGCTTCAAACGCGCTCCCCAGGGCTACTGTGAGAGTCCATCCATATACAGTCAGGCTTTGAAAGCGCAGCTTGATGCACTTGTTTTACCTAGTGGCGCTATCCTGATTCAGTACGTGGATGATTTACTGATCGCCGCGGAAACTGAAAAGATTTGTAAAGAAGCCACATTGTCATTGTTGCGCCATTTATCCGCCTTCCATCACAAAGTGTCTCTCTCTAAGCTGCAATATTGTCGACAAGAAGTGACCTACTTAGGTCATCTCTTATCGAAGGAGGGAAGGAAACTGACCCCAGAAAGAATTCAAGCCATTGCACAGTTGAGTGTGCCAAGAACACAGAGAGAAGTACGTGCTTTCTTGGGCATCACTTCATACTGTAGGCATTGGATCCCTAGTTTTTCTTTATTGGCAAAACCTTTAGTAGCTTTAACATGCAAAGACACACCGAATCCTATCCCATGGTCTGAAGAGTGCCAGAAAAGTTTTGTGGAATTGCGTAATGCATTATGTTCAGCACCTGTGTTGGGTACCCCCGACTACAGTAAGCCTTTTACATTGTATGTTCACGAGAAAGATGGATGTGCGTTGTCAGTGTTAACACAGCCTTTTGGCGACAGACCGCGCCCATGCGCATATTTTTCATCTACCTTGGACCCTGTAGCGAGGGCATTGCCAAGCTGTCTGAGAGCGACAGCTGCTGCAGCGATGTCTATCCGACAATCTGCTGGTTTGGTAATGGACAATACATTGATTGTTATGGTTCCACACGCTGTAGACACATTATTAAATAGGACCAAGACACAACACTTGACTAGTGCGCGGCTAGCAGGTTATGAACTTACACTGTTAGCTAATCACATACACATAAAGAGATGCAATACGCTGAATCCAGCTACATTGTTGCCAATTCCATCAGACTCAGATGAGATTGAGCAACATGACTGTCTGTTCAGGACAGAAGAAGAGACGAAAGGGAGAGTAGATCTAAAAGATACTCCCCTGACTGAGTGTGATGGCACTTTATGGGTAGATGGGTCATGTTTCAAGCTCCCTAATGGTGACACGACTGCTGCATATGCTATCACGACTTTGCACACGGTCGTGGAAACTGCACGAGTGCCACATAATTCGGCCCAAGCAGCAGAATTAATCGCCCTCACGAGAGCATGTGTGTTGTCTGAAGGAATGAGAGTGAATATATACACAGATAGTCAGTACGCCTTTGGCGTGGCTCATAATTTTGGGCGTCTGTGGAAAGAGCGTGGGTTCCTGACGTCGCATGGAGCTAAAATTCAGAATGGCAAGTTGGTGAATGATCTCCTTGAGTCACTGACCCTACCGTTGCAAGTCGTGATCATGAAATGCAGTGCGCACAGGAAAGTCACAGATGATGTTGGACGTGGGAATGCGTTTGCTGATGAGACCGCGAAAGAAACAGCACAGAATGTGAAGACTAGAATGTATGTTGCAGGTCCCGCAAGATGGGTTAATGATGTGGGAATGTGTGAAAACACAATAGAGAGTGTGAAGTCGCTTCAAGCTGAAGCCACAGAGGAAGAGTTAAGCAAGTGGAGAGAGAGTATGGGTAAGTTGGATGAGAATGGTTGTTGGATTGATCTGACAGAACATAGGCGATGGTTGTTGCCTGATGCATATGTGCTTCCAGTGGTTACTATGGCACATGGAATGGCACATATCAGTACGAAAGGTATATGCAAGTTGTTGGCTCCAGTATGGCAGAATGCTGGGATTCCCAAGTGTGCAGAGAATGTGGTCAAGAATTGCATAGTATGCTTGAAGTACAACCCTGGTAGGGGAACCCCAACTCCAGCTGGTCACTTTGCACCCCCATCATGTCCATTCGAAGTTTTGCAGCTGGACTTTATTCACATGGAAAGATGCAACAACCTGAAATATGTACTGGTGGTTGTTTGTGCTTTCTCAAAATGGATAGAGGCTTATCCTCTGAAAGATAACACTGCCCTATCCACAGCCAAAGCCCTTGTGAAGGAGTTCTTCCCTAGGTTTGGGATGCCAAGAATGGTGTGGTGTGATAACGGAAGTGAGTTTGTGGGTAAAGTGATGAAGAATGTATGTGAAGGGCTAGGGATAAAGCAGAAGTTCCATGCTGCAAATCACCCCCAATCAGCTGGATTAGTAGAACGCTACAATGGAGCCTTAAAGCTCAAGCTGGCCAAAATCCAGGCGAGCACCGGTCTTAAATGGCCTGACGCTCTGCCTCTAGCACTCCTGTCCACCAGAATGACCATACACTCACGAGTGGGACTTAGTCCCTATGAGGTCGTCTTTGGCCGCCCGGCTAATGTATGGGGCGTGCCAAGACCGGCGAAATTTAGTGAGATAGAACATCCAGTACTGCTCGATTACCTGTATGATTTGACTGTTAAACTGCGTGTTTTGCACCAACAGGTACATGATACTCTTCCCCAAGCCTCTGAACCTCCTGGACACCCTATCAACCCTGGTACGTGGGTGCTAGTCCGAAATTTCCAGTGCAAGAGCAACGACGAGCCTCGCTGGATCGGCCCTCATCTTGTTCTTCTTTCGACAAGATCAGCAGTGCGAGTGAAAGGGAAGAAGCACTGAATTCATGGTACCCACTGCAAAGTAGTCCCCTTGCCTCTGCCATATGACCAGTGGGTCAAGGAGGGTATCGCCGACTCAGAGACAGACACTGTACCTCGTTCCGTACCATTCAGTGACGCACGCTTAAGAGGCACAGTTTCAGACCAAGAGAGTGACAATATTCTGCAGGAAGCTGTGCCACCATCAAATCGACTGGACACCACTGAGCCTGAACTTTTGTTTCAAGACCAAACAGCACCTGGCCGTCTCCGCTATAATTTGAGACCTAGGCCCATGGACAAATAAAGATTTCCTCACTATTTCCCTTTTGACATTTTTTGCTCTCCCATCTGAAGGACTTTCTTGATTTTTGTTTTTCGAACCACCATCCGGGTTCTGCCGCAGGGTCGCGGTGCCAAGACTTTGGGGTACAGGCCGAAGACGCTAGGTCAACGGTTCTGGTTGGTATAGGGCGTTTCCCTGGACTAACAGGCGTACTCCTTAGCAGAAGAAACTCATCCACCGCGAGCGGCCCGAGTAGAGGATGGAGTTTTTTAAGATGGAGAGACCAATTGAGGAAATGAACTTTAACGCAAGGATGTGTAGAATTATAAAAAGTAAATGTTTTGTCTTTTTGTGTCTTTTTATACTGTGTAGTATCATAATGTTTATTGTAGGATTTGTGTTTTTCTCCGCTCAAAAGCCCATTGCACCCACTGAACAGCCTATACCTCTTTCTACTGCCTCCTCTCACTCTTTTCACCCTTTGCCTGAGCACGAACAGACCAGACGATCAGAGTTCGTAAATAACTCGTTTATCCAGCTCTTGCACCAGCACCAACTGGTAATGAATACGACCAATTGCTGGGTATGTGGGTTAATGCCACATACCATTAACAAGGGTATTCCCTATCTAGTGCTGCCGTATAGTTACGATGGATCGTCATGGGCATTCCAAACCATGTTTCTCTATGCTCTAGATACATATTCCCCTCGCCAACCGCGTTCCATCAGACCTATCACCAATAATAAGGCTTTGATGAAAGGAGTTGCCGATATGAGGAGGGATATCGATGCATACTCATCCATTCCCAAAGAAGAGCTGAGACCTTATGTAGGATGGAACGCGACGGGGTATAGTATTAGTTTGGGTGAAAGACAGCGAAAAATCTCATCTCCAATCTGGGTCGTACCCCACATGGGTCGGTTCTGCTTACAGGGTAATGGTCAGAATCCTAGAGCTCAACTGGGAAGAAGTGACTGTACTGAAACGTACACCTTCCCGTCACAGTTTTCCCCTGCGTTTTTGGCTGCTAAGGGCACATATTTCATCTGTCATGACCGAGCATATACATGGCTGCCCCCTGATTTCTCGGGCACATGTTATATTGCGAACTTACTACCGCCGACATTTACTGCTGCCTCTGACTATCACAAGACCAGAGTTGTGAGAGGTGTGATTAGTAAGGAGGACACTGCCGGTCAGGAAGCGGGAGACTTCTTCTTGGGTTTCCTGCCGTTTTGGGGACCTATGGTCAATAGTAGGAACCTGAGACAGCTGACACGTGTGGTTGAATCCACTGTCAATGTAACGGCTGGTGCCCTTAGTAATCTGACAGCTGAGCTCCAAGCGGATCGCCTTATGACTCTGCAGAACCGCATGGTTCTAGACGTTATTCTTGCAGACCGCGGTGGGGTATGCAAGGTCATCCAATCCAGTTGCTGCATTTTCATACCAGATAATGCTCCAACAGTGTATCAAGCCATCTCCAAACTCCATAAAATATCTGAAGCCATACACGTGGATAAGGGAGATTGGTCACTGGTGGGGTGGTTCTGGGAATTGATATCTGCCTGAGGTTGGAAAGTTCTGATGGTCATTGGAATGATCTTAGCCATTCTTTTCCTGTTCTGTCTGTGTATACAGTGTGCTCCCGCGATATGTGGCCTCTGTACTACCTTATGTGTAAGGAAGCCTGTATCAAGGGACGAGCTAAGTAATAGGATGATGCTACAGCAACATCTCCATGACTTTGCGGACATTGACCTAGACTCGGATTAAGATGAGTATAGTGATTGCCTATGTAAGGGCAAAAGGAGGGTCTGTCGTACTTTAATATTCGGGACCGCGTAGGGGACAGGGCCCTACCCCTGTCTATCTTGGTATTAGCGAACCGCAAATGGTAAATGCGGCATGTACGAGTGCTTTATATATCGTTCTAGCTATGAATGCACTGCGTACACGTTATTCAGCTTCACTACGCGGGTTCCATTTTGGAAGCAGTGGCCATCTTGTCATTGCCCTCACATAGGCTATAATGGAGTAAATACGGGCCTCACAGTACATGGGCTTTCCCTCTGACTTCTCTGTGACCTGGGCAGCTGGCTCTGCTGCCCCGGGCCAAACCGGTCTCACGAGCTCCCCTTCCTCCGTCCACCTGTGATTAGCATCAGGGCCTGACCCGTCATAAAACCCTTTCATTCTATACAATCCCCCGGCTAATCTCTTTCACACCTGCTTGTTCCTGCTTTATGACTTGTTTCCCAAAACAGGAGATGCTCATGTTTATTGGGGGGTCTATTGACATACGATGTGGGATCTGAACCTTACTGTGTAAATCATTGTGGGCTGGCCGAACTGGAATGTGGGATGGTCATCATGACTCCGCTTTTTCGTTTGTAATGTATACCTTTATATGGCCATATCGTAAACCAAGGAATGTGTGCCTGGAGCATGGTATTTTGTACTTAAGGAGAAGTCCGTTCCTATGATTTTCAGCAGTCTCCTGAGAACATACACGCTGTTGTACTTCTAGGATACCTGTCATTGGTCTGCAGCCAATAAAACGATTCTTTGACTTCACCCAGAAGACTCTGTGTTTCTGTAGGTCCGGTACAGGGTGAACCCAGAAGTCATAGGGTGTGTGCCCCTGCACCGCTGGGTCTAAAATACCCAGTACTTCAATCTGAAGGATGCTTATTTTACCATCCCTATGCACGAGGATTTTCGCAAATACCTCCGATTTACTTGGAAAGGAACTCTCTTCGAATTCCAATGTCTTCCCTTCGGACTTTCTTCAGCCCCTTGGTGTTTCACCAAGGTGCTTCGCCCTGTAGTCAGCCACCACAGAGAGAGAGGAATCCGTTTAGCAATCTATCTAGACGATATCCTCATCATGTCCCAAGAGAAATTAGAAATTTCGAAACATTTAAAAATGACCATGGATCTCCTTCGAGATCTGGGATTCATTATAAATTTGGAAAAATCTATTCTGACCCCATCACAAGAATTAGAATTCCTCGGTTTCAATGTGAATACCATCAAATCAAACCTAATCCTTCCTCACAAGAAGGTTACTAAAATAAAAAAACAGGTTTCCCTTACCCTTTCCAAAGATCATATTCGTTTAAAAGATCTAGCCAGAGTTTTAGGACTCCTCTAATCCTCCATCCAAGCTATCTCTCCGGGTCCTCTTCACTACAGGGGTCTACAAAGACTAAAAGCACTGGGCCTGAGAAAAGGCCTTTGGTACGAGGAATCCCTACCTCTTTCGGAAGACGCGAAGGAAGATCTTCATTGGTGGTTGAAAAATCTCCAATCCTGGAACGGAAAAGCTATTTTCGGGAATGTTCCAGATTTTACCCTAGAATCGGATGCGAGCAACCACGGTTGGGGTGCTCGCCTAAACAATCTAGAGACTGGAGGGAGATGGTCCTTAGAAGAACAATCTCTCCACATAAACTCTCTAGAAATGTTAGCAGCTCTGAATGCTCTTATGAGCTTCAAACAACACCTAAAAAACTCAAATACCCTAATCCGCTTGGACAACTTCTCAACTGTCTCTTATATAAATTGCCTTGGTGGAGCGAGATCGAAAAATATCTCAGATATTGCCAAACGAATTTGGTATTTTCGTTGGAATCAGAAAATAACATTGAGAGCGGAATTTATTCCCGGATCAGAAAATTTGAGGGCAGACTGGAATTCTCGCTTCCTCCACGATTCGAGCGATTGGAAATTGAATCCCGAGATATTCTCTATAATCCAGAAACTTTGGGGCCCAATCCAATTAGACCTGTTTGCCAGCAGATTAACCCACCAAGTGGAGAGGTACTTCAGTTGGAGGCCAGACCCACTTGCTTCGGGAATAGATGCCTTTGTCCAAGTTTGGAGTGGGATCAGAGCTTACGCCTTTCCCCCCTTTTCAATGATTCAGAGACTTTTGTGGAAGGTCAGACTCGAACCTTGCTCAATCATCCTGATAACTCCTTTTTGGGAATCACAGGTTTGGTTTCCCGGAGTAATGGAATTGGCGGTGGACTTTCCTCGGCTAATTCCTTCATCCTTGAACCTACTCTTAGGCCCAGACGGAGAAGAACATCCTTTAGTTCTGGAAGGGAAGATGAACCTTCTTGTTTGGAGAATATCAGGAATTCAGGAAGATATCCTGACCGTTCGGGAGAAGCTAAAAGCTTACTGGAAGACTCATGGGCTCCAGGAACCAGGAAAAGATACAAAGGCATTTGGAGAAAATGGTCTAGTTGGTGCCTGGAAAAGGATCTGGATCCCGTTCAGTGCCCTCTCCAACATATAGCTAATTACCTTGCTTATCTTTTCGACCTAGGTCTCTCCTTTAGAACCATCAATTGTTATAGATCAGCAATTTCATCTGGTCATTCTCTTATTAACAATCTTGCAATTGGTAGCAATTCTCTTATCAAAAGAGTTATGAAGGGCATCCCTCTAAGTAGACCTCCTAAGGCCCGTTATCAATCCCTTTGGGATGTTAACCTTATTTTTAATCTTTTCATCTCATGGCCTACCAATAGTTCTCTATCCCTTAAGAGATTATTTATGAAACTAGCTACTCTTTTATGTCTGATTTCCTTTAGAAGGGTATCCGATATTAGAGCACTAGAGGTTTCTAATAGATTTTACTCCTCTGAAGGCGTTCATTTTGATATTTGGAAAAGAACGAAAACTATGTCTGAATCCATCTTCTATCCTACCTTTCAGGAATGCGAAAAACTATGTGTTGTTAGTTGTATGAAATGTTATGAAAATAAAATTTCTACTTTCAGACCTGCTGGTTCTGAACAACTTCTTTTATCATATGTCAAACCTTTTAATCCTGTCTCGTCAGCTACCCTATCTAGGTGGATCCGCTCTATCATGCAGGAAGCTGGAGTAGATCTGTCTAGATTCGGAGCTCACTCTTCCAGTGGCGCTATGGCTAGCAAAGTATTTTGGGGAGGAGGTTCCCTACCCGAAATACTTAAAGCAGCAGATTGGTCTAACGCAAGTACTTTCTCTAAGTTTTACTTGAGACCAATAGAGCATGTTAGCAGTGTAGCTCTACATGGCTTTAAACATGCATAATGATAGCCTCCGGTCTTGTAATGAAATGACGATTCTCCAATTATTATGCAGAGAGAATCTTGATTTCATTAAAGACATACGGAGGCTAGCATTATCCCACCCTCCTCTCCCCGAGAGGTTTGGGTTGATTAATATTTTTGCATTTGATATTAAGAATATTACGTTTTTGTACAAGATTTATCTAGGGATTTATTCCTTTTATTACTATTCAATCTCTTTGCTTCCTCTTAGATACCAAAGACTAACCGGATTTTCTGGAGTCTCAAGTTCATGTTGCTGTGTCATCGCAGCCCAAGAGGATGATCGTAACCAAGACTGCATACTTGTTATGTTGCTAATGTTCTTTCTTTTATGATGTAATAACATTCTTTAAAGGGCTGCATGTTTGGGCAGCAAATAAAAGTATTTGCATAATGCTAGCCTCCGTATGTCTTTAATGAAATCAAGATTCTCTCTGCATAATAATTGGAGAATCGTCATTCTCCTAGTTCGTTTTACCAAGATGCCCTTAGTTTCAACATCGGGTCAGCCCGGTTGTTGACCAATTTCTTGTATGTGAAGGATATGGCCTTACGGTTCATAGGGTCCAACAGGAGCCTATCCTCCAGGGGAGAGGAGTCTGGAAGGGGCGCACCTCTAGGGAGGGCTGATTCAATAGCATGGCTGATCTGTAGGTATCGAAACCGCTCAGTCGGTGCTAATTGATATTTGGTCTGAAGTTCCAGAAATGAAGCCAGTTTGCCCTTGACCCACAGATCACCCACCTTGGAGATTCCGATCATCTCCCACTTATCAAACCCCACATAGGCACTAAGCCTCCCCAGAATATCTGGTTCCCATAGTGGGGTGGCCTTCGTTAGCCGTCCCTGCCAGCCCATCCGTCTCTGTGCTCCATGCCATATCTCCACCGTGCGTGCCGTTGGGCCGGTCAGGCCCAGTTTCTTATGATTTGTATATAAAGCTCTATTATAGCCCCTTTCCCCAACAACCAATGGTCAGTGTGAAAATTTGGATCATCATGTCTCCCGAACACCCAGTGGTTAATGGCCGTCAATTGTGAAGCATGGTAGTAAAGGCGCAGGTCCGGCAATCCTAACCCTCCATCATACCACCCCATTGTTAACTTGGTCATAGCTATCTGAGGCGGTTTATTGTCCCACAATAAATCCCGTAGTGCGGTCTCAATCTGTGAGAAATAGGAACTAGGGACCGGAGTGGGGGTATTATGTAACGTAAAAAGGAAACGTGGCAGGGCAAGCATCTTAAATAAGGCCGCAAGACCCAACATCGTTAGTGGGAGAGTTTTCCAGTACGTGATGTCTGAACAAAACCACTGCAACAGCCCCTGCAAATTCCTTTAAAAAAACAGTGTGGAATTGGTAGTGATAAAAATCCCAAAGTAAAGAAAACCCTGGCAAGCCACCGGGATAGTATATCCTCGAGGGCTTCGAGGCGGCTCACCCCAAAGGGAATACATCTGAGATTTGGACCAGTTTATTTGATAACCCGAGTGAGCCCCGAAGATATGTAAGATGTGGAGTACCCGACGTAGTGAGCGTGCTGGGGAAGCAAGGTAGAGTAAAATATCATCTGCATACAGTGATATTCGATTTTCGTGATCATTCATCCATTTCATGCCTCTAATTCCCGGGTCTCCCCTTATCCATACCGCCAATGGCTCAAGAATCATGGCGAAGAGGAGTGGCGACAGGGGACATCCCTGTCTAGTGCCCCGACAGAGGGGGAAGGAGGTGGAGCGGTGATTATTCACTGATACGTGAGCCCTGGGTTGCGAATATAACAGCTGAACCCATCCCTTGAATTTGGGGCCAAACCCCATTCGGTTGAGAACCGCAAAGAGGTACTCCCACGCTATGGTGTCGAACGCCATTTGCGCGTCAAGTGCGCGTCAAGTGCTAGTAATATAGCCTCCTCCTCCAGTGTATGTACACGACCAATGGCCCCATTCACCCTGCGCAGATTGAGAGCCGTAATCCAGATTGATCCGGATGGATCAAGTCTGTTAGGTAGGGGAGCAGACGATTCGCCAGTAACTTGGCCAAGATTTTTGCCTCTATTGCAATTAAAGAGATAGGCCTATATGAATGACCCTCATCCACCGGCTTGCCAGGTTTATGGATGACCACTATAGCGGCCTCTCGGATGTCTTCTGGGAGGTGGGCCCGTTCGTAGCTTTCATTATAAAGATTAAGTAAATGAGGGGTTAGTGTGGAAGCCAATGGTTTGATTAGAGCTGCCATTTTAAGGAGGGCCACCCGGCCTGCTACGGAAAGAGGTAAGGTTCCCCAAAATTCCAGGCTACCCCTAAGACCCCGAATAGCTCTACCCACATTACCGCCTAATAGGTCAGACGGTTTATGGTAAATGTGGGTCCCAAGGAACGGCAAGCAGCGATATTCCCACTGCACGACATCGGTAAGCGATGGCCCCCCATCCAATGGGACAGCAGGGAACAGGCAAGACTTCGCCCAATTCACCCTGAGGCCCGAAACTGCCTCAAGGTCCTGAAGTAAACGCTTTGCACTGGCAAGGGCGTCAGTTGTATTTGCTAGAAATATATGCAGATCATCAGCATAAAGCGCAATGTATCGAATAGAACCATGCGCATTCAGCCCCAAGTAGCACCGTCCCATCCGGACCTGGGCTGCTAAGGTTTCTACGGCCAAAGCAAACAGCAGAGGGGAGAGCGGGCACCCCTGATGCATCCCTCGACTCACAGAGCAAGCAGCCGAAACCAGGCCACCCGTCCTAACTCGAGCAGTAGAAGAGTTGTATAGTAACGCCGTCCAAGCCACAAATGTATTGCCTAAACCAAAACTGCGCATGACTTGAAATAAGTACGGCCACTCCAGGCTGTCAAATGCCTTTTCAATATCAACTGAGAAAATGGCAGCAGAATCCGTAGGGTAGTAATCAGCTTCCAAAATGCGTATTAGGCGCCTCACCTTCATGGCGGTAGTCCGAGTTGGAATGAACCCCGCCTGATCTTTGTGCACCAAATGCACCATATGCAGGAGAAATTGAGTCGCCAATATCCGACTTAATATTTTATAATCCGTGGTAAGCATAGATAGTTGGCGATAAGTAGTCCTGTCAGAAGGAGATTTTTCTGGCTTCAGTAACGGAATTATGACAGCCTCACGGGTAGAGACAGGTAACACACTGGCACTCTTCGCCTCGTTGTAAAGAGCCATTAATTTAGGAGCCAGAAAATCGATATAGGTCTGAAAAAAATAGATCGGTAGACTGTCGGCCCCAGGCGTCTTTTTTCGCGCCATATGTTTTATTGCTCCCCTAACTTCTCCCAATGTTATATCCTGCCCCAGGAGGTCAGCCTGTGGTTTATCAAGGTGCGGCAGCTCAGCCCCAGCTAAAAACTCCCCAAGGGCGTCTTCACACAACACTACCTTACACTGGTAAAGATCCGTATAATAGGTAAGAAACTGATCATGAATCCCCTGTTGGGTATGAATAAGGTGCCCCGTCGGAATGCACAATTCTAGAATAACCATCCCCCTTCGGGCAGGGTTGGCCAACCAAGCCAACAACGTGCCTGCTTTGTCCCGTTCTGTGTGTGCGCGTACTAAATACTTTTTATAATCAAAGCAGCGCAGCCTTTCAACCTGCACCGCAACCATCTCCCTGGCTTCCAGCAATTCCTGCTGTCCGCTAGGTTGTTCAGGCTGGGCCCATTCCGCTGAGCGCAAGCGCTGATCCGCAGTCTCTATATCTTGCAGTAGAGTCTTAAGCACCCCCACCATATTAGCAATACAGTGACCCCTCAGCACGACCTTAAAGGCATCCCACTCCACTTCGGTCAAGGATGCCGTGCTGGCATTTTCAAGGAAGTACCGAGTAATACCAGTCCCCACCGCCTCTCGAAAGACCTGATCTTCCAGGAGTTCTGGTTGTAAGCGCCAAGTTGGGATTGCAGGGCGCGCTTGGGACCAATGAAAACGTAGGAGTAGCGGATTATGATTGGACAATGTTCTAGTAAGATATTCACTATGTCTAACTAAAGCATGGATATCGGGAGAACATAGTATCGCATCTAATCTAACATGAAGCTCGTGGAGTGCTGAGGAGAAAGAATAATCACGCTTTTCCGGATGAAGTGCCCGCCAGGTGTCAACTAACCCCCATCTAAGTTACCAATCCCTCCTGGCTTTAGAGGTGTTGTGGATAGGGACATCAGGGAGAGGTGAATACGATCTATCTAAAAAAATATCAGGAACAGTGTTAAAATCCCCGACCATAATCACTGAGCCGGTCAAATAGGACGCCAGGTTTCCAGACAAAAGGTGAAAAAACACCGGCTGCTCCATTTTGGGCACATAAATGCTACTCAACACCACATCGCGACCATTAAGGCAGCCTGCAACCACCACATACCTCCCTTCGGGGTCTGCTAGCTGCTGCACTGGCTGGAAAGGCACCCCCACTCTGACCCAAATCGGCATTCTCGGCGCTGCAAGGCAAGGCCCTCACGGCGAGTGATGTGGGTTTCTTGGAGGAAAGCGAGTTGAACACCCCTGCGCACTAAGTAAGCATGCACCTTGTGGCGCCACCCCATTGTATGTATGCCCCTGACATCCACGATATACATTTCAGTTCAAGTAATGACCCCATGATACAACCTGATACAACCACCAATTAGGACTCTGAAAAGGGACACGCTGATGCCCCTAAGTACCCAAAAACAAACACCAAAAAAAAAACAACTCCCCCACCCCAGAACAGGCACTAAAACACTAGATCCCATCCAAGCTAGCTAAACACACAATACCCTCTAGTAGCTACAGAGCATCAAAGGGGGAGGCGGCTGTAAACCAATGTTACTTCGCTAAGAGTCTATTAGAAGATCAGTGCCAGGCCTCAAACAGAAAACCAATACCCCGCATCCGAGGGCAAACTACCCCTGAGACAAACCCCCCCCCCCCTCCTCCAATAGCCCTGTAATGCGAAAAATGGCAATGTAGCATTAGCAGAACAAAGCAGCAGGCACTTCAGGAAAGAAGGAGGCAGAGAAGAAGCGAAGCCGAGTTAGAAAAAGGCAATGAAGCAGTCAGACAATCTCATTAGCTGTTCCCGGGGTAACATGCGGCAGTACAACACTGTCAGTATTGGACTCTTCACATGCGGAACCGCCTGACCCCTTCTCCGACCCAGTGGCCACTGCTGATGACAATCGACGATATTGGAGGAGTTCCGATACCGCCTGTAGGGCAGCCGCCCTCTCCTTTTTCCGTCTGAGAAGCCGTAGATGCCTGCAAGACAGTGCGTCATCGCCTTGAGCACCTCGACCTTCGCTGGCACTGTTCCTCCATGGCCGGCTCGGTTTCCCACCCCACGGCTCCGCGGCCAGTTTTGTAGGATTCAATCCAGTCCCACGCTTCCTTGGGGTCCTTGCAGAAGTGAGTCTTGCCATCCAATACTTTATGCAGCCGTGCCAGAAACATCAAAGAGTATTGCAGCTCTTCGTCGCGTAGTGCTCGCTTGACCTCCAGGAAAGAAGTGCGGCGACGCTGGACATCCAATGAATAGTCCGGGAACAGTGACACTTTACAGTTATCCACAATATAGGGCCCTGAGGTGCGCGCTTTTTGCAGCAAGAAGTCCCTGTCCATATAATGAAGCAGGCGGGCGACCACTGGCCGAGGAGGCCTCCCCCGGCGCCGAAGGATGGGCAGGGACCCTGTGGGCCCTCTCCAGAGAGTAGACCTGTGTCAGACCAGCCAGTGCCACTACATCATGAAGCCAGCCCTCAAGATAGTCGACCATGCTAGAACTTTCCACGCCCTCCGGCAGGCCTAGGACGTGCACATTATTCCTGCGATTGCGGCCCTCGGCATCTTCAGCCCGCTTCTCGGGCACTTGTACCCAGTGGGTAATGTCCCCCATCTGAGCAGCTAGGGACTGCTGAGCCGGCTCCACACTCTCCAGGGTCACCTCCGTCCGCTTCACCCGATCTGCCAGCTTAGTGTGCTCCAGGCGGAGAAGCCCCAGCCCTATCACCACATTCGCGATGTCCTGGTGAAGAGTATCCCTAGTGTCCGCTATCGCTTGCAAAATCTGAGCCAACTGCTGCTGAACCAGATTCTCCGCCGGGGGCTCGGGAGATTCCAGCCGCTTGCGGTCCGATGCCGAGTCGTCGAGGTCCGGGGGAGACCTCACTTCTTTCCCGTCGGCTTCCCCATAGTGCCAGGGGTGCAGCGGCACCAGGCAGACACTGAAGAGCAGCTGCGCCTATATGCGCAGCTCCGAAATCTAACACGAGTGGTCGTATTAGACTCCGAGGGGAGATCTGCGTTCAATTTTCGCACCTGCCAATCATCCATGTAGCACTGCGGGGCTCAGCCTACGCACTGTGCCACCCCCACAAAGCCAAAAGCAGATTCACCAGGCCCTGCGAGGGTGTGCGACCCATCTGTCCCTCAACGAGCAGTGTGGAGCACCAGCAGCATAAATCTTGAGGCCCGGACCCATGCTTCCAATCAGTCCGGCGGCTCCGCAGTGGCACCCAAGGACCAGCCCCATGTTCCCACGGGTTATGGTGGCACAGTTCAGAGGGCCCCGCAGATGACACCCTCAGTCACAGGGCCCCACGGGGGAAGCAAATCCAGGCACTAGTCGCTCACCCCCAGAAGACTCAGCAGTGCCCCTTCAGGCCAGAACACTCAGCCACCTCACACCACCCGTGTCCGCATGCTATAAAAGGCCCTCATGTACCTCCCAGGGCCGGGGCCAGAGAGTTCAACAGTGCCCCACCAGTCGAGCGTCTCTCGCCGCAGCGGCTGGGTAAATGGCATCGATCCTAGTCCCGGTCAATCCAACCAGCAGCCATATGATTCGCCAAGCCGAGGGGGGGCCCCACCGATACTCCACAAAACCACGAGGCCCCAGATACAATGCGGGCCTCCGCTCCGATCTCACCTCCCGATCCGCCGGGGGGCGGATCCCGCTGCTGCACTCAATCTCCCACGTCAGAAGCAAGCAAAGTCAATGGCGCTTCTCTCGAGTTGCACTCGCCGCCAGCACCAGAGCCACAGCTGATCGCTTATCTACCCCTCTGGCCGGCTTGCCGGTATCCAAGTCCGCTGGTCCCTCCTCACAACCACAGCTGCAATCTCTCCGGAGTGGCGACCGGCGCCATCTTGGGGGCCTCCGCGCCAGCGTCTCCACATCAGCTCTATTCGGTCTGTGCAGCTCCCCTGTCGCTCAGATCCATCCAGTGGAAGGGCCAGTTACCCCCAGGCTCAGTGAGATCATGTACATGCCCCCGGATCCGAGGCAATAGCGATTTCTACAGGATAATGAGCTGGGTTGGCGCGGAGCTCCAAGCTCACGCGTCTGTCGCTATCGGCTCGTTCCCACACTCAACTCTACTCTATGCCACTCTATTCTACACCACTCCACTCCACAGTATGCCACTCGATCCTGTTGCAAGGATTCTGCACAAACACAGAACTATGTACAGGCTTATGGAACCTTGGTGTATAGGCACTGAGTCTTCCTACCACGTTAGTACCCACGAGCTCAGGACCGACTAGCTATAGTGTCTCACTTGCTCTCCTACTCACTCACAGAGAAACAAATGATTAGACACCCCAGGACACAACACTCCCAGATCTCTCCGGAATCGCACTAACAAGACACACCCTTTTGCTCGCACTCTGGTACTTGTCCACAAAAAGATCTGACAGAGACACAAAATATTTATTTTAACTAACGTGCCCTAACATGCAGTATACGTGCCACAACAAGCATGAAAATGCTTAGTACAAATAAAATCAGCATAGCAGCTAGTCCATATATCATGAAGGGAGATGTAATCATAGAAAGACAATGGAGAAAAGACTATAGTGCCTAACCTCCCTCCCCTTGCTAAGAAGAAGTATTATTATATAATAGAAGATCTCTGGGCTTTGTCAGCAGACCTCATACTTTAGCCTACAATGGTAGATTTACATCATAGGTGTTGTCTCGCTCTTCTCCTTGGAAAGGTCCCTCCCCAAGTGTGTGCCACCTATTCGTGTACCTCACTAAAAACCAAAGTACGTTGTCCAAACAACAGCTGCATCGGTATATTTTGTCTAAGGGCTAAGGCTTGGCAAGAACAAAAGAACAAGGGGCATTGTTGTTCGACCTTGCACACAATGTTCAGTCAAAATCCCAGGAACATGCAGAGTGAATACAGCGATGAGTTCTCATGTGAAAGTAGTCATTGAAATGATTGCAAAAATAAAGACATGTAGTAACATGCGCAAAAACAGCAGGCAGGCTGCAACATGTTCATGCTAAGTTAGTGAACAACGACAATGTCCCTATGAGCCACGTAACACCCTACCCCTGGGCAGGTTGTTAGCCCATGCGAAGACAAAAATCAGAGGTAAGCCAAGGCAAAGCGTCTTAGTCGTACTCCAATTAGGATAGGCATGAAGCCAAAGAAATCTTTATTGGAAGGTCATATTGTTCCCCAAAAATTTTTTGCCAATTGGGTACTTCAAAAACCCATCCATTCATAATTAATATTTGGAGACCGTAATGCAAAATGCCAGGAACTCCAGTACGTCGTCTGACCCTTCCATAGTAAAAAGGTATGCCATCCAGTTATGTAGGTCGACCTGTTATGTTTCATATAGATGCCCTAATATAGGCATGGTTTGAGATGCCCTAATATAGGCATAATCTTTCACCTACATTAGTTTCCTATTCTCCACAATAACGGGCGCTGAGGGCTGAACCTTATCTTGACTGTGGTTTGGGTACAGAAGGACGGATTTTCCCGAACAATGGCCTTCCATACCATCTTCGATGTGTTCATCCAGTATGATTAAATATTCATAAGATTTCTAGGAAACCAGGCAGGGGCTAGAATCCACCTGCATAAACATCTACATAAATGCTTCATACCCAACAATGGCTGACACATGAGACAAAGGGACTCTATACTTTTCTGTATAAATACAGCGCCTCTTGCTATCAGTAGTTAGAGGGAACCGAGACTTCCAGGCCGACACACTGACCAGAGACGCTGAGGCTCCTGCATGCCGTCGCTCTAGCTGACAGTGGTCTAATCATCCTTTGCGGGGTGTCCAACTCGAGACCAGGACTAGGTCCCACACTCTCATTATTCAGGTAATAGGATTTGACTAAATCCTAGCGAGATTCTTGGCATCTTTCGCACCTACTCACATGCTAAGTACACTTTGGTACATCTAGACAGGCATCGTAGGAGTATGCGCTTTATTTTATGAATGCATTTTATATTTATGTATATGTTCATGGCTATTGCAAGATGGTAGAACTGTAATATCCCTTTTTATTCACTGTACTGCTGATCATATATCTCTTCTACTGTTTAACAGTTGCCGCAGCACATATATTGTACACTAGAAGAACAACTGTACAATAAATTCTTATTGTAAACACGCTTGACTGTTTCTTCTGTGTAACTATCTGAGACCAAATGAGCAAGCACGAGTGACTGAGCGAAAAGTAGTACATTGTTTCCACGAGTCTGAGGAATCAGGGTTGTCATGTTCTAAGGTTGAAAAAAACTAATCTCTCTGATAAAAAAGAGATTCTAGTGGCACTGCGAGCTAGCTAATGCAAACAGGCTAACATATGCGGTGGGCAAAATACTTCACTGGCATAGAACCAAGAAGCTGCCGCAGTCGATCAAGGTACACTTGCAACTGAACCGGATTTGGCATCTCCACAGATCGTGCATCGATTGCGAAGAAATATTAGGAGAACAAGCACGCCGCAAATCAAAAGGAGCACCAGGGGAAACCCCCCTAAGGTGCTGGAAAAAATAGAACTAATAAAGGCTGGTATTACTAAAAATAGTCTGAAAGGAAGAAACAAGGCCGGATCCCATGAGTTTAAAAAAGTGGGCCAGGCCCTCTGTATCAGACGCATTAAATTGGTGTATTAATTCTACAAAATGGAGTGGGAGATTCATGTTTAGCAGTGAGTGTATCTCACTTGCGGTTCTCGCAATCTGCAATTCGAAGGTTTCTCGAGCTGATGTGAGAGCCACTTCTTGTTGAAACAATAGCACTTTGAGTCTGCTTTGCTTATTGAAATCTGTTTTCAAAGTTGGAATGGAAGGTCAAAGAGAACTATCTGCAATCCCATGCGGGGGTGGAAACAGGACATTGCTGCAACATGTAACTCGTTGAGAAAATTACTATATACGGGATGCCAGCCTGTAACCCGCAGCATTCGTGGTTATTCAAAATAATATAACTCCCGTTATAAAGCAAATTAGCACAGGAATAATAGCTGGGTCAAGGGTACTTTAAAAAACACAAGCCAGATTAGAGGCCGACACGTTACAGGCGCCATGGAGTGTAACTTGTTTACAGACAAGGGAATGTCCTTCTGTGGAATCACAATATTCCCCTGTAAGGAAAACTTCCTTTTCTGTGCATTCACATCTAAATGTGAACGGTAATGACCATAATTCATGAATATAATTACTGCCCAGGGGCTCATATCTACCAACTGGATTATGTTTCATACAGGCTGTAAACTGAAAGAGTGAGATAGACAGTAAAATAAACCGATGTATCAACCACACAGCTGAACCAGTCTCTGCCACAAAAAAGGGTAACTGTTCTAATTGTTCAATATGTAACAATGCATATGTGGCATCCTTCATTGACATTAATTTCTGTTTATCAGTCAAATTAAATGGCAAAAAACAGTGAGCAAGCATTCAGATAATCCCACGGTACCTTTCCACTTTTGAGCGTTTATAAGGTCCATGCAAATTGCATTACAAAACGTAACTTGATTTTGACCATGATACAAAACAGACACTCCATGCTGAACAATGTCAATGACGGAAGATACAATATTATCCAAAGTATATATACGAGAAGACAATCTAATAATGCTGTTATCACCAGCAACAATAACTTTTTCTAAATGAGCTTGGTCAATTTGGAGCAGACATACCGCTGCTTCCATCTGCGACTGCTTCCAAAATTCATTATATGCTGAATAAATAAAACGTTTTGTGCGAGGGATTTGGGACCTAAAAGGAAATCAGCAAGATCAACGTCACCCGACAAAAGAGAAAGGTGTTGTTTTACAGATTAATAAAAACAGGGCCAGGGGTCTTAACCCAGTATGAATTGCAAAGTTCCTGTCCCCTGTTCTATGTAGAAATCATTGCTGAGCGAGAAACTAAGAGAGAATCGAAAAATTTCTTAATACTGCCCTTACCCACTATGCAGTGGCATGCTTAATCATAGGGCTGCTGCAGACATCCAGGCGCAGACCAACACACTGGACGGAGTGCTGTTTTTTTATATATAGTGGTGAGGGAGATAGTTAAAAGAAAGAAAAAGAAATATAGTGATAGGGAAGAATATTCCCTTAAGAAGGGATCTTCAGTGCAGAGAAATAATAGAATAAAACTGTCCGAGGAGATACCTTTGTGATACCTTTATTCTTGGTTCCCCTTAGCAGGATTAAAAGTAACGTGATCTGGGGATATACAGGAGGGGTGACTGCCCCTAAATCACCACTGCAAGTACCAACATCTTTAGGCCTTCCAATCTAGCCTCCATGGGTCAGCGAAGCCTTCTTCAGGGTATAGATCCCTTGGGTTATCTGGTCTTGACCCACAATGTGGTCTTTGTGGCACAGAGGATTTTTTACGATAACATTTTTTTTTATCTTTGATGCACAAGCTTTTTGTAGATCCTGTAGCACAGCACAATGGTTATCTACACTAAAGGTTGCAGCAGCCGCCGCACCGTCTAGACCATCAAGGTCTGGCACAAACATTATAATGGCAAAGAGCATTTCATATTGGGTCACCCACCTAGAGATCTTCTTGGGAGATTATTAAGTGAATGTTGGACTCCATAAAGATGAGTCAGCCAGCCCCTGCATTACCTAAAACCCTAGCTGTTAAAGATTGCTTTAAGTCACGGTTCATCCGCTCCACAACAGAATTAACCTCAGACCGATATGGAGATGAGAATTTCACCTGCTCCCCCAGAAACTTCTTCACATCCTGGTAAGCCTTAGAGGAAAATGCAGGATTTTGGTCAGAATGAAAGGTGCCACAGGCAAATGTCCCGACAAAGACACTCAAATCTTTTATAACAGTTCGAGCGTCAGCACGGCGTTGCGGCCAACCCAAAGGAATCTAATGCAAGAATCACCAACCAAGATGTGCTTAAAAGCCGTATCAGGCGTCAAAGGACCGCAGTGATCAAGATAAATGCAACCAAATGGCTGATTAGAGATGTAAAGTTGAGTGTGTGGTAGACGTGCAACGGTAAAAGGCTTAAATTGATGACAAATGTCACAAGACAGAACATATTTACGTGCCTGTTGATATAAACCACGCCACCAGAAACATTGCTGTAAAAGTGAAATTGTCGCAGTCACTCTGGCATGTGCAGAAGTCACGCCTTCATGAGCAGCAATGATCAAAGAAAGTCTACGGTCCTCGTAGGGAATCAGGCGATTCTCAACGGACGAGAAAGTTGCAAATGGGACTTGATCGGAAGACAAGTGAGATGTATAACATGAAGGGAAACCTTGGGGAAACTCTGCTCCCTCCTTCGTCGCAGCTATAGCCACCAAAATATCATCATCAATTTTAGTCATAGACGTTGTGGCTGCTCCTAGTGAACAAGTGTCTACTGCAGATTTGGCTGTCTCATCAGCCAGTGAATTACCAACCACGTATGCTCCCATACGTTGATGACCCAAAGTATGGATAACATGTGTGAGTGGCACACGTTCCTTAAAAGCAGCCACTCGAACCCAAAGCGTTTTATGCTTAATTGCACTTCCTTTAAAATCATGAAAATCATTTTGTGTCCAGAAAAACAAGTTGTTATTGAAGGATTGTACACAGTAAAACAAATCGTACACTACAAGTGTTGGAACCTCGGGGTCAGCAAACTCAAGAGCTAAAAGCAAAAGCACGTAGCTCCGCCAATTCAGCCGTGCAATCTCCAAGAGACTGTGTGTGCACCAAGGAGGATTTAAAATTCCTATCAACAATCTTCCCTGCCAAAATTGGGCAGGCTGCTGAATTTATTTATCGTATTTGTACAGCGCACTATCACCTTGCAGGCATCCTGGTGCTAAATATAAAAAAAACTATTAAGTGTGGGCAGAGACAACAGAGCAAACAACATTGATTTAGGTCCTAGGAAAAAGCCAGGTCTTTAAACTCCTCCTAAATGGAAGGAGGTCATTCACCATTCTTAACTCCAACGGAAGCGCGTTCCAGAGTCTGGCAGCTATCACACTGAAGGCTATACCTCCAGATCTAGATTTCTTGAATCTTGGTACTGTAGCCAGTCTGGCAGATTCAGAATGCAAACATCTCCCTGGAATGTACCAAACAAATTTCCTCTGCAACGCGATAGGGCCGATCTCGTGCAAGGCCTTGAACACCAGGCAGAGAGATTTGAATTGGATTCTTTGTCTAATGGGGAGCCAGTGCAACTCCGACAAGGCCCGAGACAAAGATACGTAACTCGGCCATCCAAGCACCAGCTTAGCTGCTGTAGACTGGATGCGCTGCAATCTGTCTAATAGATAGTTCGAAGAGCCCAGTAGCAGCGCATTGCAGTAATCCAGTCTACTAAGTATGGTGCCCTGAACTACTAGAGCTCGCGCCTGACAAGGCATTAACGGCGGAATTTTTCACAGCGTACGAATCATGGCGAAACAGCTTCCTACCAATTGGTTAACCTGAGCTTCCAACGTTAATTTGTTGTTAAATATAACGCCCAGGTTCCGCACCTTCTCCACTGGGCGTAGAGTCTTAGGGAGATCCAAAGGCCAGAAAGTCTCCGCCAACAACTGCGGGGCCTTTCCTGCAGAGAAATAAAGAACCTCAGTTTTACCAGCGTTAAATTGAAGGGAGTTTAATCTCAACCAATGAGACATCGCCCTCAAACAATCATGAAATGCTTCTAATGATGTCGTGTCATCGCCCTTCAAGGAGAGAATTAGTTGCGTATCATCAGCATAATTTACAGTCATAATATTATATGCCTTAATGATAGCCAGCAAAGGAAGCATATAAATATTAAAAAGGATCGGGCTAATTGCAGAGCCCTGGGGGACACCATACTCCATCTTAGAGAAGGAGGATTGATAAGGAGGCAGAGCCACTGCTTGACTCCTCCCAGCGAGAAAGGATTGAAGCCAGCTAAGGGCACACCCGGTTACCCCAATCTCTTCCAGCCTCCTCAACAAAATCGCATGGTTGACCGTATCGAACGCGGCAGACAGGCCAAGCAGTACAAGAGCTACTGACCTGCCCCTGTCTGCTTGCATACGAAGCTCGTCCAACACGGTCACCAATGCTGTCTCCGTGCCATGCGCAGGCCGAAACCCAAATTGTACCTCCTCCAAGATATTGTTCTTCTGAAGATGTTGTGAGAGGTGCTTGCCCACCACTCTTTCTACGATTTTAGCCGGAAACGGCAAAAGAGAGATGGGTCTGTAGTTACTAGGGCTTGCTGGGTCCAATGTGGACTTCTTCAGCAGAGGCATCACAAGAGCCTGCTTCCACTGCGCAGGAACCACACCACTGGACAGAGACTGATTACAGATCAGCCTAAGTATGGGAGAAATCTCCCCTTCAAATTCCTTCCAGACTCTCGATGGCAAAGGGTCTAGAGGTGAGCCTGACATAACCCCTGAAGTAGCTTTACCAAACTCTTCTACTGAGAGGATCGGAAATTCGGATAAAAACTTCCCACAATATAAGCTCTCCGGGTGGGAAGGAAAAGTTACATCCCCTACCCATGGTCCACTTTCCGCCCTGGAATGTACCGGACTTACTACCTCCTGACAGCAGGGAGTTTCCCCCAAATTTGCAATAATCATGTTAATTTTCTCATAAAAATAGCTTGCCAGGCTATCACATAATTCTTGCGAAGGGGGAATCTGATTCTTGCCGCACTCGGGGTTAGTCAGGGAGTTGAGAATTTTAAAAATGCACCTTGGTCGATTCTGAGCCTTTAATATAGTGCTAGAATAGTAGTTAGCCTTGGTCACATTTATTTCTGTCTTATAGCACCCTATCAACCTTTTCCAACTACTTTTATCCTTGTCATTGTAGCTCCTCCTCCACTTTCTCTCTGCCTGCTTACACTCAAGTTTCAGTTTTTTAAGGTTATCGTTGAACCATGGTGCAGACGCTCTTCCTACCTTCTTATGCACTTTAAGAGGGGCAGTAGAGTCAAGAACAGAAAAAATCTGTCCACAAAAGGAGGCATAATTCTCCTCCACTTGTCTGCTCTGCAAAAAACAGTCTTTCAAATCAAAGACCGAACCCTGACCTTTGTTTCTTAGAAGGGACTTCCAATCCCTACTCACATAGTTAGTAGCAGAACTCACTGCTGAGGCATTGTCACGAGGCATAGTGACCAAAAATTTAACCAAAAAGTGATCTGTCCAAACCATTGGCAAAATACCCACCACATTAAGAACTTGGTCCCCAGAAAAAATAAGATCTAGTATGTGACCGTCCTTATGAGTAGCCTCGGTCACCCGTTGGTGAAGGCCCAGACCGATACATGACTGGAGGACATTGTTGTAACCGGAGTCCAAGGACCCATTCAACCACAAATTAAAGTCACCTAGCAGCACTACCCTGGCGTGGGTAGCGGCCAAGTTGGTAATAGCCTCTAAAAATAACTGCTGTTGCCTCAAGCAAAGTGCCCCTGGCGGTCTATAACAGACTACACCGGTTAAGATATAACCCTTTGCATCTTTAATAGCAATTCCAAATAGCTCGAATCCCTCAATTGTGTCAATCTCTAGAGCCACACAGTTCCAAGCATCTCTGTAAATTACCCCGACTCCTCCTCTTCTTCCCCTCAATCTTGGTTTGTGTAAGATTTTAAAACCAGGAGGACAGGCCCAACCTGGCTCCACCCCACACGCAGGGATGGTCCAGGTTTCAGTCATGAATAAAACATCTAGTTCATGGAGTTCCAGTAACAACTGGATTTCTGTGCAGTGTTTTGGAAGTGATCTCACATTAAGTAGTCCACAAACGAGGTTCTCTTGTCTTAAAAAGTCAGAAATTTGAAGGACAGTGTGTTCCAACATAAAAGTGCCCAGCCCCTCTGTCGCCACTCCCAGCCTACGCAACTCCAAACTGGAGTAGCTTACACGGCTACTACCTCCACCCAAGTCCAGCTTACCCCCGGCTCGAGCAGCATCGCTGGCGCTGAGCGCGACCTTAGCGCGGACGGGCGCAGACGGGCTTGCCTTGGGCGCGCCTTCGGCGCGTCCGCGCCAGCGTCCCCTATATGCAGCTCGGGCCGTGAAAGCTAGAGCACTAACTCACAAGATGGCGCTGCCCCTCACTCGGGAACCGAGCGCTAGGCTGGAGGAAAGGAACCCAGTAAAAGTTCCAATGATTGCAGTTCTGCCCGTTTCCTTTTTAAAAAGCACACACAGTATACAATACACAATATGAAAAAAGATAAAAGATTATTCCTCACACGACGATAAAAAGTTTTTCCCCCAATTAAGGTCTTTCACAAAAGGTGCAAATACTATTTGAGCAATTTAAGCAATGTTAGCTGCTCCCCGCTGCCTCAACAACACACAGAACGTGTTTAGAACCAATGGCTGGCTGTGCAGATCCATCAGTGTAAATAATTCATTTGTACTGATAAAGTGGAAGTAAAGATAAAGGACGAGGATGAATATGTTCATATTGTAAAAACTTCTATGTCTGTAAAGAAGGATCAAAGATAAAGTTGACATCAGCCGATGTCAACGAACTAGCCCATTATATCCAACATGGAATTTGGGACACTAGCCTTAGTAACTGCTTCTAAAGCAGGTACCGGTTTGACCATGCAAATGTGTTTACCCTGAGCCAAAGAGCGTTCCTTAAGAATCGCCATCTGGATAGCAGTCAAAAGAAAATTCTGTAGAAGAGTAACGCATCCCAGCTGGAGTATACAAATGCGATTTATAAGCTATGGGGACCGTGTCTCCCTCGTTGAACGTCAGGTATGTGAAACCTAACGCGCCTGGTACAATCCTTATGCCCAAATTTGTAGAATTGTCTTGTGTTAACAAGAAGTTGGTCGCAAACAGCTGATCAGACTGCAGAGACCGAAGTATTGCGGTATGTTCCGGAGGCCAACTGGAAGCAGAAAAATAAGGTTGTATCAAAGAGTAAAAAGGTTTTATAAGCTGGGCATAATTGGGAATGTATGTCCTCCTAAAATTAAAAAAATCCACCAAGATTGCACATTTTTAAGTGTAGATAGAGGTTGCAATTGAGCACATTTCTTCAGAAAGTGTAGGGCCTACCCCTTTCGTTCATTGTTGAGTTCGTAACCAAGAAAAAGATCCACCAAGAAGGTGATATGAGATTTAGCAAAATTGAATTTGTAACCAAAGTTTGAAAAATGTTTGATAATGCTATCCACACACAGGAGATGCGGTGTAATTCATTATCCCTCAAATATATGTCATCGATGTACGAGAATGCATCAGGGTCGATCTCATGCAAAAGGGACACAATGCGTGCTGCAAACACACCAGGGCTATTTTTACTTCTCATAGGAAATCTCGCATAAAGTAGCTGATTGCCCAACGCACTGAATGCGGTCAATTCACGGCTCTCAGGAGCCAAAGAGTGACTGAAAAATCCATTGGAAATATCCAATGTGGTTTTGTATTTTTTGCAAACAATATTCACTAACGCAGAGCTATGTGTGTTCTGAACCGCAAAGGTTAGAACGTGACTGTTTAAATGTCTG
Source organism: Triturus cristatus (assembly GCF_964204655.1). Classification (NCBI taxonomy): domain Eukaryota; kingdom Metazoa; phylum Chordata; class Amphibia; order Caudata; family Salamandridae; genus Triturus; species Triturus cristatus. The sequence goes on along the minus strand of NC_140586.1, from coordinate 819,026,881 downwards.
TAATCTAAAAGTACGCGATATGAAACGTACGGTTTCAATATCGAAAAAAGAGGATTATTTATCGATGAAACACAGGGTTCCTCTCGGTGTATAGTGGCGGCCTGGCAGCGTCTGACATACTCTCCTACTATCAGGCTTCCCATCTCCTTATCCTCAATGAGTGGTGGTATGGGGATAGGAGTGATCCGGCGTATGTGGTCGAGCGTCGGCTGATGGATCCATATACCTTACACACGATCTTATATGCGGCTCCCTTGCGTTCGGCGTTGCCGCCGGTGCCTCGAGTTGTCTTCCAAATCTGGAGACAGGCCCTGAGGCGGATGGGCTGGTGGAATAGGCTCACGTTGGAGACCCCACTGTGGCATAATGGTCGCTTGCCCCAATTGGCTGCATTGTCCGACTTCGTGGGCTGGGACTGCATCGGCATATCCACGCTTGGGGATGTGGTGCAGGGTGTAACATTAAAGTCCTTCCAGTGCCTGTGGGGAGAGTTCAGCATGCCCTCATCGCAGTTTCTCAAGTATCTACAGTTCCGGCATGCAATCACACCATATTTGGATGGCGTAGATGAAATAGCCGAGTTTAACCCGCTGGAAGCCAGGGTCTTTATGGGGGACCTCCGGGAGCGCAAGATTTCTCGAATATATCAAGCCTTGGTCATTCATGGGGCCCCAACCCTGCAGACTCTTAGAGACCGGTGGGTGGAGGACGTAGGCCCATTGGATGACACAGACTGGATGGAGGCACTGGCGTCGCCTCGCGGGGCGGCGGTGGCGATGCGCCTCCGCCTGATCCAATTAAAAATTTTTCACAGGGTGTATTATACTAGGCAGCGACTTTGGCAGGCGGGCCTGATCGCCTCCCCGGATTGTCTCCGCTGTGGACATGCGGAGGGGGATTTCCTCCATACGGTGTGGTCTTGTCAGGGCCTCTCCCGCTTTTGGAGGGGGGTCCTTGGGTGCCTTGCGGAGGTGTTGGGGTGGGACATACCATCGGAGCCTAGGTTGGATCTTCTCCATGTGATGGACGCCGTTGGGGGTAATATATATAAGAGGCATTTGTTGTTATTAGGTCTGGGTAAAAGAGATGTGGCCAGGCTATGGAAGGCGCCAGCTGCCCCTTCAATCAATGTATGGAAGAGGGGTCTGGACTTTAACATGGGTCTAGAGCTCCCGGTGTTTGAGGCTAGGGGGTGCCCCCGCAAGCACTATAAAATCTGGAAGCGCTGGGCTGACTACAGGGGGATATTTCTGGAGCCGCCGGCGGTTGGGCGGGACGAACAGCGGGTGTGAGTGGTCTGTGGTGGAAGGTCCCCCGAGCGAAGCAATGCAGACGGTGGGTCAGCTGGGCGAATGTAGGGAGAGCATTATATTTCATTGCCAGCCATGGGTAGGTTAGCGGTCGGGCGTGGGACCCGAGGGTTGGGGGGGAATTTCAGATTCCGCGGGGCTATATTTGGTTTGAAATGCCCTGCATTATTTTAATATACAAAGAAACATTTCAAGACATTGAGATGTGATAATGATTGGGCAGTGCTCTCTGGGTTACAGGGACCTGCATGGTATGTGTTCTTGATAAATAAAATATGTTTTAAAAAAAAAACACAGGGTTCAATCACACCCTGATATTCCAATTGGGACAAGATTTCACTTACGGACGCTTTAACGTCTCGTTTGAGTGGATACTGTGGTTGAGGCTGAAGTGTAGAACGCAAAGTAATCACATGAACCGGGGAACCCTCACCCCAACTTGCCTGATTGCAGTATAGCACCGGGGCTAAAGATAAAGCCCACTTGGCGGCATTAGCCATTTTAATGTCATCAGAATCATATTGTGAAAAACTGGATAGAATAACATCTTCCCCGCTAGAGGAAGCCAGGACAAAAGGGGGAGGCCAATCAACCTCTGCCAACAAAATATCATAGGAAGAAGTGAGATTTTCCCAAATCACTGCTTTAATCGGGCATTTAATATCACCTTCAATTTGGAGAATTACTTCATAAAGTCTATCAGGAGGGGCAACTTGAGTGTCATCTGTTTCTACTGTAATGAAAGTATCAGTTGCTTTCGACTCCTGATGCTGGTGGAGTGTCTGCCACACTATGGTAACCTCTGCTGCGCTGTTGAGGAGAGTTACTGCCCAACTCCTGTCGAGGAGCATGGTTCTCACCATCTGAGGCATACTTTGCAGTCAAAGCGGCAACTTTATTCTTCTGAAATGGGGCACGATATTGAGGTGGTCCCCCTGCTTAACTTTTACATAAAACTGGCGCTGCGGGTCACGTCTTGCTTGCGCAGACTTGCCTTCTTTGTGATCCTGTCGTCATCCTACGTGGAATTGTTTATCCGACAATTCCTGAAAGGAACGAAGAGAATGAGGATAAGGTACCTGGAACCTCTCGGGTGTCTTAATTTTAGAGTAGTCACGCAAATCATATCTACGTTCAGAAGCGTCAGGTAGAGGCGAACCTGCACGTGAATCAGGCTTCTGTTGTTGCTGCAGCTAATTTCTGTTCCAAGCCTTTTTGGGAAACCGGGCGACCCTACTTTTCAGGAGGGGATTTAATTGGAGGTTGACTAAATGGCCAAATGCCTAAGCTATTTCCACCTAAAGATGTATACTCATCCACAATTACAATCTGCAACTGTCGCTGCCGATCCACGTCTGGCACCGCCGCTAGGCGTTGACGAACTTGTAAGCAAACTGCTTCACCTTTAATGTTGGCCAGAATCATATCAGAGACAATAGGGAACATTCCCACTAACTTCATCCCCACATCCGGGGTTGTAACAGCCCCGTGTTCATCTTGTACCTTTTTCAGAATGCTCTGAAGAACACTCCTGGAGGGGGTGCCAAAGCACAGTGTATGCACCGAAGCAAACACCATCCCTCAAGTGGTGCAGTCACCTAAAGCGGGAAACAAACCACTCGGCAAACTCATTGTAAGGATCCTGTGTTTTTCTACAGGGGAAGTATGTGGAAAGACAGCTTCAAGTTGTTCAAATTTCTGTGCAAGCCAAAATGGCAAGTCATCACGGTTTTGATGACGTTTGCCCATCTCTGAATTAATCATGACAGGACTAATAACAAGACCACCCCCATGAACTGGTGGCAGGAGAGCAGTTCCAGTCGGAGCCACTTGAATCAGAGTCAACATAAATTGTATGACACTTCTGTGTTTGTGAATCAGCTTTATATGTAACTGACGTAGCTCTGAGTGTGTAACATTTAGAATATTTGAATGCGGTGTAAAACCCTCCAAAACAGGCCAAGTGGCCTCATCGACTGATAAGGGGCCTAAACGGACCAAAGAAACAGGGTGAGGAAGGGTGCCATTTAACCAGATGGTATGCTCCCAGGCCGTCAATGAAACTTTAAGTAATGCAGAAGGGCGATAAGTTTGTGGCACTGCACCTGCTGTATATTCATGAAACAAATTATCATTCCCATACACTATTAGGAATGTAACCCAAGATTAAAAGACCTCAAAGCGGTAAGCTGCGTCCGCCTCGACAACAAAAATAATGTTATCCCCACAGTGGGGACTCCATGTTGAGTCAAGAATGCCGTAACCGCTGCACGGTTAGGTGTCGTAATAGCAACTGCCATAATAAAAACTGAAAAGGATACATCAAAAGAACAGTAGCGCAAAACAGGGTTAAGAGATAGTAACAAAACCTTTGAAACTTCAAGCTTGAAAAACCTATAAAACACAAATATAGGAGGCTAAGCCCTCACACCTCGGACATCTCTGGAAACCTGTGAGAGGGTATAATGGACAAGCACAAGTGCTCCTCAAGGGTCTCGTGAATAAGTACCAGACCAAACGTTGGTGGCGCCATGTTGCAGGGATTCTACACAAATACAGAACTATGTGCAGGATTATGGGACCTTGGTGTATAGGGATTGAGTCTTCCTACCACCTTAGTACCCACGAGCCCAGGACTGACTAGCTATAGTGTCTCACTTGCTCTCCTACTTGCTCACAGAGAAACAAATGATTAGACACCCCAGAACACAACACTACCAGATCTTTCAGGAATTGCGGTAACAAGACACATCCTTTCGCTCTCACTCTTGTACTTGTCCACAATAAGATCTGACAGAGACACAAAACAGTTTAAAATATTTATTTTAACTAACATGCCCTAACATGCAGTATACGGGCCACAACAAGTAGGAAAATGCATAGTACAAATACAGTCAGCATAGCAGCTAGTCCATATATCATGAAGGGAGATGTCATCATAGAAAGACGATGGAGAAAAGACTATAGTGCCTAACCTCCCTCCCCTTGCTAAGAAGAAGTATTATTATATAATAGAAGATCTCTGGGCTTTCACAGCAGACCTCATACCTTAGCCTACAGAAGGTAGATCTACATCGTAGGTGTTGTCTCGCTCTTCTCCCTGGAAAGGTCCCTCTCCAAGTGTGTGTTACCTATTCGTGTACCTCACTAAAAACCAAAGTATGTTGTCCAAACAACAGCTGCATCAGTATGTTTTGTCTAAGGGCTAAGTTCTGGCCAGAATAAAATAACAAGGGGCATTGTTGTTCGACCTTGCACATAATGTTCAGTCAAAATCCCAGGAACATGGAGAGAGTGAACACAGCGATGAGTTCTCATGTGAAAGCAGTCATTGAAATTATTTCAAAAATGAAGACGTGTGGTAACCTGCGCAAAAACAGCAGGAAAGCTGCAATGTGCTAATGCTAAGTTCGTGACAAAACGAGAATGTACCTATGGGCCACGTGACAATCCCACTGCACGGTACACCACTCTACTCTATGCCACTCCACTCTATGGAACTGCATTTTACTCTATGCCACTCCAAACCACTCTACTCCAGTCCAGTCCATTCTACACCACTTTACATCCTTCTACGTCCTGACACTCCGTTCCACTCTACTCTACTCCATACTGATGTACAACATGGCTAAAAGACATTGGCAAAGCCGGTAGCTCTCGTGTGGGCGACACCTATTTGCTTTGCTAATGCTTGTTAACCCTTCTAATTGCATCACTTCGAAGCTGTAGGGTGTTTCATTGAAATTCGTTAAAGTGCAATGTTACCTTGAAAAGCAATGCTTTGATTTTCTGTATACTAAATAGAAAACCAAAAATAATTGTGCCAGTCATCAATTCACCTTAATCACACTTCCAGCTGTGACAATAAACAAGTGTAATCATTGTGGTTAACCCTTTAACCCTACTCCTTAACCATATACCACAACCCCTAAACCTATATTCTTTATCATTGATCTTTAACTCTTTACCTTTCACCGTAACCCTGTAACTAAACCCTCATACCCATAACTATACACCTTAAACTCAAAACCTTTAATCCTATACCACATATTATTAATTCCTATAAACCAAACCTTTAACCTTATATCCATAGCCCTATACCCAATCCAATAACCCATTACTTTTAACCCCTGTACCATGTGCCCTAAGCCTTTATCCCTTTATCCATAACACCACCATTACCCCAAAGCCCTAACCTTTAATCTTAACCCTCCACCATCAATCTAAACCCTGTAATTTAACCCTATACCCAAATCTCACACCGTTAACCCCTGTAATCTTAACCTTAATTGATAACAATATACCTCAAATCCTTAAGTCTTAACCCTGCCCTTGTGAACCCTAATTCTTCACCCATAATTCCTAACCGAATATCCATACTAATTCCTACGAAGTGTAATTTGTAGAAGTGCCATTTTCTCAGTTTTGAGGCAATACCACCTTTCACTCTGAGAGCAGCTATTTTAATAACTCTTGATCCTTTTGAGCAACAAAAAAATGTATTTTCTTACACTCTGCAAATTATGCAGCAGATGCTGGGCTATGTGATAAGGGCTGTACATTTTTACATGGAAAAAGACTCTGCCTGCATTCACATTTTCAGGTGTCCCGGCCTGTAGTATGCAGTTGGAGTTTACTATTGTTACCTCCTCGGAAGGCGCAGATCCAGGGGCATCACGGAGGCCCCTGCAGTGCAGAGGGCCCCCCAAACCTCCAAAGGGCCGCCAAACCTTGAGGGGACCCCCACTCAGCTGAAGAACAATGTATTTCTGTAAGTTATGGGATACTCAAGGGCCCGTCCTCAGCGGCGTCACTAGGGTTGGTGTCACCCAGTGCGGTAACAACACTTGGTGTCACCCCCTCACGACTTACACCATGGACCTCCTCCGAGTCTGCCAGTGTGAGAGAGTTTGGAGCTTTTATTGCTTTCATAAATCAGAAGGTGGGCTCCCGCGCTGAGCACCTTTCAATAAACGGCTGATCTGGAAGGGACGGTCCCGCATAATTATTAGTAGCTTTTCATATCGCGGCCTACTCGGCGGTGACACTTCTCTCTGTTCCCAGCAAAGGGCCGCCTCTGCACAGGCCCGCGCCGCCCGGAGTCCCGCCACTAAACTATCTTTAGGCACTAGTGACGCCTTGTAATTAATACCAGCGCAGCATAAGCTCACCGGTTCACACACGCGAGTACTTCATGCTACTCACACCAGCATTGGGTTGCAGAACGAGACATGGCTGTCACACTGCTTTACGTAATCAAAATTCATCGAAAAAGCAATTCGATAGCAAGGTAGGTCCACCTTGAAACAATTAAAAAAAAATTATGGCCTTCGCTCCTTGGTCACCTCCCTCTACTTAGTGTGATCTTGTGATACAAATAAACATAAGTGCCAACACCCTTGAATGGCTACTTCTCACACATCTGAGGCTTTATAGGAGTGTTTCCACTCCATCAGGCGAGAAGCACTGAACAGCCACGTCCTCCTCAGGCATGAGTCTTAAAGAGATACTCACACCGTACATTTTGCTGTTGTCTGGTTCACTTGATGTAATGGGGACATTGGGTCAGGATTTTGCAGACACCCTTCTCCTGATCCCGAAATATCAACAACTGGTGTTCAAATAAGAATTGCAAGTGAGTACAACATTAGTAATAACCGTACCCCGTAATCTCAGATGCTCCAAAATATTAACTTGCACCTGCCTGGCAACAGGTTTCAAGTGAAAGTGCCTCTCACACAGTTACCACTATGAAGAACTGCAACCTGATTACACTACTCCCTTTTGATCCTTCCATATCGCTATCAGACTATCATAGCGGCAACCTGCGCTTGAAATTGCAGTTATGCACTGCTGAAATCGATGAAGTGTGACAAAAAAGTGTACTGTGTCCCGCGAGGCCTCCAGTCACCAGGAATGGCGCTGCCTTTGTTTTAATTGCTGGGCCCGTTCCCCCTGCCAGCTTCTGCCAGCAAAATCCATTATCTGGCGAGAGCATGATGAGAGGACTGAGGGGGGCCTCTGTGAGGAATGACGCGAGTGCAGCCCAACAAGTTCAGAGCATCACAACAACTGAGCAACAAAGTGAAATTCTAAATTCAACCTGTGGTACACATTTGTAATCAAAATTATACCAAGAGGCAGACACATTTTGAAACGGAACTTCACCCAAACTCTGGAATATAAAACACTTTCCTATGACACAAAGGAAACCGCCAAGAGGTAATGCGCTGCTCACAGAGCGGTAACATAAACAACACTGTATAAGGCTGCCTGCCTGACCAAAGAATTAAGTACTTACTTGTTTGTCAAATTCACTTCAAGTCCTGTGTGCAGGTTGAGACGGACGCTGTACAGCCGGTCGAACCGACGACACAGCTCAGACTCGAATCCGACCCCAGCCCCGGCCCTGCGCTGCTTCTCCGACCTCATTTCCTCATGAGGTCACATCCGACACACTCCTCACGGCGCCACAGAGTCTGTCAGCTACCTGGCATTGGTTACTTTAACGCGGCAACGACGACTCTGCTGGGTGGCAGGCCCGGCGCCCGGGTCTCTCCAGGCAGAGCTGCACAGTGCGGAAAATATAAAATTGTTATATTGTAGCAGAGAGCTGCGCACAGCACTATGACTCAGAGCACCAGAACAATCTTGTTAGTCTGAGCTGGGCAAGTGAAGCTGCGGCCTGGTCCGCACGGGCACACACAGCCGGGTGTCAGAGGTTCTGTCAGCACTGTCAGGCAGAGTGCCCGGTCAGTGGCTAAATAAAATGCGACGCGTGACAATGCATTTAAGTGCGGTGATGCGGGAACACTGAACACCACACTTAAATGCATTAGCGTCAGGCCTGATGTGATGCGCGATACTTGGCAGGCCTGTCACGGTGTCACCCCATGTGATGGTGTCACCCGGTGCGGTCCGCACCCCCCGCACCCCCTTAGTGACGCCACTGCCCGTCCTCACATTCTGCAGGGGGCACTACGCCACTGTGCAGGTCGCTGCCACCTTCATCGTCTATGGACGTTAATGGGACAGTCTGGGACTGGAGTAAAGAGGGCTGGGCTCTGATGTGCAGCCACAATCAGCGACAGATACATGCAACCTTTCTGGCCTTGGAAAGTCTGTTTTTCTGACCTGGAAATGTCCCTCGTTTTCATCTTGAAGAAACCCCTCGTTTAGCCTTGAATTAGTCCCTATTGATGACTCAGGCATGGTCTTCTGTCTTACCAAGACATAGGCATGCTACTCTATCTAACACCGAGGGTCAGTGCCTCTGACCCAGACATAAGCCTCCTCCAGGCCAGATATGCACCTTCATCACCCCAGCGTGTTCCTCCTTAGGACCCTGGGCATACTCTCTCACCATGTACATGTCTCTCTTTCTGATCCAGGCGCATCCCATTCCTAACCAGATATGTCTTCATTCTTAACCTCATCTTTCTGGCACAGACAAGACTCTCTTGCTCTAATTATGGTCCTCATCCTGAAAAGAAAAGCAGCTCTTCCTTTTTGACCCTTGCGTGTACCTCTTTCTGTATTCTTACTGACATTTCCCACTTTCTTATCTTACATGTTACCCTTTCTAAATGTGACAGTTTCCTTTTTGTGACACCGATGTGTGCCCCTGTCCTACCTGTACATGTCCCTCGTGTTGACTAAGAAAGGAAACTGTTTTTACTTCTGCAAATCTCCCTCTTTCTCACACTGTAAGGCAACTCTTTCTGGCCTGACATGTCACACTTTGTGTTCTGGACATGGCCCTCTTTCTGGCCTGACATGTCCCACTTTGTGTTCTGGACATGGCCCTCTTTCTGGCCTGACATGTCCCACTTTGTGTTCTGGGCATGGCCCTCTTTCTGACCTGACATGTCCCACTTTGTGCTCTGGACATGGCCCTCTTTCTGACCTGACATGTCCCACTTTGTGCTCTGGACATGGCCCTCTTTCTGGCCTGACATGTCCCACTTTGTGCTCTGGACATGGCCCTCTTTCTGGCCTGACATGTCCCACTTTGTGTTCTGGACATGGCCCTCTTTCTGGCCTGATATGTCCCACTTTGTGTTCTCGACATGGCCCTCTTTCTGGCCTGACGTCTTCTGTTTGATCCAGACTGATATGTCCCTGTAAGTGACCTCATTTTGGCCTTACTTTGTCCCTCTTTCTGTCCTGGACACATGCCTCACACTGACCCGGATGTGTTGCTCTTCATGACCCGGACATACCCCTGATTTTCACACGGAGCTATCTCTCTTTATGACCCTGCCATGTCCTGCTTTCTACCTGGACAAGTCCCTCTTTCTGACCTGATATGTCACGCCTTCTGACCTGGACCCGTGCAGCTTTCTACCAAGGTAACGTCCCTCTTTCCAACTTAGAAATGTCTCACTTTCTGACTTAGATATGTCTCTCTAGCCGACATGTGCCCTTTTCTGACCTTGACATAAATATACCCCTTTTTGTCCCTGAAATGATACCTTGAGCTTGAAACATCTTTCCTTCGGACAATGACATGCTCCTGATTTTGACCATTAAAGTTCCTTTTTTTACTGCGTCATTTTTCCTTCTGACCTTCACACAGACACTTTTCCAGACCTATATATATTTTGTATTAACTGTTGGATTAATTAAAATCATTACAGTAAAAAGAAGCTGCATTGATTAAAGTAAAACAATTGTTTAAACAATTTCACCTCAGACTGCTGCCAACACCCTGGTGCTTCAGTGACATTGTCCTTATGAGGGTTTTAATTAAACATAGTTAAAAACAGAAGCGGTAGAAATTCCAAAATTAGGGAAATTAACTTTGAGTATGGGTTTTAACCCTTCTGGTGCCTCACAGGGTCATCCCTGCCGCAATCACCACTTTATAAAATCCAGATTGCAAGAGATGAAAGAGCAGGACACAAGTCCTAAAAAAAAGAAGTGGGCCGACGCTGACGTCACGACAGGAAGTGACGTTAGGAAAGGTGGCTTGCACCATCAGGCTCATTGCCTTCCCTCGCTCACCCCTTAGATGTGATTGCATCAGAGAAGCCAGCGCGTGAGCAGCGTTCTGAATGAGCTCCGATCTCACCCCAGAGAGGCCAAAGAGTGAATGTGTGGCTCCATTTGCTCCAGTTATCAAGCTCCCGGTAAAATAAGTAGGGGGACGCCATCCACCCGCGTGGTACCCCGGCTCGAGCCCTGTGAAAGAGGGCCATCAGACTAGCACAGAAGCGGCCTCTCCTTGTGACACCTCTTTTATGGCACTCCTGATTATGTGCGTAAATTTCCCCAATATTGCTACATTTCTTGCCGTTGAGTCTGAGGAAACACAAAGCGGAGGCCTCCCTACTGGTCCTTGCTCCATTTGCAATGAGCAGCGGGCGAAGAAGGCACTCTTCCAGACCTGCACATGCCCCACTCTCTGACATCCATAGGTCTCTTTTTCTATACCGGACATGTCCCTCTATCTGACTTCCTGGACTTTTCTCGTTCCACTTTCTGACCCTGACAAAGTGGCGTAACGTGGACGGGCCACAGGGGAGGTTGCCCGAGGCACAAAATTCTTAGAGGCACAATATAGGGGGCGCAAGTTGTGCTGCACAAAACGTGCCTAACCACGGGCGCTAGCAACCCATGTTACGCCGCTGCCCTGACATACCCCCCTCCTCTAATCTGTTGTTGTCCCTCCTTTTGACCCTCACATTCAGCTTTTCCTCATTCCTGCATCTGTCCCTCTTTCTGACCAATAACGGCATAGTTCCATTATAGGCGCAAGAACCCACCCACACCACAGCAGAATAGGCTTGCATGAAGAAATACACAACACAACTTTTTGTTTGGAGAAAATATTGCTGCAGGTTTATTCCATACAAAAGTATGCAAATACGGTGGGTTATCTTACGGGCGATCCAAGGGCAGGCAGCTGTACCAACCTATGCTGCCCTGCCCGCCTGATGAGCCAAGCACTGTGGAAAACCCAATCAGCGTTACCCTTATAGGGGTGATCCCCTTACTGGATCACGTGACACATTGGTCCCTTATTACTCACGCCCCTTTCAGGGCACAGCGTACCAAGGCAAGCCCCCGGTTGTTCAGGTCCACAACCGCCCGAAGGACTAACGGGGCGCCGACGTCATTGTTCCAGGACCCTCCCATGAGGCTCCTTGGATTTGGCTCTGGCACCCCTATTGTGCTCTTGCAGAGGTATCCTTCTGTACCCAAACTGCTTCCAGATCGCCCTATAACTCCGCCACAGCTCTGGAGGCGGCCCCCGTCACCTAAAGAGCCCCCCACCAACACAGCTGTATTCTCACTTGCCACCTGCAATTTCCTGGGCCTCATTCATGTCCAGTAAGAACAGATTCAAGCCCACCTGAGCCAGGTGCACCCCAACTTTGTCAAAATAACCTTTTGGTATTCGCCCGGCATAGCCCATGCCTGCTGTAGCCAAAACCCCTTGCTCTGCGAACTTGCTCATGGAGCGGGTTATCCTTCTCTGGGAATGTACCAGTGCCTCACATGACCTGCAAGAAGGTGATGGCTTCCCAGGGGGGAGCTCTCTTAAACATCGCTATATTACCCTGCAAGCTGATGTGGCTCCCACATCCTGCAACCTGTAGTTGCAGCCCTTCTAGCATTTTGTGCTCCCTGACGCCTGTTTCCCCAATTTATGGAACAGCAGCACGCTTGCTAAGAAGACCGCTTCCACAACCAGCCTATCTACTCTGGCTATGCGGACGGGGCATTTTATGCATCACTGAGCAACCCGTAACCTGCCCTGTGGGCAGTGTGCACCCACTTTGTTGAGGTTGACCAGACATGTGCACAGACCTTTGCGATTAATAAACCATGGCAAACAAGACTGCGTGCATAGCGCACACTATTGCAGCCACAGCCACCATATGGAGTGACAACTTGCACCAACTACCAGGCTTGCTTAACTAAAGCTCGATCACAGATACCCACATACCTGCTAACCAGCTGTGACCCTTGATGCTCTATAGGTCTTGCCCCCACTCTATTTATGCAGATTCCTGCAATGTACCCTTCTGCTCCTGTATTATTATTATTATTATTACTGTTATTTATAGAGCGCACAGCTACCTCCAACGGAGGTGTCCCGGCGCTAGCAGAAAGAGCAGTCATAGGGCGTGCAAACACTAAATCCGGTCGAACAGCCATGTGTTCAGGGTTTTCCTGAAGATTTGTTCTGATGAAGACTTCCGCAGATGTTCTGGTAGAGAGTTCCATAGTATGGTTGTTCTAACCGAGAAGGACCTGCCACCAATCCTAGCTTTCTTAAAATGGGGGATTACCAATAGCTCCTGATGGTTTGAACGAAGTGCCCTAGTTTGGTGGTATTTCTGAAGTCTTTTCTTCATATATAATGGGCCTGAGCCTCGAGATGCTCTAAAGGCCAAGGTTAATGCCTTTAACTCAATGCGTCTTTTTACAGGTAGCCAGTGGAGGCTCCGGAGATGTGGAGATATGTGATGGCGAAACAGAACATTCCTAATGAGTCTTGCTGCCGCGTTTTGTATAACCTGCAGCTTTCTGATCAGATATTCTGGCATTCCAAGATACAGACTGTTTGCGTAGTCCAGCTGAGAGATGACCAATGCATGGACTACTGACTTTAGCTTCAGGAATCTTCTCAGGGCTTTTAGCTTCCAGAAACAGGCGGCAGAGACCTGGCTTATCTGGGATTTGCCTGACAGATTGGCATCAAATTTAAATCCCAGATTTCTGGCTGAGGTTGCTGGCAACGGGGGAGGGTTCAGTTCCGCGGGCCACCAGAGTTCTGCTGCGGGGGGAGAAGGTTGGTTGAAAAAGAGTATCTCCGTTTTTTCTGCATTTAGCTTCATGCAATTGTCAGTCATCCAGGAGGCCACTTTCAGTAAAAATCTTCTGAAGTTAGTAAATGCCGCCTCCGAGTGTTCTCTAGAGGAAAACATAAGCTGAGTATCATCAGCATAGGAGATGACTTTTACCCCTAATTGTTCGATTAACGAGGCCAACGGGGCCAAATACACATTGAAAAGGGATGGACTCAGGGCCGAGCCTTGAGGTACTCCAGATATCAAGGGGCTGGAAGAGGACACATACGGATGAAGGAACACTTTCACTATGGGTGGGAAAATACCTGTAATATAGCACATCCCACTGCACTCACATTCTCAGGCAGTCCAGTGGGGGAGAGGGGTCCTTCGCATTGGTTCTGCTACCTTGCCTGGCCTCCTAGCCCACAAGCACCCTGGTCTGACAGCAGACTATCTGCTGTGTCGCCCGTGCAATGACTGCACCCTGGCGCAAGACGTCCCGTTCAATACCTCTGCTAACAGCTACCTTCAGAGGCTGGAATTAATGGTTGTATGTTGTGCATCTGACCCTAAGAACTTTTAGTTTGCTTTGGCAGGGATCAAATTACTGCACCTGTCACACTCAAATTAGTGCAATGTGCAGTTATTTTGCATTCTACACTTCAGAGTGGGACTACATACCCCACGAGACCACGGAGTTGTGTGTATATTACCAATGATACTATTAGAATCAAAGGTTCCCAGTGTCAATTGGTGACTATCCCGCCATGGAATATGTGACATTAAGCAATGGAGTCTTCGTGTACTTGCCATTATCCCTCCTGTCATACAGTAATTTTGCCTTTACAGTTTAATCTGTGGTATTCGCTCCCAGACTTCCCAGGCTGCGTACTGCTGGCCATGTGCGCAGCTGCTGGCGTAATAAGGGAATCTCCCGTTGCAACTTGCAATAAAACAACGCCCGCTTGTATGTGCTACGTTGTAAGCCAATAAGTGTCCATAACGTATCCCCGCCCCTTGAAAAGATACCACAACCTCACTGGTCATCAGAACCTTAAGTAGCACACAATTTTCACCTGGGCATACCTCTAACTGAGAATGGATCTACACCGCCGTAAGGCCAGAAACACCCATATCATTAACAATTTGCTGGGTTTGCCACTTGGCACCTTTCTGGTTGGTGATACGGAACCTCCTACTCAGCATGAGCTGACATCCTCCTGTGCAATAGTCATACTGCTAAGTGAGCAATCGATTCAACATCCCTCCTTTCCTGCCAAGCTGATGCCTGTTCAGTTTAATCTGTGGTGACTGCACCCAGACAACCCCAGACAGCTTTGTTGCTGACAATGTGACCATTTGCTGAAATTGAGGGAATCTCACGCTTACTACTTGAAACTAAAGCGATTATTTCAATTAATAAGATATGGTGTATCTGCGAAAACTATGCACAGGTAACTGACACTCTCCCACGAGCAGTTGCTATGAAACATTTTGGACTAGTCCATCAAATTCAGCCAGCCACCCCCCTAGGTGGAGTTTTGCACTCCCAAACTTCTGCTAGTGTACACCACGTTCACGCCTCTTGTTCAGTTGAATTTAGTAATTCACGACGCTGACCAACCCAGGGGCCTAATACTGGGCTGTGTATCATGAGGCCCAAACTGACCTTAAATATTTGGCTGGGAGTGGCTGGGTGTTAACATTGCCTGGCTGAAGTGCAATACCTTTGACTCTTGACAAGATGTGCCAATGCAGGGAGGAGTATAAATCATCCAGCCCGCCTTACTTCCTTCACCAGCTATCTGTGTATAGCGCTTGTTGGAGCATGGCGCTTAGGTATTTTTGAAGTGCAAGTGTTCCCGTAGGCATGTTGCCGCTGGATCATAGATCTTTCTTACCCCGCTACTGATATTCATTTTTACAACCACAGAAGGAAGGAAGGTTGATTGAACCTGGGATACTTGTATCCTAAGTAAAACCATAATCATCCTGCACCATTAACAGATGTGCCACATGCACCCATACCCTATCTACCTATTGCTGCAATGGGCGGCCACCCCCCTGGGGGGCAGTGGTCTGTCCAATTATCTCTGAATTCTCAGCTGTGGATGCTCCAGATAATCTCAGGTGTGAGAAAAGGCCTTCTAACGTAGCCAAACGATGGTTTATACGTTACGTAAGTGCTGCCCCAAACTTCTGCTAGTGTACACCACGTTCACGCCTCTTGTTCAGTTGAATTTAATAATTCACGACGCTGACCAACCCAGGGGCCTAATACTGGGCTGTGTATCATGAGGCCCAAACTGACCTTAAATAATTGGCTTGGAGTGGCTGGGTGTTAACATTGCCTGGCTGAAGTGCAATACCTTTGACTCCTGACAAGATGTGCCAATGCAGGGAGGAGTATAAATCATCCAGCCCGCCTTCCTTCCTTTCCCAGCTATCTGTGTATAGCGCTTGTTGGAGCATGGCGCTTGGGTATTTTTGAAGTGCAAGTGTTCCCGTAGGCATGTTGCCGCTGGATCATAGATCTTTCTTACCCCGCTACTGATATTCATCTTTACAACCACAGAAAGAAGGAAGGTTGATTGAACCCGAAAGTGGCCAATTGGCTGACACCCCAGTGGGACCTGGCAGTCGTATTTAATCTTTATATCCTTACAGCATGGCAGCACTCACCGCTGCAAGATGCCTTGGTGCGTAAATGCCTGGTAGTTGCACTACTCCATACAGCGATTATTTAAATTAATAATACTGTGCATATGAATAAAACTATGCACCAGCAGCTGAAAACGTTGACACGTTAGTAAATGTGAAACATATTGGATTTGTCCATCGCTTTAAGCCAGTCACCCCCCTAGTGAGGTTTTGCCCTACAAAACTTCTGCTAGTGTACCAGGGAGCAGACAAGACAATGGGAACATGAGGGGAACAATATGTATCAATTCCTGCCCTTTCTTGAATACTGGGAAT
Source organism: Triturus cristatus (assembly GCF_964204655.1). Lineage (NCBI taxonomy): Eukaryota > Metazoa > Chordata > Amphibia > Caudata > Salamandridae > Triturus > Triturus cristatus. The sequence goes on along the minus strand of NC_140586.1, from coordinate 819,010,791 downwards.
GCCAAATGTTCTTCAATACATTGCGGCCTATTTGTTCCTTAACTTATTGCCCCCACATTTTGACCAAAAACTATGGGACAACTTTAGTAGCAACATGCCCTTAATGGTATGTGACATTCTACTAGCACTGCGCATAAATCCCCCTTTGCCCTGCTCGAGCCTGTGGCCATTCTGCTGAAAGCCCTGTGGGCCTGGGGGAGGGGAGTGCTACTAACCCTCAAGTCCTAGGCAATCAGGAAGCATCCCTCACTGCTGCAGGTGCCCCAAAGCATTTATTAATGGTAACCGACGCTAAAAGACAGAACCTGGGATACTTGTACCATAATCATCCTGCACCATTAACAGATGTGCCACATGCACCCATGCCCTATCTACCTATTGCTGCAATGGGCGGCCACCCCCCTGGGGGGCAGTGGTCTGTCCAATTATCCTCTGAATTCTCAGCTATGGAGGCTCCAGATAATCTCAGGTGTGAGAAAAGGCATTCTAACGTAGCCAACCGATGGTTTATACGTTACGTAAGTGGTGCCCTCCTTGTAGCTCGACCAAACCAAAGATGAAGAAATGGTAGCATGAAGCCTTAAGTAACGGGTGACTGTGGACTGGAAACATTAATTCACCACACAAAGAACGATGGACATCCCCTTAATTGCCAGTCACCAGAATGTCAATGAAATATTGATGGATTTGAGACATAGGCGCCATCCAAACTACTGGATTAAAATTGGCAAGAATAGTTCCTTGAAAGAAAGGCATTGAATGAATCGCTCCTCAAAGTCAAAGGACATATCAACCGCTTTGGTCTGCCTTGCTGAGAAGGATGGAGCAATGGCCATTATTGGTAATGGTGAATGCAGACATTCTTCATTTATGTGCAGCCAAGTGAGAAAAACTGCCCCCAAGTGGCCTTCCCCTTTTATGGCACCCTGGCCGTGCAAATTGGTCTAACACACCAATAATCAACCCCAAAATGATATACTGTTTTGCCCGACCCAGGGCACCCTGTCCAGTTACCGCCAAGGCAGACGCACCGCTACCCCAAATGAAGGCAGGGTAAAACACAAGTTTAGACCTAGAGCTGTTCACGGCGGGACATACATCGAGACGCCCAATATTGCGCAAAACTAGAATCAGCATACGCCTGTGCCACATACAGCAATGCAGTCCGATGGAAAAACCTGACACTTGTGACTCACGTCAGGCGGCCACTTCCTTTTGCACCACACCTTGCTCCTGCCATGTTGCCAACCACAGTAACACCACAACTACTAACCCTGACACGCGTGCAAGCGTGACACTTGCGCCTATTCCAAGCCCTGAAAGCTATTAGAATGGCTTGGGCAGCGGTCAATAGTGATTTAATGCAAAATGAATTAATCAATGCCTGTTGTGGTCATCTCTACATAGACAGACAGCGCCAACTCCTGGCAGGCTGACACAGGTGCCGGTGTGACAATTAAGTGACGTGCAGCGCACCAGAAACCACCCGGTCAACTTGCACAGGTAACTTGATGCTGAAATGTTATCATTGGTGGCCCATTGCCACACTTTCTCACCTGTAACATTACCCCTAGAGCAAGCCGTAGACCAAAGCTGCCTTCAGCCACCGGAGCTGTTTTGTGGCAGCAGGCACAGTTCCTCTGGTGCCCATGCCCCACAGCACACTTACGCCTTGAATACACTCAAAAGGGGGGGGGCTCCTTCTACTCTCTAATAGAGACCACCTCTGGCTCGTTCCTGAAATCTGCCTCTAGTCCCCAACAGGAGGCATATATCCCTCAGGAGGGCATCTCCAATTCTTGAACCAGAAAGCCACTGTTTATTAGTCCACGCAAGACCGGAACACTCAGCGAGGCCTGCTCAGAGTTTGATTCCTTCACACGGGCAGTTCCAATACTGACACCTCTCACCCCTGCATGTAAGCAGCATCTGCCTCGTTAATAAGATATGGTGTGATAGCAGAAGGCGTGAACACCAGCACCCTGCTCGACAACCTCGCCAATCTTGGACTCAAGCAGCTGGTGTCCACCCCCACCCACCTCGCCGGACACACACTCGACGCAGTCTTCTCATCCAGCACAGACATCGCCTTCAGCTCCGCCACAGAGCTTCAATGGACGGACCACAGCTGTGTCCACTTCACCTTCAGAAGAACGACGACCCACCACCACCAGCAACAGGTTGCCCGCAGAAGCTGGAACAAGATCACAGCCGACCAGCTCGCCACCTCCCTGAGCCAGCACCCTCCTACCAGCTCAGCGAACCCCAGCCAGGCCGCCGACAACCTCACGAAGTGGATCAGCAACTGCGCGGACGAACTCGCCCCGCTGAGGACCCCGCCCAGCAGACCCGGCAGCAAGAAAGCCCCATGGTTCACCGACGAACTCAAGAGCTCCAAGAAGAACTGCCGAGCCCTCGAGAAAGTCTGGAGAAGGGAACCAACACCGGACAACATGACCACCTTCAAGCTGGCCACCCGGAAGCACCACCAGCTGATCCGCGCCGCCAAGAAAACCGCATTCAAGGACCGGCTAGACAACAACGCACACAACTGCAAGGAACTCTTCAATATCGTGAAAGAGCTATCCAACCCCAGCGCAGGAAACAACGACATCACCCCATCGCAAGACCTCTGCAACTCCCTCGCCTCATACTTCCACAACAAGATCGCAGACATACACAACAGCTTCAGCACCCAACCAACGCACACCACGACCGAACCACCGCCCCCCACCACCACCCTCTGCACCTGGACTCCGATCAGCACCGAAGACACCATCCGCATGATGAACTCCGTCCACTCCGGATCTCCGACCGACCCTTGCCCTCACCACGTCTTCAACAAGGCCGATGCTGTCATCGCACCCCACCTGCGGGACATTATCAACACCTCCTTCGACACCGCCACCTTCCCTGAGAGCTGGAAGCACGCCGAACTCAGCGCTCTACTCAAGAAACCTACAGCGGACCCCACCGAACTCAAGAACTACCGCCCCATCTCGCTCCTCCCGTTTCCAGCCAAAGTCATCGAGAAGACCGTCAACAAGCAGCTGGCCGCCTTCCTTGAGACGAATGGATCCCTCGACCCCTCACAGTCTGGCTTCCGAGCCAACCACAGCACCGAGACCGCCCTCATCGCTGCCACCGATGACATCCGAGCCCTGATGGACAACGGAGACACAGCGGCTCTCATCCTCCTAGACCTCTCCAAGGCATTCGACACTGTCTGCCACCGCACCCTAGTACAGCGCCTCAGCTACGTCGGAATCCAGGAGAAGGCACTGGAATGGATCATCTCCTTCCTCGACGGAAGAACACAGAGAGTCCGCCTACCACCGTACAAGTCAAAAGCCTCCGAAGTCATCTGCGGCGTCCCTCAAGGTTCCTCCCTGAGCCCCACCCTCTTCAACGTCTACATGAGCCCCCTCGCGGCCATCGCACGCAAACACAACCTCAACATAATCTCCTACGCCGACGACACCCAGCTGATCCTCTCCCTGACCAACGACCCCGCCGCCGCCAGAGCCAATCTGCACGAAGGGATGAAAGATGTAGCTGAGTGGATGACGACCAGCCGCCTGAAGCTGAACTCAGACAAGACGGAGGTCCTCATCCTGGGCTCCTCGCCCTCCGCCTGGGACGACTCCTGGTGGCCTCCCGCCCTGGGCTCCGCACCCAAACCAACAGACCACGCGCGCAACCTGGGCTTCATCATGGACTCCTCCCTCTCCATGACCAGGCAAGTCAACGCCGTATCCTCGGCGTGCTTCAACATCCTACGCATGCTACGGAAGATCTTCTGGTGGATCCCCACCGAGACCAGGAAGACCGTCACCCAGGCCCTCGTCACCAGTCGACTGGACTACGGCAACGCCCTCTACGCCGGTACCACCGCCAAGCTCCAGAAGAGACTCCAGCGGATCCAGAACGCCTCAGCCAGACTCATCCTCGACATCCCACGAACCAGCCACATCTCCGGACATCTAAGAGACCTGCATTGGCTCCCCGTCAACAAAAGGATCACCTTCCGCCTCCTCACCCACGCACACAAAGCCCTACACGACCAAGGCCCGAGCTACCTCAACAACCGAATCAACTTCTACGCTCCCAAACGCCACCTCCGATCAGCCAACCACGCCCTCGCTGCCGTCCCCCGCATCCGAAGAGCAACAACAGGAGGAAGGTCCTTCTCCTACCTGGCCGCCAAGACCTGAAACTCCCTCCCGACCGACCTGCGCCGGACCCAAGACCACCTCTCCTTCAGGAAGAAGCTGAAGACCTGGCTGTTCGAGCAGTAACGGCACCCCCCTCCCCCCAGCGCCTTGAGACCCTACGGGTGAGTAGTGCGCTCTATAAATGTCATTGATTGATTGATTGATTGAATTCTTAAAGACCATCAATTCCGTGTACCAGCGGGGTCTAGTGCGAGGTACCCGGGCGATCGTCGCGCAACTGTGTTAATTTTAAATTCAAATTCAAATTATTAATCTTAAATTACCAGGGCCTGCCTAACTGCTCAGAAGAGTATACATCGGCCCGTACGGTAATCGCACTCGCAACCTAGGTGTAACGGCGTGACAGGCAAGTTACTTTGGTAGCCTGAGGAGACCGAGAACCGAATACTGCTCCTCATCGTGGCCTTGGAAGAGCGAGGCCCCCTGTGTAGATTCCTATGCCACCAACAGAAGCCCGATTGACATTCCTGACTGAAGTGGAGGGGAGCAAGACTGCTGGGTCTTTCATAGGAGGCAACAAAATGGTCCCTGTGCAGCCTCCCAACTTCACCATGGGGGGCCCTCTGGCTGAGGAAGCAGAGGGGACTGGGGTGTGTGGCGTGGCCTCACAGACCATTGCGGTCAATGGCCGACCACGGGTGAGGACCCAAAAGCAACAAGCTTGGGGAGAGGATGTGGCGTAATGGCCAGAGCTGCCTACTTTGGAACTGGGGAGACAGGTTCCAGTTTCTGCGGCGTCTCAGCATCCTGTGATTCTGGGCAAATTACTGAATCTCCCTGTGCCTACAAAAAACATGAATGTGTCCTTGTGTAATGTAACTGGTGCTCATAAAAAGCACTCCAATACCTTTGGGGCGAGTTCACGCTGTATAAAACTGCAGAAAAAAAAGGAGCCAGGTCTCTGACTCTGGGGCTTTGATGACGGCTTATCTGATTTTTGACCAGCGCCACGTCGGGTCTCGTCGGGCGAACTGGCCAAAAGACAGCTGTGGCGCAGTGGATGGGGAGAGAAGTGGGCCCCTGGAGAGCAGTGGGCACTGGGTCGTGAGGTTTGCCTTCCCCTGAGAGGATCAAGACCTGCTGGAGGCTTGAGCCTTTGGGCCTGTGAGTTATCTAATCACACCGGACCTCTGCAGGTATTTACAGCGCTGAGTCAATATTGCCCTCAATGGTGGAACTTTTGAGCAGGTTCAGTCGGGGCATGCCTGGCCCCCTCTTTCTTTGCAGACTCTGATGTTTCCTTATCCCAGGGAAAGACTCACATGCTTGAGATGCATTCCTGAATCAGAGAAATGGGGGTTTCCACATTTAAATCCCCCCTCCCTATTGATGCTTGAGGCTGTGAGAGTCCCAGGTGACCCACAAGAGATTGCTAACTGCAGTGGTGCATGCGATGAGGGTGGGCTGGTGGTGCAGGCAACCCCCTTCAGAGAACCCTGATGAACATCCATGACTCTTGCTCATCCCTGGAGGGGAAAATCAGCGAGCTCAGGGTCGACCTCACACTGCTATGTTAAGATTTGTGCAACTCTGTGGACAGGGTCACTGTTCCAGAGGAAAGGATTTCAGAGGATGAGGATTCCATCTAGGAATTCCAGTCAACATTCTGCAGGCTGCAAAAAACAGTGCAGCAGCTTGAGGAGGCCGCTGAGAGAGGCTACCGTTAGACGAACATCCCAATTGTAGACATCCCTGAATTAGCGGAAGGAACCTCCCCAATGCTGTCTGTCACACAATGGTTGAAGACCTAGGTCCCCTGGGAGGAACTGAAGCTATACTTTGTGGTAGAGAGGGCTCACAGATCTCTCGCCCTGCGGATGCCTCTGGCTACCCTCCAAAGTCCATTATTGCACGCATATTTAACTTTGCTGATAGGAATGCCGTCCGGAGAGCCTCCCACCACAAGGTCAATCTGTGATACAACATCTCTCAGATCATGGTGTTTCTAGACTCTACATTTGAGGTGCAACATCAATGATGCACTTTCTTGGAAGTAAAACAAAAGGATTGGGCCAGGCAGATCCAATACATGTTGCTCTTCCTGGTCCGCCTTAAAGTCATCTTTGGGAAAAAGGCCCTCTTCTTCCATACCCTGGAGAGTGCATGGGCCTGGGTGGAGGAGAGACCGAACTTCATCTGCAATGGTCCCTCACAGGTTAAGAACTCGGATGAAATGTCGACCGGTCTTGGAGACAGCTGCCACTGTGCACTTGAAGATCTAGGAAACACCACCATTCTGATGAGATGCTTGTTGACATTCCAAAACACCAATGCCCATTGTCAGAGGGAGACAATTCAGTGGAGACGAGGCCCTTGACTCCTTGGCTGCTCAGCCTGGCTGTGTTCCCTGCTTTCCATTGAGAGGCCTGGTCTAATCTATGGCCACACTCTGACTCAATAACTTTTGATTTGTAGGGTTTATTTTGTGGCAAAGGTATGGGAGCTCAGGCGCAAAGGGACACTATTGAAGTTAGTTTGCCCTGTTGGAAAAGGTCTCTAGTTTATTGCTCAGCAGATACTTCCTATTTCCAAAGTATAGGGAGGGGCAAGGGGGGGATACTTGTTTACTGATAGCAGGCTTGCACTAGACAATTTACATTGTTATTTGTGGACCCGCACAACCAGATGATGCATACGCTCCTCCCTATGGCTGACCCAGCATACACAGCAACACAAAGCCACATAAAGACCCTCACATGAACCATCAGTGGTTTATTAGAGAGAGTGAAGAGAGGTGCAGTGCTAAAAGCTGCCAGACGCTTACCTCCTTATATAGAAGATCCACTTGGTGAGTACTAGATGTCCCTTCCTAGCCTGACAAGGGTTTTTCCAGGTATTTCAAGCTGCATTCTCAAAGGGATCCAGGGCCAAGGGCCATATTGATCTGCAACCGAGGGCCTTTTAAGATGTCACAGATTTGGCATGACAACACAGGCAGGTCTGTAGCTGTATCAGGGCTTTTCCACGTAGAGCTTTTAGCTCTGCTCAGCATTTATGTTCCTCCCCTATTGTCAGTAGACTTAAAAAACCATAGGGGCATTGACGGACAAACTCCTCTGGGACCCTAGGTAGCAGGCGGAGATTTTAATGGAGTACTGATTGGTTGGCCTACAGATCTATAGGGTGGTCGGAGATGACTGTTGGCCAAACCACTCCAGCCAAATTCCTAAATGTGTTGGGGTTATCAGATGTGTGGAGAGTCCTATATCCCAAAGAGAAATTCTATATTTATAACTCCGGCGCGCATTGGGGCCGTCTCCCGACTTGACTACTTCCTTATGTCCCATATTGAGACACATTGATTGGCCGAGTTAGCTGTACTTACAAGGGGTTTGTCCGATCACTCAACAGTGGCACTCGGTCTGCGACGAGGGCCAAGGAATTCTAGGCTACAGGGGAGTCTTAGCGCATACCGGCTGACCGACTCCGAATGCTGCCAATTCTTACTTGATGCCAACAAAGACCCCGTTGATTCACACATAACATCTTGGAAGCCCTTAAGCCCATGCTGTGGGGGAGGCCACCAGCTATCATATATGGAGAAACCAACAGTAATATTAAAGAAGCAGCAACATTCAAAGCACATATATTAGAATTGGAAGGGCAGCTCTCAGATTTGTTTTCACCTAGACATCTCAGGTATTTTCTTCACACCCAAACTGTCGTCAAACAGACATTATTGTGAGAGGCAAAAAACGCTTGGCTTGCGACAGTGGCGTAACAAAGGCCCCCTGCAGCGCCCGCAATGCGGGGGACCCTCGAGCTCCAGGGGGGTCCCCCTCAGCACAGTACCCTGGCCTCAGAGCTCCTAAGTGGCTCCAGAAGAGGGGCCCTCTATGTACTTTGCAGAGGAGCCCCCTCAAGTTTCGTTACGCCACTGGCTTGCTATGCAAAGCTGAATTAATCAGTGGGAGATAAGACGAGCAAAACCCTCCACTGGCTATGCTCAACAACAACTCAGCTATGAGCCGACTACATATTTGCTCAACGAGTATGATATCATGGTGCGGGGCGGGCCTGACGTAACCTATTGGTTGGTATCCTACTATGCTACCCTTTATTCTCGCACAGATGTGTTTGACCCCACAGCCCTAGCAGGCTTTTTTGCAGACCCCTCAAGCCTGGTGTTAGCCGTGGATGAGAAACAGAGAGAGCTATTACAAAGGGAGGTCACAGATGAGGAGCTAGAAGATACCCCTGGTCAGCTAAAGTCAGATAAGACACCAGGCCCTAACGGATTCCCTGTGGAGTTTATTAAATCCTACAAATTACGTCTTCTAGGCCCTCTAAAGGAGGTTTTTCTTGAGGCTGAACGGAAGGGAACACTCCATCTTGACCTTCAAAAGGCCAAAATTGTGGTCAGCCCTAAACCGGGCCATGAAGCATTGCAGCAAACGGGTGAACAACGCCCAAGCATTGGCTGACAGATAACCAGGTGCCCACATGACCTTCCTGGCAGATTTCTACAAAGCATTAGAATAGGTAAGCTCGGAATACCTGTTTCTCCTCCTGTGAAAGATGAACTTTGACCCCAAGGTTATTATCTGGGGGCACTTGATGCACACAGACCTCTTGGCATGTGTCAGAATAAAAAGTTCATTCTCAGACATCTTCCTAGCACAGCTGTGAGCCTTGGTCTTCCCTGTGACAATCGAGACCCTTACCAGACGGTTAAGCATTTACTAGCTGGTTAAGGGTTTTGATTGGGCAATGGGCATCTCAGAAAGTGTGGTGCTCTACGCCAACAATGTCCTTGTATTTTTAGATGAGCCTCAATGGTCAGGCCCCGTGGTCCTGCATATTTATGGAAAATGTTGGGGCCTCACTATTAATAATGTTAAACCTTCTGTGTTCCCTATGGTCCGCCCCCATGACACTGACATGTGAGAGCTGTCCTGCAGGTCCTGATAGAGTGCTTTCAATATTTGGAGTTTATATTACAGTGGGCTTGAGACAGAAATATTCAACTCCAGCTTGATAGGCTCACTATAGACCTGGGGTTCTGGTCAGCACTCCTGTTGTCATTCCTGGGGCGCTTTTCAATATATAAGATAGCGGCCAAGCCAGGATTACTGTACCAACTGCAAATCTATCCATACACCTTACTGAGTTCCTTTTTCACCCGCGTTGAAGCGATATTGAGGGAGTTTCTATGGAACAGACGTCCCCCAAAGATAGCCTTAGCCAAATGCTTCCCATCCACATTTGTGGGTGTTATAGTGGTCCCTGACATGATGTCATATTATAGGGCATATTATTTAATCATCTTCAGTGAATGGAGTGAAGGCTTAGTCTCCTTGGGAGTCAGACCAACAGAGAAATGGGCGCTGCACGGGGCTCAGATCTTCCACCTTCTTTATGGTGGGTCGACTTCCCTTTCTCTACCTTCGGCTACGAGAGTGGTATTGCAGGTTTGGGAGGTGACCACTGGGGCCCTGGGATGGACGCTTTGCTTAACAAGAGACACTCCCTTTTGGTACAGATGTTGGTGGAGACAGGTGCCCTCCTTGCTGGGCTTCAGAGAATGGGGCATCATTCCCATTTTGAAATTGGGTGACTTGATGTCCAGGGTTCCCTTAAAATCCTTGCCAGAACTTCAGGTAGAATACAACTTCCATAACACCTAGTTCTTCAGATATTTGCAGCTTTAGCACGCCCTTTCACCTTATACAGCAGACCTAGGTGACCTCCTTGATTATACACCTCTAAAGGCTAAGCTATTGATGGAAGGACTGACTGATAGCATACTATCGACAGTATATCGATCCCTAGTGGTTAATCCACCCCAGGCCCGGCGCTAGGCATAGGCAGTGTGGGCAGCTGCCCAAAGCCCCGCTCTCAGCTCATGAACCTGGGGCCGTACACCAGTGTGCCACAGTCAGGCCATGGCACACTGGCCCTCTACTGACCTCGGTTCATGTAATTGAGAGCAAGGTGTTATGTTGCAATAGTGCCCATGGGACGGGCCCCAGCCCCTGGGGCTCCAAACCATAGTACAGCGAGGTGACACCTAGCGGACAGGGGACGTCCTATGGGCCCATTTCCAAGGAGAAATATTCTGCAGGTTTGTCCTGCCATCAGGCCTCCTGCCCTGCTGGCCTTCAGAGGAACCATGGGACGCCCCTTGTGCCGCAGCAGTTTTAACCTTTTCTGTTGAAAAAACACTGACGCATTCGGCCTTATAATAGCTTGGAAGAGGGGATTGTAGGTGGCTGAGAGGGAGAGGCTGCAGTCCAGAGGGGTCTGCAAAAGGCAGCTTCAGGATCTGGTCATCTATTGAGATGCAAACAGCCCTGAATGTGTTGTATGCTAATTATATGCAGATTGTATGCTTATTAGCGGGGCCGCCCGCATTCCCTTTTTGCACAGGGCCCCCAAAATCTTAGAACCAGCCCTGACCCACCTGATTCTTTTGTTCAACTGCTGGAAGCATAGGAACAGGATCTTGGACCCCTGATAGAAGACGAATGGAGAGAGGCCCCTGCTTCCCCGCGAGAATCTGTGATTGCGTCACAGTTCAGGGCCTTACAATTGAAGTATACTGAAGTATATTGAAGGACTTAATACACACGTGATAGGCTGTGGAAGATGAGAGTGGTGCCTTCCGCGGATTGCCTATGATGCCACACTCAACAGGGAGACTTCCTGTCTACTATTTGGGCTGCAGGAAGCTGGCCCCTTCTGGGAAGGGATACGTGCATGCTTGGATTGGGTACTAGGTTGGGGTCTCCCCAGTGACCCAAAAGTTGTCCTTTTGCATATTATGATGGGCATCGGAAGTTGTCCTTTTGCACATTATGATGGACAATGACAGTCATAGATATTACTATTCTAAACTCTGCCCATGACTCTTCCCCCTCCACCTCCCTTTTACTCATCCCAAGCCTCCTCCTACTGCCACGAGCTCCAAAACAAATATATATATATATTTCTAAATCCTTCCCTCTTCTATCCCTTCATTATCCTTTGCAATACAACTAACAGACTAACATGTCCACCACTCAAATTAATTTCATATTTCACTAAACTAATTCATCACTAATCCTTCGTGGGTTCCGGAGTAGCGTGCTACTTGCCAAAAAAGCGCTTTAACACCTCATCAGGGGTAGCAAGCGCTATATAAATATAAACCTTTTTACCTCATCTTTCCCTCCACTATCCTTCTCAATCCAAATAACTGACAAACATCCACCACTCAAATTACTTTCATATTTCCCAAAACAAATTCACCACTAACACTGTATGGGTTCCAGAGCTCACTGAAAAAGCACTTCCACCTCCCATCAGGGGTAGCAAGCGCTGTATAAATGCAAACCTTTTTTCCATTTTTTATCCCTCCACTATCCTTCTCAATCCAGATAACTGACTAACATATCCACCACTCAAATAACTTTCAGATTTCACTATACTAATTCACCACTAATCCTTTATGGGTTCCGAAGTAGCATGTCATTCGCCGAAAAAGTGCTTCGATGCCTCGTCAGAGGCAGTAAGCGCTATATAAATGCAATTACAATACAAGCTAGCTCTACTATGGGTGGGCCTTGTCGTGGCCAAAAGGCCCACTGCTAAATCATGGAAAGATGCAGAGCCCCCCTCATTGGAGGGATGCAAGAGAGGCGGAGATCAATGCATGTGCTCAGAGATGCCCATCTGTGCAGCCACAGAGTGCCCAAGAAGCCATGATACAGAGATGCCCATCTGTGCAGCCACAGAGTGCCCAAGAAGCCATGATACAGAGATGCCCATCTGTGCAGCCACAGAGTGCCCAAGAAGCCATGATACAGAGATGCCCATCTGTGCAGCCACAGAGTGTCCAAGAAGCCATGATACAGAGATGCCCATCTGTGCAGCCACAGAGCGCCCAAGAAGCCATGATACAGAGATGCCCATCTGTGCAGCCACAGAGTGTCCAAGAAGCCATGATACAGAGATGCCCATCTGTGCTGCCACAGAGTGCCCAAGAAGCCATGATACAGAGATGCCCATCTGTGCAGCCACAGAGTGCCCAAGAAGCCATGATACAGAGATGCCCATCTGTGCAGCCACAGAGTGTCCAAGAAGCCATGATACAGAGATGCCCATCTGTGCAGCCACAGAGTGCCCAAGAAGCCATGATACAGAGATGCCCATCTGTGCAGCCACAGAGTGTCCAAGAAGCCATGATACAGAGATGCCCATCTGTGCAGCCACAGAGTGCCCAAGAAGCCATGATACAGAGATGCCCATCTGTGCAGCCACAGAGTGCCCAAGAAGCCATGATACAGAGATGCCCATCTGTGCAGCCACAGAGTGCCCAAGAAGCCATGATACAGAGATGCCCATCTGTGCTGCCACAGAGTGCCCAAGAAGCCATGATACAGAGATGCCCATCTGTGCAGCCACAGAGTGCCCAAGAAGCCATGATACAGAGATGCCCATCTGTGCTGCCACAGAGTGCCCAAGAAGCCATGATACAGAGATGCCCATCTGTGCTGCCACAGAGTGCCCAAGAAGCCATGATACAGAGATGCCCATCTGTGCAGCCACAGAGTGCCCAAGAAGCCATGATACAGGCGTCCCTCTTGAGCCCTGCTGAAGCCTGGCCAGGATGAATGAGAAAGACATTATGGACCGTGGCACATAAAGTGGTCGGTAACAGGGTGACAAGTCGGAGACTTGCACTACCCAGAAGTGGTTAAAATGAACGGTTGTGGAGAGTCAGGTCGTCTGCAGTCGGATGCCCCAGCAGCATGTACTGGCTGTCATTATTTTTGCTTTCCTTGTTGAAAACGTATTCAAATGTTTCAACAAAAAAAAGGGAACTGTAGTTTTTTCTGACCCTAACATGCCCCTCTTTCTGATCTGGACATGCCCTCTACCTGACCCTGACATGTCCATGGTGGGCGCCAACAGGACATGTCCCTCGTCCTGACCTGGGCATCCCTGTGCAGGGAGGTGAGCCAAACTGACTGCTGTAAATGGAGCCCGCAGCTTGGCTCCTGTTCTGCTGTTTTAGGAGCTGGGAGGGGGGTGCGGGAGTCCCTCTCTGGAGTCCTGGAGAGAGGAGGAGGGGAGAGAGCTTCAGAGATCACATGCTGAAGTGCAGACAGAGAGAAGGGAGGAGGGGATACCTCGATTGTAAGAGGAGATCCCAGCGCCAGCTCGGTCTGCTGAGCTCTGCACTTGGGCTCCGGTCAAACACTGCCAGACACGCACACAAACACACGCACACACCCTGGCCAAGGGCGCTGCGCTTCAGCGCTGCGAGCCCCGGAGCCTCTAGACGCACGCACCCTGGCCAGTGTCGCTGCGCACCAGCACCCCGCGCACCGGAGCCTGGCAAACAGCGCTGCGCCCCAGCACCCCGCGCACCGGGTCCTGGCAAAGAGCGTTGCGCACCAGTACTCCGAGCACCGGAGCCTCCTGTCAGACGCCCCCCACCTGGCCAAGAGCGCAGCAGCGCACCAGCACCCCGCTTGTACCGGAGCCTGGCCAAGGGCGCTGCGCACCAGCACCCCGCGAACTGTCAGACATGGGAAAACATCCTAATTCCTAAGTGAAGCTCCCGGAGCGGGGAAAGAGAAGGGGCAGCGCCTGACACGACACCTGGGGGAGCTCCTCCCCTTTGCCTTAGGAACCCGCCCCTTCAGTCCGAACCCGGGTTTAATCCACTGCGCTGAGAAGGGACTTGTTATTTGCCGAGTTTCCTTCGCACAAGGATTTACCTCAGAGACGAATTCGTGGACTGCGGCCACTATTGAATACTTCATGGAACCGCGAACAATCTCACGCGTTTGTCTACTAAGTCATAGGGAACGTTCCAAAAACTAAAGCACTTGCGAACAGCCCTGAAGAATCACCGCACTTTTCACCACACCTGAAGAATAGCAGCACTTTGGTAACCCCTCAATAATTACCGCATCTTTGATCACTCCAGGGGGATTTGACGCACTCTTGGCTACTTTTTCTGAATTACCAGTCCCTGACAATTGCCGCACGTTTGGTCACTCCACAACATTTGCCGCACGTTTGGTCACTCCTCAACATTTGCCGCATGTTTAGTCACTCCTCAACATTTGCCGCACGTTTGGTCACTCCTCCACAATTACCGCACCTTTGGCCATTCCAGGAGGCACGTCTGAAGAGCTACCGTCCTTTTGATCACTACTGAATATTTACCACAACTTTGGTGACTCCTGGAGGATTTGACGCACTCGGGGGCGACCTCAAGAACTTGAGAACAGGTTGACAGGTTTGAGTCTGTCCCGAGCTACAAGCTTTTTGTCACTCAATAGCAGCCGGACTTGGAGTAATTTTGGCACTGTGACTGTGTCACTGGCTGTCGAGAACCACAAGAGCGTGAGTGAACCAGACTCTCTTTGGCCGCTTCCTCTACTGTGAGTATGCGCCCCCCTACCCTACAAACCCTCCACGAGCCATCTGTGTCTTCTGTCTGGCCGGAAAACATGCCATGGCCTTAGAATACACCGCGCATGCGTTTGGGTGGCCCATTCCTTGCACACATGCTTATATGCGTCTTCAGAGAAGAGTACGTTAACGAAATACAGGCGTAGTTTACCAATTACCTGTTCTACGTATGCAAAATTGTACATCGTCTACACATTCATACATAAGTTATGTATTAGCCTTAAACATTCGCATACCTGGGACACCCATTCGATATAGACGTGCATTATAGACAGGGTCACTGGAATTATGCGACAGAAGAGGGCCAAATTATGTGGCAGGTTTGAGTAAATTATGCTCCAAGAAAAGGCAAATTATGTGGCATAACGTGCCACATTTTGTAATAGTATTACTTCATTATTTAATCATCTTTAAAGTTGGTAACTTGGTAGGGGAGACGATGTGGCCTTACAGCTAGAGGTCGACCTCGATGCCGGGGAATTGGGTTCCCCGAGTCTCGGCATGGAGGCTCAACGTCCTGTGATTCTGGGAAATCACATTGGGGGAGATTTACAAGCCCCCTGTACCACCAGTGCGTCGCTTTTTGTGACGCACTGGTGGCGCATGTTACTGCTCCATATTTACAAGGACAGGAAAAGCCACCCTGCGTGGCTTTTCCTGTCCGTGTAAATATGGCCCCTTTACACGCAGCACTTTGCGGGAAAGGGGCGTTCCATGGGTGCTGCCGTGGGCGTTCCCATGCAACATCCATGGAACCAGACACATTTCCAGATTTACAAGGAATCATAAATCTGGAAATGCCTCTGAATGCTACGCCACCTCAGGGGAGGCGTAGCGAGGCGCAACGAGGAGAAGTGTTTTAATTCCTCCTTGTTTATTCCTCTTTCAATGTATGCTGCATTCTACAGCACGCATTGAAAGAGGAAAATGCCTGTAGTGGTTTTTTTCGTACAGAAAAGTGCCCCTTCCTGCACAAAAACAATCTCCTCATGACGCAGACATCCTTGCAGGATGGTGCATGGGTGCCTGCCCCGGCGCATGGGAGCAGTTTGTGCGCCAGCGCAGGGGAGAGCACAGAGATGCGACATTCTTGTAAATATGTCGCATTCCTGTGCTTTGGAAGTACCGCAGCGTGGCGCAGCCAAAGCGCTTGCGTTGCCACGCTGCGACACTTCCTTGTAAATCTGCCCCTTAATCTTCCTGTGCCTAACAAAAAATGAATATATCTATCTGTTACGAAACTGGTGCTCATGTAAAGTGCTCTGATACCTTCGGGTCTGCGCTATATAAAACTCCGGGGAAAAAGTAACTCTGCCTGGGCATTGGTTGTGCCTCAGTTTAACACCCAAATATAGCAATAAGCAATAAAAAGGTGATCAGTCCAGTTTTGCAAAGGGCCTTCCAGTGTGCACCAACACCAATCGCTTATTTTTTAGTAACTTTTGAGCTAGAAACAAACATGTTTTTGTTAAAATCTGTAGATTATTTGACAGATGAAAGATTCTTTGGCAAATGTGGCAAATCTATAATTATGCAAAAATCTCAGGGGCCGCACAATTGCATAATTCCAGTGCCCCTGCTTATAGATTGTCTATTTCCTAACAGATATATGATCATCTTTTCTATTGATACATTTATATGAGTTTGAACATTCCATAGGTACTTTACGGATCCCCCCAATTTCACACATACACGCTAGAGAACAGTCCCATTCCTTACATACTTATTTTATGGACGCTTCATCTCATACGTACATATTATTGCGATCCCCCATTCCATTCTTATGTATACATGTGTGGTCTCCCATGCCATACACATGGGATTTGGCCTATCCATACATCCACGTGGGATTGTGCAATTCATATAGAAATTTTGTGGTTGGGCTGTTCCATACCTACAGTTTTTGTTTATTCATATACATTTGAGATTTGCATTAAGTTGCGTGTTGGCTTTCGGTTACTTCAAAGCACCGACAGATAAGGGCCCACTGCGTGTCTGTAATATGTAGGATTACAGATTCTACATATACATTCATTATGGTCGACCATTTGACACATATTTGAAACTGCCCATTCCATCAATACATGCATTATCGATCAGCAATTTCATGCACGTGTACCTACATACCAGGCCCTACGTACTTTCAGTATGGACCGACCTTACCCCATTCCAGTCATACATATGGGATTGCCCTTTCCATATGACATTTATTACTGATTGGCTGTTCCATGTACGCATGTATCATGGATAGATCATTTGAATGTGTAAGCCCGCCCATTCCACACGTACCAATATTGTGACAGACCCTTCAAAACATATCTGGGGTTACCCATTCCAATGTAAGCGGGCGGGGGACCAGCGATTATACCAAGAGGCACACATGGGCTGGTAGTTCAATACATGTGATTACATTTGATCATATATTTTATGCATACATGTTTTAGGGCTTGGTGATTTCATGTACATATTTATGTGAGACAACCGTTCTTGGCGTTACAATCGTCCATCCTGTACATACATTTACTTTGGACCCCTGTTAAAAACAAATGTTCCACATATATCAGGAAATACCCTTCACTCCCATGCATTTTCAAGGATTTGCCCATTCCACTGCATAAAACCTTACTGTAGGACCTGGCCTGCGTTTCAGGATTACTATATCCATATGTCTATATACGCACATGCATTCCATACATTCCTATATGCCATTTCCTATTATATACATATTCATAAGGGATCACACCTTTCCCACTCACATACATGTGCTAGACAATAACTCACAATTTATGAACACCTTCTGCAGTGTTCCTTGTACATCCAGCTTCCAGGCAGCTATAAAACTGTCAAGAAAACTGTTGTGATTAATGTTCCTGTTAGAAAGAGAGATGGGAGTTTTGTCCAATGGCATAAAGTAGCACAGAGGGTTAATATGCCTGCTGCAAAGAAGTTGAACACGAACCGTGCAGATCACAGACGTGTACTTTGTGTGGCTAGCTGAGTGGATTACTGCTTTTGTCACAGAGATCCTTGTGTTACCACAGTACACAAGGTACATCCGAAATATAGAACTGTGACTGTTACCAACTGTCATCAAAAAGCTGCATGCAAACTGCATAAAATAGTTAGGAAGTTCTGTCCCCCCCCCCCCCTCTGCCCCCCCAGTCTTTCATTATCTATTCCTAATGTTGCTAAAAAGTGTTGGTTTGGGTCGATACACATTCTTAGTAGTAAAGTCAGCCTTTCCCAGTGCTTTAAAACAAATGGGATGTATGCAACAGAGGGGCTATGGAGAGATAAGGGGCACTTTTGCCAGTGGTAGTCAGGGAATCCTGGGAGGAGGTCATGTGGGGGGGTTTGGGTGGGAGACACAAACTTGATTGTTGCACCGGGCGCTACTGCTAGCCACTGGCTAGCGGTAGTAATCTGGAGAACTGCAGAAAGTTCTCCCGAGACGTTTTATTGGGGGCCATTTACTTTAACTGGCATGTCAGAAATACAAGTACAGGGTGTTCCTTAAAAGCCCAGTTGTTCACATCCTTTACATGTGTAACACGCATCACTTAGCAGACAATGTTTCTTTGCCCTTTGTATTTCAGGCCCAACATGAGCTCCTCAGCGCGGGACGTCTGGGTGCTGGCCGCTCTGCTGAGTCTACTGACCAGAGGCCTGCACGGCCTCTCGCTGGTCGCCCAGGTGAACACCTGTGAGGCCAACGGCAGCATCTACTACGTGGGCGAGTGGTACTTCCTGGACTCAGACCACTGCACCCAGTGCGAGTGCACCGTCGAGGGGGCAGCCTGTGCACGCACAGAGTGCACCGCCCTGCCCCCGGCCTGCATGCACGTCAGCCACTACCCCTCTGACTGCTGCCCCCGCTGCGAGAAGATCGGCTGCGAGTACCGGGGCGAAGTCTACGAGCTGGGCGAGCACTTCCAGGTAAGGCCAGAGGTGCTCAAATTGAGCCGGTGGTTGCCGGTTGGGGCCACCTGTACTCATTTTTGGGGACCCACACAGCACTTATTTTTCCTCTTTGAACGTTCACCAAGAGCAAGATAAAGAACAAGCATTGTCAAAGCCAATAGGTCTCGGCAATCTAAGAGCTATTGGTGTTGTTAATGACAATGTCTTTTAGTGATGTGTTATGAAGTGGATGTATGTGGTGCATAGTGGAATTATGTGGGTTGGATTGGGATGGTTTGTTGTGGGATTGTGTGGTGTTGAGTGGAGTTATGTGTAGTGGAATTATGCGCCATGGTGTGCAGTTGAAATTTTTGGATCGTAATTATGTGCTATTGAGTGGACTGGAATTAAGTGGAATGGTATTATGTGTCCTATTATGTGTCCTATTAGAGCGACGATGTAGCAAGCAAATGTAAAGCCTATGGGTCGGCTGAAGCCCACAGATTGAACACAACATGTCTTGTCTGTCTAGCTGAGGCCTAAAAAGGGGAATTACCGTACAGTGCGTTCAATATCAATCTGAATTTCACTCCAAATTGTTGTCTCGAAACATGACCAGTGTCGGTGATGCCTCACTGATGGTGCAACTGTTCAAGCCTACATCATCCCATAGATGAAAATATTAACGATACAAGCGCTAGCAGATAAAAAAAAATGTTCTGCTGTCTGATGCATTTCTCATCACATTTTCCATGCGTGTGCAAGTTTCTAAAGGCAGCCTAGAATGTACATAGATAGCCGGGACATACAAATGCTGCAATCAGAGCTGACTAGATGAGCCACAAGTTACATGTGCATTCAGTGCTTAATTTGAGCCGGTGGTTTCTGGTGCTCGGCACATAATTGTGAACCCTAGTACCTATGACAGTCTGCCACATGGTGGCGCTCAGTGTAATTTTGAGATGATTAGAACAACTGCTGTTTATTAACGCAATATACATTAAGAGTGATTAATTCCTACCGCCCAAGCATAGCTATTGGGGGCCTGGAGTCGTAAGAATCATCACACTTGTAGGTGTGCTATGGGTAGGTATGGTCATTGGCAGCGGTGGCAGGGGCAATGGGTGGTTAAAGCTGCAGTGGCCTGCAGACGAGGCGCTGGCACATATTTTATTGCAAATTAAGCTCTGTATGCAATATATGGAAGAAAAAAACCTAAGCGGTGTAACGGAATATGCAACAAATCCAACAATCAACCATGTATACTCAACAGATGAGAACAAAAATGCAAAATAGGGATTGTGTTATGAGGAACACAGAATATAATGTCAGCTTTCTGGTAATACCCGTCACAATATCCTGGCACTGCAGACCACTGGACAGTAAAAGGCAGGCGGAGGAGAATAGAAATGCAGTCAGGGTATGAGGGAGGAGGGAGGAGGGAGGAGGGTTGAGTTGAGGAGGGTAAGTTGGGTTTATGTTAGGAAGGAAACACTGGTCTAAAGTTTCTTTTTTCTAGTGCTTAAATGCACCAAAAGACAATTAAAACAATTAAAACTAAAATGACCGAGTGATACTTAGTGTACTGCAGTGCCTTGACCCGAGCCCTTGCAGTCGGGGGTTTAGGATGGGCAGAGTTACGGCCAGAGTTGCCGACTATGGTACTGAGAAACAGGGTTCGAGTTTTGGCGCCAGCACAACATCCTGTGATCTTGGGCAAATCCTTTAATCTCTCTGTTCCAATAAAAAGGAACGTGTCCTTGTGTAAAGTAACTGGCGCTCACGTAAAGCACTCTATTTCATTCAGGCGGTGTTGGCGCTATATAAAACAGCATTTAATGTTCTTTTTTATTAAATAGAGCTGCAGTACCTTGACCCGAGCATTTGCAGTCGCAGGTTCAGAAAGGGCGGAGTAATGGCCAGAGCTGCCGACTAAGGTGCTGAGAAACCGGGTTTGAGTTTCGGCATCAGCACATCATCCTGTGATCTTGGGCTAATCACCTAATCTCCCTGTTCCTCCAAAAAGGAACGTGTCGTTGAAAGAAGTGACTGGCGCTCACGTAAAGCGCTCTAATGCATTCAGGTGGTGTTTGCGCTGTACAAAACTGCATTTTAAATTAAGAGAGATACTTAGTGTACTGCACAACCTTGATCCGAGCCCTTGCAGTCGGAGGTTCAGGACGGGACGGAGTTACCAACACATTCCATTTGGGAGGATGCATGGTGAAATGAGGCAGTCAACACATGCCTTTTTAAGAAAATAAAACAGCTTAACTGGCAGAAGAACTATGAAAAACAAAAAAAGTAGTCCCAAAACAATGCCCCACAATGTCCGCTGTGTATGTCTGACACTAGTTGGGCAGATTGCTCAGGCAGGGCTAAACACGGAAGAGGCATGACGTATGCAGGCCCGTGACAAATAGGGGGAAGGCAAAATGGAGTGACGATGATGTCAGCAAATGGGAAGCCACTGGGTGGGCTGTAACCCAGAATGTAGATACAGCATGTCTTGTTTCGAGACAAGGCATGCACGCCGTCTAGAAGCGAAACCTAAAAACACACAAAGGTGAAAGGAGGAAGAGCAAGAAGATGAAGCAGGGCCTCACTGGAGTGAGATAAAGGCACGGGGAGTGTCCGAGAGTGGATTGAAGCAAGCTAGGGTGAGGTCAGGACAACGCGCCCTTGGTATGCTGCAAGCTGGCATCCAATAGCGCCGGCGGCAGGCTTCCAAGCAGAGCTTTGGGCACTGGCAGTCATTCTTTTACACATTTAGAACTGGCTAAGGCCCACGTCTGTTCGGAATGGGTCATGGTGACCATAGAATGACCCTCTTCCTGCTACTGCGAGTAGACAGCCTCTCGCCTCAACATTCACAATGTCTATGGAATAGTGTTATCTGCAGATTTTAACAAGAAAAAATTGTTTCTAGCTCAAATGGTTCAAAAGTTACTAAAAATGCAGTGGTACGTGTTGCCGTTCAGTGGAAAGTCTTTTGCAAAGAATGACTGATCACCTTGTTGTAGCTTATTGCTATATTTGGGTGTTAAACTGGTACTAATGGAGTGCAACCAATGCCCAGACAGTGTTAAGCAGTTTAACAAGCATTGAAAATGTAATAGGTCTCGCCTTTTATTAAGGTAAAGCCACTTGCTTTGCTATACAATACCATTAGCAAAGCAAATGGCTTTAATTTAATCAAAGGCGAGACCTATTGCATTTTCAATGCTTGTTCTATACTGTAAACAGTGGGCCAGTTGCTCGATGCCGTTCTGATCCTCTTATCTAACTCTGACTGGTGGATGACTGAATAGGTCTTCTGTGATATCATTCTTTGTGCTGGCACATTAACCCTCTGAGCTGACTCGCCATCACATACTTGCAATTGATTTGTCAAATGTCAGCATGTTTCCGTTTTGCTATGATGAAGGTGCTCTGCCATGGACTGCAAAGGGGTCCCATGCTATATATAGACACCTTTGACTGGGCTGTCAGAACAGCAGAAAGAAGAATCTAGTGCACATTCCAGCAAGACACTAAAGCAATCCAAGTTTTCTCTTTAAAAAAAGCCAGACATGTTCTTGCACATCAAAGGTGAGTGGTTTCCAGAGCTTCGCTGTAGCCAAAAGCAGCAGTTTGTTATTATTTTTGGAGTGGTCAAGTTATAGCTATAGAGTGAGCCATCAGGCTTGCAGCCCAAGGGAGCGTCACAACAGCATCTCCATGAACTGGTTAAGGAAGCTTCTTATGAACCAAGAGTCCTCGTTTATTGTAAATACTCATTGGCTGTGCTCGAAATAAGGAGGAAATCTAAACTACCAAAATGAATATGATGTTCAGTTTAGATAAGGACAGGAATCCGGCACCTAGACGCGAAGCCAGTCCGGAAAGAGGCTCGTAGAGGGCAATTCTACGGAAAAAGAGCCACTTCTAGGCACTTTCAACTAAAAGATTAGATGAGTTTAATAGATTACTTTCATACTGAAGTCTGGCCTATTTCTAAGCACTACAAGCTTTGACAGAGTTGGTGGGGAAAAGCGAGATTGGCTAGCTTGCCAAAGATCACACAGGTCTGATCAAGGCAATTCTACGGAAAAAGTGCCACATCCAGGCACTTTCAGTTGAAACATCAAATGAGTGTAATAGATTAATTTCATACATGAGGCCTATTTCTAAGCACTACAAGCTTTGACGGAGTTGGTGGGGAACAGCGAGATTGGCTAGCTTGCCAAAGATCACACAGGTCTGATCAAGGCAATTCTACGGAAAAAGTGCCACATCCAGGCACTTTCAGTTGAAACATCAAATGAGTGTAATAGATTAATTTCATACATGAGGCCTATTTATAAGCACTACAAGCTTAGACGGAGTTGGTGGGGAACAGCGAGATTGGCTAGCTTGCCAAAGATCACACAGGTCTGATCAAGGCAATTCTACGGAAAAAGTGCCACATCCAGGCACTTTCAGTTGAAACATCAAATGAGTGTAATAGATTAATTTCATACATGAGGCCTATTTCTAAGCACTACAAGCTTTGACGGAGTTGGTGGGGAACAGCGAGATTGGCTAGCTTGCCAAAGATCATCATCGCACCGGTCTGGTGAAGGGGAATCAGAGGTTAGAACTGACTTCTACCAGCCCAGAGCCTGCAAACCAGCCTTTGGACCACATCCACTTCAACAGAATGACATTTAACAACAAATTAATATAAATAGACTAATATTAGGCAAATCTGAAGCTCCACATGCAATAAAGACTGTTACACATCATAGTCCATTGTGATCTGTTCAGTGCAACAACACAAGAAATGAAAACCTCATGAAAATATTAGGAGTAAACCATTTAAAGTGCTTTCTGTCACCATACCGTTGCAGTTGGCATCTGTTTATAGTAAGCCCCACCAAACCCACACCATTCCATCAGTTCGTAGCATATTGTGCTAACGGGTAACTAGGGATTTCAAAACGTATACATGGCCAAAGAATCTCTAAAAAAAATCCATAATTCAACTAAAATTGATTTTTGAGCCTTTTATTGACATCATTGTCTCCTTGAGCGTGCCGCTGGAGTTTGGCCTGTACAACAGTACTAGTCTCAAGATTTTTAGCTTTTTTGCAGTTTGTGTACCTTCAATTTGAATGAAAAAATGAACAGAGGAATAACATTTTTAGAGAACCTCATAAGGGAGACTTGGTTCTCACAGAGCCTGGCAGTAGGGTCGCTTTCCACAGCACTGCTCACACTGGTTCTCCCTCTAAATGGGCCAAGTAGAAAATGAACAAGGATGAGGTCAGCCAAGTGGCACAAGTAACATGCCCTTGACTTTCTTTCAGAGATTCAATTAGACCCTTGAGTAAAGCTTTCAGAGGTCACTCAGAGGTCGCAGTTAAAATTACCTGGGGTAGCCTCTGTTTTTTTTTTACCATTGCGATCCCACCTCTGATAACACTCTTAACCCCTTCGACGCGCATGACGGAACTGTTCCGTCATGCACGTCGGTTGGGCTGTGCTTATGACGGAACCGTTCCGTCATGGCCCCGCCCGCGCTCAGAACCTTCAGCGTGGCGCGGAAATCCGCGCCGCGCTGAAGGGGTTAAAGGACACTTGAAGTAAGTCCATAATGCATTCATTAGTAGAACATACCCAGAAAAGCCGGTGGTTTAGCTTGGTGGATTGATGCACCCATCAGTGAGCTCTATGTTCAACCTGGAGGCTGGAGGTCGGGATTCCAGCTGTCTCCACCCATCCATTCATGCTTCATATGTTGGAGAAGGAAGCATCATGAACTTGGGTATTATTAAAACGCGTTCTTGGAAGCTCGCACTGATTCTCCGTTTAGAATCTGTTAAATAAATGCAGCAGGTAACCTAATAAAGTGATCACGTGGAACCTAGTCCTTGCCAAGACTCAGGATAAAATTATTAAAGAACTAACACACCTGAAACATTTGTATACACCCTTGCTAACCTTTTCCGACTAACACCGATTCACATTAATAATTGGTGACATGTTTCTTCTGTATGGAAAACATACTCAGCAAATGCAAATGGTCGATTTTAACACACCTCTCACTACTGGCCATGACGCACCCCTTGTTTGCAGATCAGGAGACTGAGGTGAAGAGATTTGGACAGGATCATACAATGTGGTGTGCTGGTTCGTCAAAGATGTAGCCACTGATTACATCTCATCCCACCCTGGGACGCCAACCTCGCTATGATATGAGCATGTATTTTAGTGAAACAGATGGCAATGGGCTTGGAGACAAGTAACATGACATGAATAGTTCGCCATCGTCCACAAGAACAGCATCAGGGTCTCAACTAGCACCGACAACGTGCTCAGCACCGCTGAACACATGCACTTCCAGATCCACACAGACCCTAACTCCACCCTCAGAGGCACCCTCGTCTACCGACCCCCCGGACCCCGTCCCCAGTTCAGCGACTCCATTGCCGACTTCATCAGCACACACGCCCTGACCTCCACTGACTACATCCTCCTCGGACACCTGAACTTTCACCTTGAGAACAACAACGACAACAACTCCACAACCCTGATCGATAGCCTCGCCAACCTCGGACTGAAGCAACTCGTCACAATGCCCACCCACTCCGCCGGCCACACGCTCGACCCCGTCTTCTCCTCAAGCCCGCACGTCTCCGTCTGCCACACCACCGAACTCCTCTGGACCGACCACCGCTGCATCCACTTCGCCTTCCAGAAACCCACCACACACCACCGCACCCAACAGATCCCCCGCCGCTGCTGGAGCAAAATCACCGAAGACCAACTACATGCAAACCTCGCTCTCAGCCCACCCACCGAACCCTCCAACAGCGACGACGCTGCCCACAGCCTCAGACGCTGGATTGAGGACTGCGCCAACACCCTCGCCCGCTGAAGAAACCCCCCCACAGAAACACCAGCAAGAGGGCCAGCTGGTTCACACCAGAACTCCTTGCCTCCAAGCAAGCCTACCGGAAACTAGAGAAGGAATGGCACAGTGAACAAACTCCGGACAGCCACGGAGCACACAAGGACGCCATCCGCAACCACCACCACCTCATCAGGGCGGCCAAGAGGACCTCCTTCAAAGACCACCTCGACAACAACGCACACAATAGCAAGGAGCTCTTCAACATCATGAAGGAACTCTCCAACCCCAGCTCCAACACCAACGACATCCCGCCATCGCAAGTCCTTTGCGACTCCCTCGCCACCTTCTTCCACCACAAGATAGCAGACATCCACGGCAGCTTCAACACCCAGACAGCCCCAACAGACAGCAACACAACAGACCCTCCGCACACCATCGACCACGACCCCCTGCTAGCCTGGGCCAGCGTGAGCGTCGATGACACCATCAAGACCATGAGCACAATCCACTCCGGGTCTCCGTCAGACCCAATCCCACACCGCGTCTTAAACAAAGCAAGCAGCTCCATCGCACCCCACCTACGCAACATCATCAACCTCTCCCTCAAGACCACGACCTTCCTAGAGAGCTGGAAACACACCGAGATAAACGCCCTACTCAAAAAACCTAAGGCAGACCCAAGAGACCTCAAGAACTTCCGGTCCATCTCTCTGCTCCCCTTCCCGGCCAAGGTCATCGAGAAAATCGTCAACAGACAGCTAACCCGATACCTCAAAGAAAACAGAATCCTGGACCCTTCCCAGTCAGGGTTCCGCAGCAACCACAGCACTAAGATTGCCCCCATCGCCGCCACCGACGACATCAGGACCCTGCTGGACAACGGTGAGACCGCAGCACTCATCCTCCTAAACTTCTCCGCCGCTTTCGACACCGTCTGCCACCGCACACTACGCGCATGCCTCCACGCCGCAGGGATCCGAGACAAGGCTCTGGAATGGACCACCTCCTTCCTCTCCGGCAGAACCCCCGATTCCGTTCCAAAGCCTCCGAGATCATCTGCGGCGTACCCCAGGGATCCTTCCTCAGCCCGACACTGTTCAACATTTACATGGCCCTGCTCGCACACATCGCCCGACAGCACGACCTCAACATAATCTCCTACCCCGACGACACTCAACTGATCCTCTCCCTCACCAAGGACCCCATCACCACCAAAGCCAACCTCCACGAAGGAATGAAGGCCGTCGCCGACTGGATGAAGATCAGCCATGTGAAGCTGAACTCGGACAAGACGGAGGTCCTCATCCTCGGCTCCAAACCTACAGCCTGGGACGACTCCTGGTGGCCGACGGCACTGGGGCAGCCCCGACACCCACCGACCACGCCCGCAACCTGGGAATCATGCTCGACTCAACGCTCTCAATGACCAAGCAAGTCAACGCCGTCTCCTCCTCCTGCTTCAACACCCTCTGCATGCTCCGCAAGATCTACAGATGGATCCCAACAGATACAAGAAAGACAGTCACCCAGGCCCTGGTCAGCAGCAGACTCGACTACGGAAACGCCCTCTACGCGGGAGCCCCGACGTAGCTCATCAAACGACTACAATGCATCCAAAACACCTCGGCACGACTGATCCTCGACGTACCATGACACAGCCACATCACCCCCCACTTGAGAAACCTGCACTGGCTCCCCGTCAACAAGAGGATATCCTTCAAGCTCCTCATCCACGCACACAAAGCACTCCACAAGACCGGCCCAGCCCACCTCAACAGACGGCTCTCCTTCTACATCCCTAACCGCCAGCTACGCTCCGCCGATCTCTCACTCACCACCTTCCCGCGCATCCGAAGAACAACCACCGGCGGGAGATCCTTCTCCCATCTCGCCGCCAAGACATGGAACACCCTCACACTGAGCC
Source organism: Triturus cristatus (assembly GCF_964204655.1). Taxonomy (NCBI): domain Eukaryota; kingdom Metazoa; phylum Chordata; class Amphibia; order Caudata; family Salamandridae; genus Triturus; species Triturus cristatus. The sequence continues at coordinate 818,983,445 of NC_140586.1, read as the reverse complement.
TACGACAGACCCAAGACCTGCTGACCTTCAGGAGGATACTCAAGACCTGGCTGTTCAGTAGCGCCCAGCGCCTTGAGACCCTCGCGGGTATGTAGTGCGCTTTACAAATGATTGATTGATTGATTGAATAGTTCCTATTATTATTTATTTATTTTTGGGCAATTGATATTATGTTGACCTATTGCCAAGGAGCAATACTTTACAGTGAAGTCTTGTCACAAAACAAGATCTACAAAATGAGGTCTTGTAAATTAAACATTAAGGTTTCGGTGTTGAATTGAAAAGAGATTACAGAAACCAGCGTGAGGTGTGATTTTGTGCAAACCAGATGACACCCTGGTGACTAGGAACAGCCCACCCACTCCACTGAGTGTTGGATACTGCGCTCTACAAAGTGAAACATCTCTTTATGCCAATACCGGCTGGCTTTCTGATGCTCAATACATCCCAATCCGAAGGATGAATGGCCGAGGGGGAGAGATCGGATGTGCACCAGAAAGTGCATCAGTCCACTCTGTGCAAACTTTAAAGTGTGTGTGCGTCTGTTTGATTTTTTTTTTTTACAGATACTACCAGTATGTGGTCGATGGTCGAGTGATCGGGATATTTTACACCATTCCCCATATTTTTATCTATGTACACAATTGCTTCATATGTATTTACAAGGAGATATGGCAATATTGCAAGAATCAGAAGACGCTTTGGTCAAGTGCTGACGCAGGGATTAAAGTTCAAATCATCGGGTTTCAAGGTCAGTGAATTAGACACTGCTCCAAACATGTGCAGTGATTCCTGCAAATCAAGCGTCCTCTTTTAGTCAACCTCAGAAGCATGAAATGCAGAGCGGACTCGTTAGAATAGAACAAACGGGTTGTTACCGCAGTGTTCGCCGCAACTTCTCAGGATCTCAAATTCTAAGATTAACAATGATTTACGTTAACAGCATTTCAACAAAGGCAAACATGTCAAGGAAAGGGTACATAGCCAAGCCCTTACAACACAAAGAGCAAATTAGAAAGCATTTGTGGTAGCGATCCTTATGCGAATGACACAAACTATATATATATTTCTTTGTCATGGAGTGGGTGCGTAGAATTACACCATACGGACTCCCCTTACTGGAGAAACGTCGGCTTCTGTGGGGGCCTACAGAGCACCGCTCTTTAGGAGCATAGAATTGGGACCAGGCTTGGAGAAGGGAATGTCTCTAACAGTATTTGCAGATGGTAGCATTTTGGGAAAGCTCTGGGAGAAGGGAGCGCGTCCGCAAATACGTCACTGCATTCTCGGTCACTGGGGACACTGTCACTAAATAATGAGTCTCTGCAATATAGTTTTCCAACTATATCCTGTGCTGGACTGTCAGGACATTGACTAAAACTAGAAAAACACCTTGAATACCTTGGTAACATTTCTGCAAAAACCCCACCCCCTTCTGCACACTTCACATTCCAAACAGCACCGCTTCAAACAACGTATGCAAGGTAAAGGAAACCGGAAGCAACGGAGTATATTCAAGCAGAAACACAGGCGAGAGACTGGTGAAATCAGGTAACTAAGAACTTAGCAGAGGAAGTATGTGAGGGTAGATGATTTAAGAATCTTGATGATGACGGGACAGGCTGCAATAGTTAGAGCTGTCAATGAGAAATAGTGCAGCAAAGTTTTGGAATTTGCGTTGGTCACATAGCAATCTGGGTGTTCCGGTACTGATATTTTGGGGGAGATTCAAAGAGATGAGGGTAATAATACGGATGAGTTTACACTCATTAGCCTCGCTACCGGATCCTACCAACAATTCTCTCCCAGCTGGTGAAGTTGTTTGACTCTCTCCCGGGGTCTCTTCCTAGTCATAGGTTGAGCCTTCCGTTGCCTATTCGCTTTCTCGTGCACACACGGGACGGTTGCTGCAATGGCGGAGCCAAAGGGGGGGAAGCGGAACCACTACGGCCAAAACCCAATGAGCAGGAGAAGGTGGGGGCGCGCTAAGTGGCAGAACAGGGACGCGCAGCATGCTCAGGGGAAGCACAAGCGGAGATATGGGAGGGGCGGCACAGACAAAGGACAGAGACGATCCCGTGCACGTGTGCAATAGACAGCAGCAGGAGGCGTCTACCTACATACCTACATATGTAAAGATTAACAAGTAAGAGAAAGCATGCCCTCGGGTCAGCAGCCACTCCTGGTTTTACGGGACATGGATCATATTACTCGGGATGATCGGTTTAACTGCCCTTCACCAACAAGCTGGCGGCGTTGTGTGGAAAACATAGTGTGTCCCAGCTAATTAAGGCGAGTGTGTGAAGCCGCTAGTAAGAGATCCAATCCTGGTGGGCGGGGCTAAAAGGAGACAAGGCGGCAACAAGGAGGGACTAAGAAGCCTCCTTTTCAATGGTGAGCCTGCGTTTTGCATGCAGGATGACGCCAGCGAATGAGAAAGATGGTGGGGCTTCCACTCCGCCTCTGAGAGCTTCGGAATCTGAATTGATTTCAAGAAGCTCTCGGATGCCGAGAGCAGCGCAAGCGCGCTGCTTTCGACAGCCGAGACCTAAAAATGACATGACAATGAAATAATATCACATATTGTGCCTCATAATGCAGCTTAATTCACCTTTTCATGCTGCATAACTTTCTCCACCCTGCTGCCTAATTTGACCCTCCCCTGCCGCATAATTCCTGTTGCCCTGTTTATAATGCATACGATACAGTATTTCAATGCATGTTTCAGAGTATTACATTGCTGAACAGTTTTACGATCCATATGAAACAGTATTACAATGTATTTGATACTGTATTGCAATACATGTGGTACAGTGTTACAAGGCATGTGATACAGTACTACAATGCATATGATACAGTGTTACAATGCATGCAATACTGTTTTACAATGCATATGATACAGTTTTACAGTGCAGGTGATACAGTTTTACAAGGCATGTGAAACAGTCTTGCAATGCATGTGATACAGTATTACAATGCATGTGATACAGTATTACAATGCATATGATACAGTATTACAATGCATGTGATACAGTGTTACAATGCATGTGATATAGTTTTACAATGCATGTGATACAGTATTACAATGCGTGTGATACAGTATTTTAATGCGTGTGATACAGTATTACAATGCGCATGATACAGTATTACAATACGTTTGATACAGTATTACAATGCATGTGATACAGCATTACAATGAATGTGATGCAGTATTACAATGCGCGTGATACAGTATACATTTCGGCAGAGTATCACAATGCCCATGATGTTTGTGAGAGGACATTAGGTTGTCCCATCACTCAGCTCTGAGACCACTGTTGATGTAACCCTCCACACTTCCACCTTTATCACAGCTACAGGCTGTGTGTCACCACACCTACTCTCAGATGTCAGATCAGTTCTTTGAAAGTTTAGAATGTCAGGCAGTATGGCTCTGCTGGGGGGGTGCCTCTGTCTCCCTCTCTCTCTTTCTCTCTCTCTCCTTTTCTCTCCCTCCTCTCTCTTTTCTCTTTATTTGTTTCTTTGTTTGTTCGTTTCTTTCTTTTTCTGGATTGTTTTATTCTTTCTGTAATTGCTGTGTAAACAGGCATTGGCAAACCCAATACATCTGCCCTTAGGTATTACGTGCACGATGGTTCAAGGCAGAAGCTTAAAATTAATGTATATTGCCCCAAATTTGCACACCACCCCTGGTACAGGTGATGAGAATTAAGGTCACTTTCCATGATAACTTGAAACTCACGCAATCCGCTTCCATGGCAGGTGACTGACGTCATGCATTCTTTCTCTTGTGCTGTAAGAGGGTAGGATTCATGCACACTTCCGTCTGTACAACAAGAGGGCGGGTTTCATCCACACACTCCCCAAAGCAGGAGGACATATTTGAGTACACTTCCAACTCCGGACCTGGAAGAGAGGTATCATTCAAAATTCACCTACAAGGCAGGAGACCAGTTTTCTTCTGAGCTTCTTCTGCATAGCAGTGAAACAGATTTCATGCACACTTTTAACACAAAAACAGAAGCACAGACATAATGCAAAATCCAAGCCACGGCAGGAGTACAGATTTTGTAGACACTCCCACTCACTACAGAATGGAGGCAGAGACCATCCATACGCAAATCAGACTTGGTCCTGCTCTATCCAATAGGAACAGTCTATCCTTAACTGCCTTCCCGGATCCCCTCCAGGGGGGACACTAGTGACCCCAGACCAGTTTCCGCCATATTGGGCTTCCTCAGTGAGGCGAACCTTGAGTCCTATGGCTCAGTGACATATGGGCCCACATCTATGACCAAGTCTGATTTGCATATGGCTGGTCTCGGTCTAGAGTGGCATAGCTAAGAGAAAACAATGGACTGGCGAGCATCCCCAGTCATTACCTGTGGCCGAGGGTAATTCAAGCATTCCACCCAAGTATGACTGCGCATTTATTATAAATATTGTGGAAATATATTCGTTTCAGCTTAATGTTTTCATAGATCACATATTAAATATGGACATATGCTGATAAAAGGAACTGATAATACATATGAAGTTATACAGATTGAAATGTTAAAAAATAAATGCCCCAGACGCTGCAGTTGTATAACAAGTAAGTAAAACCCGCAGAAAGGCGCCTTCATATGGTTGCGCTGCTCCTTGTGTCTGGAAAGTGTTGGCTTTTTCCCCATATGAAGGTGTTATATGTTTTTGTTAGTTAACCCCTTCGCCGCAGCAGGAATTCCGCCGCGGCGCTGGGGGGGGGTTTGGGGGCAGCGCGGTGGCGCTGTGCTCGTGACGGAACCGCTCCGTCACGAGCCACGGTTGAGCTGTGCTCATGACGGAGTGGTTCCGTCACGACTCCGCCCACTGCGCTAATCGCCCCACAGGCGGGGTATTAGCGTCGCGTGGGCGGAGCGGCCGCCAACGGCCGTAGCATGACGGCACCACTCCGTCATGAGCACAGCGCAACCGTGGCTCATGACGGAGTGGTTCCGTCATGAGCGGGGAAGGGGTTAAGCTGTTCAGGGGACCTCCTTCACCTATAGTTGTTGGTGGTGGGTGGGCAGGTGCTCTTGGGTTCAGGGGCTCGAAGCACTGCAGTCAGTGACATATGGGTAGCCTTGAACATGTGATTGTGCAGCCACCTTCAAATCACCTGCATCGATAATTTCGACAAGATGATGACACTTCCTTTGTACACAGGTGTACTTACACATGATTTGATTGGGTTGATGTAGTGCAGTCATCAACTTATAGGATGCCCTGCAGACATAATTCTGCCACAGGCAAATCAGGGCAATCCTTGCTGGTACCCCGGGCCAGACTGGCCATTTATGTCACCAGGCATTTGACTGAGCGGGCAGAGCCATTGGAGACTGGTTTCTGCAGGCCTTCTGTCACCCTCTCCAGCTCCATGGGGTTTATTGCAGCAGGTAAAGCAGAGCATAAGCATAGAGAGAAAGAGAGGAGGGAAGAGATAGCAGCGAAGGAAAGAGAGAAGAAGTAAAGGGAAAGGATGTGGAGACAACAAACAGAGAGAGAGATGAGAGAAAGGATAGGGACATAGAATGAATGGAAAGAGAGAAAGGAGAAGAAGAGACTGGAGACTAAGGGATCAACTTAGAATCTGGTATCCCACCTCTAAGTAGCTCAATTGGAAAGTGATGTTACAAAATCAGGTGTGATCTTACAAGCAGAGCCACTAGAAATATGCGATTGTGCGGCCCCGGCGAGTTTTGCCTAATTATACATGTGCCGCATTTGCCACATAATCCATCTTCTGTAGCATAATCTTCAGATTTTAACAAAAATAATGTTTCTAGCTCAAATGGTTCTAAGATTACAATAAACACAGTAACACATGTTGCAGCGCAGTGGAAGACTCTTTGCAAAGTTGGACTGGTCACCTTTCTGGTGCTTATTGTTATATTTGGGTCTTAAACTGGTAAAAATAGAGGAGCAATTTATTCCCAGACAGACAAAATAAGAAAGTAATACTATAACAGAATGTACCATATAATGCCACATAATTTGCCTTTTCTTACCGCATAATTTACTCAATCCTGTCGCATAATTTGGCACTCCACTGCTGCATAATTCCAGTGGCAATTTCTATAAATCAGCAAAGTAGCTTGAACAGCTTGCCACCATGGTAATCGCCCTTTCACCATAAAGTGTATATCCTCACACACCACTCTGTTAAATCTATCAACCTGACCTTTAGATCCATACAACCATTTGTCCACCGGCCTGTCAATTCCTGGCCATCCATAATACCCCTAAAATGCCTTTTTGTGGGCGACATGCTTAAATGTTCTTTATGTCCCAAAGCGAAAATTCTCCCCCTCAGATCCACACCCTTGGATAATCTTATCTACCCTCATCAACGTGCCATCATGCCTCCTTAATTTATCCTGTCTTTGAAAAATGGATTAAGGTCAAAGTCAATCTTGAGCTTGTGTTCCACTGGCCAACTCTTAACTATGTAATCCAACACAAAACACATCTCCGCATCCTCACTCGTTTGACACTTCTAAACTTCCTTTGATATCAAGTTCACTGACGTCCCACCACATTTCCAAACATGCAGATCTTCAATTATAGAAGCCACCTCACACTCCCCATCATCATCCTCAAAACCATGGCAATTGTTAAGTGCCAATCTCTACATATAGTCTGCATGCATGCTGCTCCTGCCAGGTACATGCTCTACAACAAATTGATAAGATTGTAACTGAGCAGCTAAATGTGTCAAACAAGCCGCCAGAGGCCTTCCGTCAACTGGAGACAGTATGTGAACTACAGGTTTCTGGTCTGTTCCGAGCATAAATCGTGTGCCCTACAAAAATTGCCTAAAGTGCTGAGATGCCTGTGAGCATGCCAACAATCCTTGCTCAATTACGAAATAAGTCCACCCGTATTCCCTCAAAGTCTGAGAGGCGCAGGACACCACCCACTCGCTCTTACCGTCCAGCTATAACCGTATGGCCTCTAAACCACAACAGTTTGGATCCAGGCTCGGATTGGTAATGGGCGCACTCGGGCAATGCCCAAGGGGCCGGTGTCCAGTTCCAGCTGTGGGCTGCTTTTTGTAGCATTCTGGGGGCTGATTTGGATGGTTTCGGCATTGTTCGGATACCGCCAGGGGCCAGTGGGTGCCTGAGTGGCATTTCTGGAGGCAGATGGGTGTCCATTACCTCTCTTTTATCAAGGGGCAGGGGTGTCACTCCCTTTCTCTTGCTGGCCGGCCCATTAATATATACATATTGCGCAGGGTCAGGGGGCCTGAGCAGAAGTGGCCTCACTTGTTGTCAGGTGTGTTTCACCAGTGTAAACTAATCAGTAATTTTTTTTTACCCACGCCCTTTTTAAATATATTTTAGCAGTGTTTTGCGGAAAGACAATATGCAAATGTGGACCACTTTTTTTTCGCTTGCCTGGGACGATTTATTAGCCCAATCCAACCCTGATTGCATCAACTGCCACCATACACTTTTTATCCAACTCGTATGACTTCAGAAAAGGAGCATTCCCATCTCACGCTTCAACGTCTTAAAAACTTGCTTCTACTTCACACCCCACACACATTGCTCTTTTTACTTTGGTAAACATTTCAAAGCTCGATTTTGGAGGTATAATTCTCAGTACACTTTGCATTAAGCTCCTTGAGCCCAAGGAATGCTAGCAATTGTTCCTTTGTTTGAGGAACTGTCTCTTTCAAAAAAAGCAAGGACATGATTCTGCTTAGGTTTAATTCCCTCCTTAGTGATCCTATGTCATAAGTATTCCACCCCACCACACCTGAATTTGCATTTTCTTAACTACAAAGTCGACCCTTTTATTTCAACTCACTCGATGCTGGAAACAAATTCTGATCATGCTTGCACACTTCTTTCCAAAACACCAAAAGGACATCCTGAAAGGTCAATGCATCAGTTACACCTTTTAAATGTTACTTCTTTAGGCCCTGAAAGACTGATGTGGCGCATACCAGGCCAACAGGCATTCTACAGAGTTGAAACATTTAATGTGGTGTTACAAATGCTGTTAATGCTCTTAGGTTTTTAGACCCTTCCTCCAACTCCACTTGGTGATATACACTTGTGAGATCAAGTGTGGAGAGTACTGTGACTCCAGCAAATGTGGACACCGCTTTGGGAAGTTTTTGCGTATTAATCCAAATTCAATTATTAAAGACTGCACAAATCCACGCACAATCTGTATTCACCTGTGTTCTTTAATGGTATCACCACAAGAGAAACCCAAGAGAAAAAAACTCTATAGGTTCTGTTAACCATCAACATTCTCATCAACTGCAAACACCGGAGAATTTGCATTTGGATCCATAAAAATCCCTATCTCTTGTTGACGAGGTCACCCAATGATAGGTGCACCTTTCTCAATGGCATCTCATTGGTTGCTCTTTCTGAAAACTCAAAATCCGCCCCACACAAGTTAATTTTATGGGATTGTTACCACCAGCCCAAACATCCACAGCAGCAATTCTCGTTCTCTCCTTGTTTCCATAACTAAAGATTTCTCCACTATCACCAAACTTGCACCACACACTTGGAAAAGAAACCCTTTAGTCTTATTTGTATGAATAGACAAAACCAGATTGGGATTGAGGCTAGAATCATTATCATAGTTTGCAACACAGTTGACTTTGGCTCTTGGAGAGGCTTTACATATTCTCCCAAAGTGACGTTGTTTCTGATATCGCTTACTAGTTTTGTTCATTGCAGGGCGCACTTTAAATGTTTCCAGATGAAAAAAACTGTCTCATTTATAGCATGTGGTTGAAGCCCTCTTTCCCCTTTTCTTTCATCTGGTTGGATTTTTACCTTTAAGGATTTCTTACTGCATTAACTAAAATGCTGTTTCCATTCTCTTTGAATTGCTAGCATCTGAGAAAACTCTGATCTCCTGAACAATTCTTCCAGGATGTTCAGTTCCTTTGGCAATGTTAACAGTGGCCATGAGTGTCGTTTCCTTGTCCTCCTAGCCTCATTTGAACTTTTTTGTTGTTATTTTTTCATCATTACTTGATCTCTCAATAGGACCATAGGAAATTATCTCAAATTCACAGAAGACTGCTAATGCCCTCAGGGCAAACACAGAATCTTCAATTGTGCACTTGAATAAAAATTGAGATTTTCCCATCACTATATTGGCCTTCTTACCATCCGTAGTGCTCAGTTGCCTCATGGCGTACACAAACAGAACAATATTGCTAGGGTTTCTAAGAGTGGAATATTCTTGAAGGAGTGAGGAGTTTTAGGGTTCAGGGATAAGTAGTATTTTTGGGTAGTGAGGAGTTTTGGGTTACAGTGATGGGTAGTGTAGAGGGGAAGAGAGGGGTTTTTAGGGTTCAGGGATGGGTAGTGTATAGGGGAAGAGATGGATTTTTAAGGTTCAGGGATGGGTAGTGTATAGGGAAATAAGGAATTTTGGGGTTCAGGGATGGGTACTAGGAGTCTGGGTAGTGTATAAGGATAGAGAGGAGTTTTTAGGGTTTAGGGGTGGATAGTTTAAAATTAGTTGAAATGTGTTTACATTGTTAAAAAAAATACATTTAATTGCATTAAAAGTAATTATAATTTATATTTAAAATAACATTATAGGCTTATGACCCGCTGTTGAGGGATATACCAGTTGTTAAAAGGCCTTGAACAGACCTATAGGCCCAAACCACAGACTTGGTGGAGTGCACCATTTTATGCCCTTCCAATCTCACATCCCATTGGCAGTGGTGGGGGCCATCCTCTCAGGTCTTACTCTGGTATCAGTAAAGGGAGCAAGCGCCTGTCCTTCCAGTCACACTCTGGTGATGGTGGCGTGCACTAGCTCTTTCCCCTCCCCTTACACTCCAGTAGTGGTGAAGTGCACTAGCACCTGCCCTTCCAGTCACCATCGGATAATGGCGGAGTGCACCTGCTCTCACCCCGGAAGAGGCGGAGTGCACCAGCTGCGGCCTCCAATCAGGGCCGTTTCTACCATTAGGCAAGACTAGGCGGCTGCCTAGGGCGGCAAAAAGGGGAGGGCGGCAAAAAACATGAGTTTGGGATTCGATTTGAATCCCCTTGAACGGCCTTCGACCTCGAAAGCGCATTGGGCAGCGCGCCTTCGTGACGTCACGTTCGGCGCCACGGGCGGGCGGGGGCCGTGCTGCCGGCGCTGCTAAATATGCACTCTTGACCCGATCGGAGTCGGACCTCTGTGCTCGTGCTCACCTCGCACCCTGTGCTGACCCCAACTTCCCAAGGTGCCTGCCCACAGATAGGTGGGTAAATGTCGATTTTAATTGCTAAGTGTTTTTGAGACAGTTGCATAGGTGTAAATGTTCGGTTTGCACATTTGCAACATTAACTAGAGGTTGCCAATTTTGAAAGTTATCATAATTTTGGTTAAAATATGGCACTGTGTCAGAGCGAGATAAAGATCTGCCCACGGTTCCACAATTAGGTATAATAGCGACCCCTCACCTCCGCCCTCATTTCTTTGGCTGGGTACTACATCCCAAAAGAAAAAACACATCTTCTCTGAACATATCTGTATCTAAGTGTAAAGTCTAGTCTGTTCCATTGTGCGCTGCCTTGAAATGGTATGTTGCACCTGACTGAATCTGTGAAGTGTGTGTCGTGTGGGGGAGGGTGTTTTTTTATGCGTGTCTAAGTTAAATACTGTTCTGATTTCAAAACAAAAGCACACACAATATGTCTACGTATCCCCCCCCCCCCCCGCGCAACATTACAGCCAGTGCCTGACCACTTAGAGGTGCATTCTTTCCCCGTCCCCATGCAATGCCTGACCTCTCTGCTGAGAGTGTCAGTGAGAGGCCTGGGGCTGTTGCTGATGATATGTAGCTGGACATAGTGAAGCGGGATCAGACATCTGGCACGCTGCTTGTTGTCATAGATTTTATTATACAGACTCGATAACAGTGGTGAAAAGCTGGTTGCGCGCAGCAGCCGTAAGAACACATGATGGCCCACAGTAACCAACCACTTCTGGTAATTGCCCACTCTCTTTGCTGCCTACTCCTGGAGGTTACATAGTTTAATGAATAGTTTCATGGCCAGATGCTGTCAAGAGGCTCAGACAAGTACACGTTTGCTGCTGGGGTGAGTGTACCATCTGCGGACTACGGGTGTAAACTTCGGTAGGGACTACTCAGCCTTTCATCCTTCCAAGGTTAATCCATTGATAAGAAGAATACCGTTTAGAAACAAAAATGTATGGTATTTCAGCACTACATAAAATGCTGTTATTATGACCATTTCTGGTTACATCTAATTGCCAAGTCCTCGACTTTATCCTGGTGGCCGGTTTCATATCAGGTAAGGATAGATTTATATGAAAATTTGCTCCAAACTAAAACTGAAATGGAAATTAGTTTTACGGAATTCAACTACTGCTGCCAGAACACTATATGGGGCGGTCACTACCAACATGGATGGTTAAAATGCGGCACCACTAATTCAGTCTCTCTCCAAGAACTCATTCACTCTGTTTTTAACCCATTAATGGGGGGTTGGGGGTTGCAAGGGCATACCCACAGTGAGCCCACTTCCTTTCGTAACTTGCTCACCCAAATCATATTTAATTGTAACAACACCTCGTCTTACCTTCCATTAATGGCTGCCAAGTGTTCTTTGTGATTGGAGGACAATTATGGCTTGTATAGCGCTTGCAACAATTATCTCAAAGCACTTGTATATTAGGAAACATATTGAGTCAACTTGTTCTACTCATTTTATTAGCGCCTTATAGGTGAAAGGCTGAGTAACTGAGTAAGCCCTGACCATCTGTGAGCTGACTATCTAGGAGAACGTGCTCACCCCACTGACAAAAAAAAGGTTATTGCTGCAAACCTGTTAATAGTAGTACAGACAACATAAACTATATTTACTTTGGATTTTGTCATGCCTTACTGATTTTCCTTTAAATATAGTAGAAAAGCCTTACGTTTGGGTCCTTCGACACAACTCAAGTGTTCAATATTGCTTATGTACTGCCCTATTGCTTTATTCTTAAACATTGGCTGGCATATATTTTTCATGTATGCCTGCCGGAGCGGGCCTCGGGTTTCCAATGATGTGACGAGGCCCTCTCCACAGCTATTTAAGGGTTAACATATTCAAAATTCCTGGTCCCCCTTCCGTGATTGCATGAATGAATGAATGCATCAGTTGGCGAGTGACTGAATGAGTGAGTTTTTAAGAGAATGAACAAATTAATGATTGTCATTACCAGTCAGGTTGAGTGACCGAGATAATGTAGTAGTTAGTATATTGGTCTCAAATATTCAAAAGTGCCTATAATGCCATAGTGAAGCAAAAAGAGTTTTAGTGAAATTAAATATTTCCCTAAGATCACACAATTTCAGTAGTTTTTAATTACAACACAAACACGCATTGTTTATAGGCTTGGGAGATTAAGTGATTCGCCCAGAATCACAGGATGATGAGCCGACATCGACACTCGAGCCTGCTTCCCCAGCTCCATAGTCAGCAGTTCTGGCCATTATATGACATCCCGGTAGAGAGAGGGCAGCCGGAGTCACATGAGAGCTCAATGAGGGGGTGGCATTTTTTAATTCTCGCCTAGGGCGGCAAAACACCTAGAAACGGCCCTGCCTCCAATCAAAATCTGACTGGTATTCCGTCTAGTTGGAAAAACCAGCGAGAGCATTTAGGGACCCCTCTCACTGAACGACAGGCACTGGTCGCTATCTTCTCCAGCCCCTCTGGCTTCCATATGCCCTTTCTTAACCACGACGCTGTCAAACAGAACACGAAGTTTGCGGGAAATAACGGCATCCGGAGATGCCCTCTTGCAGCAGGTAACCCCCACCTCCCAAGTGCACATGGAATGTGGCCTCAAGGGGCACCCGTACAGGGCTCCGAGAGATTCGTGACCCTGCTCGCGCGCACCATTATCAAGGGCCTGCAGTGCTGATGGTCCGGTATGTTAGCAATTATCCCTCGTTTTGGCCCATAAATAATGGTGGTTTTCCGGTAAGGTTTATCGCTAAACGCGAACAGCTGTTCTGTGTTGTGAGCTGTGGCCCTGTCGTTTCATTCCAGTGCTCGCGGGCCTTTTTAACGTCGTTCCCCCCACCCCGCCCTTTGCTCGCAGATGCTGGGGTCCCAGGGCACCTCGCTCATTAATCAGCAGGGCCAGCAGGCCTTCAGAAATAGTGAAATATGACCGAGCAACACGCGAACCTTCCAAGAAATGACTAAACCTTATGCTGCCCGCGTGGACTGAAGTTTACCTGAACCGGGAATTCAGAATCGGATACTGGACAGCTGGGGTGCAGTAGGCCGATACCAGTGTTCACGAGCAAAGTTAAAATGCCTAGGGTTGCCACTAAACCCACGTAAAGGCGTGCACCTTTGTCCAGTCCCGGCATTTTATGCAAAAGAACATTGCATGCTGGGCTATGTAGTCTTACTTTTCCACTGTAAGCATAGGCATTCAGGCCTAACATGAAAACTGCTCTATTATAAGAGGCCAGGACAGCATATATGTAGCCTTGTTATGTTATGTTATAATGGACTTATATCGCGCACAAATACTCAAGAGTGTCCTGGCGCGCAAAATAACAGTGACCCTATAAAACAGAGCTTAAGCACAGCTACGGAAAAAGGAACGTTTTTTATTGTTTTTTAAAAAGTCTGAGATCCTGAATATTCCGTAGTTCCTGAGGCAAGGCGTTCCATGCCATAGCTACTTTAACAGACAAAGACTGGCCCCCCAGCCGAGTTCTGCGGAAACGTGGGATCAACATCTGTCGATGGGTGGCTGACCGCAACGCTCTAGTCGGGACATAGAAAGTAAATCGCTTCCTGATATACATAGGTCCAAGATCGTGCAGCGCTCTGTGCGCCAGGGTAAGAGCTTTGAATTGCACACTCTGAGCCACAGACAGCCAATGCAAATCACATAAATACTGTTTTACGCTAGATCTTCCAGAGATGTTGAACAGAAGTCTGGCAGCGGCATTCTGTATAGTCTGTAGTTTTTTAAGTAGGTATCCCTGAATCCCCACATACAGAGCATTGGCATAATCAAGACGGGAGAGGATGAGAGCACGAACGACCATTTCCTTAGCCGACCTTGGAAGCAAAGGGAGGAACCTTCTTAACCCCTTCGATGCTTGTGACGGAGCGGTTCCGTCATGCGCGACGGTCGCGCTGTGCGCATGACGGAACCGCTCCGTCACGGCCCCGCCCGCGCACGGAACCTTCAGCACGGCGCGGAAATCCGCGCCGCGCTGAAGGGGTTAAAGACTTGAGGGTGCCAAAACATACTCCAGAGAGTTTCTTGATTTGCTCCATAAACCGTAAGTCCTCTTCGAACCAAACCCCCAAGTTTTTTGCTGGGGCACCCTCGGAAAAAGGACAAGGAAAGTCAGGAGGCCAAAAGGATTCTCTAAAGGCGGACGGAAATCGACCTTGGTAATATGGAGTTAGTTCTGGACTGTCCTTTCATCTCTAGATCACTGTCATTTCAACCCAAATTAGGACTGCTAAAAAGCCCAATATGGCCGATAGCACCATCACCGCATACAGTCCATTCATCCCATTTGTTCAACTGAATGGCCAGCAGATAAAAAGACCCTTTTTAGGTCTCACCTGTGACAGCGTGTGAGCGCTCGCTTGCGAGAGATATAATATACAACAAGGGGCTTGCAGCCCACCCATTGCTTAACAGTGGTGTTTTGTCACTCTTATTTACTGTCTTCTAATGGGCCAGTACGTGCTGGTTTCACTTCCTCTTCTTTCAGCTGGAGCATGGACCAAGTACTGATTGCTTCAGCTTGATAGCTGTCCTCCCTCTGATCGCGCTGTGATTGAGGTACTACTTTTATTTTTTTTCTTCTTCCCTGTTGTCCTTGTTGAACCTCTTGCTATTTGTGGCTAGGTTTTACTGTGCCACACACACTTCAGAGAAGCCCTTTTTTTCTTTGAAATGGAATTTTATAGTCACAACAGATGTTATCTGCTTTTATTGTGACAAAATATGTTATCTACTTTCAAATGTATTTTCACTAAGACATGGACATGGGCGCAGCTGCTTTCGCTATTGGATGGGACTTTTGACAAATGTCGTATTTTTTTCCTTTTCACGCATGGGGAGATTAAATGATTTGCTCAGAATCACGTGTTATGCCGAGACCTAACAAGCATTGCCAGAGCCAATAGTTCTTACCTTTGCCTTTTCTTCATGTTGTACAGCATGGGCATTGCCAATTTTGGCAATGATTTGTAACCATACTTTATAGCAGCGTGACTGCTATGTAACATGGCTAAAAATAACCAAGAAAAAGACTGATGTATCCAGCACTAATACACTTCTTTAAAAAAAAAAAAAAAGTGCAGGAGCCTGGCTGCGTCATAGCACTTTCTTAAATTAGTTTTAGCGACACTGCAAAGCATTCGCGATGCTTTACAACAGGGCTACAAACATTACCAAAGCCAATAGCCCCCATAGGCAAGATCTATTGGCTTTGCCAGTGCTTGTTGATTCTGATTTGACCGCACAGCTGGCTGTTGAAGCTTTTGTCACTACTCTTATAAAAACATACATTGAGTTTCAGGGGAGTAAACATCTCTCTCCTCATGGTATTGTTTGTTTAGTCTAAAATCACGTTCCAGTTTATTGCATTTTGCAAGCTACTTACCAAACATAACAAACAGCATGCAATCTTTATTTTAATAATTAATTTACATAAAGAAAACAAACAATTCAAATCTTTACATGACATTGCGATGGGCATAAATGAAAAAGACTGAAAACTTGATAACCACTGTCTGCAATTCTTATTGAATAGACATCTATTCATAATTCATAGTTTTTAAAGACCTTGCCTATCAAGAGTCTATACTATATACCGCATTTAAGGAAGAGATTGTACAAAATTAACCCTTTTCACCCTTTTAAATGCTAAATTAGTGAAACATGCAATAAAGTTTCCTACTCTGGTGTATCATTGCACCTCTTAGGAAGTTACAGGGGCTAGTTGGTGAACACAGAAGCTACCCCAAAAAGAAGGCGTCACTCTTTACCAGCGACATGCTCAGAGTTCTAAGAAATGCTTACTCCAAGTATGATCTAACAATTAATTATGTAAATGATCTGTATAATGTTTCATTTGTTATTTTTAAATAAAATATTTTTTTGATCTGGAGAGAAACCAAATCTGATTTTCTTTAATAATCTCAATTATACGTTTCCTGATGAGTTGCATCACTGCTTTATTCAGGCTCCTATTTCAATCCCCAGATCAGCTGGTTTCTTTTCTTTGTGAGCATGCCAGACACAAAGATTATATCTGCCTTTGTAGTCCTTCTTCTACGTTGCTGGTTGTTTGTTCTATTTTATTTATTCTTCTAAATCATTGGTTGTATGTACCATGGAGGTCTTTCCTTAGAGTTGCTTGTTGAATGTTACAGACTGTAATTTACAGTATTGTCCTTTATTTATGTCACTGGTCCATGCGTCATTGTAGTCTTTTGAAGAAACAATAAACCCGTTCTTGCTTATATAAGTATTGCCTCATTAATTACTTTCGAAATTATACCAGAGTGACTTTACTGTCCTATTTTAATAGCTTGAAGCTGGTCTTTTTTAAGCTAGGACACCTAGTGATAGCCTGTGGCACTGCAGGCTCGTGCTGCTCACTCGAAGGGAATCCTGGGATACTGTAGACTTGTGACGCTCACCTTTATGACGCAGTCACATCCATTGGTTCTACAGGATTGTGCTCTTGGGGGCATATTTATAATAACTGACGCATCCCTGCATATCAGCAGGGTGCGCCAGTTATTTTGCGCCCCAGCTCCGCCACCATGGATGCGCCGCATTTATAATGCGGCGCACCATGGGGCAAAAACGGCACAGATGCGTCACGCATCTGTGCCGTAAAAGTGGCGCATTGCTGGAGTTGCGTCGCAAGCGCGACGCAGCTCCAGCAATGCTCTGGGGGACCCTATCTTCACAATGCTGCGTCAATCCTTACGCCTGCTTCAAGCAGGCGCAGGGTTTTGACGCAGCATGGGCTCAAAAGTGACTGAGTGAAATCTTGTAGATTTCACTCAGCCACTTTTAGCTGGAACGCCCCCACTTGCCCTGGAACGCCTACATGTGGCGCAGGGCTTTACAACGTGACGCATCTCCCAGATGCGTCACGTTGTAAATACCCCGCACCATGGCGCAGGATTTGCGCCGCTGCTGCGTCACAAAAGTGACGCAACGGCGGCGTAAATGAGGCGCAAGTCAAACATAAATCTGCCCCTTGGTGTGTAAGGTCTGAGTTGATAGTGCAACTTTCAGCTAGAGTTTTTATACAAGAAGGGGTTGTGTATGAGTGGCGCTGTTTTACTATGTAATGTATCTCGTGTCCGAAGAATGTGACTGTCTGTATTTTATTTTAATTTAATTTTATGCGTTTTTATATAGCGCGGACTTTACCCGAAGGTGTCAGAGCGCTTCACAATAGGAACAGTAACGTTACATGAGGAGAAAATTACAAGTGGGCATGTTACAAAAGCAAACGTTACGTTACATGAGGCAAAAGTGACAATTGTGCAAGTAACAAAAGCAAACACGATAAAAGAAGAGGTAGCAAACAATACGTTACAAGAGGAAAAAGGGACAAGTTGGCATGTTACATAAGCATACAAGATACAAGTAAAGGTATAATACTGCAATAAGTGGCAGTCACTCAAAACACAAGAGCACACTAGGACGGCACTTCTATAGGCATGGAGAACAGAATTTCCAATAGTGAAAACTTCCTTGAGGGAATAGAGAGGGTGTGAATTAGATTTGGAAGTGTCTTTGAAGGAGGAGAAATTTGAGGTCAGTGTTGAAGGACCGGGAAGAGGTGGTGGACTGCAGCTGATGTGGAAGTGAGTTCCAGATTCTCACCGCGTTGCCTGAAAAGGATTGGGCCATCGATCTTTCCTTTTTGAAAGTGGGAGGTTCAAGCAATAACTTTTCCGCATTACGTGATGGTCTAGAGCCTCCAGAGAGTTTCAGTTTATTCGCCAAGTAGCGAGGAGAGGAGGAGTGCAAGGCTTTGTGGGTGATACAGGCAGTCTTGTAGATAGATCTTGCCTCAATGGGAACCCAACGGAGGGAAGATAAAATGGGTGTGATGTGGTCGCTTCTTTTGGCCCCATATATGAAACAAGCTGCTGAATGGAGAACAGATTTAAGGGGGGGACAGGTGGGATTTAGGGAGGCCAGTAAGAAGAGAATTGCAGTAGTCCAATCTAGATAGAACCAGCAATTGGACCAGGGTTTTTAGGTCTTGCTCCGGGATGCATGGCCAAGCCAGTTGGACTGGGACTCAGTGCAGAGTAAGCTGGAACTTTGCCCCTGGATTGCTGGACACTAGTGGCAGCACACGGTCCCGGATCAGAATAACAGCAGGCAGTCCCAGATCCCAGACCCGAGTGGCAGCAGGCAGTCCCGGATCCCGGATGACAGCAGGCGATCCCGGATGACAGCAGGCAGTCCCGGACCCAAGTGATAGCAGGCAGTCCCGGACCCGAGTGACAGCAGGCAGCCTCGGATCTGAGCGACAGCAGGCAGTCCTGGACCCGAGTGACATGAGACAGTTGCAGACCCGAATGAGAGTAGAGGAGGCAGTCCCAGACCCGAGTGACAGCAGGCAGTCCCGGACCCGAGTGGCAGCAGGCAGTCCCGGATCCCGGACCCGAGTGGCAGCGGGCAGTCCCGGATCCCGAGTGACAGCAGGCAGTCCTGGACCCGAATGACAGCAGGCAGTCCTGGACCCGAGTGACAGCAGGCAGTCCTGGACCCGAGTGACAGCAGGCAGTCCCAGATCCGAGTGACAGCAGGCAGTCCTGGATCCCGGACCTGAGTGGCAGCAGGCAGTCTCGGATCCTGGATGACCGCAGGCAGTCCTGGACCCGAGTGACAGCAGGCAGTCCTGGACCCGAGTGACAGCAGACATTCCCGGACCCGAGTGACAGCAGGCAGTCCCGGGTCCGAGTGACAGCAGGCAGTCCCGGACCCGGGTGACAGCAGACAGTCCCAGACCCGAATGAGAGCAGGATGTCTCAGACCTGAATTAGAGGAGGCAGTCCCAGACCCGAGTAACAACAGGCAGTCCAGCACCCGAGTGACAGCAGGCAGTCCCAGACCCAAGTGACAGCAGGCAGTCCCAGACCCGAGTGACAGGAAGCAGTCCCAGACCGGAATGAGAGCAGGCAGTCCCAGACCCGAGTGACAACAGGCAGTCCAACACCCAAGTGACAGTTAGCAGTCCCAGACCCAAGTGACAGCAGGCAGCCCCAGCACCCAAGTGACAGCAGGCAGCCCCAGCACCCAAGTGACAGCAGGCAGCCCCAGCACCCGAGTGACAGCAGGCAGCCCCAGCACCCGAGTGACAGCAGGCAGCCCCAGCACCTGAGTGACAGCAGGCAGCCCAGCACCCGAGTGACAGCAGGCAGTCCAGCACCCGAGTGACAGCTAGCCGTCCCAGACCCGAATGACAGCAGGCAGTCCCAGACCCAAGTGACAGCAGGCAGCCCCAGCACCCAAGTGACAGCAGGCAGCCCCAGCACCCGAGTGACAGCAGGCAGCCCAGCACCCGAGTGACAGCAGGCAGCCCAGCACCCGAGTGACAGCAGGCAGCCCAGCACCCGAGTGACAGCAGGCAGCCCAGCATCCGAGTGACAGCTGGCAGCCCCAGACCCAAGTGACAGCAGGCAGCCCAGCACCCGAGTGACAGCAGGCAGCCCAGCACCCGAGTGACAGCAGGCAGTCCCAGACCCGAGTGACAGCAGGCAGTCCCAGACCCGAGTGACAGCAAGCAGTCCCAGACCCGAGTGACAGCAAGCAGTCCCAGACCCGAGTGACAGCAGGCAGTCCCAGACCCGAGTGACAGCAGGCAGTCCCAGACCCGAGTGACAGCAGGCAGTCCCAGACCCGAGTGACAGCAGGCATCCCCAGACCATTGCAAGTGCGAGTCCCTCTGGAATGACTGCTGGTGGCCATCTGAACTCGGACACACCCCCACTCCGAAAGACCACGGCTGCAACCTCAGCATTATCCTGGACTGCAAACTCTCCATGAAACTTCAGGTCAATGCTGTTTCCTCAGCCTGCTTTCACACTCTTCACATGCTCCGCATAATCTTCAAGTGGCTGCCCACCTACACCAGGAAAACTGCGACACAGGCCCTCGTCACCAGCCGGCTGTACTAAGGCAATGCACTGTAAGCAGGCACCAGCACCAAACTCATGAGAAGACTCCAGACGGTCCAGAACACATCAGCCAGACTGATCCTCAATCTGCCAAAGAGAACCCACATCACCCGGCATCTGAAAGACCTCCACTGGCTCCCCATCCAGAAAAGATGCCAATTCAAGCTACTTACCCATGCCTAGAAAGCCCTCCATGACCAAGGACCTGCCTACATGAACCACCACCTGAATTTTCCCCTATCACCCAAGATCATCTGCTCTGCTCACCTCGCTCTTTCAGAGATACTGTGCATCGACTGCTGCCACACTGCAGGACGCTTCTTCTCCCACCTCACTGCCAAGTCCCGGAACACCATTCCTAACACCTTTGCACCTCACTATCGCTGACAGAATTCAGGAAGGGACTCAAGACCCGGCTCTTCGACTAATACCCACTGCAAAGCACCTGGATACACTTAGGGGTGATAAGCCACGCTTTATAAGTACTATTTGATTGATTGATTGAGTGCTATAATATTTTTGGGGCTTGTGCTGAAGAAGCTAGATCCAATTATTGTGAGTCCTTTTTCTCCAAAGTGTGGATCTTAAGCGGTTACTGGGAAATATCCATGGTTGGTACTGTTATTTACTGGTGACCTCGGGCCTCTGTCAATATTGTACTCCAATTGCATAGCTAAATTACCTCCCTTTTGTATGCAGGAATTTCCACAGGTAACAAAGCTGAGCAATCGGGGCATGCATAAAAAATACAAGTGAGTACAAATATAGAGCACCCTCAGTTTACGTGCAGTTTGTCCAGGTCATTGAGAGGAAAAGCGCTAAGGAAGATCAAGGGAAAAAATACAAAAAAGGGCAGCCGGGCACCACTGTCCACAAATTGCCACTAAAGTTCTATAGGTAGATGAGGGACAGAGAGGTATTTATTGATCATGGTGGTCTCAGGCTACAGGCAAGGTTGGGATAAGTTACCATTGACTAGTGCTGTATTACACAGCAGACGAGCTGGAAGGTTGTTACTTGGAAGGGATGCCTAATGCCGTAGGCTACAAGTGAGGAATGGAAAAGTCTGTAAGGAATGCTGTGTCCTGCGGCAGGAAAGGTTTAGAGAGGTGTAGGTTATGCAGCGTTGCTATTTTGCTTCTTGTGAGAAAGACTTCATTTATTCAGTGCCAGAATGTACTTGTAATATCATTGCCAGGTGTGCTTGTCCTGGTGGTAAAAAAGAAGCAAAGAAAGACTTCAAATTCCTGAACACATGTTGAGTTGTTATTTTGTAAAGTGTACTATCACTTGCCAGTGCTGGGTGTGGATCCGAGTTAAGCCAGCCACCAGTTGGAGTCCCATGGTGAGGTGTTCATGTCGAAGATCACTACTTCTGTCTTGTCAGTGTTGAGCTTGAGACAGTTGGCTTACATCAAGTTAGCGACTTTGGTCATGTAGGTAGTGAACTTGTTTCTTCTGTTTGGGGTCTTATCTGAGAGGGAGAGTATGCGTTGCATGCCATTGGCTTAGGAGAGGATGTTAGTGCTGTATGTGCAGATGACATTGGCCATAGGAATTGTGTATGCGTTGAAGAGGGTGGGGCTGAGCGATGAGCCTTGAGGCACTCCACAGATGAGATTCTTGGCTTTGAAGGAGTAAGGTGCCCGACTAATGGCTGGTGTTTTCTCCGTTAAGAAGGCGCTGATCCAGAGGAGAGCGGGTCCTCGGGTATCAATATCATGCAGGCGCCTGATGAGGATGGGGTCTGACACCACGTCAAATGCTGCAAAGGTCCAGTAGATGAGGGCTGTCGTGTTTCATTTGTCAAGGATTATGCGGATATCGTCTGTGGCAGTGATGAGAGCTGTTACTGTAGTGTGGGTGGGCCTGAATCCGGACTAAGTGGAATCAAGGAACTGGTGGTTGGTAAAGTGGTCAATGAGGCATCGGTTGATTCGTTTTTCGAGACCTTTGCCGAGTATAGTCGGAGGGAATAGGTCTGTAGTTGGAAAGAGTGGCTGAGTAATGGATGGTTTCTCGAGCAGGGGTAAGATAGTGGCATGTTTCAGTTGTCTGGGAATGTGGATGAGTCTATGGAGGTGTTGAGGATGGGTGTTAGTGCTTCGCTGATCCAAAGGAGTCCTTTGGTGAAGGCGTGGTGAGGAGGAGGGTTCGAGGGGCCCCCCAAGTGAATGGTCTTCATGGTAGCAGGAATTTCGAGAGTGGTGACAATGGTCCATGAGGTTAGTGTTCATTCTTTGTCTGCGATGGGAAGTTGAGTGTGACGGTAATAGTCTGGTAGAGGAGCGAAGTTACATCAAAGGTGATTGTTTTTTTTCTTTTCTTCTCTTTTTTCTGTTTTTTACAGTAGCTCTCATACACCTTATTGCCAAGGTCTTCTGAGGGGGTGAGGTTACTGGAGATGGCAGGAGGAGTGGTGAAATCTTTCATGATTGCGAAGATTTACTTGCTGTTGTTAGTGGCAGTGTCAATGCCATCTGCAAGAGCTAACTGATTTATGAAAGGAAAACCCAGCCTGGATCCATGGTGTGCTCTTTGCCTTTAGAGATGTGGCATGCTCTTTGGCCATGGTGGGCCTGTATGTCCCCTGTAGGGCAGCTGTCAGTCCTACTATTGGAGCAGCCAGAAGTGAAGCTGCCAGATAACTTCATACATCAAGAATGTTGTACTCCAGTCTAGGGTGTTTGTTTAACATCAAATGTATTCTGCGAGTTCTTGTCTAAATTCAGTTCCTCCAGTTGAAGTAATACATCTTAAGTGATTTGTAAACTAAAAGGCCTGTACTGTTGTCTTGTGATCTTGGTGACATGGAATCATCTGATAAACCTAGACAGGAGCACATGAATAGTTACAAACAGCTGTCCCGCTCACAGGCCCTATTGCAAGCAAGGAAAACTCCCCTGTACCCCCGCTGGACAGTAACAACAACCATCAAAGGGTGCAATGCGCCCCTCACACTTCTTGGGCCTGGTGCCATTGCACTAGCCGCACTAATATTAGCTACTACCCTACTACCAGTCCAACGCTTATGCTTTTCCTCCTTCCAGCCCTGCAGGACAACAACAATACCAGGGCAGATCTCGTGCTCTGCTCACGTGCCTCCTTTGATGAGGGAAGGGAAAGTGAATAATCATTTAATGGCTTTTCCTGAAGCTGATGGGAAAGTTCCCAAAATTCTATTTCAAACCTATGAGCCATCGAGGAGCCAGCGATGCTTCCAGCTGCAAAAAAAGCAGCAGGAGCCTAGGCAAGATTAGAAAAGCATCTCTGGCAGTATTAGGTCTCGCCTAAGACAGGGCAGCGCTGTCTGCTGCAAGACATTTTGATTAGCTTACAGTGGGCTTAGAGCCTACCCATTATTTACCATTGACTGGCCTCATTGTCACTGTTATTTACTTGCTTCTTATTTAATTACTTGTATGGGGTTTACTTTCTCATCACGAGTTTGTCCCTCCCTTGGAGCATGGTTGGATTACTGTGTCCTTACACTTCTCTTTTTTTTTTCTGGTCCTACTTTTTAGGTCTCGGCTAGCGAAGGCTGCGCTTGCGCGATTTAATGTTTTCTAGTAGTGGGACTTGAACCCGCCCCTCTTCTCCATTGGCTGGCTTCCTAAACGGAGGCCAGCCATTGGAGGAGAGGGGCGTCTGTCCATTTAAGCCCCGTCTTTTTCGGATTCGGGGGCGTGTTTTTTAGTTTCTTTCTCTCCTCTGGGATGTAAACATTCCAGCCAATGGGAAGAGGAGAGAAAGAAAAACACGCCCCCGAATCCGAAAATGACGCGAAAGATGGTGGTGTTCATGGCGTCATCCCCGTCCACCATGGTACCCCTCCTGCAAGATCTCCCTCATGAACCCCCTAATCATAATATTTCTGGGTTCGAGCGCTGGATTTTCCTCCTGCAGGGAAGACCGAACTCTTTTGCTCCTTCTTAGTTCACCATTTCTGTTTTCAGCCGTTGCACCACCCCTAGAGCAGTGGCCACATACCTCATTTTGAGGCTCCTTACCTGAACATTTGTGTGTTTTCAAACTACGCACCTTTCCCGCAGGGATACCACACCCCTTACCATAGCATATTCAAGTTTTCAACCCGTGGTCTCCATCTAAAGTTGCCCATGCTTCATTCTGAACATATGACACTATTTTTGTATTTTTAAGCAGCACTCCCTTCTTCAGGAAGGCCTATGCCCCTTTTTGAAAGTCACTCACTTCATGTGTTCCTCCCTCGCATCCTTTCTAGGTATCCACACTTGTTTAGCATTCCTGCGTTTTCAACAAGTGCTCAGCTGATGCTGAGCGCCCTCACTTCTATTTACCTTAACATTGATATATTTTCAATCTATGCTTCACTTCTGAAGGAATTCCCTCATCTGTCCAAATTCTCCCTTACCGCACCTTTTTGTAGGAACACTCCCTTATTCAGGGAATCCAACCCTGTAACCTTCTTACCATACTATATCTGTTTTCAAATTGTGCTCCATACTGAAGGTACCCCCACACTCCCTTCAGAACTTTATTACCTAAGCATTTATGTGTTTTCAACCGTGCTTACCGCCTGTATTGTCCCAATGCTCCCTTCAGTACTCTCCCTTAATATTTCTGTTTTTAAAAGTTGAGCTTCCCTCCCTAGGGGACCAGCACACTCTCTTCTGAACCCCCTACCTTGACATTTCTGTGTTTTCAACCTGTGCTTTCTTCCAATAGGGACCCTGCATTCCATTTAGATCTCTCCCTTAACAATTCTCTTTTTAAAAGTGGTGCTTCCCTCCCTAAGGGGCCACCACACTCTCTTCTGGCCCCCTTCCCTAAACATTTCTGTATTTTCAGCCTGTGCTTAACCTAACATTTCAGTTTTTTTCTTTTTCCAGGAGTGTGCTTCCCTCCTCAAGGATCCACCACTCTGTCTTCTGAACACCTTACCTTAACGTTTCTGTGTTTTCACCCTTACATTTCTTACAGAATTCTTTCTTAACATTTCTGTTTTTTAAAAGTGTGCTTTCCTCCCTAAGGGACCACCACACTATCTCCTGAATCCCGTACCTTAACATTTCTGTGTTTTCAACCCACCCACTTCCTGAGCCGGTCCCGCCCACTGCAGTCACAGCCAATGGGTGATGAGGAGGGCCCCAAGCACCACCCCCACCCCAGACCTCCCGGGGACTGTGAGAGGCTTGGGGGAGGCGAGTGGGACAATGTGAAGCTATTTGTATTGTTGTGGGGTTGGGGGAGTGCGGGGAGAGGGAGGGCGCCGAGATAAAGAGGCAATCTCCTCCTGCTGGGCCCAGCTACGACCCTCGGTCCATATGTATGAACAGCCTGGGGTTTGGAGAGGTGGCAGATGAGTGGAGGTCGTGGTGCGTAGGTGTGGGCTTAGGGTTGTCCATGTAGGGGGGCACCGATCTCCCACTCGGGCTGCTCTGGAGTAGACCACACCATGCATGGAATAAAAGAGGCGAGGTAGGGGGTGCTTGCCTAATAGCACAAAGCCGCCCCCACCCCTTTGGCATTTGTCAGGAAAACATTAATGTGGTGTTCTACTTGCATAAAGATAATTTAACTGCTTTCGCTGTCAGAGCTCTCTAATTGACCCATGTGGGAGGAGATGTGGGATAACGGCTAGAGCTATCGACTTTGGAATCAGCTTCAGAGTCCCGGCGTCGGCTCAGCATCCTGTGATTCTGGACAAATCACCTAATCTCGCCTTAAACACATTAATAGTGAATCTGACCTTGTGTAAAGTCATCTGGTGCTTATGTAAAGTGCTCCAATGCCATTGGGCCTAGTTCGCCTGTTTAAAACTGCAAATAAAAATAAAGCGATTCGCCGTGTTCTGTGAAAATTAATGAATGAGCGAGTTCAAAGCTGGTCGATGAACCAGAGAGTGCAAACACTGATGCATTGGTGAGGGGGGGGGGCTGTTAAGACTCCCCCGTGCTTCTGCTGCCCACAATGTGAAATCCACGGGATGCCAACTCGTAGGAGCAGTCCTTGTCTATCCATGACTGCAACCATCACCTACTCTTAGCTGATGCCTCCTCGTCACCATGGACGCAATGCTCCAGTCTAGTACTTTTCTATTTCGATTGATTGTTTTTTAGGTCTTTTAGTTCAAATGGATGAAATTAGGTGAACTAAAATTACAAATCCTTGTCTGCGTTAATTTTTTAAAAGATCTGGGACTGCCATTTAACTATGCGTTTTTACACAGCGCTGACATTACCCAAAGGTGTCCCAACGCTTTACAATAGAGCAAAGAGCGTTACATTTAAAATTCTGAGTAATAGGTGACAATACGTATAGCTACTCCGGTACTCGTGACAAGAGTTACATATTTTTAAGTTACATATTCATTAGAGTTTACATATTTAGAAAAGTTAAAGAGATAAAGGTTACACAAATACATATTAAATATTTAGAGTCAATGTGTGTGTGTGTGGCTCTGTGTATGTGGCTCTGTGTATGTATGTTTGGCTCTGTGTGTGTGGCTGTGTGTGGGTGGCTCTGTGTGTGTGTGGGTGGCTCTGTGTGTGTGGCTCTGTGTGGGTGGCTTTTTTTGTAGGTGGCTCTATGCGTGGTGGCTCTGTCTGTGTGTGGGTAACTGTGTGTGTGTGTGTAGGTGGCTCTGTGGGTGGCTCTATTTGTGTGTGGGTTGCTCTATGTGAGTGGCTCTATGTGAGTGGCTCTGTGTGGGTGGCTCTGTGTGTGTGGGTGGCTTTGTGTATGTGGCTCTGTGTGTGGGTGCAAATGCAATAGGTCTCACATTTGAGAGTGATTAAGCTATTGACATTGTAAATAACAATGCCGTTTCTTTAAATGTTTTAAAAACATAAACAAAAATAATGTCATGAGCAATGCCAATAGCTCTAACTTTAACAATGCCGAGACCATTGCATTGTAAATGCTTGTTTTCTTTTTCAGTGAAGCACACTACGAGAATGCCTCTGTTTTCTAGCTTCCTCCCTTGTGTTCTTCTCTGACCCCACATCTCCGTGTTGTTCTTTCTTGCTGTGTGTTTCTCTGCCCCTCCCATGTTTGTCATCAGTGTTGCTTCCCCCATTTCTATGTTGCTCTCTCTCACAGTGTGCTTCTATGCTATCCCCATCTCTGTGTTGCTTTGTCTCTCCATGTGCTTCTCTTTCCCTCTCATGTTTTTTCTATCCCCATGTTGCTTCCCCCACTTGTGTTCTCCGTTTTGATTGCCAGCCCACCTGCATCCTGTGTTTGCTTCTGTGCCTCCCTTTTTTTTGTTAGTTACTAACCCAACTTGAATTAGTAACTAAAATGTTTTTTTTTTAAACCAAAAAATGTAGTAGCCGTGCATGTCTACAAAATTACGTGGCAGTCCGTGTCAACATTTAAAAAAAGTTATTCTGTAGCCATACTGCACATGGCTAAATCCATTGGCAAAGCCAAAAGGTCCCAAAGGTGAAAACTATTGACTTTGTCAATGCTTGTTGACAAAAGACCACCATACACTCACCCTCCTCCTTTCTAAGGTGGTTTTCAGACTGCTGCTGTGGCATGAGGAAGAGTGGATCCGTGCACGTGCATGTGTGCACGCAGGTGCGCAACACCCATTGGGCTCACTGGGCTTAAGCCCCCTCCCCCCGTCGTGTGTGTCAGCCTGGGCTGAGACACCTTCGCGGGCTGGCGACCGTCTAATTGCAGCGACACCCGAGTACTTCACAGGTCTTTAAAAGACCATTTATTTGTTAATGAGGCTTTTGGTGTGTTTTCACCTCTTCTTAGAGCCACTCTGCCTATGGCTGGAAGAATTCCCCCCCCCCCCCAAATCTTTTTCAGCTCCCCCCCCCCCGAAATTTGGCTCTAGTTGCCCGCCTGTGTGCACGTGCCCTCATGTGTAGCGGCCACGTTTACCAGGTCCATGAGTGACTAGCTACTCCTATCCAGGTTTTTTTCTTTGAATTCTGGTATTTGTAGTCTTGGTTTTATAAAGGAGTCACAAGACTGCAAATCTTAGCATGTAAAGAAAAAACCAGAACTGGAAAAGTTAATCCTGCAAGGATCTGAGAAACTTGGCATGACTGTTTATGGGGCATCATTTTCTACTAAAAAGCTGACAGGCTGATATGCCAGGACTGCTGATACCTTCAGCTAGTCTATTTATGTTGAGACTTGCGGGATAATACTTAGAATAGGGAAACAGAAACTACAAGACCCAGAGTGCAAAGTTCCATTGGCGAACTAGTGAGGGTCGTTTGAAATGTCAAGCTTGACAAGGCGTTGAGGGGCGTCTATGACAGTTCAGTTTCTATTTAATTTGATATTTACATACCGAGTTATTTGTGTTGTACTAAAGGTTACAAATCAACGTTTATTTTGTGGTGCATGGAGACAAATGTTATAAATATCTAAAACTTAAAACGTGTTTGTTTAGATTATTTTAATTCCATATATTTTAGCACATGCTGCTCTGCATCCCAGGAATGAAACTATAGCGCTGAGACACGTGAAGCGACGTAGCTATGCACTTTATAAAATATCTTATTATTATTATTATTATTAATTCAGATCACCACAGAGTGAACTCACTTCTGCTCCAGCACCAAGTTCGATCAGGAATTGTGTGATCATCTAGGGTGATCAGATGGCTCCATGTCCCCGGACACCACTTTACTATTCCTTAACTTTTCTTTTACATAGCAGTGAATTATGGAGGGTGTAGTCTTGGTTCATTTTAATGTAGCCAATTGGACCAACACACTTGATAACAATAATATGCAAAAACCATAGTCCATTTGTGGAAAAGTGGTGTCCTTGTGACATGGAGTTTTCTGGTCACCTTTTGGCTACCCTTCTCCACGTACACATACAGCGGGAGTCAGCTTATACCCTACATGTCATTATTGTCAAGTGTGTTAGTATAATTAGTTTAATAGAAAACAAGCAAAACTGCAACACCCAGAATGCATTAGGCTGTTGGAAGAAAGTGTGTGACTGTGTCCTGATGAGACAGGAGTTTTGTTAACTGTATGAAAAGTTCCTGTTGGCCAGGCTCAAGCTTGGACAAAAATAGGCCCAGGCACCAAAAGAAAAGTGGCCTCCATTATCAAACCAGATAGCTAAAAAAAAGTGGTCCACATTTGGAAATCAATCAATCAGAGTTTTTAAAGTGCGCTACTCACCCTGGAGAGTCTCAAGGCCTTTGGGGGGTGGAGGGGGTGGGCGCGAGCAGAGGTTTCTCTTGGGGGTGTGGAAGGAGATTCGTTTGTTGAGGTATTGGGTTAGGTATTATGGAGGGCTTTGTAGGCGTGTGTGAGCAGGTTATTCTTCTTTCGACTGGGAGCCAGTGGAGGTCGCGGAGGTGTTGGGTGATGCGGTCATGTCGCGGGATGTCGAGGATAAGTCTGGCTGCAGCGTTCTGGATGGTCTGGAGTTTGTGGAGGAGATTTTTGTTGATTCCGGCATAGAGGGTGTTTCCGTAGTCCAGACTGCTGATGATGAGTGCGTTGGTGACAGCCTTCCTGGTGTCGGGGGGTGGGTGGGAATCCATTTGAAGGTCTTGCTAAGTATGCGGAGGGTGTTGAAGCAAGTGGGGGACACAACGTTGATCTGACAGTTCATGGTGAGTGAAGAATCGAGTATGATGCCGAGTTCGCGAGCGTGGACCATTGGGGTGGGTGTGTTTCTGAGGGTGGGGGGCCACCAGGTGTTGTCCCATGCGGAGGGGGTGGAGCAGAGGATGAGGACTTCTGTTTTCTCTGAGTTGAGCTTCAGGCAGCTGCTGCTCATCCAAGTTGTGATGTCTTTCATCCCTTCTTGGAAACTGCACCTGGTGATTTCGGGTACCTTGGTGAGGGAGAGGATGAGCTGCATACATTTACATGATCAGGTACATTTTGAGCTTGTAAACACACATTCTATGTATATGGATATGTGTTTGCTGCAGGCAATGCTTGTGGTAATATCAGGGAAATCAAAAGTAAAAACCATCCTACTTGGCCATAAAACAAGACCACAAACTGCTTACAAACCAGCCCACACACTGACCTGTTAGACCAACCCATTGGGCACTACCTGATTACACTGTAGGCCAGTCCGACCCTGTTGTTGACGGATTTTTAACCAGCATATTATTCCATTCTGGGACTCAAAGGTTCAGTTTTACCATTTTAGGTATAAGTTCCAGAGTACAAAGTGCAACATCTAAATGCTAGGACTGGCTAAAGCTGTGACACGTGACATGAGGTCACCCAGCAGCTATGTAAAATGAGTCCTCAAGCCAGCAACAGAAGATGGACAGGAGTCCATAGCGCATACACTACCTTATGTGGGCTGCGAGGTTTGTTGTGAATCATTCACATATTGTAAAGAGTGAATACAGATGCATTGATGAAAAGCCTTGTCTGTAAAATAGGTTTATTATTTATATACGAAAATCAGCTGCTGCTGGTGTTGATTGCCAACTACTTATTTGGACTCAGCGATTTCCTTTTATAAGTATGGGCTCAAAAATCCCAGAATTCAAAGTGCTCCTGGCTAAAAGGCCTGTACTGGCTGAAGGTGTCAAGCAAGGCATAAGGCCACTTGGTACGGTTTCAATATATCTGTGTCTCAGTGCCCCAGCTGTTAAAGTAGTCAAGCCCTGTTTGTGGATTCAGTGTGCTATAAATACCAGATGTTGTGTTTTACTGCCGAGAAAGACTTTCTCCAGTCCTGACCCTAAGCAGGTCTCACAGAGTCCCTTCCAGATTCCTTCTGCTGCATAACAAAGCCATGATCAGGGGCAGCTTTTTGTCTTTAATAAGGTCCAGCACGGCCATGGACACAACGTATCCACGTCTTTTATATGACTCAAAACAGCACCGTCCAGAGACCTCCTCTCCGGCAATCTCCTGTAGCATGATCTAGCACTGCCAGAGACTTCCCCTCCGGCAATCCCCTGCAGCATGATATAGCACCGCCCAGAGACCACCTCTCCAGCAATCCTCTGTAGCATGATATAGCACTGCCAGAGACCTCCTCTCCGGCAATCCCCTGTAGCATGATATAGCACTGCCCAGAGACCTCCTCTCCCGCAATCCCCTGTAGCATGATATAACACTGCCAGAGAAGACCTCTCCGGCAATCCCCTGCAGCATGATATAGCACCGCCCAGAGACCTGCTCTCTGGTAATCCCCTGTAGCATGATTTAGCACCGCCCAGAGACCTGCTCTCTGGTAATCCCCTGTAGCATGGTATAGCACCGTCCAGAGACCTCCTCTCCGGCAATCCCCTGTAGCATGATATAGCACTGCCCAGAGACCTCCTCTCTGGCAATCACCTGTTGCATGATATAGCATGCCCAGAAACCTCCTCTCCGGCAATCCCCTGTTGCATGATGTAGCACCGCCCAGAGACCTCCTCTCGGGCAATCCTCTGCAGCATGATATAGCACTGAACAGAAACCTCCTCTCTGGCAATCCCCTGTTGCATGATATAGCACTGTCCAGAGGCCTCCTCTCCGGCAATCCGTTGTAGCATGATCTAGCACCGCTCAGAGACCTGCTCTCTGGCAATCCCCTGTTGCATGATATAGCACCGCCCAGAGACCTCCTCTCTCGCAATCTCCTGTAGCATGATATAGCACCGCCCAGAGACCTCCTCTCCGGCAATCTCCTGTAGCATGATCTAGCACCGCTCAGAGACCTCCTCTCTGGCAATCCCCTGTAGCATGATATAGCACCGCCCAAAGACCTCCTCTCCGGCAATCCCCTGCAGCATGATATAGCACTGCTCAGAGACCTCCTCTTTGGCAACCCCCTGCAGCATCATATAGCACCGCTCAGAGGCCTCCTCTCTGGCAATCCCCTGCAGCATGATATAGCACCGCCCAGAGACCTGCTCTCTGGTAATCCCCTGTAGCATGATATAGCACCGCCCAGAGACCTCCTCTCCCGCAATCCCCTGTAGCATGATATAGCACCGCCCAGAGACCTCCTCTCCAGCAATCCCCTGTAGCATGATACAGCACTGCTCAGAGACCTCCTCTCCAGCAATCCCCTGTAGCATGATACAGCACTGCTCAGAGACCTCCTCTCAGGCAATCCCCTGTAGCATGATTCAGCACTGCCCAGAGACCTCCTCTCCCGCAATCCCCTGTAGCATGATATAGCACCACCCAGAGACCTCCTCTCCCACAATCCCCTGTAGCACGATATAGCACCGCCCAGAGACCTCCTCTCAGGCAGTCCCCTGTAGCATGATATAGCATCGCCCAAAAACCTGCTCTCCGGCAATCCCATGCAGTATGATCTAGCACCGCTCAGAGACCTCCTCTCCAGCAATCCCCTGTAGCATGATCTCGCACCGTCCAGAGACCTCCTCTCTGGCAATCCCCTGTTGCATGAGATAGCACCGTCCAGAGACCTCCTCTCGGGCAATTCCCTGCAGCATGATGTAGCACTGCCCAGAAACCTCCTCTACGGCAATCCCCTGTTGCATGATATAGCACTGCTCAGAGACCTCCTCTCCGGCAATCACCTGTTGCATGATATAGCACGCCCAGAAACCTCCTCTCCGGCAATCCCCTGTTGCATGATATAGCACCGTCCAGACACCTCCCCTTCAGCAATCCCCTGTAGCATGATATAGCACCACCCAGAGACCTCCTCTCCCGCAATCCCCTGTAGCATGAAATAGCGCTGCTCAGAGACCTCCTCTCAGTCAATCCCCTGCAGCATGAAATAGCACCCCCCAGGGACCTCCTCTCCCGCAATCCCCTGTAGCATGATATAGCACCGTCCAGAGACCTCCTCTTCAGCAATCCCCTGTAGCATGATATAACACCGTCCAGAGACCTCCTCTTCAGCAATCCCCTGTAGCATGATATAGCACCGTCCAGAGACCTCCTCTTCAGCAATCCCCTGTAGCATGATATAGCACCACCCAGAGACCTCCTCTCCCGCAATCCCCTGTAGCATTAAATAGCACTGCTCAGAGACCTCCTCTCAGTCAATCCCCTGCAGCATGAAATAGCACCCCCCAGGGACCTCCTCTCAGGCAATGCCCTGTAGCATGATATAGCACCGCCGAAAAACCTGCTCTCTGGCAATCCCCTGCAGTATGATCTAGCACCGCTCAGAGACCTCCTATCCGGCAATCCCTTGTAGCATGATATCGCACCGCCCAGAGACCTCCTCTCCCGCAATCACCTGTAGCATGATATAGCACTGGCCAGAGACCTCCTCTCCGGCACTCTCCAGTAGCATGATATAGCACTGGCCAGAGACCGCCTCTCCGGCACTCTCCCCAGTAGCATGATATAGCACCGCCCAGAGACTGACTCTCCGCCATTCACCTGTAGCACAAAAGTCTTGGAGCACTGTTTAAATGCAAAGTCTTATCTAGCTCTAATCTATAGCTGGATACTGCACCCACCGAGAAACGTGCACTCAAGAACTCACCTGTAGCACGATTGTCTTTACTTACAGTTCACAGTATTAGTTATTTCTCATTTATAGCTGCACTGGTGAAACACCACCTCTCTGCTCTCATCTGTACCATGGTAGCTTCGGAGCACTGCTCAAAGATCACCTCTCATCTGTAGCATAATAGCTTCAGAGCACTGCTCAAAGACCTACCCAGCTCTCCTCTGTAGCATGGCAGCTTCAGAGCACTGCTCAAAGACCTACCCAGCTCTCATCTGTAGCATCATAGCTTCAGAGCACTGCTCAAAGACCTACCCAGCTCTCCTCTGTAGCATGGCAGCTTCAGAGCACTGCTCAAAGACCTACCCAGCTCTCATCTGTAGCATCATAGCTTCAGAGCACTGCTCAAAGACCTACCCAGTTCTCATCTGTAGCATGGTAGCATCAGAGCACTGCTCAATGACCTACCCAGCTCTCATCTGTAGCATCATAGCTTCAGAGCACTGCTCAAAGACCTACCCAGCTCTACTCTGTAGCATGGCAGCTTCACAGCATTGCTCAAAGACCTACCCAGCTCTCATCTGTAGCATCATAGCTTCAGAGCACTGCTCAAAGACCTCCCCAGTTCTCATCTGTAGCATGGTAGCTTCAAAGCACTGCTCAAAGACCTACCCAGCTCTCTTCTTTCGCATTGTAGCTTCGCAGCACTGTTCAAAGACCTGCCTAGCTCTCATCTGTAGCATGGTAGCTTTAGAGCACTGCTCAATGACCTACCCAGCTCTCATCTGAAGCATGGTGGCTTCAGAGCACTGCTTAACGACCTCCCCCTGCTCTCATCTGTAGCATCATAGCTTCAGAGCACAGCTCAAAGACGTACCCAGCTCTCCTCTGTAGCATGGTAGCTTCAGAGCACTGCTCAAAGACCTACCCAGCTCTCCTCTGTAGCATGGTAGCTTCAGAGCACAGCTCAAAGACCTACCCAGTTTTCATCTGTAGCATCATAGCTTCAGAGCACTGCTCAAAGACCTACCCAGCTCTCCTCTGTAGCATGGTAGCTTCAGAGCACAGCTCAAAGACCTACCCAGTTCTCCTCTGTAGCATGGCAGCTTCAGAGCACAGCTCAAAGACCTTCCCAGTTCTCATCTGTAGCATCATAGCTTCAGAGCACTTCTCAATGACCTACCCAGCTCTCCTCTGTAGCATGGTAGCTTCAGAGCACAGCTCAAAGACCTACCCAGTTCTCCTCTGTAGCATGGCAGCTTCAGAGCACTGCGCAAAGACCTACCAAGCTCTCCTCTGTAGCATGGCAGCTTCAGAGCACTGCTCAAAGACCTACCCAGCTCTCATTTGTAGCATTATGGCTTCAGAGCACTGCTCAAGGACCTACCCAGCTCTCCTCTGTAGCATGGTGGCTTCAGAGCACTGCTCAATGACCTACCCAGTTCTCATCTGTAGCATCATAGCTTCAAAGCACTGCTCAAAGACCTACCCAGCTCTCCTCTGTAGCATGGTAGCTTCAGAGCACAGCTCAAAGACCTACCCAGCTCTCATCTGTAGCATCATAGCTTCAGAGCACTGCTCAAAGACCTACCCAGCTCTTATCTGTAGCGTCATAGCTTCAGAGCACTGCTCAAGGACCCACCCAGCTCTCATCTGTAGCATTATAGCTTCAGAGCACTGCTCAAGGATCTACCCAGCTCTCCTCTGTAGCATGGTGGCTTCAGAGTACTGCTCAATGACCTACCCAGTTCTCATCCGTAGCATCATAGCTTCAGAGCACTGCTGAAAGACCTACCCAGTTCTCCTCTGTAGCATGGTAGCTTCAGAGCACTGCTCAAAGACCTACCCAGCTCTCATCTGTAGCATGGTAGCTTCAGAGCACTGCTCAAAGACCTACCCAGCTCTCATCTGTAGCATCATAGCTTCAGAGCACTGCTCAAAGACCTACCCAGCTCTCATCTGTAGCATCATAGCTTCAGAGCACTGCTCAAGGACCTACCCAGCTCTCATCTGTAGCATTATAGCTTCAGAGCACTGCTCAAGGATCTACCCAGCTCTCCTCTGTAGCATGGTGGCTTCAGAGTACTGCTCAATGACCTACCCAGTTCTCATCTGTAGCATCATAGCTTCAGAGCACTGCTGAAAGACCTAACCAGTTCTCCTCTGTAGCATGGTAGCTTCAGAGCACTGCTCAAAGACCTACCCAGCTCTCATCTGTAGCATGGTGGCTTCAAAGCACTGCTCAAAGACCTACCCAGTTCTCATCTGTAGCATGGTAGCTTCAGAGCGCTGCTCTTCTCCCCGAGGGCTGAATATAAAAGCCCAGCTACAGGTAAGGCCGAGCAAGACTCCCTTGGCACTCTGAGAAGGGGCACTCAGAGAAGGGGAAGGATGGTAGTATAGTTGACAGATTGAGTAGCTGGGATGAGCTAAGTGCATGAGTTTGGAAGGGGGACTGTTGAAGGGCGATAAAGACAAACATGCAAGGTGTTCATCACACATTAGTGTGACTTGTACTGCTCCCAGATACAGTCTGGTGACTCTGAGATGGATCCTCTTCCAGAAGGTTGTCCCTTCCTGAGATTTCACAATATGACTTCCTGAAGGGGGGGGGGCGGGGGCTCTGAGAGTAGAATTGTCTTCTGCCATTTCCCGGCAGCAGGTGGGCAGAATCCCAGGACTGAAGGCCTTACATGCAGATTTTTTATTTAAAAAAAGATACATCACACTTACTGAGCCCTGGTTCACTGGCACTTTAAGAGAGTCCAAGATCGACCGGAAGGTTGTTTGTCGGTCCTTCAGACCAGTTTAATTACTTAATCTGCAAAACGCTTGTTCTGGGTGCAGAAAAGGTGGTTCGGGCTCTGAAAAACTTGAGAACTGTGATATTCCTGGTTGGGCTGGTGAGTCCTGGGGCTGGCACAGAATGTATACAGGGGCACTCACTCCTGGGTCCTTAGTTGAGGTACTTTTGTAATTGACAATTGTTTGGATGAGAGGCAATATAACAACAAAAGTAATCAAATAAACAGTGATATATCAACAAAGAACATTTCGCATACGAGTGTTTTTCTGGTCTTTTATTTTCTTGTTGCGCGATAATCCTCGTTTATCGCGCTGGCCCTAGGACGCCGAGCACGGACACTGCTCCTATATTTTCTTCGGATGCGGCTAATACCGACATCAAATAATGCTACCAATATACATTTATTGATGATCTATGCTTTACCGTGAGCTACATCATTGTGCCTTAGACTTCGCGTCCAGTTGTCCTTTGACTTATTTGCCAGAAGACACGCTGTGTTTTTACATTATCTTGCCCTGAAGAAGCCCATGTTTGGGCGAAACGCGTTGGCTGGCTGTTTTTATATGAAGTGCAACAAGAAAATAAAAGACCAGAAAAACACTCATATGCGAAATGTTCTTTGTTGATATATCACTGTTTATTTGATTACTTCTGTTGTTATATTGCCTCTCATCCAAACATATGTTAAGTATATATTTGCGATCTACCAGCAGCAGATCGTTTGAGGTGGGCAATATCGCATATTGCTAGTGACTGGTTCTGGTGGTGCAGTCTTTTATGACCCGGCTGCTTTGGATTACTTTTTGTACTTTTGTAATTGGGTTGAAAGAAGTTCACCTTGTCTACCAAGCCTTCTTATAATGAAATAGCAATAGAATGTTTTCAATACAGGGTAGGTTTCAACAGCGCAGTGAGTGCAGTACACCGGGGCCCAAGGGTGAGTGAAGCCAGCTGAACTCTGCTATAGCTCTCCATTATTAAAAAACTGCCATTGCTTACTTGTTTTTGGGCCCCTGATACCCTTGCTGCTGTCGAAGTGTTGCAATTGTCGAGTGTTGGCATTACCTGACCACTCATGCATTCTTAAAGCAGCCGGGTTAAAGGTTATTTTGCCCGGGGTGGGATTTGAACCTGCGAGTTGCACACAAAGTGCTGCTTGTCAATGCTTCCTTCCTCGTGAGTTAGACTTGGGCCAAGTTAGAGGCGTGATTTTCTCGTTATGTAAAGTGAACATGTTTAACAGAACGCAGCAGAAGTGTAATCTACATGTGTGCCCTACACACATGTAATTTACGCTGTGCGTGTGTAGATGATGTACAAACACATTTACGAGCTAGTGTGAAAAAGAGGGTGTATCGAGTTCAAACACAAGCATGCGTGTCTCATGCTTTCATCCTTCTGAGTTCAGCACCCTGTGAATGTTGGCAGTCAGGTATTTAAACGGTTTCCAGCATCCAGTTTGTGCTGCTGCTTTTCAATGGATATTTTTTGTTTAAACATGGGGAAAGAGAGACGTTCCGGCGGAGCAGGGGGCTTGTAAATGCGCCCTTGAGTGTTAAGTTATCCAGCCCTTTGCAGACGTGGAGCCCAGCATTTCTCCTACTCCTTAGGGACATGCTACAGAGCAGTACATGTTTTATGTAGTGACTACTGTCAGACCTCACTGTAGATAACAATGCTACGCGTTTTATTCGCAATAAAAGGATGAAATGCAGAATCAGCCCTTCTCATATGTAAGCCTGTCATCTACAGGTTCCGTGCAGCAGATTTCTGCGCAGATGCATTGACACCCCGAATTATCTCCCCAGCGCCTCAGATTGGCGAGAGCATTGTTGCATTTTCATTCCTACTGACCGCCATAGTACTCCTGGCCTTGCATATAGAGTACTACCAAGCTAGATAGTTTCCAAGCCACAACTCTCGGAAGCTGGCCGTCTGCATGAATAACTACTGTGGGAGAACGGCGCCATCTGGTGGTTATATTTGTTCTTGGCCGCACCACAGCTGAAAGTTATTTTCGGTGAGGCTGTGATGGTATCTAGGCAGTGACAGGTAAAGATGTCACATTTTATTATGTCATAAGAACAAAAACAACTTTTTTAGCACGTGGTGTTAATTGTAAAGCTCAAGCAAAATTGGGTGTGTCGCAGGAAAGTCCAGCATCTGGATATTATAACTACTGCAGAAATACCACATATGCTTTTAAACCCCATGTGGTTTATGTGACGGATTTTAAGTCTATCGACAAAAAACATGATGCACCCCCAGAAACACCACGACCCAGCTACCGCAAGTTGAAACAAGTATTAAAAATGCAATAGGTCTCGCCTTTCATTAATTTAAAGCCATTTGCTTTACAATACCATTACCAAAGCAAATGGCTTTAACTCAATCCAAGGCGAGACCTATTGTTGGTTTAGTTTCAGATTTCGTCACAGTTATAGAATGTAGCCCAACGCGGGCCCTCAAAGCTACATTCACGTTAGATTTTGAAAATGTCTCTGTCTTTCTAAATGATTCAAATTTGGAATGTTATGAAAATGAATCGCGCTAATCTTTCTAATCTTCACTCGCCGTGAGGGAAACGGCTGCTTTCTACCTATCGCCTGCCTGACTCCAACATCTACTTACTCCCAGCCGTGAGGGGAACGGCTCTGCAACCAGGACTGCCCATCCCAGGGGGCATAGCGCCGGGGACGCGCTGGACGTCACTAGAGGGCGCCGGAGGCCCTCAAAAGCTGTGAGCGCCTCCCGCAGCGCAGGACGCGCGCGGGCCAAGCCCGGGCCAAGCCCGGGCCAAGCCCGGGCCAAGGGCGTGCCCGTCCAAGCCCGTCACAGACCGAAGGAGACCGGACCGGGCCAACCCCCTGACCTTCAGTGAGAACTGTGAGTACCATCTATAACCTGCTCCTATTTGTAAATTTCGCCTAACATGGCAGCTAGAAGTGGTATGAAACCGACACCAATAGGGCATGCGGCCGGGACTTTAGATCAATTTATCTTGAGAGCATCATCGGTGTTGGAACGCAAAATCGCAATGACGGAACGCCGTCTGTCTCAGGACCCGGTCTTCTTAAGGAGATCTTCTTTGGGCCCTGCCGCACAAGTATGCTCACCAGGTTCCCCCCAACAAAACAGTTATTGATGGGCTCCCTACCAATTTAAATTCCATCGAAAGTAACATATTACACCTGGCAGATGGGCCAACCCAACTACCACTACGTAGGCAGACTACAGACACAACACCTGCCCACTCAGAAATGAGTAAAAACCAACCAGACATGACAAGATGCAAAGAGGGTGCTATCCCTAAAAGGAAGAGGGCCGGTGCCCCACTTCTGGGCAGAAAACCTAAACAGTCTAAACATAACAGCCAACCGGATCCCCCAACTGTAGATCAACGTGGACATATCGCTCCTGTGGTTTCCTCAGATAGCCCTGCTAGGATTGGCACCGATCCTATACTTATACGTTCCCTTGACTTAGACTCAATGGTGGGAAAACTAAGTACGGCCTTATCTGCTATTATCCAGCCCATGGAGCAAAGATTGAAATCTATAGAAAAAAGGCTGGGGAAAATGGAGGAATTGCTTGTGGAAAATATGGGTCTTGCAAAGGATTTATCGGTCATTCAAGCTCAAGTTAAAGCCCTGGCCATTACAGCGAATGTCCCGCAGACCCAGCACAAGCCAAAACCTACTACTCCTAATGGTCGACCCATTGCGAGCATTAACCAGGGGTCTAATCCAAGCTCCAGCAAAATTGGCCCAAAAAATGGTCCTACAGTTCTGGAAAAGGCACAGCCCTTGCAACCGGCTAATCCTGCAAAAATTAAAACCCCAGGAAAAGAGTCCACAAACCGACCCTGGGGAAATGACTCTTCTCCTGATCTTCCATGCATCAATTTACCACCGGATTGTGCTCCGTACGTGGTCGTCCTTATAGGGGTCCCTAAGTTGACGAACGATAGGCACGAATCGTATGAGGAACTCAAGAATAAAACGATGCATTGGTTGAACACCCATAGACCCTTGCCTAGAACAATTCAAAGCAAAATTTTGTTTGTTAGAAGGGTGGGGTGGGTGGGTTGGAAACCAAAAAATGTGGACGGGGACTGTATAATTATTAACTTTGAGGATTATAGGGCAGTTGATCATGTATGTAGTAGGCACCATACAAGCCCTGACACAACTATCACAACACAGAGGCTAGGCCACTTCGACCAAACGGTCCATGTACATCGTGCCATTAACTATAGGCCTTACGACCCATGGCCTCAGCAAGAGGATTCTTGGCACTATGTAAATAGAAATAGGGGTGGACAGGTTATGTCTATGTCTATGTATTGGTATTTGTAAGGCGCCTATATCACCCGAAGGTCTCATAGCGCCAGCAGTTACTCAGATGGTAAGGATAAGACACGCCGATTTAGAAGAGCCAGGTTTTCAAAAGCTTGCGAAATTTCTGATGGCTGGGTTCCAATCTGATGTGGAGAGGGAGAGTGTTCCAGCTTACGGGAGCGATTTTTGAAAATGATCTGTCTCCATTTCTAACAGTTCGCACTTTAGGGACCGTTAGAAGATGCAAGCTAGAAGATCTGAGCATTCTGGCCGGGCGGTATTCTGTCAGTTTGTTGGCTAAATAGACTGGGCCATTTCCGTGCAGGGATTTATGAACTAGACAGCACATTTTAAACGTGATTCGTTTCTTAATGGGGAGCCAATGAAGCATCTTCAGACAAGGGGCAGAGGAGGTACGAATAGGTAAATCCAAGGCCATTCTGGCTGCAGTATTTTGGAGAACCTGGAGTCTGTTAAGGAGGTTCTCATTTATGGAAGCAAAAAGGGCATTACCGTAATCCAGGCGACTAATAATTAGTCCCTGGATTAAAGGTAGACGAGAAGAGAGAGGGATCCATTTAAAAATTTTCTTTAAGTTACGCATAAGTCCGAAGCTGGTGTGAGAGATGTTATAAATATGATCTGCCATGGTAAGTTTATTGTCAAGCGTTATCCCAAGATTGCGGGCTGCTGATTTGGGAGAAGGGCAGGCACCCAGTGGTGATGGCCACCATTCGTCAGACCAGTGCTTATGGGCAGATCCAAAGAGCACAATCTCCGTCTTTGCCGCGTTGAGTAAAAGATAGTTGTTAGACATCCAGTCCTTTACTGCTAGCATGCATTTTTGGAACCTAAGTTTGATGTTAATGGGATTAGGCCCAAACGTGATGAGGATTTGAGTGTCGTCTGCATAGGACACAGTATCAAATCCAAAAGCTTTAATTAATCTTGCTAGAGGAGAAACATAAAGATTAAAGAGCGTGGGGCTCAAGATAGAGCCCTGTGGTACCCCTTTATCAACTTGCTGACTGGCCGATGTAAATTTGCCAATCTGGACCTTAGAGCTCCGACCAGTCAGGTAACTTTTGATCCATGCCAAAGCTGAGCCCTCGACACCAACCTCCATCAGCCGTTCAATCAAGATGCTGTGTGAGATGGTGTCGAAGGCAGCAGATAGGTCGAGTAATACCAAAATGGCTGATTGTTTTGCATCTAAAGCCAGTCTAATGTTATCGACCATTTCAAGTAGGGCAATTTCGGTGCTGTGGAACGCCCTAAATCCTGACTGGGACGGGTCCAAGAGTTTATTAGATTCAAGGTGTTTGGTGAGTTGAGTGTTGATTAAGGATTCCATGATCTTGCCAAACATCGGGAGAAGGGAGATCGGCCTATAGTTTAGAGGTTGGGATGGATCAGCAGAAGGCTTCTTCAGTATTGGTCTGACAATGGCTTCTTTCCAGTGGGAGGGTACTGTAGCGTGGGTGAGTGAGAGATTAAAAATTTTGGTCAAATGAGGGGTCAAAATGGGCGCAATTTTAGATAAAATTGGAGAGGAAGCTGGATCAATGGGGGAACCAGACTTGATTCTTTCCATAGTAAGAATAACTTCTTCTTCTGTAAGTGAACGAAATTGATTTAGTGTAGTGACGGGGGAGGGCAAGGGTATAACGATGGACGACTCAGAAGATGTATGAGGGGCAGAAACATTAATAAATGCTTTGTAAATGTCATTTATTTTATTGTAAAAAAAAGACGAAAGGGTGTCAGCCCAATCCCTAGACGCATTTGTGATAGGTTGGCAAGTTAAAGGGTTAGAGAACTCTTTAACTATTTTATAAAGTTCTTTGTGCGAATTTGAAGCCTGGTCAATCCTATTCCCCAGGTAAACTTTTTTGGCTAAAGCTATATCGCACATGTATTGTCGATGAAGTTTTTTGTAAAGCAGTCTGTCATTAGGATCTTTGGTGTGTCGCCATTTGCGTTCACAGACTCTTACCGCCCGTTTCGTGGTCTTAAGTTCTGAAGTGAACCACGGGGACAGTTTGTCGGGGCATCGGTTTATTTTGCTGGGGGCAATTATATCAAGAGTTGTCGTAATGGCTAGGTCTAAGTTATTGGCTACCAGGTTAGGGTCGTTATGGGATTCAATGGGAGGAGGGAAAAAGTGTGAGAGAAATACTTCAGGACTGATCTTATTCCAGGGTCTACTCATAATGGGATCTTTCCTGGGCCGTGGTAAGGGTGAGGTACGTTGAATATGAAAATGAATTTTGAAATGATCCGACCACAGAACAGATGCAGAGCAGTCAATCTTTAATTTATTTGAATTAGTGAATAAAAGATCTAGGGTGTGTCCAGCGGAATGGGTAGGGC
The DNA here is from genome assembly GCF_964204655.1 of Triturus cristatus. NCBI lineage: Eukaryota > Metazoa > Chordata > Amphibia > Caudata > Salamandridae > Triturus > Triturus cristatus. The sequence goes on along the minus strand of NC_140586.1, from coordinate 818,940,318 downwards.
CGGTCACTAATTGATTTAGACCTAGCGCATTCATGCTGGAAATAAGTTCAGTTAGGTCAGGTTAGGGGCGAAGTCCTGGCCTTCCCAGTACACAATAGATATAATTTGCTGGATCAAGTGGATTGACTTCATATGCCTCCCAGCCCCCTAATGGTCCATCCAACGGATGTTAATAAAAGGGAGGAAGGTTTGATGATTACCAGGATGGATCACTTGGGGTTGGCGAACATCGTAATTGATTCTCCACCCTCTACCGAAGCAAGAATGTTCCCTGAGGGAAAATCCTATGCAATTACAGGGGAGCCAGGGGATGGTCTATATCCTCCTGTGATTGATAACCTTATACCCATGTCGCAATATCTGATCGCTTGCTCACATTCGGATCAGCATTTAGCCGGCCCTGGAGTGTGTGGTCTTGTCAGGCCTGGCCAAGAGGGAACGTTGGGAAATAGGCAGATATCGACGAAGGGAACCCTTAAAATCTTATCCTGGAGCATAGCGGGTCTTGCATCCAATTTAGACATCCCAGATTAGTGCACATTCGTGGATTTACATGGGATCTGCTTATTCCAGGAAACGTGGGCTGTAGATCCCATTCATAGAATGGGTTATGTAACCTTTGCGGAACCTGCAGTAAAAGGCCCGAGAGGTAGACCATCAGAGGGGCTGTGTATATGGGTGGGTGTCCATCTTGGATTCACGCTGAAAAGGCTAGAAACAAATAGTCCTGATCTGACGTGTATCCTGATGTCACACAATGAAACACCAAAATTGGCACTCATTAACATATACTCACGGCCAGTGCGATTGGGGGGAACTTCTAAGATTTCAGACAAACTGACCATTTTATTGCACTCGTTTGGGGGTGACGTCGCCTTGTTGATCGGAGGAGACTTCAACTGTCATTTTGAACCATTACAAGGGGTCACTCCGATCACAACTGAAGAAGACGAAACCTGGTCAGTTCCGCCCCCCAACGCCTACCCTGTGAAAAATTAGACAGCTCTTGCCCTCCAGTTGATTTCCCTCACCCAGACGTTCTCTATTAGAGCTTGTAATGGCCGATTCCAGAGTGACACTCCAGCTCAGCTAACTTACCGCGGCATGGGGCATGCATCTGTAATAGACTATTTTATGGCCTGCTTGGTCTTGTAGCCTCAATTCATAGACTTTAGTGTCCCTCCTCGTACTGAAAGTGATCACAATCCCCTGATAACTGAGATGGACTTTCAATTGACCAGCGAGGATAGTGCAATGATGATTACCCCAAGTAGTGACTTGAGAATAGTGCAAGGTGGGAGAAGAATCCGATGGGCAGCTGTGAAACTGTCCACTAAAAATATGGCGAAAATGTATCGATATGTAATCCCCCTGCTTGAAAGGGTAAACTCCAGCATTATTAATCCCTTGGATAATGACATAGGTGACCTCATAGGTATCCATAGGGAAAGGATTTCAACATTGAGGGACACCTTCTACAAGACAGGTCCCACCAAGCCTAAACCCGGAGACGATGGGAATCCATGGTTTAATAGGTGCTGTAGGGATGCGAAAGCGGCATTATTGCTGGCCTTAAGGCAAGGCAACAAACTTTGTGTTACAGAAGCCAGACAGGCATATAAGAAAATGTTAAGTAACGCAAAATCAGAATGGGAAGCAGATCGTTGGTCTGCTATCACATCTGCACTTGCGGTAAAGGATCTAAGGTCATTTTGGAATCTTGTCCATACTGGAAAACCAGAGGGCAGGACTTCAATTGACCCAAACATCTCTGAAGAAGCATGGTCTTCTTATTAAAGACCTTTATCCTCTCCCCTCTACTTTTATAAGTGAGCCCCCATTGAGCCTATCGGCCCTGAACCCCACGTGGCCAATTCAACCATTTACGTTGGTCGAAGTTCAATCGGCCATTTTTAGTATCCAATCGAATAAAGCACCGGGTTTGGATAGGATCCCATGTGATCTATATAGAGAAGAACCAACAGTTTGGGCCCCATATCTTTTAGTATTATTTAATGTGATATTGCAGGGGTTACCACTTCCAAGCACTTGGTTGGGGGCGGAGATAATTCCCATTTACAAAAAGGGCTCTCCGCTCCAACCCTCTAATTATAGGCCTATTAGCCTTATTGATGTGACCCAACAAATCTATGCCAGGCTCCTTTTACAACGTTTACAGGCTTGGATTAACAATAATAACATTCTGACTCCGCTCCAGGCGGGATTTAGGGCTAAAACAGCAACAACTGACCAATTATTCCAGCTACAGGTCCTTCATTGGAAGCATGTGGTCTTGGAAGGGGGTAGTCTATATCTTACATTTGTGGACCTAAAGTCCGCATTTGACATGGTGGACCGGAACCAGTTATGGACCATTTTATTATCAATGGGGTTCCGCCATATTTAAGCCATCAATTTAAGATGTTACACGAAGGCACTTTTGCCAGAGTTCGTTGTGGCAAGCAAGGCCAGTTAACTGGACCATTTCCGATTGAGAAAGGCGTTAGACAGGGTTGTGTGCATGCCCCGTCCCTGTTTTCCCTCTTTCTCAATGGGCTTATCGAAGATCTCCTTGCCATAAACGACATTGACTCCCCCAAACTGGCCGCCCAAAGATTTCCCGCATTAATGTTTGCGGATGACACTCTGTTGCTTTCAAAATCTCCAATGGGTATGCAGCGGGTGTTGAATCAGTTTGTCAAATTCTGTAATAAAAGGAACCTGGTGGTCAACATCAACAAGACCAAGTATATGGTCTTTAATGCTTGTACCACCAATTGCCCCCATCCAATGATGGAAGGCAGACCACTGGAAAGGGTCCCAATATTTGACTACCTCGGTTTAACCTTGAATGATAAAATGGGGTGGGGACCTCAATTGGCCAAGGCCAATTTAAGATTAAGACAGGCAGCTGGGGGTATCCTAAAAGTGCAGAAGAATTGTACCCACAAAATAATAAGTGCCCCCCTCGAAATTTTTAGAGTCCAAGCCAGGACATCATCCCTCTATGGGGCGGACATATCAGCAAGTGACCTATCCATAACAGAAAATAATTTTATAAGGCAACTACTGGATTTGCCAAGAAGTACTCCTTTGGGCCCGCTCAGGTTGGACTTGAATATTCGCCCAATCGCAGACGCTATTGCTGCTCGGCCCCTACTTTATTGGAGGCGGCTGTGGAGCACTCCTGAGCTGGTGAATTATAAGGAGGAACTTAAAGTGGTTATGGCCTCACTAGGATCTGGTAGGATCCCTTGGCTATCATTTGTAAGACGATCACTCACATTGATTGGGCTCGAGGATCTCTGGTTAAACCCTGAGGTCTCTTGCCCAGCCGTTTAAAAAAAAACATGACATATGTTGTAAAAGAATTTAATTTAAGGAATTTCTTCCGCTCAGTAAAAACTTCAAGCTTAACTGACACCTTCTTGGATGTTAAGTCCTTTTATAGTTTTGAGCCGGAGATTGATGTAATACAACCCACCTTGGTGAAGAAGCTTTACCTGCAATTCAGATATGGCACCTTGCCCTTCTATTCCAACATTGATAGGTGGACAGGGGGTCCGGCACGTCCTTGTCCAGGTTGTCGAACTGAGGAATAAACCCCCGTACACGTTATCCTTTTCTGTCCAGCATATGTTAACATCAGGAGGAAATGGATAATTCAGTTGTGTAAAAATCTGGGTGTCAAGCAACATTTGTTTTTTTTCAGGATTTTAAAAACTGACACCAATGCAGTGATTGTGTCGGCAGTAGCCAAATATCTGTTTTCAATGTGGTCAATTCGAAGGAACTTGTTAACTAACATTGCTACACATCTGCACTAAGTCTATTGGATCAGGAGAGAACAAATAGCACTTTATCAGTATAATAAATATTGTTTTATTAATTTTAGGGCCCTAGACACTATTAAAATTTTATAGTTTTAAAGGATATGCTTAACAACTTAGCTATACAACTGTGATATATGCATGAGCTGTATTGATTGATTAAAATATTGTATAGAATTGCTTTTTTATGTGCCTTTATGGTAAATTTAACCGCAATAAAGCTTTAATGATGATGATGAAAATGAATCTGCAGTGGCCTTATTCAAAATCTGGCTTTGTCAAGGCCCGAGGCCTGCCTGTGTCACGAAGGGCGATACATGGGCCTCTGCAGCCACTGAGGCGCAGGTGGCCCCCATACCTTACAAGGGGCCCCAAACCCTTCAGAGGGACTCGATTCCTCCCGAGGCCTAAACATATGTGCGAGGTGTGGGAGACTTGGCGAGCCCCTTGTCACATTCTGATTGGGATGTAGGCCATTAATTTTACATTACACCACTGTGTGCCACCGCTGAACTGAACTCGGGCGTCAGAACTGCACAGTCCATGTTCACTTTCTCACTAGGGAGGTCACTATTTGCAGCAAGTATCTACGGTGTGATTTCTTATGCACATGGGGTTTCTCACGTTTGTGCAAACCCGATATTTCTCAGAAGTATTGAATAACTGCGACCTACAGGTTTCACACAGCTTTGTGCAGTAGAGTGTGAACTCAGTTGCTGTCCCTGGAGGGTTGCCCCCTTCCCCCCCCACCCCCGCCCCCTCCGCAATCCTCGGTGTTTTTACTGACTAGTGTGTGAACAATTAGAATACGTCTTGTCTGAGAGTAAACTGCAGCGAACTAAGTGCTTGGATGCTTTATCAAACGACGTTATTTATATGCCCTTTTCATGATAAAAAAAATATTCAACATTCAGAATCTATGCTGTCCATGAGAAACCAAACGTTCTTGAGCCCTGTTTGATGTCAGAGACCCATACAGGCCTTTTGCTGTGTTCTATAAATAAGATTGTTTCCGACACGCTATGCCTGCGCCCCGTGTTCACCCCTCTATGCGCCAGGAGCCCCACACTCTCTTTCCTCCGCCACCTCCCTTCTGCTGCTTGTAGAATGGATGAAAGAGCGCAGACCAGGCCCAAGTGTAGCTGAGGCCCGCGCAGCCCCTACGCTGCCCCTCTCACGCCTCATAGCAGCACCCTTCTAGGATTTCAAAGGTAAAATCCCCCGTAGGTCTTCGGTTGAAAAGGGGGTGTGGGTGGAGGGGCTATGGGGAAGTGCGCCGACGAACTCCGTTATTTTTCTGTATAAAGCCCGCAGGCCAACGGCTTCTTCGTGTGCCCTTTGAACAGGCTAGCCGCCTCCCAGCACAGCATAGGTGCAGGTGAAATCACTGGCTTTAAAGAGAGACTCCAGTTGTAAAGTGCTTTGAGGAACTGTAACAAGCAACACGAATAAAGCGCTCCAATACCTTCAGGTCGAGTTCTCGCTATATAAACCTGCAAATAAGAAACCGGAATGAGAAACAAAAGTAAAGTCTCGTAAAGGAGCAGGAGGTGAGCCCGCAAGTGGTGAGTGTGCGCTTGGGAGAGCAGTCTTCACTTTTCAAGCACTGCACTCGTGCTTGTGGCGCGCCGCTGCTCGCTCCCGCAAGGTGAAGACCATTGGCTAAAGGCCCTCCTAGAGCAGCGCATGCGTGCTGCCTAGACGAAACCTAAATACGAGTGGCATGGAGCCAGACCACAGACATTACCGACGTGCTCCTGCATGTGATGTACCTCGGGGTATTTACAAAGTGCCATGCTGGCTGCACAGCAGGGGGTGGTGTATAAGTAAAGGGGTGCAAAGTGTGGGGTGGGTCTGCAAACACGCGGTTCTCTCGCTAGCATCCATGTGGGGGGAGCAGTTGGCGGGGATACTTCTGGAAGAGGTGTTCTTTGAAGGGCACGGCCTTGGTTGATGGAGTGCCGCAATCGGATAGTGTCTGTGTAATTTTACCAATAAAATCAGGTTCATGAACCTTAAAATGCATCATTTACAACATCTCATTAAACAATACTCCTAAAATACAGTGTTGTTTGAACACACAGGAAAGCAAGTAAAAAGATGGCTAGTCAACCAGCCCCCTTCAGCAGGAGCACTTTGCTGACCCGAGTTTATAAAACTTTCTAAGCGACCCACTTACGTCTTCTGCTCTCAAAGGCGTCCTGTCTGCTCTGTTCAGCTCGTAAACATCTCCAAATAACGCACTGAAGCAGCACTGCTTTGATTTCCTATTCCTATTCCTTCCTTGCGACATCTTATCCAGTTATTTATCCATTTAGTTTTCAAAAATGTATTCTTACATCCTGCAAATTTGTTCAGTTCCATACAAAGGTTCGACTATTTGTGGGTCTAACCCACTGAGCCTACAGACCCGCGAGGTGACTTGTAATTTTTTAGCATTAAGTTATATCACTAATCTTAAGCTGCCTACGCTTGAATCTGATAAAACTGCAGTGAGTTCTGGGTAGTGAGGGGGACACTGACGTACCCCTGTGGGTTCAAATCCACATAGCTCCCAGCTTACATGCATGCTTTGCTAGGGTAATAGCGCCTGCCTATCAGCTTCAAGGTTTCAAGTGTATATCACATCAGAAATACAATTCAGTAATCTATTACTGTCCTTCCAAAACGGAAGCAAGTTGTACTTATTCATTAGATTAAGGGGCACATGTACCACACTTTGACGCAAAGCAGGGCCGCAAGCAAAGCTGCTGTTTTGTGTTGTGTGAAAGAGAGAGAGCAGAAATGTACCACATTTACAAAGCTATGGAGCGTTTCTGCTCTCTTCTTGCGCTGGCGCACTGTGTGCTGCCTATCGATAACGCAGGCACCATACTGCGAGGGTGCCTGCATCACAGGCAGGATTGTCCTTGCGCACGAAGCGATACCTTCTTGTAGAAAATCAATCCTTATAGGCATTTCCTCCTTCCATGGGTGCATCCGAAGGCAGCGCATGTGGAAATAGGAAATAACAAGGTGAAATAAAGATATTTCTCCTTGTAACGCTTCACTTGGGAAAGCATAGCATTTTGATGCATTCCTAGGTCTACAAATCTTTGTAAATCTGGGAATGTGCCAAAATCTGTGAGTGCATGCATGGGAACGCCCATGCTCAACCCACGGAACGCCTCCCAAGTTGAAATGTAACAGACTGTAGTGCAAGCAGCTGCCTTGCTTTACATTTCTGTACAAAGCCACGCAAATCCAGCTTTATATTACTGAAGCCTTTGCGTTGTCCTTGCGTCACCATGTGCGATACAAGGTCAACGCAAAGGCTACATAAATATGGGCCTATGTTTATATGAACCTCGTGCCTATGCAAGACCTATGGGATTTTCAAGGTCTTCCTTTAAGGGGTAGAGTAAAATGCCTGCTTTTGGTTGTTTAAGTCATAAACAGTACGACAACCTTATTTTGCCCACCACAGCACTAACGGCCACTCCAGTTCCAGTCTTTACGTCATGAGCTCTGTCCTGACATGGGTACCGCTTTCACCTATACTATACAAACTTAAACACCCCATCAAACAGGGCTGACCCTCTATACCCTCTCTCTATCCTGTTCTGGTAAAGGCGGGGGGGGGGTGGGAGGGGAGCCGTACCACTTCCTGATATCCAGGAAACAATAAGAAATCTTTAACTCAAGCAATTTTACTTTCACGGTATATCCAGCAGAATTCATCTTCCCTTATGATATGGCTGTGACAATGAAGACTAGGGCTTCCAGTGATGAAGAGTACCGGTGAGTAAACCAAGCTTTACTTCCTCATCTGTCTTCCTCATCCCACTCCTTACATCACAGAACGATACCCAAGAGGAAAGAAAAGTTGCATGTCAATAGGTAAAAGAAAAGAAAAAAAAGACAGGACGGTATACAACACCTAGTGATGAATGTATTGACGTAAACCAACAGCTTGTCTATCCTCATTGTACAGAAATGAGCAAACTGGAAAATTCAAGGAGGCTGAGCCGCCACTTCTAAAGGAGTGGGAACTGTGGTCTTTGACCCTAAGTTGGAGCAATCAGCAAGCTGTCCAAATGATTGTCTCTGATCTTTGCATATGATAGAATCCCCTGGGCCACTAAATGCTCATCACATTTCCCCCACATGCTTGTGAAGATGATAGAAGAGAGCAGAGATTGGGCAGGGGAGAATCCTGGGGGAAGGCAAAGAGATCACGCTATGGTGTTCTGAACTCCTCTTAAATTTCTTCAGACAGACAGGGGCAAAGACACAGAGACAATGACCACAGGAACATTTAACTCAAAGTGTCTGCTTGCCCAGTCTCTGTCCCCGAAAGATAGACCGCTGATAAAGAAAGGCGATTCACTTCTGCCCAAGTCCCTGTCAACTGCACCGGATGGCCTGATCTCAGAATCCTGGAACTGCCCAGAGGGTTTATATTGGTGCAAGTGACCTGATTGTCTGTTCGTATCCACAGAGGATGATTACGAACCAGAGCGGCAAATGACAGAAGAGCTTTGTAACCGCCACACTTTCCGACTAGAAGCGGTCTCCCATTCTTTCCTTGTCCAATGACCCTCAATCATCTTTTTTCCTAGAGTGACTCTCCACCCCTTGGATCTGGCATCTGTCTTCAGGACCAGAGGTTGACTTGGAGCCGCAGAACCGCCCAGAATAAATGGGCTGGATCTAACCTCCATTGCATGTTTTGAGAAATGGCAGGGGAGACCCGGACCATAGTTCTCTGACTTTGGGCCCCACAGGGACAACAGATGGTCCACTAAGGCATACAGGTGGATATACACCCAGGGAACTAACAAAAGGGAAGCCGCATGTCACCCTGTACTTCCCTAGAAAGAACTTTCCTAATCGCTTCATGTATGGGCAAAGATCCAGGTTCTTTCCTTTTGATACTATAAAAATAAATTAACTTCCTCCTCTTGTACAGGTGAAACAATGGTGTCTACAGTGCTTCCCAGATATTGTACCACTTAAAGCTCAGTTTCTTGCACATATCACCGCCCGCCTCTCCCACTCCCACCCCACTGTTCGACTTCTTTCGGAGAGGTATCTATTTTCTGGTTAGGGTGAGAATCTTGCCTACTCTCTTCGGTGTAGGAGGTTCCCCTACTCTCTTCGGTCTAGTAGGTCCCCCTCTGGCTGTAAGGCAGCTTCCACTTCTTTACATATCACTTCTGGCAATAGTTCTACAGGAGCCCTACTCTGATTTGTTCTAGAGAGCGTCAGGGCTTCTTCCTCACGAAAAGCAGAATCCACATGTCTACATTTGCTGCAGCATTTTCTGTGCTCCATGGTGTCTGCACTGCGCTCTGACGTTGCCTAGAAACGGGATACACTTCCGGCCTCCATTTTACCTAGGCGATGTAGTAACATGGTGTTGTAAATGCATCTTAATGCATTCTTGTGTACTGTTCACCTTAGTTCTTACTTCTAGAACATGCTGTGTGTTCCAATACTAGTGACGAATTCTAGGAGCGCCAGTTAGCAGTTGGTCAGCTGGCGAGGAGTTGTTCTGTCTATATCTCTGCATGATTAAACTACAAGCTACACTTACCTGTGTTCCAGCGATGTATCTTTTCAACATTTTGGCGACGATTTAATTGTCAGCTGACCGGCACCTGCATTCATACGGACGTAGCACTCCACGTCACGTGTGTGGCAGCAGAAGCAACTCTTCGCGGACGATTGACGAATCCACGCGAACTTGTGTTCCCTCGCTAGTGGCCGAGGAGTAAGGACGTCGGAATAATTGCTGTCGAAAATTGAGAAGGCTTTCGCACCAACCGTGAGTCTGCTTATGCGCGCGATTGTGCCAGTAAGCGACGCCTATTACGATTCGGCGCGAGCATGCTTCACATCCCTGTTGCCTAGCAACTGGTGTTGCGCACCACGTGTGTGCGTCTCAAGCCTCGTTTTCGAAATAACTTCATCCTCGTATAGGAAACATTACGAGAGTGCAGCCTTGGAATACTAGCTGCTAAAATAAATTTTTTTTAAAAGGAGTCCTTCAACTATTCAGGCTGTTTTCTTGGAAATCCAGCTGCACAGACAAATAAAAAAAATATATATATACGAACGAGCGCTTCCGCTATTCAAGTAGTTTTCCTTCAGCCATACGTCTATTTACAGCCAATTTTTAAGACTAGTACATGCGCTTCCAGTGTGTGTAGAATATTTATTCCTGTACCAAAGGATTTTGTCTTCGTTGTGTCTACAGGCGTGCCACTTCTTCTGCATTCGGTGACATGCACACCACACTAATTAAATCTGATAATATAATTTGATATAATCCAAATTACAAGTAAACACAGACAGTACAGGTTGGATTTATTCATCTAGGTTTATTATTTATTGTTTTAACCAGCCTTCAATTGAATTCACACACCAGCGAAGCAACATACAGTGGTTTCTTGACAAATAATACTATTTCCCAACAGGTAAACGTTACGCTCCCACCACCCTTTCTTCCTGAACCTGGCAATCCTCCCATACCATGGGAAGACTGGTTTATTATGTTTGATAATTATCTAGATGCGCTAGATGGCCAAGAATTTTCAGGGAAACGTAAAAAAGGAATCTTACTTAGTACTCTGGGCAAAGAGGGCCAGCGTCTATTCAGATTTTTACCGCAAGCTCTACAAGCCAACGGACAACCTGTTCCTGATGAGTATAAAGAAGCCATTTGCAGACTTTAGGCTCGTTTTTCAAAAGAGGAAAACCTAGTCATGAATAGATATAAATTCCTTAGACATCGTCAGAAGAGCGATGAGTCAATTGATGATTTTGTTGCTCATCTCAGAGAGTTGTCAGTCAAGTGTAAATTTGGAGCTATGAACGATGAGCTCATCAGAGATCAGTTAATTGTACAATGCAACAACAAAAAAATCCAAGAGAGACTATGGCCGGTGAAAAACCCTTCCTTGTCCGTAGCTATTGATTTGGCTAAAGTAATTGAAGAATCTGAGAGTTGTATGAAGGTAATCGAGACTCAAAGAAAAATAGTAGTCAGCATCAAGTTTCTGAAGTCTCCGAGTAATGTCCAGAAGGCTCCAAAGAACAATCCAGTGAAGAATCTGTTGCTGTAGTTAAGAACAAAGTTAAACAACCCGAGAGGAAAATTCAAAACCAAAACAAATTTTGTTCACGGTGCGGCAGTAATAGTCACACATCAGACGCTAGATTTTGTTTTGCTTCAAACAAAGAATGTCTCAAGTGTGCTCGTCTAGAACACTTTTAGAAAATGTGCAAAACAAAAAATCGTCAGAAAATTGCTGTTGTCCATGATGGTGAACAAGTCGGAGACAAACTATTAGTGGTTGATGATATTGACATTATTCAAGATGACGACAGGAGACAGAATAGACCTAAAGCCATGTTCACTGTCGAAGGACTGGAAGTATCCCTGATGGTCGACACAGGCTCCAGATATACCATTATTCCCCAATCCTTTATGAATGGACATTGGAGCACCAAGGTGTTGTTAAAAAGTGACATCTCGCCCAGGGGTTTCCAAGGGGAAACCATTGACATTTTAGGTTATTTTGAATCTGATATTTTGTTTAAAAACAGGTCTACCTTTGGGAAAATATATGTGTCAGTTGATGGACCTCCCATACTAGGGTGGGTTCACCAATATGATTTACACATCATCATAAACCCAAGGGCTCCCAATCAGGGTATGGTCATTGAAGACCACTCCTTGGATGACATCATACGTGAGTGTGATACTGTGTTTAGAGATGATTTAGGGGAGTTGAAAGGGTACGCACATTTCATAAAAATTCAGGAAAACAGCGTACCCATTCAACACACGCTAAGGAGAATTCCCCTATCTATCCGGCCCGATGTAAAAAAATTGTTAAATGAAATGTTGCAGAACGGGGTCATAGAGCCTGTCGAATCATCTCCATGGGTGTCTCCGGTTGTGATATCCAAAAAATCGGACGGAAATCTGAGATTCTGTGTAGATCTAAGATCTCTCAACAAATGTGTGGTTGCAGATACCTTTCCTTTACCAAATATTGAGGAACTTGTCTCTACTCTCCAAGGTGCAAAATATTTCCCTAAACTCGATTTAAAGAGTGCATATCACCAGATCAGACTCCATAATGACTCCAAGCACTTCACTGCATTTATAACCACTGAAGGTATTTTTCAATTCACACGTCTGCCTTTCGGATTAATTTCTGCTTCCAGTGTATTTCAACGGATAGTCACTGAAATTTTCAAAGGCCTAAGTAAAGTTGTATTTTTTCAGGATGATATTCTCGTCTTTGGTGACTCAATAGCTGAGCACAATCTCATACTCAAAGATGTTCTTTTCAGAATAATGAACGCTGGTCTTACTTTGCGTAAAGAAAAATGTCGCTTTCTCGTGCAGCAAATAGAATATCTTGGGTATGAGATATCTGCTCTGGGTGTCAAGCCAAAGAAAAATCTCTTGGAAGCCATCCGTTCTGCCCCAAGTCCTGTTGACAAAGACCAGCTTAGATCATTTATGGGTTTGGTTGAATATTATTCGAAATTTGTAAAACATTTCTCAGATAAAACTGCTCAATTACGAAAAAGGCATGAAGTTTGTGTGGGACAGTGAGACAGACTCATGCTTTTCACAAATCAAAAAGGAAATTTGTGAAGCCAACATTTTAGCTCCTTTTGATACTAAACGCACCTCCACTGTTAAGGTTGACGCTAGTGCGACTGGATTGGGTGCTGTTCTTCTCCAAAAACATGCCGTGGGTGTGCGGGCAACTGCTTTTGCTTCCCGCACTTTAACGCAATCTGAACGGAACTATTCCGTTATTGAGAAGGAAGCTCTAGCTGCAGCATGGGGTGTCCAATATTTTAGAACTTACATTTGGGGTTCCAAATTCCTGCTAAAAACTGATCACAAACCGTTAATCCGTATATTGTCCCCTGGTGGTGCAGGGAAAGGTTCTCCTAGGTTAGCAAGGTTGGCTTCTAGACTTCAGGAGTATCAATATGAGATATCACATGTTAAAGGGTGGCGAAATTTTCAGGCAGATTGTTTATCCAGACTATCTATGGTTCATAATGACTCAAGTGATTCTTCATTTAACTTAGAATTTGATGATGATGCTGTTACCTGGGTACAGGATGATTTATCTGTTGGAGAAGGGAGTTTTACACAAGATGACTGGTCCAAGGCCATGGCTGATGATCATGTCTTACAAGAAGTTTTCCGTCTTATTAAAAGTGGTGCAAGACGTGAAAGCTGTGTGCACGTTTCTGCTCGTCCATATCTTCAGGTGATTGATGATTTGTCTACATATGGCACCAGCATTTTAATGCGTGGTGATAAAATTATTCCCCCTTCAGAACTAAGGTCTAAACTGTTCAACATTGCTCATGAGGGTCACCTAGGCCAGACTTTGACACAGCCCAGGCTTAAGGCTAATTTTTGGTGGCCGGGGTTGGATTCACAGGTGGCTTCATGGGTAGAGAGGTGTCCGATATGTAAAGAAGGCGAGAAGAGACTTAAAGTTGCTGTCCGCTCTGCCATGGGTCATTTGATTAATCCTGGTTCTCCTTGGCACAGTATTTGTCTTGACTTTATTGGTCCCATGGAAGAATTACCCTTGAACAAACGGTTTGGTATTGTTTCCATTGATTTTTTTTTCGAAGTGGCTCACTCTTGCTTTTGTAAGAGATATCACCACAGAGAGCACTATAACATTTAAAAAAAGAATTCTTTCAGGATGAAGGCTATCCCAGTGTTTTAATTACTGACAATGGGACACAATTAGTCTTGCATGAGATGCGTTTGTTTCTTTCTAAATCTGGCATTACGCACCATCGCACGTCGTTATATAATCCACAGAGTAACGGTCTTTGTGAGAGAGTCAATAGATTGATAAAAGGGACCATTCAAATTGCTTGCTCGAGTGGTACTTTCGATCAAGATATTGTGCAGGACATGGTTAATGCCTATCGCACCACTGTTCATGGATCTGATGTTAAGTCACCATTTGAACTTAGGCAGGGTAGACTCCCTGGTACCAAATTTGCTCCTTCATGGATCAAAAACTAACTTGATATCCAATAATGGTGTTGCATCTTCCACTCCTTCCAATGTTATTAAATCTACTTCTGCTCCGCATATTTCAAAAGGAGATTTGGTTAAGGTTAAACCTGGCAGGATCTCCAAAGGGTTGTCAAAGTTCAAAGGACCTTTTTGTGTTAGTGAGGTTTTTCCCTCATTATGTCGTTTTGACCGATGGTGAAATGTGGAATCTTAGGAGAGTGGCTCTTTATCAAAGGGGATCTACCAACATCAATCGTGATCATTCAATTGTTCCTTCACACTCTCAAAATGTCGATACCAATAGTGGTTATATGTTATCCACCACGGCAGAAGATACTTCTGTCTCATTCTCAACCAGCAGAAGTTGTGTCGGGGGAGGTGATGCCTCCGACCATAGTAATGTTGGCCCTTCTGGTTCTTCCACTACAGAGAGTATTCCTTTACCTTTCAACATGCATGTTACTAGGAATCGTAGACCACCATCCTACCTTAACGATTATTGTTGTGAATGATGTTTTTTCCTTTCTTTCTCTTTCTTGAGTTTTATTGATTTTTGTAGTTTTGAATGTGAATTTAATTGCTGCCTTTGTCAAGAATTTAACCAACGCTTGATGCTATCATAAATTTGTTTTGTTTTCTTTAGGTTGTTTCTCTTTTGTTCCTCCTCAAAGGAAGAAGATATGTTGTAAATGCATCTTAATGCATTCTTGTGTACTGTTCACCTTAGTTCTTACTTCTAGAACATGCTGTGTGTTCCAATTCTAGTGACGAATTCTAGGAGCGCCAGTTAGCAGTTGGTCAGCTGGCGAGAAGTTGTTCTGTCTATATCTCTGCATGATTAAACTACAAGCTACACTTACCTGTGTTCCAGCGATGTATCTTTTCAACACATGGCTGCTCAAGTACCGCGGGACGCTACCATATTGAAGTCAGGCGCGACTGCCTGGAGACAATAGAGTTAATTTTTAAATAAATTTTGATTAGTGAATTAATGCTGCTTCCTAGATGCTTCACAGAAGTGGGCACATTAGGAATTATCCCTATGATAAGGCAGCAGACAGGCTGAAAAAAAAGATCTGAGTCCTCACCCACCAGTCATGCGGTAAAGAACAAATGGGAGAAGGCAGATGAAGGCTGCTACAGCAGGAGTATCTGCTCATTAACTTTTTCATAAAGTATACATATAAATCATTTCATAGAGAAACTAGTCTTACCTCAATAGTATAGGTGATTCACTTGCCATGACAGAAAAACCGAAGCGGTACGAGCTGCTCTGCCTTCACAGGAACAGGCAGTGCTTTAAATGGACCGGTACTCACCGGTACTGACTACCGTCACTTCTGAATTTTTTTGCCGTCAGTACCGCCACTTCTCTGTAGCCAGGGAGAGTACTGGTACCCTGATCCACAGCACGGCAGGCGCAGGTTAGGTTTCTCCTCCAGTGCAGAGCAGATTCTGCTGTGCTTCCGAGGAGCATATAATTATGTGTAATGTGTTAATCTGTTTTATTCCCATAAACGCATTTCTCGTGTGTTTTGACATGTGCTGCAACTGGTACAGAAGTCATTAGGTATGATCATATCTTGCCCTTCGCCCCGCCCCAAACCCCGCCCACTTGCCACAACTCTATTTTTATGAGTACCTGCACTTATTTTTTCCCATTTAAAGCACTGGGAACAGGATAAGAAGAGGTTATAGAGACTCGACCATAATGAGTGCGGTTCTCGTGTTTATATAACCGAGGTAAAAGCTGTCCATATGCCAAGACGGAGCTCATGACCCAAGGACTGGTACGAGGAAGACGGACGAGGAGAAAATGCTATATGACCATTATATGCTTTAGTACTTTTACCCTTTACAGAAGCAAATTGTTTAGATCCATTTAGCATCGGGGTTAAATCAATACCTAAGTGGCAGCATTCTTTAACCACCTCAAACTTAGGCCCTTTGTTCCGTTCAAATTTCATAATCTTTGATTTAATTGGATTTAGGTTTAAATTATTCGCCATAATATAGCTATCCAAACTATAGAGAAGACGTTGTAAATCAATAGATGGCTTGTCCAGAAGTATAAGGTCGTAAGCTTCCCTTATCAGTTTAAAGTAAGAATTTCTGCTCTTTGGTGGAGAGTACCTACAGTGTTCAAGCGCAGCCAATAAATCAGCTATCAAAAACAGCTAAGGTGACAGTACCCAACATTAGCTAAGTCAATTAGTTGTTTTAAATACCTTTAAGCAGTGGTAGTTGGTGGTCGGCAAAAATGGTGGGCCGACATAAACAATACAATAAAAATATGTACAAATAAACAAACATTTAAAAATGAAAAAATAAAAGAAAATTTACTTAGCCTGCAGCACTTCCAGTCTCCAGGTCTAGACTCCTCCAAGCACAAGGTCCCACAGCTCCCACAGGTCCTTATCCGCTCCAGACGCTGCTCTCGTGCTGTTAAGCGGCATGAGTGAAGTAACTGGAGCAGGCTGCCTCAGCGCTCCAAAGAGCACTGCAGGCCTATGGCTGCTTTCCAACCTAGCTGTCTAAGACAGCTGGGTTGGAGAGTTTGAATTGTGCATGTCAATTTGGCCGTAGCAAGGTAGCCTGCCAAACATGCGCGCTTCAAACTGAAGGGGCCACTCATCATTGCTGCCAATCAGCAGCAGTGATGCACTGGTCCCGCCCTGCCTCTCCGTTCGGCAGAAAGCTGAAAAAAATGGTAACAAAAATCCTTATATTACCATTTTAAGTTTAAGCTTTCTGTGCAGCAGTGTTTTGGGGGGGGGGGGGGGTGCTCCTCCACTCATATGGAGGAATCGCTGCTGCCTTTGGGATAGTTCCCTATGAGACTTTGCCCCTCTGCCCAAATGATATGTCTGGAAATACTTCAATACTCCAAAATGAATACCCATAAAAAAAAGTTTATAGCATAGTCGGCAACTACTTGCCTTTTCAAAGGAGGTGTGGAGTAGTGGATCAAAAGACTTGTGTTACTCATTTCAAATACTTATTAGTCTAAAATAAGAACGTAGTCCTCGCTCCGTGCTCCTGCACAAAAACAAGATTGTTCTTCTAGAAATAATCAAGAGATGGAGATATCTTACCAGTATGGTACTTGAGTGTCATCTGAGAAAAATATAATGCCGTATTTATGAGCTTAGTGGTGCAGGGTAGTGCAGCAAGTCACCTTGCTGTGCTGGCCTGCATCACAGGGAAAGGGCAGGAATGAGCCGTTTTTATCCAATACGGCACATTCCTGTCCTATCCCTTTGTGCTGGCACGGGTTTGGCAGCCTAACGCCAACACAGGCACCCTTGCACCATGGTGCAAGGGTGCCTGTGTTGTAGGCAGGATTGGTTTTTTGCATGAAGGTGCACCTTCCTTCACAAAAACAATCCTGAGAGGATTTTTCCTATTTATGTGTGCTGCAGAACGCAGCACAGATAGAACGAGGAAACGACTAGGAAAAATAAACATGTTTCTCCTTGTTACACCTACCTTGGGGAGGCGTATCTTTTTTGCACATTCTCAGGTTTGCAAGGTCTTGTGAGTTTTGGGAATGCGCCAAAAACCATGGTAGTTGCGTGGGAACACCCTCGCTGTGCTCATGGAACTCCTACCCATGGCAAGGTAACGCAATGCAGCAATTTATGCTGCATTGCGTTACTCCATATTTTTTAAAACATGCAAAGTGGCTTTAGGTGGTTTCAAAAATATGACTTATGGTTTGCGTTACTCTTGCAATATGTTGTGTGGTTCAAGAGTGAACTAAAACAGGTCATACATATGGCCCATTGTGTCCTAAAAATAATTTACAAGTTTATTTTCCCACTGGAATAAATAATAGGTAATCTACAGGCAATTGAGTGATTATTGTAAGCAATATTTAGGTCACAAAATTTACATCCAACTATATTTTCAATATTCTGACATTCAGCTGTTTTAGCATCACTCTAGCGTGTAACTTCGCCTCGCAGTCCAGCAGGAGTATAATCCTGTAGTCAAAAGGTATCCCTCTGGGTCCTATTTCAATAGACTGTTACTAAATGATAAGGGCATTTAGTAGTACATTTAATAATGGTAAGTACATTTAGGGCCAGATGCACTAACATTAGAAATGCAGATTTCCTAATTGCGATTCTGTCTATATCGCATTATGAAATCGGTATTCCTAATGTATGAAACTCTTTTGAGTTTCATTAGCGATTCCTAGTAGGTCCCAAGTAGACCTACCTCATGCATATTAATGAGGCAGGTCGCAATTTGCGACCCATTTGGTATCGCAACCATCTCAGAGATGGTGGCCGGCTGAGGTCAGCAGACCACCATGTCTGTGATTGCTTTTTAATAAAGCAATGTCTTTTTTTTTTTTTTAAATGCCTCCCACTTTGTGGATGCATTTAAAAAGAAAAAATGAACTTTGCAGTTTCATTTTTTAAGAGTATGCAGTGGTCTATTTACATTCTCGAAGGTGAAATGGTCCCTTGGGGACCCCATACCCTTTGCGAGTGTGTCTTTTTTTTTTTTTTGTTCTGTTTATTAAAGAATTTCATTTAATGTACATGGTTAGTGTTAGACCTGGCATCATTGGCATGAGTCTCTCCTCCATTTTTTTCTGTTTGCCTCCTCTGTTTACGATGTTTTTGCTGGATTATTGCTTTGGGCACTGTGCCACTGCTGATCAGTGCCACAGTGCAAGTGCTCCCTATGTTAAATTGTTACATTGATTGGTGTTACCATGATTGGCTTGGTTGCCTTACTGTTCAGACCCTAGTCTAGTGCACTGCGTGTGCCAAGGGCATGTAAGTTAACTGCTGCTGGTGGGCTTGCAGCACTGGTTGTGCCACCCACAGAAGCAGCTTGTAAAATGTGTCCCAGGCCTGCCATCGCAGAGCCTGTGTGCAGTCCCTGACTGCCATGTCGACTTGGCAAGGTAACCTGCTTGCCAGTCTCTAACACCTTCACTTTGCCACATTTCAGACACCTCTATGGTAGGCCCCAGGGCTGGGTGCATTGTTGGTAAAAGGTAGGTCATGCCCTGATGTGTGTGGCATGACCTAATAGTGAATTACAGCCATTTTCGTTTTTCACTATTGAAGGGCTACCTGCCTCCCTTAGGCCAGAATGGGCAGACTGATTATTAACTCCATTATAATCTATCTGACTCAGGGAGTATGGTAGCAGGTCGAGTTTAGTATCCCGGAACTCAGAATTTAATAACACACCCTTTAGGATGGATGGTTTTTAAATTCTGTGTTTGAAAATAGCCCTTTTAGAAAGTGGCTATTTTCTTGTCCAACTATCCACCGGTCTCTGCTGGTTTGGTGTGTGTGTCAGGGGCTGGGTGGCTCCAGAGGTCTGAATGAGTCAGTGTGGGGTGAATGAGGCATCTGCACTTAGAGTGGGGGAAGAGTAGTCCCTGATAGCCTGCCCTGCCTGACACAATGCTGGCTCCACCTCCTGGCGAGCGACTGATAGCCCTGCTCCTGCCAGTGACAATACTGGCTCCGCCTCCTGCTGGGCGGCTGATGACCCTGCGCTGCTCAGTGAATAGGCCAGGTGCCTCTGCCTGGCAACACCCACAACAAACCTGGGATGGGGGGAATTTCCCTGCTTGGACAAAGGGAACAAAGCAGAAAAGGGGTATAAAAGAAGGACCCCTGAACCAAGAACTCAGATCACTTCTGACAAGGAAACCTCTACCAAGGACAAGAAGCCTGCTGATCTAAGGACTTGCCTCCCCCTTCTGCCAGTGTGCTGTTTGCTGGGAGGAACCTGAAGCTGCTTCTTTATTTTTGCCAAGGAACAAGGAGAGAGGAACTTGGTGTGTACTCTCAAAAGCTTGCTAGAAAATCTCCAAGGGCTGGAAGAGTGCCAGCCTCCTGTTGAAGTCACAGGGTCAAATGACTTCACCCTCTACAGAATTGCTGGTTGCTGGAAAGTGTTGTTTCCAGTACACAGGGGAAATCTGCAGTCTCGACGTCGCCGGACGCCGCCGAATCCAGCTCGACATCGTGAGTAACGGCTCCAGTGTTCCGAGCCTTCGACGCCGGCCGCCGGGCCCGATCGACGCCAGTAGCGACGCCAGGAGTAGTGAGTATCGGCTCCAGCTCCAAGTGACCCCGTCTTGACGCCGGTATCGACGCCAGTGAGTAGTGAGTATCGGCTCCAGCTCCAAGCGACCCCGTCTCGACGCCGCTGCTGATCGCATCGACTCGACGCCCTTCTCGACGCCGTGAGCGCTGCTCCGGCCCGACACCTCTCGACGCCGCTGCGGATTGACCCGAATCCGAGGCACGATCGACGCCGACCTCGACGCCGACATCTCGACGCCGTGGATCATCGTTTTCTTCATTTCCAAAGGTACTGTGTTTGTGGGGTCTGTTGCAACTCCAGGCTCGACGTAGCGCTCCTCGCGGTCGACGCCGAACCTTGGGAATATCATAAACTCGACGTCGTGTGACTCCTGTGGGGGTCACATTGTTGCCAAGAACTGTGTTTTCAGAAGAATACTTACTTTTGTTGCTAAAGAACTATTTCCTAAGAAGAAAACTTTACCTGAACTATTATTTTTCCTTCCAAAGAGTATTTATTAAGATTGTGGTATATTTTTGTCGTTATTTGGTCTTGTGCTACTATTTTTATAATAACTCCTGTGTTGTGTCCATTTGTAGTGTATTCACTTTATTACTGTATGTGGTCATAAATGCTTAACACACTGCCTCTGAGATAGGCCTGACTGCTCTGCCAAGCTACCAAGGGGGTGAGCAGGGGGTATCTGAGTGTGTAATCTCCTTGCCCTGACTAGAGAAGGTGGGTCCCTATTTGTCAGAAGTGTATACCAAGTGTGCCAACTAGAGACCGCCGGTTCTAACAGTTAGGAAACAATATAATATCTGTGACAACACCATACAAAGCAGACCTATAGTCCTAAAATCCAGATATTGAGTCAACAACATAGCAACATGGTTACATCAATGCGCTTAAATAAGATTGGTGATAACTTTTAGCATATCCCGTCATCCATATCATCCCCACCCTCAATCTGGAAAGCTGTACAATCACATTGTTGTGCATCGTTACTGCAACTATAAAACGTATCACAAAGTACATGAACACTTTTCATATGGCTTCACTCTGCCATATCACATAGAGTCATATATAAAATCAAAAAATTTTATTTAAAAAAAAAACATGGAAAAAACCATCAGGGAAGGGATTAGGGAGGGAAGTAAGAGCCACAGTAAAGGAGGGAGAAGAACTATAGTCTCCAATATTATGAAACACGATCCTATCGACTACACTTATCAGAATGCTCAATGAATGATCCTCAAATGGGATGAACAGTGGTCTCGGTTTACATAGTAATGTATACTACAGGGGTATGGGTCTCCTCAGTCCGACCCCCTAGCCATCAAGTAAAGAAACATCCAATGGATCATCCAGCGTTAATAACCACTGCAATGCACATAGCATAGTATTCCATTCAGTGGAGATGGTGAATTTGCGCAGACCCAGCGTGTCCTCACGTATCAGAGAGACTGCCTCAGCTTTCACCCAATTCAACATGGAGAGGAACCAGGCTATCGTCGGAGGGGGTTCCTCTGACTTCCACCTATGAGTAATAAATCGTTTGGCTACAATAAAGCCCAGATCAAGAAACCTGGTGGATGCCCTGTATTTTTTGTTTCCAGGAAAACACACCAGTGATGCATGCCTCCCATGTTCTCAGCACCTCCCTATCTGTACAGGTGGCTAACGCTTCCAGCACCTTTTCCCAATAAATCTGCAGGGCAGGGCAAGACCAAAGCATATGTAAAATATCTGCATTCACCAACTTACGATGTGGGCAGCACTCATCCTGTCTATGAAAGTATCGGTTTATGTTGCCTGGCGAGAGATAAGACCGATGAACAATATAAAATTTAAATAACCAAAAAATTGCGTTTCTGGGAACTTGTGTGGGACTTTCCAGGACCATGGACCATTCCTTCTCAGAGTATGGCCTCCCCCGATCTGCTTCCCACCTGTTTCGCAGCGGCGTTAAGTCTACCAGCGTATGCTCCCTTATCGACTTCGCGAACCACTTCACCAGATGGCAACCTGTGCCCATAACATGTACGTACTGTATTAGGAGATGTGTCAGAGGTTCTTGCGTTACATCTCCCCACCAACATCTCATCTCAGCTGTCCAGGAGGCATGGTTCAGAAATTGGCCCGGGGACACAGTCTTCGTTCGTAATATCAATAAACGGCTGCAATGTTCCCTCTCCATATAAATCTCCTAAGGTAGTTATACCAGCTTCCACCCAAAGGACAAGGTCTACACTCCGAACTCGTCCCTGTGCAATTGGCATACCTAACATGGGCACACCAGGTGCATACGGTATGGCATGTCTGGTGAGACGGAGTGCCCTACGGAAACACTTCCGCGCTATTGACACCAATAAAGGGAGAGACTCATTCAGTTTATTACAAGGATGGAAGAGATAGAGGATCCTGTCTAGAGAGTACAGAGGATCGCGTTCTGCGGAGTCCGATAGGTGTATTTCCTCCACCCATTTTGCCAGCCATAGGATTTGAGCCGCTAGAAAATACTCCAGGTTGGGCAGAGCCAGCCCCCCCTGGAGCTCGGGAGGTACAACTTCGATAATGCCACTCGACGTCGCGATTTATTCCAGATAAATTCACGAACAATTTTTTTTCATAGATCGGAAGAAGGACACGGGTAGGTAAAGCGGCAGTGTTGCAAAATAGTAAAGGAGGCGTGGCAACATAACCATTTTAATTAGTTCCACCCTCCCAATTACTGAGAGACTAAAAGTCTTCCGGAATTCAATTTGAGACTTAAGCGCTGTGACCGCCCTCGTGATATTACCGTCCATAAGGTCTTGTGCATTGTGGTAAATATAGACGCCCAGATATCTGAACACCACCGGTTGCCACTGCACCACCGTCCCGTTCACTGTCCAACCCGGATCCTCCGTAGTAGAATTAAAAGGATATAGACAAGATTTTCTTCAGTGCACCCCCAATCCAGACAGTGATGCAAAGGATTTCAGCATATCTGAAATGACTTGTGGAATCGCTGTGATATCTTGTACATATAGCAGAATGTCATCCGCATAAAGCGAAATGGCGTGTATGCCATCTTGGATGCGTATCCCCCATTCTAGAGCAGAAGCGCGCATCGCCATAGCTAATGGCTCAATCACCAAAGCGCAGATCAAGGGAGAGAGGGGGCACCCCTGACGAGTCCCACGTTCTATCAAAATGGGCTCAGAGAAAAGAGTCCCCAACTGCAACCGAACCGTAGGAGCTCCATATAACAGCTGAATGAGACTTAAAATATAGGGTCCATATCGGCGAAGCACAGCGAACATGAAGGGCCACTCGACCGTGTCGAAGGCCTTCTCCAGGTCCAACACGATGCACCCGGCCACCAGCCAATCCGTGGTCGCCCAGCTCATCACCCTGAACAATCGCCGTATATTAAGCGATGTATTACGAGCCGACCCTTTGCGACTGTGTTACCAACAGTTTTAAACTGGGGGTAAAGTATTACTATTTTGTGACCGGAATTTGGTTGCAAAACAGTAATAGATGTCAAACTAATTCAGTATTTGGAAGGGACGCACTAAACATGCCCCTTCCAAATACCAAACCTCAAATGCAAAATCCGATTCGGTAACAAGTTACTGAATTGCATTTTGTACATTTGGAAAAGTTTTTCCTGGATGCAAATGGCTGATTCTGTGAATCGGGCATTTGCAACAGGAAAAATGCTTTATACATCTGGCCGTCAGTTACTTTGACGAAAAATAGCTGCAGTAAAATGGATGAGGGGTCAACATTCGATCCTTCAGAATATGCATCAATTACTCTGTCCCACCCAGAGAATAGTGCTGCATTTAGCGAAAGAAAGTGGAATTTCTATAAAGTTTGTTTGAGAGCTAGCAGTGATCCCCTCGCTGCCTTCTCCCAACAGCCCTTTTTTTTTTACATTCGTAAAGTGGAAGGGGTCCCAAGAGGCCCCCTCCTCTTTTGCGAAAAGCTTACCAACCCAACTTCGGAGTCAGTAGTTTTTTAGTGTTTTGCATCAGTTTTTGGTCACAAAACATTGATACATATGATACTGATGCAGTACTTGAAAGGGCCACCTACAGCACACCCCTTGCAAATACTGAATCAGTATGGGGTTGAAATTCCATTTTAGGAGTGGGTAAAAGTTTATTTAGGACTAAAATCAGGTTAGTAGATTAGTACGTTAAAAAGTATTTTTGTGTACTTTAGTCGCTTGTTTTCTGGTTCATTGAGGACCTGGCCTGGCAGATCATGCTGAACTGTTCCCATTGGACCAGGGTCAAGAACAATTTTGCCTGTGGCAAGGTCCCAACCGAGGTAGTATGGTGTGTACAATAACAATGTGCTGGGAGGCAGCCCGAGTAATTACCAGTGGCTCAGATTAATTCAAGCATTCCATCATTCACTTTTTTTAATACTTTGGTGCAGTCCTTCTCAAACATTCTAGAACCACAGCCCAATTTTAGGAGGCACAAACATTCGCAACCCACCTAGCTTTAATGAACATGAGGTGGGCGATTTTTTTTTCAATGTAACCAAAGAATCATACATACTGTTTTACTGATAAAACTATATTGCACACAAAGGATAATGTGTAGAAATCGAGTTTCAGTAATCATTTTATCATTTTTGCATCACCAATTTAATTGTTTTGATTTGTTTTTATATACTTTTAAAATATTTGCTTCCATTTCACTTCAGAATTACAAAATGTGCCTTATTTTTGCTTTCTTAACTGCTGGATGTGTACAGTTCATTTATAGGTATTTACATGTTGCTGTGTGTTACACAAAATGACATCCTACAGCCTTTCTTTTCACACTCCCAATGCCCTAGCAAGAGTGTCACATAATTCACTGTAATTTTCTTTCTCTGACTACAAAGTAGAGGAGTTTATAAACCCCAATCACCATATTAATTAAACAAGCAGCAATTTGTCAAAAGACATAGCCTGACGCTTGACCTCTGTCGATGAAGCGCAGCAACAGATACATTAAGAATTTAAATGCATCTTTATTTATTGCTTTAACTTTTCCAAACATCGAGAATCGCTCACGACCCACCAGTGTCTGGGAGATACTGCTTTAATGTTCCACCATAAGTGGGACGGGTATGCCCAGACACCATGCACTCTGCATCACTCCATTCAAGCTATACCGGGCTGAGCCCTAACTAGGGCAAAACCGGACGTGGGTTGCTTGTGTTGCAGTTCAAGGAGGAACTGGCATGGCAGTTCGGGCTGCACTGCTCCTATTGGAGCTTGGTCAAGACTGGTTTGCATATGGCTGGGCTCAAATTGAGTTGTCATGGTGCGCAAAATAATGATGGACTGAGATGCAGCCCAGAGTAATTACAATTGGCTGAGATTAATTTGGGCATTCCACCCATCACTATGTTTGTATTCTTTGATGACAGAAATAAGGCATACACAATCCTCATATAGGATGAAATGCAACAACTCATTGCTTCAACTTACTGTCCTTGAATCTGTTGGGGCATATCTAGGTTTGGGCCTTTGTTCAAAAGACTAGACCACCAACAGGATATGCCTTGAAGACCGGACACGATCTTCACAATGAAACGTTTTTATCTGTCTCTCTGCTCAACTTTCTTTTGAGGTTTGCTTAGCCTCCTGGGAAAAAAAGTTTTGTTTCTACACTTTGCTATTGTATGTTAACATTAAATCCAGGCAGTTTGTAGTTCTTTTCATATGTACATTTTTCTGGCACTTGTTAAATTTGTAGGAAAATGGAGAACAAACTAAACTACTTGTTTTTTGTATAATATGTACAATAACCAATAAATACATTTTAATAATATCAGTATTTCTAAGATTTAAAGACCCTAAGGAGAGCAAATTAAAGAGAGACTGACCTCAGACTTTACCTGCTTCTACTGCTTTATTTATGCGCCTGTGTCACTTCACCCCATCTCCTAGGTTAATAAATGTGTTTGTTGTAAGACAGATTTTCTTGATTTCTATCCAGGAAGGTGCTCACCATTCTGCTTACCTTTTCAGCCGTCCGAGTGCGAGCAGTGTTCCTGTGACCTGGATGGAATTGCACGGTGCCTCGTGGCAGACTGCGCCCCACCACCATGCGTGAATCCAGTATACGAGAAGGGAGAATGCTGCCCCAAGTGCAAGGATGGTGAGTGAACATGCACATTGTCCGCTCTCCTGAGCAGTAGCGCAGCTTTATCATATATGCATCTATTATGCAACAGTGAGTAGGTTGAAGAAATGCGCCCTCGGTGAGCCTTCGATGTGGGTTAAGGTCTCTTCATTTGGCGCCAGGAGGACAACGCTTTTTTTTTCAGTCGCGAACATTTTGCAGAAGATGGTCAGATGAGTAAAATTGATCACAAAATAATTCTCAGTCTTCATACTTATTAGAGCCAAGAACCTAATTTAGTTTGTACTCGCTTGTACTGTAGATGCATTTCGGTTCTCACACACTCCTGCTCGATTCTAATGAATAGATAAATGCAATATGTGTGATGCTTGACTTACTTCAAGGCTGAGCTGGGGTACATTTACTACAGTTTGTCACCTTTTGGGCAGTAGTAACTTCAGAAGTGTCGTTTATGAATAGCAACAGGCTTACTCTTTTAAGAGTGTGATTGTATTAACATGCCCCTCCCTAAATGCCTCCCTCGTTTTCGCTAAACTCCTGCTATGTTCTACTAAGGGAACCCAATTTTAGGCCACTCCCCTTGCTTCTCCCACATTTACTACTAAAACGTATGCTTACGAGTTTGGAGATCTCTGCACCGAAAATGTAGGAGAGGTGGAGATGTCTGCCTGTAGGATAATTAATTACATTTGATAGTATGTAAGCAGGACTACTTCAGGTACTACAAAATGCAGTTTGTGAATAAGCTCCAATCACTATAGTACATGTGTTGCCATAAGCATTTTCCCATGTACCAAACCCCATTTTGCGATTCAGTAACCTATCACTGAATCACAAAATGGGTTAGTGATTCTGTATTAGGAAGGGTCTTGTTTAGGACGGCCCTTCCTAATAGTGACTCGCAGTGATATGTGTGGATGTTTTGCAACTGAAATGCCGTCGCAAAACATTCACATTTTACTGCCTACTTAGAGTAGGTGGTAACCCATTCGCAAACTGGATGCGGTCCCCCTAGGGACCCTTTCCCCTTTGTGAATGTATGCAAAAACCTTTTTTAAGAGCAGACAGTGGTCCCAAGGACAACTGCCTTCTCTTAAAAACAGATTTAAAAAACGTAGCATGATTTTAGATATTCCCTGCGTGTCTACCTACCTCATGAACATTAATGAGGTAGGTAGATATGCGACCCACTGGGAATCACAAACAGTGGAAAACACACTGTTGTACATAGCTGTTTGGGATTACCTAATAGTGAATCACCAAAAATCGCTATTAAGTATCACAAACCTCAGTCTATGTACATTTGGCTCTTGGTAACAGAGACACCATATCTTCTGGCTAGGATAGCCCTTTGAAAACCAAAAAGAGAATCACCGGTATGCCTCAATGGTTGAAGAGCAATATGAATTGCTTTAAAGTACAGGGAGATTTGCAATAAATCCTAATATATCATATGTAGCCTAAATATTGTCTGTCAAAAACATTATCCTAAATACAATCTACAACCGTTTTGACTCATTTAATAATAGAAATCTACACTCAGTGAAGTGTAATTTTTGTAAACAATATTTAGGCTGCGATATTTATGTCCTACAATATTTCTGCGATCAATATTCGGTCATACAACCCAGATGGAGCAAAGATAAAGTATCCCAGCTTAGTGGAATGCAAACTAGGTGAGAAGTTTGGGGGCCTATTTACGAGAATGTCCCACAGTGCAGTGCAGCATGTCATCTTGCTGCGCTGCGCTGCGCTGCACTGCTTGACAGGAAAGGGCAGGAAAGCACCGTATTTAAGGCAATGCTGTGCATTCCTGCCTTTTCCACTGTGCAGGCACCCTTTTGGCAGCCTAGCGCAAACGCAGGAACTCTTGCACCATGGTGCAAGGGTGCATGCATTGTGTGCAGGGTTGTTTTTGTGCAGGTAGGGACACCTTCCGATTGTTTTTGATCAGGAAGGGACACCTTCCTGCACAAAAACAATCCGATGTGCAGCACACATAGAAAGAGGAATTAACGAGGAGAAATAAGGATATTTTTTTTCTTTACATTTCTGCTGGGAAGGCGGATCTTTTTTGCGCATTCACAGGTCTACCAGCTTTGGTAAATCTGGGAATGTGTCAAAAACCATAGGAGTTGCGTGGAAGCACACACGCAGCACCCATGGAAGGCCTTCCCGAGTTTTGGGGGTTGGAGGATAGTATTCAAGACCACGGCGTTCCTTCATGTATTTATATATGTATGTATGTATATGGTATTTGTATAGAGTGAACCTTGCCAAAAGGAATCAAATCTATCTTATCTCCTTCAATTGTTTGGTATTGTCCAGGCATATTTCCATCTGCTCCTGGCACGTGAAAATGTGACTGGAATTATTGGGACACTTGTAATCCCTTTTATATCGCAAGTAGGGGTTTCAACCGAGAATAGGAATACCGACTCACCTGGAATCAGCCTTCTAGGGGTGAATGGAGGAGTGGTTCCTTAGAAAGGATACAGTGAGTGTATGTCTTTGATAAATGAATACAAGGGGCTTTCTCAGTCAGAATATGAAAATACTCTACGATACCCAACATGTAAGACTCCATTTTATCAGATTTCTTTGCTCCATGTACAAATGCTTCCCTATGATTCTGGTGTGTATATGGGTAGGAAGAAACTCTGCTGCGTAGCTAGCTTATGGAACAGCTTATCTGAGGCCCTTCACAAACGGCTTCAGTTCTTGACTTTTAGCATCACGTCCCCCTATTTTGTTTGCTTCCTTAGTTTCTCAGTGGGTAAATACCCTCTTTGGATCTTGTGTGGACATGATATCGATGGGATTATGAGGTGATGTTCACTAGAAAATTCTCAGGTTCTGAGATAAACCTGGATGGTTATGTATAACACTTCAATTTCTGAAGGAAATTGTAAATCTAAAGGGGAAAAGACCAGGGAATGCTCTCAATTTTGAGGATAGCATTGGGAAGGAATTTTTCCTGGTTAATTCTGCTCCAGATTCAACATTTCCTACCGAAATAAGAGGGTTTTCTGTTAAGAGACAAACTTATATGAGGTCCTAAGTCAGTTGTTTATAAAAAAGATGTTCTGGTCCATGTTTAAATAGACCCTAAGTGAATGTTATTCGTAGAAGTGATATTATTTCCCAAAGTCCAATGAGGGCCTAAGTCAGTGTTGAAGAGATCAATAGGTTGATTGCCTCTCCCTCCTCAGGTTTCTATGGTGATGTTTTTCCATAGAAGGAAAAGAGACGGTGTCTCGAAGGCAGTATGTAAAATATATTGAGCGAGCCTCTGTGACGGGTGAGCCAAGGTGTTTCCTAGTAAGTTTACAAGTGAGAAGATGGATCTCTCCCAGGTACCAACACACGGCGATGGTCACAGATAGACGAGATGAGTTGTCTCCACGAAAGACACATAGTGCCGCACTGATTGTTTGTGTAGAGGGACTGCCCAGTGAACAACAATTACTTTGAAGCAGGTTCTCAGAAATATTTGTGCTTCTCCATTCCCTACATTCACAACTTCCATTTGTATCCTGAAGACATTGTAGAAAATTTACATCCAAATAATTAACAAAACTTTATATTGCATATGTTTTTGGGGAAGTTTTACTTGAAGTCTTCAGCCCCTCTGCTCCATCTTCTCGGTAATAGCATTTTAAGATCCCATCCACTCTCTCAAAAACCCAATTAAACTGTAATGAACCAATACGTAACCATAGAAAAAGTGCAAACCTCTTCAAACAATATTATCTAGCCAATACACGTGGAATTAGCTTAACTAGGGAAACAGGAGTCTGAGAATATTTCGCTTGCTGACTCTTTTCTCTTTCTTTCACACTTCATCTAGGTCCCAACTGCTATGCCGATGCCTCCCAGGCCCAGGTCATTCCTGGCGGAGAGTACGTTTGGGTGGATTCATGCACCAAGTGTCGCTGTCACGATGGGCAGGATGTTGGCTACTGGGAAGGAAACCGCGTGGCCAAGTGTGAGAGGATGCGAAACTGCCAAGTTGACCAGGGAGGGCACAACTCATAGGAGGGAGTTAGCTCTCCGCTGCCACTGGCAACTGGCCCGGAGGACTGGGATGTACATGGAAGCAAGAAACACAAAGGATGGTCAGAGCAGAGGAGACTAAGGACAACCTCACCACTAGAGGACATGTTATTTCTGCCTTGTCCAACTTATTATTCTTCTTCCAAAGTTTTAATCCCTGTCCGTGGGCAAGACTTTGATTAATGGACTTCACATTTTTGGTTCTGTTACTCTTATATTAGTGTGCCTGGAAGTGAGAGGTTTGAAGTATGCGGTTGAAGCTGATGGTACCTTGTATGGACCAGAAATCTTTTTTTAACTTTGTAGTTATAAGATAAATGTGGCTGCAGAGTCTTGTAGAATAGTGTCTCTAACAAAATGGTGTGGGTATAGAAATAGGTTGAAGTCCCAGATTTCATGCATTATACCACATGAATGCCCTATCGGGAAATGTTGTCTTCTGTGTACATTTGTTTGCAGCTAAATGGAATGCCCTGTGGCTCATTCTTGTTTATGCTTCTATGATTTCTCACTGTCCCCATAACTGTTTTTCTCCCTATTCTTTATTGTTGAAAAAACAAAAATGTTGCCTTATTTCATCCACATCTTCAAAAAAAAGGGATCCTGTTCGCTCAAGTTTCTTTTATGACACTGAGTGCAGAGGACTATCCCATCTGCGCCTCTATCTATTTATACTGTCAGCAAGGTCTTACCTCTACAGCTCTCGCCCCCCTCACACTGGTTGCAGAGCCTGGTCTCACCACATCAGACTGGATATCTTTCCATCACACTAGCCATAGAGCCTGCCTGCTGCATCTCTTCCTTCGCACTGGCTGAAGGGCAAGGGCTACTCTTGGTCTCGGCCCTGGCACACTGGTGCATATTTACAATATTTTGGCATAGAGCACCACTGTAAATATGGGCCGGCACATTGCACCTCTGGAGCATCACAAAAGTGACGCTCCGGCAGCGTAAAAGTGCCTCTGGGGCATTGTAAATTTGCCACACTGACTGCACAGTCTGGTTTACTGGATCTCCCTCCTCACGCTTGTAGCAGAGCCTGGCCCTCTGGATCTCTGCTTGTCACAGTGACTGCAGGGCACGACCGCACTGGGTCTCTTGCCATCCCTCTGTCTGCAGAGCTTGGCCTTTCTGGTTCTCTCCGTATCACACTGGCTGCAGCACCTGGCCTCTCTAGAGCGCCCTCCATCACACTTATCCAAAATTCTGTTACCTGTGTAAGATCCATCAAGTAACATTTCTCTGTGTATCCACCACAAACTTGTGCACACATTAGTCTATTCAACGAATATGGCAAAGCTGTAACAGAATGTACACATTTTATATATTTTAATAATGACATATAGCATGTTCCTTAGAACGCAATTTGGTCAAGTGGGGTATCTAGGATTAACAATCAGGTAACCTGGTTTCCTGGTCAGTAACAGCCATGGAACATCTTACTTAAGAGTTACAGAAAACAACTTTACTGCTTAGAAACCCACCTCAAAACATTGCTTAAAGTGAAAAAGCGTTAATTGGTCCTATTAGGGTAAAAAGAATCTGGGGCATATTATCAAGAACGGCGTTAAAATTATCGCCGCATTAGCGGCAGGAAACTGCCGCTAAATCGGCGATAATGGGCTTGATAATATGCCGCAGAGAATTCCCATAAAAGCCCAGGTTCTGGTGTGAAGGACCACAAACCTGGGCTTCTATTGGAATTCTCAAGGGCATATTATCAAGCCCATTATCGCTGCTTTAGCGGCAGTTTCCTGCCGCTAATGCGGCGATAATTTTAACGCCGTTCTTGATAATATGCCCCTTACAGTTTTATCTCTGAAACCACAAGACAGAGGGGTGGCGTGTTAGCGAGCCATATGACCAAATATCTTAAGTGGGATGGATAGTACATGGGCTACTTCAGCTCTCTGACTCTAGAAGATACAGGAAGGCTGGGACATCTTTTGTAAGTATTTGTAATTCAGCTATTCTGGAAGAGAAGCTTCCTTTCCCACAGCATTGATGGTAACCCTAAACAAGTTTGTTTTGCTATTTCTAGGTAAAGATAACCTGTTAACCAGTCAAAGAGGAGACCTAATCATTGCTGTCTTTGGGTGAGCAGGAGTTTTATCACCGAGGTCGTGCTACTGGATGAGGAACTTCTTATCTGGGATGCACTGTAGTAGGTGGAATCACTTCCAGGGTAAGGGTCAGGATGCCTCGAGATGCAGAAAGGGGAGGCATGTTTGCTCTCTGAGTTTATTCATGAATCTTTCCGAAAATATAGGAATTACTATTGAAAGTCTCTTATTAAGCATCTCTGCTCCACCAAGGTTTGCAAGACATCCTATCTCAGAAAGGCCAACATACTAATGGTAAGAGTTTTAGATATAGGAGTCAAGATATGCTCCATGACTTATTGATGAGGATGGAACTTAAAATCTATACCGGTGAATCTGGAGAGGATTTAGAAAAAGGGGCACCATGTACCACTTCATGAGGGATGCAAGCATGCCAACAGTTCAGGTGATGTTCTTCAGAAAAAGAGGCGCCTGTACAAGGAAAGGGCATCACATCCCTCCAGTGATGAGATCAGAAAGGAAGCATCCTGTTTTTGAACTCATGTTGACGGACATCTTCACCTGGATATTGCTGACTGTTTTCATGAACATGATCTTTGGTTCCCTTTACCTGTATTCTGCTAACACTGATTTATATAAATCCATTTATCTGGGGTCTCTAGTCGATCGGAGACAAGACTATATCAGTCCATGTCTGACGTCAGGCGTGCATTGTTCCTGTATAGAATGCCTGTAAAACGTGTTTCTTTATTAGTGGACTAGTACTAGCCAGCAAGGAATGAGGCTAGTAGAATAAATGTTATGAATAACTCAGCAGTTGCCTCCCTGAACCTTAATCTATTTCAGTGAGAATGAATAGATTGTACAGTAGTTTTAAGATGTACTTTGTGTACAGTTTATACAATGGGTATCATATGTAGCTCCCAGCATCCAACAGAGAAAGTCTACGCGGCAGACTGATGGATAGACGCAGCCAATAAATAAATGAGTCAATCGTAACCAGAATGTCCAGTTAATTCCATGTGGTTTCCTATGTTCAAGTAGTGTTGTTTATTGAGAGAACTTCACTGGGTCAAAGATGACCACGTGCCACAGAGTTTGTCATTGCAAATATAGTGCCTGATCGAGGCGCATTAGAAGATGGCGTAGCAATCCTGGTGAAAGGACTGCCTGTATCACTAAAGGTCTTGTGAGCTCTACCAAAGAGAAACATGCATCATTTCAGGGGGAAAGTTAAAGAAAACTATAAGAAATAAAGACATTCTTTTATTACCTGACATGTCTGTGCTTTTGTACTGACAGCTTTTGCTGACTGGTTCTCAGAGCAAGGTAGTCCATTTTTGTTTATCTAAGGAATGATGGTCGAAAGGAATGTGGAATGTAAGGAGGGTAAGCAATGTGTGTATGCATGAATTATAAGAGTGTGAAGTGGGATCATGTGAAAGATCATATAGATAGAGAAATGAGGAAGGGGAGATTGGAGACAATAAAGGAAAGGGGTGAAGACATGAACAGGCTTAATTACCAAATTAGTAGCGTTAGAAATGGCAACAATTGTCAAACCTGACAGATGGGGCTTCAGAAACTCCACTGGCTTCCAGTCATGAAGAGATGCCAGTAGAAGCTACTCACCCACACATGCAAGGCCTACACAACAAAGGACCCTGGTACCTCAACCAATGTGTGACCTTTCACCAGCCAGCCTGGGATCTCAAATCCGGATCCCTCGCCCTAGCTGCCACCCGTCGCACCCACCGGACACACAGTGGAGGCTGCTCTGTCTCTCATCTGGCGACCAAGACCTGGAACGACCCCCCCCCCCCCCTGCACCTCAGAGACTCACCATTGCTCCAGCAATTCAGGAAGGTCCTCAAGACATGGATGTTCAAGCAATAGGAGAACAGGCAGCACTATCCCACAGCGCCTTGAGACCCTCACGGGTGAAGTAGCCACGCTCCACAAATTCCAATTGATTGATTGAAAGACAGGATGTCTCAGACAAGGTACAATATCCTATAAATGGGTCAAAGCATCCAACAAGATTCTTTTTATAGAGGTTCTGTGATTTTTCTACAATGTTTTCTCATAGCTTGAATTTAAATTATGCATCAGTGGAGGTTTAGAAAGATATACTGTCTGGAGCCAAATGAAATGCTGCTTATGTAACAAGCTCCTCGCTGAGATAAAAGCAGAAAACGCCATGTCCTGAGTTCCGCTATGTGTATATGATCTGATATTCTTGATGTACTTATGGTGTCCCTGGTGGACTCTGTGTGAAGCTGCTCTCATGCCATTGGAGAGCTGTCTGCCAATGTACATCCTGTCATACGCACTGAGCGACAATTGTCTGACAAATTACCAGTACCTGCCTATGGCGGTGTCTCCAGTTCTGTTACACAGCACACCTGCTGACAGCAGAAGACCATGGGCCATATGTACAATGAAGTGGCAGAGAGCGGCGTCAGCCTTCCTGGCTTAACGCCTCTCTCCGCCACTTCGGAAACGCAAGGCTGCACCATATTTACAACAATGCGGTGCAGTCTTGCGTTCCCCCCCTGCAATGGTGCTAAGCTTAGCAACTTAGCGCCAACGCAGGTACCCTTGCACCAGAGTGCAAAGGTGTCTGCGTGCAGGGGAGGATTGTTTATTTGTAGTAAGGTGTCCCTTACTTCACATAAACAATCCTAAAATTGCCATTCTGTTTCTTTCATGTGTGCTGCTTAATGCAGCACACATAAAAGTGACAAAATGGCATTTAAAAAAAATGTTTTTTTTATGCACAGGAAGGGACACCTTCCTGTACATAAACAAACCATGGCATTTTGCTTTTTCCATGTGTGCTGCACAAGGCAGCACACATAGAAAAAGCACAAACGAGGAGAAATAATAAATTTCTCCTCGTTTCGCCAACGTAAGACTAGATTTATCCTGGTCTTAATTTTGGCGCTGCCTCCTACGTATGCCACCTTGTGCATAGGGGGCAGCATCAAAATGAATGGGTGTTGCAGTGGATCGCCCACCGAAACACCCACTGCCCACCTCTTTCACACTAACCATAGCGTGAAAGAGGGCCTAATGTATAAGTCAGCGTTAAGCCATGGAAAGTGGCTTAACGCTGCCTTGTACATAAGGCACAGCCCCCATTCGCCACCACAACATCAGTCATCAGTGACGTTGTGGTGGTGATGGGGGCTTGCACATATGCCCCCATGGTCCTTATTCACCCTAAAGTCCATGTTCGAAAAGTCAGAAACCCGCTCCCATAGGGTTTCTCCTACTCAAAGAGTTCTTTAATTACTTAAACTTTACAAAATGTACTTATGGAGACAATTTAGGAGGTCGAAAATATGCATAAGTAATTGCACATTTAACTTTTATTTTTATCCACGAATTAACTATTTTCCTCAACCTACCATTTATAAAATATCATGTTCTCTTCTTCCTTTTAATAACCGGAAAAGCACTTGCTGCTGCCTTTCATACTCGTGAATATCTGTGCAGTGGCGGCTGGCATGTACTGAGGGCTGTGGGGTGGAGGGGGTACACAAAAAAATTAAATAAAAACACTTACCTTCCTACACAACATCCTCTTCACTCAGGTCTTCTCCACCAGGCAGGCAGGCTCCAAAGCAGGACCCAGGCATCTACCCTAACACATCCTTGGGGGACAACTCTCCTCTGCTCAGACGTGGGAGGTGCCCCTGTATCTGGGTGACCATTTGCTTTTTAGTGCACCTAATGTAAACTTAAAGTGACCAAATATCATTCAGGCCGCTTGTGCCATGGTCTAATGTTTGTCTCATTCCTGCCAGTGACATAGGCAGATCTGTATTTTTATTTTATTTATTTCAGCTTTGTCTAGAGTGCAGGAGAATGTGGGTGCTGTACAGATGGAACAAAAGATTACATGTAGCAATAATAATAAAAACAATACATTTTGTGAATAAGAAAAGTACAAAGGCTGCCAGAGTGAGAAAACAACTAGCGAGAACGAAAAGTAGCAGCTAAACGTACAGTCGCAAGGTATGGTGATACTTGTTCAGAACTGCACATTTGATGATGCTAGGCCAGATGTACAAAGCTTTTTTGAGGTTGCAAACAGACCCATTCACAGAATCGGGCTGTGTGCAACTGCAAAAAAAGAATCTTTTGATGTACCAAAGGAAAATTCAATGACTTGTTACTGAATTACAATTTGCGTTTGCGACCCAAACCGGTATTTGGAAGAGGCATGTTTAGGGCATCCGTTTCAAATGCAGAATCGCAGTGATATGTATGAATGTGGTCGCAAACCAGTAATACTTTACCACCAAGTCAAAATTGGTGGTAACCCATTCTCAAATGCGTATGGGTCTCCAGGTGACCTCTTCCCCTTTTGAGTCTGTTAAAGAAAATATTTTTTAAGACCAAGCAGTGGTCCCATGGACTATTACATACTCTTAAAAAATTCAACATAAACGTTTTTTTTTTTTGAAACACATACCATTTTCCTATAAGGAAAATGGGCTGCATTTAAAAAAAAATTGCTTTACTAAAAAGTAATCACAGACATGGTGGTCTGCTGTCCCAAGGAGACATCCATCCCTGTAATGGCTGCGATTCCTAGTAGGTCACAAATTGTGACCTACCTTAATAATATTCATGAGGTAGGTCAAGTTGCAACCCACTAGGAATCGTTATTTTAAAATTAAAACTCCTACTTTGTGATTTCCAAATTGCAATCCAGTAAGAATCTGAAAGGACACCGGTAAGTAGACAAAGATCCTTTATTCAAGTAGGTAGACAATACGAGTCAGCACCTACAACTCCAACCAACTCCCAGCATTCTGTTTCCCAGGTAACCCCTAGGTTCTACAAGTAGAACCTAACACATCTTCCCCCTTACATAACAATAACAACAAAAGTCAAAAAGATGGAAAAACAGAATGAACAAGGACACAATGTCATATATACAAAATAATGTACAAATATACATGTGGAACAAGAATCATAAAAATCTAAGACACAAAATAACGCAGCCTGGAAGATGGAAATCTAGCTCTGGTGGACACACGCGTCTCACCACCACCAAGCACAACATCATCACTTCTTCCTCTTCCTGCACAATTATCAACAAAACATTGGGAACGTCATTTGCAAAGGAAACCTTATCTTTGTTCACCACTTTCCATTTTGTAATTTTACTACATTCTTTTTCACATCCGCAACTTTTTGTGGAGAGGAGAACTTGGAATCCTTCATGGCAATGATCCTGGGTACCTTAATTCTAACAAAATCACCAATGGCAACTTTGGATTCCCTTCCCCACACAGTCACATACTTATCCTGGGCATGAGCTCTTTTCCTGACCACATCCTTCACTTTCTGCCTGTAAATGGTGGAACACCCAATCCATTCTCTAGTTAATTTAGATGCCGGTAACCTGCCTCTTAGAAGGGCAAACGGATATAGATCAGTGTCAGAATTAGGATTGGTGCGAAAAGCTCACAACAATTTGCGTAACTCCCCTTTACTGTTTAAACCACTAGACCTTGCTAACTGAATGTTATCCTTGATGACTCTGTTAAACCGTTCTACCAGTCCATTGCACCTAGGATAATACAAGGAAGTCCTGGTGTGTTTAACGCCCAAAAAGGTTAAAAAATCAGCAAATTGAGAGGATGTAAACTGACAGCCATTATCTGACAAGATTTCATCCGGAATGCCTTCCATAAGAAAAATGGACTCCAAAAATTCAATGACATTGACGGTATTGGGAGACTTGACAAACTTAACTTCTGGTAAACGACTGTAGAAATCCACAACAACAATACCATACTCCAGTAAACTTCCAGAGATAACCATGGGACCAATAATATCAATTGTAATTTCCCCCATAGCTTGTTGGGAACCTCAATGGTTTCAACAGGACTGGGAACAGTGACTTGACACTTATCACTTCCAGCACAATTGATACAATCTCTAACAAAGTGTTCAACACTCCTATCCAATCCAGGCCACCAAAAATGTTCCCTGATCCTCCTCTTCATGGCCCACATACCAATATGCCCCCCGTGAGCCAAAATAAGAACTCTAATTCTCATGCTCTCCGGAACAACCAGCAAGCTGGAACGGTATAGAAGGCCATTAATAATAGAAAGTTCCCCAAAAACATGTTTGGAAGCATCACTCTTTACACCATCAGACTTCCATTCAGACCAACCTTGAAGAATACCATGTTTTACCTCAGTCATCTGAACATCAGTGTCACTAGCCGTAAGCCATTCACTCTCAAGTATAGCACCGTTATACCTCTGTTCAACAGCACACAGCAAATCAACATCCATACTCTATGATATTTCCACCTCATCAACTACATTGCAGCTAGGCAAATGAGACATACAATCTGCTAAGACATTTTTGGCACCTGGAACATATTCAACAGTATAAGCATATTCCTGAAATCTATATTGCCATTTGGCAATCCTAGGTGTGGCTCGTTCCATACCTTTGGTAGGGAATAACTGCACCCTAGGCTTGTGATCAACTCGAACAGTAAAGTGGGAGCCCCACAAGTACATTTTAAAATGAACAATGCCCCCCCAGTACGCTAAAGCTTCTCCCTCGATTACAGAATAAGATGATTCGGCACCCTTCAAGCTTCTTGAGGCAAAAGCTACAACTTCATCCTTGCCTTCTCTGCATTGCATAAGAACGGCACCTAAACCCTTATGGCTAGCATCAGTCATAATGATAGTTTCATTCCCGGTGTCGAAGGGCTTCAGAGGTATAGCATGAACAAGTTCTTTTGTGATAAGAAAAAATTATTGATCACACAGATTACACCAGACAAAAGCTATGTTTTTCTTAAGAAGATTCCTCATGTGGAAAGATATTTCTGTACACTTAGGAATTAACCTTGAATAAAATGCAACTAGACCTGGGAAAGACCTTAGTTGATCCTTGTTTTTGGGAGTATCAAAATCATCAATGGCTTTAACAAGATTAAGCTTAGGTTCAGCACCTTTAGCAGATAATTTGTAACCTAAATACTCAATGTTGGAAACACTGAATTTACATTTTTCTGTACTGAGAGTTACACAACTCTAGTTTTCAAACTGGACAAAACAAGATGCATTCTAATGTCATGCTGATCTTGATCATTGCTGAACACTAAAACATCATCCTGAAATGCAACAACCCCCTTGACATCCTTAAACATGCCTTCAACCACCCATTGAAATACGGCGGATGCTGAAGCCAACCCAAAAGGCATGCGCTTGAATTGAAAAAAGCCCTCAAGGGTAATAATGGATGTCAGGTGTCTGCAATCAGGATGAAGGTTGATTTGATGGTATGCTGAGGGTATATCTAGTAAGCTGAAAATGTTACCACCTTGCAAGGTGGACAGCATTTCAGTGATGTTTGGCAAGGGGTGGCCTTCAATCCAAATTTGCTTGTTAAGATCGCGTAAATCCACACACATGCGGACAGAACCATTAGCCTTGCATGCCAAAACAATGGGGACAACCCAATTGGAACATTCTACAGGTTTGATAACACCCAGGTCACAAAGTTTCTGTAATTCAGCTTTCAACTCAGCTCGCAAGGCTAATGGAACTCTTCTTACCTTGTTAGCCACTGGACGAGATTCCTCCATCAGCTTGATCTTATGGGTGTAACCCTTCAGAGTACATAACTCTTTTTTGGAAAACTTCAGGAAACTGCATCTCCCCCCTTGTTAGTATGTTTTACAGGCATAACAAGTAAAAAGCTGTCCCTTAACACAACCTGAGCTAATTTATTGGGGTCAAGCAAAATGCCTAAATTTTTCTGATCGTGCCAACCCAATAAACAGGAATCATCATTGGCTATGTACACAACCCCTTCAGAGGTGTTAGATTGAAAACTCAAAGTGGCGGAGAATTCACCCACTACATCAATGGTTTTGCAACTGTAACCTACAGGACATAGTTTGGAATCAGTCAACTGAGTACCATTAAACTGGTTGTGCAAAACTTTCTCACTCAATAAGGTATAAGGTGAACCAGTGTCCGCCTTAACCTTTACGTCAATACCATTAACATTAACTGTGCAAAATGGTCTAGCAAAATCATTCAAACCAATGCGACAGGTGGTATCATCTGCAGCAAGGTATTTCATCATCTTCACTAGAAAATTGATCCTCCTCAACACCATTAATGGGACTTACTCCAAGAACCTTTTCCTTATGTTGAACCATATTGGAAGATCTACAAACTCTAGAAAAGTGAGCCTTACGCAGACACTTAGCACATGTGCGGTCCTTAGCAGGACAAAAAATGACATTCCCTAAATGAGAAGGACTCATACAATGATAACATTCTAATTGTCTGAAAGGAGACCTTTTGATTTGCTTGTCCAAAGTTTTAGCAGTCTCAGAAGAACTTTCAGGAGCATCCTTATTTTTGGATTTGGTATATTTGGATTTAACTGCTAACACATCAGAAGAGTGAAATTTACCATCTGACACAATCAATTGACTCATTAAGGATGTAGTGCTCTCAATCCTAGAAGCAATTTCGACATCCTTCTCAAATGTAAGGTTAGGTTTAGATAACAGAGCTTTTTGAACCTTCTTGTTATTAGTTTTCTCGACTAACTGATCACAAATCATTTCATCCTCAAAGTCCCTATACTCTCACGAAACAGCTAGAATTCTTAAGGCTCCCACATAGCTGGAAGCTGATTCCCCAGAAATTTGAACTCTTCTATACAATTTGGGGCAAATTTACAAGCCCCTTACGCCACTTTTGTGACGCAGCGGCGGCGCAAAACCAGCGCCATGCTGCGGGCTATACAACGTGACGCATCTAGGGAGATGCAAGCCTTGCGCCACATGTGGGCGTTCCTGCACAGGGGGGGTGTTCCGGCGCAGGAACGCCTCCGAAAAGTGGCTGAGTGAAATCTACAAGATTTCACTCAGTCACTTTTACGGCCATGCTGCGTCAAAACCCTGTGCCTGCTTGAAGCAGGCGTAAGGATTGACGCAGCATGTTAGGGATAGGGGCAGTCTAGGGGCAGTCTTGCTAGAGCTGCGTCGCGCTTGCAACGCAACTCCAACAATGCGCCGCCTTTCTGCAGCGAGGTGCGACAAGCATCTGCCCATCCGTGCGCCACGGTGCGCCGCATTGTAAATGCGGCGCATCAGTGGTGGCGCACGGGTGGGCAGTTGCGTCGCAACTCTTCTGGCGCATCCCTGCTGATTAGCAGAGATGCGCCAGAAATAGTAAATCTGCCCCTTTGTGTCTTTCCATGATGACATTTTTCCTTGCCTTGAATCTCAAATCCAGTGCTCTTCTCTAGGATCAGAAGGAATGTGCTTGAGAATTTTACGTCCATCAGCACCTAAACAATGACGAAGGATAGCAAACTTTTTTATGAGTAAAAGAGTCACCATCTAGTGCATCCAAGTATGCCTCAAAATCTTCTTTCCACTGCTTCTAATCAGACTCAGGATTAGTAGGACTTGGAGAAAAGGCAGGTGGAGGAACTAGGGAATTTTGCATTATGTAGGAGACGGCTCTATACACACTATTCAATAAATATGTGCAGTAAGAAACAGTGAGCACAATAAGAACTGGAATTTATAATGTAAAGTTACATGCAAAATGATGTAATGAGCTGTGTGCATCAGCGTAGACATTTTCCAATGCACGTAGAAGTAAAGGCACTGAGTATGTGATGAAATAACAGTACACAATTTACATAAGTACAGGAACAGATGTGTGCATCAGCGTAGACACTCCAATGACAATATGCAGAACATGCGCTAACAAATGAAATCGACTGTGCATATCAGTGATGTCTAGGTTCAACAAGTAGAACCTCACACAATCGCAATTTGGAAGTCGCAATATCTAATGTTTATACACCTGGCCCACAGTCTGAAAAGGTTGGTTTTTAATTGTCTCTGGCAGGACATCATGCTGAGGTTCAACCTAAGTTTGCTTAGAAGAAAGATCTAGAGAATGCTAGGTTTTCAGAGTCAAGGACTTTCCAGGAAAAGTATATTCAGTGCCTAATTTGAGCCAGTGGTTTCCGGTGCTCAGCACTAAATTGTCCACACTGGCACCTGTAGCAGTATGCCACATAGAGGTGCTGATTGTCTAATTTAGAGATGAGCACAGTAGTTCATTAATTCAGCATACATTGAAAATGACTAACACCAGCCACCCAAGCTTTTCTTATAGCTTTTGGCGCCAGGAATAGTCCGAATGGTCACACTTGTAGGAGTTTAAGGGATAGTAGTTGTGTTGGTACTATCATTGGCAGCACTGGCAGGGGTAATGGGTGGTGCAAGCTGCAGTGGCATCCTGATGAGGGCCAGGGCACTTATTTTTATACAAATTAAGCACTGAGTACATTTTTGCTATGCAGAGCTCCTTTGCCACCGGATATTTTGATGAAGTCCAAAAGGTAAAATGGTTAATTAGGATTTAGGGGTGTGTAGGTGGCAAAACCCAACTTGGAAGCCAATGTACAGAGGAGAGTTTGGGGGGTAATGCGATTGTACGTTCACGAAGATGGCAGGTGTCTGACCGTAGAGAAGAAGATGGCAAATGCTTACTTTAGAAGGTCATCAACATTGTAGAACACCACTACAAACTACCTACCTAACCTACAACCCCCCTTTCAATGCTGGTAATGTAAATAACTCACTCTCCTGCCTCTATACTTGACTGACCCCATATATTAGTTATACAACAAAGCAATGTGTTGAAGGCTACCTGCTGATCTGTTACTTTCTGGTAATGCTGAGTTTAGTTGGCCCCTCACCTGCTGCTTTGGGTGATGGT
This sequence comes from Triturus cristatus, assembly GCF_964204655.1. Taxonomy (NCBI): domain Eukaryota; kingdom Metazoa; phylum Chordata; class Amphibia; order Caudata; family Salamandridae; genus Triturus; species Triturus cristatus. Next base: position 818,897,274 of record NC_140586.1, on the reverse strand, counting down.
CCTTCTCTGAGCACAAACTGAACATGACCAAACTCTTCCCAACGAGAGAAACAAGATTCAAAATGAGTGTTTTATACCAAGGCTCACTCAGATCATCTTCAGTAGGATTTACCAACAATTATTTTCTGAGCTGAGTCTTGCGTCGTTATTCACAGCGATATCCAGGGACGCTGAGCTGCGCGGTCCAATTCTTAGGAGTTAGGCATTCTCCCCACCGTGTTGGCAGCTGTGGTCACTGCTGTGGTCCCTGCTGTTGCGGGAGGTGTGGTTGCACTGCTGTGACAGCTGTGGTTGCTGCTATGGTCTCTGCTGAGGTTGTAACTGTGTTTCCTGTGGTCCATGTGATTGTGGAGGCTGTTGTTGCTGCTGCGCTCTCTGGTTGCTGCCAAGGTTATAGTCGTTGTTGCTGTGGGATATGCTGTTATAGAAGCAATTGTTGCTGTTGTGCTGCAGCTGTTACTGCTGCCACCCTGCTCTGGTGAAAGCAGGGACAATAGCAGTAGCAACAGCTGCCACCCAGGCAAGGAAAACAGCAATGTGAACAACTGTTACTACAGCAGGGGCAACAGCAAGAGCAACAACTGCCACCACAGCAAGAATCACTGCTGCCATCAAAACAGGGACAACAACTGTGAGGACAGCAGCCAGCAAGACAGGGACAGTAGCAATAACCACAGTTGTATCCACTGATCAAAATGAAAAACAGTTCGTTTTTTGCTCACTGTAGAGCATATTTACAAGGGCTTTATCTCCGCATAATCGCACGTTAGCACCCTTTTTGCCAATGCCTCTCTTTGCATCTCCAATGAGATGCAAAGTGGGCGTTACTGGGCGTACCCCGGATGGACTACCTTGCAAATATCGCTGATGTTTACATCGCGATATTTACAAGGCAGCCCACATGATTTTAGCAGACGTTAGATTTTGGCGAAAACTGTAGTTTTCACCAAAATCGAACATCTGCTAAAATCCTGATTTAGCCATCCCTAACATAGGGGGTGGATTATGCCGATATGACCCTGTGGGTCTTATCAGCAAGGTTATCGCCAATTTGCAGGGAACATCGCTGGAAAACCAGCGATGTTCCCTGCAAAAGGACGATAACCTCGCTATCTCTGGAATTTTTATACCCCTGGAGAAACGTGTTGTTAATAACGCGCTACCAGGGCGATAAATTCGAGAAATAGCCTGCGATAATATTATTATCGCTACGCACGGTCAGCGATAATTATCGCTGGCCGTTGATAATATGCCCCTCTGTGAGTACAGGCAGGGACCAACCACATGTAGATCAGCCTTAGTCCTGCTCCATTAGGGCTGTCCAGCCAGGCTTAACCTTTAAATGGGAGCACAACCAACATCTGACCAGTTTCAGCCATCTTGAGACTCGTCATTGAAGTACAGCCCATGTCCTGTCCTGCTTGCAGCAGGTTATACAGTGACATTGCACAAATAGCACATGTACATTTGAGCATGCATTTCTTTGCATACGTTAGCACATTGAAGCTAGAACTACGGGCTTTGTCAATGCTTGTTTGATTAGCCTCCAACAGTGTATGCAGTATGTAGCCCATTAGGAGTCATATTTAACTCTCATCCATACTGCAAGAATCACAACAGCACTGCAGTAATAGAGGCCAGCTCCCGACTAAGCCAGTAAGGCCCACATTAAAGTATGTGTGGCCTGCACATTGGAGTGATCTTTAAAATACTAGTAACCAGTGATACTGCTAAAGCCTGATTTAGAAAAGGGTGGTAACATCCAAGGCACAAGTCAAGGGTAGACGCGGGTAGACTGCGTCTATCCACTCTTTACCCAGGGTGGACGCCGTCCACCCTGCCGGGAAGCTGGGCCCCACAGAAATATGCTGAACTGGTCCCGGTGTAATTGTCAAACACTGGGACACATTCAAGCTTGCATGTTGTCTGTGTTCCTGATTTTGTTCCGAACTGCAACGTGCAAGCGAGGGGGCTTTGTTATTTTAAATTCCAGCTGGGCCCAAAACAAAAGCAGACGTTAAGTGGCCATCAGGCCTCCTTTTGTTAGAGTACCCAGGCTGGGAGCTCTCTGGAGCCTCAGACCTAGCTGTAAATGCAATGGAGGAGAAACAAAGGCACACTGCTTCTTATTTCTTCACGGGTACTGAACAGAGGCATGCTTTGGACTTTTTTCAGTCCCTGCATATAAGAGATATGCATGCATTGTGAGAATGTCAGATGTGTTGGTCTGTCTCAGTATTTACGCACATGACAATTTAAATGCCACTTTTTTTGTTTTAATTCTTTTATAGCGCTACTCCTCCCAATCCAGGGTGGCGGAGCGCTTCACATCGCACGTATTCATTATACATCGACAATAAATCATATGTGTGTATATCAATTTACCATATGTTACATAAGATAGTGAGAGTTACAAGGTGTATGAGTCACATGTCCTTCATAGCTCACTGTGCTATATTATAGCCTTAGCAGGCTATACTGGCTATTAGAGGCCTACTCCAGCGTTCGGCGAGGGCCGTTAACAAGGGAGCGGAACTTTAATAGCTGGTATAGCCCAGCTACGAAGGGTTATAAGGCTATTAGAACATTCTGCCACTAGAGGGCACAATGTTCTAACAAATAAAACAAAGGCTTCAGGGAGCGCGAGGGGATTGAAATCCCCTCAGGCTCCCTGAAGCCTTCGTTCACAGCCACAGCCGTGAACAAAGAAGCATTGGAATGTTGGAGCTCCGGGCTTATACCAGCCATTATAAGCCCGGAGCTACTCCATTCTTTTCAATGGAGCTTCCAACATTCCAATGTTCTAATATAAGGTATAAATGTATGAACCACAAGTAACAAAATGACCTCTGTGTTAAAAGCACTAATTTACTAACATTTTGCGCCAGGGTAGCATCACAACATTGACACTAACCAGCACAAAATGTTTTTATCCTGATTTACTTTCCAGTGCAAGGGAAGAGTACTTACTCTTCCAGTACAAAACCTATGTTAGACTCTGGCATGCACACTAGCACTCTGGCGCTAAGGTGTGTGCCTGGGGCAAGGCAGCTGAAATCAGCGCCTGCGCTACAGAGAGGGAAGGAGAGAGCCATTTGATCATATGTTGTTATGGCGCTCTCCTTCTCCATCGTCAAGCAGCGCAGCATTTTTCGCTGATGAGCGGCATTCCATGACTTTGTGGGAAATCTGGGCCAAAGATCTATGCAGCAGGTGCCTTAACCTCAAAAGATATTTTAAAATGCAGACTTTGCAACCAATTAAGCAGAACAGAATTACTGCTATGCAGTGCTTGAAATGGAAAAAAATAAGTGCAGGTACTCATCAATAGGAGCCGTGGGCGGAGTTTAGGGCGGGCACAAGGGCGGTGCTAAGGCAGAACAAGGGGCGGGGTTAGCTTTTTGACCGTGCCAAGGTTGTATGCAAGAAATCTGCATGCATTGTTAGAATGTGGGATGTATCTGTCCATTAGTTATCTCACAAATAACTATATATATGGCACTTACTAATAAGTGTTTATTACTATCCAAAGAAACCTTTTTTTTTTTTTAGCAACTTTAAAATAAGAAAAGATTGAGAAAAAAACAGCAAGTTCTAAATATATGCCTTCTTGTTTGCAGTCAGGTCCTTGCTGCAGGTTCATAACTCACTAAGCTATAATACAGGGATGTTAACTTTTGACCTGCAGGTAACACAAGGTTCTATGCAACAAAAACAGTTATCAATTAAGCTATCTTCATGAACAACTAATCTGTGATTTACATGTTACATGCTGAGCTTTCCAGAAGACACATTGATCCTCTACGCAATATTATGGCGAGTTAAACCTTTCATTAGAATGTACACAGATCTTTCAAGCAAGTGCATTACCTCCAGAGTTATCCACTTTATTGTTACTTATGATGGCCCAAGCTCACCTACTTATGGGAAGTGCCTCAGATTTCTGGTTGTCATGATTGGTGAAGGCCCAACTGCAAAGAGCGAGGAAGTCATCAGGCACTCTTTTCATTCACACCACTAGTCGGTGTTTCTGGCAAACCTGGAAACCAGAGTTGCTTTTGAAGAGACATAGTTTGTATAACTTTAGTGAGCAGCATATACTCTCTCTGCCACTGGATGAAAAAAGTTGACACACAGACAATAGCGATATTGCTGTTGGTGGCTCAGCCTTTCAACATTCCGTTTTATGTGGTTGAAAGGAGTGGTGGAAGGAGTAAACACGCTGCATATGTAATATCAGAAAGAATAAAGTATCTACTGGGCTGATCTGGCTGCACTATGTAATACAAACTACACACCATTATCCCATGTGTGTAAATTCAGCTAATAATCGATATTATATGTTTATATACTTACTATAATAAATGTAAAATGCATTCTTGCATTTGCAATTGTCAATGAAATAAATATTTTAAAAAAAGGAACAGGCTTTCAAGTCACATTATAAATGGCAAGATGGTCTTTCTGACTCAAAATATGACCAATGACATGAAGTGCTGGTTAGGAGATGGAGCTTATTACACATGAAATATGCTTTCTGTGCTTGCACCACGTGACTTGTACAGACGACCACCTGGGAGCGCTACATAAATGAAAAATATATGTTTTCCTGCTTTTGGTATTCGATCACAGTGTGCAATAAATTTCCACCATGAGTGTGAATAACACGCACATACCAAGCCATGCAACACATCTACTGGCGTTTGATAAAAAGACAGCCGTGTACATCCATGTGGCAATGTAGGCCCAGGTGGTTTTACACTGGCAGGGAAAGTCTCTGTTCAAAGAGCCTTTCACATTTTTCCCTGGACTTAACGTCTGTCCAAGGTAGATAAAATAGGGATCAGCGAGTTTGGTAACAAGATCCCTTCTTATTTACACATGCAAGAAGGCAATTCAGATGTGTGGCGATGGTGAAAGCATTAGCAAACGTTCTTTTGTTCTGTCCATGAAATATTCTATCCTAAACAGTGCCTCCCATTGCCACCCATTAGATTTTACAGCCCCTCTCAGCCCCACTGTGAAAAATCAATGGATATGCTAATCATTCTGCAGACACACCCCTGCACTGATGAATTACAAAGCAGCTCATGATGTGTCCTGGTGACGAGCTCCTGTGATTATTTCCATGCAGTACTTGTTAAAGGTGCTGCCGTGGTATCAGTTGAGGGATGAAGGTAGCGCTGCCTCGGTTAAGGTCAGGTCCCCATGAGTATCGGTACTCTCTTCTTTCAAGAAAAAGTGGCGGTACTCAAGGCGAGAAAATTTAAAATTGCCGGTACTCAGTACCGGTGAATCCTAGCCCATTTAAAGCACTGCTTTAGCTAGATTAATTGTTATTCTTCATTGTTTCTGGCAACCCCTTAACCATTCTTGCCTTGGACATCCATCCTAAATTGTCTTTACTAAGAGGCGTCCTACTTCTCATCAAGGTTAATGGGGTCCGTTCTGTACTTTCATACAGTGTGATCCAATAGGCCCTAATCCTTTGTACGTCTCGTCTGCACGTGCTCGCACTCTCGCTGGCAAGACCCTTTTGCTTTATAATGGGCTTGTAACCCACCCATTGCTTCCCATTAGTTTGTAGCCTTGTCACTCTTCTTTGCTGCCTTCTAAATGGGGAACATTTGCCAGGCGGCACTTCCTTTTCTTTCAGTAGCAGATCGAGCAAACGCAGATGAACTTTAAATAGTGTTCATCCTCTGCTCGCGCTATGATGCGGGTGCTATTTCTTTTTTTTTTTTTTAAAGAAATGACGCTGTGTACGCTGGTCACGTCACATCGCTTTTTTAACCTTCCCCCGCCCTCCTCCATCTTGTTTCGTCTCCCCTCCACCTCTCCCCATCCTGTTTCTTCAACCCCCTCCCACTGCCATTCCTTCCATGTTTCTTCTGGCTGCTTCATAAAACTTCTTCTTAACTGTCCCATTACAAGACTTATTGGCTTTGCCTATGCTTGTTTTACTTCTTTCTCCCAATTTAGTTTATTTGTTTTTTTTCCAACTCAATAACACCTTTATCATTGCTGGTAAACCGTTGCACACTCCAATTTCCTTCAGGGTGGTAGGCAGCTGCTCATGTACTGTTAGAACGTTTCAGCTTTACATTGCCTCCACTGTCAATATTATAACTTTCTGTAAACCTTCCTTTCTGAATACAGCATCCACAAAGTTCACTTCAGCAAATATTTCCCATTTGCTTTGATTTTGTAATTTGTACATAAAAGTAGTACTTTTTAAACGGAACCACTTGCGCTTGCAAACGGTTTGAAATAAAGTTCATAATGTGAAGCTTTCCAAAGAAATGAGGACAGTTTATGTTTCAAACCTCAAGGTCTGAATACTAATGAGGCCATTGCATAACAGATGTTTCGATAATCTAATCAAAACGCATTAATTTTATCGACCGCCTAAGGATGACATTCTGCTTCAGCCTGCCTGCCTGCCTTAAATCTACTGCCCACTGAGCCATCTGTCCAGTACACGAGTCTCTATTGGAACATTTGCAAACCTGAGTTAGGGCCAGAGCTGACGTCTGTACTGGGGAGCCAGGTGCCAATCTCCACCTTTTTCATTGGATTTACAGTCTGTCCAAGGTCGTTAAAATAGGAATCAGAGAGTTTGGTAACAGGATCCCTTCTTATTTACACATGCAAGAAGGCAATTTAAATGCGTGGCGATCGTGAAAGCATTAGCAAACAGTTCTTTTGTTCTCTCCTGAACAGTGCCTCCCACCACCACTCATTAGATTTTACAGCCCCCCTGTGAAAGATCAATGGAATGACTCTGCAGACACACCCCTGCTCTGATGACTTACAAAGCAGCTCAAGCTGTGTCCTGGTGACGAGCTCCTGTGATTGATTCCGAGCAGTGCTTGATAAATGTGCTGCCGTAGTATCAGTTGAGGGATGAAGGGAACGCTGCCTGGGTTAAGGTCAGGTCCGCATGAGTACCGGTACTCTCTTTGTTCGAGAAAAAGTGCCGGTACTCAAGGGGAGAAAATATAAAAGTGCCGGTACTCAGTACCGGTGAGTACCGGCACGTACCTGCCCAACCACGTGAGTGCCCAACCACGCTAAGCTTCCCCACTTCTGTTCTCTGGGTTAACTGTGTTTCTTGTCCTAGCGCCGGGACACCTCCTCGTGAGGTAGCTGTTCGCGCTTTATAAAATGCCGTATTATTATTATTATTATTACCGGCCCATTTAAAGCACTGCTGCTATGTTTCTCCTTGCTGCCAATTTATTTGTGACACAGGTTTAAAAAATAAGGGGCTCATTTATGAGCCCCTGCATAACTTTTTCTGACGCACCAGTGGCGTAAAACGTGCGCCATGTCGCGCCATATTCACGAAGTGACGCATCTGCGTCACTTCGTAAACCCCTCCACCACATTATACCTGCGCCAGGTATAATGTATGCAGGGTGGGCGTACCCCCGCAAGAACGGGTCATAGGAGTGGCACAGCGAAATCTATGAGATTTCGCTGCGCCACTTCTAGGACGCCAAGGCGTCAAAACCTTACTCCTGCCTCATGGCAGGCGTAAGGGTGACGCAGGCCCTTTCACATGGGGCTTGTCCCATGTGAAAGGAACATTGCTGGAGTTGCGTCGGGCTACCGACACAACTCCAGCAATGCGCCACTTTTTGCGCCGACAGATACGTCAGTTATACTGACGCATCTGTCCTTTCTTGCGACATGATGCGTCATATTATAAATATGACGCATCATTGGTGTCGCAAGGAGGGCGCACTGAGAAGTGACGCATCGCTGCTTTCACGCAGCGATGCGTCACTTCTCATAAATGAGGCCCTTAATGTTTAAGCTGAGGCCCAGATTTTGCGTCGGGGTTGCCACCTTTTCGACACAACATGACACAAAATCTCATTTGTTAAATATTGTAATGTGCTCCAATGTACTCATGCTAGACCTGCTAAACATATGTGTTAGGTATTAAGATCTGATAACACTTTTTGTGATGTCACTTCCTGTGGTCATGGGCTGTGATGCCACTACCTGTGATGCCACTTGCGATGTCATGCTTCGTGATGTCACACGCAGTGATGCCACAAGCATACCACCTAGCTAGGTAAGCCCCCCCACACACGTCTTTTTTTAGGACTTGTGAGAGTTGCATGACAATAGCACGCGCAGTCCCTCCGGTGCATCGGGCCCCGAGCTCCAGGGGGGGCCCTCCAGCACAGTGCATGGGTGGTGGGCCCTTGGCAAGAGAGCCCCTGGCTGTGTCCCGTTTGTGCCCCCTCCAAGTAGTTTGCATTGGAGCCCCCTCAAGTATGTTACGCCACCTGGTAACATCCGTTATTCCTAGCTCTTAGGAAAGGTAGAAATGCGGCATGAAGCGCTATATATAACAAGTTAATATTATTATTAGAATAATTCTATCTTCTACTGCCCGATGCTCTGGCGGAAAAATCACCACAACATGGCAATGACGATCGCTTCGAATATAATGCCACGGTTTATCAGAGGATAATGTAATACCATCAGTCCTATGAAAACGCTCCAGTTACAATATGGGATAATGTCGCCACCATGTGGACAGGTTGAAGAATTCAAAACTGCATGAAGTGAATTTAAACAAAGATGGGAAGGAAGGACACTTGTCTATAGAACAGTTCAGGTTTTGAAATGTGACAGGGGGAATTTCTAGTTGACTGTGATCTTCTGACACCGAAACACGGGATACATTCACCCAGAAGATGTCTTTCATCCTCCACAGATAGAATAGAAGCTTTAAAATATGAAGCCAGATTTATTCAAGCGGTTGCTCATGTGATGTAAGGAAGCTCATAGCAGACCAGTGGGTTCGGCGCCTGCTCAGGGGCGGAGATTCAGGGGGAGTGTTTGGGGTGTGACACCCCTCTCCCCAATAAACGTGTTTACTAATAAATAGTTGGGTACAGGCACTTTCAGTCGAGTATTGAGAGATGTCAGTCGGATTTCAGCAGGGATTTTTACATACACAGACAAAAATGCACACCCACTGTTTTGAAGGTTCTCAAAAATATAACACATTACATGGAGCTGCCTGCTAACAATGTTCTTTAATACTTGGATATTTTCATTGGCAGCACTCTGCGAGTACTCCTGCGGGAACTACAAGACCTGTGAGGGCCAGATGGCTTTGTTTTCTACAGACAGAACAAATGTGCATAGACACCCACAGGCACAAAAAATGTATTTTCATGTTATCCCTAGCTGTTAAATTCTCACATGTTTTATATGACGCGGCCAGTCAGGTTTGGCATTTTACTCAACAGCATGTTGCATTCTGGAAGGTGTATTTTTATATTAAAGTCAGTTGTATGACTTTGAAACTCTAAGGATGCAAAGTGTTAAAAGTTTTGCCAGTTTTGCTGATGGTGCCACACATGACAAAGGTCCAATTAGCTGATGTCAATATCGCAATTAACTGCTTATGTAAAGTTCTAATCTCACCACCTTTTGATGAACAATAGATACACTGTGGCAATCTACGTTAATTGGAATTCCATTACTGTTATCTTGCACATTTGCATAAATTCCATTACTAAAGCCCTCCGAGGCACTCAAAAGGTGGCATCTTGGCACTGCATGAAGCACTCTGAAAAGAAAACCTTGAGGCTAGGCGAAATGACACAAGGATGGCTTTTCAACGCCGATGCACACTCAGCTCTCGGGTTCCCCTGTCAGGTGTGGGTAGCTGTTGTTTTACTATGGATTTGAGCACTCCAAGCTCTTCATTTATGGCGAGCGAGCAAACGTCAAGTGCCTGAATGCAAAATGAAACCCATGACTGAATGAGGTACTCCTGCCAGACACATGGCAACTGAAACAGGGACATACAAAGCCCGGACATTTTGTGGTGTGTTCTCCCTAAGACACGCACTGAAGGTGCTTTAATGGGTCACCACTTGCGCTGCAGGAGGTGGGCTGCTGTTAGCTGATGCCTTGGGGTGAGTCGGCTGCTTATGGTGAGTGGGAAGCAGTGTACTCCTGCATTTAGAACCCTCGGAGGTGGCCCTCCAGATCTGTCCACTCTTTAAATGCATTGAGACTTTCCATGTTCGATTATTATTTTACTCCGTTCTTGGCATGCACAGTCGGGAGAGCCCCTCTGGTCCCCAAAACTCTCTCACACTCATAGAAGCAGTAACAGCATCTGGGGTTGTGCTCTCCTGTGTTGCACAGCACTGTTTGCACCTGCCAGTACCTTATCTTTAACTCATCTTGAATTCATAAACTCCTATTACATGTATTTCTTCTCATTTGATATCCGAAAAGTCTTCTTTATTTTCCAGTATGTTTTTGAGTTGATTCCAAATGCACGAGGGATCAGGCAGGCGACGGGGCAAGGAAGTCTGGGAGCAGCAGCCCCAAACCCAAACCACCCCCTTCAGCTCCCTTTCTGCACATTTTAGTCTGGAGTGGAGGCTGTCAGGGGGGTTGACGCTGGGGGTGGGGGGGATAAGCAGAAGCCTCTTTGAATTGAGGGTGAGCAAAAGTCTCTAGTAACTAAGATTGAGTCTGGAGCCCGGGAGACCTGAGTGTAAGTTGGAGGTTTAAGGACCTACATTGCGAAGGGCGTTTGCGTGGAGCCTTAGTGTGAAAAGGCGCCTGTGGGGCTCAGGTGTGAGCAGGAGCTTGGGAGATTTAGCAGTGAGTGGGCACCTCAGGGCACCACGTTGTATCTACACTACTGCGGAATTTGTAGCATTCAGCGCCTTATCCTATGGTCATGCAGATAAGTGCACTGTTGTTGACCCAGGAGAAGGATTCAATTGCCCTGGGTGCGGCTTCTCCCTTGAACCCGCCATACATTGAAGCCCTATACTTAACAAGGCCCACGGCTCTGGACCACAGGTAGGACCCGATGACCCTACTTCACTCACACTACGAGCCACCTGTCCAGCAGGCCTTATACATGGTTGCTCCTTACCCAGCCATGCACTAGATAACTTGTTAATGGAAAACCACCGGGGTTTGTTGTTTCTTACTGAAACTTGGCTAAAGGACAGTTCGGCCATCGATATGACCCTGGCGACCTCCCCAGACTGCGTTATCAAACACCGGGATAGAGATGGCAGGAATGGGGGCGGTGGCTATTATACATTGTTCCGCCTACTTTTGTACTGCATTGAAACTAGTCAAAATTAAAAGCTTTGAAGGAATTTCCCTTACCATTATTTTTGTCCCTGCCTTCTCATTATCAGGTGCACTTATCCATCACCCCCCTGATACTTCCGCTGCCTCCCTACAGCTTCTGATTGACACCTTAGGTCAGCTAACGCCCAGCCTGCATACATTATACCTGGCATCGGTGTAATGTGGTGCAGGGGTTTACAAAGTGATGCATCTACTACTAAAAGCTTAGTATCAACTACTTGGTACTAGGCATTTTTAACCTCCATGTGGACGACCTCAACAATAAACCTGCACAGCAATGTCTATGTTCTTTGAAAGATTTCAATCTATAACAACTCTGTAAAGTGCCCCCCCCCCCTAGTAGGACACACTCTGGATCTTATCCTAGCTAACCCCTCGACAGTTATGGTAAAGCCAGCCCTGGCACTCACTTGGTCTGACCCCTTTCGTTGTTATTTCTCCGACGCCTCGTGGCCCGCATAGTTTGTCTAAGAATGTGTCCAGACCTTGGCATAAAATCTTTGGGCCTCATTTATGAAAAGTGACGCATCGCTGCATGAAAACAGCGATGCGTCACTTTTCATTAAGCCCTCCGTGCGACACGCTGGATGCGTCATATTTACAATATGACGCATCATGTCGCAAGGAGTTACAGATACGTCAGTATTTCTGACGTATCTGTAGGCACAAAAATGACGCATTGCTGGAGTGTGTCACAAAGGTGCCGCAACTTCAGCAATGGGTCATTTAACATGAGCAAATCCAATTTCAATGTGCCTACGTCAGTCTTACACCTGCGGTGAGGCAGGCGTAAGATATTGACGCATTTGCGTCCTAGAAGTGACACAGTGAAATCTCATAGATTTCACTGCGTCACTTCTATGAGGCTTACTTGCGTCAAAACGCCCACCCTCCATACATTATATCTGGCGCAGGTATAATGTGGCGCAGGGGTTTACAAAGTGACGCATCTACCTAGATGCGTCACTTTGTAAATATGGAGCAACATGGTGCATTTTTTTACCCTGCTGTTGCGTCACAAAAAGTGACGCACCGACAGAATAAAAGTGACGCAAGGGCTCATAAATAAGCCCCTTTGACTCTCATTTATGGAGTCGCTTCAGTTCATACCCCATCAAGGGTCAGGTGACCTAGAACAGGATGTCTTGGGTTTCAACGGCTGGTTAACGAAGGCTATTGACACCATCGGGTCTCTGAAACCCCACTCCTCAAAGAGACTTCAGCCCTTCATTCCATGGTTCTCTGGCACCATTAAGACAGGGAAATCAACATGTAAAAGGGCAGAAAGTCAATGGGGATCTAAATACAATAAAGGCGATAAAGCAACTTGCCAGGCCGCAGTCAAGAAATACCATGCGGCTATTCGGCCAGCCCCAAAAACCTATATTGCCACGTCTATCTCCAAAGCTACAAGCAAACCTCGAGTGCTGTTTAAAATTGTCAGTTATTTTCTCTCTCCCATGGAATAAAAAAAAATCCTATCTCTGTTTATGGAGCTGTGCGAGGACCACTCTGACAACAAAAAAAATGATCCAAGCCATCTACAATCGATTCCTGGCCTCACGCCTCCTTTTCATGCTGCATCCGTACACTCCAATTCCAGCCCATTACTGACCAGATGTGCCCATATTATCTTAGAGGAATCACCAGCAGAACTGTTAGAGGCTTATTTACAAGCCCCTTGCGCCGCCGGGGATGCACTTTTAATATGGGAAAAAGTGACGCAACTGCGGCGCAAGGGGCTTGTATATAAGCCCCTTAATTTGCAAGTCTGGCTCTCCTTTAGATCTCTGCCCCGTTCCCCGATCTTCAATCTGGCTGCCCCTGTGGTGAATCCCATCATGAACAGACTTATAAATGAATATCTTGACCAAGCACCGGTCGCTTCCAGCTGGAAACAAGCCCTGCTGCTCCCCCTGCTGCTCCCCCTGCTTAAAAAGCCATTGGCCGACCCTAAGGTTCTTAGCAGCTTTACACCAATCACACTCCTTCCTATGGTTGCAAACCTTCTCGAGAAAAATGTAAACAAGCAGATATCACAATTCCTCGAGTTGAATCATCTGCTCTATAACTCCATGGAGAGTTAAGAACAATGGTTCAAGGATGGCCCAAAAGGGTCCAATAGAAAAGGTGACCCAGGCAGGGTCACTTGTTTTTTAAGATAAGTGAAATCAATTCCGTAGGGAGCAGGAGACAAAGTACGTAAAGGGTCATGTAGGTCAAAAGATAGCAGGTATTTATTTAAACAAAGTCAATTTTAGAATGCTCACAAAATAAGAAAAGCGTGGTGTGAAATAGTGATAGTAGTTTTTAAAAAGACATCGCATTGACAACAATATAGTAGTTGAATTCCATAATTGATCTTTACAAGTTATAAAGAATTCATGTTGTGGGGTGGTCGACGGCGTTTCGAACCCAATTATTGGGGTTCATCTTCAGGACAGTGGTGAGCATGTATTTTGAAGTTAAACTGCCCGTAAAGTTCCTAGAGTCTCCAAAGTGGGAGGCAGGGGCTTCAAAGGTTAATTATTTGAAAACAAGCAGCTTGGCAGTACATAGATCCGCCTGGAGAATGTAATTTTCTTTAGAGGGGCGACAGGGCAGTGAATGGGAGCCTGAGGCCGAGCAGTCAGAGACGTCCTGCAGCTGTTGGGGCTGGCTGATGAATGCGCATTCATCAGCCAGCCCCAACAGCTGCAGGACGTCTCTGACTGCTCGGCCTCAGGCTCCCATTCACTGCCCTGTCGCCCCTCTAAAGAAAATTACATTCTCCAGGCGGATCTATGTACTGCCAAGCTGCTTGTTTTCAAATAATTAACCTTTGAAGCCCCTGCCTCCCACTTTGGAGACTCTAGGAACTTTACGGGCAGTTTAACTTCAAAATACATGCTCACCACTGTCCTGAAGATGAACCCCAATAATTGGGTTCGAAACGCCGTCGACCACCCCACAACATGAATTCTTTATAACTTGTAAAGATCAATTATGGAATTCAACTACTATATTGTTGTCAATGCGATGTCTTTTTAAAAACTACTATCACTATTTCACACCACGCTTTTCTTATTTTGTGAGCATTCTAAAATTGACTTTGTTTAAATAAATACCTGCTATCTTTTGACCTACATGACCCTTTACGTACTTTGTCTCCTGCTCCCTACGGAATTGATTTCACTTATCTTAAAAAACAAGTGACCCTGCCTGGGTCACCTTTTCTATTGGACCCTTTTGGGCCATCCTTGAACCATTGTTCTTAACTCTTCATTATCACCCCAGGTTCACATATCGGGGTACCCTTGTCTCCTAAAACCCTATAACTCCATGGGGCATATTTACAAGCCCCTAACGTCTCTTTTTCTGATGCTCCAGTGGCGTCGCTCTCTACCGCATATTTACCAGGTGGAATTAAGCCACTTAACGTAACTTAACACCATGTTGTAAATATGCCCCTGGCTGCAGCAATTCTTCTGTGGCAAAGGAGTAGACAATGAGTGTTGCTGTTTGCATTCAACCGCAACACCCATTGATTTTTGATGATGCCCCAGATTTGCAAGGATGGGGCAGCGTTGAAAACTAAGACCAGGTAAAACCTGATCTTAGAATGGCAATACGAGGAGAAATTATTAATTTCTCATCATATTTTGCTCTTTCTATGTGTGCTGCATTGTGCAGCACACATAGAAACAGCAAATCACTTTTAAAGATTGCTTATATTCAGGAAGGTGTCCCTTATTGCACATAAACCATTGCCCCTGCAGCGAAGGCACCCTTGCAACATAGCACGAGGCTGCCTGCACTGGCGTTAGGCAGCTGTTTTAGCGCCAGCGCTAGGGGAAATATACGGATGCACCGTATTTTTGGAAATACGGTGCATCTCTGCATGTAAAAAATGTCAGAGCGCGACGTTACCAATTGTGGAGTAACACAGCACTCCGACATTTTATTGTGAATATCCACCAAGTATAGATTCCGTGCTGGCTGCAGCACTGAGACCACTGTTTTTGAAGTCTCAGAATACATTGAAGAAAATCTGGATTCAAGTACCCCAGTATTGGTAATGCTTTTGGACCTCTCTTCGGCATTCAATAGGTCTCTCACACTATTTTGCCAGCGAGACTCGAAAAGACTGGCATTTGAGACCTCGCCCTGTTATGGCTGAAATCGTCCATCAGTGAGCACTCCCAGGCTGTGTATCTTCCTCTTTTCACCTCTGCTTCCAAACCATTAGAGTGTGGAGTCTCACCGTACTCTGTTTTCACCCCACACGTATATCTGGAGCCGCTGGCGAAGCTTGTCGAGTCCTGGAGAGTGAGAGTTGTTTCCTACGCGGATGACACTTAACTCCTCTTGGCCTTTCAGGAAAAAGTACCTGCGTTCTTGAGCACCTTCATACTGTGCCTTAAATCTGTGGTGGACTGGATGAATGCAAGCTGTTTAAAGCTAAACTCAGAAAAGATTAAGATTATTTTCTTTGCTCATAAGTCCACCCCAAACCTAGCCTTTGGTGGCCAATGGAAATGGGTAAGAAACCTCGGGGGGAAAATTTGATTCCGACCTTACCTTCAAGCCACAAATGAAGACCTTATCTGCCACTTGCTTCTTCACTCTTAGATCCCTGTGAAGGATGCTAAACATTATCCCCGTTGATTTTCACATGACAACTGTCCATGCCCTGATTAGCTCCAGGTTGGACTACACCAACAGCTTGTGTCTAGGCTCCCGGCTTTTCTGATTCAGCATGTCCAGATCATTCAGAACGCAGCTGCCCGACTAATTCTCAAGATTTCCCCCCAGGCAGCGGCGTCCAGACACCTACATCATTCCAACTGGCTTCCAGTGAATTAAAGAATCCAGTTCCCAGCTCTCATCCTTTTCTTCAGGGCCTACAACCACAAGGGCCCTCTATCTCAGACGTCACTTCAAACCTCACATTCAGAAAAGATCGCTGAGATCCAACAAACAAACTGTTCCAACTCCTGTATCCACAAGACCAGAAGATGAGGGAGATCTTTTAGTTTCCTGGCAGCAAAGTTGTGGAATACGCTTCCACTTTGCAGGAGGCTGGCTCAGTATATAGTGTCTACTTATGGTGAGGCACTGTGCACTGAGTCCAGGCAACCCTTAGTGATAGTGTTTAGGTCCCTGAAAAACAGAGCTCTCAAGGAGTAGCTGTAGAGAGCAGCTAAGGACTATCCAGGAGGGTGAAAAGTACTTGCATTTGCCCCTATAGTCATCAGCAAGCCTTTGACACAAGAAAGAACCACATCAGGTAAGTAAGAAAATAATTTATATTTATTACTACACACTAGACACTAACTTGGTATCTCTCCTACCTGGATATATCAATTACACACAAGAAATGCTTTAGAAATAGGCAAATAGCACAGAAAAACACACAGGGTCCAACCGGGGTTCCAAACCATATACTAAAATAGCGGGATGGGAGGTAAGAACCAAAATAGGACTAGTACCCAGGGGAAACACGGAACCAATCAAGGTGAGCAGCCAGGGACCCAAGGTGTCCTGGTGCAGAGTGGTTACACCAGGTCAAACGTTTGTAGGAGAACGCAGGGCATGACACGGTTGGAATTTTACAGTTCTAGGACCCTTCCCAAAGGATCCCTAAGGAACCACTTGGATCAAGGAAGGTTGGAGAGCCACCCCACCCGGGATACCCCAGGGACCAGGATACCTACACCAGGGAGCCCAGGTGCATAGGGGTAGAGAGTTGTCCGAACCACCTGTAGATGCCAACAGAGGTTTGGGGTAGATCAGCAGCTACAGAGTTTTGCAGATCAGGCCGGTGGATCCAAGACTTGAAAGCCAGATGAGAAGAACATGAAAGAAGAGGGGACAGAGTCCAAACCACCCGGAGGTGACCAGGAGGCACAGTAGCACACTACCAGCCCTGGTTGGAGTTTCTTGCTGTAGCACAGTGAAGATGAAGCAGCAGCTCTGGAGCCCAGGAGCCATCCGTGAGCTGTCCCATGCTGGTTGGCGAGTGCAGGAAGGTCAGTGGCTGCAGGACCACCAACAAGCCTTGTCAAACACAAACAATGGTTTGAGAGAGAAGATGCTATGTTGCAGACCAGCAAGGTCTGTGGGACTAACCCAGCAAGGGTAAGTCATGGCCGGCCCTCAGCACACAGGAGAGCCAGAAGGAATCGTTGGAGCACCCTCAAGAACCCTCTGGCAGGAGGCACAAGGAGTCCCAATGAAGCCTCAGCAACACACAGGTTATGAAGGTCCATGACACAGAGGATGCAGGCAGGACGACGTTCTTGGAGCAGTGTGATGCTGGGGCTTCTTGGAGCTTGAAGATCTTACGTGAAGAAAGCCAACAAGCTTTGGCAACAACAGACTTACGCAGTGCACAGTGAGATGGTTCATGTTGGCTGGAGAGGGATTACAGCCACTCAACCTGCAGGGAAGACTGGTCACCTGTGTTGCAAAGCCACAGGATCAGCAAACCAGTCGTCGTTTTAGAGGTGCCTGCAGATGCAGGGAAGTGACTCCTTCACTTCAAGGGAGATTCCTTCTAGCTGGGATTCAGGCTGACTGCTTGGTGACTCAGAGGATGCACGGCCACAGAGTTGCAGAACTTGAAAAAGCACAGGGATGAAGATGCAGCAGGAATCTTCCCACCGGAGCAGTCTTGTCTTTGATCCTGGCTCGTAGAACAGCAGAGTTCCAGTGCCCACCAACACAAGAGTCTTTTGATAGTCTTCAGACAACAGGTAGTCAGGTCCAGATGTTGTTGTTGGGACTAATCTACAGTCCCACCCTCAGGGAAGCCCTTAAGTAACACTAAAAAGGGGCAGGAAATCTTCTCTGGTGACCCACCTATCAGAGGGGTTCAAGAACGCTACTCAGCTGTCCTAGCCAGTCAGATGCTTCAGGGGCCAAGATTCAACATGGTGTAATCAAGTGGCCAACTGGAGGAACTCTGGGCACCTCCCTAGGGGAAACAGCCTTTACTCCGAAGTTTTTACTTCGTATAACATTTTACATGCATTTTTTACATCGTAAAGACTATTGGCATGCAAGTCTTTACAATGCAAGACAAAACCACCATTGGAGGAAATTAAAAAAGGGGGTTTGGAGGGTCTCCCCTCAACATTATAAAATGTTCAAAGAGCACCAAACCTGTAAACGACAAAGGCAATTAATTAAATATATTAAGATTTCATGTATAATTTTAGAACAGTAGGTGGCAGTGTTAGACAGTGACAGGATTTTTCAGAAACAGTAAATGTGGTAAAATTATGCCTGGTAGTGGAATGCGTGATGAAGGTGTTTAAAATGTGAGTGAAAGTAAATGCGTGGTAGTGGTATGCATTTTAAAATCGGCGATAGAGTAGTTTCTTACCTGTAACTCCAGTTCTGTAGTAGGAGTATGTCTGTTATAGTCATAATCTGTGAATAGTCCCGCCCAGTGCGTGGACCCCGGAGCAGTCGAAATAGTCTTTTAAGGTGTCCTCTTCTGCAGTCCTGCATAGACACTCAAGCGAAAATCAAAGACAAATAATGCAGCCTGACATTAACAAGGCTACACTGGCCAGCACCTCATCCTGAAGTGACAAAAAGAATAGCCAAACAACAACTAAATTTACACATTAAGCTAAGTTTCACACCAAGAGAAACTACCCTTCACAAAACTCCTTTGTCATGATAAGGAGGAAGGGTTGGACAGACAAGCCCCATAGGCTGCCATTATGTGTCTGGAAAAGGATACCGTGCCTTTAAGGAACCCTCCAGAGACCCTCGGTATTCCATGACGCACAGCCAAAGGCAAGTTACTGTCAGTTCTTTTTGAAGGTGTATAAAGCCAGGCCTGTAGCATCCAGGATGTCCACGTTTCATCCACCGGGGAGGAGGGCGGGTCGCTTATGACTATAACAGAGATACCCCTACTACAGAACTGGAGTTACAGGTAAGAAACTACTCCATCTGTAGTAGAGGATCTCTGTGTATAATCATAATCTGTGAATAGAATGGCAAGCCCATCCCAAACAATCCAAACCCAGCGGTGAAAGAAACGGATAGAATCACTACTGTGCAAATAAATTCCTCAGCGAAGCCTGCCCAACCTGCGCATCTGCTCTGGCATCAGAGTCCAAGCAGTAATGCTTAGCAAAGGTATGGACGGACTTCCAAGTGGCAGCCCTACAGATGTCTGCAATGGAAACATTACGTAGCAAAGCCGTAGTAGCCGCTTTGCCCCTGGTAGAGTGAGCCTTAGGTTTACCCCCTAAAGTCTTATTAGCTTTCAGATAACATAATTGGATACAGGACACAATCCACCTAGAAATGGACTGTTTTGAGGTGGCAAGACCACTCCTGACCGACCCATAATTAACAAATAACTGATCCGATCTACGAATCTCCTTGGTTTTATCCAAGTAGAATTTCAATACCCGCCTCACATCCAGTGAATGCAGGGACCTCTCTGCCGGAGAGGAAGGCTATGGAAAAAACGTTGGCAAGGTGATCGTTTGATTGACTTGGAAATCAGATATCACCTTAGGGAGAAACTTCGGGTGAGTCCTCATGACAACCTTAGATGCATGAAATACAGTATAGGGCTCTTGGCAACACAGGGCCTGGATCTCACTCACCCTGCGAGACGATGTTATAGCTACAAGGAAAGCCGCCTTCCAGGATAGATGCTGTAATGAAGCCTTATGAATAGGTTCAAAAGGCTCCTTTATCAATCTAGACAGCACCACATTAAGCTCCCACGGAGGCGAAGGACGCCTAATGGGAGGAAACACCTTCCTCAAACCTTCCAGAAAATCTTTGATGACAGGGATTTAATAGAATGAAAATTAAGGCCAGATTGAGCCAAATGCAGTAAGTACGGATGGATGACATCCTCTTTGCAGGAAGTAGGATCAGCATCTTTAGAGGCGCACCAAATACAGAATCTCTTCCATTTGTATTCGTAGGAAGTCCTCCTAGATGGTCTCTTTGCCTCTTTCAGTATCGTCATGCAGCTTTCTGGAAGATTTAAATGTCCATACTGCACTAGCTCAGGAGCCATGCTGCCAAACTCAACGACGAGAGGTTGGGGTGCACCATCTGCCCTCCGAACTTCGTGAGAAGGTCCGGCCGACACGGAAGCCGAAGATGCGGTTGGAGAGACCGATGTAGTAGTTCGGTGAACCACCACTGCCGAGGCCATTCCAGAGCAATGAGGATCATCTTGGCCCGCGACCAGGACAGTTTGATCAACATTGTCGGGATCAGGGAAATGGGTGGAAAAGCGTAAAGAAAGCTGTTCGACCAGTTGATCCACAGTGCATTCCCCAGCGTCCCCAGTTGGTAAAACCTGGAGGTGAAGTCTCGGCATTTGCTGTTTACTGCGGTGGCGAACAGATCGATGTCTGGAGTGCCCCACCTTGCGAAGACGTCTCCTAATACCTCGTCGTTTAAGACCCACTTGTCGTTCTCTTGAACGAGCCTGCTGAGAGCGTCTGCCTGAGCATTCTGCACACCTGGCAGATGGGTCGCCGTTATCGTCAGTCCCCTGGCCAACAGCCATTTCCAGATTGCTTGCGCTTCCAGAGATAGTGTGCGCGATATTGAGCCTCCCTGCTTGTTGAGGTAATACATTGTTGTTGTGTTGTCCGTCTGTACAAGCAGGGAATTGGTCCGAAAGGACGGGTGGAAGGCTTTCAGCGCCAGATGAACAGCTCTGAGTTGCAGAAAATTGATGTGATACGTGGATTCTGTCTGAGACCACGTGCCTTGAATCTGAAGGTAGTCCGAATGTGCTCCCCAGCCCTGGAGAGACGCATCTTTTACTATGGTCTGAGTCGGTATCTCCTTGTGGAATGGAATCCCCTTGAGGAGATTCTCCGGTGAACACCACCACTTCAGGGATTGTAGCGCGTGTTGAGACAGATGGATCCTGTCCTCCCCCAGCTCCCTCGTCTCTGGTTCCACCGATCTTCCAGACATTCCTGCAACGGCCTCATGTGGAGGCGTGCATGTGGAGTTAGAAAGATACAAGAGGCCATCGACCCCAGCAGAGAGGACACCATCCTCACCCACGGCGATGGACTGGACATGAGAGTCTGAGCTTTCCGAAGGACACACGCTTGCCTTGAGAGTATCTATGGAGGCTCCCAAGTACTGCAGACACTGAACAGGAGTCGGGACCGATTTGGAAATGTTGATGTGTAGGCCCAATTGGTTCAACAGAACAGCCATCCTGTTGAAATGTAGCTGTACCTCCTGGAATGTGGATGCATTGATCAGCCAATCGTCCAGGTTCGGATAAACAAACACCTTGTTCTTTCTCAGGTGTGCTGCCACCACGGCCATGCACTTCGAAAAAGTCCTGGGAGCAGACTTCAGGCCGAACGGAAGTACTGTATACTGATAGTGGTTGGTGCCGACCAGGAAACGCAGGAACTTCCTATGTTTGTGGGCAATGGGGACATGGAAGTAGGCGTCCTGCAGATCTATGGCGCAGAGCCAGTCTCCTCGATGCAGCTGAGGATAAATTTGGTGCAGGGACAGCATATGGAACTTTTCTCTGCGAATCCATTTGTTTGCTTGCCGCAAATCCTGAATGGGCCTGAACTCGTTCTTGTCCTTTTTCTGCACAAGAAAAAACCTTGAGTATAGACCCTTTCCTCTTTAAGACGTAGGAACAGGTTCTATCGCCCTTTTTCTAAACAGGGTATTTGCCTCCGCCTGGAGTTCGCGTAGCAGGTTTTGTGAGCGAACTGGTGGAATATCTGGAGGAGGGCTGATGAAGCGTAGACTGTATCCATTGCAAAAAATATTCAGCACCCACTTGTCCTGAGTAATTTTTCTCCACTCTGCCAAATAGTTCTGAATGCATCCCCCCACCCGAGTGGGTAACAGAAGAGGGGGAAGTAATCCCTCAGGGCTTAGACCCAGCCGGGCACTTGTTCCCTGATGCGGACTGTTGGTTGCCTCTGCCCCTCTGACGTCTCTGGAAAGGCTGCCTCTGAAATTGATGCTGCTGCTGCTGTCCAGCCTGACGACTCTGCCCACGTTGGCACTGGGAAGAATAGCGTCGTTGGTAGGGACAGAAAGTCTTACGCTGTTCCTTGGGCTTCTCCAAGCCAACAGCCTTAAGAGTCTCAACTTCTGCCCTCATGCGAACCATTTCCTCATCTGCATGTGCACCAAAGAGCGTAGCACCCGAAAAGGGCAGATTAGCAATTCGCTGCTGTGCCTCAGGCTTCAGGGAGGTAAGCCACAACCAGGCGTGTCGCCTCAAAGTCACACCGTGGCAGTATTCATGGGCTGCCAGGAGAGAGGCGTCTGCAGCCGCGCTGATGATTTGGTTTGACACCATCATGCCTTCACGCTTGTCCCTAGGGAGAAGCTCAATGAATTGCTGGAGAATCCCATAAGGAGCGGTCATACCGGCCCAAGAGGGCAGTTGAGCTTGCTGCCTTCATGGAGGTTGCTGCTGTACTGCAGACCTTCCTCCCCGCCGAGTCCAGTCTGCGGCTTTCTTTGTCCGGTTGTACATTGGACGATGGAGCCGTAGAGTGTTGCTTCTTAGCCGCCACCACAATAACCAAATCCAGAAGAGGATCCGTTCGCAGGAATGCGGGGTCTGAGTCCGGGGCCCTGTACTTCTTTTGAAGCCGCAATGGAGCCGACTTCACAGAGGCAGGCGTAAGGAAGAGCTCCATAGCCGGTTCCTCCAAACCGGGCACCAGAGGAAGCAGAGGACGAGAGTTGCTTTCGCTGCAGCGTCTCGAATATGACCGATGTGGATGGGGTAGGCACAGTCAGTGTGATCCCTAGCTTAGCCGCTCCTCTCAACAGAACGTCTTGAAACGTGGCGATGTCATCGACCGGTGATACCCTTGTAGGAGGAGAGTCTGACAAGGTCAGCGAGTATCTTCCACCACTAGAAGAATCCGTGTCCCTGGTGTACCTGGAACGTGACCGCTCCCTGCGGTGACGATGCTGGGACCTGGTAGAAGATCTGTGCCGGCTACGAGAATGATGTCTCGATCTGGATCGACATCTCGGCCTTCTGGGCACAGCCGGAATCACCGGCACAGGCTGCTGAGGCGGTGGTGGCAGTGGTGGCTGAGGCGGACCCAGAGGCAGAGGTGGAGGAGGAGGCAGAGGAGGAGGAGGAGGAGGTGGTGGGGAAGGAGGAGGTGGTGGTGGAGGCGGCACCGTTCGAGATCTTGGAGGTGACCGACGAGGGACCACAGGCTGGGCTGTTTCCGGAGACCTAAATGGTGAATAGGTCCTGGAGTAGTCAGAGTATGAGGTACGAATCACTCTCTTTCTCTTACAGGCAGGTCTTGAAGAGGGTGCCCTGGCAGCCGTATCCCCTGATGGAGAACGCCGGCGCCGCCGTGACGTAGGGCTGTAAGATGTGGAGATGCTAACCACCGAATGTGACAGGCTCCTCGACGCCGACTTCCGTCTCGACGTCGACTTCCTTCGCGACGTCGATCTATCCCTCGACGTCGACTTGCTCCTCGACGGCGAAGATCTCCTTCTCGATGGTGACCTGCGCGTCAACGTTGACGGCGAGTGGCGGTGTCGCCTCGACGGTGAGCGCCGATGCCTTCGGGACTCAGATCGACGCCGACGATGTGTCGACGTCGTCTGTGATGTCCTCGACGTCGACCTAGGTCTCGACGTCCGTCCCCTCGACGCCGAGCATGGACGTTGTTTAGACCCAGGGCCCTGGGTCGACGGGGAACATATCGTCGTCATACCTTTTGACGTCATAGCCATCGACGTCGACCGGGACCGGCGCCGTTTCTGGGCCTTCTTGTGACTGGGGAGCCCCCCAGAGGCCGAAGCACGGGAAGTGGAAGATGACAAGTTCCCTCCATGCCCGAGGTCCCACCTGCATCCTGATGTCTTCTCTGCTCCAGGCCTTGAAGACGAATCTTCTCCCTGTCACGCAGGGTCCTCCTGGAAAATGACTTGCAGATGACACAGGAGTCAGGAACATGAGAAGATGGAAGACAGAGTATGCAAACCCTGTGAGAGTCTGATTTGGCCTTCTTCCTGTCAACCTCCGGGCACTTGTCAAATAGAGCTGGCATTTTGACAAAAAGGAAGTGGCTTAACTGGTCAAAAAGGACAGCAAATGGAAGATAAAGGCCCCAGAAGTCGAATGAAACACTAACACTTTCAAACAAAGCTCCAAAAATTGAAGAAATACCAATAAGGGTAGAGCTCAATGCTCCAGGGTCCTGCTAGCAGGAGCCGGAAAAAAGAACTGAAAGTAACTTGCCTTTGGCTGTGCATCATGGGATACCGAGGGTCTCTGGAGGGTTCCTTAAAGGCACGTTATCCCTTTTCCAGACACATAATGGCAGCCTATGGGGCTTGTCTGTCCAACCCTTCCTCTCTATCATGACAAAGGAGTTTTGTGAAGGGTGGTTTCTCTTGGTGTGAAACTTAGCTAAATGTGTAAATTTAGTTGTTTGGCTATTCTTTTTGTCACTTCAGGATGTGGTGCTGGCCAGTGTAGCCTTGTTAATGTCAGGCTGCATTATTTGTCTTTGATTTTCTCTTAAGTGTCTATGCAGGACTGCAGAAGAGGACACCTTAAGAGACTATTTCGATTGCTCCGGGGTCCACGCACCTGGGCGGGACTATTCACAGATTAGGACTATACACAGAGATCCCAGACTACAGAAGTAAAGATGTGCATGGTGAAGTAAGGCATGGTAATGTCATACAACCCTCCCTATGGAGGAACTGGACGGGGGTAGACACTCTCCAACTCTTTGTGTAGTTTCACGCCAGAGCAGAAGTCAAAGGCTACTGAACTGGGCAAAACTGGTTTATGTGTGGATGGCACCAAATGTGGCTTTCAATGCAGTCTGGTGGCGCTCGGAAGCACCCCCACCCTACCCAATTCTAAATGAGAGGTGGTCACACCTCTCCTTCACAGGAAATCCCTTATTCCACTCCCCCTGCCTGAGTTAAGATCATCAGTAAGGGGTAGAACACCGTCTTGGATCGGCAGCAGACATGGCTGGCAGACAGGCACTGTAAGGCTACACAGGTAGGTATTGAGGGTCCTCTAAGGAGCCCCCTAATACATTGTATCATGCAGCTAACACTGGATTTGGTGTAGTTGCATGATTCCAACATGTTTGACACCAGTTTTGGGGCAGACATTTTTTTAGTTAGACATCTTGACTTGCCAGTAGCCGCTACATACCTTGTAATGGCTGCCCCACACTTACAAAGCTCAGAGAATGGAGTACGGTGTTTGTAGGGGTATCTCTGCTCATGCAGGGGTACCTCACACTTAGAACCATGCACCCTGCCATTGGACTGAAGCGCCTACCTTAAGGGTGAATTTTAGGTTAAAAGTGCAGCGACCGGGAGATAAGGAAAGCCTTATATCTATAGTGAAAGGTGCATGCACCGTTTCACGCAGACTGCAATGGCAGCTCTGCAGATACAGTTTGCATGGGCTCCCATTGGTGGCATAATACATGCTGCAGCCCATGGGAAACTCCTGGTGTACCAATACCCTGGGTACCTCAGTGCCATATACAAGGAACTTATAATGGTACCCCAGTATGCCAATTGTGGGGTGTACCAAGTACTTACCATGGAATTTAGAGAAGAGAGCACTGCCACTGGGGTCTTGGTTAGCAGGATCCCAGTAAACCACATTCAAAACATACTGACACCAGGCAAAAAGTGGGGTATCTATACTAGAAAGATTTCTATTTTCCGACGCACTTGAGCTAGGGAGCAGTCCGTCTGAAGCTGTTTTTAGAAAGAGCCTAAAAACCGCTATCTTTGACTCCTGCATAAATGTCACTTAGAACTATTGCCATTAGGTTGCTTGTGGGTGATCCGTCCACTAGCGCCGGGATGCATCCTTGGAGGTAGCTGTGTGCTCTACAAGTGCATTGTATTGTATCGTGTGTGCTGACAGTAAACAGAAGCCTCAGTGAATCTTATGGTGAACATGGCTTCCACTGACTTTAGGGTGAGCAGGAGCTTCTGGGTAAAAGGAGCAAGAAATACAGGGCTAACGGGTGAACAGGAATCTACGCAGAAGTTTGGTTGAGCAGGATTCCAAGGCACCTAGGCGTGAGCACGATTACAAGGGCACCTGAAAGTGAAGAGCAGCTTCTTGTGTTTTCAAGGTGAGTAGGATACATTTTTTAATTTATCTTTCATTTTAGGACTGCACGCCTGGTTTAAAGATGGCGACAGCCCCACGAAAGTTCAGTAAATATCGCTGCCCTCTCATTGAATGGTAAGGGGGTAATGCACGAAGTTTTTCGAATTTAGAGAGCTTCGCGACCTTCCTCGTTGTTGCTTGGAAAACAACATGGAGGGGAAACGCTCTACAAAAAGAATGAATGTGCACGAGTCCTTGTCAGAGGAGGACACCCATTCTGCTTGGGGCTCTTCAAGTGTAAATGGTGTGATTGTGCTTCAGGACATGATTAATAGTGCTGTGGAAGCAGCTTTTGGTTCCGGTGTGACTCTTCCACCCACTCCTCTTCCGGTTAAAGTACCTATGGTGACAGCACAAGATGATGATTGCGATCACTCTGCGGACCTCTGAGGTCGGTATGTGCAAAGATCTGAATACAAAGAGGTCTTTCCCCATTTAAAGCAGAACCTGGCTTTACAGAATCTCCTTTACCACCAGAAGAAGAGGATTTCTTCTCCCAGTACAAAAAAAGAGAGCCAGAATCTTTTCTCATCCAGGCCTCGTGGCTAGAGAATGGGCTGGCATCAAGAAGGCAGCCTTCCGAAGGTTCTTGGCCAAGCACTATCTATTCCTGCGCTTTCCAAACACATTACCCTCGACTCACTGATGGCTGGTTAGGCATCCAGGTGGAACCATCATCTCTGAAGATGCTTCGCCTGCAGATCAGCTGGATAAGAAGGTGGAAGCTGCAGTAAAGAAGGCCTAATAAGATTCCAATTCCCCCTCAAACAATCAATCAGGGGTTGGTAAAGCGCAACTACTCACCCGTGAGGGTCTCAAGGCGCTGGTTCCCTCAGAGCTGGAAGTTTTCAGGCTTCGGAGACGGAGTTGCAGCAAGTGGGAAATACGAATGGCAGATTATATATTTTGGAACAGCAAATCAGATTTTTATCTGACATAACTTTTGATTCCCTCTCTGCAGCAGCGGCTTCTGCAGGTTCAGCGATCTCCGCCAGATGTCATATCTGGATGAGGGCATGGAAAGCACAGAAAGCCCTATCGAGAGAGTTTCCTTTAAGTGGAACGCAGCTTTTTGGTCCTCAAGTGGTACAGCTAGTGAAAATGTCGGTAAAAGACCAGAAGATATTAACACCATTGAAACCTTCATTTCCAGGAAGGGGTATTGGATATCGCAGAACTTTTGGGCAATTAAAGCCTTCAAGGGGAAAGGATCAGCACTTTTGAGGCAGGCGCTATGGCTGTGGTGATCACTATGCCGACCAATCCCAGCAGCAACCTACAGTGTCCCCAGTTACCCATTTAACCACAAAATCATGGCTTACCGAAGAGAGTGGGCGGCAAATTCAGGCCTTTTCTTCTGTTTGGAGTACAGATGTTTCATACTCTAGGGTCCTACATCTAGTGGTAAGGTTACAAAACAGATTTTTCCTCTTGTACCGATGACTTGTTAATTTCTACTAGTCCATATCACAATCCTTTAAAAATCCAGGGCTTTTTAAAAGGGATCAAGGATTTGCTAAGGAAGAGATTGCTATTTGCAGTACCAGCTCATGAGATTGGGCTGGGGTGTTATTCTCTCATGATTCTGGTCTAGGAGACCTTGGGGAATTTTGCCTGGTCCTAGATTTGAAGAATGACATTGATATAACCAGATATACAATCACCATCATGGGTACTTGCAGAAGAATAGTCAAACCAGTAAATGAGGGGGACAATTGGTCGTGAAGGGGGCCCTACATTAAATACAGAAGCTCTAGTGATAAAGAACCTTACATCAACACCATACCATTCCATTCATCCAATGTATTTAATCCATTATTGACTGTGTCACAGATACAAATCCAGGGACATTCACATTGTGTTAGCATGTATGATAATTCTTTGCCCCTTATTGGAAGGCAGGGTTATTCAATCAATCACCAAGTGACGTCATTTTCGGTATGATTGTAGGAAACAAAATGAGATAGCAGAGGCATACTCTCTACACCACATCTGATACAGCTTTTATGTTGGATAATGCGAGCCTTAATCCTCTGTGTGGTTTGTCCGACATATTACAGACCACAGGGCCATTGGATGGCACAAACCACATTAGTGGACTGACAACTGGTAAACTGTTTCAGTGAGAGCTGGCCATATGTTGCTGCCGAGGCTCACACTTTTCCAACTTGCATGTTAGTCGGCGCTGGTACTCAGGAACATTTTGTGAGAGAGGCATACCTTGCTTGAAGCTTGCTGGGAGTACTCTGGAACCATGCCACGCCAATAATTCAAAGGCATTTTCAAAGTGGGTTCTGTCTTTGCTACTTTTTCTTGCGAGATACCCGCTTCGTGCTGATAATTTGCATTTTGTATATGTGTGTACCTCCCTCCTCAAGTGTGGAACTATCTGACCGTTGCATATTTTTGGAGTTTTCTACGAGCTACACAAAATTTGCTGCTTTGCACAACTTGCAACTTTGTACACTTCTAGCCAAGCACATTTTCTTCAATGCAATTTACGGATAAGTTATCTTTCACTTTAATTTGTCTGTCAGGAACTGTTTTCCATTTTAGACTATCTATGTAGGCCTGTACTAACTACATTAATATTCCTCCGATCCTTCTCAAGGAATCTTCAGATTCAGTCCCACATTACAAAGAAAGACAGATCCGTCTGGAGTCTTCAAGTCTGGTGTTCGGTTGCAGTCCAATGTCTCCTTGTGTACTGTTAAATGCAGAGACTTTGAGTCCCTCCCAGGTCTAGGATGCAGGATAAATAGTGCCTAGAAGTCACAGTGCTTTCTTTTTAGAGAGGAGTGTAGCAATGGCTGTATCTATGCTTCATCTTGAAAGTAGATGCAATTGAAGGCTGAGGGCCTCATTTATGAAAAGTGACGCATCACTGGACAAAAACAGCAATACATCACTTTTCATCGCGCCATCCTTTCGACACCACGGATGGGCCATATTTACAAAACGGTGCTTCATGGCGCAAAGATTTACAGATACGTCAGGAATTCTGACGTATATGATGGTGCAAAAATGACGCATTGCTGGAGTGTGTCGGAAAACTGACAACTCCAGGAATGTGTCATGACCCATGGGCGTGCTCCAAGGGAAAAGCCCTGTGTCGATCCTTACCCCCTGCTTGAAGCAGGTGTAAGGATTTTGACGCAGTCAAGTCGTAGAAGTGGCGTAGGGAAAACTCATACATTTCACTGTTCCACTTCTACAAGGCTTTTTAATGTGGGAACGCCCACCCTGCATACATAATACCTGATGCAGGTATAATGTACCGCAGGCCTTTACAAAGTGACACATCTGCCCAGATGGGTCACTTTGTAAAAGAGTGCAGTGTGGCGCATTGCTTACGCCGCTGTGTCATCACCAAAAAGTGGCGCAATGGCGGCGCAAGCTCTTCAGAAATAAGGGACTGAGTCTCGGACAATCCATGAGCGGACATCGGTGCCGAATAAGCCGCTTACAAATGTGAGCTCTTGGGACCTGGTCATGGTGCACCTATTCAAAGAAGAGCACCCAGTTCCCCATGAAGGATGTCATTCCAAAGGGTTTTACCCCCACCTGTTTCCTCTTTGAGGCTCTTAGTGGAGCAAGACATGGGCGAGCACATGCGTAGGCTTTGTCCAATAAACTTCCTGATGTCTCTGGAAAGAACTGACTCTTACCAAACACCCGCGACGTGGATTCTAGGTGAACTCCAGTGTGAAATGAGCAGTGACATGTGAGAGGACAACGTACACTTCAAAAGAGGGTGTAACTAACACATGGCCTTTTGCTGACCTGAATGTGCCAAATCTATTCAGGGCCTCATTTACTATATTTTGACGCACGGCAGTGCAGCAAACCTTCCTGCTGTGCTGCCGTGCATCAAAATAAAAGTGCAGGAATGCACCGTATCTACAAGATATGGCACATTCCTGTCCTTCTCCCCTGCGCCGGCGCACAAACAGCAGCAGTGCGCCAATTCAGACACCCTTGCGCCATGGTGCAAGGCTGCCTGCAATGCAGGGATGACTGTTGTTGTGCAGAAAGGGACAACTTCCTGCACAAAAACAATCACCAATGGCGTTTTGCTCCTTCTATGTGTGCAGCAGAATGCAGCACACATAGAAATAGCAAAAAACGAGGAGAAATAAAAGCATTTCGCCTCGTTGCGCCACTCCTACGCCTCCCCTGTAAAGACGTAGGATTCTGACACATTCCCAGGTTTACAACACTTTGTAAATCTGGGAGTGTGTCAGGTTCCATGGATGTTGCGTGGGGACATCAGCAGCAACACCCATGGAACTCCCCTTTCACGCAGAGTAATGCATGAAAGGGAACCATATTTACAAGTCCATGAAAAGACTTTATGTGGGCTTGTAAATATGGGCAGGCATAGCACGCCGCCAGTACGTTTAAAAAAGTGACGCACCGGCGGCGCAATGGGCTTGTAAATAAGCCCCTCAATGTGGAGGCTAGCATTAATGAGCAGAGTACAGTGATGTCCAAATGTGAAGAAGAGAGTGTTCTGCCTGCCACATGTCATTGTTGCAGACTTGTGGCCATTTTCTGGTCTAGTTTAAAAGTGCAGCTCTCTGGAGACCTAGGGCCTCATTGATGGGGATTTGGCATAGGGAAGCACAAGTTACCTTGCTGCGCTGCCCTATGCCAAAGCGAAAGGGAGGGAATGCACTGTATTTATCCAATATGATGCATTCATGTCCTTTCCCTCTACGCTGGCTTCGTTTCAGCAGCCTAGCGCCAACATAGGCACCCTTGCACCATGGTGCAAGGGTGCCTGTGTTTTCGGCAGTATTGCTTAAGTGCAGGAAGGGGCACCTTCCTGCACAGAAATCTACCAATGAGGCGTATTCCTCTTTCCAAGTGAGCTGCAGAATGAAGCACAAATAGAAAGAGTAAAAAACGAGAAGAAATATAGTTATTTCTCTCTGTTACGCCTTGCGTGGGAACACCCACCGCAACACCTCTCTTGCTCAGAGTAAGACAATGCAGAGATGTGCGCTGCCTTACCTGACTCCATATCTATGAGGCCATTCAAAGACACACAAAGTGGCACACAAATAGGATTTAGTGGTTTGCCCTGCCAGAGCGTCACCTAAAGTGACGCTTCATCGACGCAAAGGGCTCATAAATATGCCTCCTATTGTTTACAATATGCATGAAGTAGGCTATCAACAAGTCCCCTTCAACCATTGGCTTGTTTGAGTTTGCCCCCTTCAGCCATTGCTTTGAGAGGCGTCAGTCATTTCCTGGATCAGTCCAGAGGAGTATACATCTCACATCTCAAGCTATTGGTGTAACATTTTCCCTCCTATGAAGCAGGTTCATTGGAATACAAGAGGGACTTTTTTTGCATGCGAAAAGTATAATCAGCCATCACACCTTTTGAGTCACATTTAATTCTTTGTTATTCACGCATCATATACAAAAACAACCAGGGTCTCATTTACAAGTTTTTGGCATAGGGCAGAACCGCAAGCCTTCATGCTCCACTGCCCTACGTCAAAAGAAACAGGGCAGGAATGAGCCGTATCTATGAGATACGGCACATTCCTGTTCTCTTCCACTGTGCTGGGGCACAACGAAGGCACCCTTGCAACATGTTGGAAGGGTGTCTGCAGTGAAATCAGGTTATTTTTGTGGGGGAAGGGACACCTTTCTTCACAAAAACAACCCTTACGCCACCCCTAGGGAGCCATAGGTGTTTGAATCATTGCCAGGTTTACAGCATTTGGTAAATCTGGGAATGTGTCAAATGCCATGGGTGTTACGTGGGAAACACCACCGTAACAGCCACTGCACGCCTCCCCATCGCAGTGTGAGGCGCTGCGTTTCCTCACACCATATCTACGACACCATGAAAAGCCACGCCGGGTGGATTTCCGTGGGATCGTGGATATGGCTAAGCCCTGTGCACCACCGGAGCATCAAAATCAGCGACATTCCGCCGGCACAGAGGGCTTGTAAATAATCCCCTAAAGGTCTATTAATGTTAGCACTGAAACGCATAGTGATTTACTTAATAGAAAAGCACATTAATTGCTTGGAACGCCAAAGCAATGTTCTTTTTATACCTCCATTAGAGGGATGACATCCCTGGCAAAGATTCAGCTTACCTGGCAGCCTCCCTGCTCCTGCCGCTGAACTGCTAATGAAGTACAAATTCAGCATGACCGATGGCTTTGGCAAAGTGAATAGGTCTGCTTTGGAACTGAAAATGCAATCCAAACCTCTTGGCCTTGCCAATGCTTTTTAAATGAATTCAAGGGAGCTTAAAAATGGTAAGAAACTAGGCAGTTATACGTTTCCTCCTCAGAGAAAGGTTGGCTATCTGGGTAGGTAAGATCCTTCTTACATGTGTACCAAAGTAAATCTTCCTGGATAACCCTGGCTTCTCATGAGTAACCGCACAGAATGCCAAAACCACAGAGGTAGAAGTTACCACAGGTGGACTCCATATTGATGCAGGAGCCCTCTTCCAACAGACTCACACTCAGGCAATGAGGGAGAACTAATGGACTGAAAAGTGTGCAGCATGAATGAGGTCCGTCTGCAAGTCAACTGACTCCCAACTGGTCTAGCGCTCGGTGGATGTAATGGCAGGGGTCTGCCCGGAGGGTCTACGCGATGCATAACTACGTATGCCAACCATCCTGCTGAAGATGCAGCACGAGGACATCACCTGTGTACAGAAGAGAAATGTGAGCATCTCTGCCAAGTTACCTGCTAAAATGTTAAGTGTCGACTATCACTTGCTGTTTCCTGGAGACTGCCTGATGTTTTAAGACTGGCACAAGACGGTGGCATTAGTGTGGTAATGAACAAACTCCTGAAGGAACCCTCATTCCATAGCCGCAAGTGATGAGGGCTCCCACTGTCATACTGAGGAGTGGTGTTTACATGGTTGCACAGTGACAGCACATAGTTGCAAGCTGACAGAGCTCTCCAAGTAGTGAACCCCTATTTCAGTGGCCTGGGATACATGTTCACAACACACCCATGGGTCCCGCATGTATTGACACCCATGAGTCCCTTGCTTGGAAATAAAAGAAGGCAGCGCAGAAAATGCTAGTAATCACTGAAGACTTCGCAAAATAGGACTTTTAATCCAATGAAAAATCTGCCACTTGATCCCAAATCTACACAGAATAATTTTACCAAATCCAAAATGATTTGATCAGGAGCATTCCATGATCATCCAGTCCATCCCCGTGGACCCCCAACCAGAACGACCGATCAGGGCTCCGCTATACACACCATGCACAAGGATGAGACCACCGAAGGGGCAGTAAAATCAGTACATCCCCAACCTGGCCCATGCCAAGGTTGTACTAACCTATAGAGTAATCTGGCAGTGCCAAAGTGTCACAATCACTATTGTAGCTGAAACATATTCTGATTTTTTCTCCAGTTCACTTGCAGCCATAGTACTTGACCTCACTCATTTAAATCCCCTGAAGAAGGGTATCATCCTGAAATGCACTGTGGTATTTCTGGACAATTCAAGGACATATGAGATGTTTCCACTCTTGGAAACAGGCAGATGTTTTTTAAACAAACAAACTACGCTTCAAGATTACCACAGGTATGTACTTTCTTGGGTAACCCATTATTTGAGACTTCTGCTGGGCAGTGGAGACTATACTGCATTCTTGTCTTATACTTGCCTGATTTTACACAACATCACAGGTGAACCAGGTGATAATCCCAAGCACATGTTACTTATTAACCTTTTCAACACCACGGTTGTTTAGACAGCCTATGGAATCTACTCTGTATATTGTATATTCAAATCCTTGGTATAATGGGACTGGCCCAACAGTGCACACAGTTTTAATTTTGTTTACCTCGCTCCACAATGAGAACACCTACTATGAGGGTTTCCATCCAGTCTTGGTGCTCGAAGAGATGTTATGGTTGTTCCATCTGCAATGGCATTTAGTGTCCCTGGAATGGGAACTTTCACCGTGTATGCACCAACTCTAACCATCCTATTTGAAAGTTATTGATTAAAACCAGATCATAGATACCATACTGCTAAATAAATAGGAGTGAGGGGCATTTATTGGTTTCCTCAATCAATCAATCAGCATTTGTATAGTGCAGCACTGTCATTACTAGGGATATCTGGGTGTTGCGGATGCAACGTCAGAATAAAGGTCAGAAACGAGCAGGAAGAGGCAGAATAAAGATTAGAAATGAGCAGAAAGCGGCAAAATAAAGGTTTA
The DNA here is from genome assembly GCF_964204655.1 of Triturus cristatus. Classification (NCBI taxonomy): domain Eukaryota; kingdom Metazoa; phylum Chordata; class Amphibia; order Caudata; family Salamandridae; genus Triturus; species Triturus cristatus. The sequence continues at coordinate 818,862,690 of NC_140586.1, read as the reverse complement.
GAAAAGAGTAGAAGGAGACAAAATAAAGGTCAGTAATGAGCAGAAAGAGGCAGAATAAAGGTCAGAAACTAGCAGAAAGAGGCAAAATAGAGGGCAGGAGCAAGCAGAGAAGAGGCAGATAAACTAGCAGAAAATGAGCAGAGGGGGCACAAACCGAATGCAGCAGAGGGTACCAGACTGCGGGCACGCTGTGCAGGCCGACTGTCGCAGAGGGAGCTGGCATGAGAACAACAACGCTAGCTTTGTGTCTCACATTTCTTCCTACTCTACTTTTGAGACATTGCATGGCATGGTGCTAGTATAATTCTATGTAAGCATCGCTAAGCTGAGTAATCATCATGAGGAGGACAGCAGAGGTAAGATGACGTGCATTGCTCCACATGGCATATCCAATAGTCTCTTCAAATAAAACATACAATTACACATTTTTCAAAATTTATTAAATACAAAAACCTCTTTGATATGACAATATGCATTCAACATATGTTCTAAAAGTAAATGGACATTCAAATGTACAAAAATCACTGTTTTCCTATGACACAGGATGCTGAAATATTTCCACATTCAAAACCGGTGGTTGCCTCAAAGAAGCATTAGACCCTAAGAAGACCCAAGAAGACCTAAGAAGACCCAAAACAATTCAAAGCAAATGAAAGTACAAAATTCCAGACAGTTGTGTCCTGTTAGTGTACCTGGCGAACAATATTGATGTAGTTTCCAAGTGGTTGCTGTACCGGCAAGGGACTTGGTGGCTTCTGTTGATATACAATATGAAATGACGCTCAGCAAAGGAGTGAATAGTAAATCATATTCTCTGGATAACTGAGCATTCCTTTACACACAATTCAAAAGTCAGAGTGTTAGGCAAATCAATATGTAAGAAAACCTTTCACACCGTCCAAAATGAGGCACATCTCAGCACCTCCTACATGTGCAGAGAATTAAACTTGTCGTGGTCTGAAATAGTGTCTTATTTGTGCATCTACATTAATGCCATTCGGTCAAGAGATAAAATGCCTTTCTTGAACCAGCCTTGAGGGCTTATGCTGTTCAGTGTGATTAAATAAGCTTGTTTCCTCCTGAGAAATGGCACTGCCAAAGACATCGTTTTTACACTTCTAACAATTTTTCCACAACTTTGGTCTGGCTTGAGTTGGGATCTAGAAGGGTGCACTGGTATCCAATCCTGCTTACTGCATCTAAAGTGCCAAGGCTAGTGAGGGTCGGGAAGAGAAAGGAAGCAACTAAGATGAGTAGACCGGGGAAGACCAGGGTGATATGTTCATCAGCACTTTAGTGCTAGCAGAGAAGGGATGATTTAGCCCTGGGCCCAGCATCTCAGGAAACTTGACACAATATATCAGTAAACTACTGAAAGCATCAACCTAGAAACAAAAACTAGGGTCCTCATTTACAAGAGGCCTGCTCCGCCAGAGCGACACTTTTTATGAAGCTCTGGTGGTGCAGGCCTCTCAATCATATCTATGAGGCGACGCAAAGCCACACTGCAAAGCTGTGAATGCCCTACTCTACTTTAAGGAGGAGTTCCATGGGCGTTGCGGCGGGTAATCCCACGCAACACCAATGAGTTTTGACATTCCCAGATTTACAAGAATCTGCAAACCTGGTAATGCATCAAAACTTTCACCTCCTCAGGTGAGGCGCAATGAGGGGAAAAAACGTTATTTCTCCTCATTTTGTCCTCTTTCTATGCATTCTGTAGCACACATGAAAAGAGGAAAACGCCTCAATTGATTGTTTTTGTGCAGGAAGGTGTCCCTTACTGCACAAAAACAATCGTGCCAACTACACAGACACCCTTGCACCATGGTGCATGGATGCCTGCATTGGCGCAAGGCAGCAATTTAAGCGCTGGCGCAGGCAGAAAGGACATGAATGGCCCCTATTTCTGCCCTTTCCTTTTGACGCAGGTCAGCGCAGCAAGAAGCCTTACGGCGCTGCCCTGATCAAAGAAGTAGATTGCAGTGGTGAACAACGACGGACACACTGACCGCACTTCCCCTATGGTGTTCCCTTAGTATGGTGGTTGATAGTCAATTAGGTTTGGTGTGCACAAACTACTCCAGCACCAGCCGTTATTTGGTGCTAACTGCAATGCAGAGAGATACTGAGCCCAAGGGTGGAGTGGTGCACCACCTTTAAATGTGTGAAGGAAGTTGTTTACAGTAAGTATCACAGTCTATTATTATGAAAATCCAAATGTGAACAGTTGTCAGCCAACGCGTTTCGTTCATAGCAATGAACTTCTTCAGGGCAAAAAAGTGCGTGGCGTCTGGTTTTATGGTGATCGTAAATATAGCAGCTTACCAAGGCCTCCTTGATAAGGGCTATTATTGCTGCAGGATCTGTGTGAGCGAGTGATGCACAGCCGTCGGTTCTGGTCAATGGTGTAGTAAAGAAGTAGTAAATGAGGCCCAAGGCGTGTAAAAAAGGTGACTATCTGTAAGGCAAATTCAAAGGAAGAGGCATAGCTAATGTGTCATCTAAAAAGAGATTAATCAAGGAACATATCTGGTTCTCTGAGCATTATGTGCAAGAGTCCAAACAAATATATAGCACTAATATTCTTTAAATCCTTTTCAATCCACAAATAAAGACCTCGCTAATAATGAATGCATCAAATCCCATTATAAAACAGGGACAGCAATAGTGACCTATGCCTATATTAATACCCATGTGGACGCTTGTTGGTGAGCATCCATGCATGTGATAAGAAGCTGGTCCACTGGGAGTACCAGGAACCAGTGACAGACGTGTAAGACACAACAGCCCTTATGTATAAACGCATTTCCCATAGACAGAGAATATGTAAAAGACTTTAATACATAAGGCCCTATGCACTCTAACTCAGGTATGGTTCTTAGAGGCTAGGAAGGGTATCAAACAGACTTGCAGCACCTGTCACTCGCACCGCCTTCTTGATCTGTTTGAGATTTCTGCCTGCCAGCAGAAAAAGCTTCCAACTGATTAAAACTTGTAAACAAGTGAGAAGATCCAAGGATATTTTTCAATGGAGTTGAACTTGTCAACCCTGGGATCAACCAACAAAAGAGCACTAAAGGAAGAAACCATCCAGGAACCAATCAACCTCTGGGTGTAGAAGAGCACCAAAGGAGGAAATCAGCCAGGGCCAGATAATTTCTTGGACTACTTTGCTATAGCAGTGCAAGTGGAAGCCACCAATGGACCTCCAAGTGTTGTCGAACCAGACCCCATATAATGTGATGAATCTCTTTTAATATTTTTGGAAATTGACTTGTGGGAGGCTTTAGAGACAGTTGGGCAAGTTCAATATGTCTAATTATTAAGCTTTCTAGTCATTGTGTGTGCCCCAAAGAGCACACTAATATGTATAGAAACAAAAGGTCATTTGGCAACCAGTAAACATCTTGTAACCCCCAGAAAGACCTGCTGAACTTTAATTGTTCACTTCCAGATGGCCAGAAGTAAGCTAGTCTAAGATCATCTAGACCACGGGTACTCATAGTACGTCCCACGGGCCGCCAGCGGCCCTGCAAGCCTTCCTTGGCGGCCCGCGGACCTTGCAGACATCATACCTGTGTTTTTTTGGATCGCAGGTTGCAGCAGCGCAGAACTATGGGGGCCGGGCGATTCTTTTAAAGCATATTCACTTGTTAATGAGGCTTTGTTGTATTTCAACTCTTCTTAGCGCCCCTGCATCTCCACTCTGATTGAGTGGAGATGCAGGGGCGCTAAGAAGAGGTGAAATACAACAAAGCCTCATTAACAAGTGAATGGTCTTTAAAAGACCTGTGAAGTACTCGGGTGCGTCGGCTCCCGTCTCAGCGCGGGGTGAGGTGACAGCGGTTGACAGGACAGCAGGGTGAGGTGACGGAGGGCAGCAGGGAGTGAGAGCAGCGGGTGAGGTGACAGCGGGAGGAAGACAGAGTGCAACAGAGGGAGGAAGACAGAAGGGGGAGACAGAGAGGGAGGGAGAAAGAGAGGGAGGGAGACAGAGGGGGAGAGAGAGGGAGATAGAGAGGGAGGGAGACAGAGAGAGGGAAGGAGGGAGAGGGAGGGAGACAGAGAGAGGGAGGGAGACAGAGAGAGAGAGGGAGACAAACAGAGTGAGTGAGACAGAGGGAGCGAGGGAGACAGAGGGAGACAGACTGAGAGAGGGAGGAGACAGACGGAGAGAGGGAGGAGACAGGGAGAGAGGGAGGGAGACAGAGAGAGAGGAAGGGAGACAGAGAGAGATAGATAGATAGAGAGAGATGTGTGTAAGCCGGGGCTGGTGGCTGCAGGGGCCTGTGTTCAACCTCATTGTCATAGTTTTTTTTTTGCTCTAGCCCCGCCCCCTTCCCCACTGCCCCTGCCCCCAGCCACAAACCACACTGTAAATTTGGCCCCCGAGAGAAAGTTTGTGAGTACCCATGATCTAGACACTACTTTGGATCTCTGGAGCACCAAACTGGACTTCAAAAGCCTTTGGGCCTATTTATGAGTGGCCTGTGAAATTGCAACCCCTCTGCAAACGACTAGTTCTGCATAGATCACAATTATAAGGGGTGCGTTGTTTATCACATCTGATAATAACCAAGTGTGATAAGGTTTGCACTCCCCATATATTTTGATAGACCAAGCCAGCTAAAATTCAACAGATGAAAAATGCAGGACATATATAATTGTGTGTGATAAGCATTATAGTTTGCATGATGTGTCTCATGAGATGTGGTTGCACCTGAGAAATTCCAAACCCAGAGGTGTCAGATTGTATTGGCGTGATAAATTCCATATAGGCCTGCAGAGCACCTGTGAACAGGCCATGAAATGTGACACCAGCAGTAATTTTGCACGGAGTAACCAGTAATCTACAGAGGAATCAACCAGAATGCATCAAAGATACATCAGGCAGCAGCAGATGCAGACCATGTGGGGTATTAAGGGTCACATGCATCTAGCCTGCATTTTGCGTTTCCCAAATAGCGAATTTTACCAATTCGCTATTTGGGAATCGCAAAATACTATGCACGTAGAAATCGCAAAAAAAAATTGCGATTTCTTGGCATTACCTAATAGCGATTCAGTAAATAGAGAATTGCAATTAGGTAATGTAACTCCATTCATTCCTATGGGTCTAAAGGCTTATAGGAATGAAAGGTATTGCAGTCGCTAATTGCGATTACCAAATTGGTAATCGCAAATAGCAAATGCAAAGCCAAGGCTACCCGGGGACCTAAGGCCCTCCTGAAGCACACCAAGAAAAATGCAAGTGTGCACATGCAAAGCACACAAATGCTTGTGTGCGCTACATGACACTTTGAAAAATGCATTTTTGTGCATTTTTCAAAGTATGCACATATTACCATCAACTTGAAGTTGATGGTAATTAGCATTTCCTAAATGGACAGTGTGCATTTAGGAACGGCTTCTTGCATCTGCATTAGGGAATCGCAAATTGCGATTCCCTTTTTGCATTCGCAATTCGGGGAATCGCAAAAATTTGCAATTACCTAAATTGCGAATTGCCCAAAAGTTACATACATCACAAAAGGCTATTTTGCGATCGCAAACGGCCGCTTTTTGCGAATCGTGCTGTTTGCGATCACAAAATGGCTTGATGCATGTGCCCCATAGCTCCTGAGAGGGGACACGCGGTTTAAGGGAAGAAAAGAGTGACCTGGTCCCCAGGACGTCACTTCCCAATCCCTTCCATCCCATAAGGCAGCATTCTCTACTCCCTTCTTCTCAAATATAATGACGTCCACCTTGATTCAGTCTACGTGTTTGACCTGCAGTGGAGATCTTGCACCAGCCGTTTTTGCCTTGAATCAGGCATGCTTTCCATGTTTTAGGGACACTCCTTATTCACTGCTTTTATGGATAAATGTTTGACTAACCCTTGACATGTGGATGGTAGTGCCTTCACTATGAAGGTATATTACAAGAAATATGAGATTCAAAGCAGGTAAAAATAAGCTAATGGGTGTAGGTAAGCAAATCGTACATGTGTTAGTTCCAGTTCATGGCAAACAGAGTGTGAACAGAAGAAAACAAATTATCATTGAACAAGTAAAAATGTCCAGGAATTTTTCTCTTGCTCAATAACTTCTATCATTATTTAAAAGGGTGTTAAGATATTTGGGGCCTCATGTAGGAAGCCAAATACCGGTCGGTAACGGCCGATTTTCGGTAATAATACCGTTACCGACCGGTATTTTGGCCATTGGTATGTAGGGGGACATATTTTGCTTTCGGAATTTACCGAATCGGTAAAATTACCGATTCGGTAATAATACCGAATCGGTAATGTTACCGAATCGGTAACTTTTCCGAATCGGTAATTTTACCGATTCGGTAAATTCCGAAAGCAAAATCGAGATGTAGGGGGAGTGTGTGTGTGTGTTTATGAGTCGGTATTTACCACCAACTTATAGTTGGTGGTAAATAATGAATGTATGTGTAAATGCATTTTTACGCGCGTAGCTGTGTGCAATGTGGCATACATACATGCCCTTAGGGCATGTATGTGTGCCACATGTGCACACATGGCCGAAACAGGGGTGCAACAGGGTGTCAATGTGACACCCTGCCACCCTTGTATGTGTTCCCCCCATTACCGAATCGGTATTTACCGATTCGGTAATGAGGCATACCTTCCCATCAATGGGAAGGTATGCCTCATTACCGAATCGGTAAATACCGATTCGGTAATCACCGACTAGTAACGAATCGGTAAAAATTACCGACTCATTACCTACATACGAGTTACCACTTCTTAAATACCGAGTCGGTACGGCTCGGTATTTAAGAAGTGGTAACTGGTACGCTACCTACATGAGGCCCTTGATAGCCAATTTAATCTTAAAATACAAAATAAACCTTTTTATAAAGAATGAGGAGAAGAAATGTTGTTCTCATTGTGGTGCCCAACTTTGATGCAAATGCCATAAAACAAACAGGATGGGCGTGTCAGCATCTCTCAGAAGAAAGGTACTAACACCTATTCATGACACGAAGAATTAGATGGTGACAGAGTCCTAAATGAAACATATGTGCCTACTGTTTAGTGACCATAAGAAATTGAAACACATTCTCACAATGGTATAAACCAAATACTTTTCAACCATGGTTTGAAGAAGTTGGTTGACACCCAAACATCTCATTAGACACCAATAATACAAACGAACAGACTAGGAGACACAGTAGGTACATTACAGAAACACTGCTTTTTCAAGATGGCTGCCACGTTTTTTTCGCACCTTACATTTGCCTTTTTATTCCAGTCAATCCACATCACTGGTTCTGTGATGATGAAGTGTGTTCTCTGTCGTGTAGGCACAGATGCATTCTTACGGTGAAAATAAATAATTGCTGCCTCTCACTGTACAGCACTTGACTGACTTATTAAAAGAATTTGTGAATATAGGGAATACGAGAACAAAACATTCAGAGGAAGTTAAGTATCAGATAATCCAGCAATTGATAGCCAAGGGAGCATCTTAAATCAATCTGCCAGCACCAATGTAGAAGAAATGACATCCCTAGCCTGTTTTGTGCTAAAATCAAATCAATACTATAAAATACATATAGTGGGTCTCTTCCAGCATATTCAAACAAAGAAATAAAAAAATATAGAAAGAGAAAAAGTTCTTTGAACTGGACATGCAGATAAAGTCTCAACAAAATGAAAAATAGGGACTCCGTAACAAGGAGGCCCATACGTTCTCTGTTTTGCACTTAGGATGCAACGCTCTCCAGGAGTCGGTACCTTTCACTGACAAAAATACTAAAAGGCATCAGAGCAATAAACTGTGTACATAGATATATACAATTATATATAAAAACAAAAATTCTCCAACAAATTGACCCAACAAGTCAGTCTTCCCCCTTTTCTTCTGAATTTTGAGAACACATTTGGCAGATGTTACTGACAACATCAGATATTCATGGTCATGGTTTCAATCTCGAACCCATCTTCTGCGCTGCCACGGAATAAAATGTAGGTCCATGAAAATAAAAATGTCTCCTGAAGGCCTCCACAGAAACCCCAAGAGGGGATATATCAAAATCTCAAGACCTTGATTTCATCCGTATCCCCCAGTCAGTTTCTTCTTTTTCATCTGCCCACTTGCGGTGACGTACAAGATGGCCGCTCATGATTCGCTGATTTGCTGTATCAGTCCATAAAGGCATAGTTTCTAATGTCAGCTGCTGGGGCTAGTAAAGCTCTGAGGTCTTTTTGTAACGTGTGCAAAGTCTGGGATCACATGCGTAGACGTTTCTGTGGTAAAGGGCTTTCTCCTACTGTTGCTGGAGACAGAGAATGTCTGTATGTGATTTGCACAATCCCCCCGTTGAGTGGAAGAAGCAATATTAGAACTTCATCAATGCGCAGAGATAAATCCAGGCACATCCTGGGGATCTTATAAAAGAAATTCCTGTGAGCAAAGTAGATGGTGTCTCAACTTTAAAGTGAACAGGAGGACCATTGCCTAAACTCCGATTATCCTTTTCCTCTCCGTGCGCAATTACCCCTTCCGTCCCCTCTTTCTATGGTCAGACTGGTTGTGTCCTGAGCCCCGCCCCAGAGGACATGCAGCAGTCTGGTGGCAGGTCATCCCTAGGAGACTTTAGCTGATTGAGTAGCAGTGGCAAGATCCACCCTTGTTACTCTCTTTCCCTGGCACCCGGGGAACGCATGAGATTATTCCACTGCTCATGGCATGTGGTCTGTCTTTGAGTAGCAGCTTTGGAAGACCCACCAGATGGTGTGTGAGAGGGAGCTATTGAGGCACAGGTAAAGCGAGAGACCAGTTTTTAAAAGAGCTCCCGGTCTACTTTTAATGCCCCCTTGCCAGAGGACCCTTGTCGAACAGTGTGAATGGAGACAAGCCCCATCGACGCATTCTTAAACTCTTTAGAGAAACATTCAAAACCCTGATCGAACGAGCTCTGCATTTTTTGCAGAGTTGCTTCTACTTGGATTTTAACATTATATGACACAGTGAAGAGATGGGGCCGTGCGCAATCAAATCTTTTAAATGCTCGAAGACTTTACAAACTTACCTCTTCCAGTTACAAATTGGGTTCCTACCTTGGCAGCGCCACGCCCCTTGGATAAGTGCGTGCTTTATAAAATCTAGTCAAACCAAATCCAATGTTGGGCACAGATCTCGAAGAAGCCTTCATGGATTTACCATCCACTGAGGGCTCCCTCCTGACGACCACTGCAGGCCAGATTCTCGCCTCTGAGACCTTATACTTTTCCTATTCCTTTGCTTTGTTGGTCTATAACTGGGAGTAAAATCAAATGCTCATCTTGAAAATATTAAAATTGTATCACTACCTGCTCAGCACATACAAATCAGGGCACATCGTAAGGCTGGTGACATCAGAACACAAGATTAATCCGAATTGGACATCAAGTGTCAAATGTGCTCTGGTAACAATGGCCGCCCTTTTGAGGAACCACTAAGGTTCTGTTAAAACACCACCCAAAGACAGGAGTTACTGCAAACTAGGGTAGAAAGTCAGTCTCTTTTTGAGCAAGGACAGATGCGCCCAATCCAATAACAATACTCCAAGATCATGGTTTGTCTTCAGCTACATAAAAATCAAAGCAAAAAAACATTGAATCGAGGAATTCACCATTCTTTTGCTCAGTGCTTTGCGGTGCAGTTTGATTAATATTTTCAAACAAAAATGCCTGGCTCACATGACACCATCACAATGGAATTATAGAAAATTCTTTCAGGTTTAAAAAACTAACCAATTGACCCTCACATGAGTTTTGATAACTTTTTTGCAAGGACACAACTCGGAGAAGGGTATCAACAGGCCTCTGCCTTCACCACCAACACACAGGGAGAGGTAGTGTCTTTCATATATGATAGTGTCTGGGCTGGTGGGATTGGGATGTGGGCTGTGACCCTGGCTCTTAAGTGGAGGGAAGACCGATTGAGCAGAAAGTGGTAATACCCCCCCCCCCACCCACTGCTCGTTCATTGTACTCTGAATGTGCGGGGACACTTGGTGGCCTCAAGGTTGCGTTCAATATAGGAGACTGTGGCCTCATCGCGTAGGTTAATGATGGTAATACGGGCACCCGGATGAAAAAGTGGGAGAGCTGGATCTCTGCTGCATTGATGAAGGTCTTTTAGAAAGAAAAACGAGGGGCAACAGCCAGGGCTATCCTCTCGCTGGCCGGGGAGGTGGTTTGCCAATATCCACTGTGATGTTCGTGTACATAGGGCTCTTTGCAAAATGAACCACACGATATTTCAGGGAGTTGATTCCGTCCCGTCGCATGGTCATCTTGGTGTTCTGAATTTTTGTAAACCTGAAAAAGAACAAAAAAATATATATTTTACATATATTCTTTGGTCTCCACATAACTTTCAAACTTAAAATATAGCCTCATAGCCACAGCAGAAGTGAGTCACAACCAATCCCAATCAGACATTAGAAAAACGTCAACGTAGACGAGTTTGACGTCAAGTAGAATGCCACCAAAACGAACCCCCCAGGACCAGCAGATCCCGCAGCAGTGCGGGGTACCCTTTTCTGGAACTCCTACACTGATCGTGACCGGCCAGCCACAGTCAAACCCAGGAAACCAATTCTGGCCGTCAGATCTACCAAATTAGGGCTAAATTTACAAAGAAAGCACACTATGCAGTGAAGCGAGTTAAGGTGCTGCACAGAGTTGCGCGATCAGGAGAGGGTAGACCAGTACAGATCTACTAAGATGTGGCGCTATTCTGCTCTCTACCTGCTCTTGCGTGCTTTGGCTGCCATGCGCCAATGCAGACACATTTGTGTCATAGAGCAAAGGTGTCTGTGTTGTGGTAAGTATCATGTTTGAGCTGAAAGGGGTACCTTCGTGTACAATAACTATACTTTAAGGCCTTACCCTCTTTATACATGTACTGTAGAATGCAACACACATGCAAAAAGGGAAAACGAGAGATATGAAAAATTTCTCCTCGTTGCACCTACCTCAATGAGGCGCAGGGTTTTGGCACAAATCCCTGTCTACAATTCTTTGTAGATGGGTGTGCGTCAAAACCCCTTGGTGTTTGCTTGGGAATGGACCCCCCAGGGATCGGCCCACTGACGCAACGTAATGCAATGCCGCGCACTGCGTAGCATTGCAATGCTTTAGGCTACAATCTAACACAAATCTTGATTTGAGTAGGTTTGTAAACCCCTCAGTGGGCTTCGCATCAGGTTTGCTTTAACAAGTTACACAAACATGATGCATAGTCTTAGTAAATCTGGGCCTGAGTGTTCACAGGGAGCAGGAGCTGTGAATTATCACCATTGATGAGCCTATGATCTGTGATCTTTGCGCCCTGGCGGGGGAGTATGCAACGGTTGCAGCATGTTTTGTTCATTCATGATATTTTTGACTTGCGTGCATACATGATATAGGACTATGGGATAACCTTAATAACTGTTGCCATTGCCTGTATTCAGCAATGTTTTTTGAAAGCGTGCCATGGAATTGCGCCGGGAAACAGCCATTGCAACGCAGCTGTTTCCCTGCATGCCATTACAACGCATGCGTCGTTACAAAGTGTAGACTTTACTATGCATTTTTTTACTAAGTATATGCTTTTACCACGCATGCCTTTCCAACGAATTTTGTTGTAAATGTATGTATGGTAAAAGCATATGTGTTGTATAAAAATATAGGCGCAATCGTAGAAACGCTGTGTTGGTAGGTGATCTACGTTGTTAGAGGAAACAGTGAGACTCTTTGGCTTCCTCACAACGATGTGCACCGCCCCCCTCAAATGAGCTGCCTGCACTGCACAAACCACGAGGAGAGAGTTAAGGGGGATTGGGCCTGGGGGGGCGAATATTTTAGGGGCAAGGGTAGTTAGTGTTTCAGGGTTTAGGCTTGGGGAAAGGGATAGGGGTCACGCAGGGGTAGTGTTTTAGGGTAGGGGAAAGGGCTGGGGGCCAGTTGGTGGTCACGCAGGGGGTAGTGGTTTAGGGTAGGAAAGGGCTGGTTGAGGTCACGCAGGGGTAGGTAGGGTTTAGGACAGAGGAAGGGCTGGGGACCAGAGGGGGTTGCGTTGGAATAGAGTTTTAGGGTAGGGGAAGGGTATTTTTTTTTTTTAGAAGGGTTGGGGGCCGGGTGTGGGGTGCGCCAGGTACCGAGATTAGGCTTTAATGTAGGGGCCACAGAAACCTTTACTATGCATATGCTTTTATCAAACATGCTACGGAGGTGTAAAAGACATTTTTCAAAAAGTACGTAAAATCATTCACTTTTGGTAGCTCAGTGGACGGACAATTTATTCCAGGGGCCACTATGGCCTCGATTACGAGCGTCTTGATAATGAAAGAACCCTGTGCATACACCGGTTTGATCAGGGGTCGCAATTACAAGTGGTTCACAATTTTCCCTAGGCAAAAAATTGCTGAAATACCAGGTGAAAATACTTGGAAAATACCGGGTCATGCAGACTCTGTCCACAAACAATCAAAAACCACGTTATCCCTATTTAAAATCAGAGCACCTGCCATATATGCTTTTTGTCACTGACCTGGGGTATCAGATTTTAGCAGGAGCAATAACTATCGCCTACTTCTCCAGGGGCACCTTCTACTGGAGACCTATGTCCGGTTAGCCAAGGATCCTGCATATGAACTCTAAACACTTACTCTATTAAGAGTGCTCTCACCATCACTGACCTAAGGAGAGGCTGAGGGGATTTGATGATTTGAATTTCTAGCAGAGACACAGAAAGTCAAGTACAGACTTGTGTTGGTCCTTGGTAATATGCTAGGTCTTTATAGCCTGTTTAAATTGCTAACAATCTCCTGTGCTGCTGTTTTACTTATTTTCACCTGCAATTTGTTATGGACCAGGGTAGTGTTATATAAAGACCTTTACAATATATAACTGTGGTTTACTTTGACTTCGGAGAACAAACTTATATAGATTACTCTGCAGTCACTGTAAGGCCTGAGGCAGTCTCCATACTAGCCCATCCTCATCGGCCACGCCCACTGATCTTTTCCAAACTTAGAATACCACTGGCATAAGTCATTGAATCAAGAGGACACATTCCACTGCAAGTCGCAAGGAGGCAGCGATGAAGCCATCAAGAGTGTCACAATGGCCCCCTGCACATCATGCATTAGTGAAGTCCACAACAAAACAAAATTGATCTTTGTGTTTTTCGAGAAGTTGTCTAACCCAGATGCCTCGAGGAACAACCTCTGTGTCCCACAAGACACGGAGGACCTTCTGGAAGACTTCTAGTCAAAAAAAACATCCACGCCTCCATCCTTCAAATGTTTAGGACCATAACACTCCTGTCTCAGGCCCCAAATTCCGATTCAATTCCCCTTCACCACAATCAGACCTTTGCCAAACACAGAGGTCCTGAAAAAGAACTCAAAAAACAACGTACCGGTAGAACCATGACCAGATGCATGCACTAAACAAACCCACTCCTCACCCACTATCGACATCAAGCATGATAGCAGCATCCCTTCGAAGAGGACCAAATCCGATTCTCTGAAACATGTCATCACAGCCCCCTCCCAAAAAGAACATCAGTAGAGATTAGGAATCCGGCAACCAACTACCCGCCAATACGTATGATCCAGTCAGAGAAGCCTCTTGTGAGACATGAATCTGGCTTATCCACCACCGACAAGAGGCCCTCCTCTCCCTGGACGCAGACGAGGACCTGGCCACAGCACTTCTTGACCTACCTGCAGCCTAGGATGCAGCTGATCATGGAATTCGACTAAAGAAAAGTTATAAGTTTGTGCAGACATCACTGGGCCAGGCCTGGCATGGATTCAATCCTTCACCTACCGTTCTGTTCCAGTAATGAGGCTGGCAGATTAAACAGATACAATGAGGCAGAACGGGAGCACTGGCAGTCGACAAGCGCCAAACCACCAGAGGTGTCATGGCCAGTAAACATCTCTGTGTTCCGTTATCTGCAGTTCTCATATTTGCAGCACTCGGAACCAAAGGGTTGTACAGTGGAGCTGTACAAACTAGGACAGTGTGGATGCTTATGTCACTTCACATGCCATGAAAAATTCAATAGTGCTAAACACACAAAAGGTGATGGGAAGAATGCTTGCAAACAGTCTATTCCTCTGGCAATTGCTCTAAGTCGCATTCCAATCCACCGTTTTTCACCTACTGTGCCACTCTAGAAAAGACCCATCTTTGACAAATCAGTACTGGCCCTGTTCTTTATGGGATGATATGATACTAGAATTCCTACTTGAGCTGTATTGCTTCAATAATGGCTCACAGTGCCCTATGTCTCGACCAACAGCTACTCCAAGAGGTTGCAAGACGGTAAAACGCTGGTAAATGCATTGCATGCCTTTGCCTCTAATTTTTTAGCGTGCATGTTTTTACCGCGATTATGCATTTACATTGCATGCCTATACCACGCATTGTTTTTATATTTAAAAACAATGTATTTGTGGGGGGAGACCCCCCACACCACCCAACTTACCTTAAATGCGTGGTATTGGCATGCGATATAAATGCATAATCGCGGTAAAAAATGTACGCTAAAAAATTAGAGGCAAAGTCATGCGATGCATTTACCTTGTTGTAAAGGCTGTTTGCCCTCCAAGGACAACAACATAAAATTTAATTTATAAGTTTTATTTCATTTGTTGATTATTTTTATCTTATCTCATTTTTCAACATCATTAGGTCTCGGCTCTCAGATGGCGCGCATGCGATTTCTCCAACTGAGACATGGTGTATGTACATCAGGGGCTTCTGCCCGCCGACAGGCTTGCCATTGGCTGCAACAGTCGTCGCTCCATTTTGCGCTCTCAGCATTTGGCAAGGCATGCATAAAGTCATGCCTCTTCCGGCCCTGCCCAAGAGACCGCCCCAAACACTGTTGAACATACGCAGCGGTCACTGTGGACTTTGTTTCGGGACTACTTTTTGAAAAATCTCCAGCCGTAATGCAAAAGGCAGAAAGCGCGATCCCCCAGTTGGCGTCGGGCGAGGGAACAAAGAGGCCATCAGGGGTGCGGGGGAGGACAATATACCTTTCCCCGACCCCCCACCGGCCGGAAATGACGTGCAGGGGGACCCCCACCGGGGTCTCTGAAAACACTAGACTGCCCAGTGTGCCATCTTGTGGCACTAAAGGGGCTGCCTTCTTATGAGGGTCCCCTGCGGGGACAGTCGGTCAGCCCGCACTTCCTCCCAGAAGGAGTGCAAGCCTGTTTCTAACCCATCAAGTCCCTTCATCAGATGCATAAGAACTGGTAACACGCACTCTCTCCCGCTGTGATCCCACGGGTCGCCCTCCCGCTGCACAGACTTCATGCAAAAATTCCTGTCGCTTCTGCCCTAGACTAATTAAACTATCTCGCAGGAGCGATGCTGCCTGGTGCTCAGGCCAGCCGAGGTCAGAGGGCTTGAGAACCGCAGCCAGCTCCCTTCTGCACCCTCTAGTTTCCTTTCAAAAGCCGCATAGGAGGCATCGCAGCCCATAGGTCACGCTTCCTGTTGCAGAAACAGGCTGGGCTCCCAAGGGTTAGGTCTAAAGTGCAACCCTTCGATGAGTGCACACTGAAGCATCCCCGCCAACCTGAAAACAGATTAGGTAATCCCTCGTAGGCAGCTTCTTATAGTGCCAACAGACTGCCCTTCTTTCAAGGCAGACAACTTCCTCTTGCTCCAGTCAGCCTGGCCATGAGTGTTCTTGTCTTAACGGACAATCTGGTACCAGTATTAGAGCACATAACTCTCACACACTTCTCATACATGCATCATTACAAACAACAACAATTAACTCTGATAAGAACATCCGGAAAGTTATGTGAAATGGTGCGCTTCGCAGCCTCGCCAGGAGGATTAAGCACTACATACATTTTACAGTGCCTTGGACGCCATCACTCTCTCCAACCTTCTCGCCGTCCCATGTGATGGTCTCAGGTAAAACACCCGAAAGACTCCTCAGCCTTCCATTAATGAATGCATTGGTAGTTCTGCAGGTCCGACTCCCGGGCACCTGTCGAGCTTCACAGGTATATTATTTTCACCCACCTTGTTTCTTTTCCACTCCTGCTGCACGGTCAGAATCCTAAAATTGTGAGTGTTCTGTTTCCTTGGAAGGATGCTGTAAAGCACTTTATCTTAAATAACAAAGGTCCTTGGCATAGGAGGAAATAGTGTAAATATTTCAACATAGACTACAGTGAGCGCTATGGATGGTTGTCCAATGTCCAGCCGGACAGAGGAATATTTATTTAATCGAGGTAAACAATGATGGACGGAATACAGAGCACAACAGGGGTAGCAAACGGCACAATCCTGTACCGAGCGTAAAGGTAAAAGACTAGAGAGTATAGACACAAGGAAAACAGGCAAGGAGAGTGGTTGGAACAAGAGCAAAAGGAGGCTTACAATTACATGGCAGTACTACGTAAGCTCATACCAACAAACAACACACTAGTTTTTACACAGTGGTTAACTTGTGCTGTTTGATACAAAGGTCGACGTTTCGATCCCTAGCTCTCAATATTACGGGATCATCATCAGGACTATAGTATGTACTGTTGCCTGATAGGAAGTGTCAAGGAGCCTGACAAGCAACTCGATGGGTGCCTGGAGCTCGTGGAAGGTACGTGAAGGTCACGCAGGGGAATCTTAGGCGTGGTCCGAAAGGAGTCGGACTAGGAGCTGAGGATGATGAACTCGTTACGGAGGTTTCAGCGGGCAATGTGCAGTACTGGTGCTTGAGGGTGCGCAAGAGGCCGGAACAGGATGTTCACGGGTCCTGGGATCGTGAATACGAGCAGCCCAGAGGGCTGTCAAAGGGCGCGGGACCGGAGCTCTCGAGGAGTCGCTGGGGACCGGAGGGAGCAAGAATCTGCTGTTTCCGTAGGGCGTAATAGCACTTTATCGCGACGTGTTCCGGATTCTTATACGAGGAACAATAAATAAACACGCAAAGAAGGTTGAAAGAGATAGGATCGGAAGATCAGCTGGGAAATGTCTCAAACTGACAGCGCTGGTGAAACTTTTATTCGTGGAATTCACAGAATTTCAGGGGCGAAATACGGAAATGGTGGCTAATTTAGGAACAGTGAGGGCGGGCGCGAGCACGAGCACAGGAAGAAGCACGCATTGGATACAGACGGCTTAATAATAAGTGCTTAACACAGTAAAACGGCAGGGGGCGCGCATGAGCTATGATACATGGAAAGACGTCTTTGCACGCCCCACAGTCACAATAGGAGAGAGGACGCCCTGTAAAGCGCTGCGCTGCTTTCCGAAGCCTGTTTTGTGTCTTCTAAGCACACCCTGCATAAAGAAACAAGCGCTACGACGTAGCCAAAATTCGTCACGCAAAGCTACAGGAACCAACAAAAGAAACGCATGCACAAGTATACTATCCACATTTACACTAGGAAACAAGTTAATGTCACCACACACTTGAGAATTCCTGGCTTCATGGTAATTTCTCTTTACAAATTGTCTTGGGTCAATACACTACAGTCAGGACCCAAAAAACCTTTCGGCAAAGATGCCAGGAGGGGTCCCAGGCCTCCTCCAGGACCTGGCTCTTCCTATACGCCAAGCTGCGCAAGAGTGACGAAATGCACACCACTTTCTGTCCAGTTTTTTTAATGATTCCAAAAATTAATCGTTTTGCGTGGGCTGCACGCAAAACGATTAATTTTTGTAATCATTAAAAAAACTAGACAGAAAGTGGTGTGCATTTCGTCACTCTTGCGTAGCTTGTTTGCATTGGCCTTTTAAGACACGTTCTACCCATGGAACTTTGAAAAACTAATAAAATTCACATGTGAGACGCTTAGACACCTCACTAAAAGATCTGGACTTTTTGAAGAATTGTACGGATGTCCGTGAGCTACACCTCACAAATTACGAACGTCGCAAATATATACACCTTTCGTAACAAATGTGTTATTTTCATATTTCAACGTGCCTAAATGTCATATTTAACGTGTGTTTGACATCTTAGGGTGGGCGGGGCAATATGTAGAAGAGTTTTCTTCAAAAGAAGCATGGTTTAGCATACATATACAAAGCATCAAGGTATGGGGAAGTTGTAGTAGGGCATTCTGGGATTAGTAGTGAGGAAGGTTTATGAAGGAAGGGGACTGGTGGAATTGAGAGGGTGGCGAGACGGCGAATGTAGTGAAAAGGGCGATAGGTGGAAAGGAAGAGGTTTGCACATTGGAGAAAGGAAGGAAGGAAACGTGGCTGGAAGGTTATCAAAAGCAGGTATGGAGAAAGTATGTTGTTGAAGGGTTGAGTCACAGGATGGAGAATTGTATTTAGTTTTTAAGATGGAACCATGTAATTAGAGGGAAAACGTTAAGTACGGGCGAGTAGCAACACAGGGCATAAAACATGGAGGCACATTGTATTGAGGGCTATTACTCAGGTTGTATTTCACGGTTTAACGCTGTTGTTTTTGAAAATTTGTAGTGAATCCCTGATGAAGGGCGAAGAAAATGCCCGAAATGCATTAGAAATACTACTGAGGATGTTTTTAAATGTATACGTCGTGTTGCAAAAAGAAAAGGCTTGAATAGGCAATCTGCAACAATTGAAGTGTTTGTAATACATGGACGGTCTCACATGTGATTGTTTAACCAAGTTTTGAATCGTTCATATCATTGAAGTTACTTGACAATAAACAGTGTTGAAAATTGAAAAATGAAGAAACCTTTTTTCAAAGGACTTAGCAGTGCGTCCGTTAAGGGGCAAGACGTTGCTCCAACTAGGAATGATCTTCCTGTATGTCACCAGGTAGCCCTGTATACACGTTTGTCTGGCCATGTGTGAATGGAGGACAGCTTGGCCTCAGTGAGGGTGTTTGGCTACAATGATTGCCGCGAAGAAGGTACAACTTTACCACATTCACTATAAAAGGAAAAGCATTTCCTAACTCTTTTACTCTGGTCTCTGTCCTTTCCAAACTTTGAACTCTGATTCTGCAGCCCCCCAAACTGCTGTTGGGTGGGGGGGCACTGGTTATGTCAGACTAGACTACGAGCAAGAAAGGTTGCAGAGAACTTCCAGGCCATAGGATATATATATCAGTGAGCTACACTTACAAAAGGCATGCGGGAAAGCTCAGGTGGACGCCCTACATATTTCTGCAACAGAAGTGGCCTCAATTCTTTAATCCGTGACCAGTGCTGCCTTAGCTCAGTAGGACTGAGAGAGGTAACTGAATGCCTCTTAGGTGCTCTTCAGCCAGTAACTCCCAGAAGATGCCCTTCAACCGGGAGAGGGGGCACCCTGGCTAACACACCACCTGCGACAGAGCTGAAATTAAACATAGTTCTGGGCAGGCCAATTACATCCTCTTTACCAAGGCACAATGCTTACAGGCAAAATGCCTTAAACATGGTCTGGTGCTTACCTCATCTCATCACAAAAAGGATGCAAACCCAAATCCAGTGAACCTTCGTATGAAGGCACTCTTTGATTGTGAGGGCAACCTACTAGCATAGCTGTCGCTGAAGCATGTGATTGCCTGATAGTTGAGACAGACGTTTTATCATAGAAGAAGCGGATTTGAAGGCAACACTTGTGCACAGTGGACAACAGAACAGCCGGACAATACTATCTGGCTTCTAAGTATATCTATCCAGATAAAATTTATATTTTTGCCTAGTGGATTATAATAGTGCCTTTGACAAGGTGAGCAGGGATCTCTTGGGGTTGATGCTATCAAAACGGGGGATCGAAAGTAGCCGTCGCTCATTAATTCAGAGCTAGCATCAAGTAACTTGGGCAACGGTAGACCTGGACAAAGGTGGAGCCAGCGCAAAGCAAACAGTGACTAACAATGGTCTAAAGCAAGGCTGAGCGCTGTCTTCTACCTTATTCAATCATGCTGAGCAGATCTGCCAGCCGTAGACCATGGCGGAGACAGCAGAAGGCACACAGTGACTAACAATGATCTGATGCAAGGCTGAGCACTGTCTCCTACCTTATGCAATCTATGCTGAGCAGATCTGCCAGCCGTAGACCATGGTGGAGACAGCACAAGGCACACAGTGACTAACAGTGGTCGAAAGCAAGGCTGAGCACTGTCTCCTACCTTATTCAATCTATGCTGAGCAGATCTGCCAGACCTAAACAACGGCAGAGCCAGCACAAAGCAAACAGTGACTAACAATGGTCTAAAGCAAGGCTGAGCGCCGTCTCCTACCTTATTCAATCTATGCTGAGCAGATCTGCCAGACCTAAACAACGGCAAGGCCAGCACAAGGCACACAGTGACTAACAGTGGTCGAAAGCAAGGCTGAGCACTGTCTTCTACCTTATTCAGTCTATGCTGAGCAGATCTGCCAGCCGTAGACCATGGCGGAGCCAGCACAAGGCACACAGTGACTAACAGTGATCGAAAGCAAGGCTGAACTTATTCAATCTATGATGAGCAGATCCGCCGGTCCCTTGAAATGGGGAGAATGTTCTCCAGAAGATCTTGGCAACACATTAGCTTTTTCTATTAATGTCGGCAGACAATTTTATCCTTATAGGCCAAACACTATTTTTTAAAGACGAATTAACAGTTGGCGCACTAAACACCACAATCCATCTAGTGATTATTATTAATAAAGATAAAATTCTAAAATTTGGTTAAAAAAAAGTGCAAGTCCTGTGGTCCTTAAAAGCTAAACCATCGGTACACTTATTCGTGGATGGTCTAATATGTCTAATCTACACTGGGGTCCTACCCTTACAATGTTTTCTCAAAGGATGCAAAGTAAGGTATCGGGCATGAAATTACTAAACATTTAGGGATCACTCAATTACATGAGACGTGCAAGCATTTGACTAAAAACCAGACCCACTCTGTTGTACACTGCAACTGCTGGCATGGCAGTGAGGAGGAGAACTTTAGGTGCAGTGACTGCATTTGAGCAAATCAACCCCTCAGTTAGGCATGGGCAGAATCTTAACTATGCCAGAGTAATCAGAGTAATTTTGGCAATTCTCTTTCTACTCTTTACATGGAATTACTGATAATAAAGCAATTGCTTTAGAGTTCCTGATATTCGTGTTCCGCTGCATTTAGTGCTTTTTCCAAGCACAAAATACAACCTTGAGTCCATTTTAGATGCAATGGTGAATTTTGCACTAAGAAAATAGCGCTAAATGCTGGGAGTAAGTTGGGGAGAAATCCTGCCTCAAGAGCAGATTTAGTGAGCGGGCAGCTGCTTGCACTCACTATCCGTGTTCTGTTGCATCTAGTGCTCGTTCTCAGCGCAAAATGTATCCCTGCATCCATTTTGGAACCAAGAGGGCATTTTTGCACTAAGAAATAGCACTAAACGCAGGATTACTCTTCTCACGCAATTCTGTATAATCCTGCTGAATCCTTCGATAACTCCATGTGAGTTACGCCCCCCTCCACCTCTGCTGTGACTTCAATGAGGCTAGAGCGGCTGTTGATTTATTGTCAACAAAAGAAGTGAGCCTATGGTGGCTCGGAGCGAGGGCTGAGCCATAGCATATTGCAGACATATTTTGGGCCGAGATAAAGCATACTTCTTCTCCCTACAAGGGCAGAGCATTAGCGCTTATTTTGAAGTTGCAGGAATTATTTAAAAATACGTTTCTATCCAAGCAAACCTTTAATAAAAAAGAAATTGAATTAGTGATTGTCAACTTGAGCTTCGAAACTGATGAACTCGCTAAATCGGGCACCAGCAGGGCCGTACACTGAACCGAAAAGACCCCTGGCAAACATGCTCCAACCAGCCGCGCTCTACTGTTCGGGAAACCGTATATCAGGTTTTAAGACACTGTTTTGTTAAAGCTTGACCAAACACAGAAAAGTCCACTGGAAGCAGCTGAGCAGCAAATTATACAATATCTTTATGTTTAAGTACTAAAAGCCTAGATTTTGAGGCTGTTAAAATAATGCATTGTGTTAAAGAACTACCTACGAGGAGACACATATGCACTACATTAAAGCTAAGACATGGATGGAAAGGAGAACCGTTCAGGGATATGACGCCCGGCTTGCTCTGGAGGTGGAATGTGGGATCACTGTGGACCAAAGTGACGCATACACTCCACTTTCACTGGGAAGATAGCTGGACAAACATTTGTTTATAGCCGATCACACGTCTTATGAACGATAAAATGTGCACTTTTTCAACTCCCAGCTCAAATGCATCCCTAAGATCCAGCCATCCCCTCTCAGAGAGTAGCGCCGGCTTGCAGGAGAATGTGGAATGTTCGACCTGGGGTCCTAGTTCTTGGACAGGACATTTGATGGCAACTGGAGTTGGCTAGCAGAGTGTAAGGATGTTCGAGACAGTACTGCACCATAAAGGTTGCTTGGAACGCAACAACTGGTGTGGATTTGAACGATCTGACTTTTCAGAAAGCTGCTCCGCCGGCTGCTGCCTGGCTGGCCACCAGAGCAAGAACATATGGTCACCTAATGCTGTTCCTATCATCTCAAGTGGGTCTGTCTAGCAGCTAGAAGCTTTCGTAAAGTAGCCTTCATCACCTAGAAAGTGCTACATACTGGAGCTCTTGACTAGTTTGCTTTGCAACTGGCTCTCTCGAGCAGCCGCCTGTATTGGTGGTGTTCAGACTCACTTAAACTCCTGCCTTCGAGCAAGAGGATCTGAGGCACTCCCTTCGGTGACAGCAGCCGTCCACAAGCAGGATCAGGAGACGCGAGCGTATTCAAGATACACCTGCCCCACCAATATGCAGCCGAACCTCCCCCAAGCCACCCTTCAAGGGTCCCCCTTACAATTAATAATAAACATTCCAGAACAGGAACAAGGTTCTCCATTCATTGCAACTACACATAAGACAATCCATCTCCGAAAGCACAACAAAGGCCAAGATTTCAATCCCACCAGCCCCAGGACAATCACATCTCATGGATCTGTCACAAAGGCAGTAAAAACCGTATTATTCCAAAGACATTCCTCCCTGTAAAGGGTCCTCTGGGATGATCTTTTTGAATCTGACACCAGAACCATTTTCTCTAATTAGTTTCCCTGCACTTCCGTTGATATTCTTATTTCGTTTATCTCCACCAGGATTGTCTCTCGCAGTGGTCACTGTGGTGTTATCTGCAGTACCTCATCAAAGCTGTTTCTCTGTATCTACAATATTATTTTTTTCCATTTCCTCGCTTGTATTACGCAAATTGATACTTCGTAAAGTGCTCTCTTCTTTTTAGGTCTGGTTTGCACTACATAAAACTGCAAGTAAATCAACAAATAATTAGAGTGCACCCCTTGCTGCAGACTAGGTTTAATTTCCTTGATGTTGACCTCCACTCTGGGGAAAAGATAGATAAGAGACCAGCAGAACGGGACTCCATTTAGGGGGCGCTCCCCCTCCCCCCCAACAGCAACAGATACTGGCTTCCTAATATCACAGGACAACAGATACACTGGGGCACCCAATGGAAATATGGTTTTGCGTTATCTCTGGGATGATGATTTTGCGGTTGATGAAAGCAGGGATAACTAACATGATGAGGTCAACATATATTTATTTTCAAAGTGATGTGATTGAAACCAAAAATATATATGGGTTGGCCTAACACCCATGAAGACTATGCATGCTTTCACAAAAGCCAAGGCATTCCATGCTTTCACAGGATCCAAGGCATTCCATGCTTTCACAGGATCCAAGACATTCCATGCTTTCACAGGATCCAAGGCATTCCATGCTTTCACAAAAGCCAAGGCATTCCATGCTTTCACAGGATCCAAGGCATTCCATGCTTTCACAGGATCCAAGACATTCCATGCTTTCACAGGATTCAAGGCATTCCATGCTTTCACAGGATCCAAGGCATTCCATGCTTTCACAGGATCCAAGGCATTCCATGCTTTCACAGGATCCAAGGCATCCCATGCTTTCACAGGATCCAAGGCATTCCATGCTTTCACAGGATCCAAGGCATCCCATGCTTTCACAGGATCCAAGGCATCCCATGCTTTCACAGGATCCAAGGCATTCCATGCTTTCACATGATCCAAGACATCCCATGCTTTCACAGGAATGAATGCTTTCACAGGATCCAAGGCATCCCATGCTTTCACAGGATCCAAGGCAGGCATTCCATGCTTTCACAGGATCCAAGGCATTCCATGCTTTCACAGGATCCAAGGCATTCCATGCTTTCACAGGATCCAAGGCATCCCATGCTTTCACAGGATCCAAGGCATTCCATGCTTTCACAGGATCCAAGGCATCCCATGCTTTCACATGATCCAAGGCATTCCATGCTTTCACAGGATCCAAGGCATCCCATGCTTTTACAGGATCCAAGGCATTCCATGCTTTCACAGGATCCAAGGCATCCCATGCTTTCACAGGATCCAAGGCATCCCATGCTTTCACAGGATCCAAGGCATCCCATGCTTTTACAGGATCCAAGGCATTCCATGCTTTCACAGGATCCAAGGCATTCCATGCTTTCAAACTATCATTACTTTCATAGGGAGTCAAGACTAGCCATCCGTGAGCAGGTAGTCGAGAATACCTGGGCTTTCAAAGGACAGCAAAGCTGCCCAGGCATATTCAAGTAATGTAATCCAACACAGAGATATTACTTCTTTTATTAAGCAAGTAGCAGCAGGACAGAGTCCCCTCTGCTGTCCCGGAGCAAAGCTACCCACACTGACCTCACACTGTGCCTGCTTACATACATACATTCTCTCTCCCCACTGTATTCCTGCTCTCGCCAATCTGTTGTTCCAACAACATCGTCTATGCTTCTCTGCCTCTCACCAGAGTTAAACCCCCACACTGCTCTGCATGGTACGGCAGGCCCACAACATTCCATCCACTGCATCTTTTACATTCTTTCTAGCACTTACAGCCAACTGGTTTGTGCCAGTCAGAAAACGATTGGCACGCTCCACCACACCGTTGCTTTCAGCATTATACAAAGCAGTCCTTACTCGCTTTATACCATGTGCATTAAAATTTTTTGCATCATACTAGAGCTACATTTTGTACTATTATCCGAAACTAAAAAAGTTGGGTAACTTTTTCTCCTAAATAATGTTGGACTCAGTATTAACATTCTTCAGTACTGGCATTCCAGTAAATCTGCAACATCGGAACATTCCGGACACTCCAAGCGCGAGTGACTCGCTGTCGGCCAATATCTATGCGATGCCTGCTGGTGCCTATTCTCAGGTTTTTGGGTCTTGAGTGTGTGGATTCCTTGAAAGTGAGCTGTAGTGAGCAGGCTGATGACTGCTCAATCTTTGACCACTGGTGGACTGTCATCATGAGTCTTGCACTGCTTGGCTGGGTGTTGGGAGCCTAATAGAATGTATCAATACAAGTCAATACCTGGAGCAATGAAATGTAGTAAGTAGCAGAATGAAGTCCTGGCAAGCCTCTGCTGTGCAGTGTGGCACTCCTGAATGAACAGGATATTGTCAGGCACACCACTAGAATGTGAAGGCGTTGTTGTCATTTTCCTTCGGTTCCTCATCACAAGACACTAGAAGGTGTACAGCCAGGCAAATGACCCACCTAACTAAAGTAATGTAGTCCTACAACGAGAAATAACTTTAAAACGTATTGTTATAAGTAACAGTGCAATGGAGTCCCTGTGCCTGTCCAGGAGAAACTGACAAAGTTACCCCAAGAGCAAAGTGACCGGATCTGGGTCTTGCTTACTTACAAACATTCCAGAACTATGGCAGTGCCTAGATGTAGCAGTTAAGTAAACCTCATGGTATAACATATCTAACAGTAAGGCTACCTCACTGTTTTCTACTTTTTCCATATGCAGTTTAAGATCTCCCAATACGATAAAGTGTGCAAATCTTAGGGCCCAGTGAGAGAGGGCATTCCCAAACATTTAAGGAATGGTCCTGCAAGGACTGGGGGTCTGTGAATTAGTACCCCGGCAACCGCTTGGTGGGGTGACAGTGAGAGGTGGAAGCCCAGCACTTCCCCACCTTCAAGTTCCTCAATAAGGCTAGGCATACAGTCGTAATCTTCCTTATAGTTACTCCGCCTACTCTTCCCCAAGAAGGTCCTTCCTATAGATTTTATAGCCTCAAGGAATGGCGGTGGCTAAAGTAGGATTGGATGACTCAGATAGCCATGTTTTGGTCATAAACAATGTATCTGACTTGTCTTCACTCAGGAAGTCGAAAATGTTAGCATCATGTTTTTGCACAGAACAAACTTTAATCAAAGCTGCAGAGAACTCCCTATCCCTTTCCCTAATTTCAGAGGTGGTGGTAGTTACATTTGCCTGTAATGGAGATTTTAGTTGCCAGTCGCATTGAGGGCAGGAATAGCCATTCCTTAATAGAACAACAAAGCAAAGGAATTCTTCAAAAGCCCTGATTCCTTGCTCCACCCCTTGTCATCTCTAGAGCCTGCACCCCAACCGCAGGGTGGTGTGACGAACTGGACACGTTCTTCCACGAAACAATCAAGACCATTCAAAACAGATTCCAAAATAGAGCTCCACTGACCAAATCACAGAGCAGGGTATGCAGGGTACCAGCACCTCCTCTTACATATGCTTCCTTAGATGCATTCACTTCCAGCTCTCCCTCTAAGTCTCTCGCTGCCCTAAAGAGCTTAAAATCTGGCTCCCACCTTGACTCCTGCCCTATTGCAGTACTACAGATGGTGGCACCTTCTATCAACACCACTGTGAACCACATATTTAACACCTCGCTAGCAAAAGAGGTGGTTCCATTAGTTTGGAAAAGGGCCAAAGTGCTATTGCTCCTAAAATAAACTTCAGCAGACCCAATGCAAGTAGCAAACTATAGTCCCATCTCCCTTCTCCCTGCTCTCTACAAGATCCTGGAGAAGGAAGTTAACCATCAACTCTCCAGTTGTCTGCAAGACAAAGGAATACTCCACTTCACTCAAACCGGTTTCCGCCCCTACTTTAGCAAGAAGTCCGCTCTTCTTGAAGTGGTGGAGCGGTATCAGAGCACCCTAGACACTGGAGGCAAAGCCATGCTCATACTGCCGGACCTCACAGCGGCACCTGACACCGTGCCCCACCTTAAGCTGCTTGAGCGCCTCTATGAGATAGGGATCAGACATATGGCCTTAAGCTGGCTATTATCTTTTCTGTATATCAACAAAGTAAATCTCTTGGAGAAATTCATACATGCGATTGTACCACACTCCACTACTTCCACACACAAACGTTCCTCAATAATAGTCTTAAGACGGACCCAATAGACAATTACAGAAAACGTGTTCAAAAGAATCATTCGTTAAAAAAACAATTATACACTTATATAAAATTCATACATTTAATTCAAGTTTTTAAAAAAAACACAACAGTCAGTCTATCATAAGAGTATTGCACAAATATCCCCAATATTCTATTGTTGTTAAATAATTTTTATTAAGATAAGAAAGCACAGGATTACAAGTATGAATTAAGCCAATAAGAATATAAGTATAAGCATACAGGCAAATATAAAGTAGTAGTAATACATTAAGCAAATAATACATAGAAAAAGGTAGTATACTTTATGAACAGAGATAATAATGTTGCTAAAAACAAGAGGCTAGAACAAGAATTATTGTATTATAATAGTACACAAAGAACCTGAGGACATAGTGAGAATGAGTAAAATCTGTAAGTAATAGGTTAATTTTTAGTTTTTTATCAAAAAAGGGAAAAAAGAAAAAGAAAACAAAAGAACAGAGAGAAGGGAGAAGAAGAGAAAGAGAGGAGAAGGAGAGAAGAGGAAAGAGATTATGATGTTGGTGACAGAAAAGATGTAAAGGGAAGCCATAATAAATCAGATTTGATTTGAAGATGAATGGAGGGTTGAGGAATAGAGGCGATTCTATGTTCATCACATATCCCCAATATTCTATATCAAGGGGCATACCAAGGCATACACATCTGTCATAAAAAATATGTTAATTTGGAAATGCTGAAGTGATATGAATGACGTCATAGAAGAGGTCATGACTGATGTGGAGTATTTAGCAGTGCACGGTGGGGGCTCGAGTAATAGTCACCTCAGCAAGTCTCTCATTAATAAGCCCCCTTTTATTTCTTTGTTTTTAAGAAAGCACACTTTCTTGAAAAACATTTTTTCAGGCCCGATTTTAAAGTAATGTTATCATGTTGTTTCTACACTTTTAGATTGTTCATTTTGGGATGCTCGGTTAAAATTTCATGTTCTGAAGATGACCATGTACTAATGCCAAAGGTCGAAACGCCGTCGACGCAATTGTGGCCGCAATTAATGGAGGACACATTTTTCTGTCTGTTGGAGTTCTTGCAATGTTCTGAAACTCCTGCTTTTATGTAATTTCTCCTTGTCTGCCACCTGTCTGGTTATGTATATGTTATATGTACCAGCTTATGATACTGAGCCTCGTTGATTTATTTCATTGAATACATTTTGTATCCTTTTTCTATTAGGGCCTTCTCCTTTTCTGTATCTCAATGTGTGCATTGTTATACATATAATTTGTGTTTCATTAACTGTTTTTGTATTTGTATTATGATAATTTTATGAACACTCTGAACCTTTGTTTGGAATAAGTATCGAATGCCCCTGGTTCAGGTGGTTTGGGCTGCCCTTGTGGTGGTTAATGCCCTAGTGTGGGCATGGCAGTCCAGTAAAAGACCTACAGTGGGCATGCGAGACTCCAGTAAAAGATCGAGGTTGGGCATTCCAGTTTCCAGTAAAAGACCAAGGGGCCAATTTAGAGCTTGGCGCCCAGGTTACTCTACCACAAACATGGAGGATTACCATGTCCGCCAAACCGTCGGTCTGCCCTTTCAATTATTATTATTATTATGAGTTGGTGAACTGTTATCTTTCCGGCAACAGGGTGTTGCTGGCTCCAGCATCGAAAAGCTGATTGCATTGGTCGAACAGAGTAGGTGCCAACGTAGGAAGGACATCAGATCTCCAACCTATGTACAGCTCATGGTCCGATTTGTTTTTTCTATCTGTCCCCAAACAGAAACATGTTCCACACACTCTGGGAGAAAACTTCCAGGCTCTAGAGTCATTTTTTTTTTTTAAAACAAGCTCCACTTTTGAAAAACAAAAAACTTTTGCTTCATGGCAAACTTAAAGATGTTTCCCGTGCACCAATCTTGCAGTGCCTCAAGAGGAACTGGTGTGATGGTGGTTCCTCTCAAGGCACAGAGATCACCGCCTAATACGGTGGACGATAATCCGGCAGAGCACTGGAGGTAACAAGCTCGGCCACCCTAGCAGATGGGTGGGTAGCCCTCAAAATGCTAAATCGCCCCCTAGTGTGTGCATGGCAGCCTCAAGTAAAAGACACAATGTGGGCCGGTTAGTCTCCAAAGAAAGATTTAGTGAAACCTGCCAGTTTCTAATGAAAGATCTATTATGACATTCCAGTCTCCATCAAAGGATCAAGTGAAGGAATGCCAATCTCCAGTAAAACACCTAGTGGGGGCATCTGTCAAGTAAAAGATTTAGTGTGGGTACGCTTGTCTGTCTCTTTCAACAGACATCTGTGAGAAGTGAAAGATCTGCTGGTTTCCATTACAAGATCTGGAGTGCACCTGCCAGTCTGAGGTTAGAAATATCATCTGAGCATGCCAGTCTCAAGTAAAACACTTAGGGCCTTATTACAAGTCTGCCGGCCTGCCACCGCTGTGCTGACAGGAGGACTGCTAAGTCAGGTGCTGTCGAGGTCTCATGGCGGTGGCTGAAAACGGCTCATAGGTGAGCCTTAACTGCAGACGCCACCGTGAAAGTGCCTGCAGCTCGTTCCTGCACGATGTGGCATGCATGCCACACAGTGCAGAAACTGGAGGGCAATTTCAGGGGGGCGCAACATGTGCCCCCGTGCATGCACCCCAAAGATCATGAGCTTTAGTTGCCTCTCCAACACCCTGTTCATGGTGGGCTCACTGCCATGAAAGGGGCGGTGGAAAGGCAACTCATAATATGCACAGCGGTGCTGGAGCAGCACTGCCAGCATATTGCTGCACCCTTCTGCTGCTCGGTCGCCGCAGAATCATGGATCCCCGGTGGTCCTGTGCTGGTCCGACCGCCACACTCTGAATACTGCAGGTGGACCCCCAGTGGTGGCGGTGGTCGGACTACCACCGCAACCGCACTCGTAATAAGGCCCCATATGTAAGAACGCTGGTCTCCGGTAAAGTATCTAGTATTGCGATGCCAGTCTCCAGAAAAAGATTTTGTGCAGGCATTTCCTTCTTCACATCTTTTGGTCTAGGCCTGCGGTCTACAGTAAAACACGTCTTGCAGGTATGTCAGTGTTCCAGGGTAGATATGCAGGTCTCCAGCAGAACATGTAGTGTATGCACACAAGTCTTCAGTAAAATATATAATCTAGGCATACTAGTTACTAGCTAAAAATATAGTCTAGGAAGGTCGGTTTTAACAAAGGCTTTAGTCTAGGCATGACTGCCTCCAGTAAAAGATCTGTCTTCACATGACTGACCCCAGTAACTGTTAGGAACAATGTAAGTTAGCGCGAGCTGTCACGAGCGTGGATCTTTATCTCAGCTCGTGGTCAGCTCGTGTCATGGGGAGAATGTGTAGTTTCAAAAAGGGTGGAAGGTTGGGCATGCGACTGGTGGAAGGGTGGTTGGCATTCTTGACCTGTAACTTGCGGAGTATAGACGTGTCATTAAACTCCACGTCTTATCTTCATTTACCGACTCCTGTCTTCTTTGGATGGAATATGCTTTTCTAACACTGGCGACGAGCGGGATACATTTATAATCGAACCGGCCTGTTTTTTTTTTTGTGTTTTCTTGAAAAACGGAAGAATTTCATTTTGTTGCGTTACTTTGCGTGAGGATGTGAATTGCTGCGCAACGAGGAAAAAAGAAACTTACGGCTGTATTGGAGTGGTGGCATTAATCCAGGAAGCTCGGGGATTACAGCCGAAGTAAGGAATCTATTTCCGCAGTTGGAACCCTCAACGAGTTCATATCTCGCAAAGCATCATACGTATGCTAATGCGCGTCAGACGCACGCTGACGTGCGACGCGAAGGAGCAGGAAACACCATTTTGTTGCACGGTATCCTAGCAACAACTCGGGATCAACGTGGAATCAACAAAAAAGGTGCAAAGCGAAGCGTTTGAAGAGGGGATTTATTGCGGTAACGTTTTCTTTCTCATTTTGAGTCTAATTTTAGCCAAATAAATCGGTTAGGCTCATTTATTATTAATATTTTTGTAACTGTATGATATCAGTTTCTTTTCATTGGACATTTCACCATGTCCGCACGTCTGGCTAGACTAGCTTCCAGGTTACAGTCTTTTCAATTCAGATTGAGTACGTTCAGGGCAAAGCCAATGTACATGCTGATTGTATGTCTAGGTTGATCTCTCCTACAGAATTTCCAGATAACAGCAGAGATGAGGAATGTGAAGTGGCTTTCACCATGGGTGATGTTAATTCAGTGTTGGGTCAGCATCCTTTCTTACAAGAGGATGTTTGGTTCACCGAAATGGGAAAGGACATAGAGTTGCTTAATGTTAAGAAGTATTTATTGCAAGGTTGGCCAGAACAAAGGAAATTATCTGGAGATATGATGGGTTTCTTTAAGGTGCAGGATGAACTGGCTGTTGAAAATGGTTTGATTTTAAGAGGAGACAAATTTATTCCACCGTTCTCCCTTAGAAATACTATTCTTAAAATTGCTCATGAAGGGCATTTGGGAATATCTTTTACCAGGAGACGTGTCAAGGAATCATTTTGGTGGCCGGGCATTGATAATCATGTTGATCATTTTGTTCGTTCATGTGTTCAGTGTGCGGATAGTGACAAATCTGCTGTTGCTTTACGCCCGGAACCTCACCCTGTTGAATTTCCGAATGGTCCTTGGCGTAAACTTGGTTTAGACATCATTGGTCCATTTAACATTTTACCCAAGAATGAATCGTTTGGAATAGTACTTATTGATTATTTTTCAAAATGGCCTGAGGTCAAGATGGTCAAGGAGGTTACTTCTCATAGTGTGATTGAATTCTTAGATGAGATATTTTGTAGAGAAGGAATTCCGAAAGAAATTGTAACTGATAATGGACCTCAGTTTGTTAGCAGAGAAATGAATGACTTCTTTTTTAAGTGTGGAATCATCCACAGGAGGATTTCTGTTTTCCATCCAGTGGCTAATGGCCAAGTTGAAAGATTTAACCGTGTTGTTAAAGAAGCTATTCAACTATCTGTTAAGGGTGGTTTAAATTGGCGTAATGCACTTCATTCTATGTTATTGGCATATAGAACTTCTCCAAATTCGGTCACCTTGGTTAGCCCTTTTGAACTCCTAAGAGGGCGTAAACCTAGCACTAAATTAACTCCCTGGTGGATGAGAGAAAGTAGGAATGATTCCAATGATTTTTTTAGTGTGGATTATGAAGCTGTCCAACGGAGAGTTGAATTGTACAAAAATAAAATGAAACATGATATGAAAAAGAAAATAGGCCCACCAACTAAACAGGTGATTAAAGTGGGAGATTTGATTCGCATAAAGAAAAAAGAAGGTGTTGGTAAAGGGTGTCCTATATGGTCAAGTCCGAGAAAAGTAATTGAGACATTCAAGAATGCCATCAGAATTGATGGTGGTTCTGTGTGGAACCTAAACAGAGTTTCTTTGTTTAAAGGAGTTGTTAATGGTCAAGAAGATTATAGCAGCAATGTTTTTCTTGATTTTGAGTGTGGTGACAGCCGTGAGGAAGCGTCTTTTCCTACTTGTAGTTCTGGTAATTCTAGGGTGGTACGCTCACATCGTCTTCCTGAAAAGTACAAGGATTTTGTCATGGGATAATTTAGTATGCTTAAGTTCATGTGTTTTTGTTGTTTTTTTTTGTTTTTCTTTCAAGGGGGGAAGGTGTGTTGGGAACAATGTAAGTTAGCGCGAGCTGTCACGAGCGTGGATCTTTATCTCAGCTCGTGGTCAGCTCGTGTCATGGGGAGAATGTGTAGTTTCAAAAAGGGTGGAAGGTTGGGCATGCGACTGGTGGAAGGGTGGTTGGCATTCTTGACCTGTAACTTGCGGAGTATAGACGTGTCATTAAACTCCACGTCTTATCTTCATTTACAGACTCCTGTCTTCTTTGGATGGAATATGCTTTTCTAACAGTAACAACTCTAATATAGGTATACCGGTCTCCAGTAAAAGTGAAATATCTAATCTAGGCTTGCTAGTCACCCACAAACGATTTAGGGCCTGACTGCGTGTTTGACAGATGGTACTCCATCCATCAGGGTGCGGGAGGACATTACTGCCACCATCTTGATGGACTAGTGTCTGTCAGCTTTAGAGATAACTGCCATCCCATTAATTATCTCTGTACATTGAAAGGAACCTCTGTCACTGCAGTTTCTTTTACTATATAAAAAATTGGATGGACAGCTGCTGTCGGTTTTATTGGGCGTTCACCAAACTTTTTCAACTTTTTGCTTTTCAAGAAAAACGTGCGAAACCGGAGTTGTTTTATGAAATACAAAAAGCTAATGACCCCTCCCTCCACACCATCACTGGCAGATTTTTCCTGGTGGTGACGGACAGAGCAAAAAACATTACATCACACACCATAGATAGGGTGGGCCATGTCATATCCTTCCTCCGACAGCCCTACTCCGCCAGCTCCTCAGAGGAAGTTTTGCATCAACGAAGCCAACGGGGGCTCCATCGACAGAAAAGTTAAGGCAAACCCATCTTCAAATAAGTGGGTGGACTGAGAGCTTGTTGAGCAGGGTACTCCATCATGTTTTCGATGGAGTACACTGTCCGCCAACTCAAAAAAGGCCCTCATGACTGGGCATGCCGGTCACCAAAAAAGGTATTGTCTTCATTTGCTGGTCTACCGTAGCAGGTTTAGATTTGCCAGTGTCCAGTAAAACAAGCATTAGTAAAGAGAATAGATTAAAGCTTAATGTTCTCATAAGTACAATAAGCACATTTAAGGCAGACAGGAAACAAAAGGTGAACTGTATTTGAGGCTCCCATGTCAGCACAACCATTCCCTTTTAGTTTTTATTTCAAATAAAGGTTGGCTAGTAAGGAAGTATTAAATGTAACCCTTCTTAAGTTTCCACAACAAGGAAAGGACTATAATGAAGGCTCCTTTGCCACCCGACCTTATTTTTTCTACATAGCAACAAAAAGGGGACAGAACTGAAGGCAAGAAAGCCTTCACTATAGCCTGCTTTTCATTTAAATCTAACAAAACACCCTATACTAGCAGCACTTACAAGAAGCTACGAGGTGGGAAGGGCTGGGGGTAGAAAATACGAGAGGAATGTGGGACTTGGGAACTAGAAACGCACAAGGGAAGAAGAGGGGGCAGAAGGGAGATATGAGAGAGAGATGGGTGGGGGAAATAAGAAGAATACGAAGGGGAGTGAGGGGCTTTAAGGAACATAGAAGAGGAACAGAGCGAGATACAGACAAGAGACCGAGCATTAATGAACAGAGCTGTAAAGTATTCCATCATGCAACTCAAAGCAAGGGCTCAAGTTCAGGTGGAAAAATACACAATCACAAGGCCCGGTTGAGTGTCTCCATCACCGAAGCCTCACTCATGTGCTTCAGAGTGTGTCTGGGATGGATTTATACAAGTGAAAGGAGGTTCTCCTGACAAGACTGGGGTGAATGGCTGTGGAAGCGGGGCCTTTCCACTCCAGTGACTCTCACAGTCGCACACTACACTTCTCCCTCCTCCTAGGAGAGTGCTAGAGCGCCACATGAACGCGCATAGGAGGACAGAACATTCAGGTGTTATCTTCGCCTCCTGCAAGTCACATGTATCTCTTTCACACCTAAAGGATTAATTAGGCTTATAACTCTAAGTGAAAACATTTTAAAACAAACAGGTGCCTTCATTAGCACTTTTGAAAAGTGTACCTTTTAACTGTCACTGAGTGAATGAAATGTGCTGCTCGTGTCTAGTTTGCTTGTTACTGGAGAGAGAGGCCATGGATACCTGTCAGACATGCTGTCTGTAAACGCCTTTACGTCTCCTCCTCCGATGGGTGCTGCTCCTGAGGACACACACGTGTGCTGGCGTCTGATGGACTTCAGGCCCCCGCAAGTATGGGCGCAGCCAGGTGAGGGCTTCAGGGGCACTGCATGGCCGAACCCCACCCGCCTGGTGGGCAAGGCCTGCTAGTACTCATCTCAACCTGTCTGCCCCAACCAGTGTCGGTTTAAGACTTTTTGGGGCCCGGGGCCAAACATATTTAAGGGCCCATTCAGAACAACCGTGAATGTCATTGCCTGTTTTCTGCCAAAGGAAGCAATATAGAACAAGCATTTACAATGCAATAAGTCTCGCAATGACATTGTTTTGAGCTATTGGCATTGAAAATATTATTGGTTTTTTTTTTCCCTTCGTGTAGCATTAATCAAGTAATGGCGTTGTAAATGACAATGTCTTTTATCCCCTGTTGTCCCCCGCAAAGCTCATCAGCTTGTGCCCGTCATAAAAAGAAATGTCTGACAATCGCATCTTAAACATTTTGAACAATTCTATAGTTTCACCGCGGTTCTAAATGAAATTGTAAAGTAAAATGTATATTCTCATAATATTAGCACATTGAATGCATTCAAATAAGATGTTGTTCTTATATTTCTCAGATCGCTTTGAATATTTTTGTCCAGTCCACTATTTTCCTCCGAGATATAACATTGACACATTGGTTGGGCTGGCACACACAAAGGGGGGGGGGGGATGTGGAGATGGGGGCTGAAGCCCTTTGAGCCCAATGGGTGTTTTGCGCCTGGGGAGTGCAGTAAAAAGGCGAAATTCCAACATTTCAAAACATATGCAAATACCTTTTCCCCTCAGCTATGTTCCTGACAGATGGGAGTTTGACCTAAAGAACACGGAGGCATTATCCATCTCTTGCAAACTGACATCCACAGCCCCCCAAAACTTCAGACATAACCAGCCAAAAATTTACCTCCCCAACACCCCTTTTTACCATTCTCTTCCATGCACCAAACGGATTTGTATCTAAAATGCATGTCCGGTCCGCCTCCACCCCATCCCTTCTAAACATGTGGAGTGGCTAGGCATCCTAAAAGGTGCAACCCCAACACCAGCCACTGGAAATAGAAGGCGGTGCCATTACCACAGTGAGGTAGGCACTCCATGCTTAGGAAGCTCACACTGGTGCCAGCCAGGAACAACATTTGGTGGTGTAGACCCTGAGCACACCCATCTACTAATAAGGGACATAAACTGGAGCAAAATGTTAATTGCCAGGGATCACACACCGCATGAAGGTGGAGCTGAGGTTCACAAATAAAAGCACTGTACAAACTACAAAAAACTGCTGAGAATAGGACACGTTACCACACATCAAGCTTTCTCAATCAATCCTGCATTTTAATATAAATCTGAAGACATACTTTCAGAGAATAAGCCATCGCCGAAATACTTGGTCTCCCAGCCCTTCTTATAAGGGCCCCTAATCGCCTCCCTATCCTGTCACCACCTCGTACTGATATATTGTTGATTAGCACTAGTATGGCACTCAACATGCCACACATCCGCTGCCCCCTAAGGTGTCCCTTTGTAACTCCCATGCACCTCTTTGTAAATAAAGGCAATATTACTGGCAGAAATGCTTCACCTGTACCCTAGTATAGCCTTAGAGCCTGACGCAGCAGGATCTACCGGCCATTAAAGGCACGCTGGGGTTGTGAGACACAAAAATCCCTCTAATGTTACATTAATCTTACTAACACAAATGATTGTATTAATGAATTGTATTGTGCCTTTTACTGCTAACGTCCGCTGACAGGAACAGGCTAGAAGTGTGTCAATTAAATAAAAAAGCAAAATCAAGTATCGTTTCTGAGCTTTTTGGGGTCTTTAACCCACATTATAGTCAGTCTCAATATAAAAACAAAACCACCTCCTGGAGTTTCCCCAACGTATTTATTTGGGAAGCGTTAACAAGAAGACACACAACCATAAATGAGTAACAATGGGGCATATTAACAAGCCAGGCGATCCAATTATCGCCGCTTTAACGGCAGAAAACTGCCGCTAAAACGGCGATAATGGGCTTGATAATATGCTCTATGGAATTCCAATTGAAACCCATGTTAAATGTGAAGGACGTCTAACATGGGCTTCAATTGGAATTCCATAGGGCATATTTTCAAGCCCATTATCGCTGCTTTAGTGGCAGTTTTCTGCCGCTAAAGCGGCGATAATTTTATCGCCTGGCTTGTTAATATGCCCCAATGTTCTTCTGCAGGGGACCAGTACTGAATGCGCGGAAATGACATTAGATGACTTGACAGACGAAACGTACGAGGGCATTAATGTGATGCTCGCCTTAACATGTTTAGTCTCTTAACAGACATCCGCTGGATTAAGCAAAGAGCGCGTCAATATAAATATGATTCCAAGGACAGCTTTCTATCGACCCTGCAGGACTGTGCCTCTCAGCTCGGCCCCACAAACACGAATCATTGCACCTAATTATTGAACCGAATGGTTTCTATCAGGTAATGAATTTGTCATCTTGGAGTATGTTTTTGAGTGATATTCGCAGTACACCAGCTCGGAGCTCAGTAAAAAAAATACCACTGACTTTGGTAATAAAACCTGTGTTTACAGGTCTTTGGGCCATTACTGAGAAAGTGACGTCTAAACATCACAGACTGAACCCTCCTCCGCGCTTCCAATGTACATGCACAGGCATGAGATACACGCTGTTTAATATTTTTCACGCTATGTGACAGTTCATGTCCTTCAGAACTGCCCCCAGAAACCCGACAGTACAGAGAATGAGACACAGCAACACACTTTCATCACATGAGTAAACCATACCCAAAGATGTGCCCCATACAGCTCGACTGGAAAAGTGCAGCTGGACTTAAGAGCCGCAGGCCGGTTACAGCAACACAGAAACCTAAGTTACTAAGTACCTCAAGCTATAAACATCGTACGACGTTTTCAAGACATTACGCTTTGCAGAACCATTTGGTGCTTAAAACGTAGCTGCGAAAATTTCCCTTTACATCTGCAGCTGTAAAAACGCCCACTGAAGCGGGAGCCACCATTTAACAGCAGACTAACAAGTAATACAACTTTCAACTCACCACCGAGGATCCCAGAGCTAAGAAACAAGGAAGCAGCGGTGAGCTGGCAAAAATGAAACCGTAGAGATGCACGACTCTCAAAGTTCCCTAGAGGCACGGGTTCAAGAAAGAAAAGTCCGTGGCAAACCAGCACGTATCTGGTTATGTGTTTTTTAACGACTCAAGGCCTGCTCTGAAACTATTTGTGCACCGAAAATGATGAAAAGCGAGTGCAGGGGGAGGAATGCTGTCTGCTCTTCTTGCTTGAAGAGCAATTACTTGCTACAGTAGCTCAAGTTGCTGGGAGAGGAAAGGGGGGTTTGAAGGGGAGGAGGACGGGCAGGGAAGGCGCAACAGGCAGGCTGTTCTGTGAGCAGAGAGCCCTGCGACCAGACCGAGCCCTCCACCACCGCTCCACGTCCGTGGGGTGCGCATTCTTACGATTCCCAGCCAAACAAGGGTTCAGACACACTTGCAGTCCACCAACTGATATCTTTTTATCTTTTGACACGCTGCGTATTTATCTCCGTTATATATAGCGCGCGCTGCGCCCTCGAGCATTCTCAGACAGCCTTGCAATCATATCGTCTTCTTCCCATTATGCTCAACCATGTGTCGTCTTGTAGGCGGAGTCTGATGAATGATGGCTGTGGCTGCTGTTTGATTGGTGGAGGGCCGGTAGGGCCCCAGGGTGGGAAGCGGGCTCCAGACGAAGGCAAGGTGCATTCTGGGTGTTGTGGTCTTTACTTCCCTAAGTCTATTTACTTATGCCCTGTAGTGGGATATCTGCATTTAATCACTTTACTTCACATGCTTCAGTGGCGCTGACATGGATGGTTGAATGGGTAATCACAAAGTAGCTTCCTGAGAGGGGAGCTACCCTGCACCCTCTGGAAGCGATGCCTGTGTCACCATACCTGACAGCACCCTTGCTTCCGGTGGCTCAGGCTGTTCATTGCCCCAGTCACTTACTAGTCTGTAATGAGTGGGATGAGCACGACAAGGACTACAAGTAATACTATATACACACCACTAATCAATCCAATAAACCAGTTAACCCGATAACCAATCTTAAAACACCCACACTAAAATTCTTATTATAGTCATTTGGTCTATTTTCCTGAATGCATGTGACCTGGTAAGATCAATGGAAAAAGTTTGTTCAATATCCATGGTGTGCAGAGGCCACTCTTCCAAAGTAATAGAGAAGAGAAAAGAAGAATCAACTCTTATGAGTTGTGCAATTAAGAGTTGAATTTAGGAAGAAAAGAGAGCTCTGTTTGAATTATTATCCCATCATCAAACAAGCAGGGACATAATCATAATCAGTCTCAACTGAATGGCTCTGACAAATCTGTGTCTGCAGCAGCCTGGGTTAGGAGAACCAGTGTGAGGAGAGGGAGGGGGTGTAGAGAGAGCAGGGCAGGCCGAGCAACTCCATTGTCTGCCGTGAGCCGGGTGCTTGACCGTGCTAAGGCCATGCTAATTAGAAACAGATGGCCCTTATAAAGATAAGAAATTGCTTCACGACAGCAGTGAAGACGACGATCCAGTCCGGATGGGCCGGACGAAAGGGAGAAAGGGCAGTGGCCAAAAAGCATCCTTTTCAATGCAACCCAATGAAAATGATGGGTGGGGCTTCAAGTCCCCTTCTAAAGTCTGCTCTCTCACAATATGTCTCGCCGAGCGAGCAGCGCATGTGCGCTGCAACGCTAGGCAAGACCTAAAAATGGAGAAAGGTGAGTTCAAGTGATAGAAGGATCAC
Source organism: Triturus cristatus (assembly GCF_964204655.1). NCBI lineage: Eukaryota > Metazoa > Chordata > Amphibia > Caudata > Salamandridae > Triturus > Triturus cristatus. Next base: position 818,822,840 of record NC_140586.1, on the reverse strand, counting down.
ATTACCAATAGGCCCTTTGGAAGGTGGGAGCCCTGGGCAACCGCCCACTTTGCCCATGCCTTAAAACATCTCTGTCGCCATCCTGAGAGAAAGGCAAGATAAGACCAGAATGAGTGGGGCAGCCAGTGTTAACAGACTCTGGGGCTCCTGTGCCCCTCCCAGTCTATGGCCTATGACCAGAAGTAGGCACTATCACCAGAGGGCCCACGTTCTGTCAGCAGCCCAGCCATCAGCACAGAGAAGGGAGCTACTTCCACCTCCACTCACGATCCCTGGGCAGATGATCATCTGTGTAGAAAGCACATTGACCGTACACTGGCCAGAGGGACAGAAAGCTGGACCTCCTTCACCCACTAGGTGCCAAGAAGATCAAGGGGGCCCGCGGTCAGCCCACTCACAGAAGTGGAACCCGCAAGCACCAGACGTGCTGAAGAGGGTCCTGTGAACCTCAGGTAGAACTCTACCTGCCTTATGAGGAAAAGAGATCATCTTACACTTGTTAGAGTAGGTACCTGGGTAGGTTGTCTCACTAATTTGGGCCCTGTCTCTGTTAAGGTTAAATCGGGAAGGCTTGCATTCGTTTGCTAAATAGGGAAAAGCAAACAGCAACAAATACTAGGCTGTGATGTGAACCACTTTTCAAGGGGACTTCATATTGTCACAAGAACCAACTACCTCAATGATAAACGAATCTGTCCCAAGCCACTGACCCTAGATAGTGACTATTATCCCTGAGCATCATCCTAAGGAAAAGGATGGCATAAGGGGTTATGGTACAACAATATAATTGTCAGAATATCGAATGTAAGAAATATTATGTCCTATATATTCAATCAATCAATCAGGACTAATAAAGCACGGCTAATCACCCGATAGGGTATCCCAGCACTTGCAGGTCCCGGAGGCTTGTTTGAACAGCCAGGACTTGAGGGCCATTTGCAATTCCGGAAGTAAGGTGATGGTCTGGAGGTGCATAGGGAGGCTTTGCTGCAATGTGGGAGAAGGAGCATCCTCCGCTTTTGTGGATGTGGGGAGTATGGGCAAGTGAAAAAGAGGTGAAGTGTAGTCTTGACAGTTGGTGGAAGTTTAGGTGGTGGTTAATGTAGGCTGCTCCCTGGTTGTGTAGAGCTTTGTTTGTGTGGGTCAGCAGCTTGAATTGGCATCTCTTCTGTGTGGGGAGCCAGTGGAGTTTCCTGAGGTAGGGTGTGATGTGGGATCGTCGGGTAAGGCTGAGGATGAAGCTGGAAGTGGCTATCTATATGGTCTGAAGTCTCGATAGGATGTGTGTGGCGATACCTACGTAGAGGGCATTGCCATAGTCCAGTAAGCGGGTGATGAGGGCTTGTGTCATAGTGCGTCTCATGTGTAGAGGTAGTCACTTGAAGATCTTACGTAGCATGTGCAGAGTGAGGAAGCAGGCGGAGGAGACAGCGTTGATTTGTGATTTCATGGTGAGCTTGGTGTCAATGATTCCGAGGTTTCTGGTGTGGTTGGAGGAAGTGGTTGTGGATCCTAGGTCTTATGGCCTCCAGGAGTTGTTCCATGTGTTGCTACTGTTGCCACTGTTGCCAAAGATCAGTACTTCCATCTTGTATGTGTTCAGCTGCAGGCAGATGTTCTTCATCCAGTCAGCGATGTTTGTCATGCATCTGTGTAAGTTGGTTCTGGTGGTGGTGGGATCGTCTTTGAGTGAGAGGATGAGTGGGTGTCGTCTACGTAGGAAATTATGTTGAGACCGTGGGATCTGATGATGTTGGCCAGCGGGGTCATATATACATTTAAAAGCATGGGGCTGAGGGAAGAGCCCTGGGGGACACCGCAGGTGATCGCCTTGGGTTCAGAGGTGAAAGGTGGGAGGTGGATCCTGTGGGTTCCTCCAGTGCATCCCCTTGGATGCCGATGTCATGTAGTCTTTCTATCAGTGTGTGGTGGAATATGGTGTCGAAGGCCGCTAAGAGGTTGAAGAGGATCAAAGCTGCTGTTTCTCTCCAGTCGAGGAGGGTTTGGATTTCGGCAGCGTCTGCGATCAGGGCGGTTTAGGTGCTGTGATTGCTGCGAAAGCCGGATTGGCAGGCGTTGAGTAGCTGGTCCTGCTCCAGGTGTGTCATGGGTTGATTGTTGATGATCTTTTCCAGTATCTTCACTGGGAATGGGAGCAGGGAGCTTGGCCAGTAATTTTTTAGTTTGCTGGGGTCAGCTGAGGGTTTTTCGAGTAGTGGTCTGACTTCGGCATGTTTCTAGGTATCGAGAATTGTTGCCTGGTGATAGAGGTGTTGAGTAGGGAGGGGAGTTCCTGATCGATCCTTTGGTTTCCGAGGTTGAAGATGTGGTGCGGGCATGTTTGTGGTAGCTCCCAAGTGGATGGATTTCATGGTGGAGGTGGTGTCCTGAGTGGAAAGGAAATTCCAGGTGGTCAGTGTGTAGTTCGTGTCGGTTAACATAGCGGCGTATCTGTCGATAAAGTCCGTAGGTGTGGGTGGGAGCTCAAAGTTTCTGTATATGATTGCGATCTTGTCGTGGAGGAAATGGGTGAGGTTGTCGCACAGCTCCTGTGAGGGTGTGATGCTTTCCACAGGGCTGGAGAATTCCTCAACGATGTTGAAAAGTTCCTTGGTGTTGTTGGTGCTGGTTTTGCTGGCAAGTGGCAAGGGCTGTCTTCTTTGTTCCCCTTAGCAGGCGGGAGAGGAGGTTGAGGGTGTTCTGGAAGGCTGCGCTGATACGCCATCTCCTCTCCTACTGTTTGCGGTCTTGTTTCGCTATTCCGAATTCTTGGGTGTACCAGCAGGCCTTTTTAGAAGATTTTCTCTGTATGTTTCTCTTGAAGGGGGTTAATGCTGTCTGCACAATTGGTGATCCAGAAGTTTGAGGTTGGTGGCGGTAGCAGGGTTGGCGGTGTTGAGGGAGTTCACCCAGCTAGTCTCTGAAATTTTATTCCACCTCCAGTGAGGGGCGTTCGTCATCTTGGGGGTAGTGGTGCGGGGGCTGGAGTTGCTTAAGTGGACGATGGAGTAATTGGTCCATACGAGTTCTGTGAAATTGCTGTATTTGATGCAGTTACTGGAAGTGAAAATTGGGTCCATCATGTGTCCTGCGGTGTTTGTAGGGTCGTGTACGATCTGAGTCAATCTGAGGCTGCTCATACTGTCGAGAAGGTGTGCAGTGTTTTTGTTGTCGACGATGTGGAAATTTAGGTTGCCAAGGAAGATGCAGTCCTTGGAGTTTGAGGCCAGGGACACCATGAAATCTACGATGGTGTTGCAGAAGCTGGAGCCTGGGTGTTGGTATGCGAGGGTGCCTCTAATGGTTGTCTGGTCGTTTGTGTGGAAATTGAAGTTGAGATGTTCCATGGGGGTGAGGGTGCTGTCGGTGGTGGTGGCACACTCTATGGTTTCTTTGTGGATGATGGCTGATCCTCCTCCTGACTTGTTGGTGCGGGCCTGTGATTTTATATCCATCGTGGATTACTGTGCCAATGTCAGGGGTGGATATGGGGTTCAGCCAGGTGTCAGTGAGGAAGGGTGGCAATGAGGTCCCATAATTCAGTAGAATGCTTGGATACTGAGCATGTGTTGAGAAGGGTGCATGCAAGTTGGTGTTTTTGTTCAGGTGGTGTCTGTGTTTTGTTTGGGTGGGGCTGGTCAGTGGGCTGGTTTTTGTGCAGTGGCAGGTGAAGTGGCAGTGGGTGCAGGTGAAAGGTCCTACCATGGACCATCAGACAACGCGGTGGCATCCAGGGTGTAGAGCTTGGCGATGGTGTATCTTCAGGGGCAGGAGGGCCAGGTGTAATGGCGCTCGGCGTGGTCCAGGTGCGGATGGGCACAGACGTGCTTGCCTTTGGCACGCCATTGGCGCGCCCACTTAGCGGGCGCGCTACAGTCTGCGTTAAGTGGGTCCTGGGGTGGGTGAGGCTTCTGTTGGCGTGAAGAACGGTGAGTGGAAAAACCCGGTCAGGAATAGACCGGCAGGAAAACCTGGGAAGCTGAGGTATCACTGGATCAAGCAGGAACTAGAGGCCACAGGCAAGTGCCAAGCTTGGTGTCCAGGTGCCTGGACAAATATTGTTTACAAATATATCGCCCCAATAAGAATGAATATTAAATTTACACACAATGAAGTTAATAATATAAAATTTACCCCCCGATGAAGTATATAATATTAAATTTACATCCAATGGGATGATACTTTTGTAAACAAAATTTAAGTCAGACAGTATTGCTGCATACAATATCCTGACATACAAAAGTATACAGATCCCTGTGACCAACAACCTCCCTTCGGCAAAGGGATTTTCCAGAGAGTGCTGTCAGCTTTAGTAGGCCTGGAGGCTACATGTCTGATGTTGGACAGGGGTCATTGGACCTGCTGTCTGCAAAGAGACCTCACACTCATTATTATCGGTACATGCATGCTGCCATGCATCCTCAGTCTGAACCTATCAGCTGCACGAGTATTAATTTTATTCCTGTATGGGCAGAGAATGCCCAGAGCAGACCATGAATTCTAACCCCATAAGAGGACAAGCACTCTAATCCAGTAGGAACACTACCCTGCTCACCGAGGGAGAACCAGCTAGTAAAGGCCATTACCACTCCCTAAGACTGCTTCTAGCTACTGCTACTTTTGAGGAGACAATGCACTCAGGCCACTGACTTTCCCGCATTTAAACCAACAGTCTTCCGTCTTCATGATTCCTCCAAGAAGTCTCTCATTAGACATGGAGTAGCTGCTGGCTTGTACATGTCACCATCCTTGGCAACCACACACGTTGGAGCAGGCCCACTTGGGTTTGTACCCAAGCTGCACCATCTTCCTCCAGTGCTCTCTGTGTGACCCTGACAACCTCCCTTTTTTCGGCTCATTGTGAAGGCCAAGCCATGCAGCCCTGCTTACAACCATCATCAGTGACCCAGAACCTCATTTCATCCCTGCATGCACAGCTAGCCTTACAACCTGGCACAAACACACATTTGCCCACAGTGACAGGAGAAAAAGGGGGTCGAAACTCTTTCATGAAAGGAAACGAACTGATCCCAGCTCTACTGTTTTAATGTTATAGCGAGTGAGCGTCAGGCACTGTCTCAGCATTACTTAAGGCCAGGGGCGGTTCCTCCGTTAGAGTGGAGGAGCGCTGCCCCACTTAAATTCCCTCCCAAAGCCCTTGAGATGAAAAATAATTACTATTTTATTTTTCATCGTGTCCCGAACAGGATGGGGGTGGGGCCGCTGCTGAGTGACAGCAGCATGGAGGAGGGTGGGCTGTTTAAAGTGTGCATGTCTCTGAGGCCGACTGTCTTGCGCCGGCCAGCCAGACATGCGCAATATGAAACCTCTATCTGGGTTAGAGTAAGTGCAGGCCTCCAGGGCACTGTGGAGAGCTGAGTGAGGCCACTCCCTCCAATCTCGGTGCCGCTCTTACAGCATGAAGTGCAGGCCTCCGTGGCACTGTGGAGAACTGAGTGAGGCCACTCCCTCCAATCTGGGTGCCGCTCTTACAGCATGAAGTGCAGGCCTCCAGGGCACTGTGGAGAGCTGAGTGAGGCCACTCCCTCCAATCTGGGTGCTGCTCTTACAGCATGAAGTGCAGGCCTCCAGGGCACTGTGGAGAGCTGAGTGAGGCCACTCCCTCCAATCTGGGTGCTGCTATTACAGCATGAAGTGCAGGCCTCCAGGGCACTGTGGAGAGCTGAGTGAGGCCACTCCCTCCAATCTGGGTGCTGCTCTTACAGCATGAAGTGCAGGCCTCCAGGGCACTGTGGAGAGCTGAGTGAGGCCACTCCCTCCAATCTGGGTGCTGCTCTTACAGCATGAAGTGCAGGCCTCCGTGGCACTGTGGAGAACTGAGTGAGGCCACTCCCTCCAATCTGGGTGCCGCTCTTACAGCATGAAGTGCAGGCCTCCAGGGCACTGTGGAGAGCTGAGTGAGGCCACTCCCTCCAATCTGGGTGCTGCTCTTACAGCATGAAGTGCAGGCCTCCAGGGCACTGTGGAGAGCTGAGTGAGGCCACTCCCTCCAATCTGGGTGCCGCTCTTACAGCATGAAGTGCAGGCCTCCAGGGCACTGTGGAGAGCTGAGTGAGGCCACTCCCTCCAATCTGGGTGCTGCTCTTACAGCATGAGAGCAGCACCAGGATTGGTTAAAGGAGTTGAAGCATCCAGTTCCTGTGGGCATCGGAGAAAGAAGGGCCGAGGACGTTGTTTGGTAAGTCTTTTAAATTTAATTTTGCGCACACGTCAGCTTGGCTCGCCCCTCCTGGTATATGCCAGCCGCCACTGCTAAAGGTGTTTACTGACAACATGTCTGGCTGTTATCCAAAGCCCTCTCTCACCAGTAACAAGCAAACTACACACTAAAAAAATTCAAGCAACACATTTATTCACTCAGTGACAGGTAAAGGAACACGTTTTAAAAGTGCTAAAGAAGGCATCGGTTTGTTTTAAAATGCTTTCACTTTGAGTTCTAAGCTTAATTAATTATTTAAGTGCGAAACAGATACATGTGACTGACAGGAGGTGAAAATAACATCTGAATGTTCTTTCCTCCTATTTTTTATATTTTTCCTTTCCATGCATGGGTCGGCTTCCAAACGCCATTGAAGAGATGGCATAATCACACATTTCATACACTGTGTCGCGCAGCTTTTGGTAAATATCATTCACATCCAGTTAATGAGTTTTGAAGTGCAAATCATAACAATAATATGAGTACATAACTAATTAAATAAATCTATTTGACCATTGATTTCTGGTTCATCATTGCCTGATGTCTGTACGCAGGGACATGGGGATGGCTACACAGTCATGTTTACATGTAAGCAGCCAGGAACTCTGCATGTACCTTGTAAAATACATAAGGGATACGGGTTCTACTTAACGCTGCAATGTATGTAGTATAAAGCCTAACTTTGACTTTCTCCTGATTTTGTGTGCCCGAGTCCGCAAGGTGTGGCTAGGTGTAGCTGGGCATTTTTGCTTGAGGTAACACGAACTCTTGGGCCAGCCAGAATTCTACGTCATCAGGCCTAACTCAGTTATTAGGAGGTGACACCTCTAGTAGAGATGAGGATGGACTGTCTTCAGCGGTGGGGCATACGGTGGCCCTGCTGCCTTGCCAGATCATTCCAGGGAATACACCTGAATTCTCTAGTAGTCTTCTGTTTTGGATGCTCTTTGCCTTTAAGTTTTGTTTGTGCTGTGGGCTTGTGATGAGCTTTATTCCTTTTCCCCCACTGCAGGTGTTAATCTCAGCCTCACAATACCCAGTGCTTGAAATGGAAAAATATAAGTGCAGATACTCTGTACCAAAGTACCTGCTTTTTTCCGAGAAGTGCTGGTACTCTCCCATTAAAAGTATAGCATTTCTCTTGAGAAGTGCCGGTACTCTCCCTCTCAAATAAAAAAGTGCTGGTACTCCGTACCGGACAGTACCGGCCCATTTAAAGCACGGACTATACCTGACTGCTTAGTGAGGTTTTGATGCCACAGGTGAGGCAGACTCACCTACACTGATCCGTATCTCGGGGGCGGGGCAAGCATGAACATCCATTCACCAAAATGTCTTGAGTAGTGGAAGTGACATCACACGTTCTTTATCCCCCTAAGACATTACAGGATCTCTCTCCCTGGTTCCTAAAAAGCATCCTATATACTCCTGAGCGGGGGAAACGACAGAAAGTAATCAGAGCTCCATGGACCCAATTTACATTCTGGTCTTTCCGCTGCTTTCATAACGCTTGAGATCAAACATAGTAAGGGCACAGCAGGTAGTACCAGAGGGCAAGCCGGGGCAGCTAGCCCTAGTTGACGCCCATAGTGCCAAGCAGCCACGCACAACACAATTGGAGACACTTGCACCAGACCTTTCCCATTCAGGCTGAGCAGAAGTCTTCTGTCCCTCATGGGGTGAAAGAAAAAGGCAAGCAGAAGGGCCATGTTCACTTCCCATCAGCTCTTGTCAGCACCACCAACCCCCGGCTGCACAAGAAAGAGTGCTCTCTGGTTCTTGAGCTGAGAATACAGTAACCTGACTTAATTGAACCAATGGTAAGACCTGATGTCCCTCTGCCAACTCGGATGAAATACACTAGTTGCAGTGATATTGCAAATGGGGGTCAGGACTGACCAAAACAGGCTAAGGATCCAAGATTCAGAAGTACGGTGTAGCACCATACCTGGCTCTGGCATAAGCCCTGCGTCCCGACGAAGAGATTTCATTGCTCCACGACAGTGAAGTTAATTTTATCCGTATACCGAGCTCACGGATAATGTGATGGGGAGTATCTAGCGATCATCATACGCAATCGTTTTAATGTAAATCAAGAGAGAGTGTATACAAGGATTTGGAGAAAAAAAAAAACGTTACCGAAGCCTTACTGTGTATACTTCTTGGGCCTCATCAAACACAGTGGGCGCTCCTTCACCTTCTAAAGAGGAGCCTTCCCTGGTTGCATGAACAGAATGTTTTAATTGGCACCAAAGTGTGGTCTGTATGCAGGGGTGAGCAGTTCTTCAAGATAATGCAACTTAATCCTGCATAAAAAAGAAAGAACTGCCCTTCCAAGACCCGCTCTTACTAATCCCACCCAAGCCCCTCCACCGTTAGGAGACACCAGTCAGCAGCCCTACTGCACTGACATTGATCGCTTAAGATTAACTTGCTATTTAATAGGATCTGAGATGCAGCTTAGAATTCATCTTGGGTAATTTACTTTGTACAAAGATTCTCCTTTTAAAAAAAGTTTTATTTAATGATATACAAAAAGAATCATATAAACAGAAAGATAGAGGATGCCCGCCCCTATAAGGTAAGTTGTTAATATGGATGAATACATTTGGGTGGGGATCACAAAGACCTGTAACAGCAGATGCTCTTGATTTGTATCATTTTAGAATGTGTCGGTATACAACTAGCCACCGACTGCGAAGCTATTTTTCAAATTTACAGGACAGCTACTTATATGTACTTATATTATCAGAGGCAGTCCTTCTAAGATATTCAAAGAAAAACCAAGGAAAAGTTTAAGGCTTTTCAAGGTTGCATGCAAAATAGCATTTTGCCAGTTGGAGCATTCCCTAAACAATGAAAAAAAGATACTTTTCGACTCCTTCCTTACCTTACCTTACTTACCAGTGTGCAGTGGACAGGGACTGTTTTTTTTTTTTTTTTTTTGCATAGTTTGTATAGCGCAAACTTGACCCGAATCCAATCAGGTATCAGAGCGCTTTACGTAGCTCCAGTTACGTTACATGAGGACACACATTCATTTTTTTTTTGTTGGGCACTGTTGCCCTGTTGCAACATCAAATGGTTTCTGATGACCTTGGGGGGCCTCATTACTTACTTCATGGCAGACTCCGATTTGTGAGACTCCTTCATCTTCCTCTTACCTGAACACGCGAGCACATCACAAGTCATCAGTCAGTTACAAATAATTTGGTTAGACTGTATGCATTTTTGTGAGGTTCTCTCCTGAGGCATGTCTTCCTCTCCAATATTATTTCACATGTCCCTTAAATGTAATCTCTGCCCTGATGGTGACCCCTTGATTTTCTCAAACATGGGTTGAAATGTCAATGTGCGGTTGCCAAGGATGGTGACCTGGATTGGTTCTCCTTGTCAGTTGTTGGTGCCTGAAGGCTTGAATAGGTTTTAATTACTTTCACACTCTTTTCTAAGAATGCAGCACACCTAGGCACTGAGCTGACCACACTTCTATTTAGCACCTTTTCCTGATTGCTTTATACATACGAGTACATTCTTCCTTTGTTCATACAGGAGGTCCATGTTGACTAATTGTTGGGCGTAACACATTTGTACAATCAGAAACAGATCTTTGCGCCTGACTATTTCTCCCCTTAAAGTGTTATTATTTGTACACCTAAAACAATTTGCAAGAATCACTTTTTTATTCTACCTCAGCTTGCGGAAGCTACGTCCCTGGAGGAACACCATTTCTTTCCTTTACCACATGTGACAGCATGTGCATAATCAGGTCAAGTTCCAATATCTAATTAGGAACCTTTATAGATGCGCTTAAAATAAGTGAACTTGCCCAATTTCACACATCCCGAGTACAAACGCCATCAAGTAGGACATGCACAAGTATTATAGGCCAGTCAAACAAACCTATCATAGACAATCCATAACCATTCCGCTGCTAGGTCTGGATTCTGAAACCGGTCATTGTCCAGCTCATAACTGCACGAATATATTTTAGACAGTCTTAGATCTTTGTTGTTTATGGATTTCCATCTCATAAAGATAGTGTTAGATGCAGACAACTGCCCAGTCTCATTGCCCGGCTTCTCTTCTTGCCAATACTGAAAAGTGGGACCTCCTTCAACCAGCATAGTTGTAGGGTATTGTGATAGAGCTTTTACAATTGGTGTGGAGACTATCTATGGGTTTTCACTAGAAATCCTGGTCCTTTATGTACAACTGTAGAAAATGGGAATTTGCCCCATTCTGAGAGAACTGTCACCAGCAGGTACACGAAGGGAGCAAACTCATCATATCTAATTTAGTAGCTGCTTATTGATATAGATGCAACAGTCCACAGCAGAGTCCACTCTGCTTCACAGGCCAAATTACATGGAATCACCATGTCCCTGTGGCCTATTATTTCAGATACTCAGATCTCCAAAATCTTGTCATCAGTGTGGACTTAGTATTAGTTATGAGCCAAGTTGAAAACACTTGAACCAATCTACGAAAGCAATGTCTTTTCTTCCAAGAGCTTCATCAACTGTGATAGGACCAGCAGGGCTATAAAGACCTTTCACCATTTCAAGGCATTTCCACGACTACTTTTGTAGGTTTTCAGTTTTATAAAGCCATCACTTATAAGAATTTGCTTATATTGCCTCGATGAGATACTTTATTTGGATTTATTCCATTCTTTTCCTACAACTTATACCACCATTTCCCAGTCTGGCTAATGAGATGATGTCTACTTTGTTTGGTAAATTAGCCAAGGGTAAAATGTATTTAGTATTCAATTCAGAAGGGAAAACCATTTTCATGGTCTTTTTAAGCTCGGTGGTCATCTGTCTATGAATAAATTTGAAGAATGCATTGTTAACAAAGATAGCATTCTTGGATGGAATCACTGCAGTGATCTTGAGAGAAAGATATAATAACCATGACATTAAGATCATTGTGAGGGTAAAGGAGACCATTGAACTTTGCCTTCTCATTCTTAAAACTGACATAGAGTCTGTAATTTTTCCCCCAAAACTTAGATCGTTTTAGCTCTTGAAAGTTAAGTCGTGGCAGGACTTACTCTTCCGAGATCCATCACCCCACAGCACAAAAAAAATTCCACTCATCCGCATGCACCGATCTCTTCTTTCATTTCACACCATGAACACACTGGGTCAGACAAAAAATAACAAAATTCAAAGGGCTTGATGGGTTACTTCATCACAACAGTGACGGTGTATAAATCCAAAATATAAATCCCACTATATCCAATGGGATTTCAATTTCGGCAGACGGGATATCCGTCACCGTTGTGACAAGTAACCCATCCGCTGATATCTAAATCAGGCCCAAAGTCATTAAACAAAGAGAAAGTGACACCCAGGACAACTCAAATTGGAGAAAAGCTCTACACAAACAAGCCAAGAGAGTGAAAATGATTGCACTCTTTTCTGTGGTCCTTCCAGTGACAACAGGAGAAGAAAAACCACAAAGATGGCTACGTGCACTTGATGAAATCAAAGGTCCCCTTGATAGCAAAAATAGACAAGCATTGGCAGAGCCAATAGGTCTCGCTTTTGGGACCTTACAAGTATTTAGTTATGCAGCACAATATCCTTGGTGCAACAACACCAACTGTTGCATGGCTAAACACTTATAAGCTCCCAAAAGCTAGACCTATTGGCTATGCCAGTGTTTGTTTTTCCAAACTCTCCCACTCTGAGAACTGGAAAGGGGGAGAGGGGTCTGAGTGAGCAGGGTCATTTTAAACTGGGGGGGTAGTATGCAAGCTGAAGTGGATTCTTGAGGGGAGAGGTCTTGTGAGTTGAGGGTTCTGCATACTTGCCTGGCGCTACGTAGGGCATTCGGACCCGAAGAGGCACCCAGCTGCGGTTTCTGAGCGCTAGACTGAGAGGTTTTGTGAACTGTGAATTCCTCAAGCAGGTGTCCGACAAAAAGAAACGGGGAGAAATAGAAAGAAAATTGAGAATGAAAAATAATGTAGGTGTGAAAGGAAGAGGCGAAAACGAAAAAAGTGAACAGAAAGAGGAAACCGGAAACCAAATAAAGTGAGTGAGGTGTGTGGGCAAACACACATTAACCCCTTCGCTGCTAGGCCTTTTCCCCCCTGTGCTAAGCCTTTTTTTGGCTATTTGGTGTAGTGCGCGCTTAGGCCCCTGTAACTTTTTGACCACATAAGGTATCCACGCCAAATTTGCTTCCTTTTCTTCCAACATCATGAGGATTGTAAAGGTACCCAGGGTTTGTGGATTCCCCCGGAGGGGTCCCAGAAATTAGCCAAAATACAGCAAAAGTTTGTTTTTTGGGGGGAAACTGGGAAACACGGGCTGCAAATGAAAGCATCTGGGCTTTTCTCTGCAAATGGTATCAAAAAAGGGTTTGTGGGGCTGAAATCACCACTTTCCCAGCTTTTAGGGAATGACAGACTTTTTTCAGAAAACCAACATTTTTTACACCGTTTTGGCACTTTTCTGGGACATAGCATATTTTTGCTATTTTGGGGGGCGATTGTTGGTGTCTCTCCTTACCTGCGGTCCTGCTGTTCGGCCATTTGGTGTTTCGCCGCTCCTGGGGCCCTGACGCTGTGGCTCTCCCCTGACGCCGCATCATTCCATCGCGGCCACGACAGGGGGAGACTACAGCTCCCAGGCTGCAGTGCGGCCAACTTCCTGCTGTCTTCGCGCCCGGAGGCGCTTAAACGGTTGAGGCTCCCTCGGAGGAGCGGGTGCGATTGTTGGTGTCTCTCCTTACCTGCGGTCCTGCTGTTCGGCCATTTGGTGTTTCGCCGCTCCTGGGGCCCTGACGCTGTGGCTCTCCCCTGACGCCGCATCATTCCATCGCGGCCGCGACAGGGGGAGACTACAGCTCCCAGGCTGCAGTGCGGCCAACTTCCTGCTGTCTTCGCGCCCGGAGGCGCTTAAAAGGTTGAGGCTCCCTCGGAGGAGCGGGTGCGATTGTTGGTGTCTCTCCTTACCTGCGGTCCTGCTGTTCGGCCATTTGGTGTTTCGCCGCTCCTGGGGCCCTGACGCTGTGGCTCTCCCCTGACGCCGCATCATTCCATCGCGGCCGCGACAAGGGGAGACTACAGCTCCCAGGCTGCAGTGCGGCCAACTTCCTGCTGTCTTCGTGCCCGGAGGCGCTTAAAGGGTTGAGGCTTCCTCCGCGTCGCGGGACGCGCGCGGGCGGCGCCGGGCTAAGCCCGGGCAAAGGGCGGGCCGTCTGTGGCCGTCCGAGGCTGACCAAGGCTGGGCTGGGCCACCCCTCCAACAACCAGAGACATAGTAAGACGTTTTGGTACTTTATGTCAAAAGTCATTGGGTTTGATAAACAGTCCATCTTGCCAGATATTGTGTAATTTTGAGTATTGTGAACAATGACAGGGAAGGGGAAGCGAATTGTGGGTTCAGCTACAGTGTCTTGTACTCTGGACCAATTTATTACCAGAGCCGTCTCGGTACTTGAACACGAGATCGCCATTACCGAGCGGCGCCTTTCAACAGAACCCATGTACATCAGACGTTCTTCTATAGGTACACTGGCTCTGTCCAAATCTCCTAATGGGTTGGGGGAGTATGGCTGCAATGATTCGCCTCTGCTTGGTGGCACTGAAACGAACCTTAATACGCCACTAGTTACAGCGAGGCCCAAGGAGGGCAGTGGTGCTACCAGTGACGTACCTGCTGTGGTTGTTGTGGATTCACTAAACACTAAAGCCACCTGTCCTCAGACATGGGCTAGTAACAAATCATCTAGACTTGTTAACCCTAAGAGGAAACGTGGGGGGGGCTGCTGAAGGTGCAAGGCAGGCGAAAATCGCTAAAACAATAAAAAGCACGGCTAAGCCAGATGCTCCGTCTATTGATGATTGTCTGACCATGGACGATGCTAGCAAGAGTTCCCCAGCTCTGTTCAATAGTGGCGACATGACCTCCCAGATCGAACAGATGGTCCGATCCCTAATTCTCCCTCTCTTAGAAAGGGTAAAATCAATCACTGAAAAAATTGATCGTTTGGAACAAACGATTCTTGACAATTTTTGTTCATTAAAGAACGTTGTCAAATTGTCTACAAAAGATGTCGTTAAATCCAATTGCCCACCCCTTGAAAAGTCTTCGGCTCTTGCACCGGCTTCTATTGATAAACCCTCTGCAGCAACAAATATAGGTCCAGGTTCTGGCCCACTAAAATCTTTGGGGAATACTCAACTGACTTCCGGGAGGGTGGGAGGGAAAAGTAATGCATCCAGGGATAATCACCCTAAGGAAGTCATGGGTGAGAGAGAAATTGTTAATCTAGACACCTCTGAAAATCTCCCTAGACCTCCCCTGGTTCACATTCATCTTCCACCTGAGTCCCTCCCTTATGTAGTAGTATTAACTGGTGTTCCTGAACTACTAGGTGGCAAATCTGAATCCTTTCAGGAATTAAAAAACAAAGTGAGTCATTGGTTAAATATGAACAGACCAATCCCTAATAATATGAATGGGAGGATCCTATTTGCTAGAAGAGTCAATTGGGTGGGTTCAAGACCCAAGGATGTTTCGGGTGATTCCATCATTGTAAATTTTGCGGACAGGCGTATTTCAAGGTTTATTTGTGATCATGCATTCCTCGGGCCCAGATCAGGAATCGAGGTGCATGATTTACATTACTTTTATAACTCGCCTTTTAATTATGAGGGTACCATTAGACAGGACTGGGTGAAGAGTGGTTTGAATTATGGCCCTATTTCTTTTCCCCCTGATTTCGTTGACTACCGCAATGGTCTGAGTAACTTAGCTGCTCAGTATTGACCGGCAAAGGGAGAGCCGAAACCATCAACTATCAAAGATGCTATGATAATCAAAAGTGAGTTCTCTGGTGGCCGTGATGTTGCCTCCCTGGTTCCATTTGGAACGGTTATTTCGCATAGGGATCCAACATCGGGCTGGTATATGGTGAGTGAGAGGCTAAGTGAGGAAAGCTCAAATGTTGTATATCATGGCGCATCGATGGGTCATGGGCCAGGCACATTGATCTCTTGGAATCTTGCCGGTTTAAAGTCTAAGATGGATTCCCCAGAATGGGTTGATTTCATTAATAAATATGATGTTTGCCTTTTTCAGGAAACCTGGTCTAGCGAGGCCCAGTTCTTGCTGGGATATCTGAATTTTTATGTCCCAGCTAACAAGGGTCCTAAAGGCCGCCCTATGGGTGGATTAACCATCTGGGCCAGGCGGAACTTATTTTCCAGGGCTAGCGAGATACCCACGGGGTCTCCCGACATCCAACTAGTTAGACTAACCCTTGGTCTAACGGGCAAACTAGATATTTATAATCTTTATCTTAGAGGGACCAAGAGGAAAAGGTCGCGGGTACTGGATATTCTGGCTAGCCTTATAGAAGCAAATTCGAATGATAGGGACGTGATCATTGCGGGCGACCTTAATGTTACGTTCGAACCCCTCTTAGATCCGGACTCCGAATGGGGCCTTGACCCCAAGGAGAACCGGCTGTGGGGTATACCCGGCCTGGCGCTTACCCCAATTAAAAGGTGGTCCGAGGTGGCAGGTAAATGCACTTTGCTATGAGAAAGGTCTAAGGGCCCTGAACGGTAGGACTCTAGGGGATAAGAAGGGCGTTAGTACTTTTGATAATGGCCGCTCAGACAGTAGGATTGATTATGTACTTTGATGCATGAAGTTATGGCAGTACATTATTGATATGGTGGTTGAATCAAGAGTCGAGAGTGACCATAACCCTATTTGTGTAACTCACCGCTGGTGGGGGATACTCACATGGTAGGTGAGGCAATGCAATTAGTTCCCCCTGATAGTGCCCCCACCAATGATATGCGTAGACTTAAGTGGACCCAGGTCAAGACCAATGCCAAGGTTATTGCTAGCATTGACATTGAGCTAGCCCAAACTATGCTGAAACTAGAGGGTGCACTGGTTACCAAAGAAGGTAGAGATCAAGTTACTAGATTACACGAGTCCTTTTTCGAGGGTCTACGTGGGTTCTTCCTTAAGCCAAAGAGTAAGGGTAATAAGCCCCCTCCCAAGCGATTACGTTGGTATGATGGGGAGTGTAGACGAGCCAGAGGTAACCTGGTACAAGCCCTTTCTAGTGGGAATAAGATATGTATCCAAAAGGCTAGACACTCCTACAAGAAATGTCTTGATCAGGCAAAAAAGAATTGGGATGATCTGTACTGGCTAGATTTGAAGGAAGCATGTTATGCCAGGGACTCTAGATCGTTCTGGAACGTGATCAAGTGGAATAGAGGTGGCTTGCCGGACAGACCCATCAAACCATGTCACGCAAGAGGAGTGGCTAAGGTATTTCAAACCCCAATATTCATGCAATTTCTTATATAATTGCCCAGGGACGATATCCTACGTTTCTTACTCGCAAGGTCCTTTTAGCCCCGAAGACGCTTTAGTTGCCTTGGGATCCGTAGCCGCAGGGCGCGCCCCAGGATTAGATGGGGTCCCGTCTGATCTCTTCCTCCACAACAAAATCAGATGGAGTAAGTACATCGCACTGGTGGCTAATGCCGTGGCTGAAGGCGCCCCAGTGCCTAAATCATGGGGGGGGGTGCTGTTATAATTCCCATTTTTAAAAAGGGAGATAAAACACTCCCTGGAAACTACAGACCTATCAGCTTAATAGACACAATCCAGAAGACCATTGGGAGGATGGTCCTGAATGTGATATTGGATTGGATTGAAGACAACAGGATTGTGTCCCTTTTTCAGCCTGGATTTCGTAAATTCATCAGTACAGTGGATCAGGTTTTTCGCTTCGTCCATCTACACTGGAAGGTAGTAACCCTGGGCAAAGGCAGCCTCTATGTCGCTTTTGTGGACTTAAGAGCTGCCTTTGATCTTGTGCCCCGTCAGCGGTTGTGGTCTGTTCTTGAAACGCTGGGGCTTCCCTTGGAACTTTTGACTCTGGTTACCCCTGAGTTTCCGGTAGAGCGTGGTGTGCGTCAAGGCTGTACCATGGCACCTACGCTCTTTTCTTTGTATATTAATGGTGTAGTAGATTGTATGTTACGTGTTAATACCGACGCCCCAAAGCTGACTGGAGTCATTACCCCGATATTGATGTTTGCAGACGATACTCTCATTGTATCTAAAACTCCGAGTGGTCTGCAAAGGGCTCTGTCAGTGTTTGAAGATTTTTGTCATGATTACGGCCTGGAGGTAAATGTGACCAAGACCAAACTTATGGTTTTTAACCCGCACCCAAGCTACAGAGCAGGAAAGTTTTCTATGAATGGGCAGCCGCTTGAAGAGGTTAATAACTTCGTCTATTTAGGTATGCATGTGACTAATGACAACAAGTGGAGCAGGCATATTGAAATGTCCACAATGAAATTTAGACAGATAACGGGAGCCCTGATTAGTGAGCACAAAAAATCTTTTATAAAGCCTATTAAACCTGTGCTCCAAGTCTATGAGGCTAAGGCTTTGAGCTCTGTGTTGTACGGGGTTGAGCTATGGGGTTTTGATGCGTTAACTTCTATTACAGTTGTCGAAAACAAATTTTTTCGTGGCATAACTGGCCTCCCACAGAGCACACCCTTGGTACCATTGCGATTTGATCTGGGCAGGAAGGCGGTCAAGGATCTAGCCAAGCTCCGCCCGGTTTTATACTGGCGGAGGCTTTGGACTACCCCGGAGCTTTCCTCATATGCTTCGGGTCTCATGGACGTAATAAAAGCTGATACGTTCCACAAGATCGGGTGGCTGAGGAACCTCCGTGTGACTTTGATAGACTTAGGACTGGAGGGGCTGTGGAGTGACCCGGTGGCTGCTTTGTTTCCTCCAAGAGACTTCTGAAAACGCTCTATTAGGAACGGGTTGATTATCGAGCATGGAGTGATACCAACTGCTCGAGGATGACCAGTCAATATTTGGAGGCTAAGGTCACGCCAGCTCTAGAACCCTATTGGGATCTGATTACTCTACCCAGAGACAGGAAACTTTATTTCCAATTCAGAGCAGGCTCTCTCCCACTTAGGTCCCTTACAAGTGGGTGGTTTGGAGCAAGTATAGGTACATGTCCTGCATGTGGCTCCCATGATGAATCAACTGCCCACTTTTTGTTTGTTTGTCCTGTATACGCTATCCCCAGACGAGTTTGGTTGTCTCCCATGTGTAAAACTTTGGCCACAAGGAGCTGTGCCGTTGCCTTAAGAATGTTATGTACAAGCACTTCTCCGATTGTTTCAATTGCTTTAGCTAAATACTTGGGCTGGGCTTGGTCTCTAAGGCACAAGGCTTCTAAGAAAATTGCAGGAGTACCCCCGTGAGGCTACGTGTTGATGGGCTGTCGGCTGAGCTAACCTTTGCCCTAATGGATGTATCATTCTCTCTTTGTACTGTATTTTTATAAACTGCAACTCATCTTTAGTCTATTGCCATGTTTAATGCTTTTTTTTTAAAAACAATAATTTTTAAGTATTTATTGAATGATTATATGTATTGTACAGGGAAGGCTAATAGATGTTCTTTTGTATATGTTTGTGTCTTGTATGAATTTTAAATTCGAATAAAGACTATGATGATGATGCTATTTTTTGTGCTTTCAACCTCCTTCCAGTTAATGGTAGAAATGGGTGTGAAAGCAATAATGGATCCTGGAAAGCTATACATTTTAGAAAAGTAGATACAATTCTGAATTCAGCAAGGGGTCATTTGTGTAGATCCATCATGGTTTCCTTACAGAAACTAACAGTTAAATATAGGAAAAATTGAAAATTAGTTGAAAAAAACTGCCTTTTGTGTCAACGTTTTCACCTGTAACTTCTTCTAATTATGACACCTCTTTGAAAGCAATATACCGTTACATCCGCTGGACCTTCTTGGTTGTGGGGATATATAGGACTTGTAGGTTCACCAAGAACCCGACGAACCCAGAGTCAAAAACTGAGCAGCAATTTGCAATGGTGTTTTATTATGTTCCGGGTATAGATCAATTCTATGTCAGGACTGGAGGCGAGGATTATGCCTTCTTCCTTCACTTTATTCCACAGCAGCATGAAGGTAAACAAAAGACTACATTTCCCATGAACCATAGGGAAAGAGTAGTCAAAAAAAAGACAACATGGCAACAACCAATGAAAAGAGAGTATGAACGTCCAATCCACGATGAGAGTGTCCCACATAGTCCTTTGCTAGTGTCCTCTCTTCCTCTTTGTTCGCTGCTCCGCAGCAAGATAAGTACCCTTCAATGCTTTCTCTGTGTAGTGCTTAAGGGGTTATGGTGGTATTTCAATGCTAGCGTTTTGTGTCATGATTGTTTCACGTAGATGCTCTGGTTATTGCCATGACGTTATTGAAAGTGCTGTGAGAAATGTTGTGGTCGCGCTTCGGCGCTGCTTTCTCCTCGCGTTTCGGAGCTTTTCGTTTCCGCGCTCCAGCACGTTGGTTAGTTGTTTACTAACGCCGCGGTGTCGAGGTTCTCCTCGTCCCTACGCGGCGCATCGCTGGCTTGCTCTTGGTCCTCCCGCCCCTAGAGGGCGCAGGTGGTCGCGGGAGGCGCGTCGCGGGGTTTGATTCCCTTCAGAGAATTCAAACACCGCGCGCATCATTCCCGAAGAGCTCGGTCTGAGGCATACGCCCGCTTGGGGGTCTGTACCGGCGATCGGCGGTAAAGTTAACCCGCGATCGGCCGTATTTCTTGCATTACGCTCTGTTCACCCAAAGAGCAGTTGGTGATCAGGGTCTGGTATCTGGCTCACAGAACGCCTCGTTGGAGGTCTTGTACTTTCCCTGCCCAGGGATTCATAAAGGGACCCAGCCCAGACCGGTGAGCACCTCTTGGCATAGGGGTGTGGTGTTTATATTCTTTTGTTGCCAGCAGTGGTCCCTGGGGGGCTTGTTTCCCTGTAATCGCGGCTCTTCAGCTGCGCCTCTGAGTTGGCTGACACCCAGCCTCTGGTTCAAGGCCTGTTTACGGGCTGTTAAGTTGCCACTCCGCTATCTTGGCTCATGGAGTACTACGATCAATACCCGGAAGAGGAAGACCCTCTAGCGGAGATGCCCTGGGGGGATACATTTTATGAGGCGGTAGATTCCTCCATTTACCAGGCCGTGGGTCAGGTTATTTCTCCCCTGGAAGACAGGCTGTCGCGCCAGATAAATGAGGCGTTTTCTCGCCTGGAACACCGCATGGGTTCCCAAGCTGCCCTACCTACTCCCTCGGTTCCCCTTCCCACAGGTTCCCCTCCGAGTAAGCGCCCTCGGGTGCCTGGAGTGGATTGCGACGCTTTTGAGCGGTTGCGACAAGCTTTTCTCAACACAGACAGTACAGCCAAGGGTCGTTCCCCCCCCCCCCCTCCTCCTGCCCCTAGGGATATGGATCAGGGCGCGTCAGGTGATCCAGACTCCGATCCCGGCCCTTCCAGGCTGTGGCTTCCTTCTCGCCCTACTGTTTCCCCCTCGATTACCTCAGACATGTTAGATCCGAATGAAATTGTTCATCCCCGCTCTTCGGAGTGGGTCCCCGGGGACAAGGTGGCGGCTTAGGTGGCGGAGCACATCCGTCGACCCCTAGAAAAGGAGGCCCGTAATTGCTTGCGGGCGGAGTGCCCTCGGCCCTCGCTGGAGGGTAAGGTAGCTCTCACCCCCGAGATTGACTCCAGGATGTTCACCTTTTTACAAAAATTAATCCAAGACCCCAAAAAAGGGATTGATAGGTCCTGGAGGGCCTGCCAGGACAAGCTCCAGGACGCCTTAGGACCGGCCACCAAGATTTTAGATATGGCTGAAGAGGCCAAGGAGTCAGGCTCTGTTATTTCCCCGGAAAACCTCTCCAACTGGGCTCAAACAGTGGTCATATTCCTGGGCAATGCCAATTGCGCTCTTTCTAGCGAGCGCCGCAGGTCTCTGCTCATAAAGATAGATCCCAAATTAGGAGACCTAGCTGATTCCGAGGCTGGCGCCGTGGCTCAGGGTGTCCTATTTGGCGAGCCTTTTGTGAAGGAACTGGGCAAGTTCGTGAATACCTTAACATCCCTCGACAGGGCACAATCCACCATCAAGAAAGTTTTTCCCCGTGTTTTTCGCGGGGCCGGTCGAGGCAGGGGCCGCTCGGCCGGTCGAGGTCACCAGCAGGCTAACCAGAAAGGCTCCGGTCAGTCGCAGGACCAGTCGCGATTTGGGAACTTCTACCCTACCAGAGGCCGCAGAGGCAAAGGAAGAGGATTCTGCGGTGGATCCACCGCCTCCAACTCCGGTGAGTCTTCTAATTGTTTCCCCATCACAGATAGGGGGACGGTTGCAAAGTCATTTTCAGGCTTGGTTGTCCCTAACACACGATGCTTGGGTTCTCCAAACAGTGAGGGGGTCCCATATAGAATTCACAGGGTCCCTGGTTCAGCGGTCAAGTCCCCGTCCCATTCAGTTTTCGGCTCCAGACGTCGCCCTAGTGGACGAGGAGGTCGCATCCCTCCTTCACAAGGGTGCCGTTCTTCCCGCCATCCGCCATTCCAGAGGTTTTTTGAGCAATATCTTCTTAGTGGACAAAGCAGACGGTGGCAAGAGGCCCGTCATCAATTTAAGCGAGTTCAACGAATGGCTGGTTTATCACCATTTCAAAATGGAGGGGATTCACCTCCTGAGAGATGTTTTACGACCCTGCGACTCTATGGTTCGCCTAGATCTCAAGGACGCCTACCTGGTGATCCCGATTTTTCCTCCGCACAGGCGGTTTCTCCAGTTCTCCTGGCGCGACCGGATTTACGAGTTTGCTTCCCTCCCGTTTGGCCTCTCGTCAGCGCCGTGGTGCTTCACCAAGGTTCTCAAACCGGTGGTGGAGTTTTTGAGGGCAAGAGGGGTCAGAATGATCGTATACTTGGACGACCTCCTTTTGATGGCCTCTTGCCCGCGTCAACTGGAAGTCCAACTCCAGATGACGGTGAACCTCCTTCAAGATCTCGGGTTTGTCATCAACCAGAACAAGTCTCTCTTACATCTCACCCAATCGCTTACCTTTCTGGGATTCGTGATCGACTCACCCTCCTCCACTCTCAGCCTTCCGGCCAAAAAGATCTCCAAGATCAGACACGAGTTGCGTCGTGTCCTGACCAGGCAGAGAATTTCCCTCCGTCAGCTCGCCCGTGTGGTCGGTCTCCTGTCAGCCTCCATTCAGGCCATATTTCCGGGCCCGCTTCATTACCGGGCTTTGCAGCGCCTCAAGGCTTACTTTCTAAGGAAAGGTTTCCCTTATTCGTACACGGTGGCTCTCACCCCAGAGGTGAATGCCGAGATCCAGTGGTGGCTGGATCATATGGAGGCCTGGAATGGCCGAGCGATTTTCGGGTCCGCCCCGGATTTGGTAATCGAATCAGACGTCAGCCGGTTGGGCTGGGGAGCGCGCTGCGGGGAGTTAACCACAGGGGGCTTGTGGTCTCCAGACGAACAGAAATGACACACAAATTGTCTGGAACTTTTGGCAGGTTCGTTTGCCGTACGGTGCTGGACGAAAGACTTGGTGCGGTCGTGTGTTCTGCTGAAAATGGACAACATTTCCGCAGTCCGATACGTAAACCATCTTGGGGGAACCGGGTCCAAAGCTCTCTCGGACCTAGCGGCCAGTTTTTGGCAGTATTGTCTGGACAGCCAGATCTGTCACGGCAGAGTATCTTCCCGGTCGGGACAATGTAGAGGCGGACTTCCAATCTCGCCATTTCCGAGACTCCAGCATGTGGAGGTTGGACGCGGACATTTTTGTGGCCCTGAACGAGCTGTGGGGTCCGTTTTCAGCGCATCTGTTTGCGTCCAGGCTGGACCACCAGATGCCTCGGTTTTTCAGTTGGAGACCGGATCCGCTGGTGGCGGCCACGGACGCATTCCTGCAGGATTGGAGCATGGAGCGGGGGTACGCGTTTCCTCTCTTCGCAATAATCATGCGCTCTTCTGCGCAAGTTCGCAGGCAGAAGGCAGACCTGGTGATGGTCACTTCCCTGTGGAGGTCGCAAGTGTGGTTTCCAGTTCTTCTGGAACTTTCCTGGGATTTTCCAATCCTACTCCCCCACTTTCCCACGAATCCCGACGGGGGTCTTCACCCGCTAGTGTCAGCAGGGTCACTGTTTCTCATGGTGTGGCGGATTTCCGGGGTAGATAGGAAGCCCCAGGACTTTCACGAGGGGTTGAGAGCTTCATCTCCAAGGCCTGGGCGGACAGCACAGTTAAAAGATACAAGTCCGCATGGAACCGGTATGCGACGGGGTTACGATCCCTTGGGCGCAGACGTGGTTCAGGTGGTGAATTTTTTGGCCCAACTGGCTTCTGAGGGTTTGGCCTACCGGTCCATTAATACCTTTAGGTCGGCTATTTCGTCGGGTCACACCCCGGTTAATGGTAAGCCTATAGGAGAAGACCCCTTGGTTTGCAGGTTGCTCCGTGGAGTGAGGCTCTCATTACCTCCAGAACCTCGTTACTCCGCTTTGTGGGACGTGAATCTGGTCCTTAATCTTTTTCTCTCTTGGCAGCCTAACCGGTTTCTTTCTCGGAAGGAGCTTTCAGCAAAATTGGCAATGCTCCTTTGCTTGATCTCTTGCAGGAGAGTTTCAGATGTGCGGGCCCTGGATATTTCTGGAAGGATGTTCACCCCTGACGGGGTAACCTTCACCCTTTTACGGCGTACGAAGTGCCATACTAGGGTAATCTCGTACCCGGCGTTCCCGGACTCACTGAAGTTATGTGTGGTTCAGTGCCTATAAGCTTATGAAGAGATGACGGAAGACTTCCGTCCCCCGGGAGAACGCCAGTTGCTCATTGCACTCCGGAAACCCTTTAAAGCGGTTTCCTCACCCACCATTGCCAGGTGGGTCCGGTGGGTGATGCAGGAGGCTGGGATAAGCCTTCGGGACTTTGGAGCACACTCTGCTCGTGGTGCAATGGCGTCGAAGGCGTTTGGCCTGGGTGCGCGCCTTGAGGATTTCCTCAATGCTGCAGATTGGTCCTCGGACTCTACGTTTAAGAGGTTCTATTTCAAACCAGTTCTGAATATGGCTCAGCTGGTTGTGGGCAAGCTTTGAACAAGCATAATCCTCGCCTCCAGTCCTGACATAGAATGAAAAATTTCCTAGCTAACGTAACGGAAAGTTTCAATTCTATTAAGGACTCGGAGGCGAGGATTATCCCGCCCGTCACTCCTGGAGGAGATCCCTCCCCGTATGACAGTAAGTAGATGTTTTTCCAGTGTTGATGGACAATTTACTGATGTTTGTAACCTGTCTTGCTCCATAACAGGGTTCCTTTGTGTTTCCTGGAGTAATACGTCTCTGTTATTTGCAGGTTCAGACACTCAAAAGCAGGATGTTTGAGGAGTGCGGGTCAGCTGTCGTCGCGCTCCGAAAGAGGAAGAGAGGACACTAGCAAAGGACTATGTGGGACACTCTCATCGTGGATTGGACGTTCATACTCTCTGTTCATTGGATGTTACCATGTTGTCTTTTTTTTGACTACTCTTTCCCTATGGTTCATGGGAAATGTAGTCTTTTGTTTACCTTCATGCTGCTGTGGAATAAAGTGAAGGAAGAAGGCATAATCCTCGCCTCCGAGTCCTTAATAGAATTGAAACTTTCCGTTACGTTAGCTAGGAAAGTTTTCATTATTGTGGGTAAATGTATATATGGAAAAATCGGAATGAAAGACACCTATGTATTTCTGAAATGGGAAGAAATTATAGAGTTTAGAAACAGTACATATTTGCACATTTTCAAAATTGGGAATACTCATACAAGCATGAGAATTATCGGTCATTTTTCAAAATGAATTCTTTTTTATACAATGTCTTTCATTTGGAAGGCAGAAATGCATCAAAAATCAGTAGGTAATAACAGTTGCTTTACAAATCTGAATTACCCTAAGTCTCCAGATAAAAATGGTACCTCACTTGTGTGGGTAGGCATAGTGCCCGCGACAGGAAATGGCTCAAAACCCAACGTGAACACACCACATTTTCACAATGAAAATGTACCCTTTTTTTGCGTAGTGTCTAGCTGTAGTTCTTTAACACTAGTTCTGCCGGCACCTAGGGAAACCTAGCAAACCTATACATTTTTAAAAACTAGACACCCAGGAGAATCCAGGATGGGGTGACTTGACTGCCTTCCACCAGATTCTGTTACCCAGAATACCTTGCAAACCTAAAACATTTTTCAAAAACAACACATTTCTGTGGTGGAATGTTCTGGAATCTGCGTGGATCCACAAATTTCCACCCACCCCGCATTCCCCAAATTCTTTCGAGAAAAATGGTACCTCACTTGTGTGGGTCAGCCTAGTGCCCACGACAGGAAACGGCGCAAAACGCAACGTGGACACACCTCAATTTCGCAGTGAAAAATGACCCTTTTTTGGTAAAGTGCTTAGCTGTAGTTTTTGAGCCCTAGCTTTGCCGGCACCTAGGGAAACCTACCAAACCTACACATTTTTGAAAACTAGACACCCAGGGGAATCCAGGATGTGGTGATTTGACTGCCTTCCACCAGGTTGTGTTACCCAGAAACCCTTGCAAACCTAAAAGATTGACCAAAAAAACCCACATTTTCCCCACGTTTCTGTGATGGAAAGTTCTGGAATCTGCGTGGATCCACAAATTTCCACCCACCCCGCGTTCCTCAAAGTCTTCCGAGAAAAATGGTACCTCACTTGTGTGGGTCGGCCTAGTGCCCGCGACAGGAAACGGTGCAAAACGCAACGTGGTCACACCTCAATTTCGCAGTGAAAAATGACCCTTTTTTGGCAAAGTGCCTAGCTGTAGTTTGAGAACCCTAGCTCTGCCGGCACCTAGGGAAACCTAGCAAACCTATACATTTTTGAAAACTATTCACCAGTGATTTTTCAGCTAAAATTGAGGTTTGCAAGGGATTCTGGGTAAAGAAATGTTGGGGGATCCACGTAAGTCATACCTCCCTGAATCCCCCGGGTGTCTAGTTTTCAGAAATGTGTGGGCTTGGTTGGTTTCCCTAGATGGCCGCCAAGCACGGGGCCAAAAACCCAGGTGACCCCCCTTGCAAAACCAGGTTGTTTGGTGATAGGCAATTTTGATGTCGCCTCAATATGTTTTGGGCCCCTGCCTGTCGCAGGTACTTAGGCCTCCCACACGAGTGAAGCACCGTTTTTATCGGAAGGCTTTGGGGAACGTGGGGTGGGTGGAATTTTGTGGATCCACGCAGATTCCAGAACTTTCCACAACAGAAATGTGAGGAAAATGTGTTTTTTGGACACATTTTTAGGTTTGCAAGGATTCTGGGTAACAGAACCTGGTGAGAGCCAGTCAAGTCACCTCATCTTGGATTCCCCTGGGTGTCTATTTTTGAAAACTGTACAGGTTTGCTAGGGTTCCCTATGTGCCGGCTGCGCTAGGGCCCAAAATCGACAGGTAGGCATATTGCTAAAAACAAATCCGTGCCTAGTCTGCTGCCCTGAGTGGGGTTGCCCTGATATGCCCTCAAGGGGGGCAGAAACACTGTGGCCATTTGTTTAGGTGGTGGGGGCACGTTTTGGGCAGCCCCACTCCAATTCAAATTTGCCCCCAAAAAAACCCTGGCGTCTAGTGGGCTTTTTGCCTCCCCAGGTGGGGCAAATTGGGGGTTAATGCCTCCATCTGCCCCCCAGGGGGGGACTGAAAGTCCACTAGACGCAAGGGAGTTTTTTTGGCAAATTTTAATTAGAGTGGGGGCTTCCCAAAACAGGCATGCCAAGGCCCCCACCCTAATTAAAATTTGCCCAAAAAATCCCTGGCATCTACTGGGCTTTTTGCCACCCCGTGGGGCAGATTGGCGGCTAATGCCCCCATCTGCCCCCCAGTGGGGGAAGAAATCCTACTAGACGCCAGGGATTTTTTTTAGGAAATTTGAATTAGGGTGTGGGTTGCCAAAAACGGGCATGCCAATGCCCCCACCCTAATAACAATTTTCCCAAAAAAATCCCTGGCGTCTAGTGGGGTTTTTGCCCCCCGTGGGGGCAGATTGGTGACTACTGCCCCATCTGCTCCCCAGGGGGGCAGGAAGGCTGCGATTTTGGGGGGGGGGGGGGAGGGGTGGGGGCATGGACATGCCTGTTTTGGGCAGCCCCCACCCTAATTCTAATTTGCCCCCAAAAAATCCCGGGCGACTAGTGGGCCTTTTGCACCCCCTGAGGGTGCAGATTGGGGCAAATGCCCCTAGAAAGCCGATTAGGCACCAGGGATTTTTTTGAGCAAATTTTACTTAGGGTGGGGGTTGCAAAAAACGGGCATGCCAATGCCCCCACCCTAATACAAATGTGCCCAAAAAAATCCCTGGCA
The DNA here is from genome assembly GCF_964204655.1 of Triturus cristatus. Lineage (NCBI taxonomy): Eukaryota > Metazoa > Chordata > Amphibia > Caudata > Salamandridae > Triturus > Triturus cristatus. The sequence goes on along the minus strand of NC_140586.1, from coordinate 818,795,329 downwards.
TCTAGAGGGCTTTTGCCCCCTCAGGGGGGCAGATTGGAGGCTACTGCCCCATCTGCCCCCCGGGGGGGAAGGAAGGCTGTAATTTTTGCAGGGGAGGGGGTGGGGGCATGGGCATGCCCGTTTTGGGCTGCCCCACTCTAATTCAAATTCGCCCCCAAAAAAACCCTGGCATCTAGAGGGCTTTATGACCCCCGGCAGGGCAGATTGGGGGCTAATGCCCCATCTGCCTTCCAGGGGGGGCTAAAAGTCTACTAGACGCCAGGGAGATTTTTGGGCACATTTTAATTAGGGTGGGGGCTGCCCAAAACGGGCATGCCAATTCCCCCACCCTAATAAAAATGTGCCCAAAAAAATCCCTGGCGTCTAGCTCTGCCCGCCGGGGGGGCAGGAAGGCTGTAATTTTTGCAGGGGAGGGGGTGGGGGCATGGGCATGCCCGTTTTGGGCTGCCCCACTCTAATTCAAATTTTCCCCCAAAAAAACCCTGGCATCTAGAGGGCTTTATGCCCCCCCCGGCAGGGCAGATTGGGGGCTAATGCCCCCATCTGCCCCCCCAGGGGAGGCTAAAAGTCCACTAGATGCCAGGGAGATGTTTGGGCAATTTTTAATTAGGGTGGGGGCTGCCCAAAACGGGCATGCCAATTCCCACACCCTAATTAAAATTTGCCCAAAAAATCCCTGGCGTCTAGTGGGCTTTCTGACAACCCCGGGGGGCAGATTGGGGGCTACTGTCCCCATCTGCTCCCAGGGGGGGGGCAGAAAGGCAGTAATGGTGGTGGGGGCATTGGCGTGGCAGTTTCAGGCAGCCCCACCCTAAAATAAATTGCGCAAAAAAAAATCCCTGGCGTCAAGTGGGCTTTCTGCCCCCCCCCCCCCCCGGGGGGGCAGATTGGGGGCTACTGCCCCCATCTGCCCCCCAGGGGGGCAGAAAGGTTGTAATGGTGGTGGGGGGTGGGGCCATTGGCATGCCCATTTCGGGCAGCCCCCACCCTAAAAAAATGTGTGCAAAAACAAAGTCCCTGGCGTTTAGTGGGCTTTCTGACACCCCCGGGGGGGGCAGATTGGGGGCTACTGTCCCCTCAGCCCCCCAGGAGGGGCAGAAAGACTCATTTTGTGGATGGGGGGTGGGGCCCGTTTTGGGCAGCCCCCACCCCTAATGAAGTACCTATTAGAGACTACCTGGTGTCTAGTGGGCTTTCTACCCCCCCCCGGGGGGGCAGATTGGGGGCTACTGCTGCCAAAACAATTTATGGGGGGAGCAAAGGCCCTTGCCCAAGAGGCCGCTCCCCCCTCCCTGGTGTCTAGTGGGTGGATCCACTAGGGAGGGGTGCCATTGGAAAGGGGAGATTCTCCCCTTTACAACGATAAATCTCCTGAGTTTCTACGTGCTCAGGGGGCTGAGATAGCCCCCTGAGCACGTAGAAACTGAAACTGAACCGAGCCTCTTGGCTCATTTCAGTTTCGGTTTCACTGAAATGACGTCAGAGCAACGTGCGCGCCGATCGTCATTTCAGGGAAACCGGGAGAGGGGTGGGTGGGGGGGGGGGGGGGGGGATTTCGGGAGCTGGGGAAGCTCTTCCCCAGCTCCCGAGGCTATTTTAGGTTAAAGGGAATTTCCTACGCGATGTTTCATGACGAGCTGGACTCGTCATGAGCACACAACCACTGTGTGCCATGACGAGTCCAGCTCGTCATGAGCATCGTAGGGGTTAAATATATTTTCCACAAAATGCGGGGTTATATGTGATTGCACCATTATTTTCACAGAATATAAGTTTGTGCGAACTTCAAACTTTACTATTGCTTGATGTGTGTATGTATAAGGCTCACCATGGTGCCTAACCGGTACTATTAGAGTAAGTAACTATTGACTGAGCCAAGCAGACATCGTTATGAGGACCCATGTTCGCAGTCCACACAGACTCATTGGAATGCATGTGTGCGTACTTGGATGCTTGTGAATGTGTGTTGGAGGTGCTCAGTCGGTATAATGTTTTCAGAGCCTAAAGCTAGATATTTGAAACCACCCTAGGGTCGCTCTACCAAAGGTGGGAAAACTCTCTTTACCACCAACGTACAAATGTCTCACCCGGTCAAGAAGGTGCCTCTGGGTCTTAGTGCGTTAATCTGAAATATCAGCTGTTTCTGGCACACTGTATCAATCTGCAAGATTCTGAAACCGTGCAGAGAGACACAGATACGCAAAGCAGGGATATTTGGAGAGAGGTGCAGCAGAACTGAAGTGACTGAGCAGCGGGGATCACTGTCCCAGAAATGATAATCTGCATTTTTGCGTTGAGAGGAAGTCTCCAGAGTAGTAGTCTGTCCCTACACATGGATACGGGTTTTCTAAACAACTATGCAGAGCTGATACCGTGCATCTAGAGTGGTATTACCTGCTTGTGCATTAATGCAGCCTCAATGTTACATTAAAATATATTGGTATGTGGAAATTTAGCTTGCAAACTGAACATTATCTGCGCCATCTTGTCTCTCCCCAGCGCGACACACAGGAAAGCGCACGGCAGCCATTTTAGGCACCCTGGTCTCTCCCTGCTCATTGCCGATCGTCAGCGCGTCCCCCTGGCGCTGCAAGCATCCCCCGCGCGCCGGCCACCCCCGCTCTCTCATACACGGGCCATAAACCCTCTCCTTCTGCGCGACCCTGCCATGGAACCACATCCCACGCCTGACCGGCATCCCATACATGGTCATGCATCTCTTTGATAACCCCCTTCCTCTGCGCCCCATTGTCCGAACCGATCCCAGGCCATCACCTAGCCCTGCGGATGCAGTTTATTACCCCTACTGTAAGGGAAACACCCCACATCAAAGGGATTACAGTAGATCAAAGCCCCTACCCCCCTGAGACCCGGCCGGTCGCACACACCCCCGGGAATTGGCGGAATGTCCAGCTGTGTGATAGCCATCTCCTACTGTGGATGGGGTGGGGACTTCCACTGTAGATATGTGTGGGAACGAGCTCGAAGTGGGGATTCCGACGATGTTCTTTCATGTTCCAAGACAATCTCAAGAATGTGCCATGTATGATAACTCTGCAATAAAGTCATAAACCTGTGTATAAGAGGCCAGGCCTCAGAGATGCAGTTAGAGCACCTCGTGACGATACCTTGCTGTCTGATCTGATGTGTTCTGCTCCGACGGAATAAAAACTTTGTTTCCTGCCTTCCAGTCTCCGGCGCCTGCCTCTTTCATTGGTAAATTATCGAATGGTATGAGAGGCGATTACCGCCGGGCAATACTTGAAGGGTTATCGACTGAAACTGCCGCTACCATTTAACAATTGGCGTCCCAAACGTGGGGCCCATCAGCGACACGTGGATCCAGTGGGAGAGGTCCTGACGACAGAGTGAACGACTGCAACGATCGGGAGAGCTCCTGCCCGATAGACCCTCGTCTGGCAGCCGATCATCCGAACTTCACTGGTTCCGAGCAGACCTCTCTCGAGTGATCTACGGTCCTGACTGGGAACCATCAGGAGTGCCGCGGCAAATACGAAAAGTAGAGGACGATCGGGTGCTGGAGGCGGAAGACGAGAAACTGTCCACGCGGTCCGGGTAAGGTCGTGAAGCACGACAAATTGCGAAATAATTGATTGATTATTTGAAATACTAGTATTGCTCATTGATTGTTCTCTTTGAGATATTCGCTGTCTACAAACGGGGAGGAGTAGAAATACTCTCTCTCTCTCCCTTTGCAGATAGTGAAGGGTAGGTAACGCAGACTTTTGTCCCCGTTGAAACCCGTCGTGCCTATCTTTATCTCCCCACTGATTGATTGTCCGAACATTGATTGTTTTGAAGAATAGTGCTCTTTGAGATATTCTCTGTTTGCAAATAACGTAGAATAGAAATATTCTGTCTAGTCTTTGCAAATAGTGAAGGGTAGGTAACGCAGACTTTTGTCCCCGTTGAAACCCGTCGTGCCTATCTTTATCTCCCCATTGATTGATTGATTGATTGATTGATTGATTGTCCGAACACTAGTTGTTCGATATTGGTTCTTTGGAGGTATTCTTTGCTTACAAATAACGAGGAATAGAGATATTCTGTCTAGTCTTTGCAAGCAGTGAAAAGATAGGTAGTGCTGACTTTTGTCCCCGTTGAAACCCGTCATGCCTATCTTCTCCCCACTGATTGGTAGTTGGTTCTGCCCGGACCGCTTATTAGAGGTGGACCATCCGGCTCCACTGGAAGGCACCCCTAATAAGGACATGTTCACTAAATATGGACTAGTCGCCGTAGCTTACAGCAAGCTATGGCATAAATATACAAGGAAGGACCCCGAGAGTCAGTGGCCACTGATGGGATCCTTCGACGACCATAAGATAGAAATGCTAGAAATAGCTCTTCGTAGCAATAAAACGACGCCTACTATGCTTGACAGTATCGGCATGTGGCGCAAAGAAGCAACGCAACGGAAAAAGAGGGAAGAGGTAAAAGCAGAAAAGGAATTACGAAAGGCAGCTCACCTTGCCGCAATAAAGTTAGAAGAAGAAATAAAGGAGAGAAGGGAAACTAAACTAAGACAGGAGCCCGAAACATCAAGCCAGTACGCTGTTAGGACCCCCTCTATGCTCTACCCTGAGTTGTCCTCTAAGCAACGGACGAATGATGAATTACTATTAGGTCCCCCGATCATTTACATGCCCCCTCCATACGCACCCTCCCAATCGGTAGTGCAACACCCACAACCCCCAAACACAAGCGAAAGCAGTACAGGGGCCTCGGTCCTCACGGCCTCCGCGCCGGCCGAGCCTTTTGTACTGAACACAACGTCGGCAATAACGTTGGATGACCCTGAGATGAGAAAGAAAGATTCCACCAGAATGAATCGACTAACAAGGGAGGAACGAGCAGGAATCGACAAGATAGTAGGGACACTGGTGGAGCGAAAGGAAAGTGAGGAGTATATAACAGACGTGTATAACTCATATGCCGACAGCCGCAGACGACACTTTGTCGTACGACTTTGTTATCACGCCCTGAATACATATGAGGATAGGTACCACGATAAAGGTCCCGAAGGCTTAGCGGCCCTATATAGGAAGGTAGACATTGGGGAAGAAGGAGAGGGCGATGTGACGAACCTCTTCACTCGTACACTCGAGGTCTATCGACACCTTAAAGAACACAGACAGGCCACTAAAGCAGAAACCCCCATAGCGACTAAGCCCCAGGAAGGAAGGACTGATACCATGATGCCCATCAAAGAGGCCGCCCCCTACTGGGTCCCCCCACGAGGTCAGGGAACACATGACGACATCAACCACCAAGATGCGAAGGGAAGGGTTGTATATAATTGGGTCTACCAGCCGTGGGACCGACAAGATATTTTGACCTTTAGAAAAACTCTACCCGACTTAAGAAAGAACCCGACTGCCTTCTACACCGAACTAGGTACAGCCTTAGGCTCAACAATAATGACTTTAGCAGATATCGACTTGTTCTTCGGATTATGTCTGCCGGCTGATGTGTGGAAGCAAATCCTGAAAGTTGACCACGCTGAGCCGTTCGGATATACCTGGGTACAACTCGATACCATAGATAAACAGCGAGAACCGGGACAGAAACCCCCGAAAGCCATATTGGAGCTCCCAGACAAGATTGTACAGAAATTGAAGACTCTAATCCCAGAAAGAAAGGTAGACTGGTCGATAGTGACGGCTTGTCGCCAGAAACCCCAGGAGGATGTGTCTGAATACTTCTCTCGATTCGAGACTGTGTTTTCCGATTATAGTGGCCAGGACATGACCACTGCAACCGGACATCACCTCTTTGTCCAGAATTATGTGAAGGGTCTGTCACAAGAAGTCTCCCAGAAGCTACAGACCAGCGAGAGTAGTTGGGCAGCCTTCAAACCCGCAGCAATCCTCCAGATGGCCCAATACTACGAAAACCAAAAGAATGAGAACGATAGGGCGTCAGAGAGGAAGAAAAAGGAACTGAAGGAGAGGGTAATGATAGCACAGTTGCAAGGGGTGACCATAGGAAGGGAGCCCCCGAAAGGGAATCACCAACCAACCGCCCCTAGAAAGCTACCCCCTAGAGACCATACACCTGCACCCTACAACGGACGGAGAGACTTAGATGGGAACCAATGTGCGTTCTGTAGAGGGTTCGGACACTGGAAATCCCAGTGCCCGGTCCTTCTGGAATTGAACAAAAATAGGGACCCCAGAGACACAGCATATGACCCCAGAAATAGAGGACAGGGACGAGGGTACACTAACGACGCCATCAACGACAGGCCAGGCAGACCAAACACTTTTGATCGCCCCCGACAAAACCAGTGTCAGCAGTCCGACTACGAAAGCACCCATGACTTCGCATAGGACCGCCAGGGACAAGGGAGGGATCCAGTCGAACTCCGTGTTGACCAGCAAGGTCCTTACGTCACTGCTAAGGTCTTGGGCACCAAGTCTCCATTCCTGGTAGATACTGGGGCGACACGTAGTGCGTTATCTAAACGACTGATTCCTAGGGCACCCTTGTCTGGCTCACATGTAACCTCAATAGGCTTCGATGGAACGCCCTCCACTAACCCCTTATCAGCACCAATCTCCTTTGACTTAGAAGATAACGCCACTGACACGACCTTTCTACTCTCCTCCAACACCCCCGATGCTATTATGGGACTTGATTTGCTAAAACATTTTCGAGCTACCATCAGATGCTCCCCAGACGGAGTTCGAGTCATCCTGCACGATAACCCAGATCCGTTCAGACCTTGTCACACACGGCGTATGCTCTCTATAACCGATGCTGACCTGTCCCTACTCGACACGTTACCTTCACATCTATGGGCTAAATACGACTCAGATGTAGGGCGCATGGTGATCGACCCAGTACACATAACCGTCCGACCGGACGCAGTGCTCCCAAAGCTTCCACAGTATCGGATATCGCCCGAAGGCGAGAAGGCATTGGTGGAAATCATCGAGTCCCTAGTCGATGCAGGAGTGGTAGAAGAAGTAGTCAGTAATGTTTGCAACAGCCCTATCCTACCCTTTGTAAAAAAGCAAGGCGAGGGAGATGAGAAAGCATACCGCTTTATTGTTGATTTACGAGAAGTTAACAAAGTAGTCATACCTCAGTACCCCGTGGTCTCAGACATCACCACCATCCTCACCCTGATTCCGTCCACTGCCACCACTTTTACCGTTATTGATCTCAAGAACGCATTCTTTTCCATCCCCATCCACCCAGACAGCCGCTACCTGTTCGGCTTCACCTTAAAAGCCCGTTCGTACAGATTCTGTAGGGCACCCCAAGGCTACACTGAGAGTCCCAGCATTTATAGCCAAGCCCTCAAGAGGCAACTAGATGCAGTCCAACTACCCGATGACATTCTTTTGGCGGCCGACACCACTCCACTTGCCGTCACAGCCACCATTCACCTCCTCCACTTCCTTGCGGAGAATGGTCACAAGGTCTCCAGGAAGAAATTGCAATTCTGCCAACCCCAAGTAACATATCTAGGCCACCTACTATCCAAAGACGGGAGAAAACTTACCCCTGACCGAATTCAGACCATCCTAGAAACCCCTGTTCCCAAAACTCAGAAGCAAGTGAGGTCCCTAGTAGGCCTCACCTCCTTTTGTCGACAATGGTTGCCAAACTTCAGTCTTATCGTAAAACCTCTGCTTTCCCTGCTGGCTAAAGATGTCCCCTTCCCTCTCCCCTGGACATCCGAATGCCAATCCTCCTTCAAAGAATTACGAGACGCCCTCTGCTCGGCCCCAGTCCTAGGAACCCCAGACTACACTAAACCTTTCTCCCTCTACACCCACGAAAGGGAGGGATGTGCGTTGTCTGTTCTAACCCAGTCCATAGGCCCTAAACAACGCCCTTGTGCCTACTTCTCTGCCACTCTTGACCCTGTAGCCAGAGCTTTGCCCGCCTGCCTTCGAGCAGTAGCCGCCGCTGCTGTCTCTATCCGGCAAAGTGAGGGGATCGTGCTCTCGAACCCTCTCACAGTATTGGTACCCCATGCGGTTGACACCCTCCTAAACCAAACCAAGACCCAACACCTGACTAGCGCGCGACTGACTGGTTACGAACTAACTCTGCTTGCACCCCACATCACATTGAAACGATGCATTACTCTGAATCCAGCTACTCTACTACCTCTCCCTGACGCTGACCCCAATGCGTCCCCTATACATGACTGCGTGACCCTCACCGACGAACAGACCAAGAGTAGGGTTGACCTCCGGGATACTGCCTTCCCGGACCCTGACGGAGAACTGTGGGTGGATGGCTCATGTATCAAGCTCCCCGATGGCACCACCTCAGCTGCCTATGCAGTCACCACAGCCCGAACAGTTGTTGAGACAGCCCGCATCACACAGCGATCCGCACAGGCGGCGGAACTAATTGCTCTCACACGAGCATGCATCCTGGCAGCAGGGACAACCGCAAACATTTACACAGACAGTCAGTACGCCTTCGGGGTAGTTCACCACTTTGGGCTCTTATGGAAAGAGAGGGGATTCTTGACTTCCCACGGCACACCCATCCTGCATGGAGATCTAGTCTCTGCCCTGACCGAAGCAGTCCTCCTCCCCACACGGCTGGCCGTGGTCAAATGCCAGGCGCACATGAAGGTGACAGACATTATAGGACAGGGAAATGCACTAGCTGACATTACTGCCCGAACCACAGCCGAGAATAGGTCCACGACCCGTATGTACGTGACCAGGTCACAAACTGAGAAATGGAAGGATGCTAGGGAAACGATTAGGGATATCCAACTAGCCAGCACACCACACGAATTAACTGAATGGGCCCGGGTGGGATTGAAGGACGATGACGGTTGCTGGCGAACTAAAGACTCGAACAAATGGTTGATACCCGACTCATACTTGATCCCCATGCTGACCATGGCACACTCCCCCGCACATATAGGGTCTGCCCCCATGATCGAACTCATCTCCAAAGTCTGGCACAACGACAAAATCCCAGACTCAGCCAAACGTCTGGTCCAACAATGCCTGGTATGCCTCCAACACAACCCTGGGAAAGGAACTGCTGTACCCCGGGGAGGGTTTGGGGTTCCCAATCACCCCTTTGAAGTCCTACAAATGGACTATGTCCAGTTAGAAAGGTGCCAAGGTTTTAAGTACGTACTTGTCGTTGTGTGTGCCTTCAGCAAGTGGGTGGAGGCCTACCCAACCCACGACAACACCGCTATGACTACTGCAAAAGTACTACTGAAAGAATTCTTCCCCCGATACGGCCTTTGTCGAATTTTGTGGAGCGATAATGGCCCCCACTTTGTAGCCGAGGTTATCCAACTCATCTTAAAGGGGCTGGGTGTGAAACAGAAATTCCACGCGGTCTTCCATCCAAAATCTGCAGGCTTGGTTGAGCGACATAATGCCACATTGAAGCTTAAGATAGCAAAAATAGTTGCCACCACAGGACTGAAATGGCCAGACGCTCTCCCGCTAGCATTGCTATCAATGCGTTCCACCCCCACTAAACACCACTTAACCCCCTACGAGGTCGTTTTTGGGCGGCCCATGAACCTTTGGACTGCACCAAAACCAACATCCATCCACGACGTCCCGGACGTCCTCATGTCTGACTATTTGTATAACCTAACTAAAACGTTGTCTGTTATCCATCAGCAGGTGCTGCAAGCCATTCCCGATGTTTCCAGGGGCCCCGGGCACGACATCCAACCCGGCGACTTTGTCTTAGTGCGTAACTTCCAGCGCACCAAGAGTCTGGAGCCCCGGTGGACGGGCCCCCTGCAAGTCCTAATCACCACCCGAACAGCTCTTCGAGTGGAGGGGAAACGCAATTGGCTGCATGCACACCACTGCAAGAAGGTATCACCGACCCTGACGACCACGGACAACATCACCGCCCAAGAAGAACTTCTGGACAGAGACCGACCATCCCTGAACCGCCGCCCAGATACGGAGACACTTGAGCTAGTGAAATATCCCGATCCCACCGTACCATCCAAGGAAGGGTATAACTTGCGACGAAAGGAGAGAACTTCGGCTAAGCAGACCACAAACTAAGTGGAAATCTCAGAGCGGTAGCCTAGTCACCTCAAAGGCCACCAGGAGAGAAACTAAACAAAGTCTGTGGTTCTGCCCGCTACCGAGTCTTTTGAAGGTGATGGAAGCGCCCGACATGAAGATGATGGAAGCAACCGGACGTCCGAAGATCCACTACAAAAACCCAAAGACTGACAGAATGCACAGCTCAAAGACTATTACACTTTTCATTACCCTTCTCTTTTGCCTTCTCCTCATGGTCACCTTCTGGATCATGGAGGAGAGCACACCCGCTCATAAGACATTGCTGACCACCGTTCAACCTACCACCATGAAAGAATACCATCTGATCTCACTTTCACCCCAACTCCGAGAAAGGCGTAAGGAGTTCTGGAATAACTCTTTTGTGCAGCTGCTCCACCAACACAATCTTGCCGCCAACGCCACTAATTGCTGGATCTGTGGATTGCTACCACATGCTACTGGACACTGTATCCCTTTCATCCCTTCACCTTTTTCTGTCCATGGTTCCTGCCTCGCCTGGCTAATCCTCCTGCAAGAAAGCTACTAGGACAATGCCACTTCCGGCAGAACCATGTCACACTTCTACCATGGGTTCTGGCTGAACAAAACTGGAAGAACTTCTGCCCCCTTCTGTCCTCTGAGATCAAACACTTCCTTTCACATGGACATCCCTGCCAAAGAACGAGTTGAAATGCAAGTGTTCAACAACCCAGCCAGACCCACCTTCTCTTACCTCCGGAAACGGACGGCCGCCACCCTAACAGTGGCCCTATCCGTCATCAACATCACTGGATTTGTGTGCCTCGAAGGCCTGGGGGCGCAGCCGGTGGGCCACAGCTCCTGCCTCATCACCCGAACATTGGACTCAGTTGATCCACCCTCCTTTGTTGCCTCCCCGAATATGTACTTCGTCTGTGGTACTAAGGCCTACACCTGGCTTCCGAAAGGTTGGGGAGGCACCTGCTACATCGCCTTTGTCCTTCCTCCGACATATGTGGCTCCAGCAAACCATCACCGACAGAAACGTGCCAAAGACATTGTGCAAGCCGACTCCACCGGAGCACAGTTCATGGACGCAGTAAAAGGTCTCGTTCCACTCTGGGGTCCAATGGCAAACAGCCGTGCCATCCGCCACTTAACCCAGGCAGTCGAAACGGCGATGAACATTACGGCTGGCGTCCTCGCCAACAACACCGCCGAGCTCCAGGCCGTCCGCCTAGTGGCTCTTCAGAACCGCCTCGTTCTAGATGTGGTTCTGGCTGATCGTGGAGGAGCATGCCGCATCATTGGGTCCAGCTGTTGTACCTACGTACCGGATAACTCGCCCTCAGTCTACAAAGCAACTGAACACCTCCACAGACTTTCCGCAGAGGTTCATCAGGAGCAAGAAGAATGGTCACTGGGGAGTTGGTTTTGGGACACTATTAGAAGTTGGGGATGGAGGCTGTTCTCATTTATCCTAATACCAATTGTGATACTATGTGGATGCTGCTTGGGGATTCAGTGTCTGCCACCTTTATGTTCGCTTTTTATGAACTGCATCTGCCCTAAGACTTTGAACTTTGAAGCGGAACGAATGAAAGCTCTGTATGAGATGGAAGTTCGTAGTATTATGGGGATAGATCCGAACTAGACAAGCTGGCGAGACATGTTAAAAGGGAGGACTGTGGAAATTTAGCTTGCAAACTGAACATTATCTGCGCCATCTTGTCTCTCCCCAGCGCGACACACAGGAAAGCGCACGGCAGCCATTTTAGGCACCCAGGTTTCTCCCTGCTCATTGCCGATCGTCAGCGCGTCCCCCTGGCGCTGCAAGCATCCCCCGCGCGCCGGCCACCCCCGCTCTCTCATACACGGGCCATAAACCCTCTCCTTCTGCGCGACCCTGCCATGGAACCACATCCCACGCCTGACCGGCATCCCATACATGGTCATGCATCTCTTTGATAACCCCCTTCCTCTGCGCCCCATTGTCCGAACCGATCCCAGGCCATCACCTAGCCCTGCGGATGCAGTTTATTACCCCTACTGTAAGGGAAACACCTCACATCAAAGGGATTACAGTAGATCAAAGCCCCTACCCCCCTGAGACCCGGCCGGTCGCACACACCCCCGGGAATTGGCGGAATGTCCAGCTGTGTGATAGCCATCTCCTACTGTGAATGGGGTGGGGACTTCCACTGTAGATATGTGTGGGAACGAGCTCGAAGTGGGGATTCCGAGGATGTTCTTTCATGTTCCAAGACAATCTCAAGAATGTGCCATGTATGATAACTCTGCAATAAAGTCATAAACCTGTGTATAAGAGGCCAGGCCTCAGAGATGCAGTTAGAGCACCTCGTGATGATACCTTGCTGTCTGATCTGATGTGTTCTGCTCCGACGGAATAAAAACTTTGTTTCCTGCCTTCCAGTCTCCGGCGCCTGCCTCTTTCATTGGTAAATTATCGAATGGTATGAGAGGCGATTACCGCCGGGCAATACTTGAAGGGTTATCGACTGAAACTGCCGCTACCATTTAACAGGTATAATGTGATAAGTGTCACGAGAGAGAATGAGAAAAAAAACCTGTACAGGGCAGTGCATCCGAAACAGTATTGAGTATTTGTGGAGTCTCCCTGTCTCTGAAGCAGGATTGCACAAAGGGGCAGTTTGGGGCAGTGTGCAAGAGGACTTACCAGATCTCTGTATAGTGTCAGTACATCTAAAGAAGTATTTACATTTGAGACATTTTGGAGAAGTGTGTCTCAAGCAGCGCTGAATATCGCTGTAATGGCACTATATCTAATGCTGTATGGTGCTCTGTAAAACACGTTAGCGCCACCTGGTGTATTTCATGCAGTACGGCCCCAGAAATGTTCTGCCAAATGCAATGTATCTCGGTCACATAAACAAAGGCAATAAAAACACGCATTTAAGGGTGCTTAAGCGATGCGCCTAATGAGGAAGAGATAGGAAGCCAGATGCCAGCTGTGCGCGTGCACGCGCACGTAACAGCAAGCTTTAGGCCACAAGCAAAAGCTTGTGGTCGCATTTCTAAAGCCCACACTCACTAAATGTCTCGCCAGACCAGAGCATACGCTGGATCAGGCGAGACCTAAAAAATAACAATAAGGGTCTTCTTGGTACCAAAAATACAAAACAAAAGCACAAGAGGTTCCTTGGTACCAAAAGCACAATAAGAAAGCACAAGTGTCTCCTTGGTATGCAAAATATAAATTCATCTGATCTTCATGAAGGTGTGGAATATGAGCACAATGGCTCGATCCATCACCCTAATGCCAACATGTTTCTGCTTGTGATGAAGCATACCATGTAATGTAGGTTATGCTTCCACTTCCAAAAAGATTGTCTTCTTGTTATTCCTGTTAGAACTCCATAGAAGCCTAAATAGAGCACAGATGATATATTAAGGAATTCCCCTCCCCCATAGCTACTGCACTCTGTTATGTGTTATTTTCACCTCTTCAATATGACATCCAAGATTTACCTTAAGATCTCAAGCTCTGAAATACGATGCTACTCCTAGCTGAAAGAACATGTCAGAAAGCAGTGTGAATTTAAGAATATTTGGCTGCAATACAAGAGTGCACATCACAATAATAGAACCTGAGGACAAGGTTCCTCCACCTGTGTCACTTTAACATCCCTGACTTTAGGACAAACTAACAAAACATGGAAGTTTTATGGTGCAAGGTCCAGGTGTATCAATCAATCGCTCAGAAATGTAATCACCGACAGTGGCGGCTGCTAAGTTTTGGAGGGAGGGGGCAGGCGGGACACACATGCACACATACACATCCATTCACAACACTCTTTACCAAACATTCATACATATACTCACGCACGCACCAAACATTAATTTAAAAAAAAAAAAAACACACTTACCTGCAGCCAGCTCTGCCTCGGAGGTTCCAGGAGGCTTGGGACTGCTGCCTTCCCTCAATGGCTGACCTAAGGTCAGCCAATGAGGGAAGGCAGCAGTCCCAACATCATCACAGAGTGGGAGGGGGTCAGTGAGACTGCTGAACCTACCCCACTCTGTGATGAAGTGTCACTGATTGACACTCAACCCTGGGTACTTCAGGGGTTACCCCGGTGCGAGGCACTGATGGGAGGTCCTCTTGGACCGTTGCTAAGCTGAGGAGGTCACGCCCACAGGAGCTGTGACTTACTCATCCCAGCAAAGTTCATCTCAGGCAGCCAGAAGCCTGCGCATTTTGCGCATGTGTGGTTCCTGGCTGCTTGAACTGAAAGTGAACAGCGTCTGTCAGCATGACCTTTGTGCAGCCTGACAGACATTGTTCGTGAGGGGCAAAAGGTGGAGGGGCGTGGCCCCTCAGCCCCAATGGACCGGCCGCGCCTGATCACGGATAAACCTTCACATAAACCTTTAAAAAATGATCGTCCCCAAGGTTCAATCCTCCATGTTTCCATCTACCTGTGGATAGGCTGGTTTGACCTGGCAAGACTACAAACTAACAATACTAACAGTCTAAGACTGATGCAATTTATTGCCAGAAACAGAAAGAAAATGGGCGACCATCCTTGCCAAACCCTCATCCCCAACCCAGAAGGAGGTGTGATTCTTGCAGGATAGAAAGGTTTGCCAATTAGACATCTCTTTTACTGAGACTGTGGTCAACTCTGGCTTCAGCATCAATGTCATTCACTGCACACAAGCCATGCATATCAAGCATTTAACAGGCTAATGATGTACTCTGCTTCAAATATAGGCACCAAAAGCCCCATCCCTTCCGCCTGAATCACATGAATCGAGGGATCAATGGCTCACCTCTGAGGATTCGGCTCGTTGTGCTTGTCCCGGTCATGCTTGATCATGCGATACCTTCCGATCCGTACATCTGGCCTCGATACTTTCATCCCATTCAGTGTGATCCTTGTGGTAAAGGACAGAGGTAGATAGAGAGAAAGAGTGAGACAAGGAGAAGAGCTGCATGACACACTTTGAAGGTATTTCAACTTCCACCCAAGCTTACTGTGGCATCTCTAGTTCAAATTTCTTTAATGGTATTTCAAGGAATGTGTTTAACAATATAATTTCCTCTCAATTTTCGTTGTTTGTAGATATTCAAAGTTTTTAAAATTGATAAAGGTGGCCTTTAGCTTCATTTGCATTATAATGTATGCCACAATGCACATGATCAGGTTACTCCTTTGCTGTTTTTTTCTAATTGCAGTCTTGAAATGCATAGTTGAGTGGCAACTAGTAACAAGCATTGGCATAGCCAATAGGTCTCACTTTTGGGACCTTGTAAGTATTTAGTTATGCAACATAATATCCTTGGTGCAACAACATAAACTGTTGCATGGCTAAACACTTATAAGGTCCCAAAGGCGAGACCTATTGGCTATGCCAATGCTTGTTACTGTGTGCATTTAGTACATGTCAATATGCTACTCCACTTTTCCACTATCTTTCTGACCTGATTTCACTCTGCTCTTGGATATTATTTTACACTTTCCTGCTAAATCGGGCTAATAATTATGCTGAAAAAAACCACCTATCAAAATCATCAATTGATTTTATTTTCTCCATCTTCACTAAGCAGCATTTTCTGACTGATGATTCCTTTAAAAAAATACAAGTGTAGATGTAACCTTCTAAACTCTCATTTATCCCTCATTAGAACGATGCTGATGCTTTATAAATGTTGTGTAATTTTCGGGAGCTGTAATGTTAATACCATTACATCTCCTGGTAATTAACACAATTTAACAGCTGGAGTAAACTAAAAGTGGCAGTGGCGTAACGCAAAGTGATGCCCTCTTGCAGAATGTGATGAGTGTCCCATGTGTCTCCCATGTCTCACAGATATTCATGGGCCTTGGGCTGAATGTGAACACCTGAAGGATAGGGGTCCCCAGAAAGATGGGGGCCCCCCTCTGCTGCAGGGACCTGTGAAAACGCCCCTGCATAGCAGAAACCATGTTAACGCCAGTTACTCCACAGTGTTAGTAGACATGCATGCGGTAATAATGTTTGACTGTAATTCTATGAACTCCACTGCCTTTAATGCCAAATTTTCTGTTCCAGGGTCAGTGAGGCCAAGCCCGTCAAGAAGTTAAAGCACATTTTAATATCGGGTGCGGGACGGTAAGAGTTAAGTAGGGCAATTAAGCTGACTAAAATTTGCATCGACAAAAATACTTACTTTGTTTAAGAAGGATTCATGAAAAGTTTAGTTGAAATTAGTATTTCATGCCCAAAAAAAAAAAAATTCTATTAGGCTCACGAAATAATATGCAGATTCCATTGCTTTCTGAAGACAGCTTTTAATTTGTCTTGGTACATGTGGACAAATCAATGCGTTGAACCGGGACAGAGCGACAGATAAAATGACAGGTGAGGGAGAGACAGTACCACTGACAGGAAGAGGCGCAATGAAGGAAGGAGGGAAGGGGGGAAGGGGGGCGGGTAAAGAGGTGTTGAAGAGACTTCAGGGTCATAGAGAAAGGGGCAGCAAAGGAGCAGGGTGGGCTGCCACTGCAGAGGCGGACAGACAGAAGGATAGAAAAGAGTAAGACTGCACGTGGGGCAAAAGGGGGGGCGCAGGGGAGGGTGGAGGAGACTGCGGGGAGGGGGTAGAGGGAGGAAGAGAAATTGAGAGTGACTGCAGGGTTGGAGTGGGTGGGAGTGCAAGGTTGGTGACAGAGAAAGCTATGGAAAGACTGCAGGGCAGTGAAGAAAGGATGCCAAAGAGTGACCAGAAGAGACCATGCATGGGGGCAGGTAACAAGAGCAGAAGATAAAGAGTGGAAGGCAGATGTGGGCTTCTGAAGTGGAGAACGAGGAGTGAGAGAGAGAGGGGAAGGGAGAGATTGCAGGCGACAGACGAAAAAGCAAAGATAGGTGAGGGAAACACGATTCTGAGAGGGTGAGGGGGAAAGTGGGCCATGAAATAACATACATGGAAGGTGAAGATTGTAGGAAATGGAATGACAGCCATGAGGGTTGAAAGGCAGGCGAAGGGGTTGAAAGGGGGTGGGGTGACTGCAATGGGTAGGAGGAGAGAGGGGTAGGTGGTGAGAGAAGGGAGATACGGAGACGGATGGTGAGAGAGGAGTTACATGGTAGAATGGAAGGGGGTTTGAGGTAGAAAGGAGTCTGGAACTAGTGAAAGCTCAGGAGAGGGTTAATAGTGAGTCGGGAACTAGTGAAAGCTCACGGGAGGGGTCCTAGTGAGCCCGGGACTAATGAAAGCTCACGCAAGGGGTAATACATAGTGAGTCTGCAACTAGTGAAAGCTCAGGCAAGGGGTTATTTGTGTGTCCGGAACTACTGAAAGCTCACGGGGGTCATAATTAGTCCAGAAGTAGTGAAAGCTCACACGAGGGGTCATTTGTGTGTCAGGAACTACTGAAAGCTCACGGGGGTCATAATTAGTCCAGAAGTAGTGAAAGTTCACGCGAGGGGTCATAGTGAGTCTGGAACTAGTAGAGAGGGTAAACCCGAAGGGCTATGGTGTGACAAGCACGCGAGTAAAAGTAAAAAAAACACAAGACACGCGGCCGCGAGACGCGCTCTGTGTTGGGGGAGGGGGAGGAGCATTGAAGCGCGTGCTTGGGAGAGCAAGCGAGAGGAAAGCCAGATGGCGCCTGATCGCGCGCTGTAAGGGTGCCCGCGAGCAATGCGAGGAAAGCCAGATGGCGCCTCTGCTCGTAACTGTGCATGTAACCGCATGCTCTAGGCCGCACAAAAAGCTTTGGTCGGCTTTTTAAAGCCCACTCACTAAATGTCTCGCCAGAGCAGCGCATGCGCTGGCTCAGGTGAGACCTAAAAACTGAAAGTGAATTGCTAAGTAACTATATTCCCACATATAATGTAGAGAGTGAAAAGTAGTATGCAGAACCTAGCAATCTAACTGGCTACAGAACTTAAAAATAAGGCTCACACTAGTCTTGTGTGGGGCAACCTCCATGGCTCCCTAGTAGGACCAAAAAGACTTCAAAAGCTTCTGTCTCGCCTCCAAGTGAACAGAGGCTTTTCTTTGCAAGCGCCAAGTCTCTGGTAGAAACAGCCCTGCACACCAGGAAAAGCAACACCCTTAAGTTCTTCTGAAAGAAAAAAATACATATCTTCCACAAAGACTAATGCTTCTGTCGCTCCAGCCCACACTCTCTCAACTGCATGTCTTATCCAGCAAGAATGCATCTATGTTTTCTTGCCACTTGAGTGTTCACCACTCTTTCTTCAGAGGCATTCCCAGTAGGCATGAGAACATTTTTAATTACACTGGTGTAATTCACATAATTTCAGGACTTTTATGTTCTGCTTGTTACACAAAATTCACAAAGTATGCCATTTTGCCACTTCTCATAATTACATGCCATTGATGGTTAAAATGAACTGTCAATGCTCCATTCGTTGTAAAAATTTACAACAAACACTGAAACAACATACAGCAAGCAGCAGTTCTTCGCATTGCTTTTGTTGAAATGCACCCTCATGCCAAAAAGTGACGCAAAGAGACGTTTGCGCTAACATATATAATTTCCATTTTCCGTAATTATTCGTAATTTCACGTAACTTTGCTAAAAGTTCACATAATTACGTAAAAGTAAATTAGCCATATTTGGCACCCCTCTAATTCGCAGTGTGAAATCCAAAAGTGCAGTTCGCCTTAAGGTAAACGCTATCATGGTACATATAGTATTGAAATCATAATTAGAAATGATTTTTTTTTTAGCCAATTGACAGTCAATCTTTTGATTAAATCGTACAGCATCTGACAATCAAGAGCCCCGGAACAAAGCAGCTCGCCTTTGACCTTTTACTTGTTATGAGGAATCCTCTTCGTTAAAGAAAGTCAAACTTTTAAAAGTGCTTCAGATGTGCCCTTGCTGCTCAATTTATCTACAAATAGAAGTTATTAAGGGAGATAAAGAGTATCATGAAACAACAGGACAGAAACAGCAGCATCATCACTCAATCATCTTGACTGCTTGTTTAGATTTGCACTCAAGACCAGATTTGCACCATCACTTGGAAGACTTGGCTACTGGGTCGCATTTTCACCATGATTCATACTTATATTAGATTTGGACCATCCCCAGTGATCATTAGTGCACCCTGTGATTTTTCAGCATCAATCATTCATCCTTGGATCACACCCATATTTCCACCATGAGTACCAGGCTGCGTAAGTTTCTCGCCTTCGCCAGGGACCCACTGAAGGCTGCTGCGGTGTTGAAACTTGATAAAGGTGATATTGACTATTCTACAGGCCAAGGCTCTCCAAAGTCAGTCCTGGAGCATATCCCCATTTAGATAAATATAGTTATTTTAAAGCTCTAGCATGGATCCGGCCCTCCATAACCGACTCTGGAGAACCCTTATAGGCAGTCAGGTCTGCACGATTTGGTTCTTCAATCAGTAGGCACCGCATGAGTTACCTGATGACTGTCTTGCTCCTACTTCAGTGAGTTGTCTGTGCTTGATGGATGCCACCTAGTCCATTCTAATACTAACAATTAGCACTAAAGCTTATTATTGCTGTACATCTGCCAAGGTATCGATGCCAAGAGTGGCATCTTAGCAGTCTTTGCTTTTAGACAGCAGCACCATGCATGCTGGGCTTCTTAAACACACCTTCACAGTGTCAAAACCAACACTGCAGGCCTCGCATTGGAACGTGATTCTGGGTCAAAAGGCAGGACTAGCTGAATGTGTCGGATATAAGTTTGCATCTTTGCCAGAGGTACCTGGCAGAGGTCCAGTCATGAGTCTACACGTCCTCTGTGCCAGTTAATGGTGGCTTTGCCCACACTATGCTGCCCTACCGGCAGCACAGTTGTCAGCTCTCCAAGACACCCTCCTCGTGGCCTGTGAGTAAAACTCACGGAAGCAGTAATGCCCTTCCAGCAGCAGCAGCCTCCACTTGTACAGCGCTTTGAGGCTACCCATGACCGCCTGCAGCACATCAGGCGTCTCTGAACTATCCTAACTCATCTAGATGAACATGGTGCCTCCCTGAGCTCTCCTGTTCCCTTGAGTGATCACCACTTCCTATCACCATATCCAGGTGCACATGCCCAGTGTCACAGCGTTGCACCCAGCTGTGCCGGGATGTGATGAGGTAACCATGCACCACAACCCAGCCCGCACCATACTCTCGTAAATGCCAGAGCATGGCAGGCCACTGACTGCAAGCCACATACTAGCCACAGGGGCCCAGCACATCAGATTTGTACAGTGCTATGGAGTAGCTGCCATTGGTGCAGCAGGCATAGCTGCCATTGGTGCAGCAGGCGTAACTACCATTGGTGCAGCAGGTGTAGCTGCATTGGTGCAGCAGTCGTAGCTACCATTGGTGCAACAGGCGTAGATGCCACTTGTGCAGCAGGCGTAACTACCATTGGTGCAGCAGGTGTAGCTGCATTGGTACAGCAGGCGTAACTACCATTGGTGCAGCAGGTGTAGCTGCATTGGTGCAGCAGTCGTAGCTGCCATTGGTGCATCAGGTGTAGCTGCCATTGGTGCAGCAGGGGTAGCTGCCATTGGTGCAGCAGGCGTAGCTGCCATTGGTGCAGCAGGGGCAGCTGCCATTGGTGCAGCAGGTGTAGCAGCCATTGGTGCAGCAGGTGTAGCTGCTATTGGTGCAGCAGTCGTAGCTGCCATTGGTGCAGCAGGCGTAGCTGCCATTGGTGCAGCAGGTGTAGCTGCCATTGGTGCAGCAGTCGTAGCTGCCATTGGTGCAACAGGTGTAGCTACCATAGGTGCAGCAGGTCAGATACTATTGGTGCAGCAGGCGTAGCTGCTATTGGTGCAGCAGGTGGAGCTGCCATTGGTGCAGCAGGTGGAGCTGCATTGGTGCAGCAGTCGTAGCTGCCATTGGTGCAACAGGCGTAGCTACCATAGGTGCAGCAGGTCAGATACTATTGGTGCAGCAGGCGTAGCTGCTATTGGTGCAGAAGGTGGAGCTGCCATTGGTGCAGCAGGTGGAGCTGCATTGGTGCAGCAGTCATAGCTGCCATTGGTGCAGCAGTCGTAGCTGCCATTGGTGCATCAGGTGTAGCTGCCATTGGTGCAGCAGGGGTAGCTGCCATTGGTGCAGCAGGGGTAGCTGCCATTGGTGCAGCAGGGGTAGCTGCCATTGGTGCAGCAAGGGCAGCTGCAGTTGGTGCAGCAGGTGTAGCTGCTATTGGTGCAGCAGTCGTAGCTGCCATTGGTGCAGCAGGCGTAGCTGCTATTGGTGCAGCAGGCGTAGCTGCCATTGGTGCAGCGGGTGTAGCTGCCATTGGTGCAACAGGTGTAGCTGCCATTGGTACAGCAGGCGTAGCTGCCATTGGTGCAGCAGGTGTAGCTGCCATTGGTGCAGCAGGCGTAGCTACCATTGGTACAGCAGGCGTAGGTACCATTGGTGGAGCAGGTGGAGCTGCCATTGGTGCAGCAGACGTAGCTGCCATTGTTGCAGCAGGTGTAGCTGCCATTGGTGCAGCAGGCGTAGCTGCCATTGGTACAGCAGGCGTAGCTACCATTGGTGGAGCAGGTGGAGCTGCCATTGGTGGAGCAGGTGGAGCTGCCATTGGTGCAGAAGGTGTAGCTGCCATTGGTGCAGCAGGCGTAGCTGCCATCGGTGCAGCAGGTGTAGCTACCATTGGTACAGCAGGCGTAGCTGCCATTGGTGCAGCAGGCGTAGCTACCATTGGTGCAGCAGGCGTAGCTACCATTGGTGGAGCACGTGGAGGTGCCATTGGTGCAGCAGGTGTAGCTACCATTGGTACAGCAGGCGTAGCTGCCATTGGTGCAGCAGGTGTAGCTACCATTGGTACAGCAGGCGTAGCTGCCATTGGTGCAGCAGGTGTAGCTGCATTGGTGCAGCAGGCGTAGCTGCCATTGGTGCAGCAGGCGTAGCTGCCATTGGTGCAGCAGGTGTAGCTACCATTGGTACAGCAGGCGTAGCTGCCATTGGTGCAGCAGGTGTAGCTGCATTGGTGCAGCAGGGGTCGCTGCCATTGGTGCAGCAGGCGTAGCTGCCATTGGTGCAGCAGGTGTAGCTACCATTGGTACAGCAGGCGTAGCAGCCATTGGTGCAGCAGGTGTAGCTGCATTGGTGCAGCAGGGGTAGCTGCATTGGTGCAGCAGGGGTAGCTGCATTGGTGCAGCAGGGGTAGCTGCCATTGGTGCAGCAGGCGTAGCTGCCATTGGTGCAGCAGGGGCAGCTGCCATTGGTGCAGCAGGCGTAGCTACCATTGGTACAGCAGGCGTAGCTACCATTGGTGGAGCAGGTGGAGCTGCCATTGGTGGAGCAGATGGAGCTGCCATTGGTGCAGCAGGTGTAGCTGCCATTGGTGCAGCAGGCGTAGCTGCCATCGGTGCAGCAGGCGTAGCTGCCATCGGTGCAGCAGGGGCAGCTGCCATTGGTGCAGCAGGTGGAGCTACCATTGGTACAGCAGGCGTAGCTACCATTGGTGGAGCAGGTGGAGCTGCCATTGGTGCAGCAGGGGCAGCTGCCATTGGTGCAGCAGGGGCAGCTGCCATTGGTGCAGCAGGTGTAGCTGCCATTGGTGCAGCAGGCGTAGCTGCCATCGGTGCAGCAGGTGTAGCTGCCATTGGTGACACAGGGGCCCAGAGCCCTGAGAGACTCATTTTACCCTGTAAATTGCTGTATTTTACTATTTCAACAGCAGTCAGAGGGGTCCTTTCCTTGCTTGCACCCAGGCCAAAAGCATCCTTGCTACTCTACTGCATGATGTGGCATCATTCGGCATCCCATAGGGATAGTCTCTAAGGCCATCACACTCGCCTCAAGGGCGGCCTTAGGCATGTGCAAGCTGTTCACCTGCACAGGGCCGCCAAACCCCAGGGGCCGCCACGAAGAATCGGATACAATACATATTCGTGGCGGCCCCAGCAGGGATTTGGCGGCCTCCGGCTTCCACTAACTTTACACTGAGTAAGATGAGTACTAAAACGAACACAGCTGCTGCATTAGTAATCAA
The DNA here is from genome assembly GCF_964204655.1 of Triturus cristatus. NCBI lineage: Eukaryota > Metazoa > Chordata > Amphibia > Caudata > Salamandridae > Triturus > Triturus cristatus. The sequence goes on along the minus strand of NC_140586.1, from coordinate 818,772,306 downwards.
GCAAGTTAATTTACAAATAGGAATAAATATGTGACATTATCATGAAACAAAAGGATAGCGGGTAAATACAATAGAATCGCCTAAGGTATGCCAGCAATAAGGATGGTGACAGCCCAGCTTTTCTAGAATTTTGAAACCCTTCACAAGTAGCCACAAAACATTAAAAAATGAAATATTTATTTCAACGGGCGGTAAGAGTAACCCTGCCCTTCTGTTCGTTCTCACCTCTCTTAGAGAAGCAGGCGCCGTGAAGCAATCAGCCAACGTGACCTACGCGGTCAGCTGACATCCATGAAACGCTGGGGTCATCATAGCTGAACAGGGTAGAGCTAAACCCGGGGCATGGCACTCCAGGCCTGCGTGTCATCCAGTACGAGATGACGGTGTCACTACGAATGCCCCCCACCCGTATTTTTTCCTTTGGCACAGGGTGACCCCCAGGTCTTCATAGCTACCCAGTGGGCACATCATCCGCACATGCATTGTTCGACACATTCAGACATTACCGCTTTCAATCGCAACAGGAGTAGTGTTTATTCTCGGATATTTAGGCCCACGCTTATGATGAGACAAGCAAACTACAAGTCCCAGAATGCAAAGTGCAGAGGGACAAAAACCTAGGGCTGGCTAAACGTTTCACACTGGACACGGGTGCTGGCAGCTGTGGCGCTTGCGGGGTGCCTCTAACACTCTACATGTGCCCCCCTTCGTTTTATCCATTTGGAGAGAGATTGGTAAAGTTAAGAAAGCTTTGATTAGGCACCGTTAGCCGTAGGGCTGCTGCAGAGGTCTGTGTAGAATTTGTAAATCGGGCGTTCATCTTGCCAAGGTTGCAAAAATCTGTGCACCTTAATTAAGGTAAGAAACATATATTTTATTTAAACTAAAATAGAAAATATATATGTGGTATGCGCTCTGTAAGTGGTCAGGAGTTTAATTTCTGCATCAACCCGAAGCGTCATGGCCCTGCAGCCGTCTGTGCCAGTCCCTCACGTCGTGTGTCACAATGCCCCCCTCCTCCTCCTCCACCTCCTAAATGTTATCGTTCTGAGATTAATTCGGAAGGATAGGAGCAGCCGCAGGTACTGGTCATCTAACGCCTTTTCTGGACGTTTTATTAAAACACCTTCCTGAGCTTCGCCCCGCCCGGACGCCCTCTTCCGGGGCTCCCTACCTACGCTCCCTGAACAGGGCTACCATGAGCCTAGAGCCACCCCTGCTCGCCTGTACTAAAATACACCATGACAATGACTGACTTTAGTTACATGGACATCATCAGGCTTCTGTAGCACCTGCCACTGCACAGGCGCATCATATATATCAAGCGTCCCCTAAAATGACCACCTATTGCATCACATCAGTGTTCAGGGCAAGAGACGTGAGAGAGTAGTGAGACTAGGAGAAGTGTGAGCGGGCCTGCTGGGGAGAATGTTAGGCCTGGACGAGATTGACATCAACCGCTCAGAAAGGTAGCCGCTATGCATCTGCAATGCGAGTTTGAAGATCCTGCCTAGGCTATGCGTCTGCTATGAGAGTCTGATGTTCCAGCCTATTCCTATGCTGTGCGTCTGCTATGAGAGTCCGATGTTCTTGACTATGCCTATGCTATGCGACTGCTATGGGAGTCTGAAGTTCCTGCCTATGCCTATGCTCTGTGACTGCTATGAGAGTGTGGATTTCCTGCCTAAGGTGAGTGTCTGCTATGAGAGTCTAAAGTTCCTGCCTATGCTATGCATCTGCTATTAGTGTGTGAAGTTCCTGCTTATATTTATGCATTATACAAGTACAGGCTGAAAAACGCTTGGTACCAGAGTGCACCTCATATACCTCACTGTCGCCAAACGTCATAAATGCGGATGTAAGTTCCTCCAAATGCTCAAGGAGAGGCATTGCTTTCTCCTCATCACTTGTGCCCATGACATGCAATCACTCATGAAAGGCGTCTTAAATTCAATAGATTATAGTAGCATCCCCTTGTCTTCCTTTACGATAGGCGTGGTAGATACAGCTATATATCTAGGCATACTTTTGTGTAGCTGTATGGATTTCATCATTGCACTTAATTACGAATCTCTTTTCAAAATGGTAATAGCTAAACCGCGACAATGGCATAAGCTTCCTTTGAGGATTTTAGGTAGATGTAATATTGTCAAAAAGAACATATTGCCAAAGTTTCTTTCTTTATTTCGTTCAATATCACTACGAGTTCCTGATTCCTTTTTTTAAACGTCTTGCAGGGGCAATGAAAAGTTTTATATGGGCTATAGGCGGCCTAGACATGCTATCCGCTTCTTGAAGCTACCCTATACGAGGGTGGATTTAAATGACTGGATTTTAAGTTACTCTTCTGGGCATCATTCACGGGTCGCATTCGAAGCCTACTGGTTGAAAGTAAAGCTGGCCGATCTCACTTGGGCATCAATTAGCATTAGGCTCGGGTTTTAGATTTTCTTTCCATAGGATGATGGACCCCAACTACTTCAAGAGGGTGAGGTTCAAGGTAGTAAGAGTATGGGTCGAATTAGGCGTGAAATATACACAAAATGTCTTTACCATCTGTTCATTCGCTTATCCCGCTTTGGGGCAATCCATTATTTCTCAACACATTTCATGATAACGTTGGGCAGTAATGGGGTCAGCTGGGCATAGTTAACTTGGGGCATCTGTATGAAAGTCATTCGCTGCATTACAGGATGCATATAGGCTCCTGCAGTGCTATGTTTTTAAAAACATGCAGGTGAGGGATTATATTGTAAACAAGCTAGATTACAGCAATGATGAAGATAATCTGTCCTTCCTACCTGCTTTTATCAACTCGGGAAGGAAGCACGTACGGTCAGCATAAGTATGATATATCAGGAATATATTGGCTTGTGCTCTGGGAGATCGTACTCAATTTACCTTAAAATGGAGCCACTGTTTGGCAACTGTGGTTACGGCCGCTGAGATAAAGGATGCACTTGCAATTTTAGATCAGTCAACCTACTAAATTAGTCTTAAACTACTGCAATTTAAGACAATTTGCATGCTATACCATACACTAGATCGTATTTTGAAATGGGGGCGGCTGGGACCTTGGAGCGTTTATATTGCCCCAAGTGCAGACTTTTGTGGCAGATATAGTACACATGTTCGCTGACTGTCCCAAGGTTAAAGGATATCGCGATAGTCTATTTCAATTGATCTCAGCACATGTGGGGCTTAAAATTAATCTGAGATACAAGGACATTATGCCAGGTTATAAACCTGGGTTGGTCCCCAGCCTTAGTTTACTAATTATGATCATAGTGGTTAGTGCTCGTTTATGTGTAGCCAGGGTATGGATAGATCCCACACCACCCAAGGTGTCTGAATTCTGGGCACTGTCCCACCAAATGTATGAATGTGGAATCGCAGTTGCAAAAGCGAGGGGCCCTCGATCAATTAAAAAACTCAAAAAATGTGGTCACACTAGCATTGGCGTTAGCGGATTATCGCATTCCTTGTATGATTATGTTGCTTTATTTTCGGATATTCCAGCTTGTTTATAGTCTCCGCTCTCCCCCCTCATTATCTTATCCTTTTGTTTTGTAATATTCTACTTATTTGAGTGACTGTATTGACTGTTCTGACTCTTGGTAGAATCAAATAAAAATTCATTAAAAAAAAAAAAAAGTGAAGCAGGCATGCTGATTTAAATTTAAACACTGACAGCGGACGCCTCTCTCCAGGGATGGGGAGCTCATGTACTCAATTACACAGTGCAGGGACTATGGACGACACAGCAAAAGAAGATGCACATCAACCTTCTGGAACTGATGGCAATCTTCTTAGCCATGAAGGCATTCAAAGTACACCTGTGCAACAAAGTCGTGTTGATCCGGACGGACAACATGACTGCCATGTACTACATACAGAAGCAGGGAGGAACACACTCTCCACAGTTGTCTCATCTGGCTCAGAGCATGTGGAAGTGGGCCATTCAGAGGAACATATTCCTCATGGCGGAACACCTCCCCGGCAAGGACAACCAGATGGCGGATCTGCTCAGCAGACACAGCCACCAGATGCACGAGTGGGAGCTACACCCACCGTACTTCCATCAGTGGGGTCATCCAGAGATAGACCTATTCGCCACAAACGAAAACGCAAAATGCCAAAGCTTTGCCGCCAGGTTCCCACATCCAGTCGCAGGGCAATGCGATATGGATGAACTGGTCCGGCAGATTTGCGTACGCTTTTCCCCCAGCGCCATTAATACTGCTGGTGGCACGCAAATTTCGACAGCACTCACTGACACTCATCCTAGTTCCTCCAACGTGGGCGCGCCAGCCATGGTACACCACCTTTCTGGAACATTCCGTGGTGCCGCATCAAAGGCTGCGGATCAAACCTGCACTTTTAACGCAGAACCATGGCAAAATTCAGCACCCAGATCCGCAACAGCTGAACCTGGCAATCTGGCTCCTGAAGTCTTAGAGTTTGGCTACCTAAACCTGCCACCTGACTGTATGGAGATCATCAATGAGGCCAGGAGACCCACTACCAGAGCTTGCTATGCAGCTAAATAGAAGAGGTTTGTCATTTACTGCAACAATAACATTAACCCGCTAGACGCATCCATTCAAAACATACTCTGTTACCTCTTACACCTATACCGATGCAATCTGGCATACACCTCAATACGTATCCATTTAACCGCAATAGCAGCCTATCTCCAAAACAGGCAGCACCTCTCTTTATTCAGAGTGCCTGCCATCAAAGGCCTTCTTGGAGGGACTCAAACGAGTAATTCCCCCAAGACACCCACCAGCACCGGTGTGGAACCTCAACTTGGTCCTCACCAGACTGATGGGTCCACCCTTCGAACCTCTCCACTCATGTGAGATTCAATTCCTCACCTGGAAATTAGCTTTCCTAATAGCAATCACTTCGTTAAGAGTTAGTGAACTCCAGGCACTAACCATTCAAGAGCCATTCATACCGGTTCACGCAAACAGGGTCGTACTACGTACCAACCCCAAATTCATGCCTAAAGTAATATCGCAGTTCCACATGAATCAAACTATTGAACTGCCTGTTTTCTTTCAAAATCCACAAAATGTGGCTGAGAGAATGCTCCATACACTAGATGTAAAGAGGGCCCTCGTGTACTATATAGACAGAACTAAGGATTTTAGGAAAACAAAACAACTTTTCGTTGCCTTTTCTCCACAACACAAGGGCAACCCCATTTCCAAAGCAGGTATAGCCAGATGGATCGTTAAATGTATTCAAATTTGCTATCAAAAAGCAAAACGCACATTAATGATTCCCCCACGAGCCCACTCAACACGAAAGTTAGGTGCGTCCATGGCTTTCCTGGGAAACATTCCTTTACAGGAAATATGTAAAGGAATGTTGACCTGCATCTTGGTATCATGTGATTTATTTCTTCCAGCTGGCAAGTTGGATACATTAATGCAGCTACTAAAGTCACAATTCCAAACTAAATGGAAGGAAGACACCTGGTACCATATCCTGCACCCAGAGCACATGTCATTCTGCAGGATTGTCTTGGGTTAAGGTTCTGCAGCTTTGGCCTGCGGACTAAGCACATAAAAAGCTGACTTTTGTTTCTATGCACCAGAGGGCACTGTGAAGATTTCACATAAAGTTTGGCAATCGATCCCAAAAAGCTGCTGTTCCAACATGACCCTCCAGTGCTGAGGTGTGGGGTTTGCCTATAGTTGCCCTTTGGTTGATGTTGGAAATCAATATATTTATGTCAATAGTAACCACTGCTTCTATCGCACCGTACGAGAGGTGTACAGAAAACTGCAGCTGTAAAGCCTGCTACTAGGTGGTAGTGAACGTGGGCACTTTCTCTCAGGGGACACATGCACACAGCATGTGCAGAGGAAACAGGAGATCACTAAAAAATACGAATGTATAGGGCACATGCATCAAGCCCGCATTTTACGATTTCTAAATAGCAAATTTTACCGATTCGCTATTTAGAAATCACATAATGCAATTCATGTAGGAATCGCAAAAAAAAATGTGATTCCTTAAAATTCCTCAATTGCGACTCGCAAATTGTGAGTCGCAATTAAGGAATTGATTCCCTTTTATTCCTAAGGGATCCAAAGGCCAATATTAATTAATGGAAATTGCATGCGCAATTTGTGAGTACACAATAGGTACTCGCAAATTGCTCATGCAATTTCAAGGGTCCCAAAAGGATACCCTGTTGCACCCCTGAAATTCCAATTTTCACACATGTTGCACACACACATGCCCTAAGGACATGTGTTTGTGTGTAAAATGTGACTTTGAAAAATGCATTTTTATGCATTTTTTAAAGATTTCGCAAATTACCATCAACTTGAAGTTGATGGTAAATTCTGTTTCTTAAAATAGAAATCGCATTTTTTTTGTTACATTGCATTTAGGGGATCGCAATTTGCGATTACTTAAATAACAATTTTTGCATTTAGGATGATGCATCCCAAATGCAAAAATTGCGGTCGCAAAGGGGCAGATTCTGCGAATCTGCCCCTTTGCGAGCGCACAAAACGATGATTCATGTGCCCCTATATTCGGCATTACACCATAGTATTGTGCGACTAACAGCCTCAAGCTGAAATATTGGCTAATGGAAAGGGTTGAATGATATAATGACACCAGCAATAATGAGTCAGTAGACAAAAAATCCCAATAAATGTATGCTTGGAGGAAAAATAACATCAGGAATACTGTGCCAGGAGAAATAGGTGCAGCACAGGGGTCTAGTGTCTTGGAGAGCAGCACACAAACCAGGCAAACACCTCCTTTCTAAAGTTACTTCATCTAAGCAGAACAAGCTTCCTTCACAGTGACCAGGTGCGGCACAAGGGCACCCAAGAGAGGTAGGCAAGGATGGCTAGCACATCTGTAAAGCTACTTCATCTACTTCTGGCCAGAACTAGAGCTTTGACTATTTGGACTCAAGTCTCAGGGGTTGTTAATTATTGTGAAGGCCACTAACACTTTGCCAAGTACAACACACTTTGCAGTTTTTGAAAGCTTCTTCTTGTGCATACGAAGTGTGACTGATGTGACATGGGCATACAGACCTAATAAGGAGCGGAAACCAGGCAGGTGGAAGAGGAAGCAGGTAACCTGGCTCAAGTGGTAGAGAGAAGGTTGCCCTGGGTCAGGATGTAGAGAGAAGGTTGCCCTGGCCCAAGTGGTAGAGAGAAGGTTGCCCTGGCTCATGTGGTAGAGAGAAGATTGCCCTGGCTCAGGTCGCAGAGAGAAGGTTGCCTGGGCTCATGTGGTAGAGAGAAGGTTGCCCTGGGTCAGGATGTAGAGAGAAGGTTGCCCTGGCACATAGTGGTAGAGAGAAGGTTGCCCTGGCTCATGCGGTAGAGAGAAGGTTGCCCTGACTCATGCGGTAGGGAGAAGGTTGCCCTGGCTCAAGCAGTAGAGAGAAGGTTGCCCTGGCTCATGTGGTAGAGAGAAGGTTGCCCTGGCTCAGGTGGTAAAGAGAAGATTGCCCTGGCTCAGGTCGCAGAGAGAATGTTGCCTGGGCTCATGTGGTAGAGAGAATGTTGCCCTGGCTTGAGTGGCAGAGAAAAAGTTGCGCTGACTTGTGTAGTAGAGAGAAGGTTGCCGTGGCTCGTGTAGTAGAGAGATGGTTGACCTGGCTCATGTAGTAAAGAGAAGGTTGCCCTGGCTCAAGTGGTAGGGAGAAGGTTGCCCTGGCTCAGGTGGTAGAGAGAAGGTTGCCCAGGCTCAGGTGGTAGAGAGAAGGTTACCATGGCTTAGGTGGTAGGAAGAGTTTGCCCTGGATCAGGTGGTAGAGGCAAGGTTGCCTGGCTCAGGTGATAGAGAGAAGGTTGTCCTGGCTCAGGTGGTAGAGAGAAGGTTGCCCAGGCTCAGGTGGTAGAGAAAAGGTTACCATGGCTTAGGTGGTAGGAAGAGTTTGCCCTGGATCAGGTGGTAGAGGCAAGGTTGCCCTGGCTCAGGATGTAGAGGGAAGGCTGCCCTGGCTCAGGATGTAGAGAGAAGGTTTCCCTGGCTCAGGATGTAAAGAGAAGGTTGCCCTGGCCAGGATGTAGAGGGAAGGTTTCTCTGGCTCAGGATGTAGAGAGAAGGTTGCCCTGGCTCAGGATGTAGAGAGAAGGTTGCCCTGGCTCAGGATGTAAAGAGAAGATTGCCCTGGCGCAGGTGGTTGAGAGAAGGGGGCCCTGCCTCAGGTAGTAGAGAGAACGTTGCCCTGGCTCTGGTGGTAGAGAAGATGCTCTTGTTCACGGGAGTGATTGGCCTGTGAGAGAGGAAGGCTTAAAAACAAGGCGGCGAAGGCTCCTAATGGAATCACTGGATAGCAAAGTCTGCTTTTGCTAGAATGAGGCTCAGGCAGTGCTTAATTTGAACGGGTGGTGGCAGGTGGGAGGGCGGTAAATCTGGCACTCACACTCTGGGGACATGCACATATGTTTCGTCATCAGACTTTGATCCAGAGCAAGACACCGAGAAGAGAAAATGAAGAGGTAGAGAAAGAAACACTGACAAAGAAAGAAAGCAGGGATGAAAAAGAACAAGAGAGAGCGAAATAAGGAGACGTGAGTGTCTGGTGGTGGTGAGAGGCATGAGGTGGAACCAAGACTATGCAGCCTTGGTATTCGGCACCCCTGCGTTTTATAGCGCTGGAAGCGGACTGCTCAGCCACTACTCAGCAAAACTCCGGGGCCCGGCACTTATTATTTCACAAATTAAGCACTGATTCAGGCAATAGAAAAAGGAAAGTATCAGGGGAGAGATTCAGCCAGGCTCATGGAACATTAGACAAAAGCATAAGGGGGCCCTGCACAAGGAGGAGGATGGGCCCTGTTATGGAAGAGGAATTCCAGGAGAAGTGTGAGAAAGAGCAGGTTTCAAGGGGGAGCAAAGCCCTGTTAAAAACAGAAAGATTCCCGGAGTCAGGCGCAGGCGGTGTCTTGGCGAGCATGAAGCTACAGATGACAGAAAGCGGCCCCTCAGCCACTACTCAGCAAAACCTAAGGGCTATGGAAAGGGAAAAGTGTCAGGGGAGAGATCCAACCAGGCTCATGAGACATAAGTCCAAGGCATAGAGGGCGCCCTTCACGCGGGAGAGGATGGGCCCGTTAATGGGAGGAATTCTAGCATAAGTGTGAGAAAGAGCAGGTTTCAGGGGAGAGCAACGCCTGGTTAAACACAGAAACAGGTGAGGGACCGGCCCAAGACCTGCCCAAATCATCCCTTCCCCCAAATGGGGATCCTTTAATGGAGACAGAGACACGCAGACACCATCACTGCGTTAGAGAATATACAATCCTCAGGCCGTATTTATTACAATCAACATAAACACAACATTTTATATCAACAGAATTATTCCATTATCCAAACTTTCACATGACATTTACAATATTTACATCAAGAATCCTTTGATTAGAGGAACTAATACATGTCATCTCCTAGCAACAGGTCCTCAAAAGGAGTCATGGCTGGCCACCCCCCAGGCACCATGGCATTGACTATTCCAAATGATTAGGGACCGTGGTCCCCATACTCCAAGTTGTATATCACAAGGTGAACTCACCTGCCCCCTCAAAATAGAGGGAGCATGAGCCAGCATGAAAACTGGACCCCAACATACCGTGCCAGAGCCAACCCAAGAAGGGATCCCCCTGGCACCCAATGGGATGGGCCTGGGCAACCGGGCCATACCTTGGTCCCCTGCAGACGCCATCCCCCGACATTCTCTGGGGCCATGTAATGGAGTAACGTGAGAGGCTAGAGACAAACCCTGTAGCAGGAGTCCCAACCCCTTCCCTACACCTTAACCCCAGCCCCAGTTTTACGCCAAAGGCTTCCTAATTCAGAATTCGCCTGCACTTCAATTACTGACGCCAAGGTTGTCCACCTGTTTTGTGACCAAACATGACTCCTTCCCCGCCCCGCAAAAAGAGACTGTCCAAGGGTATGGGAGGGTGGGAAAAAAGGCAGCTTCCCCGCCACGTTCAGCAGCTGCCAGGTCCAGGGCGCTGGCACAGCAACGAGGTCATTGGGGCCAGACAGGCGAGGGAAAAACTAGATAACTGTGTGGGGATGCCCTCCCCCTTTTATCCTCACCTGGCTGCCCCCGCGACTGCCCAGGCGCCCCCTAACCCCCACTGGCCAATCACCTATCGCGGGCATCGCTCCCACGAAAATTAAAAACTGTGGCGCCACAGTTGACGCTGCCTGGCACCTCTCCGAACCAGTCCATACCTGTCTTGGGGGCCCGCCATCGGTTAGCGTTGCCCCCTGGAGTCATGCATTGGTGGCGTCTTGGCGAGCATGGAGCTCCAGATCACAGAAATGGATGTTGATCACAGACGTGGATTTATGGATGTTGAATGTTAGGATACGTGTAAGAAAGAGCAGGTTTCAAAGGAGACAAAGCCTGGCTAAACACAGAAGGATTCCTGGAATCAGGCATGGGTGGTGTCTTGGCGAGCAAGAGGCTCCAGATGACAGAAAGAGGCCAGGTTTGTGGAAGAGTAGGGCAGGGGCTTCATCAGCAAGGGGCAGCAGTGCAGGGCTGAGGGGGTGTAGAGGCGCAGGCCTGCATTCAGAGCAGCCCTCTCCTCCGCTCTCAACTTACTCCATGCATCACATTCCATTAAAAGCGGCCTTGCCTTCCCAGCATCCCTCCTACCGGAAGCCTGGAAGCATTCCACAATCTGTCTGTGGAAAGACCACTTAGAGGAAATTGCCTCGTGGGTCCTTCGATTTGGCAGCGGGTATGAATACACACACTTTCTGGCCAAGTCCCTCATCTCCCTGGTTCTCCGGAGCAGGAGACACTACTACAGTGGCAGAGATGAGCTAGAGACCGCGGGATGTGTGTGGTAGTGTTGGGCCACGCGGCACTGATCACTCCCTGCTGAGCCTCCATCACTTTGGGAAGTATTATGACTGTAGTGTAGCCTTAGGCCTGAAACGGGGCCATCTGGAGTGGTGCTGAGGTGTCAGAAATGATCAACAGAGGTGCTAAAAAGTTAGTCCGACGTCTTTACATGAACAGCCTTTCCTAGTCCTGAAGCCCAGGGGCTGGTAGAGCGCGCCGCAACGCTCCGCGCTTCTGCTAGTCATGCCATCTGTCATGTCCTCTGTGTGACATAGCTAGAAGAAATGGGGCAGCAGCAGTAAAAGGATAGGAGGAGGGAACGAGAGGAGCGCCCACACCAGGAGTACAGTAAGACGACAGAAAATGCAGCCAATAGGCGCGACGAAGGTTGAGATCCCCATGAGAACGAGGCTCTGAAACGGGGCGAAACGCATTGACAAGCCTATTAAAAAGGTTCTTGATAGGTTTGATCCTCTCACTGGCAGAATCCCAGCTATCCCTCGTGGCAGAAGCAATATTTGCAAGAATAAGTCTGAACTGCCTTTCCATCAAAAAACAAGCATTGGCTGCCAGCCTTTTGGTTTGCCAATACTTGTTTAGATTTGCCAAGGTTTTTGCAAAACGTCATTGTTGTGGAAGCTAGTGTATCCACGTTAATATAATAAAAATGACTAAAAGCGGCAATATTTTTAAAAAGCACACATTGCCATTGTAGCCCCTGGCATCAATTCTTAGTGGGTGTAATCCTTGTGACAGGGTTGAATCCTGTCACAGTGAAGTTAGCCAATTGCTGATGTGGGATAACCCTCTGCCCCATGTTGCATGCTGTAGTGAGCAGAAGAAAAATGTAAAAGATACAGACTAATAGCTAACAGGAGCGGTCCGTGCAGGTGTTGGAGCGGGGTGGGGAGGGAGTCGACAAACGACAACAAGAGAAAATTAAAAGAAAAAAAAGAAAGCCACTTACCTTAGTCTCGCAGAATTGCCGACTCGGCAATTTGGCGAGTGAAAGATAAGTGGTTTTCTTTATTTTTTTAAATGTCATTTTCCCTCCTCGTCTACCGACTCCCTCCTCACCCTGCCTCACCGCTCTCACCTGCACGGGCTGCTTTTGATGGCTGAAGAGGGCTGGCAGAACATCCAGACAACTAAGTATATTATACATCTATTTGAGCAATCTCAAAAGCTTCCAGGCAAGGCAAGATTAAAAAAAAACGAGAGATGTCACTGAACTTGTAATAAAATATTGATTCAATCTCTGAACACTAATATCAAACCCATTCTAGACAGAAGTTAGAGCGGTTCACATGCTGACCATGTAATATTCATGGCACCCAAATATGCAAAACACCTTAGACAGGAGCACTCTATTCCTGACTCTCTAGCCTCGCCTTGTGCCATCCATGGCAGTTCAAACCACACTATTTTAGTCCATTTAAGAAACACTTCCAGCTGGTCCTACGGCCGTGCCCAGCTCCATTCCAGCTGGTCCTACCATGATACCAAACTCCACTCCAGCTGGTCCTACCGCAGTGCCAACCTCCACTTCTACCCCAACCAATCAATGATGGAACTGGCAAAAAGAGCTTTTCATTGAGATCTGGTGGATGAGTTTCTGGTGGCACCAGCAACCTGCCAAGTATTTTATGAAAAATGGAAATAGCCGCTTGTGGCAAAGGATGGGGAAACCTGCTTGTATCTCAAGGCAGTTGTTTTAATCACACTGGAAGTAGAAATCTGGAAATGAGGAATGTCAAAGCCATGCTGGATTGATCAGATTCAAACAATGTTTCTGAGTGAGTTTGAATTATGAAGGTACGCTGGGCTCAGCAGGGAGGTGATTGGCTATGAAGACATAGAACATCTTCAAAAATCATTTTAAGAGAAAAACATCTCCTCGTCATCCCGGTTCCCTGCACAGCCATGAAGTAAGGGAGCACAGCTGCAATGGTTTTCCTAAGACCTGAGCTGGTGAAAACATCAGGTAAATTCCACTGGGCCAGAAAATGTCAGGTGGCGGCTTCCTGTTAACGTTCATATTCACGACTCAGGTGTTTGGTACTAGTATTAAAATGTGCTTTTAGAGCATGATACACGGCAGAGAGCAAGGGAGAGCTGAATATACAATTTAAAAGAAGGGTATGATTTGAGGTTGTGTACTTTAAAGGGGAAAGAGGAGAGAGGTCTCATGTTGTTGGATCTTGAGACCAGAGTTCAAGCGTCTCCTAAAAAAGATATTTTGTAGCCCCTTTCAGAAGAGCTATGGAGTAATCTCTGGCTCAGGAGCCCATGCAGAAACAGGAAAGCGCAACACACTCAAGCAAATTTTAAGTCACTGGTTCCTATCATGTTCTTCCCACCGAGCCCAATAAAAATGTGGAAATAAGACAGTGTTCTTTGTATTGCAACATGAAAATATCTTCTGCTTAGGTGATCCTAACTTGTGAAACTATGGTGTGAGTTCTTTTGCTGCAGTTTCTGAGAGGCTACGTTTCTATGAGACTGGCAGACTATTTTGGATCACTGAAAATGCCTTGTCTGCTTCCATGATCTCAAGTCTGTCATAGCGTCTCTGCTGCGCTTTTGTTGAGGATGTAGTTTTAGGGCCAACGCTGTGCTCTCTTTGAATGTTGACTTGAGAATCGGAGTATAAGCATGTGATTTTTATTATTAATGTGTCACAAAAGTCATGAATATTTTCCTTTTTAAACCTTCAGGAAGGCTTTAGATTTTAAGATTGTACCTCCTATTTCTATTTTCCTTATCCTCGTTCAATATCTAAGACTCTCCTATTTCTGAATCAATTTTGATAAACATAGATTGCTTATTCTATGTTCGTCTCTTGAACCTCCTTCTCCCTGATCAGAAATACTTTCAAATTGTTATTTAGCACAATTGGTGTTTACCTTTATTATAAATACAAGGTCAGTAGTTTACAATACAGGTTGGAACTAAAAGGTATTCCCAGAGCATACATTTTATTTAGCTCGAAGTAAAGGGAACAGGTTTAATAGAGGTCAAGAACATAAGGGAAATCAATGTGGGAAATTTTGTTTTCAAAACAGTTAAAATGAATAAACCCCAAAAATCTCTGAACACTATAAAAATAAAGATCACCTTCCAATGTACAGGGGGAATATTGGATTCTTTATATAGGTTGCTAATTAAGCTTAAAGTGTACAAGATGGATGTTGTTTTCGTTTACTTTTTATCAAGTCTTTACTTCTCTGTTCTGTTATATAAAATGTTACTGAGACTAGAATGCTTGTCCTATGTACTGCATTGGTTTTACTTTTCTAGATTATGAGCCAGTAGTTGCATGTGGTAAATTCTATAATGTAAATATTGTGTGACAAAAATATTTTGATACAAATAGCCTTTAAAAAGATATTGCTCCCTTTATTTTGATTTTATATTATTAACCACAATGGGGCGATATTCTTGAAAAAGACATTTAGGACAGTATTTTTTGTCAGGTGATACTTAGAGCAGGATATTATGGTACCGTATCATGCTAGTTTTATCAATCACTGTTTGGGATGTTGCATCTTGTTAGACCTGGCACCTTGGCGTGAGTCTCCCTTCCACTTTTTGTCGCTGTGCCTCATGTGTTTTGCTGGTGTTAGCTGCTCAGAGCACTGTGCCACTGCCAACCAGTGCCACAGTGCAAGTGCTCCCTATTTAAAATGTATATGTTGGTTGGATTCCATGATTGGCTTATTTGGTTTACTGTCAGACCCCAGTAAAGTGCACCAGGAGTGCCCAGGGCTTGTAAATACAAATGCTGCTGGTGGGCTTGCAGCACTGGTTGTGCCACCCACAGAAGCGGCCTAGTAAAATGTGTCTAAGGTCTGCCATTGCAGAACCTGCGTGCAGTCTGGTACTGTCATGCTGACTGGGCAAGGACACCCACTTCCCAGTCCCTAAACCTTCCCTTAACTTCATATTAGTCACCCCTATGGTAGGCCCAAGGGCAGGGTGCATTGTAAGCATAAGGTAGGACAAGCCCTGATGTGTGTGGCATGTCCTAATAGTGAATTACAGCCATTTCGTTTTTCACTATTGCAAGGCTACCTGTTCCCATAGGCCAGAATGGGCTGTTAGAATTGTTACATCCTATGATCCTAACAGACCCAGGGAACATGGTAGAAAATCGAGTTTAGTATGCCTGAACTCAGAATAATAAAATACATATTTTAGTAAAGTTTATTTTAATATTCTGTGTTTGCAAATACCACTTTTAGAAAGTTGGTATTTGCTTGCCTAACCATTTCAGCCCGCCTCTGCTATGATGTGTATCTGCCTGTCTGGTCTGTGTGAGTGACAGGGCTGGGGAAACCCAGAGGGGCAGGGCTAGGTAGCCTGGTGGTGAATAGAGAGATTGACATCCAGATGGGTGGGAGGATTGCACCTGGACTCTGAATAGGGCTGTGCTCTGCCACCACAATGCTGGCTCCCCCTCCTGTGGAGCGGCTGATGTCTCTGCCCTGCACCCTGAATAGAAAGGCAGAGTCATGTCAACAAAGTGCTCAAGAACTGGTTTGGACTGGGTAAAGGCCCCTCTACCCCAGAGGAACAAAGGAATTAGGGGTATAAGTATTGGGACCCTGCTCCCAAGAAATTAGATCCTGCTTGACAAGAAGAACCTCTGCCTGAGGAGAAGGAACTGGGAAAGCTGTAAGGAGGAGTACTGTCCCTGACCTGGGGGATTGGCCTGCAGTGGTTGCCTTGCTGCTGAAAGGAGAGGAGAAAAGACTACAAAGACTTTAATTCAACTTGTGCTTAAAAGATCTCCAAGGGCTTGTACTGAGCTTGTCCCTGAACGAAGTCCCAGGACCAGTGGACTTCACCCCCAGCTCCCCAGAGTCTTTTGGAAGTGCCTGCTGCTGTTGTTGGGCCTTCTGAGGGACTGTGTGTCGCAAGGAGCTGGAAGCGCGACTCAAGAAGGAGAAGCGTGCCGCCGTCGGAGTTGTTGTCGTCGCATCTCGCAAAGGGTGTCGCCGCTGCAGCATAGCATCGAGCGGAAGCGTCTCGCATCATTCCGGAAGTGTATCGCAACGCCGAAGAAGCGTGTCGCCATCGCAGCCATCGTAGCTGACGCATTGCACCGCATCAAGAGAAGAGTCTCGCATCGAGGAAGAAGCGTGTCGCCATCGCAGCCATCGTAGTTGTCGCATTGCACCGCATCAAGAAAAGCGCCTCGCATCCACGGAGAAGCGTGCCGCCGTCGGAGCTGCTGTCGTCGCATCGCGTAAAGGGGTGACGCCGCTGCAGCATCGCATCGAGCGGAAGCGTCTCGCAAACGTCGGAGAAGAGTGCCGCTGCCAAGGCCGCTGTCGTCGCATCGCGTAAAGGGGTGATGCCGCTGTAGCTGACGCATGGAGTCGAGTCTTCTCGCAACATCGGAGAAGCGTAACGCATCTGGAAGATCTTCACTTCTTTATTTCTTTGCACCAAAAACTTAATCGCATCAGCATCGTTGCAACACTTGCGTTGCCCTGCGTGTCGCATCTAAGGTACATTGACTTAAAGTGTCGCATTTAAGAACTTAAGAGAACTAAGCAAACTTCTACCATCTAAAGTAACAGTATTGTGTATTTTTGTCGTTTAATGGTCTTGTGGTAACTCTATATAAAGAATCCTTATTTTTAATATAAAAACCTGTGTGGTGTCCATTTGTAGTGTTGTCACTTGGTTACTGTATGTGTTCACAAATGCTTAACCTATAGCACTCTGAGATAAGCCTTGTCTGCCCGCGCCAAGCTACCTAGAGGGTGAGCAGGGGTTATTTTAGGAGTGTAACCCCTTACCCTGACTAGAGGAAAGGTTCCCTGCTTGTCACAAGTACCTACCTGTGCCAACCAGAGAACCCGGATTCTAACATTGGTGGTCAGCGTTGAGGATTCTGGACTTGCATTTGTGACTCATGTACAGTAATCGGTGAACACTACTTAGTGAGTGCAGACCTTAAACGCAACCAATACTTGTTGGTAGATTTCTTTTGGGACTGTCTATTTTTGAGCACTGCCAAGCTTAACCATGGTGGAGAAAGCAGCATCCATAGTCTCTGTTAATACTGAATTTGAATGGGAAGAAGAGAAACTAGAAAGCTACAAGTTATCACATCTGAAATTCTTTTGCAAGAAATTTAATGTTTGCACTACTGGATGTAGAAACAAAACAGGGTTCTACAAGGCGCTGAGGGCCTGGGTAGAAGCAAGGAATGCCACTGATGATGATAATGCAGATGAGCAGCTGGATGGGCCAGTGGGTTCAGGAGGAAGGAGAACCCCTTCCCCTGCAGGTAGCAGTGTTTCTAGTAAAAGTTTATCTCCAGAGGAGTTGGCAGACAGGAAGGAAACCAGAGCTCATGAAATAGAGATGACCAAACTAAAAGAACAACTGGCAATGGAAAAAAAGGTTGGAAATGGAAGAGAAAAAAATCCAAATGGAGCATGACATGAAAATGAGGGAGCTGGAGTTGAAAGCCCAGGGCTTGGGAAGCACTCCCTCTGGTGGCAGCACACCCCCAGTGCAGGTAGAGTCCAGAGTGTACATACCCAAAGATGTAGTGAAAGAATTCTTTAAAAATGATGACATAGGGCAGTGGTTCAAAGCCTACGAAGTAGCCATGTCCTCCCACCAGGTCCCTGAGAAGGATTGGGGAGCGGGGTTGTGGGGGCGGTTCTTGAGTGAAGGGCGGGACACACTGCTAGATTTGCCCTCAGAAGTGTATAACTCTTACCCCCATATGAAGGAAGCTTTAATGGCTAGGTATGGGTTAACCCCTGAAATGTATAGACAGAGGTTCAGGGGTTGCACTAAGATTCCCAATAGTACGTATGTGGAGTATGTGACTTTTTTTTGCAGAGCACTGGATGGTTGGGTGAAGGGTAGCAAAGTTGATAATTTTCAAGAGCTTCTTGATTTAATGGCATGGGAGCACTTGTCCAGTAATTGTTTTCCTGAGCTACGCCAGCACCTGATTGAAAGTAGGCTGACTAACCCTAGGAAGCTTGCTGAGGAGGCGGACCGCTGGGTCAGTACCAGGGTCCATAAGGGTCCCGTGGGAGACTCCGCCTAAGGTGGGCCCCAAAGTAATCCCCAAGGGAACCAAGGGAAAGGTTCTCAGCCTCCCCCACCCCAGAAACCGACTGGGGCCCCGACAGGTACCCCTGTTCAAAGAGGGCCCCCAACCTGTTACAGATGTGGTGAGCTGGGTCATTTTGCCAATGATCCCAAGTGTCGCCAGTTTGGTAAACCAGCACCCCCTGGTGCAACCCCCCGGCAGACGGCTAGTGTAGCCCTGGGTGGAGAGATGGGTGTCCAAGGTGGGTGGGGTTCAGTCGAAATGTCCCTGGTCTCATTAGGAGACCGTGAAGTGGTCCCCAAAACCCAGCTGCCTGAGAACACTAAAAAATACAGGCAGTGGGTGACCATAAATGGCCATAGGGTGGAAGCTCTCAGAGACACAGGAGCCAGTGTGACGGCTGTCAAGCGCCACCTGGTGTCTCAGGAGCAGGTTGTCCCAGGAGCATTCTATCCGGTTGTTGCCGCCGACAACACCGAGAGTCACTGCCCGGTGGCTCAGGTTCCCTTTGAGTGGGGGGAGGGGGGTGGGGGGTGGGTCTCTGGTACTCTTCAGGTAGCTGTGAGGCCCGCCATCCCTGTAGACTGTCTGTTAGGGAACGATCTGGAGAGCTCACCTTGGGCTAAGGTAGAGCGGAGTGCTCACCTGGAGATGTTGGGTATGCCAGATTGGGCGTGTGTCACCACACGGTCCATGACAGCGAGCAGAGGTGCTCAAGAGGACCTGGAGCCTGAGAGGGAGGCCCAGGAACCAGCCTTAGGGAGAAGAGGCAGGGGGCGCGGGAAACCGGCCCCCAAAGTTCCCACGGTCCAGGAGGAAGCAGACCTTGAGGGGGATGCCCTGGAACCTACAGGGAAACAAATAGCTGAACTGGTGGACCTGCCTGAGCTGACCCATTGGCAGCAAGAAGGAGGACCCTCCAGGGAGGAATTCTGCAGGGAGCAGAAAGAGTGCCCTTCTCTCGTGGGTATGCGGCAGCAGGCTGCAGACCAGGCCAAAGGTGAACAGTCTGGAACACATTTCATTTACTGGGAGAACGACCTCCTGTATTCTGAGCCTAAGGTTGCTGAGCCTGGGTCAGCCCGTGTGCTGGTGGTACCCCAGCGCTTCAGAGCCTTCCTACTGGGGCTGGCTCACGATGTGCCATTAGCAGGACATTTGGGGCAGGACAAGACATTTGAAAGGCTTGTCACCCACTTCTTTCGGCCCCAAATGCGCAGTAGTTCAGACACTCACTGCAGGACCTGCCAGACTTGCCAGGCAAGTGGGAAGAGTGGAAGGAAGCAAAAGGCTCCACTCCAGCCATTCCCCGTGGTCGGTACCCCATTCCAGCGAGTGTGGATTGACATTGTAGGGCCACTGGACCCCAGGACAGCAATGGGCAATAGGTTCATCCTGGTCCTGGTGGACCATGCCACCCGGTACCCGGAAGCCATCCCTCTGAGGACAGTGACGGCCCCCGTGGTGGGACGTGCGCTGATGGGAATTTTCTCCCGAGTGGGATTCCCTCTAGAGGTGGTGTCTGACCAAGGTACCAATTTCATATCTAAATATATGAAATCCCTTTGGCAAGAGTGTGGTGTAACCTACAAGTTCACCACACTTTACCACCCCCAAGGAAACGGGTTGGTTGAGAGATTCAACCGAACCCTAAAAGGCATGATAATAGGTCTTGAGGAACCCATAAGGCGTAAGTGGGACGTCCTCTTACCATGCCTTCTCTTTGCTTACAGAGAGGTGCCACAGAAGTCTCTAGGGTTCAGTCCCTTTGAGCTGCTGTACGGACACCCAGTGAGAGGACCTCTAAGTCTGGTCAAGGAAGGCTGGGAGCAATCTCCCAGGAAACCTCCCCAGAATGTATATAGCTACATGCTGGCCTTCAGAAACCAGACTAGACGTTTCAGGGAACTTGCTGAGGCAAACCTGGAAGCCAGCCAGGAGGAGATGAAGCGGTGGTACGACCAGAATGCCACTCTGGTAGAGCTTCAGCCTGGACAGAAGGTATGGGTCTTGGCCCCAGTGGAGCCCTGTGCGCTCCAGGATAAGTGGACCGGTCCCTTTGAGGTTGTGGAGCGCAAGAGCCCTGTCACCTATTTGGTGAACTTGCGGTCTCCAAGGAACCCCTTGAGGGTCCTTCATGTCAACCGCCTCAAGCACCACTTGGAGAGGTCCCAAGTGGGCATGCTCTTAGCGACAGATGCTGGGATGGAGGGGGAGACCGAGCCTCTCCCTGACCTCCTGTCAGCCAAGGAGCACGATGGGTCAGTGGATGGTGTCATCCTCTCTTCCACCCTGACCGCCGAGCAACAGAACGATTGTCGCCAGTTACTGGGACAATTCCCTGACCTGTTTTCCCTGATTCCCGGTGTCACTGATTGGTGTGTCCATGATGTGGACACTGGGGATAGTACACCTGTGCGGCACAAGGCCTACAGGGTAACTGACAGGGTAAGGGCCTGCATCAAGGAGGAGGTCTCCAAGATGTTTGCCCTTGGGGTAATTGAGTCCTCAAGCAGTCCTTGGGCCAGCCCAGTGGTCTTGGTCCCAAAGGCTGCAGCGCCGGGAGCCACACCCGAACTCCGGTTCTGTGTGGACTACAGTGGACTCAATTCGGTCACCAGGACTGACGCACACCCCATCCCCAGAGCTGATGAGCTCATAGATCGGCTAGGGGCTGCCAACTACCTCAGCACATTTTCTCTAACGTCTGGGTATTGGCAGATCGCCTTGACCGATGGGGCCAAAGTGAGGTCATCATTTTCCACCCCTGATGGGCATTACCAGTTCCGGGTTATGCCATTTGGGATGAAAAATGCCCCTGCCACCTTCCAGAGGTTGGTCAACCAGGTGTTGGTTGGATTGGATTCGTTCAGTGCAGCCTACCTGGATGATATCGCAGTGTTCAGCTCCACGTGGGAGGAACACCTGCGCCACCTCTGGGAAGTGTTGATGGCGCTGCGGAGGGCAGGACTCACGATCAAGGCGAGTAAGTGCCAGATCGGGCAGGGTTCAGTGGTGTACTTGGGGCACCGAGTTGGGAGTGGCCAGGTGGCACCCCTTCAACCCAAGATAGAAACCATCCTGAATTGGGAGTCGCCCAAAACCCAGACAGAGGTGAGACCCTTCCTAGGTCTCACCGGGTACTACAGGAGGTTTTGTCAAGGGGTATGGTAACATTGTTGCCCCCTTGACAGTGCTGACTTCAAGGAAGCAGCCCAGGAATGTGATTTGGACTGACACCTGTCAGAAATCTTTTGAGGCCCTGAAAGCTGCTATGTGCACGGCGCCCGTGGTTTTGGCTCCCAACTTCTCCAAAGAGTTTATCGTTCAGACAGACGCTTCAGAGCATGGTGTGGGGGCTGTTCTTTCACAGATTAATGAGGAGGGCCTAGATCAACCTGTAGCCTTTATTAGCAGGAGGTTACTACCACGGGAACAGAGATGGAGTGCTATTGAGCGTGAGGCATTTGCTGTGGTCTGGGCGCTGAAGAAGCTAAGACCCTACCTGTTTGGGTCTCACTTCCGGGTTCAGACAGACCACAGGCCCCTCAGATGGTTGATGCATATGAGGGGTGAGAATTCAAAGCTGTTGAGGTGGTCCATTTCCCTACAGGGTATGGATTTCACGGTGGAACATCGCCCTGGTACAGATCACACCAATGCTGACGGTCTGTCCAGATTTTTCCGCCTTAGTGATGAGGAACTCCCTGGGGTAGGGTAGTTCCCCCCACTTTTCAGCTGGAGGGGACACGTGTTAGACCTGGCACCTTGGCGTGAGTCTCCCTTCTACTTTTTGTCGCTGTGCCTCATGTGCTTTGCTGGTGTTAGCTGCTCAGAGCACTGTGCCACTGCCAACCAGTGCCACAGTGCAAGTGCTCCCTATTTAAAATGTATATGTTGGTTGGATTCCATGATTGGCTTATTTGGTTTACTGTCAGACCCCAGTAAAGTGCACCAGGAGTGCCCAGGGCTTGTAAATACAAATGCTGCTGGTGGGCTTGCAGCACTGGTTGTGCCACCCACAGAAGCGGCCTAGTAAAATGTGTCTAAGGTCTGCCATTGCAGAACCTGCGTGCAGTCTGGTACTGTCATGCTGACTGGGCAAGGGCCCCTACTTCCCAGTCCCTAAACCTTCCCTTAACTTCATATTAGTCACCCCTATGGTAGGCCCAAGGGCAGGGTGCATTGTAAGCATAAGGTAGGACAAGCCCTGATGTGTGTGGCATGTCCTAATAGTGAATTACAGCCATTTCGTTTTTCACTATTGCAAGGCTACCTGTTCCCATAGGCCAGAATTGTTACATCCTATGATCCTAACAGACCCAGGGAACATGGTAGAAAATCGAGTTTAGTATGCCTGAACTCAGAATAATAAAATACATATTTTAGTAAAGTTTATTTTAATATTCTGTGTTTGCAAATACCACTTTTAGAAAGTTGGTATTTGCTTGCCTAACCATTTCAGCCCGCCTCTGCTATGATGTGTATCTGCCTGTCTGGTCTGTGTGAGTGACAGGGCTGGGGAAACCCAGAGGGGCAGGGCTAGGTAGCCTAGTGGTGAATAGAGAGATTGACATCCAGATGGGTGGGAGGATTGCACCTGGACTCTGAATAGGGCTGTGCTCTGCCACCACAATGCTGGCTCCCCCTCCTGTGGAGCGGCTGATGTCTCTGCCCTGCACCCTGAATAGAAAGGCAGAGTCATGTCAACAAAGTGCTCAAGAACTGGTTTGGACTGGGCAAAGGCCCCTCTACCCCAGAGGAACAAAGGAATTAGGGGTATAAGTATTGGGACCCTGCTCCCAAGAAATTAGATCCTGCTTGACAAGAAGAACCTCTGCCTGAGGAGAAGGAACTGGGAAAGCTGTAAGGAGGAGTACTGTCCCTGACCTGGGGGATTGGCCTGCAGTGGTTGCCTTGCTGCTGAAAGGAGAGGAGAAAAGACTACAAAGACTTTAATTCAACTTGTGCTTAAAAGATCTCCAAGGGCTTGAACTGAGCTTGGCCCCTGAACGAAGTCCCAGGACCAGTGGACTTCACCCCCAGCTCCCCAGAGTCTTTTGGAAGTGCCTGCTGCTGTTGTTGGGCCTTCTGAGGGACTGCATGTCTCAAGGAGCTGGAAGCACGACTCAAGAAGGAGAAGCGTGCCGCCGTCGGAGCTGTTGCCGTCGCATCTCGCAAAGGGTGTCGCCGCTGCAGCATCGCATCGAGCGGAAGCGTCTCGCATCATTCCGGAAGTGTCTCGCAACGCCGAAGAAGCGTGTCGCCATTGCAGCCATCGTAGCTGACACATTGCACCGCATCAAGAGAAGAGTCTCGCATCGAGGAAGAGGCGTGTCGCCATCGCAGCCATCGTAGTTGTTGCATTGCACCGCATCAAGAAAAGCGCCTCGCATCCACGGAGAAGCGTGCCGCCGTCGGAGCTGCTGTCGTCGCTTCGCGTAAAGGGGTGACGCCGCTGCAGCATCGCATCGAGCGGAAGCGTCTCGCAAACGTCGGAGAAGAGTGCCGCTGCCAAGGCCACTGTCGTCGCATCGCGTAAAGGGGTGACGCCGCTGTAGCTGACGCATCGAGTCGAGTCTTCTCGCAACATCGGAGAAGCGTAACGCATCTGGAAGATCTTCACGTCTTTATTTCTTTGCACCAAAAACTTCATCGCATCAGCATCGTTGCAACACTTTCGTTGCCCTGCGTGTCGCATCTAAGGTACATTAAGAGAACTAAGCAAACTTCTACCATCTAAAGTAACAGTATTGTGTATTTTTGTCGTTTAATGGTCTTGTGGTAACTCTATATAAAGAATCCTTATTTTTAGTATAAAAACCTGTGTGGTGTCCATTTGTAGTGTTGTCCCTTGGTTACTGTATGTGTTCACAAATGCTTAACCTATAGCGCTCTGAGATAAGCCTTGTCTGCTCGCACCAAGCTACCTAGAGGGTGAGCAGGGGTTATTTTAGGAGTGTAACCCCTTACCCTGACTAGAGGAAAGGTTCCTTGCTTGTCACAAGTACCTACCTGTGCCAACCAGAGAACCCGGATTCTAACACATCTCCTTTGTTAAGGATGACTGGCAGATTAGAGGGCCAATGGTAGTGAAGGAGAGCACAACTGACCAAACTCAAACTCCAATCTGCATTTCAGTGTGGGAAAGCTAGTGCAATGGTGGTGAGTACTGAGTGATGTCACAGGGAGCAGGCACACTTTGACCTGCTGGTGTGATTACTTACTTGTTTTTTTAAGACTTTGCAGGTCACTAGGTTGGATCCCAGCATAGCACACTAAGCCATACAGGTCCACAAACGGAGGTTCACAACTGGATTGTGTAATAGTACCACATGTCAATTGCAGCACTACCTTGAACTAGTCCACTTTACTCTGGTTCTTTGGGGGAAGTTGCTAGGTTTTAAAATAAGAGAACTGGGGAACAAGAAGTAGCCAAGGCCTTTCACATGCTTGCATTTTTATTGTATCTATGTCTGTTTTTTGACATATTTATATACATATTCTATTAAATTGTTTTCTCTTTGTTTTATTTTTTGCAGATTTATATAGCGCAAACTTGACCCGAAGGTATTGGAGCGCTTTACATGAGCACCAGTTACGCTACACAAGGATACATTCATTTGTAAGGCTACATCCTCTCCCCCTATTATTGCCCCTGATGGAGTACTTTGATAGTTCTGCTTCACAAATTTTGCGGATAGAAACAAAGATGGCTTCTATGGCCTGACTGGGGCAGTTGAATCCCTGCACTTGTCAGAGGCCTGCGAATCTCCTCTCTCACAGTCCTTATAGTCTATTGGGACAGCTTCACGTAAACCACTGAACTGATGGCTGACACTGTGACCTTTTGTGTCTGTGGAGCTTGCTAGTCTCCACACAGACTGCAAAGCTTCCCCTTACTACACTGGCCACAATCTACACCCACCCTCCCTAGACTGCAGAACCCGGTCTCCACCTGCTGATGGTTAGCCATGACATCTCTTGACAAAGAGGGGAACTTGTGAGGTTCTCCACAGTCTGCAGTGCTTGCATCCTAATACCATGCTAGGAACTGAACGCGGTATTACCCCCAATCCCCAGGGCAAGAGTGGCTGAATCGCAACCTCCATTGCTGGTTTCCGGGTGCAGCATCATCCCTTTGTAGCACCCATGTAATCCAGAAGGTTGCCAACATCACAGATGACAAACACCTCAGCTTCAAGCAAATCAACAAGGGGAAACAACAATGGAAGTTCTGTTCTGGCGTAAGTCAACAGTTAGGGATCCATCCCAGCTACCTCTTGGAGTCCCAGAACCTCCAAACGAGGTGCGTCCTGAGCTCGGTGCAGTTCCTCCAGCTGCTGGAAAAAGGTGGCTTATGAGGCAACTGTTTTAGCATGAAAAACTCCAGAGCCAACCCTCAGAGTCTTTATCCCACACAGGACATCTCCACCACAGTGTGCTGTGAGTATCTTCTGCCTCCATCATTAAAGGGAACAACCGTGCCATCCACAGGCACAGCTTGTACTTGGGAAACCCTGGGCCCCCATTCAGCCTTGCCCACCTGTCACCAGAGATGCTCAATGCCCAGCACCATGCAGGATCTGCAGGACATTGCCTGCCCAGTGAGGACCCACATTGTATAACAGTACTGTATGATACATGTGTAAGCACAGGGACTAATGTCTGATATGTCTTTCCTGCCCCTTCACTTCAAACCCAGTGTGAACTGTAAAGGTAAACTATGAATAAGATGGTTTCATACCTAAAACCATGGCAACCAGGCAGTTGTGCACACAAATACACTCTTGAGTGATCAGTGCTGGACAGGAAATAGCCTTTTTCTGTTTTAGGTATTTCATGCCAGGGGACCCATCCATAAGGAGCAGAGGAAATCATTACAAAGGACACTTCCGTTGAAGGGTGAGCATCCCAAACATGAGGTGCTACACATAGCACATTATGGTGTCTGGGACCAAATCTAGGTGGGTGTCTTTCAAAGAGCTTAATATGAATTACAGCAAATACATTTTACCTAAATACACATAAGCAAATTCTAGAAAACGTAATACATCTTAAAGTGACCAGGGTTCTATATAGTAATTAAGCGGTCATTGTGCTTTACTGTTTGGTGCTTTTCATCCTATGTTTAGGTCTGCCTAGAGACAGCTTCTGCTGTCACACCAGCCTCTGCATTCAAGAATATGCATATCTATATTCACACATTGAGAAGCTGGCCTCTTCATCCATTGGTCTGTTCAACTGTCATTCAAATGTTGCTTCTGCCTCCCACAGCATAAAGATTGAGACAACGGATCAGCCTACTACAGACACTGACTCTCTTGACTGGCTTTTTTTTTTTACTGATCACGTGTACATCCACCTAAAAAGAAGTGCACGTTGCAAGTTTATAGTGCAAACAGATGCATCAGTTTGAGGCCACTACAAGCGGAGTAACTACACATATTTTTGGGTGCACCTGCAAGAGACATTTTAGGGCACCTGCAAAATCTTTCCTTGGCATAGTTGGAAACCTGGCAGTCATTTGCGCTTAAAGAAAACACAAGAAGATGATGGACGGAGTGAAGAAACTTTTCAGACATTCACCCCCAGTCACAGATCTGGGTTAAATCCATCATCGTTCTTTAGCTCACTTCGCCACCCCAGTTCAGACCTAGCTATATGCAAATCAGTCTTGACCCTGTGCCTCATGGGAAGAGTCCAGCCCGAAATGCCGAGCCTGGTCTTCTCTGGACCGGAAACAAGCATCCTGGGACCGGTTTCGGGGTAACACTCCTCATCAGCAAGGCTAGCTTGAATCCAGTGGCAAAGTGAGCAAGGGACCCACGTCTGGGCATACCCTGCCAACTTAGGGCGAACAAAGCAAACACAAAGAGATGATGGAGTGCAGAAACTTTTCAGACATTCACCCCAGTTAGTGTTTGACAATGTTCAACATTCCGTCCATCATCTTTTTGTGTTGCAATTTCACCCTAAGTGGGAAGGGTATGTCCAGACGTGGGTCTCGTGCTCACTACGCTACCGGTTTCAAGCTAGCCTGGCTGGTGAGGGATAATACCGCGAAACAGGTCCCAGGATGCTTGTTTTCCGGTCCAGGGAAGGACTAGCATGGCAGTTTGGGCTGGACTGTTCCCATTGGGAGCAGGGTCAAGACTGATTTGCAGATGGCTGGGTCTAAACTGGAATAGCGTGGTGAGCAAATTAACGATGGATTAAACTTGGATCTTTGACTGGGGGTGAGTGTTTGACAATGTTCAACATTCCGTCCATATTCTTTTTGTGTTGCAGTAATTTGCGCTTGTCATGTAATGCAGATCCGTGTTGTTAAGCGACCCATACTTGTGATTCATTAACAGCAGATATGAACAGCACTTTTCTGCCTAGCTGTGATACATGACCAGCAGAAATGAGGAGCTCTTCACTGCCTGGTTGTGATAATTACCAGCGGAAATGAGCAGCACTGAGCAGCTCTTCACTGCCTAGATGTGATACATGACCAGCAGAAATGAGCAGTACTTCACTGCCTTGTGATACATTACCAGCAGAAATGAGCAGCTCTTCACTGCTCTATTGAGATACATTACCAGCAGACAAGAGCAGCCCTTCACTGTCTAGCTGTGATACATTACCAGCAGACATGAGCAGCACTTCACTGCCAATGTATCCACATATGCAAAGCCCCTATTCGTCAGGTGGAGATGTGCAAAAGCAGCCCCACCACAATTGTGCTCCACCCCCTGGGATACCTTTTAGGGCGTAGTGGGCCACCTGGTCTTAACACAGGTGCAGCCCATGGCTATTGCACAATTTACCTCTGCACATTGCTGCTCTGCTGGGGCTTGAATGGCAGCATCACAATATGCAGGTGTTTCACTAGCCCCACTGGGCCCCCAAATGCAGCACAAGGTCATGATCAAAGTAGGGGCTTAGATCTAGAGTAACTACACCTTGAAAAGTAAAAACCACCGAACTTCTTCCCATAATTACGCATGTGATTATATGGTTGACGATGTTCTCTAATCAGCAGCTCTCTGTGTATTGTGAATGGCACACAGCTGTAACTACTGTGGCATTGTAGTACTCAAACAGTTCAGATCAGCTACAGAATGTGGGACTGGAGAATTGTATGGTGTAGCATGAATTATGTGGAAAGAGTTGGGTGTGCCTGAGTATAATGACACGTGCTGAGTTCTGACGCCCATTGGAGGGTTCAGACTGAATGAAAAGATGACAGTCGTCAGGCTGCACCAGGACAACCACAGGTGGTTTCCTCAGACTATGAAAGCAAGATTCTAATAGGACAGCTACTTCAGCTACAACAAACTGTGATAGGTTAATGTGGTTTATGCGGTAAATGAGACTGCTACAAGGAGCATGTTGTAAGTGAGACTGAAATGCAGCGGTTTTTTATGTTAACGAGTCTGCTTCAAGGAGGTGTACATGGCGGGATTTGATGTTAACAAGTACGCTTCAAGGTGGTTTGTGGGTAAATGAGACAGCTACAAAGCTGTTCAGAATGTAAATGAGACAGCTACAAGGCTGCTTGGGATGTAAATGAGACTAGTTCACTGTAATTTATGAGGCAACTGAGTTGTTTATAATAGAATTAAGACTGCTACAAGGAAATCAGACTGCTTCAAGCCCCAGTCTCTTACTGCCTCAAGGAGAGAAAATAAACGAATGGTGTGCGCGAGAGAGCATCGACCAAAAAAGGAGATCCAAATACACATAGACAAGCTACACGCTCAGTGACGGGTGCAACGTGCCATCAGGAAGGACGAGATGTGCCAAAGCAGCGATGACAAAGGACATTTGTCAATGTTACCTGCTTCGGTGCCTTCCGCCTCTTTCTCGTCAGGCCACCTGGCTAATGCCCTGCACGCATCTAAAGCTAGAACAGGAAAGCGCTTCCGACCCAGGGACGCCTGTCAGCAGTCTGCTGAGGCAGCGGTCTGTCCACACCGTCAGCTGTCCGTCAGGCACGGCTCCGTCATCGTTTTTAGGTTTTGCCTGCACAGCGCTTGCGCTGTGCTTGTGCAGTCTCTTGTAATTAATATATCTTAAAAGGGGCTCTTATCAGTTCCCATAGCTGCATTACTGTGCTCATTCGCTTTTATGTGGAACCTTTTTTTTGTTAATTTCCCCTGGCTGCAAGCATTTATGATACTTCTACTAAAGCTGTTCACACTGTTTAGGCCCCATTCACTGTCAAGATAACATCTCTTCCCAGGAAAAGCAGGCAGATTCCAACAGGATGCTGGAATACTTGCTTTTAATTACTTAGCTGTGTAAAGCAGGTGCTTCAGCCTCAGAACGTCTGTGGCATTTCCTATTCATGCCTCAGTACCTTTCTTTGCACTTTGTAGGCATTATTGGATTGATGTTTTTCAACTTAATCTAGTTGGAAATTATGATAAAATTCTAAATGTTGTAATAAACCAAAATATATTTAATATACAAGAGTTATGCTATATTTTACTAATAAACCGGTGCCGTTACCTTGCAGACAACAGGGTCAAGATTTGAATGGTGCAGCAGGTGGAGTAGCACCGGGCCCAAACGTTGTCTGAACTCCTCTAAACACATAATATTGCTATATTTGACTATAAGCAGGCAGTCACAATTGCAGTTAAAAGAAACTTGATTTGAATGGTGCAGCAGGTGCAGCAGCACCGGGGCCAAAAGCTCTAGGGACCCCACTAAACCCAAATTATTGCTAAAATTGAAAACTAAATAGGCAGTCGAAAGTGCAGTTACCTTGCAGACAACAGGGTTATGATTTCAATGGTGGAGCAGGTGCAGTGACACCAGGACCAAAAGCTTTAGGCAACCCACTAAACACCAAAAGTTGTTATATTTTACAACCAAACAGTCACAAATGCAGTTACTTTGCAGACAACAGGGTCATGACTTGAATGGTGCAGCATGTACAGTGGCACTGGGCCCAATTCATCAAACCCCTAATATTGCTATTTTTTACTACTATACAGGCAGTCACAATTGCACTTACCTTGCAGTTAAAATGGACTTGATTTAAATGGTACAGCAGGTGTAGTGACACTGGGCCAGAAGTTGTCATAACTCCACTAAACTCCAAAATGTTGCTATATTTTACTACAGAACAGGCCGTAACAAGTGCAGTTATCTTGCAGGCAACAGGGTCATGATTTGAATGGTGCAGAAGGTGCAGTGGTATTGGGCCCAAAAGTTGTCAGAAATCCTCTAAACAACTGATATTGCTATATTTGACTACTAAACAGGCAGTCACAAGCGCAGATATGTTGCAGGCAACAGGGTCATTATTTTAATGGTGTAGCGGGTGCAGTGTCACCGGGGTCAAAAGCTTCTAGGCACCTCACTAAACCCAGATTATTGCTAAATTTTATTACTAAACAATAGGGCTATGATTCGAATGGTGCAGCTGCACCAGGACCAAAATCTCTAGGCTCCCCACTAACCACCTAATATCGCAAAATGTTACTACTAAAGAAGCAGTAACAAGTGCAGTTACCTTGCAGACAACAGGGTCATTATTTGAATGGTTCAGTGGCAACGGACCCAAATTAGCCATGATCGCCTCAAAACACCTAATATTGCTATATTTTATTACTATACAGGCAGACACAATTGCAGCTATCTTGCAGTTAAAAGGGGCTTGATTTGAATGGTGCAGCTGGTGCAGTGGCACCGGGGTCAAAAGTTGTCATAACTCCTCTAAACGCCACATACTGCTATATTTCACTACTAAACAAGCAGTCACAAATGCAGTTATCTTGCAGGCACTAGTGGCATAATTTGAATGGGGTAGCAGGTACAGTGGCACCAGGCCCAAAAGTCAGAACTCCTCTAAGCACAGAATATTGCTATTACATCAATTAATTCTACTATTTCCCTCTTTCATTTCATTTTTCAAAATTCTGCTGTTACTTACCCGGACAATACCACTAGTAACAATGCAATATATTGCCTTTTTGTACATAAACAAGTCATAACACTTCTGTAACTTATATTGTACAACTACTCAGCAAGTTACAACTTACAACATAAAACAGCTGCCTATTGACATAGGCGAAACCTAATGCATTTACCAATGCTTGTTCACTATCCTGCCTATAACGCGGTAATGTTAAGGGAAGAGCACCTGGGGACGCTGATGTTCGTAGACCAGGGGAAGGCCCTTTTATACTAACAATGTGTCTATCTACAGTGTTTGAAATCAAAATATAGAAGTGCAGGTACTCACTCTTTAGATTACCTGCTTGCTCCTGCGAAGTGTATTGCAGGAGTGCTGAGAAGTGCAGGTACTCCCTCTCTCAAATTAAAGAAGTGCACGAACTCACCACCAGACAGTACCTGTCCATTTAAAACACTGTGGTTGTGATAATATGCGTACAGCCTGAGCCGAGAAATAAGGCAAGAGTATGGGGGTGTAGGGGGAGGAGGTACATTAGTCTAAGGAGGTAGTGATGGTCGGTCTGGGACCGAAAATAGTATCTGGTACCAAAAGAAAAGTGGCCCCCATTAGTGAACTATATAACTAAAAAAGTGTCCCATGTTTGCAATCGGGGTACTTTTGAACTTGTAAAGACACGCTGCAGCCGTATTTTGCCTGCTATGGAAATCTGCTTAGATTTGAGCTTGTTGCAGGCAATGTTTGTTCTAATATCAGGTAAACCAAAAACAAAAACTGGCCCATCACACCATAAAATAGGCCCACACACAGCCAAATAATACATCCCACACTGGAACCTCTGACAGCAACCCTTTGGACACAGCTTGCTTGCTCTAAAGGCCAGTCCAACCCCAGAGGTTATGCTACCTCTTTAGATGCATCTTCAGTTCCCTTCTAAATTGCAGGAGGGTAGAAGCATTTGTTGCAGAACCTGGTTGGATAGATGATGAAGACAACCTTCTTCCTCTAATTTTGTTTTTTTGCATTTCTTGGTTTCCAGTCTAGCAACATCCTGGATTCTGGTATGGCTCTGTCCCCCTATGTTGTAAATTTCTCACCAGATATTCAGTGATGCCATTGCCTATTAGTAAGGATACCCCTCAGTTGGGGAACAAGTTGGAATGGTTGGAACCCTTATCAGAGAATATTTCCTATACCATTGCAATGTCTACCTCTTCCGGCTCTCCTCTTGACTCTTTACTTGATAGGGTCTGGAAAGAACTAGTGATTAACTCTTTCCGCCGCTAAAGCAACTTTTCAATGAGTCACTTGACTCTTGCACGGTCCCTTTAGACTGGAAGAAGGCAATATTTACTCCTATATTAAAAAACCTTCTCTGGACCCAGGGGTACTTAGTAGCTATAGGCCTATCTCTCTCCTGCCATATCCAGTCAAAATTCGGGAACGTTTTGTTAGCCGGAAACTGTCTAATTATATTTCTTCTTGAATGAGAGCAATTTGGCTTTAGTCCGAATAATGGCACAAAATCTGCCTTGCGTGTGGCATTGGATGAACTCAGAATGCGCACTGATGGAGGCCAATCGGCTGTCCTGGCCCTTAGATGTTTCAACCACTTTTGATACGGTGAACCACCTTACACTCTTGGATCGACTTGATTAGTTTGAAATAAAATCGAGCTCCTATATTGTTCCTGGAGCAAAGTCCCAACTGCAATTCCTTCGAACTTCTGGCCCTCGGGAGTAGAGTTATCCTCTTCTGAATCTGTTCGTAACCTAGGGGTTACGTTTGATAATAAACTGTCAGTGGAAACTCATGTGAATAAAGTAGCAGGCATCTGTTTTAACATTACTTCAAGGTCTCCGGAAGATTCTCCCGCTGATGTCTCCCACTGCTCAAACGCTCATTGTTCGCAGTGTCATTTTAAGCAGAATGGATTATAGTAATGCCCTTTTGTTAGGTGTACCTGAGTATCTTTTAAATAGATTGCACAGGGTCCAGGTCTCTGCTGCCAATTTGGCCTTATACAGACCCAGGAGATCATCTGCCTCCATGGCCTTGAAAGATCTGCAATGGCTTCTGCTGCGTCAGCGCGGTTTTTAAACCTGCTTGCCTCTGTTAAAACATACTTGTTCTTATTAGTTTTTTATACTTTTGTGGGACTTTCCCTGAATCGTGGACTTCATTCAAAGATGGCCGACGGTGTTCCGTGATGCGGCCGGATCTGAAGGCGCGGGCGCACTAGTTGTGCCTCACAGGCACAGGTGTGAGGCGTTGACATTTAAAAAGGAACGCAGTTTCCAGTTCGGTTTGATCTTGCTTCTCTGCAGGAGGAGTTTACGATGGCTTTCCTGTTGTGTTTTCGGCACCCAGTGTAGTAAGTGTGTGTGATGTGATGTAGATGAGGCTTCCTTCACATTGGGTGGCGGTGCTGGCCTTCTTGAGGCGCATGTGATGGATCACTACGGAACCCCTTATTACTTGAGATATGGCACTGGACCCTTCGGCTCGCTGTGACGGTACCTTTTTCTATATTTTTAGGTGCCATGACGGGGTGGATGGACCCTGTGTATTCACATATCATGATGTAATACAACTTTTTGTCCGGCAACTTGACTGAACACTGGTATAAGGATGCCAGTGAATGATTAATTTAGAGCTTTTTCACTTTCAGAAGAGACATCTTCTTATTGCAATATTTTAAATATTTCGTTTTTTCGCATACCAGCAATGACGTGATTGTGTAAGTGTGAGGATTTATCTGGATGAGTAGTGACCTTGTTTCATTTCTGTTGCCATTAGGGGTTGATGCCTTCTGACTTATATGCTGCTATTTTCTTGGGACTTTGAACTGTGTTGCTCTCCAGGACTACATTCCCCAGGATGAACCCTGGGACTTCTGTGGGTAGGTATTACGCCATGGGTGATGACTTGCGACATACTGGTATGTCTTGCTTCCATAGATTATGACTAGCCTTTAGTCTCTGAGACTCAATGGTTTTGAGACATCGATTTTCCTTATTTTCAATCTTTTAAGACGTAGGCATCCAAGTGTCTTTTGATATGTACTCTATTCTATTCACCTCTAAGATTTCTCTCCTGGCAAGATATTGTGTGCAGTAATGATAAAATATGTCGCCGTTCCATTCCGTTCTATTTTGTATCGTTATCCACGATGAGCGAGCAGTTTGAAAATAGGAAGACTATATTAATTATGCGATGATAAATTGTTTGTGAATAGCATGATGGAATTATACACACAAAGAGGACAGGCGATGGGTCTTGCCGTCCACACATCTTGACCGCAACTTCTTTTGTTGTGCTGTTTTTAACATTTAACTGTGGGTTGATATGTTTAGTTTGCTATTTTTCACTTAAGGGTGGAAAGGGGTTCTTGTTTTTAACTTTCCATTTAGGAATATCAATGTGTAACAATTGTTTCAATGTGTAGCTCCTTGGTTTGTTCTAAATGTGCGTTTTTAAATGGGTCTTATGAAAACGGGATATACACGTAATCAATGTACGGTTTTCAATGTTCATATGTTATAGGTAGTTTTATTATGGTATGTATTGTCGCTGCACACCTGAAGAAGTCCAATGTTATGGACGAAATGCGCTGGCTGTTTCTGGTGTAAACTTGTGACAGTTTTAAGAAGGATAAGAAAATAAAGAGAAACAGTTAATGTACTCTGTAATTTGTTTTTTAAATTCTCATTATTGTTATTAATTGTGGTGCACCTCTCTTTGGTAAAAACTGAAATGTTCTTCTTTTAGCTCTGTTCCGTGGCAGCAGGTGCTTATATTGTGTGCACACACATGGTGACATTTTTTGGGACACGGGATAGGAGCGGCGACTCTTTGTTCGCTGCCTTCATCTTTGCTGTTATAGGTTTTAAATCGCTTTGTATTATTTTTAAAACCAGTGCCACTACAAAACAGACTAAAAAAATACTCCACTGGAAGGTGCCTTTGCTCTGCAACTGCCAACCTTGTGTGCATTCCGAAATTCAGGAAGACCAGATATGGCGGACGTGCTTTTATGGTGAGAGCAGAATCAGCCTCCTGCCCCCATCAGATCCCTGACCAATCTTCTGCAATTAATAAATGTCCTGAAAACTCTTCCTACCCCCATCAGATTCCGGACCAATCTTCTGCAATTTAGAAAAGCCCTGAAAACTCCTCCTGCCCCCATCAGATCCCGGACCAATCTTCTGCAATTTAGAAAAGCTCTGAAAACTCCTGCTGCCCCCATCAGATCCCTGACCAATCTTCTGCAATTTAGAAAAGCTCTGAAAACTCCTGCTGCCCCCATCAGATCCCTGACCAATCTTCTGCAATTTAGAAATGTCCTGAAAACTCCTCCTGGCCCCATCAGATCCCTGACCAATCTTCTGCAATTTAGAAAAGCTCTGAAAACTCTTCCTACCACCATCAGATTCCGGACCAATCTTCTGCAATTTAGAAAAGCCCTGAAAACTCTTCCTACCACCATCAGATTCCGGACCAATCTTCTGCAATTTAGAAAAGCCCTGAAAACTCTTCCTACCACCATCAGATCCCGGACCAATCTTCTGCAATTTAGAAAAGCCCTGAAAACTCTTCCTACCCCCATCAGATCCCGGACCAATCTTCTGCAATTTAGAAATGTCCTGAAAACTCCTCCTGCCCCCATCAGATCCCTGACCAATCTTCTGCAATTTAGAAAAGCCCTGAAAACTCCTCCTGCCCCCATCAGATCCCTGACCAATCTTCTGCAATTCAGAAAAGCCCTGAAAACTCCTCCTGCCCCCATCAGATCCCTGACCAATCTTCTGCAATTTAGAAAAGCCCTGAAAACTCCTCCTGCCCCCATCAGATCCCTGACCAATCTTCTGCAATTCAGAAAAGCCCTGAAAACTCCTCCTGCCCCCATCAGATCCCTGACCAATCTTCTGCAATTCAGAAAAGCCCTGAAAACTCCTCCTGCCCCCATCAGATCCCCGACCAATCTTCTGCAATTTAGAAAAGCCCTGAAAACTCCTCCTGCCCCCATCAGATCCCTGACCAATCTTCTGCAATTTAGAAAAGCCCTGAAAACTCCTCCTGCCCCCATCAGATCCCTGACCAATCTTCTGCAATTCAGAAAAGCCCTGAAAACTCCTCCTGCCCCCATCAGATCCCTGACCAATCTTCTGCAATTCAGAAAAGCCCTGAAAACTCCTCCTGCCCCCATCAGATCCCCGACCAATCTTCTGCAATTTAGAAAAGCCCTGAAAACTCCTCCTGCCCCCATCAGATCCCTGACCAATCTTCTGCAATTTAGAAAAGCCCTGAAAACTCCTCCTGCCCCCATCAGATCCCGGACCAATCTTCTGCAATTTAGAAATGTCCTGAAAACTCCTCCTGCCCCCATCAGATCCCGGACCAATCTTCTGCAATTTAGAAAAGCCCTGAAAACTCTTCCTACCACCATCAGATTCCGGACCAATCTTCTGCAATTTAGAAAAGCCCTGAAAACTCTTCCTACCACCATCAGATTCCGGAACAATCTTCTGCAATTTAGAAAAGCCCTGAAAACTCCTCCTGCCCCCATCAGATCCCGGACCAATCTTCTGCAATTTAGAAAAGCCCTGAAAACTCCTCCTGCCCCCATCAGATCCCTGACCAATCTTCTGCAATTTAGAAAAGCTCTGAAAACTCCTGCTGCCCCCATCAGATCCCTGACCAATCTTCTGCAATTTAGAAATGTCCTGAAAACTCCTCCTGCCCCCATCAGATCCCTGACCAATCTTCTGCAATTTAGAAAAGCCCTGAAAACTCTTCCTACCCCCATCAGATCCCGGACCAATCTTCTGCAATTTAGAAAAGCCCTGAAAACTCTTCCTACCCCCATCAGATCCCGGACCAATCTTCTGCAATTTAGAAATGTCCTGAAAACTCCTCCTGCCCCCATCAGATCCCTGACCAATCTTCTGCAATTTAGAAAAGCCCTGAAAACTCCTCCTGCCCCCATCAGATCCCTGACCAATCTTCTGCAATTCAGAAAAGCCCTGAAAACTCCTCCTGCCCCCATCAGATCCCTGACCAATCTTCTGCAATTTAGAAAAGCCCTGAAAACTCCTCCTGCCCCCATCAGATCCCTGACCAATCTTCTGCAATTCAGAAAAGCCCTGAAAACTCCTCCTGCCCCCATCAGATCCCCGACCAATCTTCTGCAATTTAGAAAAGCCCTGAAAACTCCTCCTGCCCCCATCAGATCCCTGACCAATCTTCTGCAATTTAGAAAAGCCCTGAAAACTCCTCCAGCCCCCATCAGATCCCTGACCAATCTTCTGCAATTTAGAAAAGCCCTGAAAACTCCTCCTGCCCCCATCAGATCCCTGACCAATCTTCTGCAATTTAGAAAAGCCCTGAAAACTCTTCCTACCCCCATCAGATCCCGGACCAATCTTCTGCAATTTAGAAATGTCCTGAAAACTCCTCCTGCCCCCATCAGATCCCGGACCAATCTTCTGCAATTTAGAAAAGCCCTGAAAACTCTTCCTACCACCATCAGATTCCGGACCAATCTTCTGCAATTTAGAAAAGCCCTGAAAACTCTTCCTACCACCATCAGATTCCGGAACAATCTTCTGCAATTTAGAAAAGCCCTGAAAACTCTTCCTACCACCATCAGATTCCGGAACAATCTTCTGCAATTTAGAAAAGCCCTGAAAACTCCTCCTGCCCCCATCAGATCCCTGACCAATCTTCTGCAATTTAGAAAAGCCCTGAAAACTCTTCCTACCACCATCAGATTCCGGACCAATCTTCTGCAATTTAGAAAAGCCCTGAAAACTCTTCCTACCACCATCAGATTCCGGAACAATCTTCTGCAATTTAGAAAAGCCCTGAAAACTCTTCCTACCACCATCAGATTCCGGACCAATCTTCTGCAATTTAGAAAAGCCCTGAAAACTCTTCCTACCACCATCAGATTCCGGAACAATCTTCTGCAATTTAGAAAAGCCCTGAAAACTCTTCCTACCACCATCAGATTCCGGAACAATCTTCTGCAATTTAGAAAAGCCCTGAAAACTCCTCCTGCCCCCATCAGATCCCTGACCAATCTTCTGCAATTTAGAAAAGCCCTGAAAACTCTTCCTACCACCATCAGATTCCGGACCAATCTTCTGCAATTTAGAAAAGCCCTGAAAACTCTTCCTACCACCATCAGATTCCGGAACAATCTTCTGCAATTTAGAAAAGCCCTGAAAACTCCTCCTGCCCCCATCAGATCCCTGACCAATCTTCTGCAATTTAGAAATGTCCAGAAAACTCCTCCTGCCCCCATCAGATCCCTGACCAATCTTCTGCAATTTAGAAATGTCCTGAAAACTCCTCCTGCCCCCATCAGATCCCTGACCAATCTTCTGCAATTTAGAAATGTCCTGAAAACTCCTCCTGCCCCATCAGATCCCTGACCAATCTTCTGCAATTTATAAATGTCCTGAAAACTCCTCCTGCCCCCATCAGATCCCTGACCAATCTTCTGCAATTTAGAAATGTCCTGAAAACTCCTCCTGCCCCCATCAGATCCCTGACCAATCTTCTGCAATTTAGAAATGTCCTGAAAACTCCTCCTGCCCCATCAGATCCCTGACCAATCTTCTGCAATTTAGAAAAGCCCTGAAAACTCTTCCTACCCCCATCAGATTCCGGACCAATCTTCTGCAATTTAGAAAAGCCCTGAAAATGTGGCTCTACCCGAAGCAATGCAGGCTTATAATTTGGCACTCCATTTAGCAGCATTTTTTATCACTCTTGAGATTCTCAGTTGCAGTCTTTCTGTTACGTTTTCCTTCTCCCTCGCTTATGTCCCGGTGAGTCTCTACACAGTGCGCTTTGTAAATGTTTTAAATACATACATTTGTCGTTGCCTTGTGTCGGATGCAGCTGGTCTTGAAGCGGACGTGGCCTTGGAGGGAGAGCTAATGTAGTTCTGTTAGCGTTGGGTTGATATAGTTGACCATCTTCAGGCTTTCGAACATATGTGCTGCAGTGAGCAGGTCTCCTTTCAGAGGGTGAAAGTGCTGTCAATGGGCCGTGGAGCAGAATTGATGCAACCAGATGAAAAAGGACCATGTCTTGTACTGCTGTTCTGAAATCTGTCACAAGGCTGGAAAGCTTCCCTTTAATTAGACGGTAGCGCTGGCACCATGTCGCCCTAATTGGCAGGAGAGATCAGTGTTGATGGTGCTGGAAAGTGAAGCCAGTCAAGGCATGCACTTAGGATACCGAAAGGTCATCTTTTCTGATTGTCACCTATTCATTGTTCACGCCTAAGTGACTGGATTAACTAGTCAGGTTTGTAGCTTATCGAGATTAACAAGCGCACCACTTTTATTTGCATCTTTATAATTGCTATTAATTCAACATACAGCTGTAAACAACTCATCAGCTAGGCATCTCTACAACAATCTCCCTATAGCAATCACCTCATCTTCATTAGTAATAAGGAGGCTATAAGGAGGAGGGAGTTGGAGCAAATCATTATGGAAAAAAGGTATGTCAGTACATCATGGGCATCGCCTGCCATACATTTTGTGTCTAAATATATTTTAGAAAGATATTATCTCTGTGGGTGTAGATTTTCTATTGTTAACTCCAGTGAGACAATACTTTTGTAAACAACATTTAGGGAATAATATTTATGTCAGACAATATTATGACCACAATATACAATCACCATACCTGAAAACCCAACAACTTTAAGCTCCATATTTTAAGCAAAGAGTGACATCCATATCCACGGTCTCACTATTGGCCATCTGTGGAACAATTCTATTCAGACTAATGACGTTGAAACCCTTCATCGAATGGAAACAACCTAGCACCATGGTCCAGTCCTGACTCCCACTCAAAGCTTAGACCGCGCTGCTTCTACGATGGAACTTGGAGCTTCCACCTGCGCAAAATATGCATGCAACCCTCGTATGCGACTCTTCATTGGCAGGATAACGAAGAGTGGCTTCCACAGTGACGGTAGCTCTTTTATTCTGTTGCAGCTACCTACATTCACTGTTGTGTGCTCCTGTTGTAGTTGGAGACAAGCAGCAACCTCAGGTGTCTGCTTTCTTCCAGTCCACTGCTTTTAATATCACCTCTCTCTCAGCTCCTCAGTATTTCCAACACTGAACCCAGGAACTCTCCACCCTTCCGTGGACTCTGTTGGGCAGTTGATATGCTTATCGCTGTATGATTCGCAAGGGCCATCTAGGAAAACAATCTTGTTTGCAAAAACTCAGTATTGCGTCCTGGTAGTGACACATTTTCTGCAAGTTGTGGGATCCCCATGAAAAGAAAACTTGCTGCCCTTGATGAGTCCTTCAAAAACTCTACCTGGGATCCAAATGGATCAAAGCAGTGGTACCACGGCTTCTGAATCCACCCATACCGATACCATAGGGCTTTACTTCTACCACTCAGGACTGAATTTGTATGACCTTTGTTGACAGTCTATATACTGAAGCGTCCGCAGTATGTATATGTTTTTTAGTTGTTAGTAAAGTCAAAGTCTCCTCTACATAGGTTACTTCTTTTTAAGTATTCCTTGTGGTGCCCTGTAAGTCACCAAGGGTTGCTAGAATCAAGGAGTGAGACTTTCCAAGGGCTCCGCCACCTATTAAAATTGGGGTCCCTCACTCTCTACCAGGGTGGCCAAGTGTCTCGGTGGAAAGAAAATCACCTGACTTTGCCTACTTGGCCTTTTCCTTTCCTTTGTCGTCTTTCATGGGCAATGGTGCGGGCCACTGCTTTTTGATAAATAGTGACAAAAACACTGTATCTTAGGGAAACCCCCGGCAGATAGGATCATCAACTGGCAGGTCTTGAATTAATGGGGCTCACTTCGATTAGCCAGTAATTCTGTGACCGAGCCCCGTTCCTTCTCAGGGGACAGCTCACAGCTTTCTTATCGTGCTACATTCTATGCAGTCTTCCTTGCCACATCCACAGCTGCAGGAAAGAGGGCCAAGGCATGTTGCTGGTCCATCTGATATTTTTCTCACTACCTCTAGTCTCTGAATTAGAAGCCAGGGTGACTGGCAATCAGCCTGGATGTGCACCTCCTGCCTCAGAATTGTAATTCACTACTTAGTTCTCTGCATCCAAAGTGGTTCCTCTACCCAGATCTACACTTGAATGATGGCTCAACGCCCCTGTCGAATAAGCTCCTCAAAATGGCAAAGCACCTGAGCTCTAAGAATACACGTCTTCGGAGAAGCCCAGCAAGATGTGCCCTCTGGCCCAGCAAACTCCAACCCTGCAACTTTAATATGGTGAAGGGACAAATGTGTTTCCAAAACCAAGAACAACAAGAGGGCCAGGGGTGTAATATACACCATGTAGTGTTGTATAAAGTCACATTACAAGTCATTCTTGTTTCTCCATTTCTCTTACTTGGACAGACTTGTAATGGACCATGGTCTCATATCATATGATGGACCACCCCTCCCAGCTGTCAAGGAGAAGATGCAGTCCCACTCAGAGGTGCACCTTTGGTCAACATTCATGTCTCATCACACACGCTAGTCCCTTTCTTTCCACCAATAGGTGGGTGTCACCTATTAAAAAAGTAAGAGGGCACAATTGTGTTCTGTGTATGGATGTATATATGTAGGGTTACTCATACAGCTCATCTCGAGCGGGGAAGCAATTTTCTTAGGAGCAAATGCTCTTAGACAAAGATGTGTTATTGAAGGAAGTCTATCCCCAGACTGAGTGAGCTTCTGTATTTACCACCTGCTCACTCACCTGTTGTAGATGTCGTCATCTTCTCCGCCCCAGCCCCAGTACTCATTCGGGAAGCCATTGATCTTCATGAACTGAGTCCTGCTCAAGCCGGATACTCCGCCAAAGTATCCTGCATACGGTAGCCTGGAATGGACAGACAATTTACAAGTCAACAGGTCATCAAACTTTAAGACAATATGTGCTTGCCTCACTGGTTGTCAAGACAGAAGAGTAATCTAAAGGGAAAAAACTAAATACCATCTTACCATCTATATCTTCTCAAGAAACAAAAACCTTTCATATACCAATGCACCACTGCCTGCTCTCACTACTGTGGTCTGCTACTTGTGTCAACTATTGAGCAAGTGGCAGTAAAATAAAAGAGGAGAAAGCCCATCCCAAGCATGAAGGTCAGGCACGCTCCACTAAAAATCAAGAAATATGATCATGATTTGCTAGTCTTTTCAAATACTTTTGCAGGTTTGAATGCTTTGTTTGAGACCCTGGAAAGAAGAATACACTTTGGGATTAAAACATCAATATTGATAAGAGAGGGATAATGGACTGGAACATCAATAAAACTCAAGGTCAAGAGCAATCAAATACTTCTGCCTCTGTGGCTATGACCACACTCTACAAATATTGTTATAAAATAAATAATACTCTCGCCTGCCAAGATGCTGAAACACCCTTCCACAAATCAGATAAAATTCCATGGGAAGGAACTTGTTTAAGCATGGTGCTCTATTGCTTTGATGTGCCGCTGCTTTATTCAAGGGTGATATTGTGCTGCGGGATGATAAGACATGCAAGAACTCTATCCTAAATGTATATAAACAGGGATTCCAACAAAAGGGAGCATCTTACACAGATGATGTAAGAGGCACCCTGGAACAGAAGACAGGGAGTTTTCTGGCCATGGCAATGTTTCTTAATTTAAACGACCATGTTGGTTGCAGTGTTCACAACTTAAAATGACTTATTGCGTGTGTTGCTGCTGCTTTGTACATTCTGTTGCACAACGTTTCATGCCTTTCTGCCTAGCTACACAGTCGAAGCAGATTCTGGTTGTGCCAGATGGGAGACCCTAAATAGAGGGAATCTAGTGGTCCTGGATCCCAAGATTCTAGATGGGCAGGGAGATTGCAAGTTGCCCTTAGAATCAGAAAGAAGAAACGCTGTTGGTCCTTTTCTGAGAGGCACAAGTTAAGTGGTGCTTCGGATTTGAAGGGGTTTGTATGAAAATACGTTGCAACGCATGCCTTTACAACGCGGCTGTTGTTACCACGCGTGCCATTACATCGCAAGTCGTATCAACGACTTGCTTGTATTAATTACTATTCCTAGTCCAGTTTGTACAACAGCAGGGAAGGTGTTGGATTTAAAATTCAACACATTCCCTGGAGTTGCACGTCTCCTACAGCAAGTCGTTGATACGACTTGTGATGTAATGGCACACTTGGTAACAACGCCGTCATTGTAATGACAGGGTTGTGAAGGCATGTGATGTAAACGCTGTTTCCCCTGCAGGAGACAAAGTCTGAAGGAGTTGTCAGACAGAGTAGAGGACAGTAGTGAGAGATATTGAGGTCACTTTGTTGCAGAGACTTGCTTTGTACTTGTAGATGAGACAAAGCAGCCATAAC
Source organism: Triturus cristatus (assembly GCF_964204655.1). Lineage (NCBI taxonomy): Eukaryota > Metazoa > Chordata > Amphibia > Caudata > Salamandridae > Triturus > Triturus cristatus. The sequence continues at coordinate 818,729,047 of NC_140586.1, read as the reverse complement.
TTTATTCCAGCTATAAAAAAGAGCACGTATACGTTTTTGAGGTTGAGACCATGCCGTTCCCCCGTGGCAGGCTGGCGAAGAATTGGGCTCCTATAGTTTTAAGGTTCTGATGACCAGGCAGCGGGTAATGGAGACTGCAGACAAAGATTACACTTGTATAGTGTAGATAGGTATTCACTACTGAGCTGAGTAGTATTTTCTAGCGATAGCAGGGGTGATAGTATATTTCAAGAGAATAGGAAAGAGGTGATGTGGGTAGGAGGAGACATGTCAAAGGTCCAGTCACAGGACTGCCCCTTGCATTTAAGACTGACTGCTTCTTCACATCTACTCCTTGAAGATGTCCATGAATTAACCGATGGAGGTCCCGCCTATATTAATAATGTAGAAAATATATATGTTAAAGAAGGTAGGTAAGAGAGGTGACCCTAGCAGCTCTACATATGAATGGGAGTTTCAAAGTGTAATGGATCCAGTTTGACTATCTTTTCTCAGCGGCTCAGGAAGTGGTGCAGCCTCTGGCATGTGGGGCCTTTTCTGTGAAGGTACTGTCCAGCACTTGAATTATGTTTTTGTTTTTTTAAACCAATTTTTATTGACACATGAAAAAAAGAACATAAAACAGTATTAATTAGAATGATGTATACAGACAGCAAATAGGAGGACAAATCCGCATTGCGGTATGGCAGAGGTGACTCATGTGCCCCCCCATTCACCTGGGAAGCTTGGTGTCCACTTTAGTGTGGCTTTTAGAATATAGACAATGAAAATGAACCGTACACAAAAAGAAAGGAAGACAACACCCTCCCCCCACCTTGGAAACTCTACGGGGCAACAGTATTAAGGATTATCGCCAAGTAGAAAGATTGTAAGAAAGCAGTCTTGGGGCCGAGGAAAAGAAGATGTAAAGGGTCATGTCTGCAGTCAGGTAGATGGGGGCATAGGTGGGCAAAAGGACCCAATGGTCCCGCCAGGGGAATAAATGAAGGGCCGAGGATGCATGTACAGGATCACCAACTACAGGCCTACAAGCGTTGAGAATCATCTTCTAACTGGGGCTAGAGGTCGCAAAGGTTCAGATCCCAGTAATCTGCTATGGGGAATTTTTGAATACCCCGAAACTCCTCTCTCTGTATCACTCGAAAGCCCCCTCCTCGCCCCCAGGGACCCTCACCCAGGAAATTTCAGTTTCATCCTTGTGGTAGCCCACCAGTCAATGGGCTACCCACTGGAGCATATGCAGTTGAGTAGTGATGCGTGAAATTTGGGGTGCCATACCTTCCCAGCAGGGGGCAATTCAGTGTGAGCAATGCCACTCTTTGCCTCCCAGAGCCCCAGGTCAGATCTAAAAGCATTTAATCGAGACACTGCAGGTTGGACCCAGTGGTTGTCACAGGCAGATTGACAAAGTGGTATAACAACCTGGGGAGCATCACCATTTTGGACAAGGCTACTCGGCCTGCATCGAGAGAAGAAGGGTGGTCCAGAAAGATATTTTAGAATTCAAGGAGCGCAGTGTGCTGCCAAGATCATTCGCCCCCTTGATATATTTGGGTTCTCCAGATATTTAAGGGGTTTGCAGGACCAATGTCAGGCACCCCAAACCAACTAAGACGGGTCGCTCAGGGAGATGCTCTGAAAGAGAGAACACCAGGGAATTTGTGCATTTGATTTTGAGCCCCGGGAGCTCCCTGAAGGCAATCAAGATGTCAGACGGAGATAACGAATCATATCATCTGCATTGAGTAAGAAGACATGCATCTGAGTGTCTAATGGATATCCCAACCAACACCTCTGGCTTGTAATTACGCTGCCAGCGGCACCAGTGCCAATACAAACAGCAGCCGAGACAGAGGACAGCCCTGTCGGATACCCTTGTGTATATGATACGAATCTGAGATAAGATGGTCCGTTCTGGGAGTGGGATTTGTATATAGGAGGTGGATCCGTCAGAGCATTTACGGGCCAAACCCAAATCGCTGAGGGCCCAAAACATGTATTCCCATTGCAGTGTAGCAAAGGCCTGCTCCAGATCAAGAGACAGGCAGACTGTACTGGGCACACTCACCGGGCGCCAACCGTGATAGCGTAGAGGAGTTGGATGTTTAACAAGGTGTTGCGATCGGGGACAAAGCCATTCTGATCCTCATTGATCAGTTCGGGGAGGAGGGGGAGGCCATATATGTTGCGTAGAATTTGAAAGGTGGGCCCTTCTGGCCAGGCGAAGGACCCCTTGGGAGGGCTCTGATCGTTTTCTTGATCTGCTGCTCAGTGAAGGGGCCCTCAAGGCTTTTCCGCATGGCTTCGGGGATCTGTGGCAATGGTACACCCTCCCGGACATGAAAAGCAGCTGCCAGCGCTGCAACAGTATTCAACCTGTAGAGAAAGGACTAGTATTCACAGAATGCTGCACTAATCCCCTCCTGGGTATTCTGTATTGTAGCTGTCAGGTCATGTATCCTATGTATTGGGGTCACTGGAGGGCAGGATACCACCAAGTCGGCCAAAAACTTGCCAGGGCGGTCAGTCTCCAAGCAAGCTGTGTAAGCCATCCAGTCTAGACTTCAAAGTGCTCTAACGGGGCGGCATGTGCTTTTCACACCTTAGCCAGCTCCCCCTCGTTGGTCGGATCCACCCTTGCCTCCCTCTCACAGAGGTCCAGTTTCTCATCCATATCCACCAACTGGCGGTTTAGTGTCCGACAGACACCCACCACAGCACACCCCTTGGAGCACAGCTTTGAAGGCCTCCCATTCCACTAGGTGGGAGGAGGCTTAACCGGAGTGGGGTGCAAAATAGGAGGAGACTGTGTCATGGTTGGCGGATTTAAATATTGAGTCTTCTAACCACTGGGGTTGCAGCCACCACGTAGGGACGGGGCTACACATGCTCCCCCAGTTCATGTCTACGTAAAGGGAATTATGGTCTGTGGAGGTCTTGCCAAGGTAGGTCACATTTGCAGTGTGTGGGACAAGGTCCATGGAGCAGATTATAACATTGAAACTGGCATACAGGAGATGGGGTGGGGGGAAAAAAGCAATATTCTCTGAGTGGGTGATGTTCCCACCAGACTTCCAGGAGGGACCAGTGGGTTAGCAAGTCAGACAGCGCCACAGTGGTGCCGGCGGCGGGGCATCCGGGAGGGGGGATGGGGCCGGTATAGGGCAGCATCCTTCACACCGTTAAAGTCTCCACTCAGGAGCCAACTAGAGTCAGCCCATGTCACCAGGTATGGGGAGTGGGAAGCAAGGTATTGTGGTTGATTATGGTTTAAGGCATAGATGCTTCCCAGGACCAACAGCTGGCCTTCTAGTAGGCCCTGAAGCAGGATTTACCACTCATCATTGCCAATGGCAGAGTCTAAAATCCGCAAGGGGACTCCAGGGCAATCAGATAGCCATACCTCTGGAGTTGATGGAGTACGTGGTATAGAAAAGTTGGCCGATCTAAGTGAGTTTCCTAGAGGAATACTATGTGGGCCCCACTGCGTCTAATTTGAGATGATATCTTTTGAACACAGTGCCCATGCCTCTAACATTCCATGTCAAGAGTCTGTAGACAGCGTTTGTGGTGTCGTATCCCTGCTAAGCATGCCCACTCATCATTGAAGATGCCAGAACCTCTCCAGCCTCCTTGGCTGTGACAGTATGGATAGGAAGCCTCTAGAGATTCCAAAAATGGAAACATAACTTCAAGTTTACCCAAAACCGAAGGGGACCGAGGCCAACTGGCCAACCATCCGAACAGATAAGGGTACAGGCCTGCCAATTGGCCATTGCCAAAGACGGGAGACAAGGTCAAAATAGGGCCCTCACTAGTGGTGACAGTTAGAGGAAAACGAAGAAGAAAAAAGGTTGCCGGCCTGGGGTGAATGTAATAGTGATAGTAAAAGGAACAATCACTGTCCTTATGTGAAAGGGTAGGAGTAAAGGCCAGCATGGTCAGGCCCAGATGTCACCAGTGCGGCTAGCTCCAGGTGCAGTCAGCCGAGTTCATCAGCTGTCTGAGGCGTAACCTGTGGGCCCTCACGCAGACTGGGATCCAGAGTCTGACAGCGAGTTTGAGGTTGACTCCCGTGTGAAGAGGCGTGGGCCGATTGGAGGACCTCCGCTGATCAGTGGGCTGATCACCACTCTTTAAGGCCTGGTCTGATGTGGGCGCCATTGCCAATCAGCAGCTCCCACAGTTCTTGCGGCTCCTCTGCAGGGTTAAGCAGCAAACTCACCCGGTGGCCCGGGGGCCCAGTCCGGCCATGATGCAACTTGAGCCATGTCCACAATTCCACTGCAGTTTCAAAAAAGTGAATGCGGTTATTCACCACCACCCACAGCCACGAGGGAAGAAGGCCAGGCTTGCTCAGTGCACCCTTGGCCTCCTGATAAGCAGCCCTGGAGTTTTGGGCAGCCAAGGTAAAATCTGAGAAGAGCATCACTCTGGAGCAGTCCACAGTAATGGGTTCCACTTTTCGAACCTGACGGAGAATGTAGTCCTGATCTTTGTAATTGAAGATCCTGGCAACCATCAGGTGGGGTGCGTCCGCCGGGGGCCCCCAGCCAGGCTAGGACCTTGTGAGCCCGCTCCACTGTGTACAAAGGTGATAAGCCAACTGGGTCTACCAGCCACCGAAACCAAGGTTCCACGCACAGCGTGGCATCTGAGCCCTCCACTCCTTCTAGGAGCCTCACCAGATGGATGTTGTTGTGGCTCGACCCTCAGTGTCCTCAGCCCGGTGTTCCAGGAGCTGCTCACATTCCGTCTGGCAGGCAAGTTGGGTTGAGTAGTCGTCCACCTTTGGAGTGATGTACTGAAGGCGGAAGTATGTTAGAGAAGCTTATCCCATAGTATGCGTTGATTTTCTATTAAAAAAAAAGAAAAATCAGATCGAGGGTCAGTGTGTAGATTATGTGCTCCAAGATAGAATGGAAGTCATGGCTCTCCACTAGTATATGATCAAGCATATCGGGCGTGGGGTCGGCGGAGGAGGCAGAAGATGTGGGGGTCTTCAGAGTCACAGGGAAGCCCTCCATGATCTCCTCCATGGCCGTGTGGCACGCTGCTGTGGCATTCGTCAGCTTGGTCTGGCTCATTGTAGATGGCAAATCACAGAATTCGAGTGGCCTAGGCACCCCTTCACCTACGGTTGTCCAGAGGGCAGCTATAAGGCCCGACAGGCAGACCCCGCAGAGAGGCTGACAGAAGCAGCCTCGGGATCCAGCTCCACACCTCATCATCTGAGGAACCATCTGGATTGGCGGGGACCACCCCCGGAGAGGACCGGGCCTATGGTCTTCTCTGGCCTTTTGTTATGTCACTGTATTTCCTGGGTCCAACACTCAAGGCCAGGCACTCCCTAGGCAGGGCCGGTATGATCAGCCTCGGGTCACGGCGCCACACTCAGTCGTCCGGGGTCCCAGTCTGTGTCAGTGAGGGGCCATTTGGTCTGAGGTTCCAGACCAAGGGAGGATATGCGGTCCACTCTGCCCCCACCTGCAGCCAACAAATGCCCCAAGGCTGATGTTCAGGCTTCTTCAGAGCCCCCAGGGGTTCCCCCAGGTGGACACCTCACTACAATTCCCATTGCCACTTCTGGCAGACCACCAGCAGCACAACTCGGCAGCAAGGGACCCCCACCGCGTGACCTCCAGGGCCCCAGTCATAATAGCCAAGAAGGGAGTGGGAACCTACCTCCACCACGCCACTGTCTTGGGCCCAGTCCCGGGCCACTCACCGCCACGTGGCTCGGACCCTGGTTTCGGCTCCACAGGCAATTCAGCTATCCCCATGGCTTCCAGCCACCAGTCCGGTATAGCGTGGGCGTGAAGGGAGCAGGCTGTGGAAAACCCAGGACCTAACAGTGCTCAAGAGGCCAGGGGCTGCTTCCGCCCGGCAGCCACAGCCTTTTCATTCGCCCAGCCAGTGGTATGTCTTATTCATCAGGTCTTTTTGAATGCAGCCCGCGATCTCAGCCAGATGTCTCGGGTCCATCTAGGTCCCAGGAAAGAGCCCGGTCTAGCAGCAGGTAATTTTTTAGCGGTAGATCTCTCCTAAGCTCTCTCCAAAGGTGCTGCTACCATCTTGCAGGCCTCAAGACGCCCCCTTCAATTATTGTTATGGTGTTTGACCTTTGCAGTGGCAGAATCTTGCTGAACTGGTTCAGCCACTTCTGCTCTGTTTGTTGGCTAGGTGTTTTTTATCTCCTAAATGCAATAATTGTCTCTTTGGCCGGACACCTGTATGCGTCCAGGTCCAGTGTGCAGCTGCACAGACCAGTGTTATGGGAAGTAGGTGTGAACAATGTATTTCTCCCACCTGTTTTTAAAACATGACATGGGATTCTAGATGTTATGTTTTTCTGGTAGCTTCTGCTGCAAATCACATCCCCTGAAATATAAAATAAGATGTGGCATTTAATTTGAAACTTTTGAAGACAAACTACAACCTTGGTATTGATAGCATTTTCTAATCAGATTACCTTGGCTTGAAAGTGAAGTGGTGAAGTTAGATTTCAGGTATTCAATGACCTCCAGCCTTTATGAGATATACAATATGTTCTGACTTAGCTCATCTGTAATGCATTCCAGTGACATACACACTCCTGTCTGGAATCTCACTCACTTTATACTTTATGCTGCCTAGCTCTCTAGCTTTCAGTGAATTTCAGGATTTCTTTTTCAATTTTACATAGGTTAAGGTCGTAGCACCTAACCTAACTATAATGTCATTTTTGCCTTTGTTTTTTTCATTGAAAGTGTATATTTATATCCTCTACTTCAATTTGCATTCACCGGTCAGCTGCCTGAATGCCGGGCGTGCTCGTAAAGACTCCCGTGCCCGAACATATACTTATCGCAAAATCCTGTCCTCTGACAATGAAAAAAGATAAAGAACGGCACTCCAGGCGTTTAATCACCATCCATATCCATTCAGCAGTTTAACAGAACGTCAATGCGTTTCGGCTGCCATAGCCTTGTTCACGAAGTTGGTGTCGTGAACAAGGATACGACAGCCGAACAGCTTTGATGTTCTGTTAAACCGGTGAATAGGTATGGATGGTATTTAAATTGGTCTACATAACCTGAAGTGCCATTCTTGTTCTTTTTCATTGTTAGAGGACAGAACATGGGTATGCTGGGTAAACAGATGTGTAAAGAGGATGCTATACTTAAATGTTAATATTTTAAAATAATGCAACTGTTAAGTGACTAAGAAAATGGGTTTGCTGAGTAAACATATGTGCAAAGGGGATTCAGTACTTATGCACAACTCTCTCTAACTAGTTTTAGTCCCTTTAGAGTGCTAACATATAATTTTTAATGGGGCTAAAACTAATTAGAGAGAGATGTGCATGAGTACTGCATCCCCTTTGCACATCTGTGTACTCAGCAAACCCAATTTATTAGTCGCTTAACCGTTCCATAATTTTAAACAAGTAACATTTGGGGTGGGAGGTGGGTGGGTGTGTGTTGTGTGTGTGTGTATCCCTCTCTAACTAGTTTTAATCTCAAGCCTTCATTAACATCTCAATGCTCATTTACTTCACCCTGTTCTTCAGGCAAGGTTTTGAATTAAACAGCTTCCATTCCAACACTATGGCATTCAGAAGTGCCAAGCTTTTACCTTGAATAAAAAATGTTAGCGCTTTAGTTGTTCATTAGATCTCTTTGGGGGTGCTGCAGCTGATCACTAAGGATTTAAGAGAAAGACTGCTGCTGGTGTTGAAAGTACATGTTTTGCTCTTTGTTTTAGAATAGTCTATTGAAATAGATGAGGAAGATAATTGAAAACTCATAGAAAATGTGTCCTCATTTTAGCTTTCTCGAGCACTAATCATAATTTCTATGACAAAAGAACCACTCATTTTGTAAATTTTTAAAGGAAATGCTTGATGTTTTGCAATTTTGATTCCATCCAGATGGCTTCTGGTGTGCCACACTTTTGGCATGAATACAGAAAGCAAGCATTCAAGTTGTTCATCAGAAAACTGTGGGAAGCTGGGGTAGTACACTGGGGAATCAACTGACAGGTTGCTGTTGTTGGAAGTACATGTTTTACTTACAATGTCAGATTTAATCTCACAAAGCCCTGGAAGATAGAGTGAATCTATGGGAAAAGTGCTCTCGTTTTAGTTTCTGGAGCACCTGCCAAAATATCTATGAGAAAATCATGAGAGAAATCTGATTTCTCTCAAACATGATTTATCATATCCCAGCAGTGGTGGGGGGGCAGTTTAGGGGGGGATTCCAGCCTTTTTCACATGGTAACACCACTAGGGAACTCACTGGAATTCCTAAGCGAAGTATAATAGCACCAAGAAATGGCTTTTATTGAGACTATAATCTGTGATTAGCATTTATATGTGCTCTTTTTTGTGACCCTCAAAACCTGGCATTCTCTACAATGCCACAACGGAACTTGATGTAGTGGGAAATGCGGATCTAAGCATCGTATTGGTGAATAACATGCCGGGCTTTTGTGGGATTATTCAAGAAAATGATGCTTAACCACTGGGACAACAGGTGTTACCATGTAAAGCTTTGTATACTAAGGTTATGGCGGAAATAGGTATACAACTTGTGCTTCACATAATGGAGGCAATGGGTACCGCAGTCTAAGGGACTGCAATTTAGGAGCAACGTCGACACTGGCATGGCAATTATACTTTTTGTACTGAAGCAATAAACTAGCAAAGCAATTGTATGTACCGACATAAATATTTGCTTTGTTGCAGCATAAGTAACCTTATGTATAACTGCTTTCTAAACCTTGAGCGGTGTAGGGTCAGTAACCCGGAAGTAATAAATAATCTGTACAAATGCCAGCCCACCAAGCAACAAGCCTTGCCGTTGCCCAAGCTCCCCTTGGCACAATGAGCAGCCCCTGGCGCTAATATGCAGTCCTCTGACACGAGTTTATTTGGCTCATTGGAGCACTGATGCCCAAGTGGCAGGCTGGCATACTAACAAGCAGCGTGGCATATTTGAAAAGCACACTTGGCTGACTAAGACACTTGGCACAGGAACAGCGAAGCCAATAAACCTCTGTGATTTAATATTGAGATTATTTTACGGTTTCCATATAATTTTTGATGCAGTGGGTCCATATTGTTCTCCTAGGACGTAGATATTTGACTCCTGGGCTCACAGTGTGTTGTATTGGACATCCACTTTTTCTCGTGGGCACACACTGCCGCTGACCGAGGCACCCACAGGGGGCTCTAGTGTCGCCTGGGCACCCTACACCCCCTGCCCCCTTTGGAGGGCAGGGACTCCGGTTGGAGTCCCCCCTACTTCCTGCCTGGTGGTGACGCGAGGGGCGCCACTTCCTGGGCATCTTGGACCTGTGGGAGGGTATATATCCCTCCCCCACCATGTTGGTGACCTCTTTGTCGCGTACCCGCCGTTGGTACAAGTGCAGGGAATCTGTTTTTTAGGCGAGGCCCACGTTATTGGAACTCAGGGCTGGCGTGGTGGTGTGGCGGACCAGTCAGCCGCACATGTACGGGGCTCCTTGGAATTACTCAGAGATGGCCATGGTCTTGACCCGACTTTACTCCCAGGCCTGGTTAAGAATGATGGGGAGATTGCCGGGGATAACAGGCGCGTTTGGTCTCTCTCACCTCGTATGCTTTCCACCCCGGTTAAAACTGCGAGGAAGCACTTTGTTTAGGTTTTACCGTTTCCCTCGCGGCGGGACGAGCATGCTGCTCCCGCTGCCCGCAGGTTGCGCTGGCTGGGCCACGGCGTACCATTTTAGGTTCGCGTCTCGATGCGGCTCCTGTGATCCTGGGCAGATCCCATGGTTTATTGCTGTTCTCGCCAGACGCGGCTGGGTGTAGACAGCCGCCTACTCGCAGGCGAGGCTCCCGTGCAAGGAAATGCTTCACTTGAAAGTGACCGTCTCCCCTCTCCAGCCGCATGCCCCCGTCACCCTTCTGCACTTCCTACCCAGGGCAGTAGCTAATTGAGTCAGCAAGGATTCGCACAGGGCAGAGCACGGTAGAGAAAGCCCTTTATTAATGATTCTCTTTTCGACCTGGCGAACTCAGCAATGACATCTGGTGGCTTGTGGCTGCGCGTCGTGTGGCTCCCTCTGTGACTTTCCAATTAAAGTTGGACAGAGGCCCTGACCCGTGTGTGCGGCGCAAGGCTTCCCCTCCTCTGCTCTTTGCCACGGGCATAGTGCCCTGCTCCAGACGATTCCCGGAGCCAGAGGATGTGGCATTTTGGGAGCCAGCATTCATGCTGGGGGCAGTATGCGCAGGATGGCTCAGGGAGGGGGATCCATTTGAATGCCCGGGGCATGCCACGGTGCTTAATGCGGTCCCGATTTGCACGGCTGCACAGCCGTGTTATGTTGGAGAACTTGGCTTTTGTGGCTGCCATGGCGTGGCGACGCTTGTCGTCTGGCACACGGTAACGAAGGGGCTCAAAGGTTGGGCTGCGGCGAAATGTTATGCGGAAGACCCTCGCATCAGTAGCAGGCGCTTTACATTGTTTACCCGAGCATATGTTGTGTTGCCTACAATTGCGGTCTCCTCGCTGCAATGCGCAATTGTTTTATTTGGGCAGTGCTTGTTGGTAAAGGGCGATGCAAGTCGATGTGTATACAGCTTCATGGTAAGGTATTTTGGTACGAATGCCGCGTAGGCAAGGGTATGTTATATGGGCGGCAGGGGGCTGAGTCCCTAAGCTGCTTTCCCTATGCACCGGCTAATCTCTAGGAGTTGTTTGGTAGATATTTGTGCCGGGGATCTAACTTTGTTTGGAGGGTAACCTAGGGCCTCCGGCAGTGTAGGGGGGGACCTCCTGTTCCTGGCCGGGTAAAAATGGCGGCCGCACCCGCGGGGCGTGCTTTCTCCCGGCACAAGCCCTTGCGGGTGTAAGTGGCAGCGGTCCCTTTCCGCAAAAAGGTCTAAAAGTCCTCATTTCTCTCCTTCTACTGGAATGCGGTATGGATAGTGGCTCACTTTGAGGAGCGGGTTTCTGCAATTATGGCCACAGCTTGTGCACATTGCGGCTACTACTAAGGGGCTGAGTCAGCCAGCTCAGCTTTAACCCCACCGATCAGTGGCTGCACGTCAGCAAGGCCTTTGCGCGGCATGTCCAACGTATGGCAGTAGATGATAGAGCTAATCTTGGGGCCATGATTGCATTTCTTACGTGTGGCTGGCTGCATGGGGGTCTGCGCACCATTAGTGGATAAACCCTTTGGCTTCCAGGCGCAATTATGTCTCGCGCTGATTGCCCGGGGAGAAAAGATAATCCCCTTTCCTTCACCTCTTTCAGGTGGTCCGGAGCGGTAAATACAGTATTCCCGTATTAGAGGCCCATAGGCTTCTGTGCTCTACGCGGTGGAAATTAGTAGCAGGGAGAGGTTGACGAGAGGGTGTAGAAGCTGCAGCTTAGTCCCTGTGTGGAGACAATTGTATGCACCATCGTGGGGATCTCCACATGCCTGAGTGGGGCAGGCGGTAATTAGGATAGGCCCCCTGCTGCAAGTGTTTAGTAGGGTGAATAGGGGGAATTAATCCTGGTAACAGACATAGCTGTAGGCAAAAAGGTGCGCCCACTGTCCCAGTCATCCCGTCCACACTCTTATACTGCATACGGCTTGGCTGCATGGCGCCTCGGCTGCGAGGGCGTGCCTGCAGTTCATCGTTGCGAAGAAACAGTGGTGCGCATCAGAATTTCCAGATCCTTGTCGTAGGGAAGTGTTGTGGCACCTTCGGCCACGGTGCGACTGCTGGCCCTATGGTTCTCCACGAGGGCCAGCCAGTTGGGATTATATATGTAATCATAAATGTGCCAGTGTGCCTACCGTGTCGCAATTTACTGTGTAGCCGTTTATATTTGCCATGCTTTTGTGAACCTTCCTCGGGCAAGTTCTGCCGGAGAATGAGATGCTTTTAGCTCGGCCTCGCAGTGCTTGTTCCGGACCGTTTGGAAGTTGTCTTGGAGCCCATGTTTCCCTGGGGAGGGGAGAGGGGTGAAGTATGTCGCTGAAGTACCACGGGGACATTAGGTTGCTGCCTTGGGTGACCAAGTGGGCCCCTTGACTACGAGGGCACAACGGAAGCTCTTGGTGTGTTTGTGCAGCCATGGTGGGTCCCGCGGGACCAGTGCATCTGCAGACCTGACCCATGGTGTTACCGGGCCTCATTGGGGGAGGTCGATTGATTGAATTTCGTGCCGCAGCAGGGGACTGAGTTGGTTTTGGGGCATTAGTGCAATGTGGTCCCATCGGCAACTGAGGCTGAGTGGCTTTGGCACTGGCTTATCGTGCTTTGGTGTTTTTTGGGCTCAAGACAAGGGGCCCAGCAGTTTGTGTCACGGGTTCTGGCCACCGGGTGGCACTGTTCCACTGTTGTGTTTTAAATTCGGTTTACGGGTGTGAAAGTTTGGCAGGTTGGAGCCCACAGTAACCTAAGTGGGGCAAACTGCAGCCTCTAAGACTAGTCATGCGTGATCTGATAGGCCCCTAAGTGTAGCTGCACGATTACAGTATGCACGCAATAGGCTCCAGGCACATAAGAAGGATAGAACATGCAGCTTTAAGACAGATACGAGAGAGGTTTTTTTCGTGTTTAGGGAATCAGATGTCGCTGTTCCGAGGTATTAGATGCCTCTTATTAAGGCCTAAGAGGCAGACCGCAATAACAAGCCAGAGACTGTTGATATAGTGACAGGTAGTGACACCTGGCAGCGTTCGACGTGCTGCCAAAATAACCAGCACCCTTTGAGCTCATACTTCCTTTTTTGGTGTGTTTCTGGGTTGGGGAGGGGGGGGACGCCGCTTGTCAAATCTTTTCGCATAATCAACTTTAAGGCTGCTGCCATAAAGAGACACTTGGCAGCTTGTTGCTTGCATGTTCGCGTGTTCTTCGCACTAACTGTCTTGTCCTTCTAGGGCTGCAATGGCCTATTATGGGTAAAGTGCAGCATCAAGTTTACCTGTGCTAAAGTTGACCAAGCAGTTTCTGGTGCGGGGCACCGCTGTTTAATGGTTACACCAGCGCCTGGTACAGTTTTCCATTGCTTGGCGCTGTCTGTCTAATTTTGGAGGTGACCTCTACATGCATGGCAAAGTGAGTGTGATGGGTTAGGTTCAGCCTAAAAGATATTAACGGTCTGCCTAGGGAAACCGTTGACCAGGACGTTGGCAGGGCAGGTCACTGCATGTCCCCAGGCGCACCCTGGCTCTGGTACCAAGCAGCTACCCTATTATTACTATAATGGTAATCCAGATCAACAGTGTGCCAGATGGGTCAACCTAGAAAGTCACTAACTGCAGATGCCAAGGTAATGTTCCATATGCTTTCATAATCTAGTGGCTGGTGCCCTGACGGGCGCAGTCAGTGCGTTTTACACCTGCAGAGTAGAGGAGAAGCCATCCGCGGGAAGCGATCAGCCGGCTGGCAGGCCGTTTAGATGAAGGTTTCTAGCCCGTGACTGTACAAGTTTGGGTTCAAGTGCCAGAAGTCGGCACCTGGATACAATTTCACAGGTCTGCGGAGCGGCAGAACAGAAGGGGGCTTGTGTTCGACCTCCTGGTCGCAAGTTCAGAGCCTGGTAGGTCCACTTAGCATTTCTTCATTCAGAAGTGATAAACAAGTACCAGTGTGTGGTAACTATAACCATGTTAGTCAGTGCCAAGATACCATCGGGTGAAGGTATTCAATTAGTCAGAAGTGGTAATTTGAAAGGTTTTGTTCCCACTAGCACAGGAGCTTTATGAATGGGTGCTGTTCTTCAGCAGTCTGGGAAGATGTGTTTGGAGCACAACTGCCCACAATTACCAGTATTGTTGGCTTCTCTATTTCAGAAGGGGCAGGATAGCTGAGTAGGTTTACTTCCTGTCCTCTTATCCAATTACATTGACTAACCTCTTGGCACGCTGGGATACCGTAGAAAAAGTTGTCATGGGATACATAGGCTGGGTGAGGGACGTTACTCTGAATCTGTTCTTATGCCCAGGGTCTGCCTGCCTTTGCCACTGGTTACCAGCCCTATAGTGGGAAGTATAATTCTACTCTTACTCTGGGAATGACAACGCAAAGAGAGGCGCTGCGAAACGCTGAGCTGCATTGGGTACGAGGGCCTTATTCGGCACATCGTCTGGCACCAAATAGACGGATACCATGTACTTTGGGTGGGCATCCCTCTGCAACCACTGGTTGGTTTTAGGTCGCTTCAGTAAGACACATTCACCCGCGCTTTAGCCAGGACAGCGGGCGGGTGGTGGTAGTGTCATCTAACAAGGGTGCTGCGGTGCGTAAAAGTTTAGTAAACACTGCATTAGAGCCAATTGAAAACAGGGTATTATTGACCTGGCATTACCTTTATTCCGGAAAAGGGAAAGTTGTTGCTGTCTCCCACAGACTTGCCTGCCCCCTGGGTTTTTCCTTCTATGGGCCAGGACCCGAAGATTGGAAGGGGCATCTTCGGCGACCGGTACCACTAATACGTTGATAGTCAACGACGGGGTAGATATACCATGAAGGGCAGAATTATCAGTTGGCTTTTCCCTAAGTTTTGGGGGTCAAACTAGGTTGGAGCATTAAATCCACAGTCCTTAGGAAGCACCCAGCATTCCTCCAATCCTAGTAAGGGCAGTTGGCGATAGATAAGTAACAGCAAAGTGGGTAACAGACACCGGCTGGTCAGTGACAGCGGGCCCCGGGGGCACGCGCGCTTCACAAAAACACAGAGCGGCAACCAGTCGGGTAGGTGGAATATATCGGTCTCTCTGGCCTTACAGCTGGGTGGAGGCGGTCTCATCGGGGCGTACACCCAGGTGAAAATGTGGTGCTTCTCAAGGTTCTCATGACCAATACGGTTTGTGGTAGCACACCAAGCTGATTGTTTAAGGTCATCCGGGTCCGCATTTACACAGCCCAGTAGGAGCACTACAGCTGGGTGGAGCCAGGCCCATTTAGAGGTACGCCTAGGGGGAAATGCTGTGCTCCCTAAGGTTCCCATGACCTAGGCGGTGCGTGGCATCTCCCGCATCATATGTTAGGCACCATATTACAAACAGTGCACCCTGTATTGAATCAGACAGATTCTCCATGCGGGTATGCCTAGGGGGCTCCACCAGAGGGAGCTGAGCGGGCGAAATTCCCAGCAGGGATAAGGGTTGCAGGGCAAGTGCTGGAGGGCAGCCTTGCTCATTGTCGCAGTACGCCTAGTCATGGACATTCCTGTGCGCCTGCATTTGGCAAGCACAGGGACTGTTCAAAGGTTAAGTATAATCCTCCTTGCCATACTAGCCAAAGTAGGCAGGCGGTGGGGGAGTTGTCACCTAGCAAGTGGGCTGCTGTCCCACTCGGTGCTAGTAGGGCGGCAGCTAGGTGAGATCAGCAAATAGATGGGGGCATTGTGAGCCTGGGTGTCGGCATCCACCCCGCCCAGAGTTGACTCGGGGCTGAGGCAAGTGATGCAGTGGAACTTTGTCACATGGGGGTAAACAGTTCTTGGCTCAACTTCTCAGGCCTAACGGGCCTTTTTGTTTCATCAGACACTATCTGACCCAGGCTAGCGTCAAGGGCCTTGGGATATAGATGGGGCCATCTATAACCAGTAGGGATGGTTCTCTTTTATCTAGATTTGCAGGAAGCTCTAGACAGGAGAGGTTGCAGGTAAGACCATAGCTGTGGTGGGGGGCCCTGGCGGTGACGGGGGCCACCTCCAGAGCTGTGGCGGAGTTACAGGGCGATCTGGAAGCAGGCCGGTACCAAGGGTACCTCTGCACGGCACCATAGGGGGTGCCAGAGCCAAATCCAAGGAGCCCCATGCTAGTCCTTTGGGCGGTTGTGGGCCTGAACAACCGGGGGGTTTGCTATGCGACGCTCCGCCCTGAAAGGGGCGCGAGTAAGAAGGTACCAACGGTCACGTGATCTGAAAAGAGGATCACTAGTAAGGGCAGCACATGCGGGGTTTGCCCCGGTGCTGCCTGGCTCATCAGGCGGGCAGGCGGCCCAGTTGGTTGCCTGCCCTTGGATCGGCCGTAAGATAACCCACCTATTTCATAACGGTGTATGTAATAAACCTGCAGCCATTTTACTCAAACAAATATCTGTGTTGTGTGTTTATTTTTGGGAAATGTATATATTGTTGGAGGGGTGTAAAAGGATGCCAATGACAATACTATGCCGCTGACCGAGGCACCCACAGGGGGCCCTGGAGAGGTCGGCGCTCTAGTGTCACCTGGGCACCCTACACCCCCTGTCCCCTTTGGGGGGCAGGGACTCCGGTTGGAGTCCCCCCCTACTTCCTGCCTGGTCGTGATGCGAGGGGCGTCACTTCCTGGGCGTCTTGGACCTGGGGGAGGGTATATATCCCTCCCCCACCATGTTGGCGACCTCTTTGTCGCCGTGCACGCCGTCTCCCTCCCTACCGCTTACCCGGCGTGGTGGTGGCAGGAGGGGAGCAGAGAATATTATAATGTTTTCCTTTTTTCGTTGCAGGCGGAGTTACAGGGCGATCTGGAAGCAGGCCGGTACCAAGGGTACCTCTGCGCGGCACCATAGGGGGTGCCAGAGCCAAATCCGAGGAGCCTTATGGGAGGGTCCTTGAAACCGTGTCGGTGCCTCGTTAGTCCTTTGAACAACCGGGGGGTTTGCTATGCGACGCTCCGCCCTGAAAGGAGCGGGAGTAAGAAGGTACCAACGGTCACGTGATCTGAGAAGAGGATCACTAGTAAAGGCAGCACATGCGGGGTTCGCCCCGGTGCTGCCTGGCTCATCAGGCGGGCAGGCGACCCAATTGGTTGCCTGCCCTTGGCTCGCCCGTAAGATAACCCACCTATTACATAACAGTGTATGTAATAAACCTGCAGCCATTTTACCCAAACAAATATCCGAGTGGTGTGTTTATTTTTGGGGAATGTATATATTGTTGGAGGGGTATAAAAGGATGCCAATGACGATACTATATTGGCTGCTATGGGGAAATCTCGCTATGGCCGACCCTGATGTTTTGAAATAACTCTTCCTTTCCAGAACTCCTTATAAAACCTCTGTGTTTTTTGGACTGCATAAACGGAAATCTGTGTTGTAAAATGAACGTTTGGCAGCCTTTTTCCCCAAGATGCCTGGAGAGGAAACCCCCCTCGATAGTGATGGATGTGGTTGGAACCATGGGCTTCCCTACTTCACTCACTGGTGCAGGGGTAAAACCAGGTTTCGGAGAGCTTGCCTCCTTCTCCTTGACAATGCTGGAGTGGGGGTGGAATGCCATTAATTTTCTAGATGAAAAACTAAGATACAGCCTTTTCCAGGATTCTAGGAATCCGAGGGCGGCCAGGAAAGCCTCGGTCGCAGCCTAGCACTGCTAAGAAAAGAGCCGAAAAGTGCGGGGATATTCTAATCTTAAACTGACAGAATTCACTCTTCCTTGTCCAAGAAACAATCAATTACAAGAACCGAAACCGAAGGGTGGGGGACGTGCTTGACTGACGTGGATCCGCGCCACTGCCACGGTTCCTTCAGCCCTCTCTGCCTCGGGTCACTTGCCAGCCTGTTCCATCTCCCTACAAGGGGTGTCCTGCAGCTTCTGAAAATAGTCGTGGCCCACTGCTCTGAGGCAGAGAAGGGGCAGAGGCTGGAGCAGAGAAGACGTTTACTACAGCTTTGTATCTTCAAGAAAGATCTGTGCATTCAATGTGGATATTTCCGAGGGTCCCCTACCTGTTTCTTCGCACCTTTTCAACTTCTCTTTTCTCTCACTCAGTGCTTAATTTGTGCAAAAATAAGTGCCAGGGCTCTCGTCAAGAGTCTACTGCAGTTTGCACCACACATCGCCCCTGCCATACTGTCAGTGATAGTAACACCACAACTCCTACAAGCGTAACAATTCGGAATATTTCAGGTCCCCCAAAGCTATAAGAATAGCTTGGGCGGCAGGTAATAGTCAATTTTAATGTATATTCAATTAATTAACTGTTGGGATCATCTCCTAATGAGCCAGACAGCGCCTCCTTGTGGCAGACTGTCACAAGCACCAGTGTTGACAATTAAGTGTCGGTGCCTAGCATGGGCTCAAACTAAGCACTGCTCACACGTTACCTGCTAGTGGTTTTACATCGGACGCAACCACTTGGTTAAAATGACTTATCTTGGTGCAAGTTCCCTCAATCGATCCGCTTGGTCACAGGGTCTTATTTGGAAGTGGGTTGGTGGGTAGCAACCGCCATCCACCACAAAATAGAAAGTGTTGAGCTCTCCTGCCTCCACATTGGTCACTTCATTTAGAATCGCAGGAAAACAGTGTATTCATGGCAGAACGGTCACTACTCCATGGAGGCAACTCTCTTTGCATTCCTAGCACTAATACGGAATGGCTGTGTATTGTATTGTGTTGTATTGTAGCATTGCATAGCGTTTACTGCCCCTGTGTGGGGCACTGAAGCACTTAGCTGGAAGCACTTCGCTATATGGACAGCAAGCTATTGCATGTAGGCAGGGGCCTAGCTTCAGGGGGGGTGTTTGGGGTGCTACACCCCCCCCCCCCCCTAATAAATGTATTTTCTGATGAATAGTTGGATACAGGTACTTTCAGTCGGGTATGGTGAGGTGTCTGTCAAATTTGACTTGGGATTTTTGCATGCACAGACTGACAAAAACATACCCAGACTCTCTATCATCTCTGTTTTGAAAGCCCTACAATCTTTTCTATATTTAATAAAATATTTTGTTTCTCTCAGTTAGCACCCCTACCAGTCTGCATTCCTCTCCCTTTCCACTGTTTCTTTAGCCCCACTCATGCGCTGTGCTTGTCCTATAATTTAACATTATATGCAGCGTGATTGTCGGAAAATCGGAAGCTCAAATCCCCCCCAATCTTACCGACCAAGCTACACTCCCACATGTAGGGTGTGTGGTTGGAAGTTGTTTTGTGATCCTATTTGGGAAGTGTTTCCATGTCGTGTGTGATGACCACAGAGGAGCGGTTATCATGTTATGAGACGCAGCGTGTAGCAGTGTGATGGATGATGTGGTGCGAGAGACAGATGCACAGTTTATTGTTTCCTGCACGCTGGCAGCTTTGAGCAGCTCTGCAGGTCCCTTTCTGATATTTCTTATGATTATAGTCTGTTTAGCTGGTTACTGCACTGGAGGTTGCGCCCAATTGAGGGTGCTCATCCGATGTTATTCCCTCTGGTGGCCCTTCTGTTCAGGGCGGCCACTGAAGTCATGGTACTCTAAAATAGAAAATCTTTTCAATATTTTTCATGTGCTAGGAGAAAACTCACAGTTCGAGAGTGACTTTCGTTCTGTGTGTCATACAGATGGACGCTTGCAACGGAAGACTATCTTCAGAACAGGTATAAGTGATGGAAGTTCCGTCACGTTTCCCTGGAATCTCCCTGGATTCTCAGAATGTCTGCAGCTGTATTTTCTCTGAAGCAGTTCCCACTAAAAATACAGGAGTTATTCATGTGGAGACTCAAATCTCTATCACTGGTACACAGCGCCTCACCTCAACAGCTGGTTGACAGATCAGCTGCCAAAAAACAACAAGGTACTTGAACTTCTAGCACTCATTTCCATTCAAACTCTCAAGGCAATGAGCTCTAAAGCCTTGAGTCAGAAATGGCATGGTGGAAAAGTATGAGGGAAAGGGAATCTCCTTCTTTTTGGATCCAGATTAACTTGTCAATCAGTGTGGTAACTTTAGTAGGGAAGCTGGCAGTGCTAGGCTCCCAAAGTCAATCCCATGCAGCCTCTACTGTGTTGACTTTTCCCCATCCCGTCTCAATTGATCGCATTAAGACTTCATCTCCTTTCTCATGTGAAAGTACAAAGGGCATGATTTAGAGTCTGGGAGAGCTCCTGCCTTGCCAAACTTGTGGTTGCCCCACCTTGTTTAGATGTGAGGGCACCACCAAGTTCTTCACAGCAGGGCCTCGGCTGGGTGTGGTGCCTGACACCCTTCACCTGGCAGCCACTCCATCACAGGATGACAGTAGTGGTAGCCCTGTCCCATGTTGGGTGGGACTAAGCCATGTATTCACCTGCCAGATCCACTAGTCACATAAAAAAAAATGCAGAGTGGGCTGAAACAGGGCGGGCCGCAGTGCATTCACCTTTGCTGTAAGTGCATCTACAGCAGAGGCAAATTCACTTTTAGCACAGAGACAGACGATGATCTTTAAATAAGATGAGTGGCCCTGCACTGTAAGAGCAGAAGCTAAGACCTCCACCAACCAACGCCTAAATGATGTCGCAGTGCGTGTCTGCCTCACTAGCCCGGAAGTCGCCAATACCATTCACTGAGATCTTACCGGAATCCAAACTTGTCCATGGCGATTGCAAAGTGGCGGGGCTGCTCATAGCAGTGATACAGGTTCCGGTCGTCCATGGGGATGAGGTCCACGTCACTGAAGATGAAGCAGTCGTAGTCCACTTCCTTCAGGGCCTCCAGAAAGCCAACGTTCAGCAACTTGGCCCGGTTAAAGCTGTCCTCGCCCAGCTGTGAAGGACAGACAACAAAATGTCATTTCAGTTTCACGGTCAGGCAAGCAAAAAGAATTGGAGCAGGCAAGTTCACTCGCTGTTGAGTTGCTTAGGGCAAGCAGTGTGTTTCACAGTTATAGACAATGACATATAATGTTCTTCTTGAATTCAGAGTGAGAAGAACTGCAGACACATTTCTGAAGGGATATAAATTAACTTCATAATTCAGCGTAAGGTACACAAATGTGGGAGCGAGATTTGAAGGCGCTCCGTGCCTTTTACTGACCACACTACTCCCCAGTCAAGTGACAGGCTTGTTTTTATAACAGCATTTTTTCTATAAGGCATCTGCCGGTTCTAAGTGGTGTTACTACTCCCTGATTAATAGTATTCAATCAATCAAAAATCTTTATTTCAGCACTATCTCCATAGACCATAAAAGCACAATAAAATTCAGTACAATACATCATTATTCTTTAAAAAAACATTTAAAACATTGAAATAAGCCCCCAGAGCTTAATGATAAGATAACAATGCAATATCGAATTTATTAAAGCATTCTTTCCCTGATTCGTATTACATTGCAGATATATGAAGCAACATTCAAACATAGAGCAGAAGATCCCAAAGGACACAAAGTGCATAGCAGCTTTGTGAGCATGAATATTGTGGGAGACTAAAAGAGGTTTTAAAAAATATTTCCATAAGCATAAAGTGCAATGTGCTCTGTTTTGAGGTTCCATCACAAGGGCATGGAGCAAGCAATCTATCCCACTGGTTAATTTTGGGGAAGGAAATGTACAATGCTCATCCGCAATCTAGTTACAACAAAACGGTGTTGCAAGTTTGTCACCTGGGTCAGATAAGGTTGAAAGCCCTCTGGAGAAGCGCAGGTTATATATGCAACTATCGTTTGTTTCTCCTCGTCATCAAAGGCTCTTTCTTGACCTTAAATCAGACAGGAGAACATTTACCTCCAACTTCCCTTAAGACAGCATTCTAGCTGGATCCTGAAACCCAGAAAAGTCAAACACCGACCTAAGATTGTCATTGATAAAAGACAGCCTTGGAATTTTAAGGGTATGATCTAAAGCTTAACAATCCCGTATGATAGCCTGTGTAAATTCATCTCCGATTTGGCCCAAACTGAGCGCCAAAAGGAAATGGGTTTACAAGCTAACATATTTTCCAGGTAGCTCAGCCATACCTCCCTATGTATGATGGCGTTCGATGTCGAAGGGGGATACACAGAAGGCGTTTTAAACAGGTGTTTTCCTCGACCTGTAAAGGGCTACTCGA
Organism: Triturus cristatus; assembly: GCF_964204655.1. Taxonomy (NCBI): domain Eukaryota; kingdom Metazoa; phylum Chordata; class Amphibia; order Caudata; family Salamandridae; genus Triturus; species Triturus cristatus. The sequence continues at coordinate 818,707,293 of NC_140586.1, read as the reverse complement.
CACAAAGCCCCACACTACTCCTCCATAACTAGCGGCAGCTAAAGCGCTTCCTTTATAGATAGTGATCATGTCCTTATTGGGTCGGCTGCCTAGTTTATTGGAAAATCTGAACACACCCTCACACACTCTTTTTATCTTAAGCCGGGCCCAGGAACCAGATACAGAGAAAAGAATACCCAGGTAACAAAAGGACTTCACTTTAACAAAAGGGGTACCATCTAAGTAGAACTGTTTGACATTCCTTGGGACTTACCCGCAGATCATTGTAAAGGTCTTAGATTTAATAATCTTTAGTTTCTTGGAGTCCTTAAAACATGCAAAAGAATCCTTCAGTCGCTGCAGCCTAACAGCAGTCTTTGACAAAGGACCACGTCGTCTGCATATAAAAGCACAGGAACCGGACGACTAGCAAAAGTTGGCTCATCGGCCTGCAGGCCCATAAACTATCGTCGACCCCATTTATAAGGAGAGAATAAAAAGGGGGCCAGCACACACACCTGTCTTACACCTCAACTAATTCTAAAAGAGGGAGGGAGTTCACCTTTAGGACCGTACCGTAGTGGAGATGAAAGGTTTTCATAAAGCCTTAAAAGAAGAGAAGCGATATTCTCAGGAGCTCCATGGGAGCTCAGAGTATGCCATAACATTAAATGACCCACTAAATCGAATGCACTACTGAGACCAGCGAAGCACAGAAAAAGAGATCCTGGCTTAGCTCTTGTGTATGTTCCTATTAAAAGCTCAAGGTTTAAGCATTGTTCCATCTTCTCAAGACATTTCCTGAATCCATACTGGACTTGAGAAGGATGGAATTGTTGGTTGCCCAGTCCTCTAGTTTCTGCAATACAACCCTACTCAGGAGCATCACAGAGGAGTCCAGAATGGAAATGGGATGGTGGCACTGTGGATCGGCTCTGTCTCCTTTTTTATGAATAGGAATAAATATGGATTTGGTCCATGTTGAGGTGCACAGCCCGATGCGGACTTGTTGAAAATGCGGCTAAGAATTGGTGCCCGCAACTCAACCGTAACTACAAAGGCATCAACCAGTACCTCATCATATCCAGTTGCTTTCCAAGTGGCATAATTAAACAATGCATCCCGGGGCTCCTCCAGCGTGAAGTTCAAGGCCAAGCCAATCTTAGAAGGAGAGCTCCTCGCAGAAGTATCTAATGCCGGAAGAACTGACCTTAAATCGCTATAGGCCAAAGGGTCTAAAATCCTTTAAAATATGGTCTACCCATATTTGTGACTGGATATGTGATGTTGAATCAGGACATGTATCATGTTTCAAATAGGGAGCATTTACGGTGTTCCAAAACAAAAAGGTGTCCCCGGTCCCGGCAGCCTCAGCCAAATGTATCCAGGCCTTTTCCCTAAGCTCCTTCTTCCTAGCAACTAGCGTCTCAATATATTGTTTCCTTGATAATTTAATGGTAGAGTAATCTCTTGGAACATGGTGTAAGGCGTCCTGTAGCTTCCTGGAGGTCTGTGAGCACTTGTGATTAAACCAACTATGTCTTACATGTGGCCTAGATTTGGCAGACGCACCAGAAGAGAGTTAAGAGCCCCAGTAATGAGCTCGAAGGAAGAAATCAGGCCTTCATTGACCACAACAGAGGCTACACTGGTGTCAAACTCTATTGCCTTTTCAACCAACAACTTCATCAATATGCTCATTGGGTCAATTCCTGACCATGTGAGACGTACTCTATTTGGTCTGCAATATGTAAGATCTTTGAGGGGTTTACAGAGCAGTCAGCATACAAAAACACTGTTAGTACTATCGGGCTGTGGTCACTTACTACAGTGCGTTATACTATGATCTTCTATTTTATTGTGGAACTGATAAACAAATGGTCAATAGTAGAATGTGTACCTCTTTTCACAAACGTATGGATCTGGGGTTTACCTTACCGCATATGGGATTCCAACTACAGTAGAGCATACTTGTGGATCAATGTGTTTAACCACTTACCATACTCACTGTGTTGAAAGTGTCTGGTACCCTCCCCAGACCAGTTAGTGAAACCACACACCCATCTCGGCGGATGGCCGCATTGTTGAATATTAAAATCCCCCCAATACGATTGGACAAGTAAGCTTGAAATGTGATAAGAACACATTCAAGTCAGAGTCCAAAGCACGGACGACCTTGCTATGGGTGGAGTCAAACACATTATTGTAGTAATTAAGATCACGTCAGTCCCTCCCTTAAAAGTAAATTGGACAAACTGATAATATCTGGAGGGCGTGACTGATTTTCAAATATTGACAGGCAATTTGTTTGAAATCAACATACCACATGTTCAATCTTCATATTTATTACCCCCATGGCGCGTTTAATATACCCATCCAAAGATGCAGAAAAGGAGTTGGGTTTAGATAAAGTGTTTTTACGTTTCTCCATCCTCACCAAAGTTAAATGCTCCAGGGAGAAGGTGCTTTAAAGATAAATAAACGCTCTCAATGGGTTAAAAAGAAGGTTCCAGAATCTGAAATTATTCCATATACTGGGTCACCCCTTCATCAGCACTCAGGTCATCTGGCTGTTGCACCACTGAATGCTACAATGTTTGCATTGTTCAGCATTCCATCCATCATTTGCTCCTTTTGCTTTTGTCGCCCTAAGTGGGAAGGGTATGCCCAGACGTGGGTCCCGTGCTCACTACACCACTGGATTAAAGCTAGCCTGGCTGATGAGGGGTGATGCGCCGAATCTGGTCCCAGGATGCTTGTCTCTGGTCCAGGGAGGACCTGGCCTGGCAGTTCGGGCTGGACTGTTCCCATGGGGAGCAGGGTCAAGGCTGATTTGCATATGGCTGGGGTTAAATTGGAATGGAACAGGGAGAAAAAAAACACGATGGTTTAAGGCCCAGATTTTAGTACTGGGTGAATGTTTGACATTGTTCAACATTCTGCACATCAATTGTTCTTTTTGCATTTGTCACCCGAGTGGGACGGGTATGGGCAGACATGGGTCCCGTACTCTCCATGCCTCTGGATTCAAGCTAGCCTGGTCAATGAGGGGTGAAACCCTGAAACTGGTCCCAGGATGCTTCTTCCCGGTCCGGGGAGGACCTGGCTTGGCAGTTCGGGCCTGACTGTTCCCGCGAGGAACAGGGTAAAGACTGATTTGCATATGGCTGGGTCCAAACTGGGGTGGCGGGGTGAGCAAAAGAACAATGGATTAAGCCCAGATCTTTGTGGTTGGGGGTGAATGTTTGCATTCTTCTGCATTCTTTCCATCATTTGTTCCTTTTACAAAAATCTGAGTGGCAAAAAAAAAAGTTCATTCAATATTACAAGCAGATGAGGGCAATAATGGTGCACACACAATGTAATATGGCAGCAATATACAGACTCGGACAGGGCTAGTGTTCACAGTTATATTGGGACTCAATTAAACCTTAAAGAATTGATCAGAATGCTCAACTGAGCAAATTAAAACAGTACCTGAGGGGGTCGGGTGTGTAGAAAAGTCACAGCTGTCGTAGTTCAGAGCCCAATCCAAGAACAAATGCTGATTGAGGGGTTTGCCCAGCCTCATCCTGGTGCTGACCGCTGTAGGACGGGCCCGGGCTTTGCCCAGACACGGCCTATGCGCGTCTCGTGCTGCGGGTAGAGTGCAGGATCAGATTAGTAAGGAGGGCACTCGGGCAATGGGCTGCTTTTCTGAGCTGCATTGAGGCCGAATTGGGCTGTGTCTCTGCTGTTCAGATGATGCCAGCAGCCCAATGGGGTCCTGAGCGGCCTATCCTGAGGTAGTTGGGCCTCTACTACCTCTTTTAAACACACGAGGCGGAAGTGTTATTCCCAGTCTCTCGCTGGGTCGGCCCATTAATGTATGTAGATTTAGCAGGGGCAGGGGGCAGGGGGCCTGAGCAGAAGTGGCCTCACTTACATTCAGGTGAGGTTCACCAGAAAAGTCTCCCCTTCTTTTCATGATACCTAATTGAGTGAAGCAGTGTTTGCGAAAAGGCACAATCAGCAAATGTGGGCTATTTTTCTTTTTGTTTTAAGGTGCTCGGGCCTATTTCGCATCCCAATCCAACCTAGTAGAGTGCGTGCACTTTAAGCGAGATGTCCCCTGGGCCTCAGATGCAAGCAGTCAGCGCTTCCAGGAATGTTGTTGTATGGGACTTTGAGTCCCTGCCTTTGCCCGCAACAAACAAGGTGCTTTGCTGATGGTATTCAAATCACTGACCTCGTTAGGACAGGCTGCAAACTCACCTTGAACATTGCCAGAGACCTTGAACTGGTTCTCCCTTAGATGTAGAAGTGAACAATAGGCCAGACTCCTAAAGAAATCGGTAAATTTGCGCCCAGAGGTTTGGCCCTTCACATGAGTGCAGATTTCACAAACATTTCCAAAAGTGTGTGTTTGTGGCTGCCCTGGGGGCAGTGTATTCACGATAATATGGTGCATTGTCCTTGTTTGTGCACGGTGCACCTGTTTAAAGCAGTACCTTGGCGCAAACAGGGAAAATGCGCCTTATATGTAATACGGCCCCAGCCAGTGACAGTAACAGGCTTTCAGAAATACTCCTGGAATCCTGGAATTGAGAATTCCCAATTATGTGCATGGAAATATAGCTCTGCATGTGTATTTGCACATAGTGCAGTATTGCACAGAAAAATCCCTTTGTAGAAGTGAAATCGCACTTTTAATTTGGTACATTTTCTTTTTTTTCACAATGAAAATGTTTTACAGGTATAGAAACTCCTTCTTCCAAACCTCCCTTCCCTTCACAGTCAGTGCCCTAGAAAAGAAGATGTACTCCTACACCTGGCAAGAGTAAATCTACGATTGATTCCAGAATTGGTTGTGGAGATGCATTTGGGTGTCCCCAGATTTTGGAAGGAATCTCTGTCCATGAGAGGATTTACATCTGCATAATATTACACCAAACTGGTTATAATTATAGAATACATCCATTTACACTTGCAAGTCCATTTACACTTGCGAGTCCATTTACACTTGCGAGTCCATTTACACTTGCGAGTCCATTTACACGTGCAAGGTCACATTTTATAAGTTACAAAATGGATTTGTATTAATAAATTGTGCCATCTGCGTGCGTAATTTAGCCTTACACGTGCCAATGCTTTGTGTATTAGGAGCAGTGTTGGTGGATGCAGACACCACACCTCAGACCTTGCCTACAGTCCCTCTTTAAAGCTGCATGTTATCACTCCCCTACACCCTGTTCTTTGCATCGGCCACGTGGCACTCCATTTCTTTGCTTCGACTATCCTACGACATCATTTTGGGAGGATATGTTTCACAAACTATTTTCCGAATTCAGTTTTTCGTTGCGGAACTCAATTTGACTCTTGGGGCCTTTAGAAATAAGGTCTCGTCGCTGGTAGTGTGGCGAGGAAGTGGCCATTGGTATTTCTGCAGTAGCGGTCGGTGACAACCAAACAAAAAAAATAAAGAACTTCCCTGCCCGTTCAACGCTCCTCTCTGGGTCCGTGCACTGCAGGCACAGACTCCCAGAATCCCCTGCAGCCAATCCGGACGCCAATCCTGACGCTGCTGTCATGCTGTGAGCAGAGTCATCATTGACCGGAGCACGCTGAATTTGCCCCCCTGGGTATACAAAGCCTGTGGCTGCTGTCTCCTGTGGAAATATGGATTTTTCTGGTCAGTTATGTCCCCTATCTTGGACCCCAACGGTTCTATGTGCATGTCACATGTACATGTATGTTCCCTCCAGTTCCAGTTATGAAGACGCAAATACATGTGCGTCCACCGTCAACATGTCCTCTGTCAGATCCGCCATGAATAGGCCGGATATTCCATTCCTAAGTACAAAAGGCCACCGGCTTTATATGGCTCACTTATGCCATTTTACAGTCCAGGCAAGTAGGCCCTGATTCTGTCATCAAAACTCTTCTTGCCTTCTGCCTCTGAAAGCTCCAGTCTGAGCCTGCATCTGTGACCATGAACTTTGTCTCATTCTCTGCGCGGCTCACGAAGCCTGACATCAGCTTATTCTCTGCCAAGAACTGTATTTCACCTTCGAGTTATCTGCTTCCCCCTCAGCCGATGCATTCCTGCCTAGTAGTTTAAGTAAACATTCTTCCAGTTACCAAGCAAAGGGCCCGGCTTCTCTGCCCTCATGCAAGTAATTCATAGTCCTGTTACTATAGAAGATTCCTGCCCTCGCATTTAGTGTAGACACTTAGACGCTTGTACACGCACACACAGTCAGTATAGAATAGATTCTGTCCGAGAGTCCTTCCTTTGTGGATAACATAGTTCTTTAAACATAGGATGTTAGATATGATTTGGGATTAGGTTGACTTGACCCCTCAGACTTCTTGTCTCCACATGTAGAGCTAAATGTCAAGTCCCCTTCACCCCCTAGTTACACGTCAATTACACGTCATGCTGCTGCGCGCGCATCTATGCCAAGTATTATCTTATAGATCCACCTATAGGTGACATCATAACCAATTATGTTCCTTTTTACTCCTTGTTCCACCCATTTTCGGTTACGCAGACAACTCGTCATTTTCCTTATCAATTGTTACGCCTATTGCATTCGCTTCATTGTAATGTATGTATTATAAAAGTCATTTCATATCAATAATGTGTGTGCTTCACTTCCTGAACCTTCGTGGTGACGGAACATTGGAGCAACCGATTATAATCGAGTTAATGGAATAAAGCCCATTCCGAACCTCTAATACCACGGATTCTGCCTCTCATTTTACTGAGCTATTTTATTATGTTTCTGTATCAAATTCAGTCCCGGTAAAGGAAAATTATTTACCACATGAATGGCGCCCGAACAGGGACACTTTCTCATCTCACGCGCCGGCGGTGAGTTGCAGGCCCGGTCTCCTGCCACAGCTGGACGGACAATAACGCGTACCAGCAGGATTTCCTGTATCTCCCTCCGGTCAAGCGGGGGCGACTGAGACTGCGATCAACACCCAGACGAGGCGGTGAGAAGTGCGAAGTATCCCGACCAGAGCCTAGCTGAGAGAGCAAGATCCGAGGTATACAGAGACCCACCAGTCCGAAGTCAAGCCCAGTGTCCGACGAGTCGAGTCGAGTCCAGTCCGGTTCAAGTTCAAGTTACTGAGGCCTTCCGTTTCCGAAGCTACCCGGTGAGTACCATTGCTGGGGAGGCATTTCTGACGTGCACATAGGTTGTGCCGGTCAAGACGGGTTTGGGTACACAAATCCGGTCTGCACTGTTTTAGCAGTGTATCTGTACTGTTTAGCAGTATATCAAGTATTCCGAAGTGTCTAGTTATTGTCGAGAATTAAGCTTGGTGATTAGTTATGCAGACGATCATCATTGTTGTTTCAGTTAAAGGTTTAATGTTTAATATGTTTAAATACGTTCTGTATATTGTGGTATGAATGACTGTTCATTATCGTGTTTATTGTATTAAGTCTGTTCAAAATCAAGTATCAGGTCAGTTGGTCAAAATCAAGTATAAGGTCAGTTCTCAATATGCCGCTCTTTTCGAAATTAAGACAGATCACTACTAGGAAAGGGGTTCTCGAAGAAGCCGTTCCTATTCCTCCTAGGGACACTCCAGGGTACTTCATGTATCATAAACATGGCTTAGACGCTATATTATTTCTTGATTTATGGGTAGACTACACCAAGGGATTACCAGAAAGTCAGAGGTGGCCCACAGCGGGAACCTGGGATGCAGAGTGCATCATGAAAGTAGAAGAAGAGTTATGGAAAAGGAAAGTCACACAGTCACAGAAAGATGCCATTGAATTATGGCGTAAAGAATCACATAGACGAACAGAAAAAGCACGTAGACAGGAAGAGAAGAGTAAAGAGAATTCCAATAAAGTTCGAGAAAATCTATTAATTGAGGAAGGTATCCGAGTGAAATCAGAACAAGTAGACAGACAAAGAAATGCCCTTATGAATGGTATGTATCCCCTTCTGGCCGAAGGATTACCTAAGGCTACCCCAGAAATACCGAAAGACTTGCCACCCCCATTGTTCCCAATAAAGGTACATCCTAAGGGGCATCCTAGAACAGCAGAAGACGTTTTTCTTTCCTCATATTTAGATGACGCTGCTCCCGAATATGCTAATTCCGCCCCGCATAGACCGCATACCAGGGAGGTCCAACGCCCAGATCCAGCACCCGTATCCCTACAGCAACAAATCGAGTCACAAGTTCTGGCAAGCACATCTGTTTCTGCATCCGCTCCTACAGCTACTTCTATAGCTGTGTCCACACCTGTAGTTGCTGTATCACGTTCAACGAATCCTTTCACACCTGACACCCCAGATGGGGCTACGGGAGGTGCTACCAATATCTTTTCTACGCCACCCAGAATAAATAAACTTACTTTTCAAGAGTCAGCACATTCACGTACACCCAAACTCATTAGTGCCCGTGCGCTTAAGGAACTTCTTATAGATTGTAGATATGACCCTGTGCCTGGAAAAGAGGACGAAATGACCCTAGCATCATTACGTATCAGACGAGCCGCAGTGTATTTAGGGAAGTTACCAGGAATGACTGCGCATCTAGATAATATATACCATTTTGTCCAAACAGGGCGAGATCCAGAATGTATTAACAGAGCTATGGAATACCAGAAAGTAGAGATACAGGGGGAACTGTTACGTTTCCTCATAAACTGTGTGATCAGAAATCAAGACCGACCGGGGGTAGACCCGGAAGCAATGCAAATTCTTACAAGATGGAGCCAGAATATATCAGAAGGGAGACATGATAAACAAAATTGTATAATAGCCATGTGCCGAAAGATCCGTAAAGAAATAGAACGCCTACACGAAGAGAGATTAGAGGTAGACCAGTTCGAACAAAGCGAGGAAGAAGGGTCAGGACCGCCCACAGGACAGTCAGAAACTATAGCCTATGTAGGTAAAAGAAGATCTTGTAATAGTACGAGATGTCTTATTGACCCGATACGCCCGATATGTCCAGACAATAACAGGAGATTCCCAACACCCATAGTCCATATAAGGTCTAATGAGCATTCGTTCCAAACAGCTGACAAATTACTCCGAGAACGAAGGGGTTATCATTTCCTCGATTCTATGGATGAACAAGATTTAGCCAGGGCAGCTGTCCATTGGGTGGACAGTCCCGGAAAATATAGTGATGATACAGTAGTACGCACATTCTTGAATCTTACCCCAGATGAACAGAGGTTAGCTGGGATTTATATGATTCAACAACTCATTATACTATATCGAAGTCAGCATTCGGACCCTGGTCCCTTACCTGACATACTGACTAAATTACTTATGAATAAATGGAGGGGTGCAGGTACTAAATTAATTAAAGAAATTCTAGAATCAAGAAAGCAATACATTCTTTTTGTATGTTCAGAACATGTTCCATTGCCCGTCAAGGAAAGAACCACGTATCACATGGATAGACAGAATCCCTTACGAGAAGTGCACCCAATAAAGGGCGAGGACAACGAGTTCAAACGCGTATTTGTATATACGCCCATATCGAAAATAGAATTGTTACAAATGAAGAAAGTGGTACCCAGTCATGACAAAGACCCAGCGGGTTTTCACCGAGAAATTAAAGACATGTTACTCATGGGAGAGTATACCTATCCCGACATTATGACAATATTAAAGGTATTGATGCCTGCTGGCATTTATGAGAAACTCAAGGAAAAAGAGTGGGAGGTAGGAGACCAAAAGATAGAATGGTCAGTGTTAGAAGCAGAAGAAAAGGCCCGAACTGCAGGAGCAGGGCTTGGGGACAAAACTAAGGCATTACCAGGATTACTAGTACAGGTACTGCCGCGTTTATTAACTACGAAAAAGGAAGATTGGGGTACAATTTCAGCCTGTAAACAGAAGCAAGATGAGGACACTAGTGATTACTATGCCCGATTTGAAAAATGTTTTGGTATAAATAGTGGCATAAAAGCAAGTAGCGAATCATACCCACATCTGTTTGTAACAAAATTAGTAGAAAATGCTCTGCCCCCAGTAAAGAATAGAGTATTAAAATTCGAGAGTACCTGGCAAGGTAACACTCCATCACAAATGTTACAAATGTTACAGTACCATCACAATAGAATTAGAGAGGAACAAGAACATGAACACAGACGCATGAAAGACACGAAAATGAAAATGTTAGTTTCCCAGACAGTTCCAGCTGAAGGACATAAAAGGGGTATGACACATTCCGATTCAGCAGGACCTGTAAAAGGGACATGCAATTACTGTAAAAAGCCAGGTCATTACGTACAAGATTGTCCAGTTTTAAAACATAATATCAGCATAGGTAAAACACATGAAAGATCACGGCCACTCAGACAAGATCAGAATGAACAAGGAGCTTTGCAGCATGCCCAGTCCATGCCAGCCGCACAACAGCCAATATAGTTTGTGCCAGCTGCACCACCGTTGCCTGTTGCTGCCACACAAACAACAACACGACAAATGTATCAGACCGCACAGTATGAATACCCTGAGTATCAGCGTTACGCATGAACTAGCCTAGAGAGGGAAGTTGACTTACCCCTTATCGAGATACCTGTAGATCAAGAAGGACCTTATGTACACAGTGAATTATTAGGTCAAGATAGAAAATTTTTACTCGATACAGGGGCAAGTCGAACAACTATAAAACGTAGTGAAGTTCCAGGGGCACCCCTCTCAGGCTCACAAAATATTTCCCTTGGTTTTTCAGGAAAACCTATTGTTAATGAAGTGTCACAACCTCTGCCACTTACGATAGGACCTCTGACCCGAACTACAGATTTATTGCTTACTAAATCATGTCCAGAAAACCTGTTAGGAATAAAAACATTAAAAGCTCTAGGAGCTATAATATGTTGTTCTCCGGAAGGAGTAAGATTGTTTTTACGTGATTTTAAAGGTCACTATGTATCTAGAGACATGGATCCCCGACTGCAGACTTTACCCACACGTCTATGGGCACAAGGCACTACTGATGTTGGTTGCATGAATATTACACCATATCGAGTCACATTAAAGGCAGGAGTGGTGCTACCACGAATGCGACAATACAAGTTACCCCCAGATGCTGTAGTGGCTTTACTACAAATGATTGACGAGCTCATTACCCAAGGAGTAGTTGTAGAAACAGACTCCAATGTATGTAATTCCCCAATAATTCCGATTCTTAAACGAACAGATCCAAAGGCCCCGCCAGTATATCGATTGGTTATTGATCTGCGCGAGTTAAACAAATGCATTGTGCCACAATTCCCTGTGGTCCCAGATATCTCGTCATTACTGACAGCTATTGATTCCGAAGCGACATTCTTTACTGTAATCGATCTCAAGAATGCTTTTTTCAGCGTCCCAATAGATCCGGAAAGCCAATATTTATTCGGATTTAGTTTAAATGGGCGTAGCTTTAAATTCTCACGCGCACCTCAAGGATTTACAGAAAGCCCCAGCATCTATAGCCAAGCACTGAAACGAGAACTTGACAGTATCCACATGCCAGTTAACACTGCTCTGCTTCAATACGTCGATGATCTGCTGATCACCGCCCGAAGCGAACCTGAATGTGAAAAAGCATCACTGACAGTTTTACAATTTCTAGCCGAAAAGGGGCACAAGGTGTCCCCTTCTAAGCTGCAATTCTGTGTCCAGCGAGTTATTTATCTTGGACACTCGCTGTCCAAGGAGGGAAGGCAGCTTACACCAGACCGCATTCAGTTAATAGCTAACATGCCAATACCCACGACACAAAAGGAGGTGCGGGCTTTCATAGGCCTCACTTCATACTGTAGACAGTGGATCCCGCAATATGCATTTCTAGCAAAACCACTCATTCAGTTGACAACCCAGGAGGCAGCCACATCGACTGTTCTCCCTTGGACTCAGGAACATACACAAGCTTTTGAAAGCCTAAAGAAAGCTTTATGTCAAGCACCTGTTTTAGCAACGCCATGTTACAGAAAACAGTTTACACTCTTTGTTACAGAACGCGAAGGTACTGCTTTGTCAGTACTCACACAGGAACAAGCAGGAGCACACAAACCATGTGCTTATTTTTCTAGTACATTAGATGCCGTAGCTCAGGCTTTGCCTGCATGCCTGAAATCAGTAGCAGCGACAGCTTTAGCAATCAGACAAAGCGATGCCATAGTGTTAGGACATCCATTGACAGTTCAAGTACCACACACAGTAGAAGTCCTTGTGAATAGAACGCAAACACAACACTTGACTATAGCACGACTTACAGGGTATGAACTTACATTGTTTCAGCCACATATAGAAATCAGACGCTGTAACACATTGAATCCTGCCACACTTTTGCCAGTAACCGGAACAGACCCACTAGCTCATGACTGTATTGAAGTTATTACTATAACGACAAAACCCAGACAAGACTTGACAGATGTCCCATTGTCAGATCCAGACCTGACGTTGTATGTAGATGGTTCATGTATGAGAACAAGTACAGGAGAGTTAGTGGCTGCTTACGCAGTCACAACAGATACAGAAGTCATTGAAACTAATCGTATCAATACTTTGTCAGCTCAAGCCGCAGAGCTTATCGCTCTGACACAAGCCTGTATTCAAGCCACAAGTAAAAAAGTCAACATATACACTGATTCACGTTATGCATTCGGAGTCGTACATGACTTCGGCGTGCTGTGGCGAGAGAGAGGTTATTTAACTTCCCACGGTGCCCACATTCAGCACGGACCCCTCATTCATGCCTTATTAGATGCAATACATCTACCTACTGCAATATCAATTATGAAATGTAAAGCTCATACGAAAGTTACTGATATCATTTCTCAAGGCAATGATTTAGCCGACAGAACAGCTAAACAGACTGCTCAAACTCAAACATCCGACATGACAAAGACAATAGTCCCGATGCCGACACATTGTATGACAGTTAAAGATCCTACTCTTGACGTAATTGACATACAGACACATGCTACACCAGACGAAATAAAGAAATGGATTGAATTAGGAGGGATCCAAACGGACCAAGGATGGATGATGAAAGAAAAGTCTGTATGGTTCCTTCCTGATTCAATGGTCCAAGTTATAGTTAACACTATACATAGTCCAGCACATCTAGGAGAAAAAGCTATGCTAGACAGCATTCAACACATTTGGTTCAATAAACATTTACGAGCAGCAGCCAAACAAAAAGTCCGTACCTGTATGATCTGTTGCCAGTTCAACCCAGGAAAAAGTGTTCCCGTAGAACAGGGTGGATTTCATCCTCCTGATCACCCTTTTGAAGTCCTCCAGATGGATTATATCCAGATGGAACGATGTCGAGGATTCAAATATGTTCTCGTAGTTGTCTGCGCTCTGTCCCGTTGGACGGAGGCATACCCGGTTTCAGATTACACTGCCCCGACTACTGCCAAACAGTTAGTTCGAGAATTCTTCCCACGATACGGTTTACCACGTGTTGTCTACTCAGATAACGGCCAGCCGTTCTCATCCGAATTAATGAAACATGTTTCACTTCTGCTAGGATATCAGTGGAAATTCCACTGTGTCCGACACCCCGAGGCAGCAGGTCTCGTAGAAAGACATAATCAGATACTGAAAATCAGACTGTCCAAAATATGCAGAGAGAAAGGGGTCGACTGGATAGTAGCATTACCAGTTGCACTTTTTTACATGAGAATGGTAGCACACTCTAGAACAGGGCTATCCCCGTATGAGGTGATCTTCGGCAGACCACCAAATATGTGGGGGACGCCTATACCACGCAAAATAACTGATATTGACTGTAATATGCTGACAGATTACTTGGCTTCCTTGATGTCTGCACTACAATCTTGTCGTTCACAGGTTGCTGCAGCATTTCCCGACAACACTGAGGTGAAACCCCATGACGTAGTTCCGGGTGATATTGTATTTGTGAGAAATTTCGACCGAAAGACTCAGCTGGAGCCCAGGTGGAAGACACCCAAGTTGGTTCTGCTGACCACAAGAACAGCCGTGAAGATCGAGGGCCGCAAGGGCTGGATTCATTCAAGTCATATCAAGAAATTTCATGGACTATCCTCGGATATAGACATTGTGCCCTGCACTACCTCACAGACTGATTCAAAACTTCCTTTGGTTGAAAAGACTGAAACAGAACTTTATAAAATTAAATTGAGGCCTAGAACGTCAGACGGTTTGATTGTTTAAGTCCTCTCCTAGGTGAAGCGGTTGAATCTGTCTCTGACATGTATCCTCTAGACCTGAATCATGGACAGTCGCGAAAAATGATGAAACGACAGGCGTATTGTAAATCACTGCGTAGCCATTGTATAGTGACATTATTAATTTTGTTTTCCTTAAGTCTTTTAATAATTACTACAAGTATGTTGTTGCACATATATTACCCTATTGCCAGAAATGTTCACAATGTTATTGCAGAACATTCTTTTAGTGACTTACCCCCGCATGAATTGTCCTATAGACTTGCGCTGCGCAATAATACTTTCATTAGTATGTTACATCATTCCCATCAGACTAGTAATGCAACTAATTGTTGGGTGTGTGGCCGACTCCCTCCCTATCAGAATTATGAAGGAGTCTTGCCTTTCTTTCCACACCCATTTACACATAATGGCTCCTGTGGAGCATGGTTTAGTTTAATCAATTCCATAGACTCAGACACAGCAGTTTACCAAGATCAGTGGGTATGGGGAAACCTGAACCTAGTTTTACTCAAGGTCTGCTATCCTGACAAGGAGGGTCGCCCCAAAAGAACAGGAACTGATCTAGAAAATGAAGTATATGGATTAGGTAATTTTACACCTAATCTCATGATTCTAAATGTCGTATCCGAAGTTGAACTAGTCTTACCCACCATGTCAGTATTCCCAGCAAAAGGTGAATTGTGTGTAAGAAAGGTTGGTTCCATACATATGGGCCATAGTAAGTGCACTACTACAGTAGAATTCAGTGATCAAGGCAAATCTTCATTCAGAGCTTATCGCCACTCCTACTTTATATGTGGTCAGACTGCATATATGCGTCTACCTCTAGATTGGGATGGTACCTGCTACATTGCATTCCTTTTGCCACCTGTTTTCCTAGCTCCTCCTGATTATTATAGAAATATTCATTTAGTACACAATAGAGAGCGGAGAGATCTCCCAATTGTCGATTATACTGAGACGGCATGGGACAAGTATGTAGATTTCAATAAAGGCATCTTTCCCTATATAGGTACAGTTACCAATAGTAAGCTGATACGTAGATTAACTAGAACCCTTGAAGCAGTAGTGAATGAAACTATTTCCGCCTTAGGCAATTTAACAGAAGAGCAGTCTGCTATACGGATTGTTGTGCTTCAAAATCGTCTTGTCCTTGACGTCATCCTGGCTGATAGAGGCGGAGCTTGTAGGGTCATCGGATCAAGCTGCTGCGTATTCATACCAGAGAATTCGCCATCTGTATATAAAGCTATAACTCGCCTTCACAAGATTGTAAGCCAGATACACCAGAATCCAGGCACTTGGACTTGGTCCAGTTGGTTTTGGAGTGTGATATCAGCCTGGGGATGGAGAGTTCTATCCTTCCTAGGTATTGGCCTTCTCATACTATTCAGTTGCTGTCTATGTCTACAATGTGGACCAGCGATTTGTGGTCTGTGTGCCACATCGTGTATTCCACCACCAAGATTTCATTCAAGATCCCGGAAGAAGAAAGAAGAACAAATGATGCTATATGAACAGATCAATGGATTAATGAAGATTGATATCTCTTAACGGGCAAGTAGGGGACAAGGAGGGAATGTGGAAATATGGATTTTTCTGGTCAGTTATGTCCCCTATCTTGGACCCCAACGGTTCTATGTGCATGTCACATGTACATGTATGTTCCCTCCAGTTCCAGTTATGAAGACGCAAATACATGTGCGTCCACCGTCAACATGTCCTCTGTCAGATCCGCCATGAATAGGCCGGATATTCCATTCCTAAGTACAAAAGGCCACCGGCTTTATATGGCTCACTTATGCCATTTTACAGTCCAGGCAAGTAGGCCCTGATTCTGTCATCAAAACTCTTCTTGCCTTCTGCCTCTGAAAGCTCCAGTCTGAGCCTGCATCTGTGACCATGAACTTTGTCTCATTCTCTGCGCGGCTCACGAAGCCTGACATCAGCTTATTCTCTGCCAAGAACTGTATTTCACCTTCGAGTTATCTGCTTCCCCCTCAGCCGATGCATTCCTGCCTAGTAGTTTAAGTAAACATTCTTCCAGTTACCAAGCAAAGGGCCCGGCTTCTCTGCCCTCATGCAAGTAATTCATAGTCCTGTTACTATAGAAGATTCCTGCCCTCGCATTTAGTGTAGACACTTAGACGCTTGTACACGCACACACAGTCAGTATAGAATAGATTCTGTCCGAGAGTCCTTCCTTTGTGGATAACATAGTTCTTTAAACATAGGATGTTAGATATGATTTGGGATTAGGTTGACTTGACCCCTCAGACTTCTTGTCTCCACATGTAGAGCTAAATGTCAAGTCCCCTTCACCCCCTAGTTACACGTCAATTACACGTCATGCTGCTGCGCGCGCATCTATGCCAAGTATTATCTTATAGATCCACCTATAGGTGACATCATAACCAATTATGTTCCTTTTTACTCCTTGTTCCACCCATTTTCGGTTACGCAGACAACTCGTCATTTTCCTTATCAATTGTTACGCCTATTGCATTCGCTTCATTGTAATGTATGTATTATAAAAGTCATTTCATATCAATAATGTGTGTGCTTCACTTCCTGAACCTTCGTGGTGACGGAACATTGGAGCAACCGATTATAATCGAGTTAATGGAATAAAGCCCATTCCGAACCTCTAATACCACGGATTCTGCCTCTCATTTTACTGAGCTATTTTATTATGTTTCTGTATCAAATTCAGTCCCGGTAAAGGAAAATTATTTACCACACTCCAACCCAGCAACGCGGCTCGGATTGAAGACAGCTTCAGTGCACATGAGGGTTTTTTGCTGTCCTGAGACGGCCGGCCGGCCAAACCATCATGCGCACTGATAACAGTGCACCTACCACTCCTCCTCTGTCTGCCTTCCCCATGCAGGGCCGAACTGGCCGTAGTGGGCACTGGGCATTTCCCCTGTGGGCCAGAGGGGTGGGGGCCGGTTTTGTGGCCGCAAGGGGCCACTTTTCTTACAGTGCTGCAAAATCGGCCCTCTGTAAGAAAAGCGGGAGCAGTGCTTAGCGGCGAACAACCCCCTCTCCTCCCATTCTCAGGGCCGGTGGAGAAGCAAATTGCCAGGGCTGGTTGCTGTTCCCAGACCGGCCCTGTCCCCATGGCCCCGCTCCCTAGACACAACACTACAGAGATCAATAAAACAATAATAAACACAGGTTTATTATCGTTTTATCTTTCATTTTTTTTTACTGCTGACAGGGGGCGGGGTTAGACGCTCCTCTCCCATAGTGGAGGAGCCGCCGTTGTATTTCTGGGGACCCAGAATCATTTTATATAAAAGTGCTTTAAGGGACCAAACTATCAAGATGTAGACTTAAGATTGCTTTGTACCTAGGTTCTGATACCTAACCCATCACACCTTCTTCTGACTAATCTCTACTCCAATCTACCCCACTCCACTACAATCTACCCCTCTCTGCTTCAATCTACCCCACTCTACTCCAATCTACCCCTCTCTGCTTCAATCTACCCCACTCCACTACAATCTACCCCTCTCTGCTTCAATCTACCCCACTCTACTCCAATCTATCCCAATACACCTCATGCCAATGTACCCCAATGCAATCCACTCCAGTCTACCCGACTCCATTCCAATATACCTCCACTCCAATCTACCCCAGTCCAATTTACCCCACTCCATTCCAATTTACCCCTAACCACTCCAAACTCCATTGTAATATATGCAACTCCTCTCCACTCTCATCTAATACAATCCACTACAATCTACCCCACTCCACCAAATTCTACTTCACCCCAACCTACCTCAGTCCACCCCACTCCATTTTACCTCACTCCACTCTACAACAATCCCCTCCACTTGACTCAACCCCCGTCTACCCTATTCCTCTCTATCCCAATCTACCCCACCTCAATCTGCCTAAATCCCACTCCATGCCACTAGATTTTAGCCATGCTGAACAGCAGCCACACTGGTGTACATAATGGCTTCAACGTATTGCCGAAGCCAATAGTGTTAGACGGGAAACATTTATCATGTTAATTTAGCCTATGCTGCCAATCATTTTGTCTGCGAACATCCATTTTGTGTTTCTTATGGGGGGCATTGCGATGATGCGGTGTTACGTGTTTTTACTGAGAGCTGGGTGCACCGATAAGATAATACTTGTGTGCAAACACTAAAGGCTTGGCCTTGTTGATATGTCCTGAGCACACAGATGTTCCTATCTACATATCCTCTTACGAAAACAGCATGGGTGGGGGTTTATCAAGGATCAACAGTTGAAGTTTCAGTGGGTGTCGTGATGCACCAAGACTTGAAGAATTTGTATAAAATGCTGCTATGAAACTTATGCTGGAAGTTCCCTCTCAGACACTTGCAGTGTCTGTAAGACGGAGTCCGCTCATGAGCGTAATAAACTTGTATTTTGTTTCCACTCCAGTGTCGATCCTCATTATTGAACCCGTAGACTGAGGGTGTCCCTGCACCAGTGGGATACACAGAATTCCCATTTCTACAATGGCTCTCGATAGGCGAGACCTATTGGCTTTGCCAATGCCTATTGAATTTATCAACAGTGCAGTGCTTGTATGATTCGTCATCCTGTTAAGTGGGATGTCTCAAGTGTTTCACTGAGGAGAATGGGTGCAGCGGAAGTAGATCCCTGCTTACTGACATCCGACCTTCTAAGGGAGGATCTCTATTGTGGCTTCTTCACCAAGGTCTCCACAGACAAACAAAGTTGAGACCTGACCTCTGCAGGGGTTGTGGGACCTGACAGCGGAACAGTAGGATTGAGGGGGTTCCAGAGGGCATAGAACATCTAGCAGAGATGACAAGCGTGAATGGATGGGGTGGTCATGGCTCAGTATTGAGGAGCAGAATGCAAGTAAAGATTGAGTTTGTATGTTTCAGTCTATGGATCCTCTTGGGGTATAGCAGCCCAGTCATCTCGTGAAACCAGGTTGCAATGTAGGGACTCTGGGTTTTGGACTGCAGGTGGTTTGTGTGCCGCAGCAGTGATGGCCGCCATCATCTTAACATTTATACATCAATACTGCAGAGTCAAATCTCTTACAAAGTCTCCCAATCTCATAAGCCCACTGCGGAGTGTGTGCTCAGGTTAAAAGTCCCTTGTCATCTTTATCTCTCTTGTGTGTCTTTGACTAAGGGTGTCCACTGTAGGTCCACGAGGGCCCATACATGCCACATTTACAAAAGCATTGGTTATCCCGAATATTAGCCCTCTTGGGCATACACTGAACACCCAGGCTTTGACTCCTCACACCCCACCAGGCTTCCTACTCTGTCTCTAGGGCTACAAACATAGTTTTACTACCACGAAGGCCTCATACTTATTTTAAAGACTAGATCAACAAGCACTGCTTCATTCCATAACGTCAGGAGTCTCTTCATTGCGCACATGCGGAAAAAAAACCTGAAAATTCGGGGATTATGTGAACATGAAAATATATCATTAAGAAGAATCTGATATGAACATCCTTATTTAGAATCAAGTTTCTTTTTAGGTCACTATGATTAGCACAGAAATAACAGTGAAACATATATATTTTTTCATCATTAAGTGAAGAATGTGACATTTAAAGGGGAAAGGGTGTTAAAATGCTATGTGTTGCTAATGTACATAGAGTTAGTACTAGCGTAGTTAGTGTTAGGGTAAAATTTAAGGTTGTGGCTGTTGTCAGGTTAAAACCAATAACGAGGTTTAGGGACAGGTTTAGTTTTAAGGCGATTATGGGTGATGGTGGTTGAAGTACATTTTCTTTACAAGTAATTCTTTATAAAGGTTCAATATTATAGGCCTTCTCTTTGTTCTCATAATGGTATTCCTCCATAAAGTTATTCTTTTTACCAGCATAGATAGATATTTAGGCAAAGCCATTGATCTATGTCCTCACAAACGTCCGCAGGGTAATCTCCATGGAAACAGTAACAGTACATGTTGTTACAGATACCTGCCGCTCAAACGTCTAAACAAAACAGCGAGATTTCCCATTCACCCAGCCCTAGTCCCTCATGTGCAGAAAAGATGCAAAGGCAAGTGTATTCTTTTTTTCTGGACAGGAATCGATAAAGTAGCTTACATTTTTTGCAGGCCATTGGTAACTGGATTATACTGGAGTAGAAAGCATCAATTTCTTAAAAGAAAAGAAACAAGTTACGTACCTGGTACAGTGGTTTCACAAGCTTGCTTGAGATGTAAAGTAGTCCCTCGTGCATTGCAATGCGAGCAGACCTGAGCTGTTGGAATAATACACCAAACAGCCAACAGCACGAGTGAGGAGAGAGACATTTGCACTTCTGAGTGCAGCCAAAGCCCACTTGACATGTGTTTTAAAGTATTACCAACAACAGGTCAACAGACAGCTGCACCGTCAGCCAGACTTAAGAACTGAGCTGCTCATAGAGGCACGAGGCTGATCTGGGGTTTGTGATCGCACTGGAAAAGAAGTTTCAGAAAAACACGAAGAAGGAATAAATGACCACATGTTCTTGCTCATTCATCTTGTTGTTGGGAGGCAGCTCCGTTTTGGGCACCTCTGTCGGACGTGTCCTCGTGCTCAGAGATGAGGCTTGTTTTGCTAAAACGTAAGAAGAGAAGGTGGGGTGGAAGACTTTGTAATGAACTGGAACTCAGCAGAATGAGCTTCCCTGGCAGAATCGTCAATTTTAAGATCAATGACACCATCTGTTCGATTGTGTCTGATGTGTTGTACTTTGTGAGGCTGTCATTGCATGAATTATTTGTATATTCTTATATAATTTATATTTTTGTGCCAGCCCTTGAATCAATCTGGGGGGACATAGAGCGCTCTGAATTGAACTCAAACACACAAAGATATGATGTTGGTGCCTCCTGGAAAGGGTCTGATACACAAACAAAGGTGGAAATCTGCAGCTGCAGAATCCCCCCTACCCGTGGGTGGGATATTCCCAGTTTTTTGGGAATTCACAGGAGGTTTATAGATAGTCCCTGCAACAGTTTCAGGATTCCAAGCATAAACCTGTAAAGAAAACTTTGGTGAATTACAATTTCTCTGTCAAAAATATATACATGTCATTTTTTCCTTCATGGGGAAATAGGTTTTTCCCCATGGGAAAGAATCTTAGGCATGCTTTCCACACCCCTTTCCCACCCTGGAAAAGATTGGTAATAGTGTGTTAAAGGTTTACCCTTTACTAGTCAGGAGCAAATTCGTAAACGTCTTCAAGTTGGGAACCGGTAGAAAATGCATGTGAAGACCCACTAACCACACATGTAAATTCAGAGGGCAGCTCATAGCACCACCGTGTGTCACATGAGGTGCTTAATTTGTAAAAAAGAAAAATGCCGGGGTCCTCGTCAGGAGGCCACTGCAGCTTGCACCCCCCTGTGTCTCTGCCAGAGACTCCAATGACAGCACCAACACACTACTAATCATCGCACTCTTAAAAGTGTGACAATTCCAGACCTGCAGAGCTGTAAAAACGCCCTGGGTGGTAGGTGTTAGTCATTTATTATTGTGTATTCAATTAATAAACTGCTGTTGTCCTTATCTCTAAATTAGACTGACAGTGCCATCATGTGAAGACTGTTATAACTGCCAGGGCCGTAAATTAAGTGCCGGTGCCAAGTACAGCAAACCACTAGCTCAAATTAAGCACTGGCCACATGATATCAGCTCTCTTCACAGTCACTGGTGCAGCTGGACCCGGAGGTCCCTCCACACAGTAGGATTGCAGCAGGCGGCTGGAG
This sequence comes from Triturus cristatus, assembly GCF_964204655.1. NCBI lineage: Eukaryota > Metazoa > Chordata > Amphibia > Caudata > Salamandridae > Triturus > Triturus cristatus. The sequence continues at coordinate 818,685,386 of NC_140586.1, read as the reverse complement.
GGCGTGCATGGATAAATTAAGCCTTAACACGGTTTTACAACTTCTGAGGACATGGCAGACAGCTTCAGAAGGCTTTTGTTTGGAGAGGACAGTAGTGTCTTTCCGGACAAGGCTGTATGTAGAACCTTGTTCCCCCCACCAGATCCTGCTTCCTTCATTTTCCACCATGGCTATGGCCGTCCGAAAGTCCTGCCCTTTTCCAGAACCACCCTATCCCCCCCCAAATCCAAACACACCAGAGAAGAATCCCCATCCTCACCAATACGGGGATAACCTTCACAAAGGTGGCAGGTCTGCATTAGAAAAGTGGTTTTGCACTCATACATCAGGTGTGCGTAAGTTTTATTTACGTGGACAAATACCTTTGAGAATTGGGCCTTGGATACACAGGCATTTCCTGGCAGAGCAGCTGGTCATGAATGAATGATTGGCTGAATAAGTACAGTCTTTGCCCACTCTCCTGAAACACAGCTCTCAAGCTCATGTTCATGCAGAGACTAGTGCAGAAATAAAACCCAGGTACCAAAATAAATGCGGCCCCAATTAGTGAATTAGAAAGCTAAAACAATGTACAATGTTTGCAAACTGGGGCGGTTCTGAACTTGTAAAGACACACTGTATAAATGTTTTGCAAGATATGGAAGACTGTTAGGATTTGTGCTTGCTGCATGCAGGCAATGTTTGTTTTAATATCGGGAAAATCAACAGTAAAAACCAGACCAGCAGACCATAAAACAGGTCCTCCGCCAACAAGCATTGGCAAAGCCAATAGTTCTTGTCCATGTGAGATCTATTGGCTATGCCAATGTCTTTAGCCAATTTGTACAGCAGCATGGCTAAAATAAACGTAAGAAAAAGTGTTATGATGTGACCACCCATGATGTAGCACTTTTTGGGGGGCTGGATTTGGCAAGCATAGACGGGGGACTGTGGTGGAAGCATGGGTGGTAACCAAGAGGAAGCAATTATGAACTTGGTCCATGCTCCACAGAAAGAACAGGTAGTGATGTCCTGCACATGCTGGCCAATTAGGAGGCAGCAAAAGAGACTGACAATGAAGCCAACAAATGGTAAGAAGCTCCAACCCCTTTATTTGTAAACAAATCCCCTCACGGCGACAGCAAATGCTCTGTCAGCAGGTAAGATTTAAAAAAGTTGGACCACATACTGATCTTTCAGATCGACCCTCGGGGCACTGCCTGGTCGCACTATTGGTCAGTCCAATCCTGCCAGTCTCAGTGCCCGGGGGTCATCAGGAGATATGTGGAATACGAAGCAAGTGGACAATAGGGGGAGTTGACAACAGAGGGGAGACTGTTTTTTTTGCAGTTTTATATGGCCCGATCTTGTACCTAGGGCATTAGAGCACTTTAATTGACCACCTGAGCATATTACACGAGGTCATATTTAGTTATGTTTTTATGCGCAGGGAGATTAGGTGATTTGCCCAAAATCACACATCTTGAGCCGACGTCGGGACTCGAACCTGTTTCCCAGTTCCAAGGTCGGCAGCTCTGGTCTCAGGCCACATCTCCCGTCACTGGGAGTCGATACACACTTATTTCCGCTGGAAGTCTCCGCGGAAGGATCAAGCAACACACAACGTGCGCACACAGAAGAAATCATCAGTGCTCCTCCATCATTCCTTGCTGGCAGAGAAGAGCCTCTGAGGCCTGCTGGTAAAGCTGGCACAGCGCACGCGGGTAGCCCAGTCGTGGGCACGCACAGATGGTTATGCTGAGAATGTCTTTAGTAAATGGGCCCTGAGTCTTTTCGGTGGAAAGGCAAGGGCTTGTATTTAAAGAGTCCTGCATATTTAACTTGTAGAATACGCAGACCTCTCTGTACAAGTGCATTATCCCCCTGCTCTATCTCACCTGCTAAATATCTATTGTCAGGAAAATGATCTCTGAATGGATCATTACAGGAGTACAGTTGAAAGGAGATGTAAGTTCTGACTAGTTGCCAGCATCCGCAAACTCTCTTTCAGTTGCCAAGGTTTAGAACGTAAATGCAGTAATGCAAATCTTGCTCCAGGAAAGTAAAGAAAACATATTTGTTGTCCTCGGATGACTCGTTTTTCATAGTGTTTGCTACCCAGTGTTGCTATTTCGTGTTCCTGTAAATTACAAGTGTTTCCATTGACCTTATTAATTGCTCAGTTGATCGGCCTCCGCAGGATGAAGGGATGATACTGCCATAACTAGATTTGAAGTCCCACCCTGCCCGGCCACACCGCTCTTACCTGTGCCGGCCGCCGCTGAGCACAGTAAAGTCCCTGATGTCTACAGCGGTAGAAGGAACTTCCAAAAATACCTCTCGTCTCTCTTTGAATGTCAGGGGGCAGGAGCAAACATTGAAACTTCAGAAAAGATGGTCAAGGGGAGAACTAGGATGCCTTCGGACATCCATTCCCAGCATACTGCAAAAAATGGCTGCCAAACCCGTTTTAATACCCGCCATGTTTGTTTTCACTGCTGTGCCCCCCCTACCCAGGGGCTCAAAAACACACGTAGCTCCTTTGAAAGCTAAACTCCATGCAGCGGCCAGACAACTGTTGGGGAGAGGCGCTCCGACCGAACGTATGACGTTACTACGCCATCTATTACCCCGCAGTAGGTTACAACGCAGGCGTTACATCGTCCGCGTTGTTACCACGCATGGCTTTACATCGCAAGTTGTTTCTACGACTTGCGCTAGATGGCGCCCTGGACTTAGGAATAGTATAAATGACTATTCCTACTCCAGTTAGCGTAACAGCAGGGAATGTGTTGGATTTTAAATCCAACACATTCCCTGGTGTTGCGCGCCATCAAGCGCAAGTCGCTGAAACGACTTGCGAAGTAATGCCATGCGTGGTAACAACGCGGACGATGTAATGTCCGCGTTGTAACCTACCCGCGTGGTATTACCAGCGTTGTAAATGCTGTTTCCCGCTTCGACCACATCACTCCCACTCTTAGGAAACTCAACTGGCTACCAAACGAGACAAGATGTATATTCAAAACTGCTTGCATAACCCACAAAGCTCTTTACAGGGAAACACAGTTTACCTTGCAAAAACAATCAAAAGCGGGCCAAAAGAGACCTTTTCCAAGCTCAGTCTACACCTGATTCCTTTCAAATTCAATAAAGAAAAATTGAGCACATGCTCCTTCTCTTGGGAACGCTCCCAGAATCTGGAACTCGCTGCCTCAGGATTTACGTGACTATTACTCATTCCCTCATTTCAAGAAGAAACATAAACTTCTTCTTCTCAATAAAAACCTACACTGTCCTCCCTTAACGATCTGATTGGCCTAATGCTTCTACCTCGCTTTCTCCATCTATATTTGAGCACCACTACCTTGGGGAAAAACTGTGACTCTAATCTCCCCACCTTCACAACTCCCTACCATAACTACCTTAGAACTGTTGCGTTTGCATATCCTACTGCTGATCGTATACTTCTTTTTATACGGTTACTATGTATTTCTATGCGATTCGATTGGCCTGATGGTCCACCCCTACACCATCCATCTAAACTTGACTTAAACTTCTTTTTCTCAATAAATACCTAAACTCTCCCCCCTAAACGATCCGACTGGTTTAATGCTCCTACCCCACTTCCTCCATCTATATTTTAGTACAACTACCTTGGGGGAAAAATGTGATTCTACTCTCCCCCCCTTCACAACTCTCTGTCATAACTACCTCAGGACTATTGCATTTGCATATTCCACTATGTATCTTATACTTCTATTTATACGGTTACTATGTATTTATAAACTCTCCTATCCCACTCCTTCCATCTATATTTCATTACCACTACCTTGGGGGGAAAAAAGGTGACACTACTCTCCTCACCTTCGCAACTCTCTACCACAACTACCTCAGAACTATTACATTTGCATATCCTATTGTCTAAGTGTACTTTTTATAAATTACTATGTATTTCTTTTTACTCCTTTTATGTAGCTCATGTAATTGCTGCTACATCATTCACGTATGCTAATGTGTAGCTTATACTTCTTTTTACACTTTTGTTATGTACTGTTATTTGCTTTCTATGTAACTTGTGTAACTGCTGCTATATCATTCGCATATCCTGGTGTCAATCGTTTGCCTCTCCTTATACTGTTACTATGTACTGTTATTTGCTTTTTATGTAATATGTGTAATTGCTGCTGTGCTAACTCTGTAAAGCGCTTTGATGCCTTAAGGACAAGTTTGCGCTATACAAAACTTGATAAATAAATAATAAATTACATTTGAGATTTGCTGCCTTCTCTTTTTCTTTCAAGTAATCACAGCGAGGGGGATTCCTGGAGGAGGGTCTGGAAGATGTCAGACCAGGAAGATGCAGTGAACAGCAATTTGTGACAAAGTAGGACAACATGACAGCACATAAAGGCAGACAGTTCCATAGCAGCAGTTCCCTTCATAAACCATGGCAGCAGACAGGAGCGCAGGAGCCTTCCTTTATAGTCTGGAACTTGACACAGTTATTACCCAATGGTGGTCGGCACTGAGTAGTGATAGTTAGGATCACGTTTCTATAGGAATTTGATTTTTGGTTTGTTAACTGTTGCGCCATTTGACGAATCTTCACAAAACTTTCCAAAAAAGCCTGATCCACCTCAGATCCTTCCTGGAAGTTTCTCACTCTCCTGCTCTGAATGAAAAAGAAAAACACCTATCAGGGGCAGGATAGGAATATGCTGCCCCCCTAGGCCTAGTGGGTGGAGGCTCCAGAGAGATCAGGGACCAAAATGTAACCTTGATTTTTAATCTGTGCCGCAGATCCCAATGGATCCATGGATCAGCTATTAATAAAAAAAAGGTGCTCCTGCCAATTTTCAAACTGAGACCCACACAGGGAGGGCCATGGGGCTCACCAGTTTTATTTGTAATGGACAGGGGTGCACAACGCCCGTGCCGAGACTTTTTTAGACTCACCGAGCCCCATACCCCATGACCAATATTTATAATTAAGAGAGGGGAGGCAACGCCCTCCTTCCTGAGCCTTAATGAGTCATAGTGTGGTAAATAATTTAATTACCGGGACTTAATTTGATACAGAAACATAATAAAATAGCTCAGTAAATAAGAGGCAGAATCCGTGGTATTAGAGGTTCGGAATGGGCTTTATTCCAATGGTCGATTATAATCGGTTGCTCCAGGTTCCATCACCACGAAGGTTCAGGAAGTGAAGTACATACATTATTGATAATTAATAACTTTTATACAATAGGCATTACAGCGAAGCAAATGCAAGAGGCGTAACAATTGATAGCAAAGATAACATTTCACGTGCGTAGCTGAAGGAGGCGTAATTGAGAGTAACAAGGAAACGTCATTGGTGGTGATGTTACATAGGGGTGGACCTATGAAATAATTTTGCAATGTCAGCAGAAATACTTTGCAGAGATGCGCGCGCAGCAGCATGACGTGTGATTGACGTGCAGCTAGGGGGTGAAGGGGACTTGACATTTAGCTCTATATGTGGCGACAAATGTCTGGAGGGTCAAGTCAACCTAATCCCAAATCATATCTAACATCCTATGTTTAAAGAACTATGTTATCCAAAAGAGAGGCCTTCTTGGAGTAGAATCTTATTCTATACTGACTATACTGACTGTTAGTGCGTGTACAAGCGTCTAAGTGTCTACACTAGATGCGAGGGCAGGAATCTTCCATAGTAACAGGGCTATGAATTACTTGCATAAAGACAGAGAAGCCGGGCCTTTGCTCGGTAGCTGGCAGAATGTTTACTTAAGCTACTAGACAGGAATGCATTGGGCAGGGAGCGGAGCAGATAATTTTCGAAGGTGAAATACAGTTCTTGGCAGGCAGCAAGCTGATGTCAGGCATCGTGAGCCGCGCAGAGGATGAGACAAAGTTCATGGTCACAGATGCAGGCTCGGACTGGAGCTTCAGAGACAGAAAGCAAGAAAAGCTTGATGACAGAATCAGGGCCTACTTGCCTGGACTGTAAAATGGCATAAGTGAACCATATAAAGGCGGTGGCCTTTCGTACTTAGGAATGGAATATCCGGCCCATTTGTGGCGGATCTGAAAGAGGACATGTTAACGGTGGACGCACATGTATTTGCGTCTTCATAACTGGAACTGGAGGGAACATACATGTACTTGTAACATGCACATAGAACCGTTGGGGTCCAAGATAGGGGACATAACTGACCAGAAAAATCCATATTTCCACATTCCCTCCTTGTCCCCTACTTGCCCGTCAAGAGATATCAATCTTCATTAATCCATTGATCTGTTCACATAGCATCATTTGTTCTTCTTTCTTCTTCCGGGATCTTGAATGAAAATCTTGATGTGGAATGCACGATGTGGCACACAGACCACAAATCGCTGGTCCACATTGCAGGCATAAGCAGCAACTGAATAGTATGAGAAAGCCAATACCTAGGAAGGATAGGACTCTCCATCCCCAGGTTAATAACACGCTCCAAAACCAACCGGACCAAGTCCAGGTGCCTGGATTCTGGTGTATCTGGCTTACAATCTTATGAAGGCGCGTTATAGCTTTATATACAGATGGCGAATTTTCTGGTATGAAAATGCAACAGCTTGATCCGATGACCCTACAAGCTCCGCCCCTATCGGCCAGGATGACGTCAAGGACAAGACGATTTTGAAGCACAACAATCCGCATAGCAGACTGCTCTTCTGTTAAATTGCCTAAGGCGGAAATAGTTTCGTTCACTACTGCTTCAAGGGTTCTAGTCAATCTACGTATCAGCTTACTATTGGTAACGGTACCTATATAGGGAAAGAGACCTTTATTGAAATCTGTGTATTTTTCCCATGCTGTTTCAGTGTAGTCGACTATTGGGAGATCTCTCCTTTCTCTATTGTGTACTAAATGAGTATTTCTGTGATAATCAGGAGGAGCTAGAAAAACAGGTGGCAAAAGGAATCCAATGTAGCAAGTACCATCCCAATCTAGAGGCAAACGTACATATGCCGTCTGACCACATATAAAATAGGAATGGCGGGAAGCTCTAAATGTAGACTTGCCTTGATCACTGAATTCTATTACAGTGGTGCATCTACTATGGCCCATATGTATGGAACCATTCTTTCTTACACATAATTCACCTTTTACTGGAAATACTGACATGGCGGGCAAACTTGGATTAGCTTCGGATTCGACATTCAAGATCAGGAGATTAAGCGTAAAATTACCTAATCCATATACTTCATTTTCTAGATCAGTTCCTGTTCTTTTGGGAAGTCCCTCCTTGTTGGGGTGGCAGACTTTAAGTAAAACTAAGTTCAGATTTCCCCATACCCCATTGTCTTGATAAACTGCAGAGTTCGAATCTAAGGAATTAATTAAACTAAACCATGCTCCACAGGAGCCGTTGTGTGTGAACGGGTATGGAAAAAGAGGTAGAATTCCTTTATAGTTCTGATAGGGAGGGAGTCGGCCACATATCCAACAATTTGTAGCATTGCTAACCTGATGGGAATGATGTAACATACTAATAAAAGTGTTATTGCGCAGCGCAAATCTGTATGACAATTCATGCGGAGGTAATTCGCTAAAAGAATGTTCAGCAGTAATATTATAAACATGTCTAGAAATAGGATAACATATGTGCAACAATATACTTGCAGTAATTATTAAAAGACTAAGGAAAAACAAAATTAATAACGTCACTGTACAATGACTACGCAGTGATTTACAGTACGCCTGTCGTTTCAGCATTTTTCGGGTGTATTCTCTATTCAGGTCCAAGGGATACATGTCAGAGACAATTCAACCGCTTCACCTCGGAGAGGACTTAAACAATCAAATTGCTTGACTGATTGGACCTGAGTTTTAGTTTATAAAGTTCGGCAGTACTCTTTTCAACAAAAGGAAGTTTTGAGTCAATGGGTGAAGACACACAAGGTGTAGTTTTTATATCTGATGGTAGTCCATAAAATTTCTTGATATGATTTGAATGTATCCAGCCTTTTCTGCCTTCGATCTTCACGGCTGTCCTCGTCGTTAATAACACGAGCTGAGGCGACCTCCACCTAGGATCCAGCTGAGTCTTTCGATCAAAGTTCCTCACTAAAACGAGATCCCCCGGAATTACGTCATGGGGTTTCACTTCAGTGTTGTCAGGAAAAGCTGCAGCTACCTGTGAACGACAAGATTGTAGTGCAGACATCAAGGAAGCCAAATAATCTGTCAGCATATTACAGTCAATATCAGTTATTTTACGTGGTATAGGCGTCCCCCACATATTTGGTGGTCTGCCAAAGATCACCTCATACGGGGATAGCCCTGTTCGAGAGTGTGCTACCATTCTCATGTAAAAGAGTGCAACTGGTAATGCTACTACCCAGTCGACACCTTTCTCCCTGCATATTTTGGACAGTCTGATTTTTAAAATTTGATTATGTCGTTCCACGAGACCTGCTGCCTCGGGGTGTCGGACACAATGAAACTTCCACTGATATCCTAACAGAAGTGAAACGTGTTTCATTAGTTCGGATGAGAACGGCTGGCCGTTATCTGAGTAGACAGCACGTGGTAAACCGTATCGTGGGAAGAATTCTCGAACTAGCTGCTTGGCAGTAGTCGGGGCAGTGTAATCTGAAACCGGGTACGCCTCTGTCCAACGGGAAAGAGCACAGACAACTACGAGAACATATTTGAATCCTCGACATCGTTCCATCTGGATATAATCCATCTGGAGGATTTCAAAAGGGTGATCAGGAGGCTGAAATCCACCCTGCTCTACGGGAATGCTTTTTCCTGGGTTGAACTGACAACAGATCATACAGGTACGAACTTTTTGTTTCGCTGCTGCTCGTAAATGCTTGTTGAACCAAATATGTTGAATGCTGTCTAGCATAGCTTTCTCTCCTAGATGCGCTGGACTATGGACAGTGTTAATAATGACTTGGACCATCGAATCAGGAAGGAACCACACAGATTTTTCCCCCGTCATCCATCCTTGATCTGTTTGGATCCCTCCTAATTCAGTCCATTTCCTTATTTCGTCTGGAGTAGCATGTGTCTGTATGTCAATTACATCAAGAGCGGGATCCTTAACCATCATGCAATGTGTTGGTGTCTGGACTATTGTCTTTGTCATGTCGGATGTTTGAGTTTGAGCAGTCTGTTTAGCTGTTCTGTCAGCTAGATCATTGCCTTGAGAAATGATATCAGTAATTTTCGTATGAGCTTTACATTTCATAATCGATATTGCAATGGGTAGATGTATTGCATCTAATAAGGCATGAATGAGGGGTCCGTGCTGAATGTGGGCACCGTGAGAAGTTAAATAACCTCTCTCTCGCCACAGCACGCCGAAGTCATGTACAACTCCGAATGCATAACGTGAATCAGTGTATATGTTGACTTTTTTATTTGTGGCTTGAATACAGGCTTGTGTCAGAGCGACGAGCTCTGCTGCTTGAGCGGACAAGGTATTTATACACTTGGTTTCAATAATTTCAGTGTCTGTTGTGACTGCGTAAGCGGCCACTAACTCTCCTGTACTTGTTCTCATACATGAACCATCTACATACAACGTCAGGTCTGGATCTGACAATGGAACATCTGTCAAGTCTTGTCTGGGTTTCGTCGTGATTGTAATAACATCAATACAATCATGGGCTAATGGGTCTGTTCCATTTACAGGTAAAAGTGTGGCAGGATTCAATGTGTTACAACGTCTGATTTCTATATGTGGCTGAAACAATGTTAGTTCATACCCTGTAAGTCGTGCTATAGTCAAGTGTTGTGTTTGCGTTCGATTCACAAGAACCTCTACTGCGTGTGGTACTTGTACTGTCAATGGATGTCCTAACACTATAGCATCGCTTTGTCTGATTGCTAAAGCTGTCGCTGCCACTGATTTCAGGCACGCAGGCAGACCCTGAGCGACGGGATCTAATGTACTAGAAAAATAAGCACACGGTTTGTGTGATCCTGCTTGTTCCTGTGTGAGTACTGACAAGGCAGTACCTTCTCGTTCTGTAACAAAGAGTGTAAAATGTTTTCTGTAACATGGTGTTGCTAAAACAGGTGCTTGGCATAGAGCTTTCTTTAAGCTTTCAAAAGCTAGTGTGTGTTCCTGAGTCCAAGGGAGGACAGTCGATGTGGCTGCCTCCTGTGTTGTTAATTGAATGAGTGGTTTTGCTAGAAATGCATACTGAGGGATCCACTGCCTACAATATGAAGTGAGGCCTATGAAAGCCCGCACCTCCTTTTGTGTCTTGGGTATAGGCATGTTAACTATTAACTGAATGCGGTCGGGTGTAAGCTGCCTTCCCTCCTTGGACAGCGAGTGACCAAGGTAAATAACTCGCTGGACACAGAATTGCAGCTTAGAAGGGGACACCTTGTGCCCCTTTTCGGCTAGAAATTGTAAAACCGTCAGTGATGCTTTTTCACATTCAGGTTCGCTTCGGGCGGTGATCAGCAGATCATCGACATATTGAAGCAAGGCAGTGTTAACTGGCATGTGGATACTGTCGAGTTCTCGTTTCAGTGCTTGGCTATAGATGCTGGGGCTTTCTGTAAATCCTTGAGGTGCGCGTGTGAATTTAAAGCTACGTCCATTTAAACTAAATCCGAACAAATATTGGCTTTCCGGATCTATTGGGACGCTGAAAAAGGCATTCTTGAGATCAATTACAGTAAAGAATGTTGCTTCGGAATCAATAGCTGTCAGTAATGAAGAGATGTCTGGAACTACGGGGTATTGTGGTACAATACATTTATTTAATTCGCGCAGATCAATAACCAATCGATATACTGGGGGAGCTTTTGGATCAGTTCGTTTAAGAATCGGAATTATCGGTGAATTACATACATTGGAGTCGGTCTCCACAACCACTCCTTGGCCGATAAGTTCGTCAATGATTTGCAGTAAAGCTATTACAGCATCTGGGGGTAACTTGTATTGTCGCATTCGTGGTAGTACCACTCCTGCCTTTAGTGTGACTCGATAGGGTGTAATGTTCATGCAACCAACATCTGTAGGGCCTTGTGCCCATAAATGTGTGGGTAAAGTCTGCAGTCGGGAATCCATATCTCGAGACACATAATGACCTTTGAAATCACGTAAAAACAATCTTACTCCTTCCGGAGAACAACATATTATAGCTCCTAGAGCTTTCAGTGTTTTTATTCCTAACAAGTTTTCTGGACATGATTTAGTAAGCAATAAATCTGTAGTTCTGGTCAAGGGTCCTATCGTAAGTGGAAGAGGCTGTGATACTTCATTAACAATAGGTTTTCCTGAAAAACCAAGGGAAATATTCTGTGAGCCTGAGAGGGGTGCCCCTGGAACTTCACTACGTTTTATGGTTGTTCGACTTGCCCCTGTATCGAGTAAAAATTTTCTATCTTGGCCTAATAATTCACTATGTACATAAGGTCCGTCCTGATCTACAGGGACCTCAATAAGGGGTAAGTCAACTTCCCTCTCTAGGCTGGTTCATGCGTATCGTTGATAATCAGGATAGTCATACTGTGCGGTCTGGTACAGCTGTCGTGTCGTGGTTTGTGTGGCAGCAGCCGGCAACGCTGGTGCGGCTGGCACAAACTGTATAGACTGTTGTGGAGCTGGCATGGCCTGTGCATGCTGCGGTGCTCCTTGTTCATTCTGATCCTGTCTAAGTGGCCGTGGTCTTTCTTTTGTAATACCTGTGGCGATATTACGCTTCAGGACTGGGCAATCGTGTATGTAATGTCCTGGCTGTTTACAATAGTTGCATGTCCCTTTTACAGGTCCCGCTGAATCACCGGAATGTGTCGTACCCTTTTTATGTCCTTCAGCTGGAACTGTCTGAGAGACTAGCATTTTCATTTTTGTGTCTTTCATGCGTCTTTGTTCATGTTCTTGTTCTTCTCTAATTCTATTGTAATGATACTGTAACATTTGTAACATTTGTGATGGGGTATTACCTTGCCATGTACTCTCGAATTTTAATACTCTATTCTTCACTTGGGGCAAAGAATTTTCAACTAATTTTGTCACAAACAGATGTGGGTATGACTCGCTACTTGCTTTTATACCACTATTTATACCAAAACATTTTTCGAATCGGGCATAGAAATCACTAGTGTCTTCATCTTGCTTTTGTTTACAGGCTGAGATTGCACCCCAGTCTTCCTTTTTCGTGGTTAATAAACGTGGCAGTACCTGTACTAGTAAACCTGGCAGTGCTTTAGTTTTGTCCCCAAGCCCCGAACCTGGACCTCGGGCCTTTTCTTCATTTTCTAATGCTGTCCAATCTATCTTTTGGTCTCCCACCTCCCATTCTTTTTCCTTGAGTTTTTCATAAATGCCAGCAGGCATTAATACCTTTAATATTGTCATAATGTCGGGATAGGTATACTCTCCCATGAGTAACATGTCTTTAATTTCTCGGTGGAAACCCGCTGGGTCTTTGTCATGACTGGGTACCACTTTCTTCATTTCTAACAATTCTATTTTCGATATGGGCGTATATACATATACACGTTTAAACTGATTGTCCTCGCCCTTTATTGGGTGTACTTCTCGTAAGGGATTCTGTCTGTCCATGTAATACATCGGTCTTTCCTTGATGGGCAATGAGACATGTTCTGGACATACAAAAAGAATGTACTGCTTTCTAGATTCTAGTATTTCCTTAATTAACTTAGTACCTGAACCTTTCCATCTATTCGTGAGTAATTCAGTCAATATATCAGGTAAGGGACCAGGATCTGAATGTTGGCTTTTATATAGTATAAGAAGTTGTTGAATCATATAAATCCCAGCTAAACGCTGTTCATCTGGGGTGAGGTTCAAAAATGTGTGCGCTACTGTTTCATCACCATATTTTCCGGGACTGTCAATCCAATGAACGGCTGACCTGGCTAATTCTTGTTCATCCATAGAATCGAGAAAATGATAACCCCTTCGTTCTTGCAGTAATTTGTCAACGGCTTGGAACGAATGCTCGGGGGATCTCATATTTATTATAGGTGTTTGGAAATTCCTGTTATTATCTGGACATATCGGACGTATCGGGTCAGTAAAATATCTAGTACTATTACAAGATCTTCCTCTACCTACATAGGCTATGGTTTCTGACTGTCCTGTGGACAGTCCTGATCCTTCTTCCTCCTCGTTTTGTTCAAACTGGTCTACCGTTAATCTTTCTTCGTGTAGGCGTTCTAATTCTTTACGGATCTTTCTGCACATGGCTATTATACATTTTTGCCTATCATGTCTCCCTTCTGATATATTCTGGCTCCATCTGGTAAGAGTTTGCATTATTTCCGGATCTACCCCCGGTCGGTCTTGATTTCTGATTACGCAATTTATGAGGAAACGTAACAGTTCCCCTTGTATCTCCACTTTCTGGTATTCCATAGCTCTGTTAATACATTCAGGGTCTCGCCCTGTTTGGACATAATGATATATATTATCTAGATGCATAGTCATTCCTGGTAACTTCCCTAAATACACCGCGGCTCGTCTGATACGTAATGATGCCATTATCATTTCGTCCTCTTTGCCGGGCACAGGGTCATATCTACAATCTATAAGAAGTTCCTTAAGCGTGCGGGCATTTATGAGTTTGGGGGTACGTGGATGTGCTGACTCTTGAAAGGTAAGTTTATTTATTCTGGGTGGCGTAGAAAAAATATTGGTAGCACCTCCAGTAGCCCCGTCTGGAGTATCGGGCGTGAAAGGATTCGTAGAACGCGATACAGCAACTATAGGTGTGGACACAGCTATAGAAGTAGCTGTAGGAACGGAAGTGGAAACGGACGTGCTTGCCGGAACTTGTGTCAGGATTTGAGGCTGTAAGGATATAGGTACAGGATCTTGGCGTTGAACCTCCCCGGCCAACGGTCTATGTGGGGCGGGGTTAGCATACTCGGGAGCTGCGTCATCTAAATATGAGGAAAGAAAAACATCTTCTGCGGTTCTAGGATGCCCCTTAGGATGTACTTTTATTGGAAATAATGGGGGTGGCAAGTCTTTTGGTATCCCCGCAGTAGCCTTAGGTAATCCCTCGGCCAGAAGGGGATACATACCCTTCATAAGGGCATGTCTTTGTCTGTCTACTTGTTCTGATTTTACTCGTGTACCTTCTTCAATTAATAGATTTTCTTGAACTTTATTTGAATTCTCTTTACTCTTCTCTTCCTGTCTACGTGCTTTTTCTGTTCGTCTATACGATTCTTTACGCCATAATTCAATGGCGTCTTTCTGTGATTGTCTAGCTTTCTTTTTCCATAATTCTTCCTCTACTTTCACGATGCACTCTGCATCCCAGGTCCCAGTTGCGGGCCACCTCTGACTTTCTGGTAATTCCTTAGTGTAGTCTACCCATAGATCAAGAAATAATATAGCGTCTAGGCCGTGTTTATGATACATGAAGTACCCTGGAGTGTCCCTAGGAGGAATGGGAACAGCTTCTTCGAGTACCCCTTTTCTAGTTGTGATCTGTCTTAGTTTTGAAAAGAGCGGCATATTGAGAACTGGTCTGATACTTGATTTTGAACAAACTTAATACAATAAAACACAATAATGAACAGTCATTCATACCACATGCAGGACATATCAATACATTTTAACATTTAACATTTACATGAGCAACGATGATGATGACGATGATCAAAAAACGTAATCACTAAACATAATACTCGGCATTTAACGGAAATTTTCTGAACTTATACACTTGATATACTAGATATACTGCTAAACAGTACAGATACACTGCTAAAACAGTGCAGACCGGATTTGTGTACCCAAACCCGTCTGGACCGGCACAACTTATGTGCACGCCAGAACGCCTCCCCAGTAATGGTACTCACCGGGTAGCTCGGAACGGAAGGCCTTGGAACGGATCTGAACTGAACTTGAACCGGACTGGACTCGACTTGAACACTTCGGAAACCGGACTTGACTTGGGACTTCGGAAACTGGTGGGCCTCTGTATACCTCGGATCTTGCTCTCTCAGCTAGGCTCTGGTCGGGATACTTCGCACTTCTCACCGCCTCGTCTGGGTGTTGATCGCAGCCTCAGTCGCCCCCGCTTGACCGGAGGGAGATACAGGAAATCCTGCTGGTACGCGTTGTTGTCCGTCCAGCTGTGGCAGGAGACCGGGCCTGCAACGCACCGCCGGCGCGTGAGATGAGAAAGTGTCCCTGTTCGGGCGCCATTTATGTGGTAAATAATTTAATTACCGGGACTTAATTTGATACAGAAACATAATAAAATAGCTCAGTAAATAAGAGGCAGAATCCGTGGTATTAGAGGTTCGGAATGGGCTTTATTCCAATGGTCGATTATAATCGGTTGCTCCAGGTTCCATCACCACGAAGGTTCAGGAAGTGAAGTACATACATTATTGATAATTAATAACTTTTATACAATAGGCATTACAGCGAAGCAAATGCAAGAGGCGTAACAATTGATAGCAAAGATAACATTTCACGTGCGTAGCTGAAGGAGGCGTAATTGAGAGTAACAAGGAAACGTCATTGGTGGTGATGTTACATAGGGGTGGACCTATGAAATAATTTCGCAATGTCAGCAGAAATACTTTGCAGAGATGCGCGCGCAGCAGCATGACGTGTGATTGACGAGCAGCTAGGGGGTGAAGGGGACTTGACATTTAGCTCTATATGTGGCGACAAATGTCTGGAGGGTCAAGTCAACCTAATCCCAAATCATATCTAACATCCTATGTTTAAAGAACTATGTTATCCAAAAGAGAGGCCTTCTTGGAGTAGAATCTTATTCTATACTGACTATACTGACTGTTAGTGCGTGTACAAGCGTCTAAGTGTCTACACTAGATGCGAGGGCAGGAATCTTCCATAGTAACAGGGCTATGAATTACTTGCATAAAGACAGAGAAGCCGGGCCTTTGCTCGGTAGCTGGCAGAATGTTTACTTAAGCTACTAGACAGGAATGCATTGGGCAGGGAGCGGAGCAGATAATTTTCGAAGGTGAAATACAGTTCTTGGCAGGCAGCAAGCTGATGTCAGGCATCGTGAGCCGCGCAGAGGATGAGACAAAGTTCATGGTCACAGATGCAGGCTCGGACTGGAGCTTCAGAGACAGAAAGCAAGAAAAGCTTGATGACAGAATCAGGGCCTACTTGCCTGGACTGTAAAATGGCATAAGTGAACCATATAAAGGCGGTGGCCTTTCGTACTTAGGAATGGAATATCCGGCCCATTTGTGGCGGATCTGAAAGAGGACATGTTAACGGTGGACGCACATGTATTTGCGTCTTCATAACTGGAACTGGAGGGAACATACATGTACTTGTAACATGCACATAGAACCGTTGGGGTCCAAGATAGGGGACATAACTGACCAGAAAAATCCATATTTCCACAATAGGGGCAGGAGCCGCTCATTTAATAATCACTGCTCTGTGCAAGGAGAGCCCCTTAGTGCCCTTGGGATCTTTTCCACAATATTTTTTTATTTCTAGGTGCCCCTAGAAAGGGGAGGTGCACTACCAACCATTTTTTTTCTTTTTGAGGGGAGATGCAAGAAATGCAACTTCCCCCCACCAACATTAAAAGATACACAGTAAGTCTCCTGAGTTATTGAATCCATGACCCCAGGAGAGTTGACCATAATTTTGTAACGCCCTCGAGCTGAAGATCTGTATGCTCTACAGCTGGAGTGCAGGGCCCCTTGTGGTTTGTTCTATGGCTGCACTTTGTGGCTTGAAAAATGTTTTAAAAAAAGACTCAAGACATGTTTATTTTTTTATTTTTAAATGCTTTTCACTGTTAATAAACATTGCAATGTGTGAATTTATGAAATATACATTTGATTATAGTTATTGATGTCTTTTTGACAAAGTCAATAGATCTCCTTCATATATGTTGACATGCTAACCCCCTGATAAAGGCAAAAGGCCCACCGCTTTTTATATCTTGGTATTTTGACCCTCTGACAAAGTATTTAGGACGATGACCTGGTCCAGGAGGATATAGATGTATTGTATTTGGTACAACCTGAGTATAGCGACACAAGCAACGAAATGGAACTGGATTGAAGCACAACCGGGTGGCATTCGGCTATCTGGGTGGGAACCCTATGATAAAGCATGCCACCAACTAGGATGGTGGGTGAGGGTTCTTTTTACACACCTAGTGGGTTTCTGGCACTCGAAAAGCGAAACTGAGTCGTCTTTATTAGAGGGTTCGTCCACTTTGTTTATTAATATCTAACCACTAGCCATTTTTCTGCAACTATTTCACTACCAAGGCTAATCTTATCCAGCTCCATTTCGTGGCTTGTGTCGCTATACTTATGATGTACCAAATACAATAGATATATATCCTCCTGGACCAGGTCATCGTCCTAAATACAAATTCCTGAATTCAACACAGGACGTATTTTATTCTTACTTCAATTAGATTCCTATACAACACTACTGATTGCAGTGAAGAAGTTCCAAGCTGTTTTGGTTCTAAAAGCGAAGGCTGACTCTATGAATATCTATTTATAGTTTTTCTATTTTTAAGTGTAAAGAAATGTTATTTGGAGAGCAACCTTACACCAGACTTAAATCTGGGGAGGAGACTCGTCATATAGAGGACTGTCCTCATGCAATTTAGGACTGGAAATCACTTTAGTATTCAAAGCTTAGAGAGTCAAATATGGAATTTAGTGTACTCCCAACTGCTCTATTGGCTCTTCCCTAATCCAAGTTTAGCTCAATATACTTTCTGCACTACTGGACTCGAAAGATCTGAAAATCATGTTTCTTCTAACTTGCCTTGCTGAGAATGATCAAAGTCGTCTCATCTCCACTGATTTCTCAGTCACATCTTTGCCCTTTTTCTTTCACACTTGTAAAGTAGAAATACAGCTTTGGTTGGTCCCCTTGATGTTGCACTTTCTACTTAAACTCTGTTTTGTCCACTTTTGGTCATTTGATTCCCGGCACTGGCAACTTGAATCACAATGGATCACACTGTTTTGTTTGCTGTGATTGACCTAGCACTATGATTGAGGTCAAACTATGCCACATAACCTTCAAGAAACAATAGGAGGTAGGAGTGTGTGGGTAATTTGAAACTGATAAATCACCTAAAGACTGAGGTGTACATGCATCAAAATAGGCAATTGCGATTCTATAATTGTTATGGATCCGCAATTATAGAATCGCAATTGCCTACGCATGTAGGACTCGCAAAAAAATTGCGATTCCTACACGTTCCTATAGGCCCATGGGAATTGCATGCGCAATTTGTGAGCACCCAATAGGTACGTGCAAATTGCACATGCAATTTCAAGGGTGCCAAAAGGACACCTTGTTGCACCCCTGAAATTTCCTTTTTACCACATGTTACACACATACATGCCCCAAGGGCATGTGTGTGTGTAACATGGGACTTTGAAAAATGCACTTTAGTGCATTTGTCAAAAAAAATCGCAAATTACCATCAACTTGAGATTGAAGGTCATTTGCGATTCCTATTTGCGAAATCGCAAAAACTTTAGCTTAATGCATTGCATTTAAGGAATCGCAATTTAAGAAATCGCAATTTTTGCGATTACTTAAATTGCGATTTTTGCATTTGGGACGATGCATCCCAAATGGAAAAATACAGGTCGCAAAGGGGCAGATTCTGCGAATCTACCCGTTTGCGACCGGTTTTTAAGTTGATGCATGTGGCCCGTAGACTTTAAATGCAATAGTAGAGATAATAGAGAGAGGAGAGATAAATGGATAATTCTCTATAGACTAATGCTACGGAAAAGGTAAGACTATGGGCAAGGAACCACGAGTGAGGCGGGAAGCCTGTTTTGAAGTTGGCCTTTCAATTACGACAAATGGAGGCCCAATTAGCAATCCTGGTGATCTGAGATGGCAGGATAATCTGCGAATACACCATGATGAGGACTTTGTGACCTTTTAGTAGACTTTATGTGGGACTCTTTTTGTAGAGAAGAGAAGTTTCTGGGCAGCCTTGACTTACCTTGGCTAGATAATGATGGGCAAGCCTTGATGAGTGGTAAAATCACACTTGATAAGATCAACAAGCACCTATCAGGATTGCCCACTTTCATATCTCCTGGAGAAGATGGCTTAGAAGGAGAATCTTTCAAAATGTAAAGTCCAAGTTACCCCTATGCTGAATGAAGCCTTTATAGTGGCAGATAATACCGGGTCATTGGGAGCCATTTCCAATAGGGCAGATAGAACGCTTATCTCCAAAAAAGGGAAGGATCTTTTGAGTGCAGTAGCTAAAGACTCATCTCAATATTAATAATATAGACATTAATACCCTAGCAGAGGATGTGTCTTCTAGTCTACTAATTGGGATCCTTTCCACATTCCCCACTCATATGTAGGCTTCGTCCCAGGGCAATCAACCAGGAATCATTTGAGAAGACTAACCCTCTTATTGTGAGTATCGAGAGAGCTCAATAATAAAATATTCACCATCTCCGTCGATGCCGAAAAGGCATTTGTCCTTTTTCAAATCATGGACGGATTGGTACGGAGTCAGGGTTTTATCTCCAAGGTGAAATGGCTCTATCAATCACCAAAGGAACCGATAAACTGTGGGGATTTGTTATCTCGTAATATAAGGATTAAATGTGGCATTAGACAGGGCTGCCTCATATCCCCCTCCTTTCTTCTTCTTTCCTTGGAACCCTCGGCAACCTCCATCTGTTTTTCGGATTTCATTAAGTGGATCCCCTCACTAATAGGTCCAATTAAGTAATTCCTCTATGCATATGATGTTCTCATAACAATCTCTAAACCGCACATGTCGCTGCCTACACTCATATCATCGATACACTCATTCTCTCAGATTTCTTGAAAATAAACTGGGGGTAAATACACAGCAATTACACTTTCCACCCTCTATCAGTCGAGCCAATTTCAATAACTTTAAGATGGCCTGCGTTATTTGGGCATACTGCCGAACAGAGATCTCAGTAGCATGGTAGAGCGTAATATCCTCTCATTGCTAACCAAGACACAGACAGAATTTGAGAGATGGTGCCAACTCCATCTTTCCTTATGGGGAAGCAGTCCAAAGTGTAGTGGACCTAAGATTTAATTACATGTTTGGGATGTTGCCCATCATGACAAGGAAAAGGTTTCTAACTTGCATTGATGCTATCAATAACCTACATTTGTGAAAACTCGAAGCCAAGATAGAAACTGACTCAGTTGTATGCCCAAACAGAGGCCAGTGCATGTCCCATATTGGAGATTATTACCTTCTCGATCAACTCTCACAATTGACACACTTAAACACAACAATAATTAATCCACCTCCCTGGGTAGTAACGGACTGCACCAAATAAACACTGTGATTGACATTTTAAAATATAATATAGACACTGGCCACCACAACCTGTAGTGACTAGCAAGCTCCAGATTTGAATGACAGTACACAAAGCATTCAAAGTAGATCCCTCACTCCATGCTTCAGTCCCTTATGGTACAATGTAGGTATAACCGTGGGAGGTTCCTCCATGAACTGGAATGATTGGAAATAGGTTGCTATTTGTCAGACAGAACATTAGAATGTTGGGGGCTTCACTGAAGACAATGAAGTGACTCGGGGCTAATAATGGATGGTACAAGCTTTCTGGTCCAATACTGCAATGTTTGTCTTTCTGGTTCTCATCTTTTCATTTAGAATATTCGACCTTCAGTGAAATGTTCTAATAGCATTATAACCCTTCAGCCTCAGGTTTATAGCAGTTGTTAAAGGCCCTCTCCCTCGTTATACACTCTCGTCTGCGGCTCGGGCCTAGAACTTGGATTCAGGGCCTTTAACAACAGGTATAGCCTTCAGAAGAGGGTTATAAGGTTATAATAAAAACAAGACTTAGAAGCCAACTTCAACTTATCCCAACACAGTACTGGAGATATTGCTAAATAGTCCACAATATGCGTAGTCGTCTAGGTAGAGATCCTATGAGCATCTTACCACTGCCAGAGAAGGTATGCATATGGAAGATGGGAGAAATTCAATGGGGTGGATCAGGCCGATTTCTGATTAAGTGTCTTTACTCACACAATGTCAGCCTCTAAAGTTTTCTAGCAATATGTACCACACTGAATATTTCCATGAAAACTAAAAAGAATCATCATATTGCATGAAAAACTGTTGCGTGAATATATACTTAAAATTTCCTTCTTTAAGATTTATTACAACTGGCACTAGATTCCTTACATCTATAGAGAGCAAACCTCCTAATGCACTCTGAATGTTGGTGGTGCAAACACGTTGGCTGTGACTTGATTCACATCTTGTGGGAGTGTCATAACATCAAACCCTACTGGACAGAAATTTGGGTCCCTTTGTCCTTTGTGAATATTACCATGGTCACTTCGAACCACTTGGCGATAGTTCATGAAATGTCCAACAGTATAGTCCATAGTAATAACAGATGCAGATGGATAGCAACATCACTTGTCATTGTGATGTCTTCTTTCTATGACACTGAAGGAAAAACTGACTTTCCCAACCCAATGAGAATTTGCTGACGGGATTAGCAAGGCTGGCAGACTGTGAACATGTTATCGATAAATTCAATGATCCAATGTCTCTTTTTGATCTTACCTGTGAACCATTCCTTGCCTTAATCCACACATACACCATCACCTATTGACCCAATGGGAGACTCGCAAGACATTACGCATGTCCTGTATCTCTCAGAAAAAAACAATAAAAGAGTATTTATTCAAAATTAAACGGTGAGGGATTATCCAGAGTGGATGAAAGAAAAGTAATTATGTCTATATCTGAGATACAATCAGGTAAAGCAGAAGGTGCTGTTGCCAAGTGACCAGCAGAATTCAGCTACCATCCAGTACTCTATGTATTTTAAGTCAATTACAGTTGCGAGACAGATTCTCATTTTCTCTCTCTCTCTCTCTCTCCCCCCACCATCCCCCCTACAATTATCCTCCGACACCTTGACATCGCCTCACAGAATTCCAAGCACACGTTGAAATCTCTGTCACAGCCATAACCATCAGCCTCGGTGTCTCATTCTTTACAATTTTTAGGTCACAGCCTACCTGGTTTGCTTTCAAAATCTTGGGGGCATTCGAAAAGCTTCAGTGGGAATGCATTCAGTCCATTGCTTACCATTGGCTTTGTAACTCACATTTGATTGCTTTCTACTTGCTGCCTAGATTTGTTTTAGGCTGTCCAATTTGAGTTCGTCCCTTCCCTTACCCAAATCTCATTTACTGTATTCTTCCACCAGTACTGGATTTCTGTAAACAGGCTTTTAAATCTTGTTCTCATCTTGTCACAACAACATTTGAGTGCCAGTAAATGAACTGTGCAGATTATTTCAAAATATATCAGAATTAGGACAGCAGAAATGAAGCACATTTTTGGGTAATTTTGAAGTGTGGTGGAAACAAATATTTGCATGCGATCATGACAAATCAATACACTAGGTGATGACATTGCCACACATAATCGGTCATTTCAATTGAAGATGTGGTGTCTGTATTGGCAGTATGGTACCACACCATGCATACTACACTTACTTTGCTCCACTCCACGCATTTCACTCTACTCTGAACTGATCCAACCTACGCCAGTACACTCCAAACTACATCACTGCACCCTACTCTGCACCACACAACTCTACTCTATGCCAATGCACTCTACCTCACAATACTTTACTATGCACCATTGCAGTCTTCTCCACCGCACTCTGCGCCACTCGACTCTGCACCATTGCACTCTACTCTATGCCAGTGCACTCTACGGCAATCCCCTCTATGCCACTCTAATCTACTCTTCACCACTGCACTCTACACCACTCTATTCTACGCTACTCGACACCACCGTAGGCCACTGCATTCCACACCAAAGCTCTCTGCCACTGTAATATAGGTACCACTACAACAGTCTGCTCTGTGACACTGCACTTTCTGCCACTGTACTCGACACTGCCCAACTCTACTCTACGCTACTCTACGCCAATGCACTCTACGTCACTCTATTCTGCATCACTCCAATTTACGCCACTACACTCCACCCTGAACCACTGCACTCTACTCTGCATCACTCCACTCTACACCACTCTACTCTGCACTCTCCGCCACTGACCTCTACGCCACTCTAATTTGCACCACTGCATTCAAAGCCACTGCAATCTACTCTACACCACTCTACTCTATACTATGCCACTCTACTGCATTCTACGTTACTACACTCTACATTGCTCCAGTCTATGCCAGTCTACTCTAAGCCACTCCAATTTACTCTCCACTACTGTATTCTACAACACTGCACTATACAACACTCTACTCTCTGCCACTACATTCTACGCCAGTCTTTTCCACTCAGCACCATTCAATTCTGTGCCATTCCATTCTACGCCACTGCAATCTACCCTGCGCCACTCCAAGCAACTCTATTCTATGCTGCTACATGCTACGCAACTGCACTCTACGCCAATGCACTCTAAGGCAATGAACACTACAACACTGTACTCAAAACCAATGCACTCTACGCCACTTCACTCTATGCCAATCTACCCTGAAGCACTGCACTGTATGCCACTCTACAACACTCTATGCCACTGCACTCTGACCACTGCGCTTTATGCCTCTCTAGTCTACTACACTCTACGACAGTCTACTCTGTAACACTGCACTCTGTCACTGAACTCTATGCCCCTCTAATCACTGTCACTCTACTCTGTGCCACTGCACTCTATGCCACCTAACTCTACTCTTCATCATTCTACTGCACTCTACCACCAACGCACTCTAACTCACTACACTCTATGCCAATTTAATCTACTGTGCACCACTGCTCCCTATGACACTACACTCTATACCTCTCTACTCTATTTCTGCACCACTCTACTCTATGCCAGGGCACTCTACCCCACTCTGCTAAGCACCATTACACGCTTCACCACTCCACTCCACACTACTCCAGTATAAACCACTACACTCTACTCAGCATGACTCTACTCTAAGCCACTTCACTCTGCAACACTGCACTGTAAGCCACTGCACTCTACTCTATTACTCTATGGCACTGCACTCTACCCTGCACCACTCCACTTTGCGCCCCTTCACTCTACTCTGCATTCCTCCCTGCACCACTCCACGCCACTTCACTCTACTCTGAAACAATCTATTCTATGCCACTGCACTCTATGCCACTCTACGCCACTCCAGTCTACGCCATTGAACTCTACGCCAAAGCAGTCTTCTCTGCACCACTCAACTGTATACCACTCCACTCTGTCACTGCACTCTACGCCAATGCAGTCTATACTACTTTACTTAATACCAATGCACTCTACTCCAATCTACTCTGCACCACTGTACTTTATGCCACTTCACTCTAGGCCACTCTACAACACTTCACTCCACAAGACCACACAAAATGGTGGATGAGTGAAAGGATGGATGGATGGATGGGTGAAAGGGGGGGGGTGGATGAATCAAAGGGTGGATTGATGGATGAGAGAAAGAATGGATTGATGAGTGAGAGGGTCGATTGATGAGTGAGAGGGTGGATGGATGAAAGAGTGGATGGATGAGTGAAAAGGTGGATGGATGATGAGAGAAAGGATAGATGGATGAGTGAGTGAGAGGATGGATGGATGAGAGAAAGAATGGATGGATGAGTGAAAGGAAAGGTGGATGGATGCATGAGAGGGTAGATAAAAGGATGAGTGAAAGAATGGATGGAGGAGTAAAAGGAAGTGTGAATGGATGGACAGATGAGTAAAAGCGTGGATAGGTGAGTGAGCGGAAAGGATGAATAGATGAGTGAAATGGCAAATGGATTGATGGAGTGAAAGGGTGGATGAATGGATGTGTGAAAGGATGAGTGAAAGGATGTATGGATGAATGCCTGAAAGAATGGATAGATGGAGGAGTAGAAGGGCACATAAAGAGATGGATAGCTGGATAGATGGGTTTAATGGATAGGTTTGGAGATGAGTGGATAGGTTTGGAAATGGATAGGCGGACGGACGAAATGGTTAAAGACTGAATGATGGATGAAATAATGAAAGGATGACAGAATGTAAAGGTGAAATGGTAGAATAATACAGGAAGGATGATTGGATAGATGCTTGGAGCTCTTCTGGGGAGGGGCATGTTGACTTGCTTCATTTGCTTGGTGCCATAAGAGCTTTGGTTCGAAGGGCGGGTATTTTAATTTTCTGGCTAATCACTTGCAGCATGGTTTCTACTCATTGTAGTTTCCCGGTGTCAAGTCATCCTAGAGGTGACTTGTTTCGATGTCCCATATTTCCGTTCTGTATGTCTGTCTCGCTCCTAGTTTCTGTAGCCAATTTCTTCTGTCTCGCGCCCATCGTTCTGCGGCTTGTCACCCCTTGCATTCCGTGCCCACGCTCTGCCTGACACACATATTTGGCATTTGCATAGCTTCATTTATCACTTGCAGCCTATATCCATCACATCCTTCTCCGGGATGGCATCTGCCGCAGCGGCATGTCATGGAGAACAGATTGATCGCTGACACTGGACTGTGTATGCAGGAGCTCAGCAGAGAGGCTGGTTCACAGCATCCCCGTGTGCTGAGAACCAGTGTGATCCTTGCAAAGGCTGCGCAAGCACAAAGTATATCGGTGCCAGGAGTCAGCTGGACCCGGAGTCTGGGGTCTGGCACAGAAGCCAAGGGGTCCCTACCAGGATCGCCTTGATCCATTCTCTGATGCACCAATACAGAAATCCCAAAACAAGGACTTACCAGTAGACAGGGCCCGGCCCATGCACCCAAACCCTAGGGGTCTGTCCAGGGCGAGCGCCCTCAGTTCCACTGCATCACAAGAGGGCAGCCGCACCCAACCGCTAGGGGTCTGCCCAGGGCGAGCGCCCTCAGTTCCACTGCATCACAAGAGGGCAGCCGCACCCAACCGCTAGAGGTCTGCCCAGGGCGAGGGCCATTGGTTCCACTGCATCACAAGAGGGCAGCCGCACCCAAACCCTAGGGGTCTGTCCAGGGCGAGCCCCTTCAGTTCCACTGCATCACAAGAGGGCAGCCGCACCCAACCGCTAGGGGTCTGCCCAGGGCGAGCGCCCTCAGTTCCACTGCATCACAAGAGGGCAGCCGCACCCAACCGCTAGGGGTCTGCCCAGGGCGAGCACCCTCAGTTCCACTGCATCACAAGAGGGCAGCCGCACCCAACCGCTAGAGGTCTGCCCAGGGCGAGGGCCATCGGTTCCACTGCATCACAAGAGGGCAGCCGCACCCAAACCCTAGGGGTCTGTCCAGGGCGAGCCCCTTCAGTTCCACTGCATCACAAGAGGGCAGCCGCACCCAACTGCTAGGAGTCTGCCCAGGGCGAGGGCCATCGGTTCCACTGCATCACAAGAGGGCAGCCGCACCCAACCCCTAGGGCTCTGCCCAGGGCGAGCGCCCTCAGTTCCACTGCATCACAAGAGGGCTGCCGCACCCAACCGCTAGGGGTCTGCCCAGGGCGAGCGCCCTCAGTTCCACTGCATCACAAGCGGGCAGCCGCACCAATCCGCTAGGGGTCTGCCCAGGGCGAGCGCCCTCAGTTCCACTGCATCACAAGAGGGCAGCCGCACCCAACCGCTAGGGGTCTGCCCAGGGCGAGCGCCCTCAGTTCCACTGCATCACAAGAGGGCAGCCGCACCCAACCCCTAGGGCTCTGCCCAGGGCGAGCACCCTCAGTTCCACTGCATCACAAGAGGGCAGCCGCACCCAACCCCTAGGGCTCTGCCCAGGGCGAGGGCCATCGGTTCCACTTCATCTCAAGAGGGCAGCTGCACCCAACCCCTAGGGCTCTGCCCAGGGCGAGGGCCATTGGTTCCACTTCATCACAAGAGGGCAGCTGCACCCAACCCCTAGGGGTCTGTCCAGGGCGAGGGCTATCGGTTCCACTGCATCACATGAGGGCAGCCGCACCCAAACCCTAAGGGTCTGCCCAGGACGAGCGCCCTCGGTTCCACTGCATCACAAGAGGGCAGCCGCACCCAACCCCTAGGGGTCTGTCCAGGGCGAGCGACCTTGGTTCCACTGCATCACAAGAGGGCAGCCGCACACAACCCCTAGGGGCCTGTCCAGGGCGAGCGCCCTCAGTTCCACTGCATCACAAGAGGACAGCCGCGCCCAACCCCTAGGGGTCTGTCCAGGGCGAGCGCCCTCAGTTCCACTGCATTACAAGAGGGCAGCCGCACCCAACCCCTAGGGCTCTGCCCAGGGCGAGCGCCCTCCGTTCCACTGCATCACAAGAGGGCAGCCAGATGAATGAGCGCCGAGCCCGAGTCGAGCACTCTTCAGATATAGTTGACTTGACGCCTAAGTGTGGTGCATAAACCTGTCTACGGATGGCCCTGTGCAGGGAGCACATAAAGCCATCATTCGCTTATACCGAAGCCTCTCCACAGCTCGAGAGGTCAACTGACCAAGTAACTCCCGCAGCTGTAATGATGTAACTGGAAGGTCCTCTGTACCTCAGAATACTGTGGAGGGGTCGGTGTCCTTCACTAACACTGCGTTATATCACTCTACCAGCTCATCTGCGCCCTAGTACGAGCAGGATGCCAATGTAAACAAGAGGAGCCCTTCTGGGTACAGGCTTCTTCATCAAGGATCTTCGGAGCCCCTAGTAATAGGACAAGTCTTCACATACAAAACATGATTTAATGTGCAGAAGCCATTCCTTCCTGACAGGATGGGGGTGTTTGGGGTACTTCATGGCCTTGGCTACCGTTAAGGGCTCAATTTGGTTGGAAATTTATTGGGAATGTTTGTGCAAATACTCAGACTGGTCAGACTGTATGGGTATTACAACGATCCCCCACCTCTCCAGGGAGTGCCCTGGTACCAGCTCTTTACCACCATCAAGCTGGGTACAACTCGCATTTGAAGCTGTTTTACATACACGGCACACTTTCCCTCTTTGCGCCACGAAGCACCTTTAAATATGTGTGTCGTGCACAAACAGGGAGAGTGTGCCATATTACAGTGAATGTGCTCCCACTAAGGCAGCTGCAAGCTGGTGCTGCCCCGGGGACAGTGCATTCAAGTGAAATACCTTGTGGCTGCTTCAAAATCAATTCGTGTTTCACTGTGCAGTTGGCAACCTGCCTGCACTTATGAGAGGGGAGAGCAGTGAGATGTCTGCATTCACCTGCAGGGGGATCCTTGGGGGTCCATGGGACCCCCTATCCCCCTCCAGAGGGCTGCCATCAGGAGGCGCATTGACACCTTTTTGTGGCACTTCCAGTGTGCTTCTTGATAGCTGCTTTGCCAATGCACCCGCGTCCATAATACCTCGCAGGCGAAGAGGCAAAGAGATTCCCTCATTTGCATAGGGCCAAACCCCCATGCACATGAGAGAAAGCGCTCTTGAGATAACGCTGGTGATACACTTTCTGTAATACGAAGTATGGTTATTGTAAAACTCTGCACTGGTTACGGCCTGCCTGGGAGTGTGAATATCCACACCTTCTGATTGCATTGACCAGTGTGTGTTAGGGCATTTACAGAAGACACAGTCTGGCCTATCTAAGGCGTGCATCAAGTTTTATAAATTGGCATTCCCTGGTCCGAGCTTCACAGATACAGCCTCCAAGGGCATTGTAAAGGTAACTTATTCTCATCATCAGTCCCTTGAGTTGTACGGTCTGATTCAGAAAAGTACCTTACACTTTTGAGTAATCTACACATCTAATATACTCTTACACTGTTAACTAATTTTGCGTTCTGATAGTGTGAATGGCCAAAAGTAGTAAAATTACTCAAAAGTATAAGACTAAATTGCACATTTAAATTACTCACAAGTGTAAGTTACCTTTGTGAAGCACCCTAATAGGGTTTCACATTGAACTGCATGGCGCTTTCCTTTACACTTTTTCTGCTTTTGGCTATTCACAAAATCTGAGTGTAAAGCCGCTCAAAGGTTTAAGAGTAAATTACACATGTAAATTACTCACAAGTGTAAGTTACCTTTTTGAAAAGCCCAAAAAGGTTCTGATCACAGCAACACAGTTCAGTATGGAAAGCAATGTGTCTATATCCAAAAATGTACAATTTAAATCATTAGACGCGGACACATTGGCCTATAGACAGCTGTGCTTTTATGCACTAGTAGGGCCAGCATAGACTCAGAAATAAGGCACAGCAAGTAATGCTAATATTTCAGCCCAGCCCACTCAAAACGTAGCACTGGAGTGCACGGAGCCTGGGGCCCTCATGTAGTACAGACTCTGTGCATATTTAATACCCACTGTCTAGCTGTACATACTAGGTGACCTGTCTAGCAGAAGGTCATACATGTTACAAAGGTGATCTGTACAAAACAAAATCAGCCATTTAAAAGAAGCACATGATGGCTGAGGCAGGTGCACATACCCAGTCATTAGTAAATGTCAACAAATAACGTGATAATAAAGCAAAACCTGGGATCCTGGCACAAAGGCATCCGCTATACTTTACCATAAGAGTGTGTGGGTGCACAGTCCACTAGAATATCTGTATGACAGTGCACTTCCACAATTGAGGGGATTGGGGAAGGTGTTAACCTCAAGTCGATGATGTAATGTGTTCCCAAGACAAGCTTCAAACAGCATTTCAAAAATAAAGTCAATAAGAATGGGCTTTACTCAAACAGGGAGTTCGAGATCCTAAATTAAGGAAAATACATGAAGGTTTACTATAAATAGAAAGGTACAATTCATAAAATTAGTAAATGCAAATATAGCAGTAATCTCATTAAAATGCATAGAAGCCATTTGCCACAAAGGCTCTCAAATACAGAATAATGCAATAATTTGAAAAAATCAGAAAAATGCTAATTCTGGAATGTGCAGCAAATCAACTGAAGAATCGGGCAGCATCCCTAGAGGCTTGGGAAAGAGTCTAAAGATCTCTGGCTCACCCCCAAATTCGGAGGTGTTTATAAGCATTTTCAGCATAGGAAATCCTGGAAACTGCAACGTCATCATGATGTGAACGTCTTACCACAAAAAATAATTTGTATTTTTGAAACGTAACATAAACCTACCATTTTAGCCCTAACCCACTACATCAATATACAACTGCCCCTTCTGAACTAACATCATCCAGAGGTATCTGAAGAAACTAGTTACACAAACAGCAGATATCAATTGTGAATGAATGTAATACAGTATTTAAGCAAGAAGACCCTTAAACGTAATGAAAGGCATCCTCCAGCGGGTCCTTGGAGAATAATATATCATACAAGCAGGAGTGGATTGGTAAGGCGGGCACTCGGGCAATGGCTGAGTGGCCGGTATCAGAGTTCCAGCTGTGGGCTGCTTTTTTAGGTGGCCTAGGGGGCCGATTTGGGTGGTGTCTGTGTTGTTCGGTTGCCGAGAGCGGCCCAGTGGGTGCCTGTGTGGCCTTTCTGGAGGCAGATGGGCGTCCATTACCTCCCTTTTATCAACAGGCAGAGGTGTCACTCTCTTTCTCTCGCTTGGCCGGGCCATTAATGTGTGCATAGTGAGCGGGGGCAGCGGGCCTGAGCAGAAGTGGCCTCATTTGTTTCCAGGTGTGTTTCACCAATGTGAACTAATCCGTGCACTTTTTAAAATCTAAGTTAAGTTAAGGAAACATGCCTCTGTCAGACACCCGCCCCCCTTCATTTTTATAAAACTTCGCCGAAGCACTGTTTTGTGGAAAGGCAATATGCAAATGTGGGCCACTTTTTTTAGCGTGTCCATTTTTATTACCAATCCAACCCTGCATATAAGATAAACATGCATATCCTGCTGCAGTTAGAGTCAAATGAGCAAATAAACAGAGACCGAACACCATGGAGCAGCATCCATTTTAAACGATGATGGTGGTAAGGGCTAACAATGAACAAGTGTTATTCTAAGCCAAAAACATACTGAAACACATCATAATGGTTTCACTTTAATTGCAACAGCTCTAAGCCAATACACCCTAGGGAATAAAAATGAAAAGCTACCTTAATTAACGCACATTGAAGTCAAAACATAAAAAAGCTCCTTCACGTGCACAACTTTAACAGAAAAACCAGAATAAGAAGCCACGACGCTCAGAACAAGATCACTAGATCATAAAAGAATAAGACCTCACCTTCTGCCAGCGGCCCCAGGGTTTGTATGACATAAACAGGGCCAGATGTGACAGGGCTCCAGGCACGCTTCAGCCAGATGAAAATATACACGTTTATGCACTGATACAGAGAGAAGGGGTGCCATAACGTACTGTTATGAATGAATACCTGTGTCAAAGGTCACATTACTCAGGCCTATTAATAGGCACACACAGGTTACAATAACGGACGGGATGTTTGCATCTTGAACCACTGGTTCTGAGTTACTACTGGCACTTCTGTTGTGTGACACATACTCTGCGGGTTCAGACACAGGACATTACATCTGATGTTGTGCTGTTGTTTGAGGATTACTAGGAGGCGGAGATGGTCCTCTTACCCATGGCGCGTGCAGCTTCCCTGCTGTAGGAGAGATGTGATGCACATGCATGGATTCACTGAGTAAACGTCTATCATGTAAGTAAATGTGGACACCTACCCATTGCGACTGTTTTCATCCACCAAAAGTAAAAGTGGATACATGAGAAAAATATGGATAAAAACCGAAGAGAAGGTTAAATAAATATAATCCACGAAACTGAGGGTTCTAATGATAATCTATAATTCTCGGTACTTGGGGTCGTCTGAGTTATCCGTTCTGCACTGCAGTTTCCACTCCCCATGTGGTATTAATTATTCATTTTAAATACATATATTGCCAAGGTTCATTAATTTTAATTACTCGGGCACGGTGCCTTTATTTGATTATAACGAGTAGGGCCATTGGGTGGACATTGTGCGTCCGGGGGATGTGTTTAAAGCGCTGCATGGTTGGACTGCGCAGAGACGGGGTGCACTAAAGTGCTGTTTCTTTCATATATCTCTTTTAGGGAGCTGCCACTGGCAGACATCCCCGAGAAATGTGCCCACTTCACTTGCTATTTTTTTTAACCGAGTTTTTTTTCAAATCTTTGCCAAACCGATTTTTGAAATCCATACGCTCTGAAAGGAGCAGTGCTTAATGATCATGATGGGCTATGACGTGCACGAAGAAAGAGCGCGCAACACAGTCGCTGCACCAGTCGCGTCGCATCACAGTTACTGCACCAGGCTGAAGCATTACATACGAATATTGCACATTTCATTAAAGATTGGTATGAATGGCGGCATCACGATAAACTGACTATAAAATAAAAGAGCAAAGCCCTGTTTAGGACCTGCATGTTCTGGGTATTACTGGCATCGCTTCCCATTTGAACCAGGGGAGCGGTGGGGTATGCATTGAGCAAATTCAACACTGCATTGAGGTAGATCACAGATACAGGCTTACCAAGAGGTATATCCGCGGACAGAGCAAGTCTTCTACAAGAGGTTTTTAAGAGATGTTCGGTTCTTTTTCAGTTACACAGGACATTATATAATTTGCTCAATATACGCAATGGGCAACTACATGGGAGTCCGCATACATATTTCAGGTGGAGGGACATAATAAAAAAAAGTCAAGATCGCGCTATTGGTATTATACCAGCAGCACACTCTTTAATTTTTTTTAAAGGTCAAGTGAAAAATACAGTATTGTGGGGTTGGGAGGGGTACCCCCTTGCTGACGCCCATGGACAACTACCAACCAGACACAGTAATGGGCACAGATCTCAAGCAACTAAGCCACCAGTAGAGTCAACATTGATATTGGCAGTGCCTGCAGCCGTGTGCAGAAGCCCGTGGTTTCTCGTGCCACATTAGTATCATTAAGCTTCAAGCTCCTCCGAAGTACGTGCAATTACTAAGTGATATCCGAGTGGATTCCAAATGTTCGAAGCGCGTCTGCACAATTTCGTTCTGTTATCCGTGGGATTTCAAGGCTTAGAAGGTCTCTGCTGCAGATACTGAGGTTTTGTTTGTCAATTAGCTTTGGATGCTTTTGTGAACGACCTTTGGGGTTAGAGAGATTCTTTGGAGGCCCTCGACCTTCAAGGGAAACCAGAGCAGGCGTTGTACGGTCCGTGTGGCGGGTGCATGCCGGTAGACTGGTTGCGACATACTAAAATGGCTTTGAGGTACTGC
Source organism: Triturus cristatus (assembly GCF_964204655.1). Taxonomy (NCBI): domain Eukaryota; kingdom Metazoa; phylum Chordata; class Amphibia; order Caudata; family Salamandridae; genus Triturus; species Triturus cristatus. Next base: position 818,652,289 of record NC_140586.1, on the reverse strand, counting down.
TATTCAGAATGTCCATCAACATTGTGGCTGCAGCCCAAAAGGGTTCTCGCTTATAGATTCATGACTTGGTGGAAGTCAGTAACTGATGTTTTTTACCACACAGAGCTGGTGAAGCTCGAGATGTGCTCCACTCATTGATGTCTTGACTTTACTGATGGCGGTGCACTTTAGAATACAGAAACACCCCGACAGATTTTGCGTTGCACTTTATGGTTTGTGAAGCCTTTTGCTGCGATTAAGGTGAGCCAGTTCTGAAAACTGAGGGTGGAGTTTGAAAAACATAGTGTCTAGTCCTCAATAATCGCTGGCTATCCCGTTAGATGGGCCAAGCCATTTTCTTTTTCTTACCTTCAGCTATATTTGCAGGTTGTCCTAGTATTGGTGAGTTGTTCTACCCAGAATTTCAGCTAATGCTTCTTGGGGTTTCCATGTAAATGGCATTGAACACAGTATATGATAGGGATGTCATACGGCATCTGCCCAGCAATGGAAGAAATTTGACCAGCTGAGTATGGTGTTATAGGATGAGAAAGAGCCAGTGGAGGGCTCGGTGACCAGTGCCCATGCAAGACTTCATGGTGCTGATTAGAATATATGGTCTACTGTCATGCTAGTGACAGGTCACATAGAACAAGGACACAGGCTTCGCTTCTGGCGATTACGAGTAGTGTGTCCCTGATGACTTGTACTGTGGTAATTTTAGTGTTGCACCCCAATATGAATCTGGGTGGGTGTATCTCTAATACGTTATCAGTCAAAAAAATCAAGTTGCATTCATATGCATAGTTTGTTTTCGTTCGTAAGAGAAGTGTTGAGATGGAGAAGAAATGTTGTGATCCACAGGGTCCGGTAAAGAGACTTGTGAGGTAGGGATCGAGGGGGAGCCACAAATCATACATTAATACTTGTTTGAAATTTGAGTGGATGGGAACAGTACCGATAAAAAATGTTTTTGTCCCGTAGAACCTTTATTAAGAAGAAACAGAGAGGCACTAACATATACCAGTGAAGTTAAAGTTACCTAAAAGCGTGATCAGAAAAGTCCATAAATAGCAGGTGTATATAACCAATACAATGAATCACAGTTTGGCTTTATTTTTGGGGACTACTGGCAGTAGAAAAAGCTAAAAATTAATTCAATTGGTGTGTTTTCAGGTTGATGATAGGTTTGCACACACCAGTGCTTTTGTAAATCAAGGTGATTCCCTCCTCACGCTCCATTTTCAGGGGCCAGTTGCAGGATGGTATAGTTCATCGGGAGAAGAAGTCCCATAACAGGCTGTGAGGAAGCGATGTACTAGGTATCTGTTAGAGGGTTGGCAGTTTTGCCGTTTTTCATGTGATGAGCAGACATGCAGCTGTAGGATGTGAAGACGGTGCTGGTCATGTCAGTTTCGGCATTTACAGGTAGCCAGAGTTGGATGTCAACAAGGTTGCTCCTCACTCTACCGGAAGGATTTAATTTATGCTCATACACTCACTGTACCTCATTCAGCTGCCAAACACACCACAACCGGCTTTAGCATTCGTAGGGCCCAGTGCAAATATCTTTGTTGGGACCCCCCCCCCCCCCCCCTCCAATGACCTCCTTCATGGATTTCCTCACTACCACCCTTGAGTACAGCCCCTCATATCTCCTTAGCCTCTGTCTCACATGTATTTATTTTTTAGCGCAAAACATCTCACTTTAGTATTAGAGCACTTTACATCACAAACATTTTATACAGAGACTATGAGTCATACAAGTGTGCACATCAATGCATAAGAAATGTTACTTAAGTAGACCTGTGCGTCAAATTCTGCTCCACTCACGGAGGCTGCTGAGATTTTCCCACTCCGCTCTCCACGTAGCACACGGAGTTCTGAAAAATACCGATCCGCCTAGCGGAGCAGAGTTTTTCCCCGCACTCGCCAATGTTCAATCGTACTCTTTCTCAACGTGCTCGGTCGCGGATGACCACTACTGCTCGCGTTGAGAATCTTCCTTTCGCGTTGAGGAAGCTGCAGCTCGAGGAGAATATCTACTCAAGTAGCAGAAAGAAGCAGCGCCCTCTTGCGCTGTGCATGGTGCCGTTCGCTCTGTTTTTCCAGCACAGGGCAAACACCGCTAAACAATGTGCGCAAGCAGCACGACCTTATGCACTCCGCGAACTTCGCCCAGGCCTATACTTAAGACAATGAGGGGTACAAGGTGTAGAGTCACATGTCATCAATACTGGTAGGTATTATGTGTTTAGAGTGCTTGATTTGAAGAAACAAAGGGGCAGATATACTAAGTTTTCATGCAGTGCAGTAACCAAAGTTGCTGCCCTGCATTGCATGAAAAGGAGAGAACTCAAAAGCATCATATCTACTAAGATATGGTGCTGTTCCTCTAGTACTGGTGTATCTTAGGCTACCTTGTGCCAATATACACACCCTTGTACAATTCCGTAAGGGTGTTTTTGTGATGTCAAGTTTAGGTTTTATATTAGAAGGGTACCCTCTCAGCACAAAATTCCATGCTTTGATAAGGTTTAACACGTTTCTGCCTTGTAAGTGTGCTGTATGTTGTATAATGTTAGAAATATTTGGAGAAAATACATCTTTCCTTCAACTTTACACCTGCCTCGAAGAGGAGTGTCATAATCCATAGGTGCATGCATAGGAACGTAGAGCAGCACACAGTGGTATTTTGTGTTACTTTAGGCCAGGGGTCTCCAACGAGTAGCTCGGGAGCTACTGGTGGCTCGCCAGTACCCTGAAAGTAGCTCTCAGAGTTGAAGACAAGCCAAGACAATCTCAGAGAGTCTATGCATATTAAAGAAAGCAGCACCACTCATCTCAAAACACTTAAAGTGAAAGCCAACCAAACCAATAGCAGACCCATTTAATAACACTCAAACACAAACTGAGTTGGGTTACGGGTCTGCCACATGACCGTCTGTATCCACTCTATCTCTAAATCACAAGGAGATCGGCCATGTTATACGCCCTGCTCTTTCAGTCCCAGCACATATGTGAACAATGCACTATCAAAGAATGACAGTAGTAATCAGTGCTGACCCACCAAAGTGTAGGACTGTAGGAGCCGGAGAGAAAATTTGTTAGGAGCATGATCAACCCAAGAACTGAGAGGAGCAGTGTATGGATCCAAAGCAAATAAAAAATAATTGCCTCATCTGCATTTATTTATGTGTCGTCTGTCTGACATGGTGTCGCTCCCTAATAAACAGTGTTGTTTCCTGGAAGCTACGTCTAGACTCTAGAGTCAAGGACCGTCAAATGTGTATGCAGGCCTGCATCATTAGGGTTTTATCTTTGGTGCAATTGCTTCCGTTCATGGCATAATAGTGCCCATGCTGTAATAATGGTCATCCTTGACTATTACAGGTATTTTTTAGTGTAGTTTTCCAATACTGGCTGCCATCATTGACATATTGACTGGCCACCTTTTAGCCACCGATGACAAAATGATGACTCTTTCTTGCATAAAAATAGCCATAACTGATATACGTTGGGCTTCCTGGATGTTATGGCACCCAGCCTTGGTACGTTGGCCCTGGTATAACGGTGGGCATCATTTGCATAACAAAAGCATACTTGGTGCTACGGTGAAAATCCATTACCTATGATTGTAATACCTGAGCACTTTAAGCAGAATCTGTCTATGTGAGGCATTTTTACATGATAGTACTGATATTTGTGGATTGTGTGTTTTCTAAAATTGAAAACTGATATTTTAATGGCAAATATGCTTTTTAGAAAAGATTTTTATTCTGGAAACTGAGTTTGTTTACCCAAAATGGAAAGTGGTATTTGATAGAAGAAAAAAAATTGTATTTTCAATAACTAATATGCCGACGAAGAAAAAATATTTTATTTCTAAAACACATTTAAAGTTGATAACCTAATGCTAATTAAAGCTGAGTTGGGGGGAACTTACTGCTCTAGTTCTGTCCTCTCTGCCGCAGAGCATTTGATAATTTGAATGTAACTTCATTAGTGAGGGGGTGGCATTTAATAGTGAGGAATGCTTTCCTGCTATTTCTGCTGGTAACCTTATCTTGAATGCTTGGGTGATTACTACTGACAATCCAGCTTAGAGTGGTCATAGTGTAATGTTAACACATGTTGCCACTACTTTACAGAGATAACATATGCTAGTGGCTCAGCGGGACTTTCCTTGAGCAGAAGTAGGTCTCAACACAGAAAAGGTTGGAGACCCCTGCTTTAGGCCTACCTTTTAACACAATTCAGGATTTCCAGTGGAAAGTGAACCCCAAATCAACACTGTCCAGTTTTGCGTAACTTCTATGATGCAAACCAGGCACAAAGTGTTAGCAATTTGCCCAAGAAACTCAACATTTGAGACATAACACCATGATTGGGGCTGACACACTAAAACAATTGTATTACTACCCAAACCATTTTGAGCAGCACTAGAATAACACAAGAATGTGGAAAAAACAGTACGGTTACATATCTATGCTTTGCAATTTGCATGCAGAGCTTTGCTGCTAGTTCCTAACTCATGCACTATATTAGGAGTATTGTAACTTATGAACTCCAAGTAACAAAAAGATCCCGGTGACAAAAGCAATAAACCACAGACCTATGGACATAAAATACAAATCTCTGATCTGCATGTCACATGTTGTGCTTTGCAGTGGGAACATTAACCCTCTATGCTACTTTATCATGAGTCAAAACTGGGACTAGACAAATCACAGATCTTTCCATGAAGTGCATTAATCACCACAGTAATTATGAGTTTTTATTACCCCCTGAAAAATGCTGGGCACATAAAGTTCTCTGAAGCTGCTCGTATCTCTAATGAGCCTGTCACGCAAAGTGCCCCCTTGTGAGCTTGGTACCCAGTACAGTGGCACCGGTCGCACCGCCCTAAAGCTGGCACTGAACACACCTTTTCACACCACACCCATGTTCGTTCATTTCAGCACGTCACCTTGCACCAAGCCATATCTCACTCAGCACACCAGAAACCACTACTCTCACACCACTCTGTCAATGCAACCCTTCAGCTTCCACAGACCCAACACCATACTCAAGCCTCATACCTGATACAGAACACCACACAAACATGGCTGTCAGCTCTCACTCCAAAAACTGTTACTTTGCCCCTCGAGTTATCACGTTACAAACAACTTTGAGTCAGACACATGATTCCTACTTCGGTAAAACACACAATCCACCCACTCCCCTCACGCTGTTTCATAAGAACAATTTACCAATATCTGTGCTCTGCATGTTGCATGCACAGTGGCATCTGAAACTACAGAAACACCCAACATCAAACATAAACCCTGCCACAATTCTTCAATTCGAAAAACACCATCTCACCGACTTACAACAGCACCTAACACACACTAAGCAAACACACTGCTAACTTCACTCAACCGCCTCTTCCCAGCGAAGCCTAAAAAACAACACCAGCTACAACCCCATCCTTTCCAGTGGACTGCCAGCTGACCAATGACCACTCAACCTCCACACAGTGAATGAAATAAGATACGAGACCTAGACGTCAAACTCATACATTAAACATGAATATATCTAAGAAGTGACACTGGTCGCTTGAGTGCACGCCACACTGTTATAATCTCAGCTTTCAACATATATGATAGTGATTTTGACATTAGGAGAAACGTTAGAAGCAGAGAGCAGTGGCTGCCCGGGATTAAAATACACGAACCAAAGGCAAACCCAATGGTTTATCACAAAGTAATATAGGAGCACTAATTGCACAACCAAGTTTGTGGAACAGTCTGAGTCCCTTCAGAGTCCCTACACAACATGGATTTTTGGGTCTTCTGATTTGTTGTACTGCTTTGTCCATCCAACATGTCTGTCATCAGCCACACAGTGGACTTTATCACGACTCTGCTTTCATGTTCAGTGCAAGGAAGGGAGTGGAGACTCCTGACTCACATACATTCATCTATTTACATGGACATTAGTAGACATAAGTGAAAAAACAGCAACGCTAGTCCCAGAGAGAAATGCATCAGGAAACTCCTTTCATCAACCAGCCCCAGTACACCAAAGACGCCAAACACAAACTGTGTATGGGGAACTAACAATGCATGAGCGGGCGGAGTTGAGAGGCGTATCTCCATTGTTCGAGTTGAGCATGTAGTGCCATCAGGCATACATGTGTCTTCTAAAGGAGCTACAGACAACTTTTGTGGGCCCTACAGACTGTTCCAGATGTGTTACATGAAGTGCTGGGGTAGACTTCAGAATGAGTAGGTCAGTCTCATGCAATAGCGCTACGAAGACCCATTGGCACCACAGAGCTGTCTTACGCGGCGAGTCATGCTGAGTTTCAGGACTTCATGAGTCAGGATTGTGCACTTAGCACTACATGTAGTTGTGATGGTCAAGGACAAAGACGATGTACAGGACACGCTAGATCTTGGCTATGTAGGCTTGGGGGCTACGAGGTCCAAAGCCCGCTAACAAGGCGCTGAAGACTAGTGCTGTGACTGGAGCAGACAGCTATAGCTCCAGCATGGCAGCAGAAGGGTATATGTGGGCAAAGAATGGGAAAAGACCAGATATTGTCTAGGGAGGGCGTCCTCTGGGCATGCATGAACAGGAGGATGTGCGGACACATTACAACAAACAAATGATGCATTTGTGTAATCTATTTGGTACTTTGTTTCTCCAGTACTGGCAGTCTGTGTCCCAGGAGCTGCTGGGGGGTCTGTCTGCAAAGGTTTCACCGAGTGGTCTTAAAGCTGGCATTGTGCTGGCCTCCTTACCTTATCAATTATTGACAATTGGCAATAAGGTTAGAACAATGCCTGTCTCATTGTTGACCCCTGACCACAGAGACAGACCCTCCCTTTGACCTACTCTCCGAGAGGCAACATTTCAGTGGATGACATACAGTTTGCGAACCCTCTGCACTTTGGTACTGCAAGGAAATATAAATGCGTGCATATTGTACTCTATCGATGGTAAAGAAGTTTCAGAATGAAAATTGAAGATGTATTGATGTTAATGCACAAAATTGCTCTTCTAATCTTCCTGGGGGAGTGCATAGAGCAGTGGAAGTCTCAAGGGGTGCTAAGAACTTGGGGGTTTCAAAGTCTTGCTTTTTCCTTCTCCATGCAATTGTCACTCAGGTCAAAGGTCATCTGGTGTCATTTTGTGTGACGTCATACTATGCTTCTTACCATTTTTCAAACTGGGAAAGAATACCACCTTTTTTTTGGTTACAGAATGTTGGCAAGCATTAAAGAGGGTCAATGCGGCCGACATCCAGAGATCCGCATCCTACCCCTCACAGGAGGACTCGTGCGACTGCACGCCTGCCTTGATCTATATCAACAAGCAAGAAAGTGCGTGTTATGGATCCTAAACCTGGTCCATGATGGAACTAAGATTTTATGAGCCGCAGCTCAAGGCCACTGGACAGGACTTCGGCCATGCATGAACAGTATCCTAGAAGATTCCCTCTTCTTCACAGATAATTCCTACACTTGGGACAACATACTTTGCATCATAGGGCACTTTAAGCCTCTGCGGTCTCCATGGATGGATCTCTTTGCTATCAGGGATATTGTCCCATAGTTGACAAACATGTCGGCAATCTATAAAGGGAATATCTGCTGTGAGGATGACCAGAGTGGTCATAATCATCAGCGACTGCCCAGCCCAGGTGATCCTGAAAGCGCTCGTCTCTTAGACCTGAACCAGATGACTCTGACATCTCCACCCAGGTGGCCAGCGTGTCCATATCTGAGCAAGACCATGACACCATGAGCAAAGTAAGCTTATTACAGCCCGATAATGTATATCCTACAGCTACATACTGACATCAGTTGTTTAACAGTCAGACCTAGTAACCCCGATATATGGGTAAACAGTTCACACTAACTAAACATACACGACTATATTTTAGTATCATATTTTACACATACGCTAAAGGCACCTGCTAAATTGGTTACATTTGTCATGTAAACTGGTGGTCACGGATTATTTCACGAGGTCAACAGTACTGGAGGTGATGGGGTCTCTGCATGTTTGAACATGATCTACCCTTTATGTCCTGCGAATAGGTGTACCTAATTTGCCAAAAACATTCGCAATGATTACATTAGCATGGGTAAGCTTTTGGGACGTTTTAAGCAGTTAATGTCTTGCGTGAGAATCAGCTCTGAGATGCTCTACAGAATAGATTATTTCAAGTGCAGGGAAGCTCAGGTGATTACCGCACTGCACAAATCCCAATTCACATGTCTGCAAAACCCTTCTAATTTACAAGCATAATTCAGCACATTCATGATTGAACTTCAAATCAGCCAAGAGCTTCGCATATGTATGTTTTTTAAACCCACAAGAACATGTTGGGTTTTCTATATACTTGCTATTCAGAGGAAGTCATTAAGTGAAGATGCATCTACGCTAGCCCCAGAGATGAATGCGTCAGGAATAACTCCTATGCATCAACCAGCCCCAGTACACCACAGACATCAAACACAACCTGTGCTTCTGAGAGGAGGTGCGTCTTAGGGGCTGTTCTTGCACACAGGAAGGTAACTTTACACCGGAAGTGCTTCTGCGTATGACATAATGAGGGTATGAATGAGGTCATGGTCAGAATTGGAGACAATTTAAAGAGAAAATCAGAGCTCGCAGAAAAAGAAGAAAGAGGAACAAGGCCTAGAGATAGAAGGAACGAGAAGAGGGCAAAAGGTTAACCAGCTCTGTCAAGTACCACACATCAGGCGTTAGACTAACGCATTTAGGTGGGGTGGTCCGCATCACCGCACCAAAAATGCAAAGGCACTCATTTATAGCGACTCCTGAAGTTGCTGACAAAGAGAGACGGGAGCACCGCTATTAACAAAGCACAGACCACGCACTGCTCTGGCAGCCCATAGTGTATTACAGACTTCCCTACACTGTGCAATGCAACTACTGCACAGCCCTGCTCCGGTGGTTAATTATAATTAACATCTTCATCTGCTAGGAAGTTGTTCTGGTCGCACTGGGCAGGCTGGGCTCAGCTGTGCTCTCACTGGCTACAGCACCATGGCGGTGTTCGTAAAAATGTTCATTGGCCGCCCGAGACAGAACATTAAGTCATCCAGTGGGCGGCACGAACAGGCGGAAGCTATGTTTGTAAGTTTTGTTTCGAAGCCGCTAGTCCACCTCTGCTCGCACATCCGCCTGTGCCTCCCATCATGACCCCCTGCTGTGACCAGTGCTTTAAATGGGCCGGTACTCACCGGCACTTCTCATTTTTACCGCTCTGAGTACCGGCAATTCTCTGCTGCTAAGGAGAGTACCGGTACTCATCAAAAGTTAGGGTCATTGTTGCTTTGGTTCACGCGCACAAACGAGGCTGTCTGACAGCCAAAGCGCCTCTAGCCCAAGCTGAACCACCTTTAACCCCTTCCCCACTCATGACGGAACCACTCCGTCATGAGCCACGGTCGCCGTGTGCTCATGACGGAGTGGTTCCGTCATGCTGCGGCCGTTGGCGGCCGCGCCGCCCACGCGGCGCTAATACCCCGCCTGTGCGGGCGATTAGCGCAGTGGGCGGAGTCATGACGGAACCACTCAGTCATGAGCACAGCTCAACCGCGGCTCATCACGGAGTGGTTCCGTCATGAGCACCGCGCCACCGCGCTGCCCCCAAACCCCCCCCAGCGCTGCGGCGGAATTCCCGCCGCAGCGAAAGGGTTAAACAATTCTGCAGAGCTCATCTGCATAATGTCTGGTGTTCACCACCACACTGTGTTTGACAGAGCAGGGTCCATTCTGGCCCTATGCTGTCAATCACATTCACACCATGGTGTGATTTGTGCACACACTCGAATCCAGGCATCCCGCTGACCGCAGCAATAGCAGCAATTAAGAAAGCCATGGGAGATAAGGGGTGTAAAATAGCCTTTATCCCACCTGAGTCCTTTGTGTGAATGTCTGTCTTTTATGTGTCTGGGTCATTGCCTGCTTGTGTGCCTGTTTGTGTGTGTGAGAGAGAAAAGCAAGTGAAAGAGGGAGAGAATCCAGACACTAGGGAGGTATTTTAAAGGACATTCTTAGAAGCTTTGTGTGAGCATTGCTGCTTGTTTCTGTGAGAGCGCACTCAAGAATATATAAGTATTCGGCCACATAGTAGAAGTGTCTTATATGTCTTGTCCTTAGCCCTGCCCTTAGCCCCGCCCACTTTATACACTCATAGCTCATTTTAAGAGTACCTGCACTTATTTGTTCCCATTTAAAGCACTGGCTGTGACTAACCGGGCCAGGCCGCGGAGACTCCTTGTCCCAGCCGTGGTGCTCACAGTCACTCTCGAGACTGAGGACCAGCGAATAAAACTGACGGTTTCGGGGACACACATACACAGCGCTGGTAAAATACGTAGGGCCAGCAGCCACACTGCCAGGCAGTCTGTCACCCTTCAAAGTGGTGTGCCCAGAGCCGATGTCAGCCACATCCATGTGGAATAGCTGGAACAGGAACAAAGCATGGCCCCGGAAGACTCGGTCCATCGAGGTCAGGTGAGCCTCAATAATCTTAGATTTAATGATATATTTTATCTATAGTGTGAACGTAGTCTGGGCGGACATCGGGGCACATCTTCTGCCGACCTCCCTGCTTTGACAGAACAGCACTGGATGCGGACACTGCCGGGGGTGCATTCAATCAGGGCACTCCTTAGCTTTTTTCGAAAGTTGAGTGCAAGAGGCTTCCATGTGCAGAAAAGTCTGGTGCCCTCCAGAACACCAGGCAGCTGCAGATTGAAAGCAAGGTGAATAATTATAATAATTTATTAGCGGGCAACTGAGATCATGCCCGCTGAGCCCTCTCACGTCCTGTCTGGTAGAGTCGGGTCCCACAGTGCCCTTCCATTTCTGTGCTTTGCAGCAGTTTCAAGATAATCTAATAGTTCCTCCTTCACAAATAGGTTTAATTTCAGATATTTATGCATCTTCCTCGTCTTTCTTGCTTTATTTTGCTCCGTAGAAAGTGTCACTCAGTCATTGAATGTCAGTCATAATTACATTGAAATTATGAAAACGTCACACATAGGCAATCTGAAACCTTGGCAGCTATGAAGGTTGAAGCGAAGGAGCAAAAAGGGATGTAGTCCCAGGTCTGCCAGTGACTTGACATCTTTTGGAAAAGATTTTGGGCAGGTTTTGACTGCATACATAACTATCACATGTTGTCTTACCTGCACGTGACAAGGGTTGGGGGGCAAGCTTAAATTAAGAATCTCATGCATGTCCCTGGCGCATTAGGCCCCTCCTATTGTCACTTTCCTGATCTGCCGAGCTTGCTTTGAAAGTTTTGATGAGGCTTCAGGAGCTTTTCAGAAACTACCTAATTAAACCCTTGGCTACCCAGAGCCGCCTATGTAGGTCAAGCCTGGGCAGCGCATGCGCTGCTCTGCGAGGCACGCTGTATAAAAGGTATGGACTTGAAGCTCTGCCCACTCACCGCCCATCCTTTCAAATGGCTCCTGCTACTGTCCTTTCAAAATGGTTGCTTCTGATTTGTTAATATGCTTGTTAGTCCAATCTTAGTAACGCCTTGTCTGCATTTGTAACCTTCCATGAGGACTGGACTTTTTACTTGTGTTATTACACAGTCAGCTTTATCTAGGCTGTAAGCACTATTTTGTTTAATGATTTTCCCCTAAGCTCTATTGTAAACAGGGCCGTAAATCTTGCTCTTATCTTGCCACAATAGATGTGCATTCAAAGACCCAGATCCGTTTTTCCCCGTATCTTGAAGTTGCTTTTCCAGCAGTACATTTCAAGAGGATACATTGAGTTAGATCGGTTTCGTCAATCTCTCAAAACTAGTACCTCTCTTCAGAAAAATACTCAGTCATAACTCAGGCCTGGGCGATTTTTTTAACACCCCTGACTCCTCTCTCCTTCCTGCGAATGAAGTACCAGCATTCCACAGTGACAAAAATACAGGGCAAAGCACAGGACAAGGGTGCGCTCTATTCCGCAAGATGCAACATTTTACTAGGCCTGGGCAGTAAATTCCGTTCCGTTCGCAGAATTTGGGTAACTTCGTGTGCCACGGAGAACGCGGAATTGCCCAAAATTCAGAGATCCGCGACTTCACAGAATTTTTTGCTTGTTTGCGCTTTCAAAATGCATGTTTGCGAGATATTTCCCCCCCAGCACGCAAACCGCGTTCGCGAACAGGAAAAAATCATCGCGAACGGGTGGATTTTTTACCGTTTTGCGGAGCTTTGCGTAGCGCGACTAATCAAATTCCGCCCACCCTTACATTTTACAGCACAACGCACAACCCGAGGGTCAGCGACAGAGACATGTATTTGGTGCATTATGAAAAAACAGAACTGTCGAGAGAAAAAAGAGGGCCAAGCAGCCTCCGAGCTGGTGGGACATTTGAAGCCACGTCAATATGTTGTCATTCTGGACATATTTCCTGGAAGTGCTGTGGCTAGGAAATCTACATTTTAATCCAATTCAATTCCTAACATCCTGAATGACACACTCCATCCATGCATAAAGGAAGGTATGTGCAGGTATGTATTCCCGCCTATTGTACCACTCCTTCCCCCGCGACATCATAAAATACAGATGACTAAAGACTGCATAGTTTGATTTAATCACTGAATACTACAGGACAGAGAGAAAAACGCTTTATTATTTAATACAAATACTATTAAAATTGACGAATGAGGTCATATAGGAGCAATTCCAACACGTCTGCCACATGCTCCTGATTCTAAGCTCACTCCACTTTCCGCCATTTCTCCGATATTGCTCGGACCTGTGAACATGGCAGCTCTCTGCGACTATGGGATGCGCCAATGAACTCTCTTTTCACAGCCCACGTTCGCTCATTCTATCACTTCGGGTCAACCATGAGCTTCAACCTTCAGCAGCGGGAGGAAGCATTGTTCCCAGAATCCTGAGATTGTAGGTGGGCCTCTGTAAACGCAGAGGGCTTTGGTCTAGGACTGCAGATGTTAGTACGCTTGGTGTGTAACACAGGGCCCCACCCACCATTGTCACCATCACCACATGGAAGACTAAGATGCTGCAAACTAATAGGACCCAGCACACAAACTGCAAGTCATCTTGCAAATACGAGTTTAATGAGCAGCATTGATAGTCTGTGAGATAGCACAGGTGGCCTGCCTACAAATGACCTTAAGCGCACCTGATCTGATGTAGTGCACTGGGTGCAAGAGAACCCCTTAAGGCAGTAGCACATGCAAATGGCATGTTCCTTGCAGCAGGCATCTTAATCCCCTGCGCTACTTTAGCATGAGTGGAAACAGCCACTAGATACAATTCTAATCTCTCTCCAGGAGGAACAATAATCAACAAAGTTACCTTTACATTTTTATTTTTGCCTGTAAACCTCAGGACACACAATGACATGATCTTTGCAGCAGGCATCTTAATCCCCTGCGCTACTTTAGCATAGGTAGAAACAACCACTAGATAAAACTATGATCTCTCTCCGGCAGAAAAAATAATCACCAAAGTTACCTTTACATTTTTTATTGTTGCCTGAAAACCTCTGGACACAGAAGGATATGTTCTTTGCAGCAGGCATCCTAATCCTCTGCACTATGTTAGCATGAGTGGAAACAGCCACGAGATAAAACTCAGATTTCTCTCCTGCAGGAACATCAATCCCCAAAATTACCTTTACATTTTTGTTGCTGCCTGACAACCTCTGGACATACAAGACATGTTCTTTAAAGCAGGCATCTCAATCCTCTGCGTTTTTTTAGCATGAGTGGAAACAGCCACTACATAAAACTCCAATCTCTCTCTAGTACGAACATTAATCGGCAAAGTTACCTTTACATTTTTATTGTTGCCCAACATCCTCTGGACACACAAACACATGTTCTGTGCAGCAGGCATCTTAATCCTGTGTGCTACTTTAGCATGAGTGGAAACAGCCAATAGATAGAACTGCGATCTCTCTCCAACAGGAACATTAATCAACAAAGTTACCATTACATTTTTATTGTTGCCTGAAAACCTCTGGACACGCAATTACATATACTTCACAGCACGCATTTTAATCCTCTACGTCATTTTAGCAAGAGTGGAAACAGCCACTAAATAAAACTCCGATCTCTCTCCAGAAGAAACATTACTTTCCAGAGTTACCTTTACCTTTTTATTGTTGCCTGAAAACCTCAGGACACAGAAGGATATATTCTTTGCAGCAGGTAATCTTAATCCTCTGCGCTACTTTAGCATCAGTGGAAACAGCCATGAGATAAAACTCCGATCTCTCTCCAGCAGGAACATTAATCGCCACAGTTACCCATTACATTTTTGTTGTTGCCTGAAAACCTCTGGACACACAGGGAGATGTTCTTTGTAGCAGGCATCTTAATCCTCTGCACTACTTTAGCATGAGTGGAAACAGCCACTAGGTAAAACTCTGATCTCACTCCAGCAGAAAAATTAATCGCCAAAGTTACTTTTACATTGGGTCCCGTCCCCAGCACCTAGTCTCTCAAATTAAAATGAGTTTGTTCCGCTCGCCGAGCAGGGACTCTTAACAGCTCAACCCAGGAACCCTCAGAGCAGGCAGCATCCAAGGAAATAGGCAACTTGCACAGCACTGCTTCCCTAGCCACGTGAAGTCACCGATGGTGTACATTTTAGAATTTACAACATCTTGTTAAAATGCCTATCTGCCACAATCCTTTAAGAAATTCTTGGCACAGTGATTTCTTGTGTGCCAGCCAAGGGGCATTACACTATCTCCAGAACACCCCCACCCCACACCATTCGTGTTACTCTCCAGTTGCCATGTATTTGCAATGCAATAGGTCTCACATTAGTGAAGGTATGAGCTACTGGCATTGCAAATGATGTTTGTCAGATTTTTTATTTTTTTTCTAAAGATAAAACACAGCAGCAGCATAAGTAATGTGAATTTTCTTTTATTACTTATGCTACTGCTGGGATATCTCCAACCCCAATAGCTCTAACTTTCACTAATGCGAGACCTATTGCATTGCAAATGCTTGTTTGTTTTTTCACTGCAGGCTTCAAGAAAGTATTGCCACTTAACTCTAGGTTACTGTACTCCACTCTACGATTTTACTCCACTCTATGCCACTCCACTCTACAACATTCCACTCTATGCCTCTCTACACATCTTTACTCCACTCTACGCCACTTCACTCTAAGACACTTTATTCCACTCTATGCTACGCTACGCCACTCCATGACAGTTTACTCCACTCTACGTCCCTCCACTCTCCAACCCTCCAATCTTCACCCCTCCCCTCAATGACTCTTCACGCAACTCTACGGCAGTCTACTCCCCTCCTCTCTACAACACTCTATTCCACTCTATGCCCCTTCACTCTACGACACTTTACTCCACTATATGACCCTCCACTCTACGCCACTCCATGATACTCTATGCAACTCTACTCTTCTCTACTCCACACAACTCTACACCAGTCTACTCCACTTTACTCCATTCCACACTACTCCACTCCATGTCACTCAACACTCTCTTTACGACCCTCTACTCCATGACACTTCACTCCACTCTACTTTACGACACTCCACTTTATTTCACGACAGTCCGCTTTACAACACTCCACTCCATGACACCCCACAACACTCCTCTCCACTCTATGCCACTCCACAACCCTCCATTCCACACTGCGCCACTCCACTGTATGCCACTCTACTCAACTCCACTCTCCTCTATGCCACTAACTTTAAGCCATGCTAACCAGCAGCCACACTCTTGTACAACATGACTAAAGCACATTGGGAAAGCCAATAGCTCTTGCATTGGCGAGACCTATTGGCTTGTTTCTATGGCCCTTCAAAGGCCTGACCTCCTGGTGAGCAATACACCACAATCGAGATGTACTTCTAGGCCTCTCTCCTACTGTGTATGCTAGTTAACACTGAGACTTATAAACTTATTTTATTGTACTGCATACTAAAGATTCCTAGGTATTTTGTTGATTCTTTTGTCAAAAAGAAAAATTAATTTCAACATATGTTTAAAAAGCGATAAAGTGATTCTGGCCTCCGTGCCTTGTCTCTCCTGCCACATCCTATGCAAAGGGCTCTCATGTCATACACTGTGGTGATCTTGCATCTCATAAATCCATGAGCTGTGCATAGTAGGAGAGCTTGTTAGCAGGTACTTTAGCCATAATCTTAATATTCATGGCTATTAATTAAATGGAGCTTGCACATCTCATCGAGCTTCGTCCTGGTTTAGGGATTAGCATCATTAATATTTTGTTAAAGTCATCATGGGAGTGCGCTCGATCATGTAGGCTGATTTAAACAGTTCCTCAGGGACTCCATTGCCACTCCGTGACTTAACTATTTGTATTTTATAGATGGCTTTTGACTTATTTGTCGGCTATGCGTCATCTACAACTATTCAAGTTCTCTGTCTAATGGGGGAGATTTAAGGGTGAAAAGAAAATGTCTTTGTTGCCTTTGCCGACTCCCTTCAGAGTCTGCTTCGATGTAGGGGCTTGTTTGCCCCAACAAATACAAAACGCTTTCTTATTTGGTTGCAATACTTCTCTTGGTCTTTATTTGTCTCCCAGCCACTGATTCCAAATAACCCACATTTATGGAATAGATATCACAGTCCCACCAATGCCAAATGATTGGTATACAATTCAAGGTGATCATCCAACTTTCATATCTCCTTCTCTTTCAAAAAAGTTATTTGTCTCCATTGCAATCAAGACTATCAATTGTGAAAAAATACCTGACTTTACCCTCTTTCGAGGCTCTATTGTTTGATAGGCAAGGTCAGCGTACCCTTATCCAGTCCAGTGGGCTCCTACGCTAAGGCGGAGGAGCATCGCCCCACTGAGCTATTAACAACGGAAAAATAAAATGATAATAACTTAATGTTATTATCATTTTGTTTAAGAGTACTGGCTCAGTTGGTTGGGGTGCGGGGCTGGGCTGTTTAGTGTGGGGGGGGGGGGGGGGGGGGGGGGGAGGAGTGGTAGGCATTTCCTAAGTACAAATGACATTTTTACAGGCCGTCTCGGGCCGGCCAAACCGTCATGCGCACTTTGCATGTTCTTCACCCAGGCTGCAATACATCCTGGGTGGAGAATATGCCCAGGATCTCAGCCCTTGTCTGAGCGCTGAACTACGGAGTCTGCGTGCTTCCTGCTGCCCCAGGAGAAGAGACGAGGACGAAGGAGAGGCAACAGGTGAGTGTTTTTTTTTTTAATTCCCTCCCCCCTCTGCTCCCCTCACCACCCCTACCTCCCCTCCCCCCCACCCGTTCGGTAGCAGCTGCTACTACCCTCATCTCAGCGTAAGTTGTTCATCGGCTCGCTTTCTGAGGACTCTTCGGTGCAGCTGTATTGTCACCATAGCTGGGAAGCATGCACCCTCACAGGGTTATTCCTCTTAGCTGCGTTTACCTGTGGCTGGTATTAAGCTGGCACTGAAAGCAAATGATAAAGGCTAATGGGCAAGAAGGCATACCTGGCATGATGGTGTCTTCTGATTCCCCAACTTTCTTGGCTAAGACTGCCATTTCAAGTGGGGGCAGGCATTCTTGGAGGTTTGAGAGTAAGGTAGTAGGGAGTCATACACAGTGACAGCAATTGTATCCAGGTCCCGACCACATCCCCATTATCTCGCTATGAAGGCACTACTACATTAGTTTGAAAACAGACGTGGTGAAAGTGCTATAATAATTTTATATATAAATAGAGAACAAGGGCCTTATGTACCAAGTGATGTTATGGTTGCAAAAGTCAAATTTGAGCCTTTCCGACAACAAACTGGCTTTTTTAAATGTACAAAACCCAAATTGTGATCCGGTAACACGTTACGAAATCGCAATTTGGGTAGAATAAATGCAGCATCTGCACTTGAAAGGAGCATGTTTTGCAACCAAAATTTGGTTCCAAAACATCAATATTTTACCATCAAATTGGAGGTAACTTTTTGCACTGGAAGGAGTCCCTAATGGATCTCTTCTCCTTTGCTATCGTCGGCAGAATATTTTTTTTGTTGTAAATGTATTTGTTTTCTTTTAAACGCATCCATTTTCCTATTAGGAAAACAGACTGTGTTTGGAAAAAAAAGTTCGCTTTATTTAGAAAGCAATCACAGACATGATGGTCTGCTGACTCTAGCAGGCCATGGCTGTGACTCTAACAATTGAAGCGGGTTTTAATTTGCGACCTACCGCATACATATTAATGAGCTAAGTCCAATTGTGACCCACTACGAATCGGTATTTTTTGACCCAACCTACTAATACATAGGATAGTTTGCAAAATACTGATGCATTTGGTAGAAGTTGGGGCGCAAATTGCATCCACTTCCATCCAATCCATTTTAGTAGATTCCTAATAAGAAATTGCAAATCGCTATATGATGCAATTCATGATTTATTAATAGGAATCTTAGTACACCTGCATCGAGGATGTATTGCGACGCGGCAGGTCTGAGGAGACTGCGGGCTGCGATGCGAAGTCCTGTGTCAGAGATGCATCGTGCAGCAGCGGTTACGATGCGGCTGCTCAAAGGACCATAGCTGGGCTGGAAGAGCACCTTCAGGCCCACTTCCGAGAGCCCATGGCTGGGGTAGGACTCACAGCAGATAGAGTCCAGGTTCAATGTTTTTGGAGCCTTTACTGTTCCTCAGGCTCTGGTCAGGGGACCAGCCAGATAGCCCTTGGAGCCTCTTTGGTGGTCCTGGGTTCATGATGCAGGTCTAGTCATTTTCACTAAGGCACCAGGGCAAAAGGGAAGCAGTCCTTCTTGCAGAGCAGCACAGCAGTCCTCCGAGGCTTTCATAGGTCCAGGGGTGTACTGAATAGTTGGGCCTGAGGGTCCAATATTTATAAACTGGTGCCAGCTTTGAAGTAGGAGAAGATTCTGGAGGTTTCCACCCCCAGAGGTGTTTGGAATTTCTTGCCTCCCTGTCCTGGCCCCAGCATGTCTGAGGACACAAAAGTCTAGTGTCAAACCCTTTCTGGGTGTGCTCAGGCAGAGGCTGTACGATGTGCAAGTGTGGTAGGTGACATCTCCCCCCTATCAAGTCAGACATGGCCCATCCTGCCAACACCTATTCCCCCTTTGTCTCACTGTCTGGGAGGAATACACAAAGTCCAACTGCTAGCAACACCTAGTCAAGTGTCCAAAGATAAAGGATGCAGTCATCAAATGGTTAGGACAAGAAAATGCAAACTTTCTAAAAGTGTATTTTCAGAATTGTGACTTAAAACCCGACCTTACCATTAAAGTGGGTTTTAAATTACAATTCTTTGGAGACTAAACTCGACATTCCTACTTGCTACCAACTGAAAGTTTGCACTAATTAAATGTAATATCACTTATTAAATGTGATATCCTATCCTATGTGAGAGGTAGGCCTAGCTGTAGTACCAAACGATTTAAAGAGGTTTGACAACCAGGACATGTAAAACTTAAAAGTACATGTCCAACTTTTAGAATGCACTGCACCCTGCCCTCTGGGCTGTTTAGGACCCAGTTTAGGGGTGATGTATCTGTGTTACAAATTAAGGTTTAGGCCTAGCAAAAGGTTTATTTTACCAGATAGAAATGGAAGTTTACAACTGCACACACAGACTGCAATGGCAGGCCTAAGACATGCTTTGAGGTCAACTGAAGTGGGTTGCACAATCGCTGCTGCAGACCCACTAGTAGCATTTAATTTACAGGCCCCGGGTATAGGTAGTATATACAAATATATGAACTATTTCAGTTGGGTGTAAGCCAATGTAACCATGTTTTAACGAGTGAGCGCACACACTTTAGCACTGGTAAAGTGCACAGAGTCCTAAGGCCAACAAAAACGAAATGAGCAAAAATTAGGCCTGGGCGAAAATTTCGTTCCGTTCGCGGAAATTGCGATAATTTGACATTTTCGCGTTTCCGCTTTCCACAGCTTGGCGATAATTTGTTTCTTGCTCGCGCTGTAAAATAATACATTCTCGCGCGCGCGCGATCGCCTTACCTGAATCCCTGCGTTCGCCACAAGTTTTCTTGATCCGGTCGCGTTCTCCATGAGATGTTGGATTGTTTTTAGCCATTTGCGCTGTCTCGCGACAGTTCGCGCCCGCAGTGACGTCTTTCTTCTCGCGATCATGCACCGCGAGACAACTCAAAACAAGATGGCCGCGCCCGCGAGCGACCACATGGGTAAGTTGGCGACCCGCAACCATGCAGAAAATCTCGCGAACATGCGGGGAAAAAAATTCCGCATATTCGCGATATTTCCGCTTGTTTGCGATAATTTCAAACATTTTCGCGATAATTTGCGAAAGTGGATTTCGCAAATTCCGCCCACCCCTAGCAAAAATGGAAGAGTAAGGCAAAAAGTTTGGAGGAAGACATACTAAGACTGACAGGTCTAACTCCACTTAAATTGTCATCTTGCAGCTCTAGCCAGTGGCTTGATATAATACGATCTGGCTTCATTGCTAAATGTGAAGAGAGGCCCCTGAGTCTCCTATATCTCACAAATATACATTGGTATTGGGCGGAATGGCGCCCTTCTGAAGAGTTTGGGAGCCCCCTCACCACATGGCCTGCAGGGGCCTGTGTTACATCCATGGTTCCAGTCATCGCAGAATACTCCAGTTTGATCTGAGCCCTCAGGAACATATGTTACAGCATTATGTCTCTGCTGTTGTCTCTCTTCATTTGATTTGTGTTCTTAGCCAGTGATCTCTGACTCAAAAACCACCAAAATCCATCAGTATCTCAATAAACAATAAATAAACAAGAAAGAACGAAATAAACTGCAGCTTGCCTGCTTCGAGTCAGCATTCCATGGCACATTTAATGCAAAATCCAATGTTTGTATATTTGTCTGACACTAACATCCTCTCTTTGTAGTACATCATCGTTCTTCTTAGCCTCAAGGTTATGCAAACACTGTTAAATAAGTGCAGAGTTGTTTGGAAACAAAACAGGCAAACAAATTGTTTTATTAGCTAGGCAATCTAAAATGACCTTAGACAAAAAAACAAGCAAATAACATTTATTTCAGTTTTGCTTCCTATTAGAAAACCTAACTATCCGGGGGGTTAGCTTTTCACTCCCTATCTAGGATCTTCTTGTCTTAGGCTTAATAACATGGCTAGAAATAGAGAATTATAGACGGGCAGCCATCAATAATGGGGTTGTTAGCACGAATATCAAATACAATATCCAGTTATTCGCTGCTCTTACATCACAAGAGAGAAAAACCCAAACCTATTTTTTCACTGCAGTGATATCACCTTTTCCTCCTCTGCCTCACCTGAGTCTTTAGCAAAGCACTGGAATGGCAGATGATGGTCCACTAGCCGGTCCACCATCTCATGTCTCTCTCAGATATCTGCAGACCCAAGAAAGGCAGTCAGAAGTAGGGTGGCCCTCTTCAGCTGCCAATCACAGTTCCTGCAGTGTCATGGCTGGCAGAGCTCGCCGAGCTGCCAGCGGCTCACTCATGGAGTTGGGCAAGGAAGTTTTCTATCCGGACTCCTCTCCCCCTGCACTACTGCTGGATAGGAGCCGCTTCCAAGGGTATTCTAATGGGGCAGACAGGACTTGAGGGAACAAAAGACAATATAAAAGTGTGGATAAATAACTATAAATAAAAGTGCTTGCACCTCAGTCCTCTGGTTGACATCAAAGACAACCAAGCTTTGCTACTGATGTCTACTTGATATTACTTAGAACCCCTCATTTGTAACAACCTTGTTATGGATTGTCACCATTCTGTCATTTTATATATTTTTCTCAAGATGGGTCAAATTTACATAGACAAGGAGAGCAAACCTCAAGGTGTCTTTGGTGTCATTTGGTACCTTGAGGAGCAAAAGAACTGATAGCTACCGATCTAAAATGTTCTGTTGAGTATGCCTCCATACCCCATCTGTATGCAGGCCCCTGGATTCATGGGGCAACCAATCACAACAAAGCCTTTCTTATCATCAGGCCCACTCTCTATTCTCCCTCAGAATAGAAATTGCAAATACCACACATCCGACCCACCTCCTCCTGCACTATCCTCTGCAGCAATCCCCTCAACGTTGTACTACTGTATATTGACCCCAAAAATATTGTGGACAGAATATCGAGGGATAAAATATTGAAAGGTGAGTGCATACAGGGAGCTATAGATCTACTATTCCCAACTTTACATCTGCATACCATAAAGATATATATGTACCACCTGGGTAAATATATATGTGGAGCTATGTATAGGAAATTTAAACTTACTTATTGGCTATCCCTAACTCATAGGCAGAATGATAACCTATTCAATTTCTGAAAACATCTGTTTGCTTAAGATCATTGTATTGAGCCTGGTAGAGCTTTCAGCGCTGGGAAGCTCATTGGGTAGTCATGCACTCGATAAATCCCTTTGCACTGAATTGAATCAAATTCTCCGGCCTCCCTCAGTTCTGCAGAGAGGTAGGGTGAAGGCGGATTGAGATTTGCTGTTTCACAGTGTTCACAGTCGTCTACCAGTCTCCAGACTCCATGGGGAAGTAACAGTTTAGTGTCTACCCAAGCACTAGTTTCAGAGCTTACTTTTTCACTGTTCTGATGTCACATTTTCTGAGTAGTACCTTAGTGGGATTGCCATCCCCCTCGACTTTCTCCCACGAAGCATGGTCTAACCACATGTGTTTGTCTTATGATTGAAGTAGAGGCTATCATGATGTGTGCATTTCAATTTTATTTAATCTTTATGCCCTTCCTAACTCTTGTGAACAAACAGTGAGAGGCATATAAAACAAATACTAGATAGAGATGTCACTCAAAAAAGAAAGAACAGATGATGGCGGGGAAGAAAACGGTCAGAGAAAGGCAGAGTATTGAGGATTTAACAAATTTATGTGGACTTTTGATGTCCTACAGTCCAGTCTCTTGCATCTGTAGATGTGTGTAGCTGGTCGAAGTTCCCTGGTCATTCAGTGCTGTGGTGCCCGAACATTGCCCATTAGAGCTGGAATCATTCCAGACTTTCATGATAACAAATGATTGGGTCATTTAACCCAAATTAGACTAATGCAAAGGTAGCTATCCTGAGAATATGTGATTGTTCCAGCTTCAATGAACTAACATTGTGATAAACAAAGCCAGAGTATCAAAATACAGCATGACTGAGATTATTACAAATGTACCTAATAAACAAACATTGATTATTAGCAGTGCAGCCGTGTCATTTACGTGTTAGCGGTAACAAGACTTGCGAGATAACTGACATTTGCTACCTTGTCATTTTAAGGGAGACAGCATTACAGTGCTGCAAAATAAGTGAATTACTATCGCACCAATGCTAAGATCTGGATCCCAAAGGGTACAACGAGTCACAAAGAAATAAAATATCCAAGAAAGAAGTAACTCAAACAGATGGACTCAAAGAACAAAAATATATTTCCACTACAATGTTTCAGCTTCTGACTTCCTCAGGTAGTACAAGATGGTTTGCTCAGTAGCTACACAGATGACACTGCTGAATTTTTAAAAAGCTTCATAAGTGAAGATTCGATTTAGAATGTGGAATCAATGCAGTCCTGAGATCTCGAGATATGCAGTAATCAGGTGGTTTTGTCAGTGATGTTCAGTCCATCTGGATGCAGTGTTTTAAATGGTACATCCAGACATTTTCTCTGGAGTCCAGTAGTTCTTCCTTTAAGACATGTTCCGCAGGGAAAATCATCAAATCTGATAGTAAATGATCCACAAGGTTAGAATGATTGATTACAGCCTGGTTAAGTTTCTTATTAATTATTGCCGATTTGTGGTTCCTGAATCATGTACAGAGATCATTCACTGTTTGACCTGCATATTGCTTTTTACAGCTTTGGCATTGGCACAGATACACATAAATAATGCATTTTGAGCGTCATGTAAGATACTGTTTTATTCCATAGGTACTTCTCGCAACAGAACTAGTTACTGATTGGGTTTGTAAAAAGTATTCACATGTGATACACCTTTTAGAGCCGCAGCAAGGAACCCCTGCATTTGTTACAGCTTGGTTGTGCTCAGCACTCACAATAAGAGATCGTAAATATGGAGATCTGCGGTAAGCAATGACTGGCGGTTTTGGAAAAACCTTTTGCAATTTTTCACAAGTGGACAGTAATGGAAATGTTTTTTGCATTATATTTCTGCAGTTGGGAGCTGATGGATGATAGTCAACCACAAATGGAGTTCTGTCGCTTTTGTTTCTGCTGTTGGTAACCCACATAAGTGCTTCTCTGGGTAACTGCAAAGACTTGTCAATTTGCTGCTGTACCCCTCGTGAGTGAGTGCTGGAATTTTTGGGAGCTGGGAAATTACATGCCACGCTGTTCCCTCGTGGACCACGCACCCGCCCGTGTGGAACTAAGGGAGCACCAGAGGATGGATATATATATATATATATATATATATATATATATATATTCACTGAAAAAAACATAGGTTTCAGGGGCGTTATAGTTAGGAATTGGAATTTAAAAAACCTTAGAAATTCACTGAAAAAACCATAGGTTTCAGGGGCATTATAGTTAGCTGGACATTTCCCTCGTACAAAACCCTAGAAATTCCCCTGTTATAGTTAGTTCCGCTAACTATAACTCGCGCCCCCGCAATGCACTGCTGATGACGTCACATATTACATCACTCATGACATGGTCAGTGACATCACTTTCTTATTTTTTGGCCCTGGGGACCCCATCCCCCAGGGCCTGCCCCCAATTTGTATTTTGTTATAAATAAATAAAAAAATCGGGAAGGGGCCGCGTGGCCCCCCTCCCGAGGCCATAATTTGCCCCGGGGACCCCATCCCCCGGGGCATGGGCTTTTTTTTTTTTTTTTAGAGGGGGGCTGCCTTGCCCCCCTCCTGTGTCCCCTTTTGGCCCCGGGGACCCCATCCCCCGTTTTTTTTATTTATTACTTTTTTAGATTTTTAGTCTAGCCTGGCCACCTCGTTGGGGACCGTGGAGGGGTCCCAATCCCTCCACGGTCCCAGCTAACATGCTGCTCCCCATATGGAAAAGCAATCTGCTTTGCTTCATTGAAGCAAGAGCACGTTTCCCTGCTCTCGCTTCAATGAAGCAAAGCAGTTTGCAATGGCAGGGTGGGAGCCGCGAGGCTCCTGCCCTGCCATTGCAAACAGCAGTGTCCCGGGGGTGGGCACCCTGGGACACGGCAGGAGCCGGCCCTGGCGGTCCCCAGGGCCATCTTTGGCTCCAGGAAGGGGGCCGCGCGGCCCCCCTCCCACTTAATTTTAAGCCCCAGGTGGTGGCGGTCCCCAGGGCTTGGGGGTCCGTAACGGACCCCCTATTTTAAATAATTAGTGCCCCGGGGAAGTGCCGGTCCCCTGGGCGTGTGGGGGGGGCTCGAGCCCCCCCCCCTCACACAGTTTTTTTTTTAAACAATCAAGCCCCGGGGGTGGCGATCCCCGGGGCTGGGGGGCCCAGAGGGGCCCCCCATTATGATAAAGATATTGACCCCGGGACTTGCCCCCCCCGGGGGCTAATTAAAAAAGTGCTTCATCTTTTTTTCGTCAGCGGGATGCGCGGACGCAACGCGCATCCCGGGATTTAAAAAAAAAAATGATTTGGGCCTTGTGGGTCCTTGTGGGACCCCCCTGAGCAGGCCTAGGGGGTCAGGGTGTTTCTACCCTGCCCCCTTGTCGCGTTTTGCGCCTTTGTTTTCGGTTTTCTTGTGCCTCGGTTCTACCGAGGCACAAGATAGCTGCCAATACTTCCTGATTCAGAGTGTTGTCAGCCAATTAGCATTCAGCTCGTGCTCGGGAGGGTTCGGGGAGGGTGCGCGGATCCTCCCCGGCCATAGATATCACTAACTTTTTTACCCTAATTTTCTCAGGAACTACTGAACGGATTTACACCATTTAAGCAAAAGGCACGAGTCTGAACTGAGGACTACCTCTTTGCCAAATTTGGTGTAATTCCGTTCAGCAGTTCGGGCTGTAGCTGCGACAACAGATCCTATGGGAAATTGTAGTGTTTTGGGACCCCCCTTTTTTCTCGGCCCCCGCTTGACGAATCACCACAAAACTTTCAGGGTAGGAGCGGAGCGGAGCTGGCCAAAAGTTTGGAAAATTTCGCGAAGATTCGTCAATCGCCACCAGACTTATTGGGAATAGAATGTTGCGGATTTCCTATGGAAAATAGGTCCTAACTATAACTATCTACTGGCGACCGCCAGTAGATAAAATATATATATATATATATATATATATATATATATATATATATATATATACTCACACAAACACAAGCAGCACAAGCACCAGTGTAGATATGGTTAAGTGAGAGTTAAGTGAGTTTCTACAGGAATGGTATTTTTTTTAAAAACCCATCAAAGAGAGGATCACATGCGAGACCACGCATGTGGTGTATCTGTTGGAGTGTGGATGCGGACAACGTTATGTTGGGAGTACTGTGAATAAACGTAAGCTACGCATACTCCAGCATCTGTGGGCTGTGACCAACAAAGATTTCACGTATGTAATGGCCAAGCACATTTGGAAAATGCATGATGGAATTTTTTATACAAACCCCCTGTTTTACTCAGGCATTGAACATATCCCAATAAAGATCAGAGGAGGGGATAGAGAATTAACTTTGAGGCATGCCGAATCGCGATGGATTGTGAATTTGGGCACAGAAAATCCTATGGCCCGGAATACGGATGCAGAACTATACACCTTCCTGTAAGACTATTGTGTTTGAAAGCTGTTTTTACCGGATCATGAACCTATGACAACAGTGGCTTTTATATTTCTCTCCTCCGTATAGACTTTTGAGATTCTTGTGTTTTAACCAATACTAATGCTACGATCTGATTTCTGAAGTAATCCTTAACTATGGATAATACTTGTTTACTGAAATCCTAAGATTGCACATGTCACTTTTTATATAACAGAGTACTGTTGCACTTTGCACTTTAATCATTCTTGAGGGAAATTATATTGATCACCTTATGTACATAGATTCAAAGAATATGCTCTAGCAAGGAAATAGAACCGGGGTAAGCGTTCTTCTTGGTAGTTTGAGGCATTTTTAAGAGACATGCACCATGCACTTTAACGGAAAACAGAACCTAGAGTTAGTGTTTCCTTTTGGTGGTTTGAGGCATATTGTGGAGTATTGCACCATGCACTTTATTCAGAATGCTTTATGCTAGCATGTGTCACCTCACGAGCAGTAATTTGCACTATGAAGTAGACTTCTTTATATAGTGAACTATAAAAGGAGGACTATAGAACTAGCAGTTATTTCTGTATTTGGAAATCAAAACATGCATGCTGCACTTTGTTACATGTTAAACATGTGGTGGAAATTAATCATACATATTTTATCATGAACTCGAACCAACATGTCATTCTGTGCGTTGGAATGGGTGATCAATATAGGAGTACACCATCAGGGTGTATTAAGCATTGTAAATTTACTGTTATTTTATATATTTTAAGAAGTGATCATTATGTGCTTAATGTATATCTAGTATATCCAGGCAAAAATATTAATTAACATGCGGAGTGATAAACACCAATGGTGGAAAATCAGCCATGTATAATCTGGAGGCTGAGAGGAGTGCTTTCTTTGCAAAAGGATTCACACATTCATATATTAAGCTTTTGTTATGGAGGTGGATACTTTATCCCCATACAACTTTACTCTAAAAAGTAAACGACGGAGCACCTCTGTTCCAGCGGTATATATGACATTACATGTGTATATATATCCCATGTTTGCAGTCTCCAAAAAATCCGTGTCCACGGAAAGCAGAAACCACGCAGATCCAAAGTCAGGCACAATAGTTGTTAGTTTATTTTAAAGCCGAGTCCTCACAAATATCTGACGCGTTTCGGGCATCCGCCCTTGCTCACAGACAATCAGTTCAATAAAATGAGCCCATTTTATACAACAAGACTTTCAATTGGCTGCATTTTTTTCACCGTTTTTTTGCACCATGTGACATTTAGAAAGTGAAGACACACTACTCCAACCTCGAAAGTCTGTTTTCCAAACAATACATTTAGGACCACATTGAATATGCTGTGCAATTGAATAACAGGTTAAAATCCAAACAAACTCAGGATCATTATTTAGTGTAAAATACATAAAACTCCATATTCATTGATTCAATGATATCCAAACTTGATTGACCGTGCAAATTACGCAATAAAGTGCAAATATTTTAGATTAAAATTCAATATATATACAAATAATGTGCAAATTACGCAATAATGTAAACACAAAAAATTATATATATATATATATATAAATATAATACACAAAAAATTAAAAATATATATATATATATATATATATATATCGTTCCACATACATTTTATCCTGACCATAGCATACTCCATGTTTCAGATGAAAATGTAGAAAAACCTTCAATCCAAACCAGATTAATTACCAACAGATCCCTGACTGTATGTACTTTACGAGGTTAAAATGAATTTCATTTATTTTTACATGCTGCTTAATATACCTTTCATGAAATCTGCTTGGTACAGGAATACAATGAATTTACTAACCTAATTAGTGGTTGTGTCCCCTTTAAAAGTGATACCTGTTTTTAAATAGTGGTGGAGAAAGGGAGTGTTTTCCCTTTAAAATGACACTCGCACAATACTCTATGACCCAGTAGAAGGCGAAAGCCGAAACGCTACGCGACCGCCAGTAGATATATATATATATATATTATCTACTGGCGGTCGCCAGTAGGTAGTTATAGTTAGGACCCCTTTTCCATAGGAAATCCGCAACATTCTATTTTGAATAACTTTGGCGCCGGTCGACGAATCCTCGCGAATTTCTCAAAATAGGTGGGGCGCTACGCTCCACTCCTACCCTGAAAGTCTCGGGAGGATTCGTCAAGCGGGGGCTGAGATAAAAGGGGGGTCCCAAAACGCGTTTTTCCCATGCATTTTTCCATAGGACCTTTAGACAGGGCTACAGCCCGAACGGCTGAACAGAATTACTTGAAATTTGGCAGAGAGGTAGTCCTCAGGTCAAGGAAGTGCCTTTTGTAGGTTTGGTGTAAATCTGTTCAGTAGATTCTGAGAAAATAGCCTTTAAATCAATATATATATCTGAGCCAGCTTACGGTACGCTTACCGTAAGCTTACCGTACGCGTACGGTGGCGTGCGCGAGCGCGATTCTGATTGGCTCTTAGATCTTAGTAAACTTTCGAATCGGCCGAAACCAGGAAGCGGCGGCCGCCATTTTCTCTCTCGCACTGAGAGTTAGGTTGTTAAATAAAACCAATACACATGTAAAGGAGCTGTTTTGACAGCTCACACACACATAGCCATGATGAGGGAGTCCCCCAAGACCCCCCAAGGCCAAAAATGCCATTTTTATTTTTTCGCTAATTTCGCCGATTACGCTTACCGTACGCGTACGGTAAAAACTCTAAAAAAAAACCCACTATCCACACTCTCCCCACCCCCTGTGCTTTTGGTGGCCGCAGGCCACCTAATGTGCAGGGCTTATCAGTTGTGTGAAAAACCACAATTTTTTTAACAAAAATAATAAAAGAAAAAATTATCCACACTCTCTCCACCCCGTGTGCAAATGGTGCCCGAAGGGCACCATTTGTGCATGGCTTATAAGCACCGTAAGCACAGTAAGCACCGTGTGCTTACTGTGCGCGCACGGTGCGCGAAGCGCACCGTGCGCGCACAGAACGAACTGCGTTAAGTGAGCGCGCACGCCACGAATGGCGTAAAGTAACTTAGCATTTAAAAAACCGTACAAATTCACTGAAAAAACCATAGGTTTCACACACGTTATAGTTAGGAATTAGCATTTAAAAAACCTTGCAAATTCGCTGAAAAAACCATAGGTTTCACACATGTTATAGTTAGCGGAAATTTTACTGATAAAAAACCAGTGAAATTCCCCCGTTATAGTTAGTGCAGGCAACTATAACTCACGCGACCGCAATCTTCCGTCTGCTGATGACATATGTGTCTTTATGAAAAAAAAATATTTGTAATATATGTATAGCTAAAAATGTATGGAAGAAGACATGGGCAAATAAATGTCTAAATACAGTATTAGCATCAGCAGAGGATTGCGGTCGCGTGAGTTATAGTTGCCTGCACTAACTATAACGGGGGAATTTCACTGGTTTTTTATCAGTAAAATTTCCGCTAACTATAACATGTGTGAAACCTATGGTTTTTTCAGTGAATTTATATATATATATATATATATATATATATATATATTGGCATAAAATTATCGCATTAAGCAATGATTTTCCAGCACTCCAAGAGGTAGAGGTCATTCGACTACTTTATTTTAGTGATGTTACATCTACGCGTTTCGACAGCTTAACGCGGCCTTGTTCACGATGTAGATACACCATTTCATTAAAGTTAAAATAGACATTCAAAATAGACCTCAACAACGGACTACATTTTAGAATCCAGTATTTTCACTGTGAATTCGGCGGCCATCTTTAAACATTTTGCATGGGCCAACCTTTATAAACAATATCCCAGAAAACGTATTCAATACCGATAAAACGAGTACGTTCAATAAGATTTTACTACATGGAAATTACAATATTACGTAGAAAAATTGATTTCTTACTCCTTTTTTGTCCATTTTCCATTAAAAAACATTTTCATACTCATACAAATCTTTTATCCTCATTCCAATTACAATTTGAATTGTAAATAGTCCATTGATACTCAATTGGAGGGCAAGTGCCATTGATTAGCTTTCACGTTTAAACAAAAAAGTGCCAGTGCATAATTTCGTTCATCTTCAACTCAGTTCCTTCACTGACTTAAAATACAGGTTTCTACAGTACTAGATATTCAACAAGGTGTCAATGCATACTCTCTACAGTACAAGATATCAAAAGTGTTTGTGCTTTAATCTTTGACTCCATGTTAGCCCTAATTTAAAGTGCACAATTCCACAGTACTGATATCAGAAAAAAAAGTGCTAGTGCTTTCAGTTTTCAGGTCGGTTTATTTCCTAACCAAAAAGTGCAAATGCTTTAACTCAATTTTAAATACCGTTGATTTCAACTAATATACTTATATTATACTCATAACATATATAAGTACCCTACATTTTTTCATATATCATCTAAAAAAACACAGGATTAAAAAATTACAAATTCGTTTTTTTAAAGGATCATTTTTAGATACCTATCAATTCTAAAAAAATAATAAATCCTAATCCAAAATATATTAAAATACTATTTTACTTCTCAACCGACCAACCTAATTATTATGACAAAGCTAGCAGAATCCAAACCTTGAAAACCGATTGATTGTACTGTTATAACGTCAGATTAAAATTTCGACATCCCTCCATCTCCAAACTTTATTATTTCATGTCAATCCGAAAAATATCCAATTATTTTACAAAACCTCCTGGTTTCCTTGTGTGCAGCATTACTCTTCATCCTTCTCTTTTCATTTAAGACAGGTATAAAGGTCCTCATCAATATTTAAACCATGAGGCTCCTTGCTGTTGAACTCTAGAATAAAATGAGTTTCAAGCTTCCTGAGTTCTCTCTCCCTGTCCCCCCCTCTCTTTTTCATGGGGATCTCTGCTAAACAACTGTACTGCAGACTTGAGGGATTGCTCTCATGATATAATTCAAAATGTCTTGCAATAGGATAGGTTCTATCCTTATTGATAATTGCTCTTCAATGTTGCAGGATTCGTTGGTATACAGGTAGAGTGGTACTTCCTATTTACATTTTTGAACATGGACACTGCAGAATATACACCACGAAACTCGATCTACAAGTTAGAAAACCTTTGACAGTCACTATTTTATTAAAAAATTTCGTAAAATGTGTGCGATTCAGTCCATGTTGACACGCCTTACACTTCAGACATTTTTTAAAACCCATCTTTTGTTGTAACCAGGTTACAGTTCCTCCTTTCCTTTCCTGAAATTCACTTTTTACCAACAGATCTTTTAATGATTTGGACTTCCTATAGGTAATATCCGGATGCTTTTTTCTTCTGGGCCCTAAAATCGGATCATTTCTCACTAAATACCAATGTTTATTTAGGATTGATCTAATTTCCTTATGCTCGGAGTTGAAAGTTGTTATAAACCTCTGGCAGTCAGATCCCGTCTCACATTTTTTTAAAAGGGTCTTGGATGGCTCGAACAACACCTTCTGTCTTTCCAACTTCCTTGCTTTGACTGCTGCCCCATTAATAATGTGTGGTGCATAACCCCTTAATCATTTCCTGTTCTATTCTAGAATATTCATTCAAGTCACTGCATGCCCTTCTCGCTTTGTAGAATTCCCCGAACTGTATACTCCTAATTAAAGGTGCGGGTGTGAGCTATGCGCGTGAATAATAGTGTTACCAGCTGTTGGCTTTCTGAATACTGTGGGGACCAATTTATCTCCCTGCGATGTTACTCTAACATCCAGAAAGTCTATGGTAGTTCGACTATAATGTCCCACAAACTTCAAATTAAGGTTGTTCTGGTTCAGATAATTTACGAGCAGTTCTATTTCACTCTCTGTGCCCTGCCACAGCGCAAAAATGTCATCTATAAATCTGACCCATAGTAATACATGGTTTGACCACAGTTCCATGGGGGGCCCCCCCGAGCACCTGCTCCTCCCACCAGCCTAGATGTAAGTTGGCATAGCTGGGGGCGAAGCAGGTGCCCATCGCCGTCCCCTGGTCCTGCGGGAACAATTCATCACCGAATAAAAATATATTTCTGGTCAAGCATCACTTCATTAATTCCAAAATAATCAAATTCTGCTTCACAAATCTTATGGGTCTTCTATTTAAAAAGTATTCTGTCGCTTTCAGGCCGTCCCTATGTCTTCTACTGCTATAAAAAGTGGCAACATCGAGAGTCAATAGTACCATATTATTGACATTCCAACGTATAACATATATACATTTTAAAAAGTCTGTTGAATCCTTAATAAATGATGTTAATGTCCTTACAATGGGATTTAAAAAATGATCTATGTACTTGGAAGCGTTCTCAAAAAGACTACCACATGAGGAGATTATAGGTCTCCCTGGCGGATTCGTCGTGCTTTTATGCACTTTGGGGAGCATGTAGAAAACTGGTAAAACCGTTTTCTCTCGCTTAATGAATTTAAATTCATCCCAACTAAGTAATTCATCTTCTTTCCAAGCGTCCAGCCTCATAAAAAATTGTTCCTTCATTTTGTCATAATCCCTCATGGTGATCCTTGAGTAACATTCACAATTGTTCAATTGACTGAGTGTTTCATTTTTATACAGGTCTCGCCCCCATAACACTACATTTCCCCCTTTGTACGAAAGTTTTACCAATACCCCTTCATCTTTTTGTATCTTAACCACTGTTTGGTGCAACATCGACTTCTTTGGATTAAATTTCTTCTTCTTTTGGAGAGTCTTACAGTATAGTTGCTTCAACTCCTTTGTTACATTCTCCCCAAAGATATCCAAATTATCACGTGCACTTTGTGGTATGAACCTTGAGGGCAGTCGGAATGGGGTATGATCTTCCTTTCCTAAAGTATCAGTCTGAGATTCAATTGGATTGTCACCTTCTAAAACTTCATTGATGCTAGAGACATCATTATCAGATAGTGTCAATAGATCTTCCAGGACAGGTGCATCACTCACAGTCAGGCCGTAGGAGTCATTTACTACATTCACTTGTGTTGTTGTTTTAGAGAGATTTTGTTAGCATTGATTTAGATGTAATTTTGACAGTTTTAACTTTCTAATAAATCGGTATAGGTCCATTCTACTGTTTGGATAGACAAAATTATTCACATCACAGTAGCTCAGTCCCAGTTCTAACACCGATTGATCTTCTTTAGATAAAATCACTGTACTCAAGTCAATAACTGTCTTCCCATCATTTATATATACATATATCAAACTACCGCTCCTTCGTGCTCTCGTCGCACATGAGAGATACGGACAACTTGGATTCGCTTGATGCCAAATTCAGCGTTTATTTCATAATAAAGTGCAGTCGATCATGACGCGTTTCAGCCAACACAGTGGCCTTGGTCACATGATCGCGTTACGTGCCGTTGAGTACTTATAGGTGGATTCAAATGAACATGTGACAACAATCACTGCATTTAAATAGACATAGACAAAATACCATATCAAACCGGGTTAACTTGCGAATACCGTGATACAAAGTAATACAATATGCATTGGCTATTTGTTAGACTGACAAGGTCGTAACACAGCTTTTAATTATAGGTGTATCTCGCAAAGATCTGCAGTAATCTTATGCACAAATACAGTTACTATAAAATCATTTCACCATCCGTTAACAACCAACTTTTGCTGATAGACTAATTGCAACAACATTGATGACATATCTTATGTACAGTACGGCGGGATAAATATCAACAAACCACCAATAAGTGAACAACTAGTAATATCTAAAAAAGCACAAATGCAATTATTCGAAA
This sequence comes from Triturus cristatus, assembly GCF_964204655.1. Lineage (NCBI taxonomy): Eukaryota > Metazoa > Chordata > Amphibia > Caudata > Salamandridae > Triturus > Triturus cristatus. The sequence continues at coordinate 818,617,814 of NC_140586.1, read as the reverse complement.
ATGTCATGAAATGGTGGATTGATGGAATACCAGACCCGCATATAGGACAAAATGTGAACATCCACCCAGTCATATCAATGTCAGTTGGTTATAAATATATAACAGATTATATACAGAGAGAAATTTGTGCAAAATATTGCGATGTTATCAATTTATATGCATATTGGTTACCTACAGTTGAATATACATTCAATCATTAAAATATCACCTTATTTAATGCAGAGCTAGATTATAAAGTTCAGTGCTTAGTGCAAATATGCAGTGTCTAAAGTGCATGATGTGTATTAAAAACATATACATATGGCTAGCAGTGGAATAGATTGATACCAAATAAGTAGAGTCTCCATCTGAATTCGATTAGGACAATAAAGGGGAGCCCCCTTATATAGTGTTTTTAATTGAATTAGTTATCATTATTCACTATCAAACTCTAAGCAACATATATATATGATAGATAGATATAGCTATATACTCACACACACAAGCAGCACAAGCACTAGTGTAGTTATGGTTAAGTGAGAGCTAAGTGAGAGTTTCCACAGGAATGGTATTTTTTTGTTTCTTTAATAACTTTGCCACAGTTCGATGAATCTTTCCTGGAAAGTGTTATGCTGATTAAACATCAATTTCCCATGTTCATTCCCATAGGAAACTTTGCTCTCCGATACCGAAAGAATTACTGAGCTGACACCAAATTTGACCGAAAATTAGAATTTAACTCAGAAAGCGTTTTCATTTTTGGTGTAAATCTATTTAGTAGTTTTCGAGAAATTGACGTTTAAGGAGTTGCTCAGGGAGGTCATGAAAGGATTAATCTCCTGTTAGAGTTAGTGATATCTGGACCATTATGTACTACAGGAGTCCCACAGTACCAAAAATGTAAAAAAAATACATGAATCAGATTCTCTGAGGGAGAATTTCTCCAGTCAGCTAATGTGGTAAGCAGTACCTGGGCCGTACCGCATGTTCTAATTGGTCAGCCACAACTGCTTAAAAAAGGGTTGCGGGCCATTACAGTACTGAGGGACTCGAGGTAAATGTCTGCAAAAAAATGTATAAGTGGGCAGGGTAGGGACGTTCTAACCCCCAGGCACTTGTAAGGGGGAACCAGAGGGGATAAAATATAAAACAAATTCAAGTCGCAGTAGTATTGCAAGATCCAGTGCCGCCCTACTGTGAAGAACCGAAGTACTCCTGCGGGAGATGCCACTCAAACTTTACACTAGGTTATCGCGGTACCTTGTAAGCTTCACAGTTGAAGCTTGCACAGCACCACAGTACCATGGAGTGGAGGTTTGAGGTGCGATTACCAAGAGAGTACTGGGGTACCCCCAAAAAACATAAAAAAAATAATAAATGGGGAAAGACAAAGTCCATGCACAGCAGGGGTTGACTACCTGCGAGAGTTGGTCGGAGACCCAGATCCTGCAGCCAGCTCCTGCTGCGCACAGCCAAAGGGCATGCGCCACGGGGTGTGATGCATGCAGGGACATGGACCAGCGCCTGACTTTGAGGCCAGCCTCCACTTTGCACTGCTGAAGGCTATGCATAGTGGAGGTTTGGCACAGGGCCTGGCTGAGGCCAGTACCATTGGCTAGCTTCCGCTGTGCACAAGTAAAGGCCATTTGCAGCAGGGTAGGTCACATGCGGGGTTGGACGCAGGACTTTCTAGCCATTCTAGGTTCCAGGAGTGTTAGGTCCATTCCAATGTTTATCAGGATTCTTTATAAGATCATGTGGGTGTGGATGGAGGAGGACTGACTTCTGGCTTTAAAACTCTGCTCTCACTAAGGAGTCTATTCCAGGAGGCAGACCATTCTCCTGATTATATATCTGGGTAACATACAGAACACAGCCTTATTTATTTTTCCTAAAATGTGGTATTTTTCTTTTTCATCCTCTCCTTGTTCTCTGCATTTGCCTATAAAAATCATTTATGGGTTTTCAATAAGTTTGGAAACCCCAGAGGGGATCATACAGAAGCAGCGCATGTCAGGAATTTCAGAACTCATGCAGAAATGCTGGCTCGTGTCAGGTCAAGTTTTTGCCATCATTTTATCACTGTCAACACTTTCTATTACAGAAAAACCTGCACAATTCATCAACTTCATAACATTATTGCATTCTGAAAGAGAGGGCCACGGCCAGAATGCAAAAAGTTCAGCATGGTGGGGGTGGCCTAGCACTGGGGAGGGGCTGGAGAAAGGCAGTATGACTTGACTGAGAATAGACTCTGAGGCAGACGATAATGAGAGAATGAAAAAGGTCTGCCTAAAGTGATGTACATGGTTGAGTCCAGAGACCATACTGTTAGTTCAAAATCCTGCTTGAGTTTGAGTGCAGCTTACTCGTTTATTGACTGTTGTGTTTTATAGGTCAATTGTAAGATCCAAACATGTGCTATGCATGTCGGAACTACACTGCAGGCAGACATTTTTACTTTATTTTCAGACGTTTTTATTTAGTGGTTGTGGAGATGCTGTAGAGTGGCTACAGAGTACACCCCAGAGCAAAAAAAGTATCCTCTCCACCAAACATTCGGTCAGTCTACCTGAATTAAAGGTCAGCGGACTTCCAGATTTACGCCAAAGCAGCAAAATGTACTCCATTGATGTTAATCTTCCTCCGACAGCCCGGGGAGTAGTGGCCGCCTGAGGTAAGCCATCTGACCGGCTGCCCTATTTACAGGGGCAGTAGGATGACTTTTTTTTATCTTACTGTCCCTCACCATCAAGTGGCGGTTAACGACAGAAAAAAACAAAAATGGCCCCTGTATTCTGGTATAACAAAACTCCCATACTGTGGTGATCATTCGTTTTATATTTCTCAAAAATAATCTCCCTGTTTTGAAGTTTGTTTTCAACAAATAAAACATTTTGAAAAAGTTTGAAAGCCGGCCTTCATATTTGACAGATCCGATCGTCAGACTTTTGACAGGTACTGCCAAGATGGCGTTCCTGCCAATGCATAGGGATATCCGCAGAGCCAGTGGGCATCTCTAAATTTGGTGGGCAGAGGAAAGGGAGTGTAGTGGATGTAAAACTTTCCATCACCATGTCTGTCTTTACTCCATCTGGCAAATCCTAAAATAAAAAGGCCTAGAATTTGGGTACTCAACGGACTGAAAGGTTACAAATACTTCCCAGGGATAGAGAACGTGTCAGCAGATCTGAGTGTAAGCAAGTATGCTTTCAAACAGATGGACGAAAGAGACGACACAAAAAATTAAGATTGTTATAGAGCAAAAAGAGTTCGAAGGTACTGATCAATACAAAAATCTGTTACTGACGAAGGCAGTTTCATGTGATTTTTGTAAACATGCCATCCAGCTGGTCTTGCATGATCAGATATGAGGATAAAGAGTAAGAAGGTACTATAAGAAGTGAGGGCTAAAAGAAAATGGGCTGCAACAAAAATCAAGTTGTAAGCCACTACTGATGTGGTTAAGAGCAGCTTGATCTGCACAGGGAGTAGAGTGAGGGAAGTATCTAATTATGTATTATAACTAAAATAAATGTATTTAGGAAGAGCAAAAAGCCATGTAGGAGAAACTGGTTAAAGATGGAGTCGGGGCTGGGAAAAGGAATGTATGTTATTGGCGTGCAGTGTGTCATATATGGCGAGTAGACAAAATGTGTAGGAAAGAATAGCTTAGTGGGTAAACTAGTTATAGACAGCACAAACGAGCCCCATCTGTCAGACCCCAAAACTCAAGAAACACACAAGCCTCATGGCTTGGTAAAAAAAGATTTAAGATATAGATCAAGCCTTTTAGATCACTAAACCTTCTGAGCTTCCTTCTCAGACAGGAACTAACAAAGCAGGGGCAAACCTGCCTAAACTATAGGTCTATTGACGGATTTGTACATTGCATTGTAACATGTAATTTTTCTGAAATTCTGCGTATTTATGCAAAAGCAAAATTTGAATTTCACACGCCTCTGGGGACCCAGCTGCCTTGTCATGTGGGAGATATGCGAACTTCAGAGCGAGTGATTTTGAAGGAGCAGAGTTGTTAAAAGGCCTGGGGCAGGACGTAAGAGATACTCATGTTGCTGTGGAGACATACAAACAGAGGTGGGTTCAACAAAGAACACACAAATGACCCTGTGGAGAAAGTCACTCACAAAGCTGAGGTTTTGCTCAGTAAGCAACTGAGGTTCAGGAAAATTGTTCATATGTACCCAGCTTGTGTCCAGAAATTATTAAATGTACCTACTCGAAGCCCAACAGACAATGCTGATGTTCAACAAATGGAGACTCTGAAAAAAACTCATGTTACATCAAACATTAACATTTTCCAAATTATGTCTGTTACATTGTCATACTCTGTATGCTTCCACCTACAGGGCTAGGGCCCCTATCTGGGAGAAGGCCTTCGATGGAAGAGGGCAACGGGCAGAGCCTGGCCTTCTTCCTCCAGGGGGTTTAATTTACAAGGTATGGAGGATCTTTCTAAAAGTGCTTGGATTATTTCACAGTCACAGGGGACGCTTTTCCTTGTGGGACCTGCCTGCTGCCATTGTTACTTACTTGCCGTGAGGGGGAACGGCTGCTCCAGCGAGGTGTCTCCTTGCCTCTTTCCTCCGCTGTGCTGGCGGACGCCTTCAGAGACGCCGTGAGGGGAACGGCACTTCGGAACTAACCATCCCGGCATCCCTTGCGAGCGGCGCTTGCGGTGACGACACCTGGCAGCGCCGGATCACTACTTAGGCCGCCAGGTGTCACCGCAGCGCGGGACGCTTTTCCTTGTGGGACCTGCCTGCTGCCATTGTTACTTACCTGCCGTGAGGGGAACGGCTGCTCCAGCGAGGTGTCTCCTTGCCTTTTTCCTCCGCGGTGCTGGCGGACGCCTTCAGAGACGCCGTGAGGGGAACGGCACTTCGGAACTAACCATCCCGGCATCCTTTGCGAGCGGCGCTTGCGGTGACGACACCTGGCAGCGCCGGATCACTACTTAGGCCGCCAGGTGTCACCGCAGCGCGGGACGCTTTTCCTTGTGGGACCTGCCTGCTGCCATTGTTACTTACCTGCCGTGAGGGGAACGGCTGCTCCAGTGAGGTGTCTCCTTGCCTCTTTCCTCCGCGGTGCTGGCGGACGCCTTCAGAGACGCCGTGAGGGGAACGGCACTTCGGAACTAACCATCCCGGCATCCCTTGCGAGCGGCGCTTGCGGTGACGACACCTGGCAGCGCCGGATCACTACTTAGGCCGCCAGGTGTCACCGCAGCGAGGGACGCGCGCGGGCGGCGCCCGGGCGAAGCCCGGGCCAAGGGCGGGCCCGTCCTTGCCCGTCCCTGACCGGACCAGACTGGGCTGGGCCATCCCTCTAACGTTGGCTCAACGATTTTTGTGCACAAAAGGGGACTTGAGCGACGCCATCACTGTGGGCACAGAGGTTGAGTCAGGTTCCTTAAGGGAGCTTGTCTTACAAAAAGCGCCAACGACTCTCGACGCAAGAGAGCGCCCTGCAGACGTATCAACCATCAAGTATTGTCTTCTAGTGGACTTGCCTAAACCCGTCAGAAGTTCGGGTAAGACTGTTTTCGGACACTCCTTTTTGATAATCCTTTTTGAATCTTCTAACTTGGAAGTACTATTCCTCCAACTGTTGTTCTACTGATTGCCACTTCTTATTTGGTGTTTAGTTATCCCTTCTCTGAGTCAGATCTGTCTCAGCTTATCCAAGTAAAGTAGCACAATGATGACAAGGGGTAGCAAAAATGGTCTAACACACGTAACAGGTCCAATTGACCAATATATCACCAGAGCGAATGAGGCTATCAACCAAGGCATATCACTTCTAGAACGTAGGGTGTCCCAAGATCTGGCCATGGCAAGACGCTCTTCTTTAGGTGCATTAGCTCTATCCAAGTCTCCTGTAAACCCTAGGGAGTCTAGGCCCTTAATGTTAGTACAGGCCGAGACACATGGAGTTCCTAATACCGTCGATCTCTCGGCATCTTTGATATCCTTAGACTCGCAATCTAGCATGACCCTCGCGAGGACGCCAGCCTTCCTTAGGAGCCCTGGCCAGGCGCCCCCGACTACTGATGTATCAAGGGGCAATGGGGAAGGTGCTATCCCTAAAACCAAGAAGGCTAGGGAGGCAAACAAGCGTAAACGCAAACTTGTCAAAAAAGCCTCTACTACTCGCCAACACAGAAATAGTATTCTCACACAGGGAGGACCGATGGATGCCCCAGTTTCCCCCTTGAATTCAATCATACCTGGGGTATCTACAAGATTGGGAGAGGGGTGTAAGACTTGTGAGGCCAACAACTTTCTTTTGTCCAGAATAGATGAACTTATTAAATCTTATTTACGACCTGTAGAACTGTCACTTCTGAACATTGAAAAATTGTTGTCATCTAGGAACATATCTTCGTCGATTATCCCTCTTAATGCAGGGTCAGGAGGCGAGATGACTGTATCTAGGGAACCCATCAATCCACCCACTGGGACGGGTTTACTACCACCTAACAATTTGAATAAAAGATCAGAGCCACTTGTGGGTGAACGCAAGAAGGCTGTCGAATCAGCCAAACCCCAACCCCCAATTGTACACTTGAATTCCTTACCATCTAAATCTCCTGGGGGAATGAATAATCCTGACAACGATAGGGATTTGAATGGTCAGCACTTAAACTTACCACCTGAAGCTGACCCCTACGTTGTCATAATGACAGGTGTCCCGGGCCTAAGGTCTAATACGGAGGAACCCCTGGGCTCCCTAAAAAATAAGGTCCAACACTGGCTTACCCATAACAGACCGCTCCCGCCTTCTTGCGCAAGTAAAATCTTAATGGTACGAAGGGTGTCCTGGGTAGGTAGTGGAAAAAAACGGACCTGTGGGGATTGTGTTGTTGTAAATTTTGACAACCCATACACGGCGGAATTTATCTGCCGCCGTGGCTTAAGTGCCAAGCAGGATGGAATTGAGACAAGAAGGCTTTCCTTCTTTTATCCCCCCTATAATCGCTACCTTGACTCAGGAAGAGATGGCCCTGAGGACTCCAATAGGGTTGGCAGTAGGGCGTGGGATGGCTGGCAGGATCAAAGGGGTAGGATGGTACCCTCCAACTTAGGCTGGAGTGACTTGCCTTTGACCAATAGATATAGTTGCCTGGATTTGGTGGATTGACCATCACCATCTATAAGACAGGGCATGGTGGCTTCTGACCATATCCCCCACAGCCATTCGCTGTCTACTGATGGCCCTCAAAATACTTTTACAGATATTAATCTCATCCCCTCGATCCAGAAGCCCGCCATTTATGATCTTCCGCAGGTACAACACACAAGTCCATGTTCAACTTCAACAGCTGTTGTCCCTATACTTTCCAATGATTGTCCTAGCTTCCCTAAAATTAATTCTTATCCTTTGGATACGATAAAGATCCTAAGTTGGAACTTAGCGGGCATTCAAAGGAAATTGTGTTTACCCGACTGGAGTGCTTTTGTGGAGTCTCACATGATCTGCCTGTTCCAGGAGACATGGACTCTCGAACCGACCTATCGGGTTGGTTACGTTACATACTTTGTCCCAGCCAATCTCCCCAGGAATGGCAAAGGCCGACCATCTGGTGGCTTGCTTATATGGGTAAACATCGCCCTGAATTGTCGAATAGACAGGAAAAAGATTAATTCATCAGACATCCTAGGCATTTCTCTAAGAGGCCCCCATCTGGGTCCCAGCCTTGATTTGTATAATGTCTATGCCAGAGGCACTAAATATGGAGCATTGTCCCCGACAGTGGCTTCCCTTGAAGGGGAACTCAGGAACAACATAGCTGCAACCCAAATCCTGGTCGCGGGAGACTTCAATTGTACTTATGAGCCTCTCACAACGGATGAATCTTCTGACCCCGGTGAAGACGATGCTAGATGGGGTATTCCAACCCTATCTATCCCCCCGATTAGAAAATGGACACAAGCAGCAATCCAGTTGAATGCTCTTACTTTGGAGTTTGGTTTAAGAGCTGCTAATGGCCGCACAAACTCCGATTCCATGGGAGCGGTCACATACAACAGAGACAAGCATACCTCAAGAATTGATTATATTATGCTTGATTTCTCCCTCTGGAGCTTTGTACGGGACATGATAGTTTTGCCCACAATTGAAAGCGACCATAATTCGCTTTCCCTTTCTCTTAAGAATCCCTGGCCTAATGAAGCGACTAAATTATCCTCCAGGTCGTCAGACACTATCTCTGTCGCGCCGTGCGGGAGGCGCTTAAAGTGGAAAATGGTCGCAGGGGATGAAGCCAAGCTTAATTCTATTAATGCAATGCTTATGGCTTCTCAAATTGAACTGGACATTATTGACCCAGCCCCTTCACATATAGAGAGGACAACATCTATCTTTGAGGGAACTCTGGAAACTATTGGAAACGTTTTTAAAAAAAACTGCATGGGGAAGAAAACTGTAGTGCGAAATTCTAGGGGTAAACAGGAATGGTTCACACCTGCCTGCAGAAAGGCCAAAACTATTCTAATCCAGGCTGTCAAAAGCAAAATTCAAGCAGAGGTTCAGGCAGCCAGGAAAAATTATAATGCATTCCTGGCACACGCTAAAAAAGAATGGGACTCAGAGTATTGGTCTACGTTAAAAGAGGCTAGTTCCGGGAAGGATTCTAGACGCTTTTGGGAAATAATTAGAACCAGAAACAGACCAGACAACGAGCTTATAATTTGCAATATCACTAGCCAGGCTTGGACTACTCATTTTGCCAAATTATATTCCAACCATGATGGTGATATTGCCTCAACTCCGTCTCATCGAGAACAAGTCCAGTTGTTGGAGTGTATCAACTCTGTTGCCCCTTCTAGGGGATTCGATCATCCCGCCGGCAACTTATCCCCGCCTACTCCTTGTATTGCCCGAGGGCCAGAGTTGGTGTTTCATGCTTTTTCCATTAAAGAAATTGAACATGCAATTAGCTCCATCAGGCCTCAAAAAGCCGCTGGCCCCGATGGCATTCCTGGGGACCTGCTGCGCTTTGACATCAAGAAATGGGGGAAACTGATCCACACTCTCCTTAATGCCATCAACAGAGGTGCACCCATTCCCGCCTCATGGAAAGGTGCAGAGGTCGTACCCATTTTCAAGAAAGGGGCTAGGGATGATCCATCTAATTACAGACCTATAAGCCTCCTCGATGTAACGCAAAAGGTCGTCGGTAAGGTGCTGTTGGTAAGATTACTCCACTGGATTGAGGAAAACAGCATCCTTTCCGACCTCCAGGCAGGCTTCAGATCAGGTACTGGCACAATCGAACAGGCCTTTAGATTGTTGCTAGTGTACTGGAAGGTCGTGGTCCTGGCCAAGGGCAGTCTTTATCTCGCATTTATCGACCTGAAGACTGCCTTTGACCTCGTACCGAGAGCAACCCTGTGGAGAGTACTCACTGATTTAGGGGTCCCGTATTACCTTTTATCCATTGTCATCAGGATGCATGAAAACACCTATGCACAGATCAGATGGGGCAGAGATGGAGAAAAAACTGATAGAATTCCGGTGGAGAGAGGGGTTCGCCAGGGTTGTGTGTTGGCTCCCACCCTGTTCTCTTTGTATGTGAATGGTGTGGTAGAGCATCTGCTGAAAGATCCTGCAGACGAACCCTCCCTGGCTGGGGATCGTATCCCGACCCTCCTCTTCGCGGATGACACACTCCTACTCTCTAAATCCCCTATGGGCCTCCAAAAGTTATTAAACAACTTCCAGTCCTTTTGTGGAGAAAGGGGTCTAGTAATGAATACGAACAAGACAAAATTTCTTGTGATGAATCCACCCAAGAAACCTGTACGTCCTCCAAGGCTGAATAATGTACCTTTAGAGAGGGTGGATGTGTTTGATTACTTAGGCATTCGCCTCTCACACAACATGCTTTGGGCCCCCCATTTATGTAAAATGCTGTTAGCACATAAGAGGGTGACAGGGGCACTCCTAAAGGAGCAGCGCTCTTGCGCAATTAGACCTATAGCCCCTCTTATGGAAATCTATGCAGCAAGGGGCGTCAGCTCCGCCCTTTATGGGTCTGAACTCTGGGGTTCATGTAACTCTAGTGAGTTGGCAAGATCGGAGAGAAAGTTCTGTAGGGCCATTATGCCTCTCCCCCAGGGTACTCCTACGACCCCACTGATGCTTGATCTGGGCTGCCGCCCAATTGATGAGCTGGCGAAATTTCGCCCCCTATTGCTATGGGCCCGACTATGGCGTGTCCCGGAATTAGTAAAATACGCTAATGGCCTCTCTGAAGTCTTGTCACTTCCCGGATGGTACAAGATCAAATGGTTAAAAGACATGAAAACCCTCCTTTGCAATCTTGGTCTAAGTACAGCATGGGAAAGCAGGTCTTCCCCTCCGAAAGCTATGCTAAAAACTCTGTACTGGAACTGGATTGCATCCCAGCAGAATTCTAATCATGCCTTGGGCAGACTTACGGAGGATTTTCTGAGCTTCAAAGACCTGCCGTTCCGGGAACCTTACCTAGATGTTATAGAGAGACCGTTTGATAGGACCCTTTACTTTAAATTTAGAACTGGGACCCTCCCACTCTATGCCTTTACATCTGGCTGGAATTTCCCTGCACAGACCACAGAATTTTGCCCTTTCTGTATCAATAGACCTGAAACTGTAGCACATTTTCTATTTGAATGTCAGGTTTATGTACTCCCTAGAAATAGATGGCTCAAACATTTGTGCCGCTTGTTAGGCACCCGGAAGCACACTGAGGCCCTACGTATTTTAAGGTCTGACTCTCGGCCACTCTACGCCTGTGTCCTTTCCAAATATTTATCTTGGGCATGGCGTATCAGAATTAATAGGCTTAAAATAACTGTTTAATACGTTTTTACCTATTTATGACATTTCTCACTTTTTAATGTAAATATAATGATGATTTTTAAAGCTGTGATGAACAATTTTCTTATTGTAATGCTTTTATGATATATTTTTTATCGAAATAAAGCCTTGACTGACTGACTGATTTCACAGTCAGCTTCCAAACTGCAAGTCCTCCTCGGTAATACGATTTTATTACCTGCTGGGGACCTACCCACACCCAAAGTCCTTGGTGGAGCTCACTGCAGACCAGTAGTAAGTAGGGTGTCCAGCTTTTTGAAACCCTGAAATTCCAGAAACATAGAAGTAGGACTACACTTTTGCACTGGGTGACATTGAAACAAACTAAATTGATAGCTCTCAAGAGCATAGAAAACAGACAACGAGGCACTATGGGGTAATTAAATGAAACATTTAAACATAGTGTAATCTATGTAAATTTGCTTTCTGGTAAGGGTTGCTAAATAGTTCTACACTGGAAGACATGGAAAGTTGCTTCCTTCTGTGTTCAGTCGATCCTCTCTGAAAAGTGAGACACCTATACACCCTAGCAGCAACATGCCCTATGATGTGCCGCAGTAGGACAGAGGGTACTTTTTATTGCACGGACTCAGCACCTATTTTTCTTCCCTGATCCACTTTAAAATACAAAAGGTGCTAAAGATGTGTTAATGCGTGTCAGCTCACATGTGCTATTGTAACCCCTTTTTATGCAGATTGAAATTAAACAATCCCTTGCTGATAATTTGATAGCTTCTCGTTTTAATTAGACATGTTGTGTTGATAACAATTAGAGGACTGGTAGGAGATGGGCGAAACTCAGGCGACAAGGGGGCATATTTATCCCTCATTAATACCACAACCCCGGAGTGAAGTATTTATCAAGAGCGACAATTACCTTCTATTATGAATTTGTGCCCAGGGATGAAGCAGAACATGTTGATGTGCTATTTATCATTGATGAGCGTAATTTACGCGCGATGCTCTAGCACTAAAATATTTACAGAGCAGTCTGTATGCGTATGAATTCCGCTCGAAAATTTAATTTGAAGTTGATTTCCTGTTGCTCGCATTCAAAATACTGTCACTCATAGTCAGATTTGCAGGTTTGCGCTAAAACATTACCTGAACGGTTCGCTCATGTAAAAAATCTACCTGAAATGCCCCAAAAAATAATTATCCAAATGGTACATCTCAGATTAAAATATCTCCCCAAAATTATGTGATATGGAGTAGTGGCGTAATCTTGGTGAATTCGCGTAATTTTGTCATGTAAAATTACTAAAATTATGCCAATTACTCCTGTGTAATTACAATTTTGCCAAGGCCTACTATTTATCACTGCAAAATCTGCATGTCTTGCCTCTTCTACAGGATTTTTTACTCCAGATATGCATCACCTGGGTCTTCCTAGAGAAATGCCTCAAGAGGAAACAGTCATACACACAACTCATAAGTAGTATAACTGTCATAGTTCATGTTGGCTTAGGAATTGGCATTTACCACTTGATTCGAATTAGGCCCGAATAGGGCATTTAGAAATCACCACTAAATACCCTGATAAATGCTGATAAGAACATGATAAAGAATCATTTCTGTACATCATTATTACCGTAGTGAGAAAAGAGGATTAGGCACCCGTAGTAACGAGGTCACGCCAGTATTGACATTTACACCGCCATTTGTTAATGTTAAAGAAAGTAGGTTCATTGTTTTTAGGTTTTCAAAAAAAAAATTAATACTGGAATCCGTAGTCATAATTAGACATTTATTCGCTATTTGTCTGAATACTACAATGTGCTTTTCCGAACATCTTTACAAGATTCACATGCTTTGGGGCACAAAACTCTATTCCTCCTCCCCTTGCACTCTCTTTACTCCTTGTTCCCAAGGTGCCCTGGAAATGACTTTTGTGGCAGGCCTTTGGGCTGTGTCAAGGTTGATCGTCCAGGGAACCACCAATTACACAACGGAATAAATCATTCCTGAACATTCGATGAGCCTGTAACCAACTCTTCTGTTACCTTTAATTTCCTTACATCTACACGAGCTCCGGGGCAGCCTCCAGACACCATTAACACTACTATAAAACTGATATAATAAACATAATTAAAATAATATGCCCCAAAGGCAGTTGCTGACCTTGATAAGGTGTGGTGTCAATGTGCATTTAATATAGTTAACAGCTTTTGTGTTGACAGCGTCAGAGCCTGTTGCCGCTTAAACGAAGAAACTATGGCGGCCATCTTAGGTACCCACATGGAAGATCACCGGTACACTTGTAGGATGAATTCCTCAAAGCAGGGTTTTCGCTGCATTTTAAGAAAGATGTAGGAATAAAAATAAACACCCCATGAATATTTGATGGCAGAAGGCAAAATACATGAGCTGAACCAATTCCCAGACTCCCCTATGAGTGAGGAAAAATGCGTGGCTGACCTGCTCTCTAAGCAAGTATCCAATCAGAAGGTTTGTTTCATACCAGAGGAGGCAGATTGGGCACAGATTCGGGTACGTAATACTTTATTTCCTGCTTTAATTGTCTCCCCAGGGAACTCATTACCGTGCGGTAATATTTTGCCTGGGAAAGCTGTAGTTCTGTTTGTTGGTGCAATCTCGTCTAATCCGCTTTCCTGAACATTCTCTTCCAGGCACGTGGCTGCCTGCAACGTGCAATACATCATCAGATTTCCCGCTCATAATCAGGGTTTTATTTGTAAAATAATAAGTGCTGGGTGTAAAGTAGTGGGCCACAGTGTCTTGGGCACTAGACCCACATGTAATACTATAAATGGCACAGATACATCATGTAAGTAACTGGAACTGGCCACGAGCAGGTGCGCTCGGGTTCTTTTATTAGCAGGGTCACTGACGCCTGTGTTAGAACGTGTGGGGTGGGTGTATGGACCAGCCCTCAAAGGAGTGGCTGGTAAACAGGTACATACTGAACACTAGAACTTGTCCAGCAGGACACTACATTCCTCCCAAACGTTATTGAAAAACAAAAACACCACAAGTCCGAACTGTGGGAATAAAACAATAACAACAAGCATTTGCAATGCAATAGGTCTCGCATTTACGCAAGTTTGAGCTATTGGCATTGTAAATAACCATGCCTTTTATTTATGTTTTACAAACAGACACAAAAATAAAAGGCATTGTCATTTATAATGCCAATAGCTCAAACTCGCGTAATTACGAGACCTATTTCATTGCAAATGCTTGTTATTTTATTCGTCCTTCACCAGCAGGATTTACCTTTAATAAGGAGAGGGGTAGAAAGTCTTTCCTCTAATGGCCCCTTCTCCATCAGGCCGTCGGCGGAAGCTTTCCATCGATTGAGCCTACAGCGGCTCCGTCAACGGAAGCTGATAGTCTACCCAAGTCTAAATAAGGTGGAAGGGGCAAGGCTTTGGGGGACAGGGTATTCCGCCACATCTGTGACAGAGTACGCTGTCTGCACAATTGTAAATCAGCACCTTAGTAATAAGTTTGTTTCTCTGCAAAGCGTTATGCCTATTCATCCTTTCATTCTTCCAGTGCTGATATCAAGACTACTGAATTAAATAAAAGAGAGCTTTTTTAACACAATATACACCTGTTGTGATGTGTAGTGTGTCTGTAATATTGCAATGGGTTGCATTACAACAGTTACAGGTGACTCACAGAGCGGTGCAAAGTAAAACTATCAGGGGAGAGGATGTGGTCCGTCGGCTAGACTGCCAACTTTGGTGCTGGAAACAAGGGTTCCAGCCTCGGGGTTGCGTCCACATCCTGCGATTCTGGGCAAAACACTTAATCTCCCTGTGCCAGTGTAAATACGGTGCTCGTGTAAAGCGCTCCGATACCTTTGGGTCGAGTTCGCGCTATATAAATATGCAAAAAAACAAAAGGCCTAGATTGCTTGGTGGGTCGATGATTTTTTCGGAATAGCATTTAAAACGGCTTCCATACAGCGCTACACACATCTTTGCGGACCCTTCTGCCCACTGCTGCCTACTGCCTTTGCCTGCGTTTTCAGAACTGCAATGAAAGCACAGGCAAAGAAAAAAGTGTTGGCAGCCATCTTGGAGTGTTATTTTGTTTTACTTCGAGAGACCAGTTGCATTGTGTGTAGAGCGGAAGAGACAAGGTCATCAGCAATGGCTGTTGGCAAACTGTTGTCTGCTAAAGTGTAATCCATATTCTGACGGAATCAGTCAGATAAAAACTCAGTTTTTAACTATTGTACTTCTACATTTTCTAAAAACTGCTTCAAAATGTTCTACTTTCTACCTCAACATCATGAAATCCGTGATTAATAGAGAAAGGTAGTTAAAACAATGATCGTCCTCTACAACTTTCACAGGGCCCTAACTATCAAGTTCATCCAAAAATTGATTGAATGATTCCATCAAACTCATGTTAAAAACAATAAAAAGCGAAAGATTCGAGGGTGATAGTAAACATGGAATTTGTATTTACACGAGTTTGATAACCTCTGAGAAACACTGAGGTTTTCAAGGGTTGTATAGATAGTAGCAAACAAGCAACGCTTTCATTATCACCCATCTGACCTCAATGGCCCGTCTGGAACAGCGTATTCAGGGTCTCCATTAGGTAGACGCAGGGGAACTGACCACCGCTGAATAGTCATGAGCAAAGAGATTTCCCGCTTATCCCTCAGTTCTTCTTCAAGGTGGGCATGACCTATTGCAGAGGTGTACCAACCAGGTAGAGTGGGTGAGGAGGAATTTGGTGTTTACAAATAAAAGACCAAACCAACACTGTCATTGTGGAGCCCACGCAAGGCTTTGTTACATTTATATCAGACTTATATTATACCTCTACAACATCCTACACAATACATTTTGCACCAAAAACATTTTTGTCATTAGTAGGTGATGGTCAGAGACCTCAAAACCATCTACTACATTTGGGTAAAAGTGGCAATGATTAAACAAACCAGCAGAAATGAAATATGAATTAGCATATAAGGAGTGAAAAAAAAGATATGCCAAGATTAAACATCAGCTATTTTTGCATAGAGTACTCGTTCCACAAGTTCACACTTGCACTGAATGTCCAAAGTAAGAACTCTCTGTAACGCCCCAGGACCCGACCGAAGTTTTGCACAGTTCTGGTTCACCACATTAATTATTAATCCCATAGGGCAAGCTTCATTAGTCAACACTCATTTTTGCATACACTGCAAATCCATTATTAGAAGCAAGGGGTGATAGAGCAACTCGGTTTTAATAGAGGCTTGAAGTCAGGACCCAGTTCTTGTTGAACGAGGAGCATAGTTCGAGATAACTAAGGAATCTGTGGATGTGACAGATTCTCTTTTGACCCTACTACAGTAGTTAGTACTGTCGCAGAAAGAATCGTCAACTGGAAGCAGAGGACGTTTTGAGGATGAACAGGTAATAAGGAGCAAGAGGTTTGTGTAGATGGACGACTGGGGAAGAGCTTGGCAGAGCAGTGAGAAGAGGGGGAAGAAAGTAGGTACCAGAGGAATACGTTTGTGTTTTGTGAGGCAGAAAAGAGGGGTTTTAGCAGACGTCCAGGGAGGCAAGAGGTAAAGTTTTCATACCATTTTCCACACCTTCACCCCTTTCATTGCCAACAAATCATCTCTTCATTGGCAATTGAATTGTGTGTATGCTGTGGTGTACAATGCTTCAGTGGTGTGTTAAACCAAATCAATCACTTGAGTTCAATCTCATAAGCGCAATGCTAAAACACATTTTCCCCCTCTTTCACCTACTCTAGAAGTGTAAGGATAAGAAAGACATTTTAGGCAGTAGTTTTCTTGTTAAGGTAGACAGTAGGATGCTGTAACATACCACTCTCAGAGCTACATTGATACCCACTCTAAATCAGTTCCCTGGGTTATGGGGTTTGGCGAACTTTAGGGTTTTAGATCGGTGGAACCCCACTTTCAAAGACTGATGCGGGTCCCTGGACTAAAGTACAGAATCTTTACTATCGCCAAACTAACCAAAAACTATTCATACCCCCAAGGGGGAAAACTCTACAATGCCTTCACCACTGCATTTCATGGTGGGGTAAAAAAAGTGCATATATCCACTTCCACCATTAGCACAACCTTACTGTCGTTAGAGGCTCATCACTTTCATAAACAGAAAGCTGAACCACCCAGGTAATTATTTTTGTTAATGTAGCAAGGTGTTTCCCTTTTCAATCTGTTTATGTAGCGTTTTCTCCTCACATCCCCAATAATTTTTAAGGCTGGCTTGTAATTGCGACAGCAGCAACCATCAATACAGCTCTGAAGATGATCACTGGGCCACACACAATTACATTCCCCAAACTACTCATTACCTTAATCATGGAGGAGTTATCTCCGCCTGCGCGAATGACGAGCCGTGCAGATGGGGATAGATGGATTCTGCGCAGTCATTTTAAAGGCAAGCATTGCACAAAGCAAAATAAATTCAGTGGAGCATATCACCCTACAATAGGAGTGAAGGTATCACCGCCGCCGGCCCGATTCGGCGCGAAAACCGGAAGTCAGGCAGCGTCATGCCTGTCGTGGGGCGGGACTTCCGCCTTCCGCGGGAAGCCCGCGCGCACGGAGTGGCTGTCCGAGAGGAGAAGTGGTGACGCGGGGCTCCCATGCCTGAGGGAGAGCCCCGCGGTGGCGGTGGCGGCAGAAGTAATGAGAAGCCCTGGGTCGGAAGTGGCAGCAGAGGCCGCCGATGCAAGTGCGGGGCTCCCATGAGTGAGGGAAGCCCCGCGTGTTCCAGGTCATGTGAGGCGGAGATTAGACCAGGGGAGTCCTGAGACGGAGCCTGTAGCAGCCACAAAAGAGCCCGGTGAGTGGGGCTCAGTTGTAACGTGGGGGCTGGTGTGTGTGTTTGTTGTTCAACGATCTAGTACGCGTTCACTGGCTGGGGGTGGCTGTTTGGTGGCGCAGTTACTGCATGCAGCTGGCTTGCGTGGACGGAAGGGGGACTGGAGATGTGCACACGTGCGAGTTGGTGTACGTGCGCGTACACCAACTCAAATCCGCCAAAAGCCTGCGCGTGCACATCTCCTGTCCCACTTCCGAGGCAAGTCAGCAACAATAGATCTCGCCGAAAGCAGCGCTTCGTGCTGCGTTCGCAGGCGAGACCTAAAAAAGACCACCACAGGGTCCATCAGCTTCTAAAGTCAAACAACAGGACAGTAGTGGACATGTGCGCTGATGACAACTGCAACAAGACATCTCCGCTTGCATTCATAATTTAACCAGGGAAGTTCAGGATACGAACACTGGCTAGGAGACGCCAGCAGTATTCTGGCAGCACACCGGGTGGAAATATATCCCTGGTTTGAAGCTGTTTCACTCCGCTGATGCCGAGGACTTTTTGAGATAGGTCTCAATAGTTCAGAAACAGGGTGTGTCAGGAGGGTGGTTGGAGTCCATTGCAGAGGCTCACAATGGTGATGCTTGAGCCACTAAAGACAGTCTTGGCTTGCTGTGACTTGGAGTCTCCGTCAGACGACCTTGCTACCTTCCTGAAATCCATTGGTGGGGCAATATCAAGTCAATCTCTCATGCTTCAGTAACTGGCATTGTTTCTTTAGGGATGCCCCAACTGGCTCCCTGTACGCCTGCGTCTTCTTTCCTCGTGGAACTCTCGCAGGTCCAGTCCCTCCCTCAGGGACCTGCTTGGTTCTTCACTTCATTGATGGTGGGCCCTTCCGCCTCTTCTTCGCTCGAGGGCACAGTGCTTGCACTACAATGCTGTGGGGCTCTGGATCCTGCCTAGGATAGGGCATGCTTGGCGGGGTGTGTCACTCTGTGTGACATTCTCCTTGATGGGCCAACGTTGGTAATGCGATGCTGGTCGGCCGCTGGTGCTGCTCTCTGTATGCAGCGGTGCAATGTCCATATGAACCTCTTGGCATTTCTCTGCTCTGGCAGTGGTGGGACTAGTAGCTAGTCCTCGTGGGTGCCATCTGCTTGCTCCTTGCATGTGTGCTCTTCTTTTTTGCAGTGGTGGCCAATTGCCACTAGGGTTGTGCATGCTATTCTCCCCCTTTTTCGAGAACATCAGTCAAGTTCTCCACTGCAATGGCAGCAGCGGTAGGGGGAGTGCGGTGCTGCCTTCCTGACTGCAGTGGTGGCAGATAACACTAGGGGCTGCTTCCGCAGCGCACAGTGCTCCTCGTGGTTTGCTAGCTGTGGAGCAGAGATGGCTGTCTGTGGCTTTGCTGCGTGGGGCTTGGTTGCCTTGGGTTCTCACTGCTGTGACTCGGCTTACCTCCTGTCATGCTGGGGACAGTGCTCCTCTAGTACAGCAGATATGTGGGTCTGGTCACCTTTGTTGCTGGCCCGTGGCAACATGCGGTGTCATCAAAAGACCCCCAGAGAGTGTGGATCACGCCCATGGGCAGTCTCTGCTTTCTCTAATGTTTTCCTTCCACAGTATCGCACTCTGTGCACTGCCTGCATGTCACCTGTCCCCTACTGAGGGGCAGGGCACTGTCACTGTGGTAGAATCGCTGCTGGAGGCAACAGAGGGTTCTCCACTTGCTTTAGTGTTCTCTGGCCACTAGGGGGTACAGAACACTGATGGTGCTGTATAGCTTGGCAGGCTCTACCACTGACAGTCCCGAGGGGTGGGGGGAGTGACAGTGGGCCTTATACTGTCTCTGGGGCCGTCATGTAGGGCAAAACCGTGGGGTCCCGCAGGCCATTCTTCTGCAGGCTGCTTATTTGTACTGTTGTTCTCCCACCAGGAGCCGCATCTGGGCCACTTGCTCACTTGGTGCAATGTAACAGGTACTAGGTGGTGCAGTAGCAACTGCACCCCTCAGGCCGCGGCGGCTCTCCTGATGCTGTGGGCCTTGCAGCTCGTTCCGGCGTCGTGTAGAAAGGCACTGGGGGCACTCTGTGCAGGTGCGGTAAGGAGGCTTGTCCCCTCACACCACTAACCCCGGTCAAGGACGCCTCAGGTGCCAATCACAGTCGCCCTGGTAAGTGGAGCCTCTTCATGTCTAAGCCATGGCAGCGTTAACAGTTCTGCTGTCTGTGCTTTGCTAAGCATGCGCTGTCCTTATCGCTACAGGGGTGGGGTGACTCTCACACGGGATACAGCCGTGGGTCGAACCACACTTCCCTCACTGACGAGTCATCACTTGAGGTGGTTAATTTCACCGGGGCCGCTTTACACTTCCGCCACTTGCTGGGTCCGGGTGCGGTGCAGTGAGCTACCACTAGGTGGCGCTGACATTGCTACTTCATTCAGGCCGCGATAGTCTTTGCATGCAAGCCAAACTTTGTTGCCTCAGCTTCACACATTGGCCCCAGCAGCTTTTCTAGTGCTGTGGGCCCGCTCATTCACCTGGGCACTTAAGAGTCAGGTGAACGGGGGGGCCGTCTCCTTCTTCGCCATGCTGTTGGGGTACTGCAGGTCATGCAGTTGGGCGCCACTCACCAGACGGCAGGACCTCATCAGGTAGACTTTCCCGAACTGCTCCTCAGGTAGTTGGCAGCCGCAGGGGCAGTTCTGGTGGTTGTAACACATGCCAGGACGGACCCTCCACTGTCTCGCTGGGTGGCCTTACTTTTGCCCGGTCTCAGTCACTATTGTTCTGGCTGCAGGTGCGCCTTAGGCGCTGGTAATACTTCTCCCCAACAGAAACTGCGAGGCAGCAGCCAGCTTACGCGCAGCGACCGATCCACTCATCGCCATTGCAGTGTCTTATGCCCTAGGCCCACTTGCAATACTATACATGACACAGACACATTAAGGAAGTAACAGGAACTGGCCACAAGTACGTGCACTCAGGCTCTTTTGTGGCCGGTTCACCAGACCGGAGAAGCATGTGTTGGATGGGTGTGGCGTGGGTGTATGGGCCAACCCTCAAAGGAGTGGCTGGTAAACTTGCACATACGGAATGCTAGAACGTGTCTAGCAGGACACTACAGGCCCTAGGCCCACATAAGTAAAATAAGGACACGGACACTAGTGTGGTGGGTGTAATAGGGCAAGTGCGCAAGGCCCCTTTTATTGAGGGTCACCTGACTTGTGACGCCTGTGATGGACGGGTGTTGGGTGGGTGTTAAGGCAGCCTCTGGGAAGCGGTTGCATCATTGAGTGTCCAGCAGAACACTACCTTGGGGCTTAAAGTTTTGATCAGAAGCCTGCATCCGGCACTATTGAAGGTCGGGTGCCAAATACTAAGGCTGCTTGATTTCGATTCCACTTCATACCTCGTTTAACCACCACCAGATGAATCCCTGACAGAATATCGGAGGTCCGAATATCGACCTACAAAAAGATCGCAGAAAGAATATCGAGGTCAAGAATATCAACCTCCTATCTACATTATGGTAAGTACAAAAGTATCGGGAAAAAAATATTGATGTAAAAAATAGTGAAAAATATCGTTTTTTATTTAAGTTAAAAAAATAATGTAAAATAAAGTACATAATACATATAATTAAAATAAACATAGTTAAAATTATTACAAAATGTTTAAAAATTATAAGTAATATATATAATCTAAAACAAATTATAATATATATACTTATATGTTTTAATAATTATTTTAATAACTGATGAATTGTTTTAAAAAATGTATAAATTATAAATACATTTATCCACATAAAACAATATAAATAAAAATGTAATAAATATACGTAACAAATTAAAAAGATTAACATTCTTTTTAATCTATTTAAAATTAATTATATACTACATTAGCTAAAATAATACAAAAAATATTAGATAGCGTAGGGTTTAAAATTACTATTCCCACTCCAGGGAGTGCAACAGTAGGAAAGTGTTGGATAGCGTAGGGGCAAAAATTACTATTCCCACTCCAGTGAGTGCAACAGTAGGGAAAGTGTTGGATAGCGTAGGGGTTAAATTAACATACTAATTCATTTAATACTTTTTGTAAAATAAATAACAAATTAATAATTAATTAACAAAAATAATAAATACCAATAAAATTAAATTAATATTTACTTAATTATAATAAATTATTTATATAATTATGAATTAACCACTAACATTAATTACCAATTAATAATTAATAATCAACAATAAATTAAAACATATTAATTAACTAATTATAATTAAATTATATCCCACCCTATTCCCCTATAAACCCACAACACGCTACACAAAAAAATAACATAATTGATTTAATTATCAATTAATCAAATAATATAAATTAATTACCAATTAATAATTAATTAACAATACATTAATTAACAATAACAATAAATAGAGTGCAACAGTAAGGAAAGTGTTGGATAGCATAGTGGTAAAAATTACTATTCCCACTCCAGTGAGTGCAACTGTAGGGAAAGTGTTCGATAGCGTAGCAGTTAACATTACTATTTCCACTCCAGTGAGTGCAACCGTAGGGAAAGTGTTGGATAGCGTAGGGGTAAAAACTACTATTCCCACTCCAGTGAGTGCAACAGTAGGGAAAGTGTTGTATAGCGTAGGGGTAAAAATTACTATTCCCACTCCAGTGAGTGCAACAGTAGGGAAAACGTTGGATAGTCTAGGGGTAAAAATTACTATTCCCACGCCAAAGAGTGCAACAGTAGGGAAAGCGTGGCGTGGTACGTCGAGAATCAGTCGTGCCGAGGCGTTTTGGATGCATTGCAGTCGTTTGATGAGCTTGGTCGGGGCTCCTGCGTAGAGGGCGTTTCCATAGTCTAGTCTGCTGCTGACGAGGGCCTGGGTGACTGTTCTTCTTGTATCTGTCGGGATCCACCTGTAGATCTTGCGGAGGGTGTTGAAGCAGGAGGAGGAGATGGCGTTGACTTGCTTGGTCATGGAGAGAGTTGAGTTGAGGATGATTCCCAGGTTGCATGCGTGGTCGGTGGGTGTTGGTGCTGTCCCCAGTGCCGTCGGCCACCAGGAGTCGTCCCAGGCTGAAGGGTTGGAGCCAAGGATGAGGACCTCCATTTTGTCCGTGTTTAGCTTCAGTCGGCTGGTCTTCATCCAGTCGGCGACGGCCTTCATTCCTTCGTGGAGGTTGGCTTTGGCGGTGATTGCGTCCTTGGTGAGGGAGAGGATCAGTTGAGTGTCGTCGGCATAGGAGATTATGTTGAGGTTGTGCTGTCGGGCGACATATGCGAGCGGGCCATGTAAATGTTGAAGTATCTGGCTGAGGGAGGAACCCTGGGGTACACCGCAGATGATCTCGGAGGCTTCGGATCGGAATGGGGGGGAGGCGGATGCTCTGGGTTCTGCCGGAGAGGAAGAAGGTGGTCCATTCCGGGCTTTGTCTCGGATCCCTACGGCGTGGAGGCATGCGCGTAGTGTGAGGTGGCAGACGGTGTCGAAGGCGGCGGAGAGGTCCAGGAGGATGAGGGCTGCGGTCTCACCGTTGTCCAGCAGTACCACGGGGGATTGGTCACACTTTATAAATGACTGATTGATTTCCGTTAAATACGGCCTTGTATTTTCCAAAAAGTGCATAATATACCCAACGGTTGCCCCACGGCGGTGGGGCAGCTGACAATATCTCAGGATAGATGCGATGGAAGCAGGGCGGGCTTTAGAACTGGTGGCACCTGATGCTATAGTCTTTTTTGGCGCCCCTCCTCCAATGACCTCCTCCTTGGATTCCCTCACTACCATCTGGCAAAGGTGCCCTTCATCTCTCCATACCCCCCTCTCACATACATTTCTTTTGTTTTAAAGCACTGGTAAAGGCTGGCTTTACTAATCCATTCACCTAGCCTCATAAAATACAGATCTGCTCTTTGCAGCCCTATTAAATCTCTGCGCTACTTTATGGCAAGTCAAAACTGCCACTAGACAATACTCTGATCACTCTCTCTAGCAGGAACATTAATCACTAGAGTTATCTTAACATTTTTAATGCTGCCTGAAAGCGAGATGCACCAGGAACTCTGCTAAAGAAGTTTCTTAAATCGTAAGAAATTGTTAAACACAGCACCCCCCTGAGGTCAGCACCCAGGGCGACCGCACCAGTCGCACCGCCCTAAAATTGGCCCTGGATGGATGTGTGTATGAGTGTAAATGGAGTGTGCTTTTGCCTATCTGGGGGGTGGGGGGCGGGCGCATATGTGTTTTTGGGAATGTGTGGGTGAGTTGGGGGTGTTAGCGGAGAGGTGCAGCCAACAGTTTTACAGGACAAGCCGAGCTAGACCTGAGCCAAATGTTTGGCTAGGCTCTAAGAATTCATGTTCATGTACAAGCCAGGCTTTAATAATATTTGGCATGTAAATCACTCAGCAAACATCTAAAATATGATAGTCTCTTGAGATTTCATAAAACTGTATTTCTTTAACAAAAGGAAATGTTTCACCTTAGTACATCATATTATATCACAACTTTGAAAGACATTTATTAATACTTTTTAAACGTGAACTTAGAACCATTTCTGCCATGACAACAATGCCATTAGTGAATTAATAGGCAAGTGAGCTGTAATGTATTAAGTTAAAATACACAGGGCAACATCATAGTCTATTGAATCAAAAGACCATTTTTTTGCGCACATCTTCAACTCACTTTTTTTTGCGAAAGATCACACAATTTGGTTAATCAGAGAAGCTGGGACTGAATCCAGGTTTCCTGTTTTCACTTTGTGCAGCTATTCTATTCAGGGTGATTTATAGAGCACATGGCTATGCCACATGTCCGGCTAATCAAAGTAGTCTATTTAACAAACAGCCATGCTTTTAGATTCTTCCCGAAACTAACTTCAGTTTGGGTCTTACGAATAGTAACTGGGAGGGAGTTCCATAACTTTGGAACAAGATATGGAATGGACTTTCTGTCAGCCCTTGCTTTGCGAATTCTGGGAATTGAAAATTGCATAGCATTGACAAACCCTAGCACCCTGCAGGGGATATATGGCTGTAATGGGGATTAAAGCAGTTGGGGGCCTTTTGGTGGCAGATCCTACAAGCTATGCAGAGAGAATTGTATTCTCTGCTCGATTGGTAGCCAAAGGAGTGAGGCCAAGGCACTCAAGACCGATTGGTGCCCAGGGACTTATAGAAGTAGGCACACATCAGCCTTTTGTGTTGTCTGCAGTCTTTTTGTCACAAATTGTGGCGAATCCAAGTACAGGGAGTTTCCATAATCAAGTCGGAAGAGGACAATTGCTTGTAGAACAAGCCTTCGGAGGAAGAATAGAAGGAGGTCTAGTATTTTCCTCAGCTTCCTAATCGCACCAAAACAGTTTACTGCAACTTTCCTTTCTTGGGTTTCAAAAGTGAGTGAATAGTCAAACCAGATGCCCAGGTTTTTTATTGAGAGGGCACACTTCCTTGGGATGCTGGCCAGCTTGCTAGAGACCAAGCATCAAGGTCGTCGCCCACCACCATAGCTTCGTTTTTTTCACCGTTAAGTTCAAGGAGGGAGTGTGCCAGCCAGTCAGCCACTTCCTTTAAGAAGAGTCCCAATTGTGATCCTTTTGCCTGCTCATCAGGGGTGAGGGACAGTACAAGTTGTGTACCATCCGCACAGCTAACAATAGAGAGGCCGAAGGTTCGGACTATGTCAGCCAGTGGGCTTACATAACAGTTAAATAAAGTGGGGCTCCGAATGGCAGAGGTTGTCATGGGAAAGAGCCTTTACAACAAGGTTTTTACCTCGTTGTGCATTTACCACGCTTTTTTTTGCACGCATGTTTTTACCGCAATTATGCATTTACAACGCAAGCCAATACCACGCATTTAAGGTAAGTTGGAGGGGTCTCCCCCACAAGTATATTGTTTTAAAAAATAAAAAAAAGCGTGGTATTGGCATGCGCTTTAAATGCATAATCGCAGTAAAAACACGCTCACTAAAAAATGTGTGGCAAAGGCATGCGAAGTAATTGCATGAGATGTACCGTCGTACAACTGTGGTCGCACACTTGAAAATTTCTACCTTCTAAGAATGAGGAGAGCCAGTCCAGTGTTATACCCCTATTCCCTCACTCTCCAACCTCTGTCTGAGAGTTGGATGGGCTACAGTTTCAAATGGAGCACTAAGGTCCAGTAATATGACTGCATCAGAGTCCCCCGGGTCCAAGATCCTATTTGATTACCCTGCTACGATAGAAGAGCAGTTTCGGTGCTATGTTGGGGTCGAAAGCCTGTTTTTGAGGAATGAAGGATTGCATTATCTTAAAGAAATCGTATTAGATGATGAGTCATGTGTTTTTTTGTTTTTGGGGAGTTTTATATAGCACAAACTTGACCTGAAGGTATCAGAACTCTTTACATAAGCACGAGTTGTGTTACAGACAGATACATACATTTTTGTTAGACACAGGGAGATTAAGTGATTTACCCAGAATCACAGGATGTGGAGTGTCCCTGCTGAGACTCGAACCCGGTTCCCCAGCTTCGAGGTCGACCGCTCTAGCCGCTAGGCCACATCATCTCCCCTGTTTCCCTGTTCTCCCATGTTTTTCTAGTATCGTACCTGCACTGGGTAGTGAAGAGACTGGTCTATGATTTTCCAGTTGCAGTGTGTCTAAGGTGGATTTTTCCAGGAATGGCTTTACCACTGCATGCTTTGGAGGGGGGCGGGAGGGGGAGATTCAGGGTAGTCAGGGAGAGTGTACAGTCCAACTTCTTAAAGATAAGTTGAGAAGATCTAATGAAACAGGAAGCATCTCGCTCATCCCTTGCTTCAGCACATTTAACGGGGCAGGGTCCAGTGGGGCACCTGATTTTACCGAATCGCATAGGGACATAAGATCTTCGGCGCTTATGGGAAAAAATGATGTGAGATACTCCTTAATGGGCTTGGCTTATCTGGAGGTGTAGGGTCATGTGGGGTCCTTACTACCCGTGGATAGGGTGGTGTATATCTTGGTAAACTTTTCCAGGAAGAATTTAGCCAACTCGTTACAACAAGCCACTGAGGGTGAAGGGAGAAGATTAGAGGGTGGGGGCTAGTGAGGAATTTAACTATTTGAAACCACTAAAATGGTTATCTCTTTATCTCTCCTTTCACCATCACATGTTGATGCATTATCTTTTACTCTTGGCGTATGAGGGTAGAGTGTGGAAGGTAGACACCTTCTTTTGGGGTCCAGGTTCCAAGAGGACCTCAGGCTCAACCAGAACTAGGCCCCTGGCTTGAGCTTTCAGTGAACCGCTGACCCTGGTGTTGGCACACGCGAGAGGGAAGAGAATGGATGGATGGAAAGAGACAAATTGTGTGAGGAGGCTGGTTAGGCTGCTTTGGTTTCCCTGGACCAGTGCTCGTTGAGGCGTTGTGTGTGCGTGTGAATGTGCGTGCGTGCGTGCGTGTGTTCTGAATGCCAGTCTTAATAGTACGGTCAGTCAAGCATAGAAAATGCAGGACGAGTTGATAAACGAAATTGACACAGAAGAAAAGGCAGATGAGAGGAGGCTGGAAACGAGACAAAAAAATAAACTAAGAAAAGAACAAAAGGGAAGAAAAAAGGTAAGGTAAAAAAAAATCTAAATTAAGCACTCAACCTGAGAAAGCCCAACAAATTAAAAAGAAACGCAACAGCTTTTTCTATTAAGATAAATAAACCTGTTTTGTGTTCCGAATCCCCACATCATAGAAGCTGGAACGCTACGGCAAAAAGGCGTGAGAGGTGTCGGAAAGCTTTAATTAGCTTTTCTAATTAAGATGGGCAAAGGGCACCGTTTGAGACAAATGCAATTTACATTTCAATCCAATAAAGGCCGGGGGCTGGTAAATAGCTTTGTGCATTTATCTCTTGGGCTGTCAACGTCATTCTCTGCAGCGGGATCGAGCCCTAGCAACAGGCTCGCGTGGGGGTACCTGAGCCGACTCGGGTGCGGTATCTCGCGGATGTGCACCGAGCACTAGTCGGAGAGCGCGCCTGCGCTTTTGTAATTTATGCTTAACATTTAAAGCAGCTTTGCGACATGGAACTCCATTAGGCCTGACCACAACCAAAATTATGCTGGCGTAATTTACATAATTTTGTGAATTCCATGTTATCTTGCTACTGCGAAATGCATAGCTGCCAAGGTTTCAGATTGCGAAGTGTGACATTTTTATATTTAAAGAGTAATTATGAGTGACGTTTCCACAAATATGAGTGACACTGTTTCACAAGTAAAATCCAGGAATGAAGACGAGGGAAACACAAATATAAGAAATAACACCCATCTGAGCAATGTGAAACACTTAAGTTAGCTGCTGCGAAGCACCAGAAATGGAAGAGCAATACGGTTGTGTCCTTCACGACTAGGCCGCCCTAACAGGATGTATGAGGCCCCAACAAACTCTTACCCCGAAGCAAGTGGTCCACGTCTCAGTCGGAGCGCTGCTATGTGCCCAGCACTGGTGTAACCAGCGGCCCAGATGAGTTGCCGTAATGAGCAATACACTTGAAAGTCGCGGACTAACAGCTGCGGTGGCAGAGAGCACCGGTCCGGCGCGCTTTCATTTGGGGGAAGTGGCCAAAAGGCGCGCACGCATATACACAGTGCGGAAGGTGAGTGAGCCAGTTGGCGGGATTATTAAAATGCGTTGCAGCAAGCCGCAAAGCAAATTGTACCTGCATTGATGGAAACAAACTTCCATGCATTGGGAGGCGAGAAGCAGCCGAGATATGTAGTTTAAGGCCGAGCCGCCCGCCTTCTTAGAGTCAGTCCTCCAGTTCACAACGAACTACTTATTGGACTCCCTCGCCCTGTCTGCATTCAAGGCTCAGCTGCATAGTCGGCAACACTCTTCAGTTCTCATACAGCAACATACATAAATAAACCACAAGACACCTTGTTAGTGGAGAAAATTGCTGCAGGTTTATTTGCATAACAAATATGCCAACATGGTGGATTATCTTACGGGCGATCCAAGGGCAGGCCAGCCCCTCTGCCGCCTGCCCGCCTGATGAGCCAAATTACACCGTGACCGTCGCCAATCGGTGGTTACTAATTTCGGGAGGACCCACCCCTCCCATCAGTGGACCGCCAGTCCACACACTTACTCACGCCCCCCAAAAGGTGGGCGGAGCGTTCCAGGCAGCCCCCGGTTGCACAGGCCCACAACCGCCCGTAGGACTAACGGGGCACCGTCGCTCTTCCAGGGGACAACACTAAGACATCCCTGGGTATCCTTGGCTTAGCACCCTTGTGCTGTTGCATATGGTCCCCTCTGTACTTTGCAGAGTCTGAATCGCTCTGTAACTCCTCCACAGCTCTGGGGGTGGCCACCGTCACAACCAGGGCCCCCCATCTTTACCTACATCCTGCTGATTACCAGGCCTCTCCCCGGTCCAGCCAAAACAAGTTCAAGCCCATACAGGACCAGAGGCCAGCATGCCCCTTCTGGACAGGTGCCCCCATCCTTTTTAAACTCCCTGTGGACTTTAGACTGATAAAACCAAAACCCCTCAGTTCAGGGATGGATGCATAACTTACACCAGGGGGAATTCAATACTGGCAGCAGGACCCTCCTATCCTGTCCTAAAACAATTGGTTTGGTGTTGGTTCAATGTTAACATTACCTGGCTGAAGAGCAATACCTTTGACAAGCCACTCCTGACACGAAGTGCAAATGCGGGTGGAAGTAAAAGTTATCAAGCCCGCCTTACTTCCTCTTTCACCCAGGTATCTGTGTATAGCACTTGTCGGAGTATGTCCATCGCATTCACCACCCTAGGTGACGCCTTGCCCTCCCAAACTTCTGCCAGTATACCAGAGAGCAGACAGGACAGTGTGAACCAGAGGGGAACCATAAGTATAAATACCTGCCCTTTTTTTAATCCTGGGAATGCCAAGTGTTCTTTAATACTTTGTAGCCCATTTGTGCTTAACCCAGGGGTTTCCCCAATCTTATGGACCATAGCACACTCGTTGGATGACAATTTCCACAACCTGCATGGCTGCCAGCCGAAGCTATAGGGCGGGAGAACTTGCCCATGTTATTGTTACTCAACTCAATGGTACTTGTTTCATCGATCTCAGAAGGATGAACTGCTAAGTGGACCTACCAGGATCTGAACCTCTGACCAGCGTTTGAACCCAAGCCCCTTTCAGTTCTGCCGCTCCACCTGCTTGTGAACTTGTATCCCAGGGCAGAGTTCAGGCACCATAACCCATACTTGGACATGCCTGAGCTAGAAACACACATCTAAAAAGCCTGCCAACCGGCTAACCACCAACATTGCAGTCCGAATGTTCGCTGACCACTCCCAAGGCAAATTTGCTTAATTGAAGCCACTGGTAACATGCCAACAATTCAATCTTAACTATTACTGAAAAAAGTGCTCTTGTAGTTTGTCCGTATTAGTGCTCCATCCCCTCCATATCAGCACTAACAAGGCAACGCGCACCCTCTTGGGAATGGCACACTCACGCCCCAGCTGACAGAAAGTGCCTATTTGTGTGTAGCCCATGACCTTACGTTTATCACTGACGGTATACCAGGCTTATGTTGAAACTTAGCTGGCTCTACTGCTGAGTGCGCGTTGCACCATCACAGGTATGTCTTTGCCTCTTCAGTTTCTGGCTGCAAAGTTTAATGAAATTGCCAGTCCCAATCCCAGGCAAAATAAAGGACGCTTTACTGCTACCCATGTGAGCCACTGCTGGTGCTAATGAGGTACAAATAGCACCGGTAAACTAGATGATGTACTATAGCATTAGAGGGCCATTGCAGCACTTCTTAAATTCCATGGCTAACCTACTCACAGTATGGCTGAGACAAGAGAGGCTGTAAATTTAAAGCCCAAAGAGATGATCGTTAGATAGACCCAACGGAATGATCCTTTGAAATGTGTAACTGCACACAACGCCACCTCATGTGTAACCGCACACAGCGCCACCTCATGTGTAACCGCACACAGTGCCACCTCATCTGTAACGGCAAGTTGCAATCTACAATACCAGCTGATTGCCCTGCACCAAAATCTATCAACTAAAATGGGTTGTTACATAATGGGGAATAACCACACGGAAGGGGGAATACTGGATCCCATTTACCCCCAGGACTAAGACAAGATTTGGGGAGGGGATATTTGTGCAGTTGGAATCTACAATACCAGCTGATTGCCCTGCACCAAAATGAAGCAATTACAATGGCTTGTTCCGGAATGTGGAATATCCACACAGAAGGGGGAATACCGGGCCCTTTTTCACCAGGTCTAGGGACAGGGTTTGGGGAGTGGAGATTTGAGCAGTTGGAGTCTACAATGCCAGCCGATCACCCTGCACCAAAATCTAACAATTAAAAAGGTTTGTTACGGAATGGGGAATAACCACACAGAAAGGGGGATTATTTTTACCCCAGGTCTGTGGACAAATCCGCTGATATTTTCCACCTGCTCAGAGCAGGTGAAGGATGTGAGAAGGGCAGCTTCTGCAGGAGGGCGGGGGCTGCTGGGGTCAGGCTGGGTTCAAGCTGTGCTTATGCACACAAAACCCGCAATGGTACCAGCAGCGGCTTCCCTGTGTGTGAATCCACATATGGTGAAAGCAGGTGTAGTCTCTCTGGACACAGAGATACTGGGCTACATGTAATGGCTCAGAGGGCATCCAACCCAGAATTAATGCTCCACGAAGGATAGTACAGCTCGTAATTAAGGTCTAAGTGGTCAAAGGGCCCCAGGTAATCTGTATATAAAATGCATAGAAATTATCAAGTGTTTTCCTAAATGGATGAATTTTTGGAGCACTAAAGGCATGGCTTTTTCATATTACAGGCAGCCCCAACATGTATGTCTATCTCTGAGCCCATAGTCGTATGCACCAAGTTGTAGATCAGGAAAGTTTCCCACGTAGAATGGGCCAAATCATGGTCGTTTTAAAAAAAAAAGTAACATTTAAATGAGTTCTTCTTGGGTTTGTGATAATCTGACTAAGGTCAAAAACGACTTCCACAGAATTGAAGATGTTTAAGACCAAAGTCGGCCACTATTTACTGGTGAAATCAACACAAGTAATTGGTCATAAACTTTGCTTCTTTTGCCTAAATAATTTACTGCCCTGGTCTGTATTCTAAAAGGCTACTATTGGTCCTCAAGAGTGCAGGAGGGCTCTAGGAGAACACCAGACTTGTGACTAGACAGTCAGTAGAACTAACTGTAGAAATCCTGTGAACCCTAGGAAGGAGTGACATGCCTAATCCAAGGTCAGAGAAGCATGTCGAGGGAATAAATAAAGGTTATTCTGACCAATTGAGTGCTACAAGAAAGCAAACGAGTAAAAGAAAGGAGACACACGGCCGTCTAAGGTGATTTATTTACACAGTTCATTGTCTATCCTAAAGTCTGTGCGGATATCAACACCCATCAAGAAACAACAAGTAATCCGGTCCTTACCCTTCTAGCCGGGACTTTTCAAAAATATCTCCAAGGATCGCTGATTCAATGAGGACTTCTCAGCACCTGCACTCCTGTGCCCCAGAATCCAAACACAGGAAACCATTCCAACTTTAGGGTTTGCTTCCTCTTGATAAGTCAGTCTCCTTTTCCATTGGTCTCTAATCTTCTCCTCTCTTGACTTGCCCTAGTAGGGTAATTTCAAAGACATTTTCTTTGCACCTGCCTTACCAGGAAAATGCCATCCCCATCTTTTGTCTCCTCCTCCTTGGTCCTGTTCCTTTCTCCCCATATACCCGCTCATACCTTTGCCAGTCTATACCTGGCCCACAGCAGAAAGAGAAACAGGTCACATACATGGGCTTTCCCGAGCACACCCTGAGTGAACCTTCGGAGCCCTGGAAAGCAGAAGCAGCCCCAGAAACTGGACCTACAGTGCGGAAATGGCCAACGTTGGCCCGCAGGCTGATCCCCATGTGTGAGCTGGCAAGAGAATTATCCTTGGAGCAGGGAACTACTGCAATGCCTTGCTGCTCAACCCGGATGAGGCTTTTGATGCCAAAAGGCTGATAGGGGTGCAAAAGAAGACTTTGTACCCGCTCATTGACCCTTACACTGGGGTGACTGACAGTTGTTTTGGAAAACTAGGACTCCTAACAACAGTATCTCTAGAGCAGTACTTGCCATGATGGGCATCCGATCCCTTTGAAGAGCGGTCCAAGAAAAGACAAACAGTTTCTTAAATGTTTCTGCCTTGAATTCCATAGCCGTGTTTTATAATGGCAAGAAATGGGCCATTCTTTGGATAACTTCAGCTCCTGCTGGGACACACTTTTCCCAGGAGCAGTTCCAAGCCTTTCATCAATGGGCCATAGATGCTGTCAAATAAATTATTAAGTGCTCTTGAGGTCCCAACAGTTTCCCAGGTGATGCTTATGGGCACTATCATGCAGGGCTTTAAGTGGGATGAAAAAACTGGAGGGGTCTCTCAAAGGGGTGTGGTTAATGTCATTAAGGGCGTGGCTTAAAACACTGTAAGCTAAAAGTCTGTGCTTAGCATAGTGGGCCGCCCGACTTGTATTTTGCTGTTTCTGTCATTGTATCCAGATGTATGATACAGCAAGTAACATCATACCTACAACAAGTTAGGATTATTGGCTTTGTCAATGGTTGTTAGTTGCATAACATAAACAACAACTGTGGCTTAAATATAATTTTAAAAAGCTTCCATTAAAAAGCCCTGGTGACACCACGACAATGTTGCTGCTCCTGAGTTTCAAAAAGAGAAGGGAATTCCAGAGCGAAAAGGACACTCTTTTAAGGATTTCCCTTCCCCTGCAACGCTCACCTTGCATGAGGTCATGCCATAACTTCTCCACTAGTGAGAAGTGATCAGCGCACATCGATGTGCCTGCTGTCAATGCAGTTCGGGGGAAAACGGACGCCTGTTCCAGGGCACAAAACAGAGCCCAATAAGACCCGTTTCGAGGCCCCCTTTAAAAAACTGCAGGTGCTCAGCACCGGTGAGACCCGGCCCACTTAAAGCCCTGCTATCATGTAACACTGACTCACGCTACAAAACAAGGCTCACGGGGCC
Source organism: Triturus cristatus (assembly GCF_964204655.1). NCBI lineage: Eukaryota > Metazoa > Chordata > Amphibia > Caudata > Salamandridae > Triturus > Triturus cristatus. The sequence goes on along the minus strand of NC_140586.1, from coordinate 818,584,105 downwards.
TTCTCAGTCACGAATCAATGAATGAGTATTGGACTTGTATAGCGCACTGTCACTCATGATTGAGCGTCCTGGCGCTGTGCTGGGAGGCAACCAAATATTGCGTTTTCCAGAAGGGAACAACGTCCCCACTTTGGACTCAATGGTTCATTTTGAATCTTCTGTATGTTTCTTTAATACCCACTTTTGTAAGTAATCACACTGTAGTCAATTGTATCAGTTAAGGATCATCTGTAATTCGGGTTAAATCTTCATATGAGTAGTGTTAGACATCACAGTCTAGGCATACTTTTACATCTTGTATTGGAATCCCGATGCCTTTCGGGCCTGGCCCTTCATTAAGGGAATCAATCCTTGCAACTTGCAAGTAGTCCATGTGCGACACAGGTGCGAGGCTGTGCTGGGAGGTACAGACCAGCGCCCCCTCTAGGATGTGCACGGCGTAGCTTGGGCCTGGAGGACCTTAATAGAGCGGAGAGAATCGGATTCTCTTAGTTTCCCAAATCAGGTTCTTGCACTTCTCATATAAACAACTAAACGTCGGCCAAATGTGCATTTGTATGCCATCCCTCACCTGACACCGGGTCACTGAGCAGCTCGGGGTCCGTCTAGAGACACTTCACATGCCGAACACGAGATAATCACTATTGTGTATTTATCACTATTATTTATTTGTTTATTAGTTTATAAAGTGCATGATCACCCGAAGGTGCTGAGTTAGGGGAAGTAAGTATTACAGTTAACGACAGAGGGTGACATGGACCCGAGCTAAGGTATCAGCATTACAATTCACCGGAATGGGTGGGCTTTTAAAGACCTACGACATTTTAGAATATTTGGTTCGGAAGGTAACTGAGTAGGAAGTTTGTTCCAAGCCACTGCTATAACCCCTGCGAGGCACGCCCACCCATTCTTGCCCTTCGAAACTTAGTCAGACTACTAATATTATAGCCCGCAAAGGCCGGGCCAGAGTGGGCTCTCACCACAGGCTGGACACCACGGATACCCACCATTAGATAAAGGTCCCTCATTCAGTGATATTAGGGGGACTTTGACAGGTTCACATACAAGAACCTCAGCAAGTGGTTTTGGCAATGTAAGAGATTGACAGATATTGTCTTAAAATGGGTCTAGGTTTACTTTATTGGCAGTGTTTAATTTGGGCAGGTGGTTGCTACTGGTAGGTACCGGCACCCATTTTTAGTGACTAAGACTCACTTTTCATCTTCAGATTTTGGCTCATAGAAAGAAAGTGAAAGGTGGAAAAGGGAGAAAGAAGAAGGAACAGAAAGTTTTAAAACAGTGACAACTAGAGAAAGCAGCGTTGAAATAAACCTGCAACAGTGAGATAGAGGTGCACGGACTGTAGGGTGCTGGAACAACGAGACACGAGGTGGAATCACAGTGGTATTTAGCACTGCTGGTGTTGGACTCCTACAAAAATCCCTGGGTCCCTGTACTTCCGTCATACAAATGAATAACTGTTTATAGGACAACTGCATCAGATGCCCTAAACTAATGCAGTATCCAGTGAACATAAATGCCCAGCGCTAACATCATTCTACATCTCTTTAAGACTGCTGGCTGAGGTTCATCCTGTTGAATCCTGGATGTATGCTGATGCCATGCAGCGTGTCAGCACATGGTCTAGGAGTTAAACAGGCTTCCAGGCAATCGAGACAATAATACGAACTGCACTCTCTAGGTTCCAATGTGTATGAAACAGTGCCAAATAGATAGAAAAAAGCAAAGGAATTCTCTGCAACTTTTGCACTGCATGGAAAAGTAACACCCTGCAGGCTGCAGCTCAGGCTGAGATTCTCTGCATGATGTAAAACAAGCATTGTCATAGCCAATAAGTCTTGCATTGGCTGCTAGTCTTTTGACTTTGTCAATGTTTGTTTTCTTATGTTTTTTGTAAAAATTGTTGGGGTGTAGGAAATGGGGTTTCTGTTTGGCTAGGGTATGCGCCTAAGCCAGGCAGAACCTACCACTCTTGTCAGGTTAAGGGAGTTACACATCCAAGATAACCCCTGCTCACACCCTTTGGTAGCTTGGCAGAGCAGTCAGGCTTATCCCAGAGGCAATGTGTAAAATACACCAGGTTATATAAAACAAATTCTTATATATTGTATATAAAACACATTAGAGAACAATCACATAAATCACTTTGCCAACTAGGAAATTGTCATGACATCATGGATAAAGTTAATACTCATAGGTTCCACACGTCATGAAAACATTGTGAAAACAACACCATCACTTACACCATCACTGTACATATTATGCAGTTCCTGAAAATGATGCTTGTTATCCTGTCCGAAGGCATAAAATGTAGTCTTTTTGGGTTACATATAAATCATGATATCAGGCATAAGTCTAATCGTAACCTCCATTAATCATCTGTCAGTGCCCCAACGCTCTTCTTATAGGTTACACAGTACTTAGGCACCAGGTGCAGGACAGAGCAGGCCCTGCGTGCCTCTTAGTATAAAAACGATGCACATCCATATATCAAGGCACAGGAAAAAAAAACAAATTCAGCAGTTTAGGTTTGAGGCCTAACACATAAATTGATCAATTTCAATCAGGCCCGGAACATAGGCCGCAGGAGCACCTGCGCACCTACTGCAAGCAGTGTGGTAATTTTCATGCAATGCTCCCACCGCAAGTATTATCGCAGCTGCATGCATTCGTACGGCACAGCGGCAAGTGGTTTCAGAAGGAGATGGGGGAGGGAACTTACTCGGTTCCCCTCTGGTCCCCAGTCAGGACCAGCCAGTGAATTGCAATGCAGCCTCTCCGGCTGCACAAGCCGGGAGGCGCAAGGGTTCTCCCCTCCGCTGGGCTGTAGCACGCCGTTCCAGCACGGTTGCGAGTCTTCTGTTCTCCTTCACTCTGGGCAGCGTCCCACTCTACCTTGCAGTCGGCTTTCACCATAGAGGCGCCAGTTCACTCTGCACAGCGTCTCGTTTGGGGCGGGGCCGCGACATGCATTGTTTCCTCTTCCTGGCATCTCATGGCTGGTTGCCAGGCAACGACTGGTGCTTCTGCAGCACTCGCTCAGGTGATAAGCGGCTGCACTCGAAATCAGCGAACCTCTCGGGACTCGGGCTCATTACAGAGCGGGTAGGGGCTCAGCCCACAACTCAGGCACACAAGCTGCTAAATAGCAATGCTCCTGGTGATTCTCAAAGAGCGAAGCACAAGGATCTTCTAGATAATAAAGTGCTCAACACGCGCTTACAAGGGTAATGAAGTGGGGAGCGCTCTCCAGGCAATAAACAGCGCTCACCCTTCAGCTTGGGATGCAAAATAAAGCGCTCCACAAGCACTTTAAAATAAAGAGGGTGAAAAACAATCCAGTCCTTCTCCCGCTCCTGACAGGAGCAACAACTGCAAACCGTCCCACCCCTCACACATCAGGGGCAGCGCGCCATACGCAGTTCTTCAGCTCCCCTTCCAGGCAGGTTACTTTGGATCCAGCAAGGATCTTTTTCTGAAGTCTTATCTCCCTGAGACTTCCAGCAGGACTCAAGCATACACAAGCCCTTGGAGATTCTTCACAAGCAGGATAGCACAGCAGGGCAAAAAAGAGTCAGTCCTTTTCCTTCACCACAGACGGAAGCAGCAACTGCAGTCCAACCCACCTCTCACACAGAAAAGGCAGAGTTCCTCACACAGATCACCAGCTCTTCTTCTTGGCAGGGTCCTCTTGTTTCCAGAAGTCATCTGAAGTCCTGGGGTTTTAGGTCCAATACTTATACCCCATTTTCTTATTGTTTTCTTTGCTTTAGAGAGTCTGAGCTCAGTCCAAACCTGTTCTGTCCTCCCTGGTCCAGCATGACCACAGGGGGTAGAGAAAGCATTGTGCAAAGGAGACACAGCCTATTCACGGTGTAGCGAAACTCCTCCTACCACTCTAAATGCAGACCTGGTCTATTCAGCCTAGTGATGAGTCACCCAGGCAAGGCAGGACATACCTCACCCCCCCCCCCTTATGACAGTCTAGTGTGAATGCACATTCCCAGCTCCTGTCACTTCAAAACCAGACTGCGACTTCAGAGAGCCTAAACTCCATTCCTCCAACTTGTCCCAACAGAAAGTTACACATGTAAAATGTTACAGTGCAGCTCCAATGATAGCCTATGAGACATACAGTCTTTCAACAGTGAATAACAAAATACACAGTATTTCACTATCAGGACATGTACAAAACACACCAGTACATGTCCTACCTTTCACATACACTGCAAAGTGCCCATGGGGGTACCTTGAGCCTACCTGAGGGGTGTCTTACATGTAAGAAAAGGGAAGGTTAGAGCCTGGCAAGTGGGTGCACTTGCCAAGTCAACATGGCAGTTGAAAACTGTGCGCGCAGACACTCCAGTGGCAGGTCTGAGACATATTTACAGGGCTACTCACGTGGGTGGCACAAACACTAGTAGAATTTGATTTACAGGCCCTGGAACACACCGGGCACTTTACTAGGGACTTATCAGTAAATCAAATACGCCAATCATGGATAACCAATCATATTCACAATTTACACAGAGAGCACATGCACTTTAGCACTGATCAGCAATGGTAAAGTGCCCATAATCCTGTAGCCGACAAAAACAGGATCAGAAAAATAGGAGGAAAAAGGCAAAGGTTTGGGGATAACCCTGCAAATAGTGTCAGGTCTAGCATGAGGTAACTGCCAGACCTCTGCAATGTATTAAAAAAATGGCAAAAAAATCAAAACATTTTTGGGTTTTACAAAGCACGCTTTGTAATAATAGTCCCGGGCACTGAAGCAAAGTACTTTATGTGCAGATGTGCTCATAGTGAAAGAGCAGAATGCCATCAGTCACAGTGAAGTTAGCCAATGGCAGAAGTGGGGTCACCCATTAATGCATGTTTTATGCTGTAGTGGTTGGAAGAAACATTGGAATGGCACAATAAAAGGCCAGTGGATGAAGAGGGCTGACAGAAAGCCCCTATAAGTAGTATAATATAGCACGTCATCTTAAACCGTTTTGCACATTTTGTAGCAATCTATACTATACTGTGTGTAATACAAGTTTAAAATAATAACTTATTTAAAGTACTTTCTGTTCCAGACTGGGACATCGAAGAACTAAACTATTCTTCACTACACCATCAGCATTCAATTTAATGGTTCTCTGGTTACACACCCACACCTCTACAATGCATTAACTATTAGAGATTTCATGATGTACGATAGTGCATTTCCCACTGATTAACTTAACTTGAAGTCACGTTTTACTAAAGCTGTGCGTTATTTTCTATGTAATTACCTAAAGATTAAAGAACTAAAAAAGTTACAGAATATTTCGTTTTTTTAGCTACGCATTTGACTCCACCCCTATTGTCACTCACTCCTCCCCCATTGCACATAGCATCACAGCAGCTCCTATATAGAGCACTCTAACACCAGCGACACTCTAAAATCGTCTCATCTCAAATGTCTGTTTTTCTTGAAAGGGTTTTAAGCTTAGGATCAGAGCAATTTACGTCGAGCTAAAAAGGGACAATGTATTTTGCCATTTACACAGAAAAGTATTTAAGCAAAGGATTAGCTAGTGCCATCCATGCTGAGCTATAAAACGACAAAATACTTTTACCACTCCAGGCACAGTATTACAGCTCTGGATTGGAAAAATACCACCCAAGCCAACCTGGAATGAACAGAAGTAACTCCTGGCGTGTTTCGCTGCCGTTAGAGCTATTCAGAGAGGTTTAGCTTTGTCCAGAAACAATGGAGCACCCAGTATATGTCAAAACAATACCCTTTCAGGCTTAGAGTGCTGCATAAAATATACAAAAATAAAGTAAAGAACTCTGGGTAGTTCTCAAGTTTATAGAGCATATATATAGAGCACCCTGCAACACCAGCAAATCTCTAAAATATGCTCACCACAAATGCCTGTTTTAAGCATAGGATTAACACAGTGCCTTCCACGCCGAGCCTCCATGGGATGGGACTATGAATGACTAATGAGAGGTCTTTGAAAACTGATGGGTTTACCAACTATGAATCTCCTGACAGCAAGCTTATGACTATCTGACTAGGGACACAACGAGCCTCTCAGAAGTGAATGAAGAGATGTACGAAGGATTATCCAATGATACGCACAGCCATGGGGCAAAACCGTTCCAATGATGATACAACAGGGGCGGCTCCTCCATTAAGGCTGAGGAGCATCGCCCCACTAACCAAATTGCCCCCAAATATGTAATAAAAAAAATGGTAATAAACTTCATTTATTACCATTTAATTTTTCCAACCCCCGTCCTCAGCTGTGCATCAGGATGGGGAGAGGGGGGCTTTCTGGTTTATGCTGCTGCCAGTCAGGCAGCAGCAGAAAGCAGTGATAGGCAGGGCACTTAAGTTTAAACTACACATGTCTTTTTGGCTGGCCGTCTTGCGACGGCTAGCCAGACATGCGTAGTTTAAACCTCTATAACCCAGCTGTGTTAAGACAGCTGGCTTAGAGACCGCATAGGGCTCCAGTGCCCTCGGGAGTGGCGAGAGAGACCGCTCCCTCCAATCCTGGCACTGCTTTCATGCTGCATAAAAGCAGCACTAGGATTGGTTACTGCAGCTTTCTGGTCCCGCCACATTGGAGTCTGCTTACCTGCCTGGACCGGAGCGAGGAGGATGTCGCGCCAGGATCTAAAGAGGGTAAGTGTAATTTTTTTAATTGTTTGTTAACTTATTTTGTTTCTCTCCCGCCGCTCTACCCTCCTTACATGCCAGCCGCTTCCCTAACAGTGTGCCAAGAGATCATTTGGTGAATGTAGTATTTTATAAATTTTTTATATAATAAAATAAAATACCGTAATGTAACATAACATAACAGTGCTTAGAATATGCCTGTGAACCCAGTGATAGCAGTCTTGGACTTGGTAATAATTGGCAAACAAACCTCTCAGAAATAGCCCAATGAGGATTCCACCTGTGAGCCTACGACAATCTAAGCTCTGATGCAACAAACCTTTCAGTATTAGGCTTATATACTTTTCTACTATGGGTATTAGAAACTTTAATCTGTGAAGCTGCATTCACTAAAGTGTTGAACCGAAACTCTAGAACAGGAAAAACAAACTGCTCAGCAGTGGGCCCATACATCTTTCCACAGGGTTGTGTATTGAACTTTTAGAGATGGGAAGGCTATCCTGTTTTAGGTTTAAGCCTATAATAACTGATAAAACCCCACCGAAAGGGAAACAACCCTCATCAGTGTAAACATATAAACACTGATAAACATATGCGCAGCCACAACTAAAATGCCATTCAAAGAATGAAAAGTGAGAGAGAAGGAGACTTTTTTTTTTCTTTCTTTCTGAAGAGGCCATAACAATGTAACTTTATTATATAATGAAGCAGCAAGAAAGACTGGTCTAAGATTATTCTGCTTCAGTTTTGTCATTTAGGGATGTCACTAAAATCTTGTTCCTTCTTCCTTTTGTTTCCTCCAGTTTTGCGTGCTTGGATTAAAAGTGCAAGGTGTAGAGGAATATTTAGGTCTAATCTAAATATTTTATACAATGTAAAGAATCTAGGAATATTAAAATCAACTGCAATCACTGCAAAAACACACATATTGGTAAACTCTGAAGAATACAGCTTTTGTCTATTTGGGGGTTGAACAGCATAATAAACACCAAAAAGGACTGATTTCAAAAGATTTGGAAAATACTGAAAAAACCCACTAAAATACATAAAAAATAAACACTGCACACAGTCTAGTTATGGGCTTCAGAAATTCATGGAAACAGGTCAACGTACACGAGATTGGTAATTCTGCAAACAGGTAATATTTTCTCTTGTATAGATTAGCTCTTGCAACCAAGCACCCAAAATAAGGGTGTATTAAACTAAATATGTAGCGTATTAATTGTTAAAACAGCTTAAAGAGGCAATTAGGTAAATGATGTCACAATAGGAATTAGAACCGAAGCTGACATAATCAAAGGAATATTATAGAATACCTATTGTTGCTTATTGTTATCGATCCATGACTAGGTATAGAGTAAAATAATTCTCTACATTGGATTCCCGTTACAATTTCAATAAAGTTTTAAACCCTCGACTGTGAACCTCCTTGTGCAATTCTTAAAGTCCAACAATGAACCATTTTTGCCATTTACCCATTATCTCTTCCAGTCTGAACGTGCATTCATAAATCCCTCTATCCATTTACGTTCTCTTCAAAAGTTTGTTTACATTTTGCCACTTCCCTAGTTTTGGACTGGATTTTATATTTACAATTAGCCATCACTGCGCAATTTGTATTGCATCCACCATTACATACATTTTGACTGCAGGCACAACTGCACAAATTCGCTGCATCCATGATTGCACAAATTCTAGTGCACCTACTACACCTATGATTGTATATGTTTGCACTTATTCTACTGTATCCATGATTTCTAGTGCATATATGACTGCACAAATTCTACTGTAGCCATGACTGAATAAACTAATACATCCATGACTGCATCCATTCTTTTGCATACATTCTGCCGCTTCGATAATTGCCGACATTCTACGACATTTACGATTGTATATAATTGCACAAATTCTACTATATCCATGATTTCTAGTGCATATATCACTGCACAAATTCTACTGCTGCCATGGTTGCATAAATTCTACTGCATCTATGATTGCATAACTTCTATTGCATCCATGACCACATACATTCTATGCATCCATGATTGTATATATTCTGCTGTATACATAACCGCATAAATTCTACTGCATTACATACCAGCACGGCGTTTAAAGGCAACTGAATGTGAGACTAATCTACTTAGCAAATGATTCTCCTGATTGTCAGCACCATTCACCTTAGCCCCATCTGTTTCAGGCTAGCGTCCTGTGTGGTCATCTCTTTGGCATCCATGTTTACGCCCTGTGACATCTGATCAAAGGGACTATGCGGATCTCTCAGTCATGGGATCTTGATTCCTCCTGTAGTCTTCCAGGTGATTCACCCATTCCCAAATGGACTAAGTCAGGGATGTCTAGCGTAGAACCGGATCAATGCCAGATATTCAGTATTTCCACATGAGATAAATATATAGGCCCTAAATATATAAACAGAATTTGTTTCGCTTGTGGTCATCCTGAAAATCTGGTATCGATAAGGACTTCTTGCACCTATTCTGGACTCTCCTGAATCAGGGCATGAGCCATACAAGAGTGTGCAGCTCCAGTTGTTAACTTATCTGTGTTTTCCTACCTTATTATTAAACCAAAGTATGCACCCAACGGTCCTCGGTGACCCCAGTTGACGCTGACAAATGACAACAGTGTTTTCATTGACTCATGTACAACCGACCCTTTCAACATTTTGCAATGAATCAAAGAATAACTGCATGAAGTGAGTAGGTGAACCACTCCACTGGTGGGCCTAGAAACCAGTAGGTCTACAGACCACCCAAAAGAAGGGCAGTGGAAAGCCAACACGCTTCAATGCAACGAGGCTTGAACTTTTCAGTAGTTAATCAAGGAACCTTCCATCAGCGAGTACGCTATCCTCCTGTTTCCGGAACCCATGGATGTTACGGACTTGAGTATACCAATCATCTAGCAGTGGCCTTATGATCCTCAGGCAGTAGATATGCAGACCACCCAGCAGTAGGCCTGTAACCTACCAGTGCTTGGTGAAACAAACTTCTGAGCAGTGAAGTGTACAATCCTCCTGCTGGTGGGCCTACTAACCTTTCAGAAGTAAAAATACAAACACAACGACAGTGCGATAAATCTCTGACGCATTAGCAGATGATCTACTAGCAAAGACCAATGACCCCCTCCCCCCGATGGGTTAATGAAGCTTGATGCCGAAATATGGTGTACTAGCTTACTGAGAGGGAAAAGCCATACACTGATTGGATGAATGAAGGGTGAACAGATCTCCTACGAGAGTGAATGCTTACGTATAGAGGGTGATTAATCTGCTATAAAGGTGAACGAATCTCGAATTAAAATGAACGAGTCCCCAGCGATGGGAAGAGACTCCTGGGCTGCATGGTCAATATTAATGGACAAATCGCTTAGTAAGGCGTTCACATCTGTGCTCTGCCCAATTACAAACGACAAAGAAAACTGTTGTTAATTGCGGCTGAGCAAGCCAAGGCGCAGTAAAACCGACGCAGGTTGTTGCTTTGTGAGAGGGCTCCTGGCTGAAAGCTCCACATCTGGTATCTGATCCCAGGGGCTGAGGCACAAATTAAGCCTTCTCTCTTCCTGTCATTGCACATGACGTAGGATGTGCCTGGTGCTTCGGGTAGCTTGGCGAGAGATCAGGCAACACGTGGCGCGAGTCAAACCTGCTGCCAAGGTCGTGAGCCAAGCTCATGCATGTGTTTCGCATACATTATTCAAATGCGGTTTCTCCATGGCGCTTCTGTTTCCCTCCCTCCCACCTGTGTCTTTTGAGTTCTTCAGAATCGGCCTGTGGCAGAGTTTTGCAGCTCTGACTTTCAAGACCGTCAGAATTCTTCCTAACTTAACACTTATGGTTTGTGTTTCCATTTTCCTTCTACGCATACACAATCTTTGTCGCGTCACATGGAGCCCACAGTGCGACGCGCCTTTGTGCAGACACATAGACCCACCAGTGACAGTCAAGCACATGCTGTTCCATGCCAGAAGTTGGGCATCACAGGTCTTGGTTAGGTGTGCCAATAGGGTCACCTCGTTCCCTAGAGGCGGTGCTACGTGGTTCTGGGCGTACAACGACGTAGGTGGGAGGACGCACGCAGACCCTGGCTTGGTCTCAGCAGGCTCAGGCCCTTATTACGAGTATATGTGGTATTTATCACACAAAATGAATACTAATACCACAGAGAGGAGTTGGCCTAACGGCTAGGGCGGTAGACCTCGAATCTGGGGAACTGGGTTCGAGTCTCGGCAATGACGCTGAACATCCTGTGATTCTGGGCAAATCAAATAATCTCCCCTGGGGATCTGGGTTCGAGTCTCGGCAATGACGCTGAAAATCCTGTGATTCTGGGCAAATCAAATAATCTCCCCGTGCCTAACAAAAAAAAACATGAACGTGTCCTCATGCAATGCAACTGGTGCCATTTAAAGCGCTCTGATACCCGATTCGGGTCAAGTTCGCGCTATATAAAACTCTGTAAAATAAAAAATAAATAAACAGAGTGTGTTATTTATCTAGTGTGATAAATACCCCCCCTATTGCAAGTTGTTGGGGAATAACGTGGATTTTGGTGTTTAATGCATCAAAATCGGCATGATACAGAAAATTCCATAGGGTTTTCCCTATTTACTAGCAGCAGGTTTGACCTGCCGAAATTCAACGAAGGTTGAGTTATTTAACGAATCCGATAAATATTGGATGCGTTAAATACCGAACAACTCATTCCAACCTGTGGGTAAACAGGGGTCAGAATAAAACTGCCCACTCGTGATCAGGCCCTTAGTGTGCTACTTTACAGATCAGTGGTTTCTAGTTTCTCCCTTGCCCTTAGAGCCTGATTATGAGTTAAGGCGTTATTTATCGCACCTGATAAATAACAATAGCCCGGGGTTCGTTATTTAATGGCTGTGATAAATAACACCTATAACGAGTTTCAGGGGAATACCTTATGGATTTTGGTGTTTAACTCACCGTATGGTTTTCCTGTGTTAAATTTCGGCAGGTTTGACCTTCCGATGTTTAACTAAGGTTGAGGTATTTAATGCACCTGATGATTATCAGGGGCGTTAAATACCTTCAAACTCGGACTTCCGAACTATGCGTAAACAGGGGTTTACACATGGATCGGAATAGAACGGCCCACTCGTAATCAAGCCCTTGGTGCAGGGCCGGCTTTAGCGCAGTGCGACTGGTGCGGCCACACTGGGCGCTGACCTGTGGAGGGGGGCGCTGTGACCTCAGTGGGGCTCTGTGTTTAGCAATATTTTATGATAGGAGAGATGAGGGGCACTTTTGCAGCTGGTAGTGAGAGAATCTGAGGAGGCGGTCATGGGACGTGGGGGCGCCAAAAGTGATTGTCGCACCATGCGTTACGAGTGCTAAAGCTGGCCCTGCCTTAGTGTGCTAGTTTACAGATCACACACAGGTCTCTAGCCTCGCCCTTGCCCTTTCAGTGAACCCCATGGCACACGATCACTGGGATGCAGGGAGTGCAGGGCACTAAGGGGTCATCTTGGTCCAGGGGTTATGATGAAGACAGAGGGACCAGTGGTGCTGTGGGTAGGAAAACAGGGAAACTTGATATAATTTTTCTACAACTAGCAAGATGGCTCAATAAGCTGATCTTTAGTGCCACATTAAGATGGCTTTACACCACTCCAAAATAAGAGCGGTTACATTGAATAATAGAAACACGCTTAGAAACAACAAATACGGCGACAAAAAGCATTGGTCAATAAGCTTTTAATAATATTTGCATGTATCCAAGCAAAGTGAAAATAAAGTCATTCAAAAAGTGGTATGGTTTAGAGTTAGAGAAAAAGCACTCATCTTCTGATTAAGAGCTTGTGACACACGAGTGACCTTGGACATAACCCCCGCATTTGCCCCACTCCTGGTTTCCATACCTGTATTCCTTATCATAAATAAGCCAACGTAAACTTGTTCTTGTGGTGGTCATTGTTGGCCGCAGTTTATTAGGAATACACGCATATACATATTGCCTACTGCTGTACATCCTGCCATAAATCATTATTGCTGAGCTGTCATCTTGTGTTGTGCCTTGTTTGCATCTCGTTATACCTTGTGTTTGCAAAACCATATGTACATTGCACAATAGCAGATTAGACTGACAGTTCGTTACACAGGTAATTTGCAGGCTTGTATTGTCTCTTGGCCCTACTGGGTCGTTGCTTCGTTCGGTTGGGTTTGCCCTTGCAGGGGTGTAGCTTCCGTCCCGGAGTTAGGCCACAAGTCGCTACCTTGCATATTCTTGTTGTGCCCTGCCATCCAGCGGGGGCTGGGCAGCGAGTGCCGTCTCCGATAGCTACCCCCTTGTGGTAGGCCAACTCACCCAGCCGTAAGGCATCCCAAGGTAAGTGGACCTATTCCAGCGCACCGCCCTCCGTTGTGCCTCCGTACCAACCATTATCCCTGTAGTTTCTCGCCACGCCGCCAGGGAGGTTTCAGTCTTCCTGCGGCTCCCCCCTCTGTCGGCTCCTTCATTTGCAACCCACCAATTCCATTGCGCCCCACAGGTTGCTCCAGAATACACCCATGCCTTCTTTAGACAGGTGTACCCCATCTTTTGCGTAGAACTCCGGACGACCTGTGTGGATGAGGCCGTGCCTAACTGACTCAAACCCATTGGTTCTGCACAATTTGCTCATGGTGAGGTTCAGTTTTTTCCTTGAGTTCTCAACTGCGCTCTGTGATTGTGCCCCCATGCCATTCATTCCTGCTGATCAGTTCTGACCATATGATGGTGGTGTCTCGAAATGCTCTGCCCTCCTCCGTCAAATCTCTTTGTATGTCTTGAAGCAGGTCCCGCCTCCATCGTTTAGCCAGGTCGTTCCCCCTAGGTGTATGACCAAGACGTCCGGGTGCCCGACTGCCTCTGTCCTCAGTTCAGCGAGCCTCGCCGGCAGCTGTTCCCATTTCATTCCCGGTTGGCCAGATCACCTTATGCAGGTGTCCATCGACTGTCTTTCTTGCCTGCACCCCTCCTGCCGCCACCAGGAATGCATTTGAATTATGAAAGAGTGGCCTACCACCCACACCAAGCGTGGTCTCCTTCCTGCCGGAGGAATGATAACAAGTCACTGAATTATTCGGCCGGGAGGGTGTTGTGACTTTCATACATCAGCTGGGGTCTTACGTATGTCCGGTAGGCTTTTGACCACAATCTCCCTACCGCCTATATCCCCGCCTCAGACATCCCATGCTGCACGGCTGTCGTGGCGGCCCCTATCCTGAATGAATGGGACCCGAACACTAATGGGGGCAGCCCTGCTTTGCTGAGTGTGAGGCACATTATCAAGGTGAACTGGAATCTGCTGAGGTGAGTACCGTCCCTATGTTTGAACAGCGGGCCTTCTCCGGCCCGGCGTATTGTCATAAAGGCAATCAGACAGCACACTGCGCAACACATCCTGTCCTCGATGCACCGTAACCTCACCACTGCCCCTTTGCCGGCTTGGTCTGTCTTTGAACGCATTAGTAGCCGCTCTATTTCCCCTGGTCTTGGTGTGACGTCCCCCGCCTGTAGGCAGCTTTCTGCCAGGCCTGCCCTTGCGGGTGCTACCAGTTCGCTCACGCGGAACAACCTGAAGAATGCAGTGGAGAAGTCTGCCCTGAATAGTTGGTGTTCGAAACTGTCTTTTGTGATGTCCTGCAGCGCCCCCAACAAGGCCCTTAGTTTTGCGAAGTCTATTGGGCGTCTGGTATCCCTCCTTGCGCCCTCAGCTCGCCTCCACCCCTTCATCACAGCCTTGGTGTAGTGTGTGGCCACGGGGTCCAGCCCAGTCTCTAACCTAGAGTAGTATGCCACGGCAGACAGGTGAGCTTGTGTCCATGACCTAGACTTCTGGTAGTTAAACGCCCACCATATGAATTGTTCTGCTGCCCTGCGGGTGGCACCTATTTCGCCCAGTGACTGGATCCCCCCTACTCGCATCACGATATTGATATACGTTCTGTATCTCCTAGCGGCTGCCGGGGTGAGGGCTTGGCTGACCAGGTCTGAAAAGTATATCCCGCCAAGTCCCACAGCTGGCCCGGGAAAGGGGTCATTTCCTGCCCTGCGCTGGGCACCAGTTCCCTTAACTTCTCCATTCTTGCACGGGACAGGGCGTCTGCGACCACGTTGCCCACCCCTGGCACGTGGCACGCCCGCAGATCTATGTTGCCCTCCAGCTTTAACTTAACCAATCTACGCATTAGTCGAAGTGTATCCGGGCATCTGGCTGTGCCCCTATTAATCACTTGCACCACCCCCCTGTTGTCGAACCATAGTGTCAGCTTCATGCTTTGCAGTTCGCGCTTCCAGACCATGAGTGCGGGTATAATGGGAAATAGCTCCAGGAAGGTGATGTTTTTGGTCAAGCCTGCCTTGTGCCAGCTATCGGGCCACTCCCCTGCGCACCATCTCTTGCCCAGGATTGCCCCAAAGCCTGTGTTGCCTGACGCATCTGTGTAGAACGCGATCTGTTTGCTGGTCACCCAGCCTTCCCTCCATATCAGTAAACCATTGAAGTTTGCCAGGAACGTGTCTCACATTGCTAGGTCCTTCTTGACCTCTGCTCCTAGCCTGACGTGGTGGTGCTTGTGGGTGAGCCCACTTGTCAGTTGGGTCAGCCACCTGGCAAATGCCCTGCCAGCTGGGATTACCCTGGCCGCAAAGTTTAGTTTGCCAATCAGACTCTGGAGATCCCTCAATTTTGCTTAGTCCCGCTCGCGGAGGTTCCTGATTTCCCCCCTGAAACCCTCCACTTTCTCTGGGGGGAGCCTGTATGTGCCAGCGACAGAATCGAGCTCTATACCCAGGAATGTGATTGTTGTTGCTGGGCCTATCGTTTTGTCGGCTGATAGTGGTACCTCTAGTTCCCCAGCCAACTTTACAAATGCTGCTAGGGTGTCACTGCACTCGGGGGATGCCGTGGGGCCTGTGAACAGAAAATCATCCAGGTAGTGGAGTTTCCCCCCTACCGGGTGTCTTACGTATAATGCCCATTCCAGAAAGGTGCGGAATAATTCAAAATAGGCACATGATACCGAGCACCCCATGGACATAGTTTTGTCAAAGTAGAGTTTGCCCTCCCATTGGAACCCTAGTAGGTGAAAACTTGTGGGGTGGACTGGGAGTAAGCGGAAGGCGGCCTCGACGTCCGCCTTCACCATGAGAGCCCCTGGGCCCGTTGCTCTGACTAAGTCGATGGCATCATCTATTGTGAGGTAAGACATTGAACACACCTCTGCAATAATCCCGTCGTTCACGCAAGCTCCGTCAGGGAATGGACAGGTGGTGGATTAACCAATATTACCCTTGTTCCTTCTTGGGGACTACCCCCAGTGGGGAGATCACTAGTTCCTTGGCCATGTGATCCGGCAGGGGGTCCTCTATCCTACCCAGGGCCCTCTGTTTCTCTATTTTCTTTGTGACCACCCCCGGATGAATCAACGCTGATTTTAGGTTCCTGCTGCTGCCTGGCGGGCGGTGGCCTGTAAATGGGATGGGGAAACCTTCTTCGAAACCGTGAACCAAGGTCTCTGCGTCGGTCCTGTTATGGTAACCGTTGGCCAGCTTGCGCAATAGGTGTGTATTAATGGGGGATCGTGCTAGCCTATAAGTTTGTACACCAGTTGACCCCCCTGTGCCACCTGCGCCTAGGTCACTGCTTCTGCTTCCCCTTCTTATCCCCCTTGTGGTCTCTCTTGCGCTTGCTCCCAGCTGCTGGGTGCTCCCCCTCCCCGCATGAGGAGCAGATGTGCTGGAACTTGCATTTAATCCATTAAACAAGGGTTGTCAAAAGATCAACGGTTCAGATGACAGAATGTATGTCACAATCTACATTTTTGTTAAAGCAGGTGCAGGTGTATTTGCCAGAAATCTGGCAGGATAGGTATCTAAACTAATTGTGGATGTATATATATGCACTACCTTCCCCTTGCACATCACTTGATCCCACTTTTGCATACATTCTGTCATCTGAACCGTTGATCTTTTGACATCCCTTGTTTAATGGATTAAATCACAGTCATTCGTTGCATTTGTTTTCTGATGTTGTCATAATTTTATGTGCATTGTCTACATGTGTGTTCTCTGACATTTTGCGAATCATTTCCACTGTGACCATTCTTTTGTGTACCCAACAATTCTCAACACGCACCAACTTTTCACGCCCCAAATCCCCACACCCTGGCCTCATTCTTTCACCCTTCAATCACTGAGCTCTTTATATTCCTCAGTCTCCCTCTCACTTACCCTACCAAACATCATTCAATGAAGCCTCCTTGTTCTATTCCACTACCCCACACACAGTCTTCCCCACCCCCTGTGCTCTCCTCCCTCCCCCAGGGGCGGATACCCCACATCTGACTCCCCCTCCTCCCAAGCTACCGCATCCACGGACTCACAAACCCTGTCCTATTATGGCATCACTGATATCCTCTAGTGTTACCCCCAAAACATGCAGGGTGGGTGGCTCAGTTGGAATCTCTCCCAGTCTTCCACTTGCGTAGGAGTCAGCAAGAGGCCGACTCCTGACATTCCTAACCCTCAAATAACTTTCTCTAGCACCCGCCCCTTCTTCTGTGCCTAACCTCTACCCTGTCCATGTCTGCTCCATTTGACAAATTAACCCGGGTGAGGCTATCTTTGCTGCTGGCCGAGGCACCCACAGGGGACCACTAGAGAGGTCAGCACTCTAGTGTCGCCTGGGCACCCACACCCCCCGCCCCCATCAGGGGCAGGGACTCTGGGTGGAGTCCCCCCAGCCTGGTTGCGGCGCACGAGGGGAGTCACTTCCTGGGCGCCAGGACTTGGCAAGGGTATATATCCCTCTCCCACCATTTTGGCGCCCTCTTTTGCTCGCCGCACACGCCGTCTTGAGGTCGTTCGTGAGCCCTGCTGCCATCAGGATAGACAGGTTAGTCTTTGTCACCCTCGCCAATCAGGAGGCTCTGGCCCGGGGGTTGATCATCGATCACCCCCCACCCCTACCCCCACCCACGCTTTCCTGGTTAGGTGTTGGGTTTGAGGAGGTCAGGCCGTGTTGGCGTTCCGGGGAGATTAACCCCACGGTCCAATTGGGCGACCCCATGGCAGTCTAGGTTTATTTATAACCCCTGTGACCGGCCAGTGCCGTGTGTCACAACCCCCCCTCCTTGCGCCCGGTTCGTGCGGTGGGCGTATTGGAAGTAACGTCCCCGATGTCGCTGCTCGCGATGTTTTGTGGGGTGCCCCCGGGGGGGGATGGCGATAGGGTTGGCTGCCGCGCATGTAGTGGGAAGAGCGGGATGCTGCTCATTGTGGTCCTCCTCTCGTTGCTGACTTCCGCTTTTAGTGGACTTTTCGTCCAGGGACACTGACAGGAGATTAATGGGTATAGGTGCCCGTACTTGGCCTGGGGCACGACCGTTGCCACGACTCCTTGCCCCTCGGTACCCTCGGCTTGCACGGTGGCGCGGCAACGATGGATCACCCTTTTGGGTGTTCCGGTCGCGCAGCAGGGCCTCCCTGAATCTTCCAACGACTGCAGGGTAACGTTGTGTTGGCTGGGCTGAGTGAGGCGTGTACCCGCAAGCCCCCTCCACCCCGGTGGCTGGGGGCTTGCACAGCCTAGCCTGGGGCGAGTCACATGCTTGGGCCGTGGGGAGGGTGAGGTGGGTTGCAGCTCCCCGGTCTGGTGTTGATGTTAATTCGAAATTGTTTGTCTGTTGCTGCTTGTATAAAAGTTAAGGCGGCAGTCTGGATGCGATCGGGTTGATCCTGTGGGGCACTGCATTCGTTTAAAAGTACGGCGGTTTCAGTTAGCATGTTCCCACAACTCGAGGTGTTGCTTGAGATTGGGGACAGTCTAGGGCTCCTCGTATACCATCTCTTCCGTCCGTGAGGCGCTATGAACTTGCTTAGCACTGCCGGTACGATGGCTGAGCGAGCTCATTGCTTGAGCTGAATGACTGGTTGTCCGTAACTTTACCCCAGGGGGAGGCCGCCCTTCAGGCGGGTGGCTTGGGTTCGGAGCCTTTCCTGCCTCGCTATTTGCATTACCTAGACTAGTGCTAACAGCGTCGGGTCGTCTGGCAACGGAATGTACTATGCGAATACTGGCGGTACAGCCTCCGGACCTGGGAGATGGTGCGGCCACGACTATTGTAAGGCAACCCACGGGGGGTGCCCACCGGTGGCGGGGACTCGGTCGGGCCTGCCGCGTTGGGGCGCTGTGTCTGGCGGGGAGAAGATGTGGTAACGACATCGAGCCAGGCCGGTCACCTGGTTGCAGTACGGTTAATACTGCTACCGTGTTGCGTACGGGCATGCCAATATAGGTGTGTGGCACCCCATCCCCCTGTAATTGAATAGGGTTGGGTCTGGACCCGCCCCCGCCTTAGTACCGGAGCAGCGCCTATTTGGCCAGTGTCAGCTAATAAGTACGTACTGCCTTAGGCAAT
The DNA here is from genome assembly GCF_964204655.1 of Triturus cristatus. Classification (NCBI taxonomy): domain Eukaryota; kingdom Metazoa; phylum Chordata; class Amphibia; order Caudata; family Salamandridae; genus Triturus; species Triturus cristatus. Next base: position 818,564,975 of record NC_140586.1, on the reverse strand, counting down.
GAGCCTGCTCATTCCGCCCAGATGAAGGCGCAAGATTAGGTTTCTGCGCCGCAGCTGTCTCACGCCTTTCAATCTTTTCTCCTGCGCAGCAAAGACACACAGATAGGTGTCAGGAAGCTTTCTTTCTGGTGGCGCCAGGGGCGAATCATTTGAGTAGATTCACGGGGTGAACATTTTGAGTAGCCTGTCCATTGCAGAGGAAGGGTAGCGAACGCTGCTGTCGGCTAGATTTTGGGGGTTGCTGGTTTGTCCTGTTGCGTGATCGGTTTAGCATGGACATGGGACGTTATTTATTTACGTTGTCCTCCACTGTAGGTGTGACGAGGGGAGCAGAGGCACACAAGCGATCGCAGCACGGGATTCGGTCCTGCCTGTTTGCTATTCCTCACCCCGCACTTTCCTTGTTTTTCAGCTGCTCCAATCGCCCCCCTTGAGGTACGTCGCTAGGTACTAGGGGAGAAGTGCAGGCCCGCACAGTTGGAGACGTGGTTTAAGGTAAAAAGGTGTGGGGGCACAGAGGTTTAGGTGGCCTCCTGGGTGGGAAGCCACAACCGATAGGGCGCAGTGGTTGTCAACCTCCAGACCCTTTGTGTAAGGGAGTGGACACTGTCCAGCGGTCAGTATTGGAGGACAGTACTGTGCCAGAAAGTGCCTTATTCTTGGTTTTGTCTCCACAAGCAGGTCTAAATTGGACGTTCAGCGCAGATAGCACCGGATTTCACCGGGGATACACGCCCGCAGCAGGTATGGGTGCGGGGGGGGGGGGGGCGGGATCTGGTTGAACAGGCAGCAGCGTAAGAAAGTTTAAACGAGCAGGGAGAAATGTAATCCCTGTTCCGTTCCGAAGGGTAGCAGAACATGGTCACAGGTAGTGCCCGCATTATTGGGGGTGATGGGCCTGGAGGGCTGGGTGCATAGGGAGGTATGGGGGAAGTTCCTTTACCTCTACCTTCATCTTCACACACAGAGACACCAAAGCCCCTTCCGACCGTCACCAGCGATACGTTCGTTATCCCTCAGGGCGTAAGTAAGTACGGAGCCAAGGGGGGGTCAAAGCGGGTTGCACCGGGACAGAAGCAGGGCAAGCCTGGCTTCTTGGCCAAGGCTAAATGGCAAAAAAATTACTTTTCTTCCAGATTGAGAGCCAATCGCAGGAGACAGGATGGATAGTCAGGGATCCCCACCTCTATTCTCGCAGAGGTCCCAAGTCGATGAGACCCAGCCAGGCACTTCCCAAGATGCACGGATCGCAGCCTTCCTCGACTTGGCCAAGACCAAGGGATTGGCTTGGGCCACAGAACTTTTGAAGGCCAGTAATCCGGAGGACTCTGGATTCGCCAGTGAGGTCCCGTCCACAGACCACGAGCCCAGTGAAGAGGCAGGCCCCACTAGGTCCAAGAGGACACACAGACCCACGGTCAAAGACTTTCCTGCAGAACCGCTGCCCACCAAGAGTCGGGCCATGGCCCCCCCTCGTAGCACCACCACACCTTTGCCTGTACCCCCGGCACCTGGACCAGTAACCCCCACGTCCAGCAGCTCGCTCCCAGTGGGCTACGCGACAACTGAGGACTTTGGTAAGCTCACAGACACTTTGAAGAGCTTCATGGCGGAGGTCAGAGCTGGCCTAGCAGGGGCCAGCTCGCCCTGTGGTGGGGGCAGGTGCCGTTTTAGCCCCTTCTGGCGGGGTGCTTGGGGTCCCGTCTATTACGCAACTGTGGGGAGGGGGTTCAGCACGGCTAGCGCATCTCTTCCTCAGGGTGGGGGATCGTCCATGGGCAGCCCCCCAGAGGCGGGTGGCCAGCAACTGGTGGTGGTGGCCACTCCGTCGCCGGCTAGTGCCCCCACTCCCATGGTACCACCCCCGGTGTTGATCCTGCCCACCACACCACAGATTGTCAATACGATCACGCATCCTGCAGAGTTGCCCACTGCAGCAGTGGTGCTCAAGCCACTGGTCACATTGGCGCCAATGGTTTCTGGACGATGCTGTTTGGGGTGGGAAGTTCCTTTGGCAGCCAAAGAGGAGATTTGGAGGAGAGAGTTCATCGATATATTTACTCTGCTCATGCACGGGCGGAGGGGGTCGATACAAGAAAGATGGGGGGTAAGGATGAGGACAAGAAGGTGCGTTTCCAAGCTGGGCCAGAGAAGAATATTGCCACTTGGGGGCAAGCTTTCGCCATCCTGGTGGCAGTGATAATGGAAAAATACCCGGACCAGGGGCCGGGGTTATTTCAGTACGCCAGCATTATCACCAATGAGGCAGAGACAAGCGGGGGGATGGGATGGTACCGCTATGACTGCGAATTCAGAAAAAAGATGGCCGTGTGTACAGAATTGGAGTGGGACCAGATGGAGGTGAGGCTCTGGGTCAAGCACATGGGAAAGCGCACAGTTGAAGGGACAGTCAAGCCAAGCACTACCAAGAGTGGGGGTGACAAGCCCAAGGATCAGAAGCAGGAAGCGAAGTGTCATTTCAAGAAGTCCTTTCGGGGGGGTTGCGGAGGGTGCAGGAAGCAGGGAGCAAGAACAGTGTACAACGTGCCTGCAGGTTATACAACGCAGGGTCTTGCTCTTGGGGGAAAGCCTGCAGGTTCTCCCACACCTGTTGCAAGTGAAGGGGCCACACATCCAGCCACCTACTGCACTAAGCGAGACAGTCCCTCGACGCTACCGGGAAGACAGAATAAATAGACCAGTCTCACCCTTCAGCCCCCCGAAACCCCAACCCTCACTCCCATTCCCACCCAGCAGTGATGGCCCCCTCCTTGCTCACTGGGAGCGGGTCTTCTACTTTACCCTTGGCGAAGGGTCCGTCCTCCATTATCATCGCCAACCTCCTCCTCCTGATCCACGAGTATCCTAACCCCAAGGACAGACTGCTCCTAGCAGAGGGGTTTATGGAAGGATTCAGAATACCGTACCAAGGCCCACTAGTGAGCAGGGACGCTGAAAACCTCAAATCAGCCAGGGATCAACCTGAGGTCGTCCTGGCAAAGATCAAAAAGGAAGCTGCCCTGGGGAGGGTGGCTGGCCCCTTCCACCAGCCACCACTTAAGCACTTTGTTATCTCCCCGCTGGGGGTGGTACCCAAGAAAGAGCCGGGGGCCTTTAGGTTGATCCAGCACCTGTCTTATCCGGAAGGGGATTCAGTGAACTCCTGGTTAGACAAGGGGATGTGCTCTGTGTCTTACTGCTCCCTGGACATGGCGGTGGACATGGTCAGGAGGGCTGGGAAGGGAGCATGGTTGGCTAAGTCAGACATTGAGTCGGCTTTCCACCTGCTGCCGGTCCACCCTGACAGCCAACATCCCCTGGGTTTCAAGTGGCAGGGCAAAGTCTTCTTTGATAAGTGTATGCCCATGGGATGCTCTGTGTCTTGTGCCTTCTTTGAGGTGTTCAGCTCTTTCCTGCAGTGGGTGCTGATGAGGATGTTCAAGGTGGAGGGCGTAACCCACTACTTGGATGACTTCCTGTTCATTGGGGGGGGGGGCAGATATGCAGGTGTGCAGTAGAGGTTTGCAGTGCTTTCAGGACCTGGCTAGGCACCTGGGGGTTCCGTTAGCACCTGGCAAGACTGAGGGTCCGGCGCAAGTCCTGACTTTTTTAGGCATCGAGCTGGACACGATCAAGGGCGAGTCCAGACTCCCTGCAGACAAGGAACAGGCGCTGTGTCAGGACTTTCATGCATTGCTGGGGAAAGACAAAGCCACATTGGGTGACATCCAATGCCTCTTGGGCAAGCTTAACTTTGCAGCCAAGGTGATCCCCGTGGGGAGGGCGTTTGCCAGGAGACTAGCGAGGGCAACCACAAAGGTTAAGAAGAAGCACCATTGGGTCCGTTTGGGGACAGGCTTGAAGAAGGACCTCACTATGTGGTGTGATTAACTCCCGCAGTTCAATGGGACGGTGATCTGGAGGGCACCCTGGGCGGACAGTCTGGAGCTCTGCCTCTTCACGGATGCATCGGGTAGAGAGGGCTTTGGGGCAATTTTGGGCACCGATTGCTGTGCCCAGGAGTGGCCCAATGCCTGGCGCAGGCGAAACATCACGGCGAACATCACTGTCCTTGAATTGTTCCCTATTGTCATTGCGCTACATCTATGGTCCGAGACACTATCAGACAGAAAAGTCCTATTTTGGTTTCATAACATGGCGGTAGTACAGGCCATCAATGGGCAGACAGCTAAATGCCCGTTGGTCCTCTGCCTGCTCAGAGAGTTGTTCAGAGCTTGCCTGCGCTGTAATGTTGAATGCAGGGCAAGGCATATTGAGGGGGTCAAGAATGCTCTTTCTCGTTTTCAGTGGCTCCGCTTCAGGGAGGCCTGGCCGCGGGCAAGAGCAGAGATGTCCCCCTTCCCGGCACACCTCTGGAGGATCTTGCAGTAGACCAACGATTGAGAGCAATGGGGGAACGCGCGCTGGCTCCAGGTACTAGGAAGTGTTATAGGGCACACCTGGCCACCTTCATCACAGTGTCACAATCCCTGGGACTTTCTACTCTACCAATTGAGGGCAGAGTGCGGGCATTCGTGGTATAGGCTAAGGAGCAGGGGCGGAGCCACTCCTGGGTTTGTGGCCACCTGACGGCCGTGAGCCACGACGCCAAGCTGATGGGGGGGGGGCTCGACCCAACTAAATCTTTTGTCATTTGGGCAGCCCTCAAGGGTTGGGCCACGGACGAGCCCAGGGCCCCCTACTGCAGGGCCCTCATCGATTTTGACATTCTCAAGGGCACGCTGGGCGTCTTAGACGGGGTCACCTATTCGAAGTTTGAGGCGACACTCTTTGCGGCAGCCTTCTGCTTGGCGTTCTTCGGCGCCTTTCGGACTAGTGAACTGGTGGCAAGATCCAAGACCGACAGTTCGGGGGATGCCTTAAGCATTCAAGATGTTGCCCTCGCGGACACGCTGTCCATCTGCCTTAAGAAGTCCAAAACAGATCAGGCAGGACGGGGTGTTGATGTGGTGCTAAGGCTGCTGGGGGATCTCAGATATTGCCCGGTCACCAAGGTCAGGGAGTACCTTGCGTGCCGTCCCAACGACCCCGGCTACCTACTGATACATGCTGACCAAGGCCCCTTGACTAGGTACCAAATGGAACGAATAATGAGGGCGAACTTATCTCTGGCAGGCCTGTCTCAGCCAGATAAGAAATACTCTAGCCACTCCTTCAGGATAGGGGCGGCCACGGCTGCTTTCAAGGCGGGCATGGAGCCAGGCAGTGTAAAGAAGGTGGGGCGGTGGGAGTCCGATTGCTACAAACACTACCTCCGCCCTTGATGTACTTTGTGTATTAGTAGAGTGCAGTGAATTGCAGTGTACTTCATGTCATATTATGCGTGTTATGGACAATCATTGAATGAGTGGAGTGTGTAAATCGTGTCTCTTGCTTTACTAGGGCTCCCGGTATGGGTGATCGGGCATTCAAGCATCTCCAGGGTGGCTCAGTTGGCGTCGCACCGGAACTGGATGCGGGAATTCCCACAGACACAGTTTGAGTGGATGGGTTTCCATGGCATGAGATGGAGCAGCCTCAGGAACAAATTGGAGCAGAGACTGGCAGCTCAGGGGGCTCCCCCAAATATTTTAGTGATTCACTTGGGGGGGGAGGGGGAACGACCTCATTGCCATGGGTAGAAGGTTACTCTTGCAGACCATGAAAAGCGATTTAGGTGAAATCAGCAAGCGCATAGGGCAATGTGAGGTTTTCTGGTCAGAGACGATTCCTCGTAGACTGTGGCTAGGGGCAAAATCTGGGGAGGCGATCGAGCATTCACGGAAGCGAGTTAACGGGGCAATGCGCAAGTTTACTGACCAGAGGGGTCTGGGATTCATCAGACAGGAGAGGATTCAAGAGAAGGTGAAAGGGTACTTTGAGGCCGATGGCGTTCACTTATCGCCAGTAGGCATGGACCTTTTTCTCTTAGACTTAAGTGAGATGCTAGAGATGAGAGGTTGCAGGTAAGAACATAGCTGTGGTGGGGGGCTCTGGCGGTGACGGTGGCCACCTCCAGAGCTATGGCGGAGTTACAGGGCGATCTGGAAGCAGGCTGGTACCGAAGGGTACCTCTGCGCGGCATCATAGAGGGTGCCAGAGCCAAATCCAAGGAGCCTCATGGAAGGGTCCTGGAAACCATGTCGGCGCCCTGCTAGTCCTTTGGGCGGTTGTGGGCCTGAACAACCGGGGGGTTTGCTATGCTACGCTCCACCCTGAAAGGGGCGTGAGTAAGAAGGTACCAAGGGTCACGTGATCCGGGAAGAGGATCACTGGTAAGGGCAGCACAGGTGGTGTTCGCCCCAGTGCTGCCTGGCTCATCAGGCAGGCAGGCGGCCCAGTTGGTTGCCTGCCCTTGGATCGCCCGTAAGATAACCCACCTATTACATTACGGTGTATGTAATAAACCTGCACCAACTTTACCCAAACAAGAAAATTGTGTTGTGTGTTTATTTATTGGGATGTATGTTATGTTGGAGAGGTGGGAAAGGATGCCAATGGCGATACTATGCCTGTCGCTCCAGCCAGTGGGAGCACATGCAGTCAGGGGGGGCTACACACTCTCTTTTAACTGACTCACTACACTGGACAGTAGTTACAGCACCAACAGGCCGGGTGCAGTCCACCGGGACAGTTCTCAGCCCAAATCAATGCGTATTTTATTTCTTGGTCTCTAATGGGAAAAGACAACTTGCACAAGAGCACACAGTGCCAGGCTGGTGGCAAGGCACGGCGGCTTGCCTCAAACACACTGACCACAAGCGCATTGAAACATACAAAACTAAAATGCAACAGACATTTTGCCTGTTTTTGAGGATGTACATCAGAGTTTCTTTTCCTAGTCAATTTATACTTCTCAGTTATGTGCACGGGTGTGTCACAGACGCTGTGCGGTGGCATAACGAGAGGAGAGGGGGCTCTCCTGCAAAGTAAATGAAAAGGGCCCTCCAAGCTTTGAACCCAGTCAGGACCTCTCAGTGCACGGGCCCACCGCCTGTGAAAAATGGGGGAGGGGGCCCACTACAGGTCGGGGCCACCCTGCACCGCGGGGGCTAATGTTACACCACTGACGCTATGTAGGGTCAGGGCGCATAGACAAACCTTCCTAGGTGTTTATCTTATGTTCTCGATCTGCATTTTCAAGCTGATGCTTTTACCTCACACTTGTCGCCCCAGGATAATGCAATTGTGGGCAACTTTGCACGGTGACAGCATCACAACTGAGTAATACGTTTGTTTCTATCTGAAATCAATCTGTTGAACCGTGCACCAACATAAACAAGCATTTACAATGCAATAGGGGGCATATGTATCAAGCCCTTTTCCCGTTCGCAAACGGGACGATTCTCAGAATCGGCCCGTTTGCGAACGGGAAAAGGCCTTTTAGGATGTATCATCCCAAAAGGGCATTGCAAATTAGAGAATCGCAAATTTGCGATTCTCTATTTTGCGATTGCATTTAAGGAATTGCAATTCCTTAAATGCGATGTAACAAGCACCCAAGTTGTGCGATTCTCCTTAAGAAATCGCAAATTACCACCAACTTCTAGTTGGTGGTAATTTGCGATTTCTTTGAAAGATGCACTTTTTGCCATTTTTCAAAGTGCTATGTGGCGCACATACATGCCCTTGGGGCATGTATGTGCGCCACATGTGCAGACATGCTCATTTCAGGGGTGCATCAGGGTGTCTTTATGACACCCTTGCACCCTTGAAATTATTCTCAATTTGCGATTCTCTAATTGCGAATCGCTAATTGAGAGTATCTTCCCATTCATTCCTATGGGCCTTCTGGCCCATAGGAATGAATGGGAAGGTATTCCTTAATTTCGATTCGCAATTTGCTAATCGCAATTAAGGAATGCCAAGGAATCGCTAACAGTTTGCGAATTTTTACTTGCATCTGGTTTGCGATTCCGAAATAGCGATTCTCAAAAAATCGCTATTTGAGAATCGCAAATAGAGAATTTGATACATATGCCCCTAGGTCTCGCAACTGCAAATCTTGGAGCTATTGGCATTGTAAATGGCAATGCCTTTTAACCCCTTCAGCGCTGGGCGAATTCCGCCGCGGTGCTGAAGGGTTCGAGCGCGGGCGGGCTCATGACGGAACGGTTCCGTCATGAGCACAGCTCAACCGTGGCTCATGACGGAACCGTTCCGTCATGAGCATGGAAGGGGTTAAAAAATAAATGTCATGTTGTAAAAAACAATAAAAAAATATATTGAAATAAAAATAAAAAAATAAACCATTGTTAGTTACAATACCAAAAGCAACACCTATTGCACTGCATAGCGCGGTGTCCGTGAAGATGGTGCAGCGCTCATTAAAGTAAAAAAAAACAAAAGCAAGAGTGAGGGGTGTAAACAAAACACCCACTCCACACATACACTGAATATTAACACTACATCCTGGGCATATACATAATAGCAGACTCTTACATGGGTGGGGCAACAGGCATCACTCCTAGAGACATGGCTCAAAAGGACTGGCTACACTATTGTTAGTTCTAAAACATACTATGCAGTCACGTGTACTCTATGCCCAGGAAAGGGACAGTAGTCCTCTGTACACAATGTTTGGTGCACCCCTCTAGGTCACAGGGCAGATCCCGGACCTGACATATATTCAGGGACTTCCTGGCCTGAACATCTGCGAATACAATTAGATCAGCATGAAGCTAGGGGCAAAGTAAAATTCAGGATACCCGATATCTATGCAGTCGGGCCACTCAGGAAAAGTAAACACGCGTGTACGCCTTGCGGGGTAGAATCCCGTCCCAACGCTGGAGTTTTTTTTTTTTTATAGCACTGGAAACTGACAAAGCAAGGTATTTAGTTTGGTTGCAATTGATTTTGAGGCAGTGGTTTGCCCCTGCACTTCTCGGAGATCTTGCGGTCTGCCCTTTGGCCATATAAACGTGTTATAAAAACAGTAAAGTAAACAATAATTACAATTAATGGGTGGTGGAACAGTTGAAAGTGAGGAAATTATACACTGAATAAAGACAGCAAGGAGAAAAAGAAAATGGACAAGGAATTTAGGGATAGAAGAAGCACCCCGCTACTGTTCAACTGGTATAAGGTGCCGTTAACCCAGCTGGCTGGGGGGTGGTGGGGGTGTCCGTGAATTCTTCGCCTCATCCTGTGGCCTGTTTATGACATAGGGGCACTCCCATGAATCAGGAAGCGTATCCTTGGTGGGATGCACAAGTTACCGGTGGCATTTACATATCTATCCTCCTTAGCACTTGTTTACGAGCCATGGGTTGCTGTGTTTTTGGTTCGGAATGAGTGGGATTGGAAGAGGGTGTCTACCACTGAAGGAACGGCGTTAAGGTTCATAGGCCTCCAGTGGCATTTACCTGCTACCACCTCTAGGGGAGGGAGCGAAGAGGAATAATTGCAGAGACTGATTGGGTGTATTTTTTTAATTAAAGGATTTACAACATCACCCCCGTCCGACCTCACTCGTGCAGGCTAGCGAGTGGAGGGTCTGGTCTGGAAAGGGGGATGAAGGTATCCCCCAATGGTGGCTAGCTCGGCCCTGAATATTCTTTACATACCTATTGTAAGCCAGTATGACACCCGCTCTGTCTGTTAGGTGAGAGGGGTGTGGTGAGGGGCTGGATGTAAGATGGGGCCTCCTACATGGGACTGGGGAACTCTATGGGCCCTTACCTGCCGCCTCCTCTCTGGGCCCTATCGCCACTCTGAGAAGCGGTGGCCTGTACAGCTTTTAACACCCGTCGGAGCAAACCATCAGAGCAGGGGAGCGCGGCCCTATGTGAGAGCTGTCGTATGGATATCGCTGCTCTCTTGTGGCTCCTACCTCGGTGCCCGTATTCTGCACCGGAGAGGCCGTGCACAGGGCCAAAGCTTTCTCCCAGAAACCCTCCGATTCAGCCCAGGAGCGGTGAACGCCACCCACAGCCCCCGCGGATACTGGCGTGCGGTGACCCTGAAGCGGCGCAGCGCTCCGAATCAAAGTAAAAAACATAATATTAAACCGAGCGCGGTGACCCTGAAGCGGCTCCGCGCTCCGAATCAAAGTAAGAAAAAACAAAAAAACATAAACAGAGCGTGGTGTCCCTGAAGTGGACGCCACGCTCAACTTTGCGCTACAAATAAAAAATAAAAAAAGTGAGAGGAAGGAAAAGGAACAGACGCTGGGCTGTGGAAGTCTTACCTTCTGTTCTTTGAATGCATCGTAAAAGGACTTTGCTCGGACACGCATCTCTGGCAAAGACAGCTTTTATTGCCCTGCTATATTGCACATCATAAAGATAAGAAATACCGTCACGACAGCCGAAAAGCAGACGATCCAGTACGCATGGGCCGGACGAAAAGGAGAAAGGGCGGAAACCAAAAGGCTCAGTTTCAATCAGAGGCCTCCGTTTTACATAAACGATGATGCCAGCCAATGAGAATGAGGGGCGGGGCTTCAAGTCCCCTTCTGAAATCTCCTCATCCACAATATATCTCGCAGAGCGAACAACAGAGCGCTGCAACGCTAGGCGAGGCCTAAAAATGTATAATTACATAAGGTTGTTACGCATTCGTAAAGTGTACTCTTACAATGGGAGGTTGATTAATAAAGACTATCTCTCAGTCACATGCTGTGGTTTCCTCTGGTTTGCAGGAGGATAAGATGCGACCCGGGCAAGAAAAAACAGAACTACAGCACGGACTCCTTAACTTCCAAACAGAACACTAAACGGAATATGCTACTTACCAGTATGCATCTGTTCTTGGCATGTAGAGCTGCAGAGCCATAGGATAGATTGCCATCTGGTGTTGGGCTTGGATGCTTGCAGGTTGTTGTTGTCTTCGGAAGAAGTCTTTGGTCACGAGATAGGTGACTCCTCCCTTGGACTACAGTGCGCATGGGCATCCACTCCATCCTCAGATTGTTTTTCGCCATGATGGGAAATGATGGAGTTTGTAAAAATAAAGAAAGGATGTCCATGTGTAATGTCTAAGTAAGATGATGCTGGAACAGATACAGGTCCCGGGGAGGTGGGTGGGCGTGTGTGGCTCTGCAGCTCTACATGCCAAGAACAGATGCATACTGGTAAGTAGCATATTCCGTTCGAGGCATATGAACTGCAGATCACACACTTAGGATAGACTATATAGCAGTGTCTCCCCTAGCGGTGGTCACCTGTATCAGTTGCAGCAGTTTGGAATAAAGTTTTAAGGACAGCCTGACCCACAGAAGCTTGTTGTTTGGCTTGCACGTCAACACAGAGGTGTTTAGTGAAGGTGTGTGTTGTAGACCATGTGGCTGCCTTACAAATATCTTCTAAGGGGATGTTTCCTAGGAATGCCATGGAAGCCCCTATTTTGCGTATGGAATGCGCTCTAGGGGGAACTGTTAGAGTGCGTTTAGCCTTGTGGTAGCATATTTGGATACATTTAACTATCCACCTGGCTATTCCGGATTTGGAAATGGGGTTGCCTTTATGTGGTGGAGAGAAAGCAACAAACAATTGTTTGGTTTTGCGGAATGGTTTGGTTCTGTCAATGTAGTAAAGTAGGGCTCTTTCAGCTACAGAGTCTGGATTTGGGAAGAACACTGGTAGCTCGACTGATTGGTTAAGATGGAACGGAGAAATGACTTTGGGTAGGATTTTGGATTTGTTCTAAGAACCACTTTGTTATGGTGTAGCTGTAGGAATGGTTCTTGTATGGTTAAAGCCTGGATCTCACTTTCCCTTCTAAGGGATGTGATAGCAATAAGGAACGCTACTTTCCATGTAAGGAACTGTAGTTCGCATTTATGCAGAGGTTCAAATGGGGGACCCATGAGCCTTGTGAGAACAATATTTAGGTTCCACACTGGAGAGGGTGGTAATCTGGGAGGAATAATCCTTTTAAGACCTTACATGAAGGCTTTGATCGCTGGTACTCTAAATAATGACAAGTGTTGTCGATTTTGTAAGTAGGCAGCTAATGCTGCTAGGTGAAGACGTATGGATGAGTACGCTAAATTACATCTTTGCAAGTGTAGTAAGTAGCAAATGATGTTCTGTATGGATGCATCCAGTGGATGTATATCATTGTTTGTGCAGTAAATGGCAAATCTTTTCCATTTTGCAGCGTAGCAGGCTCTAGTAGTAGGTCGTCTGGCCTCTTTTATAATATTCATGCAGTCTGGTGGTAGGTTGAGGTAACCGAACTCTAGGACTTCAGGAGCCAGATCGCTAGGTTCAGTTGATGTGGATCTGGGTGTCTGATTTCTCCATGGTCCTGGGTTAATAAGGACGGGGAGAGGCGCAGTTTTTGGTGTGGATCTAGAGAGAGTTCCAGCAGTGTTGTGAACCATGGTTGACGCGCCCATGTGGGAGCTATTAGTATCAGCTTGAGAGACTGTTGCCTGAGTTTGCGTACCACGAATGGAATGAGTGGGAGAGGCGGAAAAGCATACGCAAATCTGCCTGACCAGTTCATCCATATTGCATTGCCCTTCGACTGTGGGTGGGGAAACCTGGCGGCGAAGGTTGGGCATTTTGCGTTTTCGTGTGTGGCGAACAGGTCTATGTCTGGTTGGCCCCATTTTTGGAAGAATGGGAGTAGGACTTGTGGGTGTAGTTCCCATTCGTGGATCTGTTGGGGTTTGTCGACTCAACTGGTCGGCAATCTGATTGTGAACTCCTGGAAGGTGTTCTGCTAGCAGGTATATGTTCTGGGAAATGGCCCATCTCCAAATGTTCTGTGCGAGCTGGGACAGCTGGAGAGAATGTGTGGCTCCTTGTTTTTGTATGTAATACACGGCTGTCATGTTGTCCGTCCGGACGAGGACAGTTTTGTTCTGGAGATGTAATTGGAATGATTTTAGTGCTAGGAATACTGCCAGTAGCTCCTGGTAATTGATATGGAGCCCTTTCTGTTGAGTGGTCCATGTGCCCTGAGTGGTGTGTGTTAGGAGATGGGCTCCCCATCCTGTGAGAGATGTGTCGGTTGTCAGCACTATTTGTGGAAGAGGCTCTAAGAACAGCCGGCCTTTGGACAGGTTTATGGTGTTCCACCATTTTAGAGAGCGATGTGAGCGGCTGTCCACCAACACCAGATCTGCCAGTTGTCCGTGAGCCTGATTCCACTGACGTGCTAGACATTCTTGCAGGGGACGCATTTGAAGTCTTGCATAAGGCACAATGAAGATGCATGACGCCATCATGCCTATGAGTTGCATAAACACTCTTGCTGGAAGGGAGTGTTGGGTTTGAAATTTTGCGATCAGAGCTTGTATTTTGGCTATCCTGGCTGGGTTGGGATATGCTAGTGCTTTGGAGGTATTTATGGTGGCTCCCAGATATTGATGGATGTGGGAGGGTTGGAGATGAGATTTGGGATAGTTTATTGTGAATCCCAAGTTGTGTAAGATTTGAATAGTTTGGTGAGTGTGTAGGATGCACTTGTTGAATGAATTGGCTTTTATGAGCCAGTCGTCTAGATATGGGAAGACATGAATTTGTTGTCTCCTGAGATGCGCTGCTACTACTGCTAGGCATTTGGTGAATACTCTTGGCGCAGTTGTTACCCCGAATGGAAGGACTGTAAACTGATAGTGTTGTCTGTCCACCACAAATCTTAGATACTTCCTGTGAGCAGGATGCATGGGGATGTGAAAATAGGCGTCCTTGAGGTCTAATGTGGCAAGGAAATCGCCTTGTTGTAGTAGTGGGAGTACTTGTTGAAGAGTGATCATATGGAAATGATCTGAGTTTATGTACTGATTTAGGAGTCTGAGGTCCAGGATTGGTCTGAGCGTCTCGTCCTTTTTGGGGATTAGGAAGTACAGTGAGTATACTCCTGTACCCTGATGTTGTAAGGGAACTGGTTCTACTGCGTGTTTTTGCAGCAATGAAAGCACCTCTTGCTTGAGGAGCGTAAGATGGTCTGGTGACATATAGCGTTGCTTGGGTAGAATGTGTGGAGGGGTAGTGGTTAGTTCCAGGCAGTAACCATACTGGATAATTTGTCTTACCCACTTGTCTGTCGTGATGGAGTTCCAGACAGGTAGGAACTGTTTGAGTCTTCCCCCGACTGGAGTGGAATGGTCTGGGGGGAGTGGAGGAAAGTCACTGTTTTGTGGCGGGAGAGGTACGAGTGTTGGTACTGCCTCTACCTCGTCCCTTGGTGTTGTTTCCTCTATATCCTCCTCTAAAATATCCTCTACTGGGGGATGTTTGTGTAGAGGATTTGAATGTGGAGGAGGTGTCTGCTCCAGTGTTTTTGGAGGCTTCCCTGTAGAAGGAGCGTCGAAAGGAGCCATGTGGTTGTGGAGACTGCAATGCTCCCATGGATTTGGCAGTCTCGGTGTCTTTTTTCATTTTCTCAAGTGCAGTGTCTACTGCTAGTCCAAACAGTTGTTCCTGATTAAATGGTTGGCTAAGTATGGTTGTTTGTACCTCTGGCTTGAAGCCTGAAATGCGTAGCCATGCATGGCGTCTAAGGAGTACACTTGATTGCCCTAGAGGCAGTGTCTGCGGCGTCAAGTGCACATTTAATTGAGGCATTTGAGATAAGTTTTCCCTCTTGTATAAGGTAATTTGCCTGGGCCTTGTATTGGTCTGGTAGGTGTTGTATCAGGTCTTCTAACTGATCATAGTGAGCCCTATCGTAGCGTGCCAATAGGGCTTGAGTGTTGGCGATACGCCAATGATTAGCGGCTTGTGCTGCTACTCTTTTGCCTGATGCCTCTAATAGTTTGGATTCCTTGTCGGGGGGCGGTGTATCTCCTGTAGTTTGGGAGTTGGCACGTTTCCTTGCGTTGGAAACGACCAGGGAATCCAGAGGGAGCTGCCCTTTGATGTAACAAGGGTCTTCTGGGGCAGGTCTATATTTTTCTCAATTCTTGGGTTGAGTACACTGGCCCGTACGGGGTCTTTAAACATCTCTGTGGCGTGTTTTATGACCCCTTTAATCATGTGTAAAATTTGAACTGACTTTTGAGACTGTTCAAAGGTGTCTAAGAGGAAGTCTTCCTCAGGTGCATCGGAGTGCATGGTGACGCCATGATAAAGTGCTGCTCTGTGCACTAGTTGTCCAAACCCCAGGTGGTCATCTGGAGGTGATGGTTTGGAGGGATATGGTGTAGGGTCAGGCATATCTGGGAGAGGGTATGCCCAGTCGTCCAATGGTACAGTATCTGGGTTTGTGAACGGATTATTAAGATCATCCGGATCACCTGGATCACCCCGCCCCCTAGGTCATCATCATCATCCTGTGGGGGTGGTGTATGTAATGGAGATGTTAGAGGTAGTTGTGGTGTAGGCAGAGGGGGTGGGGTAGGAGGTGGAACAGGAGAGGAAGGAGGAATTGGGGATGTTGCAGAGTCCTTCTTCTTTATAGGAACTGGGGCAGGTGTTGTATCCGGTTTCCGTTTCCTACAAGGTACAGCAGTGACATGTCCAGTTTTTGGATTAATATAGATCCTTTTTTGTGTTGGATCTGGGTGGAAAAGTTCTTGGTCTTGAGGAACAGACTTTGGCGACGATTTTTTCGGTTCCGATCGAGGTTTTGGTTGATCGGTAGAGTCTTTGTCTTTAGGAGGTGTATTATAGTCATTAGCCGGTTGTTTCGGTGCCGATGAAGGTTTCGGCGCCGATGAAGGTTTTGGTGCCGAAGTTGAGTCTTTAGGCTTGGGAGCTTTCGGTGCTTGCTTGTCTATGGGCCTCGGTGTTTTCGGTGCCGAAGGTGCCAGAGCCGGTTTCGGTGCCGAAGGTGTCGATGGCACAATGATATGTGGTTTGCTCGGGCCCGAGCCAGTGGAAGGCTTGTGTTTCTTCGGAGCCGAGCCAGAAGGCGGGGCTTCTGAAGGGTGTTTTCAGTCTCGACTGGGGCCAGCTGGCGAAGTCTTGACCAATGCCTTTGGTTTTGGAGGGGTTGGGGTAGGGGCAGTATTACTCACGCGCTGCCCCGGAGTAATGGGGTCGTCTTAGTCGTCTGCTTCTGAGATAATTTGAAGTTCCTCTGAATCTTCTTCGGGGACATCGGGACCCTCATCGAAGATGTTCTCTGTTTCCGGGGGTTGGTCTGTGTGCCATGACATGGCGTTGAGCTCTTCGATCCCGAATGGTCTTTTTGGATCGAAATGCGGCGCAGGCTGGACAGCTGGACTCATTGTGATCCGGCGAGAGACACAGGTTGCAGACCTTATGATGGTCACTGTGTGGGAATTTTGCTCCACACTGGGGGCATTTTTTAAACAGCGTCCTTTCCATGAGCCGTAGGCCTTACGGCGCGGATAGGTCCAATCGCCCGCGTCGACGTCCGGAACCGGTCCGATGAATTCGATGTCGAGTGAAGGTGCCTCGATGTAGTTTTAGAAAAGTTTTTCGCTTCGAACGCTTGTTTTTTGAAGTTTTCTACTGGAGTGGAAAAGTTACATCCGAACCCGATGGCGGAAAAAAACAATCTGAGGATGGAGTGGATGCCCATGCGCACTGTAGTCCAAGAGAGGAGTCACCTATCTCGTGACCAAAGACTTCTTCCGAAGACAACAACAACCTGCAAGCATCCGAGCCCAACACCAGATGGCGATCTATCCTAAGTGTATGATCTGCAGCTCATATGCCTCGAACATATGTTTACTGGAAGTGGTAGAGCGAGGAGGAAGAGAGAAGGAAAATGTCCCATGAAGCCAAAGAAGCCCCAGCGAGAGAACCACAATCTAATCAAACAAGCATTTGCAATGCAATCGGTCTTGTCTTTGGGATCTTATATGTATTTAGCTATTCAGCACATTAGCCTGGGTGCTGAAACATCTACTATTTTTTAACATGGAGGGAAAGTAAGCACTAAACTGCGGAACACGCCATGTATCGGAACACATTTAGAGAAATACTGCCTATCAGTGGGAAATTGTATTGTCCAAAGCTCTGTTTTAATATAAAATCAGCCCCTGCGGTGGTCATTTCACTGAAAATACAAGATTTGGAAAAAACATTATTGTCTATGGGTGCTAGTTGAATACACGTTTCTATGGCCTGGAATCGAGGGAATGCTAAAGTGATTCTGGTATTTTACTGACCTATGCTGGTCATTTTCCATCAAGAAAGTTAAATAGAGGCAGTTGCCAGAAAAATAAAAGAAGAAAGTCCCCAAGCAGAAAGCAATTATGGTATTTTACTGACCTCTACTGGTCGTTTTCTATCAACACAGTTAAACAGAGGCAGTTGAACAGAAAAAAAACTCCCTAAGCAAAGGCGGAAGCAGACAAGTCCTAGGGCTGATCTCCAGATTCCACAAAGTACATACAACAGATCTTCCAGACAGCGCAAGCGCTGTCTAGGCTCGACCTATAAAAGAAATCACTGGTGAGGAATTTAGTGCTTAGATTTTAGTTTGTATAAGCAATGGCAAATTTCTTGCAGTATATTCACAATTAATTAATCCTGTCTTATTGGTATGCTAGTGATATTTGCAGTGACCATTTATGGATAAAGTTGACCCCTGCTCATTTGAGTCCAAAAAGTGTTCGGAGATTTCTTCATTGCAATGAGTCACACCACAGAATTTTGAACTGGTTATAATTTTCAGAGATGATTTAAAGGCACCAAGGGATAATCTGTTAGGATAGTTTAGTTGACAAGAGACCCAATAATAATGTGGTACAACTACTGCGAGATCAGAGGAATGATTTCCTTAATTCAACAAGTGATACAGAGAAAAATAACTTAATGCTCCTAGTGCTTAATTCCTGCATTCCCTGGTGGGCACATGCACTCATTTTAGGAACTGAAACAAAACAAGTATTTGCAATGCAATAGGTCTCGCATTTACGAGAGTTTGAGCTATTGGCATTGTAAATGACTATGCCTTTTATTTATGTGTTGATTTTTAAAACATAAATAAAAGGCATTTAACAATGCCAATAGCTCAAACTCTCGCAAATGCGAGACCTACTGCATTGTAAATGCTTGTTTTATTTGCAGTGGAGTGATTGTATTTGCATAGCACTATTGCCATTGTTGATCCACACATGCAAGAATGTGATTGCCTGCAGCACATCGTGCCTGTGAGCTGCAAGTAATCGACAAAGCTCTGTGCTTGTTTCACAAGCGCCGCACTCGTGCTTAAAGTTTGTTTTAAGGGAGCCGCGCCGTACACAACAAAAGAAAGGCGCAGGCGGCATATGTGAAAACAACTCTCTACATGACAGGGATACGTACCCTAAAGCAGCAAGGACTTGATTAATTTACTGGACAGTAGATCATCTGGTCTTCTCAGATTCTCTGAAAGTGTGTTCGAGACTCATCATGCAATCGATGGAAATACCCTCTCTGTTCTGGCAAATTAAAAAGTCACTCCCTCTATTGCTAAAATTCAAATCAGGCACAAGTCAATTCCGAGCAATTGGTGGTCTTTCAGTTTATGTGTCTACTACCCTAAAAATCAATTCAGAACAACTTAAATCTCCAGATCCAAGCATTCAGCTTGTAAAATTATCTGGCCAAAATGCATACGGCCACAAAACGACAATTTTGATCAATTATTACATTCAACCAAATCATCAAGCAAAAAAGATAAAAAATGATATGCTATGTAAGGAAATACTAAATCTACGAAGTACAGAGCCAACTTGGAACATTATATTAACAGGAGATTTTAATTCCAACCTGATATATACTCCAGAGGAAGACGAGATACTAACTGAAGAGAACATGCATTGGAATGTCCCTCAGCAGTTAAATAGAGCAATAAAGAGCCGAAAGGACACCCTAGCCAAACATCTGGTAATGGAACTGGAGTACCTAGGCATGCGAGTTTTGAATGGCAGGACAGAGGAAGACAGACCCCCGAAAAAAACATATTATGGGACAAACACCCAATCAATATTGGACTTTACCATTGTTAGTCTTCAACTGATCCCCCAATTACTTACCTTTTACATAGAATATACACCAATGAGTGATCACGGGATGCAACATCTTAAACTCAACTCCTTTGCAGAAACACTTCAACCTGCCTGTTCCCTACAGGGCCAACCAGGTACATTCAACCTAAAACGCATATATTGGAATAGCTTGAACGATGAGAATTGGATCGCAATAATTGAGGTCATACTGAAAGAGTTGGAAAGTGTAACAATGGACAAAATTCAAGCTTGGTCCCTTTTTATAGAGAAATTACAGACAAAAATGAAATCACTTAAAATAGGGGCTAAGAGAGAAAACCTAAGAAAGAACTTGCCGTTGGAGCTACAAGAACTAAGAAGGGTGTTGCGAAGAAGCCAAAAAAACCTGCAACTAAACATTAACGACCGGAGCTATCTGGAAACCTTTCTTGCTCAAAGAAAGTCATATAAAAAAAAGATTTGGGAGCATAAAAGGGAGTCGAATGACGGATTCTGGATCAATTTATTAGCCAGCCCTAAGCTACAGGACTCAAATAAATTTTGGAATCCGAATGGGCAACTTTTTTGTCGTTAAAATTTAAAGAAAACCCAATGGAGGCACTTGGGCAGCAATTCGTCTCGGGGGATTCCTATACGAATAATAGCCAAGATCAATGCCGTATATATCCAATGACAATGGTCCCAAGGAATTCGGTACACTCCGCGACGACAGATGGCGCCTACTCAGTGGAGGAGATAATCACTATTATTAGAAAGGGTAAAAGTAACGGGGCACCGGGACCAAACGGTATCCCGCAAATTGCCTTTAAACAAGCACCAGAATTTTGGGCCCCATGGCTAGAAAAACTTTTTGCACATGTTCAAAACCGTAATCGCATTCCTGAAAGTTGGAAAGGCTCTATCATCACGCCCATATATAAAGGAGGAGACAGAGCTAATCCTCTAAATTATCGCCTAATAACACTCCAGGATATAGAAGCTAAATACTTCGCATCACTCCTTCTAAAAGATCTGGTAAATTGGGCAGAAGACAAAGCAATGATCCCAATTAACCAGACTGGATTTAGAGCTGGAATTGGAACTATGTCAAACATACTGTCAATAACCATGATAGCAGAAAAATGCCTGCACGCTAAACAGAATCTTAATCTCTGTTTTATTGACCTGCAGGCGGCATTTGACAGTGTTGATCGCAAACTACTATGGGCGAAGTTAAGAAGATGGGCCATACCGGAAGGGATACTTAGGGGCCTACTCCTGTTTTACTCTGAGACCTGGACAGAAATCAAGCTAGGGGACGGGTCACATCTATCAAGAAAAGTCTATACATCGATCGGATTAAAACAGGGTTGCGTCTTAGCACCACAACTATTTAACTTATTCATTTCTGACCTCTCAGGCAAATTAAACAACTGTAATGCTCATGCACCGAAACTTGGCAACCTCCAACTCACTCATATGGCTTATGCCGATGACATTGTGCTTCTGAGCCTAACCAAAGTGGGCCTGTCTAGACTATAAGCAGTAATATCGGAATTCCTGGAGGCAAATAACATAGCTCTTAATCTGTCCAAGACAAAGATAATGTTAATAACCAACCGCAGATCTGCGCATCTTAATATCATGCTTGAAGGAAAACTCCTGGAAAGAGTATCAAATTACAAATATTTAGGATATTACATCGACGACAAACTGAACTTAAACGCCCAAAAAAAATACATGACGCAAAGAGCAGGAGCCTTAATATTTGCTTTAAGTATACTTTAAAAAAAACTGGAAGGTCCTTCGTTTACTCCCCTATTGACAGTGATGGCCACCAAAGTTCTTCCTACCCTAGCGTAAGCTAGTGTAGCAATGCACGGCAAGGACGCAGTTATTTTAAACAACCTCATCACAAAAATTTATAAGAAGGTCTTAAAACTACCAAGCTCAGCTTCATCTGCTCAGGTGCGTCTAGAATTTGGCGTAATGAATGAGTTACTGGGACGACTTTACACAAGCATCAGAGTATGGTATCGAATTAAAATGAATTCTACAAATAATACTATGAACCGATTTTTGTGGCAGGAACTAGAAAGCCAACAAAACTCAGCCGCTAATAAATATCTGACTTGTGCTTTGGAGCAAACATGCACCGCCAAACTTTGGGAAAAAGATCTGCCATATATTTCTTTTAAACAGGCACTAAATAAGGGGGCTAAATTTCATTCATTAATTACAGACAAAGCCATCTTTTCAGATCGCTCCCATTCTTGGTCCGTGATTAACAGTTATAAAAAACTCACCCCGGCTGCCTATTTAGAAACAACATATTCGGTTTTCATCAAAAAGAGGCTAATGGCCGTGAGATTCGGTAAATTACCAACTCTGGCAGACAAACCGGTCTGGAAACGACCAGACTCAGATGCCTGTCGTCTATGTGGCACTACAAAAGAAAATTTAATCCACATTGTATGCCACTGTAAGACTCTGAACCAGGAGCGTACGTACTTTTTAAAGCACATTTTTAGGGCCAAGAGACTACGTACCTGCAGGTCTGCCATTATTGGTGCTTTGGACTCAACATCCCCCATAATTAATTGCAAGCTGATAAAGTTCCTGATAGCTTTTGAAAAGCATTTGAAAGCAATATGAAATCTCAAAACAAAAAGGCATTTTATATTAATGATTGATTACTGATGTACAATTGTTAAAGTTCTTGTTATCTTCAGAAATTCTGCTTTTTTTAAACTATGCCTGAAAAAAAAAATATATATATTTTATTTTTTTGTTATCTGTTTTATTGTAAAGGACAATTTCTCTTTTAATCGTTTGTTACGGTTTTAATTAACTAAACAATAAACGTTTACTTACTTACTTACTTACTAATTCCTTTAAATATCCACCCAAGTAATCCTGCTTAAAGTTTAACATTCCAGGAAAGTACAAACCCGTGAAAGGTCCGGCACCAGCTAATCTGAGACCTTGGCGAAGCTCCTCGGAGTGGAAAGCGCCGGTGAGAAGCGCTGAAAAGTAGAGCCACGCATGCGCACACAGAGAAACAAATTAAAACTGGGAACGAGACAGAGATGGCTTTCTATCGGCAAATTACTTAGGAGATGGAGTAAAACCTGAAGCAGCCCGACTCGGATTCACGTTTTTTTCTGCAAAGGCGCCTACCTGCACTTTTGTAACCAAGCCTATGGCGAAGAGCAAGCAAACATTACAAAAAAAACAAGTTTTAGTGGAGAGGCTATGGCGCTGCTGACTCGAGAGCGGGAGATCCCGGCTCGAGTCTCTTCTCCGTAACATCTTGTGATTCTGGGAAAATCACGCAATTTCTCGCTGTGATAAGTTGACATATATGTGCTGCAAGACAAAAAAACGCTCTACTACCTAAACAAGAGAGGGTCAGTAGTGTGTTGACGAGGGAGAACAGAAGTGGGGTTATAAGTGAACTTTACGTTAGGCTACAAAGGGACAACGGAGTAACGAGGCAAGTATGCGAAGGAGAAGAGAAGTGGGGGGCAGTGCGATGAGGAGGGCTAGCAGTGCGAGGAGGAAGGGTTAAGTTTTAAGTGAGCTTTACGTTAGGGCTACAAAGGGACAACGGAGGAACGAGGCTCGGTTCGGTTCAAAAATCTTTATTCGATTCATACAATGAATCATAAAAGCACAAAGTTAAAAAACATAATACACAAATAAGGTGATCCATCCATAAAATAAAAATTACAATTCAAAAAAATCCATCATACAGCATAAATACAAATCCAATGGCAAAGCACAGTTCTACAGCTAATTTATCCATAGCGTTTCCTAATCTGAAGTGAAACTCTTATAAAATTTAACATGGCACAGCAAGTATCAACAGAAGATAATGACAGCAAATAATCATAGCCTTCTTTATAAGTGCATGGTTGCCGCCCCTTCAGGACAGGTTTAATAAATCTAATCCTAGGATCTTGATATAAGGAGCAAAACAGGACAACATGTATAGTACTTTGGCTAACTCTGTCATTACAGGGACAAGGGGGTAGCTGCTCACACCAACCCCCTTGTTTAGGAAAGGCGAAAAGAAAATGGAGGGTATTTAGCCTAAACCTCGTGAGATAAAACCGCCATTGGACATTAGTTGTAAAAGTTAAATAAAATTGATGCTGTAACTTAGGTACATAGCCAATAGGGCCTCCCAGACACCGTGAGCCTAAAAACTTCCAGTAATTTGACTTAATTTGGGTTTTTATGTTTCCCTGGATGTTTGCAGGATTTTCATAAACATGACCCAAACCTATCTTATTCAACATGTCCCTGACGTATGACAACCAGGGGATCTTGTTTGCATTATCCAGGCTCAAGCAGTCTGAGAGAATTTCTCTCGAGAGCTGCAAATCGTCAGATAACCATATTTTGCCCCATAATAATAGGGGTGACAGACGAATGATGTCAGTCACTTTGGTCATTCCCATTTCATTATGACAGAAGCTATTCGATGAACCCGATGGAATCAGTAATACCCGTTTTAGGAATTTATTTTCCATCACTTGTACCACTGAGGGGTTTTCGGTCCCCCATACTCCTGCCCCGTAGGTAGCCACAGATAAACATTTAGATATATAAAGAGTTTTAAGGTGCGCAACAGGTTTTTGACCCAACTTACCACAGAAGCGAAAAAGACCTTCTATGGAGCGGGTAGCACTCTGGGCTCGAGCCTTCATTAAAGGAGCCCAACTTAGTTTGCTATTGAAAAGATTTCCAAGGTAATTAAAATTCTCCACCCTTTCAATAGTAGAGTGATTCACCACAAATTTTCTAGGTTTTGTTCCTTTAGGACCACAGACCATTGCAAAAGATTTTCCAAAATTTACCTTCAGGTCAAGATCCAGCATGAAGGTGTTAAAGGCATCTAGGCACAACTGCAAACTGTTTCCAGTGAGGGTCATTAAAACAGTATCGTCTGCATATGAGAGTATAGGAATACTCCTACCGTTTACCTTAGGAAAATCACAACAGTGGTCCAACAAGTACTTTTCTAGTCCATTTGTGTATACTAGGAACAAGAAAGGCGCCAAAATGCAACCTTGACGCACCCCCTCAGTTGAGGGAATAGGTTTAGTTGTTTCCCCCCCAGGTCCAAATCTTATAGCCACGGACGTTGCTGCGTGTAGTCTGCGGAGAAGTGTCACCAGGGGTTCTTCGAAGCCCATATCGTCCATCATCTGCCACAGCCTGCTTCTACAAACAGTGTCAAAGGCGCTTGACAGGTCCATGAAGGCAAGGTAAATTGCAGAACTCCTTGCCTTCATGTACTTGCCAATAATTAGCGCCAAATTCAGGCACTGCTCAACTGTCCCCTTCCCACTTCTGAATCCATACTGGGAGTTCACAATTAGACCAACAGAGTCAGCCCATGTTTCTAATCTGGCCAAAATAACCCTCCCCAATAGTTTACATGATGCATCGATCAAGGATCTAGGGCGATAGCATCGGGGATCACACCTATCGCCCTTCTTGAAAATCGGCACCACCACTGCCACCTTCCACGATACAGGGATGCGACCAAGAACAACAGCCCTAAAAACATTCAGTAATAAAGGTGCCCAAGCTTCAATATTATGTTTAAAAAAGTCTAAAGGGACGGCATCAGGGCCCGGGGCTTTTAATGATATGCCCTTCCTCAAAGCTACTTCAACCTCTTCCAGTGTAAGTGAAGAGCTAAGAAGCAAAGCTGAAGATGGTACCACCAAATCCCCTACATCATCCAACAAATCCGAAAGTAATAATGCTTTGGGATTAAAGATTTTACCAAAGTGAACTTCCCAAGATTCACCAGTAATCTGCGTCAGTATACTTTCTTTGGTGTCATTTTTAAACAAGGGACGATTTACTACTTCCCAGAAGAGCCTACTATCTTTTAGCTCAGAGGCCTTCTCTAGATCGTCCAAGGCTCGATTTTTCAATTCCTGCTTCCTCTTTGTGATGGCCTCTTTATAAGCCCTTCTGGTCGATCTTATCAGTTCCTTATTTCTTGGTTTTTGTGTAAGGGCAGCTTTTAAGGATTTATGTGAGGCAGAGCATGCGGAGTCAAACCATTTAAAACACCTTAAATTCTTTTTCCCCACTGGTTTTCTAAGGTGCTCAGCCACGTGCCCACATAATTTTTCAAAACTCCCAATGACCTTGTCTGGATCAGACGTCAGAGACAGGCATGATTCGATCTCAGTTTTACAAACATTCAGAATCTCTACCTCAAGGCCTTCAGCATTTATTTTCCCCCACTTCATGGTAACTCCCTGATTTTTATTATATGTTATGGGTTGCTCCCAAACCAAATGTTTTCTACTAGCAGGGGCACTCAAGGATAGCATTAAAGGATTATGATCGCTTACGGCACTTGCGATTACCTCAAGCCTATTAACATAATGAAGAAAGTTACTAGACACAAATACAAAATCAATAGTACTCATTGCACCTCTTGTTCCCTGAAAGGTTGGTATTGGCGATATATTTGGGGCAGCCCAGGGCTCTACCATACATAAGTCATTTAGAATAATGATATTATTTAAAGCGTCCCCCTGGGGCGTGTGTTTAAAATGCATCAAGGGCTGTTCATTTAGATCATTGATACCACAGACATTGCAGCCACCAAATTTGCACAGTGTACAATTAAAATCACCAACCCAAATAACTACTAATAAAGCTCGATCACTACGAGCCTTACATATTGCTTCCTCCAAACTCTGGATTGTAGATACATCATTTCTATCAAAGACATTATGGTACCAATTAATTAACAACACGGGCTCTGGGAACAAATTTTCCAACAAGAGCAACTGGTACCAAGGAGTATCCACTATTTTTGAGGTTATCAGGTTCTTTAGTTTGATGGATAGAGCTGTCATTAACCCACCCCTTGCCCTCCCAGCTAGTGATGGGACCGCCAAAACATTAAAAGATTGAAAACCATCAATTTCCCCACCCACTCTGCTCCATGTCTCCTGAAAGCACAGGATATCCTGACCACCCACATGCTCCAGCCAAGCTTCATCCTCCATTCTACCCGCAAGACCTGCAATATTCCATGAGATTAGACACAGCCCAGGTTCCCCTAGGCTATTGTCCACAAACTTTATTGGAGTTTCCAGGTCAGGCCCAGTAATTGGTGGGTTTAGCTCACAGGCTAAGTTGCTAACAGTTTGACTATCCGAACGCATATTAGGTTGAGCATTGTGGTCGAAAGCGTCCACCACCTGGTTATCCTCCTGCCTTATCCCCCCGTTTTCCCCCATGACCAAATCTGTGGTAGATAAAAAGCTTTCCTTTTTCTTGTCTAATGGTCAATCTAAACCCTCCATTCCCACCAGTGGGTCAAATCGGTTTCTTAATGGAATATTGTTATTTGGCATCCACCCTAGGTATTCCTCCCCCTGGAATCTCCTTCTTGATTGGTCATAGGGGGTTTGCCCAAAATTTTTGAAACTTGTTGGCCCCATGAAAGATCCATCACCCTGGAACCACAAACCAGGATGATTTTGAGGGGGTCGAGATATAGTATTAATCTGAGTCCATCCAGAGTAATTATTACCCTGCACTCTCGACCCAGGAAAGCGAGGGTTAGGGGGAAGATGATGCAAGTTGGGATAAAAATATTCAAGACCTATACATTGAATATCCCCCATTCTAGCAAACCTTGCTTTGTTACAGATTAAGTCCTTGACCCACCTGTCCCTAAAATTAATTAGGATACAATCCCCCTCTAAATCCTTCTTGCTTGGGCCAACCCAAGGGACCCTTCGTACGTTTAATATTTTTGTACTAGAGGCTGGGGGGAGTGGTCTATTGTTGTTGAGCCAGAATATGACTTTATTTGATAGGTCCTGATTTGATTCATGTTTATTTGGTGCGACCACCGGGACACCTGTCAGGATGGCCATAAAAGGTGCAGATTCGGGGGGTATATTCACACATATTGGTTTACTTGGAGGTGCCATTTCATCCAGAACTAATGGGCCGCTCAGTGGAGTTTGTTTAACTTGAGATGAGGCTACTGGCTTAGATGTAATTGAGCTCGGTGCTGCTGCTATAGCCATAATCGGTATTGACTGAGAGTCCCCATCAGCCACCAGTGCAGGTCTAGTTGGGACTGATCGTACAGGGGTTCGCTGGGAATCAACAGATGCAATAGGCTGGGGCGGATTACTTGGTTTTTGAATAGAGGTTTTATGAGCCCCCTTCTTTATTTCAATACAATTCCCCTGGGCCTGTGGAAATTTGCTGTTGTTAGCCAAAATTTCCAGCGAATGTGTGTTAACTGATATTAAGTGCTCTAATTGGTCCAATTTTAGGTTAACTATTTGTGTTCTCTCAATAAGGGGTAACAAGAGATTTTTTACCAGCTTCTCAATATGTGTTAACAAAGCTTTGTTGTTGTTGTTTTGGCAGCAATGAGTCAGATCACCAGGGTCTCCCATACGTATGACCCTTCCCTTCAAGTGACCTCCCCCTCTTTTATGTTTACTAGTTTTTGTGACTTCTGGAACAGAGGCCGAAGCTTTGGATTGTAGGGAAATGGGGCCCGACAGGGTCAAATTAGGGTGTTGGATCCCATCCTCAATATTGCTCAATACAGAACAATCTTCTATTGGACCGTTCACTACATCGCCCATAGATATTTCTTGATTTTCTGAAGTAACGGCTAAGTCTGGGCTGGCTTCCAAGTCGTTTATTATGCTCTTTTCAGGAGTGACCACAGATGCAAACCGACCCAAAGATGAACGCTTCCCCGTAACTAAGTCCAGAGACAAACGCTTTTCAGTAAGAGCAATTTCCTTATCTAATATCCCCGTGGCACGGGTGATAAAATCATCTAAGGTTCCAGTGGCTTTAACACTACTTGACTTTACTGTAACCCGCCTACCCTTTCTTAGTGATGAGGACATCATAAGACTAAAAATAAGGAATAATGTGTACAATTTAAAATATAAATTAGATAAAAGTTTAAAACTTCAATTACACATTATAACTACATTCAACATCTTATCACATTGATAACTAAAACATACTTTGAGTCCTCCAATCCCGAGAGTAAGAGAAAGGGCCCGGCCCGTCCCTGTACGTCCTTGGACGGCCTTAGACGGCCCGCCCTTTGCCCGGGCTTAGCCCCGGGCGCTCCCGCGCGCTCCCGCGCTGCGGATGAGTGGCTACTTAAGTTTGGAAATTAGGTAGGTGAGGGTGGCGTGTCGTGCAGGGAGAGCAGCCCAGGTGTAGGCAATGGGGCTCGCAGGGACTCCTGGGCAATGGAGTCCCCTGCTGCTCGCAGCCCTGTACAGATGCGCTCACCCCGGTGAAGGCAACCCCGTCCAGGCGCTCTTACGGTGTTCACTGGACGCTGCGGGACCCGCGCAGCGGGTCCGGCGAGTTGTTGGGCCGGGAAAGGCAAGAAAGTCAACTGGTTAGTCCCACGTCGTTCCTGAAAGCAAAGATGAATCCCAGGGATGGGAGCTTGGTGTTCTGCTTTTAATCACAGCTATGCAGGGGGGCGTGTCGTGCAGGGAGAGCAGCCCAGGTGTAGGCAATGGGGCTCGCAGGGACTCCTGGGCAATGGAGTCCCCTGCTGCTCGCAGCCCTGTACAGATGCGCTCACCCCGGTGAAGGCAACCCCGTCCAGGCGCTCTTACGGTGTTCACTGGACGCTGCGGGACCCGCGCAGCGGGTCCGGCGAGTTGTTGGGCCGGGAAAGGCAAGAAAGTCAACTGGTTAGTCCCACGTCGTTCCTGAAAGCAAAGATGAATCCCAGGGATGGGAGCTTGGTGTTCTGCTTTTAATCACAGCTATGCAGGGGGGCGTGTCGTGCAGGGAGAGCAGCCCAGGTGTAGGCAATGGGGCTCGCAGGGACTCCTGGGCAATGGAGTCCCCTGCTGCTCGCAGCCCTGTACAGATGCGCTCACCCCGGTGAAGGCAACCCCGTCCAGGCGCTCTTACGGTGTTCACTGGACGCTGCGGGACCCGCGCAGCGGGTCCGGCGAGTTGTTGGGCCGGGAAAGGCAAGAAAGTCAACTGGTTAGTCCCACGTCGTTCCTGAAAGCAAAGATGAATCCCAGGGATGGGAGCTTGGTGTTCTGCTTTTAATCACAGCTATGCAGGGGGGCGTGTCGTGCAGGGAGAGCAGCCCAGGTGTAGGCAATGGGGCTCGCAGGGACTCCTGGGCAATGGAGTCCCCTGCTGCTCGCAGCCCTGTACAGATGCGCTCACCCCGGTGAAGGCAACCCCGTCCAGGCGCTCTTACGGTGTTCACTGGACGCTGCGGGACCCGCGCAGCGGGTCCGGCGAGTTGTTGGGCCGGGAAAGGCAAGAAAGTCAACTGGTTAGTCCCACGTCGTTCCTGAAAGCAAAGATGAATCCCAGGGATGGGAGCTTGGTGTTCTGCTTTTAATCACAGCTATGCAGGGGGGCGTGTCGTGCAGGGAGAGCAGCCCAGGTGTAGGCAATGGGGCTCGCAGGGACTCCTGGGCAATGGAGTCCCCTGCTGCTCGCAGCCCTGTACAGATGCGCTCACCCCGGTGAAGGCAACCCCGTCCAGGCGCTCTTACGGTGTTCACTGGACGCTGCGGGACCCGCGCAGCGGGTCCGGCGAGTTGTTGGGCCGGGAAAGGCAAGAAAGTCAACTGGTTAGTCCCACGTCGTTCCTGAAAGCAAAGATGAATCGGAACGAGGCAAGTATAAAATAACAAGCAGGAAGTGGGATAAGGAAGGGGGTGGCAAATGGTGATCATTTCGCGGCCACTTTGATGTTCTAAGTGGCCGCGTGGCTCACTGAGAACATCAAAGCGGCCGCGATAGTGATCAGGCAGGCTGCCAAATGGAGCACGCGCCCGGCGCACATGCACTGCATTTGGAGGCCTGAAAAGCACTAGTTTGCACTTCCAAATCCCCCGTTTACTAAAGCTCTCACCAGATCAGCGCTAAAGCGCTGGCTCAGGCGAGACCTAAAAAAGAGATGGGTCCCGCAACCAAGGAGATAGGACACCTTCACCAGACTATCAAGTCAAATGCTTGCCATGGGAACTCACACATACTTAAACCCTTCACTCGTTCATTCACCCCTGTCATAATTCATAAACACTGAGATATTACCCCAGTCCAAATACAAATTAGTACCACAAAAGTATCAGATTGTGAAGAGCTTTAATACCACTTATACTAAAAATATAATTAAAAAAAATTAATATGGAGTTAAAAAGCATGGCTCACCATATTGTCAGTAAATCGGGTAGTATTATCTAACAATTGTTTATAAACATCAAAATACGGCGCACATAATAATCAAAGCCTTTCATAAAAAAACTGCTGAGGGAGAGACACATAAGACAACGACATGTGTCTTTTTACACAGCTAATCTGTTTAAATCATCATTCAAGATGCATGATTGTCCCTGTTGCTTATCATCCATTGCATCTCAAAGTTCATCAGATTCAGTCCAGGCTATACGTTGACACATGTCAGTGGATAGTAGAAGATTCGACCACCTTCTTCAGGACAAATTGATATCTCCCTCATTCATATGCATAAAACAATTAAACCCTCTTATTCTTTCAATTTTACTGGGATCTGTTTCGTTTTGTAAAAATCTGGACAGGACTGGCGGGTCCCAAAGTCATATTTTGAAAAAAAACAAAGGTACAACAAGAAGGCTGCTCGTGAATGTAGTCAAAAGTTTTCTGCTAAGTTCACAGGGCCTTGAGCCAATAGGGTATACTATCACCCGCAAGTGGATAAACCTCTTCGTATCCGAGGTTTGGCGGGTTAAATTCAGCTACAGCCTGTTTAGTCCGAACTGGGTATCAAAACACCCACACTTTCCGATATTGAGAACTCATTTTTGGAGGCCAGGGCTGTTTTTTTCACCATAACCCAGAGCAAGAGAGGGCAAAGCAGAAAGGGAGGGGTCGAGAGCGACAGGCAAATTGAGACAAAGGGAGAAAATAGGGAGGAAAATAACCTGCAAGAGTGAGATAAAGAGACAAGAAGTGCAGGATGGATGAAGAAAGAGCCGTGAGGTGGTATCATCAATACACAGTCTTGGTATTCCGCAACCCAGAATTCAGCATTACCGGTGTTAGCTCCAAAGAACAGTTTAGCGTCCCTGAATTTACTTTTTTATATATTAAATGAGTACTAATGTACGTTTTCTAAATTGCAACTTGTCAGGGTAGGATTTTAATCTGTTTCTCCTTTTCAGTTGCGTGAACAGGACAGACCTACATTAAAAACTCAGAGCTATCTTGAAACAACATATTGTTGCTGCTGTGAAAGTTTCTAACTCTTCCAATAGGAACATGGAGAAGCCAGACTTAGGGGCTCATTACGATGGCGGAACGATCACCACCGCCGGACCGGTGGTGGCGAGCGTTCCGCCATCGTCAAGAGAGTTACCCCCGCCATATTATGATGCCGGTGGGTATCGCGGCGGACGGAAAGTCCGTCCGCCGGTGGCAATCGTCACGATTGCCTGCCCGGCGGAGCAGGGGCACTAATATGGTGGCGGTGCCTAGCAGGCACTGTCCGCTATATTAGGATGTCGAGTTTGAAAGGCCTTACAGCCCGCCATATTAGGATGTCGAGTTTGAAAGGCCTTTCCATGGCGGCAACGCTGCCATGGAAAGGCTGACGGGGATTGGTGTTGGGGGCCCATTGCGGGCCCCCCTTGTGTCTTGGGGAGGTGAGGTGCACTTGGGGGGGGTACCATACATTTCGCTGCACCAAGTGGCAGGCACCGTGTGGTGCCTGCCATGTGGTGCAGTGAAATGCCAGGCATGCGATTTTAACATTGCGGCGGGTGCTGCTGCCAGCACCACCCGCCGCAATGTTAAATTACAGAATGCAACCGCCATGGTGGCGGTCGCATCCTTATTCGGGGTGCGGAACCGCCGCATGTCCGGCGGCCGGTCCCAACACCGCTGCGATGGCGGGCGGACTCAGATCCGCCCACCATCCTAATGAGCCCCCAAGTCTCATGATGAACTTAAATCACGTTCAAAGACTGGGTCATACATTTGGATAGAGCATTGCATTTCAATTCCTCACACGTGGGTGCAAAAGGGCAAAATTGTGTTACAGGTTACAGTTTTGGGATATTCTTTGTCATTCTGCTCCCATTTAATTTTTCTTAATTTAAATTTATATTTTAATTTTTAAGTTCAATAATTAGCATCTTTATATTAGTTTTTTGAATCTTTATATTAATTGTTTCCTCCAACAGGAAAGTGCATATAGTGCCACCAGTGCTTAATTTGAGCCGGTGCTTTCTGGTGCTCGGCACCAGCTCTTAGTTGTTAACATCGGCATTTGTGACAGCCTGCCACAGGGTGGCATTGCCTGGCTAATTCAGAGATGACCACAACAACAGTTAATTATTAATTCAATTGACATTAAAAATGACTATTACATGCCATCCAAGTAATTCTTAAAGCTTTGGGGGCCTGAAATAGTCAGAATGTTCACACTTGCAGGTAGGTGATAGTTAGTAGTTGTGTTGTTACTATCATTGGCCTCATGTCAGGCAGGGGCAATGTGTGGTGCAAGCTGCAGTGGCCCACTGACGAGAGAGATGGCACTTATTTTTTTATTTTGTTACAAATTAAGCAGCAGTGCCACAGGAAATAAGGCAGCAAAGAGAGTGAATAATGGCGTTTTCCTCAATTTGCCAGTAGTGCAATAATCAAGATTGCAATCCTTGCTTCGAGCTACCTCAAAGGCGCTCAAGCCAAGCACTGCGGTGGGCGGGCTGCCCACCCTCCGCAGTGACACAAATCATTCAGCTTCTTAGCAGAAAATTCATGTGGGCCTAATCTCTTACTTAACAATCAATACAGTTCATCACATAAACGATAAAAAAAATAACTCCTTTGATTTCATAAGAGGCAACTTGCTAAATCGTTTTTCATTTGGCATAATTCTTCATTGCAAACAAATCTGTAACGTATAGCAAATTAAAAATAGCTTTTTCTTGCTTTCAGCCCCTTACTTTGTTCTTTGTCTGACTGAGGGTGCAGAAGGAATGGTGAACCGAATGTGAATGAAATAATTTATGCAAAATACCAGTATAATTGGCTTGGAAATGAGAATTCTTTGTTTTGCAGGAATTAGCATGCAGTCTGCACAACATGGCTTTCTCTAGAACTTATTAGGTACCAAGTACAATCTGCTAATGAGAGGCTGAACAGAGATTTTTGTATCATATCACATTTCCCACCACCCACTTTGAGTATGGGCAACCCAAAGACTAGAGTGAAACCCAAACACTAATAAACCAGAAACTAAAGCAAATCTCACACTAAGGTAAATCTGACATAAGCTAAGATGCACCACAAATTCATAAACAGTGTCACTTTGTTTGTATTCAAATTAATATAAGAGGACAAGGTAATCCTTGATTTCAGTTTCTTTATTCCAAATTCATTGGACAATGCAAAGCGATACAGCCGACGCGTTTCGTCCTAACACAGGACTTCTTCAGGGCAAGAATAGGCAGGTGAGTTGCTTCAAATTTGATTGGTTTGCGACTATCCAATATAGGCTGTGAATCTTCCGTCCAGAATTGTTTAATTTACAAACCATATGTTTAATCTATATATGAGAAAAGGAGGTTCAAAAACATATTCGTAGAAATGTCAATTATGGGGATTGTTTCTCCTTGTCTGTATGCTGGGTTAGACTGAAGAGTCGTGGTCCACTCACAAATATGGAGGGAGCCCTTATACCGATTTTAAGTGTAGGGGTTGAAGTCCTTCTGTGGGTGTTCAGGACGACTTTATCACCTCTCAACTTTTGTGATTTTAGACCACTTGCATCATAGTGAGTGGAGTCCACTCACTATGATGCAAGTGGTCTAAAATCACAAAAGTTGAGAGGTGATAAAGTCGTCCTGAACACCCACAGAAGGACTTCAACCCCTACACTTAAAATCGGTATAAGGGCTCCCTCCATATTTGTGAGTGGACCACGACTCTTCAGTCTAACCCAGCATACAGACAAGGAGAAACAATCCCCATAATTGACATTTCTACGAATATGTTTTTGAACCTCCTTTTCTCATATATAGATTAAACATATGGTTTGTAAATTAAACAATTCTGGACGGAAGATTCACAGCCTATATTGGATAGTCGCAAACCAATCAAATTTGAAGCAACTCACCTGCCTATTCTTGCCCTGAAGAAGTCCTGTGTTAGGACGAAACGCGTCGGCTGTATCGCTTTGCATTGTCCAATGAATTTGGAATAAAGAAACTGAAATCAAGGATTACCTTGTCCTCTTATATTAATTTGAATACAAACAAAGTGACACTGTTTATGAATTTGTGGTGCATCTTAGCTTATGTCAGATTTGTCTAATCTTGTTCTCTAGGGAACTAGCATTGTTACAATGGGTGCTATTCAGAATGCACACATACCCTTGACCTATGTGTAATAGCATATTTCTGTGGGAAAGATACTAAAGGGTGACATTAATTTCAGGTGCTGGCAAAATAGAAGGTTCCATTGTAAATCCATTGTTTAGCGCTCACACTAAGGTAATTCAGAAAAGAAGAAACTCCCAAGCATAGGAAACCCAAAGACTACAGTGAAACTCCAGTATCCATAACCTAAAGACTACAGAGAATCCTAAGAGTACACAAACCTAAGGCTACAGGGATTCTTAAGCATGAGCGGCCCAAATACTAGTTATTTTCAAGCATGGGTGACTCAAGTATTAGAGTGAGTCTCAAGCTTGGGCTAGGCAAAAACTAGAGTGAATCTCAAGCATGGGCATCTCAAGCATGGGCTACCCAAATACTAGAGTGACTCACAAGCATGGAGGACCCAAATACTAGAGTGAATCTCAAACGTTGGTGACCCAAATACTAGAATAATTCTCAAGCATGGGCAACCCAAATACTAGAGTGAATCTCAAGCATGAGTTACCCAAATGCTAGAGTGAATCTCAAGCATGGGCTTCCCAATGGCTAAAATGAATCTCAAGCATGGGCTACCCAAATGCTAGAGTGAATCTCAAGCATGGGCTACGCAAATACTAGAGTGACTCTCAAGCATGGACGACCCAAATACTAAAGTGAATCTCAAGCGGTGGCAACCCAAATACTATAATGATTCTTCAGCATGGGCAACCCAAATACTAGAGTGATTCGCAAGCATGGACGAACCAAATTCTAGAGTGAATCTGAAGCTTGGGCGACACAAATACTAGAGTGAATCTCAAGCATGGGTGACACAAATACTAGAGTGAATCCACATAAGAGTAAATCTCAAGCACGGGCAACTGAAAGATGAGAGTAAATATCATGCATGAACAAATCATAGACTAGAGAATTTCAAGCA
Organism: Triturus cristatus; assembly: GCF_964204655.1. Classification (NCBI taxonomy): domain Eukaryota; kingdom Metazoa; phylum Chordata; class Amphibia; order Caudata; family Salamandridae; genus Triturus; species Triturus cristatus. Next base: position 818,529,757 of record NC_140586.1, on the reverse strand, counting down.
TTGACAACCCAAAGACTGCAGAGGCTCTCAATCAGGGCAACCCAAAGTCCAAAATGAAACTCAAGCATGGGTAATACAGTGTCTAAAGGGAATTTCAGGCATAAGCAACCAAAAATCTAAAGAGAATTTCAAGCAAGGACAACTCAAAAAATGGAATGACTCTCTAATATAGGAAAACAAAGGACTAGAGTGATCCCAAGCATGGGCAACCCGCAGATTAGAGTGAATCTCAAGCATCGGCAACCCAAATGTTAAAGTTAATCTCATGCCTCAAACAAAACAGTGAACCTCGTGTCTTGGCAACCGAAAGATAAAAGTCAGTCTCAAGCCCAGGGAGCCCAAAGCAGAGTAAATCACAAACAGAGAAAACCCAAACACCAGAGTGACTCTCAAACATGAGCAATCCACAGACTATAGTGAATCTCAAATATGCGCTACGGTGAAACTCAGGTATGGGCAAAACATAGACTAAAGTAAATCTCAACCATTGGAAACCTGAAGGAAAGAGTGCGTCTTGTGCAAGGATAACCCTAAGGCAAGAGTGAGTCTCAAGTACAGAAAACCAAAGACTAGAGTGAAGCTCTGACATGCGTCACAGAGCCTAAAGCAAATATCCGGAACTAGCCAACTAAAGGCTGAAACAAATCTCAGCATAGGAACTATGGATATGGGGTCAACCCTGAATATAGGAAACCAGAAGACTAAAGAGAATCCCAAGCATTGGCAATTCCAAGACTGAACAAAAATCCAAAAGACACTAGTCACCACTAATAACACTTGAATTGTTATCGGCTGGTTCATTATTTTCCAACTAAGTTGTTTTCATCAATTATTAACTTGGATATCACTTTTCTGTTTTGTAGTGAGAGGCCTGAAGTAAATAGGCCAAAACTAGTCAACCATATCATAAGGAGTCTGCTGGACAAGTCCTCTAAAGCCACAATTGAATTGAGGACTGTTGCTCTAAATGACTAGAGATATTGGATACATAACTCTTTCAGCTGGTCCTGTCCTTAAGCGGTTTAGGATTTTACGGTTCAGAGCTAAACAATTTGGAACAAATCCTCATAATGATTTGGCAAGGATTGTGCAGTATTTAAGATGCATGCTTTTCTTGAATATTGTTTGTTGAAACCTGTATGATAAATTACTTTTTAATTTTCAATACATGATAAATTATGAGATTTGGCACAAACAAGTGTAGTGTCTTATGGCATTCTAGGTGTGCAGAAAAGCACTATCCAAGTTAACAACAGATGAAATCAACATAGTTGGACATTAATAATCCGGCAGATAATAACTCAAGTGTTATTAGTGGTGACTAGTGTCTTCTAGTTCTATCCTGCTAGAGCTAGCTTTATTTTATATAGTATTCACTTGCAGCACAAGCTCTATATGTGTATACAGGCTCAACCCGGTTGTATTTCAGCCTATACAGACAGCCAAGCAAGGGCAACCTAAATGTTAAAGGAGATCTAAAGCATGAGCAACGTAAAGGCTAGAGCAAACATCAAGCATAGGCAGCTAACCAAACGGTAGAGACAATCTCAAGCAAGTTATAGCTGGAGTCTACAGCGATATGAAGCATGGGTACACCAGAAGCTAAATCTTATCTCAAGCTTAGGCCGCACAAAAAATGGAGTGAATCTCAAGCAAAGGAAAATAAAAGACTACAGCGAAACACAAACAATGACAACCAAAAGACTAAAGTGAATCTCAAGCATGGCCAACCCGGAGCATAGAACAAATCTCAAGAAATGGTTACCTAAAAGCTAAAGGAAATCTCGAGCGCAGGCAATCCAAAAAAATGAACGCATCTTGAATATAGAAATAAAAAGACTAGAGAGAATCTTGTCCAGATGCAACCCAAAGAATCGAGAAAATCTCTGTGCCATCTTGTGGGGGCATTTGGATTACACCGAGCCTTAAGAATTAGAACTTCTACACCTTAATACTAACTTCGTAGACACAGCTCCCAGGCTCTTGTATGATCAGAGCCGAAGATATCCACACTGAAAAAACACACCCAGCAACTCCCCACTCCAAGCTGCTGTCCTGCTTCATCTTCATGGTAGACGAGCACTGTGCAGAGAGTGACCGTTGGCCCATCCCAGCCTTCGAGGACCACTGGCACACCTCTGTCAAGATACCAGTATGAGGGTCATCCGCTGGCTAACTAGGACCCTGAATTCACTACCAGAGTCTATACTGAACTTCCACCATGCTTCTCCATGTTTTACAACTCCTTCTGAAAGGTCTTGGAATTCTGTAAAGGTTTGTGTGGACAACAGGTCCCACAATGCAATTAACAGAAGTTCTGAAAAGATGGAAAGCTCTTCATAGCATTCTGGGATCTACATCCAACAGAAGGGGCTTGTGATTCACATTCAGGGATTCAGAAGGAGGAGGATGGTCATTATCAGGTGCAACCTTCTAGTGTGTTTTCTCCTACAGTGTTTGCTTTTGGCCTCTTTACTCCCTATCCACTCAAGATAATGGTGCCCCCAGAACACCAGCCCATTGCACCTTCAGTACTCCAGTTCATAGTGCCTTTAGTATGCCATTCAACTGCACTGTCAGTACTCCAGTTAATACTGCCTTTAGTACTCCAGTCCCAGCCAGCCTCAGTACCATAGGTAATAGTGCCTCTAGTACACCAGCCCGTTGAACCTGAAGTACTCCAGTTCATAGTGCCTTTAGTATGCCATTCATCTGCACTGTCAGTACTCCAGTTAATACTGCCTTTAGTACACCAGTCCCAGACAGCCTCAGTACCATAGGTAATAGTGCCTCTAGTACACCAGCCCGTTGAACCTGAAGTACTCCAGTTCATAGTGCCTTTAGTATGCCAGCCATCTGCACCTTCAGAACTCCAGTTAATACTGCCTTTGGTACACCAGTCCCAGACAGCCTCAGTGCTAGATAATAGTGTCTCTAGTACACCAGCCCATTGAACCTGAAGTACTCCAGTTCATAGTGCCTTTAGTATGCCAGTCATCTTCACCTTCAGTACTCCAGTTAATACTGCCTTTAGTACACCAGCCCCAGACTGTCTCTAGTACACCATCCGCTGCACCTTCAGTACTCCAGTTAATCATGCCTTTAGTACACCATCCCGCTGCTCCTTCAGTACTCCAGTTAATCATGGCTTTAGTACACCAGCCCCCTGCTTCTTCAGTACTCCTGTTAATCATGCCTTTAGTATGCCAGTCAGCTGCACCTTCAGTACTCCAGTTCATGGTTCCTTAAGTGCGTCGGTCCCAAGCACACTCAGTACTCCAGGTAATAGTGCCCCCAGTACACCAGCCCACTGCACCTTCAGTACTCCAGGTCATAGTGCCTTTAGTATGCTAATCAGCTGCACCTTCAGTACTCCAGTTAATACTGCCTTTAGTACACCAGTCCTAGGCACCCTCAGTACTCCAGTTAATACTGCCTTTAGTATGCCAGTCAGCTGCACCTTCAGTACTCCAGTTAATCATGTCTTTAGTATGCCAGTCAGCTGCACGTTCAGTACTACAGTTCATGGTGCCTTAAGTGCATCGGTCCCAAGCACACTCAGTGCTCCAGGTAATACTGCCTTAAGTACACCAGCCCACTGTACCTTCAGTACTGCAGTTCATAGTGCCTTCAGTATGCCAGTCAGCTGCACCTTCAGTACTCCAGATAATACTGCCTTTAGTATGCCAGTCAGCTGCACCTTCAGTACTACAGTTAATCATGCCTTTAGTATGCCAGTCAGTTGCACCTTCAGTACTACAGTTAATCATGCCTTTAGTATGCCAGTCAGCTGTACCTTCAGTACTACAGATAATACTGCCTTTAGTATGCCAGTCAGCTGCACCTTCAGTACTACAGTTAATCATGCCTTTAGTATGCCAGTCAGTTGCACCTTCAGTACTCCAGTTAATCATGCCTTTAGTATGTCAGTCAGCTGCACCTTCAGTACTCCAGTTAATACTCCAGTTAATACTGCCTTTAGTATGCCAGTCAGCTGTACCTTCAGTACTGCGGTTAATACTGCCTTTAGTATGCCAGTCAGCTGCACCTTCAGTACTCCAGTTAATCATGCCTTTAGTATGTCAGTCAGCTGCACCTTCAGTACTCCAGTTAATACTCCAGTTAATACTGCCTTTAGTATGCCAGTCAGCTACACCTTCAGTATTACAGTTAATCATGCCTTTAGTACGCCAGTCAGCTGTACCTTCAGTACTACACATAATACTGCCTTTAGTATGCCAGTCAGCTGCACCTGCACCTTCAGTACTCCAGTTAATAACGCCTTTAGTATGCCACTCAGCTGCACCTTCAGTACTCCAGATAATACTGCCTTTAGTATGCCAGTCAGCTGCACCTTCAGTACTCCAGTTAATCATGCCTTTAGTATGCCAGTCAGCTGCACCTTCAGTACTACAGTTCATAGTGCCTTAAGTGCATCGGTCCCAAGCATACTCAGTACTCCAGGTAACACTGCCTTTAGTACGCCAGCCCGCTGGACCTTCAGTACTGCAGTTCATAGTGCCTGTAGTAAGCCAATCCGCAGCACCCTCAGTACTATTCATAGTGTCTTTAGAACACTAGCGCACAGCATCCTAGTATTCCAGTTCATAGTGCCCTTTGAAAGTCAGCGTACATCACCCCCAGTACTCCAATTCAAAGTGTCTTTAGTACACCAGTGCACAGCACACTTAGTCCTTCAGTTCAGAGTGTCTTTAGTGCACTAGTGCATAACACCCTCAGTACTCCAACTCATACTGCCTTTAGTGAGCCAGTCCGCAGAGCCCTCAGCACTCTAGCTCACAGTGTCTTTAGCATGCCAGTCCACAGCACCCTCAGTACTCCAGTATATAGTACCTTTTGTATGCCATTCCGGAGTGCCCTCAGTACTTCAGTCCATAATCCCTCTAATACACCAGACCGTAGCAGCCTCACTACTCCAGTTCATAGTGTCTTTAGTACACCAGTGCATAGTACTCCAGGACTCTAGTTCATAGTCCCTGAGTATGCCAGTCCGCAGCGTCCTCAATACGTTCATAGTGATGTTAGTACACTAATACGCGGAACCCTCAATATTACAGTTCATAGTGTCTTTAGCACACCAGTACATAACACCCAGTACTCCCCGTCATAGTTCCTGTAGTACGCCAGTACCCTAAGTAATCTAGTTGATAGTGTTTTAGACTACCAGCCCACAGCACCTTCAGTACTCCAGATTATAGCGCCTGTAGTACACCAGTCTGCAGCACCCTCAGTACTTCAGTTCTTAGTGCCTGTAGTACACCAGTCCCCAGCACCCTCAGTACTTTAGTGTCTTTAACATTCCAGCACACAGCACCCACAGTACTCCAGTTCATAGAGCCTGTGTAAGACCGTCCACTGCACCCTCAGTACTTCAGTTCTTAGTGCCTTTACAACACCAGTCTGCAGCACCTTCAGTACTCCAATTCATAGTGTATTTAGTACACCAGTGCACAGCACTCTCAGTACTTCAGTTCACAGTGTCTTTATCATACCAGCCACCAACACCCTCAGTACTCCAATTCATAGTGCCTGTAGTACGCCAGTCCGCAGCACCTTCAGTTCACAGTATCGTTAACATACCAGTCCACTGCACCCTCAGTACTCCAGTTCATTGTGCCTGTGTATGCCAATCCGCACTGCCCTCAGTACTCCAGTGTATGTTGCTTTTAGTACAGGAGAACTCTCAATACTCCAGTTCATAGTGTCTTTAGTACACCAGTGCACAATACCCTCCGTACTCCTATTCATAGTGTATTTAGTACACCACTGCACAGCACCCTAAGTACCCCAGTTCATACTGTCTTTAGTACACCAGTTCACAGCACCCTAAGCACTCGAGTTGATAGTGCCTGTAGCACACCAAGTACCTGTGTTACACCAGTGCACAGCACCATCAGTACTCCACTTCACAGTGCCTGTAGTACACCAGTCCGCAGCACCCTCACTACTCCAGCTCATGATTTATTTACAAGACCAGTGCACAGCACCCGCAGTACTCCAGTTCATGGTGTCTTTATCATACCAGCCTCCAACACCCTCAGTACTCCAATTCATAGTGCCTGTAGTAAGCCAGTCCGCTGCTCCTTTAGTTCACAGTATAGTTAACATACCAGTCCACTGCACCCTCAATACTCCAGTTCATAGTGCCTGTGTATGCCAATCCGCACTGCCCGCAGTAGTCCAGTTTATGTTGCTTTTAGTACAGGAAAACTCAGTACTCCAGTTCATTGTGTCTTTAGTACACCAGTGCACAGCACCCTCAGTACTCCAGTTCATGGCACCCTCAGTACTCCAGCTCATTCTTTACTAGACCAGTGCACAGCATCCTCAGTACTCCAGTTCCTAGTGCCCGTAGTACACCAGTCCGCAGCACCCTCAGTAGTCCAGATTGTGTCATTAGTACACCAGTGCACAGCCCCTTCAGTACTCCAGTCCGGAGCACCCTCAGTACTCCAACTCATCGTTTCTTTCCTAGACCAGTGCTTTAAATGGGCCTGTACTGTCCGGTACGGAGTACTGGCACTTCTTTATTTTGAGAGGGAGAGTACTGGCACTTCTCAAGAGTGAGGTAATACTTTTAATTGGAGAATATCGGCACTTCTCAGAAACAAGCAGGTACTCTGACACAGAGTACCGGCACTTCTATTTTTTCATTTCAAGCACTGTCCTAGACCAGTGCCCAGCACCCTCGGTACTCCAGGTCATAATGCCAGTAGTACACCAGTGCACAGTACCCGCAGTACTCCAGTTTATGTTGCTTTTAGTACACCCGTCCGCAGCACCCTCAGTACTGAGTGTCTTTAGTGCACCAGTGCACAGCACCGTCCAACTCCAGTTTATTGTGCCTTTAATACACCAATGCCAAGAACCCTCAGTACTCCAGTTCATAGTGCCTTTAATACACCAGTGCATAACACCCTCAGTACTCCAATTCATAGTGCCTGTGTATGCTAATACACACTGCCCTTAGTACTCTAGTTTATGTTGCTTTTAGTACAGGAGAACTCTCAATACTCCAGTTCATAGTGTCTTTAGTACACCAGTGCACAGCACCCTCCGTACTCCTATTCATACTGTCTTTAGTACACCAGTGCACAGCACCCTAAGCACTCCAGTTGATAGTGCCTGTAGCACATCAAGTGCCTGTGTTACACCAGTGCACCCTCAGTACTCCAGTTCATAGTACCTGTAGTATACCAGTCCGTAGCACCCTCAGTACTCCAGCTCATCATTTATTTACTAGACCAGTGCACAGCACCCGCAGTACTCCAGTTCATGGTCTCTTTAACATACCAGTCCACTGCACCCTCAGCACTCCAGTTCATAGTGCCTGTGTATGCCAATCTGCACTGCCCGCAGTAGTCCAGTTTATGTTGCTTTTAGTACAGGAAAACTCTCAGTACTCCATTTCATTGTGTCTTTAGTACACCAGTGCACAGCACCCTCAGTACTCCAGTTCATAGTGTGTTTAGTACACCAGTGCACAGCACTCTCAGTACTCCAGTTCATAGTGTGTTTAGTACACTAGTGCACAGCACCCTCAGTACTCCAGTTCATAGTGTGTTTAGTACACCAGTGCACAGCACCCTCAGTACTCCAGTTCATAGTGTGTTTAGTACACCAGTGCACAGCACCCTCGGTACTCCAGTTCATAGTGTGTTTAGTACACCAGTGCACAGCACCCAAGCACTCCAGTTGATGGTGCCTGTAGCACACCAAGTGCGTGCTCTACACCAGTGCAAGGCACCCTCAGTACTCCAGTTCATTGTGTCTTTAGTACACCAGTGTACATCACACTCAGTGCTCCAGTTCATAGTGCCTGTAATACACCAGTTGGTAGCACCCTCAGTACTCCAGCTCATAATGTATTTACTAGACCAGTGCACAGCACCCGCAGTACTCCAGCTCATGGTGTCTTTAACATACCAGTCCACTGCACCCTCAGTACTCTAGTTCATAGTACCTGTAGTACACCAGTCTGTAGCACCCTCATTACTTCAGCTCATCGTGTCCTTAGTACACCAGTGCACAGCATCCTCAGTACTCAAGTCCAGGGCACCCTCAATACTCCAGTAAATCGTGTCTTTAGTATACCAGCACATTGTACCTTCAGTACACCAGACCGTAGCACAATCAGAACTCCAGCTCAGCGTGTCTTTAGTACACCGGTGCCCAGTACCCACAGTACTCCAGGGCGTAGTGCAAGTAGTACACCAGTGCACAGCACCCACAGTACAGCAGTTTATGTGGATTTTAGTACACTCGTCCGCAGCACCCTCAGTACTCCAGCTCATAGTGTCTTTAGTACACCAGTGCCCAGCACCCACAGTACTCCAGGGTGTAGTGCCAGTAGTACACCAGTGCACAGCACCCACAGTACACCAGTTTATGTTGCTTTTAGTACACCCGTCCACAGCACCCTCAGTACTCCAGCTCATCATTTATTTACTAGACCAGTGCACAGCACCCGCAGTACTCCAGTTCATGGTGTGTTTAGTACACCAGTGTACAGCACCCTAAGTACCCCATTTCATAGTGTCTTTAGAACACCAGTGCACAGCACCACAAGCACTCAAGTTTATATTGCCTGTAACACACCAAGTACCTGTGCTAAACCAGTGCACAGCACCCTCAGTACTACAGTTCATAGTGTCTTTAGTACACCAGTGTACAGCACACTCTGTACTCCAGCTCATGGTGCCTGTAGTACACCAGTCTGTAGCACCCTCAGTACTCCAGCTCATCATGTATTTACTAGACCAGTGCACAGCACCCGCAGTACTCCAGTTCATGGTGTCTTTAACATACCAGTCCACTGCACCCCCAGCACTCCAGTTCATAGTGCCTGTGTATGCCAATCCGCACTGCCCGCAGTATTCCAGTTTATGTTGCTTTTAGTACAGGAAAACTCTCAGTACTCCAGTTCATTGTGTCTTTAGTACACCAGTGCACGGCACCCTCAATACTCCAGTTCATAGTGTGCTTAGTACACTAGTGCACCGCACCCTCAGAACTACAGTTCATAGTTTGTTTAGTATACCAGTGCACAGCACCCTCAGTACTCCAGTCCATAGTGTGTTTAGTACACAGCACCCTCAGTACTCCAGTTCATAGTGTGTTTAGTACACCAGTGCACAGCACCCTCAGTACTCCAGTTCATAGTGTGTTTAGTACACCAGTGCACAGCACCCTAAGTACCCCAGTTGATGATGCCTGTAGCACACCAAGTGCCTGTTCTACACCAGTGCACAGCACCCTCAGTACTCCAGTTCATAGTGTCTTTAGTACACCAGTGTACAGCACACTCAGTACTCCAGTTCATAGTGTCTTTAGTACACCAGTTTACAGCACACTCAGTACTCCAGTTCATAGTGCCTGTAGTACACCAGTTGGTAGCACCCTCAGCACTCCAGCTCATCATTTATTTACCAGACCAGTGCACAGCACCCGCAGTACTCCAGTTCATGGTGTGTTTAGTACACCAGTGTACAGCACCCTAAGTACCCCAGTTCATAGTGTCTTTAGAACACCAGTTCACACCACCACAAGCACTCCAGTTGATACTGCCTGTAGCACACCAAGTGCCTGTGCTAAACCAGTGCACAGCACCCTCAGTACTCCAGTTCATATTGTCTTTAGTACACCAGTGTACAGCACACTCAGTACTCCAGTTCATGGTGCCTGTAGTACACCAGTCTGTAGCACCCTCAGTACTCCAGCTCATCATTTATTTACTAGACCAGTGCACAGCACCCGCAGTACTCCAGTTCATGGTCTCTTTAACATACCAGTCCACTGCACCCTCAGTACTCTACTTCATAGTGCCTGTAGTACACCAGTCTGTAGCACCCTCATTACTTCAGCTCATCGTGTCCTTAGTACACCAGTACACAGCACCCTCATTACTCAAGTCCAGAGCACCCTCAGTACTCCAGTTCATGGTTTCTTTAGTATGCCAGTGCCCAGCACCCGCAGTACTCCAGTTCATGGTGTCTTTAATACACCAGTCCGCAGCACCCTCAGTACTCCCGTGCATCCTTTCTTTACTATACTAGTGCACAGCACCCGCAGGACTCCAGTTAATGGTGTCTTTAGTTTACCAGTCCGTAGCACCCTCAGTACTCCAGCTCATCGTGTCTTAGTACACTAGTGCACAGCACCCACAGTACACCAGTTTATGTTGCTTTTAGTACACCCATCCGCAGCACCCTCAGTACTCCAGCTCATCGTGTCTTTAGTACACCAGTGCCCAGCACCCACAGTACTCCAGGGCATAGTGCCAGTAGTACACCAGTCCGTAGCACCCTCAGTAGTCCAGCTCATCGTGTCTTTAGTACACCAGTGCCCAGCACCCACAGTACTCCAGCTCATCGTGTCTTTAGTACAACAGTGCCTGGCACCCACAGTACACCAGGTCATATTGTTTCAGTACACCAGTCCCCAGTACCCTCAGTACTACTGTTTATTGTGTCTTTAGTACCCCAATGCATAGCACCCTCAGTACTCCAGCTAATCGTGTCTTTAGTACCCCAGTGCCTAGCACCCACAGTACACCAGTTTATGTTGCTTTTAGTACACCCGTCCGCGGCACCCTCAGTACTCCAGCTCATCGTGTCTTTAGTACCCCAGTGCCTAGCACCCACAGTACACCAGTTTATGTTGCTTTTAGTACACCCGTCCGCGGCACCCTCAGTACTCCAGCTCAACGTGTCTTTAGTACACCAGTCCGTAGCACCCTCAGTACTCCAGCTCATCGTGTCTTTAGTACCCCAGTGCCTAGCACCCACAGTACACCAGTTTATGTTGCTTTTAGTACACCCGTCCGCGGCACCCTCAGTACTCCAGCTCATCGTGTCTTTAGTACCCCAGTGCCTAGCACCCACAGTACACCAGTTTATGTTGCTTTTAGTACACCCGTCCGCGGCACCCTCAGTACTCCAGCTCATCGTGTCTTTAGTACACCAGTCCATAGCACCCTCAGTACTCCAGCTCATCGTGTCTTTAGTACCCCAGTGCCTAGCACCCACAGTACACCAGTTTATGTTGCTTTTAGTACCCCCGTCCGCGGCACCCTCAGTACTCCAGCTCATCGTGTCTTTAGTACACCGGTCCGTAGCAACCTCAGTACTCCAGCTCATCGTGTCTTTAGTACACCAGTGCCCAGCACCCACAGTAAAGCAGGTCATATTGTTTCAGTACACCAGTCCCCAGTACCCTCAGTACTACTGTTTATTGTGTTTTTAGTACCCCAGTGCATAGCACCCTCAGTACACAAGCTCATCGTATCTTTAGTGCACCAGTCCACTGCACCGCAGAACCTGCAGTACTCCCATTCTCTGCGGGAATGTGGCACCACGTGGGGACGCCCTAGCTGCGCGTCACATTATTTCTCCTTCGGTCTGGGACCCCTCAGATAAGCTTTTACCACCTCCCAACCATGCGCTGCTTTCTTTGAGTGATTACCCCGCAGGCTAGGCTTCTGAAGAGGCTCTCACACCTCTGACCCCAACCTGGAGGAGAGTTCTCAGTTTCCACCTGCTAGGATGCTGCTCCTGCTGGGTACCAGATAACCTAACCTCTGTCCCTCATCACCTCTGTACATACATGCCGTCTCTTTTCCTGGCTCAGGGGCTACATACAGTAGTAATGTCTGTTCTGGTATTTAACTATTTTTCTTCTTCTGCACCTGAGGATGGTACAGAACCCTCCATCAACCAGGCTCATGTTCATGCCAAATACTATTTTGCTAAATAGAGCTTACTGCTATGGTTGTGATGTAAACAACAGCACTTACTAGTACTCAACTTCACGTGACTCACTTTATTGACCTTGTAAGATGAGCTGAGCGTTGACATTCAAACCTCCGATCTGCAAAAACAAAGATCTCTGCAGCTGTATGTGCATGAACCCACTGAGCCCACTACCAGTCCATGGTAATTTACCTAGAGTGAAGAGGTGCATACACTCCATTCATTTTTAAACACGTACTGCAGGGTACTTTTATTATTGGAAAGGGAGTATTTTTACAGCGTCTATGTGCTTACACAACATATAGCAGAGAACCCCTGCACAATCCTCAAGAGGGAAGCCCAGTGCAGAAACCATATAACTAAGCGAATCCCTCGTGTCTAGCAAACCATACAAAACAAGTCTGTAATGTGGACTATAGTATTTTTGGAAGGCCTAAAAACAGAACGTCTGGCATCTGACTCTGTCCTCCCAGAGAAGAGATTGCCTTCTGCTGTTATTCTTTTCTTTCTGAGGTTTCCCTTTCCCCCTTGTGCACTGCTAAAATTCAATTCAAAGAAAAAACCTGGGCCTTATGAACTACTGCACCACAGCTGTGGATGTAAGCCCAAGCGTACCTGGTAAAACAAGCTCTGGCAAAGCCAATAGGTTGCACCTTTGGCACCTACTGGCTTTTCAAAACACTTTGGCGAGATGGATCGGTAAGTAAAACAAGCATTTCCAAAAGGTCTGGCCTTGGCAATCATTCAAAGTTTTTTGCCAACATATGCAAAATGCAAAAGAAATTTGCAAATATACAAACAATTGGTTGGGCCAGCTGCCCATGTACTTCACCCCTTTCACTTAAGTGCACTTCTGTTCAGGTGTCTTTCCAAGTTTGATCAGGCAAAATGCTATGACTCACAGTCCAAGACAGCCAATGGACGAAGAGGGCTGACCCGCTGCCCAATGCTATTTGCCTTTGTCGGCGGAAGCAAAACATGAATGACATTACAACAAACCCGGATTGAAGTGGAGTGGTTGAAAGTCCCTGTATTTATGTATATATTTTTTATTAGGATCCTTTTGGAAAACAGAAGGCTGGCGAGACAGCTAAAGCTGCCTCCAGGCCTTACCTACAACGGAGGTCCTTGGCAGGTCAGCGGGCTTGTTGTAGTATCTGTTTTCTGAATTTCCAGGGACAGCGGCAATGGTTGTTACAAGAATTTGTTATCTGGTCTTGAGTTGTGCAGGCCCTGGAGAACTAGCCTGACAGATCCATTTCCCTTTCCCATGCTGAAGCGATTTATTCAATTACTAGGAAACTCAACTGGTCTTTGAGTTTGTAACTAGAAGCGGCAGAGCTCTGCCTCCCCTGTATTAGGCAGCTTGGAGAACCAGCGAAACGCTGTCGACAGCAGCAAGGCGGACACAAGAAATAAGAAATCCAGATGAGTATGAGAAGTGGATTCTGCGACTAAGTGGGAACGAATATTTGATAAATGAGAGCATGAAGCGTAGGACAGGCCCATAAGAGGAGAAGACTTCAAGGAACACTGGCTTGACGAGCAGAAAGCGGGGGAATTTGTATAAATGGCAAAACCGTGATTGCACTAAGGAGACGTTCAATAGAAATGCTGCACTCCTAACTGGCCATTGATTGGACTATTACATTGATCTATAAGCATAAAGATGCAAAGAGTGAATGCTATTCTTAGTTCACCCGCTCGGTTGTGACGCACAAGTGACACAAAATGACAAACATCAAGCTAAGAATTGATCGCCCAACAGTGCCTGGGTGATTTCAGATGCTGCACGCTTGTGTCACTCATTTTTCCCATATTACATTCTTTGAGCAGCTAAAAGTCAATGTTCTAAGATATTGATATTTTGCTCTCGTCACAAACATGTCATTTTCTCAAAGCAAGTATTTTATTTAGGCAGTGCACTCATTTTTGGGGATCAGAACTTTGTTTTCGTCATCAGACTTTCACCCAGAGCAAGAGCGAGAAAAAAAACAAAGGAGGATAGAAGCAGTAAGCAAAAGACGGAAAAACAGTGAGAAAGCAAGGATGAAAAAGTACCTGCAAGAGTGAGCTAAAGGGGCAGCAAGTGTGTGGTGATGGATGATGGAGACAGCACTGGTATTCGGCTCCCCACATATAAATAGTGCCAGCTCAAAGCTTCTGAGCAAAACTTTAGGCCCTGGCACTTATTCTTTTACAAATTAAGAACTGTGGTTAAGCCGTGTACATTACAAAAAAGACACTAAATAATGCCCTTTAATTCACTGAGTAATCTCTGTTCCTTCTTTCAAATAGCAATATATTGGTTGCTGCTTCGTAGAGTTTCTGCAACTCTTAAAATAAAAACAAGGACTGTCAAAAAGACGTGAAACAATGGACACTTGGCAGTCTACCAAGTCCTTTAATGATTTTCTGACCTGCGATGCTTGCATCGGTTACACAGACATAGCGGAGGTTACAAATAATTCCAGCACTTAAAATGTTTAGAAAGTTCTGTATTCCCTCAGCCTCAGTGCACTGTACAAATCTGAACAATTAATACCGGACTATTTTATCAACCTTGGTGGACCACATGCATACCAATATGAAGCCCGGCTATGAACAAGCGGGTCATTTTGTTTTAGGGGAGAAGAATTCTCACTCCCTCACTCTCGCTTTAATTTCCAAAGTCCACTAGGTAACAAGTCTGCTCGATTAGTCACATGAAGCATCATAACCGGTGAAGATGAGGCTGTCCAAAGGAAGGTGTGGACCAACAGCCCATCCTCACTCACCCCATGTACCCTGCCGCAACAAAAGCAACAAACAGAAAGAGGTTGATGGTTACAGCAGAGCAGTCACGCAAAAGATTTGGGAGAAACCGGACTTCTACTCACTCACCTTTTTTTAGGTCTCGCCTGGCTATCGCGTAAGCGATCGCACAGCAAGACTTATGTAGGGGCTTCAGAAAATGCTCCCAAAGGCTTCCCAGGCAGATCGGATGGCGGTTACGCGCACAACCACGCGCATTACATGTGCCACCAGCTACTTCCTGCGCGTGCGCCGCCTCACGCATTCAGAGAGATTTAGTAAGGGGCACAAGACCGGTTTATGGCCAGTGCATGTGAGGCATTCAAGCGCGAAGCTGGCATCTGACATCGGACTTGAAAGAAAACTGCTTTCTCCAGTGCGCGCTCGGCCTAAATTCCTGCATCCCCTCTTACAACAATTAACTTTCGTTATAACTCAGACCCCATATGCTCGTTCCCTCCAACCTTCCTTTGATGTCCGCTTTTCTTGTTGTTTACAAACCACGCCACACACTGCTGCACGCCACACACTGCTGCACGCCACACACTGCTGCACGCCGCACACTGCTGCACACCGCACACTACCGCACACCACACACTGCTGCATTACACACTGCTGCACGCCTCACACTGCTGCACGCCTCACACTGCTGCACGCCTCACACTGCTGCACGCCTCACACTGTTGCACGCCACACACTGCTGCACGCCACACACTGCTGCACGCCACACACTTCTGCACGCCACACACTGCTGCACGCCACACACTGCTGCACGCCACACACTGCTGCACGCCTCACACTGATGCACGCCGCACACTGCTGCACGCCGCACACTGCTGCACGCCGCACACTGCTGCATGCCGCTGCACACCACACACTGCTGCATGCCACACACTGCTGCACGCCACACACTGATGCACGCCGCACACTGCTGCACGCCGCACACTGCTGCACGAAACACTGCTGCACGCCACACACTGCTGCACGCCACACACTGCTGCACGCCACACACTGCTGCACGCCGCACAATGCTACACGAAACACTGCTGCACGTCACACACTGCTGCACAGCACATACTGCTGCATGGCACACACTGCTGCACGCCGCACACTGCTGCACACTGCTGCATTACTCACTGCTACATGCTGCACGACATTGCTGCACGCAGCACACTGCTGCATGCCGCACACTGCTGCACGCCGCTGCATGCCACACAGTGCTGCATGCCTCACACTGCTACACGAAACACTGCTGCACGCCACACACTGCTGCACGCCGCACACTGCTGCACGCCGCACACTGCTGCACACCGCTGCATGCCACACAGTGCTGCATGCCTCACACTGCTACACAAAACACTGCTGCACGCCGCACACTGCTGCATGCCGCACACTGCTGCACGCCGCACACTGCTGCACGCCACACACTGCTGCACGCCACACACTGCTGCACGCCACACACTGCTGCACGCCACACACTGCTGCATGCCGCTGCACACCACACACTGCTGCACGCCACACACTGCTGCACGCCACACACTGCTGCACGCCACACACTGCTGCACGCCACACACTGCTGCATGCCGCTGCACACCACACACTGCTGCACGCCACACACTGCTGCACGCCACACACTGATGCACGCCGCACACTGCTGCACGCCGCACACTGATGCACGCCGCACACTGCTACACGAAACACTGCTGCACGCCACACACTGCTGCACGCCACACACTGCTGCACGCCGCACAATGCTACACGAAACACTGCTGCACGCCACACACTGCTGCACGCCGCACACTGCTGCACTCCACACACTGCTGCTCACTGCTGCATTACTCACTGCTGCATGCTGCACGACACTGCTGCACACAGCACACTGCTGCACGCCGCACACTGCTGCACGCCGCACACTGCTGCACGCCGCTGCATGCCACACAGTGCTGCATGCCTCACACTGCTACACGAAACACTGCTGCACGCCACACACTGCTGCACGCCGCACACTGCTGCACGCCGCACACTGCTGCACGCCGCTGCATGCCACACAGTGCTGCATGCCTCACACTGCTACACGAAACACTACTGCACGCCACACACTGCTGCACGCCGCACACTGCTGCACGTCGCACAATGCTGCACGCCGCACACTGCTGCACGCCGCACACTGCTGCACTCCACACACTGCTTTTATGTGAGTTTATGCTACTGACATTGTAAATGACAATGCCTTTTATTTGTTTTAAAACCAAAACATAAATAAAAGGCATTGTAATTTTACAATGCCAATAGCTCAACCTCTTATAAATGCGAGACCTATTGCATTGCAAATGCTTGTTCTTAATAGGTGAGAAGTAGATTTCAAGCAGTGAGGGAGTAACCCATTCGTCAAAATATAAATCAGGCCCATAGACGGCTTTTCATGCTTTACTCCTGCCCCACTTCCTACTTTACTTGTTCCAACCAAGTAAAGTGGGAAGTGGGGCAGGAGAAAAGCATGAAAAGCCGTCTATGGGCTTGATTTATATTTCGGCGGATGGGTTACTCCGTCACAACGGTGACTGATATCTTTTCCACTGCAGTATAAATTCCATTATATCCTAAGGGATTTAAATTTAGGCGTACGGAATATCCATCACCGTTGTGACAGACTAACCCGGACACTGAAATATAAATCAGTCCCTTAATCAGTCAATCACAAGGATGGAGAATATGCCACCTGGAGAAGGGAGAAGATTCGTGATCACAACAACCATCTTGAAGCTTCAATCCAAACATACCAGGGAGTGGGCGAGTGAGGAGATCACCAGGACTAACTTCTCCGCTCCTGCCTGACCTATTGCCTGGCAGCGTGAATCGCTGTCTGCCCATCTGGTTCCAAAAAGTGGCAAACACCAGCGGAGAACCAAAAAGATCCACAGAGGCATGCACGGAAAACTCAGAAAGCCTCAGTGTGAATTATTCATGCACAGAGGCTTCATCAAAATATCTCTGTCTCAGGACACTACTGTACGAAACAGAGTCTCGGGATCCCACTGGCAAAGATATTGAAAATGTGGCTCAATTAAAAATAATGATATCTAGGTTAATGAAAAAGTTTCCCTTGCCCGAGGCGCTGTTCCATGGTGGCGTCAGCTGTGCTGACACAATTTAGTAGGTAAAGAGAGACATTTGGAAATAGAAGTGAACTGGCTCCAAAATGTGGTGAACTCTCTGAAATGACTGGACACGGCCACATGCCAACACTCCACCACCCATTACACGTAATCTCTTCTGCAAAAATAAACAGAAAACCATACTCGAATTAAAGCAACAGAACTAGTTGTATGAAATATGCAGTGCCTAATTTGAGCCTGTGGTTTCCGTCGCTCGGCACTGGCACCCTATTTGCAACACCGGCACCTATGACATTCGGCCACTTGGTGGCGCTTTTTGTATAATTTAGAGATGGGCACAACAACAGCTGCTTATTAATTCAATATACATTGAAATGACTAATATCTGCTGCCCAAGCTATTCTTTAAACTATACAAACCTGGAAGAGTCTGATCTGTTACACTTGTAGGAGTGTGATGGTTAGTAGTTGTGTATGTACTATCACTGCCAGCGCTCGCAGGGGCATTGGGTGGTGCAAGCTGCAGTAGCCTCCTGATGAGGGCCCGGCACTTATGCTTTTTACAAATTAAGCACTGGAAATATGTGAACACAGACTAGAAGGGCAGGAAAAAGAAACCAACTCTTATTCAGAACACTTCTACTTTAGAGTCTGATGCTATTGTTGGTATTTTGTGAAGGAGGAACCTGACCAGGCATAGGAACATGTTCTCGTTGATATCCCTGATCTTTACACAATAGCTAATTGTATCACAAACCTGACACATTCAGCTAACATTCTTTGTACTGTCCAGCCACACAAAAGCTCTTTCGGCATTTATAGCACACAGCAACTGTTCTGCTGCCAAACAATAGAACGTGCAAACAAGTCCTGCCAAGGTACCAAATTACTCGTCACAAAGCCGATCAATGGGTAGAAAATGAACCTCATTGTCCAAGGCGGCAGTGACATCACAGCAGTCCCTATGTAGCTGAGGTCACGTGTCACTTACAAGCCAATAACAGCCAAGTCTGCATTTTCCACCTCAAACTTAAAACAAGCATGAGCTCGGCCCAGCTCTCCTCTCACCAGCCATTTAAAGAGACCCCTGCACTCCCTGCCCCTGCTACTAAGGACTATGAAAGAAACACTGCTTAATGTGAGTCTGCTGTTGCCGATGGGGCCCACCAGCAAATATTGTTGGGGACCAGCACTTATTTTTCTTCATCAGACATTTACAGAGAGTAAGAGAGAGAAAAACAAATGAACTCAGATGATGGAGGCAGAGTAAGATAGGAAAATCTGCCACAAAGGAAGGAACATGCAAAAGTGAGATAAAGGGCTATGGAGTGTCGGGAAGTGGATTAAAAGATTGAGGTGGATTCAAGACTATGCAGCCTTGGCATTCACCGTATCAGCCTTTAATAGCACCAGCCACGGGCTTCTGAGCACAGCTTCTGGCAAAGCGCTCATTATTTCACAAATTAAGAGCTGGAGAGAAACCCCTATGCCACAGGCATGCCTCAGCGCCCTGTGCAGTCAGGGTGAAGAGGCCCTCAGTGTCTGGACTGTCAGGGCACGGCCTGTATGTTCCACCACAAGTAACTTTATAAAGAAACTTGGGGTCCCCCATGCACAGCAGTGTCCAAGTCGGTCCCGTACTAATGAGGTCAAAAACACACCATCTCCTATCTAGTTAGTGAGACCCAGTGGTTCATTTGTGCTGATGTTTCTAAGACTTGGCCCTGGCACCTATATCTAGCTTTTTAACAGTTTAATATACAATTTACATATAATAATAGCAATGCTTCCGGGTCATGCTTACAGATTTGGGTGGCCTGAAATAGTGGAATATTCAAACTTATCACATCCACATGAGTGTGATGGTTAGTATGTAGCCTTGGTACTGGAAGTTTGCAGCACTACAGACAGTGGGTGGTGCAAGCTACATTGGCCACCTGTGAGACATCTTGGGCTCTGACATTTATTCTCTTAGAAACTAAGCCTTGGTGAGACCTGCATTTTCTGCCAAATGTTTTTAAAGAAACAAGAAATCCACTAATGTTCAACTGTACCACAGTTGCCTCTGCAATACTGAGGTCAAGCAAACCATCGCCTCATCTCTTACCAGACAATCAGAGACAAGCCTGCTATTCCTCCACCCTATTCTGTGTAATGGCCAAGATGTTCCTCACATGGGCATTTTTAGCAAAGCATGTTTGACCCTTTTAGAGTCAGTAAGATACTAAGGCCTGAATCCCCCCCTTCTCTCAGCTCTGATCTAACATTCTCAATCATTGTATGTTAAGCAGAAGTCCAAACACCTTCATAAACAAGCAGAGTGACATATACTAGCAAACACCTTAACCACTCACAGCAACTGACACAACCAACCATAGGAGCCTCATCAACACCCTATGTGTTATTTCACACCTCACATATACAAAACACACACTACACTTCATGCTTATCAATGCAGGCTCTGCACAGAGCAGGCAGAGCTGGCAGCAGCACTAGAAACCAGCCTGACATGCAAAGAGGCTACTGTTAGAGTTTTTGTGCAGGATTAATAATGCGTAATGAGTGATTTCTGCAATTGAATCTACATGTGCCTACTTATTTGATGTTACTGCCTTTGAAACCATTTTTCTGTTGTTAACTAGGCCTCAGTTAAGCCTCAACACCATCTTGTTCAAAATGGATGTCTCCTCCTGCACATTTACTGTTCATTTGTTCTGCAGCACACAGTCAAGCAGAATAATGATTTTTATTTCCATTACGCTGTTCTTGCTGTTCTCGAAAAATGCATTCGGACATGGACATAGTAATGTTGCCGTTTCCCATTGCCCTTTCGCTGGTTCACTGTACTGCATCCATTCACAAGTTTGCTGTTGCTTTTGTAACTAGTTTGTCCAGCCACCTCCAGATGACATTAGCTTAGAGAAGGCAGAATCAATATTCATGCAGTCGGACAGTTCTTAGATGGTGGGGCAACATTATGTTTATTAGGACAGTGCCCTGATTTGCTGAAAGTGTAACTCTCTTGCCCACACCATGATGATTTTGCTGAAACAAATGCTTTCCTATGCAAGAAAAGAGTATTTAAACCTCAGATTTTGGGGGTGAGACAAAAGACTTTCTGATGTTACTACGGATACTGCCCATTTTCTTATTGATTTTGTTGCCCTTTGAAACTTATGTTATTCCTACATTCTGCTCATATTTTGTGTTGCCCTATTATTGAGAGCCTTTAAGGCATTGATACTTTATGCATCTGCACCTTATAATCTCTCTATTGTACCAAATGAATTTGTTCTAAATCTGTTTAAATGTCTATCTCTGCCCCAGAACTCACTTTCTGAGTCTGTCCTTGCTTAATTTATTGAATTTTTGAGATGCTGGGTTGTGCCTTATCTATGGACACATTGTCTCATGAAATTTAGGTTTAACATCGTTCCGACCCATCCACGTGTGGCCATGCTATTAAGAATGATTTTTGGGGTGTAAATATTTTGGGGCTCCCCACGCCCAGACTACTTTCGCATAAAACTCCACACACTTCCTTGCCGCCCCCCTATCGTTCAGGAACAGGACAACACCCCATGGTTTGGATTCAATTATTTTTAAAAGGAATACCAACAGGATCTGAATACTATTTTCTTGACAGTTTTGTGAAAAAAATATTTGTAATTAATTCCTGTAAGAACATACTAAGCCATCAAACAGCATTTTTTTTTTTACTTTTGCATTTTTCTTCTGCGCTTAACAGTATTTTAAATGCTGCATTCATATTTATGCTTTATATGAGTCAAAAAATGTTTATCACTACTATATGTCAATGCGGACAGGATATCAGTCACGTTTGTGATAGAGTACCTATCCGCCAAACTCTAAATCAGGCCCTTAGTGTTTAAGATAAAACCCTTACTAGTAATTAAGACATGTGGAAACATTTTTTAATGTGTCCTTTAAAATGACTCAAACCACACAGGTAGCACCCTTAAACGTCCTCTCTAAAGGAATATGGGGCACATGTACAAGATTCGGCCTGTTCGTGACCACAAAAAATGGCTTTTGCCATGTACCAACCCTTTTTTGCCGGTCGGTAACCTATTACCGACTCGCAAAATTGGGTTTGCAAGTTGCTATTAGGAAAGGGCGTGCCAAGGGTGTCCCTTCCTAATAGCAGTCGCAGGGGGATGTACGATTGTTTTGCAACCAGAATGCAGTCACAAAACAATCGCAGTATACCACCTACTAAAAGTAGGTGGTAAGCCAGTCGCAAATGGGAAGGGGTCCCTAAGGGACCCTTTCTCCTTTGGTAATGGTAGAGAAAACTTTTCTTAAGAGCAGGCAGTGGTCCCAAGGACCACTGCGTGCTCTTAAAAAATGAAACAGAAACGTTTCATTTTACTTTTTGAAATGCATCCCATTTTCCTAAGGAAAACGGCTGCATTTAAAAAAAAAAGTTGCTTTATTTAAAAGCTAACACAGATATGGTGGTTTGCTGTCTCGGGCAGGCCATCTTCCCTGTGTTATTGCCCATTTCCAATGGGTTGCAAATTGAGACCTGCCTCATGAATATTGTTGAAACCGGTCAATTGTGACCCCACTGGAAATCACTAATGTGTCTGAGACACATTAGTACATTTCATTTTGCGTGTCTCTAATTGCAAGTCGCAAAGAAATCGCAATTAGAGACTCACAAAATGAAATGGTCATACATGTGGCCCTAAATCTTTGTCACCATGAAGCTTCAAGTGACTCCATCAATTAAAACCAATACTGGCACCCAATCCACCTTTGGAGTTGCTGATTAACAAATTGATCAAAATTGCATTTCTTTCAGGTAGTAGGCACCGTGACAGGAATGCTTGTTTCTTCTTTAGCTCTCTGTCCCTCCCTCGGCTTCACAGCACACAAAATCAACCCAGTGCTTACAGTGGAATCACCTGAAGGTTGGTATTAACTGTTCAAAATATCTTTTTTATTCTCAATAAAAAGTATGGGAACAGGTTATGATGATAATAAAAAACAAAAAGTATAGGCAAGCATGCCGGTCCCCATATTTCACATCCTCTTTGACCTCTGACAGAGTCATTCTCTCAATTGAAGTCTTTAGAACACATGACAAATTCACAAAGTTAAAGCAGGAAGGTATGTAATGCAGAAAATGTTCCTAGTTGCTAAGAGGGCTCGTGTCAGGCGGGAAACATTTAGCCAGTTGTGGCTTTTAACCAAACACTACTTTGCATGCTGTGATTTTTTAGCCATTTCTTACAATGTGTTTTTTTCCCCCGGAGTTTTATATAGCGCGAACTTGACCCGAAGGTTTCAGGTATCAGAGCGCTTTACATGAGCGCCCGTTGCATTACACAAGGACACATTCATTTTTTGTTAAGCACGGGGAGATTAAGTGATTTGCCCAGAATCACAGGATGTAAAGCGTCCCTGCCGAGACTCGAATGCGGTTCCCCAGCGTCGAGGTCGGCCGCTCTAGCTGTAAGGCCACATCGTCTCCCAAGGTTACATCAAAACTACATGTCCCAGAATGCCTCATGCTTAAAGATAAATCTTAAATCCAGGATACCTTCACAGGACATGGAGCTACTCGGTAGCAATAGGAGCCCATAACTTTAAATACTATAAATCGGTTATTTGTAATGTAGTTTACTGTCCCCAGGTAATAATCTAGTTATCTAATGGAAACTAGGCAGGTTCAATAACTGCCCTTGACACCACCTCTGGTAATGTCAAACTCATCAAGCCCAAAGGCAATTCCTTATACCTCAGACCCAGCGGGGACAATTGGAAGTTGGCTCCTTAGTGTGTTATACACGCACTGGTTATGTTGCTCTCTCCAGTACATCATTATTTATAAAATGTAACCAGCCGCCGGCACATCTACGCAGACCAACATTTTAATACAATGAGAACACCAGCTGTGGCACTTGCACAGCACGCCATCAATCACAAGAAAAAAGACTGCGGGCCTCATTTATGAGAAGTAACGCATCACTGCATGAAAGCAGCGATGCAACACTTCTCAGTGCGCCCTCTTTGCGACACGAATGATGCGTCATATTTACTGTATGACGCATCATGTCGCACGGAATGACAGGTACGTCAGTATTGCTGACATATTTGTCAGAGCGAAAGTGGCGCATTGCTGGAGTTGTGTTGGAAGCGTTACGCAACTCCAGCAATGTTCCTTACACATGGGGCAAGCCCCATGTCAAAAGTCCTGTGTCACCCTTACACATGCCATGAGGCAGGCGTAAGGTTGTGAGGCATTGGCGTCCTAGAAGTGCCGCAACAAAATCTCATGGAGTTCACTGCGCCACTCCTCCGACCCTTTCTTGCAGGGGAACGCACCATGCATACAGGGAAACATTGTTTACATCGCATGTCATTACAACGGAAGTTGTTACAACGACGCGTTGTTACATCGCACGCCGTTACATCGACTTGCTGTAGGGCAGAAGGTGTTGGATGTGTTGGATTTTCAATCCAACACCTTCCCTACTAATGCACACACTGGAGTTGGAATAGTAAATTATACTATTCCAAACTCCAGCGCCCCCCTACCGCAAGTCGTAATGACTTGCGTTGTATTGGCATGCGTAGAAAACGCACGAGTTGTAACAAGTTTTATTCCTGCATGCATTATACACGACTCAGGTATATTGTAGCACAGGGGTTTACGAAGTGATGCATCTGCCTAGATGCGCCACTTCGTAAATATGGCGCAACATGTGATGCAGGCCTTCATAAATAAGGCCCTGAATAACTACTGAAGGTCACTAAAATAAAATGCTGCAAAAGGGGTCTGCACAATTTCCTTTTTTGTGTGCCACAAATTGTCCTAATGTCCAGGAGGGTCTTTAGGTCTTCCACAATAGAAAGCTAAAAGCTGCCTGTTGTCGAGACCTGAGAATGAGGACAGACTGACAACCGCATCAAAAGCTTACACGAAGGAAGGAACCCTGAACCTTTGCTCAAGCGAACAGTGCACGCCACACACTCTGCGTCCGTTAATGACTGTGTTAGTATAATTGGAAGCATCTGAATATTTGATGAAATTATAAATGATGGATTTTAGAGCTACAGAGCAAGCACATTGTTGGATTTCGACTAAAGAAATCAAGCTGGCAGAAATCGGGATTAGGGTATGTACTTCTGAGCACTTACTGTAATGTGCTTGGAAGAGCAGAACAGAAAAACAATTAAGGTTCAATTTACAGGAAAATGTGTGTGCCTTGTTTCAATTTGGGCGCGAGGGTTACATTTTAGTCTTGAATGAGGACTGGCGAAAATCTGTGCCTGCGAATCTAGAGTTAGGAGCAAGTTTGTGAATTGTGAGCATCCCAGGAATGTCCTAGCAGCAAACCTCCTGCACTGGGCAAGGAGAAATGTGCTTCCTGGTGGCAATGGGGGTCAATGACCCCACATTCAGCGTAGGATTAGGGAAAGGACTTCTACGCGGAAAATATTTGCCCCTTGCTGATGAAGTAAACAAACGTTTAATTTGCTTCACATTTCCAGACGCAAACATTTCAAAATGATGGCAATTCTGCATGTATAAATATTACAAAGGAGAGTATTTAGCTAAGTGTGCCATTAAGATAGATGATTGAAATAATATTATGTTATTTATGATTGTAGAAGGCAATATTCACCATAGTTTCTTGGTGCAATTCCCTAAGCATACAAAATTGGGAAAACAACAAAACAGCCATTAGCTGCCATCTCTACAATGCATCCATTGTAAATGCGTGGGAGTAACATGCAGGTCACAGGATCGAATCCCAGCAGGTGTGCTCAACCCTTCATCCTTGTGAGGCCAATCGAATGATTTATATTGAGGTGGGAAATGATTAACAGCCGCTAGATGCAGACAAATGATGGCAGAGGAACGGCCTCCATAACCCTGCTCTTTCAGGCAGCGAGAGCCTCTAGCGCCTGGAGGCCCATGGTACCGGCTTCCATAACCCTGCTCTTTCATGCAGCGAGAGCCTCTAGCGCCTGGAGGCCCATGGTACCGGCTTCCATAACCCTGCTCTTTCATGCAGCGAGAGCCTCTAGCGCCTGGAGGCCCATGGTACCGGCTTCCATAACCCTGCTCTTTCATGCAGCGAGAGCCTCTAGCGCCTGGAGGCCCATGGTACCGGCTTCCATAACCCTGCTCTTTCATGCAGCGAGAGCCTCTAGCGCCTGGAGGCCCATGGTACAGGCTTCCATAATCCTGCTCTTTCATGCAGCGAGAGCCTCTAGCGCCTGGAGGCCCATGGTACCGGCTTCCATAACCCTGATCTTTCATGTAGCGAGAGCCTCTAGCGCCTGGAGGCCCATGGTACCGGCTTCCATAACCCTGCTCTTTCATGCAGCGAGAGCCTCTAGCGCCTGGAGGCCCATGGTACCGGCTTCCATAACCCTGCTCTTTCATGCAGCGAGAGCCTCTAGCGCCTGGAGGCCCATGGTACCGGCTTCCATAACCCTGCTCTTTCATGCAGCGAGAGCCTCTAGCGCCTGGAGGCCCATGGTACCGGCTTCCATAACCCTGCTCTTTCATGCAGCGAGAGCATATAGCGCCTGGAGGCCCATGGTACCGGCTTCCATAACCCTGCTCTTTCATGCAGCGAGAGCCTCTAGCGCCTGGAGGCCCATGGTATTTGGTATATATGGGACCCAATAGGAACAGAGACGTCAGAGACGGCAGTGTACGCATCTGTAAGCCTGAAGGCCTCGCGATGCCTTCTGTCTTCTGTCTGGCTGGAGGGAAAGACTTTCACAGACTCCTGCTGGGGAGTTCTTGCATTTGCCTTTAGTCGTGCCAGATGGTAAACTGCAACAGGTGGAGAACAATTGGCCCAGGGATTTTGCAGTCTCAAATCCTGCAAATCACAGCATTGCAGCTTTACAACTACAAAAGCCGGTGTTGCAATTTACTAAAGTTACATTATGAGTAAGAAATGGCTTGATGACTTGCAATGCACACATTTCGACTCTTTACAAATTGTTAGGAAAGAGGAATGTGAACAACACAACGAGGCAAGATGGCCGCCGTGAGGTTGTGGTGAGCAGTCGCTCCAGACCTCTCTCCCAAAGATACCTGATGGTTGCTGCTTAAGGAGTATATACCTCTCCATGGATTTGGCCATTTGGATAAGCGAAAGTTTTACCAGGATTCACGCAAAATATCCGAGCCCCAAAGCTCAAATCACCCAGTTCTTCAAAAGGTGGGAGGCTTTGGCCCGGGTACATCTGTTGAGGATGCCGGTGCGGCTAACGAAAACCAATAAGGAAAAGGAGAGAGATAAAGCAAAAGTGCCGCAGGATATACCGGCAAATCGACGAGAGTCGGGTGACAGAGGCACTCACGCTAACACCAAAGGAACTAGTAATGATCTACCCTCGGGACTGCAGCAGCGGAGTCTTGGGACTATACGGAAGATAATACCCGCACAGAAGACGAGGAGACCTGAGAAATTGTCAAAACCAGAGGCAGCGGAGAACGCTGAGCTATGCTTAAATTCGGACTCAGCGGTAGCAGAAAGTATCAAGCGATCGCGCTCCGGATTAACTGCAGATCGTCCCACTAAAGGCACTGCTCCAGGAATAAGTCAAGATACACACAAAGGAAAGGAAGCGTTATTAAGGCAGCCTACCCTCAAGGAGGTGTTCATATCCAGGAAAAATCCTCAGCCGGACACGGAGCAACCCGGGAACCTGAACGGTAATCTGAACGTCCTCGAGGACGCAACGGTAGACGCTCCCGGTGAGGACGCTTCCGTCGCTAGGCAACCCCGTCTCTCTGCAGCAGCAGCCGCCAGTAACCAGGGTGATGGTGGAATCGACGCAGGAGGTAACGCAGGAGCTACAGCTACAGCGTCTGAGGTAAAACAGCCCTCATTACCTAATGTCAGAGGTTCTGAAATAATAAAGGAGCTCAGCAAGAGTTTAAATCCGGATAAAGTTGGGAGCCCACACACACCCGGGGAAGGTGAAACCATGGGTATGATGGAAGCGCTTCTACAGTTAGAAGCCGAAATGAGCAGCAAGAAGGGGAAAGAAACAAAGGCCATTGTCGCCAAACTTGATTCAGAAGGAAAATGCTCCGCTCCGGTAACAGATAATAAGACTACTGGGTTGGGAAAGAGAGAGGGGGCCTCAGTTGATGGTGAATGCTTTTTTTCCCTCAACGAGGACACGGACATATCCCAGACAAGTAGTGACACCTCAGAGGAGGAGGGGGAGCTAGACGGTGAAACAAGCTCTGGATCCGACTCGTCTATGAAGGAGGCTACGCAGAAAAAAAGAAAGGTAAAGGGTAGAAGGCACGGTGAAAGATCGGACTCTCCTACAGTAGGGGGGAAAAAGCTAGACTGGGACTATTCTGCAACGTCACAGTCCTATGTGGAAGAAGGCAACATACAACCCTTAGAGAATACTCTCATTTCTGCACAGTATTTGGCCCCCTTTAATATGATTTGTACTACACTCAAGCAGATGCAAGGGGAAGCAAGGGCAGAAAGTCGAAGGGCTAGGCAGGCCACAAAAAAACTACACAACACCCTTAAGAAGGTTAATAAACTTTATGAAGGGGTTGTTGAGAGGGTGTCTGAGGTGGAGGAGCGGACTGGTAAACTAGAGGATGAATTTGGAACATGGCAGAATTATAGACTGGAGCAGGAAAAACTCACGAACGATCTACAATGGAAGCTGGAGGAGTTCGAAAACCGCCAGAGGCGGAACAACATTCGCATTCTAGGCGTGGCAGAAGGAAAAGAGGGAAACGACATTATGCATTTTATTGTTAATCTGCTGCGAGGTGCTTTCCCTGAATCGAAGTGGGACTGGGAAAAAGAGATTCAACGAGCTCACAGATTTCCCTTCTCTATTAGAAAAGTCCAAGGGCATGAGGGCCGGACAGGCCAACAGGCATTTCCCAGAGCTATCTTGATATATGTTGGGAACTATTTACTCAGAGAGGAAATCATTGAAAAGGCTAGACCCGACAGGAAAAGGTCCTTTGAGGGTAACACCTTTTTTGCCAGGCCAGATTTCTGCCACGTAACGGTAGAAAGAAGATGGAGACTCAGACAGCTTATTAAACCTTTCCAGGCTCTGGGGTCTGAGGCGTTTCTCTTATTTCCTGCAAGGCTTAAGGTAGTTACTAAGGGCAGAACGATCGTCTTCTTCTCTGAGATTAAGGCCCAACAGTTCCTAGATGAGATCAAATCGCAGAAAGAGGCTGTGTAACCAGGGGGTTGAGAATTTAGAGGAATGTTTAATTCTTAAGGGCTTGGATCATGGCGAAAATGGGTGTATACACCGACAGAGGAAACCTATAGATATAGGTACACCACCGGGGGGAAGTGTTGTTTAGGGGTGAAGTACTGGGTATTTTAGACCCAGCGGTGCAGGGGCACACACCCTATGACTTCTGGGTTCACCCTGTTCCAGACCTACAGAAACACAGAGTCTTCTGGGTGAAGTCAAAGATTCGTTTATTGGCTGCAGACCAATGACAGGTATCCTAGAAGTACAACAGCGTGTATGTTCTCAGGAGACTGCTGAAAATCATAGGAACGGGCTTCTCCTTAAGTACAAAATATCATGCTCCAGGCACACATTCCTTGGTTTACGATATGGCCATTATAAGTATACATTACAAACGAAAAAGCAGAGTCATGATGACCATCCCACATTCCAGTTCGGCCAGCCCACAATGATTTACACAGTAAGGTTCAGATCCCACATCGGATGTCAATAGACCCCCCAATAAACATGAGCATCTCCTGTTTTGGGAAACAAGTCATAAAGCAGGAACAAGCAGGTGTGGAAGAGATTAGCCGGGGGATTGTATAGAATGAAAGGGTTTTATGATGGGTCAAGCCCTGATGCTAATCACAGGTGGAAGGAGGAAGGGGAGCTCGTGAGACCGGTTTGACCTGGGGCAGCAGAGCCAGCTGCCCGGGTCACAGAGAAGTCAGAGGGAAAGCCCATGTACTGTGAGGCCCGTATTTACTCCATCATAGCCTATGTGAGGGCAATGACAAGATGGCCACTGCTTCCAAAATGGAACCCGCGTAGTGAAGCAGAATAACGTGTACGCAGTGCATTCATAGCTAGAACGATATATAAAGCACTCGTACATGCCGCATTTACCATTTGCGGTTTGCTAATACCAAGATAGACAGGGGTAGGGCCCTGTCCCCTACGCGGTCCCGAATATTAAAGTACGACAGACCCTCCTTTTGCCCTTACATAGGCAATCACTATACTCATCTTAATCCGAGTCTAGGTCAATGTTCACAAAGTCATGGAGATGTTGCTGTAGCATCATCCTATTACTTAGTTCATCCCTCGATACAGGTTTCCTTACACATAAGGTAGCACAGAGGCCACATATCGCAGGAGCACACTGTATACACAGACAGAACAGGAAAAGAATGGCTAAGATCATTCCAATGACCATCAGAACTTTCCAACCCCAGGCAGATATCAATTCCCAGAACCACCCCACCAGTGACCAATCTCCCTTATCCACGTGTATGGATTCAGATATTTTATGGAGTTTGGAGATGGCTTGATACACTGTTGGAGCATTATCTGGTATGAAAATGCAGCAACTGGATTGGATGACCTTGCATACCCCACCGCGGTCTGCAAGAATAACATCTAGAACCATGCGGTTCTGCAAAGTCATAAGGCGATCCGCTTGGAGCTCAGCTGTCAGATTACTAAGGGCACCAGCCGTTACATTGACAGTGGATTCAACCACACGTGTCAGCTGTCTCAGGTTCCTACTATTGACCATAGGTCCCCAAAACGGCAGGAAACCCAAGAAGAAGTCTCCCGCTTCCTGACCGGCAGTATCCTCCTTACTAATCACACCTCTCACAACTCTGGTCTTGTGATAGTCAGAGGCAGCGGTAAATGTCGGCGGTAGCAAGTTCGCAATATAACATGTGCCCGAGAAATCAGGGGGCAGCCATGTATATGCTCGGTCATTACAGATGAAATATGTGCCCTTGGCAGCCAAAAACGCAGGGGAAAACTGTGACGGGAAGGTGTACGTTTCAGTACAGTCACTTCTTCCCAGTTGAGCTCTAGGATTCTGACCATTACCCTGTAAGCAGAACCGACCCATGTGGGGTACGACCCAGACTGGAGATGAGATTTTTCGCTGTCTTTCACCCAGACTAATACTATACCCCGTCGCGTTCCATCCTACATAAGGTCTCAACTCTTCTTTGGGAATGGATGAGTATGCATCGATATCCCTACTCATATCGGCAACTCCTTTCATCAAAGCCTTATTATTGGTGATAGGTCTGATGGAACGCGGTTGGCGAGGGGAATATGTATCTAGAGCATAGAGAAACATGGTTTGGAATGCCCATGACGATCCATTGTAACTATACGGCAGCACCAAATAGGGAATACCCTTGTTAATGGTATGTGGCATTAACCCACACACCCAGCAATTGGTCGTATTCATTACCAGTTGGTGCTGGTGCAAGAGCTGGATAAACGAGTTATTTACGAACTCTGATCGTCTGGTCTGTTCGTGCTCAGGCAAAGGGTGAAAAGAGTGAGAGGAGGCAGTAGAAAGAGGTATAGGCTGTTCAGTGGGTTCAATGGGCTTTTGAGCGGAGAAGAACACAAATCCTACAATAAACATCATGATACTACACAGTGTAAAAAGGCACAAAAAGACAAAACATTTACTTTTTACAATTCTACACATCCTTGCGTTAAAGTTCATTTCCTCAATCGGTCTCTCCATCTTAAAAAACTCCATCCTCTACTCGGGCCGCTTGCGGCGGATGAGTTTCTTCTGCTAAGGAGTACGCCTGTCAGTCCAGGGAAACGCCCTAGACCAACCAGAACCGTCGACCTAGCGTCTTCGGCCTGTACCCCAAAGTCTTGGCACCGCGACCCTGCGGCAGAACCCGGATGGTGGTTCGAAAAACAAAAAATCAAGAAAGTCCTTCAGATGGGAGAGCAAAAAATGTCAAAAAGGAAATAGTGAGGAAATCTTTATTTTGTCCATGGGCCTAGGTCTCAAATTATAGCGGAGACGGCCAGGTGCTGTTTGGTCTTGAAACAAAAGTTCAGGCTCAGTGGTGTCCAGTCGATTTGATGGTGGCACAGCTTCCTGCAGAATATTGTCACTCTCTTGGTCTGAAACTGTGTCTCTTATGCGTGCGTCACTGAATGGTACAAAACGAGGTACAGTGTCTGTCTCAGAGTCGGCGATACCCTCCTTGACCCACTGGTCATATGGCAGAGGCAAGGGGACTACTTTACAGTGGGTACCATAGATCCAGTGTTTCTTCCCTTTCACTCGCACTGCTGATCTTGTCGAAAGAAGAACAAGATGAGGGCCGATCCAGCGAGGCTCGTCGTTGCTCTTGCGCTGGAAATTTCGGACTAGCACCCACGTACCAGGGTTGATAGGGTGTCCAGGAGGTTCAGAAGCTTGAGGAAGAGTATCATGTACCTGTTGGTGCAAAACACGCAGTTTAACAGTCAAATCATACAGGTAATCGAGCAGTACTGGATGCTCTATCTCACTGAACTTCATGGGCCTCGGTACACCCCATACATTGGCCGGACGGCCAAAGACAACCTCGTAAGGGCTAAGCCCCACTCGTGAGTGTATGGTCATTCTGGTGGACAGGAGTGCTAGAGGCAGAGCGTCAGGCCATTTAAGACCGGTGCTCGCCTGAATTTTGGCCAGCTTGAGCTTTAAGGCTCCATTGTAGCGCTCTACTAGTCCAGCTGATTGGGGGTGATTTGCAGCATGGAACTTCTGCTTTATCCCTAGCCCTTCACATACATTCTTCATCACTTTACCCACAAACTCACTTCCGTTATCACACCACACCATTCTTGGCATCCCAAACCTAGGGAAAAACTCTTTCACAAGGGCTTTGGCTGTGGATAGGGCAGTGTTATCTTTCAGAGGATAAGCCTCTATCCATTTTGAGAAAGCACAAACAACCACCAGTACATATTTCAGGTTGTTGCATCTTTCCATGTGAATAAAGTCCAGCTGCAAAACTTCAAATGGACATGATGGGGGTGCAAAGTGACCAGCTGGAGTTGGGGTTCCCCTACCAGGGTTGTACTTCATACTATGCAATTCTTGACCACATTCTCTGCACACTTGGGAATCCCAGCATTCTGCCATACTGGAGCCAACAACTTGCATATACCTTTCGTACTGATATGTGCCATTCCATGTGCCATAGTAACCACTGGAAGCACATATGCATCAGGCAACAACCATCGCCTATGTTCTGTCAGATCAATCCAACAACCATTCTCATCCAACTTACCCATACTTTCTCTCCACTTGCTCAACTCTTCCTCTGTGGCTTCAGCTTGAAGCGACTTCACACTCTCTATTGTGTTTTCACACATCCCAACATCATTAACCCATCTTGCGGGGCCTGCAACATACATTCTAGTCTTCACATTCTGTGCCGTTTCTTTCGCGGTCTCATCAGCAAACGCATTCCCACGTCCAACATCATCTGTGACTTTCCTGTGCGCACTGCATTTCATGATCGCAACTTGCAACGGTAGGGTCAGTGACTCAAGGAGATCATTCACCAACTTGCCATTCTGAATTTTAGCTCCATGCGACGTCAGGAACCCACGCTCCTTCCACAGTCGCCCAAAATTATGAGCCACGCCAAAGGCGTACTGGCTATCTGTGTATATATTCACTCTCATTCCTTCAGACAACACACATGCTCTCGTGAGAGCGATTAATTCTGCTGCTTGGGCCGAATTATGAGGCACTCGTGCAGTTTCCACGACCGTGTGTAAAGTCGTGATAGCATATGCAGCAGTCGTGTCACCATTAGGGAGCTTGAAACATGAACCATCTACCCATAAAGTGCCATCACACTCAGTCAGGGGAGTATCTTTTAGATCCACTCTCCCTTTCGTCTCTTCTTCTGTTCTGAACAGACAGTCATGTTGCTCAATCTCATCTGAGTCTGCTGGAATTGGCAACAACGTGGCTGGATTCAGCGTATTGCATCTCTTTATGTGTATGTGATTTGCTAACAGTGTAAGTTCATAACCTGATAATCGCGCACTAGTCAAGTGTTGTGTCTTGGTCCTATTTAATAATGTGTCTACAGCGTGTGGAACCATAACAATCAATGTATTGTCCATTACCAAACCAGCAGATTGTCGGATAGACATCGCTGCAGCAGCTGTCGCTCTCAGACAGCTTGGCAATGCCCTCGCTACAGGGTCCAAGGTTGATGAGAAATATGCGCATGGGCGCGGTCTGTCGCCAAAAGGCTGTGTTAACACTGACAACGCACAACCATCTTTCTCGTGAACATACAATGTAAAAGGCTTACTGTAGTCAGGGGTACCCAACACAGGTGCTGAACATAATGCATTGCGCAATTCCACAAAACTTTTCTGGCACTCTTCAGACCATGGGATAGGATTCGGTGTGTCTTTGCATGTTAAGGCTAACAAAGGTTTTGCCAATAAAGAAAAACTAGGGATCCAATGCCTACAGTATGAAGTGATGCCCAAGAAAGCACGCACCTCTCTCTGTGTTTTTGGCACACTCAACTGTGCAATGGCTTGAATTCTTTCTGGGGTCAGTTTCCTTCCCTCCTTCGATAAGAGATGACCTAAGTAGGTCACTTCTTGTCGACAATATTGCAGCTTAGAGAGAGACACTTTATGATGGAAAGCGGATAAATGGCGCAACAGTGACAATGTGGCTTCTTTACAGATCTTCTCAGTATCCGCGGCAATTAGTAAATCATCCACGTACTGAATCAGGATAGCGCCACTAGGTAAAACAAGTGCATCAAGCTGCGCCTTCAAAGCCTGACTGTATATGGATGGACTCTCGCAGTAGCCCTGGGGAGCGCATTTGAAGCGGAAGCTTCGGCCTCCCAGACTAAAACCAAAAATGTCTCTGCTCTCTTCTGCAATTGGGATACTAAAGAAAGCATTCTTTAAATCAATCACTGAAAACCATGCAGCAGAGGCTGGAATCATCGTTAACAAGGCAGTTATATCAGGGACAACCGGAAACTGGGGCACAACAATCTTATTAACCTCTCTAAGATCAATCACAAATCTGTAAACAGGTGGCTGTGAAGGATCCGTTCGTTTTAAGACAGGTAAAATCGGGCTATTGCAAACGTTGCCTCTTGTCTCTTCTATCACACCCTTATTAATCAAGTCGCTGACAATGTCTAACAATGCTTTCTGCCCTTCATTAGAGATCTTGTACCGGGGAATACGTGGCAGTCTGACATTAGCCTTTAAAGTCACCACATATGGCGGTATCTCCAAGAGGCCCACATCATTGGGACCAGTAGCCCAAAGGGCATCCGGAAGGGACGACAATTCAGGTGGCGTTGTATTCTTAGACAAATACATTGGGGAAATCACTTTCTTGCCTAATGTAAGTTGTACTCCTGAAGGAGAACAATACAGTGTAGCGTGCAATCTTTTCAACAAATCTAATCCCAGCAAATTCTCACCACAACCTGTTGTCAGAATCAGGGGTGCTTTCAGCTCACAAGGTCCAACAGAAAGTGACATGGGACTAGAAATCGGGTTCCTAACTGGGGCGCCAGAAAAACCTACCGAAACATTTATATCGCCAGACAAAGGTGCGCCAGGGAGTTTTGAATGCATGATTGAACTCTTTGCAGCACCAGTGTCTAGCAGAAAAGGCTCCGTTACATTTGCTGTAGTCACCTCAACATACGGTCCACTCTGATCCACTGGCACTGAAACAACTCCCTCTCTCTGTCTACGGCTGTCCTAGTAATCATTACTTTCTGCATCACCGTCCTCTGCATAATAATCATTATTGTAATACTGGGCCGTATTACTAATCGCGTTAGCTTGCTGATCAAAGCTATTGATGGTACTCTGAGGCGGCAGAGGACGCGCATTCTGGGGAGCCTTTCCACGCCCTCTGCCTCTAGGAGCTTGCTGACCACCTCTACCTCTTGCGCCATACATATTGCCGTTACGCTGCATCAATTTAGGGCAACTATATTTAAAATGACCTTCCTCTTTGCAGTATGAACATTGGTTGGGACCTACAGGGACACGTGGTTGGTAATACCCATTCATTTGCTGGTTATTCTGAAGCTGTTGGGGTTGGTGATAGACACCTTGGGGTTGCCTATAATTATTCTGACCTCCACGTGGTGGATAGGCCTGCTGTAAAAGGACCTTTGTCTTTAGTTCCTTCGTTTTCTTTTCTGTTCTATCTTTCTCGTCTTTATCCCGATTTTCGTAATACTGTGCAGTAGCCAGTATTTGCGCTGAAGAAGAAACAGCCCAAGAACTCTCTGAATCTTTCAACTTTTTACACAGATCAGGAAGTAAATTCTGCACAAACTTGTCCACAAATAACCGTTGGCCACCCTCAGTACTCATATCCTGCCCACTGTGGTCAATAAACGTTTCTTCAAACCTAGTAAAGAAGTCTGACACTGTCTCATCTTTCTTCTGCTTGCATGCAGATAACTTGTCCCAATTTACGCGCATCGCAGGCATTATGGTCTTCATATACGTGATGATTCTACCAGGCAGTTCAGCTACTAAAGGTTCTGGTTTCGCACCACCAGTTTGTCTAGCATCAGCAGCAACGATGTTAGCCCATGTATCCCCTAGTTCTGCATTGTGATCTACATTACGAATTGACCCCCATAGAGGCTGTGGAACAACATTACCAAACAACATGTCTATGTCGGCCAGATTCATAACGCATGACCCTGCCGTCTGCGACAACTCTTTATAATAACCTGCTGGGTTTTTACGGGGATCAGGCAATGACTGCTTAAGCGCTAACACCTCAGAGCGCTTCCATGGAACATGCACCCAAACACGCTGGAAATGCGCTGGCACAGCGGCGATACCGGCACCAGCATCAGCTGCTACTGCTTCCTTCCATACCGGGGGAACTTCTCTCATGGGGTATTGCCGCGCTTTTACCTTTTTCCCCACAAGGACATCTTGTTCAAACAATGACTGTTGACAATCATCATTCCTGAAGGACAATACAACCGCAACTGCTTTATCTACCTTGCGGTCCACAATTATACCAGTTCCAAAATCAAACCTCACTCTACACAATTCCTGCGGGTTCGGATTTTTACCACTATCCTCCAATTCTTCACAGAGAATTTCGCACATTTTCTCAAACACATATCTCTGTTTCGGGGCATCCCATTGATGGAAAACATTGACAACTGATTCCACATCATACAGTGAAGGGAAAACAATCCATCTACGCGCCATGTTATCTATTACCTTTTTCTCGTCAGGGTTAGGCAATTGGCTGCGCAACTGCTTACGCTGTAAACCAGGAGTCGCACCAGATGACTCAAAGAGAGGCAACATTAATGTAGTAACCACATTAGCTAAGCGCTGTCGCGCTGAAGGAGAAGCTGAGGGAGAACAGGGGGAAAAACAGAGGGAAGAAAAGAGGATGTAGAGACGGGTACTGGAGTGGTGGAAGGAAGAGTGTCAGGGGAGGCAGCTGCTGTATTAGGCAAAGTCGCAGGAAGTGCGGGGACAGTTGGAAGCACAACTGGCGGCCCTTGAGAGGGCTGCGCTACAGGGATAGGAGCCGGCTGCAAAGCAACTGGCGGTTGCGGCAAGGCTTGCAGTATATTCACTGGAGGTGGCATATTTACAAGCTGGGGAGGCGCCGTGGCATTTTGAGCATACGGGGGTGGCGAACTCAACAAATGTGACATCAGGGGATCTTTCTCCTTTTCTTCGGACTCATTCTGCTTAGAATGTGGTAAAGCTGGGTAACATTTGTCAATCCCTAACTTGCGCTGCCTGTGCAATTGCTCACTCATCTGCTCCTCCTCATTGTCTTTAAATTGTACAGCTACTTGCATCACTGTCATACCTTTCCCTCTCTTATTCTTTTTCGCTAACTTAATTTCCTTTTGTTTGGCTTCCTTTCGCCATAAGCGGAAAGAGTCAAACATCGCCGGCCGGGCTTTCTTCTTAAACAATTTAATTTCCAAATTATCTAAAATATCGGTATCAAAACTACCATTTTGGGGCCATTTTAAAACACCATCTTTCCTGGTGTAGTGGATCCATACTTCGTTATATGCAATGGGGCCTACGCCATGTTTTACATAGAGCTCATAAGTTGGAGTTCCAACCGGAGGAACCGGACATGATTCCTCTAGCTGGAAATCTTTTCCACAACCCAAACAGAATAATCTACCAAATAGTCCAGAACCAGGCATCTTTGCTCACTAGTCTAGATCCAAACGTCAAAGGATTATCGATTACGATAGCCTCGTGAATACACGAGTCCTCTGGTTTTGGCGTTTGCAAACTCCAAAGTACCAAATTACCAAATCAAACGATCCCGAAGGATACCAAAAACAAATAGGAGACGCTCCACTTATACTTAACTGAATATTGTTGATCGATGGCGTCACCAGAAGACTCTCTCGATTGTTTCGCTCTCTCAAATTCGTCAAGGGTCCAAAACAGGTCGATTAATCAGGGCAGCAGTCCTTCGTAGCCGTCGGGACGCGGAGAACCTCGCAGAAAAGACTTTCGGACCACGTCGACATGCAGGGGTCGATGAAGTGGCGGCCTTCCTCCGGAATTTCCACACGAAGCTCCTCACGAACCTCTAGCTTGGACTGGTACCGCTGAAATCGTCCCGAGTTGGGCGCCAAACTGAAGTACTGGGTATTTTAGACCCAGCGGTGCAGGGGCACACACCCTATGACTTCTGGGTTCACCCTGTTCCAGACCTACAGAAGCACAGAGTTTTCTGGGTGAAGTCAAAGATTCGTTTATTGGCTGCAGACCAATGACAGGTATCCTAGAAGTACAACAGCGTGTATGTTCTCAGGAGACTGCTGAAAATCATAGGAACGGGCTTCTCCTTAAGTACAAAATATCATGCTCCAGGCACACATTCCTTGGTTTACGATATGGCCATTATAAGTATACATTACAAACGAAAAAGCAGAGTCATGATGACCATCCCACATTCCAGTTCGGCCAGCCCACAATGATTTACACAGTAAGGTTCAGATCCCACATCGGATGTCAATAGACCCCCCCAATAAACATGAGCATCTCCTGTTTTGGGAAACAAGTCATAAAGCAGGAACAAGCAGGTGTGGAAGAGATTAGCCGGGGGATTGTATAGAATGAAAGGGTTTTATGATGGGTCAAGCCCTGATGCTAATCACAGGTGGAAGGAGGAAGGGGAGCTCGTGAGACCGGTTTGACCTGGGGCAGCAGAGCCAGCTGCCCGGGTCACAGAGAATTCAGAGGGAAAGCCCATGTACTGTGAGGCCCGTATTTACTCCATCATAGCCTATGTGAGGGCAATGACAAGATGGCCACTGCTTCCAAAATGGAACCCGCGTAGTGAAGCAGAATAACGTGTACGCAGTGCATTCATAGCTAGAACGATATATAAAGCACTCGTACATGCCGCATTTACCATTTGCGGTTTGCTAATACCAAGATAGACAGGGGTAGGGCCCTGTCCCCTACGCGGTCCCGAATATTAAAGTACGACAGGGGGTAGTTCACATAGAAAAAGAACTGGTTAAGACAAAGACACTATGGAGGGGTATGAATGTTGTATGGGAAGATTAGGTGCAGGTATAGGGGGGAGAGGGAGAGGAGGAGCGAACTAACCACCGCGTACGCTCTGCGGCTACACATAGGTCCTATGGACCTATTTGCCAGTAAGGGGGGGGAGGGGGGTTACGGACAGAGGGTGGGGCGGGGGGGTGAGGGGATCAGGGGGGTTAGGGGGAGGAAAGAGAGGTAAAAAGGGGAAAAAAAAGGCGGGGTAGGTTTTAAGAAGCAGCACAGGAGAGCACAGTTTGTCGCACAGGGAGTTCATAGTATACAATGCGCATTAGACAGGAAGAAGAAGACAAGCGAAATGTATCAGATACATCCTCACTGTAAAGGGATAGTGCAAGTAAGGTATGCAGAGTTGGATAAAGTTTATGATGTATTTTAATGTCTTGTAGGATTGCTACTATTAACATCTGTGGGCTCAACGATTCGGGTAAAAGACTTAGGGTGGCAGAATTACTTAGGACATTGAAGCTGGACCTGGTTTGCCTCCAAGAAACACACGTTGAGGCTTCTAAGGGATATCTCCTGGATCACCTAGGATTTGCTGTATTAGCAAACACGAAGCAAGGGACGAAACACAGAGGGGTGGCTGTACTAGGAAGATCCTCCGATCTGGAGGTGATAAGGAAAATGGAAGATCAATGGGGAAGGTGGGTAATAGTGGAAATAAATCTAAAGGGTGAAAAATGTACTATAGTTACAGTATATGGATCAACAGAGGACGACCCCGAATTTTTTCAATTTTTAGATACTGAGTTGGCATTATGGCCCGAACCTATTATATGCTGCGGGGATTTTAATATTCACGACCCCACTAGCTCATTTGTCCAGCCTCGGAAGACCTATGCAGGGAGGAAAAGGAGATCACACAGGGCACTGTCAGATATGGTGGCAAATAATTCCTTGGTGGATCCATGGATTAAGTTGAACCCCGGTATGGATGGTAGTACTTTTTATTCGGCCCCCCATAAGGTTCTTGTAAGACTGGACTACTTTTTGATTTCAATTCCCCTGTTGGCAGAGGCTCAAATAGAAAAACAACCTCGTATCGTTTCAGACCATAGCCCTTTGATTTTAACTATTAGGATGGGTCAGACACGGTGGAAAGATATGCAGTGGACTTTTGATAGAGCCCTATTGAAGGATGATGGATATAGGGCCCGTATGACTGAGTGGATCAGGTTCTACTGGGAAATTAATAAAGGTACGGCTCCCCCGGGAGTAGTGTGGGATGCCTTCAAGGCTGGGGTCAGGGGTGAGACGATGAGCTATGTATTTTTATCCCAGAAAAAGGCAAGACTTAAAATTAAGGAGGTTTATCAAAAGCTGGCGAAGACAGAGGAGGAACTGGCCCGGGTTATAAGTGATAAGGCACCAGTAGATGACCTCTTACTGAAAATAGTGGCTCTTAGGGTGGAGGCGACAGAATGCATCTCAAAAAAAGCAGTAGAGAATTATTTAACAAAAAAGGAAGCGGCTTACGAACTAAGCGAGAAGGTAGGCCA
This sequence comes from Triturus cristatus, assembly GCF_964204655.1. NCBI lineage: Eukaryota > Metazoa > Chordata > Amphibia > Caudata > Salamandridae > Triturus > Triturus cristatus. The sequence goes on along the minus strand of NC_140586.1, from coordinate 818,488,916 downwards.
CTTACTAGCAGTACGCACCAGACAGAGGCTAGCAGCATCAGATATTGTAGAGATTATGGATCAGAATGGAATTAGGGTTACGGAAAAGACTGAAGTAAGAGAAGCGTTCAGGCAGTTTTATGAAGAGCTATATACCAGGGGTGGGGGAGGATCTATGAGTGAGGTTCAAAATTATCTTAGCGCTATCACCCCTCCGGGTATATCTACGGAAGAAAAGAATAGGCTGGACTCCCCCTTTAGTTTCGAGGAATTCTTCATGGCATTAACTAGGCTACCAGCAGGGAAAGCAGCTGGCCCAGACCAGCTCCTAGTGGAGTTTTACAAAGTGTTCTACCAGGCCATGGGATTGGACATGTTTAATGTCATGATTGAAGCGCAGAAGGGGGTCAAGAAGATCCCAGAAACATGGGGGGAAGCGGATATTATTGTTATTTTAAAAAAAGGGAAAAATCCGACACTCCCAGGGTCATACAGGCCTATTACACTGATGAACGCAGACACTAAGATCTACTCCAAGATGCTAGCAACAAGACTCTCAGAGGTAATAGAGGGATTAGTAAGCCACACTCAACATGGGTTCATTCCAGGCAAAAGTACTACACAACACGTTAGGCAGGTGATTACAGCATTTGATGCGGCTGGAGTCCTGGGAGACCCTATAGCGGCGCTTTTCTTGGACGCCGAGAAGGCGTTCGATAGGGTCTCTTGGGAATACCTATGGCATACTGTGGTAAATAATTTAATTACCGGGACTTAATTTGATACAGAAAAATAATAAATATAGCTCAGTAAAATAAGAGGCAAAATCCGTGATATTAGAGGTTCGGAATGGGCTTTATTCCAATGGACGATTTCGAAATCGTGGACTCCAGGTTCCATCACCACGGAGGTTCAGGAAGTGAAGTACATACTTTATTGATAAGTAATTACTTTTATACAATAGGCATTACAGTGAAGCAAATGCAGGAGGCGTAACAATTGACAATAGAGATAAAACATACATGCGTAGCAAAAGTGGGCGTAACTGGGTGTAACTAAAGAACGTCATCAGGTATGATGTCATAATAGGGTGGTTCCATGAAAGAATTTCGCAATGTCAGTAGAAATACTTGGCAGAAATGCGCGCGTAGCAGCATGACGTATGATTGACGTGTGACTAGGGGGTGAAGGGGATTTGACATTTAACTCTACATGTGGCGACAGATGTCTGGAGGGTCAAGTCAACCTAATCCCAAATCATATCTAACATCCTATGTTTAAAGAACTATGTTATCCAAAAGAGAGGTCTCTTAGAGTAGAATCTTATTCTATACTGACTATACTGACTGTTAGTGCGTGTACAAGCGTCTAAGTGTCTACACTAGATGCGAGGGCAGAAGTCTTCCATGATAATAGGGCTATGAATTACTTGCATAAAGACAGAGAAGCTGGGCCTTTGCTCGGTAGCTGGAAGAATGTTTACTTAAACTACTAGACAGGAATGCATTGGGCAGGGAGCGGAGCAGATAATTTCGAAGGTGAAATACAGCTTTTGGCAGGCAACAAGCTGATGTCAGGCACCGTGAGCCGCGCAGGGAATGAGACAAAGTTCACGGTCACAGATGCAGGCTCAGACTGGAGCTCTCAGAGGCAGAAGGCAGGAAAAGCTCGATGGCAGAATCAGGGCCTACTTGCCTGGACTGTAAAATGGCATAAGTGAACCATATAAAGCCGGTGGCCTTTCGTATTTAGGAATGGAATATCCGGCCCATTCATGGCGGATCTGAAAGAGAACATGTTAACGGTGGACGCACATGTATTTGCGTCTTCATAACTGGAACTGGAGGGAACATACATGTATTTATAATTCATACATGAAACCGTTGGGGTCCAAGATAGGGGACATAACTGATCATAAAAATCCATATTTCCACATTCCCTCCTTGTCCCCTACTTGCCCGTCAAGAGATATCAATCTTCATCAATCCATTGATCTGTTCATATAGCATCATTTGTTCTTCTTTTTTCTTCTGGGACGAACGAAATCTTGGTGGTGGAATACACGATGTGGCACACAGACCACAGATCGCTGGTCCACATTGTAGACATAGACAGCAACTGAATAGTATGAGAAAGCCAATACCTAGGAAGGATAGGACCTTCCATCCAAAGGTAGATAATACACTCCAAAACCAACCGGACCAAGTCCAGGTGCCTGAACTCTGGTGTATCTGGCTTACAATCTTATGAAGGCGAGTTATGGCTTTATATACAGATGGCGAATTTTCTGGTATGAAAATGCAACAACTTGATCCGATGACCCTACAAGCTCCGCCCCTATCGGCCAGGATGACGTCAAGGACAAGGCGATTTTGAAGCACAACAATCCGCATAGCAGACTGTTCTTCTGTTAAATTGCCTAAGGCGGAAATAGTTTTGTTCACTACTGCTTCAAGGGTTCTAGTTAATCTACGTATCAGCTTACTATTAGTGACTGTACCTATATAGGGAAAGAGACCTTTATTGAAATCTGTGTATTTTTCCCATGCTGTTTCAGTGTAATCGACTATTGGGAGATCTCTCCTTTCTCTATTGTGTACTAAATGAGTATGTCTGTGATAATCAGGAGGAGCTAGAAAAACAGGTGGTAAAAGGAATGCTATGTAACAGGTACCATCCCAATCTGGAGGTAGGCGTATATATGCGGTCTGACCACATATAAAATAGGAATGGCGGGAAGCTCTAAATGTCGACTTGCCTTGATCACTAAATTCTATTACAGTGGTGCATCTACTATGGCCCATATGTATGGAACCATTCTTTTTTACACATAATTCACCTTTTACTGGAAATACTGACATGGCGGGCAAAATTGGAGTAGCTTCGGATTCGACATTTAGGATCATAAGATTAAGCGTAAAATTACCTAATCCATATACTTCATTTTCTAGATCAGTTCCTGTTCCTTTGGGAAGTCCCTCCTTGTTGGGGTGGCAGACTTTAAGTAAAACTAAGTTCAGATTTCCCCATACCCCGTTGTCTTGATAAACTGCAGAGTTCGAATCTAGGGAATTGATTAAACTAAACCATGCTCCACAGGAGCCGTTGTGTGTGAATGGGTATGGAAAGAGAGGTAGAATTCCTTTATAATTCTGATAGGGAGGGAGTCGGCCACATATCCAACAATTTGTAGCATTGCTAACCTGATGGGAATGATGTAACATACTAATAAAAGTGTTATTGCGCAGCGCAAATCTATATGACAATTCATGCGGAGGTAATTCACTAAAAGAATGTTCAGCAGTAACATTATAAACATGTCTAGAAATAGGATAATATATGTGCAACAATATACTTGTAGTAATTATTAAAAGACTTAGGAAAAACAGAATTAATAACGTCACTGTGCAATGACTACGCAGTGATTTACAGTACGCATGTCGTTTCAGCTTTATCCTTTTGTTTCTTTCTCTGTACAGGTCTAAGGGATACATGTCAGAGACAAATTCGACCGCTTCACCTTGGAGAGGACTTAAACAATCAAATTGCCTGACTGGTTAGACCTGAGTTTTAGTTTATATAGTTCACGACTATTCAATTCAACCAAAGGAAGTTTAGAGTCACTCGGGAAAGACACGCAAGGTGTGTCGTTTACATCTGATGGTAGTCCATGAAATTTCTTGATATGACTTGAATGTATCCAGCCTTTTCGACCCTCGATCTTCACGGCTGTCCTCGTCGTTAATAATACAAGCTGAGGCGACCTCCACCTAGGATCCAGCTGAGACTTCCGATCAAAGTTCCTCACTAAGACTAGATCTCCTGGAATTACGTCATGGGGTTTCACCTCAGTGTTGTCGGGAAAAGCTGCAGCTACCTGTGAACGACAAGATTGTAGTGCAGACATCAAGGAAGCCAAGTAATCTGTCAGCATATTACAGTCAATATCAGTTATTTTGCGTGGTATAGGCGTCCCCCACATATTTGGTGGTCTGCCAAAGATCACCTCATACGGGGATAGCCCTGTTCGAGAGTGTGCTACCATTCTCATGTAAAAGAGTGCAACGGGTAAAGCTACTACCCAGTCGACACCTTTCTCTCTACAAATCTTGGACAACCTAATTTTCAGGGTCTGATTATGTCTTTCCACGAGACCTGCTGCCTCGGGGTGTCGGACACAGTGAAACTTCCATTGATAACCTAACAAAAGTGAAACGTGTTTCATTAGTTCGGATGAGAACGGCTGGCCGTTATCTGAGTAGACAACACGTGGTAAACCGTACCGTGGGAAGAATTCTCGAACTAACTGTTTGGCAGTAGTCGGGGCAGTGTAATCTGAAACCGGGTATGCCTCTGTCCAACGGGAAAGAGCACAGACAACTACGAGAACATATTTGAATCCTCGACATCGTTCCATCTGGATATAATCCATCTGGAGGACTTCAAAAGGGTGATCAGGAGGCTGAAATCCACCCTGTTCTACGGGAATGCTTTTTCCTGGGTTAAACTGACAACAGATCATACAGGTACGGACTTTTTGTTTAGCCGCTGCTCGTAAATGTTTGTTGAACCAAATGTGTTGGATGCTGTCTAGCATAGCTTTTTCTCCTAGATGTGCTGGACTATGTACAGTGTTAATAACGACTTGGACCATTGAATCAGGAAGGAACCACACAGATTTTTCCTTTGTCATCCATCCTTGATCCGTTTGGATCCCTCCTAATTCAGTCCATTTCTTTATTTCGTCTGGAGTAGCATGTGTCTGTATGTCAATTACGTCAAGAGCGGGATCCTTAACCATCATGCCATGTGTTGGTGTCGGGACTATTGTCTTTGTCATGTCGGATGTTTGAGTTTGAGCAGTCTGTTTAGCTGTTCTGTCAGCTAGATCATTGCCTTGAGAAATGATATCAGTAACTTTCGTATGAGCTTTACATTTCATAATTGATATTGCAGTGGGTAGATGTATTGCATCTAATAAGGCATGAATGAGGGGTCCGTGCTGAATGTGGGCACCGTGAGAAGTTAAATAACCTCTCTCTCGCCACAGCACGCCGAAGTCATGTACAACTCCAAATGCATAACGTGAATCAGTGTATATGTTGACTTTTTTATTTGTAGCTAGAATACAGGCTTGTGTCAGAGCGATGAGCTCTGCTGCTTGAGCGGACAAGGTATTTATACAATTTGTTTCAATGATTTCAGCGTCTGTTGTGACTGCATAAGCGGCCACTAACTCTCCTGTACCTGTTCTCATACATGAACCATCTACATACAACGTCAGGTCTGGGTCTGATAATGGAACGTCTGTCAAATCCTGTCTGGGTTTCGTCGTGATAGTGATAACTTCAATACAATCATGTGCAAGTGGGTCTGTTCCGTTTACTGGTAACAGTGTGGCAGGATTCAATGTATTACAACGTCTGATTTCTATATGTGGCTGAAACAATGTTAATTCGTAACCGGTGAGTCGTGCTATAGTCAAGTGTTGTGTTTGTGTGCGGTTCAAAAGAACCTCTACTGCATGTGGTACTTGTACTGTCAATGGATGTCCTAATACTATGGCATCGCTTTGTCTGATTGCTAAGGCTGTTGCTGCCACTGATTTTAGGCATGCAGGCAAAGCCTGAGCTACGGGATCTAATGTACTAGAAAAATAAGCACATGGTTTGTGTGATCCTGCCTGTTCCTGTGTGAGTACTGACAAGGCAGTACCTTCGCGTTCTGTAACAAAGAGTGTAAACTGTTTATTGTAACATGGTGTTGCTAGGACAGGTGCTTGACATAAAGCTTTCTTTAAACTTTCAAAAACGTGTGTATGTTCCTGAGTCCAAGGGAGGACAGTCGATGTGGCTGCCTCCTGTGTTGTCAATTGAATGAGTGGTTTTGCTAGAAATGCATACTGAGGGATCCACTGCCTACAATATGAAGTGAGGCCTATGAAAGCCCGCACCTCCTTTTGTGTCTTGGGTATTGGCATATTTGCAATTAGCTGGATGCGATCTGGTGTAAGCTGCCTTCCCTCCTTGGACAGCGAGTGACCAAGGTAAACAACTCGCTGGACACAGAATTGCAGCTTAGAAGGGGACACCTTGTGCCCCTTTTCGGCCAAAAATTGTAATACCGTCAGTGATGCTTTCTCACATTCAGGTTCGTTTCTAGCGGTGATCAGCAGATCATCGACATATTGAAGCAGGGCAGTGTTGACTGGCATGTGGATACTGTCGAGTTCTCGTTTCAGTGCTTGGCTATAGATGCTGGGGCTTTCTGTAAATCCTTGAGGTGCGCGTGTGAATTTAAAGCTACGTCCATTTAAACTAAATCCGAACAAGTATTGGCTTTCCGGATCTATTGGGACGCTGAAAAAGGCATTTTTGAGATCAATTACAGTAAAGAATGTTGCTCCGGAATCAATAGCTGTCAGTAATGACGAGATATCTGGGACCACAGGGAATTGTGGCACAATGCATTTGTTCAATTCGCGCAGATCAATAACCAATCGATATACTGGCGGGGCCTTTGGATCTGTTCGTTTAAGAATCGGAATTATCGGGGAATTACATACATTGGAGTCTGTTTCCACAACCACTCCTTGGGCAATGAGCTCGTCAATGATTTGTAGTAAAGCCACTACAGCATCTGGTGGTAACTTGTATTGTCGCATTCGTGGTAGTACCACTCCTGCCTTTAGTGTAACTCGATATGGTGTAATATTCATGCAACCCACATCAGTAGGGCCTTGTGCCCATAAATGTGTAGGTAAAGTCTGCAGTCGGGGATCCATGTCTCGAGACACATAGTGACCTTTGAAATCACGTAAAAACAATCTTACTCCTTCCGGAGAACAACATATTATAGCTCCTAGAGCTTTCAGTGTTTTTATACCTAACAAGTTTTCTGGACATGATTCGGTAAGCAATAAATCTGTAGTTCGGGTCAAGGGTCCTATCGTAAGTGGAAGAGGCTGTGATACTTCATTAACAATAGGTTTTCCTGAAAAACCAAGGGAAATATTCTGTGAGCCTGAGAGGGGTGCCCCTGGAACTTCACTACGTTTTATAGTTGTTCGACTTGCCCCTGTATCAAGTAAAAATTTTCTATCTTGGCCTAATAGTTCACTATGTACATAAGGTCCTTCTTGGTCTACCGGGACCTCGATAAGGGGTAAGTCAACTTCCCTCTCTAGGCTGGTTCATGCGTATCGTTGATAATCAGGATAGTCATACTGTGCGGTCTGGTACAGCTGTCGTGTCGTGGTTTGTGTGGCAGCAACGGGCAGCGCTGGTGCAGCTGGCACAAACTGTATAGACTGTTGTGGAGCTGGCATGGACTGGGCATGCTGCGGTGCTCCTTGTTCATTCTGATCCTGTCTAGGTGGCCGTGGTCTTTCTTGTGTTTTACCTGTGGCGATATTACGCTTCAAGACTGGGCAATCGTGTATGTAATGACCTGGTTGTTTACAGTAGTTGCATGTCCCTTTTACAGGTCCTGCTGAATCACCGGACTGTGTCGTACCCTTTTTATGACCTTCAGCTGGAACTGTCTGGGAGACTAGCATTTTCATTTTTGTGTCTTTCATGCGTTTCTGTTCATGTTCTTGTTCCTCTCTAATTCTATTGTAATGGTACTGTAACATTTGTAACATTTGTGATGGGGTATTACCTTGCCAAGTACTCTCGAATTTTAATACTCTATTCTTCACCTGGGGCAAGGAATTTTCAACTAATTTTGTCACAAACAGATGTGGGTATGACTCGCTACTTGCTTTTATACCACTATTTATACCAAAACATTTTTCGAATCGGGCATAGAAATCACTAGTGTCTTCATCTTGCTTTTGTTTACAGGCTGAGATGGCACCCCAGTCTTCCTTTTTCGTGGTTAATAAACGTGGCAGTACCTGTACTAGTAAACCTGGTAGTGCTTTAGTTTTATCCCCAAGCCCCGAACCTGGACCTCGGGCCCTTTCTTCATTTTCTAATGCTGTCCAGTCTATCTTTTGGTCTCCCACCTCCCACTCTTTTTCCTTGAGTTTTTCATAAATGCCAGCAGGCATTAATACCTTTAATATTGTCATAATGTCGGGATAGGTATACTCTCCCATGAGTAACATGTCTTTAATTTCTCGGTGAAAACCCGCTGGGTCTTTGTCATGACTGGGTACCACTTTCTTCATTTCTAACAATTCTATTTTCGATATGGGCGTATATACATATACACGTTTAAACTGATTGTCCTCGCCCTTTATTGGGTGTACTTCTCGTAAGGGATTCTGTCTGTCCATGTAATACGTCGTTCTTTCCTTGATGGGCAGTGAGACATGTTCTGGGCATACAAAAAGGATGTACTGCTTTCTTGATTCTAGTATTTCTCTAATTAACTTAGTACCTGAACCTCTCCATCTATTCGTGAGTAATTCAGTCAATATATCAGGTAACGGACCAGGATCGGAATGTTGACTTTTATAAAGTATAAGAAGTTGTTGAATCATATAAATCCCAGCTAAACGCTGTTCATCTGGGGTGAGGTTCAAAAATGTGTGTGCTACTGTATCATCACCATATTTTCCGGGACTGTCAACCCAATGAACGGCTGACCTGGCTAATTCTTGTTCATCCATAGAATCGAGTAAATGGTAACCCCTTCGTTCTTGGAGTAATTTGTCAGCGGCTTGGAACGAATGCTCGGGGGACCTTAGATTTATTATAGGTGTATGGAAATTCCTGTTATTATCTGGACATATCGGACGTATCGGGTCAGTGAAACATCTAGTACTATTACAGGATCTTCCTCTACCTACATAGGCTATGGTTTCTGACTGTCCTGTGGGCAGTCCTGATCCTTCCTCCTCCTCATTTTGTTCAAACTGGTCTACCGCTAATCTCTCTTCGTGTAGGCGTTCTATTTCTTTACGGATCTTTCGGCACATGGCTATTATACACTTTTGCCTATCATGTCTCCCTTCTGATATATTCTGGCTCCATCTGGTAAGGGTTTGCATTATTTCCGGATCTACCCCCGGTCGGTCTTGATTTCTGATTACACAATTTATGAGAAAACGTAACAGTTCCCCCTGTATCTCCACTTTCTGGTATTCCATAGCTCTGTTAATACATTCAGAATCTCGCCCTGTTTGGACAAAATGATATATATTATCTAGATGCATAGTCATTCCTGGTAGCTTTCCTAAATACACCGCAGCTCGTCTGATACGTAATGATGCCAGGATCATTTCGTCCTCTTTTCCGGGCACAGGGTCATATCTACAATCTACAAGAAGTTCCTTAAGTGTACGGGAATTTATGAGTTTGGGGGTACGTGGATGTGCTGATTCTTGAAAAGTAAGTTTATTTATTCTGGGTGGCGTAGAAAAAATGTTGGTAGCACCTCCGGTAGCCCCGTCTGGGGTATCGGGCGTGAAAGGATTCGTTGAACGCGATACAGCAACTATAGGTGTGGACACAGCTGTAGAAGCGGCTGTAGGAACAGATGTGGAAACAGATGTGCTTGCCGGAACTTGTGTCAGGATTTGATGCCGTAGGGATACAGATACAGGATCTTGGCGTTGAACCTCCCCGGCAGACGGTCTATGTGGGGCGGGGTTAGCATACTCGGGAGCTGCTTCATCTAAATATGAGGAAAGAAAAACATCTTCTGCTGTTCTAGGATGCCCCTTAGGATGCATTTTTATTGGGAACAATGGGGGTGGCAAGTCTTTTGGTATCTCCGGGGTAGCCTTAGGTAATCCCTCGGCCAGAAGGGGATACATACCATTCATAAGGGCATTTCTTTGTCTGTCTACTTGTTCTGATTTCACTCGTGTACCTTCTTCAATTAATAGATTTTCTCGGACTTTATTTGAATTTTCCTTACTCTTCTCTTCCTGTCTACGTGCTTTTTCTGTACGTCTATACGATTCTTTACGCCATAATTCAATGGCGTCTTTCTGTGATTGTCTAGCTTTCCTTTTCCACAATTCTTCCTCTACTTTCACGATGCAATCTGCATCCCAGGTCCCAGCTACGGGCCACCTCTGACTCTCTGGTAATTCCTTAGTGTAGTCTACCCATAGGTCAAGAAATAATATGGCGTCTAGGCCATGTTTATGATACATGAAGTACCCTGGAGTGTCCCTAGGAGGAATGGGAACAGCTTCTTCGAGTACCCCTTTTCTAGTTGTGATCTGTCTTAGTTTCGAAAAGAGCGGCATATTGAGAACTGATCTGATACTTGGTCTTGAACAAATTTAATACAATAAACACAATAATGAACAGTCATTCACACCACAATATGCAGAACGTTTTAACACATTTAACATTTAACGTTTTAAATGAGCAACAATGATGATGACGATCTAAGAAAACTTAATCACAAAACATAATCCTCGGCATTAACTGAATTATTCTGAATTTATATACTTGATATACTAGATATACTGCTAAACAGTACAGATACACTGCTAAAACAGTGCAGACCGGATTTGTGTACCCAAACCCGTCTGGACCAGCACAACTTATGTGCACGCCAGAACGCCTCCCCAGTAATGGTACTCACCGGGTAGCTCGGAACGGAAGGCCTCGGAACGGAACTGAACTGAACTGGACTCGACTTGAAAACTTCGGACACTTCGGAACATCGGAAACCTCGGAACTTCGGAACTTGGTGGGCCTCTGTATACCTCGGATCTTGCTCTCTCAGCTAGGCTCTGGTCGGGATACTTCGCACTTCTCACCGCCTCGTCTGGGTGTTGATCGCAGCCTCAGTCGCCCCCGCTTGACCGGAGGGAGATACAGGAAATCCTGCTGGTACGCGTTGTTGTCCGTCCAGCTGTGGCAGGAGACCGGGCCTGCAACGCACCGCCGGCGCGTGAGATGAGAAAGTGTCCCTGTTCGGGCGCCATTCATGTGGTAAATAATTTAATTACCGGGACTTAATTTGATACAGAAAAATAATAAATATAGCTCAGTAAAATAAGAGGCAAAATCCGTGATATTAGAGGTTCGGAATGGGCTTTATTCCAATGGACGATTTCGAAATCGTGGACTCCAGGTTCCATCACCACGGAGGTTCAGGAAGTGAAGTACATACTTTATTGATAAGTAATTACTTTTATACAATAGGCATTACAGTGAAGCAAATGCAGGAGGCGTAACAATTGACAATAGAGATAAAACATACATGCGTAGCAAAAGTGGGCGTAACTGGGTGTAACTAAAGAACGTCATCAGGTATGATGTCATAATAGGGTGGTTCCATGAAAGAATTTCGCAATGTCAGTAGAAATACTTGGCAGAAATGCGCGCGTAGCAGCATGACGTATGATTGACGTGTGACTAGGGGGTGAAGGGGATTTGACATTTAACTCTACATGTGGCGACAGATGTCTGGAGGGTCAAGTCAACCTAATCCCAAATCATATCTAACATCCTATGTTTAAAGAACTATGTTATCCAAAAGAGAGGTCTCTTAGAGTAGAATCTTATTCTATACTGACTATACTGACTGTTAGTGCGTGTACAAGCGTCTAAGTGTCTACACTAGATGCGAGGGCAGAAGTCTTCCATGATAATAGGGCTATGAATTACTTGCATAAAGACAGAGAAGCTGGGCCTTTGCTCGGTAGCTGGAAGAATGTTTACTTAAACTACTAGACAGGAATGCATTGGGCAGGGAGCGGAGCAGATAATTTCGAAGGTGAAATACAGCTTTTGGCAGGCAACAAGCTGATGTCAGGCACCGTGAGCCGTGCAGGGAATGAGACAAAGTTCACGGTCACAGATGCAGGCTCAGACTGGAGCTCTCAGAGGCAGAAGGCAGGAAAAGCTCGATGGCAGAATCAGGGCCTACTTGCCTGGACTGTAAAATGGCATAAGTGAACCATATAAAGCCGGCGGCCTTTCGTATTTAGGAATGGAATATCCGGCCCATTCATGGCGGATCTGAAAGAGAACATGTTAACGGTGGACGCACATGTATTTGCGTCTTCATAACTGGAACTGGAGGGAACATACATGTATTTATAATTCATACATGAAACCGTTGGGGTCCAAGATAGGGGACATAACTGATCATAAAAATCCATATTTCCACAATACACTAAAGTGGAACGGACTGGGGGACAGTTTTATAACTGCAATGCAGACTCTATATAAGAACCCGACAGCAAGGATTAGAGTCAATAGGGGTAAATCCGCAGCAGTTAACATTGGGAGAGGGACTAGACAGGGCTGTCCATCTTCCCCATTACTATTTGCTCTCTATCTGGATCCACTAATAAGGAAAATAGAGGGTAACGTAATGATTCCTCCACTAAGGCTGAATGGATGTGAGATAAAGTCCCTAGCTTATGCTGACGATGTAGCCATACTGACACCCAACCCCAGTATGGCCATAGGTGAAATCGAAACTGAAGCACAAAGATTTGGACAAATATCGGGGTATAGCCTAAATAGTTCCAAAACGCAAATAATATCTAATCAATATACTGTGATCAATGATCACAGAGTCACCGATTCAGCGACGTATCTGGGGGTTGCAATCACGGCGGATTTAGACTCATTAGTACAAAAGAACCTGGCGCCCTTGATGGTTAAAGTTAAGGCAGATTTGGATCGTATGAATAATTTGCATTTGTCTCTCGTGGGCTGTACCAATGTTACAAAAATGTTAATATTACCAAAGTTCTTGTATTTCTATAGGACAATACCATTATGGTTTGAGGTAAAATGGTTTAAAGATCTCGACAATATTCTAAACAGATTTATTTGGGCCCATGGTAAGACTCGTAGGGCATATCGCTTTATGTCACTGCCTAGAGAGAGAGGCGGTTGGGGAGCCCCAGATTTTAGACTGTATTACTGGGCATCTGCACTGCAATATATGCGTGGGCTGCTAGGCGGGGGTGGTCTAGACGATACAACGCTAAAGGATTCATCTAGGATATACTCTATTGTGTTGGGACCAGAAGCGGAGAATTCTTTTCTTAAATGTATTGATTTTGTGTATTACAAAAGAACTAGGTTTAAGACGGTCCAAGCCGCAGTTAAGATATGGAATGCAGTGAGGAAAAAAATAGGTTTGGGCCGGTATCACAGATATATTAGGTTGTATAAAAATGTCTCCCTACCAAGGCAGATTTTTTGGGATAACACTTTGGCGGGCTGGATGGAGAAGGGGGTAGTACAGATGGGGGACTTGAGGAATACGGAGGAGGTGTTTCAATTTACGGATTTAGTGAACAGGTTTGGCTTAGATAGGAAGGACTTTTTTAAATTCTTGCAGCTAAGAAGTTTTCTGGGGAATAAGCAGGGAGGGAGTATCGGGTTTGGCAAGGTAGAAATACTGGAGAAAATAAGATTAGGGGGGGATTGCTCTATTAGGAGTTTTTATGCAAACCTGACAGCAGGGAAACCAGATGATATGGAGAAGTTTAGTGAAAAGTGGGCAGTTAAGTTGAGAGGTGAGGCTAGTTGGTTTAAAGAGTCACTGGATTTAGGGCGCACACTCCTCTGCTCAGCGCCATTGCAATCACAGCAGTATAAAACCCTCTACTCGCTATATTACACCCCAGCAAAGATAGCAAAATGGGGGGGTACAGCAGGGATTACTTGCCCAAGATGTAGTTCCCCTGATGCAGACCTAATACATATATTTGCGGTTTGTCCGCAAATTGCTACACTGTTAAAAGATATAGAGAAGTTCCTGTATGTCTCCCTGAACATTCAGATTAGGTTAAATCCTCCTGAAATATTGTTAGGGATAGTCACAGATTCTAACATTGTCCAGAAAGAGTTTATTTTTGTCGCAATGGCAGTTTTTAGACTTTGTATAGCCAGGGCATGGCTGGATAAAAATCCCCCAGGAATTCAAAGTTGGCTCGCTAATCTGTTATCTACATATAATTTGGAAAAAAATATATATGCTCGGAAAGGCAAAACAGGGAGAAAACTGGGGGTAAGGATATGGGACCCCATCATAAAATGGAGAGAGGGCCTGGGCCTGAGAGGATAATATCAGGAAAATTGAGATGAATTTGAGTTATCAGAGTTGTAACAATGTATTGATATATGCAGGATGTTCTTGAAATACTATGATATGTATTGGTTTATGAGAATTTAAATTTATTAATGGAGACTGTGCGAAGATATGTGCTAACTGTGCAATGGTGTAATCAATAAAAAATATATATATAAAAAAAAAAAAAAGGAAAGAGGGATGTGAAATGGGCGCCCAGACTTCACAGTTCACACTTGCGATGAGATGTATCCTTGGTTTGCAATCACAGTCGAAAGCCATTTCCTGGCTACTGACAGCCGAAAGGGTGTGGCATCCATTTCAAGGTGGAAGCTGCCTGCGAGTGGCTACTTCTACTTTGTGAATTAGGGCTTTGGGAGACTACGCAGGGGGTCATGGGACCACGGCATGCCCCCCTCAATGTAATTTTTATCATCTCTATTTTTTAGAAGGCTGGCCATTTCCCATCAATGGCCAACAGGTACACTTTTGGAGCTCTGAAATTTGAAATGAAGTGCCCAAGCCTTGCTGTCCCTCCAAGTTTGTGGCCTTTGAACCCATTTTCGCAGAATCTAATTCCCAGAGGGAGCCCTGTCACATAAATATTCATTAGTCTGAATTTTAGTGAATCCTACAGAAAGCCCATTACATGTTGTAATGGATTAGTACATTTGCCAAAATTAAAATATGCACTGAGCGCGAACAAGTCTCAAAATTAAGGGCTACTTTTTGACCCGAGGTTTAGTATATCGGGTCCTTTGAGATGTTCTATACTTTTTGTAACACACAAAAGATCTTCCCTGTTAAAAATAATTCCAAGAGGGCGTGGCTTGGGCACGCATGGAGTGAGATGTGTTTCATCGAGTCTCCGCTCCGGCGCCTCCCGTAATCGCCTTTCTTCTGGTCACCGGGCCTGCTTTGCAGACCGAGAAGCCTGGACGTATGTGGGGGGCTTCTTGGCGACGCCTGGTGCTGCAGGGGCTGCTCGGAGGCTTCATTTAGACCGAGCTTCCCGGCCAGGAACGGCAAGACCCGCTCAGGCCGCTATTTTGGGAGCCGGCCGGAGCTGCAATTCAACAGGTGGCTGGCAGCCTTAACTGTTGGTGTGGAGTGGCACAGATGTCGGCGGAGAGGTCCTGAACACCCTGACCTCCACCGACCTTCTTTAGGGCCAGAGTTGCTGCTGGAGTCCCCTTAGATCCACGGCGCTTGCGGGAGTAGACGTCGGTCCCCCTACTGCCCGGGGCGCCTAGCTGTGTGAGCAGTCGACCCCCCTTGAGTCCAGAGGGTGCATTGGACCACTAGTAAATGGAGAGATCCACCCGGGGGAGATTGCAATTAAATGAAGGTTGATCAAAGGATAAGTGTGTTCCTACAGTGGCAGGGAGAACATCGTGTTTCTTAAATACCCCTCACACACCAAAAGGGCCCTTGGTGTCATGCTTCATCATAGGGGTCTTCGCACCCCTCTACGGGATGCGGCGTGCTACTACCGACGAGTACATGGGAGCACTGATATAATCACTATGTGTGGTGTGTTCTGAGAGGTAAGGTCAGGAGTGAGTGGTGACTGAATATTTAAAAAATATCTGGCACCATAGGAATAAAAAAATGTAATAAGCCTTGGTGCTGATATTCTTAAAAAAGCTGTGGATTGGAGTTGTATTGTATTAATGTACAAAACCTCCTGTGTGTGTCAACATGTTTCAAAGCGTGCTGCTTCTTCTTCAGGACGCGTACACAGATCCCTACCCTACTCACATGTGTGGTCTGACAATGTCAAATATCAGTTCTATGTGTAGACCGAGGCTACAACATGGATAAGGACGCAATGGTCTCAGTATTCAAAAATTATATTACAAAAATATTGGGAAATTCCTTAATTAACAATTTGTAGTGATACAAGCCAATAGCCTCATGAGCCTGTGGACGAGAGTGACCCTGTGCACATTGCACTAATCATCCAGATGCTGCCTCGTTTGAAAGTCCTCTCTTGGCTTCGTCGGTGTGCATCGGCCAAGGCAGACTGCTTTGGAGCTGGAGGTACCGGGACGGGGGAAACTCTTAAACGCAGGCGTCCGGTTCGGGTGAGCTCCACCTAGCTCTTCGACGCTCGGCCCGCCGTCTTGTCTCCTTCAGCTGCCTACGACTTTCCAGCCCCTGCTCCACCACTCTTACTCATCCCCTGGGACCCTGCCTTCAAGACGCACTTCAGGTGGTTGCATACACTGCAGGAACCCTTCTGTCATTGCTTGTTGGTGCGTGCGCTGGCCCTCCACTGTCACTGATTGACCTTCCCTCATCCGGCTGCAAGAGTGCATCTCCCGCTCTCGACGACCCAATGCACTCAGGAGCTCTTGGTGCCCGTCTTCGTCCTGTGTGATACGGGGCATGCCATCTCCGCGTTGAGTGGCCCTACGCTCCTCCGCTAGCTCGCCACCACCCCTACCGGGTTCTGCCTTCGGCTGGAGTACTCTAGTCCTTCCTACACTGGGTCCTTGACGTTCGTGGTCTTCACAGGCATGCCTCCTAAGCATAGAGGCAATAAAGAGTCCGAATCCGGTGACCTCCCTGTTGTCCAAAACGCCCTTGCATACACAGGAGGACCCTACCGCCTCATTTGCGCCCTCTGGGTCGCCCGCCTCTGGGGTGCCAATCACCCAGGCCTATATGTCATCCTTCCTGCAGGAAATCAAGACTGAAATTGGCAGGACTTTAAGGCCGGACTGCAGGATATACGCAGGGAGGTCACAGAGTTGATGGTCTCGAACGAACAATGGACGAAGGAGGATATTGATGGACTCTGGAAAAAGGCAACCAAACCGGAAGACCAAAATATCACCCTCCAGTTTAAACAGGAAGATCTGGAAAACCGCAGTAGGAGGAACAACCTTCGCATCCGAGGTGTCCCATTGGGAACGGAGGGGAAAGACATCCTGTCGTACACGGCGGACCTTCTACATGCCATTCGCGAGGTTGAGGGCACCTCGCCGCCCATGCTTGATAGAGTGCATTGGGTGCCTGGCCCCCGCAACCACCCTAACTTTGTCCTGGACATCATCACGAGAGTCCACTTCTTTGCGGATAAAGAAGCCATCCTTCGAAAGGTGCAGGGAGTTCAAGTGGTCTCCTACAACGGGCTCTCCATACAAATTTTTCAAGACCTTGCACCTTCTACGCTTCGCCGGAGGAAGGATTTCAAGCCTGTGACTGACAAATTGCGAGACCTTGAGATTAAATATCAATGGGGCCCCCCCTTTGCATTGATGTTTACCTGGGAGGGTAGGCGGCGGGTTGCCGGTCCCTACAAGAGGCACAGCGTCTCCTCCACCTTCCTGTAGACTCTGACAATGATGATCTCCCATCCTCTTGCACCTGCCCTACAGGCCCACTCTGGCCGGAATGGTCCACTGTTCCTCCCCCTCGTTCCAGACGGCTCTTGAAAGAACTTGAATCGTCACAAGCCAAGCAGGATGCCATCAACCAAATTCGCCCCTTGAGTGCCTCTCCGTCTCTCACAAACTAGTCGCCTTCTGCATTACGGTGTGCCTGGCTGTGTTCTTACCTCGCTCCCAGTCCTGGGGGCCTCCCAGCCCGGGCCTGGTGGCTGGATCCAGCTGTTCTTTATTCACTTACACGGGATGCTGTCGGCAGGGACTTTCCACCTCATGTGTGCCTGCCGCCCTCCCCCCTCTCCAGAGTCCTACAGGAGAGTGACTTCTCCAGAATGGTCCGCCTTCGGGAGCCTGGGCTGTTCCGAATAGACTCTACATTGACTTTGCCCAGTTGGCCTTATTTTTCTTTATCCTTTCTCTTTTTTCTTTTTCCTCTCTTTCGTTTCCCCTTCTACAGGTTCTTTTCGGATGCGCCTTTCTCAGAGGCTGGGTTGTGGTGTTACTTTTGGAATGTATGGAGGAGCTATTGGTCACTATGTGGGGTCGGCTGGCCCTCTGCCCCTGTGCTTTATCCACTCTCTTTGCCGCTATTCTCGATGACATGTTTCTCTCCCTCCCCCGCACGACCCTGGGGGGCTGCTTTTTTCCCAGTCCTGGGGTTTGTCTCCCTTTGCTTTACTGGGATGTGTTTGGCTGGGTTCGGGATCTGCTATGCTCTGCGATGTGCTGGTGCGGCTGGGGTGGGTTGTCCTTCCTTTCTTACACCAGCATGATCCTGACGTGGTTTTCCTACAGGAGACCCATTTGCTTTCCTCTGACACTCACACCAAGACTAGCGGTGTGGCAATCCTTTTCAAGCCCGGCGTCCTCCCAGTGTGTGGCCGACGAAGGGGGGAGGTATCTCAAGGTTGACATGGTTTGGGGTCGGGATCCTGTACCTTTGTTAATGTATATGCCCCCAACCAGAAACAGGATGTGTTCTTGCGCCAGCACCTTGGGGCTCTACTGCGCTCCCTCTCTACCCCTGTTGTCCTTGAAGGCGACTTAAACCTGGTTTGGGAACCTGAGCGGGATCGCATAGCGCAGGCGCACCATGTGGCTGGGGCGATGTAAGCGCCGTTGAAGAATGCCATTACTGACTTCGGTTTGGTTGATGACTGGAGATATTTGCACCCGGACTCTCGGGATTATTCTTTTTTTTCTAACGTTCATCGTTCCTACTCGCGTATTGATTATTTTTTCCTTTCGCTCTCTTTGGCTCATGTGCTGTGCACGGCGGACATCTCAGACATTTCTATTTCCGACCACGCGCATGTTTTGCTTACGCTTCAATCTCCCACTGCCCGTGGTGATCCCCTTTCTTGGTGGCGACTGCCCCCTCCAAGCCCTCCGGGACCCAGTAGATGTGGCAGACATTCGTAAGGAGATTGAGTCCTTCTTTGTGGCCAACTCTCTTACTGTTACGCCCGAGGATGTCCGTTGGGACACCTTCAAAGCTACTGTTCGGGGGGTTATCGCCTCCATCTCTATTGCCTGGACCCGAGAGGGTCGTTTGGTTGAATCCACCCTCTCCCAGGATATTAAAGACTTGGGGCACGAGGATCACGCCTGTCCTTGCCATGCTAACAAGTGACGCCTAGCTGCCCTACGCGGTCAACTGCGCTTACAGCGAACTAATAAGGCCGAACCGCTCCTTGTTAACCTTAAACAAATATTTTATGTGGGTGCTGATAAGGTCGGGCGTGCCTAGCGTGCCGTCTGCGGGTCCAGACTGCCCGATCTCATATTGCGAAGCTCAAACGCCCCGATGGCTCCTGGGCTATCTCGGAAACAGACAAGAGTTGTACCTTAATGGCCTTTTATACTGATCTTTATGCTCATGATCCTTGCCCACCGGAGGCGGACGAGACGTTCCTCGATTCATGTCCTTGGGACCCTAATGATCTTTACTTTACAGAGTTACTCGATGAGCCTATCTCCCACGAGGAAACTGCTAAGGCATTGAAGCAGCTCCTGACAGGCAAAACACCGGGTACCGACGGTCTGCCGGTCGCTTTTTATCGGGTCTTCTACCCGCAATTGCGAGATCACCTGCTTCATCTCTTTAACAGCTTTACTGATCATACGGGCCTCTCTCCTACGATGAACAAAGTGTAAATTGTACTTGTCCCCAAGCCTGGCAAGGACCCGACACTGGCAGCTTCTTTCCGCCCCATTGCCCTGTTAAATACCGACGCCAAGATATTCACCAAAATCTTGGTGAACCGTTTGGAGCCCCACCTTCCAGGTCTTATAGACACCGATCAAGTGGGGTTTATCCGCCATCGTCAGGGTGCCAACAACATTCGGCGGATTGCCCACTTGGTGGAAAAATCGCGTATCAGAGTCATCCCTGCCTGCCTGGTCTCCCTTGACGCCGAGAAGGCGTTCGATCACGTGGACTGGGGTTTCCTCCGGGCAGTCCTCAAGAAGATTGGTTTGGGACCTGGATTTATTTCTAAATTGATGGCCCCCTATGCGGCTCTACCACCGCTCCTATCTCTATCCACCGAGGCACTCGCCAGGGGTGCCCGCTTTCTCCTCTATTATTCACACTTGTCACCGAGCCCTTAGCTACTGCTATACGCCGCAATCATGATATACGGGGTATCCATATGGGGGGTACTGAACATAAGGCTTCCCTCTTTGCCGATGATCTGCTTTTGTCCTTGTCTTCTCCGTCGACCTCTCTCCCCGCAGTGGCTGAACTCTTGGGGTCCTTTGAGTCCGCTTCGGGTATAGGATTCATCTGGCGAAATCCCATGCTCTCAATCTCACGCTTTCAGCCTCGGAGGTCCAGGGTTTGTGGGACCTGCTCCCGGTGCAGTGGACTGACAAGTCAATACGCTACTTGAGCTTAGACTCCTACGCTCGCTTCTTGGTCCTCATCTAATAGGCCTAGATTCCGGAACTCTATCCGCAAAGAAATGCATAGATGGGAAGGTCTTCTCCTGGCGTGGTTGGGACGCCATCATGCTCTTAAAATGTCCCTTCTTTCTAAAATCCTTTATTTGTTCCACTCTCTTCCTACTCCCATTCCGCATGCGGACATACAGGCTTTACAAAGTGATTTTACCAAGTTCATTTGGGGGGGGGGGGGGGGAGGAGTCCCGTCCCTGTTTCTCTCATAAAATACTCATGCTTCCCAGATCTCGGGGTGGGGTGGCCTGGCCTGTCCCAATTTACTGGAATATTATTGGGATTGTCACCTCCGATTTATATTGGAATAAATTGTTCCTGAAAGCGAGAAACACTGGTTCCATATGGACCATGCAGTGGCTGTAGACCATTGTGGGATTTAGCCTGGCTCCTGCGTGAGGCACGTCCTCGCAGTGCCTACTTAGCGACTCCAACGAGAACGGTCTTGGAGATATGGGATAGACCGGGGCCTTACGACCTTCCCTTCCCCCAACACCCCGCTAACACACAACTCTGTATTCCCCCCTGCTTTTTAGCCTCAGGCTTTTGCGGCTTGGACCCTAGAGGGTCGACGTGTTCTCCAGGATTTCTTTCAGGGTTCTGCCCTCTGCACCTTTGATCAGTGCAAAAATGTTTCCATCTCACCGATAATGCGCGCCTGCAGTATTCTCAATTGCGTCATTGGCTATCTTCTCCAGCATACTCCCGGGAGGTGACTCGACAGCTCACTCCCTTCGAGTCCCTGGTCCATAGATTCAAGGTGTCTAGGGACCTCATCTCCAAAACCTACTCTGTGCTTCAACACTCTCGACAGCTTCCGCTCCATGGCTTCCAGGCGCGTTGGGCATCTGATCTGGAGGCTGACATCTCCCCGGAGGAATGGGACCGCTTGTGGAGGGACATCCCTAAGGTTTACCGTAGCATTCCCCAGCGCGAATCTGCCTATAAACTGATGACGCAATGGTATTATACTCCTACTCATCTCCATCAGATGTTCCCGAACACTCCTCCGATTTACTGGCGATGCCGGACTGATAGAGGAGACTTCCTGCACATTTGGTGGTCTTGCTCGAGTCTCACTATGTTTTGGAAGGAGGTCCTCAGTCACATTAAAGTGGTGGTGGGTTTCCCGGTTCCAGCTACCCCGTCCCTAGCGCTTCTGGGCATTCGGCCTGGCACGCTGAAGGCCATGACTTCGGCACACTGGCATCTAATCCTTCACTTACTAGGAGCAGTGCGACAGTCCATTGCCTCCTGCTGGAAGTGGCCCCAGCCTCCGCCTATTGCTGCCTGGTTTGTCCGGCTGTGGGATGTCCTTTCAGTGGAACTGCTTACGGCCCGCCTCACTCATACTGATACACACTTTGACTGCATCTGGCGTCCACTTATACACTGTCTCACTAAAACCGAACACTCCCGCTTGATGCCTCCTAGACTGCGGGCTCTACAGCTGTTTGACGATCCCCTGGAACCTTTCCCTCGTGGCACGAGACCGGTTTTCCCGGAGTAATCCGCTTGGTCTGCTGGGCAGACACTTCGGGCCTTGTGACTGCTGGCCTCCATTCTGGGCCTTGGCCTTTCCCCCTCCTCCCCATTCTCCTGGCACATCCAGTTCTGTCCTCTTTTCTCTTCTCTCCCCCTTTGGAGGATGCACTTTTCACTGTTCTTTTCTTTTTCTTCCTGTCCTCACCTTTCTCAGGTTTCCTTTTCTGTCTTTTTCTTTCTATATGATGGTTCTTGTGTTATTTGCCGCAAAGTGTATTGGTATTGTCGCAGTATGAATTGTATTTTCTAAGTGGGCGGGGGGTCTCGCCTTGACCAGACTTTGTTAGCCTTGACCTACTGTTTGACTCACTGGCTGTGTTGTTGTGTTCTCCCTTTACTGGACAATGGAACTCTAGCTGGGCCTCTGCCTTCTGGCCCCCTACATGGCTTCCCCCTTGGGTTTGGCGAGAACTTTCTCTTTGATGTTGTTCCCTATGGTTTGGAAAGTCGCTGTGCCCTCATCACATTTGTGTTTTGAATCCTATGGAACTGGATTTATCCCCTTTGCAGGGGCCCGGGGCTGATTATTTATTGTGTAACCACTTTTTGTTGCCCCCCCCACCCTTGCTCTCCATTTTCTGCGATATGTGCCACTTTATTTGCTTGTACTTAATAAACCGATATGAAACAAAAAATAATTCCAACCTATATGTGTGTCCATGGACGACATGTTTCTTTAGGTTATTATTTGAAACATACAAAAAGCATTCAACTTTTCACTGTGGATCGTATAAATTTTTTAATGAGATACTCTCTAAATTATGTTTTAACTATTACAACTTTTCGCTTCTGTTTCAAGTTACATGTGTTTTAGTAAATACCCGGTTTTCTATTTGCTGTTCTCATTTTCAAACACAGGGAGCTTCTTAACAGCCACGAGTTCAAGCTCCCGGCTGCCTCTTCTGTGATTCCCTCCAGGTTATATTTTTCAACACTACATTTGCAACAGTAATGGTAATGTCTCCCCTAGACTTCATAAGACCCTTTCCCTGACAGCCAGTCATATACCATCTGTTTCCCAGAGGCAGGCTCACTGCCTTTCTCTTGCGATACAGCACAGTGTACAGAACCGGGTTCATTTTGCCACAGGAGTCTCAAAACTGTCCTAGTTTTCAACAGAGTTCTATTTGCTCCATCCAAAATGTGGCGAGAAACTGTTTTGCATTTTAAATCCTCCATTAAGCCACTGACATTTAGGTGGCATTCTGAATTTCCTCATTAGGAATTCGGAATCCATACTGAGTCCTCTGACCTGCCAGCCTGACACCTATTATCTATGGGATTAACACTGGCAAGGTTGCATCAACAGTGCTTTTTTTAAACATTTCTATAATTTGTGAATTTAAACCAACCTGG
Organism: Triturus cristatus; assembly: GCF_964204655.1. Taxonomy (NCBI): domain Eukaryota; kingdom Metazoa; phylum Chordata; class Amphibia; order Caudata; family Salamandridae; genus Triturus; species Triturus cristatus. Next base: position 818,465,670 of record NC_140586.1, on the reverse strand, counting down.
GAAATTCAAATTAGATCATTTCTGAATTGACTTCATCTCCATAAATAAAAAACAGACCTTTTTAAATTTCTGTTCACTAGTCTTCCTTCCTACTAAATATACAATAGTACTTTCTAGTTCTTCTTTGCTCCTCCAATCCTCCTTTGATAGGGCACCACTTACTTCTTCTATACTGCCAATTTCTTTGGAATGTTATATATGTTCTCTTGAAAATGGCGATGGTTTATACCCTGGGCCACTGGAATTATGCAGCAGGGGAGGGCCAAATTATGCGGCAGGGCTGAGTAACATATGCGGCAAGAAAAGCCAAATTATGAGGCATTATGCTGGACATTTTGTGGTAGTGTTACTTCACTGCTTTGTTATTTTTTAACTTTTTAACACTGTCTGGGCATTAGTTGCATCTAATTTCTACCAGTTTAACATCCAAAATAGCATTAAGCTACAGAAAGGTGACCAGTCCTCGTTTGCAAAGTGCCTTCCACTGTACTGCAAAACGTGTAGCTGCGTTTTTAGTAACTCTTGAACAGTTTGAGCTAGAAACTATTTTTTTATTGTTAAAATCTTCAGATTATGTAGCAGGTGACGGATTATGTGGCAAATGCGGCAATTTGAAAAGGTAAACGTTTCCTTTTGCTGTTTTCTCCTTCTACGATTAGCTATTGAGCATCTTCAAAGCCCCAAACTAGCATCTCTTCCAGCGGTTCATAAATTGAATTTAAGGGGCATGGGTTTTGAGTTGGGTTCCAATTAGGAATTAATAAAATGCTTCAAAATAACTACTTTCTAGTGGCTACATTTTATGAGCGCTATCGAAATCTGGTAGCTTTCTCCTCCATTCCTTATAAACATATCAGTTGTCACCTGCTTTCCTGTTCTCATTTCCTTCACTTATGCACTGTGGGAGGAACACATGAGTGTGGTCATTTTGGTGGATAATGAAGTATGGCACCAGTGGCACTAGTCTTTTAAACATAATTGCCCCAATGATATAACGTGACTCAAATGAAAGGCTCCACATCAGAGGCGTAACAAGTGTCCCATGGGGCCTATTGCAAACAAAGAGAATGCCCAACACCTTCTGTTTTGACAGTGCAAACACCTACGAGGCCCAGTGCCCTGGTACCACTGCAGCAGAGGCACGATTAATAGCTACACCATTGCTCCAAGTTGCTATGGTAGAGTTTAGACAGTTGCACAGCCATCACTCACATAAAGTTATAAAAACAGAGAATGAAATAAATCTGGTCATATAAAGTCACAAACATAGTTGACATGGCCCCACCAGTGCCGCACAGTGCATGCACTTTGTACGAAACGTAATTTAATTCCAAATTGTGCATGAGAGAATTGAACACAGAGTATGAATACCATACATAAGTTTGTTAACTTCAATAGTGTACCTAATGAACGAGTTATCTCCTTAAAGATGTAGGTTGTGCAGGCTCGGGTGCAAAACGCCGCCCTGCTGCGGTGACAGGAGTTTCTCCCAAAGGGGCATCGGAATCGGAGGATACATGCCCATGGCCAGGAGTGCAGGGTACCATATTCTCCTCGCCTATTCCGGAGCAGTAGGATGACTTGGTCCCATACTCTCTTGATCTTTTTCAGAACTCTGTGCAGTAGAGGGAGGGGTGGAAATGCGTACAGCAGTCCCAGCCTCCACTGTACGTGGAAGACATCTCCGAGAAAGGACTGCTTTATGGGAACTCCAAGCGCAACATTTTTGACACGGCAAGTTCTCTGCAGTGGCGAATAGATCTAGTTAGGGATCTCCCCATTTCTGGAAGATGCCCTGTGCCACCTCCAAGTGTAACTGCCATTCATCCTGAAGGCAGTGTGCAGTCAGGGAGAAGCCCTGGGCATTCAGCCGCTTTCAGAGATAGCCTCCGGGCATATCACTCTGCCAATTTTGTTGCAATACCACGTAGCGGTCATTTTGTCCATGAGACTCTGCATCTGTTCCCCTTTGATGGTTGGGGGACAACGCCTTCAGTGCCAAGCAAATTGCTCACAACTCCAACAAGCTGAAGTGGAGGCGAGTTTCCACTGTACACCAGCGTCCTCTGTTCGCCACCTCTCCCAGGTGGCCTACCATCCCAGCAATGATGCATCCGTCACGGTCCTTAGCTCTGGATGGGGTAGGGAGAGGGGTTTACAACTGGTCAAACAGTGCTCGAGCAGCCACCACTGTAAGTCTTTCACAGTCTCCTCCAGCACCTGGATGAAGTCAGTTAGATTGCCTTGGTGCCGAGCACAGTGAGACTACAGATCCCACTGCAGAGCCTGCATCTGCCACATGGTCTGGTCCATGAGAAGGATGCAGCAGGCCTAGAGGCCCAGGAACTTCAGACCTGCTCTCACTGAGACCCAAGTCAAGGACTGAAAACTTGGGATCAAAGCCCAAATGTCCTGGACTTGTTGTGCCGGAGGGATGGCTCAAAAGAGAAAACAGCACAGTGCCCAGGCTCAGATGAAAGAGAGCAGTTGCAAAAAAGTCAGGTGTGACTTGGGCGCTTTCATGGAAAAGCTCAACAATGTCAGTAAGTTGGCCATCATCTGGAGATGGCCCACAAATGCTTGAGGAAAGACCTCCTTTAGTAGCCGATCGTTGAGGTATGGAAAGACGGGTATTCCCAGCCTTTGCAGACGAGCTGCAACCACTACCATCACCTTAATGAACACCCGAGGTGCACTTGAAAAACCGTAGAGGATCATAAAGAAATGAAAGTGCGTGTGGCCTACCTTAAACCTCAGGTAACACCTGTGGAAATGCAGGACGAGAATGTGAAAGTATGCATCCTATAAGTCCAGTGCTGCCACCTGGTCTCTTTAGTCCAGGACAGACAAAACTTGGGCCGGGTGGGCATTTTGAACCCGTCCTTCTGGAGGATGAAGTTCAGAGGACGAAGGTCAGAGTAGAGTAGAGGCCATCATCCTTTTCGGTACCAGGAGGTAATGGGAGTAGCAAGCAGTCCAGATTTCTGACACCAACACCCTCTATATCGTTCCCTTGACCTGAGAGACTGAACTTCTCCATGGAGTATGGACAAGCGACCCTCAGGTAGATGTTGTGGTGTGAATGGTATGTCCAGGGGATAGGATAGGAAGTGTAGGGGGTATCCTTGCTCTACAATCTGGAGCACCCACCTGGGGTGGTATAAGGTGACCTGGTCTACCACTGGGCGATCATGTGACACCAATCACTAAGTAGTTGTGCGGTGGTGGCGGGGGTTTGGGTAGTGCATTGCCCCAGGGTGCCTGCCCCACAGCCTCCCCATCAAAAGGACTGGGACGCCTGTTGCTGCTGTGGCACAAATTGCCATTGCTTCTACTGAAAACCCCTACCAAAGCCTCGAAAGGGGCACTGTGGTAGGGGGAAATGCCGAGCAGGCTGAGCTAGGCCTAGAGAGTGGGTGGTGTCTTTGAACTCTTTAAATCTTTCCAAGGCAAAGTCAGCCTTCGGTCCAAACTGCTTGGAGCCATCAAAAGCCATGTCCTTTAAGGAATGCTGGACATCAGAGGAAAACTCTGTGGATCGGTTCCATACCAAAGGTCAGCAGTGAGGGAAGGCAGCAGTCCCTCACACGTCTCAGAGTGTAATGGAGTCAGTGAGGCTGCTGACACCTCCCAACTCTGTGACATGGTGTCACTGATTGACACTCAGCCATTGGGAATTTCAGGGCTTAAAACTGATGCACCCAGGTTCGAGGCAATCAGTGACACTTCCCCACGTCATGATGTGGAAGGCCCTAAGGCACTTTTGCCAGGCTGAGGAGGTCACACCCACAGGGTTATGAAATCCTCAGCCTGGCAAAGCTCAGCTCAAGCAGCTAGGCGCCTGCGCATTTAGTGCCTGTACAGGTCCTGGCTACCTGACCTGAACAAAAAGAGTGTCTGTCAGGCTGACCTTTGTTCATTTGGCAAGGCACAGCATGTGCAAGTACCTACCCAGGAGGAATCAGGTGTTGACAGACCTAAGCGCAAAACTGGCACTGGAAAACTTACATTTTACAAAGCTTTCCATTAATTTGCATTTTCATTCAGGCGGGGTCATGCAGAAGGTATTGAAGTTCTGCAGACTATACCACTATGTTCTCCAGGATGAGGTGCTGCAGGAGAAAATCTAGGTCCCCTAGAGCTGGCCTGTGCTATCTTGCCACTTGCTTATTCACTGGGGGGACCGATCTTGGTTTTGCTCAGATGCCCACCAGGAAATCATTGAAGAGGTCGAGTGGTGCCATCATGGACAGATCTGTTTATGTGGTTCCGACAAGCAGCCACCTCAGATCCTTGGGGCCCAAAGGCACTCCAGCAGGATCCTGAGGGGTACCAAGGATTTTCTCCTTAGGTTCTCGAAGCTGGCAGAGTTAGTCCATGGTCTTTTTTTTGTTAAAGGGGAGTAGGAGAGTAAACACTGCTGGAGTCCATACCACAGAACTGTTCTGTGGTCTGGCTGTATCCATGTTGTGGCGAGAGATTTCGAAGGGTGGGATGACAGAGGCCCAGGCTTCAACTTCTTAACCTTTTTTTGTGGGTTCTCTTTAACTTACAGGAGCTCCCGAACTCCATTTAGAACGTTCCTGCAATTGGCCTTGGAAACTAGAGCATATCTGCCCTGGACCCTGACCTAGACTACTTTTACAGAGTTCAGCGATGGCTAACTTGGCTTCGCGGTCACTGTTGGCTTTGAGATTCACCTTTGTGCAGCAAGGACATGAAACTGCGTCTGTTTAGGTGCCTACGTACCAGAGGGAGACCTTGTAGGTGTCCGTCACTGAACGCTGTTGGCGGTAGTCACAACATGGCTTAAACCCTGTTGTCTTAGGGGCCACATTCTGCACACTGTGCATTGTTTGGAAGAAAAAGAGAGTTTTCCTGAGGGAGAAAGCCTTCTCTTCTGTCAAAAGACAGCACTGCTAGCTTCGTATCCTAGTCAGAAGGTGCAGAAAGAAAGGAACACACATCAGCGTGCAGAGGCGGTGCATATTTGGAGGCCCTGACAGCATATCCAGAGTGGATGGAGCCAACACGGAGACGCACTATGCCACCTGTTGGCACATGAGGGAATTGCTGAAAGGTTTCCAAATTGAGCCTGGCACCTGGGGAAATTCATATGGTGCACATCTGTCGTTAGAAGTCTCTATCAGAAAGTAACTTTGTTTCCTGGGTAACTAAGCTGTTTAAGCTCTGGAGCCACCACATTCTCCCCACCATTCTTCCTGAAAGAAAGGCCTTCACCGGACCTCGATCTCTAGTCCATACTAGGCTTCCAAATCCATACACTCTTTATCACTAGAGATATATTTTGGTCTGCCAAAAGAATAGTTTAAATATGAACAATTTGCATTAATATGCATTAAAACCCATTTAATCAGAAAATACAAATATGGAGTATAACCCCTGTAGTGTCTTGTAAATCAAAGAATGCTGGAACTCTTTTGGTTCCCACTGTACATCCTAAGCCTGTACCATAAGCATGGGAGAGATGAGTTGAAGGCAACTTAGTATGTTGAGTCCTGACTTACATCCAGCAGAATAAAGACGTGTACCAACTACTGTCCATATGTGGCGTGGTTATTGGCGAGTAAGTGGGCTGGCAGGACGCAACAACCCCCATAAGAGAGACAATGCAGATGTGATTGTCAATGATGACACCCAGGAGAAAAACCAATATGTTCTATACTTGATAGTCCAAGAACCAGCAATTGATCAATGTATAAATCAATTTCCCTAACAAGACTGAGATAAGCAGCCATGTTACAAAGATACCCTTTCATATTAGTTCCCAGCCGAAGACAGTTTGCATGCGAGATAAAAGCATTAATAACTGAGTAATTAGTTAAATTAATATGCTGTCCAGTTCACAAGTAATTTATGTGGTAGGACCCTGTTCAAAACCAGGACTTGAATAATCATTCAGACGTATGGATGTTGGCGTTCCAGACAACACAGCATGGGATTCCAGAATATCCGCAAGTTCATACGAGACCAATCTTACAATGAGCTAGGGATTCTGATCTATGGATTAAAGTTTATGTTGTGTCAGACATGGTGTCACACAATGCAAGCATGCACTTCAAAAACAACTCCCACGAATGTTATCGCAAAAAGCAGGTCAGAAACCTGATACAGGGGTTCAGAGGGCATCTCTGAAGACTGGACAACACCATTCATCCATGAAACATCTAGCATGAGCGCCATGTCAGCTATTATCCCGGATCTCTCTGTAACTCTGGCACAGTCATGAACACTGGTTATATTACTACAGATTTAGCTACACTGCACAAGTCTTAAGAGATCAGTTCTTCGCTGCAATTAAATATTCTTCTCAGTCTGTGATCCGGGCTCATTTCTTCTACTTTATGAGTTGTTGACATCCATCTGCCTTTAATCTGGAAATAACCTTGTGTTACTGCTGCTACATTCCTAAAATGATACCTCGCTTAGAATTGACACACTGTGCAACGTGCCTTCTTGTGTGAGGCAGTGCAATCTTTAATCCATATGAAGGTCAGGAGGTTGCAGGGCAACCCACCGAAGGTTCACAGGAAATTGTGGCTACACTATGGACTTGCAGCATTTTTCTCCTATTTCATTTTGCGTGAACAAACTAAAGAGAAAATTCTCTATAACCATTCAATCATGACTACAACTTCTTTTTAATAAATGTTCTTAAAACGGCATTAGTTCTGTGTTTAAAGGAGCAGACTGAAAACCTATAGATCGTAAGCCCAAGCTGTAAACAAGCATTGGCATAGCCAATAGGTCTCGCTTTTGGGGCCTTCTAAGTATTTAGTTATGCAGCACAATATCCTTGGTGCAACAACATCAACTGTTGCATGGCTAAACACTTATAAGGTCCCAAAGGCGAGACCTATTGGCTATGCCAGTGCTTGTTTTCTTTTTGATGGAAAGGTTTAGGTCTTCAAACAACACCAGTGAGTGGTGTGCTGCACAAAGGGCCCAGGGCTGCGATGAGGCTAGGACAAGGAGGCTGTGCCAGAGAACTACCTATTGCTTGTAACATGGAAAGGGTTCAGAATATCTGCATTCATCTGTATTTTATTAATCCCACCAAACATCAGCATGAAGAATCCCAATAAACATCTGCATCAACTCACATACCTCAACCACTCCCCCACCCCACTAATGTTAACACCCAACCGCTATTTATTTCATCTACCCCAAGGAAATTCTAGTGAATGCATGGAATAGTTGCTTGAGTCACTAAACTAACCCCAATAATCAATAACATGACTAGCCACTAACCTTGGGTTCGGTAGCAGCATGCTGCCCAGGGTAAATAGCTTCAGCACCTTGTCAGAGGTAGTAAGTGTTATATAAATGCAATTACAATTTACCAAGATTCCCCAGAAATGGATTTCTGAGGCTGATAGCAGTGTGAGTGAGAAGGGCTAGGGGTGGGGGTTCAAGAGCGAGAGAGGGGGGAGAAAGAGAAGGCTTTGACTGTGGAAGAGAGACTAGAGAGGGCGGGGCAGGCAGAGAACAAGGCAGATGGAGAGTCAGAGGAAGGCGAGAAGGAGCAGGAGGGAGAGAGTGACAGGAAGTGAAGTAAGAGTGTGTAGAGAGAGAGCGAGGGGGGTTGGGTGAGGGAGTGGGCTGAGGGCAAGGTGTGTTTAGGAACATCAAAGGTTCTTGAAATGAAGTGACGTCATTGAAAATGGAGTAGGTGGGAGAGAAGTGTCATGGCGAGGTGCGAAGAGAGATGAAAGAGAGGTGGGATTGGTAAGGGCAGAGGGGGCTGGAGAGTGTGCAAGACAATAAGGAGTTTATGAAGGGAGAATGATGAGAGCACAGGAAGGTAATGTAAAAAAGGAAAAACATGGCAGAATATGAAAGACGGGCGGGATAAAGAGATGGGCTATAAAGGGGAAGAAAGGTGTGACGAAAGGAGCGGTCAGAAGAGGGTAGACATATAAAGTGGGAGAGAGGTAGGTGACAACGTAAGGGAGTGAGTGATGGAAAAGGACAATGCAGGTATAAAAATAGGAAAGGGAAAGAGGAGAAGATGAGGGTCCGAGAAGATGGTGAAGTGAGGGAGAAAAGGGGGCGAAGAAAGCACAAAGTAGAAACAGGACCAGGGAGAAGAAGGGTTCAGAGAAGTGATGAGCAGGAGATGTGAAGGGGGACAGAGTGGCAGGAAACTGAAATGAAAAAGACAAAAGGTGGAGACGGGGCAAAGTATGAAGAGAGCTGAGGTTGAGAAGATAGGGAAAGCAATGAGAAAAGGAGGAGCTAGAGACCATGTACGATGTCCTGGCTCGTTCACGTATGGAGCGGAGATTCTGGGAGAGTGAGGGGAAGAAAAGTGGGGAGAGCCTGTGAGCAAGGGAAGAGAGTCTGGAATGAAAAAGGTCAGCGAGAACAAGGGGTCTAAGAAGGGAGAGAAAGAGATGTCAAGGGAGGAGGAGAGGGTGAGAAAAAGCGCTTCATCCGTGTGTGTGAAAGAGCAGTAGATTGGGTCGACAGGGACAGAAAATAGTTCGGGAGACCATCAAAGAAAAAGAAGAGATACCCCGATAAAGAAAGGGATGAAACAGAGAAGATAGGATGGTAGGTCTAAGGGGGAAGAGAGATGGTGACTGAGAGAGCAGGATAGAAAATGAGAAAGGGGAACGAAAGGCTGGAAATTAAGAAACGCGGTGGCGACGGAGAAGTCTTAGAAAGCGAGGGAGCGAACATGTATGAAAGAACGAAGGAATGGAACATGGAAGGGTGACATAAACCAGGGAAGAATAAAGAGAGGATATTTGGAATCAAGAATAGGGAATACCTTTTGTAGGCAGAACTCCTTAAAATCACACATTCCACCCTATCAACAGACGCATTCAGATCTTTCTTGTGGTGATTACATATGATTATAGCACACAAATTATAGTTTTGGCCTGCAGGTGGCGATAGGCGACCACGTCCAGAAATTAGTTTGGGGATGGTAACTTGTCTCCGTAACATCCCCTTTTGAGTGTGCCCAAAAGTGTGATAAGGGCCCCTCACAAAGTTTTTGGCATTTAAAAAACATATTGTGTGGCAAGAATGGCAAAATTATGAGACAAGAAAATACAAATTATGCAGCATGTTGCCACATATACATGACAATGTTTTTTTTTTATTTTAACACCAAAGCAATCAGCAAATAAAACAAGCATTACTTAAAAGCAGATGCCAATTACTCTCAGCGAGTGTGCTCAGACGCGTGACAGGCGCCCTAAGGACGGAAGTAATGACGGGCAGAGGTGCGAGCGAGGAGGTGCGCCCGCGCTAAAAGGAGATAAAAACAAGCTTTGGCCGTGAGGCCGGGAAAGTGACGCGGTGGCACGGCATTGCTTAAAAGCGGATGCCCATTACTCTCAGCAAGTGTGCTCAGATGGAGTGACAGGCGCCGGAAGGACGGAAGCAATCACGGGCAGATGTGCGAGCGAGGAGGCGCGCGCACGCTAAAAGGAAATAAAAACAAGCATCGTAGGCTGTAAGGGTGCCCTCGAGTGATGCACTTAATGAGCCATGACGAGACGGGAAAGCCAGATGGCGCCTGTGCTCGTAACTGTGCGCGTAACCGCATGCTCTAGGCCACACAAAAAGCTGTGGTGGGCTTTTTGAAGCCCACTTACTAAAAGCCTCGCCAGAGCAGCGCATGTACTGGCTCAGGCGAGACCTAAATAGAATAATTTGTGTACATTAGCCACAAAGAGAAAATGCTCAATATAGTTTGTCTACTAAAGAGAAGAAAAAACAATATTTGCACCTTCCTCCTCATCTCGCAGAATGAGCAAGCAATGTGAATCTAATACGTTTGGTACGTTTTAAACTTAGATTTGTTTTGCCCAAAATACCCTCTAAATATCTCTTTGCTACATTTTCCATATCTCTTAGTGCCTACCCTGGAAAATCCAGACCTTTTGCTTACTACAGCCCACTGGATGAAATCACATCTCACAAACTCCCAAGCCAGATGTTTAACTCATAGACCTAAACACCGGTAATGCAACTGTAGAGCAAGTCAGATATTCAATAATGTCTTAGAAAGATCTGAAGAATGTGGTGAGGGAGAGCAAAGATACAATGCCTCAGAATCAAAAATCACCATCAACTGCAGAAGAAGAAGCTATCAAGAAAGCAATATAGTCAGGGACCAATTGTGCTCCAGCACTTACAGCTTCAAGACCAGAACTACCTCTGGGAGTAGGTACAAATGCATTTCTCAAAACTGCTTGGCGGATCCCAGAGAGAAGATAATGAAAGTGGCAAGTGAACAAATAGGAACCATAGGGTGGAAGGTGATTCAATCATATTGAATGATGGATAGCATACGTATCGGAGAGCAGATCAGATAGGACAGGAGCGGTGCAATTGCATAAGGGCAAACAGAATGCTTAACAATTATCTCATAATTAAGAATCTCACTCACTCTGTAATAAATTAATTATTCAGTCCTCTGCTTTTAGATTTTTTGGATCATCATTTACCGGATAATTTGCTGTGATTAAAGTAAATCCTAGTTTTCCTATACACTATAGGACCCTAGTTTGTTGCGTGCATTTCATTATCAAATACGCAGCATTTTCCAATGTCTCTATTTTCTTTTCTTTTTAGATTCTACATTATCAGTGTGATATTTTGTAATCGAAAGTGCACTACTGGGGCTGAGAGCTCTCTCTTTTTTAACAAAGGCCCAGACAGTCTGCATCAGGAATGCAACAAAAGACATCTGAGGTCTAACAGACAAAGGATACGATACCCTTTCCAGCTGTCCTTCCACCAAGCAGCCTCACCTGGTTTATGATGTAGATGCCGTAGTCAACCTTCTGGCGACGGAGGATCGGGTGCAAGTAGTGCAGCCAGTACTTCAAGTGGTGGTCCCGGTGTCGGAAGGGTAGGATTATTGCCACCTTCTGCTTTGTTTTGCAGTCTGAGGGTGTGTACTTGCCCCCGTCTCGCACATCTGGATTCTCTCTTTGAACCCTCTCCATGGTCATTGGAGTAGTGAACTCTATGAGCAGGCGGCCAACTGCAGTATGGAGGAGACAAAAAACGAGCTATGAGTGAGTATGAAACCAAAGGAAAACTTCGCAATAAGCAGCGTCATATATAACTTTATTAGTCCTCTCATTATTAATATTATTATGATGTCCACTTTGCACAGGGAACAGCTACCAATCGGTGTCCTGGCACTAACGACACTGCCCCCATCCAGACCTCGGACTTTAAGTTGGATCAGCCATTTTTAAAGCTTTTTCCTGAAAGAAGAGTGGTTATTCATGGTTCTCATTTTTAAGGACAGGAAATTCCACTACTGAAATTCCACGTAAGAGAAAGATCGTCTGTGCGGTCCAACCGCCGACAGACCTTCGGTCCGACTGCTGCATTTTAATGCTGCCATCTCAGATCCCAAAGGGGCGGCGGTCGGAGTAGCGGCCCAGAATGTTGGGGGTGCAGAGTCAGGCACCACCGTCGGGATTTGGATATCCCTTTGCGACAGCCTATTCATGGTGGAAACACCGTCCTATGCAGGCTTTCGGAAAGGGATATTGGGGGCCCCAAACAGGGCCCTTGTTCCTTGTGAGCCACTGCAAAGTGGCCCAGGGGGCACATGTAGTGCCCCACACCCGCCTCCATACACAGTGTGCCATGTACCACATGGTACATGGCACACGGTCCATGGACATGCATAAAGTGCTCCTTTTCACGGTGGCTTGTGCTGTAGCCCTTTTCCTGGCGCGCAGCACAAGCTGCCATGAAAAGGAGCACTTTGCGACCACCAGCCTGGCGTTCACATCCTACTGTGGTGGTTGGACCGCCGACTGCTTGTCGGGCGGTCTCCTGACTGCCGCAATAGCAGTTGGCAGTCCAAACGACCACTATGATAATATCTCCCTTAGTCATCAACCTAAGAACAACCAGTGCCACTTCAATAACAAAAAATACCAATTATGCTCCAACCACAACATTTAGAATTTCACAAATATTTAATAAAATGCACATAGAAGACTAGTAACATCTGCTCATGTAGTTTGTCATTAATTGAGCTAAATACGTCAATAAAAACAATTAATCCAAAAAACTGAAAACTGCATACAATCAAAATACAAAAAAAGTTCTAAAAAAGGTTATTGTATACACAACTTATAACCCTTTTTTAGTATTTTGATTGTATACAGTTGTTTTATGTTTTTGGGATTAAATGTTTTTATTGATGTATTTAGCGAAAGATCGGATTTTAATAAGTTTAGGGGAAAATATTTGTATTGGTCAAGACCATGCAAGACTTTCAAACAAACGATTTCGGTCTTATTCCCACCCATTTTGAGACTGTGTGCTGTTATCCATTGGCCACCCATGGTCATGCATTTGATAAAAATATTCATGCCAGACTAAAACCAAATATTCTAACTAAGACTTCAAGAGGAGTCGAGATCTCGATGAGGATCCCTGAGGAACAACGCATTTAAGGGAAAAATGAGCTGACCTAAACAGAGGTGTAGCTATGGATTGGGTTCTATCAGAAAGAAATTACTGAAGCTACCAAGGTTCCTCATTGCATGCACCAGCCCCCAGATGAGATAAGTGGAGGGGAACACAGTATCAAGGGATTCCAATAGGGTCAGCAGGATCAGAGCTGCTGACTTTACAACTCTAAAAAGTTGATGTGAAGGGTTCTTAGTGGATGTAATCAGGGAAGAATAATAAGATTCTCTCGCATTTCTAATATTATATATATCATAAAGTGCGCCCAGTATTAGATTATTAGCTCTAGATTGTATGGTTTTCCTAGTCTCTTTCTAGTACTTTACAAGTGTTTTTATTCTGGAAGAGAATTATTTGACCAAGGGACACCATGATTTTTGCGATTGATTTTAACATCGTGTAATGATGCAGTTTTAATGAGGGCAGACGTTACTCAATATATAAACATTTTCCTGGTTATGTTAATTTCCTGATATTTTCCAGGTGTATGTAATAATGCGAGTGTCTTACTGAAATATTCTGAATTAAGTTTGGACCAGGTACGACCCAGCACCTATGATCTAATTATTAGGCAGATAATTTTAGGATGTCAGTAGGGTAGTCTGAAATGTATGTCTACGTGGTCTTACCAATGTAGAACTAATGGTTGATTAACTAGGAGGGAATCACAAACTGCTGAATATAGCATCATCCGAGTGTCCCCCATCATGAGTTGGATAGATGATGTGGTGTTCTAGCCCAAAGATAGAGAGTGCATTCAAAATGTTTATCGTATCCTGGTTATCGATGTCTTTGTGGTTAAAGTTGTGTTCACCCGGCATAAGAAAGTTGGAGGCAAATAGAATGCCGGGCTAAAAAGAGTCCAAACTTGTTAGGAAAAGCATTCATGGGTCCTGGCAGATGGTAAGAGCTCCAGCCAGTAATAGAGTATGTGGAATTGATTAGTATAGTATGCAATAGGCCTTCAGAGTGAGGTAGTGCCTCCTGAAGTGTTGTACATGAGTAAATATCCTTGAAAACAATAGCGATGCCTCCACCCTATTATGTGCTCCTTGGCTCTTCTGATCATTTTATATCCTTTAGAGATGGCCAATCAATACCAAGGCCAAAGTTGCTATTTAACCATTACATGCAAAACCACACCCAATGAAAGGTCTCCACTACAGCCTTGATTACAAGTCAAGCAGAGCGATATCCCCTGGTGAGATATTGCTCCACCGAATTATAAGTGATTGGATTTTCAAGTTGCGGGAACACCAGACCTAATTTTACAGGCCTGAAACTCTGAACAATAAAATGGCTTTGGGGTTGGGCAGCAAGTGTAACATGAGTCACCAAATCCCTCGATCGCCTTCCAGGGCACGGGAGCAGCATCTAATGCTCTGCCCTGCAGTTTGCAGTATTCCCTTCCTTCTGCTTACTACTCCATTCTTGGCCATTCCTGGCTACTGCTTGTTTGGGACTTTAAAAATGTGTCTGATTCCAAAACCCATCAATGCACAAAAGCTGTTAAAGAAATTATCGGTGCCGACAGCATGAAGCTACTAAATAATAACGCTTCACATAGGGCATGGTCTAGATCTTATAAAAGGTAGAGATTTTAAAATGCATCACAAGGATTCCAGGGATGTTCAAACCATTTTCTGATCCTATTTGCAATTTCCATACCAGCTGTAGATGTTTCCAGCCACCTGCCAGGCACGGAAACTGTGACATTTTCCCATAACAAACTACTTGTGTCAAAGTCAATGAAAGAGTGGCTCTACCGGGCATAAGAGAAGCTCTGAAGAGATTGAGGATTACAAAATTGTCCTTCAATGTTAATTGTCAACGTTTCCACATATATGGCTGACATATATATAAAGCTAATTTGAGAAACTTGCGGCAATCACCAAGTGGGTATCCGGTTCTCCTGGAACTAAGTGTTGCTTGTAGGGTAATGCTTTGGAGGGAAAATAATTAGCTGATTAGACACATAGAGGGTGAAAGGCATTTATAGGGTGAAAAGGGTGTGAGGAAATGAAAAAGCCAAGAACGTAGCCCTAACAGGCCCAGACATGTGAGGTGTCAAACAAAGATGCCCTTAGCTCCTATACCTTTTACCTGAATCCCATGTACGCTGATAGAGCCGGTTTCTTAAATCCAAATCTCTTGGTGAAATCATCAAACAGGATCCACATACTAGTCGTATGGACCATTGATTGTCGAGGTGAAGTGTAAAAAAGCAGCTAATAGCTGAAGTATATTGCAAGTACAGTGAAACCAATATGGGTCCACAAAGAAGACAGAGAAAAGTGAGGAAAGAGAAGCGAGCAAGACAGAAAGATAGGATAGTGTCCAAACCTTAATTAACAAACTTAGCTCAGTTTACATGTCAAATCAATCAGCAAAATTGATAGAAGAATATGGTAAGGATGTACATATTTAAATGTTCATGCAGTCTAAATTTATATATAATCGAAAAGAATGTGCAAAACAGGATAATATACAGCAAGCCAAATATGGTCCATGCAGTTTCCATAAAGGAATTTCCCTATTCTAAATAAAGTATCATAAATAGTAATGGGGAGAGTCTATGAGGAAGGTGTCAGCATCACATGTAAGGATCAAAAGAAAGAGTCTGAGTATTCAAGCATGAAGCTTAAAACTGTGGGCAGGAGAAATCAGCAGAGTCGAGAAGTATTCTCTCAGCCAAGTCAGGATAGAGTCTGATGTACTATTCTAAGCACACAATTAAAGCATGAAAGAAGTTTCCAGAAGACTTCTCCTTATCATCTTCCACTGAACAAACCAGATTCCCTAGTTTCCCAGCTTCCATCAAAGAAGCAATCATCTGTATGATCTAAGACGTAACATCTGTCCAGTCCTTCTGGTACAGAATGATGTTTCCCACTGTGTCAGCTCTATATTCGATGCCAAAAGTTAGGTAAAGAATCAGCGGCCTGGTAGCAGCAAGGGGGCCAACAAAGATAAAGAGTGGTGAGGCGGGTGGAGGGGGGAGCGCGGGGGCCGTGGGTGGAGCACGCAGGGGAGCACGCAGCAGGGAAGATAAATAAAAAAATAAAGAATTTTAAAAGCGTACCTGGTGCTGCCGACCACTTCGCGCTCCTCTGGATCCAGTTCCTGGTCCCAGCAGTCCTTGGGACAGCATCACGGACTCCCCATCCAATCCCTGCTCTCAAGCATGAGAGCAGCATGGGGATTGGCCGGAGCGAGCTGGATTAACGCTCGCTCAGGCACAGTGAGTCTGTGTAGTTTCTACAACCCGGCTGGCAATACAGCTGGGTTGGAGAAACTTAAGTGCGCATGTCATTTGGGCCGGCCTAAGACGGCCGGCCAAACTGACATGCGCACTTAAATGACGGCCAACCACTCCTCCTTCCTCAGCCCATGGCCCAGCTCCACCCCTCCCAGCACCAGCTGGTTCAGAGCTAGCATCTGAAAAATAAAACAACAGTAAAATATAATTTTATTTTTCAGCTGCTGGCTCCGAGCCAGTGGGACGACGCTCCTCCATCATTGTGGAGGAGCCGTCGCTGCTTGGTAGTGTACTACAATGAACACCTGCAAATAACAGAAAAACAAGTCTCATGAAAAACATTGAATAATGATAAAAGTGTGCATTGAGGCCTGGTACAGATTAGGCCAACACTAGATTTAAACAGATTCTAAATGAATACAGTTAGCATAAGTGAATATGTCAAATGAAATTTTAAAAAAGCATACATTCCTTTCACTGTGATTACATTTTTAATAATTCAGCTAAACATGGGAGTGGTTCTCATTAAAAGGAATATACAGTCACTTACTATAAATGATTAATAAAATGCACACTTTTGATCCAGATAAACACACTTCGAGAATATTTGTTGCATGTGAAAGTGGTGGGCACTCCACTGCCATGTGGGATGGAACAACTGACCAAAGAGGACTACCCGAGAGGAAGAAAGCAAAAGCTGGGAAAATTGGAGAGCTTGCCCAGGCCCAGGTCACATGGTTGGCCTAGAAGTCCTGCCATTGGAGGAAGCCAATAATTGCATTCCCCTTGGTGGACTTTACACATAGAAACCATTCCTGCAGCTCAATAGGGATTCCCCAACCCCTCCTTTTGAGATGAAGAAAACTTTGAGAGACTATACCCTTCGTGCCACAGGAGTGCGGCAGGTGGCCACCCCTGATGGTGTCAAACACTCCGAGTGCTACCCAGTCACGTTTCCCAGGTCCTTGTGTCATGTGCTGCACCCTTCCAGGGTTTTCTTTTGTTTATTTCATTGTAAAAGACGACTGCAAGCCCCAGAACTCAAAGGAAAAAGTCTGGGCTGGAGCAGTACATCACGCAAGAACCTGGGAACCTTGGTAGCTATGCAGTGCAGGGACAGCATTTTCGGTTTGAATGTAGCAAATGGCGAAATCCCAAACGTGTTGTTTTTTCTGAACCTCATGTGTTTACCTTCAGTAGGCCGAGACCAGCATGTTTGTCTCAACCCCTATGTGCTTCTGTTTTTATTGACCAGCCCTGTTGTCTTGGTAATATGAGTGTGTCCCTATGCCAGCAAGGACAGCTGCTCGAAGGGTACACAATGTTCTATCACACAGGCACTTCAGAAAGACTTTGAATGCGTGTGGATTCGAGCACCTGAAAACTGCTGTGTTGTTTTTAAAATGTGCCTCAGGAGAAACGTTCATTGCCGCCTCTTTTGTCTTGTCGGTTTAGCGGAAGACGTGACACGCTCATGTCTACATGCATTATGTCTGATAACCCTCTGGGTTACATAACAAATACAGTCATCAAGAGTTCCATTTTAATGGCAGGATAATCTGCAAGCTCGCGCTGCTACAGTCCAGGATTGCGCGTGGCCAAATGTGACCAACAAAGGGACAAAAATACTCAAGTACCAGCTGAGTGCAGCTGGGTGGGAAGGAGGAGGTGGGCCTGGGATTCTAGCTGGAGAGTGCTGTGTAGAATGTGATTGACGAATCTGCTGGGCTTAGGTAACCTACATCTTTTAGGAGAGGCTAGCATTGCATTCCTCTGAAGGCGTATGAAAGTGCACCCTTTTACTGAATAAAACCTGTACAAACAATGTATCAGAACAGCATTTATTCATAATTCATGGTGGACTGAGCACTTAACGTGGCAATGCAATCCTAGATGTCATTTCATGTCAAGACAATAATGTGCCCTTGTTAGAATTCGGGTTACAGGTTAAGGGGAGGAGGTGGGGGGAGCTGAAACCCTTCTCAAGCAGCAACCACAATTCTTCTCAGGGTGAAGTCACAAAACATCCTAAGTTAACCTAGGCTCAACCCAAGGGTAGCTTGGCACAGAGCAGTCAGGCTTAATTAGCTCAGAGGCAGTGTGCAAAGTATTTGTGCAACATACCAGACAGTAACACAGTGAAAACACACCACAAACGTAGCCTCCCAGAGAGGCAGACAAGCATTTGCAATGCAATAGTTCTCACGTTTGCGACAGTTTAAGTTATTGGCATTGTAAATACAATGTCTTTTATTTATCTGTTTTGATAATTAACAAATACATAAAAGGTTTTGCCATTTACAATGCCAATAGCTCAAACTCTTGTAAATGCAAGACCTATTTAAATTCAAAGAAGCGGCTGCCATTGTCCTGACTGACTAGAAAGTGAAAGCCCGCATGGCGCGCTGAATGTTGCAGGAAAGCACGTCGCGCCTGCAGTAGGAGGAACTCATTAAAGAAAACCGTGCTTACAGACTGAATAAGACATACCGTGTAACAACCGAAGTAAAAGACCAGCCCTCATGGGAGGTTACAAATGAAGACAAGGCTGTACTAAGGAGGGACTAACAAGCCTATTAATGAATCAGAAGCCAGCATTTACAGAGAACAATGACACAAGCCAATTAAAAATATGGGTGGAGAGTGGGCTGGGCTTCCAGTCTGCACCCCAATACAGCATGCCTCATAGAGCAGCGCATGCGCTGCTCAAGATTGAACTACAAAAAAGAGCAATTTATATTAACTACAACAAAACCAGAATGACAAAAATCCAAGTAGTAGAACCAGAGATATGCAATTTAAAAGGTTTTAGTAAAAATAGCACAGAAAGGTGTAAAGTGCAAACTGTGAATATCTGATCGCGCCCGACTGGAACAAAGTCACAAGTTCAGGCCGACCGTGATGGAGCATGGGCCCGCTCCAGGGACCCAACTATGCCCGGTGAAAAAATTACCTTAAATCTTGGTTTGGAGAGCACTGTAAGGATCAGCATTGAAGATGTGTCGCACAGTCGAAGCGACGCGTCAGTTCCGAGGTGTGGTGAGGCTGCCATGCGAGGGTCTGTGTCATCATCGAGGATCCCGTCAGCGGTGCTTGCGATCCTAAGTCCAGCAATGAGGATGCGGCGCACAGCCGGAGCGATACGTCGGTTCTGAAGAGCTGTGAGGCTGAGACCAACTTTGTCTAAGCCCACTTCCAAGGGATCCAGGACTGGGGTGGCACTACATGGCAGGGTAAACTCACAGTTGGCAGAGTCCAGGTGCATATGCAAGGTTGCTGGAAGCCTGCTAAATGTCTGAGGATTCAGATCAGGAGGCCATCCAACTAACCTTTGGAGTCATCTCGGGTTCTGGGTTCAAGTGATGCAGGTCCAGTCCTCCTCACCCAGGCAACCGTGCAGCAGGCAGCACATCAGCCCAATCGGGCAGCAGTTCCTTCAGAGCAGCAGTCTAGCAGAGTGGCAGTGTTTGTAGCAGCACAGAAGTCCTTCTTCCTGGCAGAGTATCCCTAGGTCTACCAGTGTACTGAAGAGGTGGTGTCTGGGGTCCATTATTTATACCCAATTATGCCTTTGAAGTTGGGGAGAAGCTTCTAGAGGGTTCCCTTTGAAGTCCCCAGGCATCCTCCCTTTCCTGTACTGGCTCCAGACTAACCACAGGGTATGCAGCCATTTGTGTGGAGTCAACACACAGCCTATTCAGATGTAAGTGGGGCTGTGACCAGCTCCTCCCTCACATCCTACCAGTGATGGCCTATCCAGGCACACCTAAGATCCCTATTGTGTGTGGTTGCCTAGTAGGAATACACAAACCCCAACTGTCAGCTACACCCAGTCTTGTGATTAGAGACAGGCCACAGGCACTAAATGGACAAGGCAGGAAAATGACAGCTTTCTAAAAGTGACATTCTGTCCATTATCTTTTTGTGTTCCATTTTCACCCTAAGTGGGAAGGGTATGCCCAGACGTGAGTCCAGTGCTCACTACGCCACTGGAGTCAAGCTATCCTTGCTGATGAGGGCTGAAAGCCCGAAACCGGTCCTAGGATGCTTGATTCCTGTTCAGGGAAGACATGGCTTGGCAGTTCGGGCTGGACTGTTCCCGTGAGGCACAGGGTCAAGACTGATTTGCATATGGCCATGTCTGAACTGGGGTGGCGTGGTGAGCAAAATAACGATGGATTAAACTCAGATCTGTGACTGGGGGTGAATGTTTTGCCAATGTGCAACATTCCGTCCATCATCTTGTGTGTTTTGCTGTTCCCCCTATGTGGGAAGGGTATGCCCAGACGTGGGTCCCGTGCTCACTACGCCACTGGAGTCAAGCTATCCTGGCTGAAGAGGGGTGAAACCTCAAAACCGGTCCTAGGATGCTTGATTCCGGTCCAGGGAAGACATGGCCTGGCATTCGGGCTGGACTGTCCCCATGAGGCACAGGGTCAAGACTGATTTGCATATGGTCATGTCTGAACTGGGGTGGCGTGGTGAGCAAAATAACGATGGATTAAACTCAGATCTGTGACTGGGGGTGAATGTTTTGCCAATGTGCAACATTCCGTCCATCATCTTGTGTGTTTTGCTGTTCGCCCTACGTGAGAAGGGTATGCCCAGACATGGGTCATGTGCTCACTACGCCACTGGAGTCAAGCTATCCTGGCGGAAGAGGGGTGATACCCCGAAACCGGTCCTAGGATGCTTGATTCCGGTCCATGGAAGACATGGCTTGGCAGTTCGGGTTGGACTGTTCGCATGAGGCACAGGGTCAAGACTGATTTGCATATGGCCATGTCTGAACTGGGGTGGCGTGGTGAGCAAAATTACGATGGATTAAACCCAGATCTGTGACTGGGGGTGAATGTTTTGCCAATGTGCAACATTCCGTCCATCATCTTCTGTGTTTTGCTTTCTAAAAGTGGCATTTTCAGAATTGTAATTTAAAATCTGACTTCACCATAAGGTAGGATTTTAAATTGTGACTCCAGAGACACCATATATGAAATAGTTCTCTCTTCCAATTTGGAAATTATACTTATGAATGTAATAACGCAACTCCAATGGTATACTATAGGAGAGATAGGCCTTGCAGTAGTGAAAAATTAATTTAAGTGTTTTTCACTACTAGGACATGTAAAACTTAAAAGTGTATGTCCTACTTTTTAAATACATTGCACCCTACACTTTGAGCTGTCAAGGGCTACTCTAGTGGTGACATATCTATTCAAAAGGAAAACTTGGGCCTGTGCACACACACACAAGCTGCAATGGCAGACCTGAGACATGTTTAAAGGGCCACTTATGCGGGCAGCACAAACAGTGCTACAGTCCCACTAGTAGTTAATTTACAGGCCCTGGGCACATTTTATAGGGACTTACAAGTAAATTAAATATGGCAATTGGATATAAGCCAATTTTACCATGGTTCAGGGAGTGAGCACATGCACTTTAGCACTGGTTAGCAGTGGTAAAGTGTGCAGAGTCCTAAGGCCAGCAAAACCGAGATCAGCAGAAATGGAGGAGAGAGGCAAAAGGGTTTTAGGGCAGACCACCCCAGGGCTGACAGGTCTAACAGCCCTATATTCTGGTGTTTTGCCAAGTTAGGCACTCTCTCCCACTACTAAGACAGTAGCTCTCTAGCCACAGAGCCTCAGCCATCCACATCTGCCTTCTTGCATCCGTTCCAAAATATGCTAATTTGAAAAGGGCAGGGTTCTGCGACCTGGACCCTTCATGTGTCAACAAGACATATGAGCCATCATTCCACTAAAACCACATTCTCCTGATTGGATCTGCTATCCTGTCAACCTAGGGAGAGAACCAGGGCACTGAATGTCCAGCACACACCCCTAGGCTAGAGTGCTTCAGCTGTACCTACAGCTTCCTCCAGGGAGTTCTTCTACAAACACTGATGCCCCTTTTGTACCGGGCACCCAAGATTCCCAGCTGTTCCATCTGACCTTACATAGTACCGCTGGAACCTGGTACCACAGCTTGTATCTTGCTCTTAGGCACGGATTCCTCTCATCATTACACCCCAACCCAGAGCCTACCTCTTTCTCCCTACTGTTCTCCGACTGCTCTTTCTTTACAACCTCATCTTGTCACTTCATTCCCTTTCTGCTAGAGGAGGGTTACCCATAACCCACTCTCAACACATCCAGTGAGATATTATGTCTTTAAAATTAATATTCATCTTTGAAAGATGGCAGTCTGTAACTGTTAAAAATTGAGAGACGCATGTCTGTGATGGGACATCCATGGAGATGCCAGTCTGCAATTGTTAGGAAGAGGTGTGGCGCCGCGGCCAGGGCGACTGACTCCGGAATCTGGGGATCACGGTTCGATCCCCGGCGCCGGCGGCAGATTAGCCCAGCACCATGTGACTCTGGGCAATAGCTTGCTTAATCTTCCCGACGGCCCCCAGCGCCTAGAGACCCTTACGGGTGATTGTTCGTGCTTTACAAATGTGGATTATTATTATTAAACATGATAGAGAGAACTCTGTTGGTGATTTGTGGACACTTCAGGAAAGATGCCAGTCTGTGACTTTTACATACTCTCCCCACATCCAGTGAGATATTAGTGTCTCTGACATTGATAGTTATCTGTGAAAGATGGCAGTCTGCAACTGTTAAACATGATTGAGAGACGCCGCTCTATGACTGGTGGACATCTTTGGAGATGCCCATCTGTAATTTTTAAACATGATTGAGAGCCGCCTGTCAGTGATTGGTGGACATCTCTGAAAGATGCCGGTCTGTAACTGTTAAAAATTATTTAGAGACCGCAGCTGGTTAATGGTGGACATCTTGGGAGATGTCAGTCTGTATAATTAAACAACTTTGAGGAAACCAGACTGCGGTTGTCATACATGTTTGAAAAATACTCATCTGTGACTTACAAAGGCTTCAAAGCCATATAGTTGCACAGCAATGGTCCCCAACAGTACCGGTGACTCATCTTTATAGGTCATGGGGTCAACAGAACAAGTTAGACGGACTGCTCAGAGACACCTTTTAGACTACCAGTTGCACAGTACATCCTCAAAGCCATATATCTGGAAAAGTTATGGTCCAAAACACACTTGTCAACCATAACAATGCTTACAGATTCAAAGGAAAATGTGAGACCATCCCGCCATCCCCTTATACACACAATACAAAACGAGTGGCAGAGCTTCACCCGATGCCCTCACCGGGATCTGCCCTAAAAGGACATATGATGGACAGAATGCTGAACAAATCAAACATTCACCCCCAGTCAAAGATCTAAAATGTACTGTCTGACGTTTCTGCCCAGTAAACTCGGCTGCAGTAGCCTCACCCCCAGTAACCGCACCCCCAGCAGTGCTGGGTGCAGGATGACCGAGGCACCTATGATCAGGGGCACCAAAGGAGCAGAATCTTACTCAGGAACACCGCTCTCTGCAACCCGTATGAGGGGCATTAATGCTGCCTTCAGTTTGCCTCTGTGAGGCCTCCCTAACAAGGTTATTGTGGGAGTCTGGTCATAGCAATTATAAATATCTTTTGTGCCCGACCCCACAAGTCTTCTGGGAGGATTTATCTAGTATGTCAAGCAAGGAGCTTCCACCTTCAAAAGAGAAGCTGTTCTGAGACCGCAGCACCGGTAGCTGATAAAGCAAACAGATTATTAATGGAAAGACTTTCAAACACTCTGTTCATTGTGTTTTTTTGGTTTTTTTGCAGAGTTTTATATAGCGCGAACTTGACCCGAATCCAGTCAGGTATCAGAGCGCTTTACATAGCACCAGTTACGTTACATGAGGACACACATTCATTTTTTTGTGTTAGGCACGGGAGATTAAGTGATTTGCCCAGAATCACAGGATGTTCAGCGTCATTACCGAGACTCGAACCCAGTTCCCCAGGTCCGAGGTCGAGCGCCCTGTTAGCTGTTGGTTTTGAGAGTCGCAATACAGTCGAGCATATGCAGCCCACTCATTGAATTGAGAATTGTTGTCCTCAGTCAAGCCCATTAAGACACAGGTCTTGGTGTTAAGAACGGCACTGATATTTATTGCATTAACTAGTGGCTAAAAGTCTTACCAAATGTCAAACACAACATTTCTGCTTTGTAATGTTTGTGAGCTGCAAAACAGAAGTCATAATTTGAGTTGAAAGATGGGCTTGCTGTTGGGAGGACCTGAACGGAATAGCATTCGCCACTTTGTATTACAGGGCATGGGCTCCCTTTCTCTATAAGGCTTTGGTGCATCCAACGTAGTCCTGCAGAGCTGACCTGATGATGGCCCGCACGTCTCTGGAATGGACCTAGACTCTGCTGAATCACTGGCTAGGCTACTATACTCTCGGGTTCAGATTCAGTTAACGCCAGAGTATTACTAATCTTTTTTGGGCCATTATTCAAAGATAGCTCATGGTATATTTCCTGTATGTAATTTATCATTAAAGTGACATAGCTTTAAGTGTGATTTGAGATACATTTTCATAAGAGTGAATAAGCTTCTCATCTGCTGTGGTTTTCTGTAGTTAGCGAGAAGATTCAGATACCGATAGCTGCATCACATGTTTGTGCAGGTCTTACTTTCACTCTTTGAACACAATTTCTTTTCAGGGCTCCTTTCTTTTTGGCAAACTCCAGTGCTTGTAAGTTTCCTGCCTATCCTTTCTCATTGCAAAATCCTTGCAGGGAGAGATTAATGTGCACTTTGTGTGCCAGAAAATAACGCTGTTGTCTTCTTCTAGATGGACCCTCAACGCCGGCCTTCATTTGCAGAAATAGTTCAAACGCTGGACCAACTTTTAAATCGGTTGAAAAATGAAGATTCTGAGAGAGAGAAGCGACTCCCAGACAACATTGACAGGAAAATGTTTTCTGTGCTAAAAGGTGAGTGTTTGGAATCAAAGGTTGTTGAGTGCCTCTCTGGCGCTGTGTGGTAAATGTTCCCAAGTACTCCATTGGTCAATGGCTTTCGGCATCAGTCTGTATCAGCACAATCATCTGAGCTTCTTCACCTGAACCATCCTGTCCCTTTCCAAGGACTCCCTGAAGGGCTTCTGTCATACACTAGGGCTTCAAGGGCATTCTTTAGCCTACGTGAGTGAGGGTCACCAGGAATCCGCCAGATGTAAAGAGGTCATGCTGAGGCCGCTGCTGTGCTGGTGGCGATGCTATGAAGAGGTGTGGCGCCGCGGCCAGGGTGACTGACTCAGGAATCTGGGGATCACGGTTCGATCCCCGGCACCGGCGGCAGATCAGCTCAGCACCATGTGACTCTGGGCAATAGCTTGCTAAATCTTCCCGACGACCCCCAGCGCCTAGAGACCCTTACGGGTGATTGTTCGCGCTTTACAAATGTGGATTATTCCTGATATAACTTAGGTTATATTTTCTTCTACGTTTTTCGTGAAGAATGCAAATACAAAGCATTTAGCAATAAAAGAAACCATCAGTTAAAGTATAGAAAGACTACTAACCTAGATAGGGAGAGCTCAAACAACTTCCAAGACTACACTCTCTTGGATCCAATGAGCTGGGAGCAGGGGCGGCTCTAGGCTCATGGTGGCCCTGTGCAGGGAGCGTAGGTAGGCGGCCCCGCCCGGAGGCCGCCAAATCCCTGCCAGGAGCCGCCACGAATATGTATTGTATCTGATTCCTCGTGGCGGCCCCTGGGGTTTGGTGGCCCTGTGCAGGTGCACAGCTTGCACATGCCTAAGGCCGCCCCTGCTGGGAGATGCTGGACACACCAGGGCGTGTACTTATCTCCCTTTCGTTTGATTTTGAAGTGTCCAATGATCAATATCACCATTTCCATGAACTAATCACTCATTAGCACTAGTCACTTTTATGTCAGTGCTGAGTTACACCGCAAGCTGTCAATGACAATGGTGGAGGATACTTATTTGGAAACGTAAACGAATATTGTGATAGCCTCTCTCTTCAGAAGATAATTTACCCCCACATTGTTCCCTGAATACAACTCGGCCGCCCCAATTTCTCAGACTCCGTAAAGCAGTGACCATGGTCCACGGCAAGGTAAAGGAGGGGTGTCCAGTGTTGGCCTCCGAGATCTGGCTCTTTGCCAGGTTTGAAAGAAAACATTTGACTATGAAAACGACTACCATCTAAATTAATTAATAATAAATGTATTCAATGTAGATATCCTGAAAATCTAACATGAAACTGTCTGCCCTGGCAAACTCTGGTGTACATCTTGGAAGATTTAAAACGTGTCTTCTATGGCAACTAACAATGAATTTTTCACAGAGGAATTTAGTTTATTAGAAAGGCATGGATGTGGACCAAGACATCTATGCCAATTGAAAAGGATGCTGAGGAGCATCATACAAAACCAAGACCACATGAGTGGCCACTAGTACAAAATGGTCCTTCATCCACACCCAAACATCAAACCAGACTAATCCATCATGGGTATCTTTCTAATGAGGTGCAAGCTCACAGAACCTCCCGGGCTTATTTATTCCTCTCCTACCCAGGTGTTCTGCGATAACCTTGAGTACTTTTTCGCTTACAGAACTAAAACCACCACTAGCATTATTGCTTCTTCTAGTACATTTGACCCATCATTCAGCACCAGCATAATTCCACTAGATTTGCAGGTTCAATTTCACCCTGCTTTGATTGAGTACATCACTGATGTCATGATCCAACTCGGAACATCATCATCTAATTATTGTTAGTAGTCTTATCACATGATATTTGACGTTTTATTACTGCCAAGTGGTTGTATCCATTCTGCTCTAACTACAGCACACCCTGTGAACAACGCCTTCGCAAATGGTGATAGCAGGCCCTGAAAAGTTAGCAATTAAGTGACCTATTTCATGATTCCATTTTCTTGCTAAGGATTGACATAAAGTGGTCACACATTGGTTCTCAGATTACTTACAACATACCCTTTTTTAATACTTTTCCAACCAGGTTTACACTTGTTTGAGGAACTTAAACCCCAGACCAACCACAATGGAGACCGCTAGAATCAAGAGATCAAAATTAAGCTATCAGGATCTGCCTATATCTATATACATCTCTCTCTCCACCCCCTAGCTCTCTCTCTTCCTCTCTGTTATTATTTATTTATATATGTAAATAATTCTTGCTTCTAAACTTTAGTGATTTGTAAGCAGTGCACCATATAACTTTCACCATGCATTATCACACTTACCTCCAAGTCTTACACTATTTACATGCTATTTGCACACTAAGTAACTTGCTGTATGTGACTATGATGTCATCAGTGGTGTGGTCAGTGATGTCATCAATGATGCCATTTGAGATTACATGAGTGATGGCATTCAACATGTCATGGGTGATGTCATTAGTAATGCAATATGTGAGGCTATAAGCAGTGTATTTCGGAATCCCAAGTTATAGTTAGCTCAGTAAACTAGACCTGGTGAAATTTGTTTTTGGGGGTTTTAAAACATACTTTTTTACCTTATTTCAGAACCTAACTATAATGTCTCAGTGAGCTTCAATGGTTCTTTTCAATGTAAAGTAATATCTTATTACAATTAAGCGTCCCTTGGAGAAGCGTGCATGGTACCACAGCACCATGGAGGTGACGCTTGTGTGGCGGCTCCCTGCAGTACTGCGGGTACCTCGGGGCGGCTGCACTGAGTCCTATAGGAGAACCTGCAGCATGAAAAAGCATTTCACTTTCGTTTTTGGTAAAAGGAGGGTTCCCTCTGATTTCCCTTCACCTGTGCTACAGGGGAAAGGGTGTCCTCTGCCCCCTTATATCTTCTTTTATTTTAACTTAGGCACACTTGTACCAAGTCCATCAGCTCTCTCAGTAACGGTCCCGTGGTACAAAAAAATGACAGAAAAAAAGCTTCCACAGCCAATTAGAGGGCCCACTTTTATTATTATATTTTTTTTGGTACCGCTTGACCAACCATCTGCCTATTGTTTTTAACCCCCTCATGACTACCATGAGCATCCTCTTTGAACACAATTTTCTCAAAAACAGCTGAACAGTTTTAGTCTAACTTTTTGTCTAATTTGGTGTAATTACGTTGATTTGTTTTTTCTTGATCGATTGTAGAAGTTTCCTAATGGAATGAACGTGGGAAATCAACGTTTTGCCCTCCTCCCCCCTTTTCTTGGATGCCGCTTGATGACAGATCACCTTGAAACTTGCCAGCCTTACAATAAAGATGATTTTCAGTACTATTCAGTGCCTATTGTAAATTATGTTCTGCTATGTTACGCTACATCTGTTCAATAAACAGAAGGACAAGTGGGTTTGATGACATCGGGTGCATTAATTGTGCTATCCAGATGTGCAAACGTCTGCTCAATATTAACCGATTCATAAGCAGTCCTGATGTTTAGCATTTGCTCAATGGTTCCAGGTTGGAGGGCCTCCCCTTCCTGGCTACCCATACTAACCATTTCACTTCCCCACTTCATATTCCAAGTACTTTCCTTTCTACATAAAACACTATCTTCTCTCCTTCCTATACGAAGCACCTTTCTTTCTTCCTTCCTCCCTTACAGTGAGTACCTTAATCCCTTCTCAATATTAAGCATCTTTCTTCCACCCTCCCCCATGCTAAGCACTTTCTTCTATCTCATTTGAACTAAGCATCTTACTTTACTCCATCTCAAACCAGCCAACTTCCTTCACTACTCTCCGTACCAAACACCCTTTTTCCCTCCTTCCCATACCAAACACCTTCCATACCAAACAGATTGTCAATGGTGCCAAGTCCGAGAACCTCTCCTTCCCTGCTACGCATAGCAACCATTTCACTTCCACACTCCATATTCCAAGTAACCCTGGGTGGTGAACTCCGTTTCGTTCGCTGAGATTTCCCCCCCCCCCCCTCCCCCCATGGAGCACGCAGATTACGGAGCAGAGTTTTTTTTAATCGCTCGCGTCCATCAACTTTAAGTTCGCAAAGGTCGCAACCACTTGCGTTGAGAAACCTTCCGTTCACGTTGAGAAAGCTGCCACTCGAGTAAAAAATCTACTCGACCAGCAGAAGGGGAACTGCACCCTCTTGCCTTGTGCATGGTGCTGTTCGCAATGATTTTCCAGCACCGGACAAACACCCAGCACTCAAAATCTGCACGAACGGTATGACCCTAACACACTCCGCTGCACGTGCAACTCCACGTAGCGCAGTGGACTTTTTTTGTTACTTTGCGGACATTCATTTGGCAGAACTCCGCGAACACCGCCCAGGCTTCATTCCAAGCACTTTCCTTCCTACCTCCCTTCATCAAACACCGCCTTCTCTCCTGCCTACACAAAGCACCTTTCTTTCTTCTTCCCTTACACCGAGTACCTCCCTTCCTCCTCTATATTAAGCATCTTTCTTCCGTTCTCCCTCATGCTAAGCACTCTCCTGTATTTCATCTGAACTAAGCATCTACCTTTCCTCGATCTCAAGCCAGGCACCCTCATTCCTTCCTCCCCATATCAAACACCCATCATCCCTCGTCTCCATACCAAACACTTTTCGTTCCTGCTCCCGACTCCGTCCTTACTTCCTTTATTCTCATACTAAGCACTCTCCTTCCCCTTCCATCATACTAACCACATTTCTTCTCTCCTGTCTATACCAAGTACTATTCTTCTGTCTTCCCACATACTAAGTTCATCCTTCTTCTCCCATGCCAACAAACACCTTCATTCTACTCAATAAAAAAAGATTTCCTCCTATCCCCTTGTCACTTCCTCCCCCTATATTACGCACCTTCCTTGCTGCATTCCACATGCCTAGCAACGTCTACCATAATAAGCACCTCTCTTCCTTCTCCCTTTATTCACCATCTTGCTTACCTCTGTCCCTCACCGTCACCATCACATCAGTAGGACATTAATATGGTGCACAGACTTCTGTGCTGGGCGCATCCTCATCGTGCACTGTATCACTATAAAAGTAATCCTCCCAGTGAAGATGCGAGCTTGTGTCTACACTGGAGGAAGCAACGTATTGAAAGACAGAGCAGTGGTTCAAGTGTGGCATTGCACGGAGATGCCCTCATGGGGGTACTAACGGTGCATCACTCCTTGTGTGTTGTACAGTCAGTGTGCCTCCCGACAGCCTGTTCGCCGCTGTGCTCCTGTCTCGTGGGCACAGAGGAAAACGCACTCCCTCATCCTCAGTCAGAGAAACAAGCGTCTGTCCAGTATCCGGAATTTGAACAGATTTTGGTCGAATTTATTTTAAGGAAAAGTGGGATTCTAGGAACTGGAAACCAAACACTCAATACAACGGAAACGCTTGCATTGATTTCCTTGCTGCAAAATTGCACAACCAGCCTCCCTTGACAGCTAATTAACTAAATACAAGGAAATGGGAGGCAAACAGTGTGTCCCTCCTTTAATTACACCCCAGAAATCTTTGTTCTAAAATAAATATGTGAAAGAAACACTGCAAATTGGTGTGTCCCAGATCTGCTTCCGTGCCCAGGCTTCTGTGGAACAGAAGAAACAAAATCATGTGGTGTGTTCGACAGGAGGCAGAAAACATCAAAGTGCAGGTGCAGAGATGGGTAACTCAAGAAAGAGTACAGAGACAAGAGCAAGGAGGAAAGGGGGAGTGAGAGATGAGAGGGGAGGGCAGAGGGAGAGACAGAGTTAGGAGGCAGAAAACATCAAGGCACAGGTGACAGAGATGGGTGAGGAGAGGAGAGGGGAGGGGAGGGGAAGGAAGGAGAAGAGAGGAGTGAGGAGAGGAACGTAACACAGGGCACTCGAGCAGGAAGTGACAAGGAAGCCAATGATCGACAACTGGGCAGCCCTCACCACCAAAGACACACTGAAAACGATGAACTCAATCCACTCCGGTGCCCCCACGGACGCCTGCCCCCACCACATTTTCTACAGAGCCGCCAACACCATCGCACCCATGCTCCACCACACCATCAACCGCTCCCTGGCAACCGCATCATTCCCCGACTACTGGAAACACGCCGACATCAACCCCCTCCTAAAGAAACCCTTCGCGGACCTCACCGACCTCAAAAACTACAGACCCATCTCCCTGCTTACCTTCCCAGCAAAAGTCATCGAGAAAGCCATCAACAGCCAAGTCGCAACATTCACCGAAGAGCACAACATCCTCTACTCCTCCAAATCCGGCTTCAGAAAAAAACACAGCATGCAAACCGCCCTCCTCGCTGCAACAGACGTCATCCGCACCCTACTAGACAAAGGAGAAACAGCAGCCCTCATCCTCCTAGACCTCTCAGCGGCGTTCAACACAGTCTCTCACCGCACCCTAATACACAGACTCCATGATGCAGGGATTCAAGTCAAGGCCCTCGACTGGGTCCGCTCCTTCCTCTCCGGCAGAATGCAGCGGGTCAGACTCCCCCCTTTCATCTCGGACCCTACACCAACCACCTGCAGAGTCCCCCAGGGGGTCATACCTCAGCCCTAGGCTCTTCAACGTCTACATGAATTTGCTCGCCCGCATCGTCAGAACCTACGGACTCAACATTGTGTCATACGCAACCGCAACCAAACTCATCCTCTCCCTATCCAACGAACCCAACACAGCCAGACAAAATTTTCGAGAAGGCATGGAAGCCGTCGGCAAATGGATGAAAAACAGCTGCCTTCAACTAAACACCATCAAAACAGAAGTACTCATCATGGGCCCACACCCTGATGCCTGGAACGACACCTGGTGGCCCCCCGTCCTCGGAAGTCCGCCCACGTACCACGCACGCAACCTGGGTATCATTCCAGACTCCAAACTCAAAATGGACCGCCAGATCAATGCTGTCTCGTCCTCTTGCTTCCACACCCTCCACCTCCTACGCAAGACCTTCAAATGGATCCCCCTCGAACACAGAAAGACTGTCACTCACGCCCTGGTCACCAGCAGGCTCGATTACGGCAATGCACTCTATGCCGGAATAAACAAAAACCTCACACGCAAGCTACAGAACATCCAGAACGCCGCCGCAAGACTGGTCCTCAACCTGCCAAGACACTGCCACATCTCCCAGCATCTGCGCACACTCCACTGGCTCCCCATCGAAGCTAGAGTCACCTTCAAGATGCTCACCAACGCTCACAAGGCCCTCCACGATACCGGACCAGCATACCTGAACAGCCGACCCAAATTCCACACACCCCAAAGGACCCAATGATCAGCCCAGCTCTCCTACGCCATGGTCCCCCGCACCAGAAAGACCAGATCAGGCGGCTGCTCCTTCTCCTTCCTCGCGGCCAGAGCCTGGAACGCCCTCCCACTCCATCTCAGACAGACAACATCTCTCCCCCATCTTCACAAGAAACCTCAAAACCTGGCTCTTCGACAGACCCCCTCCTTGATGGACAGGTACCTGCGAACCCCCCCACCCCCAGCGCCTTGAGACCCTCACGGGTGAGTTGTAGCGCTTAACAAATGCGTGATTGATCGTGATTGAGGATGGAAGGAAGTGATGAGAGTGTGAGGGAGTGATGAGAGAGAAGAGGAGAGAAGAAAAGAGGGGAAGATAGGAGGCAAAGGAGAAGTAAGGGAGTGATGAGAGAGAGAAAAGGGGGGATTGGAGGCAAAGAACATCAAAGGAAAGGGAACTTGAGCAGAGAGTAACAAGGATGGGAGGACGTGAGGGAGTGATGAGAGAGAGAAGAGGGGAGATAGGAGGCAAAAAAGGAAGTGAGGGAGTGATGAGAGAGAGAAGAGGGGGAGATAGGAGGCAAAAGAGGAAGTGAGGGAGTGATGGAAGAGAGAGAAGAGGGGAGACAGGATGCAAAGAACATCAAAGCACAGAGCACTAGAGCAGGGAGTGTACAGGCAGCTCGAACAGAGTGTGGCAAGAATGGTGAGGCGATGGAGGGATTAGGAAAAGAAAGACACGCTGAAGAGATAGGACACCCAGAATATCAATGCACAAGTGCCAGGGGGCGGATGGTATTCAGGCAACTCAAACAGAGAGTGGCAAGGATGGTAGGGAAGTGAGAGAGAGAGAGGAATTAGAGAGAGAGAGAGAGAGAGAGAGAGATGGTAGTTAAAAAACACCAGAGCCCAGGTGCCAGAGGCAGGCAGTGTCCGGGCAGCTGGAGCAGGGAGTGGCAAGGATCGGAGGGAAGTAAGAAAGGGAGGAATTAGAAAGAGAGGGAAAGAGAGATGGATGGCAAAGGACATCAAAGCAAAAGTGCTGTGATCTTGCAAAGGTACCGCAGGCGCACAAACTAAGATGATAAAAAGATGCTGATCATGGAGGGTCTCTGTCTGTACTGTGAAAACAAATTCTATACTGCACCCAGTGATCCACAGGTTCGACCTCACCGCAGTATCTTGTATTTAGGTGGCCAGATGTAGAAGGCCTGCTGTCTTCCACTACTGCTGATCAGTGACTCAACACGCAAGAGATCCGATGTACCAAAGGGTTTCACAAATCTGAGATCTAGGGCCTGATGTACCAAAGTGTTTCACTCATTCTGAGATCCAGGGTCTGGTGTACCAAAGGGTTTCACTCATTCTGAGATCCAGGGCCTGATATACCATAGGGTTTAACTCATTCTGAGATCCAGGGCCCGATGTACCAAAGGGTTTCACACATTTTGAGATCCTGGGCCTGATGTATCAAGGGTTTCACTCATTCTGAGATCTAGGGCCTGAAGTACAAAAGGGTTTCACTCATTCTGAGATCCAGGGCCTGATGTACAAAAGTGTTTCAAACATTTTGAGATACAGAGCCTGATATACCTTAGGGTTTAACTCATTCTGAGATCCAGGGCCTGATGTACCAAAGGGTATCACACATTCTGAGATCTAGGGCCTGATGTACCAAAGGGTTCCACTCATTCTGAGATGCAGGGCCTGATGTACCAAAGGGTTTCACACATTCTGAGTCTATGGGAAAATGTGCTGGTGCATAGGGATCCTGGATCTCTACAGCAGCTCAAATTGAAAGGAGGATTTAACAATATCACTGCATTGTCTCCGCTCCTACTGTGAACGTTTCTTTTATATGAAATGCAGGATTTTTTTATTATCTTTTACATAGTTACAAAATTATATAAGAGAGGTAGGTGGACAGAAAAAGGGAGCGAGATAGAGATGGCTGAAAGAAGAGAAACAAAGATATTAGGAGTGAGGAGGACAATGGACAAAATCAGAGCGTGGCAAGCAAGAGGAGAACCAATTATGGATGAAGGAGTGAAGGGGGAGGCTTTAACTGAGGGGCAGTATTTTGGAGGATGAAACACTGGAGGGATGAGAAGGAAATGACGAACAAAGGATGGACTACAACAGAACTGATGGCAGAAGAAGCCACTTGTAGAGAGGGGGACATTGTGGGAGACAAAGGTTAGTGATGCTTCCCCAAAATCCTGTCCTGATCATTATTTCACCGTTCGTATGTGCCCCAGCACCATGAAGAGAGAGCTGAGAAAACTGAGCTTTAACGATTTGCTATAAACCCCTACCATATATGTAAAAAGGAGGGCTCTTTTGGGGTCAATTAGTCATAAACTTAAACGTTACAGGTCAAATAAGTTGTACCTGAAAGCAATACAAAAAGAGGCAAATGTATATATGAATTGAAAATCAGTGGCATCAAAGAAGACCCTGAGAGAGAACATCATCATAGTAATGAGACAGTTTATTAAAAAAGTATGTACGATAAATAAAGAGTGCTACAAAACGAAAAGTGCTGATGTGGTTCTCAAGAGATTCAAACGTAAAAAAGTGAAACCACTAATATACAGCACAAAGTGAGTAAGAAGAATCCACTAATATACAGCACAAAGTGAGTAAGAAGAATGGCTGTTAACATTCAGCAATCTGGAGACCAAAAAGTAATTAATATTGAATCTCAGGGGGTACCCCTAAAAAGGTGACAGTACAATTGTTATCTATGTTTCGACCCAAGAATAACACTGCAAGGGTCATCATCAGGACAGAGCCAATGGCATTTGAAAAACATTTGGACAACCTTAGAGACTTTATTAGGCAGCGGCCAAAAAATAAACTCATCAGATATAATAACGTAAGAGAGACAACATCTCTTTACCTCACGGCCCAGAAAGAGGTAGGACGCAGAAATGTACTACTACCATCTGCATCACTGCTGCATCACTGCTGCATCTTTGCTTAAGTTCATTCATGGTTCCTGGATGTGTACCCATTTCCCATTAGAGCAGGGTCTGGACAGTGAGGGCTCTCATGGGGAGGAAGGTGGAGAAGGGAGCCCACTTCTACCACTGCCTCTGACAGGCTGTAACCACTTGTCTGCCTGTCACTATCACTAGGTTCAGCTCTCGCGGACATGGATGTATCCTTTTCAGGTCTTGCCTAGGCAGGGTTTGCGCTGTCTCTCAGACATGCTGAATTCACGAAATGGGTTTAAGCTCCTCCCATGTATTTTATTGGTTCCCTTGAGTGTCTTTTGGAAATGCTTCCTTTTCATTGGTGTATTTGTTTGTTAGTCCCTCCTTCTCTTCTATTGTAACTGCGCATAAGGACAGCCCCTCCTACATGTGTCCTTACTTTGTATGTTTGATTAATGGCTTGTGAGCACTCTTTTGCTAATCACTTTTTCGTCATACCTGGTGTTGCAGGCACGACAGCTATGCACTTCCCCAGCACGTTGTTTCTATAATTTACGTTGTGTGTTTTTTTCATTTCCTTCATTTCACTCCCCTAGCCTGTGCTTGTCGTGTTTTTCATTTGTTTCATTTCACTTCCTTACCGTACGATGCTAGCACAAAGCTTGTGTTCCCATAAACTCTAATATTGGTGGCTGCACGCCTTTCTTTTATGCTGTGCTGCTCACCCACATGTTTTTATTAAAACCCTGTAAGCAGTGGAGCTCGCGTTCCCATTGCAAGCCAAGGTTCTTTTTTGTTCTTTAATTCAACGGCGTGCCTAATCTTTTACAATGGCGCCCACACCTTTCTTTTGTGCTGCGCCACCGTACTGTGGAAATATACCTTTTTAGGGGTACACTGGTGCAGGGTCATCCTTTTGTCCACGTGTTCAAAGACCAACAAAATAGAGATCAGCACTGGAGTAGGAATAAATAACAAGTTTATTAATCACTCATGAGTGGGACCACGTCCACACAGCACTCTCAAGTGCTGCCTGAGGTAGTACACTGAAGTCACAGAACACAGGGCTTTAGAACAAGTTTTCTGCAGTGTAAACATGTGAACAGAAATAGGAACAACACATTTTTAAAATAGTTTTCAGCAAACAAGGGCAGATGAATAACCACTTGGTCAGCAAAGTGGGTGGGGGAATAGGAGTGCTTATGGCAGCAGTAAATGATTGACAGTTACCAGATGTACTGGCAGCTACAAACTCTCAGCACGTACATTGCTTTTAGCGGAGTCAGTAAGTCAACTAAAATAGATAGCACATAACAAAAGAGGATGGAAGAATTACAAAGGAAACTTAAATGGACACCACAGCCAAAACGGCTTCAGATTATGCCAAGTAAAATATTACACATTTTCCACAGCACCACATGTTTTTAAAACAATAAAAATGGCGGTGAGGGATGCGGATGTCCCTCAATCAGCTGCCAGTATCCGAGTTGCTCTCACCGCACTCGAGCTGCTCCCTCTGCACGGCCAATGGACATTTTTAAAACACACACTAACAAAATTCTCACTTCTGAAGCAAAAAAAAAAAGGTATGCTCATCTGTAATATTTCACTTTATACTTGCATTATGGGTTCAGTACCTTATATGGCTAATAAAGATCCCTTTACAACTCCACAGAACAACTAGTAACAGCGTATGATACTGCACCCTGTCCTTGCTTCGTGGAATCTATTTTATTACTTATGCTACTACTGGGATATTTTTTAACAAACAAAAATACTAAAAACATTATCATTTGCAACACCAATATCTCAAAATCTCACTAAAGATGAGACCTATTGAATTGCAAATGCTTGTTGTTTAGTCGGATCAGATCCTATGGGACCACAGTACAGATACCTTCCAGCTGTAATATTTTTGCCTACTGAACAAAAGAGTTAAATATTATGCTGTTTCTCTGGTGTGTTTCTGTAAGTCCCAATTGGCCCAATTAACATTTACAGGTTTAAAATGGTAAGCCGACTTCTGTGATAAGAAAAGAACGTCAAGTTCATCATGTACTTTTGCTTGATTGCAAAAACCAATAAAAGAAATATGAGAAAAAAAAGAAAAGAACATCAAGTTTTATTAATTTAACAACAGCATCCTTCAGTGGTACTTTATTCATAGTGTGTCTAGTCATTCACAAGACATATGCTGCTGGCTCTGGTGGTTCAGTGGACTAATGTATCCACTGCAAGGATCTGTCTTTGATCACAAGGGCACAGGCTCATTGTTCAGCAGGTCCACCCAGCCGTTCATCCCTCTAAGGTCACTAACATTTGTACTATAGGGTTGGTTAACAATAAATATATGCTTTTCATGGTCCAGATACCCTTCAGGGTAATACGCAGGCAAATACACATCCTATGTAATCCTATGGGTGTGAAAATGTGACACGGGACACACTTACAAGCTATTTACGGTCCTCCCTCACAAACGCAAGTGAGACATCTGTTGATGCATTTGTTTTCTAGATGCGTGCAAAACTGATGAAAACACAAACGAACAAATTAAGTCTCATTTGTTCACTACCTTATGTAATGAGGCTGTGTGTGAAAGAGGAAGTAGGCGAGAATAATACATACAGACAAGCTAAAAGGATTGCCAGGGGTCAGACATGAAATGCTACATCCTGTTGTCCAATCACCTTTTCTTCTATCAGACTGACTATAGAGTAAACCAGATCCAAGACGGCCTGTCCAACATGAAGCTGGTCAGAATCAGACCTCATCTCTCCACAAATGCCCAGAACTTCCGCATCCGGAAAGCTCACACTTTCTTGCTCATGAAGAAACATCTAAATAAATAAAGTTGATCAATAGATAAAAGTGCTCGTCTGTACTGCATTCTGGGTATGGTAATCCCAGTGCCCTTTCACCATTTATTCATATATGCA
Source organism: Triturus cristatus (assembly GCF_964204655.1). Lineage (NCBI taxonomy): Eukaryota > Metazoa > Chordata > Amphibia > Caudata > Salamandridae > Triturus > Triturus cristatus. Next base: position 818,427,962 of record NC_140586.1, on the reverse strand, counting down.
CTTTGACACACCATTACAATCTAGGTATTGGTGTTAAGTTGAGTCGGTGGTTTCCGGTGCACGGCATCAGCATTTAGGGAGTGATTACGATGGCGGAAGGACTTAAGTCCGTCTGCGATCGTCCCAGAGATTGGGACCGCCCGCCTATATGGCGGCGGTCCCGCACATCAAATTACGATGCGACCGCCACTGTGGCGGTCGCATTGTGCATGTTTACCAATGCGGTGGTTGCTGCTGGCTGCAGCACCCGCCGCAATGGCAAAAATGCATTTTGTGCATTTCCCTGTACTACGTAGCAGGCACCACGCGGTGCCTGCCACCTGACAGGGAACTCTAGGGGGGCACCATAGTTGCCCCACAAATGCAAAATGAACATGCCCCTGCACAAGGGAGGCCCGCAACGGGCCCCCAAATTACATCCCCGCCAGCCTTTGAATGACGGTTGAACCGCCATACACAGGCTGGCGGGATGCAGCATCCTAATGTGGCGGACGGAGCCTGCTAGGCACCGCCACCATTTTGTGGATGTGGGTTGGGTCTGACAAGCAATCGTAACGATGGCCTGTTTCGGACTCGTGGCGGACGGACTTTTAGTCTGGCAGCACACCACCCGTCATCCTTATCTGGTGGGCGGAGAACGGCCGCACGATGGCGGTGAACCCGTGACCGCCAGGCATCCAGTGGCAGGTTCACCGCCATCATAATGACCCCATTAATTATCAACACTGGCGCTTGTGACAGCTGCCACAAGGTCGTGCTGTCTGGCTAATTTAGAGATGACCACAACAGCAGGTAATTATTCATTCAATATGCATTAAAAATTACTTCCACGCCAGTCTTAAAGGTTTGGGGGCCTGAAATAGTCCGAATTGTCACACTTGTAGGAGTGTGATGATTAGTTCTGTGTTGTTACCATCGTTGGCAACATGGCAGGGACAATGTGTGTGTGGTGCAAGCTGCAGTGGCCTCCTGCGGAGAGCCCTGGCAATTGTTTGTTTTACAAATTAAGCACTGGATTGGTGCACATAGCAATCACGCTGCTTGCACTGTAGGATGGATGTCCTAGGGTACTTTCTTCGATCACTACCATTTGCTAAGTGATTTGATTAATGACTTAAATGTAGGATTCCTGTTCTAGGTAACCTTCCTGTATGTACACTTTTGCAACTCGTTCAATCCCATGTTCTTCTTACCTAGCCCGTCTTCAATGTTACAATTGCTGTTGAAAAATTATATGTGAATTTGTAACCCGTCACCATTATTATATTAGCATGGTTCTCTTTGTCCTATCTATTGTCTAGTGTTCCAGAACAAGTACAGGTGAAGGTCCACGCTTCCCAAAACAAAATATACATAAAATAAAATCAATGCCAACACGCTCAGCCTCAACATGATCCTCTTCTTTAAAACACACATTGCCAGGAAAATCACAACAGCACAACACTAGCTAGCACACCTGAAGAAAGTTGAACCTGCATCCCTGAAGCTCACTTTAGATCAACATTCTAAACAATGGTCCTTTATTACCCGTATAGATATAATGCCCTCCTTACCAGCGTCTGTGCCTCTTTGCTACCCCCTTCGAAGTGTGTCCTACAGCTCACTGCATGTCTCACCAAGGCATTGACCAGACACCCAAGTCACCGCACTGGATTTCACCCTACCACCCACTGCAGGTCCCAGATCATCTTCAATGCCTGCTCCATCACCTATGAAGAAGCAAGAGCTGGTGCACCAGCGTATCTGGCAGCCAACGTATTACAAGGAACCAAGACAAGGCGGTGTCAAAACCAACAAGCGCAAAAACTTGAAAAACAGGAGTCAAGCCTTTTCCTTCTAAACACAGAGGATCTACCTCCACAAGGATTCTTGCCTCACACCAAGACTTCACTAACACTCCTGTATCTCAGAAGGATGCTAAACACCAGCTCTCCAGGGAGCACCCCGCTGACCCTTGAAAAAGATCCTGAGAGATTGGACACCCCTAGCTGCCTAGCAACAGTATGTCCCTAGCAGTCTATAGGACACTAACCACACCTGCAGAATATGGGTTCCTTGTTCAGCCACCTGACCAGTTACCACTGGAAGACAGTAGTGTCAAAAAGCAGTAGGATGCGGACAGTTCTTCCTTCTGTTAATGAAGACAGTAGCCAAAATACATTTACTAACAGAATGTTGTCTGCATTGATCAGCTCATCAGCAGGGCCCATCTTATGTAATCTTGAGTTCTGTCTAAAGTGATTACACATCATTACTATCGCCCACAATGAGACCTCAATTAAAACCTGTTCCCTTGGCACTGAACTATGGGAAGCGCCAGCTACAAGCACCTCATGCCAGCTTTTCATCAACGCAGAGAGAGACTAACCCAATTGGGCGAGATAGCATAAAATAAATAAAATGAAATGACCTAGAAACAATAGCAGGGAAGAGCATCCGGAGGATGTGCGCTCCACTGTGCTTACGCATAACCTACATCTTTAGGAACTTATGAATTGAACTAGCAACGTTAAGGCTCTCATCCAAGAAATCAAGAGCAAAGCTATTTCCAGTCTTCTTTTCAAAAACCTTACAAATGCAACACAGGACTACTGCTTATGTTATGTTATGTTTATTTGTAAAGCGCATTATCACTTGTGAGAGTATCCTGGTGCTGAGCAGGTGTGTGCTCCTATCTCGGTCTATGGTAGGTTGGTTAATTGAAAAGCCAGGTCTTCAGCTTCTTGCGGAATCCAAGAGAGAAGGAGGCTCTGATGTTTTGTGGGAGGTCGCTTCACACTTTAAGAGTGATGTAAGAGAACACCTGTCCGCTTGATCAGGTTTTGTGGGATGTGTGCGAGTAGGAAGCCTGTAGAGCAGAGGTATTTGGATAGTTGGTGGGATGAGATACGACTGTTCAGGTAGGTGAGGCCTGAGTTGCCTAGTGCCTTGAACATGTGTGTGAGGAGTTTGAATCAAGCTCATATCAGTATCGGAAGCCAGTGTAGTTTCGTGAGGCATGGTGTGATGTGGGTTCTGTGTGGGAGGTTGAGGATGAGTCTGGCTGCTGAGTTCCGGATGGTTTGTTGTCTTCTAGTCAGTTGCTTGGTGGTTCCGGCATAGAGGGTGTTTCCATACTTCAGCTTGCTGGTGACCAGGGCACGAGTAACAGTTTTTCTGGAGTTGCTTGGGTGCCATTTGAAGATCTTTCTCAGCCTCCTCAGACTGTGGAAACAGAATCCAGAACAGAATGCAGTGGAGGCACTGACTAATGCGGTCATGTCCAGTTTGCTGTTGATGACTATTCTGAGGTTTCTGGTATATGCTTTGGGTGTGGGTCCGAACTTTGCAGGCCACCAGTTGGAATCCCATTGTGAGGTGTTCTTACCAAAGTCACTACTTCTGTCTTGTCGGTGTTGAGCTTGAAACAGTTTGCTTTCATTCAGTAAATTTGTTCTGTCATGCAGGCGGTGAATTTGTTTCTTGTGTTGGGGTTCTTTTCCAAGAGGAAGATTATGAGATGCATGTTGTCTGTGTAAGAGAGGGTATTGATGTGCAGGGATTACGTTGGCCAGAGGGACCATATATGCGTTGAAGAGGGTGGGGCTGAGAGATGATCCTTAAGACACTCCGTAAATGAGTTTGCGGGCTTCAAAGGAGTAAGGTGCCAGACTGACAGTTTGTATGCTATCCTTTAAGAAGGAGCAGATCCTGTGGAAAGTGGGTCCTTGGATGCAAATCTTGTGCAAGCTCCTGATGAGGAAGTCTCTCTAGTAGTCAGAGAATCAAGAGTCCACTCTGACTGTGTATTAAAGTCAAAAGTAGTCCTGCGCCGAATCGCTATGTAGCAAGGAAGTGCCCCTGGGGCCGACTGGCCTGAAATTAATCTCACAAGCACCTGCAGGGTTTGAGCGACCAGAGTATCTAAGCGCATCCTGTCCGCACATACTGGAGCGGCAGTGGCTGCCTCAAGTAAGTTCAATGCACACGGCCCGGCGAGCTTTGCTCAGTGGTTCTCTAGTTCCTCACATGCAGTCATGCAACTGCAGGGACCAAAGGTTCTTCACAGCTCCTCCTTGCAGGGTAAGTCTTTGGTCTGTCCCATGGTGGGGGTATGAAGTGCATAGGTCCTGATTCTGATCCGGCATCCCGGTGTAGGTGCATAGGGGTCCCCACGGAGGCCTCACTTCTCTGGCAACAATCCCGATCAGGTCACACTTCTTGCTGGTCCCTGTGACCCCCTCTGGCATATGGGGTCACCGTATCACTGCGGCACATGCGCTCTGACCCCATCGGCACAACAGATTCCTTTACGGCAGCCCCACCTGGCATACAGGGTTGCCAGCTCTTCCCCACATAAAGACGACAGCCCACTCTGAACAGCTATCTGTCAACGGCAGCCCCTACTGACATACAGGGTTGCACATCCCTCACTGTGAGATGCTTCGGCCCGATTAGCACATTGATGATCACAGTTCGATTTGCGGCAGACCCTACCAGCATATGGGGTTGCCAGCTCCTCACTGTACACGGACGATGACCCATACAGCACATCAATGTCCGCAGCTTACTTCATAGGGGCCCTCCTGTGGCATACAAGAGTTGAATACTTTTCACTGCACACGGGCAATGACCCAATTGGTGCAACAGCCGTCTTACACCTCGCAAAGGGAGTCCACCTGAAAAGATTCCCTACTGGATCTCGCTCCCTCCAGTTCTCTCCTCTTTCTCACAGGGAACACTAGTCTTGGCAAGCAGGGAGGTGCTGCTGGTGCTCCAGGCTCCAGAGTAGGTGGTCTTAGATCTCTGAGTGATATCCACTCACCAACTGGGAGACTAGCATCCCATGGTCCCAAGTCCTGGTCAGAGACAGAAGTCTTGCAGAGCTTCTACACTTCGCACAGCCCATCTGCAGTTTGATAGTTGACTATTTTTGGGGTCTCAAGCTCCTTTTCTTATAGTCCATTTCCTGACATCAAATGTGATTTACAATCGGAGTCTTTGAAGTTTATGTTGGGGGTCTGCTACCTTTTGAAGTGTCCAATCTTCTGCTCTCTCTTCCTCTTGAAAGCAGCCTGTCGCAGCAGGCGTGCTTCCAAAGCTCATAGCCTCCCACAAACACAGCCATGGTAGAACCTAAAGTTCATACCTGGATGCCAGCCACAGCGATCTGTGTATCAAAAGGTTACCCTTGGGCCTCAGCCCTACTCTTTAAGATTCTTTTATCAGCTACATCTCCTTCATGAGATACGCCCAGACCCCTTTCTTGTGGCATTTCTCTGAATCAAAGAGCACCCTTTGAACTGTTCTGGGGGAGCCTGGTTCGCCTTTCTACAGTGTGTCCCATCGAGCTTGCAGAAGTGCAGCAATACACAAATCTGTCTGAGGGGATTCCTCTAAATCCTTCTCTCCTGTTTCAACATGGAGTCCTGGGTCTTCCAAAATGGAGCCCAGAGACAACCATGTATTGTACCCTTTACAGACACAAACACGCCCAGCACATGTATTCAATATACACATTCTGCACAGCACTTTATCCTTCATGTATGTAACACTTGCATGCACACACACACCCAGAACATGCATTTAACATGCACGCACTGCACAGCACTACATCCTTCATGTATTGTACCCTTCACAGACACTTATACACCCAGGACATGCATATAACATACATGCACCGCATAGTACTGCATTATCCCTGTATTGTACCCTTCCCTGGTACAGTGCAGGTGCACCACTCATGTGCTGCACAGCACTCAACACTAAATGGATGTAGTCCAAGGGTGAGTAAAGCACACAGCAGCGGAACTTGAGATGAGTGAGCCTGTAGGCCTCACTCAAGTGGCACAGGTAAAAAGGGCCTGTTCACTTCTACTGATCACTACACGGTATGCTGCCACCACCACGCTGGTGCTGCTTGACTTCCACAGCAATAGTTACACAAAACCTCCACTAGTCAGGTTTATGTTGTGATTAACACATTTATTCGATAATTCACAATAGAAAAATCTTATGTAAAGACAAGAACTCAATTTCTTGATTTTAGAGAAACAATCTTAGAAATCAAGAAACTGAGTTCTTATCTTTACAGGGGTGCACGTCCATTACCATGCGGAGGATGTTTCTGTTCCAACCTCAGAGAAAATAACAAACCACAGTTGGTAAGTTAAATCTTTCATGTTTAGCTTCTCACCAGTGTGCTTTGCTACAGTGCTGTTATTTTATCTGTTAGGACTATTCACGTCCTCTGTAGGGGAAATATGTAGCACACTTGAGCAAGGTTGCTCAGGAAACTGATGAAATGTGTATTATCATGTTTGTTCACTTCTCTATAAAATTGTCCAGATCTACTACTGACTTGAAACATAAATTCCTGTAATGAAACGACCTGTTTCAGCATGACATCTTCCTAATATTTTCAGTATTGAAAGTCAGGAAAATTAAAAATGTTTTCCCATCTGAGTGGTTTAGAGGTTTGGATTAATTTTCCATACATATTTAGATAAAACCTACTAGAAGACGAGAAGTTCTAGGGAAAGCCGTAAATATTTCTCCTTATGGAATTGTGATGTACGTACAATACCCTAATTTTATTTGTTCCCGGCAAAAATAATTTTTATTATGGAGAAAACTCTTTTTTGAATCCCTGTCAATTGCAGGGGATGTTCCCTCCTTCTTCTCACAGTAGTTAAGCACTTACTCATGTTCTCGACAAAAATAAATGTACTTATGTAAATCATTAGGGAACACCCAAAAACTATAAGAATGAGGATGTTGACTTCTGCAACTTCTGTTCTAGCAAATCCCATTTGACTATAAAATAAAGATTCTGTGCCTCGTCAGAGTGACTTTACCTTCACAAATATATTTTGGGCATCTAATCCGTACTCTGCACAAAAACCTGTGTGCTTAGGTTCCTAAATGGCCAGAGAGCAGAAATGTTCAATCCTTCACCCCCAGTCACAGATCTGGGTTGAATCCATCATTCTTTTGCTCACTTCGCCACCCAAGTTTGGGCCCAGACATATGCAAATCAGTCTTGACCTTGCTCCTCATGGGAACAGACCAGCACAAACTGCCAAGCAGTTCCTCCCTGGACCAGAAACAAGCATCCTGGAACCGGTTTCAGGTTATAACCCCCCCATCAGCTAGGCTGGCTTGAATCCAGTGGCACAGCGAGCAAGGGACCCATGTCTGGGTATACCCGTGGTCACTTAGAGCGAACATAGCCATCTCAACAAGATGATGGATTTAGACCCAGATATCGGTACTGGGGGTGAATGTTTGACATTGTTCAGCATTCCGTTCCTCAATTGTTGTTTTTGCTTTTGTCACCCCGAGTAGGACGGGTGAGCCCAGACGTGGGTCCCTTGCTCTCCATGCCACTAAAGTCAAGCTAGCCTGGCTGATGAGAGGTGATACCCCGAAACCAGTTCCAGGATACTTGTTTCCGGGCCAGGGAGGGCCTGGCCTGGCAGTTAGGACTAGACTGTTCCCATTGGGCGCAGGGTCAAGACTGATTTGCATATGGCTAAGAACAAACTGGAATGTAATGGTGAGCAAAAAAAAAAAAAAAAAAGATTTAGACCCAGATCTCTGTACTGGGGGTGAATGTTTGACATTGTTTCGCATTCTGTCCATCAGTTGTTCTTTTTGCATTTGTCACCCCGAGTGGGATAAGTATTCACATACGTGGCTCCCGTGCTCTCCATGCCACTGGAGTCAAGCTAGCCTGGCTGATGAGGTGATACCCCGAAACCATTTCCAGGATACTTGTTTCCGGGCCAGGGAGGGCCTGGCCTGGCAGTTAGGACTGGACTGCTCCCATTGGGCGCAGGGTCAAGACTGATTTGCATATGGCTGGGAACAAACTGGAAAGGCATGGTGTGAAAACAACGGATGGATTTAGGGCCAGATCTCTGTACTGGGGGTGAATATTTGACATTGTTCAGCATTCCGTCCTTCAATTGTTCTTTTTGCATACAGTGTACAGTGGGCCAGATCACAGCAATGGACATGTTTATTGAGAAAATAAGTAAACAGAGGTGTATGGAACAGTAATGCAGGAAACCAGTTGTGTCACTGCATCACGTGCGACTGCCTCACCGTCACCTGCATTGCCACCATGATATCATGGAACATTACATTGTCTCGGTGTAACCCCACAACTTCCCCTTTAATAAATTAAATTACCCTTCCAACATTTTGATTCATTCCTAATCTTAAATTATTTACATTATCTTTAGCAACGGCATATCACACCGTGTAGTGGTGGTGATATAGTGCCACAGTATGTTGTGGTCTCTATGTAGTGTAGACAAGAAGACTTACAACTTGGCAATTTACATGCAGTGTGCAATAATGAACACGAATGCTTCCGTGCAAGCCGCCCTTATGGATTTGGAACATGCCCGAAGATTGGAGTTTCAATTTGACTGAGAAGCATCAGGTTCAAACAGGAAAATTACATTTGGAAACTAGCTGCTGGTAGAACATGTTGGAGACGAGGAGCTTGTGAGGAGAAAGAACTGTTGAGAGGACCCCGTTTCTCATCATTTTGCAGAGCACAGATCCAGAGTTCAAATATAGTTGTTGTCATAGACACAGGGCCGGCCTTGGGCATAGGTAAACTGGACCCAAGCCTGGGGTGCCAAATTCCGAGAGGCACAGCAGGGATCTGCTTGACTTAATGTTATGCAAACAGCAGCTCGTCCATCCCATTAGGTCACAATTAGGTCCTGTGAAAGACTTGGTAATCAGCCCCTAATGTCCCTCAGCCGAATTGTTAGCACCCGATCAACCCGGTACCCTCCTCCCATCTTCCACACACATCCTGTCTTCACACGGTAACAACCCCTCCACCCCCACAACAAACACCAAATTTCCTGTCCGCCCAGGGCACTTTCCTGGGCAATCCAATTTAGAGCCGTCCATGCATAGACATGATCCCCATATCCATCATGACAGCCTGATTTTGATCCAAATTTGGAATGAGTTGAAGACGCACTGCTTTAATGAAGACCACCTGACACACCAGTAACAGTTCACTTCTGCTACCAGAATCCAGCGACCTCTCATTTCACTCGTTGACTATAGGCTTGTTTTTGACCATGTACAGCGCTCTGTTGCCTTTTGGCTAGGTTCAAGCTATAGCAATACCACACAAATATGTACAGAATGATCTGCCTTAAGCTAAATAGCCACAGATTTAACACAGAATTAATAGATATGCCTGGCAAAGAATGAGATGGCTGACTTTAATTAGTCCAGGCTACCTGCTCAGCACTTACTCCTGTGCCAACCAGAATAATGTTCAGTTGTGTAAAAGAGGAACTTAGCAGTGAATTGTCATTGTCCAGGTAACATAGTTTACATGTTGCACATTGTGCTCAGCCTGGTGCAATGCCATTAAAATTCTATCACACTGATGCTATCATTGGGCACTATTTTCTTAAAAAGCAGGTGTGCATTCGCTAAAATGGAGTTAGCTGCACCTGAGGCCATCCTGAACGAACTATTACTCTTTACAGTATTTTGAGGGATGAGACCTCTTTTAAAGAAAATAGAAGCTGCTCCTACTTGAAAGAGGAGTGACTCCTCACCAAGGCAGCTCCGATTGAATCGCATGTGCTAGTAGAAGGACCAGTGTGAGGAAACTCCTAATCTGAAATCTTCAGTGGTGAGAATGATGCTCTCTCACTGACCTTGTCAGTGAGGTGCTTCCCTTCCCGCACAGCTCCGCTGAGTTAGTTGCTGCCCTTAATCCTTGATTGTCAGAGTTCAAGGGCCTCCTCCACCTGCAGGCACCTGCCTGCGTCTCATCCCTGGTGGTCCAGTAGGGAGCTTCTCTGCTCCGCCGCTGCTCTGTCCTCTGTCTCTCTGCCTTCTGATCTCTTTTTCCTTCTCTTGTTTCTCTCTTTTACTGCTTTCACTTTCTGCTTCTGCTCTCTTGCCTCTTTTTGTGCCTTTTTCCCCATGCCCCTGCTGCTGCTCATCACCAAGGCGCCGCTTCCCGCTTTCTTGCCCTCCTGCCTACCAGCTGTCTAGCCCTCCCCCTCACACTACTTATGGCGGCCGCTGCATAGTGAAAGCAGCAATCTCACTGGCCTTGCCAGTGAATTGCTTCCCTTTATGCACAGCTCCGCCTAAGTAGGTGCTGCCCCTACTGCCCCTGCCCCTTGCTGGTCAGAGTTCGACCTCCTCCACCTGCAGACACACGCCTGCGCCTCATTCCTGGTGGTCCAGTAGGGAGCTTCTCCGCTCGGCCGCTGCTCTGTTCTCTGTCTCTCTGCCTTCGGATCTCTTTTTCATTCTCTTTTTGTTTCTCTTTTACTTTTTACTTTTTCTGCTTCTTTGCCTCTTTTTGCTGCTTTTATTCTGTGCCCCTGCTCAGCCCCCGTGGCCCAGGCCCCTCCAGCCCTGATGCATAAGTTACTACTTGTGTAACAATATATCTGTAAGAGGCATTAGTTAGTGATAGATTCCTTACCTTAGAATATCCCCAGGTGTCAGACTCGATCCGGAAAGTTTTTCGTCAGCAGTACCCCTGCGCATCGGAAGGTGGCATCGTGCGGCTCCGCGTCCGTCGCTGGCGTCATAGGTGCCAAGATGACGTCACGGAGACTACTTAGGCGCCACCCATATGCGCTGACGTCAGTTCTGTACAAAACTTTCCACGCCAGGAACGCAGAGCCATGCAAGAAACTGACCACCGGTGCCATGAAACTAGGGCCCTGAAAGGGATGACCTTAACCCTAGAAATCAGTTTGCAGAACAGGGAGGATGGGTGGGGCGGTTAGGAATCTATCACTAACTAATGTCTCTTACAGATATATTGTTACACAAGTAGTAACTTGTGCATCTGAAAGAGACACGTTAGTGATAGATTCCTTACCTTAGAATAGATACCCCAGCAATACTAACCCCGGTGGTGGGTCTGCGAACAAAGATCACACCAGAAAGTCACGGAGAACAGAACGGCCAAAGAAGCCGTCTCTCCGGACTTGACTGTCAAGGCAATAATGCTTGGTAAACGTGTGCAGCGAGGCCCACGTAGCTGCCTGACAGATGTCCTGCAAAGGGACACCGCGTCCCAAGGCAGTAGTGGCTGCCGTTGCTCGGGTAGAATGGACACGCAGTCCCACAGGAGGCTCCTTCTTAGCCAACGAGTAATATGCTTTGATGCACAGAACGACCCACCGAGAGATGGTCTGTTTGTGCATGGCCCGACCTTTTTTACAGCCCACGTAGCCAACAAAAAAGTTGGTCATCCACCCGGAACTATTGTGTGCGCTTCAGATAAAACGAGAGCACACGTTTTGGGTCCAGACGGTGGACCCTCTCGTCCTCTTTTGAAGGATGCGGAAAGAAGGTGGGCAAAGTGATGGTCTGCCCGATGTGGAAGGGCGTGACAACCTTTGGCAAGAAAGAAGGACAAGTCCTTAAAACCACCTTGTCCGGATGAACAGAGAGAAAAGGAGGTTTAGAAGACAGAGCCTGGAGCTCACTCACTCTTCTGGCAGAGGTGATAGCTACCAGGAAAGCCGTCTTTAGGGTGAGAAGACGTAAAGGACAGTTATGGAGTGGCTCAAAGGGAGCGCACATCAGAAAAGCCAAGACAAGATGTAAGTCCCATTGAGGCATTATGAAAGGCACAGGAGGAAACGTGTGTATAATGCCCTTCAGGAAGCGGTTAACAACCGGGGACTTAAAAAGAGAAGGCTGATCTGGAAGCCTTAGAAACGTGGAAATGGCCGAGAGATAACCCTTGATAGTGCCCAGAGTGGAGCCCTGCTGGGCCAAAGAGAGAAGGAACAGAAGAACCTCGGAAAAAGGGGCAAAAAGGGGATCCACAGCCTTTGCTGTGCACCATGCCACAAATGTGTTCCACCGTCAGGCGTAGTGGAGGGATGCCTGGCTGCCATAATTACATCACAGACTTCGGGAGGAAGGTCCAAAGCTGGCAACTGTCGAGGCTCAATCAACACGCATGGAGTTGGAGGCTGGACAGGTTCGGGTGGAGGACCGTCCCCTGCTGCTGCGACAGAAGATCCTCCCGAAGAGGCAGTCGGATCGGGGGATCGATCACCATGCTAAGTAGCTCGGGATACCAGTATCTTTGTGCCCAATCCGGAGCCACAAGGATGACTTGGGCCCGGTCGCGCCAAATCTTCTTCAGCACTCTGGGCAGAAGTAATATAGGCGGAAAGGCGTACAACAGACCACAGCTTCACTCATGACGAAAAGCGTCGCCGAGCAAGTGCCGCCTTGGAAATTCGAACGCGCAGAACTGATGACATTGCGCGTTCTCTTCGGTGGCAAAGAGATCTAACCAAGGCTCTCCCCACTGCAGAAAGAGCCCTTGCGCCTGTCCGAGTGCAGACGCCATTCGTGATCCATCATGCACCGGCGGCTGAGTTCGTCCGCCTTGGCGTTCAGAGAACCTGCCAGGTGTTGAATCACCAAGGTAATGCCTTGATGTTCCAGCCATGTCCAGAGGCAGAAAGCCTCCCGACATAGGGTCCACGACCCCACCCTGCCCAGTTTGTTGCAGTACCACCCCCCTCCAGCATCGATTCCCGCTTCTCGCTTTCCCACCTCCCAGCTGTCCTGCCTCCCCCTCACACTACTGATGGCAGCTGCTGTGCCGCTGGCGTGTCGAAGGTGCACCAAAGGCAAGCCCGACTGTGCCCGTCCACAACCAGCTCCACGGACCCTGGTTCTCGAATTATCCACCGCTATGGAGCCAGCACCCTCCACGCCCTCAACACCAGACGCCACACTGCCTGCCGCCAAGCATCGCTGAACACCACCCAAGGGCCATTTTCCTGCCGGAACTGCAGCTGCATCTTCAATTGCCACCACACACCCGCCCCCCCATCGCAAGACCACCACATAACGGACCCAACTTGCCTCAACTGCATCCTGCTCAATACATGCTCCCTCCACAAACACGCGAGGGATCTTGGACCTGCTTGACTCCGTCAACCCCGACATCACTTTCCTCACAGAAACCTGGATGAACTCCGCTTCATCCCCGGACATCGCCACCGCTATCCCGGTCGGCTACAAGATCATCCACAACGGCCACATCAACAAACCAGGGAGAGGCATCGCCTTCATACAAAAAAGCACCCTCCGCTTTACCACCCACGCGGATGACCACTCGACCAACATGGAGCACCTCCACTTCCAGGTCCAGACCAACCCAAACACCACCCTCCGCTGCACCCTCATCTACAGACCCCCTGGACCCCTTCCACCCTTCAGCGATTTCATCATCGACTTCATCGCACCCCACACTCTCGCCTGCAGACTACATCCTCCGCAGCGACCTCAACTGCCACCTGGACGGCTCCAACGACAAAAACACCTTGTCTCTGCTGGAGAAGCCCACCACCATCGGACTCAAACAAGGGGTCACCTTCCCACCCCACTCAGCCGGACACACACTCGACCCCATCTTCTCTGCCAGCGACATCACCTACAGCCACACCAACGAACTCCTGTGAACGACCACAGCTGCATCCACTTCTCCTTCACCAAACCCACCGTACACCACCACACCCACCGCTACCCTTGCAGATGTTGGAACAAGGTCAAATAAGAACAGCTCATCACCTGGCTCAACAAAAAGAAAAATGCTGATATCCACATATGCCAACACCTCAGCACGTAGCCTCCACCGATGGATCTCCAACTGTGCTGACACCCTCGCTTCCCTCAAGGAAGCCTCAGGCAAGTGGCACCGCAAGAAAGCCAGCTGGTTCTCTCCCGCCCTTCACGAAACCAGACACACCTGTAGACGGCTCGAGAAGAGATGGAGGAGCAGCAAAACCCTCGAAGATCACTCAGCCTTTAAAACTGCCATCACCACACCACCAACACCTCATTAGAACATCAAAGAATGCGGCCCCACGAGAAAGCATCAACGACAGCGCACACAACAGGAAAGAACTCTTCGCCGTGGTCAAAGAATTCGCCAGACCCAGCACAGAGACAGCAGACATCCCTCCCTCCTAAAACCTCTGCAATGACTTAGGGACCTTCTTCCACCGCAAGATTAAGAAGCTATACGACAGCTGCGACAGCATCAATAGCCAGGACCCACCCACAACCACAGCACCCACTGGACCCCAGCAGATCCTCCTCAGCTGGATTCCCCTCACCACGGACGACACCCTTAAGATCATGAAGAGCATCCACTCTGGAGCACCCTCAGACCACTGCCCCACCATATCTTTAACAGAGCCGGCACCACCATCGCCTCCAAACTCTGCCTCACCATCAACTGCTCAATCACCTCCGCCACCTTCCTGGAAGACTGGAAATAGGCTGAGATCAACCCCTTGCTGAAGAAACCCTCTGTCGACCCAACAAACCTCAAAAACTTCAGACCCATCTCTCTTCTCCCCTTCCTAGCCCAGCCAAGGTCATCAAGAAAGCGATCAAGACCCAACTCTTCGAATTCATTGAACAGGGCTCGAAAAATCTAAAAAATTGTACTAGTCCTGCAGGACTAGTACCTTGAAAAATCTCCTCGCCCTAACAGTGACCTACTTGACCTCCGTCTCTGAAACCGGAGCAAAAATGACAAGATAACAAGATTTAAAGGCATTTTTATTGCTCATTTGCTTTGTGAGCAATAAAAAGACCTTTAAATCTTGTTATCTTGTCACATTTGCTCCGTTTTCAAAGACGGAGGACAAAAGTTAGTATGTTTTCCTACTCACCAGAAAGGGCGAGTAGGACCTAAAAATAGCTCGACCTCATAAAATTTACCTCGCAAATGCGAGTGGTCGAGTGGATTTGTCGAGCCCTGTTGAAGTGAATCGCATCTTAGACCTTCTGAAGCAGCCACAGCACCGAGACCGCCCTGCTCTCCGCCACAGATGATGTCCGCACCCTCCTCCCCGAGGCAAAACTGCAGCCCTCATCCTCTTGGACCTCTCGCCCACCTTCGATACTATCTCCCACCGCACCCTATGCGCAAGACTCCACAACGGCGGAATCAGGGACAACGCCATAGAATCGACCCGCTCCTTCCTCACAGGCCGAACACAGAGAGTCACACTACCACTGCTCCTCTCTGAAACCACAGAGAGCAGCTGCGGTATGTCTCAGGGCTCCTCCCTGAGCCCCCCGCTCGCAGCCATCATCAGGAACCAGACTCAACATTGCCTCCTAGGCTTAAGACACCGAGCTGATTCTCTCCCTCACCAACGAACCAACAGTCAACAAGACCAACTTCCAAGATGGGATGAAGGCTGTTGTCACCTTGATGAAGAACAGATGCCTCAAGCTCAACTCAGAGAAGACCAAAGTCCTCATCATGGGCTCCTCCTCCTCTGCCAGGGACGACTCCGCTCCGCCGCAGCACTTGGGCACTTGAAACCCCTCGACACCCACAAACCACGCTAGAAACCTAGGCATCCTCCTGGACTCCTCGCTCTCCATGAACTTCCAAATCAACGCCTTCTCATCATCCTATTTCCACACGCTGTGCCTGCTCCGAAAGATCTTCAAGTGGATCCCCGCTGAGTCCAGAAAGACGGTCATCCACGCACTCACCAGCAGCCAAATCGATAACAGCAACACACTCTATGCCCGCATCACCCAGAAGCTCCTCAAGAAACAGCAGAACATTCAGAACGCCTCCAAAATCAGCATCCCCCACCACAGCCACATCACCAGCCACCTGAGAGACCTCCAATGACTCCCAGACAACAAAAGAATCACCTTCAAGATCCTCAGGCATGCCTACAAAGCTCCACATCAAGCGGGACCTGCATACCTTAACCGCAGCCTTGCATTCCACGCACCTATCAGAGACCTCCACTCTACCCGACTAGCCCTGGCTACCATCCCACGTATCCGCAGGACCACAGAGCCTTCTCCTATCTCGCAGCAAAGACCCGGAACACCCTGCCTCTCTACCTCAGGCAATCACCATCAATCAATCAATCAATGAGGGAATTGTAAGCGCGCTACTCACCTGTGAAGGTCTCAAGACGCTGGGGGAGAGTGGTGTCCGTAGATCGGTCTAGCCGAAGAGCCAGGTCTTGAGAGTCTTCCTGAAGGTGTTCAGGGATGGGGCTCGTTTGATGTCTGCCAGAAGCTCGTTCCAGGTCTTGGCTGCAATTTGAGGGAAGGATCTTCCGCCTGCTCTGGCTCTGTGAATGCGCGGGGTTTCGGCCAGTGCGCCATTGAAAGATCGTAGGTTTCTTTTGGGTACGTGGAAGTTGATTCTGCCGTTGAGGTATTTAGGTCCATTGTTGTGTAGGCATTTGTGGGCGTGAGTGAGAATTTTGAAGGTGACTCTTTTCTCCACGGGGAGCCAGTGGAGTCTTCGTAGGTGGTGGGTGATGTGTTCGTGCCGGGGGATGCCGAGGAAGAGTCTGGCAGCGGTGTGCTGTATTGTCTGGAGTTTGCGGAGTAGGGACTTGTTGATGCCGGCGTAGAGTGCTTTTCCGTAGTCCAGTCTGCTGGTGATAAGTGTGTGGGTGACTGTCTTCCTTGACTCAGGGGGATACACTTGAAGGTCTTGCGAAGGATGCGGAGGGTGTTAAAGCAGCTGGAGGTGACAGCAGTGACCTGGTGGTTCATGGTGAGTGATGAGTTGAGAACAATGCTGAGGTTCTTGTTGTTGTCTGAGGGGGTAGGTGGGCTTCCGAGGGCGGTCTGCCACCATGTGCTGTCCCATGCTGAAGGGGTGGTACCGAGGACGAGGACTTTTGTCTTGTCGGTGTTGACCTTCAGGCAGTTGTTGGTCATCCATCACTGCCTCAATTCAGGAGGGACCTTAAGACCTGGCTCTTCGACTGAACTACAGCGCCTCCAGCGGACCAGCTGTTTACTACTGTTTACCAGCTGTCCCCCCTCCCCTCCTCCCAAGTGCCTTCAGACCCCTACGGATGAGTAGTCACTCTTTATAAGTAACCTGATTGATTGATTGACTGACTGATAACCAAACTTCACTTTTTCACACACTGTGGACTACAGGCTCCCAGAGCCAGGGAGTTGAGCATCCACTTGAGAAAGACCTCACTATTGTGGCAGTGAGCGTGATTGCTTTGCTCAGAGTTTTATTATATTTTAATAATAATTAATGTTATTTTTATTTGTAAGTTTGAAAACGGTTGTCAAACCATTTTATAGTTAAATATGTTTTATGTTTAGAATTTTTAACATTAAATTATATTTATTTATATTATAACTATTTTAAACATAAGGGAATAGCTCATTAAGAAAAGCTGAAGGGTTTTGGTGAGAATGATCTCTGAGTTACATCATTATGAGTAGTTACTAAAACCAACTTGCTTCAAAGTGTACATGCTCAGCAGGACACCAAAGCCCGACAGACCATCTGGGCTTCACACAGTGACGATGAGGACAATACTCCCAAGGACCTTCTTTATAGTTTAGCGAAGCAGGACATCTGCCAAAAAGTGGCAGATGTCCCATTGCAGAGTGCCATTAACATCAATGTTGTTTTAATACGATGGACGGGACAGCCACTACTTTTTAGCAGATATTCTACATCCACAGATCTTTAAATGAGGCCCTAAGTCTTTACAGTCCAACACTCGTGATATCTACTAACAACATGACAACTCCAACAGGAGGTCTCACAAAGGGCTAATGAAGTAAAGAATAAGCGTGCAATAACAGCACAGCTTACGCGGCTCAGATTTTATATTAAGTTGGTGGTTGCAGTCTACCTACAGCACAAGTCTCTCTGTGTTCCGAGGGAGCTTGGTATTACATTTTCTTTCCCTGACTTCAAAGTGAGAGGATTTATCTGACAAACTTGTTAGGTATTGGGGCTGGAAAAGGAAAGTGTTTTTTGTAGCACACAACTAAATTTAAATGTCTGTAAATGAACTGTGCAAATATTTCAGAATATATCAGAATTAGGAAAGCACAAATAAAGCACTTTTTTGTAACTCTAAAGAGTGATCAAAACAAATATTTTAATAAGGTCAAAACAAATCGATATTCTAGGTTATGCCATTTCCAAACATTATCATTTGTGCACTGTGTAGTTTGATCAGTAAAACTGTATGTGCAAATGCAATGGTTATTTCAATTGAAAATGTTTTGTCTGTAATGGCAGTGTGCTACCACACCATGCATACTCCATTTTACGTCACTCAAATCTACAAACCTCTACTCCACTCTACCTCACTCCACGCCACTCCACCCTACAACACTCCACACTACTCCACTCTATCCCACCCCACTCCAACTCTATTCCACTGGACGCAACTTAATGCAACTCTGCTCTACAACACTCTATGCCACTCCACTCTACTCCACCCAATGCCCCTTCACTCAATGCCCCTCCACTCTACACCACACTGCTCTATGCCACACCACTCCACACCATTCTATGCCACTCCACTCTTCGACATTCTACTCCCACCCTGTGCCCCTTCACTCAATGTCCACTAGGAACAGGGGTACCCCAGTTAGGATAATAAGGAGAGCGAAGGGGAAAATAAGCTCATCAACAACTCAAGAAA
This sequence comes from Triturus cristatus, assembly GCF_964204655.1. Classification (NCBI taxonomy): domain Eukaryota; kingdom Metazoa; phylum Chordata; class Amphibia; order Caudata; family Salamandridae; genus Triturus; species Triturus cristatus. Next base: position 818,409,456 of record NC_140586.1, on the reverse strand, counting down.
ATAAGCTCTACCTTAACATATATCAATGGATCAAGGAGATCTCTCTGATTAAATAGCCATATTTGCCACCATAAAGAGAGGAATACACACTCATAGAAAGCACAAGGGAGTTGATGATGAAAATGATATTTTTATTATTTTTTTTTTTATATAAATCATATAAAGTAAAGAATTCAATCAGTGCGTTTACAAATAGCTCCTAGACAGAAAATAAATACACGTATGATGATTGATAATGCAAAATACATATAGTAATCAAAAGTGGGCCCCCATAGGGGATAGAAAAGAGTAAATGTACAATTAAATAACAATCAAATAATCAGGCATACAATACATTCATACACAATCAATCTCAAATGGTAAAAGCATACATTAACTCTTAATTAAAAGTTGAAAGAAAAAAGGTGAGCAGAGGGAAAATCTCCTCGTAGTGTAAGGGTGTCTAGGGACAGGCACCACTAGCTCATATGGGGGGGGATGCGTCAGGACAAATGCAGTAGGACACGCCGACGCGCGTTTCGGTGCAATCACCCATAAGAATAGGGTGCCACCTTCTTCAGGGCGTTTTCTTTGATGTCAGGGGGCCCAACTCAAGTAGAGGAGAAACCTCAGAGATGGTAGCGGTAGATGGCAGTGAGTGTGAAGGATAGTACCACTTGCGATGGAGTTCTTTAAATATGAGCGACTGAGGGAGTCATAGGATAAGTCTTCAGAGATCATGTAGGTTCCACATGATAGGATGAAAGCGGTAATTGACTGGAGAGTTCCTGTAGGCGAGAGTAATATAGAGCTCAGAAATAACGGCTCTTAGATCCTTAAGGAAAATCCCCTCGAGTGGGGAGGTCAGTTCCGTGACGTCCGGGGGTTAGCTTGGGAGGGTCTGTATACCACGCATGAATGTTTGTTTTCAATTCACGGTAGAAATGGTAACGTGGAATCTCCGGAGGATGGCCGCTTAATGGTAAGTGAGATTAGTGATGAAGAGCGGTGACGTTGTCACTTAATAATCGCTTCATCAAGTCCAGGGACGGCAAGGGGCTCATCAGTCGGGGTAGAGGATGACAAGTTGCCGTAGCCAGGAACCGCCACGGCTCCTGGCTACGGCAACTTGTCATCCTCTACCCCGACTGATGAGCCCCTTGCCGTCCCTGGACTTGATGAAGCGATTATTAAGTGACAACGTCACCGCTCTTCATCACTAATCTCACTTGCCATTAAGCGGCCATCCTCCGGAGATTCCACGTTACCATTTCTACCGTGAATTGAAAACAAACATTCATGCGTGGTATACAGACCCTCCCAAGCTAACCCCCGGACGTCACGGAACTGACCTCCCCACTCGAGGGGATTTTCCTTAAGGATCTAAGAGCCGTTATTTCTGAGCTCTATATTACTCTCGCCTACAGGAACTCTCCAGTCAATTACCGCTTTCATCCTATCATGTGGAACCTACATGATCTCTGAAGACTTATCCTATGACTCCCTCAGTCGCTCATATTTAAAGAACTCCATCGCAAGTGGTACTATCCTTCACACTCACTGCCATCTACCGCTACCATGTCTGAGGTTTCTCCTCTACTTGAGTTGGGCCCCCTGACATCAAAGAAAACGCCCTGAAGAAGGTGGCACCCTATTCTTATGGGTGATTGCACCGAAACGCGCGTCGGCGTGTCCTACTGCATTTGTCCTGACGCATCCCCCCCCATATGAGCTAGTGGTGCCTGTCCCTAGACACCCTTACACTACGAGGAGATTTTCCCTCTGCTCACCTTTTTTCTTTCAACTTTTAATTAAGAGTTAATGTATGCTTTTACCATTTGAGATTGATTGTGTATGAATGTATTGTATGCCTGATTATTTGATTGTTATTTAATTGTACATTTACTCTTTTCTATCCCCTATGGGGGCCCACTTTTGATTACTATATGTATTTTGCATTATCAATCATCATACGTGTATTTATTTTCTGTCTAGGAGCTATTTGTAAACGCACTGATTGAATTCTTTACTTTATATGATTTATATTAAAAAAATAATAATAAAAATATCATTTTCATCATCAACTCCCTTGTGCTTTCTATGAGTGTGTATTCCTCTCTTTATGGTGGCAAATATGGCTATTTAATCAGAGAGATCTCCTTGATCCATTGATATATGTTAAGGTAGAGCTTATTTTCTTGAGTTGTTGATGAACCCCTTCACTCAATGCCCCTCGACTCTACACCACACCGCTCTATGACACACCACTCTACACCATTCTATGCCACTCCACTCTTTGACATGCTACTCCCACCGTGTGCCCCTTCAGTCAACGCCCCTCCACTCTACACCACCCCGCTCTATGACACACCACTCTACGACACTCCACAACACTCTACACCATTCTATGCCACTCCACTCTTCGACATTCTACTCCACTCTACGCCACTCTGCTGTACACCACTCTATGCCACTCCATGCTACGACACTCTATGCCACTCCACAACACTTTATGCCACTCCACTCTATGCCCCCCACTCTACACCACTCTAAACCACTCTATGTCACTCCATATTATGACACTCTACTCATTACTCCACCACTCCACTGTATGCCACTCTATGACACTTCACTCTATGACCCTCTATGCTACTTTACTCTATTCACTCTACACCGCTCCACTCTACGTCCTTCCATTTTACACCACTGTACCCTACTTCACTCTACTATGCGAAACTCCTCCACAACACTGTACTTCTCTCATTCCTACTCCACTCTACGACAATCCACTCGACTGTCCCAGACAATCCTGGCACTACTATTATGCTGCCTTGTATTTTTAGCAGCACGAGAGCAGGGCTTGGATTAGCTAGGATGCTATTGCATAAAATGCATATCTGTTAAAGTCAGCCAGCACGCAAGGTGGGAGGATTTAATCTCAGGTGAATTTTATATCCACAATGCCAGTCATCATGGAAATAAAGACAGACAGCAACACTCTTGCAGTTATGAACGGGCTTAAGAGAGCTTATGCAAAATGGAAGGATTTTGCTTGCTTTTAAACTGGCCCCTTGTTGGATGTTAAAATATTCAAGCAGTAATGCCTGCATGCCAATAGTGGGAACCTCTGAACGTTGTCCATGAGCTGCAGTCTGGCTGCCTGTAACCAGCCACAGATGCTCTGTGTGATCCGGCAGGCCGCCGGCTGGGCCAGTGAGGGTTAGATTAATGCTGATCACGCTGTTAGGTACACGACCCTGTCAGCAGCAGTTGCCCTCAGAGAACTCCTGACCTGAATAGCAGCCAGGGCACTGCTCTACAGAACATGCCAGGCTGCAGCAGGTACCATGGCCAGAGTAGTGCAGCAGCATTCCTGCTGGGATTTACATGCGACTACTTCCAGTGCAAGTGGACAAGCTCCAGGCCAAAGAGCTGCCAGAGGGCTCCTGGGTGTGATGCTGCTGGAGGGTCTGAAGTTGCGGGAGATCTGAAACTGTAGATGGATCAAGCTACGCCTTCAGGCGACACCCGTGCTATATAAAAGTGCAGAAATAACAAACTGAGGGGGGACCCTGCAGTAGTCCCTGATATTATGTGGTGCGCTGTGGAAGGCTGGGTAGGGAGTACTGGTATAGTCTCTCTCTCTCTGACAGCATGCGGTACGGAGGTGGCTGGTGAGGATAGAACACGGGTCTGTAGTTTATTGTGCATAGATTTGCAGCAAAACTTCTGCTGCTGAAGAGAAGCGAAAGGTTAAGTTTATGTTTATTTTCTTGCAAAATACCCTACAGTTATGAGCATATTTAACTTTTATGCGCAGCACCAATTTTAAAAGTTACCAGCCGCTACTGATGGCAGAGCCAACAGTCTGTCTTAAATACTAGACCTACTGGCTTTGCCAATGCATGTTAGTTCTTGGTAGAACACCCTTGTGATTCTGAGCAAGTCAGTTAATCTCCACATGTGTAAAAAAGAAAAAACTATATGGCATTTGGCAAAAAATCCTAACACATAAAAATGGCAAATGTGTCCATGTCTTAGTGAAAATGCATTTGTAATCAACAACTCTTTGAAAGGAGCGTCGTCATTCACCACAATTGTAATCAATCAATTATTGACGTCATCATTCGATAAGAATCAAGTTCATGGCAAGCTTGCTTTGTAGAAAAGTTATGTTGTTTATTTCAAAAACATATATTTCCAAGACCTCATATAACATAAATACAGCAGCCTACGCGTTTCGTCCACACTTGGACATCATCAGGGCTCAATATTCGTTCAATGTCAATTCACTCCATGAAGTCATCCTGCAGTTCTTCTCATCATCCCATTAATGGGGAAGTTTTCTTTTCAGCGATGCGTTTCAATCTAACGCGTCTGTATCCCGGCCAGTCCGATAATTCCCGCCGTGACACAGTAAAACACAGCTACAAACAGAAAGATGTTCAACAAGGAAGGCAGGGTATAAGAAAAAATAAGAGTAGTATCCAATTCACAGCATCAGTGGATGAACAGCAATCAAGCAGAGCAATCAGTACATGGTCCATGCTCCAGCCAAAAGAATAGGAAGTGAAGTCAGCACACACTGGGCAATTAGAAGGCAGAAAATGAGAGTGGCAATAAAGCCAACAAATGTTATGCAATGGCATGCTGAGAGTCCCTTATAAACAATATCTCGCAAAAGCACATGCACAGGTGAGGCTTGCAAATGGATAAAATCTTGTCTGTCAATGTGCAGTTTACAACGTCTGCCTATTTTTCAACACAAAATAAGCAATGTAAAATTTGCTAATACTGCCATCATTCTAATGCAACTTTAAAATACCATCACTAATTCCTATTTCTTTTTTATTTTTAGCAGTATTATATAGTGTGAACTCCACTCGAAGGTATTGGAGCACTTTACAGAGCGCCAGCTACATCACACAAGGACACATTAATTTTGTTTTCTTTCTTTCTTTAGGCACGGGGAGATTAAGTCATTTACTCAGAGTCCCAGGATGTAAAGCTTTTTGGCAACTTATTGGATTTGTGTTCATGTGCCCTTTAACATGGTGTGTGACGTAGGTAGGTGTGTTGGTGCACACTGTTTGAAAATCAGAATCCCTGTAATATGGTGTGTGGCTGGGGTTGGTTCGCAAAAACGATGTAACTGGGGTTTAACAAAGGCTTCAATGGACGACAAAGCATTACCAAAAAATAGTACGAATGTATTTATTTGTAAATTAGACATCTTTACCAGACTCTACTCTGTGTATGTAGTAACAAGGTGGTACATCGGTTTATGGTTAGAAAGGTTACTATGACCAAATACAATTTTTTCTAACAATACACAAGGGGTTTGCCACAGGAAGGGAAAGTAATCTTAGAATCACACGATTGGTCAAGTACCGAACCCAGGATACCATCCACCGGACACTAGGCTTCATTGTTAGAAGTTTAAACCTCATATCATCCATTAAAAAAAAAAAAATGCAGTTGTGTGAATTTAATGTTTAAGTTATCAGATTTTTAAGCGCCTTTCTCCATTCAAATGGTTTCAAGGCGCTTTTTAAGCTGGGTGTCCTACTCCTATGAACAAAGGCGTGGAAGTGAAGTATAAAAGCAGCTATACAGAGCCTCCCTTCGCCGCCTGCTCATCCGCGTCCTCCTCTTCTCGCCTCTCCACACACAGTCAGTCCCCTCAGAAGCCGACCCTGCCTCCGAGACGCGAGGGCAGCGCGAGGGTTAACGCGTTCAATCCCCTCGCCCCGGCACCTGAGGGTTTTAATAAAGCGGGAAGAGCGGGATCGCAGGATTGAAACTGCATCATATGCAGGCGCCCTCATAATCACTTCATCTACCGCTCATCGAAACTGTCTGCTTCAATTTCTCACCGCCGCAAATATGTAAAACAGGGCCTGCTAGGAAACCGGATTTACATATCTCAGTGGAGCGCGGCCGGCGGAGACGGCTCCAGAAGTGGTTCTAGAGGGCGCGCGCCGGGCCAGGGATGGAACTGGTGGGGCCACCTGCGAAGAGCAAATGTAACAGGGAGAGGATGGGGTCCGTCTGCTAGACTGCCGACATTGGTGCTAGAAACCAGGGTTCGAGCCTCGGGGTCGCGCCCATATCCTATGATTCTGGGCAAAATCACGTAATCTCACCGTGCCTGAATGTGTGCCGTAACCGGTGCTCATGTAAAGCGCTCCAATACCTTCGGGTCGAGTTCGCGGTATATAAAACCTGCCCCAAAAAAAAAAAAGAGAGCGCGCGTGTGTGTATGCATGCTTGCTCATAATGTTAACATCTTTCTTGTATGGATATGAGTCGATATCCTTATCTACGATACACATATTTACAGACATAAGTAGAAGTCAGAATTTAACTCTGAGGAAACATAGGCTCGTGTATGCCTCAAACACTGCTTTGCGGAGAAAGATTGATGGACAAATCGATGTGTGGGGCACGGTGCAGTGTGTGAGTATTTTCTGTGTTGTCTCTTAGCACGTTCAAAATGTGCGGTGGTGGGGACCAAGGTGGGGCCGTGACAAACGGATCTGGGGAACAGGCCTCAACTCCCCCCCCACTAGCAACGTCACTGATAACCTGTGTTCCAAGCAGGGGCTACCTGGGATCGGAATTACAACCCCCACGTACCACAGATCGAATATACGATGCGCCTGAGGGATGGCAGAACATACATACTATACTGCCCGCTCTGGGTGACACTGCCTGTCCTAGTGCATGCCAAGGGATCATTCTGTGGAGAGTAAATTCACTCCGAGTCCAAAGTCTCAGTGTAGTTTCTCGTGTACAGCAACATGACGGATGACAGGGGAGTCCAGCGTGCAAGCAAGACCGATGACTAATAAACCGTCCCTTACTACACAAGCCTTACCAGGGGTGAACTGGGCGTCCGATTCATTGCAGAATCATCGCTACCATGATCGGCCTCAAGAGGACAGCCCGTGCTAGAGTATAGTTCATCAGTCTGTTTTATTGGTTCACGCAGGGATGGCCAACATTGACCCGGAAGGACTGGATCTATCTCAGATTAGTTGCCACGGTCCTTCTTTCAGTAACCTATAGAAATTCGCTCTGAATCCTAAAAGAATTGCTAAGGTGAAACAATGAGAAACCCAGTGCTGATTGCAGGGCCTAGGACAGTCCAGTCAGCAGCCTTTCACAGGCCCACTGCGGCCCAAAGAGAGCTGCACCGCTAGCGCTCACCAGCTGAACATGGCATCCACCTGCAGAAACACAGCCTGCCCGACCCCTCGCAGGATCCTGGAGACCAAGAGACATCAACAGAGAGACACAGGAACAAGGGTGAGATGAGGCTTCTACGAGAGCAACACCACCACCACTGAGATCTATCTTCACCTTCACCTTGACAACAGAGCTAAAATCCACTCACCACCGCCAACTCCCTGCTTACAAGCCCAAACCAACCTAATCATGTCAACAAGGAAGTCAGCCACATCCACCCCATCCACCAATACACACAAAGTAGGGAGTGAAGAACCCGTTCAAAATAAGACCTGACAAGACCTCAAGTTGAGGGATTTGACATGACCGCTGACATGGGAGTCTCGCTGCTGAGAGAACCTGGAAGCACCTCCCACATAAACAGATTGTTCGCCAGCCCGCAAGAATCACGCCCCTTCAAAACTAAGGGTCTGATATAGATATCGGAGCATGGACTGCACTCCTTCAGGGTGATGGAATAAAATACTTTGCAACCCTGAAGGAGTAACCGTACTCCAAATTTAAAGATGTTAGCCAGTCCAGCGGGTATCCCTGATCATTGGCAGGAACCGCTGTCAAGGTGTTTCCTGTCAACATGACGGTGCCACCCAGCACACTATCAATATGTTGTGCTACTCTCAAAAACAAAATCCCAAAGCGGGAAAAAAAACGAATGGCCCCCTCGCCATGAAAGCTTTCTCCTATGGTTTGGGGGGTAATTTAAAAGATTTGACTTTCACTTACCGCCCCATTTTTGATGGCAGTACGTGAAAGTAAAAACTGGCCATTCAACAGCCTACCCTAAATCGACAAGCTGAAAGTCTGCCCAACTCTAAATGACCCTCCCTGCTAAACTGTAAATCTGGCCCAAAATCCATAGGGTAAGCAAATCCATAGGGTAAGCAACATTCAGTGCAACTCCACACTTGCTATAGTAGGCACGCTCAGTCTGCAGACAACGCAAAACCACAATCGCAGACAAAAACACTGGTCTAAGTAATTAGACAAGTAATTGGTGGTCTGCGCAGTATAAAAACTATGTATCATACCAGATGAACTGATGTTTATTTAAGTTTTCAAGTATGACGGGCCTACTTAAAATTACGGGCACCCTTTACCGCCTGCAGGAGACTCTGGAACTTGTCTCTCAGTCTTGTTCCTATTTAAAGAGTTGCCCTTTAGGGCACCTACCGCTGTGCTGGATTGTGACGCCAGGAGGACATGGAGGAGGAGATAGAGAGACATAAACTGGCATTAACTCTCTTTTAGAAGTACTCAGCAGCAGCAGTGGGTTGTTCTATGTCTCTGTAAGAGCACAACACAAATTACTGTCACCTCTGCACAATAATTACAGCTGAGGGGCACCTTAGCATGCAGCGCTGACACACATTTCATGTTCCGAAGCTATGATTCCTCCTCTGGGTATTTTCTCTAAACATTGCAGAGAGGAGGAGGAGGAGAAGTGCCCAGGTGAAGTCTTAGAGAAAGAGCGAAATGTACAGGGAAAGTGCACGATATGGGTTCCCCGTCGGCCTACTGTTCTAAAGTTCACTTTAACTTACCCTATCATATGGAAGCGAGGTTCTAAAGGGGCGGGACAGTGGCAACTTAAATACAATTAATGCAAAAATCTTTAGAACAGTGTTTAAGCTTCCAAAAAACACCTCATCAGCACAGATCAGGCTTGAATTGGGCATAAGCAATCAATCTCTGGCGAGACTAATGAGTTTTTTAATAATCTGCCACAGATTAAGGTCATCAAAAGTTGGAAGCCTGGCACAATATCTTTGGTCTAACATATCTTCAAACCAATGGCATTCGGGGCACGCATATTGGGCCAAAGGCCTGGCAACTTTGAACTTAAAAGAAGCATGGGATTTGCAACTTAGCCAAGGTGAATTTAAAAGGCTAGCAAAAATAAGTATGAAAAAACTCTCTGTAGTAGAGGACAAATCATGCCTCGCAAAAAGGACACATGGTTGGTTAACTCTCAACACATACTCCAATCTGTCTCCCCAGGGGTATCTAACTTTACCATTTTCTGCACACACTAAATTCTGTTTTTTAAAATTAAGACTGGGAGTGTCCAACCTGCTTTGTCACCTGCCGAAGTGGAAGAGAGACCAAACTCAGCAGCAATGCCGCCTTTGTGGAAAATACAGAGAAGACATAATCCATATTCTATGTTTATGTACAAGCCTGATGCAGGAAAGAAGGTCCTTTCTAAGGAAATTTTGGAACAAATTGGAAATTAGAACATGCAGAGCTGCAGTTTTAGCAAGTTTTAACTCACAAAACCCGGAGCTAAATTGCGCCTTAGTAAGGTTCATGGATCAGGCTGGCAAAAGAATAACGAAAGGGGAAAAACATTTGTAATCATGATCATGGACCTAGTTGGGATGCTGCCCCTGAGTGGTGAGGTCAAATGAACCTGAAATCAGTTAATACTAAGACTTTGCAAAATCAACTTTATGGAAATTTGAAATTGTTTTAGTAATATTGTACGGAGAATGTACTCCAAAATGGATAGGCTGTACTTTTTATGTTACTCAATGCACTTTACTGATTGAACTGAATGCCACTTTTAGAACTTGTACAGTCTTATGGTAATATGGTAATGTTTAACGTATTCAACCAAATCTTTCTTGTACATAAAATGTGCTTGGGCTTATGTCATCTCATAATGTAGTGGATTGCAAAGGTTTTTTTTTTAACTAAGCAATAAAGTTTATTACATATCTACTTTAACTTACTGCATAATGTTATTAACATGCAGTAGAATTTCACGTTATTTATTTCCACCCTGTTCCACCTGCTTATCTTTAAACTAGATTCCCTTTAAACTATTGCAGTCTGTTGCCTTCAGCCTGTAGTACATCCCGTTCCTGTTTACATTTTTATTGGCACCGAGTGGTCTTCTGCCCACTTAGCTGTCAACACCTCCTTGTTGCCTCTGGGGACACCCTGCTCTTTACTTGTTTGTGCACACTGGAGCGTTGCATTGTCACTACTTCAATCTGTCTACGAGCTGTTCGTGTTCCCAAGCAGGCCTCCACGCGGCTCCCCAAAGGAGTCAGATATTTGAATATTCATGTGGATTGTGATCGAGGATCTGTTCCCCTGCATTTGTTTGGATTTTGCCTGGGGGCTGTACTTTTGCCCCGTTTCTTTTGCTGGTGGGCGGACCAGGTTGTTTCCACTTGCAGAGGAGTCTTCGCTTTTTGGGGATTCCTTTGTGTTTCTAAGCATCCAGCTTTTGACTCTTCATGTCGATGTACAGGATATCTCACTGGCAGCTGTGAGCGCAAATCTGAAATAAGAGGCATCCGGCCGAACCATCCCTTACCTATGGCTATTTTGTTTCATCAATTCTACGTTGTCATACACAACTTCACACTTACAGCTGTATGAGCAAGACTTACAAATGAGCCATCCGGCACCAACGTGCTGCACGTGCAGCCATTTTGGGTTTTTGCATGTGTAAGCATATCAACCCACACACGACCAGTTGCCCTGGTATTTCGAGACTGATGTTTCCTTGCCCCAACATCTCACACTTGTGACTAGACTGCTTTTAATCTCTGGTGTATGGTTCACGTTATACTCATAACAAGCTTTTTCTGTGACTGGCGAAAGGTTCAAACATAGGTATTTCTTTTTAGTTTGTGTTTGCAGCAAAGTTGAGAAAATTATTTGTGAACTTGACTTTAAAAATAGACACTGCCACATTTTCTATTTGTTACTAACTGTTTACATACAGCTACCACCGATTACTGGTTCAGTTTACACTCTACATGCAGCTCCACTGTTACAGAATATTTGTGGTTAACCAATGAAATCAAGAAAATGGCTGGGATCAATTTATGAACATATGGTGCCATTTGATGGTTATACTTTCTCTTCAATAAGGAAAAACGGCCGGCTATTGAATTCTGTTGGTACAGAAGCCAAAGAAATTGTTGATCACCTAACTCCAATATCTCCTCCACAACTAATGTGTGTTATCTCAGGAATATGACAAATGTACTGAAGCTCTTGACAGACTCAAGTTGCAGTTCACCGAAGAACCACATGCGGTGATGGAGCAATTGAACTTCTATTCAAGGCAACTATTGTTAGTTGTACCAATAAAGAATTATGAGTTTGGTCCTATTATAGAACAATACATTCGTGACCAAATTATCATGCATTGCCATAAAAGAAAAATTCAGGCATACACATAAAAATACAACCTTGTCAGACGTTATTGATGTTGTCAAAAACATTGAACTATATCACAAATCATTGAAATTCTTAAACAAAGAAAAGGTCATATATAGAAAAATGGCTGTGATATGAAATAACAAAAAATCTAAGTGGGACAAAATTAAATTACAGAGTAACAACTATAAAGGCAAATGCAGCAAATGTGGTGTTGGGCCACGTTTTAGGAAAACAACTTGCCCTGCAATTTCTTGAGTGTTATATATGAGGGAAAGCAGGTCATTTTGCTAATGTTGCAATCCCAACACCAATTCTATTCAAGGAGTCAATTCTGATCTCCAGAGTTACCAGTGATACAAATAACATCATATTGGTGGTTGAAAGTGAAGATCAAAATATTTTGTCACTTCACAACAGTGGTGCTTGTTTCATTGATATGGATCCTTCTGAAACACTCATTTGTGAAGTCATGCAGGATAGTATCAAAATTGTAATGCTGGTTGACTGAGGAACATTGCCCACTCTTACATTTGCCTCATTCTTCAAAAAACAGTTGAAGAATAAAAATATGGAGAACAATGATGTCAAGACTTAAGGTTATGAGCATTTGGTAATAAGCACAATGGGATACTTTGTGGTGGCAATTACTTTCATGCCCAATATTGTTTTAGGAAAAATATAAGTAGTAAGAAATAGACAACATATGTTAGGACAGAGACACAAAGAAAATTTGGGAATGACTCTTGGTCCATTATCTGGATACCAATTTACTGCAATAGAACAAGGTACTAAGGATGTAATTTCTCAGTACAAATATTTTTTCCAAAGAGAGTTGGGGTTCACACACAGAATTGGATACTATCCCAATAAGCACAAACTCAAAGATGTACCTTTGAGCACCACTTCTTTACTCAAATAGTTGCAAGATTAAAGGGTCATCAAATCAGTTGAGTCCTCTGAATGAGTCTCTCTCATAGTTCTAGTATGGAAGAAATCTGGTTCATTTAGACAGTGTGCGGATTTGAGAGCTCTTAATAAAGAAAGTTTGGTCAATTGTCACCTGCTGCCTAAAATTCAAGAACTGTTAGCACAACTAGTTGGAGCAAGGTTTTTTACCTCTATAGATCTCAAGTCAGCATTGAATCAAATCCAGTTAGAGGAATATTGTGGACATTTAACTCCCTTCATTGCATCTGTTGGTTCATTTAGATGCATTAAAATGACACTTGAGTTGGTAACAGTAGCTTCAGTCTTCCAAAAGCTCATTTTTTTTGTTTGGGAAACTTAAAGGTATGATGGCCTTTCAAGATGATATACTGATTTATTTGGACACTGTTAAAATGCACAATTTTAGGCTGGCCCAAGTAGTGACAATATTACACGAAAAAGGTATAAACTGCAAATGGGAAAAATAACGTGCCTCAATAAAGAAGTGGAGTGCTTAAGGTATGTCATATATGAAAACTGCATTATTCCCAAACAAAGTTTACTTCATGCTATTGAAGCTTTGCCTGCACCCTTAGGAAAATATCAATAAAGTTCATGCTTAAGATTTTACTCATGGTTTGTTGATAAGTTCTCTCATTGCATCACCTCTTAGAGCACTTCTTTATAAGGTATCAAACATGTTTTATGTAAAGATCCCCAATAAGCTTTTGAGAAACTTAAAACATCCAATGAAAGTGCCCCTTCATTGTCTCCATTTAATCAAAAAAGTCAAATTGTTGTTTATGTGGATGCCAGCTCTGAAGGTTTAGGAGCAATCGTATCTTAAAGGTCAAAAGGTTGTGAAAAAAATATAGCTTTTGCCTCAAGATACTTGTCAAATTCTGAGGTCAGATATTCCACCATCGAAAGAGAAGGTCTAGCCTGCTCAGGGGCTACCAAGCATTTCAAAACTTATTTGTGGTGAAAAACTTTATCATTAAAAACGGATCATAAAGGTGTGTTATCCTTGCTTAACAATATAGGCAAGGACTCTTCTGCTTTAGTGAGGATTCGGTCATACTGTACAAATACAACTTGTGTGTGAATTATATCACTTGTACTTGCAATGTGATAGCGGAATCTTTATCCAGATTACCTCATCCTTTGCAAAAGTCAAAATCTGAAATAATAGAAGAAAATGTGGTTACATCCATGGACGATACATCTGTGTAATCTGTGTGAGGATAGATTTAGCAAGGAAAATTAGATGGAGGCCACTGACTAAGTTGAAGTGTTACTTATAGTTAATGTTAATTGATTTTTATATAGCGCTAATCACCGACGGGTCTCTAAGCGCTTTTGAGAGAGTCACCAGAGATTGTGAAACGGATGCATGGCCGCACAGTGAGGCACGTTTACAGTGTCCAGGGCCTCCCGGAACAGGAATGTTTTAAGTTGTTTCGTGAATGGGAGGAGAGCCAGTTCCTTGCACAAGTAGTCTGGAAATTGGTTCCAAAGTTGTGGAAGCAGGACGGAAAAGGCTCTGCCCCCTTTGGATGCGGTGTTGCATCCTGGGGTGGCCAGGCGGCAGGCTTCTGAGGACCGCAGCATACGGCCTGGAACATAGTTCTTCAGGCATTCCTTAATGTAGGCCGGGGCTTTGCCGTAGATCGCTTTATGGGCAATGCAGCGACCCTTGAATTTAGCTCTTTGCTTGATGGGGAGCCAGTGCAATTTGCACAACAGAGGGGAAGCGCAGGACCGTCTTGGCAGCCTAAAGATCAATCTGGCTGTGTCGTTTAGAACCACCTGTAATTTATTGATAAGCTGTTGAGGAAGACCAATATATAAGGCATTGCCGTAATCTAGTCTGGAAACAATTGTGGCCGATACGATCGTTTGTAGGGAGGCAGTTGAGAGGAGGGGAACAAGTTTCCGTAGCGGTCTCATGATCCCTGTACAAGTACCGGCCACTGTGGTGACTTGGTTAGCCATGGAGAGCTCGGAGTCGGTTTTAATGCCTAGGCTTTTCACGGCTTGGGCTGGTGTGGGGGTGGCATCCAGCTCCTGGGGCCAAAAACGATCGCTCCAGGGGTTGTCTTTTGTAGGGATCACAAGAACCTCTGTTATATCAGGGTTGATTTTCAATGCATTGGTGGTCATCCAATTTACTGTGAATCTAAGGATGTTTTGCGCCGCATCCTGGGCATGGGGGGGGGGGGGAATTGTCAATCCGGAGGATGAGCTGGGTGTCATCCGCATAGTTGAAAACACGGCAGTCCATGCGAGCTAGGGCTGTCACCAGAGGCTGTAAATAGATGTTGAACAAGAGCGGGGACAATGCGGAGCTCTGAGGGACCCCGCAGGTAAGAATACCTCTGTCTGATACCCGCTCTCCTAACTGGATCCTCTGGGACCCCTCCATCAGGAAGGATTCTAGCCACTGGTGTGCCGCCCCATGAATACCCAGGTCCGGTAATCGATCCAGCAGCCGGGAGTGGTTGACCGCATCTAACGCGGCTGATAGGTCTAATAGAATCAGGGCGCTCGGTTTTTTATTGTCAGCCATCATTCTGAGGTCATCAAGAACAGAAAGCATCACCAGTTCCGTGCAATGATGGGCTCTAAATCCTGCTTGTCGCATCTGGAGGAGTTGGTGTTCCTCCAGGAAGGATGAAAGTGTTTTGAGAACATGTTGTTCTACCACTTTCGCCAGGAAGGAGAGCTGGGAAATAGGCCTATAGTTCTTGAGACTAGCGGCATCTGCTCCTGGTTTCTTTAGGAGGGGGGTGACTCTGGCCTCCTTCAGGTTGGAGGGTAGGTTGCCGGTCTCCAAGGAATTGTTCAGCAATGTGAGGAGCTGCTTTTCCAGGCCGGGATGGGCCATGGATCTGCAGGAGAGCCCGATTTGATGCGATTCATCAGTTGTGTCAAAGACGTGGAGTCAAGTATAGGGAAGGTCGTGAGATGCTTGTCGGGGAGAAGGGGGGTCTGGTTTTGGGCTAGGGAGCTCTGAATGATGGGGGTATTATCAATCTCGGAGATAATGTCCCTAACCTTTTGAAGGAAGAAGGTTTGGAAGGTGACACAATTTAGGGGTATTGCTGCGGATTTCACCAGAAAGTCTCTTTCTGCTTGTTAGGCGCATCTTAATATTCAGCTTTCCTGACCGTAATGGATTTTTTATACGTGGTATACCGCTGGGTCATAGGCTTTCCGCCACCGCCTTTCGGCGTGGCGGAGGCTTTGCTTCAGTTCTCTCAGAGTCCTATTAAACCAGGGGGCCCCTTTCCCTTTGTCTCTCACTCTCTCTCTCTTTGCTCCGGTGCTACTATGTCTATAGCTCCGCGTAGAGTGTTGGTCAGGGCTTCACTTTCCTGGTCTATATTCCCTGATTTGAGTTTAGAGGGGAACCTAAGTAGGGTTTCTACTAGGTTGTCAGCTTCAATTTTCTTCCAGCTTCGCACCTTTCTCTCTGGGGGTGCTTGTGATAGTTGGCTGTCCGTTGGGACCCAGCAGCTAAGAAGCGCGTGGTCCGACCATGCACAGGGGTTGATGCCTATTAGACTGGTTGCGAGGTCCAGATAAGATCCAGGATGTGTCCTTTTGAGTGGTTCGGGGCATCCACCAATTCGTGGAGTCCCATCGCACACATTCCTTTTTCAAACTGGCTAGCGAGCGGCTCTTTCGGATTTTTATCCCATTGATAGTTGAAGTCACCAACCACTAACAGTCATTTGTACCGTGAACAAAGGTCAGTGATAACTTCCGGAAAGAGATCGTTAAAGCTTGGGGTTGACCGTGGAGGGAGGTATGCAGCAAGCAGTAATAGGCAGGATGATTTAAATGAGACCTTGACCCCTAGTATGTATGCATGATCGAAGCTCTCAGCCACCATTTTGGTGACCATTATCTGCTTATTAAAAAGAATGGCTACTCCGCCTCCCCGTATTTTTCCTGGTCGATTATACCAGAAGGAGTCGAAGTTCCCCGGAAGGGCAGCTATGATGTCTGGGACTGAATCGGCACCCAGCCAGGTTTCGGTGAGTGCTAGAATGTCTATGTCTCCATCCTAGAGGAGTGAAAAGACTTCCAGGTGGTGCTTCTGTAATGACCGCATATTAAGGACTGCCACTTTCAGGCCAGGTAGGCTGCTAGGTGAAGTGATGTTTTGGGGGACTAGACCCGGGGTAATGAGGCTTCCCGCACCGTTGTCCCTTAGCAGCTTTTCAGCTCTCAGCTTCTCTATTACCCTTTTGCTGAGGGCGTGACTGCTTGAGGCTATCGTATGCAATTCTGCCCCTGTCTATAGCTACAGAATTTTCTAGCAAAGGCGAGGCCAAGAGAAAGATTACTGTCATCTAAAATACAATAGTTTAGAAAGTTAAATATAGTATTACTGTCAATGATGGATTAGCAATGCAGGAAGGATGTGTTGTTTGATTTGCTAAGATATGCTAATGTTACCACATTCTGGGCATTTAGGTGTAACCCTAGCCAAGAAAAGAATCAGACAACACCTCTGGTGGCTACATGTGAAAAAGTGTATTGTATACTTGAGGGAGTCGCGTGAGGGAGTTTAATTTTAAATAAATAAAAAATATGTCAACTTACCCTCACAGCCCGGTCCGATCCTGTGTTCTCTCGGCCACACAGGAAGCAGGCAGCCTCCCTCCCCTCAGCCAATCACAATGCTGCAATGGCAGCATTGTGATTGGCTGGGACACCGACAGCACAGGCGTCTTTTTCGGGAGGCCTACATGGAGAACATGGAGTAGCCGCCCGAGTCTAGTTGAGAGATTTTATAGAATTATTGTTTCATCTGTTCAAGCTGCCATAGACAATTGAACTGACGTAACAATTGGTATCAGAAAAAATCTTGGCATATCACTAACATCTTCGCCCTGTTACAGGGTTTCCCCCATTTCAAATGTTAGAAGGGAGGATCCCACATACAGAGTTAAGTCCCTCGTAGATTAAAACTGAATTACCTCTTGTGGGTATAAAGTACATGGACAATAAGACAAAAAATAATGTCAATGTCAAATATAAAACAAGCATTGAAAATGCAATAGGTCGCGCCTTTGATTAAGTTAAAGCCATTTGCTTTGCTAATGGTATTGTATAGCAAAGCAAATGGCTTTAACTTAATGAAAGGAGAGACCTATTGCATTTATAATGCTTTTTTTTGTTTTGCGAGTTGTTCCGACTGCATGCATGGTACCTGCCAAACCCAGCCGTATTCCTCAGAGAGTTGGTGAAACAGCTGCCGTCATTCCTTCTCATGAGGACGAAAGTGGCTTGCTGGTGACTACAGTGCACCAACAGGAGTATGGTAGTAAGAAGGGGAAAATAATCTGTCTAAATATGTGCCCTGTTGTGAAAGATTTTTACCCCAGAGATGTTTTTTTTACAAGAATGCCATTACAGTGCAGCGCCAAGCACTGATGGAACGCACACAGGTACATTGCCAAGCACTCATGGTAATAACACACCTTCATGTTAATTGCAAAGTGATGCAAAGTTTTATATTTACCAGTTTTCAGTCAATCCTTATCTTGGATATTTTGCAATAATGAAACGTGGAGCTTAGCAGTTCCATGGCCTGCATCTGTGTTACTCAAGATAAAACGTATAGAACGCAGGCTTTGAAAACTGTTTATCTTTCCATATGTACTCTCGAGAAGAGCCGCAATCTCTTCAACTTTTATCCCTTCAATACAGAACTAATGCTGTAGTCTGATTGTACTAAGCTTCAATGTGCTCATCCATGTAAACGCCGTCATGCACAAAGGTGCGCTGGCTATATGTGTAGTGTGAATGTTTAACCTGCTGTATTGCACTGCAAGCATGGGGAATAAATGAGGGCTTATATCTAGGCAGTAGGCGAAACCTACAAAGAGAACTTAATTTCCTATCAACCATCTGCAGAGAAAGGGACGTCACTGGATTTCCGATCATTCATCGTACAGGATGTGACATAACTGGTTTCCGTTTCCCGCCCACGGCACCCTGCACTCCTCCTCTTTCCCACAAACTACTAAATGGCAGCTGCAAAAAAGATGATGAAAGGATGCGTGCAGCAGGCACAGTTGCGCCTATCTGCACCTGCACCGTGTCCAGCACCAGGGACCCTGGTTCTTCCCAAGCCCTGCTACCGTGCTGCACTCCTCTGTGCTTTCAGGCCTGGTTGCCGCTCACCGCACTGCTGCCACAATGCACCACACAACGTTGAACGAGAGTTCACATGTGTCTCCTGCAAGTTCTTATGATCAACCACTCCTACGCCAACAGCATCCAGCAGCCCACTTGCCAATAGTCAAACTCACGAAATGCGACACCTATTGCATTGCAAATGCTTGTTTTTTCAACTATGGGAATTACAGGAAATTAAAGAGAAGAACTTTTTAATTAAAAAGTTGTTAAGAAAAATACAATTTACTCTTCATCACCAAATTTGTTTGTAGAGCTCCAAGAGATACAGTGGAGCAGATCTGCCACAAGTACAATAACACAAGCATCTACAATGCAATTGGTCTCCCATTAGTGAACGTTGGAGTTAATGGTGTTGTAAATGACAATGTCTTTTGTTTATGGAATGGATGTATGTAGTGTGGAGTTTAATTACATGGATTGGATTGAACTTGTTAATTGTGGAATTGTGTGGGGTGGAATAGTGTGTGTATTTGTGTAGTGGAATTATGTGGATAGTAATTATGTGGCATTAAATTAGCTGGAATTGTGTAGAATGGGATTCAGTGTTATTGAGTGTAAATATGTGTATTGGTATGTCTTGTGGCGTGGTATGCAGTGGAATTTAATTATGTGGTGAGCTGTTGAATTGTGTGACATGATGTTGAATTTTGAGGTGTGGATTGGGTGTATTTGTTGTGTAAGTGTGTTGATTTCAATTCTGTGGTTTGTTGTTGAATTATGTGGTGCAGAATGGAAATGAGTGGAGCTGAATTGCGTGATGTGGAACTGTGTGGTATTTTGAGTGAAATTATGCTGATGGGAATTATGTGGCATGGTGTGGAGTGTATTTGTATGGATGGTTGCTATGTGGCATTGTGGTTTTATGTGGGATGTATTTATCTGGTATTTAGTATAGTGTAATTAGGTGGCAACGATCAATGTGCACATATGTGCAAAGGCTATATTGAATGTACTTTATTTTCCTTTATGAATAACGGTAATAACAGCTGCAGGAAGACTGTCAAAACTATATGTGTTTGCAGGGCCTGTTTTAGCCTTAGTAAGTTGTTGGATGCAAAGTTACCAGACAGAAACCGCCTCAACATTTCCCAAAAATAAATAAACACAGATCCTGGAGATGCTGCCAGAAAGAGTACTTAAATGAAGGGTTTCAGGTGATATTACAATTTGGATGCAGCACTTTAAACCATCCCTTACCCATGACTTGGAAAATAAATACCTTTTAAAACATAATTTAGGTGGCGAATGCAGATTTGATGAATAAAGCTTCACCAGCATTTCAAATGTTTAAAAATGCAAACTCTAAACGTGTTTCTTGAAATCGGATTAGAACTCAGACATAAAAAGTGCACAGTAATCTAAATACAAAGTCTTGATCTGCTAGTGTGCTGAGTTTATGACACTGCCATGGTGACATGACATGTGAAGTCTAATGGCTCACTATAGGAGGGTGGAGTAGCAGACGCAGACATAAATCTCGCCAGGGAGCGCCTTTATGGAAAAGAGCCACCTAGCGAAGCAAAGAGGCCCAGCTCGGCAGGCGCTCATATGAGAAAATAAATAGCTGCTGTGTGTGAAAAGTGTGGCAGAGCAGAAAGAATACAGAGGAGCAGGACAGCATGCCAGGTCCGACATGTGGGGGAAGTGCACGGAGCAGAGAGGCACACTGGCGAGAGAGCCATGAAAGCACAGATGTGGGGGGAAGAGCAACAGAAGGGAGACCTCTGAAACAGCCCTGCCGCTGCGCATCGGGGTTGAACTATCGCCAATTAAGACATTTTCCCCTCATTCCAGCACAAAAATGAGAAACATTGAGCAATAAATCTTACAGGCTATAAATAAATGAATAGTGTGTTAAACACAAAACATGTACAACAAAAAGCACCCGTAAATGGCGTCTGAAAAAAAAGTGACCGTTGCGTTTCAAAATCGGAATGTTTTTATTTATGTAGCTAAAAGAAAGCACTGCTTTGTTAATTTGCACAAGCACAGTGGCACACAATTTTGGGTGCAGACTGCAAATAAACAGCGTGCTGTGTGGTGAAAGTTTGAAGAGTCCTTCACGTTTGCAGTTAACCTCGAGGCAAACGGTTTTGAGGAATACAAACCGCTGCAGTGCTGGGGCCAAGGAGCCCTCTGTTAGCCTCGGTCGGGGGCACACACAAGTGCACCATTAAAGACCCCAGCAGTGGGGCAGCAGGGGGGGAGCGAGGATCTGCAGCATGCAGTTGAAGTGCTCCCTGGAGTCAAAGTGCAGCAGCAGTAACCTGAAAAGTATGAGGAAGAGCGGCTACTTGCGCAGGCACACAGAGGTTTTTCGTGCAGCTGGGGCCAGGAGAGACGCCGGAGGAGCCGGCCCAAGTACTAGGAGAATGAAAAGAAGTGGCACAGCAGGCCGCCCATGCGCAGCATTTCGCTCGACTCCTCTAAGTAACAAGATGAAAACAAATGTAAAACCATGATGGAGTAGCGTTTATTGCAGTTTTATATATCGCGAACTCCACACAAAGATATTGGATCACTGTGCATGAGCACCGGTTAAATTACACAAGATCACATTCATGTTTTGAGGCACGGGGGGACGTGATGTGCCCAGAATCACAGGATTTTGAGCACGCCGAGATTCAATCATGGTTCTTAAATTCCAAATTCTGCAGTTCTGGTTGTAACGCCACAGTCAACCCTGCAGGTGGACAGACATGGAGATTAAGAAGCACAGCGCCATTAAACGGAGCCTTGCTGGTGGTCGTGTACGACAACTTGTATTTTGCTGCTTCGGTCATTGCATACAGATATATAATACTGATAAAGCAAGTAACATTACACCTACAACAAGCCAGGACTATTGGCTTTGCCAATGATTGTTGTTTGTGTAAGATAAATGAAATGATGAGACTGAAAGAACTATAACGAGTCTCCTTGAAGTTACCTCAAAAGCAGTGACGAGTGGCACTGCTGCAGGGGTAAGATTTATTTTTCACCCCGAGGGCAAAAATAGAGAGCCCGATGGAGAACCGGTTTGGCAATTGCTTTATAGAATTGCCAGTGCAGAGCACCGGCAGGACCAGGCCCACTTAAAGCCCTGCCTCTCACCTGTAGGAGGATGGAACCCAGCAGGGACCACAGCTCCTGACGCACTCGTGATCACACAGCACACACAACACTGGCAGTAAAAGTGTGCATACAGATATATAATCCTGATAAAGCAAGTAACATTACACCTACAACAAGTCAGGACTATTGGGTTTGCCAATGGTAGTTGTTTGTGTAAGATAAATCCGCATCAACTACGGCTTCCTTGTATATAACATTGAAAATGCTTCCGTTCTGAAATGATGAGACTGAAAGAACTATAACGAGTCTCCTTGAAGAGCACCGGCAGGATCCGGCCCACTTAAAGCCCTGGCTCTCACCTGTAGGAGTATGGAACCCAGGAGGGACCACAGCTCCTGACACACTCGTGATCACGCAGCACACACAACACTAGCAGTAAAAGCGTGCCCTAGCCGGCTGTGCCCCTGCATCTGTAAGGGACTAGGACAACTAACGGCGACACTGAGTCAGTTTTGGTGCAGGTCAGTTCACACAGAGGCCCAGATCTCTGCGCACCCTACTACAAGCAAGATTAGCCAGGACGGAAGGCAACCCCAGCAGGCCAAACGACAAGATGAAAACAAATGTTAAACCATGATGGAGTAGCGTTTATTGCAGTTTTATAGAGCGCAAATTCCACACAAAGATATTGGATCACTGTGCATGAGCACCGGTTAAACTACACAAGATCACATTCTTGTTTTGAGGCATGGGGAGAAGTGATGTGCCCAGAATCACAGGATTTTGAGCACGCCGAGATTCAATCATGGTTCTCAAATTCGAAATTCTGCAGTTCACGGTTGTAACGCGGTCCCGAAAGTGAAAGAGGACCGCGCTGCAGCAGGAGCATGGGGTCTCTTGTCTTTATGAAAATAAGAAAGTGCTTTGCGACAGCAGTAAGGCTGGCCACCGAGTCCGGATCGGAGGCAAAAGGGCGTGAACCCAAAACCCTCATTTCCAATGGCAGGCCACCATTTAGCATAAAGGGTGACGCCAGCCAATGGAAATGAGGGAAGCGCCTTCAAGCCCTCTTCTGAAAGTCCTCCTTAACAATAAATCTCACCAAGCGAGCAGCGCCTGCGCTGCCACGCTAGGCGAGACCTAAAAACAGTGAATCGCTACTTAAAGATAGCATTAAGAAAAAAATGGCAGTTGGTGACATTGTTAAAATTAAATTGCCTTTTCAAGAAACGAGAATCCAAAGTTTCTTTAAAAAACTCAAGATTGTAAAAATGAGCAAAATCTCTGCCAAAATTAACAACGGATCTTGGTGGAGTCTTAATAGACTGGTGAGGGTCAATAAGTGCAAACATGAACATTTGAGTCTGGATGGTTTAATCTAATTAAATGATACACCATCTTTGGTTGTCAGCGAATGTTGCGCACATTCTCCTTTTTTTTTACATCTCACTACAATGTTGTTGATGGTAGCAATTCCACTTCTAAAGCCAACGCTTCGCTTGATAAAAACTCCACTTGTGCAAGCGAAGCCTATCCTCATGAAATTCTAGTAATAATCAGTCTTTAATAAAGGTGAAAGACACAGAGATTCGATTTCGAGAGTTCACTAATGCCATGCAAATCAAGAGAGAAATTAAGTTCCCCAAACATCTGAAGATTTCAGGCAGAATTAACTTTTGTAATTTTTTCATTATGATAATTATTTCAATTGGTTTCTTGCCTTCTTAAATTTATTGAAGGGAGGACGTATGTTGTAATTTTCACCTTAACTTTCGTTTTAATGTTATTTGACATGTAGTACGTATTCAAATGTTATTTACATCTAACCTGTTCTAGCTGCTTACCTTTAACCTATGTAATTACCTTTAAACTATTGCAGGGTTGCCTCGAGCCTGTAGTACATTCCATTCTTGTTTACATTCTTACTTGTATTCTTGTATTCAGTTGTCTTCTGTCCCCTGAGCTGTCTACACCTCCTTGCTTTCGCTGGGTACAAATTGCCATTAAATCTGTTTGTGTACCTGTTGCACTGTCACTACTTCAAGCAGGCTACCTTTTTCTTCCAGACAGGCAAAACACACACATACCACATGCCATAGTGTGACAAATTGACACCTTTGAAATACCAGAGTTTCAAATAATGCAGAAGTTTCAACTCCTTGACCCTTACATACACGATTCAGTTAAATGTATGTAACACCATACATTAGTTAACGCGTTACCACACCCTGTAGCCATGGCATTTCCACAAATTAACTATTAAAGAGGGATAATGTATATGTCCTGCACAGGGTGTACCTCACACCAGGTCGTATTAACAGATACTTCGATATAAGAACGGCGGTATGCCCGCGATGTAACGAAGAGGGAGCGGAGTTTCTTCGCATGTTTTGGACTTGCCCAAACATGGGGAACTTCTGGGATAGAATGACCACAGTGCTGGCAGAGGTGACAGAAAGGGAGTGACCGCAACCCTGGGGTATTGTCTTCTGCATTGGTTTCCCCACACTGCTAAAAATAAGGTGACAAGCCAGTTCCA
Source organism: Triturus cristatus (assembly GCF_964204655.1). Lineage (NCBI taxonomy): Eukaryota > Metazoa > Chordata > Amphibia > Caudata > Salamandridae > Triturus > Triturus cristatus. The sequence goes on along the minus strand of NC_140586.1, from coordinate 818,385,308 downwards.
GGATTTGGGTCTTATCTTAGCAAAAAGGGACATCACAAGCCACTGGAAAACACGGGAGGGTCCTAGTTCACGCAGGTGGAAGAGGGAGTTTATAAAGAGGGCAGAGTGCGATGGAGCAGTAAGGCTACGGGGGGAGGGTCCCAGTTCACGCAGGTGGAAGAGGGAGTTTATAAAGAGGGCAGCGTGCGATGGAGCAGTAAGGCTACGGGGGGAGGGTCCCAGTTCATGCAGGTGGAAGAGGGAGTTTATAAAGAGGGCAGAGTGCGATGGAGCAGTAAGGCTACGGGGGGAGGGTCCCAGTTCACGCAGGTGGAAGAGGGAGTTTATAAAGAGGGCAGAGTGCGATGGAGCAGTAAGGCTACGGGGGGAGGGTCCTAGTTCACGCAGGTGGAAGAGGGAGTTTATAAAGAGGGCAGAGTGCGATGGAGCAGTAAGGCTACGGGGGGGAGGGTCCTAGTTCACGCAGGTGGAAGAGGGAGTTTATAAAGAGGGCAGAGTGCGATGGAGCAGTAAGGCTACGGGGGGGGAGGGTCCTAGTTCACGCAGGTGGAAGAGGGAGTTTATAAAGAGGGCAGAGTGCGATGGAGCAGTAAGGCTACGGGGGGAGGGTCCTAGTTCACGCAGGTGGAAGAGGGAGTTTATAAAGAGGGCAGAGTGCGATGGAGCAGTAAGGCTACGGGGGGAGGGTCCTAATTCACGCAGGTGGAAGAGGGAGTTTATAAAGAGGGCAGAGTGCGATGGAGCAGTAAGGCTACGGGGGGAGGGTCCTAGTTCACGCAGGTGGAAGAGGGAGTTTATAAAGAGGGCAGAGTGCGATGGAGCAGTAAGGCTACGGGGGCGAGGGTCCTAGTTCACGCAGGTGGAAGAGGGAGTTTATAAAGAGGACAGAGTGCGATGGAGCAGTAAGGCTACGGGGGAGGGTCCTAGTTCACGCAGGTGGAAGGAAGAGGGAGTTTATAAAGAGGGCAGAGTGCGATGGAGCAGTAAGGCTACGGGGGGAGGGTCCTAGTTCACGCAGGTGGAAGAGGGAGTTTATAAAGAGGGCAGAGTGCGATGGAGCAGTAAGGCTACGGGGGGAGGGTCCCAGTTCACGCAGGTAGAAGAGGGAGTTTATAAAGAGGGCAGAGTGCGATGGAGCAGTAAGGCTACGGGGGGAGGGTCCCAGTTCACGCAGGTGGAAGAGGGAGTTTATAAAGAGGGCAGAGTGCGATGGAGCAGTAAGGCTACGGGGGGGAGGGTCCTAGTTCACGCAGGTGGAAGAGGGAGTTTATAAAGAGGGCAGAGTGCGATGGAGCAGTAAGGCTACGGGGGGAGGGTCCCAGTTCACGCAGGTGGAAGAGGGAGTTTATAAAGAGGGCAGAGTGCGATGGAGCAGTAAGGCTACGGGGGGAGGGTCCTAGTTCATGCAGGTGGAAGAGGGAGTTTATAAAGAGGGCAGAGTGCGATGGAGCAGTAAGGCTACGGGGGGGAGGGTCCTAGTTCACGCAGGTGGAAGAGGGAGTTTATAAAGAGGGCAGAGTGCGATGGAGCAGTAAGGCTACGGGGGGAAGGGTCCTAGTTCACGCAGGTGGAAGAGGGAGTTTATAAAGAGGGCAGAGTGCGATGGAGCAGTAAGGCTACGGGGGAGGGTCCTAGTTCACGCAGGTGGAAGAGGGAGTTTATAAAGAGGGCAGAGTGCGATGGAGCAGTAAGGCTACGGGGGGAGGGTCCTAGTTCACGCAGGTGGAAGAGGGAGTTTAAAAAGAGGGCAGAGTGCGATGGAGCAGTAAGGCTACGGGGGGAAGGGTCCTAGTTCACGCAGGTGGAAGAGGGAGTTTATAAAGAGGGCAGAGTGCGATGGAGCAGTAAGGCTACGGGGGGGAGGGTCCTAGTTCACGCAGGTGAAAGAGGGAGTTTGGGCAGAGTGCGATGGAGCATTAAGGGTACGGGGGAGGGTCCTAGTTCACGCAGGTGGAAGAGGGAGTTTATAAAGAGGGCAGAGTGCGATGGAGCAGTAAGGCTACGGGGGGGAGGGTCCTAGTTCACGCAGGTGGAAGAGGGAGTTTATAAAGAGGACAGAGTGCGATGGAGCAGTAAGGCTACGGGGGGAGGGTCCTAGTTCACGCAGGTGGAAGAGGGAGTTTATAAAGAGGGCAGAGTGCGATGGAGCAGTAAGGCTACGGGGGTGTGGGTCCTAGTTCACGCAGGTGGAAGAGGGAGTTTGGGCAGAGTGCGATGGAGCAGTAAGGCTACGGGGGGAGGGTCCCAGTTCACACAGGTGGAAGAGGGAGTTTATAAAGAGGGCAGAGTGCGATGGAGCAATAAGGCTACGGGGGGGGGAGGGACCTAGTTCACGCAGGTGGAAGAGGGAGTTTATAAAGAGGGCAGAGTGCGATGGAGCAGTAAGGCTACGGGGGAGGGTCCTAGTTCACGCAGGTGGAAGAGGGAGTTTATAAAGAGGGCAGAGTGCGATGGAGCAGTAAGGCTACGGGGGAGGGTCCTAGTTCACGCAGGTGGAAGAGGGAGTTTATAAAGAGGGCAGAGTGCGATGGAGCAGTAAGGCTACGGGGGGGGGGGTCCTAGTTCACGCAGGTGGAAGAGGGAGTTTATAAAGAGGGCAGAGTGCGATGGAGCAGTAAGGCTACGGGGGGAGGGTCCCAGTTCACGCAGGTGGAAGAGGGAGTTTATAAAGAGGGCAGAGTGCGATGGAGCAGTAAGGCTACGGGGGGAGGGTCCTAGTTCACGCAGGTGGAAGAGGGAGTTTATAAAGAGGGCAGAGTGCGATGGAGCAGTAAGGCTACGGGGGGAGGGTCCTAGTTCACGCAGGTGGAAGAGGGAGTTTATAAAGAGGGAAGAGTGCGATGGAGCAGTAAGGCTACGGGGGGGAGGGTCCTAGTTCACGCAGGTGGAAGAGGGAGTTTATAAAGAGGGCAGAGTGCGATGGAGCAGTAAGGCTACGGGGGGAGGGTCCTAGTTCACGCAGGTGGAAGAGGGAGTTTATAAAGAGGGCAGAGTGCGATGGAGCAGTAAGGCTACGGGGGAGGGTCCTAGTTCACACAGGTGGAAGAGGGAGTTTATAAAGAGGGCAGAGTGCGATGGAGCAGTAAGGCTACTGGGGGGAGGGTCCTAGTTCACGCAGGTGGAAGAGGGAGTTTATAAAGAGGGCAGAGTGCGATGGAGCAGTAAGGCTACGGGGGGAGGGTCCTAGTTCACGCAGGTGGAAGGAAGAGGGAGTTTATAAAGAGGGCAGAGTGCGATGGAGCAGTAAGGCTACGGGGGGAGGGTCCTAGTTCACGCAGGTGGAAGAGGGAGTTTATAAAGAGGGCAGAGTGCGATGGAGCAGTAAGGCTACGGGGGGAGGGTCCCAGTTCACGCAGGTAGAAGAGGGAGTTTATAAAGAGGGCAGAGTGCGATGGAGCAGTAAGGCTACGGGGGGAGGGTCCCAGTTCACGCAGGTGGAAGAGGGAGTTTATAAAGAGGGCAGAGTGCGATGGAGCAGTAAGGCTACGGGGGGGAGGGTCCTAGTTCACGCAGGTGAAAGAGGGAGTTTGGGCAGAGTGCGATGGAGCATTAAGGGTACGGGGGAGGGTCCTAGTTCACGCAAGTGGAAGAGGGAGTTTATAAAGAGGGCAGAGTGCGATGGAGCAGTAAGGCTACGGGGGGGAGGGTCCTAGTTCACGCAGGTGGAAGAGGGAGTTTATAAAGAGGGCAGAGTGCGATGGAGCAGTAAGGCTACGGGGGGGAGGGTCCTAGTTCACGCAGGTGGAAGAGGGAGTTTATAAAGAGGGCAGAGTGCGATGGAGCAGTAAGGCAACGGGGGTGTGGGTCCTAGTTCACGCAGGTGGAAGAGGGAGTTTGGGCAGAGTGCGATGGAGCAGTAAGGCTACGGGGGGAGGGTCCCAGTTCACACAGGTGGAAGAGGGAGTTTATAAAGAGGGCAGAGTGCGATGGAGCAGTAAGGCTACGGGGGGGGAGGGACCTAGTTCACGCAGGTGGAAGAGGGAGTTTATAAAGAGGGCAGAGTGCGATGGAGCAGTAAGGCTACGGGGGAGGGTCCTAGTTCACGCAGGTGGAAGAGGGAGTTTATAAAGAGGGCAGAGTGCGATGGAGCAGTAAGGCTACGGGGGAGGGTCCCAGTTCACGCAGGTGGAAGAGGGAGTTTATAAAGAGGGCAGAGTGCGATGGAGCAGTAAGGCTACGGGGGGGGGTCCTAGTTCACGCAGGTGGAAGAGGGAGTTTATAAAGAGGGCAGAGTGCGATGGAGCAGTAAGGCTACGGGGGGAGGGTCCCAGTTCACGCAGGTGGAAGAGGGAGTTTATAAAGAGGGCAGAGTGCGATGGAGCAGTAAGGCTACGGGGGGAGGGTCCTAGTTCACGCAGGTGGAAGAGGGAGTTTATAAAGAGGGCAGAGTGCGATGGAGCAGTAAGGCTACGGGGGGAGGGTCCTAGTTCACGCAGGTGGAAGAGGGAGTTTATAAAGAGGGAAGAGTGCGATGGAGCAGTAAGGCTACGGGGGGAGGGTCCTAGTTCACGCAGGTGGAAGAGGGAGTTTATAAAGAGGGCAGAGTGCGATGGAGCAGTAAGGCTACGGGGGGGAGTGTCCTAGTTCACGCAGGTGGAAGAGGGAGTTTATAAAGAGGGCAGAGTGCGATGGAGCAGTAAGGCTACGGGGGGAGGGTCCTAGTTCACACAGGTGGAAGAGGGAGTTTATAAAGAGGGCAGAGTGCGATGGAGCAGTAAGGCTACGGGGGGGAGGGTCCTAGTTCACGCAGGTGGAAGAGGGAGTTTATAAAGAGGGCAGAGTGCGATGGAGCAGTAAGGCTACGGGGGGAGGGTCCTAGTTCACGCAGGTGGAAGGAAGAGGGAGTTTATAAAGAGGGCAGAGTGCGATGGAGCAGTAAGGCTACGGGGGGAGGGTCCTAGTTCACGCAGGTGGAAGAGGGAGTTTATAAAGAGGGCAGAGTGCGATGGAGCAGTAAGGCTACGGGGGGAGGGTCCTAGTTCACGCAGGTGAAAGAGGGAGTTTATAAAGAGGGCAGAGTGCGATGGAGCAGTAAGGCTATGGGGGGGAGGGTCCTAGTTCACGCAGGTGAAAGAGGGAGTTTGGGCAGAGTGCGATGGAGCATTAAGGGTACGGGGGAGGGTTTTAGTTCACGCAGGTGGAAGAGGGAGTTTATAAAGAGGGCAGAGTGCGATGGAGCAGTAAGGCTACGGGGGGAGGGTCCTAGTTCACGCAGGTGGAAGAGGGAGTTTATAAAGAGGGCAGAGTGCGATGGAGCAGTAAGGCTACGGGGGGAGGGTCCTAGTTCACGCAGGTGGAAGAGGGAGTTTATAAAGAGGGTAGAGTGCGATGGAGCAGTAAGGCTACGGGGGAGGCTCCTAGTTCACGCAGGTGGAAGAGGGAGTTTATAAAGAGGGCAGAGTGCGATGGAGCAGTAAGGCTACGGGGGAGGGTCCTAGTTCACGCAGGTGGAAGTGGGAGTTTATAAAGAGGGCAGAGTGCGATGGAGCAGTAAGGCTACGGGGGAGGGTCCTAGTTCACGCAGGTGGAAGAGGGAGTTTATAAAGAGGGCAGAGTGCGATGGAGCAGTAAGGCTACGGGGGAGGGTCCTAGTTCACGCAGGTGGAAGAGGGAGTTTATAAAGAGGGCAGAGTGCGATGGAGCAGTAAGGCTACGGGGGGAGGGTCCTAGTTCACGCAGGTGGAAGAGGGAGTTTATAAAGAGGGCAGAGTGCGATGGAACAGTAAGGCTACGGGGGGAGGGTCCTAGTTCACGCAGGTGGAAGAGGGAGTTTATAAAGAGGGCAGAGTGCGATGGAGCAGTAAGGCTACGGGGGGAGGGTCATAGTTCACGCATGTGGAAGAGGGAGTTTGGGCAGAGTGCGATGGAGCATTAAGGCTACGGGGGAGGGTCCTAGTTCACGCAGGTGGAAGAGGGAGTTTATAAAGAGGGCAGAGTGCGATTGAGCAGTAAGGCTACGGGGGGAGGGTCCCAGTTCACGCAGGTGGAAGAGGGAGTTTATAAAGAGGGCAGAGTGCGATGGAGCAGTATGGCTACGGGGGGGAGGGTCCTAGTTCACACAGGTGGAAGAGGGAGTTTATAAAGAGGGCAGAGTGCGATGGAGCAGTAAGGCTACGGGGGAGGGTACTAGTTCACGCAGGTGGAAGAGGGAGTTTATAAAGAGGGCAGAGTGCGATGGAGCAGTAAGGCTACGGGGGAGGGTCCTAGTTCACACAGGTGGAAGAGGGAGTTTATAAAGAGGGCAGAGTGCGATGGAGCAGTAAGGCTACGGGGGGAGGGTCCTAGTTCACGCAGGTGGAAGAGGGAGTTTATAAAGAGGGCAGAGTGCGATGGAGCAGTAAGGCTACGGGGGGGAGGGTCCTAGTTCACGCAGGTGGAAGAGGGAGTTTATAAAGAGGGCAGAGTGCGATGGAGCAGTAAGGCTACGGGGGGGAGGGTCCTAGTTCACGCAGGTGGAAGAGGGAGTTTATAAAGAGGGCAGAGTGCGATGGAGCAGTAAGGCTACGGGGGTGTGGGTCCTAGTTCACGCAGGTGGAAGAGGGAGTTTGGGCAGAGTGCGATGGAGCATTAAGGCTACGGGGGAGGGTCCTAGTTCACGCAGGTGGAAGAGGGAGTTTATAAAGAGGGCAGAGTGCGATGGAGCAGTAAGGCTACGGGGGGAGGGTCCCAGTTCACACAGGTGGAAGAGGGAGTTTATAAAGAGGGCAGAGTGCGATGGAGCAGTAAGGCTACGGGGGGGGGGGGGAGGGACCTAGTTCACGCAGGTGGAAGAGGGAGTTTATAAAGAGGGCAGAGTGCGATGGAGCAGTAAGGCTACGGGGGAGGGTCCTAGTTCACGCAGGTGGAAGAGGGAGTTTATAAAGAGGGCAGAGTGCGATGGAGCAGTAAGGCTACGGGGGAGGGTCCTAGTTCACGCAGGTGGAAGAGGGAGTTTATAAAGAGGGCAGAGTGCGATGGAGCAGTAAGGCTACGGGGGGAGGGTCCTAGTTCACGCAGGTGGAAGAGGGAGTTTATAAAGAGGGCAGAGTGCGATGCAGCAGTAAGGCTACGGGGGGAGGGTCCTAGTTCACGCAGGTGGAAGAGGGAGTTTATAAAGAGGGCAGAGTGCGATGGAGCAGTAAGGCTACGGGTAGTCAAGAAGGTTGGCAGCGAGAAGTCATTGGAAGCAGCTCGGGCATGGGCAGCACTGGTGGAACTATTAAAGAATCCAGAGGCCGAGGCAGAAGACGCACCGCAGGGAATAGACCAGGACAGAGAAGCAGGAGACCACAACCTATGTATCGGTATGGGTGGGAATGGGAAGAATAGGAAGGGAAAGGGAGCCCCCGCACAGACACAGGTATTAGGACTAAAGAGCAACATGCTAAACTGAGAGTTTCAGAATGCATAACACTTCTCGAGTATGGATCGACCATTGCTACATAAGGCACGCCTGGCAGGGGGAGAGAGGAGAGGTGGGAGGGAGTTTCTGTATTGGCCTCTTGCAAGAGGCGGACAAAAAGACGCAACAGGCTTTAGCCTATTCGTCAGCGAGGGCCGAAGAGGGTGGCAGGCAGATAACAGGGATGTGAAGGACACGGTCGGAAACAAGAGCGGCACCAAGAGTGGCACCAAGGCATAAGTTCTATCAACAGAGAGGGACAATGGGAATGTGCGACCATTCATAAGGCCTGAATGTAATAGTGTCTGTATTGATAATTGTAAGATGCCAAGGGGAAATGTTCAATACACCTGCATATAACAAGGTCTGCATTGATGATTGCACAATGATAAGAGGAAATGTTCAATGAAAATTGTTTAAAAAAGACAGAGGGAAAATGTATGGGAAATGTATCAGCACCCGTTGTGCAGATGCTAAAGGGCATATCTGTGGTATAGCCACATATTAATGTGCTAAGAACACATTTCCAATGCAGTAACCCCTGATTAACTGATAGTGAATGGCCTGTCTAAGGGTTCTGCCTGGTGTTCCAAGCAGCTAAGTGGAAACTTAATTTCTCTCTTGATTTGCATGACAATAGTGAGGTTGAAGCCTGAAATAGAAAACAAATAAGATAACCTGTAGGATTACCATAAGGTTTTATGCTACTGTCCAGAACTGGCATTCATAATCCCAAAGCATTCTGGAACTTGTAGTCTTGGTTCACCTCAACTAACTAAATTGGGCCAATGTTCTAGAATGCATTGCTAGTTGAAGAAAAACCTGCACTGGATTAGGGCCTCAGTGAGGAATTGTAAACTGAATCATCTTGTCAACTTACTTATGTTGTATCTCCTATGTGGCCTCTACCTGCAATTTCCTCAAAATGCACGACTCTCTAAACAGCCAATGGCACTGCTTGAGGACACTCTAGTGAGATGGTATAATCAGTGCTTAATTTGGGTGGGAGGTTTCCGGTGCTCGGCACCAGCACTTAATTGCCAATACCAGCACTTATGACAGCTCCCACATGGTGGCACTGTTTGTGTAATTTAACGATGCGCAGAACATCAGATGTTTATTAATTCAATATACATGAAAAACAACTAATACTTGCCACCAAAGACATTCTTATAACTGGGGACCTCGAACAGTCTGAATTGTCACACTGGTAGCAGTGTGATGGTTAGTAGTTGTGTAAGTACTGTGATTGGCAGTGCTGGCAGTGACAATGTGTGCTGCAAGCTGCAGTGGCCTCCTGACGAGGACCCAGGCATATGTTTTACAAATTCAACACTGGATAATGGCTCAGGTGCCTGAACTGAGGATCTGGGTTCAATTCTGGCCTTGGCACTTAATTAAAAAAACATGTGATTCTGGGCAAATCACTCTGCTAAATATAAAAATATGTGAAATGCAGTAGCGGCCCGCACGGCTCACGGGTGGCGGGGCGGGGGCGTACAGATCGCAATAAAAAATGAGCACTAACCTTGCTGCCGGGTCCCACATCTCTCCTTCTGCTCTCTTGCATCGGACTCCAGGAACAGGAAGCACCCGGCACACAGGCTCCCCTGACCAATCACAAGACTGCAATTCAGCTTTGTGATTGGTCTGAGCGCCGTAACATGGCACTCAGCCAGGGGCTTGAGGGGTGGACATGTTCTCCACGCAGGCTGTACTGCAGCCTGCATGGATAACAGGGAAAGTGCACATGACTGTCTGGGGCAGACTTGGGAGAGTTCTGGGTTCTACCACTCCTCCCCTGCCTGCAGCAGGAAGTCATAATAAAATGATAATAACATTACGTTATTATCATTTTCTTTTTTCCCGTTCTTTTCCTGCTTCAAGGCAGTGGTGTGACGCTCTGCCTTAGTGGAGGAGCCGCCACTGGTGAAATGTATTTGCAATTACGCGTAGTGTAAATGTTTACATCAAATATGTGAATCTCCACTTGGAGTAGTAAACACCCCCACATTGTACAGTGTCCCATTGACAGAGGTGCAAAGGAAAAATCAGCCTTAGGGTTTACACATCATTAGAGGGGACACTGTTAGGACCTTGATAGACCTGGTACTTAAGCACCATGAAAAACATAATGATTGCAAAAATACAATGCTGACACGGTCACAATATAATTAAACTTTTACATTTTGCAGTTACAGAAACGGGGAAGAATGCTTTGCATATAGAACTTTTTGTGTGTGATTTTGAGCAAAGTGATAGGATGTTTAATGAAGCAGCAGTCTCAGCAGGCGTTGACTATGGAGCGCAGAATAAGCGGCATTTTACATGAATCATCCACAGAGGAAAAGAGATAAACTAGTTGCCAAATAGACAAAAAATACATCATTATAAATAAGAAAATAGATGGACTGCAATATTGAACGATTCATCATGAACAGTACTGAATATATGTCAATCAATGAGGAAGAGAAACCTTTTATGGACACAGGGACCGATTTACAAAGGCACTTATGAGTACGTGAAGTTGTACTCCTGCGTACTCTTAAACGTACTTTTAAAATACCTTTGTAAATTGCCTCCACAACTAAAATGGAAATAAAGTGGCAATGTTCAGGGAACATTTGTATACAATTATTGCATATACAGCACTATGTGCTCTTTGCACATTTACGAATATGGAGTTGGATGTTTAGGTCGATCCACAAGGGCTTCTAACAGTACATAAAAGAGTACTCCTGTAGTAAGAGTACTCCTGTAGTAAAAGAGCTCCTGTAGCAGTACTTCCCATACTTGTAGATACCAGTCTGAATCTGCCCCGATGTGTAGTACTCCTGTAGTAGTACTTCTCTTACTCAAAAATACCTTTGTGAATCGGCCCGATGTATAGTTCTCCTGTAGTAAGAGTACTCCTGTAGTAAGGATACTCCTGTAGTAGTACTTCCCATACTTATAAATACAAGTCTGAATCTGCCCGATGTATAGTACTCCTGTTGTAAGAGTACTCCTGTAGTAAGAATACGCCTGTAGTAGTACTTCCCATACTTATAAATACCAGTCTGAATCTGCCCAATATATAGTTCTCCTGTAGTAAGAGTACTCCTGTCGTAAGGATACGCCTGTAGTAGTACTTCCCGTACTTATAAATACAAGTCTGAATCTGCCCGATGTATAGTACTCCTGTTGTAAGAGTACTCCTGTAGTAAGGATACGCCTGTAGTAGTACTTCCCATACTTATAAATACCAGTCTGAATCGGCCCGATGTATAGTACTCCTGTTGTAAGAGTACTCCTGTAGTAAGGATACGCCTGTAGTAGTACTTCCCATACTTATGAATACCAGTCTGAATCGGCCCGATGTATAGTACTCCTGTTGTAAGAGTACTCCTGTAGTAAGAATACGCCTGTAGTAGTACTTCCCATACTTATAAATACCAGTCTGAATCAGCCCGATGTATAGTACTCCTGTAGTAGTACTTCCCGTACTTATAAATACCAGTCTGAATCTGCCCGATGTATAGTACTCCTGTTGTAAGAGTACTCCTGTAGTAAGGATACGCCTGTAGTAGTACTTCCCATACTTATAAATACCAGTCTGAATCGGCCCGATGTATAGTACTCCTGTTGTAAGAGTACTCCTGTAGTAAGGATACGCCTGTAGTAGTACTTCCCATACTTATAAATACCAGTCTGAATCTGCCCAATATATAGTTCTCCTGTAGTAAGAGTACTCCTGTCGTAAGGATACGCCTGTAGTAGTACTTCCCATACTTATAAATACCAGTCTGAATCTGCCCGATGTATAGTACTCCTGTTGTAAGAGTACTCCTGTAGTAAGGATACGCCTGTAGTATTACTTCCCATACTTATAAATACCAGTCTGAATCGGCCCGATGTATAGTTCTCCTGTAGTAAGAGTACTCCTGTCGTAAGGATACGCCTGTAGTAGTACTTCCCATACTTATAAATACCAGTCTGAATTGGCCCGATGTATAGTACTCCTGTTGTAAGAGTACTCCTGTAGTAAGGATACGCCTGTAGTAGTACTTCCCATACTTATAAATACCAGTCTGAATCGGCCCGATGTATAGTACTCCTGTAGTAAGAGTACTCCTGTAGTAGTACTTCCCATACTTATAAATACCAGTCTGAATCGGCCCGATGTATAGTACTCCTGTAGTAAGAATACGCATGTAGTAGTACTTCCCATACTTATAAATACCAGTCTGAATCGGCCCGATGTATAGTACTCCTGTAGTAGTACTTCCCGTACTTATAAATACCTTCGCGAATTGTCCCCAGCGTTTCAACTACATTGTCAGCTAGTGGCATGGTGCAGCCAGTGTTACAGAAATATATCTGCACTATTTATGTTTGTGAGCTACAGAAAGTACCCTCTGGACATATTTTAATACAGATAATATTTTTAATATTATTCCCCCGGATGGGGACAGCTTATAGGGCTGTGAGGTGTCGGAAATAGTGAATTCCCGAATTGTTTAATGGTTGGACGCTGACTGGAATCACAATTACAATCCTGAGGTGGGATTAGCGGTGGTCGCAGCTGTGTGTAGTGTATTCACTCAGTGTGCTTTGTGGTGGGCAGTGGAGGTTCGCACTTGCCTTTTCTGAAACCAAGTTTGGTGCCTGGGTCGATAAGTCATCCAACATCTCTGTTTCTCATTCCATGAGGATGATGGTTGTTCGTTGGTTGGGGGGGCGGGGGGTGGTTGTTGGGTTGTACCGTTGGCGATCCTTACAGCGCCACGTGGTGCAGTATACACCTATGGTTTCTAATTACAATACCAGGAGGAGACAAGGCAGGCGCAGTCCCTCTGTAGCTTCAGGGATAGCCATGGCATTGTCAGGTGAGGCGTGGTGTGGGAGAGAGGGTCCAGGGCTGGACATCAGCCATCAAAAGGAACAAGACATAAAAACTATGGCAACGTCAGCAGCGGCCAGCACAGGCATAAGTGCACAGATCATGGACAGCACAAAGGATATGGGTAGAGATACTGATATGGGGATAACATGGTATGTACAGTGTCCACTACAATAACACCCAGACATTCTTAGACTACATAATACCACAAAGCAAACATTTGGAAGGGACCGAGGAATAATCACTCGAGTATGCATTGATGTGTACATTGAGCTAGGTGCTTAATTCTGAAGTGCTACCATCAAAGTGCTAGAGAGTTGTACATGAATCACAGTGGTGGTGAAAAGGATAACAGAGCAATGGATGAGTGCGACAGGATTATTAATCAAGATGAATAAATATTTTACAAAATGTTAACCAGTCTTTATCAATTTAAAGAGGGGGAGGAGTTTCACCCAGAGGTTACTGAGATAAACCCCGAAGGGGCAGAAGAAAGGAGAGGCGCTTACAGTAGGGCAGGAGGATATGGGACGACACGGTGATCTTGGGAGCATGGGAAGAAGAGGGTTGGAAGCCGGAGAACAGACAGAGAGACACAAGACATCCCATACAGGAAAAGAAACTACACAACTAGATGTGACGATAGTGCATCAGAGGGCGACCAAATGTGGGGTGCAGGGAAGGTCTGAAAAACAGAGGGAAGTTGAAACCAGTAGACCAAAGCACTGGGGGAAACGTAGATGGGAGAGAGCTCAGATCAGAATGATTATGAAAAGAGAAGCACAATAGTGCAGCTGAGAGAACAAAGGGTATGAATGAAGAATTTAGCATCAAATAATGAGTTAAAAGAAAAATCATGCAAGGACTGTTAATGATAGAAGCAGCACGAGTAGGAAGCATGGGGGGGGGTCAAGGAGGAGGCCGCCATTAGCAGCAGAGGATGAAGGGGGTGAAATGGATGAATGAAGATAGTTGTACCACATGAGGTGTGCGGCGGGGAGCAGAGGAGGTCAGTTTTGGATGACGAGGGTGCAGTTAATGGTAAAAGGGCTCACAGCAAAATCAGACGTGTAAAGGGACAGAGGCAGGAAGAGTGACAGCGGAAAGAGCGCGACAGATTAGCATATATTGTTTTATATATGTATTCAATTTGCAGGGTTTTTAATCTCGCCTTTAAGATACTTTAGAATAATGAATGTTTATTTAAAAGTAGACTACTTCAGGTTTGAATGGTGGATGATAGGGTCTGCATGATAACTGGGCGTGGACCCCCACCATGAGTGCCCAACTGCATAAGAAACACACGCTGACCCTTAGTTTGGTGCCAGCTACTACTCTAGTGTGTGTAAAGAGGCCAAGGCCCGTCACCATTAATGCCAGGTCCAGAATCCAGATCTGTGGCCGCTAGGGATGCACCACGCGAGCCCTCATAGCGGGTATAGGACTGCTGTCCACACTAAGGTGACATTTACAGCATTTAGCCAGCTTCAGGCTTTCCTTCTAAAATGATTGATGATCCTGTTGCTTCAGCCGAATTAAACAAAGACAAGTCCCAGAACGTTAGGTGGACTACAAGAACCTGGTCCTATATTTACTACTGACACGAGGCAACATGCAGTGCTTGCCATACAAACATTCGACAGATCAGCTACTGTTGGACTGAGCCAAGGCTGCGCTTGTAATGTCCGTCCAGAGAGTCCTTCTTTAAAGAGTAGCGTTCCCCGGTCTCATCGCTCATGTCATGTATGCCTCTACTTACTACTTTGAGAAAGAGAGAGAGGAGGAGAGAGAAAGGGACTCGTCCCTTTGCTCGTAAGATTAATAACTTTATTGATGAACAGCAAAGGCAATTAGGGTGAACCCATTAACTGGCCTCTGGCTATTAATGTCTATGTTCCTGCCACCTCTATGAGAAGCCAAACCTAAATCAATATGGCTTCATTCCTCACGCCTAAATAAGCCATCATTATAGGATGGAGTATGGGGAACGGGAGACGGACATGTAATCTTGTATGTATGCATGCATGCATGTATGTATGTTTTGGTATTTATAGTATGCAAACTTGGGTGGACAGCAGCAGATTAACAGCAACAGAGAACAGGGCACTAAAGGGAACTGTACATAGAAGGAATACAAGGGAAGGCATCTGAGAACCGTGATACGTGGCTAGGTTTAGGGGCCGGGCAGCTGTTGCCAACAGCGATGCTAGGTTTGGTGGTCCAACTGGTTCAAGAGATGTAGTCCCAGACTTCCTATAGTGCATTCTCCACCAATCAGTGTTTCATTATACGGCACAATCTACTGTAATACAGGAGTAAGCAACAAATAAAACAGTTTAAATGATAGGCATTGACATATGAAGAGTAGTCACTGTTTGCGTAGGGAAAGTGTGTCCAACATGATATTCAGAAAACTGGGATATTGCAGAATGATAAAGTCATTGCAGAACAATTGTTAGATAGGTGGAGATTACGATTAGTCCATTAAAGAGAACCATTGCTGTCTAAGGCACGAGCAGGCCTTACTATACAACAAATGAGGGGTAATAGTCATACTGAGGAGGTAGGTTAGAATAGACCATAAATATTTAAATGGGGTAAAGAAATATATGCTATTAATTAGTTTTTTTGGTCAAGGAAAATCATGCAAATGTGCATGGAATTGGAGCCCAAAAAGTAGAGCAGTGAATGAGAAACATAAGGAATATCTACAGAAATTATGGTAATTAAGTAAATTACTATGTCAGCAAAATCCCAGGATGATAACAGCAAGTCGTAGTCAGGTGAACCTAAGGAGTCTCAGCTGGGACATAAGAGGTGTGAAATCCATTCAAAACAGGTGGAGACAAAGATTTACTTATGACGGGAGAGAAAGAGTGGAGAATGGCTCAGCAGCAATAAACATATACAGGAATTAGAGTCAACATCTATGAATGAGGAAGTTGGCCACCTTTGCATCTGTTGAGAAGGGGTGAATGGAGAATACCACCAGGGACCAAAACAAGGAATAATGATCAATGCCCCTCCTATAATTAGATAAATGAAGATTACAGTTGTGTCCTAAAACATGGACCAATGGTCGCCTTCCCAACTAGTCCCTAAGGAGGAATGAAGAACATAGCTAGTATCTAAACTAGGGAACAACAGGTCACCTTGACGTTTATTAAGAAAGGAGGAATGGAGGTTAAAGGCAAGGGCTAAGCCAGGGGGCAACAGTCACCTTCTCATCTATTACAAATGGAGGAATGGAGAATAAAGCAAAGGTGTAAGATAAGAATACTAAATATCAAACAGAGTACGTCTGGCAATATGTGAGAAAGAAAAAATAGAAAAGTAGAAGTCGTGTATTGTCAGAAGAAAGAGCCAGGAGGAGAAATTTCCTTTAGGACAAGAACCCTCACTCACTGTTAGGTGACATGCTTCATCATATGGGTTCCCTCCTCACACCGAGGTGTGGGCTAGAACTACCTGAGGGGAGGAGCTGAGGTGTTTTCTCAAGATGAGCGTATGGATAGTGGTGAATGGGGGGCAGAGTGCGAAAAAGAGTGAGTGATTATAAATGTCTCTCTGGGTCCACTAAATCTTTATTGGGTGGCCTCAGGGACACAGTCAAAAAGCAAGAGGACAAGGGATTAAGCCAATATATCCCTAGATGTAGGTTAACATGTTTCTGCCATAGGTTCGTCCCCTAGAGCGATCCAGTGGCATTCATCAGGACCATAGTTAAATAGTCACTCTGCATAAGTGAAAAAATAAGAGTATACTTGCCACGACAGGAACAGGGTGGTCAGGTGTTCAACAACCCAAGTCACTTCAAAGGGGTTTGTCTACTCTGACAACCCTATTAAACAACATTCAAAACTACATGTACTGACATTACCAAAAATGAGCTTAATTTCATTGGTGTTGGTTATGCTTACCTATAATGTGATAAACCAAACCTACTCTCCATGCACTAGGAACGTCTCATTGTGCCCAACTGTAAAGAACATAGCTCACAGTGTCTATTTGATGTACATTTGTCACCTTAAGTATTGAATACATTTGACAACTAGAATCGATTGGAAGAAAACATCAGTCTATTGAGTCCCACCAAAGCAACCATGACTCAGTGTAGGTTCTCACAAACATTAGTAGACTCATATCTCCCACATTAAAGTATATGTCACATTCTATTCGAGATTGTGTGTATGTATATAACTGCCCCAACACTCAGGGGCTGATCAGTCATAGGCAGCTCTGGTCTCGTGTCTAGCTTACATACCAGTTGTGTGAGAGTGTAAGAAACTGTCTTAACTTCATGACAACCGCTACATTCAACGGTGTCTTATGCCGTTCTCAGAATCAGAGGAACTGAAATCACAATCAAGTAACTAAATGGTGGTTTCAGGGGGAAGAAATCTAAGTCTCAGCTACATGGCAGCCGCCACAGTGGGTGCACCCTTCTGTGTCTCTTGCTGTTCTCAGGATCACATGAAAATGAATATGCATAAAGAGCACCTGACGTCCAGTGAAGGGGAAAAGAGTCTTCACTTAACAGCTGTCAAATGTAAAGCATCCTTCGATGTTCCTTGCTGTTCTCAAAACTGGAATTAAACAGGACACAACCTCGAGATTAGAAACTCTATTTCCCAACATTATTTTTTGTACACTATATAGTTTTATAAGTAAAGCTCATGTCAGTGAGAAAGTATGGGGCCATTTCAGTGTAAAATCTGCTCATTACAAACGACAGTGTGCTACCACGTCATGCTTTGGTTATGGATTTATTCAAAGCGATAGTTTATAAGCATGATTTGAGAAACATTCCTGCCCCCACCCTGATGAAAATGCTGTTAGTGAACTAAGAGGTAAGTCAGGGGTCATGTGTATTTTATACGTGGCTGGATTTGTATTGTATATGGACAAAAAATTAGTTGAAGGTGCTCTCATATATGATAATGAAGAAAATGGTGGCTCAATAAATAAAATTATTTGCCCACGGTCACATCATTTGAAACCAGTTTATGGGTCAAGAACATTACAAATAGGTTGAGTAGATAAGTCACTAGACCTGCAGGTCTAGTAAAATTTTTATGCTTTTTCGAGGCATGATGTAGTTTGTTGCTATAATGTCACCAGGTGGAAAAGGCAGGCAGACTTGTCTATGGAGGGACATAAGTACATCAAATACAGCTTTGAATTCCTTCTCTTTGTTGGAAGCCAGAAGAGGAACATCAGGGCACATAAGACATGATTTGTGTGTTTCAGACCCAGGGTGGGGAAGGCATGGTTTTGAACTTATTGGATTTTGACAATTGTCTTGGTAAAGAGCCCTCCATAGGTTCTCTTGTGGGTATTGATGAAGAAGACAGGGCTACAACAATGGCTATTCTTTAGGAAGCTGTAGCAGAGACCGAGTTCCAATAAGAGGGTTTTTTGGGAAATGATCTACACCTATAGGATGTGTATTGATGTATTTGGTATTTCTATTGCGTGAACCTAGCCAGGGTGAACCTAGCCAGCGTGAACCTAGCAGGGTGCTGTAAATAGTTAAAGACAAGTATAAAGTCAACAAGTAATAAGACGGAACCTGGATTGTGGACAAGTAATGGATAGTGTTGTAATAACATGAGCGTAAAATATACCCCGAGCTTAAAATCAATTATGTTATGTACTGATGTGTTTGTTTTAGAAGTTGGGAGCATCCCATACTGGGGTATGACGTGTTGAGAAAACCAAAACAGTGTGAGTAGATTTTTGTAAGTCTAAAATAACAACATGCACCAGTTAGCTGCCTGTGGGGGTGTTCGTGTGGGAAAACGTTTGTTTAGGAAAAGCTGATTTTTGGTGTTTCTTAAAACGTTGATTCTTTTTACGACTGGGCTCTTCTATGTGTTAATATTGCAATGTAGTTTTCTGATTACTACTATTTTAAAGATTGTTTTAAAACCATTCCAAGTAGAAAGAACAATGTGATTTGCAACTGCTTAATTGGTTTCATTTGAGCGGCGTCCAAAAGGATAATATGTAGGCTACACAGGCATATTTTAGCAATGGTAATACGTTTTATTCACTAGTGTTAACTTGAAGCATTATACTGATAATGTAATATATATTTACGTTTGAAAGTGTGTAAAGGCTATTTTATCTCTTTCAAACAAAAAGCTCAAACTGAAAAGAAAATGATACTTTAAAGTGTAGTGTTAAGAAGTAGCCCAATGAAGAATGACATTACATCGGTTAATTTCAGCGGCCAAAAATAAATAAATTGTTGTTGCACAGGAGGACTACCCCGGAGTACACTCAGATCTAAGACGACTGCGGCATTGCTGTTAGAATACCCCATTCCGTCCACATCCCTTGGGTTAGCACACAGATGAAGAGTAGAATAAGACATAGAACCGCTGTTCCCTCGTGGTCAGCAAGGCAATGGCAGCCGCAGCACTCCCTGCTGTCTGATGTATACAGAAGTGTCTCATTGAACGGCCAGGCACAGCTTCTCGCAGCCAGGAGCGAGAGTAGATTACCAAGGATTCAGTGAAACTGGGAAACAAAGGGGAGACACGGCCAGGATCGTGTTCTGTCTGCTAACATTGGAAGGGAAGACATTCACAACTTTGGGTTTGGACTGGTAGTGTCGAAGCAGGAGACACAGGTCCCTCATCATGTCATTTCAGAAGCAGGTTCCCCGCGTTTCCTTTGACGCTCTCTCACTGATAAACGCCGTCCGCCCTCTGTGGAGCTGTACTATCATGGTCTTCTGTGTTCCACAGAGGTGGATCGCGACTATGCGTCTAATTTCTTTAAGAACTTCTGAGGGCCCTGCCCAAAGCATTGGGTTGCACTGCATGCTAAGTGCATGACCTGCCAGCATAGAAAAGGTGGGGCCGGTGTCGGACCCGCCAATAATATGGCGGTCCTGCCGGCCCCCGACGACCAAAGGAGGCGGGCCTGTCGCACGCAGCAGTGACGCGACAGGCGTGCCACCTCTCCCATTGGCGGGCCAGGACGTGATCCGGAAGTGAAAGGAATCACTTCCGGGTCACGCAAGTTGCCAGCCCCCACCCCTCTGAGGGGCGAGTACTTGCCAATAAAAGGCATGGGAGCAGAGGAATCTTCCTCTTTGCCCTCCGCGCTCCCCAGCCTTGCCGTGCGACCTCGCTAGGAGGTCGTAATTTTAATATTTGTGATTTTCTTCCTTTTGCAGGTAGCGTCTGTCGTGTGGAGTATCGTGGTTCAAGTGTGCGTCTGGAGGAAGGATCGTGTCGTGGAGTCGGCTACTTCAAGGCGATCAGGAAAGGACGTAAAGGTTTCGTGGCCGTGAGGAGGGACTGCGATCGCAGATCGGAGAAGTGGTGGGCAGGTCGTGAGGCATCCAGGCCAGGTACACGTGCGGTGTGGCGGTAAGCGCTCACCCGCACATCTGTATTGTCAGGAAGTGACCAGCAGCTCTCGGCGCGGGTCATTTACGGGAGGATTGCTGAGAGCACGCTTATCCCCGGTAAGCGCTCACCTGCAAGTCGGTAAAGCGCGCGGGGTAGTTAAAAAGTGACCGGCATCAGTGTGGGTCTTGCCATTACGGAGAGCGCTTCATCCCAGGCGTGGGTGGGGGCGCATTCCTAGCGTTAATGCGGTTTTGAGCTCATGAGAAAGATATCGTGTGCTGCTGAAGGGAGTCCCTGGGGCATAATGATTAGAGTCTGTACTTACACTCAAGGTTAAGTGTTCAATTCCCAATGTTTTGTTCTAAGAACTTGAGGTATTGCTTAAAGCTCAAAAACTCGTTTAAAAGCAAGGAGCATGTACACAGTGTCATGATATATTAGATCGTCTCCCAGTAATCTTGGGATTGTGAATTATTAGCAGAAAAGCGTTCAGACAAGATTTTAGACTGTACATTAAAAAGTTTAATACAGCTGTGGTCTGATTGTGAAGTTCGCTTTGTGACTCATGATTGAGTGTTCAATAACCAATGTTTCTGCATGGTTAGCCACCTGTTATTAGTGATTACAAAGGAGGACACACGACTTGGGGCAACATTTAGAGTGGAGTGTGTAAATGCTGATTGTTTAGACATTTTGAGTTTGCAGCAGGCACTACTGGTTGTAAAGACATTTGAGTTTGCAGCAGGTAATGCAGGGGGGTACAGCACGCATACGAGATTATTGAAACCAGGTACAGTGCTATAGGCTGGGGCGGTCTCGATATTAATAGCGACGCGCAGTGCACGGGGGTTCCTACAGGGTCAGAGTGCTGCACAGTATTTGATCAGATTTGATTTGTGGTCACTGTGTGTAACTTTAGACAAATATGGTAAATAGGCCTAGCATTGTAGACGTGGTGCTAGTACAAGGGTCAAAACAGCAGGGAAGGGAGTGACAATATCCGGGAAAATGAAGCGGGGCGACAAACGCTCTCGTATGGAATGTATGATCGAAATGATGATGAGAAAAATGGCTACCATGGACAAGAGATTGAAAAAGGTGGATAGACTGGGGCAAAACTTGGCAGATCTCAGGGAGAGGGTTGAGGGTCAAGAGGGGACGTTAGAAAGGCCTAAGCACACCATAGTACCCCCCAAGCCCAGAGTTGAATTGGAGCCCCTGCCTAAGCGGGTTAAGCCCAGAAGGAATGGGACTAAGGTTAAACCCACGGCTCCGGTATCGCAGCCCAAGGATGGTGAGGTTCCTGGACCATCAGGAGTGGTTCCACTCGGGGGGGGGGGGGGGGGGGGGAGTACCTTTGAGTGCCCCGGCTCCATCAATACCGTTGGGGGTGGTGCCTAGGGCTGAACCATTGCCTGAGCCATTACCGGTCGTCCCGGCAGGCGCAGTCCCGGTAACCATCACGCCACAGGGGTGCCAGATAGTGGGGTCCCAAAAGATAGACCTGCAGGCATTAATCCGGTTCCAACAGATTTGGTGGCGCATTTAGCGGCGGTGCTGCCTGGGTTGGGGAAAGCAGGGATTTTGTCGCCAACAGTAGGGGGAAAGGGAATGCAGGGCGACCCTGAGGCAGAAGCAAGGAGGTTGATTTCCCAGTTTGTGGTAGCACCAGTGGGGCCACTGGGAACAGGGCAGGCACCTCCTTCTCTTCCTTGTCCCATCAAGGGGGTTTCACCAGGGGACGACAACAAAGAAGTACCGGTGGTCAGCCAGGCGAATGAGAAGCTGACAGAACCTGCTGGAGTAACCAGCAGGTAAGCAGGAGACACTGCCAATGCTGGGAGTGGGAGAATCTCGTACCGGGAGGGAGAACGTTGCTAGGCATGTGTCACGCGAGTTGAAGGAACTCATCTGGTCTGGGTGCTATGTTAGCATGTTTTCCCTGCTAGTAGATGAAAGGGAGAGAGAGGAAGCCAAGAAACAAAAGGACTGGATGCTCCCCAGAGAATGGGCAAGCAAATTGTTAAGATTCAGAGTGGAGGAGAACTTAAACAATTGGATCAGGGGTTTTTCAGTATTCATGGCAGTAATGGCAGAACGTTTCCCTAACATACAGGCAGAGATGGCATGTTACCAGAATCGTATTACCAAGGCTCACGACAAATACGGGGGATGGGGGTGGAAACAGTATGACATAAACTTCAGGAGGGCGAAGGCATCTGACACTGCGCTATCTTGGAACATGGTCGACACGATCTCTTGGTTGGATCAGTTTGGCGCACCACAGACCAATTTTCAGTTTAGCACAACGCAGGCGAACAGAGGCAGGCAACTCCAGCGTTTCAGCCTTATCAGCCTTACCAGCCCTTTCGGCCGGCGTAGAACACAGGCCCTGCCCATGGCTCAGGTGGGGGGGGGGGGGGCAGAAGAGGACTTGTTGGGATTTTAACAGAAAAACATGCACTAGGGCACCAGGCATATATAAGTTTAAACATGCCAGCTCTATCTGCGCAAATCCTTCCCACCAAGAATCCAAGTGTCTCAAAAAATCTAGGGATAAAAGCAAGAGAAAGCAGGATTGATGGCAGGGTCCACCAAGTCACACATTCCCCCATTGACATTACAGCTATGACCTCGTGGCTCAACAGATACCCCTGTCATGATACTGCTAAGACACTGCAAGAAGGTTTCACATATGGGTTTAGGATTCGGGCCCGGGTTATCTCGGGATGCCTGAATGCAACCTGCTAGGCTTGAAGTTTCAATACAAATTCTAAATGGATATGTGTATGCCCATGGGTTGCTCGGTCTCCTGTGCCTATTTTGAAAAGTTCAGTTCATTTTTTTAATGGGTTTTTAGACGTGTGACCGGGCAACAGTCTGTCATGCACTATCTAGATGACTTTCTTATCCTGGGGTCTGCGGGCTCTCAGAAGTGTGCGTGGGCACTGCATGAATTCTGCACACTCATGCGGGCTTTTGGGGTTCCCCTGGCGCCGGGAAAGACAGTGGGACCAACGACAAAGATAGAATTCTTAGGTCTTGAGCTAGATTCAGTTCAAGGGTGTTTCCGCTTGCCAGAAGATAAGATTAAGAAGTTCAAGACAACCTTACAGCAATGCTTAGCTAAGGATAAGGTTACCTTGCATCAGTTGCAGCAAATGGTAGGACAGTTGAACTTTGCCCTTAGAGTGATTCCAATGGCACGCCCATTCTCCCGCTCTATCGCCCAAGCCATGACCGGGATTCAAGAAAAACATCATCACATTCGGCTGTCGGCTGAGGTCAAGCAGGACATGCGGATTTGGATGGCATTCCTGCAGGACTTCAACGGCAGGGTGGTCTGGCCCTGTCCACCCACTACCTCTGCAGAGTTAGGTTTATGGACTGACGCTGCGGGTAGTGTGGGATTTGGTGCCATACTTGGCAATGAGTGGGTAGCGCATAGGTGGCCAGACGCATGGGTACAGAATGGTCTAACGGCTAACATTGGCTTCTTAGAATTGTTTCCTAGCTGGGTGGCCTTAACGGTATGGCCAGACAGGCTGCGTAACCAATCAGTGGTATTCTGGTCTGACAACATGACTGTGGTGGAATGCATCAATCAGCAGGCTGCAAGATGTAAGATGATCCTCCGCCTGTTGTGTATGAAGGAGAATATATTGTTTAAGGCTAAACATGTCCTTGGCGTGTTGAATAATGCTGCTGATGCACTCTCTCGCTTCAAGATGCAGGTCTTCAGAACACACCTCCCTTCTGCAGAAGCGAACCCAACACCCTTCCCAGAAGTACTTTGGCTGATTGGTGCCCCCAAATACCGAACCTCGTGGCAGCTAGCCTAGCTCCCAGGACCAAGAAAGCCTATGAGGGGGCGTTTTGGGCATATTGCATTTTTTTGGGGAAGGATTGGGCAGAAGATTGGCACACCCCAAAGGCATTGCTACGTTACTTAGGCGTATTACATGATGAGGGACGCTCGGTGGCGGCAGCCATGCGCCACGTGGCAGCGATATCTTTCTTCGCCCGAGCCAGGGACAAGGGGGATCCCACTGATAGCTTTACAGTAAGGAAGGCTTTAAAAGGTTGGCAGCGCATCCAGGGGACAACACCTGATTCAAGGCGTCCAATAGGAGTGGAACTACTAGCCGCCCTACTGGGGACACGACGCGGTCTGCACGACAAAAGGGGAAGCCTTATTATTCAGGGTGGCTTTTTCACTAGCCTTTTATGGCGCATTTCGCGTTGGGGAATTGGTCGCCCAGAATAAACAGTATGCACAGGGAGGTTTGCCGTTAGACAATGTAAAAATACATGGCGACGCCCTACTAATATCAATTAAAAAGTCCAAAACTGACCAAGAGGCCCGCGGTGAGGGGTTAGTGTTGCATAGAGCACATGGCAATCCATGCTGCACTGTAGCACAATTGGAAGCATTTTTGGGGCGAAGATCTTCTATAAGGTGTGGGACTTTATTAATCCATGCAGACGGTACACCTCTCACCCAGTTTCAGTTTAAGAGGGTCATGGACATGGCAATTAAACAGACCGGTTTAGATCCTGCTTGCTTTGGAACTCATTCGTTTAGAATAGGGGCTGCGACCGAGGCAACAGCGAGGGGGTTACACAGCAGCAATGTCAAGAGAATTGGGAGGTGGTCCTCCAATTGTTACAAACGGTATATGCGGCTGCACATGTTGTAAGTGGGCCACGTGCACTGTACGGATGCGTGTCTTTCTGCTTAATCTCTAGTTTCTTGAACCTGTCATGCAGGGGGGAAACTGGCGTCGGAACATCCCCAACGAACACAGGAAGGACAAGCACCTCTGCCAGCGTCAGGAACACAGGTGGTTTGGATTATTGGCCATTCCTATGTGACATGTTTGAAGGCATTTTTCTGTTCAGGGAACTACATGCACAGGGCGGAGCAGGCTGGTTTAAAAGTCTCATTCCATGGGAGAGGGGGCCTTTGTTTAAGTCAATGCAGGGGTTTTATAGAGGATTTGCTGAGTAAAAGGGGTCCCCGTCCGGATATCATTATCTTACACCTGGGAGGGAATGATCTGGTGAATCTGGGTAGAAGAGGGGTGGTGGAATCCATAATCACAGAAGTGGGTTGGTAAGCAAAAGCATGCCAGGGATGCACCATCGCATGGTCACAGATAGTACCTAGATGTCAATAGAGGGGGCCGGGGGGTGAGGAGTCTGTAAGGGCACTGAACCACTCGGTAAGACGTATCAACAACAAGATAGAGAGGTTGTTTAGGTCTCCTCAATTGCAGACTATTACCCACGGGTGTATCAGGGAGGACCCGTGCTCCTTAAAAGACGGTGTCCATTTATCAACTGCGGGGAATGCAATCCTCTCGGAGAATCTGCTGGCATGGTTGGTGGTCTTGAAAAGCAGGGCATGACCTCCTAGTTGGCTTGAGGGTAGGGGGGGCCAGATAGTCGGGCAACTATGCTGGCCTGTGGCGGTAAGGTCATGATTGATGAGCAGTAAATTTAAGGTCCTTAGGGGGCGGCACCATTCTTGAATGGGGTCCCCCAAAGGGGAGGAACAAGTCGTCCCTCCTAGAACTCTCCAGGGGCAGTTACAGCCGTTGTGTCTGTATGGGTGCGGGGGAAGGGGAGTTACACTTTTCCTAGGCTGTTGGCCATTCCGCACCTGCACAATGGCACCAGTAAAGGGCGCAGAACTGCAAGGGCCCCCGATGGAGATAGTATACAGAGCGTACGGGGGTAACTGGGGGGGAAGTACCCTCACGGGGAATGGGCCCTCTGCGCATGCGCACTCAGGCGGGAGGGCGGGGTTTAATTGATAAGGATCTGACACCAGTTATTGACCTTGCCGTAGGCTCAAACATGGATACGCAGAAAAGGATTGCCATTATGATTATGAATGATGTTATGCTTAGATTCGGATAGGAATAACTTGTATTAGAGTTATGTTAAGGATAGCCATCTGATATCCGTTTACATATCAAATGTAATCAAATGTCAATTATTTGATTACCTACATAAATTTTGTAAAAATTTGTTAATATTCATTGTTTGATTAATTTTTTTAATAAATAAATATGGCCGGGGGTTATCTACGACCCCCTTTTCCAACTAAACTCTTGTTCTTGATATTCTGTGGGTCTGGACAAGGGAGGAGGGGTATAGGTAGTACCAGGCCATATAGAAAAGGTGGGGCTGGCATCGGACCCGCCGATAATATGGCAGTCCTGTCGGCCCCCGACGACCAAAGGAGGCAGGCCTGTCGCGCGCAGCAGTGACGCGACAGGCTCGCCAACTCTCCCATTGGCGGGCTAGGACGTGACCTGGAAGTGAAAGGAATCGCTTCCGGGTCACGCAAGTTGCCAGCCCCCACCCCTCTGAGGGGCGAGTACTTGCCAATAAAAGGCTGGGGAGCAGAGGAATCTTCCTCTTTGCCCTCCGCGCTCCACAGCCTTGCCGTGCGACCTCGCTAGGAGGTCGTAATTTTTATATTTGCCCACCCACCATCCCCAGAGCAAAGGTTGTGTTGTGTACGATTGTCTTCTCTTTTCATTTCAGGTTGTGATGTGTAAATAACTTGTTTTTTCCCATTTTTAAGGTAAAATTGTCGTATTTTAGTGCGATTCCGTGGTCAGGCGGTAAGGTCATGATTGGTGAGCAGTAAATTTAAGGTCCTTAGGGGGCGGCGCCATTCTTGAATGGGGTCGCCCAAGGGGGAGTCACAAGTCGTCCCTCCTAAAACTCTCCAGGGGCAGTTACAGCCGTTGTGGCTGTATGGGTGCAGGGAAAGGGGAGTTACGCTTTTCCTAGGCTGGTTGGCCACCCCACACGTGCACAATGGCTCCAGTAAAGGGCGCAGAACTGCAAGGGCCCCCGATGGAGATAGTATACAGAGCGTACGGGGGTAACTGGGGGGGGGAAGTACCCTCACGGTGAACGGACCCTCTGCGCATGCGCACTCAGGTGGGAGGGCGGGGTTTAATTGATAAGGATCTGACACCAGTTATTGACCTTGCCGTAGGCTCAAACATGGATACGCAGAAAATGATTGCCATTATGATTATGAATGATGTTATGCTTAGATTCGGATAGGAATAACTTGTATTAGAGTTATGTTAAGGATAGCCATCTGATATCTGTACATATCAAATGTAATCAAATGTCGATTATATGATTATCTGCGTACATTTTGTAAAAATGTGTTAATATTCATTGTTTGATTAATTTTGTTAATAAATACAGCTGGGGGTTATCTACGACCCCCTTTTCCAACTAAACTCTTGCGCTTGATATTCTGTGGGTCTGGACAAGGGAGGAGGGGGTATAGGTAGTACCAGGCCATATGTGAGAGCGCCAGGGATGCGCTAAATCGAGAGAGAGATCGAGAGAGTGTGAGTGTGTATGTGTGAGTGTGTGTGTGAGCATGAGTGTGAGTGTATGTGTGTGTTATCGCTCAAGTTCATGACCTGCCAGCATGTGAGAGCGCCAGGGATGCGCTAAATCGAGAGAGAGATCGAGAGAGTGTGAGTGTGTGTTTGTGAGCATGAGTGTGAGTGTATGTGTGTGTTATCGCTCAAGTACATGACCAGTCAGCATGTGAGAGCGCCAGGGATGCGCTAAATCGAGAGAGAGATCGAGAGAGTGTGAGTGTGTGTGTTATTGCTCAAGTGCATGACCTGCCAGCATGTGAGAGCGGCCAGGGATGTGCTAAAACGAGAGAGAGAGATCGAGAGTGTGAGTGTGTGTGAGTGTATGTGTGTGTGTTTGCGTATGAGTGTGAGTGTATGTGTGTTATCGCTCAAGTGCTTGACCTGCCATCATGTGAGAGCACAAGGAATGCACTAAATCGAGAGAGTGTGTGTGTGAGCATGAGTGTGTGTGTATGCGTGTGTGTTATCGCTCAAGTCCATGGCCTGCCAGCATGTGAGAGCGGCAGGGATGCGCTAATTCCCCCTCCACAGAGTGAGAGGGTGTGTGTGTGAGATCGCTAAAGGATATGTTTTCTAATTTTTATTTTTTTATCCAGTAACCTTACGTTTACACGGAAGGTACAGTCACAGTACACATCTATCTGTGGAAACATTAAAATATGCAAAATCAACATTTCATCAGCTCAGAGATCAATAGAGCTGACTTTCTATCACGTGGCAAACAATCGCCCTAAGTACTTTTAATGCAACCAGATCTCTCTCTGTAGAAATGTCACATTTTTCCACAAATGCAAAATTTATGATGTGACACTTAAGAGTTAGAACCATGATGCAAAACCAATAGGTCATCTGTTCGTGGATACAGAAAAACCTAGTTGTTGAACTAACTCCCCCTGCAGAGTTGGCGTGCCGCATGTCAAGATTGGGCTCACATGAACCTTAAGATGGTTGTCCCATTCCTGGCTTTTCGATCACATTAGTGGCGAGTCATAGCTGTTCATCTGCAAGAAAGTAAGTTGTTCATGGAAGAAACATGATCAAATAAAATCTATCTTAGAAACACTCTACAGGCCCCCAGAAGTCAGTGGTAAATTGACTGCACTGTACACCACGCATGAAGGCTTTAGGGACTACTGGCTGGGCTGCTTCCCACTCATGAATCAATTATCAACAAACACAGAATATATGCCAGGTTCGCATTCCACGTAAATACCAAATCTTCATGAAACTTTAAAAAGATCCAAGTTTTCAAACAAACCCAAAGTCATGTTTTGAAATCACAAAATGCAGCAATCGACAATACTATGGCCAACCAGCCAGAAGGAACAGTTCAATGCTGTTTGGTACTCAAGGCGAGTTTTGCGGCTGATGGGGTCCACCCCATTCACTGATAAATATGTAGGACTTTCCCACTTTTCGTGTACATTACTGCCGCCTACTGGTCACAATCTAAGATGGCTGGCTTAACTCCCCTAACAGAGCTGCAGGCCCTGTCATCTAGCACATTAATCCTTGTCATGTCCCCAACAGCTAACTCATTTTCTTTAAAACAAATCAGTACAATCCTGAGCCATGCCCAGAGTCAAACTCAATAAGCTGAAGCCTTTCGTAACTCATTCCTTAATTTGAGCCGGTGTTTGCAGATAGGTGTCACCAGCACTCATTTTTGGGGACCGGCAGGGCGCCGCGGCGAGGGCGACTAACTCGGAATCTGAGGATCGTGGTTTGATCCCCGGCGCCGGCGGCAGATTAGCCAAGCACCATGTGACTCGCTTGCTTAATCTTCCAGACAGCCCCCAGAGCCTAGAGACCCTTGCGGGTGATTGTTCGCGCTTTACAAATGTGGATTATTATTTATCTGCATCAGATTACTTCGAGCAAGAGAGAACAAGCATTGGCATAGCCAATAGGTCTCGCCTTTGGGACCTTATAAGTGTTTAGCCATGCAACAGTTGCATAACTAAATACTTATAAGGTCCCAAAAGTGAGACCTATTGGCTATGCCCAACGGCCGTGCGGCCGCGAAAGGAAAGTGAACGCGATCGCGATCAAACATCAAAGCGGCTGTACAGCTGCGAAAGTGAAAGTAATGGCGGTCAAGCGCAGCGCGCGCGCGCGCGCTCACGCACATGCACTGTAGCTCTAGGCTGGCCTGGTAGCACTTTTTGGAGCCCTCTCAATAAGTCTCGCCAGACCAGCGCATGCGCTGGGTCAGGCGAGACCTAAAAACACACAAATGAGGAAGAAGGGGGAAACGTAACCGGAAAACAAGGCACAAAGGAAGAAAGCAGGGACCGGCAAGGGTGAGATAAAGGGATATCAGTGTCTGCTAGTGGATTAAAGAGGTTTGTGTGGAATCAAAACGATGCAACCTTGGTATTCGATGCGACAATTTGGGCGTTGGCACTCATTCTTTTACAAATTAAACACTGACTACCCACAGTAACATCATTTGATCAAATACAGTACTGTAGCTTTACATAGTTATGCACGAACTGCCTAGCGCTCTGAAATGGCTACAAGGCGATATATGAGGCTTTAGAGAAAATACATTTAGGGCGATCACAAGAAAACTGTGGTACGAAGCTAAAAACAGGCACCCTTTATTTATGGATTTATATCGCGCTAGAATCGACTCTTGCATAAGAGTATCTCTGCGCACAGAAAAGAAATAGAGAGAGAAAAGTTGGCAGCTACAGGAGACGGAAGGAGACAGCTCAGCACAATGCAGCATATAGAACTAAAACGGTGAATGAATTACTAAAATAGAAAAGTTTTGAGTTTTTTTCTAAAAACCAAGAGTTCAGAACATTGCCTTAGCTCAAGAGGAAGTTTATTCCATAGAGTCGGGCCTGCCACAGACAAGGCTTTCCCACCTTGTCTGCTCCTCTTGATGGTCGGTACTTTAAGTCGAAGTTGGCTACTGGACCTAAGAAGCCGAGTGGGATGATAGGGAGTGAATTTATCTTTCCAATAGGAAGGTCCAGAGCCTTGTATGGTTCTATGGATAAGACAGCATGTCTTAAACGTAATCCTTTTACAAACTGGGAGCCAGTGTAATTTGTCAAGGAGTGGTTTAGAAGGTGTTCTTGGGGGGACATTCATCACAAGTCTTGCCGCGGTGTTTTGTATTACTTGGAGTTTTGCTAGGACTCCCTGGTTAGCCGACAGCAGGAGTCCATTGCAGTAATCCAAGCGACTCAATACTAGTGCCTGAACCAACGTTTTTCTGGTGGAATCAAGTAATAGTGGAAACACTTTGCGTAAGAGTCCAATAACATGAAAGCATTGGCCGAAAACCCAATTGCCATGTTGTTTATAAGTGAGCTCACGGTCAAGACGGACCCCTAGGTTTTTTACGACCAATTTGGGTTCAGGTACTTGGCCCAGTTCACATGGCCACCACTCTGAAGTCCACAGATTTCTGACCTCCCCAAAAAGCATTACTTCGGTCTTATTTACGTTGCATTGGAGGTAGTTAGATTTCATCCAATTTGCAACAGCTTTCATGCCATCTCAGAAGGCCACCCTCACTTCGTCGGTAAGATGTTTAAAAGGGAATAGGAGCTGCGTATCGTCAGCATAGGAGACAGGGACAAACCCAAAGTCTCTCAATATGTTGGCCAGGGGTGCCACATAGATGTTAAACAAGGTAGGGCTTAGACAAGAGCCCTGTGGCACCCCCTTGGTGATATGAGTTTCTGTCGACCTGAATGTGCCCATGCTGACAGTTTGGGTGCGGTCAGACAGAAAACTCTTTAGCCAGGTTAACGCTGTGCTCTCAATTTCAATTGCGGTCAGACGTTCGATTAAAATATTGTGAGATATTGTATCGAACGCCGACGATAAATCCAACAGTACCAGGATCGCCGAATACCTCGATCCTGATACATGTGAAGGTCATCTGTCACCGATAGCAGAGCGGATTCAGTACTGTGTCTGGGTCTAAAGCCAAACTGAGAACTGTCAAGCTTGTCAAACTGTTCTATGTACTGTGAAACCTGCTTGTTGACATGTTTCTCTATAACCTTCCCTAAAAAAGGGAGTAGTGAGTTAGGCCTCAGATTGGATAAGTCAGTCCAGGGAATGGAAGAGTTTTTCCTAATGGGCCTTACCAGTGCTTTTTTCCATTCCCTTGGAACTTGCCCCTCAGTCAGGGAAAGGTTAATGAGACTTTGAATCTGAGGACTCATGCTTTTTTCTACAATCGGAAAAATTCTGGCTGGAATAATATCTGAGGGACTTCCGCTTTTAATCTGACCCAGATAACATTCTGTCTCAATCAAGGAGATAGGGGAAAAGGATTGCAGGTGTGTGATTCCTATCTCTTTATACTGTTCCATAGGTGATAGAGTATCATCAATGATGGGTGGATAGGAATTTAAAATATCGTCATGAATCTTATTTATTTTATTTGTAAAAAACTGAGCAACTTCATTACAGAGTTGTTGTGAAGCCAATTCCAGAGTTTCACAAGCTGCTGGTTTCACAAATGAATGTAAAGTTTGGTATAAGATCCTGGGGGTATTTCCTGCAGCTAAAAGAAGGGCCTGTATGTGGGATTTCCGGGCATTACGAATTTCCTTATGATATTTAGAAAGAGCTGCCCAAAAATGATTCTTATCCATGTTGTCATGGGTTAATCTCCACACCTTTTCTAGTTTCCTCGCCTGCTGTTTAAGGGATCTCTGGTGTTCCGTAAACCATACCTCTTGTTTACGGGCTAGACGAGGTTTATAGGTTTTCATTAGGCCTGGGCGGTAAATTCCGTCCCGCTTGCGGAATTTGCGGAATTTCGGTAATTTCGTGTTCCGCGGAGAACGCAAAATTGTCAAAAATTCTGCTTTCCGCGACTTCGCGAAATTTTTTCTTGTTCGCGTTCTCAAAATGCGTGTTCGCGAGATATTTCTCCCCGAGCACGCAAACAGCAACTGTGAACAGGAAAAAAGCACCGCGAACAAGCAATTCCGCGTGTTCGCGGAATTTCTGCATGTTCGCAGAGATTTTTTACCGTTTCGCGGAGATTTGCGTAACGCGATTACGCAAATTCCGCCCACCCCTAGTTTTCATAGGAGCAATCCTGTTTACCACCTGAAGTATCGCCCGATTATAACGGTCTAATGCTTTATCAACATTCTCTCCAAGAGAGATGGGGCATCCAGAAAAGTGTTCCTGAAATATTTCTGGAGTAATCTTGTGCCATGGTCTACGCCTAGTGGGAAGGGCTTGTGCCTGAGGGGGTTTTTTACCTAAATATGAGGTAAAAAATTCCAAGATAAAGTGATCTGTCCAATTGACCTGAGTAGAAGAGCCACATAGCAGGGTATTAGGTTTGTTTGAGAAGATGAGATCCAAAGTACGTCCTGCCAGGTAAGTGGGACCAGTATTCATTAAAGTTAATCCCAACACGGACATGTCAGTTAGTAAAGATTGTGCCTCAGCATTATCCTTGAGGTCACAGTGCATGTTAAAGTCTCCTAAAAGCAAAAACTCGTTCTCGGGGTCAATGTGTCTGGCCAGTATCTCCAGCAACAAGATGTTAAAGCTGGTATAAGGTCCGGGAGGTCGATAAACCAGTGCCCCTTTGTAGCAGATATTCTTGGAAAAGCTGATTTTGAATACAAGAATTTCTAAGTCCGGGGTACTCATTTCCTCTAAGATGGTTACTAATAAACTATTTTTATACACAATGGCAATGCCTCCTCCTATCTTGGTAGGTCGGTCAAGTCTGGCTATTTTATAGCCCTCTGGGATCCCTAATGTGATGGCTGGTACAGAGTGCGGTTTTAGCCATGTTTCTGTCAAATAACAGAGTTCAGGCTGAGATGAAGCAATCATATCCCACACTTCACTATGATGTTTAGACAGCGATCTAATATTGCAGAGAAGATTACGACTCTTACGGGAGTCATGTTGGAGAGTAGCTATAGATGGTGTTTCATGCGGTAAGATTTGCAAGTGATCAACAGAGGCTTGATATTGACATTTCCGACATGAAAAAGGACCCTCCAGTAGGCATCCTTCCCCTCCCGTACAACCCTGAAGTACAGGCTTACGGATACGCAACAGCTCTAATGAGGAGTATTTTACCAAAGGTTTCACGCAAGCAGGCAGCTGGGCAACACTCGCGGCCATGACCTCTAGCCCCTAGCCTCGTCCAGTCGCGGACGGGCGCAGACGGGCTTCTCTTTGGCTTGTCTTAGGCGCGTTCTTAGGCACACCCCTGCGCGCAACCGCTGCGCGCTTAGAGTGACGAGCACCCTTTATAGTCCTGAGACTCCGAAGCTAGAGCGCTAACCGCTGGTAATGCGGAAGTGCTTGGGTCTGCCTGTCCGCCCTCCGCTCAACGGTGATAATCACCGAGTCGGACCGAGGCGTGCAGGCTGTAGACTGAACCCAGACTTCCTTTCAGTGAATACTAGTAAGTGGGGAGCTAATAGTCAATAGTGCTATGCCTTGAGCCTAATTTTAAAATATTATTTGTGCTATTAATACGATTAAAATTCATCAACACTTTACAATATGTGGCGCTGAGACTCAACTTCACGCACGCTTCCTGTAACGGAACCAAACAGCTCGGGTAGACGCTGCCACCGTCCACACCTTACCGCCACAGCCGGTCGTTCCTCGCTCCCTTTATAGTCCTGAGACTCCGAAGCTAGAGCGCTAACCGCTGGTAATGCGGAAGTGCTTGGGTGTGCCTGTCCGCCCTCCGCTCAACGGTGATAATCACCGAGTCGGACCGAGGCGTGCAGGCTGTAGACTGAACCCAGACTTCCTTTCAGTGAATACTAGTAAGTGGGGAGCTAATAGTCAATAGTGCTATGCCTTGAGCCTAATTTTAAAA
Source organism: Triturus cristatus (assembly GCF_964204655.1). Lineage (NCBI taxonomy): Eukaryota > Metazoa > Chordata > Amphibia > Caudata > Salamandridae > Triturus > Triturus cristatus. The sequence continues at coordinate 818,351,401 of NC_140586.1, read as the reverse complement.
TATTATTTGTGCTATTAATACGATTAAAATTCATCAACACTTTACAATATGTGGCGCTGAGACTCAACTTCACGCACGCTTCCTGTAACGGAACCAAACAGCTCGGGTAGACGCTGCCACGTCCACACCTTACCGCCACAGCCGGTCGTTCCTCGCTCCCTTTATAGTCCTGAGACTCCGAAGCTAGAGCGCTAACCGCTGGTAATGCGGAAGTGCTTGGGTCTGCCTGTCCGCCCTCCGCTCAACGGTGATAATCACCGAGTCGGACCGAGGCGTGCAGGCTGTAGACTGAACCCAGACTTCCTTTCAGTGAATACTAGTAAGTGGGGAGCTAATAGTCAATAGTGCTATGCCTTGAGCCCAATTTTAAAATATTATTTGTGCTATTAATACGATTAAAATTCATCAACACTTTACAATATGTGGCGCTGAGACTCAACTTCACGCACGCTTCCTGTAACGGAACCAAACAGCTCGGGTAGACGCTGCCACCGTCCACACCTTACCGCCACAGCCGGTCGTTCCTCGCTCCCTTTATAGTCCTGAGACTCCGAAGCTAGAGCGCTAACCGCTGGTAATGCGGAAGTGCTTGGGTCTGCCTGTCCGCCCTCCGCTCAACGGTGATAATCACCGAGTCGGACCGAGGCGTGCAGGCTGTAGACTGAACCCAGACTTCCTTTCAGTGAATACTAGTAAGTGGGGAGCTAATAGTCAATAGTGCTATGCCTTGAGCCTAATTTTAAAATATTATTTGTGTTATTAATACGATTAAAATTCATCAACACTTTACAATATGTGGCGCTGAGACTCAACTTCACGCACGCTTCCTGTAACGGAACCAAACAGCTCGGGTAGACGCTGCCACCGTCCACACCTTACCGCCACAGACAGTCGTTCCTCGCTCCCTTTATAGTCCTGAGACTCCGAAGCTAGAGCGCTAACCGCTGGTAATGCGGAAGTGCTTGGGTCTGCCTGTCCGCCCTCCGCTCAACGGTGATAATCACCGAGTCGGACCGAGGCGTGCAGGCTGTAGACTGAACCCAGACTTCCTTTCAGTGAATACTAGTAAGTGGGGAGCTAATAGTCAATAGTGCTATGCCTTGAGCCTAATTTTAAAATATTATTTGTGCTATTAATACGATTAAAATTCATCAACACTTTACAATATGTGGCGCTGAGACTCAACTTCACGCACGCTTCCTGTAACGGAACCAAACAGCTCGGGTAGACGTTGCCACCGTCCACACCTTACCTTACCTTACTTTGTACCACAAGTGATTCCTTCCTGCATGGCAGAATACACCTTTGTGGATAAAAAATGGTGGTGGCGGCCTGAAGAAGGTGTTGCTGCATACATGAGCCCTGAAGATTTTCCCCAAAGCGGGCACTATATTACAGATGTTCCTCATGCTGGTATTTTTTGCTCATCATGTGGGATAGAAACGGCACCGGTGAAAATGGTGTTCGATGGGCTGTCTAAATAGAGCAAAAGGACCAATACCATCTGTTTTGCGAAATGGGTCTTCCCAAGGGTGGAGCCAGCAGCAGCTCCACCAATAGGAACATTGCAAGCCGCCGCCCTGTGCAGTGATGAGAGCAGTGGAGGCTGGCATCTCACAGGAAGTGGGTGTGAGGGTTAGTTGGGATCCAGATGCGTGCACAAAGTTAAAAAGAAGTATCGAACGACGTACTCGGCTTCGGAGCTCTTCTTTCGCCGATGCCCACAGGAACGGGATGCAGAAACTCCCTTAACCAATCCTGGCGCTGCTCTCATGCTGCGAGAGCAGAGCCCTGATAGGAGGGAGCCGCCTCCCTCGGCACTCCACAGCACCCAGGAGGCCTTCACTTAATTTAACCCAGCTGTATTAAGCAAGCTCAGTTAGAGTTTTCAAATTGTTCATGTCTGGCTGGCCGTCGCAAGATGGCTGGCATAAGGGGCATGAGCACTTTAAAAAGTGCCTAGCTAGCCCACCCTCCTCCCTGCTGCTGTCACTCAGCAATGGCATTTTATTTTTCATCTTGGGCACTTTGGGGGTAATTTAAGTGGGGCGATGCTCCTCCACTCCAACGGAGGAGCCGCCCATGGATGAGAGAGGTGAGCGGATAGGCCTTCTGTCTACTTTTAGCAGAAGAACCATCAAGATCGTCTTCTAAATGAAGCTTCAAGACAAGAGGGAACAAACACATTTGAAGTCACTCTATTTTGGCAGATACGGGTCTGATTGGGTGTGTTTTTAGGTGGGTTCTGTTTGTGCGTCTGAGTACATGTATGGATGTTCTTTGTTTCCCTATGCTCATATCAGCACTGTCCATCAGTGTTGCCGGAACACATAAGCACTTCGCAGACTGCTAGCTGACCTCAGTTGCTTACCTTAGTCTGAGAGCTCTGAGTTTTTGAAAATCACATCTCATTACATCTCAGTCACGTGATCGCACTCCGCTCTTCAAATTCTTTAGTCGTGGGCTCTAAAAGCCACGTAATGATCACAGTGTTGAATTGCACACTCCATTATAAAGTATTTGAAACCAATGACCCGCACGCCTGTTTCTACCCACTAGACCATGAAATCTATGAAGTCTGTCCCAAGGCTCGCTTCTTTTTATCGATTTCACATGAATCCACTGGACCGCTGACAGACGAGATGGCGAATGCTTACTTGACTATGCCCCAGCAAGTCCATTTATAGCTGCCCTTGTTCCAAGCACTTTTCAATAGATGAAGAGCTGGAAATTACCTCCACTGATCCCCACTTGCTTTAACAGTCTTTGGGAATCTGATTTCAAATATCATCCTTGCGGCAAGGATTGACAGTGGACATCTGGTGTCCACACCACACCTGGCCTCTTCAGACCCAACTCCTCGACTCCCTATATTGCATTACTGGGCTCCCGGTTTTATGGTATTTATTTCTTTTACATTTCCGCCTGTATTTACTGATTTATTTTTTGCTATCTTTATCTGCATTTATACACAACTATCTATGATTTAATAAGAAAAAAATGATTTTGAAACCACTGTAATTCCATATTTATTTAAACAACAAAAATGTACTCTTCCTTGAATGCCCAGAAGATTTCAGTGATATAAATACCCATGCCTGATAAGTCAATACAATCAAATTAAAGCCTTACTCATTTTAGGTTGAACCTCATGCACATTTACAGCGGGGTAAGCCTCATTAGGAAACATTCTCTCCTTTTTAAGTCCCTGACTTGTAAATCCGCAAAGCTTTAGCTTGGCATTCATATCTGACAGCATTTAGAATCGCTTTAACACGCCTAATTTACATTTTATTCATACTTAGAAATAAATACAGACAGGAAAATAGATGGTTTTCAGACAGTATTCATATGTAAAAATCAGTAAAAACGGGAAATTGCGTGCCTTAATTATATTGTAGCATTTGTAGAGTGGTTCAAACCACTGCTGTGTCGGCGTGTTTCATTAAAAAGGATCTTTACTCTGTAAGAAGAGGAAGCCATGGACATTTCCAATGAGACGTTGTCTTCTTGTCTCCTGATAAACACAGACAGGCCACACCACAGAAATGTCCTCCTATGCTGACGACCAATCCACTTCGAAGTCACTGATGGCTACCAGACATGATACTGTAGACATTATCATTAGTGCCAAATGGCAGAACCTTGCTACTCCCTTCCTGATTCAATTACACTGGTCTCCACCAGACTCGACATCTTCAGCAGAGTATTTGTCAGTCGCAAACCAGTAAACAGCACTGGCGTCTCCTCCACTAAGGCGGAGGAGCGTCGCCCCACTGCTTTTCGCAGTGTAAATAAAGTAAAAATAAAATAATAATAAAATATTGCCTTGATGCTATTATCATTTTATTTTTTCCTGCTGCTGCAGCTTTGTGGGGCGGGGCTGATCTGGTGGGGAGGAGTGGTGTGAATGTTTGGCCTGCAGTCTTGGGCCTACCAAACAGTCATGCGCATGTTGCATGTTCTCCACCCAGGCTGTGTTGCAGCCTGGGTGGAGAACATGCCCAGGCTCCCAGTCCCATCTGAGCACCGAACCACGGTGCTCAGACTAATCACAACACTGCATTGCAGCGTTATGATTGGCTTAGCGGAAATGGGTGTTTCCTGTTCCGGCTGGATGAGGAAAGACGACGAGAGGAGGTAAGTTTATTTTTAATTACCCCTACCCTCAGCCCCACCACCCCCGATCAGTGCCAACTGCCACTGGTAAACGAATCAAAAGTTGGTCGCACTCTGCTTGTCACACCAGCAAGTTGCCCCAAGGAACTGTGGTCAATGTAGTGGCGACGGCGAGTACGCCTATGCCACGGTGTATGTAGAAAAGTATGTGTCGCATTAGCCATCCCTGGACACGTGTTTCGAGGTAGTTGCCTCTCGTCAGCAGGGAGCAGGTCAGTGTAAAGGGGTGCCGCGTGGACTGCCAAAATGTAATTAAAACAGGTAGAGTACCTCTCATGGCGCGCAGGTGCAGGTCCAAGGCTCGTCAGCCCGTTGGCTCAAGGGAGCCGTAATAAATGAATCAAAAGTTGGTCGCACTCTGCTCGTCACACCAGCAAGTTGCCCCAAGGAACTGTGCCACTGGTAAACAGTCGAAAAACCACATAACTGGTAGAGACGAAAGCCCTTTCACATCTATGGAATAGGTAGTCCACAAGAATTAAGGAAACATTCACTTGAAAAAGTCCATCATCCACAAAAGAAATTTAACAAAACTCGTAATAACCTTCCATTTGATCATAAAATCGAGGAACATCATGTTCCCATTTTCCATCTACTTTAGTTTTCTATACAGTTCTTCTTTAATCTCTTCCTTTTTCTACTTAATTTACTGACCTTGAACAAAACTCAATAGACACCTGGAAGATTAACTTTAACTCGCATCACACTGACAAGAATTCCAAAGCGCTGCAATTTCGACTTTGGTCTGGTCTGTAATTAAACTCTTAAGGTATCTTAAGTTGATCTAATTTATACATTTTATGCAGTTGTACAGCTCCAACCATCACTGTTATGGTATTGCAGAGCATTCTCTCTGTTGGTTCATTTTGTGCAGATCTAGGGAGGCCATCAATTGGTCTGGAAGAATCATTGTTTGATGGTGTGTTATTTTCTTGACATTTGGTTGTGTGCTGTTAGGAGAGACGTTGAACCTGTGAGTTAACGTGAAAGTAAAGTGAGGTCATTCTTGGAAGATCTTTGTGATCTCAGAAGGTGTTCCGTATTGATCTAAATTTGTGGCTCAGTTGTCTTATGCTCAGCCAGAGTGTAGTGCTTTTCTCCCACGTCAGTGTCCTATGATGCACTAACGTGCACATGAGGGTGTGTTATGTTTATGTCAGTTTCATCTGTGTGTTTCTAAGGTGTGTGCTGGCGTGCTGCGTGACAGTGGTGTTTACTTGGCTATGCTTTGCTAACTATCCATGTAGCTTTGGAACTGTGTTGAGCACATGCTGGTGAGGGGGTTCAGTCTCGCTTGTGTTGTTTGAGTAGAACTATTTCTAGGTAACATAGGAAGGATGTGGTGGTGTTATGGTTGGCTAAGGTATGCTGCTGGATGTCCAGTGAAAGCCCAAATGCAGCTTATCACAGGTGTGTTGGTTGCTTATTGCAGTGGGTGTGTATATATTACACTGAATACAGGCTGTGTGTTGGTTTTGGGTTTGGATAGTGAGACCAGTGGTGTAAAACTAGTAATTCCCCCAAAACAGAGTTATTTTCAAACATTATTGTGGTATTGAGCACTGATTAGTGAGAAAAGCACAAGGGAAAAACATAAGGAGAGGCAATTCAATCTTCATAGCTGCAGATAAACAAAGCCTAAATTTAGTTTATACTCTGGTCTTAATAAATATCGAATACGTTAATATCCTACAGATACATGTTATGCATTAACAGTTGAATAGAATCTTCAACTTATAGTTTCATTCCTAATCTGGCTGTCTACAGGCTATGTGGGTTTCAATAAAGAGAGGGAAAGACAGAGATGGAGAGGGAAAGAGAGAAAGAGAGAGATAAAAAGAGAGAGAGAGTCGGGGTAGGAGTTAGGATAGACCATGCCACCTACCAACTTCAAGAAATTGATTTGCTGGCTGTCTGCCTTGCTAAACCTTGCAGTAAAGTAGGGTTATTTTTTAAATAAAGGCAGCTTTAAACGGAACCTTTTCTGTCTCTGGTAAATACATGAGTTTGTCATGAGTTTCCACACACACTGCCCCAGACCTTGCTGGGGAAGGGAACTAGAGGCACGGGCCTAGGGACTCACCAGCCTCCAATATGATTTGTATACACAAAAATGGGCTGCCCCTAGTATGGGTTCCTACAGAGTTATCTTGAGATACTCTCCCTTCACGTTTTAAGTGTGGTCAACATGTTTCTGCATTTGTGTCCCCGTAGCATTCGTCAGGACCAAAGGGTTTCTAACTATGGGAGCAGCCTTTTCGCATGTGGTGCAAAAAGGACCTACCACCAGAGGAACGGGGGCTGTGGGCATCAAGCTCCCCGATCAGTGCGGTACCAGTGTAAGTGATTCCTAAAATACTATCCTACTTGCTCCATGGGAGGGTGAGGGTGGAAGTGCCTACTGTGACTTTTGTTTGAAATCAGCGCTTCCAGACAGAATTCAGACTAAAGTCACAGTAGGCCCTTGCAGAAACCCTTAGGGTCCTGACGAATGCTACGTACCCTACAGGGACACGAATGCAGAAACATGTTGACCGCACTTAACACGGTGAAGGGAGAGTAACGTCCCAGATCACTGTTCTCCTCTTTTAATACCATGCATCTGCTCTCTGAATAAATACAGTCTATTGACAAGTGTAATGGTTTTTAGATCACCTTTCACTATTTCACGGGCCACCACTTAGCTTTAGAAGTGCATCCCTGTCTCCAGGTGTATGCCCGCCCCCTACCAAACGAAGTTTTTAGAGGGGGAGGACAGCCGATGATGAAGCATGACACCGGGCGGTGTGTGAGGCCAGTCCATCACTTTTTATGAGATGCCCCCACTGGTGATGCATCTCAAGATAACTCTGTAAGAAACTGTAGGAACCCATACAAGGGGCAGCCCATTTTTGTGTATACATTTGTCATGAGTTGTCATGCGTTGTCATGAGTTTGTCACCCTAGTGAATCTGTGATGCGATATAGGTTTATATGCCATAAACAAGGATTCGAACTTTCCTCTCTTTCTGCTGTGTATGTATGAAATTGCTGTGCATGTATGAAATTGTTCGTCTATAGAATCAGTGAAGTCACCTAGAAAATGTGGTCACCTAGAAAATGTGGTCGTGCTCAAGTATGCGTGCTTCTCAGTCTCTTGTGTGCTGCCTATTCAACAAATTAGAACAGTTTCCATTCTACGCAAGCCTCCAGTAAAGGTCCTTCACTAATGACTACCTTGCTCAGCCCTACAACTGTGCCGTATGATTGGAAATACATGCATAAGAGTTTTTGTCCAGCTCCAACATACACTGTAGTCTCAGAGTACCGTAGCATGCGCGATTGAACATACACCACACCGAGACCAAGACACGAGTATGTAGTCCTAAGCTTGGAAGGTAAAATGCTTTTGTTTAATAAGTGTACTTTCAATTGTTGCGTAAACTTGTTGCTGTTGCTTCATTCTTGACGTGCGTGGTGAGGCATGTCTAAGAGGCAGATGCTGAAATGTGAATGATGCCTCCCACCCACCACAAGGCACCATGCCGGATCAAGAACATATTTTACAAAGATTACATCAGAGGCGTTGACTATTCAGCATATCTCAGAAAACCATTTTGGAATACAAGGGGAACGTTTTTATGGCTGTCAATTAGGTGTAGGTCAACTGCTGGCTTGCCCTACGTGACCTTTCGCACTGCGCTTGCGACTCAATGGTCATGAAGGGGACAGTGGAAGAGTGATCCTGATTTGCTATCTATATTTTCCACTGGTTCTCCTACTTTTAAGACTTCAGCAACAAACTGGAGAGTGTTGTAGGGACAAGTTTGTAACAAGAGGTTGAGTCGCTGATGTCTTCAGTGGGTACAATCCTTGGCATTTCAGCTAATCTGCATCCATGACTTTTTTTTTCTAACTTAAAAAAACCAAACCTTTAAATTATTTTAATTAAACCACTTCAGTTAAAGCAGTGGTGGTGTACTGTAATCTGAGAATTTGTACTTCTGTTTGGTACGCGACTGGACTGCTTGGGAAGATGACTTTTGTCAATGACCGGCAGCCTTGGAACTTAGCTATCTCAGGAAGTGGAATCCTCTGGGCATATATATTTTCGCTCATCCAGGTTATTATCATTTTCTGTGTTCTTTATTCACTGTGTTTTCACTCTTTTTCAAGCCACTGGTGTTGTCATCATACCACCTGGTCCTGTGGCATCTCCTTGTACTAGGTTATCCTCCCAGTACTACCTGCTGGCACATCTTTTTCTATCCTTTTATCCAATTTGTACTCTCTATTGCTGTCAATGTGTCTTCCTCTTGTGGAGTGGCAGCTCCTTAAACAGTCACTTGAGTTGCCGATCGTCCTTCCGTCTCATCATCATTCATTATGAGTCTCAATGATAATGACCTAAACTTACAGTTTTCTAACACAATGTGTAAATGGGAGATTGTAGACCATGACATAAAAATCTGAATCAAGGATGCCCAGTACGACACAGCGTAATATGGAAAAGAATCAGTTGGAAACAGCATCCTCAATTCAGTTAGTTTCCATCCTGTGGCATTACAAAACAGCATACCATTTGGAGAACTGCTAAGAGCCAAACGCAATTTTAGCACTCCAGAAATGTATTGAAAAAAGGAAGAAACAATCATAGCATGTTGTAGGGAAAGAGACAATAGGGAAGAAACCCAGCAATACCCTAAGGCCCTGATTACGAGTTTGGTGCTGCGACCGCCCGAAGACCGTGTCCGTGTCCACTAGAATACTGCAGTGCCAGAGGTCTTCTGACAGCAGTGTTATGAGTTGACCACAGTGTGGCTGCAGCAGTGTTGCGGCAGTGGTGACTAGCTTTCCATACATATCGAAGCCTTGTGAGCAAATCGACTGCATATGTGTCGAAAGTACACATATGCCTGATACATGTTGAAAAATACCACCTATTCATTGACAGGAACCGACCCATATGTAGGCAGTCCATGCAATGGGCATATGGCACAAAGAGCATTTACCTGTGTATCGCCACAGACAGGGTCGTATTTCTCGGGGTGATGATGCTGTTATGAAGGGGAGACCTGCAAAAAGGGATCCACGTCAAACTCTGATGGGAAGAACAGGAAAGGGGTGAGTATGCCCCCCATATCCTACGGTGCCGCCGACCTTTATATGGCAGTCCACTGCAGTAGCCGACTCATCGAAAGCCAACTCGCAATACGGACGGTGGTGAGACTCCTCTGTACCGGCCTATGACAGCTGAATTTCCAAGACCGCAACTGCAATGGTCTGCAGATGGCTTTCAGTTTCGGCGGTTTGACCACAGTCTTTGCATACACAATCTGACAGTCTCATAATACAGCGGTTGGACCACCAGGCTCGCGGTGATCGGACTGCAGCTACAGCGGTTCATGGACCATCGAACTCGTAATAAGGCCTTAAAGCAGAAAACCATGGGAGAGTTGTTGTTTGGAGAAAGTACAAAAAATATTATGGTATGATAATCAGGTTTATTACTTGTAGTTCCCAGCATCAGTAAATAAGAGGTATTTTGTGAAGACATTGGCAACGTTTGAAACTAAAGACCATAATAGATGGAATAATAAGCAAGAGATCCCTCCATAACATTAAGGAGACTACTAAAGGATAGGATTTCATCAAGTCATCTTTATGAGAAAAGTACAACTCCCAGTCGTCACCACATCCGCAGGCCTTTAAAACATGCTCGAAATGCAATGCCTGTAAAATTGGAATTTCAACTAACCTCCCCTATCTTGTGTCCAGAAAAGAATAGACAAGATCATGAACTGCAGGACATATCACGCCCTGTAGGTTGCAACCTGTCCTTGCCCAAAACACTATGGGGCCGATTCTGATCTGGGTCGGAAGGGCATCGAACGCGATCTGGCCGGAAAAACTACGAGCCGTACGTGTGTTTTTCTGCTGACTCGTACAGCTGTACGAGCAAGCAAGTACGATGAGAGCTACATGAAATTCACCGACCGAGTTGTTTCCGGGTCGAACCGCTCCGTACGTCTCGGTCGTAAGCTAACCGTGGCGTGCAATGGATGCGATTCACAACCGAGCCAGTACGATGCACGCGTCAGACAGCCTGTGCGAGCCGGAATGTCCGGCTCGCAAATTGTCTGGGTGGTTGCCTTTGGGGGTCCGCGTCGGACCCCCTGTCACCCACAGCCCTACGACTCGGACACAGGGGGAGACCCATGGGTCTCCCCACCCCATGCATGTACGGTGTGGATGGCACCGACGCGTGCCCACTGTAGGGGGGCACTTGTCCGCGACGTACCCATTCAGTCAATAGGAGCCCATGTACGCGTCTTACGACCGACTCCCATTGACTTCTATGGGAGTCCGACCGAACCGAGTCCGGCAGCATACGGCCGCATCGTACTCGCTCGGTCGGACTGCAGGACTCCGGCTGGGTCGGAAAACACTCTGGATCCGGCTCGGTCTGAGTGATTTCCAACCCATATCGGAATCGGCTCCTGAGTGGGAAGTACAATATTTTCGATACGCAAAAGGAAAGTTGAACATACGCAAACCATCTGTATGGAGACCTTGAATATCCTGTTGCAAGACACTTTAGAGAAGTAAATCAGAGTAAAAAGTCCCTATTAAAATATTTTGCCATTAATTGTGTTACACAACATATCAGAGGAGGCAAAAGGGAGAGAGCACCAAGAAACACAATTGAACCACGTGGTCTCAAAATCACTCAAGAATTAGAAAGTCATCTGGTGAAACAGTAAATAGAATCTGTTGCTTTATAAATTACATTTGTTTCCTTTTTTTTTTTTACAAAAAAAAATATTACAAGCATAAAAGTTTTATAGATATTTTTCATTTTTGTTAGGTGTTGGGAGGACATACCCAAATGAATTAACATGTGGAATAGAGGACCATAAGGAATTAAATACAGCATTTGAGTGCTATAAGCGCAATGTATACTACAACACTTAGGCAATGAGTTATAGAAGTGGTCGAGGGACATCTTTAATTACAAAAAGATTAACCACAAAGGAGCCCACAGGGTCAAGATGTTGTCTATGCAAGTTGCATCCCTAAGTGATATTCTGTCCTTCTCTTTGAAAACACATTGAAGCATGAGATGCAGATTGTTTATAAACGGCAATAGACAATTGTGTGGAGTATTTATTTTCAAACTACAGATTACTCTTCTATGTCCACTTTTATAACATGGGTGTCCTTCTTCAATAGACAAAATACCATGGAGACTGAGACTTGTTTCCAGGAGTATCGCAGGCTTGTAATTAAATTATATGCTTACTACTATGTACCTTTGTTTTGTAATTCATTAAATAAAAGTCTTGCAGTATGGCAGTGATGTTAAAAAAAGTTCTATTTTGCCAAAATCTGCATAAGGAAGTGTCCTGAGCAAGTACAAATTAAAGTCACAAATTAGCAATGTTAGATAAAACGTATACCCCAAGAGCATACTCCAACAATGTAAGAAGATCCAACATCAAAACCTCCTCATTAAGTATCAATAAAGAGGAAACAGGCTAAAAATTATATTACATTTGACTTTACGGTACTTTCAATACCATAATTTATTGGGACAAAAAAAGCGATTTATAGTGGGTTCTAGAAATAGGCATGGGGCTTATTCACAAACTGAATTTTGTATTCTCGCCTATCTTTTCTATGGGGATATCCTAAAACATATAAGTTTACGATTTAGGGGCCGATTACGATCTCAGTTGGAAAGCCTTCGACCTTGAATAAGAGGCTTTTCGACCGAGATCGTTGGTTTCACTTCCAACCGCCTAATTACAATTTAGATGGTTTGAAGTAAAACCGGCTGGTCATTCCGTCGGCCCGTAATCCATATAGACAGCGTTTTACACCGTCTAGATTGCGATGCTCTGTTTTTGGCAGGGTTTGCATGTCGGGCTTTCCGGAGAGCGACTTTTGGGGTCCATAGCAGGGCCTCCTTATGTTTGTGGCCTCCGGTTGGGGTCACCCTGAGGTGCCTGCCAAGCGGTGCAGGGATGAACATAACCTCCCATTTCCCTATGGGAGCTTGTGCCACAGCCGGTTTATGGTCGTAGTACGTGCTCCCCTAGTTAAATGTGAGTATGCGACCAAAATTAAGCAGTCGGGACCGCCGACTGGAGGTCGGTCGGACCTGTATCCACAGCTGTATCGGGCAGACGCAAGTCCACCCGACATCGTAATAAGCCACTTAGTAGTAAATATCGGAGGTCGTCAGGGGGAGTGGCTGGACAAAGGGGCATGCTTACAAGCAAACTGGGGGTGTGGGGTATAGGAAGAACTAAGGAGGGATTTAGGCAGGGTTTTAGGTAGAGACATGTACCCACCCACCAAGGCTGAAGCCCATTGCTTTTCACAAACTGCACTTCTAAAGTTGCTTCCAACAAAAAGGGACCCAAAACAGTAGTAACTCACTCCAGTAAAGAACTGAAGTATGCTCAGTGTCACACATTACCAACCACTGTTACAGCAGCACCCTCTCATAGAAAATAATGGCAGAATGAATTTAAAATATAACCTCATAGAAAATAATGTTAAATTAATTTATTCAAAATAGTTAAAAAATAAAAAGAAATATAACTTAAGGTTAAACCCATATCTAAAAATGTAATTATAAAATATTTTTAATACTTTTCGGAATTTACAATGGATTTTTATTAAAAAATATATTAACATTATTTTAATTAATTGTATAATCACTTAATATTAATTAATGCACAGTAAAATCATTTTATTTTTTATGTTAGGTGGGAATTTATTTTGAAAGTACACATCAGACCAACTTTTTAATTTAGCATCATTAAATAAATTAAATATTTAATTGATAATTAGATTGATAGTTCTGTAGCTTTTATTATTTAAAATCAACATATGACATTCATTTACATTAATATTAAGCAAATATGTTTACTAATTCTTTTCCAAGTTCAATAAACCTTTTGACTTTTCTTTATAGTTTATCAAAGTAAGTCTACACAGTTGAGGTGGAAATCTCCCTATGGTAAGGTATTGAGAACGTTGAAAACGTTTACTAAACTTTATAATAAATTAGTAAAACTATTTTAAGTTTAATATTAATCTATTTTAATTTTATATAGTTATTTTAAATGTTGAACAAAAAAAACAATGGTAGAGCACCACTAATTTACTTTTGAATTAATTTAATTATGCTGAGCTAAATACAAAATATTTTCTGAAATTTAAATTAAAAGATGAATTCCCACCTAAGAGATGTTCCTGTTATGTATGAGCAAATATTAAAATAATGTAGAGAATTAAATAAAAATAACTTAATTATAGTTGAATAAAAATATGTTACATTAATGTATAAATTCAAAAATGTTTGGTAAAATATTTGATAAATAAATATTTGTTATTTGGATTTTTTTTTATACATTATATTATACTTATCTATGTATATTTCAAACCATTTTAAATACGTTTATTTCATGTGACATTATTTCAGAAGGTGTTTTATTTTAAGTACCTAGCTCATAGATTTGGCCCCACATCCCTTTTGGGGGGGGGGGGGGGGGAGTCGTGTAAGTCTACTCTTTTTAGTAACTTTACACTTTGATTTTGTGAATAGTCAAAAGTGGTGAAGTAACTCAAAAGTGTAAGAGTAAATACATGTCTAAATTCCTCACAACTGAAAGGAACCTTTCTAAATAGCCCGGAAAATGGTGAACCATAACTTTTTTATTTCTATGAAAGTTCCAAAAGAAACGTGTTAACTTTACGTTTATATGCGTGCTCCTCAAAATAATGTGTTCTACGAATTCAGTCATATAAAAGCGGCACATTTTAGGCCTGAAAATAAAGCCACACACCAAATCACAAGCCATCTGTTTAACAGCAGCCAAGTAGAAAACATACCAAACGAGACTCTGCAGGCTGAGGCGATGGCTGTTAGTTTGTTTTATTTTTACTGCAAGCATCTTTGAAAAGGAAGAAAAAGCCCTAAGCTTGCAATAGAAATTTCAAATATAAAAAGCATTCACCGACGTGGCATTTTAAAAAGCGGTTATTTTAATGAGCCTTTCAGCTGCGCCAGCATTTTATTGTATTGAATATTTAAGAGACGAGAAAAAGCTGTTACCTAACCAAGCACTCAAATCGCAGGCAGCCACAATGTAACGATATTATTAAAAACAGTATGGTATACACTTTGAAACAAGCATTTACAATGCAATGGTCTCGGCAACATTCTAGGTAGAGCTATTGGTATTGCTCATTATTTTTTTATGATTTTTGTATCCCTAAATTTATGGCATTGTCTATTCTATTGGCATTAGTTTTTTTGTTGTTGCATGTGTGATACCTATTGCATTAGCAGAGAGAGAGTGAGGTTGTGAGATAGAGAGTGAGGTATTGAAATAGAGAGTGAGGTAGTGAGAGAGAGTGAGGTAGATAGAGAGTGAGGTAGTGAAAGAGTGAGTTAGTGAGTGAGGTATTTTCTGACGTAGTGAGATAGAAACAGTGAGTGATGTTGTGAGATAGAGAAAGATTGAGGTAGTGAAAGAGAGTGAGGTAGTGAGGGATGTTGTGAGGTATTAGGATAGAAACAGAGTGATGTAGTGAAGTAGTGAGATAGAGTGAGGTAGTGAAAGAGTGAGTGTAAGTGACTTAGTGTATTTGAGAGAGAGATTGAGGTAGTGAGGTAGAGAGAGTGAATTAGTGAGTTAGAGAGAGTGAATTTGCGAGGTAGTGAGAGAGTGATGTAGTGAAGTTTTGAGAGAGTGTGTTGTGATATAGTGAGGTAGTGAGAGTGAGATAGAAATAGATAGTGATGTAGTTATAGAAAGTGAGGTAGTGAGATAGAAAGAGAGTGAGTGAAGCTTTTAAGTAGTGTGTTAGAGTGAGAGATAGTTACGGCGACCGGAGGTGAGTTGGTGACGGAACCACAACCTATTTATATAGTGCGCTACTATCGTAGCCAAATAGCAGGCGGCTGTGATTGTCTCATAATTGGAGAATGGTGCGCAGACGCCAAAACAATCACACTAGTCGGCCGTCCATGCACATATTTAGAGGCTGTCAATTAAATTAACAACTATAAATCGCGGCATGATACTCTTGCCGTCTTCGACTTCAAATTCACTACGTTCCAAAGATATAGATGACAAACAGTGATACACACTACAGACGGCAGTAATGCATACTCCAAAACGCACTTAACTGTTACCGAGAGTAGGCTGAGACTACGCAGGCGCCGGAACACTGCCACTATTCAGCCGCGCCTGCGCATTTATGCAAGTAAAAAGTGGTTCAAAAGAAATAATGACTATGCCCACAAAACACTCCAGAATAACCCCGGAAGTAAAGCACTTCACCTGCTCGTTGGGTGCTTCCAGACCTTTGACCGCGCTCCAACAACTGCCGTCCCAGCCCGCCTTGACACTACCATTCTTCAGCACTCCTCCACGGTCCACGCCCCTGCCACCTACTCACGTCACAGCCTGGCCTCAACTACACGAAGCGAAGCGCGCACCCATTGGTCCACACCAGCCAGCTGACTCGCGGGATAAGCGCACGTGGATGACTGTTTCTTTTCCACAAGATATTAACGTCACTTCCTCGTCTCAGAGAGGCGAAGCATGGCAGCAAAATAGAAAAGAGACAAAGGGCATATTAATTTCCTGTCTAATCAATTGTTTGAAGCACCTAGAGCAAAATTGCTGTCACCGCAGCGGTCATCTTCAGAAAGAGGTGTATTAGTTATTTATTCAGTAGCAAGCAATTAAACAATCGTACCGATGACGCCGAAAAGAAAAGTGGACACGCCTATACCTAGATTGGACATAATGCTCACACTGTGGAAGAACGGACCTCTTTAAGTATCCAAAAATTATTACATAGTCAACATTCGTACAAAACTGCTCTTACGACAGCTTCACTATTTGTATATTGCCAACGTATTCGTCTATGGTAGCGGTTGAATTTTCAGCACCCCTGTATTTAATACCGAACACCGTCATTCCAAAATGTCCGTCACTGCGAACAGGGACGGTCGACGAAGGAGGTCGGGGGTCACGTCAGCTGTCCGGGCACTGTGTCGTTTACATAAATAAATCACCGCATAAGTATTTGTAGGAATGGGGGCAGGTCGGGAAGAGAAACGCAGCGGCACAACAACACGGCGCCGAATGGATGGATCCTCACGGACAGACGACAGGAAAAAAATGGCGGATGGAAGCTTCGAAACTTTTTCGGATTCGGGGGCGTGTTCCTGCTGTTCTAAAAGGGCGTGGCTAAAAAGTGGAAAGAACAGCGAGGAACACGCCCCCGAATCTGAAAAAGACGGAGCCTATTTGGAGGGACGGCTCTCTCCTCCAATGGTTGGCCTCCGTTTAGGAAGCCAGCCAATGGAGGAGAAGCAAAAAGAGAGGCGGGCTAAATAGCCACTCTAGAAAACATTAAATCTCCGACTTCCGGTTCTGCCTTCGGCAGACCGGTAGTCCTCGACCTAAAAAGGGCGCAGCCAGAATAAAGAGTTGGTTTAAAGTTAATATAGCATGAACCAGCCTGACAAATGAAGAGAAATGAACTATTTTAGAAGAATGTGAACAGTGTGCAGAGACTTTGTGCAGCCACTCACAGTGAAGGGAGCCAATGAATACAGTGGGCTCAGGTCTTACCCCATGAACTATGCTCTGGTGGATGGAAGTAAAACGTGAATGATAGACCAATGGATGAAGTCAACTGACCCAAAGCCTCCCTGTGTATGTATAGTCAGTTCACGGTATTTCAAAGCCCAGGCGTGAAAAAACACAATGATCTGGATAAAAAAATAAGTTACGTAAATCATGCCAGACACAAGTTACACCCATGTATCTGAGTCAATGTAACCTATTTAGGTTATTCACAACACTTCCCTATTCAAACAGGCATAACTTACTGATGCGAAGTTAAGTAACAACTCTCACTAGCTGGGAGACAAATGACATTCTGATCGGGCCCTTCGCACAATGGTCCAGATTTCTTGCTGCGTATATTTCTGAAGGCGGGTTATTCCATGTTTTACCAGCTTCTTTACCTCCCGAAGAACAAATCCTTCACCTGAACTGAAAGCTAGTAGACCTCATAAATCACAATGTTTAGAAAAATTATAGACATTTTCTAAATATGTCTTTGGCATGAAAAGCAGAAACTCTCATTAGTATCAATGTAGTTGAATGGCAGCCATAGGGAAGGCTGCGTGCTCTTGCCGAGATGAAGACCACCTTAAGAATCGCGCCTGCCCCCTACTGTTGAGTGATGGAGAATTACAGGGCACTTAGATTCTGCTCCACGCGGGTTTAAACACAGTTTTGAGGCAGGCATTATACTCTAGGTTGGCGTACATGAAAACCTTCTCTCTTTCCCGCCCTAACAAAGGTAGGGCCCTGAGCAGCATACATCTATTATGCATGGAGGCTTTCTCCGCAGTTCTGTATGCATACAGCCAGCTTCATTACGCCTGCCATGGACACCATTGCTTTGGCGCGATTTTGATCAAACCCATGAATAAAACGAGGGCTAAATGAAACTAGGCCTTACAGATAAGAAAAAGCCCCTCACGCTTTGACACAACTGTACGCCACAGCTTCATTAGAGGGCAGCTCTGCAGGCTTCCACGGTATACACCGTTTTTGACAAGTGGTGTGTAAATAGGCAGGTTGGGTATTAGCAAGCAAACCTTCCCCCGGCAAACCATTTCACAAAGAAAACGGTTTAATGTATCATGACAGCATGGGCCACAGCAAGAAGGGAGTGATACAGAAGCACGGGCTAAGCAGATAGCAGATAGGGTGCGCATAGGCAGAAGCGTGAGGAGAAGAAAGGGTTAACAAGAGGTGGTGGACCTCGGAAGATGTCAGTGTGTATATATATATATATATATATATATATATATATATATATATATATATACACACACACACACAGGCGCAACTAGAGCCAAATTTCGGGGGGGGCTAAGAGAAAAATTCGAGGGGGGCTGAATCGTTAAGCAATAGGCGGAGTGGAGCTGCAGGGGCTCTTAGAAGGGGTGAAACAACAGCGAGGCCTCATTAACATGCAGATGGTCTTTTAAAGACCTGTGAAGTGCTCGGTGCGGCTGTGTGTGTGCCCGGGAAGATGTCTCATCCCGGGCTGCCACACGTTGGTGCTTATGGTAAAATTTTAATGCTCCTCACCAGTCGCCATGACGCGTTTCAGTTTCCTATATATAGTTCAAGCCCCACTTGAATATACAAACGGGTTGACACAGCTAAGGAAACATTTCTCCAGTGGATTTATTGTAAATTCATAAGTCTCTGCGCATAATTTCTGGATTAGTGAAGCGCAATGGCAGACGCGTTTCCGCCTGACGGCCTTCTTCATTGCCGGTGTCACTTACAGGTCGTCTCACCTGGGATCCATATGCCTGCTGATTTGTCCACTCCCACTTGAGTTATGGCTTGACTCCTACTCTGCCTTACAGGTGTAATGTTGTATCCGACGACTTCAGTTCAAACAGATGCATTGTGGTATGCCTATGCCGGTGCGAAAATCCATTCAGTAATGGGAACTTTCAGACCCTCAGTGGTGTCCCAACAGTGTTGGCTCATGGACAGCATACCAACTGCTGCAACCTGTCCCTGCAATTTCGTTAATGCAGTGAGTCCACTTGTTATGTTATGTTACTGGGTATTTGTTGAGCATGCAGCTATTCCCAAGAGTGTCCCGGCGCTGTGTGATGCTGGGGAACCCATCCTGGCTTTCCCTGTGAGATGGTCCCTACTGGGCATCTCCAAGGTGAAGACCAAGCATCCCCGGCGCTGATGGGGCCGTGAGTGGAGATTAAGCAAGCTATTGCCCAGAGTTGCTGAGTGTGATCCATGGCTAGAGTAGGCACCGAGGCGAGAATTATCATGTCCGCTGACCTTGGCCCAAGACCATGCCGCGTCGGGAATCGAACCCTGGTCGCGGGCCGACTTCTGCTTCCGGGTCTGCCGCCTCTAACCAGTGAGCCACACCACTCCACTTGAGCGTCCCTATGCAGTCAAATACTGCTTGCTCCCTCCCCATGCAAAAAATATCGATACCACTATGGTATATGCAAATATAATTTTTTTTTTTTCAGAACATGGCTCAATCATATGAAGCTTCACTGCAATTCGTCAATTAGCAGCCATGGACCTTGTCTATTCTCCAAAACGAAAATCCCCCCAAAAAATTGGGGGGGGGGGCTTATATATGGCGCCAACTCAAGCAGAAGGTATCAGAGCACTTTATATGAGCACCAGTTACATTACAGATGGACACATTCATTTTGTTAGGCACGGGAGATTGAGTGATTTGCCCAAAATCACAGGATGGTGAGAGTCGTTGAGGAGACACCAACCCGGTTCCCCAGCCTCGAGCTCCACTGCTCTAGCCATCAGTTCAATTGCCCAACAGCAAATACTTCCATTCGTATAACACTGAGTCGGCGTGAAGGGTTTCAGAAGCTTATAAAGTCGTTTAGAGGTGCCAGCCCTAGATTGAAGGGGTATAAAATATCTCCTAATATTAAGAACGGTCTATATACATTTGAGAAGGTTTGACATTCTTTCCTAGACATGTATACTTAATAAATATAAAAGGTTATTTGTATGTTGTTAAAGGGTCTTGACTTGATCTAGCTGTTGTGTTATGTGAGGTAATTTTGTTTATTTAACGTGTAAAACTCTTGTGTATTTTGATGATACTAGTTCCAAATAGTACCTGGGTTTAGCTAACATTTTAAAAGCGGGAAAAAAAAAATCACTCTGAAAATCTGAAATTTAGGGCAGAGATAGTGAGATCAATATGAGTTGCCGGCCTCGACAAAACATTGTTATTCACTTAACACTGCTCCTTACACAGTGTCATACAGTGTCAAAAGCACCAGACGGAGAAGGCAACAAAAGGCTCTTTGTGGCTTGAGACAGGGTTCAAGGCTAAAGGTCTTCAGGCTTTGAGGGGCAGAGGGGGAGTAGAGATGCTCTTTCTTCACATCTCCTCTGTCATTGATGATCCTTGAGGCAATGATGGCCATGTCTCAGACACTTCACACAAGCGGAGAGAGGATATCACTTGGCAATGCCTACTGGGGCTAGTTCTTTACAAAAGCAGGCTCCTCTCTAGAGGTTTCTTCGACAGAGCAAAGCGCTGGACCCTGAAATTACGAAGAAGGAAAAATTAGGTTCATATGACAATAAAAACAGATATTGAACAAGGAACGCAAGCAGAGGGCTCAGCAACATGAACTTGTCACTGTGATAGCTGCACACTGGTATACCAGGCAAATAAAAATAGGGAACAGAAAACTGAGCTCTCCATCATATATTTTATTTTTACTCGTTTTGTGGCATTCCACAAAGAGTAGGAAATGTTATGGGTAAAGAAATACACCAAATCATCACAGCAAACATGGGAAAGGGTCTATTGTGGAAAATCTGGCAAAACAAAATGAGGTAATGAGAAAAAAGGCTGACACAAGATTACTGACAAAGTCACGAAGCAAGATGGCAGCCGAAGTTTCAGTATTATTACAAGAAGGAAGGAATGAAAGCTGGTATTTTGAGGCTTGAAAGACTAAGAGAAACAAAGATGGGGAAGAAAAGGCAAATTCTTTAAACTAAGATTGTTGCTTGGAAAACCAACGAAGAGGGGATCACAAATAAGGGCGGAGTGCCAAACACTAGCCCATTCACCAAAGAAAGAGTTCTTCTAGGCCTTGAGGACATTACAAAAGATCAGACACTGGGGTGCGATAGAATACATCACCGGACATGTTGGACTCTGTACAACTGCATATTATTCCTTGAAATTTCATAAAAAGTTAGCAAATGATTACTTTTAGAATGAAATGTGATTTGCATAAAAAGGCAAGCATGGTACCGAAAGGAGACTTTGTTGTCAAAATATATCTCTCAAGGCTTTTACTGAATGAACCAGTCTTGAAAAAACATATTGCAACAATTTGAATAACATGTATTTTTTAGGAATTTCAAAAATCCATGTAAGATGAAATTGAGGAATATTGTCCGCGCTATCTAGATTTTGCCCAGGCCTGCAACGGAGCAAAATGAGAGATCCAATCCTCAAACGTGGGAGCCGGGCAGAGGCCAGCATTTACTGAATAGGGGAGTAATCCTGGTGTTGATGGCGAACAAATGTTTCCAGGAGTAAAAGACCAATTACTTGACACTACACATGCCTTACAATATAATTCTAGAAAATTCAACTTGCCTGTTCAGAACCCCAAGAGATTTTGCTTAACGTTCCATATTTTCGACCTCAACAAAGAATCTTGCGGTTTGCGTTTTTAGCCAAACTTTTGAAAAGATTGAGAAAATTATAGTCATTGCTAAATGTGCAATCTATGTTTATTGCTGTAATGTGCAAGGGCTGGGCGGACATGATCCGACAAACTACAATATCTGTCCATCTTTTAGAAACATTGCAAAAGTGCCCATGTGCTTCCGTACCAACAGCATAAAGTTACCAGGATAGAGTTACCAAGTTTCCATGCTAATGACCCATGCTGTAACTGACTGCAAATTATGCATCAAATAGTGGCAGGGTAGCAAATCTGTCCAAATAGGGCACCGCTACCATTAATAATGACACAACCAAATGGAGTGTTCTTCAGTAGATTTTTCCTTAGGGAGAGTTCGGTAAATTGTGTTGTCTTCTTCCAGCTAAAGTTTGTTTCTGTACTGGAACTGACTGAACAAGGTGGACATGAAAATGTGTCTCTCTTTAGAATGAGTGGAGAAAATTAGCTTTCCGTAGGGAGGAAATGCTGCAGGGTTTTGATAGGAGGGGGCATCTAGTAGACATAATAAAGCAGTGCTTAATTTGTAAAAATATAAGTGCCAGGGCTCTTGTCAGGAGGCCGCTACAACTTGAACCACCCATTTCTCTTGCCAGCGCTTCCAATGACAGCACCAACACAACTACTAACCATCACGTTCCCACAAGTGTGATAATTTAGACTATTCTAAGGCCCCAAAGTTATAAGAATGGCTAAGATGACATGTTTTAGTCATTTTTAATATATACTGAATGAATAAACTACTGTTGTGATGCTTATCTCTAAATTGGACAAACCGTGCCACCATGTGGCAGACTGTCATTAGTATGTAACAACAAGAGGAGGGACAATAGGGCTTTTTTCACGTCCAGCATACGTGCCCAGGGCAATGTGTATAAAAATGAGTATGCAGTTACTAAGGGTGAGGAGACATATAAGGTCAGCGAGTACTAGGTTCGATATGTAGGTTCAATTAGTGAATCCTATTATTCAAAGTGAGAGGGGGAGACCCCTCTTCGGAACTGGAGCCCTCACACATCCAGCAAGCTAGGTGTCATGCTTCATCATCTGGGCTTGCTCCTCATCGGGTGGGCGCTGCAATGCCTGACGGGCTCCCATAAATGGGGCTCTTTGTCGGAGATCTTTTGTCCCTGCCGTTTGGTGCAGTGGGGGTGAGGGGCCCAGTAGTGTAGATGTAGTGTAAGTGAGTTAAAACAGGTCAATTATTCCTTGAATTGTATTTATTCTGGTAGGTAAATTGCCTGATTAAAAGTCAATAGAGTGGCGTAAAGCTAGGGGTTAAGTGCCTAGATGCCTACGTCCTACTCTCATTCAGTCGACATGTTTCTTGCCTCTGTTGTCAGTAAGATCATGGGCAATTCATCAGGACCAGAGTATCAAATGCTATCTACACAAAATGAGAGGGGAAAACCTACCTCCCACATCGTAATACAGTGGGAAATGTCCCACTAATGTCACGGAACCTAGATCAGAAAAAGGACAGATATTATATTAGCTGTACGTTTACTCGACATTCATAATGTGCCTTATACGCCTTAGTGACAATAGCACACAACATATTAGAAGGTGTGCATATACAAGTGATGTCTCACGCAGTTATAGTGTCTAGGTGCTGTATATAGTGGAAGGACCAATTACAACATAAAAACATGAGCAAAGCAGCAGTGGAGCATATTGTTGTGGAAATGCTCACCTAAGGGCCTAAATAGTATGGCCTCATCAATTTCCGGCGGAATAAAAGGGACACCAACAGTTAGTGTCCTGTTAAAAGAAAAAAAATATATAAAGAAAGGTAAATGGGGATCGGTAAGTGAATGAATCAGTATCCATCCGTAGGTGCTCACATGGGAACAGTGTTATAACATGGAGGAGGAGAGGAGATAACGAGGTGGATCACCAATAACCCCCTCAGTGTGTCCCGCACATAGGCAAGCTCACAAGGGACACAAAACCAACAAGGCGCTCGGTGAGTAGTCAAACCTCGGGTGTTGCCTAAAGTGCCAGCGCACCAACGGTCATGGAGAGCACCTAGAAATCTCAGCCCCCCGAGGCCAATGTAAAATAGCACCAAACAATGTGGGCTGGCGGACGAGTCCCGTTGACACTTACCGGAAATCCAGAGATTGTGTGCAGGCTCACCTACCCTCGCCGCCGGAATCGGGTGGAATGGGCTGTCAAAACTAGTCCCAAGTTATACCACGCCGGTTCCAATGGGGTGGGCGGGGCTATGCGTCACATGTTATACATGGCAGTAATTCAAAGAAGGACAACCTTTGTGAATAACGGTGGCCATCTTGGCCTAGTCTTCGTTGTGGTGCGGAATGGATTGATAGTAGCCATCTAAAACTGTTGATCGAGTCAAATGTAAACTCATACATTCTCAATTTGATTGGCCTAGACTAAGTTCTAGTGCGAAATGGATGGAAAGTGGCCATCTAAGACTGTTGGTCGAGTAAAGTGTAAACTCATATATTCCCAATGTAATTAGTAACACAGCCCTGTGAAAATAAGACGTCCATATTTGTCACTGAGTGTCCTTGTCTGATGTCATGTAGTCAGTGTGCGCGTAGGTAAGTATCACGTGTGATTCGTGATGGTAATACAAAGAAGGACCACTGAGTCCAAAAACGGGTGGCCATCTTAGCTCAGTCTCAGTCATTGTGAATACTATAGGTAAATGGTCGCCATCTTGGACTAAAGTTGAGTTAACTAACACACTATCCAAAACCACTCAGGGTGAGATGGTGATCAGAAATGCCCACTCGAGTACAAAAAGGTATGTGTGTGAGATAACAGCGGGAATTCTGGACCATTCTCGGGTCATTAGAAAATCACTTGCCCCTGTAATAAGTATCACTCACTCATGCAGATAATTCTTTTCTGCAATGGAAATCACGAGTTGGCTAAAATGGCCCGGGGAATGTCCTCATTGAGTCCCCTGCTGTCAGTGGATAGTCTGTGGACCCATCTCTGTTCAATCTTGAATAGAGCTTTTTGCGTGATCTGTGGGTGTGCTTCCAATATCAGCCATTTGATGGAATCAGGGGAATGGTGTACATCTTGGTCGCAACCTCTGGCGTCGGATATTACTCCTGTGCTCTGTGATGCAAATTTTTGCCATCCGTAATGTCATGCCTACATATTGCAGGCCACAAGGGCAGGTGATCATGTATATACAGTGCGTAGTATTGCAATTGGTGTGTCTATTCATTTTCCATTGAAAGGTTTCCCATAAGGACACTTCTTTTGTGGTAATGGTAAAGCGACACACTGTACATGAACCACACGGGTAGTGGCCGGTGACTGGAGGCAAATCCCAAAGTTGTCGTTGGTCTGTGTGGTGTGTGTGCTTTGGGCGGGTGTTGATCAAGATGTCCTTTAGATTTTTAGTGCGTCTAAATGCAAATCTAGGGGCAGGGATCTGTAGGTCACCCGTGTTAAGCATGTTCCAATGTTTTATAACAATGCGTTTTATTCTGTTTGATTCTTTATACAGACTGTCATTAGTGCCAGTGTTGACAATTAAGGACTAGTGCTTAGGATGGGAAATTACTGGCTCAAATTAAGCAC
Organism: Triturus cristatus; assembly: GCF_964204655.1. Classification (NCBI taxonomy): domain Eukaryota; kingdom Metazoa; phylum Chordata; class Amphibia; order Caudata; family Salamandridae; genus Triturus; species Triturus cristatus. The sequence goes on along the minus strand of NC_140586.1, from coordinate 818,326,317 downwards.
TGCTTAAAGCTATCATAAGAAGGCTTGGAGCAGCAGGGGAACATAGGCGTTATAATTTAACTCTTGTCCCACAAGACAGGATAATACTTTATCCAACATGAATTTCGGGCAGCCATGTTTCGAGACAGAAAATGTGACTTGAGATTTGACGAGCAGAAAGAGATATTATGTAGGATCTGTCTTGGGATTGGCAGCATAGCCCAGTTTCAGAGTATTCCAATAGGCTATCTTAGAGACTTCACATTCTGCCAATCAAGGCTATTTATTGTACTCAATGCCAAATATTAGCCCACTAAACTGACGTGTTTTTTGGGTTCTGCATTCTTGCTAGTTAGAATGAAGAGTAGGTTTACCTGTTCCCTGAGCTTCCCTTGGGGTTAGAGGTGATAAGTGCACGTCTGTGCATCAACTCTACACCAAGTACATTGAGCACTGAGAATTTACATTTACTTTCTTGATAACGAAAAATATAACACTAAACAGTAATATTGTACGATAATGAAATAGACATACAAAATTATTTATTTATTTTTGGGGTTTTTTAAAAATATTTTTATTAAATTTTCCAACACATACAACTCCCCACAAATGGTGCACTTCATCAGTTGGAGACATTTCCCTTGTTACACTGCCAGATTTCATGTTGTTAAACATTTGAACTCTGTCCTCCTCATTTACCAGGCTGCAATTCGCTATCCCATGTCCCCTGCCCCCGGTGCCTTCATCATCCATGTTTACAATCAATTGCTTCTGTCCAACTCAATGCTCTCAAACTTAGTGCCCCCTATGCATATCTCCCCCTCCTTCCCCCATCCCTTATCCCCTCCCACCGGTGTGCTCCCATTACTGTGGCTAGGATAATCATTCATCACTTTCGTGCTGGGGTATGTGGACCTCTGTTCTCAGGGAGGCCGCGCTCCCAATTCCGAGTGCTCGGCTCCCTCTCCTTCACCCCTTCGTCACTCCCGCTTCTATCCATCTACGCTCTATGCTCTCCCTCATTGTCCCCCGCTTCCTCTAGGGTATCGGTATTGGACTCTGATTCATACAAAATTAATTATCAACATATTTATACATTTGTGCATAGAATGTGTGGACAGTAAAATGGTATTGATCTTTTTGTTATTATTATTTTTTGTTTTACAGAGTTTTATATAGCGCAAACTTGACCCAAATGTATTGGGTATCAGCGCGTTTAACACGAGCGCCAGTTGCGTTACATGAGGACACATTCATTTTTGTTAGGCACGGGGAGATTTAGTGATTTGACCAGAATCACAGGATGTTGTGCATCCTTGCCGAGACTCGAACCCGGTTCCCCAACTCCGAGGTCAGCCGCCATAGCCGTTAGGCCAACTCTTCTCCCCTAATCATTAAAAACAGGTAATGTATCTTGATTTAGCACTTTTAAGTTTGATTCACCTGTTCACTTGTTTTTTTAAATTTAATTTACATTTAATGGATCAAATAGATTCAATACAATTATAATAATTTAATTTATCATATTCATAGGTTTTGTATTTTTGTACCTTAATTTAATTTATCCGTTTTATTGGTTACAGTTAGCATTAAGGATATAGTGTTTGTGTGACATTTATTCTTAGGAAGTGGTTTGGGGTTATCATTACACTCTGTGTGACCATTGGGTTATTTTTATTTATAGGGTTAGGAATGGTCTAGAGTGATCCTAATGGGTTGATCTAAAGATCTTTTTTGGGTTATAACCAAGGAACCAATGTAATCAAAGGGCGAGGTGAAGGGGTCAATGTGACGGTAGGGTGATGTTGTAATAGTTAACGGTGCCTCATACACCAGTGGAATATTTCAGGTTTTTGTTTAGAAGTCATGAAAACTGCCCCGGTGCTGTGGAAGAATTGCCTCAAATGTTTGGAAAAGCAATTTCCTGAAGCTCTGATGCTACAGCCCTCAGTTGGAGATAAAAGAAAGAACTTCCAGTTTTATGGAAATGTTTCTAGAGCAAACCAAAGGGGGGGTGGGTCTCAATGCCCTAGTCCTTACTTGTACATTAGTGAGCCTGGATTAAGATTGAACTACACACATGATCTATTATTGCATTGATACCAGGACAAGCGCTGAGCAAGAGCTTCTCATTCTGCAGCATATTCTGATAACCGACTAATTCGAACAATCTGTTAAGAACTTTTAATGTGATATGACAGCGAGATTGCCTGAGCCAATTTTTTTGTGTAAAAGAACCACTGGGAAGAAACCGAACAACTAATAATCCAGCGGTTACGTGCCATCCACAGTCTGGGAGGAGGCAAGAGCAGAAGGTAAAGAGGGTTCTGCAAGCAAATCTTACGTTCTGTAGTTCCCATATGTTGTCCCATCTCCAGCCCCTCTGCGGTGTTTACTAGAATGTAGCGGGGCGAAGTATGGGACATGCTAGGAACTCCGAAGTCCTTTCATTCTTTTGTGACTTCCCTCAGGAGCTTCTTATGTGATGCTGATGTGACCCGAAAAATCTTTCTGCCAAACCTATCTGTTTGTATTGTTTTCAAGACTGTTCTTACGCACAATTATTTTAAATGGCACACAAACCTAATGTCTTTGTTGAGGAAGGGAATTTCCCTCTAATTTCCTTTCCAAATCAATTGGTGTCTCTCCGTGATCACTATTTAAAATTAAGGGTGGCAGTTAGTAGCTCTCTAAATGGCTGGCAGCTGACAACAGCAAGTCCCTCCCCCCACCACATCGACGCACCAGCATTTTCATACAAAAAAATAGTTTGCAACTTTCTAATATGAGTAAGGACACTTTGGAGTAAGGCTCCCGCTGAAACGAATCGACTATTCCATTCTAAGAAGCCTTTTTGTGCTAGAGATCACTTGGCTCTTAGCCCATGCCATCTAGAAAAGACTGCACAGGAATTCTGAAAAACATTTCCAGACATTTAGTTTGGATCAGGGATATGTGGGTTTTTGGGACACTGCCCTTAAAAGAATGATTTTAAACAAGCATTGGCAAAGCCACTCAGTTTCACCTATCAAGATCAATTGGCTTCATCAATGTTTTTATTACATGTTGCACGAGCTGCTGTGCAACAAGACTTAAAGTTTTTTTTTTAAAGCATTATGATGGGGTCAACGCTGACTACGTCATATCGCTTGTGATTTTTTTTACTGAAACCATGTGCACAGCAGCTCACACTGCTGTGCAAAGTGTAAGAAAACATTGGCAAAGCCAACAGATCTTGCATAGACAGAACCTATTGACTTTACTAATGCATGTTGAGAAAGAAATTGTAAGTATACTTGCCTGTGGTACTAGGGACAGGATGCTCTAAATCTGAGTTGGAAGTCTGGTTATGTGCTGGCCATGGGCAGAATAGTACAGCAGGGTGCAAAGTTAGTGTCAACATCCTGTGATCCTGGGCAAATCACGCAATCTCCCAAGTAGCTTAAAAAAATGGGGGGGGGTGGGGGGGAACAAATGTGTCTTTGTGCAATATAACTGGTGCTCATATAAAGCATTCCAATAACTTTCCGTCGAAGGAAGAGAGTGTTTGGGTGAAACTACTGGGGGTGGTGAAGGAGAGGACTTAATATTTATTTGCCTGTCCGAAACCCCATATACCACATAACCATGTACATCAAGAAACAATGGGTCACTGAGGTGTTAAGCATAACTTTGCATCACGAAAGCATACAATTTCTTGCACTTACAATAATCAAAGTACATCTAATGTAAAAAGAGGTCTTTGGATTACTAATACGGCTAAGAATTTCAATGCTCTTTTTATCTAATTTTGTGTTTTGAATGATATCCAGAATATTTTAACCAGAATATCGTCTGATACAGACAAACATATCGTCCAATCGGAGTTAATCGGAGTAAATCTACGCACAACAGGATGATATTTTTCTAAACGAAATTAGGACTATATTTCGGTCTGACATACAATTGCTTTGAATAATACCGCAATATACCATGGGCCACAAAACAAGTATCATCGTTTAGAATGAGCCATATTCGCATGCAGTTTTTACACACTCTAAACTGTAGTCTTTAACCTGATCTCAGGCATCTTTAACTTCACTCCATTTATTTGTGGTAGAGCTCAGCCACTTCCAAAAGCTTAGAATGAAACTACATGTCAAGAACATGATTGAGCTCAGTATTGCATGTCATGATTTTAGGGTGAAATACATTACACTATGCACCACACACAATGCGCTCATGTGAAGAGTAGTGTTTACTACCAGACACAGCTTGTACTTTTAGTGCAAGCCTGAGGTCCAGAACTGGCTTCCATGTGCATCTCTTTGAGATCCAGTTTGTATCTCAGTTCCTTCACTGGCTCTGAAGGAGAGCGCTTCCTAGCACAGCCTCCTTGAGGGAATAGAAAGCTTGTGGTCTATCGTGTGGCAACTCCAGCATCCCACTTAATGATAGCAATTAATGCATTAGGCCCTAATGACTGCCTTCCTCCTGTTTGATTACCACTCTGTGCGTTCTTGTCAGCGCTGGGGATGAAGTGTGCGGCCAATGCTGCATTAACTCATTTATGACACTCCCTGATCGTATTCTGAAGATGTCATTAGACATTATCAGTGTATTAGACTGCGCTAAAGCACTCACTGAGCACAGCGGTCCTCTACCTCTAGGGCATGAGAAGCATGTTTATCTCTACATTATGGCCAATGCAACCCGGAAGAGTATATCCTGCTGAAAAGAATCAATTTACTAGCCCGCCAGCACCCATTTAGCGGATGCTCCTGGACCAACATCATGCGATGCACCCGAGTGTGAGACGCCCAGCCCTACACTCCAAAAACCACAAACTCCTACATCAAGAGGCCACACATCTCCTTCACTAAACCAACATTAGAAGGCAATCTGAGGAAATGTGTTTCATGTTAATCATCTTCATCCACTGCAGTTGCAATGATCGTAAGTAAATAATGTCTGATAACAATCGACGCACTTCTTCAGGTCAGCAGGATAGTCACAGTACATCCTAAAATAACACTTTTTTATAAAATCCACCAGAGAGCCTATAAAAATGTCCATATCTTAGCTGAAAATGTCCCTTAAAAATATCCCATTCCCTTTATTGAATAGTAAGATCTGCCCCTCAAGGGACCTGCCCCATTCCTCAACATCACCACCTCAAGGATTCAGTTGCACAGAAACAGAATGAGCGCCCGGGACCTCACTGCTCCCCCATTCTATGAAACTATGCAACGAAGGCTTGGAGAAGAGTCCAGCCACCCACGCGTGTGCCGTCCTACGCAGCTCTCTGACAGTTTACCTGCTGAGGTGACAGGATCATTACCACCGGCGTCAAGAAGCAAAGACAACCGCTCCTGGGGCGGAATTCCCTGGCGATGCAATGCTGACAACATTGGAGTCCACAGGTGACCTGAATGAGCACAGGCTGCCAACGCCAATACAACAAACTACTACCCCACAGGAGCTGGCCTGAGGGTGCTTTGGAAAAGAAGAGTGCAAGCTTCATACATGTGTCCCCACCTCACCACCCGCTGCAAAAGTGGGAGGGAAGCCTTCAAATATCGCCCCAAATCTAAGACATAAACTGCAAACCCTTATATACTGCATCCCACAGCAAAGGGACCCTGCCCATGTACACATGGAGGGTTATATGACATCCGAGGTGCATACCTTCTAGAAGGTCACCACAGCAACCCCTACTACTACAGGGCAGCAACAATGGCCTAAGGCTGCCTACGGACAGATCACTGAGACCACACCTCTATGATCAGTCTTGAATAAAGGTGCACTCGCTCACCTCGCACTGGATGGCCTCAGTTTTGACCCCTCCTCAAATGCCAACTTTTGTTTTTGCACTCAGTTCCCAAAGACAAAATCTGATAGAGTAAGGAAAAGAATGTGCTAATCAATAAAGTATCATGGTGTTGATGAACAAACATGGTTAATCTGCCAGGCAAGTGTGTGTTAGCTGAAGCTCTTGCTAGCATCTCCTAGCCTGTCAATGCTTTACATCAAAAATGAGATGACCACTCTGAGCAGGAGGCTCAGTAAAGAAGCAATTGCTACCAGGTACCTAAGCCAATAAGCAACCACCTTGGAATAAGGAAGCAATAAACACAGCTAGTAAGATGGTAAAAAGGTGAGTTGAATACTCTTACATGTGAAAACAAAAAGTACCATCCTCACGCTGTGTACCAAGTTTACATATGTCCGTCATGAAGGTGATCATCTCTTAAGAAAACATCTGTGGAAAAGATATCAACTCTTGCATCTCAGTGGGATCCTCATGTTACTTTGTCCCCTCCCCTACAACAGGACATTGTAAACATTGTAAAATATATGCTGAATCCTCCTCTAACATTTACAGTACAGAAATGGGTACCAAATATGAGGAATACATAGATGTATTTGATTTAATTCTAAAACACATCAGTCTTTCACTAGACTTCTAACCATATGCTATTTTCTGCGATCATCCGCATATCAAATAATCAGATCATATACTGATATGTTATTTTGAGCTGACCAAGACAATTATCGACTTTGAAACTTCCAGCCATCTTTCTGGCCCAATCCCTGCTACTCTGGCCCAGGAATTAAGAAGTATCCTTTCACCATACCTTGTCAGCATTTCGCAAGGCCAGTGTGAGTTACTTAAGTGTCCCAGGATTGGATATTTTGCACCCCTTTTGAACAATCCCTGTTCATGAAACCCCAAAGGATGCATGGGCATATAAAGAATTCTTCCAAAAATGTTTTACATACCTCCCCAACTGCTCTCAGTAGATTATGGGACTGATTTAGAGTTTGAAGGATGGGTTACTCTGTCACAAAGGGGACAGATACTCCGTCCGCTGTATTGCAGGTTCCGTAGGATATCATGGAACTGTAATATGGCAGATGGGATATCTGTCATGTTTGTGACAGAGTGACCCGTTACGTAAAACTCAAAATAAGAGACTAAATCATGTAACAAAGATCCATGCAGGAGGTTGCTGGAAAGGTCTGTGGTTACCCAGTTTCACAGGCCTTAAATATGTGTCAGAGAAGATCTGTATAGACAAAAGTGGCCAAACAAGACCAAATATTGTCAGCTGTTAGATCTCTTGTGGTAGCAGCATTACAGAGGAAAGAAGAACCAATATCTTGCAATGTCTGGTTGCAAACACTATGGGATATCCTGGTGCTGGAGGAGTTATACCACTCCGCAACCAACTCCCAATGACAACTCACATGGACAGCTCCCGGGGGGCTAATTAACAAACAACCACAAACAGTTATCACACACACAGAAATTAAGGACTCAACCTGCTGACAAACAAGAACTTCCTAACGATTTCTCACACAGTTAAAGGGAGAAGAATATTGCTAAGTTGGACTCACTAATTCTGTCCTATAAGCAATGTGTAGCATAAAGATGCAGAACAAAGGATGAGCAAAGCACAAAGGATTTTATTGAGAGGGGTTCCTTAGTTACCTTGCAATGTAACTTTAAAACTAAATAAAGTGAATGTGACCTCAGTGCAAGCAACCAAGTAGACCCGCAGTAAATATAACTGTTAATGATGGAGAAGTCTATCAATCAAACGGTCAAACTCTTCTTAAATGTGATTGGTTTACCTCTGGTCTCTCAGCATATACTCTCCTTGGCCAACTCCTCAGCAGGTTTCTTATCAATATTTATTTTCGGGGTTTTATAGGTGCTATATGTATGTATGTTTTGGTTATTCAGAGCAATGAGTGGGAAAGGGATGTTTTCCAGTCTCATGAAAGAGAGAAACGAAGGTAACAACACACCCAATCAGGTGGATGGATCCAACAGCTGCAATTCTTAGATTGGGACCCAGGAAACTCTAGATGGTCTCACTAAAAAGCACATCTGAATAGTTTAATTGTCAAAACTTTCCTGAAACTAATGCGGCTGAGTTCTGATATCAGGGAGGAGAGGTGGAGATGCAAGAGTTTTGAGTCTTGAACTTCCAAGGATCTGCCTCCATGCTTAATCCACTTGAAAAATTGTTGCTGGATCAAGTTAAAAGCCAATGGCCAAAGGTTTCTGGCGGCGTACACCTTTTGCAAGAATTTTGGGCCTTATTCTAAGGAAACTGCGTACATTACAGAGAACCCTGAACTGAATCATGGCTTTGACTAGCAGCCAGCGAAGTCATTTCTTGGAGGTCACAACAGATGTCGACGGCACGTGCGTCACCCGCAGAGCCATCCTGCCGACACGTTACTTATGAATATTCTACCACTCACCCTTGCTTCTTTGCAAATCTTTTCAAGCTGTTATCCCTGCTTACACCCACGCAGGTCTCAGGTATAATGATGCTGAGGTGTCTGACAGTGTTCTATGGCTACTGCCTGTAGCTCTGTTTTGTACCTTGTTCTTTGTTATTTTTTTGCTCATAACATTTTAATAAAAAATCATTCTGATCGCAGAACCAAGGCACAATAAGTAGGAGCGGGTATCAAATATTTGTTTGAGTCTTTCTGCCTTTTGATTCCACAGCTCCAAGAAAGAGCTCGGGTGCAAACATCTTCTACGGTCGAACTGCCTTCTCTGCCTGACTCTTGGTCTCAAGATGCTCATGAATCGAACCCGCATATCGCCCTCTTTGAGAGCCATCAGTATGATGTAGTTGATACGCTCTGGGAGTAATGAAGCTCGAGGACTGGTAATAACGGATAGATTGGAGGGTAAGGAGAAGGGCAGCAGGTGTGTATACTTGAGTGTAGACACTTAAAATCCCTACCTACACCCCTGGGATCTGTTTGTCATAGCAGAGCTTAAAAACTAAGCGGCATTCATCTCTGTGCTATGGAAGCTCGCAAAAGAACAAGCAATACGAAGCTTGCAAATGTATAAGGCTGAGCGCCCATACTGCACCACCAAGGGCGGATACAGATGTGAATGCCATATATTCCAACAGAATGACTACACCAGGGGCTTGTAAGAAAGGTCCCTTGGGACTGAGGCAGGATTTGAGGTCCTCACCCTGGAGTATTTCAGCCTTGTCAAGTCTGCTTACCCTGCATGGTTACTTCAACCTCGGGCAGAGGGATGGCACTGAAAGGAAAGTGCACCATACATGTCCACAAGTTGCTGCAATGCCTACTGCCACGACAGTCAACTATCCATCACTAAAAACAAGGGATTTAAGGCTCTGCAGTGGTGTGACCACTACGCTTTCTAATGGGGCTACAAATTTCCATCTGCAAGTGGGCAAAGAGCGGCAGCGAGCAACACACCAATTTCATGTCTCTTGTATGTGAAAAGGGTCCTTTGACAAGACAAATCTGAGTTTTTATTATTTAAATCAGAATACGGTGGCCATTTAGACCCTGGCTAGTCTGTTTTGCCACAGCAACGGAGGGAGGTGCTCCACTGCCTTGGCAGACATGTAGCACACCATATTTAGAAGTCGCCGCTTGCCTGGAAGAGGTCTCTGTGCCTTCAGACGAGCTGCTACCACAACATTAAATAGAGTGGGTGATCCATCGGTTTGGTTTACAGAGTACTCCAGCACCTGCAAGATAGATTACCCTTTCCACCAAACTCTAACTGAGGTGCTAAGTAGGTCTAAGTAGACTTATTTGACAATTTAGGACTTTGCTTTTGTAGATGTGACAATTGAACTTTACAGACCCATAAACGCAAGCACATTTTGGTTGACGCCCTGCCTATTTATCATACAAAGCCACAAGGGGCAAGGAACTGTATTTACATTGGGCTACTTCCCTTTTATCCTGAATCACTAGGTCAGAGTCAACCTGGGCGCCCTAACCTTTAGGAATTTTAATGGTGAATTGAAAGGAAATACAGAGGGTGATGGGATACGTTACTGTACTTTCGGAGGGATAGAAGCTGAATTATACTTTTTATTTTTTTGTACCCTCTATGGCAAACTAAGAATTTAATGGGTCCCTCTTAATGTGCAATGTCATACCATGAACAAACAAGCATTGCCAATGCCAAAAGGGCTGGCTTTAAATGAATGTTGTACGGTAATGTGAAACACTACATGTAGATAGCACGAGAATAGATATGTATTTTGTGCAAGCAAAGAACTGTAGAATATCACTGGTGTAGGTTAAATGATCAGGTGACAATTGCACTGTGAAGTCAGACCTAAAAATCCATTTAGGTTAATGACTGTCCTCCTCCCATCTGTGCTGTGGTCAGAGAAAAACACCATAAATTATATAGTTAACTAAAATATTATAATAGCATTTCAATGTCACAGTGCTTAATTTGAGCTGGTGGTTTCCGGTGCTCACCACATGCACTTAATCGTCAAGATCGGCGCTTATAGCACGAGCTCGATCCAAATGTGCACTTTTCATGAGCACTAGTTAAGCACACATTAATTTCCCATTTTTTGTAAGCCCGGGAAGATTAAGTGATTTGCCCAGAATCACAGGATGTTGAGCAAATACCGAGACCGGAACCTGGTTCCCCAGCTCGAAAGTCGGCAGCTCTGGCTCTTATGCCACATCCTCTCCTCACTTGTAGGGTTTTGTTTAGTTCTGTTATAGGCGGTGCTATGAGGAGCAATGGTCTGGTGGAAGCTGCCTCCTGGCGAGAGTCCCATATTAATACTTGACAAGGGGAACCCGTGAGGTAGGAAGGACCTAGGGTACTTACTAGTTTGAAAAACAAGAGGTCCTTCAAAAGCAATACAATATGCGATAAATATAGACCAGAATCGGCTCTATATAATTATACAATGCCCAGCCGGACATTGAGGTTTTAATGATCAAAAAAAGGTAATTTAGACATACGTTAGAATGTAGAGTGGGACACAGTCCTGCGTCCTTACACACTTAACAAAGAGTACAAACAATCAAACATATAAAACATTTATCAGGCTGAAGAGAGAAGCTTATAGCCAATACGAGATTCAGGGGCAAGCTTTCACGAAAGTACAATGTCATGCACAATTTTAACATATGCGTTTAACATGCATGTTTGTACATAGGGTCGACGACGTTTCGATCTATTCAAACAATACATAGATCATCATCAGGACTAGAGAATATAAAAGCCTGAAGGTGCAATTCCTGTGAAAATGAAGGGGGAAAAATAAAAGGAGAAAGGAGAATTACATTAAAAACCTAAAATTACTGAGAATACTCAATAATGACAGTGGTCATGCACGACATGCCCTCAGTGAGGTACAAGCCAAGGAGGCCGGTTGTGAGAGCGAAGGAACCGCAAATAATTTCAAAATGAGAGCAATTTTCAGAAGGGGGACATAACAATGAAATAAGGGGTGATCGAGGCATTAGTGCTAGAGCCACAGTAATTCGACTGTGAGACGACGGAGAACGTGTCAACCCGTGCAATTGGATGGTAATAGTCCGCAGTGGAGCGTGTGATAGAACGCAGTGTAGACGAGATGTGGTATACTTGTGCGGTGAACTATTGCGCGATTGAACCAGCGAATCGTCAAGGACGTGGGGAGTAAGGGAGTAAGGAGCGTGAGCCGATCGTCGTCGTGATAGAAGACACAATTAAGGCGAGAAACTGACCAGAATCGGAGACGAACAATTCCTATAATTAGATAAACCCAGGTCCGAATGAGGAAGTGGGTTCGGGAATCCAGCGGCCAGGAGAATTCCAATTAGTGGCAGGGCTGAAAACTAAGGAAGGGAGCAATTAAGAGGGATCACGATCAATGCAGTGGAGGGGGAAGGAAGGATTGGAAGGGGGACTCACCACTTGTTGGTCGTGGCGTGCGGAAGGAGCTATACGATTAATTAGCTTCCCAGTGTAGCGGCTTGACGATCCAAGGTCCGCCTGAGGAAAAGCGCATTGCGGGAGTTAGAGGAGGAGGGAGCAGGGCCATGGAGAGGGGGTGAACGCGCCGCTCAAGCACTTACCAGAAACAGAGTGAATTGCACGATCGCAGGTTGGCGGTAACGGGCTATGCTTGGTGGTTAAGGCAAACCCGGAAGGCACGTGACTAACCAACCATTGTCATGTGACAGGACGTGCAGGGTGTGTTGGGACGGGAATTCGTGAGTGGATTAACGGCGGCCATATTGGGTCAGTGTTGGTGAATAGGAAGCGATGGAGGTGATAGAAAAAGAAAAGTACACTGTTAAGTTTAACCACTTAATAACATTACAGTTAGTTGGCAAATGTTACAGGCAAAATGAATTAAGTGTTAACCCATTAGAACAACAGTTGAGTTCCAGACTCATTAAATAAGAGACAGCCAGTCCTCATTCCTGTTGAGACCATTGCGGATTGTGTCAAGCTGAATAATGAGTTTCAACTCCTCTTTATTGAGGATTTGCGCCAGATCGCCACCTCTTGGTGGCAGCTTGATGATTCGTAGAACAGTCCATTTGATCTCATTGTCCTGGTGATTAGCCTGTTTGAAATGTTCAACCAGTGGTGCGTTAGGGACATTGCAGCGAATCCTGCTACGGTGTTGTCCGATCCTTGTTTTGATCTTCTGGGTTGTCTGACCAATATAGTTCTTGTTGCATGGACACTGAATCAAATAAATCACATTACATGTGTTGCAGTTCGAGAACCCATTAGAGTTAATGACAATGTTGCCAAAAGTGAAAGTTTTCCCTTCTAATGTATAGTCACACAAATTACAGTTACCACATTTTGCGTGACCAACCAAAGGCGTGAGGCCCCAGTGTGCATTAAGGGTTGTTGGAGGTGTCTTTCTGGGGATTGCAGCACGCACTAGATGGTCTTTCAAATTGCGATTTTTACGGAAGGCAAATAATGGTCTTTCCAGATTAAGGCTGCCCGCATTTAATATGGGCCAATGTTTCAGAACAGATTTACGCACATGGTTGGAAATGACCGAAAAAGTGGTCACACATACAATTCTTTTGGTTTCTTTTTTGGGGTTGGGTGTGAGCAGGGTTTCCCTTGGGCAATACCAGGCTCGTTTCTGGGCGTAGCGAACAAGTCGCTTGGGGTAACCTCGAGCTTTCAGTTTCTCAGAGAGGACTGAGGCCTCGGTGAAGTAGTTTTCTTTTGAAAAACAATTGCGCCGAATACGCAAAAATTGGGAGTATGGTAAAGAATCCCTCAAGGCCCTAGGGTGATTACTCTCATATCTCAGAAGTGTGTTCCGTTCGGTAGGCTTCCTATAGAGTTTGGTGAGGAGTTCACCATCAGAGTGGTATATAGTCAGGTCTAGGAAGGGAATGGATGAGGAGTCAGTAGAAAGTGTAAACTGGAGACCTAAACAATTGTTGTTGAGCCAGTGCTGAAAATTGGTCAGTAAGTCAGTACTATTGTGCCAGATCAAAAAAACGTCGTCAATGTATCGACGCCATAATTTGACGCCGGATATAAAGGGGTTAGTGGGTGACAGAATGATGTTAGTTTCAAGAAAATCCATGCAGAGAATGGCCAAGTTCGGGGCAAAAATAGCGCCCATCGACGTACCTTTCACCTGCTGGAAAAATAAGTCATCAAAACAGAAGAAATTCCTAGTGAGGCACATTTCAAGCAATTTCAAAATAAATAATGTGGGAACTGCATGTGGTCTCGGTCTAGAGTCAAGGACTTGCTGGATCACTCGAAGGGCAAAAGGCTGTGGAATATATGTATAAAGTGATTCCACGTCAAGAGTACAAAGGAGGTGCTCAGAAGAATTAAATGGATGGTGTTCGATCAAATTGATCATGTCCATGCTATCCCTAATGTAGCATTGAGTCTGGGGTACGAAATCTTTTATAAAATAATTGACATACTGGCCTAATGGTTCTAAAATAGAACCACAACCCGAGACTATAGGGCGGCCAGGGGGAGAAGTAAGGTGTTTATGTATCTTTGGAAGAGTGTAGATGACCGGTGTTCTGGGTGATTTTGCATTGAGAAATTGGAATTCTTTAGAGCTAAGAAAACCTTCATCTCTCCCTTCAGTGGTGATTTGGAGTATAAGAGCCTGTAATTCAATAGTGGGGTCTCTAGGTAGTCTGCAGTAGTGTTCTGTGTTGTGAAGTTGGCGGAATACCTCTGCTTTGTAGTCAGCCAGTTCTTGTAGAACAATGCCACCACCCTTATCTGCAGATTTAATAATAAGGGAGTTGTTACTTTTTAAGGATTCAATAGCCTTTTTTTCTTGAAAAGTTATGTTGAATGGAATAAACTTCTTCTTATCTTTAAGAGCATTAAGGTCTTTTAGTACCATTTTTTCAAAGGTGACAATTTCCACCGGTACCATATTTGCCGTGGGAAAAAAAGTTGAAGGGGGCGGAATGGTGTAAATGCAGTAGGATTTGGTGTTGCATTATTCAGAAAATAAGCATGCAGACGGAGGCGTCTGAAAAATCTAAGTAGCTCAGCATGAAGGTCGAGGTAGTTGGGGTGCGTGGTAGGGACAAATGAGAGCCCTTTATTACCACTGCAATGTCATGCGTATATCCCTGAAAATTCAAGCTCAGGGAGATAGGCTAGAAAACAAAATTATCACAGCTGTGCAGAGAGCAGGCTAATTTTTTCGGCAAAGACCCATCTGCCCAATCAAAATAGGTACTACTGGCTCCCAACAAGCGGGCGGATCTGCACATAATTGTCTGGCGACAGCTGTGCTGTCAAACATGACCATAAACCAGGCTTTCAGAATGTATGGACATGGCGGCCTGGTATTGTACAGCAAATTATATCTGGAAGGTATGGAGATGGAGAACAAAAAAGCAGTCAAAATAAAATATGTAGTTTGGTGGAATATATCTTTTTTTTTATGTATGCCAATAAAATTGAAGTAGATAGTTTTTATATGTTTAAGTAGGAGCTGGATTGTGCTTACATTTTATGAATGCATGTTTTTGTTATGTTAGTAGTGAGCTCGATTGCATGGGTGTTTTGGCCCGAGTTTATGGTTTTTGCGAAATAGATCAGATAATTGAAATGGAAATGCCACTTCCTGCTCGCGTGTTTGCTGTCTCCGCAGCTCAGTGCAACTGCTGCTTCTTAAAGGATTTGTCTCTTCACGCTTGTTTTAGCAGCTGCTTGTTGAGGCCTCCTATCAATCTCTTCATATACATGCGGCAACTAAATGATTGTTTAAAAACAGGTCACGTGATCTCACTTCTGATGATGTCATTGGAAGGGTGATGTCACTTTGCTGCACCTGTGATTTGATGCAATGACAACGGGGCCTCTGGGAAACTCTATGCATTTCTTGGTCTCAAGGGCAGGATCACATAAGCATTCTCATGAGAATCCTTTGGGACTACTGAACAAACCCCTTCCTATAAAATAATCACAGCATCTAAGGCAGGGTCGTTACCAAGTCAAGCGGAGGGTCTGTTATCACCCCGTAATGTACCTGGAGTACTGCCACACGGCTTCGATTCTTAACAGCAGGCATTTTGGAAAATCAGTATTAATGCATAAATAAAATGGAACGTTGCTGGAACATGTCTGCTTCTTTCTTAGTCCAGCCATAGTCTGACTCACCATGGGCGTCCGCAGAAATTTTTCCAGGGGGAGACTAACCTGGCAAATGAAGGGGCGTGATTAATGTTAATCAATAGGGGCGGGGCTAAAATGGCAGACAATCAGGATCGGGTAATGCTCAGGCCAAGCTGAGAAAAACAGGCATTGGCATAGCCAATAGGTCTCGCCTTTGGGACCTTATAAGTATTTAGTTCTGCAGCAGGTCCCAAAGGCGAGACCTATTGGCTTTGCAAATGCTTGTTGTTATATCTGGGCATTTTGAGAGGCTAGGGGACTGGGTCTCGATGTCGAGTTGGGAGCACAGCAATGACCTACTCAATTTGAATGTCTAGGTAATACAACCGGAGGGGTGAAATGAAAGGTTCACTACCAGGAATAACAGGAAGGTAGAAAGTTAGGCTGGTTAGAAAGGTAAGGAGGGGTAGAGGCAGGCATGGTGGTGAGGGGAGAAACAGATGCATGCTAGGAGAGCGCTGTGAGGGAGGGAGGCGAAATGGGAAGAGGCACTGAAAGATGGGTCGGGTAAAGACCGTAGTGAGGCAAACAGAAGGGTAGGGAGGGGTGAAGGGTAGACAAAGAAGTGAGGTGTAGAAGAAAAAGATTCAGGAGCAGAGAAAGGTAAATCAAAGCTGGAGAGGGGAGAATAACGCAGTCGTAGAACGTGAGAGGGCCAGTTAGAGAGAGGGAGAGGTGTGTCAGAGACCAGTAGAGACAGCTGAGGAAGAGGGAATAATGAGGTAGACAGCTGAGGAAGAGGGAATAATGAGGTAGACAGCTCAGGAAGAGGGGTGCGTTGATATAAAGGAAGTGCAGAGATGTGTCAGAGAGAGGTTACTGAAGAGGAAAAGAAGTAGAGGTATTGAGAAAGGAGTAAGGTACTAAAAGAAGTAAGGAGGTGAACAGAGGTAGAACGAGTGGAAGGGGAGAGAACACGTAGAAGATGAATGGCAGGGTAAAGTGAGTGATCAGGCAGTGAGTGTGAGGAGTGGGATGCAGAGGGATATGTGGCAGTGAGCGCGAGGTGCGGGGTACAGGGGGATATGTTGTGGTAGTGAGCACGAGGTGTGGGGTACAGAGGGATATGTTGTGGCAGTGAGCGCGAGGTGTGGGGTACAGAGGGATATGAGGCAGTGAAACACAGGGTTGGGACGTCCTGCCAGACATGATGGGGTGCATACTGGCAGATAGATATGTTATTGATATGAGTCTGTGTACGTTTTAGTGGGATCTGAAATACGGGCTATGCTGCAACCTCAATTTTTGACTTGGGAGGAAAATGCATCAACTCCCCCCAGAACTTCATTCAGAAGGCCCCTTGCTCTCAGGCTACAAAGTGTTAAAAGGAGGTCTTGGTGTCCAGACCTAACCACTCCTGGTTGTGGCGCGCAGCTCAAACTGGCCATTGTCATTCTGTTTGTGATAATCAACCACAGACAGAATGACAATTGGCGGGAGGGGCTGCGAGGAGGAGTGCTAGGCGCCCCATCAGGGAGTAGAGGCCTCTGGCAGGGAACACCTCTGCTCCCTGCAGGGCCCGCAATTACGGACAAAAGGCGTCCGTAAAAGCATGGGCGTCCGCAGGGGGGGGACAAGGAGGGCCGCTCCAGGGGGGGCAAGCGCCCCTCCTTGCCCCCCTCCTGCGGACGCCCATGTGACTCACGTCACTTCCCCCCGCCCTCACAACACAGTACCCCTCCCCCCAAAACCCTTGCTGTCATTCGAAAGCCCTCACCAGGAAACCGTGCATGAAGGAAATGGCAATACTAGCAACCCTGAGTGCTAAGAAGTCTGTGTTACTTGTCAGAATAAGCTCAAATCACAGACATCCTATGATTGAATCAATATTGGGTCTCTTGATGGAACACACCCATCAAACTTCACTCTGACCCTAGTCCCTAGACCTTACTTAAAATACCTCGCATCTCCAAATCCTTTTTCACAGCGATGCTCTTTCCAGAACAGGCTCCCAGTTCTTGCAATAGACTATCTGAAGATGTTTTCCACAAATCCAATGTGCTAAATACTGGTTCATATTATTAGCAAAGAGCATAGAACAAACACCAGTAGTGAGGCACTAAAGAAGATTTTAAGATGGCGGCCATAGAGCTTTTACTGCACTGCTACTCTCCAAAGAAAATGCCCCCCATCGTCCTGAGTGACTTCTCGCCTCTTTGTTTTAATATAGGACGTTCTGGGCCGGTAAGATTCTCTATCATTACTTGTATGAAATGTACATTTTTTTATGTGATTTGTTAATTCGTAATAATGTCGAAAATAAAAAATATGCACCATGCAGAAAACAGGTGCAAGTATTTAAAAACAAGTGAACATTACAAAACGAAATAATAAAGTAGTGTAGCAATGGCTCCCTTCCCTGAGTTGTAACCAGGTTGAGGTGGGCTTACTTGTCCTCCAAATTGGATAAGTTCCAGTGATACTGAATCCGCAAGTGGATTACTGGTTTTGTATCTAAAAGAATTACTTTTATTATTTTTTGCACTTCACAGCAGCAGCTTTGTTCCTTTGGTCCTGACGAAAGCCAGACATACTTGTAAGATGGTTGATGGCTGAAACATGTTGACCTTTTTTCAATCAAGCAGTTTTTAATAGATACTGCTTAGCACTGTTTTTTATTCCTGCCAGTACAGATGAGCCAATAAAATTTATTTTCATCTGCACTAGGCAGTTCTAGATTTTCACGCTTCATTCACTCACTTTTTTGCGCCGCACCCTCACATCACTGCATTTCTCTTCTTTGGGATTTTAGCATCCAGATTCTATGCATAATTGAAAACATCCCTGAGCTCCCACCTCTCAGTGAGGTGGTTGTAGCCCTCAGTGGGACTAGGTTTTCCCACTGGGAGGAGAAAGCCCAAATGATGAAGCATGTCACCTTTGGTGGGTGAGGGCATTCGTCCTAAAAAGGGATTGCTCCCCTATTAGGTTTTTGTTATTGAGACACAGATCTACTGTTCATTCTTTTCTTTGTGCCAGTGCTTTAAGCTTGTTTAGACCCAAGAGGTTTACTGTGTTTATAAAGAATTAATAGCAGTCACACAATATGGTTAGGATGATGACCCGAGGATTGCCTTCCCAAAGAAATAAGTAGTGCACATGCAACATATCCACCCTAAACAAGAGCCTATGTATGGTGCAAGGACTTTTGCAGAGTGCAGTTTTGCCAGTTCTTAGGCCTCTTGGCACTGTTGATAGTCTGGAAGTAAAGTAGTCTGTCTTCTGAAGGTTTTAGCAAGCCAGGGAGCGGGTCTTGTGATCTTCTGCTTGGCCTAGGTGAGCAGGGTATCACCTGAAGGCTGACGGTTTTTTTCTTTTTTGGAGGTCTTCTGACAAGAGGTTGCATTACTGCATAAGCTGCACAGGTGATTAGTGGTGGAGTGAGGGTACCATAGGCACTATCTTAAGCAAGGGCATGTATCCTTCCTCTACCCCACTGCATAGCAGTAAAAGACATCCAGAGCTGAGGGGCAGTGCACCCCTCTCACCTCTGGACCACAATGCTGCTGCTGGACTAATGATAGCTGTGCCCCCTGCATTTGATCAATGTTAAAGAAATTAATTCATAAGGTAACGACTAAGTGTGATTCTACATGCAGGCCTGCTCTGGATTCTAAAAGCTTTTCATCTCAAATCGTTATCGGTGGCCTTTAAGTTCAAAAGTGGAATAAGACGCCTACTGTAAACCTCATATCTTAATGGAGTTGGAAATCATTGTCTTGTTTTGTTTTAGAATCCACAATTTTGGGTCTTTCAGTATTTTCTCAAGCTGATACTCAGTTTGATCTTGTGACGCTTTTAAGATAAGTGTTGCCTCACTGAATACTGTTTTGCACCTTTAGGTTGTGACTAAAAGAGAGACACTCGTCTTCAAATCTGTGTGGGAGCAAGGAGGAGCCCCTTGTCGATTTGAGAACTGTGCACACGGTGATGTAGCACCTCATTGAAAAGAATGAGTGAGGGCTCTGAGGGACAGGTGAGGATGTGAAGGACATAATGAGTCCTCAAAGTAATTCTTGTTCACCTCCTGGTTCCTGTCATTCCGTATGTCAAAGACCCGCCCACTGATAATCCTTTGACTCCTTGTGGCCATCTCAAACAATGATGATCCACAGTAAAGTACAGATGGGGAAGTATTTACCCGTTATGTTTCAAAGAATTATGGTATTAATTGTTGGTACTTCACTGGGGCTCATTCCTGCCCCTCAGCACCTGCATGGCCTACATTTCCCAGAAGCATCTGGAGCCAGATGACTTGTGTCCCCTTTCCTTCACTACTCCAGTTTGCTAATTATCATCCTCGGGTGATGGGGGAAGAGGAAAATGTGTTCACGTTTTGGACAGTGTTTAAGTGGGGGATGGTCCAAGAGAGCAAGCACAATGCTGTTATATATCTGAGAAGTGTTGTGGTCTTGTAGTAATCAACAAAAGACATGGGCCCTGAAGGACTGATTTGGCAGGTGTTTTGAGGAGCAACGCTGGAAAACGTGTCTTCAACTGGAGACACGCAGACATTCCAGATCTCACTCATTGGGTGTGGGTCTCACTCATCTTTGCACGGTTTGACTGTGGACCAGCTTAAATGGCCACATTGACTTCAATTGAGCCCTAAATCTGGGGAAAATTGCATATTTTATGTGTACTAAGGTCTTAAACCCTTGAAAGTAAAAATTCGGGGATGAAAGAGGTTGTGAAATTGAGATCGTTTGATCATTGAGAGGGAGACTTATCGGATGAAGGCTTTAAGATGGCCATTCTGGTTCTCTGACAGCCTCAAAAAGATGAGGTCTGAACAGAGCACCAATTATCCCATACCTTTGCTGGACACAGTACAAATACCTGCATTTGCCCCATTTTTAAATTGAAAGCCTGAAGTTCCCAGAAGGGCACGATACATTGGAAAGCCGGTGCGGCCACAATAAGTGTTTCATCCTCTTACACGCCACATATTTGTTGACTCGCGAGCCGGTCCACTGGCGGTTCCCCTTTAAGCGGGTGGACAGCACCACACACTAAATCAAAACTGACTGCTCTTTCCACGCCGCAATATGAAATCCATTCCTTGCCTCCGCAGGCCTCAGACTGCGATATTAATCATGCTCTGCCACCTCCTCCAGCAAATCACCTTCATCATCCAATTCCAACATTCATTTTCTTACATGGCCGGAAAATTAAAGAAAAGAAAAAAAACAATTCACGGTTAGAATCCAAAGAAGGCGGCGCAGGGAGGACGCGTCACCTGGTTGGCAGATCTATTTTCTGCAGTCCTGTGGGTTAATGGGCCGTAACCGCAAAGGTTAGAGAATTTCATGGCAAATATATTATTTTTTCCTCTTTCGCTAGAGAGCACTGTTGGACTGAAGGTATTTGAATCTGCTGCTCACCAGTCACTTGAGGGTCAAGTAGATGCATCTACACAGCCCCAGTGTGCCTCAACCCTGCCTGAGATTGTCAGGTTCATTGGTTTGACATGCAATGACGCCAGCTTAAGAAGACTTCAAGTTACTTGACATAACAAATCACAAACACAATTCATGTAAGTATTTATGCCATGGCAGTAAAAATAAATCTGACCCAATAACGTGTTATTTAAGTAATCGTGCTGCTAGAAGTATATCCACACATTTGGAACAACTATGCACAGGTCAAAATCCACGTCCAGCCTAACTGGCAAGAGAAAAACACTACTGTGTCACAGACTGCATGTTTCAACGACTCTACACAAGGAAATGGTGCTTCTACTATTCAGGTGGCCTCTTCAATGTGACTTGACCTCACCACACAAATGTAACACTTTGCATCCAATTTATAGTTAAATGCCCTCTTTGTAAAAAAAGAAATGAAACAAAACACCCATAGAAAGTATCATGGCATTAACTATATACGCACGGAGCGTAATATTCTATTTATACCATTGTTAGAGGAGGAATGGGGAATCATGACCCACTCAATCCTTTGCATCTTTTGAGTCCTGACCCCTCCCCACATTTATCACTACAGTGCGAAGGTCACATTTTATGTTGTTGTGGTAGTACAGACTACCTAACTTGAGAAACCACATAATGCCTCAGTGATTACATATTGCACACACTTTACAGAAAGAAACTGGTCCCTTGGCCTTAGGGGGTGTCACTGCATGTATTTACCCACATGCGCTCTGGTAAAACACCTTCAAGTGAACACCATGATAAGAACCATGTATACAGATGCTAACAATTACTATTGTTAAAAGTGGGGAAAAGCAACATGACCCATTCAAGAGTCTGCTTCCTATAACTCATGGCACCTCCCCACGTTCAATAGTAAAGAAGAGAATATTACATTCTGCAACAGGATAAACTACAGCTGTGTGGAGGTCAAAGAGACACTGGCAGTAAATCCCACCTAATACTGGAATTTCTAGAAAAGGAAAAAGCCAAGTCAATGAAATAACAGCCCTTACATGTCAAGCACCAAGACTCTGTAACTGGTCCCTGAATACGCGGAGCTTCAACTAGTCATCCTTCCAGAAGGACATACAACCACACCTGTTCTGAACGTACCTTAATATTTAGCATGTTTAATTCTCCCACAGCTAATCTAAGACTTGACGCTGATATACAATGCTTTTGGAAGACTAAGCACACACCTGCTCAGCATAAAACATAATATATAACCTGTTTATTACTACTCTGGAAATTCTAAAATGTATCACCAACATTTGATGCTTCTGTAAAACTAAAGACACATCTGCTCAGAAGGCACCTTATTGTTGAATCTATTTATCCTTCTGCAGATTATCTAAAACTTAACACCAACATGCCACGCTTCTGGAAGACTGAAGACACACCTGCTCAGAATGTACCTTAATGTTTAACCTGTTTAATCCTTCTGCAGATCGGAAATTTAACGCCAACACGTGACACTTCAGGACGACTAAAGACACACCTGCTCAGAATGTACCTTATTGTTGAACCTGTTTATCCTTCTGCAGATAAGCTAAGATTTATCACCAACATTCGGTGCTTCTGTAAGACTAAAGATACACCTGCTCAGAATATACCTTATTGTTGAACCTGTTTATCCTTCCGCAGATAATCTAAGATTTATCACCAACATTCGGTGCTTCTGTAAGACTAAAGATACACATGCTCAGAATGTACCTTATTGTTGAACCTGTTTATCCTTCTGTAGATAATCTAAAACTTAACACCAGCATGTGACACTTCTAGAATAGTAACAGCACACCTGCTCAGAAGGTACCTTATTGTTAAACCTGTTTATCCTTCTGCAGATCTAAAACTTAACACCAACATGCGAGACTTCTAGAATGCTAACAGCACACCTGCTCAGAAGGCACCTTATTGTTGAACCTGTTTATCCTTCTGCAGATCTAAAACTTAACACCAACATGCGAGACTTCTAGAATGCTAACAGCACACCTGCTCAGAAGGCACCTTATTGTTGAACCTGTTTATCCTTCTGTAGATAATCTAAAACTTAACACCAACATGCGAGACTTCTAGAATGCTAACAGCACACCTGCTCAGAAGGCACCTTATTGTTGAACCTGTTTATCCTTCTGTAGATAATCTAAAACTTAACACCAACATGTGAGACTTCTGAAAGCCTGAAGACACACCTGCTCAGAATGTACCTTATTGTTCAACCGATCCTCTCTCACTTTTCTTGTCCTTTCCAAATTTGTCTATATTGCTTCATTGTGGCAAGGACTGCACTATGCAAATGCCTTTGTTAACTTAAAATCCATAATATATAGAAATAATGTAAACTAATATTCTAGTCTGACTATTGGTTAAAAACTGAAATTCTCAGAAATAGTGAAGTTCCTAAGAATTAGAGAACATAATTGACAGGATTTTATATCACATCCATTTATGATAAGTTTCAACAAATGTACAGTTTGAAAAAGTATAGGGCCCGTTTTAGAATTTGGTGGACAGCTGTCCATCCATCAGGGTGGAGGACGTCTTTAGATCCGCCACCCTAATAGACTATTGGCCACCAAATTTAGAGATCACCGACACCCCACGGCGGTTCCTCTGCAGGCACTACACGTTTGGTGGCCGGACACTGTCTATTAGGTTTTTGTTTTTCAGAAAGAAACTCCAAAAGCGGGAGTTTGTTGAACCACAAAAAACTAATCTCCACCAAACCCCGTCACGTTTGTCCCAGTGTGTGCGGGTCAGTGCGGCAGTCATTATGTGTTTTCCTGTCTATGAGCACCAGCTTTTTCCTGGCGATGTTGGCCAGAAAAAAAAGATAACAAACCATCCTCTAAATAGGGTGGCGGGGATCTGATATCCTTAATCTGATGGCCTCTAGCCCGCCAAGCAGTCAAAGTAAGATCCCAAATTCAGTGGAAACAGCGGGGGCATCACCGTCAGAAAACAGACCGTCCGCCAGACTCAGAATAGAGTAGGGAGACCGAGGTTTTGTCAGGCAGGGTACTCCGCTGCTAAACTGAAAATCAGGTACATTGTTTCTGCATCTGATTTCACTCTCAACATTCACTTAGTCTATGGTCTCTAAGCATCACAATCCCTTTAATTAGACAACGCACTATTCAATCTTCTTTGCTTAATCAGCAGTCTAATCATGAAGCGTGAACAAAACAGAAACATTGCATGCAATCAGCCATCTATTGTTATCTGAATGCTGTAAGGAGCAGCTACAAGAAAGAGTCTTACAGACAAAACATGTTTTCACAACAGCAGTTTAGAAACAGAAGCAATGTTTTTCCAAAATCGTTAATAATCACTAATGTAAATTATTTTTCCATTTTCTATAAACAACCAAATAGTATATGAAAGAATTTAAATTACTGTTCTCAATAAAAATATTTATATATAAAGTATCTCGTTTTTTGGGCCATGCTAAGCTAAATTAAACTTTGTGATCCTAAAATCCAATATAATATTTTTGTCAATGACAATCAAGTCATTCCACCTTGTGGACTGGTTATATTATAAACTACTTGTTAACAGTCATGCATTTCTCTGAAATAGATATCAAAAAGGGAATATCAATTCTCATTTACATAAAATATTTTAAAAAGCTAATGAGAAACAAGAATTAGGGTCCTGAATACATGTTTCCTCAATTACTTTTTAGGACCATAACACAAGGTTGCCCATTCGAATGCTCTATATACACAGGTTGCCAGTTCAGATAATGACCTTTTTCTGAGAATTATTACTAATAATTTTTTTTCATTGCATCATTCCAGTGAATTCTGGACTTCAACAAATAAGACTGCAAAACCCGTTTCCCGACTGATTTGCCTCTTCATTTTTCCTGTCTTCCTCCCTAAGATTCAGAATCCATTTAAATAATGAAAGCAGAAGCACCCCCTTTGCTTAATCAAAAATCTACTGATGATGGGCGAACAAAACAGAAAACTATGGTAGAGAAAACAGTCCATCTTTAAACATTTTCTAGTTTGGAATAATAAAAAACATATGTTTTACAGTTCACAATAATCTAAACGAAACTAGGCACTGTGATATAAAAAAGCAACTATTCTGCACTTCTTAATCACAGCTCTTTATTGCCATTTCGTTGTTCTGATGCCACTATAAACCACTCACCCTGCAGTTACTAAATTATCTGGAATGCAGATTACAGCCTAACTGAAGCCTTGCTTGATTTATACGCACTATAAAAATACACAACGAGTAACGTGTATGAAGGTCCATAAAGTATCATGTCTCAATAGCATTAAAAACCCGTAGAGCATTACTGCCCAATGATGCAATTTAATGGCTCCGATGATAATCGCTTTCACCTATGCTGACACTGCTGGACACACACTGCACCACCCGCACCCCATTTCCCGCCTCCCGATGATACAGCACCAGATGTGGGGCTGGAAATAAAGGCCAGGTAAGGCCTGTGAACAGCTGGAAAGACTCCACATCCCACTCCATATGCCTCTAAAGTAAATGAGCTAGGTCTCATTTGTGGTTTTTTTTAATACTAAAGTAAATGAGCTAGGTCTCATTCCTGGGGGTTTTAAAACTAAAGTAAATGTGCTTGGTCTCATTCCTGGGGTTTTTCAAACAAAAGCAAATGAGCTAGCTCTCATTCCTTTGGGTTTCAAAACAGAGCAAGGGATCTTTGCAGACAGGAGGAGACAAGACGAGCTCGCCCTTCACACTAAAGCACGCTGGTATGGAGACACAGGGCAACAGTAAATAACAAGGGGAAATCAGTCATTTGAATTTTACTTCCTCTATTTCCATTTTAGCTACTTATGTCTCCGGAGGGTTTGCCACTTTCTCCTTCTCATTTCTCTATCTCACAAATGCAAAGTAGTCTTATGGCATGACACTTTTAGACAACTTCAATTCAGACTATTCTCGTAAAGAAACACACTGGCTGAAGGTGTTGCACAAAACGTAGTATGATGTGCAACTATAAAGGTCAGGTATTATAAGAAATAAAGTACCCCATGTATACATTAAGAAGAATATTGCAGGTCACTGAGGACTTCTGTGACTGTATGATGGCACCCTACCTATGGCCCTGTGACTCCATATGAGGACATTACTTGGCATGTTCTAGGAACGTAAAATTGGGGGAACTGTAGCCCAAATGTATGGCTTTTAGGGATTGTGGATACATTGTAGGTAACCTATTTTTAGATCACCAGAATCCCTGAAGAGGGATATATTGGATCTTAACATGCTTTACCCTTACTTAATGTCTGTGGGAATCGGTAATTCTCAGAATAGTGTCCTGCCAGTGGCTTACTAGATACAAATATACACTTCCTTATGTGATTTATAATGCTTGATACCACAAAATCGATTGCATCTAGGCATGAAAACTATGACACACATAAAATATATGAGCTTGATACCAGTGTGATAGTCCTACATGACATCAAGACACTGGAAGAAATGAAGAACGTGGAAGGAGAATCTTTAATGCAATTAAACTGTAAATCTAGCAAATGCAGGCACAGGTAAAACATTAAAAGAAGATACAAAAGGTTAAAAATTCTCAGCAAAGAGAGCAGTTGTCATAAGGAGAGGTGATGCAATGTGTGTGTAAAGAATTAATAATATATATTCAAGATCAGAATGAATAATGCTCTGTAAGATCTTGCATATTAATGACTGTTTGAATAGCAGTGCGTCCTTACAAGTCTACTAATGAAACGTGCAGCTGCGGCAACTCAGTTTGGGCTTAGGAGCCATGGTCCCTACATTATTCCTGTCAAGAAGAGTGTCTGTCAGGCTTAACAAAGGTCAGCCTGACAGACACTCTTCTTATTCAGGTCAGGCATCCAAGAGCTAGACATGCACTAAATGCGCAGGCACCTGGCTGTCTGAGCTGAACTTGGTCAGGCTGAGGATTTCACAGCCCTGTGGGTG
Organism: Triturus cristatus; assembly: GCF_964204655.1. Classification (NCBI taxonomy): domain Eukaryota; kingdom Metazoa; phylum Chordata; class Amphibia; order Caudata; family Salamandridae; genus Triturus; species Triturus cristatus. The sequence goes on along the minus strand of NC_140586.1, from coordinate 818,299,497 downwards.
TGACTTCTTCAGCCTGGCAAAAGCACCTCTTCGCCCTCTTCCTCATATGAGTTTATGTGTCACTGATTGCCTCGGACCTGGGCGCTTCATTTTTAAGCCCTGTAGTGCGCAGGACCAATAATCAATCAGTGACACCTTGTCACAGAGTCGGTGGGGTCAGTAACTCCCACTGACCCCATCCCACTCTGTGACAAGTGAGGGACTGCTGCCTCCCCTCACTGCCTGACCTCTTCATCGGCTGACCTAAGTTCAGCCAATGAGGGGAGGCAGCAGCCCCAAACCTCCTAGGAGGCTGGGACCTCCGAGGCTTCCCTCTAGGAGAGCTGCAGCCGAGGTTGGTTTTATGTGCTTTTTATGTTTGGTGCGTGCATGCATGTTTGCATAAAATTATGTGCATTTGTAAGTGAGTGTTGTGAATGTGCGCGTGTGAAGGCATGGGTGTGAGTGAGTGTGTATGAGTGCGCGTGTGGCACCCCTCCCTGGTAAAATTACCGCCCGCCACTTGGAATGTGCAGCGCCACTCGATGGGGTTCTAGGTTGAAACACTGCTTGTGTGGAACCCGCACTCGAGTGCCAGCAATCCCTGTCACCTTGCAGCCAGTAACCGCTGTGGTATTGAGTTATGTATTTGCACCAGATAACACAGACTCTACAAGGAAGCTGGATGGCTCCTGTTTTTAAAAAGATCAAACAACAAAGGGGTAACAGACCCAGGGTAGAACCCGGAGCGTATCTTAGGGGGTTGGGAGGGATGAGGGAAGGGAGGTTTGGGAAGGGCGGAATATCACGCCCCCTCAATAAATGCGCTCTCTGGATTGTAGTGGGACACAGCGCCCAGAGTCAGGATGTGGCACTCTCAGTGCCAGGCTTCAGTGAAAGTGCAGCCTTTCCTGCAAAGATGCCTTCCCCACAGAACAATTGAAATGCCCCTTTTTAAATTCTCCCTCACTTTCCACAAACAACTAGATAGGGAAACACATAATGTAATTTACAGTCACTGGTTCCTGGTGGCTCTATAAACATCTAACATCTATACATGTTTCACATTTAAAACTAGGCTTCTAAAGTGCGTCTAGAGAAATGATTTTTCCTTGTTTATTTTTTACTCAGCTACTGGGCTCTAATTTCACAGACAATCACAGGACCCAATTCACAAAGGTATTTTCTGCAATAAACATACGCTTCTGCACAGGTAATACCTCGATTTACATCTGCCAGTTGCATTCAACATAAATATGTGATTAATGTTCAGTGAACCCAACCATGCATCGAGGAAGCAAGGGCACTATTAGTTATCCAAAACATTCACCTATGGCAGGTGGTAGATGGTGGAAACATTTTGAGGCTCATCCCTATGCAAACTGAGGTTCTCGTGACCTACAAATTGACATCTGGGCGGCCATCATTGGCCAATGTCTCACTTCGCCAATTCAGTACAAACCCTTCACATCTGCATCAACCAAAACATGCCCTTAGGCACTTAAGCATCCAAGGTAGCAAGCACTTGTTTCTTCTCTAAACATTCTTAGAGAGAACCTTGCTATTTATTGAGAATCACCTCAGTATACCATATGTTAACGTACAAATAGAATATCAGCTGGACTGTGGTAACGCAACTATTCTGCTGCCTCAGGAAGGGTTTTACACCAGCAACAGCTGCTAAAAAATGCTGTACCCTAGGTTCCTACAAAAATCTGTTGCTTCACTTTCATTTGAAATATCTGCCATCACTTGGCCTTTTTAAGGCCTACATTTTGGTTACCAATTGTATCTGTTTGTAAGCTATTATCCCCTTCTTCCATGTCAAAGGAAAGTGGAGGATGGACCAGCATTTCCATTTCAATAGAACCTTATTATAACTTTGCAAACAGTTATTCAACATGGGATCTCATTCTACAGTTGTTGGTTGGTTGATAAAAAGTCCCTGTTAGAGGTTGTATCTCTAACAAGGAAAGTAAAAAGTAATGGATGAAATACTTTAAGTAATATCACCATTGGCGATTACCCACCCGCATTCCAGTCCATCTTTTGTTTTTTGCCAACTATGCCACTCAGGAAGCTACCAGCCATATGCAAATCAGCCTTAGTCCTGTACCAATAGGAACAGTCTAGCCTGAGCTGCCAGGCTAGGTGGAAGCACATGCAGCAGCAAGGTACAGCTTGATTCCTGTGATAAAGTATGGGTGTGAGCATGTGTTCCTCCTTTCAGTCGGTCTGTTTTTTCATTAGGTTCATTCCTTTTTTGTAATACAACCCAGTAGTCCAGTTAGCGTTCAGTAAAGGTAGATATTTTATTTCCATTTATCACTTTTTAAAGCCATTCCACTCTTTTTTATCATGTTTTATGGCAGGTTGTTAGGAAAAGGGGGACAGCCTCATAGTACATGAGAATATTCACAGTCTGAGAAAAACAAGCATTAAATGAAGTACATTCAGGATTTAATAGATGAATTAACATTATTTTATAACGCTTGCACCAACTGACTTTGGTAATCCATTCAATCCAGTTTCTATATGTAAACACTGTCATAGGAAAAGGCGACATTAACATTAATAAAACGGATTTCCAAAAAATCCACAATGAAATTACCACGAGGTATAAGAGACCTTCCAGATGAATTTGCGGTCAACATACAATCCCTAATACAACTCTATTAACAGTGTGACATTGTATAGCACTATGGGAAGTATTTATCGAAAGGAATGATGTGAACAAAAGACAGAAACGAGTAAATTCAAATGCATCATTACACAAGAGGTTTTTGTGCATGTATTATTGCAAAAGAGGTGCCACGGCAGAGACACAACAGGAAGACATTAGAATGGAGGAAGAAATAGAAAACTAACAAAAATGGGATAATTGTATTGAAGCGTTCTAATTAAAAGTAAATATCGCAAGGTCTACAAAATTTTGATAGAGACCATCAATTCCCAAATAGAATACCATATTTTATCACAAAAGCCACATTATTGAGTACGATACCTCCCCTCCTGAGTAACAATTAATCTTGCGAGGGAAGAACAGGAGCGTCTATATTAAGCACACACAAGGGAATGTCAATGCTAAACGAGGCTTGTTAAGAAAAAATGTAGCTGACCCGGACACTCTTAAATAGGGACTATACAAGCAGCAAAGTATACGGGCAGCTCCTCTAAAAGGCGGAACCGGAGCATGCTTTTAAACCCGTGAGACACATTTAGATTGAAACAGCCATTTATCCGGCGCTGACTGGTTAATGTTACCAGGTATGCACCCGTTTAAAAGTTAAAAACATTGTGGCGCGCATGACTTACTTGAAGTTATGAATTTTTAGTCCCAGGTTCAATCCATCTGTCGGAGCGTTGCTGTAATCTGACAGCATTCCGACTATGCCGCCATGTTTAAATGTTGCCGATATGCATTATAACCCGGAAATTAATGCCCATCTGAACCGGAAGGAGTAACTCAGAAAGGGCTTTGTGGAAACGCGAATTATTTTTAGATTAAATAAATAGATTTAGATTATTTGTATATTATTATTTTTAAAATATTATTGTTAAACCACGGTACTGTACGCAATACTCATACTGTTACTTTGGCATAGTAGAGTATATTGGTTTACATATTGGTCAAAGCTGAGGACCTCCGGCGTGTGGAAAAGACCCTGTGCGTGAAAAGCGGCGTCAAGGTGCGTCAGCAGAAAAGAGGTGACAGAGGTCAAGGGTTTAGGGACGGCCTTTGTGATGACAAAACAGCCGCTATTAAAGAATGGATTCAAGCTCGTGGAGTGAACAGCAAAAAGCATCATACATTTTATTAAGAATAGAGATAAAAACGAACGTCCGGTTGATAGACAAAAAACGGTATGCATAAACACTTTCAATACTAACTCGCATTTTTCCCCCCCGAGTTAAATTCTGTTCATAGCAAATTGGGGGAAGCAGCATATGAGGTCTAGCTACAAATATTAAACCAGAAAGGTTTAGCGCGGGGACACGCCGGGAGGTGTTACCATGCGCTCTACAAACTCCTTTAAACTAAACTAAACTAAAGGTTTGAAATAGACGGGACATAGCAAACTTTCATGTAGAGAATGAATTGAGAAAACTGAAAGGAGGAACACATGCTCACAACCTTATTTTATCTTGTTAAATACGAGGCTGAAAGGTCCAGAGCCTTGAGCGACGTTCCTCCCAAGTCCCATAGGATCTCATATCCAACTCCAGGATCTCTGGACCGACCCTTATTTTTTAAACTCTATACTATAAGGATCCTGATGTTTGGATTACCTGATATGGTTTCAAGCCGCTCTTAAGGAAACGATATACAAACTCTATATTTTTCTGTCACAGAAAGAAGTTCTGAACAAAAATACTGGACACAAAAAGACTTAAAATTTTAGGAACGATGTCTACTTATGACAATCAACGTGAAAGAAGAAATAATAGACTGGAAGAAGCCTTTGATCCCACGGGTGCTGGCATTTCAAAACCTTCAAGTACAACAAATTTACTATCAGCAAAAAGTACTTTCCAGGCTCTGGAAAAAGTCGCCAAAAAAGAAACCTCAAAATGGTGGGAAGGAGCATCTCTCAAAAAATACTTCGAGCACAACCTAATTCCAAGAGGACTACGGATCCTAATATTCCCTCCAATAGAAACCACAGCACCAGATCAATTACAACTTTGGGAAGACAACTTACGTACAGCTTCCAACAATATGTTACGTCAGCTAATTGATATTGCTCAAGAAGAATATGAAAAAAATAAACTGGAAGTTGATGCTCTGTCAAAAAGAATTGAGGAGGCAAATTGGGGCGAAATAACAACCAAAAACTATGATATCCTTAATAAAATCTTAGATGAATATGAGGAGGATATAATTCAAACAAAAAATCGAAAGTTCCGACGGGACCTGACTGATTATCAACTGGGCAGAGTCTACACTTTTACTCAAAAATACGATAACATTACAACTACAACATCATCAACTCCTATAAACAACTCAACAGAAACCCTGCTTTCCTCTAAAGCAGAATCTGCGGAAGAACAAGCCACCACCAGCAACACCCGTCCCAAGGTAAATTTTCGGGAGGAAGTGCAACGACATCGCCTGGGCAATGCACAAGACAACCGTACTAGACCACCCAACCCCTCAACACCCAAACCAATTGGCGTGGGGGTCCAGGCAAGGGCAAGAAAAAAGGAATTGCACATCCAGAAGTAGTGACCAGCAACTTGGTGATTAATCTTTCTACAACTACTCTGACTGAAACTCACAATAAAATTCTCAATAAAGGCTTATCTTTTTGTCCAACAGTAAACTGGGATCTCGTTCAAACCAAGGTCGATCTCTTTAAGTTTACGAGAAAACTGAAATTACATTCATTCTTTTCTGACAACCACACACGACCCGCCTCAACAGGCAACGACCAATACATGAGTGATATCACAGCAAAAGACCTGGAAAACATCAACCTACTGACACACTTATCCACAGACGATGTACCAGACAACCTGGAATCCCTAACAACCGCTCCTGAGGAACTGGGAATAGACATTATTCATTCCAGACCAAATCCGCTCAAAAAGAAATCCAAATTCACACCAGCACTACCATCGGGTAACTCTATTGATATGTTTTTCATGGCTGTGCATAAAGATCTGGATAAAGAATTCCAAAAACATCAAACCCAAAAAAATATGTACCCAAAAACATCACGCAGAAAGAAAGAAAGGCACTGACTGAACTAAAAAATTATTTGAATACAATAATCAAGGAAGCTGACAAAGGAGGGAATGTAGTCATACTTAACACCTCGGACTACCTGGCTGAAGCCCACCGACAATTGGGGGATGCAACTTGCTATCAGAAACTAGATTACAACCCCACAAAAGAAATTCAAGGTAAACTTCTCCAACTCCTGAATAATTGGCATGATAAAGAGCTTTTAACCTTTGAAGAAAAACAACTCCTGTACATTAACAACCTGGTCACTCCAACCTTTTACCCAAGGTACACAAACCAGGCAAAATACCTAAAGGCAGGCCAAATATTACAGGCATGGAGTCAATTTGTTCTAATGTGGGAGCGTTCATTGATGCCGAGCTGCAAAACTTTATGAGGGACCTCTCCTCCTTTATAAAAGATACCAAAGATGTTCTGCTAAAACTTGAAAACATAGTCTGGCAAGAAGATTATGTACTATGTGCAATCGATATTACCAGTCTTTATACTTCAATCAAACATTCTGATGGAATAGCAGCAATCAGAAAATCCTACGGACCAGATCAGTCCATCATACAGCCAGAAATAATATGATACTGGACATGTTAGAATGTTGCCTATTCAACAACTATTTTCTTTTCAATGGCAATTTTTTCTTACAACTCCAGGGTACTGCCATGGGGACAAAATTCGCACCACCATATGCCTGCCTCCTCATGGGGAGGTTGAAAGACACTGGCTATGGGGAGGAAGAGCCGACGATGTTTCTAGTAACATAACTCAGTGGGAAAGGTATATCGATGATATTCTGCTAGTGTGGCAAGGCCCAGAAGAAGATCTTAAACTGTTCATCGACTCCCTCACCCCCAACAGATGAGGGATTGACATTACATACACTATTTCAAAAACCGAAATTGAATATCTGGACTTAATCTACATTGAGAACAATAAACTGCACAACAAAATACACAGAAAATCCACCTTTGCTAACTCAATCCTCCATGCAACAAGCAGTCATCCAAATCACACCATCATCAATATCCCTACAGGAGAATATCTCCGAGCTCGTATGAACTGCAGCTCAAATGAGGAATGCACCACGAATTCCAATGCGATAAACCAACGTTTGAAACTACATGGATACAAAGATTAGGTCCTCAACAGAGCCCAGAAACGGTTTGCTGACACTGAACGACATCTGCTGCTGCACAACCATAGTGTCAGAGAACATACACCAGTAATCCACTTCACCACACAGTACAACAGCGGTCATTATATTCGGAAAACCCTTAACAAACACTGGCACCTTCTTAAAGAGAATCCCGCTCTTTCTAGTGCCCTCCATGACAAACCACAGCTAAGCTTTTCCAGAAGCAAAAATCTGAGGGACATTCTGTGCCCATCCTTCCTGGAAATCAAACATTAACCGACTATCTTTTTGCAACAACCTAAAAGTTTTTTCACCTGCTTGTACTGCTCGATTTGTAAACTGGGCAAGTCCAGAACAAAGGATGTTACAGTCAATGGTCACATGTATAAAATAGATGACTTTATCAACTGTGAAAGCACCAATGTTATTTACCTTATCACCTGTCCTTGTGAACAACACTACATTGGAAGTACCACTAGATCACTGAAAATCCGTATCCAGGAACACTATCGTAACATCCATAAATCAGACACCAGGCAGCCCCTGGTGGAACATTTTGTATCACATCATTGTCGCCAACGGACTTTCTCTTTCATTGGTCTAAAAAAACTGAAACATCACAAACGATGCGGTAACTTAGAACTACGTCCCCGCAAAGAGGAAAGTGCCTCGATTATAGGCTTGGAAACTGTGGAAAAGGGCCTAAACAAAGAACACGAGTGGCATCATTGGCTCTAAGGGCATATCTTGCCAGGTGTCTCTGCCAAGCTACCACAGATTAATAAGGTGCAATGGAGATGAAATTAACATCTAGCCCACAATTACCATCTTATTCAATATTTTCATCGGCTAAACCCTGCATCTTATGGTGCAACTATTTTGCACCATTTAACTGTGTTTCTTCGCAACTATGTCTCTTGAAAAAATACTGGATTGTTAAACTAAATCGTCACTACTAATTCTCTATTTCAAATATGCCCTTCTAGAGCATAACTGTGGTAGGTAGGACTTTACGTGCATTCCCTTCTACACGCCATAAGCAATACTTTTATATTCGTTAATTTGAACGTTTATATTACCAGTACTAATTTTGTCCTCAAAATATGAGACCTGTCTCTTCTAAATTGCACTTTCCCTAATTTTTTCTCAATTTATTCTCTACATGAGAGTTTGCTATCTCCCATCTATTTCAGACCTTTCTGGTTTAATATTTGTAACTAGACCTCATATAAATATTTTTTTTTTGCAGAGTTTTATATAGCGCGAACTTGACCCGATTCCAATCAGGTATCAGAGCGCTTTACATAGCACCAGTTATGTTACATAAGGAGACACATACATTTTTTTTGTTAGGTACGGGGAGATTAAGGGATTTGCCCAGAATCACAGGATGTTCAGCGTCATTACCGAGACTCGAACCCAGTTCCCCAGGTCCGAGGTCTAGCGCCCTAGCCGTTAGGCTGTTTTTAACTTTTAAACGGGTGCATAGCTGGTAACATTAACCAGTCAGCACCGGATAAATGGCTGTTTCAATCTAAATGTGTCTCACGGGTTTAAAAGCATGCTCTGGTTCCGCCTTTTAGAGGAGCCGCACATATACTTTGCTGCTTATATAGTCCCTATTTAAGAGTGTCCGGGTCAGCTACATTTTTAGCATTGACATCCCCTTACTTGTGTACGCTTAATATAGACGCTCCTGCTCTTCCCTCGCAAGATTAATTGTTACTCAGGAGGGGAGGTATCGTACTCAATAATGTGGCTTTTGTGATAAAATATGGTATTCTATCTGTAAATTGATGGCCTCTGTCAAAACTTTGTAGACCTTGCGATATTTACTTTTAATTAGAACGCTTCAATACAATTATCCCATTTTTGTTAGTTTTCTATTTCTTCCTCCATTCTAATGTCTTCCTGTTGTGTCTCTGCCGTGGCACCTCTTTTGCAATAATACATGCACAAAAACTCTTAAAGATAGACCTCCACTGATAAATGTGTAATGATCCATTTGAATATACTCGTTTCTGTCCTTTGTTCACATCATTCCTTTCGGTAAATACCTCCCATACTGCTATACAATGTCACACTGTTAATAGAGTTGCATTAGGATTGTGTGTTGACCGCAAATTCATCTGGAAGGTCTCTTATACCTCGTGGTAATTTCATTGTGGATTATTTTGGAATCGGTTTTATTCATGTTAATGTCGCCTTTTCCTATGACAGTGTTTACATATAGAAACTGGATTGAATGGATTACCAAAGTAAGTTGGTGCAAGCGTTATATAATAATGTTATTTCATCTATGAAATCCTGAATGTACTTCATTTAATGCTTGTTTTTCTCAGACGGTGAATATTCTCATGTACTATGAGGCTGTCCCCTTTTTCTTAATAACCTGCCATAAAACATTATAAAGAGTGGAATGGCTTTAAAAAGTGATAAATGGAAATTAAATATCTACCTTCACTGAACGCTAACTGGACTACTGGGTTGTATTACAAAAAAGGAATTAACCTAATGAAAAAACAGACCGACTGAAAGGAGGAACACATGCGCACACCCATACTTTATCTTGGTAAATACGAGGCTGAAAGGTCCAGAGCCTTGAGCGATGTTCCTCCCAAGTCCCATAGGATCTCATATCCAACTCCAGGATCTCTGGACCAATCCTTTTTTTTTTTAACAGCTTGATTCCTGTGACACAGTGAGCGCAGGCCCCATGTCTGGCCAAACCTGTCGCACTATGCGTGTTGCACTGAGGAAAATTCCTTTCTCTTTCATTGGCAACTTCAACAGAGTGCCGATGGACGAAATAAGCCTGGTGTTACAGCCCTAGGCAGGCCGAAAGGCTGCTTAACAGTGGGCACTACCACCCAAACTGGTAGTCACTAATCAAATGTATCCCTATGTGGAAGTCAGGACAGCAGTCTAGAAATACAGCCATTTTTGGAGAAGAGCGATTGTACCTTGGTGAATACCAACAACTGAGCTGTTTTTCACCCAATTATTCCAACTTCTATAACGATAAGAGTAAAGTATGAGGTATCAATGTCTGGCCTGCATGCTTCAGCACCGCCAAGACTCTTCTACTCCCAGCTTTTAGCAGTGCTTGAAAGAATGAGTACCAGTGCCCAAAGCACTGCTCAGAAGCCCGCAGCCTGCACTATTAAATGTCTGTATAGTTTTGAATTCATCTCATGCCTCTTTACAAGACTAGATGCTTCCTGCCCCATTATTTCACTCTTGCAGAGTCCTGCTTTCTCCCTTTATGACATTGTTTCCATCCTTCTCTTCCTTCTTCTTTCCCGTTTGTGTGTTTTTCCTTTTTTATTAGTCAATATCGAATAAGGAAAGTAAAGTGATGGCCCCCACAAAAGAGAACTGGTGGTCCCCACCGGCAACTACTGCCTCAAATTAACCACAGTCTCTTTGATTTGTCTGCATGCATAGGGAATGAAAGAGGCGCCCCGCAACACATGTGTTGTGGGGCACCCATAGGGCAAACGTGGGATGCTGTGAAACGTAGGTGAAGGCATTGCGATGGCAATGCATTTGACAATAAAATGTATTGCTAACTACAATGACGTGAGAAATGCTTGTCTGGCACAGTGACCTCTTATGGCAGCCAAGTAGAATATATATATATAATTTTAGAAGGATGGGTGTCAATAACAGGGTTCTTTCCTCTGAGGATATCATGGCATTGGTGGGTTGAGCTACAGTATGTGTCACCATTCATCTGCTTCCTGCTTGGTTTTCAGGGACCAAGAGGGAAGCAGAGGGAAGGCTGAGGATGCAAATGGGTTTATCCTCTTAAAGACACTTTCCTCAGTTCTCTGGAGATCGAGGCAAGCCTTTGAAAACTTGGGCGGTGCCAGCTTCCTCACTTTGACATACCATCAGTAAGTAAATAGGTTTAAAATGTGGTGTTCATGACAATGTCTAATTGGGATGGGAGGAACAGCAGCCGGACAGAGAGGTCAGGTTTTGGTAGACTAGGATAAGTAAGAGGTGAAGTGCAGCATAGATGAAAAGGCGTTTTAGGTGATTGTGAATTGTGTGGGGGTTTTTCGGGACAGTAAGAGCCAGTGAAGAGATTTGGAAAGTATATTAACAGGAAAAAATAATCTTTATTTCACCAAAATAACTCTCTGTGCTTTTTGACAAAACATTTGAGAGTTAGCTTCCTTCAAAGGAAGCTTGTTGTCTCTCTCTCAATTGAGATAAACTAATAATTATTGAAATTAAAGTCTTGGTGCGGATACATCTGTTGTATATCCTAACTCCGAACACTTGCAGGCTGACCTGCATAGTGCATAGAGATTGCCGACCATAGAGTGCGTCCCACTGGCGGTTCCGTGTCATCCATCCATTTCATGTCGGCTCTCTAAAGAAGAACCATTCGATCTCAGTCATGATTTTCTACTGTCACGCTTAAACTAACTGCCATCAGTTGATACTTGGAATGAGAATGTCTTAGTATTAAGCAGTTTTTAAATAACTTGAATGATACAAATAAATTTAAAAGAAGCAATCAAAAAAGAAACCTTAGCTTAAAAGACGATGTGCATCAAAATAATCAATTTATGTGAAATGGGAGCAAGCACTGTAATCAGGGTTCTCCAAAGTCGATCGTAGAGGGCCGGATCCATGCCAGATTTTGAGATAACTACATTTATCTAAATGGGGATATGATATAAATCTGGCATGGTTCTGGCCCTGCAGGACCGACTTTGGAGAGCCCTGCTGTAAATTATCAACACATTACAGGGCGTCAACATGTGTAGGGGGAGACAATGAAAACCTGGATGGGACCTGCTTATCTGGTAGCTCCAAGGAGCTCCAAGACAAGGGAGATGCAGGCAGGGAGATCAGGATGTTGTGGTGAGACAGTAGAAGGTGTTTGTCACTGAGCCACCAGACCCAGTGAGACCGGTTAACCACTTCATACTGTGCATTTCTTCACAATCATGGTGGAGAAATCTGCAGAAATGAAACTATTCACGCCTGATAGGAATCCTTTGGTGAATTAGTGGCAGGTAAATGGGCGTAATATTTAAGATAAAGATAAAAGCCAAGCAAGGCTGGGGTCTGTTAACCAGGAAACCATCAGCAGAAAGTGTGTGAAAACTAGGGGTGGGCGGAATTTGCGTAATCGCGTTACGCAAATCTCTGCGTAACGGTAAAAAATCTCCGCGAACATGCAGAAATTCCGCGAACACGCGGAATTGCTTGTTCGCGATGCTTTTTCCCTGTTCACAGTTGCTGTTTGCGTGCCTGGGGAGAAATATCTCGCGAACATGCATTTTGAGAACGCGAACAAGAAAAAATTTCGCGAAGTCGCGGAAAGCAGAATTTTGGGCAATTTCGCGTTCTCCGCGGAACGCGAAATTACCGAAATTCCTCAACTTCCGCGAGCGGAATGGAATTTACCGCCCAGGCCTAGTGAAAACCAGTATATTAAGTACAGGTTCTGGAGTTGGTGATATTACTGCAGGTGCTTAGTTTGTAAAAAAAAAATATATATATATGTAAGTCCAAGGGGCCAAAGTTTGTCCAAGGAACCCACCATGGGTGCTGTGCATGCCGGGGTTTCCAAATACCAAGGTTGCCTAATATTGGTTCCTGTTCGTGCTTCTTTCTTCCACCACCCTACACTCTCTCTATCCGGTGGAGAGTCAGAAGTTTGAAGATTTATTATCTGCCTGCACATATGTTAACTCCACCTTATCAACACGCACTATATTGCCAAGGCGAGTAGATGTGGAGTTAGGATAGTATATCTACACTCCCCTATATACCCTTTCCTTCACAATATGGTGGTAGTTGATATTGTTGAGTCCATATTTCTGCATGTTGATATCTTTTGTAGTCGGTATTGTGAAATACAACTTTTTATTTCACTCTTACAGGATATTTTTAGTGCTTGTTTCCTCCCTATGTGACTGTTATATACTGACTTTTCTCCTCGTTTTTCTCTTTTCTGTCATTCTCTGTCTTTCAAAGTCTGATGATGAAAAATAAGTCTCCCACTTAACAAATGGCTGTGGGTGCCGCTACCTACTCCCAGCAACACAAATGGAACCACTGATTTCTGGGTAGCTACGTAAACGAACAATTTCATATCAGATAGAGTATTTATAGTGCATAAACTCACAATCACGAAATATGTGCTTGAAAGGACAACTCATTACTAGAAGTAACTGAATAGTCACATGTTGTTTGGAAAAACAAGCACAAAGTCTAAACATTTTACTGAATATATTTTAAAGATGATCCTAGATCTACTAAAGAAAGTAGGTTCATTTTTAAGCTCATCTTTGTTCTGAAAAGGAAATATTCTGTGGCCACACCATTTGATCGTATTCAGTCAGGGACATGAAGATTGGCAAAGATGAAGTACTTTGTAGGAGACACAAGAAAAGTGAAAGCACCAAAGCATGAAAGATAGGGCTTCTCCCTACCCTTTGGTTACAGGAACTTACCTAAACCGGGAGGCACTTCCGGACATGGGGGTAAAGGCTGCTCTGTGACCGAGTGGTTGAGGCCAGGCTTGGCGCTGGGAGAGACCCGCTCGCTCGCCGCAGCCACGCCATAGCTGGAGGCTGTCCCATTGGGCCTGGAGTTGTTGTAGTAGGGGTGTGCGCGGGAGGAGTTCCTGACGTTGAAGCGTGTGAAGAAGTCCAGGCGCTGAGCATAGACGTCAAAGTACAGGATCATCATGATGATGAAGTGGATCAGGCAGAGCAGGAGGACAACTTTGCAGATCCTTTCCAGGGTCACTCCCAGCATCAGTCTGGTCATCTTCTGGGAAGAGGCAGGCACAGGTGGGCAGTCATGTGCTCCCTCTGGGCTCCAGCACCGACTGCCAGCGGGTCACGAATCCTGCGCAAGAGAAAAAGAGCACTCTTTAACAACAGGGATCTCTAAGTCTTGTCCCCCCACCCTTTTTAACACTGCTTTTGAAAGGTTACGAAGCATAAGGAGCAGCCATCAGGCTTTAAATGAAATCTACTTAATGGCGTATCGTTCTTTGCCCGCTCGCTGAAAGACCGCGCTCTGCGCCTAAGTACAGGCCAAGAGCCAGTGATTAACCTTCATGTGCTAACTTTACTCAGTACTAATGCTCTTCGTGAAAATCATTTAGCCTTTTCCCTGCACTCCTAAACGCTTGAATGCCCAATGGGATAAAGACCTATGTGAATTCCATGAACATAAAGTAAGCCCCAAGTTACAATTAGCATTCAGAGGCAGCCTACTGAGTCACAAGCATGAAACGCACACATAATATCAAATTAAGGAGGAATTAACAAATAGGCTACCATATCGTTCACATGGAGGCGAGTCATTCAAAGCCCAAAAGATCACCAGCCTTGAAATGCAGGTTACTTAGATGAGTGTTTTAAAGAAGGAAGCCTGATGCTTTTCAGACCATCATTCTTAAAACACAAGCTAACACTTTCACACTCAGCCAAACAAGTGCCTTTGAGTCTTCATACACCCACATTCCTTAAACAAGCACATTTCCCCATCTATTTAAAAGTTTTGATGAAATCCTACAGACCTGAACAATCAGAAACGAATTTCAAATATTGATTATTAGCTAGTCATACGCCAGTCTAAGTGGCCAAATTAGGGGCTGATTGGAGTTTGGCAGAGAGGGTACTCTGTCACAATGGCGACAGAGTACCCACTCCACCAAACTCAAGGTATGTCGACATTGGAGCCTACTCGGCTCCGTCACTAACTTACTCATTCGACAGCCCAACAAAGTACATAACACTGTAAACTCTATTTAGAGTGGAGATGTTGTGTTTGTTTTGCTGTCGACATGGCCAGGTAAAATCTAGCAGTAGGGGACACCATGGACGTTTTCCCACTTAGGGGTGTATTTTTGAAAAATGTTAAAACTTTGTAAATGTTTGACAGAGAGCCATCATGTTTGATGGAACCGTCCGTCAAACTTTTACAACGTTGACAGGAACCTCTGTAACAGTGGTTCCTGTCAATGCTAAGATCTGTGTTCAGGGCTGGCAGACAACTCTAGATTTAGTGGGTATATGTCCCTCGGCATGGCGGGGGGCAATGTTCTCTGCCATTCAAACGGAGTACCCTTTACCCACCAAAGACAGAATAGAACTCTTGATCTCAGTGTGCGACGCAGAAGTATCGGTAGACTAAAACAATTAACTGTGTCTGCCATCTTCGCCAACATACACCATGCCACTGTCATAGGTGAGCCAAGATATAAAGCATAGGCCTGAAGTGAAGCAAATCTTTGTTGCTAAAACATACAAGTGATGACCATGCCTCATTGCAAGTCGGACCACGTGATATTTACAGGTGGGGCAGCAAAGCGCTTGGCACTGTTATATAGTTTGTTCAAGGCTAATCTATAGCCTCTTTGAACACTGTGCTTTAATGTGAATTGAAATGCAACAGCTATGCAGATGATATGACATAATTTATATTGAGAGTCCAACATACAATAATGGCTGCAGGAATTTTGGCCAGAATTTATTGCCTAGTCATCCTGATATCCAACACAGTAGACTGCATCAGAGTTGAAGGCAGGCTTCTTCCAGCTGAAAGCAGTAAGAAGTAGCACCCTTACTTAAACCCTCCATGCACAGGTGATGCAGCACGAACAATGGTGGTGTCCATATTGGGATACAAAACTAGTATCTACCTGAAACGGTCTACCACAGAACGGGATCCACTGATTGCAGAGGCTGCGCAACGTTTCTGCCTTCTTTGCCTTTGCATTGGCTTATCCTCCCAGGAAGAATTGCATCTGAGTCCTTCTGTCTCATTCATTATGTCTTCTATGCAAGGACTCCGTTTCCAAATTACTATTCCCACATTACACCCAAAGCTGAAGTCTCTGACCTGACCCCGCCTTTACTGTCAAACATATAGCAGTCCGTGGTCCTCGAGAATTTATAATTCTCAAAATATTTTCATTAAAATGACTGTGTCTTGAAATGTACACATCAGTATTCGTCTGTTAAGAAATATGACATGAAGAATTTTTTGCTGACTTTGTCATTCAGAACTGGGGTGCTATAGTATACGCCCCTTAAAAGACTGTATATGGTATTCTACCAAACTATTACACCTATACTACTGCCCTGCAAAATTGTTGTGACAAAAACAACAATATTGCAAAGATAAGTATAGCTAGACACTGTAACAAAGCTGCATAGGAGACTTTCGCGACTGATTGAATTGTAAAGACCTAACGGCGCACCAGTAAATGAGGAGGGAGGAGGGAGGGGGGAGGGGAGGAAAGTTGGGAGGGGAGGGCTAGTAATGTGATATCCTGATTGCAATGCGGCATTGGTGCTGATATAATTGATGTTGTTGATTTTGTGTGTGGTTAATTTGGAAAACAATACAAATATCTAAAAAAAAAAAAAAAACAATGTTGACAACAGAGGCCCAAGTGATTATTGAGCATGATTCCAAAAATTCACGCAGAGGGGGCAGCGCTTATGGGATGAATGGCCTGGGGAGATAAGGCTTTGAAATACCTTGGGGCGATCAATGACTTGTATTTCAAAAGAGATGGGAATACAGGAGTGGGGATGCAAAAAGCAGAACCCACATTAAAACAAGCATTTGCAATGCAATAGGTCTCGCATTTGTAAAGTTTAAAGTTGTTGGTATTGTAAATGGCAATGTTTTTTGCATGGTCTGGTGTGTACCCTCAGACCCCATGAAAAGCCCCTCCCCCTACCCGAGAGCATGGTCTAGTCTGTTGTGCACCCTCAGACCACATGTGAAGCCCCCGCCCCCCACCTGAGAGCATGACGTGGTCTCTTGTACACCCTCTGCCCCATGTTAAGCCCCCTCCCCCATCTGAGAGAAATATACTGTGGATAATAATAACGTTCACCCCAACGGGGTCTCTTGGCGCTGAATAACAGATGTTTAGCGCCTACGCCTCCGGATTCAAAGCTCCTTGTTGCGCAGAATAAAAAAGCAAGTGGGTGATCTGGTGCCTCTGTCTGTGGATAGGCCCCGCTCTGCCCCTCACCCTCTTAGTGGTGGGTGTTCTCAGAACTGTGTCCACGAGGTCTGTAGGCACCCCCCCTCGATAAATATACACACATGGTTACACAATACCTATTTACTTATGACAGCGCTGAGGAGGGAGAAAGAAAAGAGAGGACGGAATCAAGAGACAGTATTGTATGGCGTAAGTGATAGTGAGGCAGGGAGAAGGAGACTGAGGAGTACGGGGATTAGAGAGTGCTAGAGGAAAGAGAGAGGGTAGACAGCAAGAGACAGGGTAGAGAGCAAAAGATAGGGCTAGATAGTATGAGACAACGGGTAGGGTGCAAAAGCCCCTAGGATGGAGAGCAATAAAGAGGAAGAGGGTAAGGGAGGGGGTGTAAGGAGCAAGGTACACTGGGGTAGCAAGAAGCAAAGTGTGGGTAAGAGACGAAGGGGTAGAGAGTAAGAGATAGAGGGAGGGACGAGAACGGTCCACCCGAAGCTGTATATAATGCCCCTTCTCTTGTTACACCATGTGTCCTGCAAACCATTGACGCAGAGGAACTCCTGGAAAGAGGAGACGGGACAAGTGGACACCACACTTAGCTGTTCTGGGAGGGGTGTACTCCTGGAGGTGGGACACATGCTTACCGGAGGTCCCTGGGGGGAAAGGCTGGTTTACTTAACTCTGGTGTGCAGCCTGAGGGCTTTTCACCAAGGAGAGCATGTGAGCACTGTGGGAATACATCCAGCTGAACTTGGGGCGTGCTGGGGGGGGTACTAGGCACCTACGGGAGTCGGATTAAAGAGCCCGCAGAAACCTACCACAAGATTGGGGGCAAATCTCCCCATGCGAGGAGCCAGGTCCTGTTGGAATCTGAAGTCAGTCCAGGTGTCGGCCATGTTTGCCTGCGTCCCCACATGTTGCGGCCTGTAACATGACCCGCGCACCACACGCCCATGAGGCCCTTCTGGAAACTTTCGTCAGAGGGGGTTAAAAAAAAAAAATGAAACAGAAAGCGCGGTGCCCCTGAAGTGGACACTGCCCCCCCCCCCCAAAAAATATACACTAAAAGTAAATCCTTAATGATATTCTGCTCTATTGTGCAACACTTTGGGTCACTTTTGAACTGCCGCAAGATGGTGATAAATGTAGTCCTTCTTTTCCAGAACTGAAAGCTCCATAACGCTTATCTTGTTGTACTTGCATAGTGCCCATTTAACGAAACGCTGCGATGGGGTTGTTGGGGGGTCATGCCCTTAATAGGCAGATTGCACTTCGATCTCCTCAGCAGGCGCTCAACCACGATCTACCTCCCGCTCAGGGTTATTAGTTCACCGAACAGTCTCGCAACAGCACCGCGAGCCTGACCCAGCTGTCCACGGGAACCACATTCATCTCATTAGCATAATCTGATAATACAAGCTAACACTGCTCTTTAAATCCCGTTTGAATAGATTAACCCTGGAAGTGCCCCACGGCGCCCAGAAAGTCACTGAGATCAAAATATGCGCTATACAAACAAACTCCCAGGGGGCAGAGACGAGTTCACACCTTATTCCCTCTCCCTCCCAACTGGTGATACCGTATTTTGAACAGTTTGCCGCGTTCAATGGTCGCTCCCTTTGAAGTCGGGCCGGATTTCGACACTGCTGGACATCATTGCGCAAGCCGTGCTGGGCTCACCCGTGCCACACTTGGCTAGGTGCCCTCGGGGTATCGAGCCGGGCACCGAGCAGCTGTCAGCAGGCACGGGCCGAGGTGCAGCGCTTTGGAGAGGGGTAGGTTGGGTGTGACACTCCGGACCACTCTGCAGTCATTTACCTACCGTAAGTATGCAGCACACCGGGAGGGTTCATCGGACCCGCGATACACGGCAGAGAAGCAGAGGCGGGCGGCCCCACATGTGATCGTGTGCCGAAGAGCACACTGCTTAGTCTTCTGAGGCGGGATTGAGTACATACCAGGTCTGTTCGTTCCACATTCTAACCCATGGCACATGTAACGTCCAGACTGTTAGCAGCTTCTAGGGTTCCACCGCTTTGAAGAGCTCTCAGTTTGTTGAAAGGGAAAGAACAGAAGCGCAGCGTGATAAAGGGACTTCCCCAGGATCACACAGCCTCCCTGAGCGAGGAAGACCGATTATAATATGGATTTCCCAGTTACATAAAGAATGATGTAAACACTAAACCGCAGGATTGCTGCATTTGTTCCTCAGGGCTACGAGTCTGTGACCTCACACGGTTTTCCTTACACATTTACTCCAGGGAATGCATGGACAAGTTATTGTCATGGGCACTGAAACTCAGCTATGTACCCAGGAGACGATGCAGATAAGGTGGGTGTTATGCACAAACAAACATCCTTCTTCCTGGCGAGAACTGAGTCTAAATGTAGCACATCAGAATATTTTTCCTAACGTCCCATTACCTTTAGGGAAGGGCCATGCATAATTAAATGTTACGGTCCCTGCACGCACAGATGCTAGTTACCAAAGTTAGGCTGAGACGGAGGCAACGGGCGATAACAGAAAAGAGGAGAAATAGGAGGCAGAGGGTGAGAAAAACGAGAGAGACAGCGGGAAAAAAAACAGGGCAAAATGCACTAACTTCGCATGATGGCAAAGTAAATACATATCTCTGTTGTGGCGGTGTGAGTACACACTCGACATATTGTCACATTATCACACGCTGCGTGCACAGTTCACGGAGACTGCTCCAATTACACAGCCCACAAGCAGTCTGAGAGCGATGTGGGAGGACAGCCCTCTCCGACGCGGTTATCACATGTGACGGTGTGCAGGTCAGGAGATTATTTGGAGCTGAGGATACAGGACAGTGGTTACCTACCCTTATTGCATTCCGACTGTAGAGCTTTAGCTTCCAGGGAAATAGCTGTAGGCAATTGAATCACACACAAATTGTGTGGAGAGAGCTAGGTACACATTCCGGAGCTCTGTGCACGCGACATGCTGCCTTCACGCCGCATTCACATGCGGCAGTTGTCTCTGTGATTGGGTGACAAGGTCCACCAATCACAGAGACGACTGCCGCATGCTAATACGGCGTGAACACAGCGTGATTAAAGATGGCGTGCGCTTGTCCCGATGGGCGGGCTTAAAACACAGCAAGGGCGTCCACAAAAATTACGCCCAGCAAATGAAAAGCACGATAAAAACATTAATCACGACATGAGCGAATCAGAAACGATTAGGACAGAGGGGTGAGACCTAAAAAGCGCTCGCCATCTGTTTTTATTCAGCCACTTGTATTTGTTGCATCACGCTGGGGCTAAGTGAAAACAGATGCGCGTGTCATGATGGGCGGCATCACAAAACTGCAAGTGCGTCAACAAAAGTGACAGCCAGCAAACCAGAAGCACGGAAAAAACATTAATCACGACCTAATCCAATTGGAAACAGTCGAGACAGAGGGACGTGTATTAAAGTTCACCTTCTTAGAGTGTTTACTATAGCCCTCGCAGGGCGAGAAGAGCATGCGTGCTCCAACACCAGGCGAGACCTAAATAGACAGAAAGAGAAGCAACTGCCAGACTTTCAGGAAGGAAAATGAAGGAAAGAAGGAAGCAGAAATCCATAGCCATCTCCTTCCTTCCAAGGAGATTAATGGTCCTGAAAATGTCAACCAAGGCAAGCCCCAGATCTTCCTTCAGGTTTCCCACAATACAGTAACGTGTGGTCGCCTGTGTGGACGTGTGGAGCTAGGATGATAGACTGATAGTGAATATATCTGTAAAAGGAAGTAACACTACTGTTGTTGATGAAACATTTCTGCTCACTTTTCCATTTGGAATTCAGCGGAGATGTGATCTAGCGGCGAAGTTCTGGACTTTGTGGACTGCGGACATTGGTTCTAATCCCACATTTCACGTAACTGATAATTGTGTGACTGTGGACTAGGCACATACTCTATCTGTACCTAACTACTTTGTATATATCTGAGGAGCAGCTGTGTAATTTAAATAGACACATTTCCAAGAGAGGTACACAATGTTGTACCTCTGGTATCAATGCCGGGTACCTCCAAAGTACCTAAGATTTTTCAATCAATGGTGAGATTCTGCACACTATCTCTACCCACCACTCCTACTGCCTCCTGCACCTCAAACAACACTGCAATCAATCATTCAATTGTCTGTTGGACTTTCATTAAAGCACACTCTACATACCAGTGGGTCCAGCGCGAGCCCACGGAACTGATCACTCAAGGAACTTCTGTATCAAGCAATTCATTTTATCCTTTGAAGTGTACACCCAGTACATCGATCACATTTTCTAAACATTTAATAATAAATAACAATGAATGTTGCTGCTGAGAGATATACGTCCAAGACTATGGGGATTGCCCAAAAAAAGACCATGCCTGTCTATCAGCGCTGAGGTTGTTCGTACAAACAGAATTTCCGATGAATATATCGCTTTATAACCACTATTGGGTTTATTAAAGGTATTTGTGCAGAGAAGACTGACTCACAGTGGCAAAAAGTGCTTCAAATAGAACAATAAAATACAACAGCAAAAGTGATAATGTAACAAGATTGAAGGGGAAGACTATTGTTAAAGTTGTTAAAGTAGAATTAAACTTTAGGGGTCAGCCCAGCAGGTCTGTGGAGGCTCTGCCATTTGCTACTTTTGAGGAAGACCAGCCACTAAAATTAGAAATCCCCGACTACATTGTGAGGGTTTCTTTGCCTTTCTTGTACCCGTTGGTGTGACACATGCATTGAAGACAAGTGAACACCATCTTTTTTGGCCCCGCTCTGCAACTTTTTACTTTTTTCTCAACTTAGGACGCTCATTCATGGAGAGTTCCCTCCAGTCATTGTTACCCCGCCCTAAAGAGGCACGGCAGCCATCACAATAGCCTGGCTGCTCAGAGAGCTGTCACTTCAAGAGTTATTGACGGCAGGCTAGACACTCGCCATTTTTGGCAGAGCCTCAAAATGACCCCCTTTATCTTTATGGCAGGTTTTCCAAAGTTGCATTTTCAAGCTATTGTAAAAAGAAAGCAGAAGACCTCAATAAGCAGACCGTTAAACCACACAAGAGTTAGAGGCAAATTCCTACAGGAGCCCACCTACTGTAATATGACATGCCGCAATATGTTCTGTTTGTTAAGTTATATTATATTATGTTGATTTGTATAGCGCACTAATCAGCGAGAGGGTATCAGCATGCTTGGGCAGGTGTGTGGTCCCCAAGGTGCTGATACGAAGAACCAGGTCTTCATGCGGATTTCAAGATGAGAGGAGGAGGCTCAGATGTGTTGCGAGAGGTTGTTCCATGTCCTGGAGGGAATGTTTCACCAAAGTGCTAACACTGCGTCATTGAAGGAGAACTTCCTGCAATAACGCACAATGGCAACTCACCATCATATTCATGTCACGGCCACTACTTTGTTTCCTTCCAAGACCACAATGCTTCATATGGCACGTCCAGGCAGTGAAAAATCATTATCAAACAGCTTGCCCTAAACAAGATGAGTTTTGTGATGAGGGGGCGTGGCCAGCCGGGCAACATGGCGGACGCGAGCGACTGAGGCTCCGACCGTTACCTCCCGGACATCCTGTAAATTATCCTGTGGAGGGAGCGGATCGTGGTCGCTGGAAGCGGACCCGACGCGGGGCAGCGCGGAGCAGCTGAGGCGGCCCCGAGAGCGGCAACTGAGGGGCGCTGTGACCCAGCGGAGCTCGAGTGGCGAGGGGGCGCGCGGCGGCCTGTGAGGCGGGGCCTGCTGCGAGGCCCGGCGGGGACGCTGCGAGACGGCGCTGGCAGCGAAGTTGGTCCCCTGGCGGCTGTGGACCCTTGGAGGCTGAGAGCTGCTGCCTCCGGTGACCGCGGCTGGTGGGGGCCCTCGCGAGTGCTGAGGAGCTGCGGTCACGTGGGGCGGAGCGAGGTGCCCGGACCCTGCCGGCCGCGAGATCACCACGCACCACAGGCAGCGGCGACGGACTGCGGGGAGGTGACCGCCCGGCGGGGCCAGTGCACAGGGGAGCCACGAGACCCGAGTGGCGAGCCGAGAGGGGCTGGGCTGGGCGCCTACAGCGGTGAGTCCAGAGGCCGGAGTGCGTGGGAGCAGGCGGCGTGCAGCGGAAGGTCCCGAGCTGAAGGGGCCTGCACGGTGGAGTCTACGCTGGGGCGGCTGGGAGAGGACAGTCGCCGCGCGGGAGGACCCAGAGGCAGCGGAGCGGACACTGAGGCCTGGGGCTGACGCCCTCCCACGAGAGGCGCCGCACGGAGAGTGACCGGAGTGGTGGACGGCGCGCTGGCCATAGAGGGGGCAGCCTGGAGCGCTACTTTGAAGAGGTGAGACGCCCACGCCCGGGGCACTGGACGCTGAGCCGCCGGGAGAGTGACCCCGGCTGTGGGACTGGCCCGTGCACTTAGAGGGGCCAGCAGGGACCTTGACTGACCGACGACTCCTTAGAGCGCTGGTGAGGAGGTGTGGAGCCCTGAGGGGGGCCGGTTGCCGTTTGGGGCTGTGGCGGGGCCCCTGATCCTTCCCCCCGCTGACTTAGACCTGGCGGCTGGGCCCCGGGACTGACTTGGGGCCGGGTGCCGGCGCAGCTTGGAGGGCCTGCGGCAGGTCGCGTGCTTGGCAACGACCTGTGAATGCCGACCGCTCAACAATACGCGATGGGCCGGCTACGAGATAAGACGCAGCAGGGTCAGCTACGGGCCGGGACTACGGACCCCGCGCAGAGTCGGCCGGGGGGAGACGCGGAGTCGCAGGCGGCGGCCCTCTCGACCAAGATGGACACCATGCTGGCGGCAGTGGAGAGGCTCGGCGCCACCCTGGA
Organism: Triturus cristatus; assembly: GCF_964204655.1. Classification (NCBI taxonomy): domain Eukaryota; kingdom Metazoa; phylum Chordata; class Amphibia; order Caudata; family Salamandridae; genus Triturus; species Triturus cristatus. The sequence continues at coordinate 818,275,824 of NC_140586.1, read as the reverse complement.
CCAGACGCGGGCTTCCCTGGAAACGAGGATAGACAAGGTCACGTCTGACTTCACCCTCCTCCATGCTGACCACCGCAAGCTGGCCGAGAGAGTGGAGTCACACGGCCAGGCGCTCAAAGAACTACAGCCTACCGCGCGGAGCCATGGCGCGGCGCTGCAGGATGTACTGGACCGGGTTCACGCGCTCGAGGACAGGGTTGACGAGGCGGAAGGACGCTCGAGGCGCAACAACATCCGCGTGGTGGGTCTCCCGGAGGGAGTGGAGGGCAGGCACCCAGAGCAATACGTTGAGACCTGGCTGAGAGACCTCCTGCCCCAGGGGGTGCTGTCTCAACACTTCGTGGTGGAAAGGGCGCACAGAGTGCCGGCGCAGAGACACCGACCGGGGGCCCGACCCCGACCGTTCCTCTTCAAGCTCCTCAACTACCGGGACAGGGACGCGATCCTCGGCGAAACTCGAAGAACTGGTGACCCGACCGTGGGCAGTAGCCGAGTTATGCTCTTTCCTGACTATACCGCAGCCGTCCAGCGGCGACGCAGTAATTATATGGCGGTGAAGCGCCAGCTGCGAGAGTTGGCTCTCCCTTACTCCCTGCTGTTCCCGGCCCGCCTGCGAGTAGTGGCAAAAGAAGGGACACGCTTCTTCGACTCCCCGGACGACGTGTGGGACTGGCTGGAGGAGTCAGGACAATGGACAGGAGCGAGGCCTGCTGGCCCGGAGGTCGACGGCCGCCCGGGGAGGCGATCCAGGAGACAAGGGCGCCGAGGGGCGCGGCGAGAGGCGCAGCTGGGACCAGTGGCAGCTAGCCCGGAGAGGATCCGGATGGAGCGGCAGGGAGCGCTGGAGGCAGTGGCGACGCTTGGGACGCCGCCTGCCGGTGACAGCCTGGACGCCTGCACGCCCGCAGGGGCGGGAGCGAGTGGGGCGTCGTCCCCGTCCACAGTGGTCTCGGAGGACTTGCTCCTGCCAGTGGCGACCCCGCAGACGGCGGACCTAATTGCGTGACCAGTTGGCGAACTGCCGAAGGTTTGATAACAGTTGCGGGCAATGCCCTGGGGTCACGTGGCGGCCTTGGGACTGTACTGGTCGGATCCGGGACCCTGGACCCACTTGGGGGGGCAGAGGGCCTAGAACTGGAAGAGCCTGGCCCTACGGGGGTGGGCTGGGTGATATATGTGCGTTCCCTACTATTGCAGCTGTGGCAGCCTCCCGCGGGGGGCTCGCATTGGACATGCACGACGGTTCAGCTCCGGACCTGATTCTGCTCCTTATTCTTTCAGTTAGGATAGGGGAGGGGTATGGGTCCCAGAGGTTGTTACGATTGCACGAACCCCATTTGTTCTCACACAACAATAGCCAAATTTTACTTGGCGTTCTAGAGGTTTGGACGGATGCCCCGTTGGGAATACGCCCTGATTGTTATATTGTTCATGTTGGTTCTATTGTTTATCTGGCAGCGCGCTAACATGCTCCCCCCCCGGCTGCGGTCCCCCCCTCTCCCTGGTGGGGGCGCCCTGGCCCCAGTCCGGCTTGCTCATCTCGACTTGTAATGACACACACTAATATTGTGACCTGGAACATACGGGGCATGCACACACCGTCCAAGCGCTACGCCATCTTCTCCTATCTGCAGCGACACTCAGTCGGGATTGCTCTCCTACAGGAGACGCACATGTCCTCGACGGAATTGGGCAGGCTTTCTCGGCGCTGGAGGGGACACACGTATGGCACTGTTTATTCGGCGCACGCGCGGGGCACGCTCATCTGGGTGCGAGCAGGAGTTCCTTTTGTCTGCACGGAGGTGGTAGTGGACCGGGAGGGGAGGTACACCTTGGTGCGGGGGAAGTTGGTGGACCGGGAGGGGAGGTACACCTTGGTGCGGGGGAAGTTGAACGGCCAAGAGCTGTTGCTAGGCTCGCTGTATGCGCCCAACGTGGATCAGGCCTCTTTCTTGACGCGATTGACGCAGCTCCTACACCCTTATGCTGGGCTCCCCCGGCTGCTGGGAGGGGATTTTAACATGGTACTAGACGTCCAGTTGGACCGATCCTTCCCGCCCCTCCGCGCCACGGCGGTGGAATCTAACGCCCGGGCGTTGGGGGATTGGCTCACGCACTGGTCGCTGCAGGACTTGTGGCGCACACTTCACCCGACGGACAGACTGTACTCCTACTACTCGGCGGTCCATGATCTCCATGTGCGGCTGGACAGGGTGGTGGGGACCCAGTCGTTGCTCCCGCTTATCGAACAGTCGGAATATCTGGGGCGGACGCATTCCGACCACAACCCCCTATGGCTCCGGATCTGCTGGGTGGCGGACCGCCCGCCGGTGCCCACCTGGCGACTTCAGCCGAGCGCCCTGGAGGACCCGGAGTTCCGCTCCTCCCGTCCTGGCCTACTTTGAGGCTAATGAGGGGACGGCGAGCAGTGCCTTGGTGGAGTGGGACGCCCATAAGGTGGCCACCCGTGGGCACTGCCTGGGGGCCCAGTGGAACATACGAAAGGCCCTATCGGACTCCCTAGTGCGCCTCGAAAACGACCTCCTGCAATACGAGAGGGAAGGAGAAGGAGGGGGCAGGCACTCGCGCAGCCTGGAGGATCTCCGCGGGCAACACGCAGGGCTCCTGGAGCGGCTCCGCTGTCATAATTATGCGGCGCACACCGCCAGAACACACGCCAGGGCGGATAGGGCGGGCCGCCTGCTGGCCTGGATCATCCGGCAGGAGGATCGCAGGACCCCGATCGGAGCAATCCGTGGGGAGGATGGAGTGTTGGTACACACACAGCGGGAAATACACCGGGCCTTCGTAGGCCATTACAAACGCTTGTACGCGGCTCAAGGGACGGGCCCCCGGCACCTTCTCGGGGAGTTTCTCGCTTCCATACACCTGCCCGTGGCTACCAGGGAGCATAACGTGGCACTCAGTGGCCCCCTTTCCCTAGAGGAAATCGGGGAGGCGATCCAATCGTTAGCGACGGGCAAAACTCCGGGGCCGGACGGATTGCCCGCGGAGTACTATAAGGCATACCGCGAGACCCTGGTGCCCCTGCTGCGCGAACTTTACAGCAAATCGCTGGAAGAGGGGTCGCTCCCACCCTCCATGCGGGAGGCGTTCTTAGTCTCCCTACCTAAGCCGGACCGCGATCCCACGGCCCTGGGCTCCTACCGCCCCCTGGCGATGCTTAACGTCGACTACAAGATACTGGCGAAGGCCCTGGCGGAGCGGTTAGCGCCGGTGGTCCCGCACCTAGTGCACCCTGACCAGAATGGGTTTGTCCCAGCGAGGTCCACGTCGCTCAATCTCAGACGAAACTTTCGGGTGGCCGGTGAGGCAGTGCACAGATGGCCCAGAGCAGGGTGCCTCCTCCTTGACTTGGAGAAGGCGTTTGACTGCCTGGAGTGGGGATACCTGTCCACGGTGCTGTTGCAGTACGGACTGGACGGGGACTTCCTCCGGATGGTTGATCTACTTTACAGGAACCCCACGGTCCGTGTTCGGTTGGGCCCTCATGTCTCGGAGGCGGTGCCGGTGGGCCGGGGCACCAGACAGGGATGTCCCTTGTCCCCGCTGCTGTTCGCCCTAGCGATGGAGCCCCTAGCGGAGGCTCTGCGGACGACCCTGGGCGATGGGATACCACTGGGAGACGCGGTTCACCAGGTGTCGCTTTATGCGGACGATCTGCTGGTGTACGTCAGAGACGTAGGTAGCATGCCGGAGCGCCTGGCCCCGCTACTGCGGTCATTTGCCACTATTTCGGGGCTTCGCGTAAACGCGGGTAAATCTTGTCTATATGCTTTTAGCGAGGAGACTGCGGACCCGGGTTACAGCCTGAATGGCACGCCGGTACAGTGGAGGGGCGGTACCTTCCGTTACCTGGGGATACACATTTACCGATGCCCAGTTGACTTGTTTGATGGCAACTTGGGGAGGGCGGTCACGGCGCTTGGGTCGCAGGTGGCCTTCTGGAATACGCTTCCGCTAACCACCATGGGCAGGGTGGCGCTCGCCAAAATGGTCATGCTCCCCCGTCTACTATACTACTTTGTCAACCTGCCACTATACGTTCCGCCCGCCTTCTTTGGCAGGCTCAACCGGATGCTGCGGGACTTTGTCTGGGGTAACGCCAGGCACAGATTGGCGCTAGCAAAGCTTTTCCTCCCGACGGACAGGGGTGGGCTGGCGGCGCCCTGCTTTGAGCATTACTACCTGGCGGCGCAGCTGCAATGGATTGCCCGCTGGTTAGCCGACAGGGGCAGGGATGACACAGCCACGGGGGCTGCCCCCTACTCAGAGTGCGTGACCGGGCTTTTCCACCCCCTGGCAGCGGTGGCGGGGCCGATGCCGCTCCTCCTGGCAGTGGCGCACAGGTGCTTTAAGAGGGCCTTGTACCTCACGCGTGCGGTGGTGCCATACGCGCCGGCGATACCCTTAGAGGGTTCCCCTGGAGGTGGGGGGGTGCTCGCGGTCCCCTTGCTGACGGACTGGTGGGCGGCAGACGTGCACACGCTGGGGGACCTATACAGGGATGGTGAGCTGATCCCGTACGAGACCTTGGTGTCGGAGGACGGGCTCCCACCCGGTGGATTCCTCTTGCACCGCTCACTACTGGCGAGCCTGACCGCCAAATGGGGGAACATGGCCGCAGAGCCTGCCCAACATCTGACCATGCAATATCTGCATGTCATGGGACGGGGCGGGCACTTGGTCCGCTGGTTTGCCGCCTCGTTGCGAGAGCACACGGCGGTTGATCTGGGCCCACTTCGTGGCAAGTGGGAGCTGGACCTGGGACGGCCGATGACGGACAGGGAGTGGGAGAGGGTGCTCAGGAGCCCAGTGCGTATCCCCCGCAATCTGCGGTTTCGCCAAATTCAGCTGTTCATAGTCCACAGGGCCTACCTCACACCAGAGCTGATTAACAGGTACTTTCACCGCGTGGATGCGCTTTGCCCCAGGTGCCGCGAGCTGGGGGCGGGGTTGTTACACATGCTGTGGGGCTGCCCTGTGCTGCACGCCTATTGGAGGGCGGTTAGTGAGCAGCTGCAAGGGAGTGTGGGGCGCAGCGTTCCCTTTGACTGGCCCGAACATATCTTACACCAATTCACCAGATCGCCCAAAGACAAGGTAGTGTCCAGATTTCTGGACCTGGGGCTCGTGGTGGCGAAGCGCCTCATCACCAGGAGATGGAAGGCGCCTGACACGCCGCACGCGAGGGCCTGGAGTTCATCGTTTCAGGCATGGGCCAGAGCGGAGGGGACGGCCATCCGCAGGGAGGACACACTGGGGCTGCGGAGGGAGCCCATGGCGGACGGCTGGGAACAGTTGCTTGCCGAGTTCCGGCGCTCGATGGGGGAGGGCACCACAGGCAGTAGGGATGAGGCCAGGCAGGACGGCAATGGCGCAAGCGGCGGCGTAGTGTAGGCAGCCTCGCTGGCGAACCAGTGCGGCCCCCATTGTCACAGGACCACTGGTGAGGCGGTAGGGAGCGATTGGGGATACCTGCGCTTATTGGAGCTTGGAGGGGTGCCCCTGGGGTTGTGGGGGGGGGGGGGGGTCGGGTGCGGACAAGGGGGTGGGAGCACACCAAACACGTTAATACACACGCTGCCTTTGTTATGGGTTCTTTCCTTTGTATTGCATGTCACCTTTTTGATTATATCGACGCCTCAGTTGCATTGGCGAGTCTAGTTTTCCTGTACGGCTCCATGGCTGGTGGGTGGGGGGGCTGGCCCCTTCTAACGAGATGACATCTGAACTCCTAAGGATGAAGGGACTGGGCCTCAGAAGGGCGGTGGTGGGAGCGCCAGCAGACACCAGACTGTTCCCCACCCCTCCCCCCGACAGTTGGCATGATTCCCCAGTATGTATAAATTTCCGACTTGATGTCCATGTAATGTGATGCCGTATGATATGCTTATGTAATATGATCTAAAAACTTAATAAAACAGATTTGACAAAAAAAGATGAGTTTTGTGATGTTCTAGAACTAGTGGTCCTCCTGTCATGTCGGGAAGGTGGTTCCCGATGGCAGATGCTGCTGATGCTCTGCAGTGGGAAACGCATTGATTCCCCCACCTCTAAATGAGGATGGAGAACCAGGGTGGCAGCCAGAACATTCTCTGGATCACTGACAGAATATCAGTACCAAAAATATCGGTGGATAGAATACTGTGTCAAAAATATCGAGGACCAAAATATCGAGAAGGTAAGTGCTAATACGCAAGTACGGATTTACTATTCTTAACTCCACATCTACGTACCTGAAGATATATATTGTCATGGTATGCATATGTGGAATTATATATAGTAAAACCTTGCTTACACATAGAAACTTACGTTCACAATGTTTTTGTCCTTGATATTCTCAACAGAATGTACACACAATATTTCTTCCTGATATTTTGTCTAAACACCTGAGAGTTGTGGTGCTTGCCATGAGATGGTTTAGTTAAACTTAATGAATTTTTTGGTTTTGGGGTTTTTGGGCAGATATGATTTACTTCTTGTGTTTCATGGTATGAAAATGAGAGTTCTCCTTTAAGACAGAAGCCGGAAGGGGTCTCAGTGCAGCGATGGATGAGGAGGAGCTGAAGGAGAGACAAATATGCGGGTGCTGTGAGCTGCAAAAGCATCAGAGGCTGATAAATCACAATACATTAAATATACAATATGGAATGTGTGGAGCGACGAAATACACTTAAGGAAGAACCAAAGACTTAAAAGCTGTATAATGTACCCAGTGAAGAAACCAACATATGTCTGCAGGCCAAGGAAATCTAGTACAAGTCGCTGATTCGTGAACATCTCAGATCATTAAAATTCAGCACAATTTGTATTTTAAATGAAGAGGAAAAGAGTGAAATTATCTCAGCCGCTTTCAGAAATCTTTCTGAATTAACCACTTCAGCAACCCTGGAGTACGTACACGGTCACACATGGCACCACATTACTCTAAAATGCCCATTAAACAGTATAGATTTTTTTTTATTAGCCCACACTGGCCAATTGGCTTAATAATCAGGAAATAAGCAACAGCCAATCATGTCAAAGAAGAGAGGTGTCATTTTTTCTGCTTTAACGTTGCCCTCTCCCGGCTCCCTTCACTACAAGCGCTTGAGTAACCGACTGCAAGGTCCACTGCAAGCATCCGCTCAAACATCTGCCGTACATGTGAGCTTCGCTAGAGACGATGACCATCAGCACAGCTCTTGCAAACCCCACCGGTCTTGCACAGTATTTTATGCAGAAGTACTGAAGAGGAGACATTCAGGTGGACCCACATAGACTGATGCTGGATTAAGAATTCCAAGTTCTGCAGCATAGGACACCCCTAGGCAAAATATATAGCGGCCTATTAACTGAATTTACTTTTTCTATGTCTAATAGGAAATCACAAAGGGATTCTTGGGAGGTGTAAACCCATTTATAGGTCGGAAAACTCCGCCACAAGTGTGGAGATCTCCACAGATATAAATCCCACTCAGGGATAGGAACGTGTGGTTCCAGAGGATGATTTGATTTGGATTTTTGGGAATGTCCACAAACATTTATGTTTGTGGGCATTCTTACACTCTTCTCCCTCCCCTTTCCACTTTGGAAAGGGTCTAAAAATGTATTACAGCCAAGGACTAGCATTACTCACTTTCCATTGTGGTAAGGGGAGTGGATCACCAGCAGTCTTGGTGGAAAAAGACTTAGAAAAAATATTTCCTTGTGGAGAAAAATAAAAAGGAAAAAGTGCATTTGCACAGGGGATCCTATTCCCGCTGTCTGGAGTTCTCAGTTATTGAGCGCTTCTTACAGCAGCAATGGTAGTCCACATGGACAGTCACATTAACTTCCCAGGAGTATACCTGGCACAGCTTTTCAGGCATACTGGCAATGTTCGTACATAGGGAAACAGAAGACAGAGAGCCTGGAATTTGCAAGCCCTGTTTAATTAGGAACCTGACTGCTTAGTTCAAAGCTTTGGTCATGATGCTGCATGCCCTGATGTCAGACCAGGAAAGATCTTCCAAGCAAGGGTAGCCTTAAACTGGCTGCCAGTAATCAATAGCCTGGAATTCATGATCAATTTTCATGTTTTTACATTTTATTTTCTTCGGAATTGGTGCCCCACTTAACTTGATGCCCTAGTTAGCCTTTATAGCTGGGGCAAACCGAAACCTCCGGAAGTCGAAAGCACAGTGGTTGTCCAGCTGATGCATTTCCACGCATTACAGGGAGTGTCATGTAATAATTTCTGGATGTAGAGAGCAGCTCAGCGTTGATGGTATGCCTGTCAGCTTGCCCTGTGTCCCTAGTTATTGTTTTCTCATTGATCGCCTTGAAGATTGCCTCCTGTGCCTCTGGATGGACCCAGCACCCATCTCGGTTATGTTGTGAGTCGCCTCTTATCGTGTATCCTGTCAGTCATGACAGGCCTCCTCTCTATGATCATTTAATTGAATGTCTGTCCTGAAGAGCAGGACTGTCAGGTACATTCTGAAGACACTATGGAGTGTCATGTCGCAGCGGAGTGTTACATTATCTCTCTACGCTTCAACGCACCTTGATAAATGAGCTTACAATGGAGAGATCCAGCAAAAGTAAACAGCACAAAGATAGGCTGGATCAACAACTTGCTTCAGCCTCTCTTTGTTTGGAATCAAACATGCTGGACATTACAGAGACAGCTGTTAATAGTAAGGAAAGTTCAGTTATTTATTAGTTGGAGTTTTATAGAGCACGAACATGACCCAGTAGGGAGATAGAGAGCTTTACAAAAACTGTACAAAGGAAAATGATAGGGGATAGGAAGCAATATAAAAACATTAGATAAGAGTACAATTAACACAGGATACAAACTATATATACATGTGATAATGGTAGAGAGGGGCACACTAGTATAGCATAGGTCCGGGCCTAAAACATAATCTGCAGCAATAGGAGGCAGATGACAAATAGGCGGACGGACAAGAACAGGTGAGACGGAACCAAGTCGAGGTCCTCCGTGTGAGAGGAATTTGTTGCAAAGAAAATGTTTTACTTCTTTCCTGAAGATGGATGTGGAAGGGTTGCATCTGATCTCAGTAGGTAGAGAGTTATGGATGTGGAAGGGTTGCATCTGATCTCAGTAGGTAGAGAGTTCTGGATTTGGAAGGGTGTCATGTGATCTCAGTAGGTAGAGAGTTCTGGATTTTCGAGGCACATGCAGAGAAGGGTCGTTTGCAGGTTTTCTCTTTTTTTAAATTTGTGTGGCTTAAGAAGAAAGGAGATTGTGCTTCTGAAGAATCTGTTTCCATTCGTTAGGGTCAGTTTCTGGGTTTTAATAGGAGGGAGTATTGTGGTGCAGCGCTTTGTGGGTCATGCAAGCAATTTTGAAGTGAATCTTGGCATCAAGGGGTAGCCATTTCAGAGCCAGGAGGTCTGGGGTAATAGGATTACTCTTTTTATGATCCTGTGATGAGCCTCGCTGCTGCATTCAGTGTAGCCTTAATGAACGTGGGTGTGGTGTTTCTGTTAATCTCTTGGTAAGTATACGTTCCCGAGGAACACAAACCAGCATTGATACGAACACTTTCTTTATTTGTACAAATGTACATTTAAATATCCATCACTCGATATTTTTGACTGTGATCTGTTTGTAAGCCCGCTAAGTACCGGGCCACATGTGTGGCTTGCCAAGACGTTTTAACGTAGTGATCAAGCGGGCAAAACCTCAGAAATCCTGGTTCCACAGCTAATAATTTAACCACTTGTTCACACCTCCTCATGCAGCAGAAATCTAGGGAAAGGTGAAGGAACACATTCTAAACAAGCATTGGCATAGCCAATAGGTCTCGCCTTTGGGACCTTATAAGTGTTTAGCCATGCAACAGTTGCATAACTAAATACTTGTAAGGTCCCAAAAGCGAGACCTATTGGCTATGCAAAGCGGCAGTGCGGCCGCAAAAGTGAAAGTAATGGCGGAAAAGCGCGGCGCGCGTGCCCGCGCACATGCACTGTAGCTCTAGGCTGGCCTGGTAGCACTTTTTGGAGCCCTCTCAATAAGTCTTGCCAGACCAGCGCAAGCGCTGGGTCAGGCGAGACCTAAAAACAGGGCGATGCCCTGCGGTGGTAGTAGGCATGGGGTGGGGGCAGCGCATCATTTGCACATAGACAGCTTCCTTTCCTTGAAGAACCTTATGAACTGCAGCATTGTGGTTCCTGCTTTAGCCCCTCCTAGCTTTCCATTCATTACAAAATATGTATTTCAACGTTTTTATCATTTTACGTCTTTACACGTTTTATCACTTTTATTAAAATCTCTTTTCACTTCTTTATCTGTATTTTCCTGCCATCTAGAGGGCATTTACTTCTCAAATAAGACTCTATTTTGTAATTTGCTTTTCTTTTACACCACATTTTGCCACTGTTTTTCACCACGCAACCCTTTTCCTTTTGCACTAATAATCTACTTTTGTCCTTTCTGCCTTATCTCTTCACTTTTATTTGCCACCTGTCTACACAGTTAATTGCCTTTGTTGCAATTCTGCAGGCTCACTCTTTCATCTCTTTTTGCGTTCATTTTTTTTCTATAATGCGGCTGATTGCTTTGTTCCTCTAACAGGTTTCACGCCTACTCGGCTTGCTCCTGGAGATGAAGGTTTGTTTGGAAAGAGGCGCAGGCATACAGTGAGAACAGAGACGAAAAATAATATTTTTAACGCCCATGTATTATTATTGCTGAGCTAACCTGCAAATGATACAATGTAATTAAAAAACAGAAAACTCTTTTTGGTGAAACATCTGAAACAATTTTCATTTTCAAAAATGTCAATGTAATAATTCAAGTGTTTTGCTCCTTCTAAAAAAGCAGAATTAAGTTAGTTATTTGTGAGGCTGAAGACATCCAAAACCAAAGTACGCCAAAATGTATCCTTGCACAGAGGGAAGTAGTCCCTGTGCGAAGGGCAGAAAGATGTCAGAGGAAGGTCGCTTTCAGCAGTCTGGGTGCTATGGTGAAAGGTTCATCAGAAGAACGAGCTATTTGTGTGCTTGCCCGTCAGCTAGTTCATCCTTGTGTCACAGACTTCCATAATGTATTGAAGCAATCATTCCTGACTGCCTCGGTGGCATGATCCTGGGGTACTGGAGGTACACGGGCTACGATGACGTATAGGGATGCTAATGGGTGACTAGCAAGAACATGTTTTTAGGATTCCCAAGGAAACAGAACTATATTGTTCCCATGTCAGTATTCGGGTAACATAAGACATGGAAGCTAGCCCGTGTTTCCATCCTCATTTTGAGTTCACGTGGGGTCATTGCTGTTGCCCTCAGCCAGTGTTATCACTTGCAGTTTAGGTCGTCAACAATGACCTTTGTGCAGGCACAGTTTTTCGGTCATGATTGCCATTCTGGCCCATTATGTCTTGGTTCCTTCTGGGCTTGTCCATGAATGCAACAGAGATGCGTCTCCTACTACGCATTGCTTGTGACATTGATGAGACAGAGAGGAGCGCGTCTGTAGTCTATGATTTCGCTCTAGGCGCTGGAAGCACTGGAATGTTCTGAGTCTCTATCATCCTTAGACACTGGCTATAGACTGGTGCCTTGGACTAATGGGGCTCCCGCTCCTCTCTCCCATCCTTGCCAGACCGGAAGCGAGGATCTCTCTGCCTTCCTAGAACCCTTCCTTGGACATTGTGGGACCACACCTCGGGTTTAAATGTATGTTTAGCCTTTTCAGACGTTCTTCAGATCGCTGCTGCCCTCTCCTCTGCCAACAGGCTGTCCCTGGCACACCCTATGCCCTCTCTACAGTAAAGAGCTTGCAGCATTGCTCTTGTGGGCTCAAGTTTCCGCTGTCCATAATTTACTGCTTTTTGACCTCTTTGGGACTAAATTTCAAAGATTATAAACCACTGAATGCTCGTCCCTTCATGGCGCTTCATTTTGCTGGACGGAGTGTCTAGTGGTGTCCTCCACTCCCCCATAATGCAGGACAGTGTCACCAATGGAGAAGAATTTGCTCATTAGCACTACCTTCTGGGAGCCTTGTGTCCATGTGAGAACTTGCGAGATTCATTGTCATATGCCCTATTCCGGATTCCCTCATGTCCAGTGTATTTTGTCCAAACAAATATTTTTCACTCTGATCATCTCTACCAACAATGTTTTAGGGCAAAGGGGCGCTTGTGAAAGGGAATTTTTTTCTATCTCAGTTCTGTCATTTTCTCTATCACAACCTTTAATGTAGAAGTAAATATTGAGGTTTAAATACGTAGAAAATGGTTAATAAAAGTAAACACTTTTCTGAACAGGGACCCCGAAATATTTCTTGCAGGAGCCCCCAAAATTTTTAAGATGACACAGGGTAGTATGTTAACTATATCTTACCATTGTTGACATACAGTTTTGCTGTTTTGACTAATCATATATACATTTTATTTAATGTTAAGTTCCACAGAGCAATACAGATATGGCACCAGGACTGTAGTATAAATTAAAAATCAAATATGTATTTAAAAAAAAGCCTTTAGAACGTATTGACTGAATCAGAGTTCTAAAATAACATGTACTTCATTTATATATACATTACGCTTGACAAATATTGATCTTAAAGATACGTTCCTTTGTGAGTTGAGCACCAGACATACTAAAACAACATGAATCCAGTCCTGAACAGGACACAAAGGGCATTGTTCACTTCATAATCGTTTCAGGGACCCGTTCCATAGAGTGTCAGCAATCTAGACAGGAAGCAGGAGCTGTGTGGGCTGGGTCAGAGTCAGGGCAGGTGAAGAGCCAGATGCATTTAAGTAAAAGTAATTTACATAGCCAGTGGTTATCCTACAAATCGGATATGAAATAGGCACGCTTGGACCTGAGCTCGACACACCTACACCAGAGCAAATATTGGAGGCTGGGCCGGGTAGGACCAGAGAGCAGCAGCAGACCCTCACTGCCACTGTGCTTGGCATGGCTTCCTGTTGCCATGACATTCTTGTCATCTGCATCCATCCTTGAAAAATGGGATTTCAACTCCCCTAGCATTGAAAAACGAGATCTGCCAAGTACCACAAGGCCCCATCAAACTAACCCTAATCCCACGGTATATATTCTTTCCGAAAGAAAGAAAAAAAACGACAGTCATGTTTCAAGCATTAAAGGTACAAATCTGCAGCTATTTGATATGTGCCAAATACGGGGCCTGTAGTTAATCATCTTCAGCTACCAGGCAAATTCATCTGCCTTACACACAATATGCAATCATTACATAGCCCTTTTGAGAGCCCTCCAACCTCCCCCTCTGGGAACAGACCTGCGGCCCTGATATTAACTCGCTTACGCAGACCCTTTGAAACCAGCCAGTGTGCACTGCAAGGAGTACTGTGGCGAGATGAGAGTGGGGCTGGATGCCACCGCCTCTCCTCTGCAGTGGTCACTGTGGGTGTTCTCCACAGTATCAAGCTTTTCATATCATCCTGATGGATTAAAGTGACCTAAAGATCGACTGCCTAAATATCATACAAATACGTATATGAAAGTATAGATTTACCTTTACTAACATGTATATACCTTGAGGAAGCATATATTTAAGATATGTAGATGTGGAGCTAAGAATAGTAATTCTATACTTACTTCTACACACACTGGCGTACGGTACTTTCTTCTGGGATGAAGACACACACATATACACACCTCACTCACACCCATGCATTCACACACACACAGACACACATCCATTTTCAAAACACACTAACAAATACACATACATTGACAAATACATGCACCAAGCATAAAAAAACACATACAACTTACCTTAACTGCAGCTCCCTGAGTGGGAAGCCTCTGAGGTCCCAGGAGGGTTGGGACTGCTGCCTTCCCTCATTGGCTGTTAGATCAGCCAATGAGAGAAGGCAGCAGTCCTAAACCTTGGAGGTCCCAGGGGGGTTGAGACTGCTGCCTTCCCTCATTGGCTTCCCTCATTAAGCTGAGTGGGAGGGGATCAGTGAGACTGCTTATCTTACCTAACTCTGTAACGAGGTGTCACTGATTGACACACGGCCCTGGGTACTTCATGGCTTAAAACTGAAGCACCCAGGTCATCGGTGATGCTCCCCCTCGTCAGGAGGAGAGCCTCGTAGTGGCGTAGCAAAGGGGGGGCATCCGCCCCGGGCTGCACGAGTTTTGGGGCTGCAGCCTCTCCCCCCCTATCCCCACTCTTACATGCGTTTGCCGCAGGGCGGCAAATGTAAGAGTCGCCAGCACCCACCCCCCACTCTTACATATGGCCTCCACGGGACGGCAAAGAGTCTAGCTTCGCCCCTGGGGTGTCAAGGCATTTTTGGCAGGCTAAGGAGGTCATGCCCACAGGGCTGTGAAATCCTCAGCCTGGCAAAGTTCAGCTCAGGCAACCAAGAACATCGCATTTAGCACGCCTAGCTCCTGGCTGCTTGACCTGAACAAGAAGAGTGTCTGTCAGACTGGCCTTTGTTGAGTTTGACAGACACTCTTCTTGCCTGGAAGAAGGTGGGGGCGGGGCATGGCCCTTCAGCCCGTATGGACAGGCCACTAATGCTTGTACATACTTACCTTCGCAGTAAAATGGTAGTTACTATTTTGGTCAAGATAACATTGATTAACATAAGGTTTTTGGGTTTGTCAGGCTCACCATTTGCTACCCCTGATTTATCCTTGGCGCTCCTGGGCATGGACTTCAATACCCTTTAGGGGTCATGAAGACAGTGGAAGGAACAGAAAGTTGACAGGAGTCCAAGAGCCCAGCTAATTTCTTGTCGTTTTTTTCCTTGTTGTTCCCATAATTTCTTTACAGCAAACAGGGATGAATCAATGTCCGTACTTAATGAGAATAATTTATAAGAACATATAGGTTCATTTTTTATGTGTGAGACATTGTGAACAGTAGAAAGAAGCTGGATAGAGCTCATAAATGTACCCAATGATGCCTATTTGCAAAGACGGTGGGACCACCCACCTCAACATTGGCTCCACCCTTTTCCAACTGTCAGGGAGATAGAAGTACTACAGCTCCTCCATGCATAACAATTATTTTTATGGACCTGCCAAATTTAGTGAAGGTAGTGCGTCTGTGAATACGAACATCAGCTAAACTACCTCCAAGGTTTCTCAGCACTAGGAAGGCAGAATAGATGAAAAACATAACTCCAGGTACGCGTCTAAACAAGTATGTAAAAAAAAAAGCCATGTCTTATGATGTTTTCTAAAAGAAATGAGGTGGACAATAGTCCGGATTTCTGAAAGGTGACTGTTCCACAATGTAGATGCCAGCACAGAAAAAGATCTGCCTACAAATTTTCATTTATCTAAATCAAGAGATGCTCAAAATAAGAGTCGGAAGACCGTAGCAATTCATGTAGGCGCTTACCAGCATCACCTTTGTCCAACATCTCCCATCTGCACATGGCTTTATCTGCTAGGAAAGAACTTTGAAAGAGATTCTGGTATTACTAGGAAGCCAGTCCAACTTTTCTAGAACAGGCAAACCATTCCACCATCCTGGTCCTGCTGTTTCAGATAACTCGGATTCTTCTCACCAGATGCTTTGACTTGCATAAATTGGGAGCATTTCCAAAGTCAGATCTCGACCAACCAGGGTTAAGTCAGCTACTCGGCATCCATTGCATGGAATTTTTGTCTTGATCTTTTGCAGTTTGGGTGGCTGGATCACACAGGAGGAAGAAACTGTTCCTTCAGTTCCACGTCAGCTTTGACGGGTGCAACTGCCCTTGTGCAGTCAGGCCCATGCTCCTTAACCATTCATTTATTTAATCATCATATCCAGGTCTGGCAGTGGGATCAGAATGGGCATTATAATTATAAAATCATGAAAACCAGGCCCAGTGAGGGCCGAACAACGGCCCTGACTCTATCTAGTCTTTCTAGCCAGAACAGGTTGTGGAAATCGAAGATAATTGCTGTTAGCATGAGCTGAAGCCATCTTGTTAGCAGCATCCATTTTGTTAGCCTTGTGATTCTGCCGTCTTCACTGTTGCCTGCTTTTCTATTCTAACTGAGTCATCAGCTTTAGTTAACTCCTTCTATACTGAGCCAGAGTAATGTATGAGCTCAGAAAGGGCTGTAGCTGCTAGAATGCACCAGTTTGAGAATGTAACTGTCTACCACATCCTACTGATGTAAGCAGTTCTGTCTCCCCTCCCACTTTGCTTACCAAGTGATATTCATCTGTCCATGTTAGTCGATAGCTATTCCTGTGTATGCTTGTACCTTTTATTTGAGTCTACATGTTTACTCTGCAACAAACTGTGTATAAAAGGCTCATGGTCTCTGTATTCCATGTCCTACCCCCCCTCTACAGCGCATGAGGGTGTTGTATTGATGTAGTCCCACTCATGAGTGATTAATAAACTTGTTCTTTGAATTCCAGCTTCAGTGCCAATCTCTTCTTTGTTGGTTTAATGACCCGTGGTCAAGATAAGGGTGACCCCTGAACCGGTGTGCCCCTAAAAAGGCACATTTCCACAAGGTGTTGGGGTGGAAGCACCCCAGAATGTATCTAAACATGATAACCATGTCTGGCGATGGACAAGGAAGCCACCCTTAATCTATCTTATCATGATAATCAGATCTGGCGGTGGACAAGAAAGCCACCCTAAATGTATTCAATCCTGATACCTAGGACTGACAGTGGACGAGGAAGGTGCGCAAATCTATCTAATCATGACAGCCAGACCTGGTGGTGGGCTGGAAGGAGCCCATAATTTATTTAAACATGATAACCAGGTCTGGCGATGGACGAGGAAGGTGCTCAGAATCTATCTAATCAAGATCAGCTGTGTCAGCACTGGGCCAGACAGGAGTCTTGAATTCATCCAACCATGATAGCCAGAGACGACGGTGGGCTAAACAACAGTGCCACGATCTTTCAGCTGCATTTGATACGGTCAACCACGCTCTCTTAATTGATCGCCTTGAATCAATTGGGATCAAAGGCATTGCTCTTAAGCTCATTTTGTTTTGATCCTGGCTGACCGTATTCAGTCGGTTTCTCTTGGTGAATTCCCCTCACCAGCTTTTTCATTACCTCGTGGGGTCCCCCCAGGGCTCAGCTCTGAACCCCATTTTGTTCAATCTTTATTTCACCCCACTTGCAATCTTAATTAGATCATTTGGCTTTTCTTAGTTTCTTATGCAGATGATACACAGATTGTTGTATCCATCACTGATAACCCTGGAACCACGGCAGCTCAGTTCCACAACTGCATGCTTCACATTAGGGAGTGGATGAGCAACAATTGTCTTAGACTAAATTCCTCTAAAACAGAGGTCTTGCTGTTTGGCAATAATTCCTTTTTTTTTTGGTCTAACAACTGGTGGCTCCAAGAACTTGGGACTTTGCCTATTCCCAGTGACAAGGTAAAAAACCCTGGGGTAATTATTGACACCAATTTGTCCTTCGAAGGACAAATAAACCATATCATCTCCTCAGGATTTTTCATCTTGAAAATTTTAAGGAAAGTGTTGCCTTATATTCCTCCAAGTCTGCAGAAGAGGGTAGTTACAATTCTCATATCTTCAAAGGTTGATTATGGCAACGCCCTCTTTATCAATATTTAAAAGCGTTTTCTTAATAAACTACAAACATTACAAAATGTCGCTGCTTGGTTACTATTGCACATTCCGAAATATAAATCAGCTTCCCATGCATTGATCCAACTACACTGGCTCCCTGTGGACAAACGCATTCAGTTTAAGGCACTTTGCATTGCCTTCAGGGCCCAACATGCTGTCGGCCCTGATTACTTGATACAGCATTTTCAACGCTATACGCCGACACGCTCCTTATGCTCATCCACAAGTGGCAATCTCTTGATCTCCAGATTTTAAAAAGCTAACTGGGGAGGGAGAGGGTTCCTTGTTTGCACTTTTAAGGCTATGGAACACTCTTCCCATAGATCTTAAACTTAAAATAAATCTGCTGGATTTCAGGAAACTTCTGAAAACCTGTCTCTTCAGTAAATAACATTGTTTTTCCGGATCTTCCTAGCCTAGTATCCGCTCAGCGCCTAGGTACCCCCGGGTAATTATACATTTTATTTTCATTTAATTAATTTCACATTCATCTAACCAATTGTGAGGATAGGCGGAATGGCTTACAGACAACTAGCAGATCAGTTTATGTCACAGGCAGCTGAAAAGCAAAGTGATGCAACTGTAGTATAATTTAGTTTTCCTTACTTTCACTTTGTTATTTGTCTGGCTGCTTATCTAACAGGAATGCAAGGATTAAGGAAGATCTGTGTCTGACTAATCCCTGCCCTCATTTAGTCCTTTGAACTTTCTTTTATCGGCACTCATTGGTCACTACTCAATATGACGCACTTCGAAACAATATGACACACAACCCAATTTAACGTCCAGAGATCACTTTAACTCAGGTCAATGACTGCAACAGAATCCCTAAAAAGCACTGGTATTCCTTAAAGGACAATAACAACAGATATATAGCAGTGAAGCACTATAAATGTAACAAATTAGGCATATATACATAAAATGGAGGATGGGTGTATGCAATGTTAAGAAGAGCCTTTGCAACAGAGTAAGCCAGAATGGAAATCAGCAAGCTGCCTAAGTGTGACTGCAAGAGAGAAAAGAAGAAGGCAAGGTGAGGGATCCCTGGAGGAAAAAGCAGATACACAGTCGAAGGGAGAGAAGAATAGGATAGAAGAAAGGAGGAGATATGCATTTATACATAGGTGAGAAACTGGCAGAGCAGGAGGAGGCCTTTGCTATACGACTGCAGGATGGAGAGACAATCAGGAGGGACAGAGGAACTGCAAAACACAGAAGGGAAGAGGAACAAGCTTATGAGTAGCTGACTCCCTACAGGAAGAAGCAGAAACACTGCAGAGGAGAGAGAGAAGAAAACAAAGTATAAAACAGGTCTTTAGAGGTAAGAGCAGGAGATATAAAACAATAGGGGAATGAGGGAGGTGTGTTACAAGCTTTCATGAGGAGGGAGCCAGGCACTGCAAGAAAAAATAACAAGAAAGGCTTGTAAGTCGATTGAAAAAAATATGAGGCGTAGCGGAAGTGACATCTCACATTCTTTGCCCTTAACAACATCACAAGAAGTGACATCATATGATCCCTGATTCTTCCTAGAAAGTGAAGTAACATAGCCTTAACCCTGATGACATCACAATAATTGACATAACTGAAGTTCTATTATAACTGCTTGGTTAAAAAACACAATACAACACACACAAATGGCTCTTTTAGATTCCACCTACATTAGGTTATTAACATGATATGCCATAACTATTTCTCTTGTTATTATGTGAAAAATGAAGTGTTTTTCTGAAGAGGATGCAGGGCACTAAAACACATAAGAGCACTGGCCACGATTACATACCGCAAACGGTCATGATTTAATAGTCCCCCTAGTGTTTTAGAGCAACGAAAACGGTATATTCTGAGAGAGGGAAAAGGGAAATTAAAAAACAATAACAGTTATGGTCCCAAATGCTAACATATATAGATAATATATTGAATATGAACTATTTTACTAGCTTAAATTATTTCTTGTTGTTCATCCACTTTGATTTGGGACCACTCGCGCGAAGCACAAAGATGAAGGTTTTATTCACTTGATTTTTCACGTATCCACAAGAAAGAAACATGGCAACGCCTTGTTCAAAAATACTTTTCTTTTTTTATTTGTTGTTTAATCAGAAGCATGCACATTGCAGTGCTGATACGATTTGTTTTTTTAACCTAAAGTATGATGTCGTGGTCTGAGTGGAAGGCCCAAAAATTAAACAGTGCTCATCAAGATCCCATTTTATTTTCACTGTTCTTGCAGTGGTGTCTGGCGATCTTTGAAAGTGGTGGGGCTTAATACTTGCCCTCAATTCCAGCAAAGCGAAGGCGCCCGAACCCTACTAGGATGGGCTCTCCCCCGACACTTTTTTTAAGTGCCTTGAGACCCTTAGTAACTCGCTTTTAAATTCCCTGACTGATTGATTAAAAAGTGCATTTTAAAGTAACATTTTCACATAGGTTTGCATAAGACTCATTAAATATTAAAAATCTTTCATGCTGTGCCAAGCCAGGGAATCTTGACTCTCCCCATGAGTTGACCTCCTTTTTCACAAATACTTTTAGTATACCAGTGACAGCATGTTGCTATGGGTACCCCTTTAAGCCAAGGATGACCTTTAGTATGCCAGGGTCAAAAGTGGACATGGAAGCAGAGCCCAACATTCTCAGTCACACTCACTTACTCACTCACTCACTTTCACTCATTCCTTAGTTCTCATGCACTCCCCCTTATTCTCATTCACTCACTCTGACTCACTCTTACTCTGGCTCACTAATACTTAATCCCTTACACTCATTGCACTTTCTATTCTCTCTTATTCTCACTCACTCAGTCGCACTCAGACTGGCTTGCTCATCCATTTGCACTAAATCACTTTCAATCACATTCATTCTTGTTTTCACTCATTCAGACTTTCTCACTCCCCCTGTCTCTTACTCGTTCACATTTATTCTCACTCCCTCTGACTCATTCATTCTCACTTGCAGGTACACACATTCTCTATCACTCACTTTCACTCATTCTCACTCGCACACCTTACTCATTCTCATTCACTCTCGCTCATGTGCAGTCATTCATTCTAACTCTAACTCACTCATACTCATTTACTGATTCTCAATTTCACTGATTTTCACTCACTACACACAAACTCATTCATACAACTGCACAGGCTCTTTCTCTCTCACACAAACACAGATGCACACTACACATTTTCAAAAAGCCTTTTACTGACCTCAGCTGCCGATGGGAGTACCATACCAACTCCTGGCGCTTCATTTTTCTGGTCTCAAAACGTAGACCCTGTCACAGTAGTCCCTGCAATTACAATTGACTACTGTGGGTGCAGATGTGCTCTTCTGAAAGAACAGCCTGCCATCTCTCTGAATCCAGCCAACGGCTAAGTGGGCAAAAGAAAAGTGTGAATGACAACACAGCTCACCAATGAATGAGGAAGGCTGGCTGAAGGCCCCTATAAGCTTTCCTTTCTTCATAAATGAAGTGGCACACCCTTGTATCTGGACAAAGCTAGGCCTCTCTGGCAAGCAGTAATAAGAGTGAAACATGTGTCCGGGTCTACTTTATTCATTCCAGGTAATCCTGTTCGTGGAATAGAAAGAGGCTTTTGTAATTTTTAGGTCTCGGGACCATCCGGTCGGCAGACCGGAAGTCCGGAGATTTAATGTCTTTGAGAAGAGGGGCTTGCACCCGCCCCTCTTCTCTCCTGTTCTCCATTGGCTGGCCTCTTAAATGCTGGCCAGCCATTGGAGAAGAGGTCCCGTCACTCCAATCATGCCCCGTCCTTTTCGGATCGGGGGGCGTGTTTTTTTGCAACTTTTCTCATTCTCTCCTCCAGCCAATGGCTGGAGGAGAGAAAAGACAAACACGCCCCCGAATCCGAAAATGCCCCAGCCTTTCTCCGAGGCATTTCTTCTTGGCCTCGGAGAAAGGCGGTGGTGTGCCTTTTGCTCTGCCTTGTTGGGAGTACTGTTGCTTTAACAGCAAGCCGGCAGAGAACGGCGCCTTTAAAACACAGCGGCTGCCTCTACTGGGAACAGCTGTGTCTGCGAGCTCTCAGTCCGCTGCTCTGAAAACCCAGGGAAGGTCCTTCGTTTTCGAGGCCAGCTTCAAGCTCTTTCCCAACATGGTAAGAGTTCAAGGGGAAGTTTGTTCGGTAAACCGGGGCTGGGCGATTACAATTTTATTGAAGGAGTAAATACGTTATATCCGTGCGCTCTGTGCCAATCTGTAGCGAGAAAGGCGGTGGTGTGCCTTTTGCTCTGCCTTGTTGGGAGTACTGTTGCTTTAACAGCAAGCCGGCAGAGAACGGCGCCTTTAAAACACAGCGGCTGCCTCTACTGGGAACAGCTGTGTCTGCGAGCTCTCAGTCCGCTGCTCTCCCCAGGGAGGGTCCTACCTATCTCACAACTTTTCACTGACTCTTAAAACCTCCAAAACTGTCCCCTTCCTCACTCCTGCCCACAGACAAGTGTACAGCATGGGTTGGAGCTTCGAGGCGCTCTGAGCACTGCCAATGGCTTCATGAAGGAATGAGCAACCAGAGTCATCGCCTGTCCTTTTCAAATCTTGCATGGTCGCACCTTTAAAACTACGAAGCACCATACAAAACACTTTACAAAACAATAAAATACATTGACTCCAAAGACGTTTAGTTGTATTGAGAACCAGTTTAGAAATAAATAAGTGCCCCGGGTTTTGTCTGAAAGACTGTGCCTTGTGCATAGTCCTGATTCCACCCCATGTCTCTTTCTTCCGGCACCTCACACTTCCGGCCTCTAGCTCATCCTTGCAGGGGCTCTCGTCTCAATCATAATGCTCTTCCTTTGTCTTCGCGTTCCCGTGGTTCTCTTCCACCTCCCATTGCTGTGTTTCTTTCTCTTGCTTCGAGGCAAAGTCTGACGATGCAAAAGAAGTCTCGGTTCCAAAAAAACATTCCCGGTGCCCACCACCTGCAACCGCCGGCAGAAATTAAGCACCAGAAACCTGGCTCTTTATAACACTACAATACCGCAAGACTGCGTAGCAGGTACAGTTAAAAGTTGGAGCGGCTGTTTCAAAGCTTTGGGTGCGGCTAACTCCGTTCCAACCCTGGTGTTATTTATGTTATAGTGCTTGGTGCGGGCAGCATGGAAAGCCCTGGCGAGGGGCCGGAGCTCTCTGACGAACGTGTTCCCAAAACATACACGCACTCAGGGATACCTCGCCCCCAGCCTATTCGATATGTTTCCTATCGAATAAACGATGCATCTTAAGGAAAATAAAAAGGTGTCTTTTTGTATTTATCCCACGTACAAAAGTGTGTTCCAAGGGTAGGCAAATTAACAGACCGTCTCAAAAAATGATGAATACTACCAGCAGCGCGCAGCAAACACGTTACAAAACGAACTTCTGAAATTTACAAAACCGCAGTTATGGACTCTAATGTTTTACAGGCGTCCGGGCGTCCCTGAATCAGCTTTCACTTTACGCACGCCACCGTCGCAATATTTGGAAAGCTCATCATATTCGGCACCAATGCGGGTTTTATATGTGTTACGATTCATCTGTGGTGCCTTTTTCTAGTGTTTGTTAAACAGTTTATTTCACGAAGGTGCGAAAACGGCGCGGTGGGCGTTTTTTGGGGTAAACAAACACTGACATTTTTAAAAGTCAATCATGCATGGCCAATTAGCAAAAAGGGGGGGGGGGCAGGCCTGTGTGAAGAACAAGTCTGTGTCAGCGGTGGAGACTCAAGGTCCGGTTCGGGCGTTCGGGAACGTATCAAGCTTACATATAACAAGGTTAGTAGTCTCCGGCTCGTTATATATCCTCAACCTGCTTGCCAATGTGGGGTGGGACAAAACCGAAAGGACTCCTGTCGTTTATTAGAAAGAAAGAACAAGCATTTACAATGCAACGGTCTCGGCATTGTTAAAGTTAGAGCTATTGGCATTGCTCATGACATTATTTTTGTTTATGTTTTTAAAACATGTAAAGAAACGGCATTGTTATTTACAATGTCAATAGCTTAATCTGTGTGTGGGTGCAAATGCAATAGGTCTCGCATTTGAGAGTGATTAAGCTATTGAAATTGTAAATAACAATGCCGTTTCTTTAAATGTTTTAAAAACATAAACAAAAAAAATTTCATGAGCAATGCCAATAGCTCTAACTTTACTAATGCCGAGACCATTGCATTGTAAATGCTTGTTGAGCTTGGTGTGGATGTCACTGGCTAGTCCGTCGTTAAAGACTTTGTTCCAAAAATGGCAATAGACAGGATATAAATAAGTAAAATTAAAAGGCCTTGGCTAACAGTATATCTATAACTGGAATCGGGGTAGAGGATGCCAGTATGGCAACCTGCATGAAGTGTGGAGCAGAAACACTGCAGGAGAAAGAAAATGGATGACAGTAATTCGGAGCATAAGAGGCAACGCTGTAACCTGAGAGAGACCAGGGTAAGACAGGAAATGCAGGAAGGGGAGGGAATACTGCAATTTGATTGACGTATGAAGCTGAGACACTACAAAGAAGATGCAAGTGTACTGTGAAAACGCAGGGAAAATGAAGTCCATGATGCAACCTTCCTGAGGAAGGGACAAGTGCAATGCAGGAGAATGATAGTAAAATGTCCGGAAAGGAGCACACTGCGCAGCATTCCTGAAGTATGCAGAAGAGTCACTGCAGGAGATGGAAGCGTGTGGCAGGGCAGAAGAAAGTAACATTGCAACATGCCTGCAGGAAGGAGCCGCGACTCTGCTCACAGGGATGGGATAAGAATGTGTGACAGAGGAAGGCAGAATTGCAACCTGGCTGAAATTTAAAGGCACTACAAGAGAATAAAAAGTGTTGTCTGGCAATCGTGCTGCAGGAGGGAGCCTGGGCTATGCAGGAGAGAAAAAGAGGGGGCAGCTGGCTGCAGAGAGATGGGGGGGGGGTGGACAGACTATTCTGCCTGGTGTGATTTCATTACACAAATATTGTCCTTTTGGAGGTAGATAGTGCAGAAAAGACAGGGCAGTGTGTGCTGCCTGGTGGAAGAAGCTGTGCTACTGCAGAAGTGACTGAACAGTGCAGGAAGTCGCTGTACTGAATGGAGATAGACGGAAGATGGAGTTTTCAAGAACCGAGAGATTTCATAACAAACCACCTTCTTCTACAACCTCACACATTTTTATGTTTTAAATCATTTATGAAGCACAGGTTGTCAACCCTGAAGGGATATCCTGGCTCTGAACCAGCAAAAAACAAAAACAGTAGCATAATCCCTAAATAACTAAATGATATCCCCACTAGCCACAGTGAGATATTCATATTTGCAGAACACACTAAGTCTTCAGTGCTTTCCTATAACCGAGATTTGTTTCTTTCCTCATATGTGCCAGAGGTTTATTCCATCATTGTGCTGCTGCTATGGAAAAACCTTGGCACCCCAGCGATGAGTGGAAAAATTGAGGAACTACTGACCTTTAGTGGACTTGCTCCCTTCACGACACAGCTCTGCCTGGTAGCTGCCGCTGCCCCCGCTGCAGCTGCTGCTGACCCGCTGGTCAGATTCGAGGTCCTCCTCCACCCACTGCCTCCTGTCTGCACCTCATCTCTGGTGGTCTAATGGCAAAGCGTCACTGCTCTGCTGCTAGGGCTGCCCCTCTGTCTCTCTTTTCTGCTTTTTGCTGTCTTTGCCTTTATTTCAGCTCTTTTTTAAGCTTCTGCCTTATTCTGTTTTTCTGTCTTCCTCTGATTTTTCCTTTTTTACCCCTGCCACTGAGATTCCCCCGCAGCCCCGCCCCCTCCAGTGACCCTTCCCGCTCCCGCGTTTCCCACCTCCCAGCGGCCCATTCCCCCCGCAGCACTACTTAATGGCGGCCGCTTTGTGGTGAAAGTGCGGTCCAGTGACTTAGTGGACTTGCTCCCTTCACAGCCCAGCTCCGCCCACTAGCTGCTGCTGCCCCTGTTGCTGCTGCTGACCTGCTGGTCAGACTTTCGAGGCCCTCCTCCACCCGCGGGTTCCTGCCTTTATTCTATTTTTCTGTTTTTCTCAGCTTTTTCCTTTTTTGCCCCTGCCGCTACGATCCCCCGCCTCCCTCCAGTGACCCTCCCGCTCCGGCGTTGCCCGTCTCCCAGCTGTCCAGCCAAAGGCAAGCCCGTCTGCGCCCGTCGGTGCCTGGACCGTGCCCAGCGCCAGGGCCCCGGTTTCTCGGACTTCCACCGCTACGACGCCAGCACCCTCCTCACCCTCAACTACGGACGCCATGCCTACTGCCACCTTGCATCACTGAATGAGACCCATAAACCCTTCACCTGCCAAAATTGCAGCCACACCTTCACCCATGCCAACACACCAGTTCCTCTCACCGCCCAGCCGACCAACAGAGCACCCAACCGGCTCAACTGCATCCTCAACGCGCGATCCCTCCATGAACACGGTACAGAAATCTGGGACCTCCTCGACGCCGCATCTCTCGACATCGCCTTTTTCACAGAAACCTGGACCAACCCCTGTTCTGGAGCAGACATTGCCATCACCATCCCCGACAGCTACAAAATCACCTGCAAGGACCGCGCCGACCGACCAGGTAGAGTCATTGCCATCATCCAGAAGATCACCCTCCACGCACTCAAATGACCCAACGACAACCATGGAACACCTCCTCTTCTAGATCCAGACCAACCCCAACAACATCCTCTTCAGTACCCTCGTCTACAGGCCCCTTGGCCCCGCCTGCCCTTCACCGACGTCATTGTAGACCTCATCGCACCCCAGGCTCTCACATCCACTGAGTACATCCTACTTGGCTACTTCAACTTCCACCTGGAAACCACAATGACCAGAACACCGCCTCCCTACTGGAGAATCTCGTCAGCCTCGGACTCAAGCAGCATGTCACCGCACCGACCCATGCAGCCAGACACACGTTTTGACCCTGTTTTCTCAGCCAGCGGGAATATCACAGCCACACCACCAAACTCCTCTGGACATACCACAACTGTGTGCATCTCGCCTTCACCATACCCACCATACAAAACTGCCCTCATCGCCCCCACCCCCAATCGCCGCTTAAACAAGGCCACCGAAGAACTTCTCGTTGACTTCCTCAGCACGACTACTCCGCCAACACCAACAGACGCCAACACCGCAGCACGCAGCCTTGACCGATGGATCTACTACTGTGCCAACACTCTGGCACCCCTCAAGAAGACATCAGGCAAGCAACACTCCAGGAAAGCCAGCTGGTTCACTCCCACCCTCCACTAATCCAGACGCACCTGCAGACGACTCAAGAAGAGATGGAGGAACAACAAAACCCTGGAAGCCCACACAACCTTCAAATCTGCCATCAACGCACACCACCTTCTCCTCAAAGGAAACGGCCTTACAAGACAGAATCAATGCCAACGCACACAACAGCAAAGAACTCTACGCCATCGTCACGAGTTCGCCAGGCCCAACAGCGAGACCACAGACATGCCTCCCTCCCAAGACCTCTGCAATAAAATCGGCACTTTGTTCCACCACAAGATCAGGCAGATCTACGACAGCTTTGACACCCAAGACTCTGCCACTACGCCCGCCATCTTGGCACGCAACCACGGCGCACCCCAACAGATCGTGCACAACTGTACTCTGCTCACCACAGACAACACACTCAAGACCATGAAGAGCATCCACTCAGGAGCCCATCAGACCTTTGCCCAGTACCACATCTTCCATAGAGCGGCCGCCTCCATCGCTCCCCAGATTCGCCGCACCATCAACTGCTCCATCAAAACCGCCACCTTTTCCAACAACTGGAAACACGCCAAGATCAACCCCCTGCTGAACAAGCTGTCCGCTGACCCCACAAACCTCAAGAACTTCAGAACCATCTCCCTCCTCCACTTCCCAGCAAAGGTCATCGAGAAGGCCATTAACGCCCTACTCTCTGAGTTCATCAAAGTGCCCTGGACACCTCCCAATCTGGCTACCAAAGCAACTTATAGCACAGAGTCTGAAATCCTTGCTGCCACCTACAACATCGGCTACCTCCTCGACCAAGGCGAAATCATAGACCTCATTCTACTAGACCTCTCGACCGCCTTCACCACCTTCTCCCACCACACCCTAATCACGAGACTCCACAACATCGGCATCCATGACAGGGCACTGGACTGGATCCATTCCTTCCTTACTGGCCGAACACAGCAATTCAGACTACCCCCTTTCCTCCCAGAACGTTTAGAGATCAGCTGCGGAGTCCCCCAGGGCTCCTCCCTGAGCCCCACCCTCTTCAATGTCTACATGGCCCCTCGCCGCCATCGTCAAAAGCCACGGACTCAACATTGTCTCCTATGCCGACGACACCCAGCTGATCCTCTCCCTCACCAATGAAACCACAACCGCCAGAGTCAACTTTCACAACAGAACGAAGGCCATTGCTACCTAGATGAAAGACAGCTGCCTCAAGCTCAACTCGGACAAGACCAAAGTACTCATCCTGGGGCCCACCGCCTCAACCTGGGACGATTCCTGGCGGCCCGCCGCATCAGGAACCCCTTCCACCCCTACGGACCACACACGCAGCCTCTGCATTATACTGGACACCTCGCTCACAAAACCGCCAAATCAACACAGTATCCTCTTTTTGCTTCCACACGATCCACCTGCTCTGAAAGACATTCAGATGGATCCACACAGAATACAGAAAGACAGTCACCCATGCACTCATCACCAGCAGACTTGACTACAGCAACGCAGTCTACGCTGGTGTCATTCAGAAACACCTCAGGAAAGTACAGATCGTCCAAAACACCGCAGCCAGACTAGTCCTTGACATCCCCCGCTGTAGCCACATGACACCACACCTCTGACAACTCCACTGGCTCCCAATCAACAAGAGAATCACCCTCAAGCTCCTCACACATGCCTACAAAGCTCTCCACGATGCAGGACCAGAATACCTGAACCACCGCCTCGCATTCCACACACCTGTCACACAACTCCGCTCTGCCCAACTCGCCCTGGCCTCCGTCCCACTGATCCACAAGACCAGATCTGGAGGAAGATCCTTCTACCTCGCCACCAAGACCTGGACCACCCTGCCCCTCCATCTCAGGCAAACCGCGTCATTGACCCAATTCAGGAAGGACCTTAAGACCTGGCTCTTAGACTGAACCTCCACACCAAGACGGATCAGCAGATTTAGTGGTTTTACACTTTCAAACCAGAACATTCTTTCTAGCTCTGTGCTTTTCAGTGTGTATATATGTGTGTGTGTACATATATATGTATGACATGCCAGTGAAAATAAATAAGTCAACAGTCAAATTTCATTATATTACTATAACTGAGGGTACCTGTTATATGGCACACTCAAATCAGATAAACTTTTGTTTTGGGAAGTTTCATACAGATTTGGCAAACTGTAACACTATTAGGAAAACAACAAAAAAAGTTTCAATTGAAACTTTGACCTAACCATAACTACACACTGCTATGAAACTCTTATTATGTAGCAAGAAACAAAAAATTATGTAGCACATTTTCTGGCACTCTTAATTTAATCCATTAGAGCTATAAATAACATGTTTTTGCTATCTTCAATTATGCTGCCCCATTATCTCACTGGCCATATCTTTGTTCATTGTTTTATCAATAATTTATTTATGAAAGGTAAGCAAAACATACTAATCATAATAAGTGCAAGATGTTTTCCAAGCTCCGTACCCCAAAATGAACAATAACATAGCAATACATAAAGGGTAAGATTTAATAGGGTGCAATATTGCCAACTGGAGGTTCTGGAGAGATATACCAACAGCTCAGCTTTCGGCCTCGTGGCTTATGATGTCACCAGAACCCCTCGATTCTTTTCATAGTGACGTCCTTTGCTGGGTGTCCTTTATGGTGATGTCTTCCTGAGATGTTTAACTTATGGCGCTCCTTGTGGTCTCTTATAAAGGGGCATAAGCTGGCATTTCGAGTTAGATGGTTCCCACTGAGGCCGGACCAAGGCTTGTTACGTAGGAATGGTCCTAGTCTCTAGTGTCAAGGTGAGGAGCAAAGCAACAATAGACTGGAGTCTGGTCCAGAGTAACTACAAGCAGCTAACATCAATGATTCCAAGCATTCCAATATCGCCTCTTTGTTTTTCTCTGTGGCATGTCCCAAGAGATAGGGTACACCCAGCCATGGTCCTACAGCTCACTGTGCACGGGACTCAAGCTGCACCTCATTGCTGAGGCCCAACAAGGAGAAGGTGTGAGGCAGCTTGTGTTCCCGTTCAGAGGAGAAGTGGCCTGGCAATTTGGGCTTAACTTTTATTGTTTGGGAAGAGTTGAGCCTGATCTGCCATGTCTGGTGGCTTAGTGGACTAATGCCTCCACTTTAGGAGCCTGTGTTTGACCTCATGGTCGCAGGTCCAAATCCCAGCGGGCCCACTCAGGCTTTCATCTTTCTGAGGTTGATAAAATAAGTACCATTGAAGTTGGGTAACAATAAACTTTTGTTATTCAGCGCCAAGATGTCCATGGGTGAACGCGTGCTTTACAAATATGTATGTTATTTTCAAATGGCTGGTTCCTGTCTTTAGCTGCACATACAGCACAAAAATGATGACTTGTAATGTTGTCTGGAGTGATTACCAGTGGCTGCCATTCATTCAAGCATGTGGCTATCATTTTTGCTTTTTACAACACCAAACTAGTGACGGAATGTGCACTATGGACATGCGTCTAGTATAACATCTCAAGTATGCAGCAGGCAAGTTAAATTATATTTTTGGCTTGGAGCCAAACCGCTGACTCGCCATCATGGTGCACTCTGCATTCTGTTCAACAGCTGCATGAGCGCGGGGAAGTTGTTGAAGAGGGAGATGCATGCTTTGTGAACACTGCAGATGGTGGATTAGGAAAGGCAGAAACAAATCCTGAATAAATAAACCTGCCTGCTTCGCTCACGCCACGGGATGGAGTTTCTGGCAGCAAAATCAATCAGAGGTGGGGATGTGATTGTTTATCAAAGCTGAAAGCTGCCTATAATAGAGTGGGCTCCAGACACCTCAATCAATACAGCGTCATACACACAATAACAGCCATGCTGCTGCATGAAATCAGCTGCATACGCCTGCATACAGTTACTTCCTGAAAGATGGCGACATGGGCTAGTGGAAAGACAGACATTTACCACAGTGGCATGTCTAGAGGGGGGCCAGATGGGGTCCGTGCCCCAGCTCGATTTGCACTGGCTCCTCTTTGCGCCCCACCATCACAGCGGCTGAATGTGCCAGGAGAGGTCACAGAAAAACAAACATTGCACCTCACCACATACATTAATTTGTCCAACTATCTTTAATTGCACATCAGTGTTGTTTGCTTAAAATCGTTAAATCTGACTTAGTATATATGTGTGACCATATATATATATATATATATATATATATATATATATATATATATATATATATATATATATATATATATATATATATATATATATATACACACACCTAAGTGCAAAGGCATAAGGTTGGGGCTGCAGAAACAAAAGGAGGAGGCTCAAGGGTGGGTTAGGGAGAGCGTAAAGGAAAGTCCTGAAGCAGTGATTAGAGGAAGGGACAGGTAGGATGCTAGGGTCAGGGCATAGGGTCGAATAGGACACTTTACATTGCATGGGTTTACAAAGCATGCAATTACAACGCGTTGTTACAATGACCGCGTTGTTACATCGCAGTACATTATAACGCAAGTCGTTACATCGACTTGCTGTAGGGGGCGCGCTGGACTAAGGAATAGTATAATTTACTATTCCAACTCCAGTGTGCGCAACAGTAGGGAAGGTGTTGGAATAGTAAATTATACTATTCCTTATGTTAGCGCGCCCCCTAAAGCAAGTCAATGTAATGACTTGTGTTGTAATTTACTGCGATGTAACAATGCAGTTGTTGTAACGACCGCGTTGTAACGCATGCGATGTAATGGCTGTTTCCCATAGTGTTAGGATTGGAAAGAGGGAGGGAGTGATGGTAAGGAATTGGAAAAGGTGTAAAGTTATAATTAGGGTTAAAGGAAGAGAATGAGAAAGGGTAAGTGAAGGGGTTGGTTTTAGAGTACTTCACAGCACGCTGATGTGAAGACAAGGTAGGAGAGGGTTCATTAGGATGGGTCGCCGTTAGGGATAAGGCTAAGACACCAGAAATCAGAGTTTAGAAAACGTCACAGCATGGGAAAAATAACTAAATTGCTGTTAGGATTAGAGAGCAGGGATTTAAGTTTTAATAGAGAAAAAAATAGGAGCATTTAACTAGGTTAAAAAGATTTTGGGTAATATTTTCGAAATAACTGCTTTTTTATTTACAGTACTCTTTTCCTCACTTACATCTTCGCTCTAAGATTTCTCACTTTTTTCTAACTCACAACCTAGATTCCTATTATGGTGCTTGGTTGTTGAGAGCCCCAGGAGCCGGTAACAGGTATTATAACCAGTGAGAGTCTGCGCCTGCCACTACTCCCACGCATGTAGTAGGGGAGCTGCTTCAAACTAGGGGCAGGCAGGGCTGCCCAATACCAGCTTAAGGCTACCACATCTTTACATATTATGGTCTCACTACTTAAGCTATAATAATGGCATGGATGGCAGGTATGGTTTCTTTTTTATGTATATTGAATTATCAAACAATGTTGCTGATGTGAAAATTAGACGGACATCTCCACTATGTGGTGGACTATCATTAGTGCTGGTGTTGAGAATTAAGTGACAGTGCCGAGCTCGAAAAACCACCGGCTCAAATTAAGCACCCCACTTGAATGTTTCCACGGGAAAACAAAACACTGTCCTGGCAACCGTTGCCTGCCCAATAAGAGGTATAAGATGACCGGAAACACAGTTCACAGGTAATATGCTCTTTCATCCAACAGCCTTAGGCATCTTGGGATCTGTAGTCTGGCTTCTCATGAATCTGTAAATTTTGTGTTTGAAGTATCACTTTAAAGTCATTCATTCCCAAAATTATGCTTTCAAAGATGTGAGCTAATACCCTTTTCCCAGGTCACTTGCCCTTTGGTTTGAATTTGCAAGGTACCTGCCAAAAGGTCAAGCCGACAGGATTAAAGGTACAGTTTTTAGTATTTCATGATCTATTGTTCTCTTATACGTTTTCTTCTATGTCTGTACACACATAAAATAGATTATGCTTTTCCTGTTGGATTTACACAGGGAATAAAATATGCCATCCCATTCATAGCACCACCATTAAAACAAATCTTGGAGGCGGGCCGCAATATCCCAAGGAACACAATTTCAGGCTGAGATCTCTGCAGCTCCACTGACCACCAAGGTAACTTTCCACAAATGTCATTAGGTTTCTAGCCTCTTAGCACTGCCTGGTGTAAAAACACACCTACTAAACGTATTGAACTCAATACCAGAAATTGGTAAAGGCTGCCAACAAAAGGTATGGTTTTACCCTCAAAGATCAAGTATGGCGCTTCCAAAACTGGGAAACACTCTTTTCAGTCAAACTCTGAGAGGGTGACACTTTCTAAAACGGTTGGGTACACGTCAATCTTTATATTCTTAAAATCACCTCCAAAGGAACACAGTTCCTCCCTTTTGATGTTCTTCATTTAAATGTATTCCTCAGCTCATCGAATGCACAGCCTAACCTTGGTCACCCACAGCAGACCGGGTATAAACCACGGATAACAACAGCGCATCCATGCCGTGAGGGAGAAGGCACACGCACTTTAGAAGAGAGTGGCAATGGTCTATCGACAACCCTGGGTAAAAAGAGGGATGTGATGCCAGGAGGGCTCTCCTGGGCATGTTGGGAGAACTTGACCTGGGTTTCTTGATTGCAAGGAGGGCTTGTGAGCAGGGGAGCACCATGATACCAGACATTGAGACAAGCTGTAGATGGATAGACTGCTGTATGTCCATTGACAGCGTGGTATACGTGAGACAGGTTGTCCTAATAATTTAGAAAACAGCAAAGGATCTGCAGAAGAGACACTCTAGTTTGATATTAATATGAGTGCATGAGTTCTTATGCAACACATGAGTCCTAAGTTTTTAGTTGTATTACACCATCGATGTTAAGAATCACAGCATTCTGATAGAACACATACCACAATCTTGATCGAAATGACATGTTCAGTTTATTTGTGTTGTTTTCTTAATTATGTTAAACAACTAAGAATTATTGGCCATGGTCGTCACCGTCCTTCTTTTTGTGACCCCTGAATCCTCTCTCCCTCCTCTCTACAGGATTGTGGTGTCTCTTATAAGTGCCCTGGGGTTTCCAGGCCAGAGTTCTATCAAAGCAGGTAACGGTAAAGTAAAGCACATTATAAATCTATTTCTTGTGAATTACAGAATCACTTTGCCTTTTATGTTACTCCTAATAGCAGGACTAACGAAGGAAAAGCAAATGAATCAGACCTTTTAAAAAACTGGCCATCTCTTTCCAGGAGGGAAATTATGCATATTAAAGTCTCCTGTGATTGTAAGTAGATTAAAAGGCAATGGAGCACGACCTGAGCTCTGCGGTTACTCCACCGTACACCTCTGGAGTGTGCACCATTAATTAATATCCAGCGTCTCCAGACTCAGAAGGTGCCCAGCTAATGTAGATTTTATGTCCAATTCCCTTCTAATGAATTTTAAGCAGTCGTGGCTCTGATGGGTCTCTGTGGGCATCTTTAGCAGGCCCAAGGACACAGCAGCATGTCTGCCCTGCTTTCTTGAAGCAATTTCCTGTTTACCATGTCAATAAAGTTATCAAGTTACTTGGGAGAACAATAGGTTTCAGACAAAAACATGGTGGCTTCTATGGTGAGAACGTGCGATTGGCAACGTACTGCTGTCAATCAATTCCTCCTGCACTAGAAAAGCATGGTTTAGGAGTGACCTGCAGCAAGGCCATTCCTACATTTCGCCATGCCAGGATCCCTGTCCAGGGTTAATTTGTAGGCAGAACAGGGTGCATCTGAAGGCCTGGTTTGATCCTCAGATTTCATGCATCTTCACAAGGCACTATGGTCTTTTTGCTTTTTTCAAGCACTTCCCACCAATGCCTTGTTTAGCGTTTCCACAGGCATCCATCCATTTAATTGGTTATTTATGCATTTTTTTATTCTCGTCTTTTCTTTTGTCTTCCCCACTTTTCAGTTCTAGTGCATTTTTATTTATTGATTCGCTCTATTGTACAATACTAAATCACTCTTTGATTAGGTGTGGCACTAAACACGTTTACAATAAAACGAATATCAGTAAGAAAGCTCACAGCTGATCAGTTGCCAATGTCCACCACTCTACCTCCAAGGACCCCAGACCTACGAATAGACACATGACAACAATACTGTCAGTCGAAACACTACTACATGAACCTACAGAGCACACAAAAAACATGAACCCTTTCATCCAGACACATGGGCAAATAGCAACACACAGACCCGCCAGCAACAGAAGGCATGGCCAACACAACTGAAAGCAGATGTGAGTACCAGTGTTTATGTTTCAAACAATCATTGACTGACAAAACGTCATGCTACACAACTGGGGACCTCAACACCACAAGACCACTGCTAAGGTTCGTAAGTGTGCAAATAAGGACACGACTGACCTATTTTGCAGCAATAACTTGATCTCCCATAATATCCAGCTCTTTGCTTTAGTTGAAACATGGGTGTCCAGACGCTGATCAGTAATTCTAGAGAGAATGTTACGCAAAGGTTTAAACAAGTTATGCAAAAATAGAAACTGCAAAGAGGCAGCAAGCCTAGAAGTGCATAGAAGTGCGTGAAACGTGCTAGCCTGAGTGGATTACTCAGGCTAGCACGTTTCACGCACTTCTAAATATTGCAACACAAAAATATCCAGCCAGCTATCTACCTATATCTCGCCAATCATACAAAATACTGGAGAGAAACATTATCTCACAATACATAAAAGCTAGAAAGAAATATTAACTCACAACACAAAAGGTGGAAGCTATATAGACATATATGGGCTGGTAACTTCATTTGCTAGAGATGCCTTCAAATGGGTTCCCGCACATGGTTCTTAATTTTGATTCAAGTGCTTAGGCTAACAGAAAAACAGAAAGGAGCCCCCTCGTGAGGTTTGTGACCTAGGCTAGGCTTCTGCTAGACT
This sequence comes from Triturus cristatus, assembly GCF_964204655.1. Classification (NCBI taxonomy): domain Eukaryota; kingdom Metazoa; phylum Chordata; class Amphibia; order Caudata; family Salamandridae; genus Triturus; species Triturus cristatus. The sequence continues at coordinate 818,240,125 of NC_140586.1, read as the reverse complement.
GAACAGCTGCTGTATTGTTGCTTTTTGACTGCATGTGACTGAAGATAAGAGCTAGCTTGGATGTAGTCAGAGATTAACAATCTGCAAACCCGGCGACAGACCCTCCATCCGAACACTCACCTACATGTTCACATTCCCCCCACCATCCTTCATTAGTGTAGGATTGGCAAATGCCACCTTTCTTCTAAAGTGTGTGGTAAGGCTCAGCTTACCCCTTCCCCCATACCCAAAGGTATTTGGAAACATACAGGATGTGGCAGAGTGTGTACAGCTGTTGGTCGTCTTTAGGCCAAAACCAACCCTCAACTGCTCTATCCGTTACCAGGCAAGAAGCTGGTGTTACACCTTCCAGGAATAGATGCGCCCGCCAGCTGACTTATGACTGCACCTACGGGTGGTGCCAGATCACTGAAAAACAATATTGCAAATGGCCCGTTTCAATGTACCAGAAGCACCTCAGTTGGAAATATTCAATTTTGCTTGGAATTCTAAAAAGCCTTGTGCTGTGCCCTGGTAGTAAAAAGTGGTGAGACAAAAACAAGTGGATGGAGCCCATGTCAGTAAATGTACTCTTTCTCCACAAATAGTACATATGTATGGGCAAATGTAGCCCACAGATATGGCCCTGCAGCTTATGCAAACGAATGTGTTCAATAATAGGAGCACGTTTTGGAGGATCAGAAGCCTACATCAATAGGTGTCCTTGGGAAGCTACAGAGGTTCCAACCCAAATCTTGTGCTGCGCATCAGATACTCTTGAGTAAATCCCACACGGGATGCGATCCCTTTATTTATGGTGATTTCCTCCACATGCTCGTTTCCAGCACACTGGAGGAAATCTACTCCAACATATATTTTTTAAATACTTCAGTTGCTTCTTTCATATGTAAATATGATGTGACAAGAAAAGAAATAACAATTAAGGAAATCTGCTTTCTCGACATTCTCTGCGACGTTCATTCCTTCTTCATCTTGAAAGGGGTATCCGGATTCATCTTTGGATTTTTCACATCATTAAAATTATCTAGCGTGATTCGTTTCGCTGCCATCAGCGCATCGCCACGATTTTAATAACAGTTTGTCACACTGCGAAATACGGTCCCTTAGTGTCAGCTCTTTAATGATCAGCTTTTCTGTGTTTATCTGCTGTATATGGTCAATTAAAGTAATTCAACGGCAAAGCTAGCATAGATCAGGAATATGGAATACTGTTGAACAGGCCCTTGAGTTGTTAGAATGGCGGCGGGACGAGGGATGGGTGGGTTGTCGATGTCAATTGGCTGCTAAACTCCAATGTGGATTGGATTGGGCTTGACTGCTGAAACTTGTGGACCGGGGCTTTCTAATGTTGATTGATTACTAAATGTGTGTGGATGGGGGCACTTCAGTGGTGGGTGAATGCTAACATCCTGTGTGGATGAGGGTCCTCAACGTTGAGCGAATGTTAAAATCCAGTGTGGCTGGGGGCTCTTCGATGCCGAGTGACTTTTCAATGTTAAGTGATTGCTAAAATGCTAATTGGATGGCAGCTCCACAATTTCCAGTAACAGCTAAAATCCTATATGGATGGAGTTTCTTCGACACCGAGTAAATGCTAACATTGTTATACTACATCATTCCCACATCTTAGTTGGTGAAGCCAAAAATCATAAACGTGCTTATGCAGAAAGGAACAGATCTCACAAGAAGCCTGCTCACACATTTCTGCAAAACGGCTCTGTGTGAGTGTGTGTGCAAGCGAACTGCTCAACTCATGGGAGCAGAGCAGAACTGGATGGAGAGCCTTGCAATTTATTATCCAGAAGAGCATCTTTAAATTATGGTGCCATATCAAGGAAAGAGTCATAAGCGTTCATCACTACCAGATGCTGAAAGACCAAGTAGCTTAATCTTCCCAAGATTCACTTGAATGCCATACAGATTCCTAAAATCTCACTGCTGCTGCACTTTGTAGAATCCCAATGGAAGATCACGGGCTGGGGGAGAGAGTGACCTACCATGAAAAACAGACCCCAAAGAAGCACTACGCAATGTGCTGGTAGTCAAAACTAGAGCACAACAACAAGATATAATGCTGCAGTTCAATAGGACAAAAAATGAAACTTTCTGAATACAGAACTGCCAGAAAACGAAATCTCAAATCTGGTGACAACAGAAACTGCCAACAATGACACAAAAAACTATTAACAATAGAAATTGGAAATCTACACCCAGCGGTGTGTGGCTGGTATGTATGTACATGTAGTCATTTTGAACTTCACAAAGGCTTTCCAGGTTAAGCCTGGAAGTCTATAGCATAAGTAGGTTGTCAGGCGTTCTCCTGGAAAACATTTGTGGATTCCATTTTCGTGTGAACAAATATACACTTTCCTTTTTTCTCATGGAAAAATCTGCTCATCATATGCATGCACATTTGCTAACCCTTTCTTTTTTGCTTCCACCCAAAAAAAAATCTGCCTCCCCCTACCAATTCCAAGGAGTGCTCCCTTCTCCTTCCTACTCTGGAACAGGATTTACTCATATTCTTGTCAGGAGAAAAGCTGTGACCTTTTCCATGGTGGCGTTGAGTATGACAAGAGTTTGTGAATACCTACAAACATGTGAAATAGAAAAATACCTTACAGTATCAGGCCCGATGTGGCCTATAGGCAAAGCAAATTTTCCTGACATATAGTTCCACATATTCTGCAATGAACAATAATTAAACAAGAAAAAGGTGTTTCATCTCAGGCAACTGTCCCAAAACAGCAGAGAGCCAACAAGATACATGTATGCATCTGACCAAAACTCAACCCATCACTGAACCTTAAAAGCCCTCAGCAGCTTAAACTCCGCCCATCAGTGAACCCTAAAAACCCTTAACCTCTACCCAATCCAGAACTTTAAAAACACCTTTCTACGTCTAAACTCTTCATTCTGACCACTAAAAACCTCTCATCACCCCAAATATTGCCTAACCCTAAACCAGAAAACCCCTCACTAGCGCTAAACTTTGCCCAAGTATAATGTAATTTTGGATTTTGCCTACAAAATTATGTTTCCTTTAAAAGGTTTCCTTAAAAATGTCTTTCCTTAAAATTGGTTTTCTATGATTTGGTTTCCTCAAATGGGATTTTTCAGTTTTTGCTTTTCCATTAATTCACATACATCAATACCAGAGGGTTCGGAATCAGATTCTGTACGACAGAAGTGATTATATACAATAAACTCAGTGTCCAGGCAGCACTATATATATTATAATTAATAGGTCTTTAATTTCACGTAACAAATAAGGGATTTAAAATAACGAACATTGAAAAGCACAGATGGCTTTAGGAACATCTGGGGCAACTGGCTGTGTCCCAATGTCGTCTCAATATGTGTTTAACAGAGCTGCTGGCACTCTGGCGGGCAGTGTCTGAGTCACTAAACACAGTTCAGGGGAGGGCTATTATTGTTCAAACTGATTTCTTCATTAAATATTTTGGTCAGGGACACTTACAAATGCTGGGTTTGGGCAAGTACCCAAGGTACATCACTGGAGACTACAAAATTCAGGAGCCTTTCTGTAGAAAGTAGGCGGGTGTGAATTTTGGTTGAGGTTTGCACCCATGGCAGCTGGGACACCCATGAGCCTCACTGGTTCACTAGGTGGAACTGGGATTCAGAGTTAGGTTTCATCATTAGGTGGCTTCATTATGTCCTTGTAGTGAGACGCTGAGTCAGGTAAGCTGTGAAAATTCCTTCGTTGTTAGGAAATCTGGTACTGCTAGGTGAACATGTACAAGCACAGCATATAGTGCCGTCAACATTCTACACCCTTACATAAATACCTAGAATAACCTAATCATTCTAACTCTACATTTTATATGACTTATAACATTTCTACGTACCGAACAATACCGGTACAGATCCCTTCCCTTTAATAAAACAAAAGTGCATTTCACAACCACAACAAAATAAAAACCACTCATATGACAAATACTGCCATCATCCCTGATTGACCAAGCTAGCATCTTACCCACCATTTGACTTTCTTCATAGACTTTTTGCGAGTATGTCTGGGAGCTATTTATTTCTTCTAAGATGAAAAAATCTCTTAATGCCTTCCTAGCCTGATCCAGCTGAGTCCGATTTAAGGAACCTACCGGTTTAGAAGCATGGACCCATGACTGCTGAAGCTGTGCTTTTTTATCTGAACGTTCCCTAGTTTTCTTAGCGGTGGCGGCAATCATCTGCCCGCAGGCAGCAGCCTTTAAACCCCCCAGACAGAAAAAATATCAGCAGTCCCTTCATTAATAGAAAAAAAATCTTTTATCCAGCATCTAAACTCTTCAAGCCATACTGGATTTTGAAGGAGAAGGCGGTCCATCTGCCACTTGGACTTGCGCTTTTTGGAGAAACCCATTTCTATAGATACTTGAACATAAGCATGATCGGAAAAAACATTAATACCAATATCTGCATCTCTAAAAATCAATGAACGTGAAACCAATAAAAAATCGATTTGAGATGCAGTTTGATGTTGGTGTGAGGAGCAGGTATATTGACGAACAGTTTGATTAAGAAAACGCCATGCATCAATTAACTGAAGATCTTCTACCAAAGCGTCGAAAAGCTTCTTAGTTTTAGGTTTAAGTTGCTTTTTCCCTCTATTTGAAGTATCCATTTTCAAATCCTGAATGTAATTAAAATCGCCTCCAAACACAATTTGCCCCGAGACCCCAATCAAAAGTTTATAGAGTGTACCTAATGCAAATTCATCAGATATTGGGCCATAATAGCTAACAAAATTCAAAAGCTGACCATTCAGTGACACCTGCATCCAGATCCTCCTCCCCTGGGGATCCCTTTGTTCCTGTAGAAACTCCCAGTCAAATTCCCGAGAAAAATAAATAGCGACCCCCCCGCATTGCAACACCCGCTGAAGCAAAAAAACACCATGAAAACATTCCTGGAATATAACATTTTGGGGTATTAGTTTTCAGATGAGTTTCATGTAAAAAAAGAATTTGAGGTTTTTTTTTTTGTTTTTTTTTTAAACCTTTATTCGTGCATATTAAAAGAACAAATACGGGCCTACAACCTTCAGGCCGGCCACGATACGGTTAAGCACTGATACAAACATTACGGCCCCTGTGCTTCAACGGTCAAGGTTAGCAACGATTTATGAAACATACACTGGAGAAATCCTTGACCCCAGGGAAAGGAGAAGTGAAGGTTAATTTTAAAGTTTTCAAAATAAGTTTATCAGGGAAATAGTCAGTGAAGAATAAGAACCAAGGAGATTCGAGTCCGCACGATATCTTCACCACACGGGAGAGCAGCAGCATCATTAAAACAGCAATGGAAGTAAAATCGCAGGCAGTGAGGCAATGCAGTTATATAACAGGATAGTCACATGAGCAATTACGCACCCCTCCAGTGCCGCCCCCACTCAGTCAACCCCCCACCCGGACCCAGAATCTAAACAAGTATAGCACAGAAACATAAAGAGAAAAAAGGCCCATAGAACTAATTAGAAACAGTAAGTTACCCCCCCACCCTACACCAATGCGGAGGCTACGGCCTTCCCCCCCCCCTTCCCCCCCCAGCATAGTGCCTGTCGCCCAATAAACCCGAAATATAGACAAGAAAGAGAGTAAGAATAAAGTAAAGAAAGATAAGAAAACAATACACCTATGTTAAAGGGGGTGAGAAAAGAATAGGACTATTCTAATCTAAACTCCCAAAAAGAAGAAGGTGGGGAGGAGCCTACGTATCATCAGAGCGCCCTAAACCATCGGCCATCTTTGGCTTCCACACACTGAGAACCCACTACCCCAAAAGCGGTCGTGTGAAAATGAATTGTCACAACAATTTAGATGAAGGAAGACAAATCGCGACGAATGCGCACAAAGTACACATACAGTTCCAGTCCCAGTCCAGCCCCTCCGTGAAACCATGGCGATATTAATCAGTCTAGCCCTGGCCCGATCGCGGGCTTGAGATTAAGCCAGCCCCTACATGAAGGCCCCGCATCCCGTGCAGACAAAGACAATATGGCCGTTTGGGAGAAGATGGTGAAGTAGAATCCCAAAATGGCCGCCGACCATCTGTAGAGGTCCCTTTGTGCACCACATAAAGTCCAGACATGGCATGTAGAGTACAGGAGTTCCACAGAAAAGAAGCAGTAGGCCACCGTGAACGATTCCTCGAGGATGTTAGGTGTTGCTCAGCTGGATACTCTTGCAGACGCGGTGAGGCAGGCAACAATGAAGCAGGCAGCAATGAACGGGGAAACAAAGTATCCGCTGTTAAGCTGGAGAGCAATTGATCCTGGGTGCCGGGAAAGCCAGATGCAGGCACCAGTGTAGCACGATCACACACAGCCGTTGCGTCCCCGCAAGAGGACAAAAGCACTGGCAGACCCACGCCGTGTTGATGACAGACGGAGCGCTCACGGCCCGCAGCCGACAACAGGGAGTCAAACTGCTCACTTAGCGCCTGAAAGCGAGCAAACATTTGTGAACGAAAGTCCCGCAGGACGGCCAGTACGGAGCCGCATGTCAGCGGAAGCTGCACCCCCACATCGGCAGCAATCCGGGACGGCACTGTGGAGCTGGTGTCTGGTGGAGGGAGGGCGAAGCGGGCAGCGGGCAAGACCGGAGTATCACCCCCCAGCCGCGAGCAAGCAAACAACGCCATGTTTTACCGCCGGACGGTACAATGGCCAGGGGGGGGGGGTCGTAGCAAGGAGTCAGTTCCCCTCAGGTCTGCGCCGCAACTGGGAAAGCCAACAGTCGCCTCCCTTCCCTCGGGTTCTCTTTGCAGCCGACTAGGCAATAGAAGAAGGGGGTCAGCAGCCTCCCACAGCGCGGTCCACAGATCGGGGCAGGAGACCCACCTCACCGGGGCTTACCTTACAGCCCCAGCCCTTCAGGCGCAGGGTGCAGAAGGTGTCTGGCCGTCCCTCCCCAGGCTCATCTGGCGACAGTCCGTGGTGTTAGGTGAGGTCGGGACCGCGGGGCTCGGATTTGCGCTAGCGGGTCCGGGGACTGCGGAGCTTCCTGGGGGCCGGCAAAGGCCACAATGGAGCAGGGGTCCAGGGCGGAGAACAAAAGCACCAAAAACTCCGGCATCCGGGCGGGCTGAGACTTCGGGGAAGTGGCGGCGTGGACAGCGCGTCGTCGTGCACGTTTCACCTCGAGAATCGGCAAGGATAGGAATCAGGATAATAGTCCGGGGCCAAGGGCCGACGGAGCCGGGCGCTCAAGCGTCTGCTCCGGTCGCCATCTTGGCTCCTCCCCCAAGAATTTGAGGTTTTAAAGTAACTAACCACCTTATTAAGCCACCGTATTTACGTCTATTCAGTATTCCATTGACATTAGCAGAGAGGATTTGACATATACTGGATAGACTCATTCTAGCAGATAAACAAAGAAAAGAGAGCAAAATATAAAAAACTCACTATACTACCATACTATTCTAGATTGATTCCTACACCATTTAACGCCTTCCTGATAGCACCTGCTCATTTTTCCTATTAATCCGCTTGCATCATAGAAATAATAGATCCCCAAACAAATGTATTAGTTACTGACAGAGCTGATATTCCTTGAATTTTTATAAATCATTTCCAACAAATATATACTACTAAATTTCCAGTTAATTCGGAGATGATTCAGGAGTATTTTGCTCCACTTCAAATACCGACAGTATCTCAGCATCTAGTTACGATGCTACAGATGAGAATTACAGAAGCCGAGATATCGGCAGTTATCAAGTCTTTGGCCGGAGCTAAAGCTTGAGGCGAGGATGGAATCCCGAGCGAATTTTCTAAATGTTTTGGGAAGGAGTTGACCCCTTTCTTGGAAAAATTATTTGATCCCATTAAAACGGGTGGGTCGGTTTCTTCTGAATTTAAAAAAGCGATAGTAATTAGCTTTGTAAAAAAGGGTAAACCGGCCAACAATTTGAATTCTTATCGACCCATTAGTTTATTAAACACCGATTATAAAATTTTTATGAAGATCTGGGCACAACGTATCACTTCAGCAGCTAAGGAAGTGATTCATGGGGATCAAACAGGGTTTATAGCGGGCCGTATGATGACGACTAATACCCGCTTTTTGATTCAAGCCCTAGATTATTTTAATATTAATAAGACACCTGCCTGCATTATGATGGTCGATGCAGAAAAGGCCTTTGATTTAGTTAATTGGGATTCATTATTTTATGCACTTTTTAGGTTTGGATTCCCGTCCTCAGTAATAACTATGATTAAAAATATCTATTTGGGTGCACAGGCACAGATAATAGTCAACGGCTATCAGGCAGGGTTAATAGAGATAGATCGTGGGACCAGGCAAGGCTGCCCTTTATCCCCCCTTTTGTTTACTTTCTTTATTGAATCTTTAGCTATCAGATTACGAGCCAATAGGAATATTAGATCCCCAATCGTTGGAATGCCAAAATTGAAACTTTTTACTGATGACGCTATTTTATATCTAGATCCAGAAAAATTTAATTTGGAGTCAACAATGGTAGAATTTAAGAAATTTGAACAAATAGGGGGTTATAAAATTAATCCCTCTAAAACTGAAATTTTAATGTTAAATTCTGGGTTAGCATGCCTCCCAGAAGAACTAAAACAACAGGCAGGGAAAACCGATCCCATACGGTATTTGGGAATTTATGTTACAGGTCAGTATGGGGAATTGGTCAAGAATAATTATGAAGCCACCAGTATAAAGATCCAGAAACTGTTGGATAAATGGTCTAATCTTCCTTTAACTTTGATAGGATGTGTGGCATTGATTAAGATGTCTATTTTACCTCTTTTGATATTTTTGTTTACTAACATTCCGGTAAAGATTAACGTTAGTTTTTTCAAAAGGATTGATTCTATGATTCGGGCATTAGTGTGGAATAAAAAGATAGCTAGAGTTAAGCTGCCAATTTTGCAATTGGATACTCAGCTGGGTGGGTTGCCACTTCCAAATATTTGTTCATATTATGATGCCTCAGTTTTTGGATTATGTAGCATGTTTATTGTCTAATCCGCATCGAGCTGACAATTTTTTTATTATCAAAATGATCCAAGAGGCTGGAACCCAACTTTCTACTTTTTTGAAGACATCTAAACTCCCAAAGAGAACAAGATATAAAACCCTAATAGATTTTTCAAATAGACTAGACATTATTTTTAAACAAAAAGAATTCTCTGGCTTTTTTTCATTAAAGCTAACTGAATGTCGAGATCTAGGTTTATATATTCATTCTACTCAATTGAAAAAATGGAATGATGCTGGCATGGGGATCGTGAATCAATTGGGTATTCAGGGTAGGTTGATTTCTTGGGAAGAAGTACAAGTTAGAAGTTTGGGTCCCAATAAACCTTCCTTTTTTGAATTTATTCAAATTATTAATTTTTTGAAAAAATATAATTTTATATTTAACATCCCCCCAGGTAGAATTGCTTCTGCATTATATGTTTCGAGATTATTTGGAGTGGGCAATTGGTACCGTTTATTGAACTCTCAAGATGAATCCCCTTTGGTGTTAAAGATGCTGGAGAAAGTTGAAGCTCATACACAATGTGTTTATTCTCATCAAGAATGGCAACAATTTCAACTTTAGGTAATAAGGCTCTGAGAGCTGCTAACTATAAAAGAATGGCTTTCCTTGCCCAATGGCTGGAATACTATACTCCAGAAGCATTAACTAAAAAATATCCAGAAGTGGTAAATAGTTGCATTCGTTGTGGTGCCCTAGCAGAAGGGGGATGGCGACATACTTTTTTTTCTTGCCCAAAGTTGAAAAATTTCTGGGAAAATATTTTTGCTTATTTTAGTAGGGCAATTAAGAAAATGTATGAACCCTCAGCAGAAGCTGCTTTGTTCGGGTTAGGTATTAGGGAGGCTGTACTTTCGAAAGATGAGGGATGTTTGCTTGCAATTGCTATGTCGGTTGCCCGTTCATTGATTTTACAAAATTGGAGATCATTGGAAATACCTTTATTTGAGAAATGGTTGATTAAGATGAAAAGGACAATGTCTTTCTAAGAAGCTTATGCCAAACGGGTGGGGGCAACTAAGAAATTCTCGAGGGTTTGGGATTATTTTTTTTGATTGTTAATTTGATGACGGTATTTTCTTTCTTGGTTGTTATGTGTAATTATTAATGAGTGAACATGGATTTGTGATGATTTCAGTTCAAGTTTTTTTTTTCTCTTTTTTCTTTTTTCTGTGTAAACAATGGTTGCTTCTTGATGGCTCTGCTCAATAAAAAAAATGTAAAAAACAAAACAAAAATACTGCCATCATCTAACTCCACTATATTGTTCATCCCCTTCACAATTTGCTTGGGGTTGCTGAGCCGGCTTTTTCCCTTAGCAACTTTCCTGATAGATTTTATATGTACCCATTGTCCTACTACTAATTTCACGTTACGTACTCCATGCTTAGTGTCAAAATACCTCTTATTCTTTTCCTGGGATATCAAAATGTATTTCTTTACTTCCTCCGTATTCCACATAACTTTCTTTCCTCTCTCCATCTAACTAGGATTACTATGTACTCGGCCTCTCATTATACCAAATAGACTTCCTTCAACAGAGCCAGGGAACATTACTCTATATGTCCACACAATCTTCTTCAATTCTGTCTCCAAATGTTTCCTACTTTGAGTAGCTAACTGCAATATATCCTTAATAACTCTGTTGACTAGTCCCCAATACGGCATTCCCTCTGGGATGATAAATTGCACAGAACTTGTGAGAGATCCCAGCAAACTCAATGAAATCCTTCATCTCCTTTGACTTAAACCGAACACCATTATCAGTGAGTAAAGATTTCGGAAAGCCCTTTCTGAAAAATATGTAATCCAAAAACTTGTTTAGTTTTCGGTCCATTTTCCCAACCACCTCCAATTCAAGCCATTTTGAAAACAAAGATAAGATATACCTATGTGACCCGTCACTCCACAAAACCGGTCCCATGATGTCCAATGCCACATCTTCCCAAGGTAGGACTGGACAATCCAGAGAACTCAATGTGGGAGTGAGCGTTTTTTGGGGATTTGTCCGCACTCTCACACTCCATGTAAGACCTAACAAATCTCTCCATATCAATGTCAATTTTGGGCCACCAGTACTAAGCTTTGACATTCTGTTTGGTGTGTGCAATACCAGCATGCCCCTCATGACAGAGCGAAACAATTTTATTCCTCATTTTGTATGGTGGAATTATTTTTTCACCATCACCACAAACATGCCTTCAACTCCTAACACATTTCTGACTTCCCAGTATGCCTTCATCTTTCCTAGATATTCCGCTTAAACGCACTTGCTCAACCATTTCCAATTTTCTCTTGAACACTTTTCAATACGTCATCCTCCTTATTACTAGTAAATATTCCAGCTACACACACATCATTCCACGGGCTAACATCCTCCTCCCTGAGAGGCAGCGACAAGCTGCTCACGAAATTATCTGTGACATTTTTTTCCCAGGCACATACTAAACCGCATATATAAAATCCTGCAAGCGCATAGAAGGCCTTGCAATTCTTGCCGAAGCTCTGGATAAACCTTCTGTGGTTAGAGGTTTCGTCAATGGCTTATGATCTGCCCTCGCAATGAACTTACTTCCCCACAAGGATTTGCGAAAGTGCTCCAGTGCCCACACATGCACCAAGGTTTTTTCTTTCGATCATAGAGTATTTTTCCTCTATGGGGGATAGTGATCTTGATGCAAACACTATGACAATTTCACCTTCCTTCTTTATTAAGCAACCTCGCACAGCTTGGTGAACATGTAGAAGTACAAGCACAGCACATTCTGCAGTCAACATTCTTCTACATCCTGACATAAATTCCTAGAACACCCTAATCATTCTAACTCTACATTCTACATGACTTATAACAACTCTGCCTACCTAACAATACACATTACTACATATTACACATTACTCCTGGAAATATGCTGGTTCAAAAGGTTCTAGAATCAAAGGGTCTGGATATGGGGTCACACAGGCTCCTACACGGTAAGAGTGGTAGGCACTGGAAGAAGATAATACAGACTAACCGCACAACCATTCCTAGAATTCTTCTTTGCAGAGATCCTTGGGTCAGTTCTGGCCTCCAGAAATGCAAGATTCTTATGGATCATTTGTAGCTTACGTCCTCTTGATGACATTTATGAAGGTTTCAGTCCACTCAGCTCTAGCCTTTAGAATCCTGCTCAGGGCTTGCACCTCTCCACACTATGCAGTTCAATCAACCGCCTTTCATCCACAGAATGGCACATCGGCAAGGCCTCTCAAGACCCAAGGTTTGCCTCAAGCCTATGGGCAAACAAGGAAACACAGAATCCTGATCTTGGTGTTTGGTTCTACATGCCTCTGAACAGGGCTTTGCCTCAAAACGCAATTGAAGTGCAGTTATTAGTTCAAGGGGGGGAGCGAGTATTTATCCAACTTTTAAATGCCATCCAAACCCATTTGAGTGAATTCTTTCAGACTTTGTTCACAGGTTTTGAAGTGGAGTAAAGGGAAGGCACCAAATAGTCAATGTCTAGATTGAAAAGAAAGGAATGCCAGGGATTCTGCTCCAGGTCTTCCCGTTGCCAGGCAACACAAAAAGCAGCACAAGGTGAAAGAGGGTCCCAGGTACTATTAACTGGGCCTGACTCGAAAGGGATTACATTACCCAGTCAACGTGGACATCCATGTAATCTCTGTCCTAAGGTTGTTGTGGCAAAAGCACGCAGGTTGATGTGTTGAAGCAAAGAACCACGACAACCGGCTGGGGAACTATTATTCTGTGCAGCTGATTCATAGAGCCCAAGGTCTCCCAGCCATGCAACACACCATGCACAGAATGAGCTCCTGAAGGAAAGGAAAGACTCCAGCTACGGGGTTGTCACAAGTTTTCCCTGGGAGGGCCTGTAGGTCTTCTCCTCACCAGGGTTTTCAGTAAAGAGGTCTGCTCCCAGACTTGGAATGTCTGCAGCAGTCAGTCTCTCCTCCCTGTTTAAAGCAGCCATATTTGACAAGGAGTGGTTATACATGTTGGGCTCGTCTCCCTGGCCAGCAGAACCTGATGCTCTGAAAGGGAAATGGCAAGAAAAAAAATACAGCACCTCTCATTGGCTGTGGATTGCCGAGAGCATAGGGGGCAATCACAGAGGCTAGCATAGGTTGAACAGGTGCAGGGGGTAAAACATTCACCCCTTTATCAACCTGTGAATAACTAACACCATAGGTGTCTGCATTCTTACAGACGCGCCAGCCCGCTTCAGCTTCTTGAAAGGTGTTTATATGAGGGTGATGGCGCGTGCAAATTATGCCCTCTTAGGATTGTAAACACCTACGCGTACATTTTGATAAATCTGTTATTTGATTTAGTGATGCTGCTGGTGCAGAAACTCAAATCAGCATTTTTGAAGTGGCATGGAGAATTTAACAGTACTGCGGCACAGTCGCAAGAAGCCTTATTCCAGTAATTCCCCATGTCATGATTAGCTAGTCCTTGAACTGGGTATGAAGTGAAGATGGCATGTTAGAAGTGTGACATAGCTCATATGAACGACTGTTTATTTATTCCAACCTTGTACAAATGTTATACTTGAATGTTGTGGGAACATGCAAAATCAAAATGCTCTGCTGAAAAAGCAATCACTTGCTCAAGGCGTTGTGGGATCATCTAACACTGAACACGATTTACCATCATTAAGTTAATTTAAAGATGACCTTGCCAATAGCAAACTTGAGATGAATTTAAATCCCTCCTAAGTCAATGAATGAACAATCAAAACACAGAATCGCTGACTCCAGATCCCTGACTCCGAATGAAGCAGGAGAAACCTCTCATCGAATTTGTCCCATTCTGGAAAGACTCCCTAGTAGGAGGCAAAATATAGTTGCTTAAATTCCAACATTACAAAAATATAGAAAGGATGAGCGCCATTAGACCTTACTGCTCAGTTCCTTGATTGAACTCATTGAGCCCTCTTGCCAAAAATCTAATCGCGTTACAAAGGCACAAAGATAATAATGTAATAAATATGCAAAATATCAACAGATGGTGCTGTTTAAGTGGGCTACGTTTAAGGAGGCCAGAATGGGTCCAGTTTAAGGAGGCTAGAAGTAGGCTCAGGGTGGTGATTGGAAACTGACCAATTTTCAGGCTACGGCTGAAACGCGTTGGTGAGACGGCACTGCTGTAATAAATAATACGAGCATCCCAGAGTTGTCCTAGTGGTTCCTTAACAGTGGGGACAAACGCGTTGAGAGGGACGTTATAGTTAGGCTGACAATTCACTCGTACATAACCAAAGAAATTCAGCAGTTATAGTTACATGAGCCAACTAGAACTTACGCCCCTGTAATGCACTGCTTATGACCTCACATATTACATCACTCATGACATGGTCAGTGAAATCACTGATGACATTACTCATGACATCGCAAATGACATTGCACATGACATCCTAAATGACATCACTGACTAAATCACTAGGGGTCTCCAGTGGCAAAGTGAGTTCCTTGCACACACTGCTGTGAATTCCAGGTGTCTGCTCTTGGCACTACCCACGGAGCTCAGTTCCCAACTCTGCTAATCGGAATACCTTCAACACCTCCAACCAACACCCACTTGTTACAGTTGCTGCTACATTAAGAAGACTTCTCAGCTTTGACCATTAACTCACATGTTTAACACTCACTGGGTGTCTGCTGTGACATAGCCCATTGATGTCTAGTTCCAACTCGGCCACCAGTGTCCTCCTCTCTTTTCTTGCTGTTATCTACAGTGGCCACATGGGTCTCACCGCCAGTGCAGGAGACTAGAACTACCCACAAGTTTCATGTACTGCCCTCTAGTTACTTGTCAGCACAACCCAAAGCTCATGGTCCCAACAGTATTTATTAAGGGTAAGCTAGTCTTTGAGTTTGTCCTGGAAGGTTTTTGTTTGCAGCACAAGATGCGCTTGGAGAATCCTGAGCACTATGAAAGCATAAAAGAATAACTAAGCACATCTTTATTGTCCATAAAAACCCAAACATTTAGAATGCTGTAATTCTTATATGACTTCTCCTTGACTACTTGTTGCACAGGTTTTACCCCTGCAGCCCAACCTCTGGAGGCTTCTAGAATCAACCACTGGACATCTTGGACACTTGCACCACTCGCGGCTGCTCCAAACACCAAATCCCACAAGAATTAGAAGTCTCAACAGTCATGTCTAAAGGCAGAAACTACAAAAGCCACGCCCGTCGTATCCTCAATGCTTTGCACTGAGGATTCGATGGGAGTGGAACAAGAGCATTGGGGAACTTTTGCACCACTCTGCATTAGAAGAAGGGAGAGACTTGACTTGGATCTTCTCTCAATCAGAACCTATTTCATAATCCTTCAATCAAGACAAGTGTCCGACTCTCTGGTACTCTTCTTTGTTACTAAGGACAATCTGTGAGTGGGTTTGGACAAGTGTGGCAACATAGTTGGAAATCATGAAGACCTATAGATCTGGTTTTATGTTAAAGTTTAACATATTTCTGCGTTTTGAGCTAGGATTCTCAATTTTTTTATTTTAGCAAAACTATGGCAAATTGACTTTTGGTGAAGAGAACTGTTTCACAATCAGATTGAGAAACTGACACCTAACGTCTGTGTCATGAACACACAAAAGTCCTTAATAGAGTGTGAACCCAACTAGTTACCAATGTTCTAAAGACATTAGGGTTGCGAAGACCAAGAGTTTTGTGAGGTAACAGTACCCATAACCTGTTTCTGTTCTTGGTAGCCGATTCTCAAGGAAAGGCAACCAACTTCAGGAGATTCAATAATTCCAATCCCTACAAATGTTTGTTCTGGGTAAATCCCAGCAATGCGCAAATAATACAGCAATAGTATGCAGTAACAGCAAAAGTCAGTGTGTCAGCAAAAGTCAGCGTGTCAGCAATCACACCTCATTTGTTAACTCATTTAACAGGCAGACAAGAAAGGAAAGAAAATTGAGTAGGATCTCTCCCCAAAGGCCTTGAGCAGTAATCCTCTTCATGCCCACCCCAGGTAGGAGGCTTGGGAACGTTATCAGAGGGAAGGGATGAGTTTAGGAAGGAGAAATAACGAATCTGATAGATTACTAAAATTACCCTTTTCTTTTCCAGCGAGACGTCTTTGTTCCTTTTTATGTAGTTTAATATTTGTTCCAGACCCCTGTCACTGGGGGTAATTTTCTCACCACTGAGTGAAACTTAACTTCAGTGACGATTGTATAGACACGAGGGCTCATGCTGCCTTTGAAATTTATGATCTAAAGTCGGACGTGTCCAAGTAAGAAGGTGACGTGACATTACTGAACATTAGTACATCACCCTGTCCAGCAATAGCTCACCCTGCCCGTTACTTACTCCTACTATTGGTTGTTCAAACTGTTAATCAGTACATTACCCTGCTCATCATTAGCTCATATGACCCAAGGCAGCCCACTATTGGTGATGTGATATCACTACTGTCATGTCTCTTCTGTTGATGTCAATTCATGTGATCTTTCTCATGGCATATGCAAATTATAGGAACCTCACAACCGCTTTCTCCAGGGATCGCTTCTACAGCTAGCATCGGTTATGCACAGTAAACCTTTTAAACACCCTGCACTTATCCTTGGGCACACCCAATCAGGGCCAGATCTAGGGCGGTGCGACTGGTGCCACTACACCGGGCGATAACTTCAAGTGGGAGCGCAATATTTGCAAGTATAATATGGTTTCTAAAGCACCTGCTGCTGTGTTTCAGACCTCCAGCAATTTTCAGGCAGCAATAAAAGTGTCAAGATAACTCTGGTGACTAATGTTCTTCCTGGAGAGGGATCAGAGTTTTGTCTAGTGGAAGTTTTGACTCATCATAAAGTAGAACAGAGGGTTAATATGCCTGCTGCAAAGAACATGTACCATGCCATTCACAAAGTGCATATAATGTAAATAGGTCAGTGGCTTATTGCTTTTGTCAGAGAGATCCTTTTGTTACTTGCAGTTTAAGTTAAAATCCTGATATAGTACAGTGTGCTATTAACTGTCATCAATCAGCTGCATGCACACTGCATGGTATATATTAGAGAGTTATGATTTCTTTCACCAGTCTTTCATTATTCTGATGTTGCAAAAACGGTTAATTTGGGTAGAAATCAATTCTTATTATTAAAGAGAACCCCCAACTATGGTGTTACATTATAAATTCTGAGTTTGTGCTTCTCCAGACCAAGTCCTCTTAAAATATACTGCCTGCTAGTATGGATGGCATGTGACTCGTACACCTTGTAGTCCTCTGTCTTATGTAACATTTCCTATACACTGATTTACACATGTATGATTGATTGCCTCCGTGTAATGTGTGTGTGATGCAAAGTACTCTGGCACCTTTCACTCATATGACTGGTGATTTAAAACGAATTAAATGCATCTGATAGAGAGTGGTTATGGAGACTTGAGGGGGCTGTTAAAGGGTGGTAGTGAAGGAATCTGTGGCAGACGTAGTCATTGGGGGGCGCTAACAATAATATTCAGAGGCTTGTGATAAGTGCATTAAAAATGGGCCTGGGGGAAACAATGGAAAAGCAGGATACTCAGCAAACTACATAAAAGTAAGTCATCAGGAATTTTTGTGCTATATTGGGTAAAGATCATTACAGTTTTTCATAGTAAAAACGTGCTTAGAAGTGCCCCAATGGGCCAGTCGGAATTTTAAATCCAGCACACACCGCAGGTTTGGAGTTTATCATGTGTAATTGTATCTATTCTGACATTTTGGGGAATAACGTGGATTTTGGCGCAAAACGGAGTAGGTATATGAAATACTGGGCCCTTTTCACTGTTACGTTCCAGTAGGTGTGACCTGCTGAAATTTAACAGAGGGTGCAAACTTTATTGCATCTGATAATTACTTGGCTTGATAAACACTGCACCAGGTCAAACTTTATTGTACCTGATAATTACTTGGCTTGATAAACACGGCACAGTGTCCAACTTTATGGCACCTGATAATTACTTGCCGTGACAAACAGTGCACCAGGTCAAACTTTACTGCACCTGATAATTATTTAGCGTGATAAACACGGCACCACTGCACCAGGTCCAACTGCACTGCACCTGATAATTATTGCTGTGATAAACACTACACCAGGTCCAACTTTATTGCACCTGATAATTACTTGCTGTGATAAACACTGCACCACTGCACCAGGTCAAACTTTATTGCACCTGATAATTACTTGCCGTGATAAAACACTGCACCACTGCAAACTTTATTGCACCTGATAATTACTTGCCGTGATAAAACACTACACCAGGTCCAATTTTATTGCACCTGATAATTACTTGATGTGATAAACTTTGCACCACTGCACCAGGTCCAATTGCACTGCACCTGATAATTACTTGGCGTGATAAAACACTACACCAGGTCCAACTTTATTGCACCTGATAATTACTTGGCTTGATAAACACTGCACAGTGTCCAACTTTATGGCACCTGATAATTACTTGCCGTGATAAACAGTGCACCAGGTCAAACTTTATTGCACCTGATAATTATTTAGCGTGATAAACACGGCACCACTGCACCAGGTCCAACTGCACTGCACCTGATAATTATTGCTGTGATAAACACTACACCAGGTCCAACTTTATTGCACCTGATAATTACTTGCTGTGATAAACACTGCACCACTGCACCAGGTCCAACTTTATTGCACCTGATAATTACTTGCTGTGATAAACACTGCACCACTGCACCAGGTCAAACTTTATTGCACCTGATAATTACTTGCCGTGATAAAGCACTACACCAGGTCCAATTTTATTGCACCTGATAATTACTTGATGTGATAAACTTTGCACCACTGCACCAGGTCCAATTGCACTGCACCTGATAATTACTTGGCGTGATAAACACTGCACCACTGCACCAGGTCCAACTGCACTGCACCTGATAATTACTTGCTGTGATAAACACGGCACTACTGCACAATGTCCAACTGCATTGCACCTGATAATTATTTTGCCGTGATAAAACACTACACCAGGTCCAACTTTATTGCACCTAATAATTACTTGATGTGATAAACACTGCACCAGGTCCAACTGCATTGCACCTGATAATTACTTGCCATGACAACACACTACACCAGGTCCAACTGCATTGCACCTGATAATTACTTTGCTTTGATAAAACACTACACCAGGTCCAACTTTATTGCACCTGATAATTACTTGATGTGATAAACACTGCACCAAGTCCAACTGCATTGCACCTGATAATTACTTGCCGTGACAAAACACTACACCAGGTCCAATTTTATTGCATCTGATAATTACTTGGCGTGATAAACACTGCACCACTGCACCTGGTCCAACTGCACTGCACCTGATAATTACTTGCCGTGGTAAACACTAGACCAGGTCCAAATTCACTGCACCTGATAATTACTTGCCGTGATAAAACACTACACCAGGTCCAACTTTATTGCACCTGATAATTGATGTGATAAACACTGCACAACTGCACCATGTCCAACTGCATTACACCTGATAATTACTTGCTGTGATAAACACAGCACCACTGCACCAGGTCCAACTGCGTTGCACCTGATAATTTCTTGATGTGATAAACACAGCACCAGGTCAAACTTTATTGCGCCTGATAATTACTTGATGTGATAAACACGGCACCACTGCACCATGTCCAACTGCACTGCACCTGATAATTACTTGCTGTGAAAAACACGGCACCACTGCACCATGTCCAACTGCATTGCACCTGATAATTACTTGCTGTGATAAACGCGGCACCGCTGCACCATGTCCAACTTTATTGCACCTGATAATTACTTGCCGTGATAAAACACTACACCAGATCCAACTTTATTGCACCTGATAATTACTTGGTGTGATAAACACTGCACCACTGCACCAGGTCCAACTGCACTGCACCTGATAATTACTTGCCGTGATAAACACTGCACTAGGCCCAACATTATTGCACCTGATAATTACTTGGCATGATAAACACTGCACCACGTTCAACTGCACTGCACCTGATAATTACGTGACGTGATAAACACTGCACTAAGCCCAACATTATTGCACCTGATAATTACTTGAAGTGATAAACACTGCACCACTTATAATTGCAATCCCTGCGCAAAGAAGTGTTGGCCCAAAGTGGACAATTTTACAGGCCAGTTGGAATCAGGGCCTTCTGTGCTACAACGTGCCCTTATACTCAAGTTTATTACAACCACCCTGTGCCTTCACGCTGGTCCATAGAAGCATTCGTGTTTCTTTTATGAGTGGCTCTGTTCTGGCATTATGGCTCTGTTTTTAGGTCTCGCGCCCAGAGTTGCAGTGCACAGCGAGAGACCTCTTGTAGGGGGTTTAGAAACTGACCTAGGAATCGCACACGCTCATGCGTGTGCTTTTCCTTTTGAGCCACGCTATTGGTCTTTGCGTACGTCTTTTTTACAAACACAGCACGCAATTGGCCAAAGGCGGGCGCATTGCTCCGCCCATGGCCTATTGGTGTCTGTTACGCGCAGCAGCAGCAGCATATATTCCTAATTATCGTGCCCAGACACGGGCGTGATAATTGGAAACATACGCTGCTGCTCGCACCTGCGCGCGCACACCAGCAGCTCCCGCATCTCGCGCGCACCATTCGCGGGCTTGTTTGAAGTGACTTTCCCTCACTTCCGCCTTCATTTTGTTTCATTACTTTGAGCTCTCAGTGCATGATGGTAACGCACTGGACTAGCGATGTAAACAAGTAGGCAAATACAAACTGGCGAACAACGCAGGTGACTGGAAATGCGCGCCGTGGGTTTTACATCCACCGTTTCTACTGCCGTGCATCTCCTAGGGACAAATTACAGAGTGCAGGAATTACCACCCGCTGTTTTAACAAGCAGTCTGCGACCCGGGACTCCGCGTTTTCGCCTGTACCTGCTGAGTGAGAGCTAAACAAAAGGGTTTTCACTATCTCGCCCGTTGACAAGTTCTAACGGAGGTAAAACTCACCAAATGTTTATGCCTAGACTTAGATTTATTTGACAGCTGCACGCCTTCAGGCCTGACATAATTAAATGTTTTGACAGCTGGGAACTGTTAAATGGATCTGAAAATGAAACAAAAAAAGTGTAACATAGCAGATCGGCTGTGTGGCTGCACGCCTAGAGAAGATATATATTATAGCACCGCCTCGTGGCTTTTAACAGCCGTGTCTTCCTTTACTCGGGAGACCGAGGTGTCCTTGCACTAATGTCACGGCTGGAGAAAGAAAGCATGTTGTTTTTAGGTCTCGCCTTGCTATCGCGTAAGCGATCGCAAAGCGAGACTATAGGGGCTTTTAAAAGTGACCCCAAAAAGCGGATTGCATGGCTAGCACGCGCACAATCACGCGCATCGTGCCGCCATGCAATCCGCTTTTTGGGGGCACTTCAAAGGGTCCGCTCCCCCACCTGGAATGCGCTCCCAAGCGCGCGCGCGCCACGTTCTGCCGGGCTTGTCTTGTTTACCATGGCATCTGCTTCACTCGCAGGCACGCACATACGTTTTGGGGCGCCATGCGCCCACTTTTGTACTTATACACATGACATGCTTATTTACAGTGTGGCGCCCGCTTTTGTATTTATACATGACATGCCTATTTTCTTTTGCAGGGTGTTTAAATAACTGAACAATTCAGTGAGGCGGCCATTTCACGAGCTCTGAGCATTCAGCTCCAAAGCTCCATCTCCCCGTAAGGTGCCCTCCCTCCCACCACCAAAAACAGGCTATTTAAATCTCCTTCCACCCCCGGCCTAAGGGGTTCTAACGATCGCCTTTGTAATTTTATTTTTTGTTTTGATTCCCACTGTTTATTTCATTTTATTGGTGCTGATCAATATCTTGTTTTGTAGGCATGGCAGAGCTGAGACTCGAAACCGGTTCCCAAGTACAAAAGTCAGCAGCTCTGTACTTTGCACCACGTCCTCTTAGATCGCTTACTTCTTTAACTTGTAAAGTGTGGCCTGGCTCAGCTTATAGATCACCTCCGTGGGTGTGTGCAGCCCAGACTGGCTTTGTGTTTTACACAGACCATCCGCTCTTCTGTGTAACACAGCCTTGTTTTTTTGTAGGTTTGTTTACTTTCCTTTACGGCGCAGCAGTATGTGCTATAATGTTTTAACTACAAACCACCTCCCCCCCACCTCGACACCCACCTCGCCTTAGGCTGTTTCTAGGCAGTTAGACGAGGTGTTTGTAAACAAGGCCACGTCTACTCCGCCTTACTAAACCAGAAACAAAAACCTCAGCACTTTTGGTAGCGCCTTAATAGCCATACTGGGGCTTCATTTAAACTGGTGTTTGCTGGACTGCTTTTCATCAAAAATCATCTACAAATGCCATATACCAAGACAGCGGGCGGTTTATAAATGGGCTTTTTAAATAAAAGATTCCCTTCACTGCCTTCTTTCACACCCGTCCTGTTTGGGTTGGTCAGGGCTACAATACAGACGTGGGTAGGCCTACTGAAATGTAAATAAAACATTGTTGGTTGCGCACGAGAGCACCTGCTTCTCACTGGCATATGACTGCAAATGTACAGCTAGGTCAAATATAGTTTAGAACAGATGGCCTTTTAATTAAGTATTCATTTCAAACTAAAATAATGCGGCGTTAAAAAACCCGAAATGTTGATACTTGGCAACATGATCTAAGTGCACACTCGCCAGTTAACTAAGTGTGCAAACGAAAAGTTTTAAAATAATCGGAGGGTACACCACTGTACAGCGTGCATATTACAGACGAATTCCAACAGTGAACACTGTACTCGCTCACATATCCTACCAGCTGTAAAAATGCATTACCTTATTAGAAATAACTGTATGCAGGGCATTAATTAATATTACTTGCGCTTTCTGTCTTTAGCTGAAACAACGTTACAAAACTTTATTGCAGCCTTATTTTTAACGTAGCATTCGAACTTTGAAACTATAACACAAATCCTTCCATTGTGCATTACTGTTACTGCTACCACATCCCCCCTCAAACAGCATACCTTATTTAAGCAACAGGTCGCCTTTTCCTGCAGAGCGATTCCTTCAATGAAAATGCCTACAGACGAATTCACACTCAAACATCTACATTTCGCTAACATCCACCTAGCCATCTGTAGGTTACTGGCGCCACCTAAGTTAACATAAGAAACTGGGTGAAAGAACGCAACAATTGACAGGATCAACCGACTGCCATCTAAACAAACAAGCATTTGCAATGCAATAGGTCTCGCATTTGCAAGAGTTTGAGCTATTAGCATTGTAAATGACAGTGCCTTTTATTTATGTTTTAAAAAAACCAAACTTAAATAAAAATCATTGTCATATACAATGCCAATAGCTCAGACTCGTATAAATGCGAGACCTATTGCAAATGCTTGTTTGTTTAGTTAGCTTCCTGCACCCCAGGCAGCGTAAAGCAGGATCCGCGCGGAAATCGAGTAATGCACAGATAACGTTTCCAGCGCCCAGACGCCCCAGTGTGTGAGTGCGCTTTATAAACTATTTTCATTTGACAGCTGAGAATGCAGATTTCAGCGCATTTTTTTTCGTAGTAGTTGTATTTGAAGTGTTACGTTTTCAATAGAAAAAAACAAGTGTGTCAGAGAATCTCAAAATAGCGCAATCATGCAGGTTTCTAGAATAATCCCTCTGTGTTTTTCATAGTGCACAATCCTGCAAGGAGTAAATTTTACATCCGGCTAGGAAAGCGTTTTGTTCCTTCTTTTATGTGCGGAGGCCTGATGCATTAAGTTAGTGCAGCGTGGCATCGTGTAACACTGTTGGGAGGGGCAGTGGTGTCAGCTATGTATATTCTGCAGTATGGTAAAGCAGAGAAACAACCACAAGGCTGTGTGTAGAAACCATATGAGGAGAGCTACGTAGTTCAATGGCCGTGCCTCTCAACCTTTGACCCTCCTAGTAGAGTGAGAGTAAATGGCTTTGGAGGGATGTTTGTTCTTGTAAAATAGATGACGATGCAAACATGATTTTTGCAGGTGAAGAGTGCTTTCCGGTCTGGTGATCACAGTGAAGTCTTTGGGAAGTTATTTCACTGGTTTGAAGATGGTCCAAGGAGGGGGAGACCCTCCAAACTAAAGTGAGTTAAGAGGTAAGAAAATATTGCCAATAGCACCTCTGCCTCTTTCACTTTTGTCACCATAACAAGGAAAGGAAATTCTGAAACTTCAAGTGCTGGTCAGTTCCACACCTCAAACAAGCATTTGCAATGCAATAGATCTCACATTTACGAGAGTTTGAGCTATTGGCATTGCATGCAGCCTACATAGAGAAAATGGCCTCCCCATAGATGCCCGTGGGGTCCTCATCCCAGCCAATCACAACGCTGGGTACCAGTACAAATTCCTGTTTGACACCTCTTGACAATCCACTCTTATCCGTGCATGCACTTTTAGTAGGATAGCAGACCCAGGCAGACGTGTCCTACGATAGCAGACCCTGGTAGACGTATCCTATGGTGGCAGACCCTGGCAGAAATCTCCTACGAAAGCAGACCCTGGCAGACGTGTCCTACAATAGCAGACCCTGGCAGACGTGTCCTACGACAGCAGATCCTGGCAGAGCTGTCCTACGACAGCAGATCCTGGCAGATGTGTCCTACAATAGCAGACTTTGGCAGATGTGTCCTACGATAACTGACCCTGGCAGACGTGTCCTACCATGGCAGACCATGGCAGACTTGTTCTAGGTGACAGACCCTGGTAGACGTGTCCTACGACAGCAGACACTGGCAGACGTGTCCTACGACAGCAGACCCTGGCATACGTGTCCTACGATAGCAGACCCTGGCAGACGTGTCCTACGATAGCAGACCCTGGCAGACGTGTCCTACGATAGAAGACCCTGGCAGACGTGTCCTATGAATCACACCCTGGCAGACGTGTCCTGATGTAGTCTCATGGCATGATAATTAAATGCTCCTCCATCCCCATTGATTACATCAGCTGAAAGCTATTAGTGCTGCTTCTTTGGCACCATGTTCCATTTATTAACTGCTTCTATTGTGCATTTAAGGCTTATTCATAGCCGAATTAAGGTTTTATGACTATGACTATTTCCCAAGTTAAAGACTAGTATGGATAAGGACAGCCGCAATGGCCATAGTTCGGATTATTCACAGAGCCACAGTACAGCATACAGATGCTATAACTGTACGGCAAGGTACCGGAATATCGTAGTCAGGCCTGTCATTAATGTCTAGTCCTAAACACTGTTTACCAAAATATCACCACATTGGAGTTAATAATAGAAAATGTCAACCAATGTGAACAATGTTTTTGTAAACTACCATATTTATGCCAGACAATATATCTGCATGCCAAATTTTGTTAGACAAACTAACTAACCTCACTAATGATGTCTACAATTGTTGGATCTGCAAAAAGAAAACTTCACAGATATGACGATTAAAGAGTTAATCCACGAGGAAACTTTAGCCATTGATTTTACCCATTAGTCTTTGGATTTACTATGAGAATGGTCAAGAAATTCCCCCATACTCCTCAACCTACCTTAACAGTTCAGTTAATTATTGGTCAGAATGACCACCATAACTTCTGACAAGCTGAAGGCGTTGGATGAAAGTCACCTTAGTCTTGTAGACCTCCTTGAACACGCATCTGACACTTAAAAGGGATTACTATAAATTCCACAAATAAGCACAAAGTTTACTTGGTTTGGAAATATGGAAATTCACTTACATTTCGTTGCACTTCATCTGGGAGTGATGAAGCTTGGCATGTCAAAAGTTCAGATTCCTGTTACCCTTCATTTACTACAATGTGTGACGGTGCACACATTCCCAAGAAGACACCTTGGCTCTCAAGATGGTATAGTCTGGCAATAAAATAGCCATCTGCAAAAATAGACTTTAACATCAAGATAATGTTGATACTGAGAGCAAAAATGCACCTAATGCAGCAAAATATGGCGTGGACTCATTAACACTACCTGTTATTCCACAATACAGTCACCGATATTAACAAATTCTTCGTTAGCAAGTTCTCCAATGTGTGCCCAAGGCTTCTCCCTATCAACAATCTCCCTTGACCTCCTCTGTCTGTGTGGAGATAGATATATTTATATATATATATAGGACACACACATACATGTGTGTGTGTGTCTGTCTGTACCTCTGTGTATATGTCTGTATGTCTGTCTGTCTCATCATTGGGGAGCTCAGGAGGAAGCTCATACGGGCGATGCAGAGTCTGATCCTGGTGTTAGTGACTGTGTGCAGTGAAGTGACTGCTGCAATCCTGCAGTGCAGTGATTGGTGCACTCCTGCAGTGGTTGCAGAATGTGTGCATGAACACTTTGGAGGTTTCCAGAGGGTTGGTCTTCCTCTGGATTGAGACTGAGCAAGGAGCCTCTAGGCGAGTTGCCCATGTGGCAATGCTGTGGAGCATTGGTCCTACTGCTCAGTGTGGAGGGCATGAGAGAGAAAAGATTTCTCTTTGTGAGGACTCTGACAGCTCATGGCCTCTTCCTGGAGGATGGGTGAACCATCACTGACCTAGGGCTTGGATAACCTGGCAGATGCCTAGATTCGAGCCACCAGCAGGCGAATTTCCAGGGGCACACTAGTCATTATCAACAGGGTGATGAAGCGGGGCAAGAAAACCCGGCATGGATGACTTCTAGTCAGGAAGTGGGTGACGCACTATAGGTGACCAAGGCCAGGGCTGCCAACGTCAGTGGGCTTGTTTATGGCACCAAGTGGGACCAGCCCAGGAGAGGGTCGCACTCTCAACACTTATCCACAGTCACAGCATATAATTTCCAACTAGACACTCTAGTCATTGGCTACAGTATTTGCTGCCCCTGGCAGGTGAAGGTCACTTAGGGGTTACAACCACAAACGAGGTAAGAAAGACATGCCCCTACTGATGGTCAGGGAGAAGGGCCATAATGATATTGATGAGTGTGTGCCACAAGTGCCTAGCGTAAGCAGGTAAAGCAGATGTTTTAGGTAATGTGTGTAATTGTGTTTACCCGCTTTATAGATATCCTTGGCTTGTAAACAAGTTTGTATTGTAAACTTGATCTGTGAAGAAAGATACAGCGTATGTTGCACAGCCTGCTGAAGAAGTGCATCTACTGGAACCCAACAACCTGTCCAGATGCATCAATTACATAAGATGATGGTTGATGAGGTTTTATTTACCAGTATACACTTTGTACACCACACCAAGGATGTATGCCCGCTACTGTACAAGTCAGTGCCAACACAGCCACGCCACCCGACTAGTGTTACTTTTTGAAAAAATACGTAAATCAGGAATAACACGTATATGACTTTACGATCCTTGATAGTAATGATCAACCTCTTGAATCCCAATCAATTAAACTCATTCATGAATCCAAATTACCTTCACAAGGCTTCCATTTGGCATCCCTTCCTGTGATATCCCTGTAGCCACAGAACATGCCCCATGCTACCTGTAGTTCCCGGATGATTATAACATTGGATCGCATATCTAGAGCTAGTAAATTGGATAAATATATATGAGATTTCACTGCTTTGTGACTTTTTTCGCTTTTGAAAACCAACAAAGGTCATATAATAAAATCCTTGCAATTTTCAGAGGCTTATCTCACAGCAGAACTCCTTCTAAATGCGACGCCATGGAGGCTTTTGTCCGCTAGCTGTCTAGCGGGCTTCGATTTTTGGCTGAAACCGCCTTTTTATTCATGCTGCCTTTCGGTTCAGTTGCCAAGGCAGAATGAGATATATTGTTCCTGTTTTCCTTTTAGAGAACAAGGCCAAAGTCCACATCATTTTTCAGAGGAAAAAGAAAATTAAACCATAACTTTGACTTTTCATAAAATGTCATTAAATTGCAGTGACTGCAAAGGTTATACAATATGGGCTGCTGATCTTGAAACACTGGCACATTTTTTTCTGCTTTGTCTGACGAGGATCAGCTTCCCGTGCTTGTGGTTCTGAATCAAGTTATACTCCTATTAAAAAGAATTTCTGTGGTTAAATAAATTCCCATCAAGGCCTCTTGACTCTGTACCCTTTGCATACAGACTAAAAGCATTACCAGACTCCTGCATCAATACCTTCTCCAGTGTTGATAGTGAATGCAAACTAATGTTCAATGGAGTCGAACACTGCATGTCCACTCCTTTGACGTACCATCTCACACCACATAGAAAAATCAATCCGCATCAACTCTTGTTTGCTGACAAGATGTCCATCATATACTGCGACACTGACCAAGGCATACAGAGTGCAGTGGACCTTTTAATTCCAAGACCATACTGACTACCACAATCTTCTTTTGGCGTCCCAGTCAGCCAAGCCTGCTGCTGCACAGATGTATTTATATGTAATCTTGCAAAGCACGGACCAGACAGAGCAGGGTGACTGGGTGCTTTGCATAGGAAGACAGTCACAATACATAAGCACTTTAGATTGTGGTGCATAAACAGTTACAGAGAACAGGTTATGTGGCGAAGTTAGCATGTACTCTCTATTTTAGATTGAGCTCCTTAAGTTGTCTCTCTTTCGTAGTGCCCTTTGCCGCACTTCTCTACGATTCTGCTGATGAATGAATGTGCTGTATCTGTATTTGCAATAAGCACTGGCGCTTTGTAGTCTATACAGTTAGTTCCAGGGTCGTACATAAAGAACACAACGCCACTGTTTGTTTCTCTCTGTGCTCGTTAGGAGACGCTTTATTTTAGCTAGACAGAACCAAATGAGCTGCTCGGTTCCTCTGCCACAGTTGATAAGCACTTGCAAAAAATAAATGGTCTATGAAGAATAAATTGTACTTCTTATTTAGCCAACAACAGAATTAATTTTACTGTTGGAATGTCATAAAGAGTTGACAAAGTTACTTCAACCAAATGTTATACTGAACAAACTATTCCAAATAGGTGCGATCTCTCGTTGTTCATTTTTACATTTTTTATTTTCTTATCACAAAATAACAATCTTTTTTATCATGTCTCATAATCCAAAAATAATTTTTGAACCAATGTTTGAACCCCTACGCTCCACAGCTGAACGACGACTCTGTGGAGCTCTACAGATGCCCTGCCGCGCCCGAGCTTTGAGCCGACCAATTCCGAGTCCTTGCAGCTTTTATCACTGGGCTGAACCTGTGTTCTCTGCCTCATTGCCCCTCACACAGCCTGGATCGTCAGGCGACTGCTGCGAAGGAGCTTCCTGGGGGGAGGAGGATACCATGGCGGCCTCTCCAGGCTGGCTCCCCTGGACCGATCAGCCCCGGGCTAGGATCTGCTGATTAATATCCCCATTAGCAATTCTGCTACCTGCCTCTTTGCCCCAGCACGGCCAAGAACAATGGGTTGGAACAACGAGAACTCCCTCTCAGGGTGCGCTCCCTTGCTGCCCCGTGTTTGAGGCATCTGGCCACTGGCTGCGACGAGCACCCCCATGCTGCCTGCATCCATGTGCACCTAGGGCTGGGAATTTGAAAGAATGCTCTGGTGCAGCACGCCTCTTAGTAAGGTGGGAGAAGCATACCTGTGGGTCTATGCGTATGGATTCCCTTGTGTTGGTATCTCACAGAGATTATGGAGGCTGCACGATAGACCCCTGCAGTCCTCAAATGCCTTCCTAGGATCAGTGAACGCTCTGCAGAGTACTAATCTCAATCCCTGGATGTTGCTGTAGTCGACTTCCCCTTACCACTGCTGCCCAAGGTTGCCTTATTGTTTGTTTTTCACCCATTTCGCTTTTTTGGGTTACTTCTCAGTAGGACCACTGGGCTACCACACCAGAATGACTCCTTTTGGGCTGGCCACTCAGTATGAAGTGAACCATTGGGCTTCTTCTTCAATTTGAACTCTGTTTTAGCTTCTTCACTGGTTCCCCCCGACATCTTACGCATCTACTGTGTTTCTCTGTAAATACTGCTACTTATGCCTATTAGTTGTTTTAATCTATTTTACACCCATTTTGGTTTTCCTGTGCGGGCACTCTGTTTTCATGTCGTTACTGTTATCTATTGCCAGTTTTGTGTCGTCTGCTTACCCTAAGCTAATACTGCTTGAAAATATTTATGCTAAACTTGGTAGTGTACACCAACATCAATATTTGTACACGTGTATTGTGTTTCTCTGTGCTCACTGTTTCATTTGCTTATAAGATCTTGCAGGCATATGTGGCACACTCTGTCTACCTCAACCTAACATCGATTCCCCATTCCCTGTGATCTTTTGTCGTTGCCGTTATCTTTTCCCTACAAGACATTTCTGCCTACCTACCTATGTTGGTTCCCTGAGCACACAATGGGTTTCCGCGTCGATGCTGTTATTTATTGCCTGCTGTGAGGCTTCTGCCTACCCTAAGTTAATTACTAGTTTGGTTGCCTAAACATACTACACTAAAACCGGGTATTGGACACCGACATCATTCTTTTGCAGGTTAAATGTGTTTTTCTGCGTTTAATGTTTCATTTACTTGTACGATTGTGCAGGCATGTGTAGCACAGTCTGCCTCCCTCATCCAAAGATGTGTCCCATGTTGCATACCCTGTAATATATATACATACATGTCTTATGTGGCACACTCTGCCTTCCTCCACAAACATTGATCCCCTGCTGCATACCCTGCAATCTTCTGCCGTTGCTGTTATTTTTTTAAATTGTATTTTTCTCCATGCAAGACGATTCTGCATACCTTACCCCAACACTGATTCACTGTGCATACACTGTGATCCTCCTCCAGTTCTGGTGTGATGCTATATTGTGATAGTGACATGATTTGCATGATCTCCCAGCACATAGTTGGTCTATGCCTTACTAATCTATACCTCATTTCTTTAGACATCATGTAGAAGGACAGCAAGGCGTGCCAGGAAGAATCACCTATCTCCTAGATGCCCTCAAGGCTTCCTAGAGCCCTCAATATGAGCATCACATCCGAACGAGGTTGCAAAACAGACACAGTGGGAGAGAAGTACTCCAGTTGCGGCTGGCAGACAGCCTGGCCCACGCAAGCCTGCAGTGTGGCATCTGGAACAGCCTAGGATGGTATGCACCGTGCTGAGAATGCCTCAACCTGGCAGAGCTGCCCAAAAGCCATGGTTACCCTCTCTGCAGCCTCAGCATCTTACATCTTAACCCAGAAGGGGTGGGCAATCTATGGCAGGATCAGGCTCGAGAGCTCTGTGGAGGAACTCCCACCCCATCGCAAACCTCCTGTGACAGATGCTGCAACAATTCCTGTTGTCAACGAATTCCTGAAGCTTATGGGCAGTGGTGGCACCTGTTTCTGGTCCTCCTTGATCTCACAATCTGACATAGAAAACTTACAAATCCTACACAACCACATTTCCAACTGTACGGGCATCCCCCAGGCTGCTTCACATTCTTCCTCTGCCAGAGTCAGCAGTGTTTCCAGATGGAGTCACCCTCCCACTGTCAATTACAGAGTCACCCAAGGCTCCCTCCTTCCCCTGTGATATTTCATTTCTATCAGGAACCCCTAGGGGTCCGACGCCACAACATTACGATGGCACGCACCTGCACCTTCAAATGTTAAAAGGCTCTGACATACAGGTCACAGGCCACTGCCTGGACCTCATCCAATGCAGGACGGAAGTGATCTGATTCAAAATAATCTGGGCTCTTCCTCATTAACAGTGACAAGCCCCATAGTGCACTCAAAGGCTCGCTTCATAACATGCAGTGAGTTGGCCGGGGCCACTTTACTCTCTACCTTTGACATGGTTCTCGCCTTCTTATCAAAAGGCACATGGAAAAGAAAGCCCAGACCTTTTTGTGACAACTAAACTTCCTCCGAAAGATGAAAACCATCCTTCCTCCCAGGTCTCACCTTCCACTCTACAGTGCGAGGTCTCATTCTCTTGTACATTGACAGATGGTGGCAAAGCCGTGCCAACAGTCCCTCCAGACCCTCTGCAACCTCCGGAGGCCACCGTCCATGCGGCCACCTGACTCCGCACTGGCCCAGGTGAGCTCGACCACATCAATGATGGATCTCTCTTCTGGCACACAAATATATTTAAAAGCCCTTCAGACAAGGTCACCCATACCAGCAACCTGATGAAACTGAATATTGCTAAGACTAGAAAGAAAAAATACAAGTAAACAAGTCATGCATTCCTAATCTGGATGGCATTGGTCTGAGACTGATCGCCAGGCTCCTTTCCTGTCAGACCCACCTACATCCTTGCCCAGCCCAACTCCACATATGTCTGAAGCTAACCCTAGTCCCTTTCCTTCTCAGCTCTTTTGTCTGGAACTATGTATCCTTCTTATACTTGGGCTCTTGCGTTAACCCATGACCTTTTGTTAGTATCATTCATGTACAGCTGTCTACTGCAGCTTGAAGGTAGGTTTGTGCTACATAATTACCACAAATCAAAAATAAATTAAAAAGAAATTCAGTGGGAATAAAACACATCCGAGTAATTGTACAGCAGATCACTACACAGCCACTCACTTCCAGGAGAACATCATGCATGATAATTTTGTTTTTGGAAACATTTTATTCCAATCTTCTCGCCATGCATTGAACGGTGACATGTTTTTATATATTAATATGGAGCTTCAGGGATGCTGGCATGTATAGTCAGGCACCTATGTCCACCAGCGTATAGATGATACCCAACTCTGTATTACTTTTTTTTTGTTTTAACTCTTTTTATTAAAGAATAGAGGGAGATGCAGCGTAAAAAACAGCTAGTCGCCTACAACCCTGTGATGGGCCGGCCACAGGTTTTGATTAGCATTCAATGGGAAACAGCCACTACAACGCGGCCGTTTCAACGCTTAACCTTAACCACGCATGCATAAAAACGCATGCGTGGTTACCACGTATAGCCTTTCTCACGCATTCCTTTACTACGAGATACATAGTAAAGGAATGTGTGATAAAGGCTAAACGTAAAAAAAGGGGGCTTGGGGGGTCTCCCCCCCAAGAAAAAATAAAGCATGTGTTAAAAAAAGGGGGGCTTGGGGGGGTATCCCCCCCCAAAAAAACGCACCTGTTTCTGTTTCTGCAGGCAATCAGCGTCGTTAAGAGGAAACGGAAAGACACTTCCGCTTCCTCTTTACGACGTGCGACGCACCACCGAAGAGCCTGAAGAAAAGAGGACGTGGAGAGGTAAGGGGGATTAAATTCAAAAGAAATAAAGGAATGAGGGAGTGATGTAGCGCAGGGGATATTTAATAGAAGGGTTTGTGGGTTGGGGCAGAAGGTCGCACAAGGGTACAGGGAAGGGGTAATATTTAAAAAAAAGAGAGCGGGAGGGGGGAGGGCACAGAGGAGCAGTGAAAGGAATAAGGGTAGGGATCAGAGAACACCTATACCAAGAAAATGCCATTACCACGCATCGTTTTACAATGTAAAGGTATGCGTGATAAAGACATTTTCGTGGTAAAGGTTATGCGTAGCAATGGCATTCGCGTTGTAACGCATGCGTTGTAAAGGCATACGTTGCAACGGAATGCGTTGTTACGTCATACAACCGCATTCAATATGTGCGATAAAGGCATTATTTGACATTGACATGCACGGCCTGAAGAATGCTGCCTAACACTCAACTCTAGTAGAGTAATGTTACAACTACTGTAACCACCTTTTCCACCCTAACCACCCAAGAAAGGTTCACAAAACAAGCAAATTCAACCTCTGAAGTTGTCCCATTGCCCAACTCCTTAAGCTTTGCTCTTGGCCACACAATATGCTTCCTGCCTCACATTGTCAGAACTGGGCAAATCTTTTTTTTTTTTTTTTTTTAATTCTTTTTATTTGCATTTTCAGCAACAAAACAAATACAATTCACTGCAGTGTGTATAGGATATGTGATTGACGATACAGCACTCCCCCAACACAACATTTTCAATAGGATTGCTAGGTGCCAACCCGTCAGTGCACGGTAATATTCACACGGTCCCCCCACCTCCGCCCCTCCCCACCCCGAACACCTCCCATTCATCGATCTCAGTGCCCCATGATCAACCTGGCTCCCGTCCCCGTCCAGCCACCATCAGTGTATAGCATTGTTTTACAGTGCTTGAAGCGTTGTTTGAGCCAACCAGTGTGTAAATGGTTCCCATATGTCCCTTGGCCGCGAGCGCACTGGCAGGAGCTCCCAGTATAAAGCGAGTTGCGTCTGGCAGTATACAACGCTTTTAATCCATTCCCTAATGTTAGGCGATGTAGTAGTTCCCCAGTGCATCGCGACCTGTCTTTTGGCAAGCAAAATGAGCATGGCCGGCAGTTTACGGTGTTTAGGCTTGACCATGTGTAAGATCCCTAGTAGTGTAGTTTGCGGTGTGCATGGGATCAGTAGGCCAGTGATAAACTGGGCAAATCTTACATGCTACATCTAGAACCACTCAGAAAAGCAAATTATGACATTTCCTCATTCTTTTAACATCATTCAACCATCACTTAAACTCACGATATTTTCACCTTCACAAAGGAAATGCACTATATCCCCACTTCTCATCACTTCCCTCATACTGCTCGGAGTAATACTGTACTCTTCTTCTTGTATTTTTTCTGGAGAAAAGTTGACCACAAGTTTCTACACATTTCCACATTAAACGTTGTATAGCCGTATCTCAATCCAAGCAGACCAGCTTATCTCATTTCAATACTCGCCTCAGCACCAGCACTAAAGGCTGCCTGTCTAGACTTCAGTTGTTTTAATAAATCAAATCCCAAACTATACACCAAGCTTTTTCTTTCAATGCTCCTTGAGAATTAAATGCCCTCCTCCTATTCTTCTGTCACAGTTGAATGTCAGAGCACCATAAATATATTGCGTGACAGAAATATTGCCTCCAAAATATCGTTTGCCAAAACCATCATCCCATTAAGTGTAGATTTTCTATTATAAACTCCAGTGGCTGGTAGTGGTAATTGCTGGTATCTTGGGTGTTAAAGACCCATAAAGTATAGTTCAAAAATATATTTTTTATCAATTTAAGCAATGGAAAGGCTATTGTAAGTCCTAGTAGCAATTACACATACATTGAGGGACACCATACTGGAAAAAGCCAACCCCCTTAAATGGGAACCTCGTCTCCAGTATTAAGATTCAGAGTCCCACAGGTTTCTCCATCTCTGTTTATTGAAAAGACAAGAAACAACACCAACTATGCAGCCTGCCCAGTCAACTCCCAGCTTCCAACTGACTGCACTAGAACACTTCTCAAGCTGGGGACAGGAACACTCCTGGCATTAGCTGTGCATGTACGATTAAAGGAGCTGTGCACAATAAACCACAACACAACTCAAGATCATCTCCTCCTCAATGTTTTTCTTCTTCTCCCACCTCACAGAGGAGCACATAATCCGGGGCCCATTTTATTGTTGATGTCCCTTTAGTGGTGAGATTTACTACCTGGAAAAAGTTGTATTGCTCAAAGTAGCACACTGTATTTGAAGTCGGGATATCGGCACATAAGGCCTATGCATATCAACATTTCAATGAGAGGAAAAGTCTGACATTCATTTATACTGTCTCTGTCACATCTTTAAACACTGCTACCTCCACCAATCAATAAAAATAATTTATGGAAGGTATGCTTTTCTCTCTGTTGAATCTCAAAAAAGAGGAGGTGCGATATGCTGGCGCAAAAAATGTTTTACAGGCGGTGTCCGTTAAATTGCCCTGCAGATGGGCTGGTCAGTAATTTTTAGCTTCAATAATTCTAACATTCATCATCTACGACTTTTCACCCTCATTGACATAAAGGGAAAACTGTTCCTTGTAAAGCTTATAGGTTTCAATCCATTATGCGTCAAGATCCACCTGGGGCCCGCAGAATGCTCAAATGAAAGTAGTTTAGTTGGGTGGATAAATTAATTATAAGCCACAACTAACTAATTAATATTGGTAGGCTATACTTGCCAACCCTATCCATGTAGATGGCAGGCGACAGCTTTTCAGCCAGTCCGCCGAACGGCTATGGATTTTTTATTGCAATCCTGCCGTGTTTTTTAGAGGATCTGTTGTCACGAATTATGGAACTTCCTAAGTCCTTGGTGGACGCATGTTGTGTTTAAAAAATATTAATAGACCGCCTGGTATTACTGATCCATACCAATATTCGGCTGCTCTGCAGAAGAACAATGCAATATGGAGGATCCTGCATGTAAACACGCGCCTCCTGGGGCTCCATTGCATAGCACCATGCAGCTTGACTGATCCCCCTTTCATCCTCTGCACCGTGGAGATCTTCTGTCACACGAGTTTGGCTGATGAGAGAATCTGCAGCATTGATGTGAGATCTGGGCTTGCATACACAATATCCATATCACAAAGTGCCAAAGACTGTATTATCCATGCCAGTGGTTCTTAACCTGTGGTCTGGGTACCCTTGGCGTCCACCAAACATACACAGGGAGGATCAACTGCTTAGATAATTACAGAATATTAACAGACTAGTAAAGTGTATTCAAATAAAGAAGCAAAATGTAAAATTGCAAATTTGAAACGTTCTCTAAATGTGAAGTCATTTAAAATTGGATGGTAAACATTAAGTTGGTATCCTCAGATTGATTTGTAGGAGCAGTGCAAGTGCAACAAACCGAATATACTATGGGCGATAAGTGCCCTCAATTGAATGTGGAAAGCTCCAAACTTTTCATTCAAATTAAAATGTTGAATTTTGTATATTTCTTTGTGAATTAAATAAAATAGTTTTTATCATTTGTGTTTATGTTTGATGAATACTTGTTTCTGTATTTTTACAGCATTGTTCTGCGGAGCAAATAATCTGAAATGCTTAGATTGTGGTCCCTGGCTTCTAGTAATGACTTATAATAATTGCAATTATTGAGTGGGGTTCCTGGGGATCTAGAAATTATTAAGTGGGAATCCACAGAAGTCAAGAAGTTAACAACTGCTGATCAATGCAATATCTACGGCACCGTTCTGTGTCCTGACAGAAGTCAACTTTTTAAGCTGGGGAGTGAGTCCTGGGAATAGGAGGGGGAGAAGACTAAATATAAATAATGAGCGGAAAGAAAAAGGCATTGGCAGACAAGAGTATTCACCCACCAGCCCTGGCACTGAAGCACACTTCTTCTGAAGTGCATCTACACATTATAAGACAAAATGCCCTTACTCACCATGAAAAAATGGCTTAAGTGGTCTGACAGATAGCCCCATGCGGCATGCAGTAGTTGGCGAAAGTTAAAGGTGAATGACAGCTGAAGAGGCCAATGAAGAGAGCTGGCCCAAAAGATCACTATGTATGAATATAATGTACGTATTAATTTTTTGTTTATTATTATTTTGTATTTTTTTTCCTGTTTGAGGCCGGTAGGCTAGACCTGATAATCACGGCTGGTAAAGACATCTTTGCTTTCTGTTTCTGCCCTGGTCTTCAAAGCTGGGGGTAGACATATATTAAAGGGCAAGCCATGTGTGGGACAAGGCCAGGCTGCGACCCCTTGTGGACTTTAAGATGCCTCATGATCTTTGTCCAAGTGCTCAGCAAAATAGGGACAAGTCCTCAAGGATGATGCAACAACATGGAGCTGTCACCACAGAGACCTCAAGTCAGCCTGAGTTCAGCAACAAATCACCAAGACTCCCCTGATAGGGATTTTCTATTGCACTTTAAAGTGCCTGGTTTTTGCCTGAAGCTGTGTGGTACATAATAATGTGAAAGTCCAACCCACAACACTCTTCGCACTTTAATGAAATCTCAGAGTTTTTTGTGTAACTGGTCCCCCCAGGAATTTCCCGCATTTGTGTTAATAACTGAACAATGATTTTTCTTTCTAAAAATAACACTTTTCCTATCATTGCACAGCCCGCACCGACTGCTTGGAGTAATCTATGGCATATCTTTTACTTTTACCCTGAAGGTGCAGAGGAGCCCTTCACATATAATGGGTGGATTAACAAAAGGACTTAC
The DNA here is from genome assembly GCF_964204655.1 of Triturus cristatus. Classification (NCBI taxonomy): domain Eukaryota; kingdom Metazoa; phylum Chordata; class Amphibia; order Caudata; family Salamandridae; genus Triturus; species Triturus cristatus. Next base: position 818,202,158 of record NC_140586.1, on the reverse strand, counting down.
GACTCGTAAAGTTACGAGTGCGGAGTCTACGCACTCAAGGCGGAACCTCCAAATTTGGAGCAGAACCCCCGCACTTGGGGCGGAACCTCCGCTGTGAGTGCACTGATTCTGCAATCGTAACTTTATGAGTCATAGGTTCCTTTGTCAATCAGGCCCAATGTTTCGAAACATGTGGATTACACAGGCAAGGAAGCAAGCCAACAAAGGCTCTGGGGAAATAACAAGTGCAGGTACATGCACATGCTTACCAGAGCAGGTGATGGGATGGTGTATCTGGGATGGAGGAGGAGGCAGAAGAAGAAGAGAGCAGGATTGAGGCTTTTTTTCCTAGAGATCAGTAGAGCAGGAACCAACTAACAGCAGAGCAGGGTTTTAGGGAGGCAGTAGAAGAGGAAGAGAGAGTTTTGAGTGTTCTTTCCTGTAGACCAATAGAGAAAGAACCAGCCTCCAGAGAGAAGGGAGATCAATTCAGCTGTCGAAAGAGAAGGTTTCTTTTTTCTCTTCCTCTGTTTGAGATCATCGTGTTCATCAGACTCCAGCTGCATTAGCACCAAAGATGGTGCTGGTAATGGAGTTTACTGGACAGCCTGGAAGATTAAGCAGGCTCAGCCAGTGATGATTTGGATTTGTAGTGGTGATGGATGAGGTAGTACTAGCAATGGCCAATGTGGTGAGACCGCTTGGAACAATGGCCTTCAGCGCGAGATCAGGGTGGACTACTGGAAGTCAATGTGAAGGACGTTTACCCCATTGATGTGCTAATGGATGGTTGATTGCGCTCTGCAGTGGAAATAGCGGATTATGAGGAAGGTGTGGGTGGTGGTGGACACCTAACCAATACCAGCCCATTTGTCTCTTCTGCCTTGTGTGCTCTTTGAATGTGAGGCATGATTTGATGTAGAAGCAGTGAGACTTGAAGTGTGTGTTGGGAGGTTGAGCAAGAAACCTAAAAGCCACGCACTGCTGAGCCAGACTTGGATTTTGGAATGCAGCTTGCTACCATAGAAAATGAGTGGCATTGTTGAGAGATTATGTTTGAAATACATTAAGGACACGTATGATGAGATGATTTTCAGTGATGTCTTAGGTAGAGCGTGTCAGAAGATGACAACACATACCACTTTGAGTTATAGTTGTCTGTTGTAGAATGTGCTGGAGTACAGTGATGTTGCATTTGGAAATAGGAACTTTAGAGGCTACAAGTGGAGACTACAGAGGACTGTGGCAAGAATGGGCCCTTGCAGGACTGCATGTTTCAAAGACAGTGGAAAAGTCCTTCCTCTAGAACTGAGTGCCTCAGATCTTGTGATTGAGGCACGTTCAGTATCAGCATCAGAACACGACATTTCTTACACAAATCCTCGAGGTAGAGTTAGCCAAACAATATTTGTATCTTGTTTCATAAAACTTTCTTAAAGGTAAGTTATGGGTTTTTATGCTCATAACACTTTAACGTATATTATGATCGGTTTCCCTAATCTTGGATCATACACTTGATGTCATAAATCTATGTGGTCCTCTATATTCTTACGTGGCAGTCCAAGTTTCCATCTACAATGGAATCTTATACAATGCATTTATATTGGCCAGTGTTGTGATTGATGGTGCACTCGTGTCGGTCACTTATGAATGCTGCTTATGAGGCCTATCTCCAGAATGGAACTGAATACCAGGGGTACAAAAAAGGAGTTATATTCTTCCTGCCATATCATGCTCCTCTGTCTTCCCCTTCTTAAATTCCTTTCAGTTATATCAGAGGGTGTAGAAGAAACTCCAGCTGTCTTTACCACTGGCAGTATTCAACCAATACAACCATCACAACCTACTACCTGAACATCCTTACTACGGCAACCGCAGCCGATATAGTGGTCAGATGGAAATATCCCTCATCTGACCACTCTCTAAGTCGCAGTGTGTGGTCCCTACTCCAGTTTTCCAATACTTTGCCATTTTTCTGTGATTTCTTTAGCAACTCTTTTCGGCATTAGTTCCTCAGGAGTTTCAAGTCAACAGTTTTTCCAGCAGCAGAGACATGAATAATCTCAGTAGCCTGTAAAATGTCCTATTTGTGTAAGTAACTAGTCTAGGTTTTACTTTGCCTTTTGAATTGGCCTGGAACATTTTGATATACATAAAATATTTATTGTGTGACACTATAGTCAAAGGGTTCTACTTAGATTAACCAGCACTAACCATGTCTAGGCTGTTTCAGCCATTCTTGGTAATCGGTTGAGATAAAATAGATTACTCATAGCCCAGTTCACTTGCCTCTCCTCCACATACCACTCCTATCTCTCTCTTCCACTAGCACCTCCTTCTCCATAAGACTAGGTGTCTTAAAAACATAATCTATGAGCACAGCCACCCCACTCTGTAACCGTTGCTGTCTCTACACTGCTATATCGCTGATGTAGAAAGGCTTACAGGCCAAGTTGATGACAATCACACGTAGATAATCTACTAACGAGGAAAATTCAGGTTGGTGATATCTAGAATAATCTGAAATTGTCTACAGTTTGGACAACAAGAGTCAATATGTCAGAGAAAACTCAAGAGTTCCCCCTCAAAACTAAATGATTCCCTCTTGGAAAATCTATACTGATTGTATTCAACATACACTATACATGAACATCAATCTCTTCCATACTTTATCCAAGTGGGATGGCCTCTGCTGGGCAACCATACTCAGAATTCCTAACTTCAAATTCATTCTGGGTGTGAACCTTTTAACACATAGGAGGTATCTGGGTCTAAACAGAATGCAGCATCTATTCACACATGAGCTCTCTTTGTGGGGCGTAGGGATAGTCTCTTCAGAGTATTTAGGCATTACATCTCTGATTTGTTTACATCAGCTCCAAGATCTCTATTTCTCAATCCCTCTGCACCAGTTCCAAGACATCCAACAGTCCAGAAGAGTGGAACGGAGCAGAGATCATGGCACTAATTTAAAAGAGACAGAGTAGGTGGAGCCAAAATATGGCACACAGGATTTCTTAATATGATGTGCAATATAAAAGCCATTTGAGAACCCTCATTTCCTCCACAATGTTCTACTGGGACAGTTGTCCACACAATACTTATGCTGGTGACAGTAGAGCTACAACAATTTTACTATGAGAGTTTGGACTATGGTCATTAACATAACCATTTTAAACTGTGGCCAAAACTGACATTGAGCATAAAATAGCACACCGTTCACAATAGCCTTTGAATGTATTGTTTTGGAGGGTTCCCAAAATATAGGATATAATACCAATAATAAAAAGGAATGTACATCCCCCCTACCTAAGGATTTCCGAATCGCTTTTTGTTACCTCCAAATTTATATTCAAGAAATAAAATCTCTCCAGAATTAGTCTAAGGTGAAGTTATGTGCAAGCTGAAGATCTTTTTTGCCAGAACGGAATTAATCCTGTTTTAGCATAAATGGACCTAGAAAAATTACCGGGAAAAACAATATTGAAAAAAGTAACTCCCATGAAAATATCTGAGCCTCTGAGTAAGCAACAAAGTGACATGCAATTGCAAGCGATCGTCACGGCACATCTTATCACCAAGATTAAAATAGAATAGGAAAGCCAATTGGTGTCACAACTTCTTAGTTTGGTTATAGTTTGGAGACTGTGCGTGAATGTTGTACCCACAGCAGCCCTGGAAAAAAAGTCCCCTATTTTTGGGGGGGGGGGGGGTGGGGGTTTATATAGCGCGAACTAGACCCAAGGGTATCCGAGCACTTGACATGAGCACTAGTTGCGTTACAGTTGGACACATAAATTATTTTTGTTTTGTTTGGCACAGGGAGGTTAAGTGATTTGCCGAGAATCACATGATGTTGATTGCCCCTGCCGAGACTCTAACCCGGTTCCCCAGGTCCAAGGTCGACCGCTCTAGCTGTAAGGACACATCCTCTTCCCATAATATAGCAACATTTTGAAACACAACAATATAAAAGCTAGAACAACTCAGCACCTCTCCAATGCACTCTGCTCAATGTCCGCTCCCTCTGCAAGCACGCTGCGGAAACCTGAGACACAGTCACCACCCTCTCTCCAGACATTGCTTCCATCACCTAATCGTGGCTCAAACCCACCTCGAACTCTGACATTGCCACTGCCACTCCCAATAGCTAAAAGATGGTACATCGAGTAGAACTCCGCAAACTCTGCCCGGGCCTACCAAGAACATAATTTGTGGTGTACCCTAAGGATCATCCCACAGACCCACCTTATTCAACATCTACATGACACCCCTCTCAGACGTCATCAGATGCCATGGAATCAACATAATATCCTATGCTGACGACACTCAACTAATCCTCTCGCTCACAGAGGACCTCTTCAATGCCAAAACCAACTTCTGCAACGCCATGACCAACATGGCAAAATGGATGAGAGACAGCTACCTCAAGCTCAACTACAACAAAACAGAAGTACTGGTCTTCGGAAGAAACACCTCCATTTGGGATTACAGCAGGTAGTCAACAGGACTTGGACCAAAACCTACACCGACAGATCACAAACGCAGCCTCGTCATTATTCTTGATAGCCAACTAACCATGAAACGACAAGTCAACACAGTCGCTTCGGTCTGCTTCCACAACCTCTGCATGATCAGCTGGCTCTTCAGATGGATTTCCATCAACAACAGGAAGACCGTCACACAAGCTCTTGTTACCTGCCGACTCGACTATGGTAACGTCCTCTATGCCAGAATCTCCACCCAGCTTCTCTAAAGACTTCAGACTATACAAAACACTGCATCCAGACTCCTCCTGGACCTTCCCCAAGGAAGCTGCGTAACCCCTCAGAAACCTCCACCGGCTCCCCATCCAGAAGAGATGCCTGTTCAAGTTCCTCATTCTCGCATACAGAGCCCTCCACGACCATGGACCATCATACATTGACTAAACTTCCACCTGCCCGCTAGACACCTTTGCTCCACATCTCTGGCCCTCGCACACTCCTCCCCACATCCGTCGCATTGGTGGCCGCTCCTTCTCCTGCATCGCGGCCAAGAACTGGAACAACCTGCCCCTTCAACTCCAAACAGCTCCCTCCCTGGCAAACTTCAGAAAGAAACTAAAGAACTGGCTTAGGGGTGACGGTGCTTCCCTATACAGAAAAGTCTGATTGATTAATTGGACCCCTTATTATCTGCTTTAAAAGAATAAGGCCGTACTCTCAATGAAGAGTGTTATAAAAAGAAATCAGAGGATGAGGTATGAGTTGTAAGTGGTGAGCTCAAAAGGCATACAGAGAAAAAATATTGCATTGCACATACATATGACATAGGGCCATGTTTTCATTGCATATCTAAGAAAGTCTATGTGCGTGCTCTTCTTTACTTTGTGGACAAAAGGCAGAAAATCCAACAATATGTTATCAAAGCAGCAGACTAAATACAAATATACACACACAAAGGTCATTAGTGAATAGCACTGTGTCTTTATCACAGGCTGTCATGAAAACAGCAAGCATTTGCTAAACAAAACAGTCATAAATATACAATTAAATGATTGTTGTATTTTTAAAATAAATACATCAAGGAATGCTCTTAGGCTTCGAATTACAAGCAACAAATCATGTTGCACCTGCACTCTAACAAAGGAGCTGTTTGATACCCCATCATCATTCCTTAGAGGTACACAAATAGGACAAACTGACCCTACAAGAAATGCCATGGACTTAAATGGTGTGGAAATAGAAATACCTACAGTGACTCCATCTTGGAACAGACTCCCTTTCGCACAAAAGAGATACACAAGACAGAAATAGACAAAGCAGTAAAATATGTGCTGAAAGCGAAGTTTCGATACATGAGCTAGTCACGGGATTGGGGGTCGTGATCATTGGTAAAAAGAACACACACAGTTCCAAGAAAAAACTTCCGCACTCAGCTGACCATATATGCCCTCGAGGGAAGTTAGAGCTTAGCTCAGACATGAATAACAGACACTCACAGTACAAACAGGATGGTGGGACTTTTATGATCAGCAGATGTGCTTGTGGTGAGCAACAGCATGTGGCCACGAGGCAACCATTGTATCCAATGTTAGAGTAAATGTACATAAGCTATGCGCAATCAGATATGCAGCTTTCCGGGCCGTAAATATAGGTGATCCTAAGAAACCAAGACGGAAGACTGGCGTGGCTTTTGATGAAGGGAGGGAGATATGAGACCACATTTGACATTAGACAGAGCATCCAAGCAATGGTACACCAAGAAAAACGCTTGAAAGCCAATGGGTATAAGCGTGTGACCAAATGGCATATGGCTCTCTCTCTGTACTTCCTATTGTTTACATGAACAGATAAAGTTCTTGGTAAGCGGTCGCAAGACATAGATTGAAACAAAAACCGAAAAAGATTGTTAAAAGAAAACATGTATTTTATGGGTCTTGTGAAAGCTGCAATAAAAGACCATTTAAGAGATGGGGATGCACACAGAGATGGCTCCTTCACCATGAAAGGAATATCTACACAGTGGCACCAAAACGAAAGGGAAAGTCTGTTTGCAGAAGATGAGAAACAGCATGCCACTGTTGTCTTGAAGTAAAATACCTCGGTGAAAGCTTAGGTAGCACAATGTGCCCAACATATTGCCTTAAATGACCAAAACAATACATTTTTCATCAGCTGCTGGTGCTGATCTGTCTCCGCAGACATGGAGTATAACCAGGTTTCCACAATCCTTTCTGCAAAGTATGGCTGCTGAACTGCAGAGATGAGTGGACCTTGAGGGATAAAATGCAGAACCCTTCTCAGCAACAGTAGTAGGAGGAATGAGGAACAGACTGCTGAGTTCACCTGGTCCTCCTTTGCAGCTTTCCAATTGCCTCCAGCTATAAAAAAAGATATTGATGGTGGTTCCTCCTTCCCTGTCTAGACAGCCAGACTCTTGAATTCAACGCTTGCTCAAGAAAGCAGTATTGGCAATCACCTCTGCTTGGCAATACGTCTGATTGGCAAGACATGACTCTTGCTGTCATTGGGAAGAACAAGATGCAGACTCTGATCTGTACAAGTTAATAGGCAGGTAAATGTGGCTGGGACTTCTCTCACACTTTGCGCAACACGTCAAGTTCATGCTTTCCCGACATATTTGGAGCATGTATGAGAACTTCATACACCTCAGCCAACATCTCCCACATTGGTCTTCTCACACCCAGCAACGCCCAGCCCACACACCTCTCTGAATGAATACCAGGAGAATGATGAAAATGGGTCCACCTTATATCCTCCTTAGAGGTTTGAAGTGCTGTACAAATGATTAAATACAATACAAAGCAACAGTCGGATTAAGTCGCAACTAGGGAAGCTATAGTTCAAGGTATCACCCTCAACATTCAAGGCAACACTATAAATGTTTACTAAAAAACTCAGAATATGATTAACTGAGGGGAGTCTTATCCTTAGCAAATAATATTTTCTCGTGCACCCAACTCTCCGACTTTGAGCATCTCATGAACCTTGTTACAGCCTCAAAGGGCCCAGTAGGGCCATTTGCATAGTTTAAGCTTTCAATTTCTGACAGCTTATATTAAGCATATGCAGGCTGTGGGCATTGGAAGGAGCAGACACCGGTCCCATGGACTGCAATATCCTGTCCTTGGTGCTCCATTCACAATGAACCACTCTTTGTGGAATTGTGACCCACGTACCTTTTAGAGACAGGGATCACGAGCCCATCCATCTAGTGGATTTGAAAGCTAAGGTCTATTGTCCCATTGCCTCCGTCCCAGCATTCACATCCTTGGGCACTGAGGTGCACAGTTGATTACGTCCCATTTATGTTAATAAGAAAGATTTACTCCAAGGTATAAATAGTCCCTTATGGTGCAATTTTATGTGTGAAGAACCAGTTTACAAGAGTACATTTATGATTTGTGAACTGCAAAACCCAATTTACACACAAACTATGCTTGCGTAAGTTGCACAAAGGCTCACAAATGGCTTTGTGAACCAACACTATCTGTGCAGAACCAAAACAATTTAAAACACTAGGCATGGAGAAGTCAGAGCAATTTACAAGACCATACATGCAGAAGCCACAACAACATACAAGGCAATCCGTACAGAAGCTAAAACCATTTACAACACTATCCATTCAGAAGCTGCAACAATTTAATTGATTGAGGCAACCATCACTCCCCAGCCCCAAGTGTCTCCTCCAACTTTTCCACTCCTTCCATCCCTGCTACGAGTTTTCCGTTCCTAGTGTGCAGCTTCTCGAGCAACAGTCCTGCCCTGTGTTGACTGCAAGTGATGTACATTTTCCATCTAGAGTAGGGTCTTCTGTGGGCCTGCTCAGGGAGTTCTGTGGTGGAGGGATGACGCAGACATACAGTATAACTGGAGGTGAGAGTCCGGACTGGGCAGCACGGATATAGTCTGTCCTTTCCAAAGCTACAAACACATAGAATTCGAACAGAAGGACTATAATTTAGTTATAGCATGTTTGGACTTTGTTTTTCTGAGTTCCGCTTTTCTAAGAAGAATGGACAGTGCCAGTAAATCTGGCTTTAGAGGAATGTCACGTGGTAATGTGAAGCATTACAAGTAAATAACCTGGTAATAGATAAGTATCTGTGTGGAAGCAAAGAATTGTAACATTGGTGTAGGTTAAAAGGTCAATTGATCATTGCATTCTCAATTCAGAACTAAAAATTAATGTAGGTTAACGGCTGTCCTCACCCTATCGGTGCACCTGCCGAGAAAAACACCATAAATTTTCCTGTTATCGAAGACACTTTAAAAGCATTACAATGTCATGCGCGTGCCCATGCAAGCTCAACCGTAGGCAGATGGAAAAATAAACAAAACGATCACAGCTATGCGGAAGGAGGCTCTTTTCTGTGGAAGCACACAACGTCTGTCCAATCAAAACATGTACTCCTGGCCCCACCAAGTGGGCAGCGCCAAAACCCCTCTCTAGTGATGCTCACACCATCGTCTGGCGACCGGACCATATAAAGGTAGCTCACTTTGATGTTTAATGAAGTGTTTACTGAGAAGTAAATAGAGGTTAAAGATATCCAATAGACAAAGTATGTTCGCTTTATTAAAGGTAAATAGAGTGGCACTACGTTTCTAAATGTTCTCTTTTAAATATGTTTTTACAACAAAAGGTATTGTTCACCTGCCACTTAACACTAACAACCCAGATATACAACGGAAAAGATGCCATTTTGCATTTTTATGGCATTTGAATATTAAAAATGAGCACTTACAAATGGACTATTTCTAGTAACAGATTCCCTCTTCTTGAGATCCCATCAAAAACGTTAATGTAATTCCTTTTCAGTAATGCACAAAAGTTATGAAAGTCTATCCCTCACGACATTATCCTCCCATGGCACATTCAAATAAAACAAAATGAGATATATGCCCACTCAACTTTACCTCAGAACCTGGGGTTTTGATTCAGTGTCAAATGATTTTGGCTTGAAAGTCTGCATTTTGAATACTTACGTTCATTTCATTGAGCTCTTGATTGTATGTAGCGAGTCTCCCTTTTGTCACTGGTTTGTATGTTCCTAAAAAATCCACCCTATTTTCGCACTTGTATTTAAACTTCTGAAACGCCCACACCATTGACTTTATTTACTCTTTTAAATTATGTACGATTGCACTTGTAATTGTATATGGTAACATGCCTGGTGTAAAGCGTATTGTCAACCTCTGAAACCCTTACGGGCCACCTAAAACAGCTAATAAATATTATTAAAGCCTTGGGTTGTGTTTTGGAAGGTGTAGTTGAGCTAAATCTGTCAGACAAATGTGTTGCTGGAATGTTACACACTTAGGAACTAAGACGTTTATGTATCATGGCATTTCCCCATAGACACAGAACGGGCAAAAGAATTGTTTGGCACATCGCACGCCAGGAGTCCTAGGTGTCAATCCACTCTTTCCCCCCACCCCCCACTTTATCAAATTGTGTGATCCTGTACAATTGCTGTGACGTTTCCCTACAGCTCAGTTTCCCTGTTTGCCAGAATGTTGGGAGACCATTCAGCTTGTAGTGTGCACTGTAAAAGAACTTCTATTTATTCCTAATGGCCCACGTCAAGCCCCTGATTCCCCAGACAAAGCTCAGCTCAGAGATGTACCCGGAGGTAATTTGCATTCCAGCATTACACTGGAAATGATTATTTGCACTGACCTGCATTCTTTGGTGCAGTTTAAATTAACACTAGTTTGGGCCAGCCATCCTGTCGTAACAGGGGCATTTTAAGCAGCACTGCACTACACTTGCCTGACTTCACTCCACCCCTAGACTTGCCTCCACATACCCCCACTATGTTCAACGCTCACGTTTTCAATCCAGGCTGTGCCCATGCTTTAACTCATTTCGGGTGCCGAATGGAGCCACCCGACGTCGCGCACAAGGGGTATTGCTCAGCAAAAGGTTCCGGATCCAGCCTGACGCCTGGGAAATTCAAAGGTAAGGAATCTGCAGCTAGAAGTCTCTATCAGATAGTTATTGTTTTAGATCAGTCAGAGGGTTTGCGATCCCCCGCTGCCACTACCATTTAGATGTTTCACATAGACTCTTTATTCCAGTGTCGGCTTGTCAATAGGGGTGTTAGAACGGAGCCCTACCACCTGTGAGCCACCACATAATGACCCTAGCATCTGCCCGCACTGCTATTTATTTCATTAGCAATGTTCATGAAAACACAACGCTCGTGCTTCCATGAACACTGGCAGCCAGCAGGCCAGGCCTCTCCAGGCCCCTAATGATAGGTAGAGAGCAGGAGGCTAAGCGAGCTGAGTCACACTTCATCTGCAAAGTGTTGTTCAGGAACACAGCACTCTGCAAATTGATGTCTGAATTGCACGTGTAACTGCTTGCTTCAGCTAAATCTCCTCACACAGGCTCAATCCATTTTATTTAGCAGACACACAGCGCATGCCTCAGGCAGCATAGCATCTCTGCTCAGATCTGGCTATGAACACGCTCGTCAATGGACCCAGAGCAGAAGGGGCTGGATGTGTGAATGAGAATAAGTGAGTGTGAGTGAGAGTGAGAGTGAGTGAGTGTGTACGTATGTGTGTGAGTGGGTCTATGAGTGACAACGAGTGAGTGTGAGTGAGAGAGAATGAGGGAGTATAAATAAATGAATAAGTGAGCCAGGGAAAGAGAGAACGAAAGAGGGGGGGAGACCGTGAAGAGAGAACGAGAGAGAGTGCTATGCTTACAGTCTGCTGCTAGGAATAGTGTACTCGATGTCATTCTTGGCTTATGGAGACATATTGGTGTTGGCATCTAGGGGTAATTTTCGAAGGGCAACCATTGCATATCGTGGGAGGGGAGGCCACCATAAGAAAAACTGACCCTGACATACTGAGGTATTTTTAGATCTGGCCTTCGAGACATCTGTCGCACCAGACTATAGTTTTTCAAACAAATTCATCCATAATATGCACACAAAGAGGGACTTTGGTTAGCGGGCTTCATAATTTGTTCTTTTAAATGACCATTCACCTTTTGCTTCCGCCCACCATGGCATACAGCATGGGGGATTGGACGGCCCACTCTAGGCATTGGCTCTCTTTAATTTGAGTGACTGCACAAAGCCAGTGCACCTTGTTTACATCTGCATGAAAGCTGTTTATTTCTAATCACTGACAAAGCTGGCTCGAAGTGTGTATTTTTATTTAATTTTTTGTAATATTAACTTTAAACGCAGACAATTCATTTTGCTAGCATTCCTTTAAAAAGTTTATGGTATAAAGTGTTTAAGTTAGTTGTAGCTGCCTGCAATTTGAGTGCCTATTTAAATGGTGATTTCTTTTTGTTTCCTTGAGAAACGATAACAGTAAAATGCATGGTGCAATGGAAAGGCTTATTGTTTAAAACAGATCACTAGTTAAACAGCGGCATCTGAGAATGTTTTTTTTTTTAAATATGAAACTTTTATTTCAAGAATACAGTGGCCATGTTTACATTAAATTATTATTTTTTGTTGCATTTGCTTGCAATAAAAAGAAAAACCCATGGCATGAGCCTGCCAAGATCAGACCTATGTGTTTTGCCACAGCATGTTTGCCATGTGAAGCCCATGGAATATGGGCAGCAGCAACAACAAAATTCTGGTACTGTTATGTTATGTTATGTTATGGGGCATTTATTAAGCGCACAGCTACTCCAAGGAATGTCCCGGCGCTGTTTTAACCCAGACACAGAAAGCAAACTGACATCCCCTCCCATTCTAGTTCTGAAAAAGCCAAGTTTTCACACCCTTACGAAAGTTTAAAAGGTCGCATTCCTGTCGCAGCTTAAAAGGAAGGCTATTCCATAGCTTTGCTGCCACCACCTGAAAGGAGCGACCACCTTTACGAGAAAGGAGAAATTTGGGCACATTTATTGAATGTTGTGAGGATGAGCGAAGTGTTCTGAAGGGTTTATATAGCTGAATCTTGTTTCTAAGATATGGCGCACCAATCTTATTTATGGCTTTAAACATTAAGACCAAGGATTTAAAATATACCCTTTGTCTTACTGGCAGCCAATGTAAGGTACTCAGGTGTGAGGACATATGGTCTCTTAGCCCCACTGTCAAAACTGCCCTGGCCGCAGCATTTTGCACCACCTGAAAATGATTCAACAGATAGTCTGGAAGACCCAGATACAGTACATTAACATAATCCAGTCAGGACATGATCAAAGCCTGGACCACTGTTTTCTTATGCGCAATTGGGAGAAGAGGGAGGAAATTTCGCATAGTTTTCAGCAGTCCAAAACAAGTACCAGCCGTAGATTGGACCTGGGTTTTCATCGTCAGATCGGAATCAATTTTTATTCCCACATTTTTTGCCGTACATGCCGGCTTTGCCGGGGGGGGTCGCAATTTCTTGGCCACCATTGGCTCCATTCATTGTCTGGGGTATGTCCAAAAAAGATAATTTCAGATTTATCTGAATTACAGAGTAACTGATTTTGGCTGAACGAATTAAACACCTCAGTTAGACAGATGTTGATTTTATTTCCGTCAAACAACTCCTTCTTTCCACAGGTAAAAAGCAGTTGTGTATCGTCAGCATACGAAATAATTTTTGCCCCATATTTTTCGGCCAATAGGCCTAAAGGGGCCATATAGATAATTGTTTTAATTCTTGCCATAAGGGCAGGATCCAGGGCATATGTGGGTCTCTCATTACAATATTGGCGCACTGGAGGCGAGTCTGATCATAAATGGGGGATACCCTACAGCACATTTTGAAACCAAGGGTCAACTCCTGAGAAGCGTTAGGCTTCAGTGGCACATCATGAAAGTGATGGGATATCCGATGAGTGACCTTTCAGTGCCTGTGGCCTTTAGGAATTGTCTGCGACAATTAGGATTTAAAACGCACTATATTGCCCCATTTGTTTTCACAATTTTCTCTGTGGGGGAACCCCTTTAGGTTGTGGGTCGTTTTGCTTCCTGGGATTTGAGTAAAGAATTCTACACCCTTCCTTTCAAAGCTCTGCAGCCCTCGCTGCCTTTTTCAGATTTACACATCTGCAGAACGCGGTCCTTCTGTTTGCTTTTATCAAAGCTTTTGGTTTCTAATATGAACCTCTGCTGCCTTTAGTGAAGGGCTGAGAATAATACACTAAATAGACTGCCAAAATATTGTTAGTGCAACCTTCCGGCTGAACATCAGAGCGCTCCAGGGGGAGAAGGGGAGGCCGAGTACTTTATAATCCAAGAGAACACTTTAAAGGCCAGCACAGCCCATGGAGCTCAGTGGGGAATACTTTAATTGGGTTCTTTCAAATCCCACTTAGGTCAAAGTAAGCAGAGCTATAAAGTAGAACACAGACTGTACTGCTGGAATTACCACGTCTCCGTATTTAAACTTTATGAAAGACAATTAAAGCAAGGCCTCCTTTCCACAATGCGACTTTGTGAATATTCGATTGTGGACTTATACGGCGGCAATCTAGCTACAACGTAATGCAGCGCTGTGCAGCAGGGTGGGGTGCAGGGCACCAAGAGATGGTGGGGAGAGGATGCTGAGCACCAAAGGATGGTAGGGAGAGGATGCTGAGCACCAACAGGTGGTGGGAAATGGATCCTGAGCACCAAGGGAGGGTGAGGAGAGGATGCTGAGCACCAACAGGTGGTGGAGAGAGGATCCTGAGCACCAAGGGATGGTGGGGAGAGAATGCTGAGCACCAAGGTATGGTGGAGAGAGGATGCTGCTCACCAACAGGTGGTGGAGAGAGGATGCTGAGAACCAAGGGATGGTGGGGAGTGAATGCTGGGCACCAAGGAAGGGTGGAGAGAGGATGCCAACAGTTGGTGGGAAGAGGATCCTGAGCACCAAGGGAGGGTGAGGAGAGGATGCTGGGCACCAACAGGTGGTGGAGAGAGGATGCTGAGAACCAAGGGATGGTGGGGAGAGGATGTTGAGCACCAAGGTATGGTGGAGAGAGGATGCTGAGCACCAACAGGTGGTGGAGAGAGGATGCTGAGAACCGAGGGATGGTGGGGAGAGAATGCTGGGCACCAAGGAAGGGTGGAGAGAGGATGCCAACAGTTGGTGGGAAGAGGATCCTGAGCACCAAGGGAGGGTGAGGAGAGGATGCTGGGCACCAACAGGTGGTGGAGAGAGGATGCTGAGAACCAAGGGATGGTGGGGAGAGGATGTTGAGCACCAAGGTATGGTGGAGAGAGGATGCTGAGCACCAACAGGTGGTGGAGAGAGAATGCTGAGAACCAAGGGATGGTGGGGAGAGAATGCTGGGCACCAAGGAAGGGTGGAGAGAGGAAGCTGATCACCAACAGTTGGTGGGAAGAGGATCCTGAGCACCAAGGGAGGGTGAGGAGAGGATGCTGAGCACCAACAGGTGGTGGAGAGAGGATGCTGAGAACCAAGGGATGGTGGGGAGAGGATGTTGAGCACCAAGGTATGGTGGAGAGAGGATGCTGAGCACCAACAGGTGGTGGAGAGAGAATGCTGAGAACCAAGGGATGGTGAGGAGAGGATCCTGAGCACCAAGGGAGGGTGAGGAGAGGATGCTGAGCACCAACAGGTGGCGGGAAGAGGATCCTGAGCACCAAGAGAGGGTGCGGAGAGGATGAACATTAACAGGTGGTGGAGAGAGGATGCTGAGAACCAAGGGATGGTGGGGAGAGAATGCTGGGCACCAAGGAAGGGTGGAGAGAGGATGCTGATCACCAACAGTTGGTGGGAAGAGGATCCTGAGCACCAAGGGAGGGTGACGAGAGGATGCTGAGCACCAACAGGTGGTGGACAGAGGATGCTGAGAACCAAGGGATGGTGGGGAGAGGATGTTGAGCACCACGGTATGGTGGAGAGAGGATGCTGAGAACCAAGGGTTGGTGGGGAGAGGATGTTGAGCACCAAGGTATGGTGGAGAGAGGATGCTGAGCACCAACAGGTGGTGGAGAGAGAATGCTGAGAACCAAGGGATGGTGGGGAGAGGATGCTGAGCACCAAGGTATGGTGGAGAGAGGATGCTGAGCACCAACAGGTGGTGGAGAGAGAATGCTGAGAACCAAGGGATGGTGGGGAGAGGATGCTGTGAACCAAGGTATGATGGAGAGAGGATGCTGCTCACCAACAGGTGGTGGAGAGAGGATGCTGAGAACCAAGGGATGGTGGGGAGAGGATGCTGAGCACCAACAGGTGGTGGAGAGAGGATGCTGAGCACCAACAGGTGGTAGAGAGAGAATGCTGAGAACCAAGGGATGGTGGGGAGAGGATGCTGAGCACCAACAGGTGGTGGGGAGAGGATGCCGAGCACCAGGAGATGGTGGAAAGAAGATGCTGAACACCAGGAGATGGTGGGGAGAGGATCCAGAGCACCAAGGTATGGTAGAGAGGATGCTGAGCACCAAGGGATAGTGGGGAGATGATGCTGAGCACCAACAGGTGGTGGAGAGAGAATGCTGAGAACCAAGGGATGGTGGGGAGAGGATGCTGAGCACCAACAGGTGGTGGAGAGAGGATGCTGAGAACAAAGGGATGGTGGGGAGAGGATGCAGAGCACCAGGAGATGGTGGAAAGAAGATGCTGAACACCAGGAGATGGTGGGGAGAGGATCCAGAGCACCAAGGTATGGTGGAGAGAGGATGCTGAGCACCAAGGGATGGATGGGAGAGGATGCTGAGCACCAAGAGATGGTGAGGCAGGATGCCGAGCACCAAGAGATGGTGGGGGGGGGGGGGGGTGGATGTAGAGTACCATGAGATGGTGGGGCAGGATGAAGAGCACCATGCGATGGCAGAAAGACGATGAGGCACGTGGTGGGATGGTGGTAGGGGATGCAGAGCACCATGAGACAGCAGGAAGAGGGTGCAGAGCACTGAAAGATGGTGGGGAAGGGATGAAGAGCAGTATCAGATGGTGGGGAGAGGAGGAGAGAGGATAGTTAACTCCAAGAAAGGGTGGGGCAAGTATACAGAGTGCCAAAAGTGGGTGTGGAGAGGACCAGAGCACCAAAAGACTGTGGGCACAGGTTGCAGAACATCAAGGGATGGTGGTGAGAGGATACAGAACATCAAGAGATAGTGGGAAAAGGATAAGAAGACCCACGAGAGGGGGTGCGAGGATGAAGAGCACCAAAAGAGGGTGGGGAGAAGAAACATAGTGCAGGATAACAGGTTACAGCAAGGAAGAGAAGAAATGAAGGCGGTGCGGGTTACAGGGCAGGACAGCTGCAGGCTGAGCTGCAGCAGTGAGCAGGTGGTTGTAGGTCATGTTAAGAGAGTAGTTGGGCTCGGTAACAACAGAGAAATTGTTGACAAAGATACAGGTAGGCTTCATGTAAAGTATCCAAGTATTGTAACTCGTTATGTAGCACAAACCTAGCTAGGACGAAATGAGGCACTGTTCTTTATAGGGGGCGGGACAGTTAAGGCCTGCTTCCGAGAATTCATTTTTAGATCTCGCTTGAGCACACACACAACTCCTGGGCTTAGTGCTTTCACCTGATATTGTCCGATTACATTACATTAGGCCACACCCGCTAGCCTGTCCTGCATAATTATAGCGCAAACTTGAACCAAGGGCATTATAACGCTTCACACGGAAATCAGCTCCCCTTACACAACAGTTTTTAAGCACAGTGTAACAAAGCGATTTGCAAGGTATCACAAAATGCTGCGCCTGAGCCGAGATTCTAACCTAGTTACCCAGTTCTAACATCCGCAGCCCTAGCCGCAACAGGTGTGATATTAGGAGATTTGTCAGAGAAGAAGCACTCCCTGAGCTGTGACTACGTAGTGCTTTCACCTGATATTGTCCGATTACATTACATTAGGCCACACCAGCTTGCATGTCCCGCATAATTATAGCGCAAACGTGAACCAAGGGCATTATAGCGCTTCACACGGAAATCAGCTCCCCAAACTCAGCACCACCACAGCATCACTCAGGGCAACCACAGCATCACTCAGCGCCACAACAATATCACTCAGCACCATCACAGCATCACTCAGCGCCACCACAGCATCACTCAGCGCCACCACAGCATCACTCAGGGCCACCACAGCATCACTCAGCGCCACCACAGCATCACTCAGCGCCACCACAGCATCACTCAGCGCCACCACAGCATCACTCAGCGCCACCACAGCATCACTCAGCGCCACCACAGCATCACTCAGCGCCACATCAGTATCACTCAGAAAGACCTGAGTATCATTCAGCATCACCTCAGCATCGTCGCTGCACCAGTCACCACCACCACCACCACTACTACCACCTCAGCATGCTCTCGGAATCTGGCATCTGTTGCTAGTGTTATAATCCAGGTACTAGTTCTCAACGTTCATCCTCCGATTGTTTATGCCCCCTCAAAAAAAAAGCTTTAACAAACAACCATTGGAATAGGCGGAAACAATTTGCCAGCATTGCAAGAACAAAAGAAAACTGAGGACATTTTTTTATTGTAAATACTTTTTTTAATATGGTCATTCAGTTGTACATAATGCCTTCTTGGTCATATATAAGGTAACAAAAATGCTTCTGACACTTTTTTATTAAAACTTTTCAGCAAGCTGCACAGCAGCCACACTTCTCTACAGCACAGCTTAAAGACATTGGCAAAGTCAATAGCTCTGGCTAAACACTTATAGGGCCCCAAAGGCGAGACCTATTGGCTATGCCAATGCTTGTTAAGAAATGGTGGGTGTGCAATGGAGAATATTTGCTGATGCTATCATGGTTGCTTTTTTCTGGAGCTGGATCATCTTTCCAGGGCTGAGTGCTTAGGGGAAGACACATTTTGCAAGGGATGCCTTGACTACAAGAAGTGTGATATCTACCCGGGAGACAAAATACATGATCGTAGATGGAAAGGTGTCATGTTTGCGGTGGCTATGAGGGCAGTAAAATGTCAGCAAGGTGTGGGGGGTTTCACCAATCATCTGGAATTGCTGACTCTTAAGAATTTAGATTAATGCCTTTAGGTTATGGCCTTGCAGTCATTGGTCCTTTGGCAAAAGGTTAGCCCATAGGCAAAAGGTTAGCTAATAGGCTTGTAAGGATTTTGGATGAGGAAAGACGGTGGAGGACCGGGACAGCAAGACAGGGGCCACAGTGCTCTTCTTAACAACCCCATATGCAACTGCAGTGTGCATTGTAGAGAGGTTGTTGGAGCACTTTTATTACCTTCATTAGGGCACATAGAATCTTTACTACCCCACTGCGCTGAGCAAAATCATAGTTATTCCCTAGGTACTTTTTTCTCGCTGTGTTGACTCTTCTGTTCCCTGACTAATACACAAGCATGACAGCTTCTTTTTCAAGAGTAAGAGAAACAGCTAATAAAAAAAGTGCTAGCCGGCATAGCAGTCTCAGCTGTTACAGGATATAATTCTCGATCTATTGCAAACATTAGACTGGCTGCATGGCTTTGCAGACAAGGAGGACATCTTGACATTTGAAATGGTCTGCTATTTGGGTTACTCTGACTGGTGTGAGGTACAAAGCACACACAAAACCGACGAGTTTGTATTTTATAACCAACTATAAATCCACTGACTAATAAATATAAACAAGTTATGTTCCGCTGAAGTATTTCCAAGTATGCCTGAGTACCCCAAGTAGAAAATATGTCCAAAGTGCCTGCTCCCTTTAAGCCCCTTTTGCCACCAAAGGACACTCTAGAAGGTGCAATAAAAAGGTTTTTATGCAAGGCATAGTTGCATTTCCATGCTTTACAATCAACTGGTCTTGCTCAACAAAGTGTTTTTCGCTTTGCTAAAAACTTTGGCGCCCTTTGAAGATTCTACACAATTTTTGTTTTTGTTTTAAAGTTCAACCACTGCAGTCCTTTCCTTGAAGGTTTTGGGATGACCAGTCAAGTACAGGCTGAGATACAAGGAGGTTCAAAAACGCAATTTCCCCATGCAATTTCCATAGTGATTTTTGAATAGCACTACAGTTCAAACAGCTAAACAGGATTACACAAAATTTGGCAGAAAGGTAGATCTTTACCAAGAAAGTGGGCTTCTTGCGTGTGATTTGGTGTAGGTCTGTTCAGTACTTTTTGAGAAATTACAGTTCAAAATGTTTCTACAGCTAGACGGTTAGGTTTGCGGTACTCCTGCAAGAGGCTTACTAGCACCAACTTTAAATAAAGGAGCAATCCGATTGGCCGAGAGGGCCTCTTTTCCTGTTGGCCATCCGCTCCTGCTCTAATTGGCTGGTTGCAACATGAAGAGAAATGTTGCAGCCACCATTTCAGGACACAACCACCTGGACCTTCCTTATTTTTAGTTTAAAATGTTTTGTTTAAACTGACATTTGCACCTAACTATCTAATGTCACTTTAACCTTTGATTTTTCAGGGACTATATATATATTTATATATATACACAAAAACACAAAGGTTAAACCTTAGATATAGTTAGGAAAACTTTATTGATTAGTATTTCTATAGAAACCAAACTTCAACTACATAAATATTAAAAATTATAAAGTTATAGTTATATCTTACACTTATAAATTATGCACCAACTTCAAATTATTATAACTCTCGCACCTCCATACACATTCTAGTGAAGTCTGTAGCCAGACTACTTTCATTAGAACTTGCCACTCTACCATGCATGATTGTTCTCACAAATGATGTGATTTGCAATGTCATAAATTAAATGGTATAAACAGTGCATGGAGAAGGCGTGTGTTATAGTCAATATACTGTGGCTACCGAGTTCACTACACCGTGTATGGAGTTTAGCAAGTTAAAATAATTTGAAGGTGGTGCGTAAATAACTATAACTTTAGAATTTCCAATGCTTATGTTGTTTAAGTTTGGTTTGTATATTTAAAAAAAAACCATTCTAACTATAGCTAAGTTTTAATCTTTGTTTTAAAAAAAAATGAATTTCAATTGTTTTTGAGAAAAAATAAAAATGTGTTTCAAATCGTAGAATCCAGTGTCATTAAGTGGAGTGTCGTACAGTACAATGGAGGAGAGTGTCGAACAGTGTTGCGTCATAGAATGGAGTGTGGTAGAATGGAGTGTAGTAGAGTGGACAGACATAGCGTAAAGTGAAGTAAAGTGTCAGAGTGGAGTGGTGTGTCGTAGAGTGGCGTGAAGTGCAGTAGAGTGGAGAGGCGTAGAGTCGAGTAAACTGTCATAAATCGGAGTGTTGTACAGTACAGTGGGTGTGTTGTAGAGTGTTGGAAAGTCTTGTAGAGTAGTGAAGTGTAGGGCAATAGAGTGAAGTAGAGAGTTGTGCAGTGGAGTGTAGGGGCAGTGGAGTAGAGTGTCGTAGCGTGGCCTAGAGTGTAGTAAAGTCTTGTAGAGTGGAGATGCACAGAGTAAAGCAGAGTGGAGTAGAGTGGAGCAGTGTAGAGTGGAGGGTTGTACAGTGGAGTAGAGTGGGGAAAAGTTTTGTATAGTGGAGTAAAGTGTCATAGAGTGGAGTATTAAGTTGTAGAGTAGAGTGGCATGGAGTGGAGTAAAGTGGACTGGTATAGCATACCATGGTGTAAAGTGTT
This sequence comes from Triturus cristatus, assembly GCF_964204655.1. Taxonomy (NCBI): domain Eukaryota; kingdom Metazoa; phylum Chordata; class Amphibia; order Caudata; family Salamandridae; genus Triturus; species Triturus cristatus. Next base: position 818,181,180 of record NC_140586.1, on the reverse strand, counting down.
AAAGAGTGGAGTGGCGTGCCATACAGAGGATTAGACTGGCATGCCATGGAGTGTAGGAAACTGTCGTAGAGTGGATGAGAGTGGAATGGCTTGGAATAGAGTAGAGTACGGTACAGTGTGGTAGAGTGGAAGCATAGAGTGTCGTAGAGATGAGTGGCAAAGTATCGTAGAGTGGAGTGGTGTAAAGTGAAGTACTGAAGTACAGTAAAGTAGAGTGGAATAGTGTGTCGTACAGTGGCATAGAGAACAAGCATTGAGAAAGAGATAGAAGGAGAGAGAATGATATAGATTTATAAAGAGGCTGTGGTTGTGTATGAGGAAGATAGTGAAATAAGAGGATAATAATGTGTGTTTGTTGTTATTACGTGAATGTTACGGTATTGAAAGTGTGTAGTAAGATATAGCGTGTAGTAATATTATAATTGTTGTATTAGTGTGTGAGAGAGCAAAATAGTGTTGTGATAAAGAATGAGAGAGAGAGCGGGACTTGTGGGATAGTTACATGGGGAGGTAAGATATGTAGTTTTAATTAATATGAGGATGTAAAGGGAGTTAGTATGTGTTAGTAGGTAGTTTAGGAGGATGTGAGGGGATAGTTTTTGGTTTGGGGCACAAAAGAGATAAGCAAATTATATTAAAGGCTATTGCCACCATTTAAAAAACTTAATATGAAGTCTAATTTACCTGCTCCTTCACATGCCGCAGAACATGTGTTTTTTAATACAAAGTAATAAAAAAGTCAGCATCCCTGCATAGTGTTAAAAGGTTTCTGCGTGTTCCATGGGAAGAGCTCTTCTCCTGTACTCCTACAGGCCGTATGGGGAGAAGAGAGAGTGCTGCCCTGTTAAGGGACACCGGAGCACTTTGAGATGGAAACAGTACCTGGAATGCTGAGGTTGAAACACAAACCCCAGGGGATGATCAAATATGCCGTAGGTCCGCTCCTGTTGCCTCACAAACTGCGTCTTGATCACAGCGATAATCCAGAAGATTGTGTAAAAACAAGATTGAGAATGAACTGAAATGATAAGAGTATGAGGCTCTAAGGACAGATCTGGAGCCTGGGAGAGATACCTACTTTTGAATAAAATGTCGATGAAAATGGAGAACACAATCTCCTTATCATAGGGTAAACTTCAAATAGGGTATCCGAATTCACTGAATGTATGAACTAGAAGGGTTCCAAATGAAGGGCCGAATGTAAATACACGTTTCTGTATAGAGATAAAAATGGAAAAAAGGTGGTGTGAAAAAAAACAGCTAATGATTAATCCAGTAAAGGTGAAAAATAGATGAGAGTGAATGGATACTTGCTTCAGGGAAACATCCACTGAGACGAACAGGGCTCCATCAAAGTAAAGGGCCCACGAATATCAGATGAGAGTCTGTCAAATGTCTAACTGCAGATGGCTTGAGGCATGGTCCTAGGATGAAGTAGCAAAAAAGGTCTGCCCTACGAAAAAACTAACTATACGGCCATGACAAGAGTGAAATGACAATCGCTTAGTCCGACAAAAGGGAACACCTGAGTACAACTAACAAGGAAAACGGACATAGGTCCAGAACGAATAGCAGAGAAGCTATGTGGGAAAGGGTAACGAAAACGGTCGCCATGTTGGGAGAAGGACGTTCAGTGTAGACCTGATAGATCTCGGGGGGCCAATTACAAAGTCCGGTCTACTGAATGGGAGAATAGACAAATACAGAAATGTAATGAATACAAAGAATATATGGAAAGTAGCACGGGGGATATATAAGAAACAAGTGCTAAATGAAAAGAAGATAAATAAAGCGAGATGACCTACATAAGAAACTATGGGAAACTAATAAGCTGAATTGGTGCAGAGATGCAAACACCTCTAGAAATAGGAAAGACGAAAGCGCCATCAAGTGGACAACTGAAGGATAATTAAACCTAAGATGGATAACATGATCTGCAGTCTCCCCGTAGCGCCCCGATGCCTCTCATGCCGCGCGACCATGATTGATGCTGAGTGGAGGTCAACTGCTCATTAACCATTTTTCGGAAGCCCGGCGCCAGGTCAAAGGAAAGGGGAGCGCGGAGAGGTGGGGGTGATGAAGCGAGGTGGGGGAGAGAGGGTACACCGAGCAGGACAAAGGGAAGAGGAAGGCTAAGAAAGCAAGCTGGGTCAAGGGGAAACTGAAAGCAACCCGCTAGGAGTAAACATTTCCCAACCAAGGAAACCTGACACAAAATAAATGGCCCCTGCGCACCGCTGCTGACACAAAACAGATGGCTCCTGCTCGCCGCTGCTGGCTCCCGGGAGCAAAACGCTCTGGGAGTAAACCTTTCAAAAGAAGCTGGGACATCCACATGCCTTTGGCCAATTGCGTACTGAAGCCAGACGCAAAGGCCAATAGCATGTGAGCACAACATGCACGCGCTTTGAAGAAAGCTGAAGTGATTCCAAGAGGTCGATTTCCTATGCAGCGCATGCGCGTTGCCATAGGCTCGACCTAAAAAGTAGAGTCCCGTAGAATGGAATATCATAGAGTGGAGTGGCATTGAGTGGATTGGTGTAAAGTGTAGTGGTGTAGAGTGGAGTGGAATAGCAACGAGGAGAGTGACATAAAGTGGAGTTGCGTAGAGTGGTGTGGATTGGCATGGAGTGGAATGACAGAGTGTAATATCATACAGTGGAGTGTGTAAAGTGTAGTGCGTAGAGTGGAGTGGCATTCAGTGGAATAGCACGGAGTAGGCGTGAAGTGGAGTGGCGTACAGTGGAATAGCACCGAATGGAATGGCATGTTGTAGAGTGCCGGGTCATGGAGTGGAGTAGTGTGTCGTAGACTGGAGTGTCGTCTAGTGGCATACAGTGGGGTAAAGTTTTGTACAGTAGAGTGAAGCTGGGTAGAGTGGGTTGGTGTAGTGTATAGGGGATAAAAGTGTCAGAGGTGAAGGCCATGTCATAGACAGTGGCATAGAGCGCAGTAGAGTGGAGTGGTTTAGCTTAGAGTCATCTAAAGTACCATACATTGGAATGGTGTGTGGTGGTGTAGAGTGGAGTGGGGTAGAGTGGAGTGGCATGTCATAGAATAGAGTGAAGTGGCATGCAGCGGAGTAGTGTAGAGTCATGAAGCATGTCGTACATTAGAATGGGGTGCCATAGAGTGGAATACCATACAGTGGAGTGGTGTAGAGTAAAGAAGCTTTACAATAGGATACCGTGGAGTGGATTAGAGTGGAGTAGTATAGCGTGGAATGGAGTGGAGTGGGGTGGCATAGAGTAGAATAGCATAGAGGGGAATTTTGTAGAGTGGAGTGGCATACAGTGGAGTATCGTAAACGAGTGATGTAGAGTGGAATAGCATACAGTGGAGTGGCATAGAGTGAGGTAACGAAGTTGAGTAGCATGTCGTGCAGTGGAATAGCGTACAGTGTAGTGACAGAGTGGAATATTGTGGTGTAGAGTGGAGTTGCATACAGTGGAATAGAGTACAGTGGAGTGGCATAGACTGGAGTGGCATAGAGTGAATTTGTATTGAGTAGAGTGGCGAACATTGAAATACTGTTGAGCAGAGTGGCGTAAAGTGAAGTGGCATACAACTGAATAGCTTATAGTGTAGCGACATAGACTGGAGTGGATTACATTGGAGTAACGTGTAGTAGAGTAGAGTGGAGTGGAGCGGAAAGTTGTAGAGTGGAGTGGCAAAGTCATAGTGAGGTTCACTGCGACTACCATGGCTAGGCACTTGAGTAACTTGTAGTTTTCCATTTATTTATTCTGTAATTCTCATGATTTGTACTTATTGATCATTATCATTATGATTTGTCTGTACTTCTCATTTTCGCTGTTATGTTTCCATTATTATTGTTTTGTATTTTCATTAGTTATTTGTTAATTTCTTGAAAATCAATAAGAATGATTAAAAAAAAAAAGAGTGGAGTGGAGTGGAATAGAGTAGAGTAGCAAGTGGTAGGGTAGAGGGGAGTGCCGTAGATTGGAACAGCTTAGAGGGGAGTGGCATAGAATGGAGTGATATTCAGTGTAACAGCATACAGTGAAGTTGCACACAGTGGAGTGGCATACAGTGGAATACCATACAGCGGAATACCGTACAGTGGAGTGGCATAGAGTGGAGTGGCATACAATGGGATAGCGTAGAGTGGAGTGGCGTAGAATGGAATACCATTGCGTGGAGTGGCATACGGTGCAGTGGTGTACAGTGGAGTGGATTGGCATTGAGTGGAATACCATACTGTGGAGTGTGTGGAGTGAAATAGCGTACAGAGGAGTGGATTGTCGTAGAGTAGAGTGGAGTGTCGTACAGTGGAATGGCATAGACTGGAGTGCCATTGAGTAAAGTGTCATACAGTGGAGTGGAGTGAATTAGAGAGCAATACTAAAGAATGGAGAGGCATAGAGGGCAATGGAGTACAGTGGAATAGTGTAGATTGGAATAGCATAAAATGGAGTGGCATAGAGTAGAGTGGTGTAAAGTGGAATAGCGTACAGTGGAGTGATGTACAATGGACTGGCGGAGAGGGGAGTTGCATACAGTGGAATAGCATAGACTGGAGTGGTGTTGAGTTGCGTACAGTGGAATAGTGTCAAGTGGAGAGGCATACAGTGGTGTGCCGTAGAGTTGAATAGCTGACAGTGAAGTGGCGTACAATGGAGTAGCATAAAGAAGAGTTGAGTACAGTGGAGTACGATAGAGTGTGTTGGTGTTGAGTGGAGCGGCATAGACTGAAATGGCATAAAGTGGGGTGACATGCAGTTGTATAGTGGTGAAGTGTTGACTGGAGTGGTGTACAGTGGAGTAGCGTGCCATAGAGTAACGTGGAGTGGCGTACAATGGAGTAGCATAGAGTCAAGGGGCTTGTCATAAAGTAGAGTGGAGTACCACTGAGTGGAATAGCATAGACTGGAGTGGTTTAGGGTGGAGTGGCGTAGGTTGGAATGGCGTAAGGTGGAATAGCGTGAAGTGGCGTACAGCTTCCATCCCAGTAATTTCAGGTCTGGGAACACTGTAGGGGATACTGTTCTGGGCAATTCATAAGGGGGGGCCACAGTAGTGTACATTGCAAAATCATACGTAGAAGTTTAGTTCAGTTTCTCAATCTTGAGCTGTCAATATCTGACGCACAGCTGTCAATAGTCCCAGGCTTTTTATAGAACTTTACTTCACATGTTTTGATTTTTTAATCCACACTTACAATTGTAAAAGCAAAACCACAACTACCAGAATACAACATACTATGGTTATAAAAGCCAGTACAGACTAAAGATGGCACACAGTATATGGATCCACTTTTTACCTATATCAGAGGCAACTGGTGCCCTAGCCTTTTACATTTAATCCATTCCAAAAATAAAACAACAAGACACACACATGGGTAATGAAAAAAAATATGACTTTTGGGTATTCAAAAATAAGTAAACACCTCATTATACAGTTCCCATAGAAAAATGTGTTTGCATTTAATTCTGCCCATCTGAAAAACAAGCAGATTGGGAGCAGTGATTACTGTGTTCATCCTCGCAGACATTTGTAAACACTGACTCAAAGACATAAAGAGAGGAATTATACTGAAAAAAAGAAATGTGAAAGAGATTTCAGCCCCTTTTATGATTGAATCCTTGCAGCAATCACGCCAGATTGGGTGCAAGAGAGAACCGACCTCGGAGCAGACTGTGGGTTAACCGCAAGCACGGGCAATGCATTTCACGACCAGGTGAATGAGGGGGCGGCATGACTGCAAACAGCCAGGGCCACCAGAGGCTGTTGGTGACCCACAAAAAAATGTGGATTTAAAAAAAATAGAATTCAAAAACATGCATAGCAATAAAAAAACATTTACATATGGAAGAAAAAAAAGTGTCACTTACCCGAGCCTGAAGCACATCCTCTGTGTTCTCCAGTCCCCTGGCTCCAGCCTTCTCCGAGCACGAGGTCCCACAGCTCCCACAGGTCCTTACTCAATCCAGACACTGCTCTCATGCTGCACGAGAGAAATGTCTTGATTGGCTGGAGCAGGCTGCCTCAGCGCTCCGAAGAGCACCGAAAGCCTGTGCCTGCTCTCCAACCCAGGTTGAATTGCACATAGCAAGGTATTCGGCCAAACCGACATAGCAAGGTATTCGGCCAAACCGACATGCGCAATTCACACTGAAAGGGACACTTGTCATTGCTGCCAATCAGCAGCAGTGACGCATTGGCCCCATGCAGCCCTCTCCGTTCGGCAGAAAGCTGGAACCTTAAAATGGTAATAAAATCGTTTTATTACCATTTTATTTTTCCAGTTTTCCGCGCAGCAGTGTGGAGAGGAAGCGCTCCTCCGCTTCCATAGAGGAACCGCCGCTGCAGGCCACCCCTATTGTCAAGGGGTGCCAGCTCAAGAGTTTCGCGGAGGCTGTAGAAATTCTTGCAACAAGACTGCAAGATAACTCAGCAGCAGTGCTGGAATTGGAAGGAAATACTCCCAAAACCCATCAATTGGTGGTCAGATGTGTCAGGGAAAAGGGATAGAGTCAGGGAGGAAAAGCTTGAAAACCAGAGTCTGACAGCCAACTTATATAGATTATTTACAAAAAAAAATTCTAGCTTACTTTATTTTGACAAAAGGAGGTTTCATTTTAAAATACTTCACATTGTTAAGACACCTGCTGCAGATATATTTGAGTGCCCAGTAATTTTGAGAAGATTATAATAGAAGTAAGGTAACTCTAGTGGTTAATGTAGTTCTGGGAGAGTTTTGTGTTTTGTCCAGTCACATTTTTTACTCATAAAGTAGCGTAGAAGGTTACTATGTGAAACAAGTAGATCACAGAAGTGTTGTTTATGTAGTTAGGTAAGTGGGTTACTGCTTTTGACACAGGTCCTTTTCTTGCTTCTAGTTCAAAGTTGCAATCCTTCTAATATAGAACAGTGCTCTATTTACCAGCATCAAGGAGCTGCATGCAAACTATAAGTCATGGGTTTAGATCTTTATTTTGTTCTCAATTTGTTGTTATTAAAGGATTGCAAAGAAGGGTTCATTTGGGAAGTAATAAAGCCATGTTAGTACAGACAACCACAATCACTATGTTATGCTTTATATCTTGATTTTGTGCTTCTCACGACTGTTCACATTTGTCATATAATTAGGGCTCCCAGTTTTATGGTATTTATTTTTTTAACATTTCCGTCTGTATTTATCCTTATTTATTTTTTGTTTTCACAATAAATGAAATCATAAAATGCTATATTTCCACATTTATTTAGCTTTTAGACGTGCACTCCTACGTGGATGCCTGTTGCTTTTTAACAAATTAAGCAGCCTCATAACACTATATAATAAAACACTATATCCATAGGTGCATAATAGAGTTATACTACAAATATATGCTAACATATGCCTGTATTTAAGGAAATCTGATACTATTTTGTAACTCACTCCCCATGAGGTCTATCCGCTCAGCTTTTGCCTGGAATTCTTGAAAGAAAGAACAATTATCAGTATGTTTCCACTTTTATAAATAAATACAGACAGGAAACACATTGTTTTCTGGCTGTATTTATCTGTAAAAATCAGTAAAATGGAAAATTGGGAGATTTACATATAATGTCTACAAGAATATGCGATTCCTACCCCTTTAAACCCTCATTAGCATAAGTAATATTTCCTGGCCATTGATTTATACACTTGTATGATTTATTGTGCCTCTCCGTGTGATGTAAAGTACTGTGACACCCTACAGTGGGATGAGTACAATTGTCAAACAAACAAATAAAAAAAGGAGTGGGCGACATTTAAATCATGGTTAGTGTAATTACTCATACAGACATCCCATCTGACCTTCTATCTAAGATCGAGAATTCTTTTGGCAGGCAACTTTTGAGTCTCCCCATAAGCCACCGCTCACGCCGCTCCGAATGGATATTGGGGTTGGAACAATTGTAGAGGATATTGCCCTTAGACCCCTTTTATATTGGCGACGCCTATGGAGTACCCCAAATTAGTTGTTTATAGAGAAGAGTTGAAGGAAGTGTTAAGCTTACAGGGAGCGAGCAAAATCTCATGGCTGGTCTAGATTAAAAATTCTTTAACAGCTATGGGAATGGGCGACCTATGGGTAAGTGCTGAAGAAAGTTGTCTGACAACATCTAGGAAGGCCCTGTCAAAAACTTTAGGGAATACAAATTCGCTCAGATCCAAGGGAGCTCTGCGACTGGGACATTGACGGCAGCATTTTTAGAGATAAAACAACAATATAGGTTAGAACCTGCCCTTGATGATATTCAGCCAGCCCTAGCTAAAAAGCTTTATCTACAGTTTAGGTATGGAGTACTCCCATTACGCGCTTTTATGAACAACTGGGGGAGTTAGCCCAATTCAGGGATGTCCGGTATGTAACAGTTTGCCGGAGACGGATTACCATGTATTATTCTTTTAGCCGGCAAATAAGAAGGCGAGACGCAAATCATTGCGCACAGGCCTTTAGGATACTAAAATATGACACCAGTATGCCCATTGCGTATTCAGTTTCTCGTTTTCTATTTTCCATGTGGTGTGGACGTCGAGCTATTTTAAAACTAGGGCTTGCCTAACTTGATCATTTTATTCTTTCACGGTGATTGTATTTTTTCTTCAATTTTATCTTGCAATATTTTAACGTTACAAGTGTGTATCTTTTTAACTATTTACTATATTTTAAATTTCTAAAAAGCTTTATCTACAGTTTAGGTATGACTCCCATTAGGCGCTTTTATGAACAACTGGGGAGGGGGGTGGGGTGGGTAGACCAATTCAGAGATGTCCCGTATGTAACAATGTGCCGGAAATGGATTACCATGGATTATTCTTTTGTCTGGCATATAAGAAGGCGAGACACTGATGGTTACTGTAATTGTGTAGAAACCTCGGAACAAATCATTGCGCACAGGCCTTTAGGATACTAAAATATGACACCAGTATGCCCATTGCGTATTCAGTTTCTCGTTTTCTATTTTCCATGTGGTGTGCAAGTCGAGCTATTTTAAAACTAGGGCTTGCCTAACTTGATCATTTTATTCTTTCACGGTGATTGTTTTTTTCTTCAATTTTATCTTGCAATATTTTAACGTTACAAGTGTGTATCTTTTTAACTATTTACTATATTTTAAATTTCTAATTTTTGCTAAAAAGCTTTATCTACAGTTTAGGTATGACTCCCATTAGGCGCTTTTATGAACAACTGGGGAGGGGGGTGGGGTGGGTAGACCAATTCAGAGATGTCCCGTATGTAACAATGTGCCGGAAATGGATTACCATGGATTATTCTTTTGTCTGGCATATAAAAAGGCGAGACACTGATGGTTACTGCAATTGTGTAGAAACCTCGGAACAAATCATTGCGCACAGGCCTTTAGGATACTAAAATATGACACCAGTATGCCCATTGCGTATTCAGTTTCTCGTTTTCTATTTTCCATGTGGTGTGCAAGTCGAGCTATTTTAAAACTAGGGCTTGCCTAACTTGATCATTTTATTCTTTCACGGTGATTGTTTTTTTCTTCAATTTTATCTTGCAATATTTTAACGTTACAAGTGTGTATCTTTTTAACTATTTACTATATTTTAAATTTCTACTTTTTGCTGGATTTTATAAATAATATAGTAATGCACATGCACTTTATGAATCATGAAAGCGTTATTGGGAAAATTAAACGAATTAATGGTGCTGTATCTTTTATCTGTGCTTTTAAGGCCTCAATGGCTGACATAAAGAATTCTTTGACTTGACTTGACATACAGACAATCTTGCATTCTTACAGTGCATGCACATCTAATACACAGAGTTGAACAAAGTTAAAAACCTGCCTCCAAGTCCCAGTTTCTCCAAAGTAGTTGTAAAGTGATAGGCTGAGTGTGTTTGTTTCCTTTCATTGCAGTGGCATCTATGCTCCAGATAGCTCCCAGCTTAGGTGACACTTGAACAAAAGGAAGGCTGATGGCCCTTTAAATCAGGCCTTTGTTTTGCACCTTGCTGGAATTGTAAATAAGACCGACCTGCAGGTTGCTGCTCCGATCTGATGCAGACAACGTGCGAGTGCTGCTGAATCATGTCCCAGTGCCAGAGAATGACACACAGACAAATTCAGCATGTTTCACTGGGTTGGCCAGATCCCAGATCCGGCAAAGAAATAGCTGCAATAACTGTGATCCGGAGGGATCCCCCTACTTTTTAGCTCTGCTCAACAGGATATCTTAGACAAACTACACTATACACATATAGAGCAACAAAGAATTACCATCGGAGTGAATATCATCATCACCAACTGCACTCATCTCCGATTACTTGCCAAACACACCATATCCAGCCATGCACTTTACACAGAACTTTGCACCCAAGCTACACAGCACAAATATACCATAGAGTTGAGCATCAATGTGCTCACAACTGCACTCTCTACCAGGACCTACCATACAACATTAGACCACACTTTAAGACGCACTAAAGCAGAACTCGTGGCATACATTCATCGCCGCACAAATATGCCATAAAAGCTACTGTGGAATCACATAGGACCACTGGCCATCAACTGCCTGGCACACACACTCTTTCTGCCAGGCGAAGGGCACAGTACACATGCCCGTAGGATGGGGGCGGAGATGGGGCAGAGGGGTTATTCTTCCCCTACTAGAGAAACATGCTGACCTACTGTGTTTTCTCTATCCTTACAGGGCATATTTGTAAACATTGAAACAATTCTTCCTCCCATGAAGGCCCGCTTTAATATCATGTCCTGGGCCACGTAAGAACTTCTGACAGCTTACAGTAGCCATCCTAAACTACTTGCAGGCAATCTGGTACCTCCTTCTGGTCTCACTCATCAGACATCAGACATCAATAACACTCATCCACTCACTGAACTTTAACATTGGGCGGATGTCTAAAGTCTACAATCCCAGCTAGTCTGAGTTATCACCATTACTTGTTGAGATTTCCTAATATCACCTAAAATACACAAAACCACAAGGTCCTTCAGGGGTAGCTAAATGTTCCTGTTCCATGCGTGTTTAGCCTAACCCTACCTGAGCAGAGTGTCAGCAGCACAGAAAAAACACTAATCTAGTGTTATAATGATTATGCAAAGTCACAGTTCATTTTTCCTTTTTTTTCACAAATATCACTTTTGAAGACTTGTTTTTCCCATGATCTACTTCAAAAAGATGTTGCTCGCATTTTCCCTCTCTTGCTACAGCACTTAAACATGACCCATCTAGGTGTAAGTATAGAAATGTAGCTAAATGTGGCAAGGCGTTACGAATATTTGTGAATTTGTCACTTTGTGGGTGTTCACTCCATCTGCATTGGCTCTCAGTTGAACGTGCCCTTCCTAACACCTAAGACACTTACGAAGACGGAATGTTAACAAGCATTTGCAATGCAATAGGTCTCACATTATTAAAGTTTGAATAATGCGAGACCTATTGCATTGCAAATGCTCGTTGTTACATGGATTGGTTGGTTATGAGCACAAATGAATCCAAAACTGTATAAAACTTCAAACAGCGAACTTCACCTACCTGCTGGGGGTTTATTTTTTGTTGTCCTGCTGCCCAGCGCTGCTCCTGCCGTCCCTGGTGCCTTCTTGCTGCGAGTCTCCCCCGCCGCCGCTGTTGTCTTTCGCGGCCGAGAGCGGGGGGAGACTACAGCCCCCAGAGTCCTTTGCGGGCCCTGACGTGATCCACGCGCCCGGAGGCGCTTAAAAGACAGTCGTTCCTTCTGGAGAGCGGGAAACTTCAAACCGCGAACTTCACCTACCTGCTGGGGGTCTATTTTTTGTTGTCCTGCTGCCCAGCGCTGCTCCTGCCGTCCCTGGTGCCTTCTTGCTGTGTGTCTCCCCCGCCGCCGCTGTTGTCTTTCGTGGCCGAGAGCGGGGGGAGACTACAGCCCCCAGAGTCCTTTGCGGGCCCTGACGTGATCCACGCGCCCGGAGGCACTTAAAAGACGGTCGTTCCTCCCGTGTCGCGGGACGCGCGCGGGCGACGCCGGGCTAAGCCCAGGCAAAGGACGGGCCCTCTGTAGCCCTCAGGAGCAGAGGGAGGCCAGGCCGGGCGTACTCCCTTTGATTTTAGCTCGTACTGTTCTTATTTTAGTTTGGCATGCTATTGTGTGTTTTATTGTGATATTAAGGTGGTGCTCCTTTACTTTTATTGTATGCTTTGTTCTAGTGGAGTACGCTTTTAGTTGTATTGATATGGCTGACTGTGTCAATAAGGGTACCCTTGATGGTTATTTATTCAAAGTTAACTCGGGTTTAGATCGTGAGGCAACTTTCGCAGAACTAAGAGCGAGGCGTCGCAACTCTATTGAACTAATCAAAAGCACGCCCCCATCTATGACCCCTCCTCATGTAATGATCTCTCCAGATATAAGTGGGCTTCCTTTAAAAGAGACTTCATCTCTCTCTGGCAATAATGACTCTGCCACATTGAACGGAAATGTAAATTCTGTTGAGATGTTGAATGGTTTGTCCCCAATTGCTTTACCTGTACCCCCAAGCTTAACTGATGAGCCAGTTGCATCGAAAGGGTCATTACCACAAGTTATCATTCCTTTGCCTCATAAGGTTAATTCAACTAGGCAATCTAAACCTATAGGCCCAATACCTAAAAAACGGAGAAGGATAGAATCTGAGTTATCAAGGACCAAGAAACAATCTAGCCGCAACTCTGATCTGGTACATATTGATAAAGGTCCTACACCCGGCACTGCTAATACATCCTTCTCATGTAAGCCTACATTATGTCCTTTAAATGATATAACTGTTACAGAGCTAATGGGAAATATAGATCAGTTATTGAAATCTTTCATTTCACCTATTGTTGAGAGCTTACAAACAATTTATAAAAAGGTTGGAGAAAGTAGAACTCCTAATGAGTAACAAAAGGGAACAAACTATGGATTTTTTAAAACCAAACATAGCGCCCCTTATTGTTTCAGCTTCTGCTGAACCATCTTTTACTGTACCACCATTGGAGTCCATCTCCCAAACCCATCTGAGCACCAACAAGGTAACTAGTAACAGTGTAGGTGGAACTATTATTCCCAATTCAAAGCGATCCATTATCTTAAACAATGGTAGTGACTACTTGGGAGAAAACATCCCGTCTCAAAAAGGCCCAGTGTGTGATAGAGAAGGTTGTAATCCAGTTTTTGTTACAAAGTCACGTGGGCCTTTCTCTATTGACTTGCCACCAGAAGCTGTCCCTCTTGTAGTAGCCCTCGCGGGAGTTCCTACTCTAAAGGATGGTGCAATAGAGGGCTATCTGCAGTTAAAAACAAGGTGATCCAGTGGCTTGGGCAGAACCGCCCTCTTCCCTCGTATATCAACGGGGAAATTTTACATGTTCGGCGCCTACCTTGGCTGGGAAATACATCAAAGAACATAAATGGAGACATCATTTTAATCAATTTTAGGGACCCTAGAGCCGTCAGTCATATCCTTAACTGGCATGCAAACCATACGAGGTCTTTTATTACTACTTGGGAACTAACCTACTTTTATCCCAGAACTCAGATAGCTCCCAATATTAATTCTGGGGCTTTACTTTGTAACCAACCCAATTCTCCCATTTTGACCAGAAACCGTTATGAGGCTTTAGCAAATCTTGAAGACGTGGATTGACTTAATAGCACTAAAGTTTCGTCTTCGGTCCCTGATGAGCTACCTCCTGATACATTCCCATTTTCTAATGAGTTAAGAAATCTAGTATCAGAAGCAAGTGTAGACACCTGTATCAATGATTTCCCTGTACCTGATTTATCATCATCTGTCACCTGTTTGGCTGGAACTAAGGAAAATACGGGGAACGTACTCTCCTGGAATATTGCTGGGTTGTCCTCTAAATTAGAACTTGAGGATTGGATGTGTTTTGTTAACAACTTCGACTTATGCATATTCCAGGAGACTTGGCTTTGTGAACCCTCTTTCGCCCAGGGATATTTGAATTACTCGGTACCTGCACTAAAAGGACCTAGAGGGAGACCTATGGGGGGACTAACTATATGGGTCCGCCAGAGTCTAAAGCTATCTATTAAAGTTGTTGATACCAACAACCGAGATATTCAACTAATTAAAATGAACCTAGAAAAACTAGGAATGTTGGATATTTATAAAGTCTATGTTCGGAGCAATAAGGGGGGGAGGTCCGAGACTCTAGTAGCCTTAAGCTGTTTTCTTGACACCCACTCTTCAAATAATAACATCATCCTTGCGGGTGATTTTAATAGAACATTTGAACCCCTAGTCAATGAAGATGTTCTTTTTGGGGATGATGAGGATTGCCAATGGGGAGTTCCTAAATTGGAACTTAAACCGGTTGTCCGTTGGACCAATGATGTTATCGCTCTAAACGTCCTCTGTTACGAAAAGGGCTTAAGAGCTCTAAACGGAAGGACTAGTAGTGACAGAAAAGGGACCAGTACATTCGACAACGGGCGATACAATAGTAGAATTGACTACGTTTTATGTAGTCTCAAACTATGGCCCTTGATATGTGATATGGAGGTGGTCGGGAGGATAGAGAGTGATCATAATCCCCTGTGCGCTACTCATAAATGGTGGTCCCATATAAACCGGTCTGTTGGCTCCTCTGAGCTTGTCCCCCCCCCCCCCGATTGTCCCCACTAACGATCTGCGTAGACTAAGGTGGGAGAAAATAGTAACTAACCATCAAGTTATTGCTAACATTAGCGGCCAGGTCGATAAAGCAATATTGGCTATAGAGTCCTCGAACTCACCTGGCACTGGCTTAGATAAGGTAGTAGGAATACATAATACCCTATTCTGTACAATTAAAGACTACTTCCTCAAACCGGTAAAAAACAATGGAGCCAGAGCAACTAAGCCTGCTAAGTGGTATAATAACCAGTGTAGAGAAGCACGATTGGCCTTGGGTAGTGTTATCAAGGGTGGTCAATCTGCTGTAATCCAATCAGCTAGAAAGGATTATAAAACCAGTATATCCAAGGCAAAGAAAGCCTGGGATGAGCATCACTGGTCTGAGCTAAAGGAAGCCAGCAATAGAAGGGACTCCCGGCTATTCTGGCACATTGTCAGGTGGGGAAAATCAGGTTTTCCCGAGTCCCCGCATAACAATGTGCCAGAGGAAGAATGGGTAACATTCTTTAGAGAGCAGTATACCGAGCCAGATAGATCCGATCTGGGCCCAGAATTTAGTGTAGATCAATTCCAGGAAACTGTTTTTACTATTCCTGAAATAATGATGGCCCTCGGCACAGTGGCTTGTGGACGTGCCCCTGGTCTCGATGGGGTGCCAGCTGATTTATTTATTAACGATAAAGAACGCTGGTGCAAGTACATTCATCTTCTTATGAATGCTATTGCACTGGGCGCAGCGGTACCAACATCCTGGCAGGGTGCAGTAATTATACCTATCTTCAAGAAAGGTGACCGGTCCCAGCCGGGCAACTATAGACCCATAAGCCTTATAGACACTATCCAAAAGGTTGTGGGTCGTGTGGTCGTCAATAGGCTCCTGGATTGGGCGGAGGAGTTTAATGCTCTTTCACCCTTCCAGGCTGGTTTTCGTCGATCCACAAGTACGGTGGACCAGGTCTTCCGCTTTACATTGTTGCAATGGAGGACCGTTGTGCTGGGTGAGGGAAGCTTGTATGCGGCTTTTGTCGACCTGCGGGCGGCCTTTGACCTTGTTCCTCGTTCTAAATTATGGTCGGTCCTCAAGAAGCAGGGACTCCCAAACGAGTTATTATCTCTCATAATGAGACTCCATGAATCTAATTATGCTAGAATTCAGTGGGGGGGGGCTGAGTTCAGTAACCGCGGACTTCCCTGTTGAGAGGGGAGTCCGTCAGGGATGTTCGATGGCTCCCGTGCTCTTTACATTGTATATCAATGAAGTTGTGGGCCGTATGCTTTCTGCACAAGTAGAAGCCCCTTTTTTAGCTGGGACTAAAATTCCCATTTTAATGTTTGCAGATGACACGCTCATCTTATCTAAAACCCCTAGCGGTTTGCAGCGCGCCTTGTCTATTTTTGATCAATTCTGTGGGGAGTATGGCTTAGAGGTTAACACAGCCAAAACTAAACTTATGATTTTTAACCCCCATCGTAGTTTTAAATCTAAAATCACTTTGAATAACCGCCCGCTAGAGGTAGTGAATACCTTTACATATTTAGGTATACACATATCTAGCGAGAAGAGCTGGCGGCATCATATTGATATTGCTACACTTAGATATAGGCAATTGTCTGGTGCTATCTGTACAGAGCACAGAAAATCTTTAACCAAACCTGTTAAACCTGCTTTACAGGTCTATGAAGCAAAGGCTCTAGGCTCTGCGCTTTATGGTGCTGAGCTCTGGGGCTTTGAGAAGGTGGCTGCACTCCAATCCTCGGAGAATACATTTCTCAGGGCTATAACTGGTGTCCCCAAAAGCACCCCATTGTTGCCCCTAAAATATGATTTGGGTAGAAGAGCAGTTTCAGATTTGGTAAAGCTTCGCCCGATTATGTACTGCCGTAGGTTATGGACTACTCCTGTGCTTCATCACTACGCAGAGGGCTTTTTAGACATTATAAGATCTGATGTATACCACAAAATTGGATGGTTAAAATCACTAAAGATATCCCTGACCGAGCTTGGTATGTGCTCACTTAGGGAAGACCCTGCGAGAGCACTCTTCCCATCTAAAAGCATTTTAAAGGGCACTTACTAGGAGATGGTAGCTTCCCGACACTGGAGCAGCTCCAGTGCTGGTTCTATGACTGCTGAATTTTTGGAGGCTAAAATGTATCCCTGTTTAGAACCCTATTGGGACATTATAACTAGGCCTGGAGAAAGGAAGCTTCTCTTCCAACTTAGAGCAGGTGCACTTCCCCTCAAAACATTGACAGTCAAATGGGCAGGCGGATCGTGTGATAGCTGCCCTGCCTGTGGTATTACTAAAGAAACTATTGGTCATTTTTTATTTTCTTGTAGCTCTTATGCGGTGCCTAGGCGTATCTGGTTGTCCCCAATGTGTAAAAACCTGGGGACATCCAGTAGCATTGTGGCTCTTCGTATTATATGCACCAGTACTTTGACATGGATTTCAGTAGCAACCGCAAAGTATTTAGGATGGGCGTGGTCGATTAGAAAGATTGCTAGTCATTGACTATTCTCTTGATTAAACAGAGATTGCTAGCCATTTGACTATTCTCTGTTATGCCATCTTTTTCTGCATTTTTATTATGGATGTTATTTTTAAATTTTTCTTATTCATAAATTTTAATATTTCTTAAAACATGCCATTGTAAATAGAATAGTACGTATATACAGGCCCAGTAAACGAGTCAGAAAAACCTCAAGAAGTGTGCTTTGTATCTTGATGTCATCGACTGAAATTTAATTCTATTTTAAATCGTTGTATGTATTTGTTTTATATTGTTTTAGTTTTTCTGCTTTTATGAATGAACTTCGAATAAAGCTTACTTTGACTGACTGTATACAAAATAACCACTGCTATTTCAAATGCTTCCCTGTGGAAGATGGAGGGCAGAAGCACCTTTATAAACACACCTTTAAGGTGGTGTACATACAGTGGGTAGCTGTGTGGTTTGTTAGAGTGAACAAAATGGTGTCCTGCCTACAAAGCACAACCTATAAAGGGAAGGGTCGTGGGGTGGGTCTAGTGGCTGATAGGCCCTCGTTGCTACAAGATCTGTATCATACGTACAGGTGCTCACATGCTAAGCTTTCAATAGGATTAATTACTATGGAACCTGTCTGCTTATAAGCATGCTGTGCATTTGATCCGCCCCCATAGTCTGCAAATATTACATTTCACACTTATGCAGCTGTTTTCAGGTGGATGACACTGTAATTGGTAAAATAAAATAGTCATCACAGATATCTGGCTCTCTTCTGGAGCAATGCAGAGTCGGAAGAAAATAAAATTGGAAATTCTGAGGTGCTGGATATAAAGTAAATAACAGTGTGTGTTTGTTTTTATTTACGTTCGATATTCATCAATAATATTATAGCATCGACAGTTGTAATATTTCTAAACCTGATACATTCAGGTGACTACAACACCACTGTCACAATGGCGTCCAGAACTACACACCCAAACAAGATCTGAAATGGATCTGTAATTATTAATGGAAGGTGAAATTATCAAAACAATTGTCAGTCGAAATCCTTAGAATGCAAATTAAATTGTGTTAATTGTGCACGTTTCACTCTTAGGGTTGCAAGGGTTAGTAGTGTGACATAATCCATTTGCAGCTGGGTTATGCAAATCGTTTAGATTATTGGCCTGAAATTCTGAGATGAGAGCCTGGCATAGAGTTACACAGTGATGGCGTGGAGGTTCAGCAAGGGGTGTTGGATGTGTAAGTCTGCCTCCAGTAAACGTGTTCAGAATGAGAAACCAATATCGATTTTTTTGTATGGGCCTTTAGTTGCAGGACGTTAAGTGAGGTATGCTGGTAGAAAGTCCTGCTGACAGTTATATACCCCCCAGCGACTGCCATATGGTCAGGATCACTAAATTATGGAATACTACAGCAGATGTGTTTTTCCCATAATTATAGATTTACCGCATTTGCCGCATAATCCAGCAACCGCTGCATATTCTGCAGATTTTAGCAAAAAAATGTGTTTTTATTTCAAACAGATCAAACGTTACTAAAAACACAGCAATAGTTGTTGCCGCCCAGTGGCTGACTGGTCACCTCCCCTCCTCTCTCTTCAGTCCTACTACCATACATACTGTGCACACATTCTCAACTCTCCTCCTCTCTCCAGTCCAACTTCCATACATACTGTTCACACACCTCACATTTCTCTCCTCAATCCTACTTCCATACATACTGTGCACATTCTCACCTCTCCCTCTGGTCTCTGCAGTCCTGCTTCCATGCATACTGTGCACACATTGCTACCTCCCCTTCCCTCTACAGACCTGCTTCCATACATTCTGTGTACACATTCTCACCTCCTCTGTCTGCAGTCATGCTTCCATACATACTGTGCACACATTCTCGCCAGTTGTTTGCACACATAATGAGCACACCTGCCCCCGCTCCGTCCTACTTTCTTTCATCACATATACTGGGCATACTGGGCACACATTCTCGGCTCTATCCACGGTGCTCTAGTTTTAGGCTCCTTGAAAATCTGCCACGTGCAGTCCTGGGGGGGGGGGGGGGGGCTGGGGGGACCCCTGTGCATCCACATCAGCTCGGAGCCCCGGGGTTGGAACCACAGTCAGGCGTGAGGTGGGCAAGTTCATGTGTGGGGCTGCAGTCCAGGGGGAACGGGCTGAGGTTGAAAGCCTTGCAAGTGGAAGCACTATAAGTGCACAGCGCTTCGAGGCGCGCGGATGGGGAAAGCATGTGCGGTAACGGCACTGCGGACAAGTCTGGGTAAGCCACATACCTCAGACTGACAGGAGAGTGAGGGGGAGGGCATCAACCAGATCCGGAGACAGTCAAATACCCAAGGGAAAGTAAAGAGTAACAACTGCTCTCCCTCCGTTTATACACGACAAACGGCACCGTGAAGACCAGTTTCATGGCCCTCACAAATGATGTTATTACTGTAGTTTGTTAAAGCACGGGTGCACCCTGCAGTGGTGGGACAGCGCTGCACACGGTGGGCCAGGAGCAACGGATATCTGAAGCGTCAGTTTCATCAGGGGAAGGGCTATTACTCCCCCCCCTCCTTCACCAGCTGTTTGTTGAGAATACTCTGGAACCCGTGTGTGAGAGAAACATACGACAATGGTATACATAGCTATGGAGTGAAGTGCACAAGAGACAGTACTCACTCCCAGGGACATTCAATCTATAATAAACAAGGCATGACGTACTAGGGTGCGGCGCTTTACAGGCAAGAAACGCAAACATATAAACGTGTAAATTATTTATAAACGCGTACGTCCACCCGAGGGCATCTAGGCACTAGAAGTCCTAGAAGCATAACCAGTGAGGTGCGCGCGCTGAAAATAAATTAAACAAGCGGCAGGGAAAGCGTTAGCTTTCACTTCCGCTTGAAAAAAAACAGAGAAGCTCGCGAGTGGTGCGCGCGCCACTGCGAGCCATGGCCTATTGGCGTGCGCGTAATAGACACCAATAGGCCATGGGAAGAGCAATGCACCCGCCTCGGTCCAATTGTGTGCAGTCTTTTAGAATAAGACGCACGCAAAGGCCAATGGGGGAGCTGAAAACGAAACGCACACGCACGACCATGTGCGATTCCTAGGTCAGCTTGGATTCCCCGTTTTTTACCTACATAATGCTTCACGCTGCGTGAGCACTGCTGCGCAGTGCACCGCTAGGCGCGAGACCTAAAAACCAGCTAATACTTCATGTTTACATCGATGTCACCAACATTTCAAAAACCCTCCTTCTTCCTTTGATTGAAAATATATTATCGATTGGCCCACTGCTAAGCTACTACTACTATAATCGTCTGCAACCTACCTGCTTGCATGGCTTAGTAACATTATTAAGTACAAATACCGTTCCTAGATTAAACTTAGCCCACTTTGATGTTTTTCTTAATGATCATTAATCAATCCAAAATAAACAAGCATCGGCCATTAGGTCTATGCAACGTGTTGGCTTTGTAAATGTATTT
This sequence comes from Triturus cristatus, assembly GCF_964204655.1. Classification (NCBI taxonomy): domain Eukaryota; kingdom Metazoa; phylum Chordata; class Amphibia; order Caudata; family Salamandridae; genus Triturus; species Triturus cristatus. Next base: position 818,160,575 of record NC_140586.1, on the reverse strand, counting down.
AGTCATATTTTCTATCCATGTTGCATAGTAGTATGCTGAAAGTTATTTCTTTTTGTAAAGCACTGGACAGAGCCAGCACTAGCCGTGTCTTAGTGCTTATTTTTATTGCTGAAGGAAGGACAGGGCGGGAGTTATGTACATCCTCCCTCCAAGATGCCTCCTGCCCAGTGCAATGACACAGCCAGTGCTTTGGGTACTATGTGAAGTGACTTCCAACGCCTGATAAAATACCGGCTTTATTTTTTTTACTTCAAATGTGAAGTCATTCGCAGCATTCTTCCGTTGCCGAGTCAAACAAAGGTTGGAAGCATGAACTCACTGAGTAGGGCCGTCTTTACAAGAGTTATATGAGGGAATTCAAAACAATGCATTATATTATTTGCCGCTGCACATTTAACAAGGAAGTTAACCGCGGGGCCAAAGTGAAAGTGATCGCGAGGGAGAAATGCTACCGCCGGCCACAGCTTGCAGTGCATGTGCGCGAGTGGTGTGCGCGCAGCAGTAATCACACCATATGGCACCTCTGCTCAAGCGCGCGCCCGCGCACATGCACTGCAAGCTGTGGCCGGCAGTAGCATTTTTTGAAGCCCTTACTTAAAGTCTCGCCAGACCAGCGCAAGCGCTGGGTCAGGCAAGACCTAAAAATGTGTGTGGTATTCTGGTGAGTTGAGTAGAGTACGTCTGTTGTGCTGAAAGGGAGATGCATAGGAACTAGTGCTTTATTTGTGCCGGTGGTTTCGAGTGCTCGGCGCCAGCACTTTACTGTTAGCACCAGCTCTAGTAACAGTCCACCATATCGTGGCGCTGAGTTTTTTAATTTTGAGATGAGCACAACACCCATGTTTATTAAGTCAATTTACAATGAAAATAAATAATACCAGCCTTTCGTGCCAATATTATAACTTTGTGTGGCCTGAAATAGGCTGAATTGTCACACTTGTAGGAGTGCGATGGTTAGGTGTTATGTTAATGCTGCCATTGGCAGCGCTGGGAGGGGCAATTTGTGGTGCAGTCTGCGGTGGCCTTCCAAGAAGAGCCTTGGCACTTAATTTGTTTTACAAATTAAGCACTGGTAGCAACAGAGAGTGCAGTGTATACTGCACAAAGGAAGTCGATTTCCTGCTCAATGGTGTCACCTATGGGACGGCGTGATTGGTGGCAGAAGTGCTCCAGTGCTAAGAGTTGGAATAAGATGGGCGGAGCTTTTTTCCAAGGTGATGTCTATTTTCCTTCGTTAGGTCAGAAAAATGCTGAGCACTGTTTCCTTTCTGCTGCTCAGAAATAGATCCAGAAGAGCAACACGCGCTCCTCTGAATAACGCACATTGAAAAGCAACTTCTCAACTTTCATGATGGTGAACACATAAAAAATGATCTGTTTGAACAAAACCTGCACTTTTATCCTTAGCAAGAGTGACGGTGCCTTTTAAGTGGTCATAAATCAAAATGTTTTAATAATGATAATGAATACTCTTTGCAAAAAACACAGTTCGTATTCAATATATGGTCCATATAAGTTAATAGAAATGGACTTGACAAATAATTCTTTAAAGCGTTTCCTGTGATGTATCAATACATTTTCCCTTTCAGTTGTACACTAGGATAATCATTAGATCATGACCTTTTTTGGTGGAAATTATTTTGGTTACTGGTGGTGTTCTATTTTTCATGGCAATGTATCCTGCAGAAATGCATGCTTCCATGACACATCATGTCAGCATTCTTATTGAAAAACATGGGGTATATTGATTGTGCTCTTATTATAGTGTTAACGTATTTGTGGTGTCAATTCTGCAACCCATGACAGAAAAAAGTAGCTCCAAAAGAGTGAGCAGCTGAAGGATACAAGTATTTGGGCGTTATGCCAGGGGACGGAGAAACACACAAGGAGAAAGTGAAGCCGGCACGCACTTGCCAATGAGGAGCATGGAAATTAGAGTGAAGATGACGCCAACCAATGGAGTTGCCTTATGTAGCAAGTGTTTATTAATCTAAGGTGGGTAGGGGTGGCGTTCTGTTCGCACTGTAGTGGATGGTATAATAGGTTTTGCAGTCCACTAGTGACATTTAGCTGACAGGCCCTGCGTACATGTTGTACCATATACTAGGGATTTATATGTAGTTTAAATATACCAATGGGGAACATGTCAATTCAGACATGTTTATAGGAGAAGCAGAGGCACTTTACCTCTGATTTAGCAAGCTTAAAATGAACAGAGATGTATCAACAACAAAAATATATGTTCCAGCAAAAGGCGAATAATTTAGGGTGACCACATAGAAAAGGCATATTTCCCAGATTTACCAACAGGGCCGGAGTGGGACCCCAAATCAGCCCTGGCCATTTTGTTGGGCCGGCCCCCACCGGGGGGCAGGTGGGATGTGGTGGCGTGCCTTGCAAGCATGAAGCACTGCTGCTTAACTAAACCGGCCCCCAGCACTGCTGTTTTTGTTACTGGGCACCAAGTTGCAGCACCGCTCACTGCACAACCGGCCCCAGTAACAAAACCAGCCCCCACCGCTCCAAAACTGTCCCCTACCCTTCCAGCCTCACAGGCAAACGCCCAATGCCCGCTACAGCCAGTCCAGCCCTGGTTACCAACCAGCTTGGCAGTAGGGAGAGTAGGCTGAAAGAGTAAACAAGCATTGCCAAACACATTCATCACAGAATTTTGATAGCGCTTAATATGTGGCGTGTTGCTGATAGACGACACTTGCCCGTAGCATATTGCTGACAGCATAGATTTGCCCGAAAAAAGAAAACTCAACTAGTTCATAGAGAATGAGAGGAATATTGGGAATCATAGAGAGAAAACCATCAAACATAACGTCTATAGCAAAAATAATTGCTTGAACATGAAGTATGAGGTAAACGCATACTCACTTGTGGTGACAGCGTCTCCCAAAGGATGAATTGTAACAAGAGACCTCACCGGTGCGGTCTGCATGCATACATTTATGAGCAGTGACATGTCGATTAAAATATTCATAGTTTCAGAGTGAGGAGGAGGGGACGCAGGGACAGCTACAGAAAATCCTCTGGGACAGTTAGATAGAAGCAGAGCCAGTTATATCCCAGCATAGACAATACAAGGAAAGTGTCCAGGATCTGAACAAATACAAGTGACTAATAGAAGGTGCTAAATCATAGGCAAGATATTTGATTTCATAATGCGCCCATTTCCGGAGGAGACTCTGTGTTAAAGTCAAGCCTGGTTAGGACGCTAAGAGGAGAAAGAGCAAACCAAGAATGGTTTAAACAAGGAGGGAAGCATTGACTAAAATGAGTTAGCTTTGAAGAAGATCGGAGAAGATCTGATGGCAGCTTGTCGATATGAGGTCAGAAGTTACAAACCACGAGGCTTCCTTGATCAGGAAGTTTGAGGCTCCATCATCACGGTCAAAATCTAATTACTCTCAGCTCATTAGACTTTACCTACCCCAAGGCATGACACCATCTGCATTTATGGGGAATTGACAAGGTTCTAAGAGCTTCCCTCTCACGAAGAGGCAGTGTTTCTGAAGATTCTGAGGTTATGTCTAAACCTGGTTCTAGCCCTTTAGCTGTCCAGCAGAGCCTGAAGGGGGTGGGCGGTCCGGTGTCATGTTGACTGACAGGCATTGTCAGGGGCAGGCAGCACAAGTGCGCATGAGTGGGGAAGGTCAGCTAATTTTTCACCCGTGCCCAGTCATGCGCACTGGTGCCTGCTCAGGCTGGCGCAAGCCAATTAGGAGAGCGAGGGTTGAGCAAAGGCTCAAATCTCGGTCCACTAATTGGCAGGCGGGCAAGTAATAACCGTACCCTAAGTCAATCCTGGCTGAGAGGGGTTGCTACTCACTTGCCAGCACTGCAGCAGTGATGCGGCTGTTGAAGGCGCCAACGGACCCGAGGCGGCAAGGACCAGGTAAGATTTTTATTTTATTCAACCCGCCCATGACACCCACCCCCCCTCGCGACTGTACTGTAGTGTAGTGTCAGAAGAAGAAGAGTCAAACAGGTTAGCTGCCGGTGATTGTTAACTTACTTTAAGTTAATTCAATTGTGTTAGTGACTTCCGGACCGTGGACGGACGGACCCTAGTAACTCAACACTAAGTTAGTGTTGAGTTACTAGGGTCCGTCCGTCCACGGTACGGGAGTCGGAGAGGTGGTTTCTGAGGTGTGGGGCAGCAATGATCACGCTATTTGGCTGAGCCCCTAACAAACATCTAAATTAATGAAATAAATTAATCATCCAATCCCGATCCCTCTTTCCGGTGACCGGTCGGAACAAGTGTCAGGGCCTGGGCCCGCCGTCTCGACTAAACACGTTAACGCTGCGCATCGCATGGAAGGCGGGGTGGGCCTTGAAAGAAAGTTAAACTAACTTTCAAGGCCCACCCCACCTTCCATGCGATGCAATGGTAGTGGTACGTATATATTATAACCTATTTGAGCGGGCCATGCTAAATACATTAATATACGCATAACCAGCATCCCATCGCATGGAAGGCGGGGTGGGCCTTGATATTAATTTTCAAGGACCACCCCGCCTTCCATGCGATGCGATCCAATCGTATTAATTAACATATTTAGAGCCGCAGAACAGGCAGTGCGTGTGTCACTCACATGCAGAACAGGTCCTCGGTACCTGTGATTACCGGTCCATTTAAAGCATTGGGTAAGGGATAAGAAGATATTAATTTTCAAGGCCCACCCCGCCTTCCATGTGATGCGATCCAATCGTATTAACATATTTAGAGCCGCAGAACAGGCAGTGCGTGTGTCACTCACATGCAGAACAGGTCCTCGGTACCTGTGATTACCGGTCCATTCAAAGAATTGGGTAAGGGATAAGAACACAAATACACTTTGAATAGTAATCGCACTCACTATACTCAAATGAATCCTTTTAAGATGGCCTAACTTGGAGGATTTAGATTGAAACCTCAAAAATTAGCTATGTGACACACAGTTCCACCCCTCCCCCCAAAAAACGACTTATGGTGCCTCAGATTGAGCAAACTGTCTCCACGTGTTTAATGTTCCCCACGTGCGCAGTGATAATGAAAAGTTGGCCACTCTGCTCTGGGAAGTGTGTGTGGGGTACACAAATGCCTCTTTATGAAGGGGACTCGTGAGCATCATGCTCGACTGATGTGGTGTTAGTTTGGTGGTGTTTGTTGATTGCATCTGTAACTGAATACTAGGCATTGTTAATTTCCTGCCATGCCCCTACTCGTTGCTATCGTACGACACACCCGCAGATCACTCACAGCCACCAATTTGACTAACGCTGCTCTCCATTCAGAGTTTTCAGAATTGCTGAGTGGGTTGTGTACCTGGTGTAGAGGTGCATGAGTAACCTGAGGGCCATAGGTGAGAAACACTGTAGGACCGCCGACGCAGATGAAATCGTGACTTTAGGGTGCGGTAGTAACGCACTCTCTACAGCTCTTGCTGTGACCTCCGTTCATATACCCACTGTGCTCTCAAATGGCTGTCTCTGTCTCACCCCCAGCCCCAGCTTTCAATTCCCTCTTGCTTTCCCATCCTTCCATCTCGTGCTCTCATTCTTTCGTTCTCCCCACTCACTTTATTATGCTACCCCTCTTTCAATATCCATATTCTCTTTTCAGTCCCTCTCGCTTTTCCCCCTTCCATGTAGCGCTTGCTCTCGCTCACACACGCACACACTATTTCACGATCGGATCCCTCTTCTGCCCTATGGCCATCTTCTCACTACTTCTCTTTCGTTTCCACTTTTTCTATCTCTCTCTGTCTCCCACACAGCGGCGGTGCGTGTTACTCACATGCAGAAGTAGTACACTCTGGGCTGCAGATGTGCAAGCAAGCGTCCGATACAATCCGGCAGCACCGTTCATGTGAAAAATAACATAGCGGGTAACTAAATACACAGATACAGCGCTGATTACTTCGGGCCTGAGTGTCAGCACTATGGATTCCCCACAGAAAGAAGCATTGATTACAAGCCGGGCTCTGCTTGCTTTTTCGTGTGAACATGTCGATACTGACTGCAAACCAGGGGAAGTCCCTCGCGAGGTTATATATAATATGTGAGCGCCGTTTAGTGGCTACAAGCACTTCCGGGAGACCCCCTCTTTCTCGTTTTACACCCCGTCCCTGAGTCTTCGCTTTTGTGAACGGCACCGTCTCTGCTCCGAGTGTGACTGTGGTGTCATAAAAATCAATGTGGAAGAGCTGCTCTCACAAGAACACATACTGCCGGGGCGATGCAGGCGAGAAGGCGCGGGAATAAATTGTTCCATAAAATCCGCGAGGCCTGATTACAAGCAACACAACACACGGGCTTCCCCCGGGGTGGAGGAATGTAATATGCACGGGAGAATTGTTTTACAACACCAGAACCACTACAGCGGGCATTTATTACACGAAATGTTATATGTAATATCATATCAAGTGCCTGTTTCTACCATCTGCATGTGAGTTCAATTCATTCTCATGTTTCCAGATGCTGTGTTGTGTCTGTGTAATGGTGAGAGTGTCTGTGAGGTAGATCTGACAGTAGTGAATAAGCAGCTACCTATGTTATATGACATCTCTTCATTAATGTAATAACTGCACTTTCACAATTGCTTTATTAACCTTCCTGTTTTCTCAAATTTGCTTGAAAATGCACCATTTGGCCACTCCTTTTTCCAAATTTTCTCGGGGGAGAACCCCCCCTTCCCAACCCCTTTTAGGTTGTTTGGGCTCGCTCGCTACGGTGCAGTATGACAATCTTTTTACGCCACACCACTTTCAAAAGTCACCAGCCGCCCCTGGCAACAGGGAGGGGCAGGGAGAAGCACACAGGTGACAAAGAGCAACACAGAGTGCAGGGAGAGAGAACTGCATGAGGTAGACAGCTCAAAAACAAGTAGTCCTTGAAAAGGAAGCAGTGGAAGCAGAGATGTCAGCCATCAAAAGAGATGGTAAAGAGGCAATGCTCCATGGGAAGGACAAACACAGGATTGATATGCTAGAACAGGAATAAGATACAGTCAAGTAAGCAAAGGGGGGTCTCCAAATCCCTGTATGTTCTTTGTAAGCCACAATATGTTCTGCAACAGACAGCGAATCTGCTGTCTAGTAGGCTTGACCTAAAAACTGCTACAATTAAAAAATGAAACCTAGTCTCATGTCTTCCTCTTGTCATAACTACTTGCTTTTCCATTCAGCCTAAGCACACCCTGATGCTCAGTTACCAGTTCATGGCCTACTTTATAGAAGCCAAATGAGAAGTCAAATAGATTTAGGACTTCTGATCACCACAGTCTCTGAGGCTCAGCGAAATGAAGCAATGGAGGCATGGGGTGCCCTGGATTCTCAATAACTCAACAATATTTTTGTTCTTTTGCCAAAATTGGTTGGTTGAGATTGCAGAGAGGATCTAGTGGTCTCACAATGACATATCATGCTAGGATCTTGTTCACAATAACTACAATCTTATTTAGCTAAGACCTTGGCTAATTCCACTGAGGTGATGGCTGGGGCTGCACACAATGTGTGATTGTTCAGTCTTTGAATCAACCTCTCTTCGCAGAGTGATGGTATCAATAGTAGGTATTTGGAGGGGGCGCTGTTGATGCATCAGTTTAAACAAACCCAGCCCCTAGCTGATCAGGACGCGGCCGCGACCTCCCCTACTGCTACGCGGCTATGCGCGACACATACCCACTCGGCGGACGCCCCCCCCTAACACTTTACACTCACCCTGGAATGACTAGGTTACTATCCCCGCTGCCCCGAGGCCTGCGCCGGTGATGCAGGTCCGCCTGCTTCGTCGTGCTGCGGCCATGAGTTTCCAATGCGCTGCCTCACCGGTTACCTTACGGACCACATGTGCTGTAGTCTAGTCGACCCTTCTCTAATAGTCCATGACTGCCCCTAGTTCCCTCCCCCCCTCCCTGGTTTGGTCTTTTATACGGCAAATACCTGTCGCATTGCATATAACTGCAACAAAGATAATTAAAAATGTCAAGATTGATTTCATCTGACTGAAAGCATGTGCTTAATGATACTGCGATCCAATACTGATATGTAACAAAAGTACTAACAAATGGCAATAAAAACAAGTTTCAAATCAATAGTAGGTATTTATCTTGTTCAAGATTCCCTCACAATAGAAATATACCTATGAATTTCTAGCAGCAGCTTTCGGAGGAAAATGTAACACATAAAAAGGAAGGAAAAGGGGAAGCAGGTCTGGAACCTCTGCTCGAGAGCTCTCCTCTGACCCCGGAACCAGCTTTTCCGGCAGCCCTTGCTCTCTTCCATTCACAGAACTGCACTGCTCCATGTATTACAGCTGGCTGCTGGCGTCCTAGGGTGGGACTTGAGCCAACTAGGAAAAGCTTTTTCTTCCTTCAGAGGTCCCAAACATGATGTAGTGTCATGTCCTTTAGGATACTCCCATCATGCACATAAATTTTGTCCCATCCACAAGACATAACGATTGTACACAGGTGACCTTTTACCTAGTAGCTTAATTCTGTCTCTGCAACAAGCAGGCTTGCCTTATACCATTACAGATGATTTTCCTGGACAGAACAGTGCAACAGACTACCTGTTACGGGTTTGCAAAAATTAAATACCTGAAGACACCGTGCATCCCTTCACCCACACCTATTAAGGGTACTTCAAATAACACACTAACAAGTGATGGGACACATGGTACAAACACGTATAATTCATCATCTCCCGATTGGAAGGGTGGTTGGTTTGGCCTGTAGACACGAATATGTCTAACTCAAGATTCAAGGGTACCACCGAAGGGTTTAGTATCCATAGGCCAGACCCAAGCTATGTACACAGAGACGGCCCAGGGGTAGTGACTTCCTATAGTGTCGGGAAGTTGCGCCTAGATTGGCTAAAGACTTCGACACTATCACAGATGAAACAACACTTGTCCCTTCTGTCAGACAACATGGATCTAAGGGATTTCTTGTTAGGTCCCAAGAAACCACATAGAAAACACTTCTTATGTACCATCTACAATGAAGTCTGGAAAGTCTCCTAAGAGGAAGCTGCTAAGAGACTTCATGAAATAGATAGAATTAACATAGAAAATGCCTTAGCTGTGGTAGACAACGGCATGACCACACTCTTGTCTCGTATTTATCACTGGGAAACATTGTGCCCTTAGCTATCGACATAATGGAACAAGATTTGTCTATTCTACAACATGGGCAATCTCAGCTGCGCGCTATTATGCTCTTAAGCTGGACGCTTCAAACATTGCGTTCTGGCCACATTCTATGGTGATACATTAAAGACACAAATCTGTTTTCAGCTTATAATCTGACTGAAAGACAATTGACCATGGCACGCAGAGATGCAATGTACACCATGCTGCTCATTGAAAAACTAGAGAAGTTACCTTTTTACTGTAGCAGAGTCACCATCTACAGAATGGTTAATCCATGGCTATATCACACTGCCAATCATGACATTCCAATTCCAGTACTGCCTGAAATATTACCTAGTAGGGAGGTATGAAGCATTGGGAGAAGGGTACATACAAGATGCCGGGGAGTTACCATAAACATATAGGTGCAGGAACAATGACAAGGAAGTTCTCTTGAGTGGTTGGAACTGCGAAAAGGTCTTGAGTGGGTCTTTAGTGTGTAAAGAAGTATGGCTTCACAGACCGTGTAATGCGTTAATAGCTAACTTGTCCTGCTACCTGAAAGGTTCCCCAGGTGCCGTGATTCATCCAGTTTTTGAGTTACTTTCCAATAGGAGATACTTGATGCTGACTAACCAAGGTTGCTGTGGTATGACGCCCGGCATTGCTTATCTAGTGACTGTCAACTCCAGGGTTATTTGTTGTAAGCAAGTATTGTTTCCCCCAGCTCACACAGTTAGAGAGACACCACTGTGACCTTCACTGAAGGTATCCAACATAGGGTTTGATTCTCTGAGCAGACGGAAAGCCATGCTGTTTCAGCAAAATGTGGCCTTAACTTCAGCCCGAGAGAACTTTGATCTCCAAGTGGCAAGGTCCTCAGCAGAGAAATAGGCTCTGGTCCGAACGAACTTCCCGCTCCATTTCAGAGAAATGGTCCATCGTATCTTTAACATGTCTGATACGTGGGGGGAAGTACACTTATTTAAGAGCATTGGATCAGGTCTGTTAACTACCTTTCAAACCATTTTCGGAGTGATTCCATCATTCATACACTCCGTACTTGGAAGCGTTTTTGGAGGGCTTCCTTTGGTCTTGCTTTCAGTGCCAGGCATCTTGATTTTAATTCTATTGCTTTGCAATTGATGTCAGCATCACTCAAGACATGGAAAGAACACTGCTGGAGCAACATTGTCATGAGCAATTGGTGTTCTTCATGGGTATACCTCGGCTTCGAGAACTCAGTGAGCATTGGTTCCTGTCTTTCAGTCCGGCCTGGCTTGACTGCATTCTGCCAGTATTCCACTGCCTCTTTTGCCGATTCGGAAGCATGTTAGACCTGTGTCTAACACTTCCATCGGCTGCACCGCCGGATATAGATATGCTCCTGGTGCCTTTACGGGCCCATGTGCATAGTTGTCCACAGCATATTCCCATGTTGATGATGGCGTACCTAGAGCCTCCACCAGACGCTTCAGCTCCTGTTGTAACGGAGATCGGCTCTGCTTTGGATGTGCAAGCATCAGTCTCAGGCACACAGGCATCTAATTCTTCCCAGACAGCTGCAGTGGGAATCAGTGATGACCACCTCTGCTCACTTGATATCATACTGGAGGTACTGGAGGGACCACCTCCTGCGGATGTCATGTTCAGTGAAGTTGAGTCTTCAGCGCAGGATTCTTCAACAATCTGGCCTTTCCTGTGCTGGGAACCGTTTGGCAACCTTTTAAACATGTACCAAATTGAAGTTTGAACTGACTTTGTTTTTCTTCTCTGCTTTATCTGAACATAGTGGCTTTCAAGATGCTCAGAAAAACAATGACAATATATTCAAACATATAAAAAACCTTTTTATGAAGGCTTTTTTAGGGAAGAATGCTTTCACTTAAGACCTTGCTTTTATGGACCTTTTAAAAAAAAACTTTTTTAAGTGCCTTTTCGTATATTTTAATATACATAATTATTATGCCTTTTTTAGCATTTACTCTGTCATATATTAGCTGACCTTGTTGACCTTTTGATGAGGAGTGGGCGTCATGCCCTTTAGGATAGTCCTATCATGCATCATGTACATACCAATTACATACATTTTGTCCCATCCACACGACATAACAATTGTACACAGGTGACCTTTTACCTAGCAGCTTACTTCTGTCTCTTCGACAACCAGGCTCTCAGTACCCTATCTTAATCCCTGTACCTGACGTACATAAACAAGTCCCCGGGCACAGTAGATTTAAATAAAGGTCACCACTTTTTTCATCCATGGCCAACAGCCAGCTGCGCATGAGTGTTTATGTTTAGAAAAGGATTAGCAAAGGATTAGTGAATATTTTCAAAACATATCGATTCTGGAAGAAACCCTGGAGTGACCACTTTAGTATAAAAGACCCTCACTACGCTTTACAGACAAAGAGGAGAATTTCATCCAGGCTGGACCGAGACTCTGTAGGCTGATCCTTCGACAGGCAGAGATCTGACATTCCTTGCGGGGTGCCATCCTCGACAAAGAGACAGGGTCCTTCATTCAGAACCATCAGGTGAAGGGTTAGCACTTCCCCGGGGGATTCTTGGCTCCATTAGGATATATCCTAACACTTACATACACATGCTTCACCTACATATCTAGGTTGGGTACATTTAGGTAGGCTACGCATCGTAGGAGTACGCCAAGGCTATTGTTTTATATAATATGCTTTTATTCATCTTATTAGCACTATGGTAGAAATGTATCTACTTTTTACGATATCGGTACTAGCAATTACATTCATCAGCTCCTGTCTTTTGATTGTCACAGCGAATATGTTTTATACTAGAGTAACGCTTGACCAATAAATAATTATTGAAACCGTTCCAAACGTCATTCTATTTGTATTCTGAGAAAAGTAAGCACGAGTGACTGAGCGAAAGATACCGTATTGTTTCCACGATACCGGAGGAATCTGCGTTGTCATGTTCAGTGGTTGCCAGAAACAACCTACACCACTATAGAATACAGGGGGGTGATAAAGACTCTGTAGAGCTAGATGGTCTACGGCGGACTCATCCTGTGGGAGTATCCAGAGTCTATCTGCACACCAAGCCCTCAGTTTAGGTCATCGAAAACACGCTGGTCCTGTGGGGGGGGGGGGGGGGGTCCTAGGAACTACAAGACAAACACAAGATTGACATGCTGGAAGAGGGATAAGATACAGTCAAATAAGAGTGCCAGGAAAACCAAGCAATGGTAAGCAAAGAGGGGCTTCAAGTCCCTGTATGTTCTTTGTAAGCCACAATATGTCATGCAACAGACAGCACATCTGCTGTCTAGCAGGCTTGCCCTAAAAACTGCTACAATTAGAAAATAGAAACCTAGTCTCATGTCTTCCTCTTGTCATTGAGAAAGACGACTTGATTTTCCATTCAACCTGAGCACACCTTGATGCTCAGTCAGCAGTTCATGGCCTACTTTATAGAAGCCAAATGAGAAGTCAGATGGATTTAGGACTTCCGATCACCACAGTCTCTGAGGTCTAGCGAAATGAAGCAATGGAAGCATGGGTTGCCCGGGTTTCTCAATAACTCAACAATATTTTTGTCCTTTTGCCAAAATTGGCTGGTTGAGATTGCAGAGAGGATCTAGTGGTCTTACAATGACATATCATGCTAGGATCCTGTTCGCAATAACCACAACCTTATTTAACTAAGACCGCGGCTAATTCCACTGAGGTGATCGCTGGGGCTGCACACAATGTGTGATTGTTCGGTCTTTGAATGAACCTCTCTTCACAGAGTGATGGTATCAATAGTAGGAATTTATCTTGTTCAAGATTCCCTCACAATGGCAATATAACTAAGAATTTCTAGCAGTAGCTTTCAGAGGGAAATGTAACGCATAAAAAGGATGGAAAAGGGGAAGCAGGTCTGGAATCTCTGTTCGAGAGCTCTCCTCTAACCCCGGAATCAGCTTTCCCGGCATCCCTTGCTCTCTTCCATTTACAGAACTTCACTGCTCCATGCATTACAGCTGGCTGCTGGCGTCCAAGTGTGGTACTTGATCCAACTGGGCGTAGTTTCTTATTCCTTCAAAGGTCCCAAACATGATGTAGGACTTCACAAGTAAGTGACGGATCTGCGTTCTGTAAAGTGTACAAGTAACTTTTGAAACAGCGGAGATGCACCAGTGGTGAAGAACATGTTGTTTAGTGAAACCAGGGCACAAGTAAAAGAAGAAGTGGGAGGACTAACCAAGTTAGGCAGTATGCACGTGACATCATGGCACGTGACATCACAGAAAGTGGCATCACAACCCATTACCTCACAAGAAGTGACATCAGATCTTAAGACCTCACATATGTTTAGCCGGTCTATCATGAATACATTTGAGTACATTACAATATTTAACAAATTAAATTTTGCGTTGTGGTTGCGCCAAAACATTGACGCAACCCCAGTGCAAAATCTGGGCCTCAACCTATACATTTATTTTTTTAAACCCTGACACAAAGAAATTGGCAACAAGGAGAAATGTGGGAGTAAATCTGTTATGCGTAATTGGGTGCAAAGTCTGTATTTTAAAATATCTTATGGGGTTAAGGCATCGGCTGCAGAGATCTTTGTGTGCCAGCTAAATATCAGGGTATATTAATAATGGCAAGATAACTCTGGAGGATAACTTATTTGCTGGAGAGATCTTTTTGTTTAATCCCAGTTTTGACTAGATTACAGATTTTTGTTTTATGTAAATGGGTAAGTGGGTTACTGCTTTTAACACAGAGATCCTTTTGGAACATGCAATTAATACATTGTAATCCTACTACTATACCACAGTGAGCTATGAAGGACATGTGGCTTCTACACCTTGTAACCCTCACTGTCTTATGAAACACATCCTGTACATTGATTTACCCACGTGATTTATTGTCAGTGTCTAATGTGTACATGTGATGTAAAGCACTCTGACAGCCTGCAATGGGATGAGTAGTGCTAAAGTGCTATAAAAGAAATAAAACAAAATAATGGTTATAAAATTGTTATTTGGGTAAGTACCAGGACAGACCAACACGTCTGACATTCTTACAGTGCATGCATATCTCTTATATACAGGAATTGAACAAAGTCAAAAGCATGCCTCTCTAAAGTACCTGTGAAGTGATCAGAAGCTCTGAGTCTTTGGTTCCTCTCCATTGCATTTAGGTGTGAAGCTCCCAGCCAAGATACTCCCACAAAAGGAGGTCTGATGGCCCCTTAACTTTGGGTTATGTTATGGACAAGATGGAATCTGATAAGCCCCTTCCCCGCCTGCACATTGCTGCTGAAAATAAAAGCAGACAATGTGCAGGCGCTGCTGAAATTGTCCCGCTGTCGGAAAACCTCACCGGGACAAGTTCAGCATATTTGTGTGGGACCCAAACTCTTGGGTAGATGCCGTCTACCCACGTGTACCCTCGACTTGTGCCCTGAGGTAAACAGATGTCCCCTCTAACTTAACATCCCTTTTTTACCTTGCTGATCACAGGCCTTCAAATCTCCCAAAGCAATTACTGCACAACTCCTTCAGATGATGTTCATGCTCTTGCAGCATATTATACAGCCTTTCTCTTCTCTGCCTGCTGCCGGCAAAGCACTGGGATGTTCGTGTGATCCACCATCACACTTCAGGGAATTGGCGATGCTAGAGGTAGGACACGCTCCGATGAGCCAAAGAGCCTCCCATTAATCCTGTACCTTATGCTCGCGGCACGCAAACTGAACACGGTCTATCAGAGCAGATCGATTAATTAATTCGAAAAAAAATCATGTATCTGGAGCTGGGCCATGAAGAACATCCTGGTCAGATTGTACCTCTGACCTCCAAGGTCACACTTCATATCCTATAATGGTCACTACCCTTGAAGACAAACCTGATGCCATCACAGATATCTAGTATCAACATTGCTATACATTCTTATACTACATGGAAGCATGTAGTCTTTAATGTCTTTACAATACATGGGATCCTGTATTAAAGACTGTCTCCAATTCCTCCTTATTACAGGCAACTTGTGACATACCTACTCGCCAGTAATAAAAACAAGCATTTGCAATGCAATAGGTCTTGCATTTATAAGAGTTTAAGCTAGTATTTATGTGTTGTATTTAGAACAGATAAATAAAAGGCATTTTCATTTAAAATGCCAATATCTTAAGTCCTCCCAAATGCGAAACCTATATATAGCATTGCAAATGCGTGCTATGAAAAAGTTTCGAAAGCGTTAGGAGAGAGCGTGTCCTGCATGCAACACCAGGCAGGACAAAGCGTTTTGAGAAAATAGTGCTTGGAAGCTGTGATTAAAGCCTACCGAGCAACAGCACACAACAGGGGGACTCGCCATGGGACGTTATAGAATGAAACAAGGCAATATTTAGGGAGGGATTACTAGGCCTTTGACCAATGAACAGCCACAGTGTACAGTGGACAATGACACAAGCCAATGAAAAATGTCGGTGGGGAGTGGGCGGAGCTTTGAGTCCCTATCTCAAGACAGCATGCCTCGCAGAGAAATGCATGCGCTGCCCAGGCTCGACCTAAAAATTATGCAGCCCCTTAAATTTAATAATTTATTATAGTTGGGTTCTGAAGTCAAAATACCTGCTGCCAGCCAGCTGCAGAGGTGAAGGGCAGGTCACACACCAAAATTAAAGCTGCAGTTTCTAAAACGAAAAAGCTTGGCTTTTCTGTCTTCTGCTCTTTTTAGGTCTCGCGCCTAGCGTTGCAGTGTGTAGCACTGCCGGCGCAGCGAGAGACTTCTTGTAGGGGGATTCAAAACTAACCTAGGAATTGCACACCCACGTGCGTGTGCTTTTCGTTTTGCCCCACGCTATTGACCTTTGCGTGCGTCTTTTTAACAAAGACAGCACGCAATTGGCCAAAGGCGGGCGCATTGCTCCGCCCACGGCCTATTGGTGTTGGTTACCCGCAGGCCCGACATCTGCTTTGCATTATCGTGCTCCAACCATAATGCAAAACAGATGTCTCGCTGTGGCACCGCTTGCGTGCTTGTTCTGCTTGCAAAGGCTGCACGACGTGCGCAGCCGGGACAGGGGCTTTGTTAATGGCGGCGCATGTTTATTTTTTGCATCGCACTTTCACTCAAACTGAAAGCGCGATGCAAAAAATAAACTCAGACCCGCTTTTACCTCCTGTTCAGCTCGCAATAAATTTTCCTGCTGAATGAACGCTTGAAGGGGTGCACTAGTTGAATGATGAAGAAATTCCTTTGGCTGAGGCTTTGAGGTACACGACTCGCGTGCTTTTTTATTTGTATTTTGTGCAGTTTTATATAGCACGAATTATAGCGCTTTACATGAGCACCCGTTCATAGAGTGTTCGCGGACACGGTGCTGAAACCTACAAACAAAGCTGCGTCACCACTGCGCTGGCCCTCTTCCCGCACTGCTGCCCACTGTCTCGCATACCTTGCAATCCGAAGATGGCTCCAAGGCTTGCAGGATCAGAATGGCCTACGCGCCGGAGCATCCATGCTGCCGCAATTGCAAGGACACCGCTTCTGAACACCTTATCAGGCCACGAGGAAGGAGAGAGCCGGCAGCGCTTACCTTCTTTCCCCGTGTCACACAAGCCGCTCTTTCTCTCTTCTCTAAATTCCTTTGGCTGGGGCTTTGAGGTACACGACTCGCGTGCTTTTTTATTTTTATTTTGTGCAGTTTTATATAGCACGAATTATAGCGCTTTACATGAGCATCCGTTACGTTACACAAGGACACATTCATTTTTGGTAGGTAGCACGGGGAGATTAAGTGATTTGCCCAGAATCACACTATGTTGAGCCAACGCCGATGCTCGAGCCTGTTTTTCCAAAGTCGGCAGCTCTGGCAATTACGCCGTCATTAAACCCTTTCTTGAATCAGACTGTCTCATACCAGTTAAGGACGACATGGCATTGTTACGATGATTGTATGAGAACGCAAACTGCACCCGTTTTCTCGAATAATCTATAAACTCGCATATCTTTCTATTTGTGATTTTGTCAACATGTCTATTTGTCGCACACCGTCTACTGGTGAAACTGCATGTCACAGAAGTAAACGTAATGTTGGCTACAAACGCAGGACAAGTTGAGGATGCCACACATGACGTGGATCATCTTAGCAGCTGTGCATCTCAGAACACCATTAAAATACAGTCACAAATTGCATGAACACTTTAAAACCTAAAGAAAGTTAAACTTAAATCATACAGTATATGCTACTGCAGGTTCACTAAAACAAACGTATTCTCCACCCCCTTGCGGGGCTTGAATGTGAGACTCCCAACAAGCAACAACATGCCATTTTTCATTGATAGTAATGTGGTGTCTAAGTTGAATGGTAGTTCCACATCACTTAAGCAGGGCCTACTACTGTGAGGCTGTTCCTAATCTCCTGAGGATCAGGAAGGACAATTGTAACACAGTGTCCAAAGCAGCCCTAGAATTGTCTTCTCAAGTGAGTGAAATAGCTCACCTGAAGTAAGATTGCCTGTAACAGCAGGCAACACACAGAGGCTGCATCTCTCTCTCTCTCACCAGTCGTGGAAAGCAGGCTTGGCATTTAGTTCCTGGGTCTGAAAAGTCAAAAGAAGTGTGCATGGGCGTTTTGGATTAAATAGTTGTGTGCCCTATTTCTTAAACAGGTGTGTGGTCCCCGTGTGAGGATTGTGACCCCTCTCACAGCCAGATTTCTGTACCTAGTTACAACAAGCATTGGCATAGCCAATAGGTCTCGCTTTCGGGACCTTATAAGTATTCAGTTATGCAGCACAATATTCTTGGTGCAACAACATCAACTGTTGCATGGCTAAACACTTATAAGGTCCCAAAGGCGAGACCTATTGGCTATGCCAATGCTTGTTTTCTTTTTAGTTACAGATCGAATCTGGATTAGTAACTTAAAATAAAATGCACCACAACTTTCTTTTCCTTAAAAGCCGGATGGGGAGTAGACACTAGAGGGGATGGTTAGAAGCAATACAGAGTAGGGCAAGGGGACACCTAACCTACACAGAACTAGTAATTAAGACCGGGAGGGCGAGTGACACAGAAGCAACACAAGTGAGAGCGGGAGGGAGTTGAGGCAACACAGGGGAAGGGAAAAGCACACAGATGACAGAACAAGGTCTGGTGGCTTAGCTGACTAATGCGTCCACTGGAGGGGCCTAGTTGTCCTGAAGATCACAGGTTCAAATCCCGTCAGGTTCACACGGCCTTTCATCCTTCTACGGTTGATTAAATGAGTACCATTGAGTTGGGTAACAATAAACACTTACTATTCAGTGCCAAGATACCCTTGTGGGTGAAAGTGCGCTTTACAAATACAAGTTATGTTATGTCACAGAGCAACACAAAGTGCAGGGGGAGAGAAGTTCAAGAGAGATGGCTCAAAAACATGCACTCTCATGGAGTACTTAACATAAAAGTAAAAAGTAGTGCCTGAAAGGGAAGCAGAGATGACAGCTAATCAAAGATGGTAAAGAGACAGTGCTCCATAAAATAGACAAACAAAATTGACAAGCTGGTGCTACACAAATAAGAAGCCAGGTAATGGTAAGAAATGGGCAGATTCCAAGCCCCTTAAAGTTCTTAGTAAGCCAGAATGGCTCACAGGAGACTTTGCACTGCCTACTAGAGTCGACCTAACAATGGAACATGAGTAAGCCTACTGCAGATTCTAACTGCCTTTCATTTTTAGGGCTTGCCTACAAACAACTTTAAATGTCTGGGGAAAGCTTATATCACATTTCACACCACAAAGACAACCAGATCACAGAGAGGAATTTTTCGAAGGCCCCTTTCAGATAAATGCTGTGGTTCAGACTTTTGGACAAACAATAGTCTGGTGACCCAGCTAATGGTGGCTCACAGGTCAGAGCTTAAAATTACTTTCACCAAGAAGTAAATCTTATGTGAAAAATGTGTTATTTCACCATCTAGGACTGGATGGAGGCCTCCTCGTAAAAGCAAAGCATCTGTAAGACCATGGAAGCACATTTGCTTTGTTATAATTACCTTTTTTCAACTGCACTCTTTAAAATAGGGGAATTTCTTTTATCGTCATAGCATCGTGAAAAATTAGCGGTAACTCTTGTGTGGGTTATGCAAACGTCCTGTATGCAGGCACTCCAAACACACTGTAACGGAGTCAACAGGAAGTTCAAATGCAACAGTTAGAATGATAAACTTTTGAAACGAGGATCATATATCTGTGGTTAGTATACCCCTACAAGGGCGTCCCGAAAGAATTGGTTCCCTTTAAAATAATAAGCCTAACTTAAAATGCCTTTGAGCCTCGAATGCCTGCTTTACCACTGAAATCAAAAGAGACAAATATAGGACGGAATCCAGAACAAATCAAACATTCACCCTCAAGTGGAGAGATCTAGATTCAAGCCATCGTTCTTTTGCTCACCATGCCACCCCAGTTTATACCCAGCCATATGCAAATCATTCTTGCATGCATGATTTAATTTTTAATTAACCACTAAGTCAGCCGCTATAATATCCAGAGAGGCTTGAAAGGTAATATTATCAATGCGCTTGTATTTGAACACACTTCCAAGGACAAGCATGTGTACTCAGTCCAACCAACCACGCTGAGGAATAGTTTTCCAGCCCATATCCAGTAATTCACTGATCAGAAAACCTTTACATGTCTTCTTTAGGCACATTTATTCCACTGGCAGCAATTACATTAAGAGCGCCATGAGACTGTGCTAAGCTAGTCAGCAACAAGTATAGCGTCTGCCCTCAGGAGCAGAAAAACATGTTTTCGGAGTCAGAGGTTAAGCACGCACGTTCTCATGGCAGGAGGCGGGGCTAAAGACGTCAGGTAAATGTAGAGGGCTAGTGCGGAGGACTCCCCACGAGCATGAATTAACACAATATTCATACAAGATGTTATTCATGTGTCCTGGAAGTAAATTCGCAGTATTTGTTATCTGTCCTTCTTTTATGTGCCCATGCATAGGGATACATTTTAAGATTGTATTTGATCAATGTTGATATGGAAGCGCACATTTGGAATTATGCTGGATTAATTTTGTCTGGTTTTTGGACTCTACATCACAATGACCTTAAGCTATAAAATCGTTCTCCTAAAAAAAAATTAATTACCATATTTGTATCAAATCTTCAGGCATGAGATGAGCAAGAAACGGTTATATCTGCCGTGATTGAACGAAGGTGTGACAGGATGTGAGAAATAGAATTTAGCCCAAAAAAGACATACCTTTTAGGATACATGAATAAAGTTTGCATTCATTGAGAGTTTCTGTGAAGGAATCTTCATCAGAAGCACTCACTGATCTATTTCTGCAGTTCGTTTTATTGCATTTGCATAGCACCTTGCATCCCAATGTGGGCAACGAAGCACAATATCGAGTAGGTATCATGCTAAGCCGTGAGGCAGAGAGGGGGCTCCATGGTTAGGAGGGTGTTGTGTTTTTAATTCCCAGAAGCGATTTTGTAGGTCCTGATAAGCGTTTGTTACCCATATTATCATTGTGTACTTTTCAGGCGAGGAATCGCTTCGCTGACGGGTGCAATTCAAGCCGTATCCTATTTCGTGCTTCTTTCTAAGTGCTTCTAAGAGCAGTGTCTCGACTCTGGGCAGAAGGGGAAGTTGTGGGAGTCAGTATCACAGGTTCGAGAGGGAGCACCACAGGCGGCCTATAACGAGTCTTACAACACAAAACCCTGCCTTGTTCAGTGTAACTCATCTCAGGCTCCTTATAAGTTTACTTGCTACTGTCATAAATAAATAACACTATGGGCTTGATTTAGAACGTGACAAGGAGGCGACCCAGCCCTTTTTCTGCGTTTATTTTTAGCACTGAACACCTGGCTACAAATGCACTCCTCACTGGGCAACAACCGTCACAGTCCCACTCACTTTGAACCACTTTCTATGTACATCCGTCTCATTACTAGTGCAAACACAAAAGTTTCACATTTTTAAAGCATGTGAATGGATGACAGGCAGCAACACAGGATTGGGGGTATGGGGGTGGGGGGCGGGGTGGGACGACATGAAGGATGGAAGCGACACGGGTTGACCAGAAGCAACACAAGGGCATGGGTGGAAAGGGAAGAAGAAGAGGACCAGCATAGGGTGAGAGAATAACGGCCAAGAGCAATATGGGGGGGGGGGGACTGAAATAAGCAATGGGCAAGACAGAAACTGGCATATCATGTAAACACATTACTGCGAGCGCATCACGAGGGGCAATGGGGAGAAGTGCAAAGGGGAGAATAATCGACGAGGAGAGAGATCAGAACAAAGTGCGGAAAGAAAAGGACACCAGGGAGACCGCTGGAAAACAGGCGCACTCCCGGAGTGCTTAAACAACAAGCATTGGCCGCACACGCGCCTCGCGCTTAAAGTTAAAAAAACAAGAAAAACAAGACAAGCCCGGCGGAGCGTAGCGCGCGCGCGCTTGGGGGTGGGGGGGCGCATTCCAGGCGGGGGAGCGGACCCTTTGAAGTGCTCCCAAAAAGCGGATTGCATGGTAGCACGATGCGCGTGATTGAGCACGTGCTATCCATGCAATCCGCTTTTTGGGAGCACTTTTCAAACCCGCTTACAATAGTCTCGCTTTGCGATCGCTTACGCGATAGCAAGGCAAGACCTCGGTCTCTCCAGAGCAAGTACGAACTCTACAAATTCCCTCTTGCACAGGAGGGGGTGCAGAAGCGTAAGAAGAAGAGGCAGTTTTAAACTGCTGCTGATGGATTGTCCTACATTTGGAGGGAGCAGAGATCCCCTCGAAGGAGAGTTCAGGGAGGTCAGTGCAGCATCCAGTGAGTGATATTTGGTGGGTTGCTCCTAAGAGTCTCTGTGCTCCAAAGCCAGCATTAGTAATGTGCTATGGGTGCAAAATCTAAAGCCTTGCCTCAATTGAATGGGCCCACACACTGCTGCAAATGAGGGTACACTTCCTTGATATGTGAATCTTTTTGAATAGCTGTAAAAAAAAAAAAAAGGTTGCATTGGACTTTCTCGGCACATTTGCAACCATTAGAATATCTATGACATTACACAGTTCAAATCAAATGCAAAACTGACAGTCAAAACTCATTAGTTAGTTTCATGCTGAGGATATACTGGAACACTGAGACACGTAGGCGGACGTGTCGGACAGTTTAGGACAGTTAAAAAAGAACCTTTGGTTGCTGAATGCATGTGTTCAGGTGACTCTACGCTATATTTGTACATTTTGCCAGGCCATAAGCCAGTGCCATGTCTGCTGTGTTAAAGCAAGCTTTTACAGCAGCAGCACATGTTCTGATCACCAGCCGGCGAAAGGCTGGGAGCAATAGTCCTTTTCTTTCTGCATGAAGACAATAACAGCATCGAATGTGAGCCAAAGACTCCTTCTATGGAGCACGCAGCCTTCAGGCAGCTGATGATCTTTGATATTTCCAATATTGACGGATCTCTCCAGTGTCAAGTTGAACAAAGTCTTGCATAACGTTTTTTTTTAGATTTCTTTGAAGAGCTTTCTGCCAGGTAAGTCTGCATTGTGTTTTTGGGGAGATAGTAATATACAGATGTGTTTTCGCGATTGGACGAATTTTAAGTCTGGTTTAAATGAAATAGCACAAGTTTTATAACTTAGTATTACTTTGAACAGTTGCTGTAAAGAGTTGGTTTCCCAGGCTTTTTGCACGTTTAAATTGTTTAGCACTCGGTGAAGCTTGACAGAGTGGTCGGAATCTCTTTTTCGATCTGCTTTTCTCAAGCTGGAGACATAACAATAATTTAGTGCCAGGTTTTGCAATCTTGCATTCATGCCCAAAGCCGATAATACAGGATTCTTACAAAAATCGATGTTTGGTCAAGCAGAATTCCAGACGTAGCTTTGCCTGAGATGTGGAGGTTGGACAAGAAACAATAATTTGCAATGTAATACGTCTCGCATTTACACACGTTTATGCTATTGGCATTGTGAATGACACTGCCTTTTATTTATGTTTTGAAAACCAAAACATAAATAAAAGGCATTGTCATTTACAATGCCAATAGCTCAAACTTGCGTAAATGCGAGACCAATTGCATTGCAAATGCTTGTTTTCTACATGATCAGTGGAAAATGGAAAGGAGATATGTATGGCAATGTGTTAATTTTTTGCACACTTTTAGGAATCTACAGGAAAGTTACATGTTTCTACATATTCTCCGGTACAGTGTTTTTAAAAACATGACTTGTACTAGAATGATTCTAATATCTTTTTGTAACGTGTTTTTTGGTGCGTTTACTTTTGCACAAGAGATTTTACCTACAATTCTTTTAAGTGGTTTGTGGGAAGGCTGGTGGTGTGAAGGGTGATAGTGGGGCCCTGCATTATAAGGAAAAAGCACCCCCTGTCATACATTATAAGGATATTGCTAGTCACCTCAGAGTTCCATGACCTTCTGAAGGCCTTTGGTCTTGTTCTTTCATATAGTCATGGAACTCCTCTGACTTGGAGTATCCTTAGAATGTACGGCAGGGGTACTATATCCCATATTTCACAGTTGAGTCTGGTCACCCTAGTAAAGAAATGATGTAGCTTCTCAACTGTAATAAGTTATTAAAGGTGGCCAGGGCCGGCTCAAGGGCGGTGCGACCAGTGCCACCGCACCGGGTGCTGACTCTTCAAGGGGGCGCCGTCCTTGAAAGTATTTTATAGCTTTAGAAGCACCTGCTGCTGCATTGCTAGCCTCCGGCAATTCTCATACAGCAATAAAAATGTCAAGATAACTACAGTGATTCATGTTCTTCCTGGAGAGAGAAGGAGTTTTGTCTAGTGGAAGTTTTAACTCATTTTATGGTAGCACAGAGTGTTTATATGCCTGCTGCCAAGAATGTGTACCATGCAGATCAGAAAGTGCATATATTTTAAATCAGTCAGTGCTTTTGTCAGAGAGATCCTTTTGTTACTGGCAGTGTAGATGTTAAAATCCTAACATGGAACAGTGAGCTAATAACTGTCAAAGAGCTGCATGCAAACTGCAAGATATAGATTAGAGCATTATAATTTTCCTCTGTCTTTCTATATTCTAATGTTTCAAAATGGGTTCATTTTGGTAAGAATACAAAATCCCTATTATTAAATGTAACCCCAAACCATGGGGTTATGTTTTCAATTCGGAGTCTGTGCTTCTCCAGATCAAGCACTCTTAAACTAAAATGTCTACCAGTATGTATGTCATGTGACTCCTACACCTTGTAGTCTTCTGGCTTATGTAACATTTCCTATACACTGATTTACACACCTATGATTGATTGTCTCTGTGTAGTGTGTGTGTGATGGAAAGTGCTCTGACACTCTACACTGGTATAGGAGGTGCTATACAACTAATTAAATACATGTGAGAGAGAGAGTGATAATGGAGACTTGAGGGGGCACGGTGAAAGGGTGGTAGTGAGGGAGTCTGTGGGGGGCGCCAACAAACATTGTCGCACAGGGTGCCACCAGTGCTAAAGCCGGCCCTGAAGGTGGCTTCTAACCTCACAATGGGCTGCCAGCAGCCAGCAGCCAGGGTGAAAGGCAGGTCACTGAGCATGATTACAGCTGTAGTTTAAACAGAGAAAACTGAAACCATCTATCCCTTCTTCAGAAATCTTTTTCTTTTAAAAGAAAATGTGATCAGTAGAAAAATAATTGTATGGCAACGTTTATTTTTAACAAAGATACAGGTTATTACAGGAAAGATATATTCTCTGCATGTTTCTACACAGTCTGAGCCAACGTAACTTTTGTTAACCTGACTTACATTAAACTGTTTCTAATATCTTTTTTTGCCCAAATTACTGATTGCTTTTCGGTGTGTTTAATGTTGCATTACAGATTTCGCTATTATGTTTCCTATCTGTAACAAACACGAAAGAGCAAGACACCAAGGAATTCAATGGTTTATGGGAATGATGATGTTGTGACTATGTATTATGAAGAATAAAATACACTCTGACATATGTTAAAGGGATCTATTCACGACAGAGTTCCATGAATATATAAAGGAACACGCCCTATGGACTCATTCCTCTATTTGGTTAAGGAACTCCTCGGTGACTTACACTATTCTTATAACATACAGCAGAACATTAATTATCCAATGTGTAATGTTTTAAATAGCTTTGTTTATAATTCTTTGTAAAAAATTCCAGTAAGCTAAGATTCTATTTTACATTTCTAACCAAAGATCGGTCTGCACTTTAGCTGTAAGTGTCTCTATTGTCCTACCCTACAAATGTGCCAGTGTGAAGACACAAGCACAAGATTAATGCAGTTAGACTACGTCAGGGCCACTGGAATAACAAGGCAATGGAGTCCCACATCATGAGGTAGGATTGACAAATGCTGGACACCCTGTGGCAGTATTATCTTGCGGTTTTGTCATTTTAATACTCATTTGTAGAGTGTGGGTAAATGCTTTTCTTCATTACCCCTAAGGCTTAACATCAGAGTGCAGTAATCATCTTTTGTAAGGTGTCCAATTAACCTTACGAATCACTCTTCCATTGGGCAACACCACGTGTGCTTTTTTTAGTCCATTTTGATCCATTTGAATTAGAGACACATTTTTAATGAACTTTGTAAATTGTGGTAATTGTGTGACAAAATCCATAATTATGCAGCAAATGATGCAGCCACAGAATCGCATAGCCCCACTGGCTCTGGTCATAGTCCTACTCTGGAGCACCAGCAGAATCTGGATGCACGGTCTACCAAGCCTGCCTCTGCCCCGCCCCCCACCTACTCGCACTCTGGCAGTGACCACGCCTAATTAATTAAGGGGAAACAAATGAAACAGGCGTGATCTCATCAATTCTTAGGCACTTGTCCTATGAATACAGTCCTATTACATATTAATTTGCATAATTAAATATTAACTGTATGCCTCCCCTCTCTCGGAATTAGGTGCACATGCCCTGTTCAAATACAAGGAAAGAAGCACTGGAAGTCTGGAAAAAGACAACGCAGGGAAGGGTTTGCAAAGACACGGTCCCCTGTGTATCAATCAATTGTAGTGGCCAGAAGTGCACCTCCTTCCTGCACGATCCAGTTGTGGAGGACTCTAGTTCTAGGTCGAGCTCCTACGGATGTGAACCACTTAATGGTCCATGGAATCATCATAATGCGCTCCACCACCTGTCTGGCTGCAAAGAGCACCAGGGCACCATCATACTAACGATGAAGAAGGGCAAAAAGGAACAAGCAAGCAACAGGCCTCCTCAATGTATGCACCCGGAATCTGGGTGAACAATTAAGAAAACAGCTGGAGACACAACTCTGTAAAGAACACTACATCACAAGACCAGAGCAGTTCACTTCCACTCTTACAAACCAGCTACATCAACAGATAGGTTTACATTTTCTATACCTAACTTCACATCTTCACATATATGTACCTCCCTTGACACACTCACTCTTATCGATGCTTGTGTAAGCCCGCGCACGCATTGCAGCTGTGGGCGAAGTAAATCTCGTTCCAAGGAAGGAATGGGAAAACAGCGGGGTATTGGAAAATAGTTTCTTTTCAAGGAAAATATTTTTCAGTGGACAAAATAATAAAACTGCACAAATGTGAAAGTAATTCCCCAGGCTTCTCCGTGCACCATGTACAATTGAGCATCAGCAAAGCACCTGTACAGCCGCATCTATATACACACACATGTTTCCAGGAGTAGGCTTTGGAATATGGGACTATTGCAGCTTTCCAGCCCTAAACACGTCAAACCTTTCCGATTTCCCAAAACAAGTCAATCTACCTCCAACAGTGCTTGTTGTTCTCTCGACAAAGCTTTATACATTTTTTTAAGAATCGGGCCCAGGGTATGTTTTGCTTGCCCAGCAACTGGCCCTGTAATAAACAAAGAAGTAGACGAATCAAGTGAATTTCACGAAGTAGCACGCACACCTTCAGCATCAGATAGTTTGTGAGCACAGTGTGATCCTGAGCAAACCTACAACATAAGACATGGTCTGCACCAAAGCGCTGAGAGGATAAGTAAGTTGTGAAAGTGTGCTATACCAAAAACAAATAACTTTGTTTAAGTAGCCTTGTGGATGGTCAACCCGGCTTAAGAGTACAGAGACGAATTCAGCAATATATCTGTGTTGGTACTGGGAAATAATCGCCCATCTGTTCCTGCTCTGTGATCAGCAACGAAAAGACCAATTTCCCAAGGCTTTCATTGCTTGAGATTTAATTTAGTGGCTGTCAAAGCTGTGTCCAATGAAAGATTTTTCTGTGTGCAAGATATTTTAAATCCAAACACAAGAAACAAGCTCGCTACCAACTGAACAGTATTAGTGAGTCTCTTGCTTCCTATTTAGGACACGAAAGGAGGGGGGGAACCCTAGTTTTTTTTTAAAGAACCCACATCACCGACCTAATGGCGACATGCTCCATCATTGGGTTTCTACCATGGGTAACCAATGCCTCCAGAGTTTGCTTCAACACTTTTTTTTACAGTGTAGCTGGTTTTGTTGTGGATAAAATAAAAAGGTGCAAGTGATTTAAAATTGACTCAAGGCCATCCACCCATACAGTCACTTTAATAATGGTGTTCTTGGGCAAGTTTAAAATCTATGACGGATGTCTTCAAGACAACAATGGTCTCATGTATTCCTTTATCCATGTGATCAACATGTTTCAGCCATTTAACACCAAGTGCCCATAAGGGTCAATATGGATTTTGCCAGGACCAAAATCAATAATTGTGCGTGCACGCTAAGACATGTGCTATAGTTCCTATTCAAACTCATACACGATGAATCCCCTCTTGCGACACTTTCTGTTGAGTAAAAAGAGAAATATAAGAAAAGAGACATTTTTTTGTCATGTCAATAGCATTTTTCCAAATGAAAAACAAGGAACAATAGCATAAGCCCAGGCGAGGCGCAAAAGGGGCATGCAGTATGTCTCACACATACTGGAACCTCCAGCAAACATTAATATTATACCACCACAGTCAGAATCATGCTGTGGCTATATCTCAAGTTGTGCTCAATGTAGTAGTGATGATGGGCCAATATTTTCTTGGTTATGTAACACGTCAATCAAGGCTTGTGTCATACTTATATTCATAATTCAGTTCATCAGCGCCAGCTCTTGATCAACCTCTTGTGAAGCCTTTCTTTACAACATGGTGACTCCACTGGATGCCTCGCCGAGAGTCTTCTAATCTAAGTTCATGATTGGGTGGGTGGTTTGGAACGAGACACGTCATTCACATCCAGCTTGGAGGAGGTGTTGGAATAACACGGCATACCCTTTCACTTTGCAGCGCTACGCTGCCATCTCGCACGGCTGTCTGTAATTAGAATATCGACATGTAATTTGTGTCAAGA
Source organism: Triturus cristatus (assembly GCF_964204655.1). Classification (NCBI taxonomy): domain Eukaryota; kingdom Metazoa; phylum Chordata; class Amphibia; order Caudata; family Salamandridae; genus Triturus; species Triturus cristatus. Next base: position 818,132,091 of record NC_140586.1, on the reverse strand, counting down.
TGCACAGAGATGCTGGATGCGAAGGACGAATGACGTGTCTCATTCCAAGCCATCCACTAAATCGTGAACATAGATTGGAAGACTCTTGGCGAGGCATCCAGCCACACATTCGGGGGAAACTTGAATGTGTGGCTGCTGCCAGCAACACATTCGGGGGGAAACTCAGGATCTGTCAGAAGCGGAGTTAGAGCGTCCCCAGAAGTGCCACAGTTCGTCACAGTGGGAGTATAATATGCCAGCTAGGAGAACAGTCATGGGGCTCAAGAGGAGGAAAAGAAAGTATATCAGAGGGTGAGATGCCTTGATGAAGTAAGTGGGCTAATTGGGAGCCAACACAGACCACGCCAACATTATATGGATGATTTTATGCTAACCGAATTCTTCATATTAACGATAGTGTGTGACAATAGGGTCCACTCTCCCTTCCCAGATCCACCATGTTGTAAAGAAAGGCTTCACACCAGGTTGGTCAAGAGCTAACATTGATTAACTGAATTATCTATAGTAGTATGACACAAGCCTTGATTCATGTGTTGTGTGGTCACCATCACAACTTTGGGCACAGCTTGAGATACAGGCACAGCATTATTCTGATTGTGGTGGTATTATAATAATGTTTGCGGGATGTGTGACCTGCCTGGGATTATGCTATTGTTCCTTGTTTTTCATTTGAAAAAATGCTGCCAACATAATGACAAATGTCTCTCTTCTTATATTGCACTTTTTACTCAACAGAAACTGTCACAAGAAGTGATTCATCGTTTGCGAGTCTGAATAGGAACTTACTGCGCATGTCTTAGCGTGCATGCCCAATTATTGATTTTGGTCCTGACGAAATCCATATTGACCCTTATGGGCACTTGATGTTAAATGGCTGAAACATGTTGATCACATTGATAAAGGGATACATGGGACCATTGTAGTCTTGAAGACATCCGTCACAGATTTTAAAATTGCACAAGAACACTATTAATAAAGTACCTGAAAGGATGGATGGCCTTGAGTCAATGATAAATCACTTGCACTTTTTCGATTTATCCACAACAAAACCAGCTCTGCTGTAAAACAGGTGTCAAAGCAAACCCTGGAGGTATTTGACACCCAGGGTGGGAACACAATGATGAAGCATGTCACCAACTAGGTTGCTGATTGAGGGTTCTTTAAAAAACAAACTAGGGTTTCCCCCCACTTTTTCGTCCTGTATAGGAAGCTAGAGACTTTCACTAATACTGTTCAGTTGGTAGTGAGTTTGTTCCTTGTGTTTGGATTTATATAAGTGTAGGGAAGACGGACGAGCTCTCTGCTCTCTCTTTAGCCTGTTTGGCGCAAGATATTTTAAAGACAATTCAGACATAATAAGTTTTCCTGGTGTGGCATTGTAGTTTGTCTTTGCAATTTTTGTGATAACAAGGCGATCTAATGCCTCCAGAAAATGTCCGTGCTTTATAAAATCACAAAAATAAATAAACAAATGATTATCTTTTTTTTTTTTTTTAAATAGAGCTCTGCATTAGTAAGAGTTTTTGCCACCTGTCTGGCTGTCAATATCAGATGTCATAAGTGCCCCGTTTCATCGTATTCATTGTATGGATCTTAGAAGTTGTGCCAGGCGGCTTCGAAGACATGGCCTGCAGCTCACACACAGGTATCAGCAGGGTGCACTTTACTCGCTGAAGCGTATTGTCAGCAGTAAAAAGGAACTGTTTTTAATAGCACATTAAATTCAATTACCCATGCAGATCAACTTAATTCTTCTGCACAGCTTTTTCTTCTTTGCACAAATGCAGTTCCAAAGTTGCTCCACAGCAAATCTTGCCGACTGAGGCTTTCGAAAGGTTGCTTACACAGCAGAAGTAAAACCGTCAAGTGCTGAAACTGTAATTATCAACCAGTGCCTTAAAATCAACAGAAAATTTGTTTCATGTTGATTTACATTTTTAGATAAATATACTTGCTACAGGTTGAGTTGTAATCATCAACTTATCCCTGTCCACAAATCATGGACTTATGCCGACCTAAACATACCCCTTATGATCTGTGGTCTTCCATGTCTACCTATGTTTGACAAATAGTGACATACCAGGCAGGTGGTTATCACATTTTATGACATGGGTTGACATCTCTTTTGATTGTATTATGTTGTAATTGCATTTATATAGCGCCTACTAACCCTGACAAGGAGTTGAAAGCGCAGATGCAATCACCAATGTCCCATATCTGAAAGTTATAATTGCTATTACCAGAATCCCTGTAACAAGGCTGGTTTGGATATGGTTGGTCCTAGTCAGCAGTGGCACACTGACCAAGCAATAAAGAACTTGAAGGCGTGCAAGAGTATTTACAAGTGGTTGAGATGAATTCTAGAATTTCACCCACTACTGTTTTGTGTTTGTGAGTGTGGTGTCCCACTGTTGTCGAGCTAAGGGTAGGTGAAGACGTAAATTCTATAATTCACTGCGATATAAGACTCAGGCTGCACCGCACTGATTCGGTCCAACAGGGCCAGAACTGGCGTGGGGCTGTTTGTTTTTCTGTTCAGAGGGGACAACACTGAGCCATATATGCTGGACAGTTACTACTGGAGTAGGATCACAGCCAATTTGCACACAGTAGGTTCCTGTTTGAAGTGACACAGTGAGCAAAGACTTGCACTTGAATTTTACTCAAAGTAAAAACCAGTGACAGAGTAATTCAGGTATTTCACCATCCACTTTTTGTTTTTTCACAATTTCAGGTTTAGGCTTGAAGTAGCTCGAAGAGTGTAATCTTAATTTTCCAGAGAAAAGATGATGTCCAACCTAAAAGCTCGAAAACTGTTAACTTCATCATGTTCTGTAATACAACCAACGCTAATTTTGGCCTCATTTGGCATTGATGGACCAATGTCCAAAAAATCTGCAAACGTCCAGTCAGTCATCCTTCTTTTACCTCATTGAGAGGTAGGAATATTGATTTACTTCTGACATCACACAACTCAACCACTGGAAACACCTTTGGGGCTGTTCTCCTAGCATGCTAATACCCACCAGACACCGACACAGTTCTTTCTAGCTAGTGATCATCATGCTGTACGAGGTGAGCCTGTGCGTTTAAAAAAGAACAATTCCCCAGAAGTGATGGGAGAAAATACTGAGCGCCACAGGGATCTTTTTTTCTTTATAAAAACGACCAAAACAAATGCTTCACCGTGAAGCACCGACTAAAAATCCCATTCATGTGGTAGAGATCTTTAAATATGGACAGTGGTTGCCTCCTTGAGGCCCCTCGGTCTCCAGCCCAGTCGTTGCTCTCACACCTTTATCACACGTGGGTTTTGATTATTTTTTAGCCAACAAAAAGTTACCTCACTCATAAATTCTCAGCTTGGCCTTGTGAAGTATCTGCTTTGGTCCTCAGTACAAGTGGGGCGCAATATTTCGACCCTGGAGCAAAGCTCTGTTTGAATTATGAGTGGTTCATAGTTTATCACACCAGATAATTACCATTAAAGTCCACAGCCCCTGATAAATTTCGATAGGTCAAATCTGCCAGAATTTATTAGGAGAAAATGGCGCTGTAATTACTGGAACATGCCGGATTTGATAGGTGCTATAAATATCACATTCTTCTCCAGAGCTCCCGCGATGACCGCCTTCAAAGCATAAATGTGTACACATTTATGGTACTTAATAGACCCACCTGGCACTATGAGGGGTTGGCAACCAAAGTTAGCATTGATGTTATGTCTCTCCAGTGAAGCCAGCGGTAATTTCAATGAGGATACTAAGTCCATTCAAGTTGACCACTGGCTCCATTGGATAACATTTCTCTTCACGTTTATTGGCTACATTAGGTGCCTCCCGGGAACTAGTATGCACAGTCTGTGGAGCACCCGGGCCAGACCAGTGGGAACTCTAGCCCCTTTCAGTGCAAATGCGTGGCCCAATTATAGAAACCCTTGACCCTTTAACAGGAGAAAAATGGCTCATTCAGAGGACCTCGAGGCAAAGCAAGACTGGCAGATGCATTTTGTTGCTAGTTAGGCCCATCTTAGAGACTAATAGCTCAATTAATTGGGCTGAGTAGGCCCATTTAGTCCACCCAATGTTTTGTCTACTGCAATCCCTCAGATGTTACTTTGCTTCAGTCTATTTAGATCAGTTCCCCAAACCAATCCAAAGAGCATGTTTGCCCTAAAACCATTTGCTGGAAGGAAGCTACAATGTGTCCACCATTTTAATATAATCCCAACGGCCTCAGTTGTATAACCACATTACCGTTGTGAGATACTTGGATCATGTCCATTATGCAGCCACCATTTCTTCCCTCGTCCCACGATCTGGGGAACATTTCTGTACTAATGGCTCCACACTGTTACACTTGGAGATTGCGGTCTGGCCCTCTCCTATATCTGAGAGTCGGTGCCTTGAGTCTTCGATCCTACGGTGTTGTGATAAGCAACTTATTTTGTGAATGTCAGTGCCTCCACCTCTGAGCTTTGGATTATCATCTACTGGCCAGGCTCTGGAGTAACCTTGTAAATATGTAAGCAGACATCATTCGAGCTTCCTCCACAACCCCAAGGCAGCAACCAAGCACACAGAAGAGGAGTTACAAACTTGCTAATCTCCATCCGTGTCAGATGTTCCATGTTTGATAACTGCTTCCCAAAATGGTTCAAACGCATGCTTCATGTTACAAAAATGACTCCAGTGAAGGGAAGTATGCTCACTCTCCATGCGTGAAATTCACTTGGGGCAACATTCACCTCCACGTGTTATTCCCTATTTGCGGCAGTACCTTTTCTCTCCATGAGTTGGCACCTTAGCACTTCAGCATTTGAAGTGCATCATCCTTCAGGCAGGAACCCTGGTATCACCTCCCCTCATTAGGGTTTAGACTCACGAAGCCACATATATATGGATTAACCATAGGTATAAACGCATCGGTACCTTCATTACTATTGTGAAGTACTTTAAGAGAAGATACCTGAATATCATAGTACAGAATTCTGCTTGTCTCTTGCAACTGGGTAACACCTCAATTAAATAAGCATTGGCAAAGCCAAACGGTTTTGCATATTCTCGTTGTCAATGTTTTTTAAAGATGTTGTACGGCAGCTTTACCACTTTTTTCTTTACTCTATGCAACATCTTTAAAAAAACACTGAAAATGCCAATAGGTCTGGTGAAACATATTGACTTTGCCAATGCCTGTTTGAATAAGAGATTCCGCCAGGGCTGTGTAGGCGAGCATAATGATCACAAGACATTTTGTAAGTGCTGTGTAGGTGAAACCTAATGAAGAGCCACTACTTTAAAGAATGGATTTGGTAAACAAACCGTCAAAGTAGCTGCAATTAAATGTGACCAGAAGTAGTGTCAACAGCCGTCATGCTGCTTAAGGCGGCACTGACAACCACATGTGTGATGGTGCATGTTGGAATTTTGTGCACCAGTCTGAAGGTGAAACATTATGAAGGTGCATCACAGGCATCGACGAGAAAAGTAGCTTTGATGAAAGTAAAACGTCATAATTGTGTTGGGGGAGCAGTTAGCATTCAGTCAGCGCCAGTCAGGGGACGTAAGCAATTCTGATATTCTTGAATTGCTGTGAGGAGTATGGGGTGAAGGTGGTCTGGGACAGTCGAGTTGAGGTTAATATACAGAATAGAGCAAATTTAGGATATTGTAAACACTTGCAAAAATGTGTGCACCCTTTTAAAAGAATAGTAATACAGCTTTTAAAAGTGAAGAGGAGGCATAAATACAAAAACATGAGGCACGTGTGGGAAGCAACTGCGGGAGGGCGGCATAAATACAAAAAGACACATGTGGTTGAAGGAGCAACGAGAACGGACAGTGGGTGGGGGTGGAAAGAAACACAAGCAACGTGAGAGAAGCAACAGCGGGGTGGGGGCAAGTCGTAGGGAGCACCAGCAATGGTCAGTGGGAGGCGATGGGGTAGTGAAAGCCAGGCAAAGGGAGCAGGAAATGACTGCAGAGATATGCACTATCGAAGAGGGCATGCCCCAAAATAAAAAAAAGTATCTGGAAGAAGCTTGTGGGCAGTGGAAGGACACTGGCCACAACAGGAAACTGTGCTTGGTCCAGGTTCCACAGCAGACACACTCTGAAGATTCAACGCTTAAGCTCCGGGAGGAAGCAGAAAGGAGCAGGAGGCGCTGACCATTCGGAATCAAGAACACAAAAGCAACATGGAAGCCAACCAATGGTAAACACTGGTACGTATTTGACGAGCTCGAAGTCGTTTTAAGGTTTTTTGGGGATTTACAAGAGATTTTGCGGGCACAACGCAAGCGCTGTGCACGCGAAACCTAAAAATGGAGGATAACTATCTAGCACACCTTCAACAGGTGATGAACCTGTCATAAGCTAATAACTAGCTGAATGTCCTGCTTTGAGATGGGTGTTTTCCTTTAAGATGTGAGCCCCATCTCCTTCACAATGGGCTCTGTCATCCTCTCACAAGATAAGTGAGTGTAACACTCAGACCACAGTCACCTACTACATCCAATAGGCCACTCTCCATGAAACATATTTCAGCCTGTCGATGACTTTCATTTCCACCTTTTCCAAGAAGATACCACTGGCCTCTCTAGGGAAATCATTGCATCTTCCCTACTCGTCTAACATACATGCTGCCGTGCTTAGTCCTCCCTATGCCATCTGTAGCTCAAGGGAATGCTAGGGCACACCTACAACACTAACGGATTAAAGTCTGCCTTTCATCAACTCTAATTTCATAGAATTGAACCCTTTGCCTAAATGATATGAACCTCCTGGAGGGTCATCTTCATGATATTAAAGAGAGGACCTCCAAACTTCTAGAAAATATCAAAAGTCTCTGAGATCTCGGTCCTTCATTAGCCCTTTAGGTGAAAATCTAGCAGGTGCTCTTCTCACCCCTGCTACATCTCACGATAGCGCTCTCCTCCAGCTCAATGTCTCGGGCACATAACATCCGACATTCCAGTCAGCAGCCCTGCTAACAGGGCATTCTACTTCAGAATGTGTTCAGCTCAGGTTCCATGATCTCTCTCATTCAACACCGTGCCGTACATTCAGAATCGTGTGTACAACAACCATGTAAAAGGGAGAATTCTTCCACGTGTACTTTACATGTGAAGCGGCCAATACTGTGCCCATCACAGACCCCTTTTGAACCGCTACCTTACACCATAATGACAGGGCGCTAGAATTATGTGAACTGTAAACGTTTTGAAGGTCTTCAAAATAGTCTTTTGTACTTTCCAGACTCATCACAGGCACACTGAGAAATATTTGCTCTGAAGAGTAGTTTTGATAATAAATATTTCTTGAGAAACATAGGCGAGTGCATGCTGGCGGCATCAATAAATCAAGGTACTGCACAGAGAAAAAAAAAACTTGCTGCCTGGGAAATCTAATACAACAGAATACGGAGCTGACACAGAACAGCCATCAGAGTATTGAAGTGCCTCCCTTGTAGGTAGGCCACAAATTAAAAGCTTCTATTTCTGCTCAACTGCTCTGCTCATACACAAGAGAAGAAACTTCGCTTGCAGGCTCTTCATGACAGCGACTATTGCTCACATGAAGCCTGGCCCATATTTCTTTTAGTGAAACGCCTTCCCAATACTGTCATAACGTGTCGGAGCAGCAGGATCGATAAAGGAGAATCTTGCAGTCTGCAGCAGGCTTCATTGCGGTAACAGTCTAATTATGTATCACATCATGGTGGACAGAAGATTTCCTATACCAACTACATTATCAACTGCCAGATGATGATGTATACCGAGGCATGTGGTCATCTCACAGCACGACCACATACATCTGGAAGCATATGGTTCTAAAACTATAAATAGGAAGAAGAAGGAAAAGCACTGATTTTGGAATCCTAAGGTCAATGGTTACATCTATCACAGGTAACCAATAGTGACACGTGGCAAGTCCCATAACATCCATCGAACAACGATATCCTCAAATTGATGGTGCAAACTGTGTTAGATATACTTGAAACTATTATACCGCTATTGTTTAAAGATTAAAATCATTACATCTCTACACCATATCCAAAGCCAGCTCTCCCTTAGTGTCCCCTCTTCAACAGGGTCACAGTTCCCACAAAGAAATTCGTGTCTGAGTCACTAAGAATTAAGAAGTCTACAGAAGGCATTGAATTAAGTTCTGAAATGTGAAATTATTTTCCTTGGGGTAAATTGAGCACATTAGCTGGCAGAGCACACACACGTGTTGTAAATTTGTTCTTTTCGCACCAATCTGTTTAACATGTATCTGCGCGCGCGATAGCAAAATGTTAGTTTAATTGTACGCCTTTTTACACACCTAATCAAGCTCGAACGTCATACAAGTATAATCCTACAGTAGAAACTGCTATGTGTTTTTTCGATATATAAGCCCAAGAGTGCACAGGGGCAACTATACTTTTTAAAACTTTATCACAGCAGCATTACTATAAATATGCATGTCAATGAAACCAAATTAAAGCCTGCATATGGACCTCTTTCATTCTAGAACTGCATTGAAAACCTGCACTGACAGAAACTTCTGGCGCCATTTTGACTCCTTATTTAACAGGAAGTCCTCAAGATTGAACCTGCATGCACCATTGATCATTTCCTGCGTTTGTTAATGCCTATTTAACCCCTTCTTACATATAAACATATTTTTGATAATCCCAGACATTTGGGTAAATTAAGTTCATTTACTATTGTTACTTGACTTATCCCAGAGGTTTTCAGTCTCTTACAGTAAATCGAACAGATCATTCTAAAGACTGAAGGCGTAGAACAATTTACAGCAGAATAATTTGTTAGAAAAATGTGTAGAAATGTTCTATTCTTAGAAATCTACAATAGTCAGTAACATGGCGGTAAACAAGTGCCTGCAAATTGGGCAATAGCTGTTTAGTAACTATTGTAACCTACTGCGGTAAAAAATATAATAATAGCATACTTGTGGTATTAGATAAATAAAACCTAATGAGAATTACTTGCAAAAGACACATAAAGTCAATAGACTCAATATAAGCAGATGACATTAGAAAAATGCTCTACTGGAAAAGTAAGAAGGATAACAGAATGAAACAGAAAGGAACGTTAATCGACCTCAAATAAAGATTGGCAGAAGTAGCGACAAAGCAGAAGGATTACTGAAGGAACAGAGAAAAAAACTAAGAAGGCAACAACAAATCCAACCTGTTGACTTGGAAATTCCTTGAACAAGCTCAAAGGCAAATAAGATAGGCACTCCAAGGAGAGATGTAAGAACCACTACAATTCATGCAATGTGAGCTTTAGCAGTGGCAAATCCGCATATGTGACTAAAAGTATATTTATTGCATCTGTAATGTTTTGGTATTGTACATCACAAACAATGTTGCCTCGTCAGCTCTTTAGGGTGCCTTACACCATGAAAAATTGCTGATTCATTTTCACATTGAGGAAATACAATAATCATTATTCACAAGGATGCTGTGTTATGGTGTGTAGACAGTATTTACATAGCCCCAAACCATGTTGAGATAACCAAGTCTTCTGCCCGTGGGTGGCCTGTTGCAGTGAGATGTTGAGCTCTAGTCCTCCGGGTCCAACCTTATGCTTTGATATCAAGCTATCCATACACAATAAACTTACGGACAAGGGATCCAAATGAGAACAATTCGGTCAATGGTTAGCCTCAAAACCTGGCGTGTTAGCAGGCCGAGGACTGCTGGTGGATATTCTTGGTACATAAGATACAGCTATGGAGGATTTTAACCATTATATCATTTTTGATTAGTAGCGTTACAGCGCAACACAGATGTGTCTTCAGGTCCTGTAGGGATCTACAACGATGGACCTGTGGAATGGCCTCAAAATAGAGCAGACATATTGATACACCGTGTTGATTTCTTTACAAAGGGCTGTAGGCGACTAGTGGTGTCACCATGCTGTGGAGTATAAAAGAAAACAGAACTAGCAGGTAGCAAATTATCACTATAATGTAGCGCAGTGTAGAGAAGGCGGATGCAAGGCGAAGATAATAGTCCAAAGAACAGACTGCGGGAAAAAGAGTAGATCTTTGAAGCTCATGTTCACAAAGGTTTACAGTAATGAAGTCCCACGCCGGGAGATGCTGGCAAGCATCACACAGATACTGCTGTAATTGCAGAAACCTAGTGCTGCGAGAGGGATTTGCTGGCTCAGGTGCACATTATTTTGAAAGGCGAGGCTGAGAGGTAAGTGTGGCAGAAATGTGAAGAATAGATCAAAAGCAACACAAATATAAGAGAGGCAAATGCGCCGAGCGGTGTCATGGACTCTTCAAGCGGTGGCTGGCAGGACTGTGAGTCACACCAGTGTGCAGGAGGAGGGGGGCGCACAATAAAACCAAACAAATAGAAATATAATACAGCATATATAAAAGAGGTGTGCTGCGCGTTTTACAGAGGAAACCATTGGTGGATACATATAATGTGTCCTCTAGCACTCGTGTAAAGCTCTTGCTCAAGAGATGCCTTGATTTTGAGAAACTGTGTTGCTTCTTGAATGCAGTGGTTTCCATTGCTCAGCACCGGTACCTAATCATCAGCACCGGCACTTTTCATGAGCACCAGTTGAGGACACATTCATTTATGGTAGGCAAGGGGAAATTAAGTGATTCGCCCAGAATCACAGGCTGTTGAGCCAACGCAAAGACTCAAACTTGGTTCCCCCGTGCCAAAGTCGGCAGCTCTTGCGATTGAGCCACATCCTCTCCCGACTTACAATTTACAACCATGCACAGAATTTTAAATGCAACTGTGTCTACCAATGGAATCAAAGAATCCCTCACCTTTCTTCAGAGTCACGGGAAGTATTTTTGAAACCATTCAAAAGCTGAGACTCTCTTTTTGGGTGTGGTATAGATCCAGCTTGAGCTGTGTTGCTAGCCTCTCGTAATAAAAAATGCAAATAGAAAGTACAAACATACATACATACTGAGAAGGGCTTCGGGCCAGTCCACTTCATATATTGGTCTGTTCAACAGTTGTTCACATTTTGCTTCCACTCTCAACAGCATACAGCATGTACCAGTGGGTCTGCCCAGCCTACTTCATTGTGTCTATTGCACTGTGAATGACAGCATTTTCTGTCATCACATGCACATATCTGCTGAAAAACTGCACTTCAGTGCCAAGGCTGTGGCCCAGCACTTTACTTTGCTGATGTTTACTTTTTCTTCATAAGTTATCAAGCTTTTATTTGTTTTATTCATCCTTGTGTACTAGGTCTTTAGTTTACAGACAGCTTACATAGTCAAGTAGTGCATGTCATACCCCATGCAAGGGGCTAAAGGGCAGACAGGGGCTACTGGGCCCCAGTCAGGTAGTTTGAGGGCATTTGCCACTGTAGTCCAGGGTCCGTCCTACATGGCTCCGCAAAATGGGCCAAGTACAACCCTTCCTGAACTTAATAATCAAGGTACTAAAGGTTCAGCAGTCACAGGTTTCCAAGGAAGAAAGTGTAGGGGCAAGAACTAAGAACTTGACCGAGATCCCACAGACATATTATGAAAGAAAGTACTTTAATCACACATCAAAAATAAATACTACACAACACGATGATAGTGTAATACCGTGTTGCGATCAGTTGAATTGTACAGTGGAGCTCTACCATCCATTATCCCTAGAGTATTATGATGCATTCATGGCACAGTTCACTCGGGAACTGCACAGAGAGACCAGGGGACTCTTGCCTGGCACAGGTCACTCCTGGCTCCCTCCATTTGTTTGCCAGCTTCCTCTAGGTGCCCCACATGCCAAGAACATGCTGTGCGTCTCCTCCTGTAGTATCCCCTCCTGCAAGACCAGGTAAACTTCTTCCCTCTCTAAACAGGCAGGCAAGCTTCTAGGCTGTCTAAGCAGATTCTCCGCTATTTCAGCCCGAAAGTGGAGATGTCTCCTCACATCTGGGAGACTGACTGTCAGGCAAAAACCAACCATGGGTATACAGACGCTCTCTGAGTTCTGTGTGGAGCACTTGCTTCCTTGGTGAAGTAGAACTTGGGATCGGAATAAAGCAGGATGTACATCTACTGTCTAAGGCTTCAGAACTGGTTGGGTTGGAACTCTTTCATATTTAACTTTTTTTATTGTTCCTTAGACACAGCCTTTGTGCAAGGTGATGGCTCTAACAACAGGTAGCATTGGAGTTTGCTCTAAGCATTCTCACGTGGCCCAGTCAGAAACAATGCCATTTTCATGCTCATGTTTCTTAAGTTGCCCTATTTGTACAACACAGTAACTTTTGACATGCGTTTGCATACCTGTCAGTGCAGGATAGCATTCCCCAAAACTGCCACTGCTTACATTTCAACCTCATAAGCAAACTATCATGACACCTTTGAAAATTCAGTACGATGTATAGAGGTCACAACACAAATGTCATGGATTATTATTGCCCGGTAGGTGATAACGCTATCTAGCTAACAAACAATTGCGGCCTGACATAGACCTCGATATGCCAACATGGGTACTGTTTAGTAAATATATGAATCTACTTCCTTGTTTATATTAGAGGAACACTCTGCTGACACTTCGAGGTATAGGCATGTCGGAATTCCAGCTCAGCTGATCCCGGTCATCTCCACAAGGAATGTCCCACTCTACACCCAAACGGACAGCCCAATGACAATTTTTCCGCAGGTAATGGAGAGTTAGATCACACGGCAGGGACACTTGGCAGATCACCCACCCTAGGCATAACTAGGTTCAGGGGCGCTAGGTAAGACGCACACTATATTACACCACATATATGGCAGCATATATTCATTGTTTTAACACAATCATGTTTTGCTAATCATGCCAATATGTTTTGTTCTATTATTAATTGCTGCGCATGTATTTTACTCAAGAATCTCACTACTTCAATACATTTTGAAACTGTAGGTTGTGTATTTCTAGTGTATTTCTTTGGGTGTGCATGAGAGTCCAGACAAAAAAGGTTCTTTGTTGTCATGTTCTGAGGTTGCTCACACAGTTGTTACGCTGTGAGGCTCGAGGTGCAAGTGTGCACTGTGAGCTAGCAGGTCTGAAGGCCAACATCTCCTGAGTGGGTGCAGAGAATCAGACTCCCACCATTCCAATGTTTATGTTGTTGAACAAACGCACAGCTTTACCAATGAGGTACATGCCGAACGACAGCATGAGTATCCAAAAAAGGGCAGAATGAAGTATGAGTGCCCTGCACCTGTCAGCAGCCTTCCTGAAGCAACAATCTGGGACAGACAAAAGAGCAGGCCTTGAGTAGAAACATCCTCACCTTGAACACCTTGTAGTACCACCCCTCATCCCTACCATCTAGCAAATGGAACTGCTCAGAAAGAAATAATCAGCCTTTTGGTAACAACATCTTTGTTGAATTTATAAGGGAAGCCCTGTCGCTATCTTCACCTCAGTGCCTGAATCTTCATCCTCCAGGCACAGGAATGCAGGTAATACACTTCCATTGTCTGGGGAAGCTGTCTTCATCCTCCATCTTGAGCCATGTGAAGCCAGGAGCATCGAAAATAGATCTCACTGGTCCCAGCACTTAGACTTATGTCACACACAAAACCTTTCTACTATACATGTGTTATGCATTCATTAATGGTTCAGGTGGTGTAAAAAGCACCTTTACAATAACATATATAATTTGTCCATATCTTCTTCGTCATATACAGCAGATTATTAATGCATCTTTGCTCATGCTTAGTCACTGTACAATCTCCTCATCCTATTACAGTTTGCATAAAAGCATCTATAAAGTAGTCCATCAAACAATATTCCTGAGGAAACATCTTTCTTAACTATAGTCCAAGAGGAGATCTGGTATCAAAGATGTTTAGTCATGAGTGAAAGATGACTTAGCCTGGGATGACTGCATTGGTCAGTTTTGCAAAGTAGGAAAGGGTGGTGGGGATGTTTCTGCTGCAGAAAATGTAAGGAGTTATAAGTGTGAAGTACAGCCGCCTCCAATGGGGATATCCGATGTGTGGAGCTGCTCGCATTTGGTTTCTCAGCAGATCTAATTTCGTCATTTTAGCGCTTGCCATGATCTATTTTTAGCTATCCACATAATTTGTATTTGGATAGAAGGCATGGAAATTATTTTATACAATGTGCAAGCCCACTTTTACCCATGTCATAAGCTGTCAAAGGCTGCAATGGTAAAAACACATGCAGAGCAGTGAGGTAGAATGTAATTTTTGCATGTGCATTATTTAGATGCAATGTGCAATAATCAAGATGGTGTACAGTCCATACTAAAACATTGAGGCAGTCGGTGCAGGCTGAGGATGTTGGAAGGTAGAAATGGAGGCAGGGTGAATGCGTTACAATACAGGATGCGTGGATCAATGAGAGCTTGCGGAAGGCCCCCCTCTCTCCAACACCCAACATCCATAGGCTTCCGAGTTGCAGCCACTTAGTAAACTTTAACCTAAGAGTGCACACTAGGCTGCCAATCTTGTGCACCACACTGGTAATGATGGTGGTGTGAAAGGAGAGACTGTTCTTGGCAGGTCCTTACCAAGGAGCACCTACGGATGGCTCTGGTGATCGGGGAAGCATGATCCTTGTAGAATGAGCTTTTGTTTTCATAGACATTCTGTAAAGATGGTGACGCAGAGAATCCCAGTGAGTTTATTGTTTCTCTTTCCCTGCTGCTCAGAATCGGGCGAACCACAGTCCTCGCTCCCATGGGCAGTCAACAGAGTCAATGTCGCAACAAGGCTTTTTCACTTGCAATGTAGCATAAAGAAATCATATGGAAATAATAACAAGCCCATTGAAGACCTGAACATCAGGCATTTTAATCTAAGTCGTCAACTTGGGAAAAGATAGCTAAATGGAAAGTGAATTTACAAAACCACCATGGTGCACTTCCATTTGCAATTTCTGAAAAGGCACCATGCTGAAAGCGCTGAGGGACGAGTATGAAGTATGCGCAGCCATTTCAGACTCGAAATGTCATTGCTGAGCATATGTAGGTCAGCCAGCTTGGCAGAGGTGATCAGGCATGCTGATCATTCAGGGAAAAATATGCCAGCCCAATCTGCTGGTGTTATTACAGACGCGAGCTGGTATCCGGCACCTAGGGGCTCGAGTACACACAAGGCACAGGGTTGGATCCAAGCAATGTATTTCACACAGTGAGTAATCAGAGTCTTGCCGTGAGGAGAGGCTCAGCGGACTCCAAGCAGCGAGGAGATAGCACTGAAACATATTAGAAGCCAAATGTCGGATAAAAGCAATAATAACAAATGCAAAGGATGCTGGCAAGACATCGAAGTGATCCAAAGTTCAGTCTGAAGCATGCGCAGTCGTAAGGTTTTCCTGCATGTGGCGACAGTGGTCTTGAGAGTTCCAAACGCAGCATCGAGAGACCAAAAGTCCCATCTTGTACACCGCCATGGCTATCGTCACTCGGTTATTGGGTGATGACAAAAAGATTGTACAATATATTGCCAAGCAACCATCTTGTGATGCCAAATTGCCTGCAAGGTACAGGGCTCTTTGCAGCACAGGCACTTATATATAAGTTAAAAAATTACATCCAACAAACAAAGAGAAAAATTGGCAGCTCCATCATCTGGTGCCACGAGTCGCATAGCCATGTGAACTGCCTCATCCGTAATAAAAATAACAGGCCCGCTTCAAAATCCATAGTACATTTTAAATCATGAATGCTGGGCCCTGACAACGTGTGAGGCTTTGGGGCTAATGTTCTCTATGCCCCCACCCACATACCGGACAACCCGGTAAATCCCCTCTTCTCCATCAGCCATGAAGTTCTAAAGCGATTGAAGGACTGAGTGGAAGAGATTGCCTGCATATGCGCATTCTACAGTCGAAGTACTTGAAGAACAAGTGTACTATTCCTACACTAAGAAACTATGACTTTGGTGCAGTCTTAGTGACATCAGAGAAGCGGAGTGGATGCCGGGAAAGAAAGTGTTAGCATGAACATAGCAGCTTTGTGTTTTTGTACAGATTGGGGGTCTACGGCGGCAGGACCAAGGGCTTCAATTAAAGGTAGTCAGATACTTGTTCCTCCTAAGCTGTAAGCAATTGCACGAACAAGAAGCAAGCAGGGTTCTAGGAGCCCTCTTTACTCACAGCAGTTTCTACTATTTGCCCGTCTCCTGATCACTCAGCAGCAAATGGGACGATGTTGATTGGCCGAAAGAGGGATAAGGGATCAACTCTGTAATTTTATCAGGGATAAAAGTATGCATGAGGTCATATCCGCTACTTCTGGCATCTTGCTGAATCAATGTTCATAGGCAATACCACTGCCCCACTCAGTGATGCAATACTGTAAATTGGGGCTCAACAGTCTGTCGGAATATAGCTCCTAATCATCCTATTCTGATAGAATGATTGTTAATTCCTTTCTGTGGGATTCACACAATTAGCAGTATATCTTCTGCATCATAATACCAACAATAGCAATTTGATGATATGAAATAAAAAATATTAAAATGAAACCATGATATATATATATATATATATATATATATATATATATATATATATATATATATATATATATATATATATATATATATATATATATATTCACTGAAAAAACCATAGGTTTCACACATGTTATAGTTAGTGGAAATTTTACTGATAAAAAACCAATGAAATTGCCCCGTTATAGTTAGCGCAGGCAACTATAACTCACGCGACCGCAATCCTCTGCTGATGCTAATACTGTATTTAGACACTTATTTGCCCATGTCTTCTTCCATACATTTTTAGCTATACATATATTACAAATATTTTTTTTTCATAAAGACACATATGTCATCAGCAGAGGATTGCGGTCGCGTGAGTTATAGTTGCCTGCGCTAACTATAACGGGGCAATTTCATTGGTTTTTTATCAGTAAAATTTCCACTAACTATAACATGTGTGAAACCTATGGTTTTTTCAGTGAATTTGCAAGGTTTTTTAAATGCTAATTCCTAACTATAACGTGTGTGAAACCTATGGTTTTTTCAGTGAATTAGTACGGTTTTTTAAATGCTAAGTTTTTTTCCCTTATAATAAGCCCTGTACATTTGGTGGCCTACGGCCACCAAAAGCACAGGGGGTGGGGTAAGTGTGGATAGTGTTTTTTTCCATTGTAATAGGCCCAGCACATTTGGTGGCCTTCGGCCACCAAAAGCACAGGGGGTGGGGTAAGTGTGGATAGTGTTTTTTTTATTTTTATTTTTTTACCGTACGCTTACCGTAAGCGTACGGTAAGCGTACCCCGCGAAATTGCCGAAAAAAAAATAAAACCGTTTTTGCACTTGGGGGATGTTTGGGGACTCCCTCAACATGACTATGTGGGAGGGAGTTGTCAAAACAGCCCCTTTACATGTTTTTGGGCTTCCGATTTTAAAAATCTCTCTCAGTGCGAGAGACAAAATGGCGGCCGCTGCTTCCTGGTTTCGGCCGATTCGAATGTTTACTAAGATCTAAGAGCCAATCAGAATCGCGCTCGCGCACGCCACCGTACGCTTACCGTAAGCGTACGGTAAGCGTACCGTAAGCTGGCTCAGATATATATATTGATTTAAAGGCTATTTTCTCAGAATCTACTGAACAGATTTACACCAAACCTACAAAAGGCACTTCCTTGACCTAGGGACTACCTCTCTGCCAAATTTTGAGTAATTCTGTTCAGCCATTCGGGCTGTAGCTCGTTCTAAAGGTCCTATGGAAAAATGCATGGGAAAAACGCGTTTTGGGACCCCCCTTTTATCTCAGCCCCCGCTTGACGAATCCCCCCGAGACTTTCAGGGTAGGAGCGGAGCGTAGCGCCCCACCTATTTTGAGAAATTCGCGAGGATTCGTCGACCGGCGCCAAAGTTATTCAAAATAGAATGTTGAGGTTTTCCAATGGAAACGTGGTCCTAACTATAACTACCTACTGGCTATCGCCAGTAGGTAATATATATATATATATATATATATATATATATATATATATATATATTGGAAAACAAAGATGATAGACGGAATGCTGAATAGTGTCAGACATTCACCCCAAGTTCAGTCTGGGACTAAATCCATCGTTTTTTGTTCGCCACACCATTCCAGTTTTGACCTAGCCATATGCAAATAAAATGAAAATTGTATATATCACGCCGTGGAGGATCCGCCGAGCCAATAGATCTCATACCCAGATCTTTTTGGCTACCACCACCACCTCACCTCAACAAGGAAGTGGCAGCAGCCATCTTAGGACTCAGGAATCAGTTCCAAGTCCTAAAAAACTGTCAAATAAAGATATAAGAGGGCAGGGATACTCTGACACCCTCGGCCTGTGGGCACATTTTTATTTTTTTTAATTTTTCTGCAAATTTGTGGCGCAACCAAAAATAAAAGCTGGCCAAACCTTCGCAGTGCACAGCTGAAGCGTGGGGTTGGCTGCCCTTGCCGAAGCTATGCATTGCTAATTACCACATCTCTCATGACATCTTCTATGACATCATTGATAATATCACTGCAACATCTGCAATTAATCATTGATGAGAAAACTGTGCATGGCGGGGTGCCAGTTATAATTACCTTAGGATACGGGATATAGTTACTAGAGATAATTATATTTGGTGAATTTCTGTGTTTTTGAGTGTTTAAACATGATGTTGTTACTGAACATTTCACCAAACTTTAACCTTTGGTTTTTCAGTGAAAAAAAAAAAATATATATATATATATATATATATATATATATATATATATATATTCATTCACTGAAAAAACAAAGGTTATAGCTTCACGTTTTACCCACACAAACCCATAGAAATTCAGCAGTTATAGTCATTTGTTTTATTTATTTGAAAAGGTTTATAAAGCGCGAACAAGACCCAGACGGGTATCAGAGCGCTGCACAAAGAGGAAGACTAACGTTGACGTGAAGAAACAGTATAAGCACAATACAATAAGGTAACATAAGAGGAACCTGAAACATAAAAGTAAATGTGGGTGCTAGGGGAAGACAAGGCAGCAAGTGAACAAACAGCTAAAAGCCCTACTAGACGGGGCCGTGCAGTTTTAGCATCACACTACGTCCAAAGAACAACAAAATATATTTCAAACCCCCAGTAAAAATGATTGTCAAGCACAAATTTCAAAACACAAAGTGAAAATGATTGTCAAGCATACATTTCAACACACAAAGTAAAAATGATTGTCAAGCACGAGAAGGAAGTGTCTAGCAAATGACAGAGGCTATTGCTAATGAAGTTCTTCCAAAAGTAGCCATTTGACCTGTTTTTTTAATGAAGCAGTCGAGGTGTTGGCTATGATCTCCGTCGGAAGGGCATTCCAAATTCTTGGAGCCAGCCCTAAGAAGGTGCGACTGTAAGTTCTTTTTTTGATGAATTTAGGTAGTTTCAGTAGTAGGGCATTGGAGCTTCTTAAGTTTCGTCTGGAACCGGAGAGCTCGAGTTTTTTTGCCAGGTAAATGGAGCTATTGAAGTGAATAGCTTTATGTGTCAGACAGACTATCTTGAAGCGGATCCTTGCTTCAATTGGAAGCTAGTTAAGCTGAATTAAGTGAGGTGTGATATGATCATACTTATAGTTATACTTATGTTAAGAAACTAGAACTCGTGGCCTAAAGTTACTCAATGGATCGAGTTGTAGGTTCTTCAGATAAGTATAACTATAAGTATAACTGCTGAATTTATATGGTTTTGTGTGGGTAAAACATAACCCTAACTAGAACGTCCCTGTAACCTTTGTTTTTTTTGTGAATTTCTATTTTTTTTACGTAAAGTAATCTATAATTACTGTACTTTAATACAATCACGCTGTGCACGTCCTTTGGCTGTGGGCGGCAGGGCATGGTCGCATGCCCTGGCCTACAGCCAGGTCTTGCAGCCAACCCTTCCACATGCACACAACAACACGCGGCACATGACCTTTGGCCGTGCGTGCTGGGGGCATGGTATGTGAGTGGTTTTTTCCCCTAATTGGTCTTAGATCAGCGGAGGATCCGTGTCCCTAGATATCTATAAATATCTTTATTTAATAACTCCCAAACAGATTTACGAAAAAATTACAAAAAGGTCTCTTTCTAGACCAAAATCTACCTTTCTGCAAAGTTTAGTGTAATTCCTTTCAGCAGCTTGGGCTGTGTTGGATTTTAGGACTCTGTGCACTTTAGCACTGCGAACTAGTACTAAAGTGTTTGTGCTCCCTCCTTTTAACATGTTGAAATTGGCTTACACCTGATTACACATTTAATTAACTGATATGTCCCTAGTCAAGTGGTACTACATGTGCCCAGGGCCTGCAAATTAAATGCTGTTAGTGGGCCTGCAGCTCTCCTTGTGCCTCCCACTAAGGTAACTCTTTAAACCTTGTCTCAGGCCCGCAATTGCAGCCAGTGTGTTCAGTTTTAAACTGCCATTTCGACCTGACAAAACAAGCCTTTTTTCCAAGCCCAAACATTCCTTTTAATACATGTAAGTCACCCCTAGCATAGGTCCTAAACAGCCCATGGGGCATGGTGCAGTGTATTTAAAAAGTGGAACATGTACTTTTTAAGTTTTGCATGCCCTGGTAGTAAAAAATGCTTAAACTTTTATTTCACTACTGCAAGGTCTACATCTCCCGTAGGATAAGATTGAGTTACCTTATTACATTAAAAATAAGCACCAGGTACAAATATTGAACCCTCAAACCAACTCTTCAGTACACTCCTGGACCTGTGGATACTACAGAAGAAGGTCTAGCATGCTGCCAGAAGACTATCCTGCTGCCTGAGACCTGCCCTGCTGTCTAAGAAGGAAGACTGGACCTGCTCCTTTCATTCCAGGGTGAGTGACTCCAAGTGTTATCTGAATGACCTTCTGTTCTAAGCTACAGGAACACAACAAGCTCCAGAGGCCTCCCTTCACCTGCCCAGCTGACTTGCTGCACTGGACTTGCCTAAGCCCTACTGGCCTCTGCTGGAGTAAGTTGCCGCTCTCTAAGTGGTGCATCCGCAGTTCCTGCGCACTTGACTGGTTCTAGAGAGAACTCCTCCTGGCATAACTGAAGGTTCCACCAAATCCGTCACGAATCGATGCAAAGCCCCTCTAAGCCTTGCTGCACAGCTCCAAGCTTCATTGAAACCAATGCAGAGCGATTCCAAGCCCCACAAAACCTTGTCACTCAACTGCCAGCCTCTTCAGAGTCGACTTCAAGTGACGCAAAGCCTCACAAACCCTCGCTGCACAGCTCCAGCTTCATCAGAACCAACGCTGAGCAACACAAAGTCCCGCGAAGCCTCACCGCACAGCTCGTCAGAAGCGACTAAAAGTCTCACCACATAGTTTCATCAGAACCGACACCGGGCAAAGCGAAGACTCAAAAAGAAATGCCATGCAGACCATGCACCAAGGACATTGGGTACAATCCTCAGAGGGCCCATTTGGTCCTGTGCTCGGGTTGCACTCTATCGTGGACGGCGTGAACTTGTGAGTTTGTCCCGGCCCAGCACGACCGGATATCCTCAGTTGGAGCATTGCGCCTTTAGGCACTACTTTTATTTAACTCTTTAAAATTGCAAATCTCCAGTTCCACTGATTGGATTTTTGTTTGTTTGATCTCTAATAATTTATTAAACTTTACTGGTGTGGGATTTTTTTTGTGTTGCGTTTTTATTTTGTTACTGTTTAAGTGCTGCATAAATACTGTAGACATTGCCTCTAAGTTAAGCCTGACTGCTTTTGTGCCAAGCTACGAGAGGGTAAGCACAGGTTAATTAAGTGACTTTTGTGGTTCATCCTGACTAGGATTGTGGCTGTTGCTTGAGAAGGACTCACACCTTCCTCAACCAACAATCCAATTTCTCACAAATACTGTTTCAGTTGGCAGCCTAACTAAATCATGCCTAGCATTCACAAAAAAGGTTGTGATGTTGTATGCACTCCTGGAGTTGCAAACTATAGGAAAACAAAATAAATAATCTGCAAAAGCATGATTTTACCCAGGGATAGTCATGCCAAACAAATCAAAAAGATTAGTTTTACTGGTAGGCTCGGCACTCAGGTGTACTATACTAGAATTTAGGCAAGTTCTTTGACATTCTTTCACATAGAAAATGTAAAAAGTTAGAAAAAGATCTCCAAATTAGTTTAGAAAAGAAAAGTGTGACAGTGAATTTCCAAAATAAAGCACAATTTGTGGTGAGAGAAATTTCAAACATTCTCCTTTATTTTATATCATCACACAGATTTACAAAAAACTAAAACTCTCCTTTGAATCCACTTATTGTTCTTGTAACTGCTTAAATGTCGAATCCATTATTCAAATGTATTGATATTTCCCAAATACAGGTATTAAACATCCCAATACTGTATACTTGGTTTTCTTTTATGTTTTCTTTGATGTTGAGGTCCCATGAACGAGTGTGACGAAACAAGCATTGTTAGAACGATTGGAACAAGCACTGAAGCTTCCTGACTACTATCACAATGCCCCAGTCACATTTATGATGAAATATAATGTAATCATACTAATGATTACGTCTTTTTGTTTCAAGCATTAGTTTTATTAGCAAATTGGAGGGATAATCATGAAATCTACCTGAGTCCCCAACTTAGATAATCTTTATGTGAATTTCCCGGACAAACAACCCATCATAGAGTCTGATATTCAAATTGGTAAGAAAATCATAAAAATGAAAAAAGATATATATATATAGAGGCTCCCGATATTCACTTGAAACTTTGAGACCATCAACTTGACATTTCTAGAGCTAGAGGATGTGAACTGATAATGGCGAAGGTACACATACAGGTCCTTACAAAATCCACAGATTGTTATTAAGGAATTTCACCAGTTGGCCAAAATATTTGAGAAACAAATTCATCTTTTGGGCACATCTGAAACAAGTGAGGGGTTGTTATGGCCCTAAGGATGATCAGGCACAAGCTAATGCCATCAATAACAAACAGTAACACACTTCTCGTCTTGAGGATCCCTCTTTTAAGGTAGTTGTCAGCTGAGTAAAAAAAGAGAGCTTTGTGGAGTAATGATGAGGCCCTGCTGGAATATTGTTTTGACATTCAAATTAAAAAATCATCTTGTCAAAATGGAAAATTCGTACAGCTGATAAACATAAGTTTACACATTATATTTGGTTTAAGACTGGATCCTAATATCTGAGACCTTCTTGTCCCGACACATTTGCCACTTGTTAAAATAAAAAACAAGTGACACTTTTTCTGTGCATTTCCTCAAATGCGATTGTGCATATGCAGGAATGAAAGAGAATTTAAGAAGGTGGTCTGGAGTCTGATAACACACACGTTACAGTTCTCAAAGTGTAGTTTCTTGTTGGTGCAACAATACAACAAAGATTGGGACATGTATTCAAGAATGTAAGAGCAATATTGAATGTGGAAATTTGTTCATGAGATTCAATTAAAAAAGTGGTTTTCAGAAAGTTTACAACACAGCATGTATCATGGTTTCCAGGGTGAGAACTCTTCACCAGTTTCACACAATAGGAATAACACTGGATTCACTATCTCAAAACCGCTACAAAAAGTCCTAATAATGATGCGGACTTGGCTACAAGATAATAAGTCACACATAAGGTGTATACTGCCTGTGACATAGACAGGGGTTAGTATTCTTCAACATGTACTTGAGGAATTTCATGTCCACTGTCGCGATATTGATAAACAGTCACAATCTTGACCCAACGCTTGATGATGCACGGACAATGCATAAAAAACTAAAGATGATGTACTTCGAGCTCTACCTCATTTGTGCGGCAGCACGCCTTCACTTTTTTCCCTCCTAATTTACAACAAGAATGTTCAGGTAATGACAAGGAGTTAGACAATGAATTATGAACCATCAGATCCAAAGCGTGTAATGACGCTCATCAGCACTAGCCACTATTCAGCTGGATATGGTGACTATATTTTTTAAAACCAGCATAAGCACAGCCATCATTTAAAACGTGAGGTGCCTGAGAAAAAGCCGAAGTGAACCGCCATCTCTCACTTCTCTGTCCCTATTAAACAAAGAATAGCGACCAGGGAAGGATTGATAGAAAGCAAGGATGCAATCGCTACTAAGGTGGAAAACATTGCAGTTTACGTGCACCTGTCATTTGCAGACATTCTGCTACACAGACAGGATTTCTGTCTTATTACATTGTAGGACCTAGGGCTATGATAATGTTGAGGAACAATAATATTGTTTAGCCTCGCGAGACGCACGTTAGCGACAAGCTAATATAGTTAAACAGATGCGCATGTAGTGTATATCAGTTTTTTTTTTAACCAGATTACATGTATATATTGAATTTTAAACGAAGCCAATAAAAAGTGAATACATGGAAGATACTAATGAACATAGAGAACACTTTCCTTAACGTAAAGTAAAAGTGCTTGAATAATGCTCCAATTGGACATGGTTGAATGGTATCCTAAGTGTCACGTGTTCTTATTGGTTCACTACTAAAGAACTGGATGTGGGTTTGTGAGCAGTGTCCCTACATTGGTTTCGGGCTCTGTTTTATTATTTTATCGGGGAGGTGCTGACCACGCAGTAAAAAATAATGGGAGAATAGTTTTGAAGCTGTAATCACGCTACAGAGGTGGCAGATAGTCTAAAACTACAACAATACTGAAAATAGCGTGTAGGTAATTACAATACCAGTGTTTCATCCTGAACGAAGACAGACTGATTCTCTCTTCTCTTTCCATTAAGAATTAGAGGCCAGGGCCACGAGACTAAAATATAAACAACCAGGACCACGACAGATCACACCTATTCTATCGTGTCTAGGTTTTTCAGAGA
This sequence comes from Triturus cristatus, assembly GCF_964204655.1. Classification (NCBI taxonomy): domain Eukaryota; kingdom Metazoa; phylum Chordata; class Amphibia; order Caudata; family Salamandridae; genus Triturus; species Triturus cristatus. The sequence goes on along the minus strand of NC_140586.1, from coordinate 818,107,278 downwards.
CCAGCAGTGTATTAGCCAAAATGTAACAGGTTATATCTGCGACAATGGGCATGTCCCTGTTTGTACAGAAATGTCAGAGAAGTAGAGAATTCCTCAACAGTCTACAGAATGTCTTGTTTGTTTCTGTCAGATGTCCTGTGTGTTCACCAAGGGTGTGCGGGTGACACTGGTTTCCACTACTCACCCCCCTGACCTCTGTGATTGGCTAATCTTCATCTGCTTCCCGTTTCCACCCAACAACTCATCCAAGTGTGCAAAACCTTGGTCATTCTCATTTCACATGACTGTCCACTCATTCCACCTGCATGGCCTTTCGTAGTCACCCTGCCTTCCAGACACCACTAGAAACTTTGACCTTTAACTGTTGAGCCACATCTCCCTGACATGCTCAGCCCCACTGTGTCTCCTCATCTCCCCTTCCCATCCCCTGTCCTCTGACTTCTGCATCTGACCTTCCGCCTCCACCTGCCAATCTCCCCTCCACCCCTCTCCCTTACAACCACTAGAGAAGAATGCATAGCTCATAACGTATGCATCATACTCAATGTACTGCTGCCTTATGCAGTCTTCATCGTCCACTGGGCCCTCATCCTTAAAGGTAGTAACCATCTGCCTTCTTGTTATGTCGCATGGAATACTATATATTGTCTTCAACAAATACAATACTATTAGTATGTCTGCGATGAAGTAACACAGTTCCTAGTAACACAATTAACTTGTGCACTGCAGCATAGCTTGCCTGCTGCCGAGCAGAGAACCTATTCACTCCTTGGTCTCCATCTGTTGATGGCAACATCCGCTCCAGGAGCACAGATCAATGCGCCGCGGAACCATACTATCATGAGGGTCTGAACTGGAATTGCAGCTTCTTGGGAAATATGGGTTTTGTAACTATTGTTCATAGAATATTAAAAACAAAATTACAGACACAACTTGTATTTTGTATGGTTCCTGCTCACATCATGGGCTTAGTGAATCAGTCTAGCATCATACGTCGACCTAATTCGTTTTGTGGACTTTCTGCCTTCCTGAGCCACAGAGATGAATTAACAAATCAAGTTTCGCTTACAAACACACACACACACACACACAGATGCACATAAAGACACACCCCAACAAATATCCACATACGCTAATTTTATGCTGAAGGTTGGCCATTGTTGAAGTTGAATCTAAGCCCATTGTCATTCAGGCTCTCTACATCTAACTGACACCAAGAAGTAAGACCCTTGTATGCTTGCCTCTAGGGAGGACCTTGAAACACACATGCAGCAACAGAGGCCATTCTCTAGTGTAGCCTTTCAAAGACTTGACTCTGCTACAGTGCAGGCAGTTTGGCTTCACACAAGCAGAAGCATTCTAAGGTCAAGTTAATGAGATTTATTTAGATAGCCACTTTAAAGAAAGCACTGTGAAAATTAGCTCATTTCAGTAGCTTTGGTCTGAAAAAATAAGAGCATACATTTTTGGATTATATGGTAAGGAGAGTAGAGGGCACTTTACAGAGACTATTCCTTGCAGCAGAAAATGAGGCTCTGTACATTAAACAAGATGGTGTGTGCATAAACCTAGATGAATGGAGAAGGGATGCGAACCAGTGGCGTAACGAACTTGAGGCAGGTCCCCTGCAAAGTGCATGGAGGTGCCCCCCCTCTCCCAGGCCCACCACATTGCACTTTTGCTGAGGGGGCCCCCTGGAGGTCGTCCTCCCGCTTCGCATGGACTTTTGTTACACCATTGGTGCAAACGTGTTAGTGGGGCACTACTAAACAGTACAGTACTTGCTTTTATTATTATTATTTTTTTGATATTTACAGTATATGTGTATACAGCATGAGATACAGAGAGATAAAACAATTTGCCAAGAATCACACAAATTTTGAGTGAATGATCGAAGGGTGGATTATAGGCCAGGTCAACACTGTTTACAAACTAACAATGACACCACATATTCACCAGGCATTTTAGGATTGGCTTACAATTTGGAAGAATTCAAGGTTCTACACCTGTTTTTGGAGGGCAAGGGCAAGCTCTATACATGATGTGTCCCCAATCCGGCTCATCTGGTTGCATCAATAATAGATTCTGTGCTTAAAGAATACAAAGTGGCTAGTGCAGTCACAGAAGACCATACTGTCCTCAAGGCAGCTGAATGCTGCAGCTTCAGAACACAAACTCCTTCAGATTGCTACAGAAAGTCTCTGAGTTTTAAACCTACAAACTAATAGAGAGCAGGCACAAAAACATACAAAGCCACGGAGCTGCACCCAGATGATCTCAATTCTAAAAATGATCAAAGCTCTTGTCAAGGGTGTGCCATTACTACTACTAAGATTTGAAAGACAAAAGAAATCAGTGAATTTTTCAGCCTTGAGGTAGCCAACTTACAAAACATGGTGGCAGTCTACTCTGTAGTTTGCGTGCAACTGTACTTTCAGAGACCTACACAAAATGTACATAACACACGAGGAGTAACAAAAGGGAAATGTACAGGGCCAAACAATCCCTCCCAGCAAAACATTCAATTGGTGTGGAAGGACACCAAATCACTGAGCAATACTTATTCACCATGAGATGATATTACCTGATTCACTGAAGTGTCATGTGCTAGCAACAGCAATAGGGATGCACCTAGTTTTTATTCAAAAATTTCGAAAATTCGTAATGTTATCCTCATAGACACCAACCTTCTTCCCTTGCCCCTGTTCCCACCACAACTACACACTATCATGTTGGCTCCATTCCATCTACTGAGCCTGTCCCAAGAATGCTAGACGACAAACAGGACAAACGCTTGAGAGCCGCTAACAGAACTCTGCCCAGCAGCATGTATCCTCCATAAAGGAGTGGCCCACAGGAGCTCACCATTGCCACATTCCCAACTGTACATATCCCTGCAAGATGATCTACAACAGTTCACAGAGCAACTAATGAAATTACTGAGACACACATTGGTATCTATGGTTGCCAGCCAAGCTTTGCACCGGCGGGAGGATGACAGATAACCCAGGACCACTTCAGATAACATCTCCTACTAGTACTGGACTAGGGATATCGACTTGTCTTGAGCCCTGTTGGTCTCAAGGCTGCCTTTAAAGCAACCAATCACGTGCTCTTCCCTGACTGTCCGCAGAAATGAATGGGGAATCTGAAGGTATGAACAAACTTCATGGGCAACATTCAGTAGCAGTGTCTCACCACAATCAGTGTTGTGCTGTACTTTCTTTTATCAGTAATGACTTGCTAGTGTCGTTTTATCTGTACATCAAATACTCTTAGCAAGCACATCACAAATCTTAACAAAGTCATGCTTATGATCAATCTGAAAATCAACTCACGTTTTGTGTAGTTTGCAACTATTCATTTTCTTGGTACAAGTGAGTAGTTGACAAATTTGCCTGCCTTCAGTAATAGAGTGGTTGTGATATTTCAACCTCTCTCTGTATCGTCTCAATTCGTTCCCCCACAATCGAATGCCTTGAGAACTCAGTAGATCACTATGCAGAGTCCCCGCCTCGGATCAAACGCAGTGCACTCACTTTTGTTTGGCAAAATATTAAAGCGTCTGTTTAAGGTAGGCAGTCCATTATTGACTGCCACATACAAAGAAATGTTACATTTTAAACCAGCAATTGGGTTCAGTGCTGAAGATCACATGTTTGTAACACATAAAGACCAGATCAGCCTTCAGTCTTTCCAAGATGAGTAAATTGAGTATTCCAATATTGCGTAGCAGTTTATAATGTTTAGAGATGCCAGCACTTTTATGACTATTGGCCAGAGCTATGTCAAATTTTAACGTCCTCAAAGTTAGTGTCCCCCAAAGTCTACATCTACAATATAAAGTTGTTGGAATAGTTTATTTTCTGTCAACTGGCTGTAATCACCATTATCTCCTCACGTTATCACCAAATGGGTCATAAAAGTTATTACTGGCTGGTTGGTATCTACTGACTTCACAACTTCATGCATGTTTTCACTACTTGGGTGAAATCTACTTACTTCACAAATATTATCACCGGCTGGGTGATACCTACTTACTTCACATGTGTTATCACTGCATGTGTACTATCCACCAGCTTCCCTAATGTTTTCATGGCTGGCTGATATCTAGCAACTTCACACATTTTTTTGCTGCCTGTGTGAGTTTACCAATTTCACAAATGTTGTCACTGGCTGTGTAATACATACCAAGTTTACCAATGCTAACACGGATGGCTAATATCTACCAACTTCTAGAATGTTATCACTGGCTGTGATATATGCACCAACTTCACTAATGTTACACAGCTGGCTGATATCTACCAGCTTTACAAATGTTATTACTGCTTTCATGACATCTATACCAAGTCCACACAAGTACTCACTGCCGGGGTGATTTCTACAAACTTCACCAATATTATCAGTGCCTATGTAATACGTACCAACTTCAGTAATGCTATCACCGCTGCATGTTATCTACCAACTTCACAAATGTTATCACTGTCTGGGTGACATCTACCATGTGCACAAATGTAATCACTGTCTGGGTGATATCTACCAACGTCACCAATATTATCACTGCCTGTGTAATATGTACCAACTTCACTAATGCTATTGCGGCTGGATGATATCTAGCAGCTCCACAAATGTTATTATTGCTTGTGTGACGTCTACTAAGTGCACAAATACAATCACTTCTCTGGGTGATACCTACCAACCCCACCAATATTTTCACTGCCTGTGTAATATGTAGCAACTTCACTAATTGTACTACGGCTGGCTGATATCTACCAGCTTCAAAAATGTTACTACTGCTTAGGTGACATCTACAAAGTTCACAAATGTAATCACTATATTGGTGATATCTACCAACTTCACCAATGTTATCACTGCCTGTGTCATATATACCAACTTCACTAATGCTATCATGGCTGGATGATATCTGTCTGCTTCACAAATATGATCACTGTCTGGGTGATATCCACCAACTTCACGAATGCTATCACGGTTGGATGATATCTGTCTGCTTCACAAATGTTATCACTGTCTGTGTCCTATGTACCAACTTCACGAATGCTATCACGGTTGGATGATATCTGTCTGCTTCACAAATGTTATCACTGTCTGTATCGTATGTACCAACTTCACGAATGCTATCACGGTTGGATTATATCCATCCGCTTCACAGATGTTTCGCCGCAAGACTGCGGAAGGAACGGCCTCCGGCTCTAACTCGCAAAACACAAGGGATACTAACTAAAGCTTGGTCGGCAGACCTTAGGGAACGCCGCGGCACATAAAACTATAACAAGTTAGATAGCCCCAGAGGAGCCTGTTGGGTCAGTATCCTGTGCGAAACACAGAGAGTCTTGAACTGGATTCGCTTTTCAACAGGCAACCAGTGTAATTTGGGCAGGACATGGGAAACCGAACAAGATTTCGGCAATGCCACCAAAATACGTGCAGCGACGTTCTGTAATATTGGCAGACGCCTAATACAGGACTTATTGGCCCCAAGATAAAGAGAATTACCATAATCCAGCCTAGATAAGATTGTCGCCTGGATAATGGTCTGACGCATCCTGGGGGAAAAGAAACCAAGCAGAGGCTTCAAACCACGCAGCAGCCCAAAACAAGTACCTGCCACGGCTTTCGATTGTGTATTGAAAGTGAGACCACTTTCGATCCACACTCCCAGGTTCTTAACTGCCTCTTTGGGCAAGGGGGCTGGTTTGAGGCTATCTGGCCAACATTGCCCCGGCCATAGGTCTCGGTCTTTTCCAAATAACAGAACCTCGGACTTACTGGCATTCAACTGCAAGCAGTTTGCAGCCATCCAGTCCGCCACCTCTAACAGGTCCTCCTTGAACTTTCCCAAACTGACACTACTTCTCTTAGAGAAGGCGATCACCAATTGGGTGTCGTCAGCGTACGACACCAGTGACAACCCTCTGCCCTTAGCCACCAATGCCAGAGGTTGCATATAAATGTTAAACAGAAGGGGGCTCAAAATGGAGCCCTGAGGCACCCCCTGCTTCAAAGCATACTCCTGCGATTGAAAAGGTGGCACCCAGACATGGAAAGATCTACCCTTCAAGAAGGACCGGCACCAGTCCAAAGCCAGGCCCCTAACTCCAATATCCTGCAAGCGCCTCAACAATATCTCATGGGAAACAATGTCAAAAGCGGCACTTAAGTCCAAAAGAATTAAGGCCGCAGAATCACCCACATCAAGAATCCCACGGATTTCTTCCGTCACAGCCAACAGAGCAGACTCTGGACCGTGGCGTGCTCTGAAGCCATTCTGCGAGGGATCAAGAATGGCATTATGCCCGACGAACTCAGTGTGAATAGTGTTCACATGAGATTCCACTGGTGATAGTTGCCCGGCTCACCAGGATCCAAAGAAGGTTTCTTTAAGAGAGGAATGACTTTCGCGTGTTTCCACGCTATTGGTAACACAGCTGAGGACAAAGAGAGGTATCCATATTTACAGATCTACAGACCTCCTCTTGCATCAAGAGTACACAGTAAGGGACTCAAAAGAGGAAGTAACGAAGAGTTATTTACTTTCCAATATGCACATTCTACCAAGTACATAAGGCTCCAGGCCAGTAGTTCCAGGGATTCTGTTATACCTCGTCATGTTAAATTTCACTTTCTAGTGCAAGTAGGTCATAAACCGAAAGAGCAACCACCAGGGAAATTAGATGTAGGAGCAACATAATTTATTCATGGTCAAATCAAGGGCGAAGTCCTTAATTTAAAATATATATATTTCAGTTTCACATGTTCATTGTGCCTTTTGGGGGAAACAAATATGTGAACACTTCATTTGTGAATTTAAGGTTACTTCTACAAGGTGGGAACGGAGTGACTGCAAAGACAGATAAAAGTATAGCATTCTGAATTATTGTAGTGAACCTCGTGGCGAACCAGAATATATAAAAGGAATCAATTATTCGAGAATTCTATGCGGAGCCGCAAAATCAAAACACACTGCAAAGAAAGTGCAGTATATATTCTGGCACAGCGATTTGGACGAACCTTGCTAAAATAAATCATTTAACTCCATGATATATAGCGCAAACTTTACCTGAAGGTGTCAGAGCGCTTTACAATAAAACCAGTTACATTACATAAGGAATTCAGAGTACATGAATTACATAAAATATACGAAACAGATAAACTCTAAACTCACATAAGAATAGTAGTCAGTATATATGTCTACTACAGATACTAGAGGTTAGAGTTACATTAATACAAGCTGCAAATTCACTCCTGATTACATTTTAAGGAAAGTTGAAGCGATTATGGTCGGACAAATATTTATTACATATTTACAGATCATGATCTTCTCGACATTGCTGGGGTTCTTACAGTGCTCGTTTAGCCAGGCCTTCAGGGTGTTGTTGCACTCACGGGCGATGATCTTAGGCCTAGAGGGATCTCGGAGATAGTGATGGCCACATGTCCCCCACGCTTGTTGTCCCGGTTGCCTCAACATCTCCAAGACAGCAGCAGAGGTCCGCAGGTGCCTGTAGGGTGTTGGTGGAGTACGGGAGTTCACTTTTGTGTTGCTCAACCCAGCATATGAACTGGGGGTCGAGATGGGGGTGGAGGGGCGGCTGAGTGGGACAATCTGCGGGCATGTCCAAGCCAGAGGGGGCCGCAGGCTCACCTTTGGTGCCGAGTTGGTGCTTCACTGTTGGTTGCGGTAGTCTCCCTGCTACCAGTGAGCTGGGCACAGCGGGGCTCTGGCAGTGGACCTGGGGCCACAGGGCAGAAGATCAGTGGAAGTCTCCCAAACACCAGACAGTCGTGCACAGCTGAGCAGTACCCGCAGCGGATCCGGGACCAACACATCAGACGAGACAGGGTCAGGCCGCAGAGTGCACATTGCCCTCCCCCCAGAGCATGCCTTGCGGCCAAAATGGTGTTCAACCCGAAACCCCAGACACCCCAGCCATCCACCAGGACAGCCCACAACAGATGGTGCACAGCAGTCTCTCGACCACCGGTCACTGAGCATGGCGGAGCACATTAGTGGACCCGGGAACACACTTTGGGGGTGCCTGGGCCAGGCCACAAAGCATACCATACTCCTGCTGGAGTGGGCTTCACTGCCAAGATGGTGGTCTCCCGCGTTTCCCTTCTTTGTTGTTGTTGTGCGGTCCTCGTTGTGTCGCCCTGTTCTACGATTTCTATCCGCTATGGGAGATCAAGCGATCGTTTTTCTCGATTCCCCATAAGCGGTGGCTAGATAGAGGGGCTTTGATGGGACTGCCACCGAAACAGAGATCCCGAGCAGTCGGCCGTCTTGGAAGTTGACATGTGGTAATGTTAAAAAGAGAGGTGTTCTTCAGTTCGCTAATTAGCTGTTTTTAGAGCGTGAAACAGAGCTCGTTTTCCATAAAGGGAAGGCACCCGTTTTCTTTGACACTGTCTTGGGGGGAGAGAGTGGGATGGCGGAAACTTTCAAAGTGAGTAGAGGGGTGAAAAACATTTCCATTACTGCTGGACACCATGGTCTCAAGCCTCGATGAGCAGACAAATTAAGACTTCGTAACACTGAAGGGAGGTCACTCTGTGCAGAAATGAACCATTGCCCAGGAGCACTGACATACTAGACAGCCCCCCTGAACCGCTTCATCAAGAGCAAGTGATTGACATTTTGGAGCAGCCTGGCCGCCCCCATGGTCTGGAGGGAAGGGAAGGAGCATCCGAATCACGGTATCTTCAGCTCTCTGAATTACAATTCTTTCAGTGCGTGACTGTTCTGCGGATTTTGGTGCAGTAAAAAGCCTGCCAACTTGGATATGTGTTCACAATATGCCTTGAAAAAGACACAAAACATGATGTGTTTTAGATGATTGGCTGAGGTAGCACCTTTCTGGAGGTGGAAAGGCCTGTTAGAGACACTTTGGCAAGTGTAAATTAGACGCAACGTGATCTGCATTACTTCATCTCTCAATTTTAAGGAGGGGTAAAATGTTTGTAAATTGCATACAACAATTTAAAGCCAACAGTATCCAACACAGTTTTCCCGAGTTTAAAAAATCCTCGAAATCTAATCCTTGGCAAGATTTCTAAACATTTTTTAAAAAAACCTCAAAGGGAGGCTGGAAGGAAAAATAACTGTTGCAGTGGTTCACACTGAGTCAAAGGGAAATATATGCAAACTAGTAGCTACCAGAAACCTAAAGAGGGCTTCTGGGACTGCTGGACGGCTGGACATGCCAGTGAGGGTGATAGAGCGCCACGTTATTCTGAAAATTGTAGGGGTGCACCATAATCACTGTTAGTCCGCACCCACATATGTTAAATGACTCATAGAAATATGTGGCTTAGAAATGTATTATTCAAATATGCTTATAATAGTGTGATTAGAAATGTAACCATGCCTTTCATGAAGAGCAATGTCGTAATTCACTGCAAATGTATTTTAGTCAATGCGTAATGATTGGTTTTCATGTAATGTAAAGCATTAGATTTAAACGTGCACCATATTAAAGTCTGCACATGTAGTTGCTTATTCATACATAAAGAGTAATGAAGTTAATGCTTATAATGTGATTTTAGAAGTGTGGGTTTAAACTGTGTAAAGGCCTGATCGCATATATGTTTAAAGAGAAAGGCCTGTTCGTTTCTTATGTTAGCTAAATATTGTAGGCCGAAAATGATTTCCCTTGGTAAGGCTTTGGGTTTCAGGACGTTAGAAAATCTCAGAGAAGTGGAAAGTTTCTCATTCCCATGTTTCTGTTGCAGGTGCAAGGACACTAAGCTCGTTAGAGAGACTAACCCTTTGTTCTAGGAGTTAGGACGGTACGAGAAGCCAATATGGGAGTATACTCTAATGTAGGGATGATACTTTCGGCAGAGAAGGTGCCTGAGACCCAAGGACGAGTAAGCCATCGTTGGATGAGAGACAAGTTTCAGTGGAAAACTACTAGAAGAAGACCTGGCTGAGTAGGTGTGCCGGAGGGCGTGTTCTACGTTTTTGGGATTTTGAATTAGGGACAGTGCCCCGTGGGTTGAGCAGTTGAGGTTTAGATGGGGAGCTAGAAGGAGCATCTTAGAGCGAGCTCTGACTAAGTGAGTGTACTTCTAAGGAAGTCTTCACTTCTGACACATTGTACTCTTGCCTGGGATAATGCTAAGCAGGGATGTCAACTTAGAGATAGAGTAGGGATAGACTAACTGACTTCCTTTTAGGTAAATGACTTCTAATGTAGAGATTGGAGTGATCATCGCTTGCTTGATGCTATTGGAACTGACTATTCTTATTATTCTGAGTCGAATGAGAGTCCTGCGTAGGATATTTTTTGTACTAGTGCCCATTTATTTTCGTAACCTCGTGCTGAGGTGTTTGTATGTGCATTTATTTTTGGCCTTGTAATAAATCCCTAAAATGTGAGATTCGGAGTCAGTGGTCCTTTGGAGTTAAGATTTGATTTTGTCGATTATGTACTAAAAATTGAATTTCCTCCCCTCTACACTATTTAGCAGATAAAAAGATCCTGGCAACCAGAGAGGATTCTTGGTGATGGTAAGGTAGATAAGAATCCGGCTGTATCAGTTGGTAGCAGAGTAGGATGGTTATCTCTGATAGTGAGGGGAGATCTAGATCAAGATAAGAGATTCTAGAGGACCATAGAATCCGAGTGATGGTGACCCATCGGATGGTGAGCAGCAGACGACGGCATTTGACGGAGACTGACGGAGAGTAGCGGTGCGGCGGAAAGCAGCAGTTCGTGGTGGAGTGAGTATGAACAGGGTGATACGGTGTTGATATGAGTGTGTGATGTCTCGCGGAGTTGGAATGTGAGTTGAGTGATTGTGAGATCAGGCTGTGAGCACACGCAGCTCGGGGATCCTTAGACTCGACGAGTAGTCTGAGAAGTTGTGGTGTAGGAGACACCCAAGGTAGATTTTGTTGACCAGTGAAAGGGAATGAATCGTGAGACATCATCGATTACCCAGACCAAGATAGGGGGAGCGAATGCGTGAGTGCGTGAGTAACCGACGCTGGTCGTGGGTTGTTGTATGTGGAACATTGAGCGTTTGAAGCCTATCAGTTGAGGCGATTTTCCGGTCATTTTGCAGACTGACAGTTGCCAGGTTTTAGGTCAACAATTTCGAGAGACTGTCGGAGGCAGTCAGAGAAGTGATTGTTCGGTCGTTTCATGGACAGATAATTACTTTAGAGAGTAAATGGGACGAATGCAAGAGTGAGACACGAATTGTGAGGGAGGGGAACTGCTGCGAACGGAGGAAGTGTCACGCTGCAATAGGTAGGTTGGTGTGAGTCATTGGAGGATTGACATCAGGAAGTGAACGAAAACATTGTGCGCGATCAAAAAGTTGTTCATCATGAAATGTTTTAAGGTTTTTCGAGAATTGTGTAGAGGTGACAAACATGTGGTTACTCGAGGGGGAGAAGAAGCCCCTCCCGAGGATACTCCAGGGCATTATATGGCAAAGAATGTGGGATTGCATACTATAATTTGGCTTGAAAATTGGCATAAAATGACTCATGGTGAGGGAGAACTGATTTTCCCACGATATGGTACTTTCAGGTTGGATGTGTTGCATCAGTTGAAATCTGTGATGTCTTCTTTGCGACCTCTGCCTAGACCAACTCAGTTTGAGGCATTACATGCATGGATCAGAGCAGCGTATGACAGGAAAAGAGACAGAAGTCAAGAAAGAGTGAAGAAGTTAATCAGGGCATTCCAGGATGCGAGGTGGGATGCGCTAGAGTAGAGGTGGAGAGTGGAAACAATTGAGGGGGATAGATTATACCCACTATTAGAGAAAACAGACAGTGCAAAGTCAAAGAGTGTAGATGAGGATGATAGTGATAAGGATGACAGCTTGGTAGAGAGGTTGTTGTCTGAAAGACCGCCTCCGTTTAATCCAGATTCCTATGAAGGAAAGTCGGCTCCAGCGGAAGGAACTAGTGGACTACAGACTCAGTCAGATGTGAGAGTAGTAGGGAAAATCTCAACATGAACGGAGGATTTGAGAATTCAGTCTGTAGCGAGTACTGAAGCTGTGAGAAGTGTGAGGTTACTGGATGCTTTAAAAGTACCGGTTACCAATGGACCCATTGTTTCAGTTTATGACTCAGACCAAGAGAAAGTTGGTAGTCTAGCACAGTCAGCTGCTGGATCAAGGAGTGTTGTTGAGGGAAACGGGACAGCGAGCGAGATGGAACAGGCTCCGAGACCTATAGAATGGAGTACGCCATTGCCAGCCACCGCAGACTCCTCTAGGGGGCAGGTGGATGGGAGACTGATAAGACCAAGGTCTTTGGCCGAGTCAAGATCAGATCTGAGAATGTGGGTACCGCCTGCAAGAAATCAGAGTGAGAGAACTGCAGGGAATGAGGAGCAAGATAATTCAGGAAACCGACCAGTCTCTAGGAACATGACAGAAGAGAGTAGATCTCGAGATCAGAGCTACGAGTACGACGAGCGGAATGGTGCACCTTGTCGAGAAATATTAAAAGGCGCCATGAAAGCGAGGATGTTAGGTGTAGTGAGATGGAAAGCAGAGGTAGACGAAATCATAAATGGAAATTTGCCTCTTGATAGAGTTGACATTTATGAACAGGATGAGTTACTCTTTGCAGCGAAGGATGCGACTCGCAAGGCAAGAACCGCACATGAGAAACTGACAGAGTTGCCAAGAATTGCGAGGTGGATTTGTCCAAAACTAAGGCATTGCAGGGAAATCATAGGTTGCAATATGGTGAACAAGAACTGGAAGAGAAAAGGGTCATAGGGTTGAGAACACACATCAGAGATTTGATTATAGCGAAGCGTGCATGGATCATGCTTGATAAATGGGAGGAAAGATGGTCTAAGAAGAAGAGTTCCAAAAAGATAGTAGGAGAGACGCCACCTCCAGGTGGAGGGACGGTAGGCATAGGGAATTTCCCTTTATGAGAGGTACAGAATGGAGGGTACGTGCATGTACCTTGGAGCAGGGGTGATTTGGCTGCATTTACAAACGATTTCCCTCGGCTGAGGTAGAAGCCTGTAGAATGGTAGAAACAGGTTGATCGCTTTGTCAAGATCTCAAAAGTGTTGTGGATTGATTTGAACACGTTGTTTGACATCGTGGTTCCAGGGGACTTATGGTTTGCATGTAAGACTGCTGTAGATTGGCCGACTTCAGAGCCAGAAAGGAATCCTATCACGAATCGCCCGTCACCCATAGTTATGAAATAGTTTGAGCAAGTGATCACGTGGTTAAAATCGAAAATTTCGCCGCAGGATATTGATTGGGTTAAGATAGATCGGACAGTCCAAGAACCAAAAGAGACAGTGCACGAGTACTATGATCGCCTTTTGCAGGCTTTCAAACAGTACAGTGGACTAGATGCCTTAGATTCAAAAGACATGGGACAGTTTGTTTCGAAGTTTGAGTTGGGTTTGAGATCAGAAGTTAGTCTCATGATACAGCAACATCTGATCTGTTGGCAGAACAAGCCGGTGGATAAGATCTTGCGGTATGCCAGATACTGCAGTGATGAGGTAGATTCGAAGCACAGCAAGTTGAAAGAAAAATTGATGCTTGTTCAGATGCAAACGGCTCAAGTTTAGCCTAGCGGAGGGAAGTTAGGAAGGAGACCGGGAAATAACCAAGGAAGAAACCAGAATGTCCAAGGTCAGGGAAGACCAAAGTCGGTTGAACCCAAGACAGGAGTGGATGTGGCGACATTGAAGAAGACCACTGCGTGTCATCTTTGTCACCAGATTGGAAATTGGAAGCGCGAGTGCCCCTTGAATCCGATTAACCAAGTGCAACGGGAAGTAGAGATAGTTCAGGTACCTGTACCTGAAGCAGTCCCTACAGTGACTAGACCAAGGTCGATGAAAGGGGGGACGTTTAGTCCGCAGGTGCAAGTTCCCCAACCACCTAGGGTTCAATATGTTCAGCAGGGAACTCGGACTTATCAACAGATGTCCTTGTTCGAAGGGTATGAGGAGTTCAGCCCAGACCCGTTGGCATGACGGTGCCTGAGAGGGGAGGAAGACTGCACCCTTGGAGCAGTCTTGGAGGTAGACCAGAGGGGACCATTTATAGAAGCAGATGTTGATGGTCACCCTACCACCTTCTTGGTTTACACTGGTGCTACCCGGTCTACTGTGAGATCCGCAGTAGTCCCTAACCTACCCCTCTCGGGACAATCGATCCAAGTTGTTGGAGTAGCGAATAAGAAAATGACTAGTCCTGTGAGAATAGGAACTTCCGAGATAGACACCAGTTTGTGGGGGTGTGACTTGAGTCCAGTTTGCCTGTTAGGAAGAGATCTGTTGAGCAAATTAAATTGTACCATCTACTGCACACCAAAGGGAGTTGAAGTAGACAAAGGATGATGATGCGACCTTTAAAGTTGCAAATCAGCACTTGTGCATAGAAATGCACCCAGCACTGACAGTGGAGGAACTTCCACTTGACTTGAGAGATTCAGTGTCACATGAGGTGTGGGACTTCACTGGAGAAGAGATTGGGTTGATCAAAGGTGTAGAGCCAGTGAAGATTCAAGTCAAGCAGAATGTGGAATTCCCTAGGACGCCCCAGTACAATTTGTCACCTGAGACTATTGCAGGGATCAAGCCTGTAATCGAGTCTATGATCAAGCAGGGAAATCTGAAGGAGATCATGGGTAGCCCATGTAATTCACCTATCATGGGATTACAGAATCCGAGTGGGAAATTCAGGATCGTGCAGGACCTGCGAAAGGTCAACACGATAGTTGTTCCATGCTGTCCAGTGGTACCAAATCCATCTGTGATTCTATTTCAGATTCCATGTGAAGCTGGGTGGTTTACAGTGATTGATCTGTGTCAAGCATTCTTCTCGATTCCACTCCATGAGGAAAGCCAATTTCTTTTTGCTTTCCGGCTGTAAAATTGTGTGTTAACTTGGTGTCGTATCCCTCAGGGGTACACAGAGAATCCATCGATCTTTAATCAAATCTTGAAGAAGAATCTTGAGAGTCTCGTGCTGCCACAGAACTTCGTTCTGGTGCAATACATCGATGACTTGCTCATTGCCTCAGAAACAGAAGACGCTTGCAGGATTGATACCATTGCTTTACTGAATCATTTGGCAGACAATGGACACAAAGTGTCCCTGAACAAATTGCAGTACTGCCTGAGTGAAGTGCAGTATTAGAGTCACAGAATTGAGAAGGGCAAGAGGAAGGTGTCACCAGATCGCATTGAGGCAATTAGGAACATGCCTGTGCCTACCACACAGAGAGAAGTCAGAATGTTCTTGGGGATGGTTGGCTACTGTCGCCAATGGATTCCCAACTTCTCCTTTGAAGCAAAGCCTTTGCAGCGGCTGACACACAAGGATGTGAGTGATCCGGTACCATGGGACAACGACTGTTTAATGTCGTTTTTAAGGCTGAGAGAGGCTATGTGTCGCGCTCCAGCTTTGGGAATGCCTGATTACAACAAGGCTTTCTCGTTGTTCTGTTGCGAGAGAGAAGGTTGCGCAATGTCAGTTTTGACTCAGAGTCATGGAGGTGTCCATAGACCAGATACCTACTTTTCTGCTACTTTAGATCCAGTAGCTGCTGCGTTGCCCGGATGTCTGAAACCCATTGCTGCAACAGGTGTCAGAATTGAAAGGTGTGAGAGTATTGTCATGGGACATCCACTTACAGTTTATGTGACACACTCTGTTGAACTGTTGATGACGAGGACCAAAACACAGCACCTCACAAATAACAGACTAACACACTATGAGCAAGTTATACTTGCGGCAGAAAATAATGACTTTGAAGAGGTGTTCTGTTTTGAATCCTGCGACATTGATGCCCATTCCAAATGCAGATGATGAAGATTGTGAGGACCATGACTGTCTCGATGTGACTGAACCATGCACCAAACTGGGACTAGACATTGTCGACGAACCACTCCCTGATCCTGATGAAATTTTCTTTGTGGATGGTTCGTGCCTAAGGGACAATGTTGGTCGATTAAGAGCAGCGTTTGCTGTATGTACCATCACTGGAGTTGTCGAAGCTGCTTGTTTAGAGGGAGTACACTCCGCACAGGTAGCTGAAATCCTTGCTTTGACTCGTGCTTGTTTGGCTGCTGATCAGATTCGGATAACAAGCTACACTGACAGTCAGTATGGGTTTGGAATGGTTCATGACTTCGTGCAGCTATGGTCACAGAGAAGTTTCATGACATCTTCAGGTTCGCCCATCAGAAATGGGGAATATGTGAGACAATTGTTGGAAGCATTACAGTGGCCCAAGGAAATTGCGGTTGTGAAATTTTCTGCTCATGGGAGGGGGACTGATTTTGTTTCATTGGATAATAACTATGCAGATGAGGTTGCCCGTTTCTGTGCAAAACAAGGATGTATATTTACCGCCGGTTACACTGGAGAAAACCAAGAAAGAACCGAGCTCAGCGTGATGTTAGCCATGGCAGACACTTGGGAGGAACTAAAACGATTGCAGGATGAGGTTACCGACCAAGAACGAGATGGCTGGATAAGATCAGGATGTGAGAAAGGAGATGTGGATGTATGGGTCTCGAGTGATGGTCGAGCTGTGTTGCCGGAAAGTTTGTTGAGCCCAATGGCAAGATTGATACATGGTGCAATACTTCTTGGCAGAGATGCAATGGTGCGAGTGTTTAGACAGACATGGTACAATCCGAAGTTTTGTGCGGTTGCTGAAGCTGTATGCCAGAGGTGTGTCACGTGTCAACAGATGAATGCAGGAAAGAAGACTGCCGTAACTTTGAGTCACATTGGGAGGTCAGGAGGGCCTTTCAATAGGATGTAGTTGGATTTCATCGAAATGCCAAAGTGTAATGGGTTGAGGTACATTTTAGTTGTGGTATGTGAATTCTCAAGGTGGGTGGAGGCTTACCCAACAATTAGATGTGACACACTCACTGTAGCCAAGCTATTTTTGAGGGTGCTCATCCCGAGGTTCGGTTTTCCGACCTCTTTGGAGTCGGATAGAGGAACACATTTCCACAGTGAAATCATGAAATTGCTCTGTGCTGCACTGAATGTGGATCAGAGACTACATTGCAGTTACAGACCAGAGGCGTCTGGGATTGTGGCGCAGGTTAATGGAACTTTGAAAGCACGGATGGCGAAAGTGTGCACTTCCACATCTCTGAAATGGCCTGACACACTACCCTTAGTTCTCATGAGCCTCAGTAGTGTTCCCGATAGGAGGACTGGGTTGTCACCGCATGAGATACTTATGGGGAGAGCGATGCGATTGCCAGCAATACCCGCTACTGCTCTAATTACCATCACTGATGTCTTAATTATCGATTACTGCAAGGGACTGGCTGACGTAGTCCGTTCTGTGTCTCAGCAGGTACAAGCAGCAACTGTTACAGCCTCAAGTGACCTGTGCCACGACCTGTGTCCGGGAAATTGGGTGCTTGTTCGCAAACACGTGAGGAAGAGTTGTCTGGATGTTCGTTGGCGTGGCCCGTACCAAGTGATACTGGTCACGAACACAGCAGTGAAGTGTGGAAGGTTGCCGAACTGGGTGCATGACTCCTATACCCGCAGAGTTCAAGCAACCTTGGAAGAAACAGCCCCTCTCATGAAAATCCAGCTGGAGGAGTAGAGTCAAATTCAGCCGAAGAAGGAAGTAGTGCACAGGGTACCCAAAGGGAGAGCAGAAGTGCCACGAGAGCAGAAGAGGTTTGGCCCGTGAGCCAGAGGCATCTGAACCTGAGGCTGGCACCTGAAAGAGACCTTGCCCCAGTTTCTGAAACGTCTGAATCTGACCAGAGTGACGAAGAACAAGCCCGAGGTGGTCTGAGAAGATCCAGGAGGACAAGAGTGCTGTGTCAAAGATACGCCTCACTGGAGTGGACATACGTTGTGACCGATGCCAAGAGTGGTGAGCTCGGGGAGGCTGAAGTCCTTGACATTGGTCAGCGAATTTCCCAAATTGAAAGTTGATGTGTTGCTGTTGGTTCCGGGAATGGAGATTGAAGGGATACTGACTCTCACTATTCCGAATCCTCCACGTCTAAGCAGAATTCCTGAACTAATCCTAGAGAGGCTGGTTTTTCCGACGTTTGGTTATGTGCCACCACATCAGGAATTAGTGTGGCTTCGTCTTGAACTTTTGCAGCATGTTTTAGAGATTCTGGGAGCTGATCTTATTTTGGATTGAAAGTGAACTTTGTTGTAAATAAAAGTCTATAAAGAAGATAACCTAGGCCCGAGTGGAAGAAGAATAAACGTAGGGACTTTCAGTCAAGACGACGAAAGAGGGCTAAGGAAGTCTTTTGTGGACTGTGTAAATAAGGAACTGAAATTGCAAGGGGATTTTCAGCCCTTGAAGTATTGTTCAAACTGGTTAGCAAGCGACGTTTGGAGGAGACAAAGAGACTCTTAATTGCTTGCTGCTGAAACCAAGAACTTTGAGAATTTTGCGAGATTATGGATGCTTGAAAGATCCCAATTAGTAGTAGGTACACTTGTAGGTGGAGTGATAGTCTCTATAATCATTATAGTTGTAGCTTCATATATTGTTTTGCATGAGCAAGAAGCAGAGGTACAGGGGACACCTACAACTACCAGTCCTAGCCAAAAGGAGGTCACCATAGGAGCTGAAAGAGCTTTATAATCAAAGAGAGTTGTAGATTTCATATAGATTTGTCTACAGGTGATTTTAAGCTTAATGCGTATGCGAAGCTGCTATATGAGTACGTGGATACGATGGATGCGAAAGACTGTTACGTGTGCATGCAGTTACCTGCCTCAGTGGACGAGGGTATTAGATAGCACCATCTTCCACTGACGTATGGAATTTCTTGTAGTTTGTTGCTCAGTATCTTTTATAAAAGAGGTCAGTTTGAGTATTTCTTTTCCTATTACGATGCAGTGCTTCCTGAGGTCCCAGCTTACAAGCATTTGAATAAGTATGATTATTATAAGTCAGAAGACAGACTTCGGAAGTATTTTATACCGTCTTTGGAACTGGATACGGCTTATGCTCATCGGCATAACTTGACCTGTTTATTGTCAGATGTAGAGAGGAAATTCGTAGATCAGGTACAAGATAGATATAGAAAATTAACACAGACTCGAGATACCGGAGACAGTCCAGTAAATTGGACTGATGAAGAAAGGTTACACAGAGCCAAAGGGAGTTATGGTCCTATAGCATTGGACAAGGAGCAGAGAGGAAAGTTGTGTGTGAGGCGTTACCAGACTTATTATGAAAAGGTTCCGGTGGGACAGAGTACGTGTGACCATATATTCACCATGGAAGATTCTGCTAAGAACTTTTTGCAAGGACCTGTACAAGTGATTCCAACCGTGTATTATGTGTGTGGAAAGAATGCCTATGTCAGGTTGCCTGTGAATTGGTATGGTACGTGCTATTTGGGAATCATTTTTCCGAAGATTTACCATGCAGAAGATTTGGAGCTTTTGGAGGATGGACAGCATTCGAGGGTGAAGAGAGCTGCGAGTGCAGGAGCAGTGATTGGAGATATTTTTGGAGCAATGATACCGAGTTTGGGTGTGGTTTTGAATGATGTGAAGATCAGAAGATTGGGGACTGTGGTTGATGAGTTGTCGATGAATACAGCAAAGTCACTGTTACTTGTGGATGGAGTGATGTTATCGATAATGACAATGGTTTTGCAGAACCGTCTTGCTTTAGATGTATTATTAGCAAAAAAGGGCGGAGTCTGTAAATTATTGAAAGTTCAGGAATGCTGTACGTATATCCCAGATAACAGCAAGGATCTGGAGAAATATATAACCAACATTACCACGATCCATCATGAGACCGAGAATTTGACTGAAGAGAGGGTGTGGGAAAAGATTGGTAAAGGATTTGGTCGTATGGGAAGTTGGTTTGCTAGCTTAGGGAAGGGGTTCCTTGGCTTTGTGTTAAAACCACTTATCATTGTTGTGGTTTGTGTGGTTTGTTTGTGGAGATTCATCAGAGCTTATAAGTGGTATAGGGGAAACAGAGTTGAGAGAGCTCTCAGAGCGAGTGAAATGCGAATGGCCAGACTGCAGGACAGTCAATATCAGAACCTTAAGAATAGGGAGAGACTCCAACAGGGAGGATGGCAACAAGTACTGTTTAGGTCGGTACTTTCTCCAAGGGAGTTGTGAAATGGTGTGATGACACTAATCATCAAAGGGGGGGGGCTGATAGAGCGCCACGTTATTCTGAAAATTGTAGGGGTGCACCATAATCACTGTTAGTCCGCACCCACATATGTTAAATGACTCATAGTAATATGTGGCTTAGAAATGTAT
Organism: Triturus cristatus; assembly: GCF_964204655.1. NCBI lineage: Eukaryota > Metazoa > Chordata > Amphibia > Caudata > Salamandridae > Triturus > Triturus cristatus. Next base: position 818,086,989 of record NC_140586.1, on the reverse strand, counting down.
TATTCAGATCTGCTTATAATAGTGATTCGAAATGTAACCATGCCTTTCATGAAGAGCAATGTCGTAATTCACTGCTAATGTATTTTAGAAAATGCGTAATGATTGGTTTTCATGTAATGTGATGCATTAGATTTAAACATGCACCATATTAAAGTCTGCACATGTAGTTTGCTTATTCATACATAAAGAGTAATGGAGTTAATGCTTATAATGTGATTTTAGAAGTGTCGGTTTAAACTGTGTAAAGGCCTGATCGCATATACGTTTAAAGAGAAAGGCCAGTTTGTTTCTTATGTTAGCAAAGTATTGTAGGCCGAAAATGATTTCCCTTGGTAAGGCTTTGGGTTTCAGGACGTTAGAAAATCTCAGAGAGGTGGAAAGTTTCTCGTTCCCATGTTTCTGTTGCAGGTGCAAGGACACTTAGCTCGTTAGAGAGACTAACCCTTTGTTCTAGGAGTTAGGATGGTACGAGAAGCCAATATGGGAGTATACTCTATTGTAGGGATGATACATTCGGCAGAGAAGGTGCCTGGGACCCAAGGACGAGTAAACCGTTGTTGGATGAGAGACAAGTTCCAGTGGAAAACTACTAGAAGAAGACCTGGCTGAAGAGGTGTGCCAGAGGGCGTGTTCTACGTTTTTGGGATTTTGAATTAGGGACAGTGCCCCGTGGGTTGAGCAGTTGAGGTTTAGATGGGGTGCTAGAAGGAGCATCTTAGAGCGAGCTCTGACTAAGTGAGTGTACTGCTAAGGAAGTCTTCACTTCTGACACATTGTACTCTTGCCTGGGATAATGCTAAGTAGGGATGTCAACTTAGAGATAGAGTAGGGATAGACTAACTGACTTCCTTTTAGGTAAATGACTTCTAATGTAGAGATTGGAGTAATCATCGCTTGCTTGATGTTATTGGAACAGACTATTCGAATGAGACTCCTGCATAGGATATTTTTTGTACTAGTGCCCATTTATTTTCTTAACCTCGTGCTGAGGTGTTTGTATGTGCATTTATTTTTGGCTTTGTAATAAATCCCTAAAATTTGAGATTCGGAGTCAGTGGTCCTTTAGAGTTAAGCTTTGATTTTGTCGATTATGTACTAAAAATTGAATTTCCTCCCCTCTACGCTATTTAGCAGATAAAAAGATCCTGGCGACCAGAGAGGATTCTTGGTGATGGTAAGGTAGATAAGAATCCGGATGTATCAAGGGGCATGTCTAGGGTAAAGACCAACACGTCAGAAAACGGATTACATCCTGCGAGTTATCTTAAACTTGGATAAAACAGATACTGGTCAAGCAGCAGATAGACAACTACCAGAGATGAATAAAGTTTATTTTTAGTGTATTTTAAACCAATCAAGGGATTAATTTTTGTTTGCACAGGAGTCACTGATAAAAGGTAAAGAGCAAGGACACCATGACTCCTGAGGGCCCTTCATTACTTTTTTATGAACTCTGAGCTCTTTCTGTTTCATGAACATAGGAAGCTGAAGCCTGGTAGCGCCTAACTGGAGTCATCCTTCCCAAACCAAGGATGCCAAGCTGATACATCTCATGGGATGGAAGTGGGACCGCAGATTGCACGAGCTTTGAATATGAGTGGGAGATGAGAGGGATAGCGGGACGTCCTTCTGCTCCTCCTGTGTGAACACAGGAATGTAAGCCTCATTTTGGTGGAACTGGCTGTTTGATCCGCCTCAACCCTATCAGCAAATCTCTTGACTATGAGAAAGTGGGTAGTGAAAGCAAAAAACAAATTATCGAAAGATCCCCCAGACCTGAGTGATGTCCAAAGATCATTCTGGTCTGGGGTTAGAACCTGCAAAAAACGATCCTTGTTGAGTAATAAACTTTCTGTTTGGCCGCCTACTGGTGTGTACTATCATTTTTCCTCAAATTGACCAATTTGCCTTGAAGGTTAATGGTGCTGAAATTACAGAACTCAAACCTACTAGCTGACACTTCACTGTGGAGCAACGGTCAGTATCTTCTTCAGAAACACTGAATCATTTTCCTGAATACATTCTTGGTGTCACCAGATAGACTTGCCTGACCCCAGCTATATCTGTTGGCCTTCATTGGGAGTTTGTATGTAAGTCAAAAAGAAGTAAACCTATGATAAATTAGTTTGTAATTTAAAAATATATAATTTAGTGAATTAGACTTTAAAATGTCGATTTTGAGATTAGAACACAAAAGTTGCAATTAGGTCATTTAAACTAATTTAAACTTGGCAGAGGGCCTTCCAAACTTGTTGGTCGGAGGAAGCTCTCCCTTCACAAAGCCAATGGCAGCCACCCCTCCAAAGACAGACTTCACTACAATTATGTGAGGGCACTTTTGTCGAAAGTGCACCTGCAGTAACGGCAGGAGCACTTATGGCAAAAAGGTAATGCTTGGCCATGTCATGCCAGCATGCTCAGCTTTTTTTGTTTTTCAGAAACTAACCTCCATAGGTTGTTGTCTGCAAAAAGAAATACTCATTGACTATGACGAGCAGGAGGTTTTCTCCCAGCGCGTGGGGTCACTGTTTTATTTATCCTCTTTGTGGCTGCCTCTCAAGAAACAAGAAAAAGAAACATGGCCATAGACCTGACCTGCAATGCTTTGTCAATAGCTCCATCATGGATGAACCAACAGAAAAGGATTTGAGAAGACAGATCCAGCTAAGGTTCCACCATCAGAAACCCAGGAGTTCCCCTGTCTGTAAAGGAGGTGAGAGAACCACAAGTGTGGCAGAGTAGGACATCTGCGGGTTCAGAGCACATCTCCTTCACCTGCCACACCTTAAATGAGCCTCTACCACCGGCTTGTCAATTATCCAAATTCTGTAATCGAAGCAAATTTACCTTAACTTTCTGAGCCCAATTCCCCAAATGTACACACCATGGGAGAGTTACAAAAAGCATAAATACCAGTAAAAAGTAGTTTATCAACAAAAAGCTAAGTAAAACCAGAAGAATGATTCAAGAGTGGAGCGAAGCAAAGAAAGGGACACATAGGGCCAAATACAATGCCCCATAAAGGCATCCCACTGTAAGACAAAAAGCGACATCCGGAATCCCACGCACAAACAGTAACAACTTAAATGCATGGACTGGTAATGTTATGGCCATTGTTCAACCACATATGAACGAGTAAACATGTAAAAGACGATCAAACTAGCCAAAGCCACCAAAATAAACAACAACAAAAAACATAGCACAGACAGAGCGCTGACGTATGACCCTCTCCCACTCCTGAAACTCAATGCCAGATTCTTGTTGGGTGGCACAGGTGATACAGTACTCTGGGACACTAAAGTGGAGTAGGCAGGGGTTAGAAATAACATAAATACAATTAAACTGCAGATTGTTTTCAAAACCAGGTCTGCAGGAAACTTTCATTACGCAGAGTAATCAGTGTAATTCCTGTAATTTCACATTACTCTCGTGACACAAAATTACCAAAATGTTCGCAATTATGCCTGGTTGCATAATTTGGGGGTAATATTGGGGGAAAATGCCTTTTCAAGAGCACAGGAACAGAGCACGAGTGGCTGCTGTAGTTTTTGTTCTGTTGCATTTAGCTCTGTTTTTTGTTCTTTTGCATTCAGCTCTGTTTTATTAGCACGAAATGCATCTTAGGATACAATTTGGACATGAGGGTGCATTTTACGCTCAGAAAATATCGCAAAATGGAAGCTACGTTCTTCTCGTAATTCCATGCAATCTTGCGGGAATTTTGCTGTAATTTCACATAGTTACGCAACAGCAGGTTATGTCCACCACAATCAAAACAAAAACTGTCAATCTTACCGGAAAATAATAATTATCAAAGGGCCCGCTCCTCTTGCCCTACAGGTAGCAATGGCATGCAATGAGGTGACCGTACTATAAAGCCCTTCGGGTGATAAACTGACAAATCACCGAGTTAGATGTGTGTGCTGCATCATCGGTGCCTAGTCTCTTCCTTTCAGTTAGCATTATAAAATACATATCCTTACTGCTAAAGACCGCAGTCATCTGACATCACATTGATGACGATTGCAGGATGCCTCTGCACTGTATGAAACACCAAACTCTGTGTTTCCTCTGCAGCTGGATTTCACTTCCATTGAGTGCTGGACCTGTCCATTTGCCCCACCACTCATGTGCAACTTTGCAATGATACCAAGGGCGAGTAATCTTTAAAATGGACTTGGATCAACCCTTCAACACATCACAAGCCACACTGACACCTAGAGTAAAGCCACTTACCATAGTCTTGGGACACTCGAGCCCATGCTTCATCCCAGCACAATCCACACTGATGCCAAGAGTGAGGCCCTTTAGAATAGACAGGGATCAACACTTTAACCCAATTGAAAATAGACTTGGGCGAATACTTCACCCCATCACAAACCACATGAATAACAAGAGTGAGGCCTTTTAAACTAGACTTGAACCAATACTTCATCAACTCAGCACAACCCCCACTGACGCCGAGAATGAAGCCATTTAAAATAGACTTGGGCCAGTACTTCATCACATGATAAACCACAATTATAAGGCGAAAGAAGCTTTTTAAAACAGACTTGGATCAGCACTTCACCCATCACAAATAACGCTGACACCCAGGGCGGGGCCATTTAAAACCGGCTTAGACCAAAAAACAGAATAATAACAATAGAGAGGTTTTTTCAAATATACTTGGACAAACAATTGATCCCAGCGCAAATCACACTCATACAAAGACTGAGGCTTTTAAAATAGATTTAGAACAACACTTCATTCCAGCACAAACCTCACTAATAACACAAAAGATGCATTTTAAAATGAACCTGGGCCAACACCACACTAAGAACAAGAGTGATATCTTTTGAAATAGGCTTGGCTGGCACTTACATAAATCGTGGTTACCAAATGACCGCGCTGAGCCAGGAGAGGAGCAAGCATTACAGAAGAAACATTACTAATAACCTGAGCGAGGATCTCCAGTCAGGCTTCAGGCCTGGTTGCAGTACAGAGTAAGCTGCCCTTCAATTTGTCACTGATGCACTGCATACATTGGGCTACTGAAGAACCATGGCTTTTCCTTTCTTAGAATTGTCAGACGCTTTTGACACAGTCAACCATGCCTTAATGCTATAAACATTGAATGAACGAATGGGTATCAGGGACACAGTTCTGAGATGGTTTGATTCCTACCTCACAAACAAATCAAGCACGCTAAACTCTAAAACTCTCACGTCAGCCCCATGCCCCTTCGACAAGATGCCCCTCAAGGCTCTAACCTGTTCCCGATGCTGTTCAAGCAGTACATGAAATCCCTGATCTGCATTGAGAACATCTGCTTCCCTCTATACATTGATGATGCTCAACATGAAAGTCTTCGGCCCACAGGACTAAGCCAGTATTGCAAGAACACTAGGAGATCTTCAGACATGAACGTCTCAACACCATATCAAAATGAATCCTCAGAAAACTGAACCTTTAATGGTATTTCCTTCAGTTCTGTGCAAAGCTGACTTGATCCAATAATTGTTTGATTGCAGGCCTTTCATTGTTGATAACACAAAATACCATGGTGTTATTTTAGGCAAGAAAAAACTGAACCTACATTCCCACAACAACACTTTAGCCAAAAGGGCTACTATCAAGTCAGACTCCTCTGAGGGATCGAGTCACTAATCCCTATAGAAGAATTCATAACAGCTGCCCAATTGATGATACGCTCTAGACTCAATTACAGCAGCACCTTACTAAAACTAATACACGTAGCCGCACTAAAAGTTGCCCTCAAAGCAGCAACCAGACTAATTTCTGGTGCCAGAAGATCTGACACATTTCCCAATTCTAATCACCTTAAAATGTCTTCTCATTGAGGCCACAAGTTTGTTTAAGCTTGCCTGCATTGTTCACAAGACTCTACACGGAGAACCACTATGTATCTGACACACAAAGTGGTTATCTCTTGAGTTTGCCACTCACTGCAGAACCCAGAATCTCTCCTCTATGAAGTCTCTTCCTTTAAAAAAACCAAAGTCTCTGAACCAAAACTTCTCGGCAAGGGATCCCAGGATATGGACCACCATTCTTCTTGCAATTAGGACAAACACCCTCCTACCGCAACTTCAAGAAAGATATCAAGGCTCTACTTTTCCATTGACACTTCCAACATGACAGGACGTATCCCAATGAGGATATCACGACCAATAGATGAGCAGTCACAAAAACTCTCCTCTTCAGTCAAGATTGACTACAGGTATATACCATTATCCCTAAGAAACTGAGAATAATTCCAAACTCTAAGGTTGCAAAAGCATTATAGTGGGATCTGACTCCTTCCTTATTAATGTCCCTGAATACACCTAATACTGAAGACTACATGTTAATCCTGTGAATACCAACCTCCTCATATACTGATTCTCATCCCATGATCTCATAAATGCCTGGTGTATTGCTGTAATTTCCTAGGACACTGTTATACACACGTACTGGTTACACTGTTTCATATTGAATATCTTGCTGTTTTGTAAAGCTCTATCCTACCTTAGAGAGTCTGGTTTGTGCTATAGAAAAGTGCATATAAATGTATATTATATATACTTATTATATATATAAGATAACTGTGTATTGATTTTCAATTTGAGTTCAATTGGTCTCTCTATATATGTATTCAATTTATGAATGTATATCTTTGTTATCTAACAGTCATCCATCGAGTTGATCCGTGCCTTTTTCTGGACTATGCCTATGTATTTACACGGTATTTTCTGTTTAAGAGGATAAATTATATAGTATTATACTTTAGAGACACTAACAGTATTCATAGGTATGTACACTCTAATTAATGCGAATAGAAATAATGTAGATGGATGCTTAAGACAATGTGAAAAACAAGATAATAGTCTGTTCTCTGAGCAGGTATCTGGGTTAAGTGCATACTTCTATGTCTATGTGTTTACCGTTGTCATGACGACTTTGCAAGTAACTCGGCATTTAATGGCTGTCGAAGGTGAAGCCCGTCATAGTGACAAAGGCGGCTTGCCGTCGAAACGCGTCGTGGCCTTCCTTGTGAAATAAACCCACGTCTTGCTTTATCCTCACGGAGTCTACGCCTGTCTCACTCACAAATAACAGAGTAGAAATCAGGGCTTCAATGTCTGAAAATGGGGGATCTCCCTGGTCTGACTCAGGGATGCATTAATTTGATGTAGGAGGGGAAGAAGAAACATGAGAAAATTAGCTCTAGCCAGCAAGCAAAGTGCTCTGCCATTTTCTGCCTCAGGTGGTCCTGTAATGTGCAAGTTGCACTGCACCGCATCGCTTCTCTCAGGATGTTGATATGGGGTATAAGCCATCTTGAGACTGGTGCCTTGATTGCTTGAAAACTGCACTAACTGAGACATGGCTTTCCCTCATTACATACAAAAGTTGGTCCACTGACCCTAGCAGGAGTGTTGGTTCATGAAATAGGGAGGAGCTGTTCTCCCAGAACCAGCCTACTTGCCAGCACTGAACCTACCTACCAGAGCAGAAAATGCTGAAAAGCCATGTGTTTCCAGTTTCATTAGACCTACTGTTGTCCTATATGTTTGCTTGTTAGAGTACCAAGTGCAAAGAACCTGAATCATCTGGTAGTACTGGGTCCAAATACAAACAAATAGTCCTTACACCTGCAGTGGACTTTCCAGCCTGACTGTTCCACTTCGTGTGCTTGAATATGTGCACGAGAAGACAGATACAATACAACTCTGAGGTAGATTTGTATGCTATAGCTAGGTCAAAGGGCCACTAGCCTGAACAGTCTTGTCTTCTTTACAGGAACCAAAATCTGCAAAACTGAAGTAGACAGTATAGGCCAGAAAATGTTTTTAACCAGAGAACCATATCTGCAGATTCAAAAGGACGCTCTTGGATAGCGAAAGACCCAGATTGATGGATCATCTGTAAGTGTCATACCGCATGGGAAAGACAAATTCCCACCACTTTTTTTTTAAAGACAGGTCAAAAAGCCACAGGTTGGGCTACCTGAAGTTTACTTTGATATTGAATTGACAGATCAAAGTGAAGGAGTTGGCCTCAAGTTTGGCCCCATCCCCATGGCTGTGTCCTGCTTTTCTAGATGGAGGTGCAAGCAATCCTAGCGCTGGGTCGCTCCAGCTGGACTAATCTGAGCGCTATAGAAAACTATTAACATAAAAACATAACATGTGGCAAGCAGTTCTTAGCATGTATTGAGTCAAGATTACTGGTGCACGCAATGTATTGCAGATAATGTGCCAACTTCACTATTTCACCAGAGGGTAATAGGCAGAAAGTAACATCCAGTCAGATGCTCGGTCTTCTGGTGCACATCAGACCAACAATGAAACATGGCAGGGTTGAGGAAGGGTGAAGTTAAAATATGGATTATTGTTCTTTTTGGGTATTGTTGAGCTTGAACCAGCTGCGACTCATCGAATCCTCTGTGTCCGGCATTAAAGTTGGCATACACGTTTAGTTTTCCAGATAGCAAAAACCTACATTTAACCCTTTACTAAACTGCTTCAATTTTGTTTAAAATAAGTCAACCAGAGATAATCATTATCCATTTCCGATCTCTTCCCTATTTTTCCCTTATCCTCTAACCTCTCCTTCATTATCTATCACCACACCATCCTTCCCCAGAAATAAACATGGTGCACCTTAGTCGGGCTCTATGCTAAAATCATTTAGAGTGGATGCGTATCACGGATGGCTACGACCTGGATGTCAGAACAATTCAAATTTACGATGTATTCAAAATAAATACTACAACATTTTTAATGTATTCAAAATAGATACTACACAAAAGCTAAAACATTTGCCAATATACAAATATATTAAAAGAAGCATTGGCAAATCCTTTTGGCTTTGTGAACAGGATGGGGAGGGGAAACTGAAGCAATGGACAAGCTAGGGCCATGGCAACATGGAGAGCATGAAAGAGCGGGATGGGGCAGGGGAAGCATCACATAGAGGAGAGAGGAAGAAAAATGTGCCCCCTGGAGCGCTATAAAAATAGTTCCCTGAATGTGAGCCCTAAAGAGTACAAGTAATCTAATCAAAAGGATGCTATTAAAGCTAAGCTTCAAGGGAGGGACAAACACAAGAAGGAGAAAAGCTATTGAATAAGTAGAAAGCAAATAGGATTAACATGGCAGCCAACCAGTGACAAGCAACGGGCTTACCCAAAGCTCACTATAAGTATTGGTATAGTCCACAATAGGTCTTTTGACAAAAGACATCTAAAAGCTGTCTGCTGGCGAGACATAGCTACTCTTGACTGCAAACCCCAAACCAAAAGGCAAGTGGATTATTCCCACCTTCATTGCATTACACCTTTCAGACTAATGCTAAAATGCATAATGATGTGGACATATTTTTTCATTATTTGCCATTGTGTTGTGCTCCTGAGGGGATGTGCGGTTGTGCCGCACAGCACCCTCGCCTCGAGGTGTCATAAGAGTGCAGCTGTGTAGTGCCAGCACTGAAAGGGTGCTCACGAGAATGGCCAGGCAGCAGCCCGATAGAGGTGAAGGAAGAAGCAGTGGGCAGAGGATAGCAGCCCTGGGAACAATATAAGAGAATTGGATTTTATGCGGCATCCTTCACACAAATTCCTCCCCAGACACCTCCGCACGCAATGACAGACACAGCAGATTCTAGCCAGAGGAGAGAAACACAGAGAGGCAGAAGAGAACCTGCAGAGAAAAAAGTCAACATTTTACAAAATTGGGCCCATGACAACAGGAGGTACAAATGAGGCAAGTGATGAAGAGATGAATCAGGCACGCTTGCATGCTGCAAGCACAAAGAAAGAGCAAGCATTATTCTTGGAGGAATAAAAACGACTAGTCAACCTCCTCCCAACAATCAAGGTAAACAGCTTTTAAAAACGGGATTTCCATGCAGATCGAAGTGGTCATGCTGCTGAGTTGAAATGTTTTGGATGTAAAGCTCTTTCTTTGGGGCAAGTACTTGATTACATTGTTTATCACACAGAATAAATAAAGATACATTGGGTATTATTACCTATCAAATGTGATAAATAATCCATTTACGAGTTGCACCATGAAGCTTAATAAGCGGATTGTTGTGCTTAATGCACCAAAATCTGCATATCCCGTATTTACATTGCCTTTTTCACCCAGTAGATTTTGCCCAGGTTGACCAGCCAAAATTTATCGCAGCAAAATTCAATTGTAGGATTTTATTGAGTATATCATAATTCTAATACCAGTGCAAGCAAAGGTTTGCATGGGTGTTGGAGTTTAACAAGTCCCTTGTAACGTAAGAGCCTGATGTAAGAAATAGTTTTGAAGTCTAAAAGTCTGTGATTCTCAAACCTTCAGGCTTTGCAATCACAAAACGCAAAGTCGTAATTAATCAAATTCAATTCATCAAATCAATAGGAAAAGGGGGCAACTAAAATGTCCCCCTTCCAGTGATTCTCAACGGAAAGTATCATGTGAGTCCTCGACTGGGGTTGCAGATCATTTATTGAATACCAACACTCTGAAAGGGAGTGAGGAACACTCATTCACAAATTTCAAGCTGTTCAGAAGGGACAGATTTCACTCTGTGAATGTGGGCAGTGGGCCTTGGGGAGACCACGCGGAGTGAGGGGAACACTGCATGCAGTTCTTTTATAAAGAAAAGGTTTAAACATTTGTATTCCTGGTCACTAAGCTAATTTAAGATTCTACTGGAATACAGACTATATTTTTGAGGGATTCATGGTACATTTCTCCAGACATACAGGCCATTTACCAATTAATCTAAAGTGAGGACATTTCTTTAGCTGCATGGTTCCTGAAGACGTTTTCTAAAAGTATAAGTATGTATAAAACTGCTACTTTATTATTTCTAGATCTCGTATATGGGCAGAACCAAGAAGTCAAACCCCATAGCTAATCTGAGGTTTACATTCAGCTGTTTTAAGTCAAATTTATCAGCTTTCCCCAAAAATAAAGAGAGCTATATGAAACAATTGAGGCAAGTGCTTTATACACATTTGAGGCTGAGGGGCACATTATGAGGGTACCCAGGCCTAACTGTCCAAATAATTCACATGGCCCACACAAGGAATGTATTTTTAGATAAAAAAACAAGATTTTAATAATTCCTCTTCCCACTCTAATCTTTACTACTTCTTAGGTTAGAGAACCTTTTAGAAGAAATTAAAATACTTAAACATTCTGTAGTGGAGACAAATTATACTTTGCCGAAGAAGATAAGTGATCTTCACCGGACTGAAGACTGCCTGATGCTGAGGAGAGCGAGATGCTCAAGAAAACAAGAAAAGATTAATAGGGTTAAAGGTTTGCGTAAAGAACAAAAGAAACAGACAGAGGATTTGGAGAATGGGAATAGAAGAAAACATCTTTGGATTTATGGTATTCCTGAAGTACCAGAGGGGTCAGACATCATTGCCTTTCTCAAAACTAACATTCATAAAACTGAGGACTTAATAGATGTGTCCGAGTTAAATTTTCATAGAGCACACAGAGATGGAGCTAGAGGACTCGGACCAAAAGAAAACATTCTATTATTTTCAGTTTAGTGATTTGGTAAAAATGTTGCTACCAGCAAAACAAAGAAGGCAAATGTTATGGTCTTTCTTCTTTTCACATAATTTGTCAATGGCTGCTGTCCACAGAAGAAAGGAGATAGTAAATATGCATGAAGTTCTTTGTTCCATGAATGCAAGATTTGTTCTATTACACCCTTGTTTATTCAAAGTACCCTACAGAGGAAAGACTACAACGTTTGATGATCCAAATAAACTAAAGGAATTTATTCATATGCATTATGGAGAGGAAATTAATACTGATAAACCTGGAATTTAACTTGTATCAAAATGTTTCTTGACTTTGACTATGCATAATTTTATGTTTTTTGTATTGTGATTGAACTGTCTGTTTGTGCCTTTCAGATGTCTCTTACATTTGACAATGACATTTTCTAGGCTCCTTTATGTCTTTCTTCGTGATAAGTGTTCACACCATGATTCAACACTCATATGCTCCCTCATACAGCAATGGGTAAGTCAGTATTGTCTTTTCTATGTTGTTTAGATTCCAGTTGTGTAAGTTTTCATCTGCTTATTTTGCTCCCTTTTATTTGATTTTATTCATGCTTCAGATCGTAGATAGTACAACTTCAATATGTGAGCACTCACCGCTCCCATTTCAAATGTATGTATTGATATTTCATTATTATATATGTGACCTTTCCAGATCAATGCCACAATGTATATTCTAACATTGTAGAATCCAGTAAGGATCCCTCTCTACTGTCTTCTTTTAATGGTTTTTCTTTTATAGTTCCATTCTCTTTCCTCAAGACTAATGTCCCAATGTTTTTATCATCATATTGTTTTGAATAGAGTCTTTATGCAGGTCCTTATCATATTAAGTATATGTTTCATTCATGATTTAGGAGTAAATATTTGGAATGTAAAGGGAGTACGTGTCCAAATGAAAAAATCAAATGCCTTTATCTAACTGAACCAGATTAAAATATCATATTGCTTTATTCCAAGAAACACATCTAACAACCAGCTCTTGTTAGCAAATTAAAAAGGAATGTGGTTGTTGCTATTTATCACTCTCCATCAAGCTATTAGAAGGGGGGATTGCAGTGGAATTCCATAAATCAATGAATATGGAGCAGTTGTCTCAGTAAAAAGGTGATGAAGATAGGTGGGTATTTTTAAATATATTGTTTAACGGCAGACCATTGGGCATGCTTAACGTCTATGGGCCTAACAGAGATGAAGTTTGTTTTTGGGATAAAATGATGAATTATACACAGGATCATTTTATCATGGAAGGAGATTTCAATATATTAACAGATTCTTTCAATGACAAACACTCTAAAGATAAATATGTACCTAATCCTATGCAAAAAGATTTTAGTGGGATGATTTTGAGAGGACATACTGACGCTTGAAGGACCTTTAATCCTCTTAGTAATGAATACATATTTTCCTCTCCTTCTCACTAATCGCAATCTAGGAGTGATTATAACATTTTAGACAATAGATTAGCACAATGTTTACTTAATACAGAAAAAGGTCCTACTCTGATCCCAGATCATGCTTCAGTAATTATAGGCCTTGACATTTTTTAAATAGCACACATTTTAGAAGATGGTCCTTTAATTCTTTTGTTTGATTCTTCACTGCTGATTTGAAGAATTAACAGATGAATTTTTCAGATTTCATACTTCACAGGACTCTTTCACGAATATTCACTGGGATTCTTTGAAAGCTACAGCTTCAGAATCTATAATTAACTATATTGCTTGTAGAAAAAGTTATCTGAAAATGAATCAAATTGGATCCTTGAAAATAAATAAAATTTTGAACATGTTTTATACATCCAATACGAAAGAATCTTTAAATAACTGAGTAAAGGATATAATGGAATTTCATAAACGATCAACAGAAAGTCCATGCAGTTACATGTTTAAGAGAAATGCCAAGTTTTACACTGACCAAAATAATTTAGGAAAATTGCTAAATATTTAAAAGTTAAAAAACAAAAATGTAATTAATACTGCTTTAAAAGAAGGTCTACATCTGAAGATTAAGACATTTCTGAATGTTTTCCAGGGTTTATGAATCTTTATTCTTTCCGGAAAATATGTGTTGCGACATAAAATGGAGATCAGTATTTTCATGGTATACGTGGAAGGCCTATTCCTAGGATTGATCAAACGTTGATAGATAGAAAAGAAAACAACTACCGATCTAAGGGATACGGGTATGGTTTTTTTGGCAGGTTGCAGGGATATGACTTGCCCAAGACAACTGAGAGTCCTAAAATTCCTTCAAGTTGAACTTCTCTGGAGAGACATGTGTGTCTATTAGTAAAAAATGCGTCCTCAACATGATTGAACTATTGAATATTGACCCTAACAATATCAAGATAGAAGTATATTGAGGGGCAAAATATTGAAAGGTAAGTGCATATAGCAATGTAAAGATTTACTATTCCTAACTCCACATCTACGTACCTTGAACATATATGTACCACATAGGTACATATATGTGGCACTATGAATAGAAAAGCTAGACTTACTTACCTGCTTATATTTTTTTTTTATATTTTGTCCTCGATATTCTGTCCCACTGATATTGTCGGTTCGATATTAGAGGTACACCCTCAGCATGAATGGTGAATATGACGGTAAGGGCGAATGGGGATAGTTTATTTGTTACTCATTGATGTTCTAGTTTCTCTTTTGAAAATGTCTCAGAAAAATTACATTGAAACATAAAAAACAATGCAGTGAGACTGAGGAATTAAAAGGACATTACAGACTGAAAATTTGTATACCAGCTATTGCACAAAATACCTATACTACTCCGAATGTAATTTCTGTTTTAGTCTGGTGAAAATTGGACATACTTTTATTGTACTTTTTACCTCTTAAAGGCATGTACTTGCCTGCAGACCAGTGGCGGCTGGTATTTGAAGGCAGTGGGAGGGCGCGAGTCATGGGCACGCGGCAATGATTTTTTTTTTTTAAATACACACTTACCTGTCTGCTGCTGCCGCCCGCCGTCTCCTCTCGGTCCTCTTCCCCGCTTCCAGGGAAGGAAGCAGGAAGCAGGATGCGCCTGGCTCCCAACCTCCCGATAGCCAATCACAACGCTGCAATGCAGAGTTGTAATTGGTCTGAGCGCTGTGGATTGGAGCTCAGCCAGAGAATGGGAGGCCGGGCTGTAATGCAGCCTGCACGGAGAACATGCAACGTGTGCATGAATGTTTGGCCGGCCCCACATGGCTAGCCAAACATTTATGTGCATTTTAGGGAGAGGAAATCACTCCTCCCCTGCTCTGTCAGCAGAGCAGTCCCACCCGCTCGCAAAGCTGCTGCAACAACTGGAAAAATATAAAATGATAATAGTTTATTATCATTTTATTTTTCCTTTAGTGACACTGCTTAAAAGCAGTGGGGCAACGCTCCTCCGCCTTAGCGGAGGAGCTGCAACTGCTGCAGACATTTTGCCTGCTTAGAGGCTCACATGCCCATGGATAGTTGGATAGATGTCATCTATATAGCGCGTTTTAAAGTAAAACATCTCCAGGCCCTTGGTGAGTGCAGTTCCAATTGCTGGCTCACAAAATACATTTAGGTTTGGTGCAAGGTTTTAAGGCATCTGAGGGAGAAGAGCTCCCTGGGTAATCTGGTTTCTACTTGCTGGTACTGAACCTGGCAGCTGCCTACTGTTGGTCAGCCATAATACAGCCCCTGGGTGTACCAGGGAGCAGGTGAGAGCTGGGTGCGCTTCACATCACACAACATAACTGACTCAAAGGAAAAGCACATTTCAAGCAATTTAATATTGGTACAAAGCGTCATAACCTATGTTCCATGCCCTCACTATGCAGCCCACTTCCAAGGAAGAGGCACACGCTGCAGATACACACATTCTTCCCATTAGGAGAAACACGTGTTTTTTAGCACAAAAATAGCATTCTTTAAAGCAAGTATCACTGTATAGGTAATGCGTTTTTTCAGCATTTGGAGATGGGAAGTGTCCAGATTCCAGGATTTTAGTCTGAAAAAATAATTCCAACAATGTTTGCAGACAGTTTTCAACTAAAATAAGCCTTGGTTGCAACCCAGCCTCAAGCCTGCCTCCTGGGAACGCCCACTCTCCTCCCATTTTATCATGTTTACAACTAAAGGAGCCATCTGCCACTTTTGCATTGCTTGTTAAAGAAACTGGTTACTGCCAAGGCTGAGATTCTCTATTCAGTTTATGGAGTATGTTGGAGTATACCTTTTTCCAAATATAAAAGTGAAAGAGCTTCAGGCTGAGGGCAGATTGTGTTCATCCTTTTGTGGATAGTAATTACATAAGCTAGTGTATGGTCCAGGGTTGCTAAGAATGAAGCACCACTCCTCAGTTGGGCACAAATGCATTTGTTCTATTTTAGCTATGGCACCCATCAGATACTAATTACAAACTTCACTCAATCACAGGGTTGGACTGGGACAATAAGTAAACCCGGGCACCAAAATAAAAATGGCCCTGATTAGCAATTCAGAGTTAAAAATGTGGCCCACATCTTGCAAATCGGGAACGTTTTCAACTTTTAAAGACACACTGTATAGGTGTTTTGCAAAGTATGAGAGACTGTGTGCTTGCTGCAGGCAATATTTGTGCCAATATCAGGGAAATAAACAGTAAAAACAGGCCCCTCAATTAAAATAAATCAACCCACACATTGCCCTGTAAAAATGGCACTGCCAGATTGACCTATAGGCCAGTCCGATCCTGATCACTCATCTGTTTGCCTGACCAAAAACAATATGGTGCTATCTGCAAATAACAACAGTAATAGGGAAAAAAGCATGACAGGTACAATTACCACTTGGGGCTTTTATTTCAGAGATGCTATACAGGCGCTAAACAAGTGCAAGTTGCCTCCTTCAAAAAAAACAATTGGGGAGGTAGAAGCTTTATTCTTTGTGCCTCTAGAGCATAGAACGAGCTCCCTTTTCAGCTTAGAAATGCCCTGGACCTTTTTTCTTTCCATAAGGGCTTGAAGACATGGCTTTTCTCTCAGTAGCATGTTATCAGCCCCTCCAGGTAACCAGTACTTAGCGCCAGGACACCCCAAGGTAACCGTGCGCTCTATAAGTAGAAATAACATAACATACAGCTGGTAGTGTTTTTGCCCCTGTTTAGGTTGAGCTTACCAGATAACGCTTGTCGCAAAAGACATATTGTGGGCTTACCAAGAACTTACAGGGGATCGGAGCCCTCCCATTATTTACCACTGGTTGGCTTTTCTGTCACTCGTTTGTTTGATTCTTATTCATGTCCCTGCTTTTCAATCTTGTGTTTCTCCGTCCCATGGAGCATAGTCTCTTTACTATCTCTTTTGAGTGGCTGGCTTCTAGGCTTCCATTGCTTGCTTTTAAATATCTATTTTGTTTTCTTTTTGTTTGAGCATTCCACAAGAGTTCATGTATTTTCCAGTTGTGTACTTCTCTCCCTCTGCATTATGTGTTGCTCACTGTCACCCAGGTGCATCTCACGGACCACCTCAATGTTGCATATGGTCTCATGTCCTTAAACCCACATTGCTCTCACACCATTGCATCTCCTCTCCACCCCAACCCTCCATGTTGCTTATGTCCTGATACCCTCCATATTTCTTCCCCACCCACACTCTGCTTCCCTGTCGCCCATTACTTTTGCTCATAATCCCCGAATTGCTGTTCCCAACTCTCTATGTTGCTCTCCCCACCCACTCACTCTTTGTTGCTCCCCCATCATTCGTGCTTCAGAAAACACTTTCACACATTTTTTTCTTTTTATTTTCCAAGCCAAATCAGATAAGCAAATAAAAAGAAAAAGTGGATGTTTCCTTTTGTAGGCATGTGCACATGTGATGCCTACAAAATGGCATGACTGGCTATGTCATAAGGCATTTATTTCATATTTAGCCATCAGTAACACCATCGGGATGCTGAAGCGAGACCTATTGGCTTTACCAGTGTTTGTTTTACCATTTGGATCTCAATTACTTTGTAGGCAGATACTGCTTTGAGCATCTCAGTGTGATGAATTTGAAGCATTGGGTACTGCACAGGTCGCCCTTCACTGAAGAACACCCACTCTATGTTTACATGATAACTTGGGTGAAGACACAAGCGTCCAACTCCTTTTTATTGACAGGGTCATCTGTCTGGAGATGGTAAGCAAGGTGTAGATGTGGTCCAAGTGGGAGGGCCACAGCCGTACCGTGACATGCATCCTGGACACTACAATGTTGGTAATCTCTGATGACGAGACATCACGTCAACAGCACATTTGTGCCTTCGACTAGAAGTTTGACAATACATCCTTTTCCTCATATCTGAAATAAGTAATTGCACATACCTGTCACTAGAACCGATTCAGGTGGGAGACTTAACATTGCCGAAGTCACAAATGTCTTTATTTTGGCTGTCTCTGCTTCAATAGAAGTCAATGGGGAAATTACATTCTCCCTATTATTATTATTATTATATTTCAATCTCTCTCTGTCCTCTTCCAAAATGTCGGCATGTATGCTTGCATCTGCCAGCTTGTACAACACAAAATAGTGGAAAGCTCATAGCACTCCTCAGAATGATAAAGGATCCGTGGGAAAGCCAGTCCAGGGTATCTCTGAGGCACGTTGTCAAGCGGCCAGCCTTGGTTTGAAAAGCCGCCTTCCCATCACAAAGAGCCGCCTCCCGCTCACTAGAGCGGAACAGACAGCCCGAGAATCTGCTGCGTGCGTAAGCGAATGCGTGACTGGCGCGCCGCGCCTGCGTCATTGTGTTAATTCAGCCGCGCAGACATGTTTGAGGTTTAATTAAGTTTCCTTTACAAATCCCCTTGTGTGGCTTTTCGTAGAGTAAACTATCAAACGTTATACATTGTAAATTAGATTGACAGGGTCACGATAAAAAAAAGCTTCAAAATCAGTTCGTGCTTAATCTGAAACACTTTAGCACCGAGAAAGAAGAAAGCCCGTTGCATGAAGTGAAAATAAACCCCCCAAAATTAATAACTGTCTTTAGAATGTCCTTGGGTTTTTACGTCGCTCACTGAAGGTGGGGTGCAACACAGCCCCAAGCCTTACTGCAGATAGTAAGTTTGAGTCGGCCTAGTTTATCAAATGTTATCCAAGTCTGGAATTGAGATGTGCACGATCTCATAAGAAACCAGAAGAGACTATTTGCAATCCCTGCTTTACCATTTGACTAATTAGTGTGATCCAGGGCTGACGAATTTATCCCTCTGTACATCAGTTCTCTTAACTGCTATGAACACTAGTAGCTTTGGACACAAGCTTATTTGAAGTTCATTGATGGCCTCAGCCATGAGATAATAAATTATCCCACTGGGGCTGGTATGAGCCCCCATACAATCTGGTTAGAAAGGCAAAGCTTTCCAGGGATTTGAAAAGGTTATCTTCAACTCTGGGTATTAATGGTAAAGGGCTCATGTGTAGCCAATTACACAGCAAAGGTGCCATGGGCCTCAGCACAAGCAAGTAAAATGGGGACCTTAAGGTTCAGTAGTAAAATACAGCTATAATCAGGTTTCAGTGGGCTCCACAGGCCTCTGATACTCTATGCCACTTTACTCGCTGTATCACTGATAACTACATGCCTGGGAGTAGCCCGTTGCATGCTACTTTGACCAGATGATGTCCGTTGGATTCGCCTGGCTATCCCACAGAACGAAATACCTACAAGCTTTTGAGAGAGTTTAGGTTTTCAGCCACATTTGTAAAAGGCAGGATCAGTGTCCTCGCCTTATCCATATTGCACATCACCAGGTGGCACTTTTTAGGTGTTGCATACACAGCGCTTGCGCCATGCTTGCAAAATCTCGTAACAAAAAAAATCTTAAAAGGTGCTTAAAGTCCACTATTATTTTTGCCTTTACTTACCATTGATTGACTGCCACTTTACTCCAGTTTCCTTTCTTCCTGTTGGTCAGCGCCTCCTCCTTCCTCCAGCTTCTTGCTCGGCTTCATGTCTTTGACTTTGCTATGGAGCTTGGACCAAGTACTTCTCCGTTGGCCAGTGTCCTTTGCACTGGCCATCCACTTGTAACATATTTTATTTGTATTTTTTTTTTTTACTTTCCAATGTCCCCATTTTGTTCGCTGCTTGCCCCTCCCTACCACCACCTCACTCCCATTGCCGCATGGGACACATTCATTTTTATAGGCAGGGGAGATTAAGGGATACATGTAAGAAAACACTTTGCAATTGAAAACGGCGCAAATCGCTAAATTCGACAGCTTGCAAATGAAAACCAGCCTTTCAAGGCGTATGAAAGGCTTTATTGTAGCAATTTAAGATCATTGTAAAAATTGTGATTATTTAAAATTGCAACTAAAAATAGGGAATCATAATTTGCAATTCCCTAAGCACATGTACCTAGAATTTTCTGAGCATTCAGGAAATGCTATTACCATTGACTCCAAGTCAATGGTAACCATGTGCAAATTTTGAAAAAAGCACAAAAATGCATTTTTCAGAGTGCCATGTAGCACACATGCCCAAGGACATGTGTGCACTTTAAATGTGCACATATTTGCGGGGTGCTTCAGGGAGGTCTTAGGTCCCCATGCACCCTTGGTATTGCGATTACCAATTAGGTAATCGCAAATTAGGTAATGCAAAACCATTCGCACCTATGGACCTTTAGGCACGCTGGAACAAATGGAGTAATATTACCTAATTGCAATTGCAAATTTTTAGGAATCGCTATTAGGTAATCGCTATTTTCTTACATACCATTTTGAATTCCTTAAATAGCGATTACCTAAAATTTGCTATTTAAGGAATATAAAATAGATTTTTGATACATGTAGCCCTAAGTAATTTGCCCAAAATCACAGGATGTTGAGCCGGTGCCAAGCTGGTTCCCTAGCTCCAAAGTCAGCAGCTCTGTCCGTAACACCTCAGCCTCTCCATGATCAGTGTGCCAGTTAGCTACCTTCTGACACACTGCTATTTTTCAATGGGCATTTGTTCAAGAATATAAACCGCATATTAAGTTTAGGTAAAATGATAATTTTATCTTGTTGGCACGTGCATAGCTTTAAGTAAAAAGAAAGCGCTTTGACAGGGTCTAGCTGCGTCATATCGCTTTTGTTTTAACTTTTAGCTATGTAGCACAGCAGTTCGCACAGCTGTGCAAGATTTAAAAAAACATTGACAAAGCCAATAGAGCTTGCATAGGCAAAATCTATTGGCTTTGCCAATGCTTGTTTCTGTAGCTCGCCTGCTCCTTTTCATTGCGGTGAATTAAGTTTAATCTAATTTACAGCCTAATGTGGAAACCAATTTCAGCAGTGTGAACCATATTATGAATAATGATTTCTTAAATTAATTCAAGACAAACGTAGGTCAGAGTAAAGATCAAACACAAATCCAGAAAACCACACTATATATATATATTTACACATATATGAAACATCACAGAATTTTAATCCTATCATGCGTCAGTTAAAAGAATATTGATGTAATCATAATGTCACAAACAATTGATGACCAGTCGTGAATGACCTTCAGGTAAACTATTGGTCTCATCTGATCAATGTGTTTATTCTCTCACGGGGCTCCATTAATCACATATTCGCAAATACTATATCTAGTCTGTCAAACTGAGGAGCTTTTTCAGTGTTTATGTCCCATAGCAGGCAAGGCAAGGTCACAAACTTTGGAACAACACTACTGGAGCAAGCTGAGAAGGCCAAAGTCCTGCAAATGGATACTTCGCTAATTGATATGGGAAAACTCGCACGAATGGAGAAAACATAATTTAAGTCACAGGTAAACTGGAAATCTTTAACCTGATTCGGGATGACTTTTTGGAACTGTGCATCTGTTAACCAATTTTAAGTCTCCCCCTGTAGAGATTTAGTGTGACTTTTTGGAACTATGCAACTATTAAACAATGTGATTTTCCCTCTGTAGGTCAGTAGTTAATAATCTAAAGTGGTTAATTGACTATTATACTTAGCTTTTAACTTCTCTTCGTTATAAAACAATATTCTTACGTATTATTCATGATTCGAAGTTAACTTTTTGAAGATCTGCTTTGCTTGTGTTTAATAACCTACGGTGTATTATGTGCTTACATTCTAATAAACATTTGAAACTCAGAAAAAAACAATATTAAGGGGGTTCTCAATTCTGTTCTCAATGCATATCCCTAAAGCTTCAGCTTTCATAATTTCATTCATTCTGTAAGGAACTGGTAGAATGAATAAATGAATGAAGGACTGGTCTAACACAGCTCTACAAACTAAGTCACTTTAAACACCTGCTGTACTCCAACAGAGTGAATGGCAGACATGTAAGGTACAGTTTGTTTCTAAAAAGCAATTGTAGTCTAATTTTCAAATCAATGGGC
Organism: Triturus cristatus; assembly: GCF_964204655.1. Classification (NCBI taxonomy): domain Eukaryota; kingdom Metazoa; phylum Chordata; class Amphibia; order Caudata; family Salamandridae; genus Triturus; species Triturus cristatus. The sequence goes on along the minus strand of NC_140586.1, from coordinate 818,065,067 downwards.
CTTTTCAGAGTCCAAGTACTGTTTTCAGTAGGTCATATCTTTCCTTGTACACAAACGCCTTGGGACTGGCAATACCATAGCTGAGCTCAGAGAGTCAGGTTTCATTCCTCCTGTAAAACCCCATAGAATTCACACCAAACATTGACTCAAAAGAACGAGGTGGGTTTGGTTAGAACATAAGTTAAGTAGAGGTCTTATATCCCATCCACAGTATGATAAATGCCACAGGATATAATGCACTTGTAATATGGCAGACAGGGCCTTCGCCATGTTAGTGACAGAGTACCCCATCCACCAAACTGTGAAGAAAGTCCTTAGTACTAATCCCTCGTGGATACAGTCAGCGAGATTAGCATAAAATATCTCCGAAATGACTTTAAGCATTTTTTCAAATATTCATAGTGGGCATTTTTTAAACTATTTTCTTAATTCTTAATGGTGACCTGCAGCTCACTGACATCATCTACTGCAATAAGGAAAATCCATACATGGGCCTCAGTTATTGCAAGAATAAAGTTAGTCTCCAAAAGAGGAGTAAAGCAACATATCGACCCACTGAATTTGAATACATTACATGTTTGATGGTGTAAGAGACCAAGGCTGCATCAGTGACCCCCACGTCTGTTGCTACAACTTAACAGACATCAAGCAGCTTTGAATGTTTTTCCCTGGTTCGTGTGGTCAGGAATTGAAATCGATTGCCTATTGCTTAGAACAAGGGATCAGTGCAAGAAATTGCAGTTCCAATGTATATTATTTAGGAGTTGAGAGGTGCATTGCTTCATCCATTGTACTCCACGGAGTTGGATGGAATGCAAACGAGAGCTGTAGAAACGGTGTTCTGTTGTTTTGTATGCATTGGTGTGAGGTGTACGTGCTGTGCTGTGGCTCGTGTATTTGTCTGCGTTGGAATGTGTGGCAGAGGTTTTGTATGTGTTTGGATGAACAGTGACACGTTATCATCTGCATAGCCTTTACCAGAGTGTATATAGCATGAAAGTGTGTGGTCAGTGCATCTAGTGTGTTCTGTTTTTTGTCTGCTGTTTGTTCTGTGTTGCGTCTCCTGCATTTTCTTGAGTTGTGTGTGGCAAAGGTTTTGTACATGCATTGCCATCAGTACAGCCTTTAGCAGTGTGTAGATTGCATGAGCGAGTGTGGTTGGTGCATCTAGTGTGTTCTGTTGTTGTGTTTGAGGTGTATATGTTGCGTCGTATCTCCTGTAACTGCTTGTGTTCGAATGTGTGGCAGAGGTTTTGTATTTTTTTAGCTGAAGAGTGACACATTTCCATCTGCATAGCCCCTAGCACAGTGTAGATTGCATGTGTGTGGTTACTGCTTCTCGTGCATTCTGTTGTGCTGGCAGATTGAGGTGGTTGTGCCTGGTGTGGTTGCAGCACAGAGCCAGTACTGTGCCTCGTGTGATCAACTGTGTCACATGATTCATGTATTACATTCTGTGTATCAAGCAAATTGTCAAATTAAAAGAAATGTGAATATTTGATGGCAATTAGCTCCACAGACGCGGAAGTCTCTTTCTAGAGGTTAGCTTTGTGTCCCACCCAGGTGCTGGCTCGGAGACGCCTTTCTGGTTCTGAGGATGTTTGTCTGCCCCTTGGGACGCCAAGGCCCAGACAGAGGCAGAGTCATTAGTCTTGATTGTCTCATCAAGGGCCTCCCATGATGCTCTCTCATTATATGTTTCCGGGTATTAACTAGATGCCTGCATTAGTTCCTTAGATGGTAAATAACTTATTCATTGCAACAGTTCACATTACAACCTCTCTATATAAATGGCCTGCTAAAGGCTATATGGGTTTGACACTGCCTACGAGAGCGACTTAAGCGAAAAAATAATGTCTTCAGATTATGACGAGGCATTAAGTATTGTGTAAAATTCGAATTTAGCTGTTTTGTCCATTGCACATAAAAAACGACCAGGCTGCAATGGGGTATAGACCAGAGGCGGCCAATCCGCTATGGCAGAGGAGCGGCGCCCTCCCTGCTGGCCAGCTGAGGGAAAGGTAAAATAATTGATAAAACAGTATTATTATCATTTTATTTTTCCTCTGGACGGAGCCGAGCCTTTGGGGGTCGGGCCATGCCATGACAGGCACGGAAGGGGAGTAGTGGGCAGCCCTGCCAACAGTGCGCATGACAGTTAAGCCGGCTGTCTCAGGACGGCCAAACTGTCATGTACATTGACATCTCTGGAGAGAACAGCAGGCGTGCGCAGGCTCCCAGTCTCCTGTGGAGCAGAAAACAAGCCGCTCAGGCCAACCCCAGCGCCTCTCTCATGCTGGCCAGCCTCAGCACGTTATACACAGCAGGAAGGAGAAGAGTGATAGAGCGGCAATCGGCGAGGAATTGTAAGTAATTTTCTTTTTTGTTTTGTTTATTTCGTCGCCCGTCCATCCCACACCCTAAACCCCTTCCCCTGCCACTCTGCCACGAGACCAGCCGCTACTAGTATAGACCATAGTTTCTCCAGCCCGACAGTACAGGTCCCAGTGAGGTCTGCAGAAGGCTGTGAACAGGGTTGGATTGGTACAAAAAATAGGCCTGGGCACCGAAAATAAAACGGCCCCCCTTACCAAACCAGGTAGCTAAGGGGGGCCATTTAGTGGCCCACATGTGCAAATCAGGCCAGTTTTGAACTTGTAAAGACAATCTGTAGGGGTATTCTTTGCAAGGTACAGGAGACTACATGCATTTGTGTTAGCTCTATGCAATACTTGTGGTAGTACCAGGGAAATCAACAGTAAACAAGCATTGGCATAGCCAATAGGTCTCGCCTTTGGGACCGTATAAGTATTTAGCCATGTAGCACATTATCCTAAGTCCTACAACATCTTCTGTTACTTCACGTGGCACTGGGAACGGCCACACACACCCAAGGATGAGCTTCCATGCTATTTGATGAGATATGATTAAGACTCTTCAAATTTCACAAGGGCTGTGGGTTAAGCCTGCACTGTGTACCTGGCTAGACGAGCACGGCTCTGGAGTCACTCTCGCACCCCAGAAGGCGTGCTAAGGGAATTCTAGAAAGAATATCAATTTCGTAACCTGTGGAGTTAACTGTAAACAGAAGGGTTCCTGGGTGCCTTCATCTTTCCTGCTGAGGGGAAGACCTCCTAACGGGCTTGAGACGGGGAAGTGTATAGTTCCTGGAAACAATGAGCGCATTTGAAGAAAGGGGCGCTTCCCTCACACTTTTCTTAAGTGCAAAACAAAGGGCACAGACTTCCTTGGCGAACAGTGACTAGAGTTTTGTCAGGTGGTGGCGATACGATCGACTGCCTTCAGTGTTTTTGCATGCGGTGCACGGTGCAACAAATACATCGTCTCGGGAATAATCTGAGGGAATTCAGTGGCTGAAAATGCCCAGTGTTTGGCATTTTTAGGATGTGACATTTTTGTGCGTCTGCGGGATCCCTTCACCCCAAGTCTGGTTCAATATTCGGGTTAGACATCGTTAGGTGCATTAGTTTGTTTTATTAACGCCATGGCCCTTCCTGCAATCAGTGCCCCCGGGGCCTGTGCTCCGTTTGCCACACAGCTGTGATTGCTGCCAGGATACACGCCCCCCCCCCAGATCTTTAGAGATTGGCACTCAGATGTGAGGTGATAATTCAGCAACCGATGTTTGGAGGCGAGATGTGCCACGGATGAGTTCCCTCCGAAGTCCGGACTCAGTGCAGGTAGTACGGGCACTGGGGATCAGAGGGGGGATGGAGGGTGGGGATGGGGGGGGGAGGGAGTACTAGGATGTTCTAGGGGGGGTAGAAAGGTTCAGAAGCATGCTTGTTTCTTAGAAGATGACTCGTTTGAGACGTAGGTAGACACCGGATGGCTCTAGTTAAAGGATCACGGTGTGGCGAACAAAAAAAAACAATGTTTAAAGGTAAAGCGGATGTTGCGGCGTGCTGGGAGCGCTTTTTCTGCAAATATAAAGCGGCCAGAGAATAAAAACAAAAACAATATTTAAAAGAGTGACCTCGAGGTGAGCGCTTTTTGTAAATATAAAGCGGACGCGTAAGCACCCACATAAGTGCCCGTCTGTAGTAAATTGTAAAAAACAAGTAAAAGCAAAAGCATGGCTCGTTGTGTGTAACCTGACCCACGAGGAATGCAGCTGCCACCCTGCGCGCCGCTGCTCGCTCCCGAGAGCAAAACGCCGTGGGAGTGAACATTAAAAAAAAGAAGGTGGGACATGCACCCGCCTTTAGCCATTTGCGTGCTTTCATTAGTGAAAGACACATGCAAAAGCCAATCCTATGCGTGGGAGGAGTCAGACCCACATGGAGTAGTTTAGAGTGCTTACAAGAAGCCCCGCAGAGAAACGCATGCACACTGGCTCAGGTTCGACCTAAAAAAACCGGCCTACCAGACCACAAAACAGTCACAACAACTGATAAAACATCAGCTCACATACTGATTTGTGTGACCAGCCCATCGGACATTGTCTGATTGTCCTATAGACCAACCCGACCCTGGTTGTGAAAATGACTGACAGGGCCTCATCAGTCAGTTATAAGCTGTAACCAGGCAGCTTTTTAATGCTGACATAGGAGGTAGGGGTCACAACACTGTCAACATAGGTTCCTAAATGAAAATTGGGTCAAGTAAAAGAAAGGTTTGGGGCACCCTAATGCGGACATAAATTCAGGGATGCCTCCTACAAATTGCTAACAGATACCATTAATTTAAAAAGTAATAGAGGTTGAAGAACTCACCAATTATCATTTATCAGACAGGTCAAACCTGCTATCATACAGAACAGTTTAGCTTGCGAATGTGCATGACTATACAAACCTTTTGAGAGTGAATGTGTTTAGAAGAACTGAGCAGCTATCTAGTGCTGCGGTATGGCCCATCACACATCCATGTGGGTATCTTGATTTGTTTGTGGCTATCCAAGCAAAACTTTAGCTGTGTAATCAGTGGCAATCAAAACTAAGGGCAAAGCACCCTGAGATGGAATTGTGCCTTAAAATGGTCGCCTTAATCAGGTGTCCAAATTATTTAAAATACCTGCATGGTTTAATGGATTTGGATTTTTTAAAACATTAAACTGGATACAGGTTTTGTCGTATGTGGCAAGACTTGTATATGATAATGATGTATGTTACACGCAAGACATGCTGACTGTATGGAAACATGATTGCATTTATTCTTAGAAAATGTGTGTAATATGTGAAGAGCATAAGAAAATAGACTAATTGAATGATAATGCGAAAAACTGTGTGCTCGATCACCCTTTCTGTTGAGGAACTTTGGGGCATATTTACACAAGAATGGCAGAGCATGGCGTTAAGCCAAAATAGCTAACGTCGTGCTCTGCCATTCTGAAAATGCAGGGATGCACCGTATTTACAAAAATACGGTGCATCCCTGTGTATTCCCTAGCACTGCGCTGAACTCAGCTGCCTGCCAGGGTTTCCCTGGTCTTAATTTTGACGCTGCCTCCTATTTACACCACCCTTGTAAATAGGAGGCAGCGTCAAAATCATTGGGTGTTGCCCACCTTATTTACAAGGCGGCATTAAGTCACTTTAAGAAAATAAGGTGAAGCCCCTATCGCCACAGGAGCGTTGATAAAAGTGACGTTCCTGTGGCGATAGGAGCTTGTAAATATACCTCTTTGTTTACTAATTCCATTCAAACTAACAGGACAAAGAAGAAACACGTTCCACTTCTCCCTGTATGCCTTGCAACAGCAGCTTAATAGATCTCCCCAAAATTAATAGAAAAAGGACTACACCTGATCGAGATGGCACGACACTCAAGTACAACATCCCGGAAGACAACGCGTTGTTAAGCATACCACTGAGACAACTGCCCAGCACCACACGCTAGACTTAACGCGTTACAACACACGTGCAATGCTTTTTTGGTCCCAACACCGAGGATTCCAACGTCTCACTCATCTCCTACCCTTCTGGAATGAATGCCGGTCATCTTCCAACCCTAACAAGGACCGAGGGCAGTAGCAGTCTAATTAATAAGAACACTTTCCACAAAACTGGCAAGATTATTCACTTCCTTGAACAACCTATATCGAAATATACAATTGTACCACTTCTCTGGAATTTAAGGTTGATCTTTAATCACCAGGACATAGCTATAAAGACACCACACAGTTACCTGCCTCTGAGGGAGATATTTGCCCTTTCTTTTAATATATTAAATCCCTCCCCTCAGACTTACTCTTTTTTCCCTTATGTATCCTCTTTCCTTATAATAAACTGTACCCCACACTTTTGGACACATTCATTGCACAATACCTTTCTTTTTAGAAGGGTGTTTAACGTTTGATGTACCAAACGCAAGTGTGCCCACATATATGTATGATTCGAAATCTGTATATTAAATGTTTCTTGCATGTAATTACATTGATTGCCTTGTAAAAGCCTCAAGCTAAATATCTTTAAGGGGCGCAAGACGTGTTGACTATTTCTATAACAAAAAGAAGAATGTGTTTTACTAATAACAATATGCGTCGGCCAATGGCTGTCGCGAGCACTACCGCGGTAGTGCTGCGCACGTCTGTTGGCCGACGCGGCCCCGCCCACGCAATAAATCACTCGCACCGCGGCGGAATTTACGCCTCAGTTACCGTTAATAAACCTTTCTTGGACAGGGCACACCAGCCTCAATTTGTATTTCTACTGCAACAATCTTGTGATGTCTTGTAATAATCCATTATCATACTGGTATTAACCACAGGTGAATATGGATTCTGGTCCTCAACTACTCTATACATATATTCAAATTAATAGTCAGGTTAAGAGTCACCAGATTCGACCTCTGACCACCCTACAGAGTGCCATTATAATGGTGAAACTCAGGCACCCTTACAAACTATTACGAGATTCACAGTAGAATTTTGGCTTAGTAAACTAACTCAGCTATAAAAGTTGGACGGCTGGCAATATTCAGACCTTTTGGCTAGTGAATAGACTAATAGGTTAGGGATGTGTGATAAAATATGATTGGGGCCTATTAAAAATTTGCCCTATTCTGCTGAGCTGTTTATAAAAATTATGATCATTATGAAACATGTGATTTATAGACAAAACTGCATAGTAAATACTCAAAGTGTAGGAAACATTCGCTGCGTGTGCATATTAATTTGGGGGTGCAAGTGCAGGGTTCCTTTTAATCATCACCTGCCGATAACAAACCCTCTGAGAAATCTACCGGGCTCCTAACAGTCCCTACCGAGCATAGCACAGCTCACTGAGAGAGGAGTGAGACGCCTGCCAGTTCTCCTCTTCTCTAAAAAGACCATATTTCCCTTTTGGGCCAAGGGAGTATAGTGGCAGTGTCTTCAATAATATTGAGTGAACAGCCTGACTTTAATCCAAGAGCACTGACTGACTACATATGTTTGTTCATTATGGCTCACCAATGAGCACCTTTAAGATTCACAATTGTGCTTGACAAGGACCATCTCCGTCCTCCACTAACGCAAAGCCAGTGTATAGCTTCATAATTGAGGAATCATTGTCTTCTGGAGTGGCATCTTTCACCGGTAGAGCAGTAGCCGCTGTTGCAGCACATGGCATCAGAGCATGTAAAACTGACCAAGAGGAAGTGAGCTTGGGCAAGTGTTGTTAGCATTGTTCTAACCACCTTAACACCAAAGATTTCAAGATCCATATTTGACATTTTAGAGACCCATCCTGTCAACACTTACACTATTATCACATCCCAGGCTACTATGGCTCGAATCCCAACCACCAGCCTTCACAGACTATCTTCTGACCTTCTGAAATTGACAGGCACATCCAGCTGCAGGCCGCTACAAAGAATCAGGGGTGACGTGTGAACCCTTGGGAACATCATGGACCAGTCCTTATTCATATTGTTGCCCATTCATGGGCTTCTTCTGCAGGGATTTTCTTCCTTCTAAGAAAAGGAGGCCGGCCTACTCTCTCTGCATCACCGGCTGTATGGAAGCGTAATAGAGCACACCACATCAATTCTACGGCACGTCAGTGGTGTAACAAAGCTTCCCTGTACCTCTGCAGTGTGTGTGTGTGTGTGTGGGGGTGATGGGGCCGCAAGATCTAGAGGGACTCCCTCGACACAGTACACTGGCCTGAGCGCTCCTGAGTAGGTCCGAAGGGGGGCCGTCCATGCACTTTGCAGGGGTGCCCCCTCAAGGTTCGTTACGCCACTGCTGCACATAAGGTGGTACGCTGGGGTATACCGTGCTACGCCATGTCACTCTTGATGCAGTACACTATGTTACGTTTGGAACACACACCTGGTGGCTGAGGCTACATCTGACTGAGCAACGAAGGGGAGACCAGAATAGAAGCTAAAATACTGAAGCTAGACAGTTAATTCAAGATTTCGCAAAAGGAGAGGGTTTTAGCTTCGTTTTGAGAATATCGTAGTGATATTTTATTGAATAATTCATTTAAATTAGACTATCAGAGTTTAGCAAACACTTTATACAAGCACATTTAAACAGGCGTGAATTGGCCCATAAAAGACAAGCTAAGAACAGCGTTAGTCGCAGTACCAAGGCCCGAAATAACATTGCAAGTCAATAAAAACCTATTCCGATGAACCAATCCCATGCAAGGTTTCAATCAAAGAGCCGACAGGAAGTAAGAAGTGCACAACACACCTAGTGTTATTAATAATCAGCCCTAGATCAAAAGTTGGTCATTGACACCCAGAATTCTCAGGCAAATTTACAACTTTTCCTGCAGTTCAGCAGTTCTCAAACTAACACGCAGGTCTTCAATAAATGTGGCCAACGAGCCACGGATCTGATTGCAGCGAGTATTAAAATACTACTCCAACACCTTCACTGCTGGGAGAAACCTGATATGATATGATATGAAAACAGCAACTCGTGTTTTTTTTAGATGACTGGTAGAGATAGCTCGGCATAGACTGAGTAGAAGGGGAAAAAAAAGTTTTATCCTACCCAAAGAGGGGACAGCAACAACAATGTATATTTGCAGATTTCCAGTTGTATCTCAACTCAATTGGTGCCAGCAGAAGAAATCTAAACTTCAGAAAGCTCATCCGAACCTATTTTTAGCTTACGGCTAGATCGGTCGACCTCGAGGCTGGGGAAACGGGGTTGAGTCTCGGCAACAACGCTCAACATCCTGTGATTCTGGGCAAATCACTTAATCTCTCTGTGCCTAACAAAAAATAAAGGTGTCCATCTGTAACGAAACTGGTGCTCATGTAAAGTGCTCTAATATCTTCGGGTCTAGTTCGCGCTATATAAAACTTAAAAAAAATTAAAAAATAACAGAGAGCCTTAAAGATAATGTGCTTGGTTACAGGTAGTTAATGGAGGCTGAAAAGAGAGCATGCTACAAACCCTTATAGGAGTCTAAATGTTGAATATTGAATATGCTGAAGCTTTTGAACTGAGCTTTTTGGAAAATCTATATACAAGGAATTATTTAATTCAATATCAGACATAATGACAGACTAAATGATTAATTCAGGCAGCTAAGGTGAAGAAAAGGAATTATTTTTGTTACCATTCAGAAATAAATAAGCAGTAAGAGTGACTTTGTTTATTTAAGAGATGAAAAGAAGATCACAGTCGGGTTGAACACCAATGTTTCTGGCGTGGAGCAGAAGGAGAAGGTGGAAAACCTAATTCTGAAGGCCACTAATGGCTAGAAGAGATACAAGGAGAAGCTCCTGGTATATGGACGTAAATATTAAGTTTATGAGTATTGATGATCATCCAGAGTGCAACTAGGGATAAGAACTTTTAGCATTCCTTAAGAGAGACTATTATCTGGGTATCATTCACATAGGACAAAGAGGAAATCCAAAAGCAGAGATCAAGTGGGTTGGATGATATACATAAAGATAAAGACTGAAGCTCAAGGTAGAGATGTGAGGAACTCCACGTGGTATAAACCGGAGATTATAAGAAAAAAGGGCACTGAGATATGTTGCTCAGAAACAAGGTGAGACATTGACGAGCATAACCACTAATCCCTAATTTAGAAAGGCACTGAAGGAGAACAGAGTGAAAAACAGCGTTGAATGTGACATTGAGGTTCAGTGGAATAGGGGCAGCACCACCACCCTTGTCCAAAAGAAGTCTGACGTCATCAACTACAGATGATTCAACAGCTTCTGTACCATGCAGAAAATAACTTGGGGTGTTAAGAAGGTGGTTGGTTTCAATAGATTCCTTGTGTTGTTGACCTCTTTCTCAATTAATGTATCTGGAAAAGGGGGAAGTGCGATGGGACTGTAGTTACTTCGGATGACTGTATCTTTGGAGCATTTTTAGGTCTCCCCCGAGCCAGCGCGCATGCGCTGCTCTGTGAGACTTTTTGTAAGGGGCTTCAAAATCTGACCACACGCTTGTGCGTGTAGTTAGTTTTTGGTCAGAGGCTATTGGCCTTTGCATGCGTCTTTCTAAGAAAGACAGCACGCAATTGGGAAAAGGCGGGTGCGTGTCCCGCCTTTGCTCCGCCCACGGCCTATTGCCTGCAGTTAACCCGCACAGGCACCATCTGTTTTGAATTATCGTGCCCAGACATGTGCACGATAATTCAAAACAGATGTCTCACTGTGGGACCTTTGGGACCTTTTAAGTGTTTAGCCATGCAACAGTTGATGTTGTTGCACCAAGGATATTGTGCTGGATAACCAAAACACTTATAAGGTCCCAAATGCGAGACCTATTGGCTATGCCAATGCTTGTTTAAAAGAGGTACCATGCTAGCCAACTTCTTTGTGGAGGGTACATATTGGGTTCCAAGTGAGATGTTAAACATCAGTGGTATGTGCAAGGACGTTTAAAGACTGTCTTCATATGTCACGTGGCACAGGCCCTCTGTCAGGGGCAAGGTGGTGTGTACAAGGAAGATTCAAGCCAGCTTTCTATCGCTAAGACTTAATTTAATATCTCGTAGGGAGGTTTCAGAAAGCAGAGCATGTGGTGCAAAAACTGAACGAAACAAAGAGAGCAAGCTAAAATGAGGTTCTTATATGTATATGTCAGTTGTACCCTTCTCTTGAAGATGCTTGTTTACTCGCCAGCTTCAGACTGCGCTGTGTGTGTGAGCGAGAGAGATATTGAGTCAAGACAATACCTTGCATCTTGCGCTCTACAAACAAAGCACTTACTACACGTCACTGAGTTCGGAATGCATCCACTGGTTTTATTTCAAGTACTGGTAGGTAGGTGCATTCTCTATTCCTGCAATACCTATATACTTCCAGTGTGCTCTGGGATAAAAAGGCTGTCAGTCAAGGTACAGGAATCCAAGGCTTTACTTAGGCACTGCCAACTACCAGTACCAGCGCTGCCTCCTATTGATTCCATCATATGCCTCGTATTTTTCATATCCGCTTTCTATTTTTTTTTTTTAAGCAGTTCATACAAGAAAAAATGTTAATCTGACATGCGTAAAGCAAACTCAAATCTAATTACATCTTCAACAGCAGAAAGAAAGTGTAAAGTGCAAATTTAACAATTCATCCTCTCCTAACCAGTCGATAGTTAGAACAATTTTATCTTTTTCTGCATAGGAAAATGGAAGCTTAGAACACAAAATACCATTACACATTTAAACAAGCATTGGCATAGCCAATAGGTCTCGCTTTTGGGACCTTATAAGTGAATAGCCATGCAACACTTGATGTTGTCTAATCTAGGATATTGTGCTGGATAACTAAACATTTACAATGTCCCAAAGGCGAGACCCATTGGCTATGCATTGGGGGGCTTATAAGTGTTTAGGTAGAGCTATTGACTTTGGCAATGTTTCTAAGCTGTGCTGTAGAAAAGTGTGGCTGCTGTGCAGCATGCTGAGAAGTTGTAATTAAAAAGTGTAAGAAGCATTGAGTGATGCTGTGGTGTCGTTGAGTGATGCTGTGCTGACCCTGAGTTATGCTGTGGTGGCGTTGAGTGATGCTGTGCTGGCCCTGAGTGATGCTGTGGTAGCCCTGAGTGATACTGTGGTGGTGTTGAGTGATGCTGTGGTGGCGCTGAGTGATGTTGTGGTGGCGCTGAGTGATGCTGTGGTAGCGCATAGTGATGCTGTGGTGGTACTGAGTGATGCTGTGGTTTTTCTGAGTGATGCTGTGTTGGTGCTGAGTGATGCTGTGGTGGCGCTGTGTGATGCTGTGATAGCGCATAGTGATGCTGTTGTGGTACTGAGTGATGCTGTGGTGTCCCTGAGTGATGCTGTGGTTGTGCTGAGTGATGCTGTGGTGAAGGTGAGTGATCTTGTGGTGACCCTGAGTGATGCTGTGGCAGTGCTGAGTGATGCTGTGGTGATCCTTAGTGATGCTGTGTTGGTTCTGAGTGACGCTGTGGTGGTGCTGAGTGACGCCGTGGTGGCGTTGAGTGATCCTGTGCTGGCCCTGAGTGATGCTGTGGTGGTCCTGAGTGATGCTGTGGTGGTCCTGAGTGATGCTGTGGTGGTACAGACTGATGCTGTGGTGATGCTGATTGGTGCTGTGGTGCTGCAGAGTGATGCTGTGGTGGTACTGAGTGATGCTGTGGTGGTACTGAGTGATGCTGTTGTGGTGCCGAGTGATGTTGTTGTGAAGGAGAGAGATGCTGTGGTGAAGGTGAGTGATGCTGTGGTGGCCCTGAGTGATGCTGTGGGGGTGCTGAGTGATGATGTGGTGGTGCTGACTGATGCTGTGGTGGCCCGAGTGATGATGTGGTGTCGCTGAGTGATGCTGTGGTGGTGCTGAGTGATGCTGTGGTGGTGCTGAGTGTTGCTGTGGTTGCTTAGAGCGATGCTGTGGTGACGCTGAGTTATGCTGTTTCCACTGTCATCCATGCCTTCAATATGGATAAGCTCAGCAACTCAAGATGCTATGCTGTAAAGTGCGCTATAAAGTGCCCCTGAACACCACACCAACTTATTGTGCTACTGCCAAAAAATAGCAGGTAGTTCTGTGCAAGGGTGAGTGCTATGGTGTTGGGCCCAGAAGCATAGTTTGCACCGCAAATGTTTTACAAACTAGACCTGAACTCATCACCGAGGCAAATGCACAAGTGTAGACCACACTAATTTAAATGATTTCCTTATGTTATCGCTGCTGCCACGGAAACTCTACTGGCTCCCACAGATGTAAATTAAGTTCAAGGTCTGTGCATCATTTTCTACGCCTTCCAAGTTGTGAACCCAACTCCAGAATCCATTCAAAAGCTTGCCACACACTACATGCCAGCATGGACCCACTAATTTAGTAGTGGCACATTGATCTTCCAACAGAAAACCAAAGGTGAAGTTAACAGAGACCGATTGAAAAGGCCTGCATGTCTCCTTCGGGTAATAACTGTAATTCTATCTGGCAAAGTTACCTTTTCTGTTTCTATGAATTACTCTTACATTCTTGTAAGAGATACGGTTTGAGGTATTTATGGCGCATTCAATTCTGCTATTATTGATTTATTAGACGCAACCTGCTCCAGGACATGATGTAAAGCTGCTTCTTCCACCAAACTCTCACATCTCAGTGAGAACGGGATTTTTCTGCCCTGCTGCCCCCAAAAGATGACCAGCAGAGATAAAGAGAGGGCACTCCGCTCGCGGACACAGGGCGCCTGGCAACGTGAAGGAATCAATCAGACAAAAGGAGATTATTAGAGTGTTGGGGAGAGATCAAACATTGCTGGCATCTGCACCCACACATGGCTGATTTACAGGCGGGCTGATAAAGTGCTGCGGTTCACTGTCAGGAGTACATGACAGCTCCTTAAGCTCTGCGGATAAATTACTACTGAAGCCCCGTATAACATTTCTCCACCTAGCAACCAAACATAACATGATGTGGCTCCCCTTACAAGGAGCCACTATGCTATAAAGAGAAACACAGGAAGTTGAAGTGCGAGCGAAGCCGCGTGCTCGGTAAATACGAGTCGAAAGAAAGTACAGACTTTGCAAATTTCACCCCTCCCCCCAAAAAAAGAACTGGCAGTCCAGGAAGCCTTCCAGTGAGGCGCCAATAATGAGGTGACAATAAGCAATCAATCTGCATGCTAAACTAAGGGGGCCCGCCATGCAGATTTATAAAGAAAGCAGGCGGAAATAGGAAGTTAATTACACGAAGGCTTCAATTCTTCGCCGGTATGTGTGTACATGATGTAAGATTTACACTTCCCTGGAAAACTTTCAGATTTGTCCCTGACATTCAGCATGAAGAAATACAGCCGTAATTAAGCTGTCTGGGCCCTGCATGTGATATAATATGTGTTACCGGTCTTAAACTTTAGGAAGTTATTCAGGACTAGTTATGGATGGGATGATGTTGATTTCATAAGTGAACATGTTTTCCTGAACGTATTTCCATGCCAAATGCCAGCTTTTTCAAGTGGCGAATGGTGATGTTTAAATGTGGTGGGCGTAACTCCTGCCCTGAATTTAACCAAGCGATTGTAGAAAGCGAGCCCAACTGTTTCAGGAGACAATAGAGGGAGAAGCAGGGCACAAGTCCTAAACAAGCATTGGCCGCACGACGTGGGAAGCTTGTAATAAGAGAACCGGCGGCAGATTCAGAAACACGCTAGTGATGCGCGCGCGGGAGCAGGAAAAAGTGATCGCGCTTGAAGGGCGCAGCAAGCAATGTAAAAAAAAAAAAAAACACTAGTGATGCGCGTATGCGCAGCAGCAGGAAAAAGTGAAAGTGATCGCACTGGAAGGGAGGCAGAAGGCGGCTGCGCGCGTGCACGCTCGCGTGAACGCAAGCTTGAGGCCAGCAAAAGCCTCTGGTAGCACTTTGAAAACCCCAATACTAAATGTCTCGCAGGGCAGCGCATGCGCTGGCTCAGGCGAGACCTAACAAATATTATAACTCTTAAAAATTGCTATGTATCTGTTAATCATAAACCATCCAGTCTATTAAAGATATTAAAAGCAAATGCCATTGCATTAGATTTCCAATTCTCAATAGCATCAAACATGTTCTAAACAGTCGATATTTACTACAATTTTAGAACTCTATATAGCAGCTTTCATGAAAATAAAGTACAATCCAATTACATCTCCGACAATAGAAGAAAAATGCAAAGTGCGACTGTGGCTATTCACCCTGTCCTAACCAGTCTACATTTAGTACAATTTTAGAACTCTCCATAGTAGCTTTCATGAAAATGAAGTGCATAGATTAAATAGATCAAACACAATCTTTTTCTGCATTTGAAAATGGAAGCATAGAATTCAAAATATCATACCACAATTTTAAAACTATTATAAATCTTAAAAATTGCTATGCATCTATTAATCTTAAAGCCATCCAGCCTATGTCAGATATCATAAGCAAATGTCATGGCATTAGATTTTCAATTATCAGTAGCAAAAAACATTATCATAAAGTAAGAAGTCAACTAACCTGATAGAAAAGAAGCTACCAATTTTTACCTATCAGGGTGAGAAGCGCCAAAGTGCAATAATGGCCGTTTAAAAGTATTATTAGCCGACCATTTTAAGTGCAATTTTGCCAGCCTGAGAAGCAGTATTATTTCAAGATAAAGTTTGAGATTTCCAAAAAACGTACGTAATTACTTGATATCTATAAGATTTCGGAAGGAAGTCGTTGTACACAGCCATGGAGGAAATAAAAGTACATCACACATCAGCTGTATGGAACTATCCTTTGGCCTTAGATGCCCAAAGCTCATCCTAAAAAATGCCTAAAGCAATCTTAAACTTGGCAGTAATCTTGATCTCTGAATAGCAGCTTTGGAGCAGGAAGTATGTTAATCAAAATCATTATTTATTCTCCAACAATAATAAAGAAAAGCCTGTCCAGATCGCCTTGGATCTATGCATTGCACCTACACATTTAGCATATGCCTCTTCAAAAGCATACGTCCTAGACATCTTACTAAACCATTCTTCTACTAATGGTGTCCTGTCAGTTCTGTAGCATCAGGGCCGGCTCTAGGGCGGTGCGACCAGTGCCTCCGCACCGGGTGCTGGCTTCCTGGGGGCGCCGTGTTTGCAAGTTTATTATGTTTTTTAAACACCTGCTGCAGCATTCTTTTCCTACTGCAATTACCAGGCCTCACAAAAATGACAAGTTAACTCCTGTGATTAATGTTCTTTCTGGAGAGAGGTTGGAGTTTTGTATAGTTGATATTTTCACTTCTGTGAAGGTAGTGCAGAAGGCTAATATGCCTGCTGCAAAGAATGTGTATCATGTAGATTACCGGTGCATATAATGTAAATAGACATCCTTTTGTTACTTGCAATTTATAACTTAAAGTCCTAATATAGAACAGCGGGGTATTAACTTTCATCATAGACCTGCATCCACACTGCAAAGTATACATTAAAGCATAGATTAATGTTGCAAAAAGTGTTAATTTGGGTAGGAATCGATTTTCTTTATTAAAGAAAACTCTCAACTATGCTGTTTCTTTTTCAACTCTGAGTATGTACTTCTCCCCACCAAGCACTCCTAAACTATACGACCTACCAGTATGGATGACATGGGACTCCTACTTTTTTAGGCTTATGTAACATTTCCTACATGGTCCGTGACTGGCTACCCTCCCCTCCCAGCTTCCCACACCACATTGAAGGATTGACATAGGCAAGTTGTCTTTGGAAGGCGGGGGGTCAGGGACCCCCCGGCCGTATTTATTATACAAAACAATAAAGGATGCATATCAACATTACATCAATTCTGTTAAGAAACGCAAAATTCATGACATTAGATTTACAGTATTGAAGACAAATATCAAAGGCTAACCTTAACAAAAGTCTAATACAGCGTGTTTCCTATCCGAATCTAACATCCTGCCTGAATTTTGCATTCTAACATTTCTGGCCCGACGGCAAGGCCGCTAAGCGGTGTCAAGTCCTACTAACCACGCCCTTACTCACAGGTGCGCATGCGCGACAGGGGACCGCCTACCCCGTCGGCATCGTGAACTCCATTTAACCAACAAGGAGGGCCCTTACACTCTGCGTCATTTGCTGACGTCATGATGTATGTGCGGGGTGGCTACCAGCCTAAGGAAATCGTGACTCCCTACCCCACATCTTTAGCACCTATCGGATATTCTTGCCCCTGAAGTTCTAGGAGGGAAAATTACACGCCCCGAGCGTGGGGGCACACGAGGTATGCGGGGAGCGAGCCAGGGGCAAGAGGGCACCCAGCTCGCTCCCCGGGCCTTTTAAGGCGCTGCTGCACCAGGGGGGTCGCCGGCCCAGCCGGCCCGCCCCCTGCCCGCCCCGCCCCCCTGCCCCGGAAGCTGTACAGCTGCTTCCGGGTCACGGGGGAGGCATCAGCCTATCGGTGGTGGGGGCGCGCCGTGCGCGTCATCGACCCGCGACGCACCCCCACCATCGAGAGGCCGGGGGAGGGGGAGCACCGCACCGCCATGTGGGCGGGGGTGCCAAGCGGCCCCCCCCTTTACATACGCTGATTTACACAAGTATGTTTGATTGTCTCTGTTTAATGTGTGTGTGATGCAAAGTGCTCTGACATCCTTTACTGGTATGAGTGGCGCTATATAACTAATTCAATGCATCTGAGAGACTGTGGTTATGGAGACTTGGTCAGTGTTAAAGGGTGCTAGTGAGGGAATCCGTGGTGGAGGTGGTCAATGGGGGGGCGCCAACTAAAATTGTCGCACTGGGCGCCACCAGCACTAAAGCCGGCCCTGTGTAGCATCAATGATCTCCGCTTTCTCCTTTAGTTGGTGTTTTTTTCTTTGTCTCCTTCCTTTTCTTTCTTCCTTTCTCTCTCTTGCTCTGTGTTAAATTCTGTTAACGAAAATAGGTCACAAAAGGAGTGCGCAGACCTGCAATCATTGCCATAAATGAAGCCGTGCCTAACAGGAATCCAGTCAGCCTGATGCCATGCACAACCTGATAATTTTAGGTAAGGCTCAAAATTGAAGGGTGCATTTGACCAGATCGAATTAATTACATTAATGACATTAACTGGTATACTACGTCATTATTTCAATTGAATTTTTAAGCATCTTCATAGTTTGTAGCTGTTCTCGGAGCGTTGAAAAGTTTAGCTTCATCTGGTAATACTACTTAAATCTTTTATTAACATACAGGAGAGTAAATGCTAGAGCTGCACAAACTGCGAACACCCCTTTCATGTGCAAATCGATGGCGCACCAGATATTGTGAAATCTCATTTAGGGGACTTCCGCTCTCCTACAGAATTCCAACAGCATTGGCCAGAATTTCTGGAATAAACCAAAACCACAATTGTAGAAATAAACAACTGAAATGTTAAGCACTGGCAATGAGCACAAAAGGCTAGATGTCCACAGAGTTGGCAAGAACACAACAGACGGAAGAGAGAGGACCATTCCACAATGGGCAATATATGTCAAGAGTTCCAGAATCTGGTGCTGTTGTGATTTCTTGTAGTACCACTACCAGTGGTGTAGAGAATGGGCATGGAGGAATCAACTCTCCCACGTTAGCCACCCCCACCTAATTACAGATAAGACCCACACATTTCTTGTCACTGATGAGGCTTTGAAGGTGGTGGGGACTTGTGGGGCCAGATGTTGGGGTTGATGAGACATGGGACCATAGTTATCTCATGGGTTTTTTTAACAACAGAGCTGGCAGAGCTACCCTCCTTCATCCCACCCTACCGCCAACTGGCCCGGTGGAACGACGATTTAAAAAATTGGGAGTCAGTAACTTCAGCATCATTCTACTGTTTGCTCTATGGTAGTGGTTTGTGCTGCCCTGAAGGAGAGTAGGACAAGTAACTCTAAAATCACAACTTATGCTTCACCTAGGTGGGGTGGACAAAGCCATGATGATGCATAGCGTACAGCGATCTAGGCTTCTGGAGTGATTTTGGCAGAGTAGGGCTCAGCAGTGTGCACACTAACCTGAGGCTCTCATGAGCCTTCTGGTAATTCCTTATGGTCATTTTATAAAAAAAATTACGGAGTTTTATATAGCTCAAATGTGACCCGGTTTCAGGTATCAGAGCGCTTTACATAGCACCAGTTGCGTTACATGAGAACACATTCATTTTTGTTAGGCACAGGGAAATTAAGTGATTTGCCTGGAATCACAGGATGTTCAGCGTCATTGCTGAGACTCGAAACGGTTCCCCAGATTCGAGGTCTACTGCCATAGCTGTTAGGCCAACTCCTCTCCCATTTAGATGTATCCCTGGGTCTCAGGGGCCTAAACAGGCCGTGGGCAGTGATTAGTGTGCAACAGTGGTTGCACATGGTGAACATCAGAAGCGACATGTTTTATCAACAGACTTTGACCAAGAGAAAAGAAGAAGGGGGGATGAAGGAGGGATTGGAAGACAGCAAAACAGTGACAAAAGGAGAAAGCAGGGATGAAAAAGAACCTGAAATGGTGAGAAAAAGGGGACGTAGTGGGTGGTAGAAGAAAGAGGCATGAGTTGGAATCAGGAGTAGGCAGCCTTGGTATTCGACAGTGTTAGCAGCGAACTCCTAAGGATAACTCTAGGCCACAACACGTATGTGTGTTTTTACAAATCAAACACTTGTCTTAGGGAAGCATGCAAGACACATGTCGGTGGCTGAGGAGGAGACGGCTCGACTAAGCAGTAGGCATTAAAAGATAGGCACTAAAAGTTTAAATGAAGACTGGCAAACATTTTACATAATTCTTTATGATTTTCTCAGAATTTCCACAAGTAACATTGTTAGGAAGACTATGAGCATAGATCTCATGTAAGATGATTAGCAGGGAAACACACAATAAATGCGGTCATAGATACAGTGAGGATGTGGGCGGGAACCTCCGTGCCGCAGACTCTTAGCTATTCGCGGAGGCAGAGACACCTTTTTAATTTACATTCCTGAAATAGCTTCACACTTTTATGCACAGGTTTTTATCGGGTTTTATTTTGGTTCTAGTAATTTGCAACTGAGCTTGATTTTATTTCTCCTGGAAAGATAGCTGTCACAATAAAAAATAAAAGATATGGTGTTCTTATTATAGAGTCCGTTATCACAATATTTTATATAAAAAGATAGCCAAGATCAGATATTGTTTCAATTCACTGCCAAAGACACATTTTCATTGCATAAGGCTGGACGCCATGAGCTCAAAAAGCAAGGGATACTGGGTAGAAAATAACGGTGGAAGTGGAAGAGCGCAATGAGGAACCGCTCATATTAGGCCACCTGTTGCTCAGGTGGGGGCTCTGTTGACCAAAACCAAGTCAGGATCACTCCTGGACCCTTTGCCACCTAGGGTCATGAAGGAATTGTCTCCTATTCTTGCAGAATCTTTGGCAGTCATCTGTAATATTTCGTTAGCGACAGCTACCTTCCCGAGTAAATGGAAGGTATCTTCTGTTAAGCCGCTACTCAGAAAGGTATCAGCCGACCCTACAGAGGTTCAAAATTATAGACCTAGTTCTCTTCTTCCATGTTGGTCTAAAATCATGGAATCTATTATAAACTGTCATCTTTCTAACTATTTAGAAGTGATTAAGCTATTAGATTCTACTCAGTCAGGGTTTCGCACATCACATAGCACTGAGGCTGCTCTTCTCGAAGTTACGGATTCTATCAGGCTGCTGCTCGATGGGGACTCTCCGGTCATGCTGGTGTTGCTGGATTTGTCGGCAGCTTTCGACACCATCTCCCACAGTATACTGCTAAGCAGATTGTGGGAGGTGGGTGTCGGCGGCTTAGCCTCCAAGTGGTTTCAGAGCTACTTGTCTGATAGATCCCAATCTGTCCAATTGGGGTCTTGTGTGTCATCTTCAGTACTAGTGGATAAGGGGGTGCCACAGGGCTCTATTTTGAGCCCCACACTATTCAATCTATATGTGGCCCCTCTAGCCTCAATCATCAGGAACTGTGGTTTTGAGGCCATTTCATACGCCGATGACACGCAGCTGACCATAAACATCGGAAATGATCCCGTCAAAACGAAGGTTAAGTTTGCAGCCTGTATGATTAATATCGCTGACTGGATGAGGAGTCATTTTCTACAACTAAATTCCTCTGAGACCGAGATCCTCCTGTTCGGCAAAGCTGCGGATCTATGGACTCCTGACTGGTGGCCACCAGAACTGGGTGCAGCCCCCATCCCTAGAAGTTGTGCGAGGAACTTAGGGATCAGCTTTGATAACCAACTCTCAATGGAGACTCAAGTGAAAACACTGGCTTCCTCTTGTTTTGGGACCATGCGGATGTTGAGGAAGATCTTCCCTTGGATCCCGCTGAGTGCCAGAAAGACCCTCATTCAGACACTGTTAATGAGTCGCCTGGCAACTCCTTACCGGTTGGAATCAGGGAGGATCTTCTTTCCAAACTGCAGTAGTGCAAAATCACGCCGCTCGCTTTGGTCTTGATAAGCCTGCGCGAACTCCATCTCTGCCGCTTCTACGCCAACTACATTGGCTGCCAGTAAGGAAACGGGCCACGTTCAAAATGCTGTGTTTGGTTTTCAGGTCCCTGCATGGACTGGGGCCGGTTTATCTTACGGATAAACTTAAATGGTATCAGCCCACAAGGCAGCTTAGATCTAGTAATCGCAAAATACTGTGTGATCATAAAATTAGGAAGGTAAGGATGGGGGGGTCGTTCCTTTTCTTACTTGGCCCCCAAGCTGTGGAACAGCCTTCCTGAATCAATCCGCCAATGTTCGAACTTGGCTCTATCTAAAAAAATGCTCAAAACATGGCTTTTTTAAGGCTCTCCCCCTTTGACCGCTGATCTCTTTTTCCAGCGCCGAGAGATCCCCTTGGGGATGATTCGTGCGCGATATAAGTGACCAAAATAAATACAAAATAAATAAAATAATCCTGATTTGAACATTGCTGACTTTTGAAGGGTCTGCTCTTTATCATCTGCGCCTCCCCGCCGTGTGTCCATCGCCACACATTCCACTGTGACCTGTGTTATTGTTTTTTTCAATGTTTGTTGAACAGCATTGCACTTAGGCAAAGCCAATAGCTATCCAACGTGGCTGTTATGTTGTATGTAGATGCAACGTGAAAACCCTTTTGGAGGAATAGAAAATAACACTCCAAAATTAAAGTTTATTTTCTGTACTTCCAAGATGGCCGTCATATTCTGTCTAGATGCAACATGGAGGCCATCTTGGAAGTATAGAAAATAACACTTCAATGTAGCCACACGTTCCACGCTAATATTGACTTTAACAATGCTTGTGATGCAAATTCTCAAGCATTGGCAAAGACAATACTGCGAGTAAAAAAGCACTGGCAAAGCGAAACCTCTTGTTTTTTTCCAATGCTTGTTTAATACATTTGTAATCGATTTTTGTACCTGATCAAATATTGGTGACTTAGTACAGTAAGCCCAGTGCTGCTAGTTCCATTCTGTCCATTAAGTTTTATTTATGTAGCACTGCACCTAAGTGCTGTTCATAAGAAACATTAAGGGAACATTAAATGGTACATTAAGGAGAACAGGATATGAGTGTACCAAGAAGGATCTACAGACATGCCAGAAGGTGGAAATAGAGAGGGTCTAGAAACATATCAAGGAAGAGACGGAACCTAGAGAGTCCTGAAGAAAGTGTACAGAGAAAAACAATAAATATGAAAAGGAACAGAGGGGACATGGCCGAAGAGGTCAAGATGCGGAAGCTTTTATCGAAACGCTCTGCCATTCGTTGGTATCCTGTCTACTATGGGGCGATATTAACCCAAAATATGTTGCTGTCGGACAATCACAGGCCCCCAGACGCCCCCTATCTCCACAGAGACCCCACAAAGTAGCTGAGAGGTCATACTTTAGACCTGACATACTTCAGAGGAGCTGCGTTAGTCAAAGATGGCACCCCAGTGAGACCCAGCAGACACAGCGCCTCTCCCCACTGCAGTGAGTGCTTGTGGAGGCTCACCCCCACGTGTGGGCCAGGTGGCAGTCGTGAAGACCCAGGAAAAGTAGAAGGCCTTCCCAAAACCAGTGGCTTTCGGCCCCAACTTGCTTGGAGACCGCCTCTTCCCGCCCGGAGCTGCTCTAAAAAAAAACACATGTGTGGAGACAGCCACGCAGCTGGGGTCTTCCTGCTCCTCTTCCCACCTTTAAAGGGGCAGAGGCCGGCCGACGAGGCCCACGAGGGATGTATACACCAGGGCCATCTCACAGATTTGGCTTAGGACATGCATGAGGCCCTCTATTGCCCCTCAAGAAGCCATAAGCTGCTTGAGGCCCCTTCAGAGTCTCTGTTGCCTGGACCACGCGGGGACCCCAAAGAGAATGGGGTGCTTGAGGACAACTGTTCTGGACGCCTTTGGGTCCCAGAGCTCTCCAGCTAAAGCTGAAACCATTCGTGTGAAGACCAGGGCTGATATTCTCTGAAGGCTGAGCTGGGTCCCTAGTAACCTTGGTAAAGCTTGAAGTGCACTGCCCCCCATCTATGCTACTGGGGGGCCTGTAGGCTGAAATCTATCTCTCACCTGCTCATCCTATGGCCCAACTTGAGGCCTCTCTGTCGAGGCAGTCCTAGCTGCACACATGGCCCCATGTTGATTACCCCCGCAGTAGCGGACCACTGGAGGCCACCTCGGGGACTCCATAGCCTGGGCAATATTAAGACTGTGAGGCGACCAGTGCAGCCAAGGTGGGACTTCACAAACCATTTTGGGCGGGGGCCCTGTCAAGGAGTGGAATGCCTCGCACTCAGAGACTAAAGAGACTGCCTCGATACCCATTCCCCCAACCCTCCATACACATATCCCGTGTACCTCACCATAGAAAAGGAAAAGGGACTGGTACCCACGCCCAAATGAAGTTTGATATGTTTACGATGCAGCCTCTACATGCAACCGGCCTCTAAACAGTACCTTCCCTAGAGCAACAACCCATCTCCAGTGACCTAGGCACCATCCAACAAGCCATTCAATCTTCCAGGAAAGCGGCTGAGACCATGATAGGAGAAATTAGGACCGACGTAGTGTTTCTACATCAAGACTTACGCAACGTGACCGACTGGGACTCTGAGTGGACAATTGAGTCTCGACACTGGAAGATGAGGTGGCCACAATCAAATGACCTGACCTATTTCTAAACTCCTTGCAACTACCATCAACCTAGAGGCTTACATGGAGGATTGAGGGAACAACTTGCGGTTTTTCAGCTTTCCAGAAGATGTTGAAAGCCTGCACCCTAAAAAATTCCTACTTATATCATGGCTGCCAGAGGGGAAGTTGTCACCTTGGTTCTTGGTCAAGAGGGTGCATTTCTCCCTAATCCAGCACCCACCCCTAAGGGCAAATCCTCACCTTCTGACTGCCCTCATCCTCAACTACAGGGACAGAAATGCGATCCTCCAAGAGGTCCTTTAGGTAGGAACCTGGACCTATGACTCCAATCACATCAGGATTTTTTCTGATTACACAAGGGCTATCCAACAGCAGAGAAAATCATATGACAAGGTTAAACAAAAACTCAAAGCCATGAATGAACAGTATATGCTCATATTCCCAGTAAAACGTAAAGAGCTACACATCTCAAAAACATTCTTTGAAACCCCCCATGAAGCCTGGGAATGAGCCACTAAAAAAAGGGTTCTCCAGGGCAAACCGCCTCTGACCACTGTGCACCATCACCGTATGCCAAGCCCCAAAGGAGAACAAGATCACAGAGGAAGAGACTGGGTATTCACAGTCCATCCAAATCTTCATACACCGGCAGACCCCGCTTCTAGAGCGGCGAGAGACACATAGCAACATACAGACCCCGTTCTGACACTACTCTTGTAGCCGGACAGCCAACACAACTGCGAAACTGATGATGGCGTATCATTCATATAATTTCCATTATTAACCTATACAGAATATCCTGCCTGACGCTGATTTGATGGTTTGTGTTCAAGGGTGACAAATGCTTCAAGAGGAGAAGTAGGGGGAGGGTGACATGTTGGAGCGTAGGATTGTTTTGCATGAGTTCGTTTTTACTTTTGTTTATGCTTTCGATCGTTTCGCATTTACATACACAGAGACTTGCACCAATGCTCTCTAGACTGGCAATCAATATACACAAATGGAGACTAGCCCCTCCTAAACTCTCTGGCCCAATAGCGCTCGCCTGCTGCCTATCTGCAATGTGGCCACCTCTCACCTAGATACTGCACTTTAAGATTATGTCCTGGAACGTCAATGGCCTCCTGGACCGTATCAAGTGAAGCACTGTCCTTCTGCATACTAAGCGCTTTATGCCTGCTGTGTTGATTTTACAAGAAACGCATTTGCTGGGAACACAGAGCCCCGGCATGACCTCTGGCTTGATAGTTCTTTTGCAAAGCCTCTTCAATTAATGGTCAGATACCTGAGTTTTTATAACGTATGACCGTCGATTTTGTCTCATGTTTATAAGTGTGGCCCTGATTCATGCACTGTCTGATATGTGATGCTGAGTGCCTTTAAACAGATGTCAAGTGTGAGTGATAGCCAATAGAAGGCGCGTAGAGCTGAGGATATGTGATCCCTTGAGTATGAGCCTCGCCCACACCATAATCAAACCGGTCTACGCAATAGGGATGTTAGAATACCAGAGAAGCAGCTGGTGACCTGTTTAGAGAATACAAAAAATTGAAAAAAGACTCTCCCAAGGGGTTGTGAGATTAAAAGACATTTCAACTTCAGTTCAGACTTTATTTGTAACAACAGTGAGAACCTGGAGTTGATGTGGAATACTAATGCTAGTTGCTGTTGAAGACAGTGGGCTGGGGTGTAAAGATCAGATTAGGGTTGTGTAGTGACGTGGCATACCTGGTTTGTCCTGTGTGAGGAAAAGAGATGATGCAGTGATGTTATGTGTCTTTGTGTGTATGGGCTGAGTGGGCATGCCGTAGAATGTTGAGTGTGGCTGAGAACGTGACGATGCATGGAACATTGGTGTTTGTGTTGGATGAAGCCTGGGAGTTGATTACAGCTGGAATGGGAAAGGAGCCCTAACAGGACCTTTCAGGCTGTACCTGTAACCCAAGGTTCTAACATAAAATAAAGATCTTACCTCCTACCTGAGTGGTGTCAGACTCTTATTTGAAGACCCTGCTCTCCAACTACAACATTTTGGCGATGAGGATGCTGAGCAGCAGGCTGAGGCTTGCGTTGAACAGAAAGGAGGGAAGTGTGCAGTTGGTGTCAGTAGGTCTACATCAGAGATGAATGGGGTACAGCAAACTGAAATTTGTCTCCGAGTGATTAGTTTATGACTCCAAATTGATGTATTAAAATGCAGTATGTGACGACACTTTTGGAAGTTGCTACAGCTCAGCGATGAATGCTGCTGCAGTGTCGAGGTTAGCCTGATTTATTTAATTTCATTACAAATGGAGATGGGCTGGATAAGAGCTCTTTAAGATAGGTTTGTAGTTACTGGGAGCATGAAGGCCTGAGGTGCATTTCTTAACCTGTACTGCCCTCAGTAGCTCATATACTTAGGTCTGAAGTTTCCTTGGGACATGTATGTGTGTTTGGAGGCATGCTCACTGCAGCATTTTACTTTCATGTTTGACCAATGGTAAACCATTAAGGGTGGGCAGAATTTGCGTAGTCGCGCTATGCAAAGCTCCGCGAAACTGTAAAAAATCTCAGCAGGCATGCAGAAATTCCGCAAGCACGCGGAATTGCTTGTTTGCGATACTTTTTTCCTGTTCGCGAACGTGCGTGCTCGGGGGGGAAATATCTCACGAACACGCAAATTGAGAACGTGAACAAGCAAAAAATTCCACGAAGCCGCGGAACGCAGAATTTTGGGCAATTCTGGGGGCGCTAGAGGGCGCACAAGCAGAATGGCCGCACTGATGTGAGGCTCCTGCTGCCTGGAAGAATAATCCTTCATTTATCCTCTTAAATCTACCGATCCTCCGGCGAAAGCCGCGTTGGGCTGCTGCTGCTGCTGTGGAGGTTTCCTGGTGGAAGTTTGAAGCCTGTGAGATCTGAGGCGCGGAAGATATCGCCGTCTGAAGTTGGAGCTGGCGCTGAGCTGTGCAGCGGTGGAGCGAGGTATTGGGTGTGCAATCCACGACAGCCCGGGGCGCACCACGAGGCTGGTGGGCCCAGGCGGCGACCCGGAGCCGAGTCGCCCTGAAGGTGGAGTTGCTGCGAGAAGTGGAGGGCTCGGAGATAGCACGGGACGCTGTTCTGGGTGCAGTCCCCTCCCCACCCCCCCCGCGCTTTTGTGTACAGATCTGCAGGAGGAAACGACCCGGTGTGGCGAACGACCCTGGGCTCGAACCTCTGGTGGCTTGCTGACTGCGGCTGGGCTCGAAGAGGCAGAGTTTGGCGGTCGTGGTGGACCGAACGGGGGCGCCTCCCCCCCCCACCCCTCCATGTTGAGGTCGAGATCTGACGGAGGGCTTCTGAGCGCGTCATAGAGCGGGTGTGGCGGCTGAGGCCTGCAGGCTCTGGGCCCCGGGAGGACCAGCCGTACGGCTCGACCGGCAGTGGAGGAACTAGCGGATGGCCTAACATAACGGCGAGCCGTGGAAGCCGGGTGAGAGGGAGACCGGACGCAACATTACACTGTGAAGCACTGAGGAGGGAACGCGCGCCTCCACTTGCGGAGAGGTGAGGGAGCGTACAGCGGTGTCGTTGTGGCGCTTGCTGTGTTTCTGGGACCCCTGCGCATCGCAGGTGTATGGAGGTGATACCACTGTGCCGTGTGACTGTTTGTGACGTGGGGGCCCCTGGAGGGCTGGACCATTGTGCCTTCCAGAGGGTACTGCACATTCACTGCCGGTCCTGCTGCCCCTAGGATAGTGAGGCTCCGTGGCTGCTGCGAGGCCACAATAGCGGGCGAGCATCCTTTGGGGGACCGCAGCAGTGGCTGCCTCCCCCCCCCTACTTGCACTTTCGGCCTGCGGACACTGGACAGGCGCTTGCCAGAAACTGTTGGCTCCTGCTGTGGTGGCGCTTTGCTCCAACTGACATCACTGACCCTGATTCGGCCTGTACTGGTGGCTCGCCCCTCTGATCGCT
The DNA here is from genome assembly GCF_964204655.1 of Triturus cristatus. NCBI lineage: Eukaryota > Metazoa > Chordata > Amphibia > Caudata > Salamandridae > Triturus > Triturus cristatus. The sequence continues at coordinate 818,037,143 of NC_140586.1, read as the reverse complement.
GCCGTGGGTCCACGATATCAGCTCCCGATGGGTAAACACGACAGCCGACAGCCTAAGCTGTCATTTGAGGTCCCTGCGGCGAAGAAAGATGCTCGTAATGCCCAAGATGCGGGAAGATCTACTGACTCGCCGGACGATGGGGCACGTACTGACCCTCCGACAGCGGACTTGCGGCAGCTGATGCAAGAAATGAGGCAGGGTTTTGCTACTGTCGTGGATAAAGTGGATCGGTTGTCGTCAAGAGTGGACGCATTTGCGCAGAAACTAGACGCACATGAGGAACGTCTTACCGAAGCGGAAAGGAGGATATCTGACCGTGAAGACACCACTGCATCCCATGCTGCGCAGCTCACGAGGATGGATACTGTATTAAGGGTCATAGCTGCAAAGAACGAGGAGTTGGAAGCCCGCAGCCGACGTAACAACATACGCGTGGTTGGTGTGCCGGAGTCCACCAATACCGGACGCATGGAGGACTACGTAGAAAAGATACTCCTAGCCACGGTGGGAGGTGAGGCGTTGTCAAAGCAGTTCATTGTTGAGAGAGCGCATCGCTCACTGGGGCCGCGGCCCAAGCCTGGCGCTCCACCTCGGCCCATAATTGCCCGACTTTTGAACTACCGCAGGCCGCGCGCACGAACAAGACGCTTTCATATGATGGGGTCAGCTTCACTATCTACCCTGACTTTACACCTATCGCCCAGGAGCAGAGGCGTAAATTTCTTGAGGTCAAAAACAAGCTGCGGGCCCTGCAAATTGACTATGCACTATTATACCCGGCAAAATTGAGAGTCACGCACCAGGCTAAACAGCATTTCTTCACCAACCCGCAACAAGTGGAAGATTTTTTGAAGACTCTTAAGGCTGCGCGGACGGTGAGACACGACAGGGATGCAGATGACCCTGTGGATGATAACTAGTTGGGGAGCCAAGCACTTTTGTTACCAGCCGCCCTGGCAGCCTGGGGCAATGTTGGCAACGCCGCAGCACATCTGATGGACTCGCGGCAAAGATGGTGCCTCTATGCAGGAGACTGCTATGGCCGGATTTAGGACGGTGGCGGTAACGTATTCCAGGCACCTCTTCCCCCCCCCCCCCCGCTTCTCTCCCCTGCTGTTGGGGTGGGACGGGTGGTGGGGAGTGGCTACGGGTGCCCTCTTGATGTACCTCATGGGGTGTACCCCACTGCCATATTGACTCTATTGCTCACGTTGAGCTGGTTGTGGGAGTTTTTGGGTGGGGGTGGGGTTGGGATGCTGGCAAATTGGGGAAGCTTCAGTGGGTGGGGGGTGGGTGCGAGTTCTTCATGGTGTTTCATGTCCCTCGCAGTCTTTTTGGACTCTCTGAGATAGCATCATATAGATTGGTGACAGGATTTTGGCATGTACGTGTGTTACAGATAATATTTGTGGGTGCAAACTTGAGTTACTTTAAGTCGGGAGGTGTTCTAAATGTGGCTTGGTTACTGGCAAGATTTGTACCATGCTGGGAGATTATCTTGGAGCAGTTATGCAAGCCTCTTGGTACTGTGCCTTATCTAAGGGGGTTGTTCTCAAGATACGTTGGGTGGGATGTGATGACAGATGTAGGTTGTTCTGGGAAGGACTCGTGGGTTGGGGAGTGGGGGAGGGGATTTTTTTGCAGTGTTATTGTTATGTTTAGCACCACGTATTTTACAGTCTTATTGTATTGGGAGTGTATGTGTCTGAATACTGGGGCAATGCAGGGAGAGCACTCTCTAGAACTTGTGATGCATGCGCACATCCATAGGCGATTGGGCGGCGCTACATGCAGAGATGTAGGATATGGAGCATGCTGTTACATTAGTCGACAGGCAGTGCCGAGCTCTCGCAGGTACACGCAGGCTAACGGTATGCGGAGTGACATACTAGTGGAATATGATTCCTTTCGCTGCGAACATGGGTAGAGCTGACTCGGACTTAAATATATTAACTTGGAACGTATGAGGTTTGAGGGACCCCAGAAAAAAGAGGCAGATATTATCTTATCTAGATCGCCATAATATCCACATAGCTTTCCTTCAGGAGACGCATATGCGACCGCAAGCTAACCACACATTTGCTTGTCGCTGGGCGGCATGCACATTGTTCTCCTCCTACTCCTCATACTCTAGGGGTACGGCGATATTGGTGAAAAGAGGGGTGCCTTTGGTTATGGAGGGAACGTATAGCGATGTTCATGGGAGGCACTGCCTGATGTGGGGTAGGTTGGGTGGTGTAGCGGTTGCCCTGATTTGCTGTTATGGCCCCAACGTAGATGATCCGCAGTACTTTGCGGACCTCAACACGATCATCGTGGGCTTAGGCCCGAGGCGCCTCGTCTGGGGGGGGAGACTGCAATACCACACTTGATCCACAAAAAGACAGATCGCATCCGGCCCCGCATCACTACACCAAAGCGCGCACAATGTTTTCTGAAATACTAGCTGAACACACACTGATCGACACGTGGAGATGCCTTCATCCCGATATTCGAGAGGGCACACATTTCACGGCCCAGGCCAGATCCTGGGCCCGGCTGGATTATGTCTTCATTTCGCCCCCCTTCTATACAGCGCTGACTAAAGCGGAGCATCTACCTAGAACCCTGTCGGATCATTCGCCAGTCCGCGTCACACTGCGAGCGGCTGACCTTGGGCCCCCAATGACAGCCTGGCGTATGCAACCACGGATGCTGCTTGATGCGGTGTTTCAAGAAGAACTGCGGGAAGAGTGTCTAGATTTTTTTTAACGTAATAAAGACTCGGTAAGGGCAGTGGAAACTATATGGGATGCATTTAAAGTGACTCTAAGGGGCATCTGCATCGCCAAAGGCTCTGGTGTACTGAAAAGTATAATATCACGCTTGCACACGCTGGAAACAGAGCTTAAGTCATTGGAGGGGTCTCTGGCTGACGTACCTGATGACTCTACACTAGCACTTATACGCGAAAAGCTGACAGAATACACAAATGAGGCCACTAGGGAACTGAAGTTTAGAGGCAAACACTGGGTTGCCAGAAGATATGGGGAAGGTGAACGGCCGGGGAAAGCTCTGGCGGCGACGATCCGATTGACACGGCCTCCCACCACCGTTTTCGAAATCAGGGATGCGGAAGGGAGAGTCTATAACGACACCAAAAATATCCTTAATGCGTTTGTTGAGCATTATCATCAACTATACAAGTCAACACGAACGGGGGATTTGCAGATACAGGAGTACCTAGAGGATGTATCCCTGGGGTGGCTTAGTGATACCCAAAGGGAGTTCCTGAGCACCCCCTTTACATTGGACGAAGTGCGAGAGGCAATCATGCACATGCGATCGGGCAAGGCGACAGGTCTAGACGGGATACCAATAGAATTCTATAAGACTTACATAGAGTTTATGGCTCCTGTCTTGCGCGAGGTGTACGAGGACGCCCTGGAGACGGGCCACCTGCCCCCATCTATGCGCATGGCCCTCATTACGTCCTTACTTAAACCCGGGAAACCTGCAGATGACTGTGACTCCTATAGACCCCTCTCATTGCTCAATTGTGATGTGAAGATACTGGCAAAATTAATCGCTACTCGTATCAATCTGCTCCTCCCTAACCTGGTGTTACCCGATCAGGCGGGTTTCGTGCCCGGCAGGGCGACTTCCCATAACCTGCGCACTTTTTTCTCGATCCTCAATTCCGTACACGAGGACCTCCCTATGGCTGCTGGTTTTTTGGATGCCTTGAAAGCTTTTGACTCCCTAGAATGGGATTATGTTTTTAAAATACTGGAACGTATGGGGTTTCCACTCATCTTCATCTTGTGGATAAGACTCTTGTATACGTCGCCCAAGGCCACGGTGCTGATCAATGGCACTCTTTCCGCGGCATTCCCTATCTCCAGAGGTACCCGACAGGGTTGTCCCTTATCGCCCCTTCTATTCGCTATAGCCATGGAGCCGCTTGCAGCAAAGCTTCGGCAACATCATAAAGACAAGGCATTGAGATGCTTTCAAAGGCAGATTTTAATCTCTATGTACGCGGACGATATTACTCTGTATATACGAGACCCCAGCAATAATCTCAACCCGATTCTTAGGGAGTTCATCCGATTTGGCAAGCTATCGGGGATTCTGATTAATTGGAACAAATCGCGGATCTTCCCTCTTACGGCAGCTACTGAGCGTTTCGAGCTGGACTACCCCCTCGCCTGGAGTGAGGGAGACTTTAAATACCTGGGTATCCACATAGAAAAGGGCAAAGATGAGTTGATGAGAGCCAACTATGGAACAACGATGACTCGCATCTCTGACTGCATTACCAGATGGATAACGCTCCCCCTCTCGATGGCGGGACGAGCCTCCTTGATAAAAATGGTAATCTTACCTCAGTTGCTTTATCTATTTTTAAATATACCCTTTTATCCGGGCAGTTACTTTTTTCGGTACCTCCGTACAGAGCTCCTCAGACTGGTTTGGGGAGGGAAGTCGCCTAGAATCAAGGGGAAGTCCTCACTAGGCCCTACATTCAGGGCGGGTTTGGTGTACCTAATTTTGAGCTATATTTCCAGGCAGCGCAGGCCCACTACGCCTACTTCTGGATACACCAACCGAGATATATGCCCCAACTTGCTGCTGAGCATTGGCTTGCGCACCCGGTACTCATAGAAGGTGCCTTGTATATCCCGCTGCGGGGGGTGGATGTAATGGCCGCGACGGTGGCGAGCACAGTGACGGTGTGGAATAGAATAATTGCTAAGTTAAAGACTACTATGTTATATGCACCGCTTCTGCCCCTTGTCTATCATCCAAGCATGCCCCTGTTGCAGGAGGGGGGGTTCCGGAAGTTGTCTGGCTCTCTAAATGTTATGACGTGGGGAGACCTATACCACAATGGTACGTTCCGCACAATAGAGCATCTATGTGGTGACACCCAACCTTCTCCTCTGGAGGTTTTCTTATACATCAGACTTCGGCAGGGGATTAAGGCCTTAATGCCTGACTTCGCGAATGAGCCCCAAGCTGTGGCTCCTTTACAGCGTATCCTTATTGACGAGGCCCCCGCTAAGTTGGTCTCTAGGATCTATAGATCGGTACATACCCTTGTAATTGCCCCGCCGCTGGCGGTTCGGGGGAAATGGGACCAGGAATTGCAGGCTCTCTTAACAGACAAGCAATGGGAGTTCTGCCTGCAGCAGACGGATCGAATTTCTGCAAGTAGTCGACTCAGAATAATACATTATAAATATATCCACAGAGTGTACTACACCCCGGCTCGGCTTTATAGATATCGCCTTCGTGAAGATGACAGATGCGATAGGTGTCGCGCCGCTATGGCGGATTTTCTTCATTTGGCGTGGGCATGTGAGGCAGTGAGCCGATATTGGAGCGAGGTCTTTGAGGCCCTCTCCATAATGATTAATTCAGAGATTGTACCCTCACCTGTTCTAGCGCTCCTGGGGTATGTAGAGCCGATACAAGCTGCGTACCGTAAATTCGTGGCACTCGCCTTCCTACTTGCCAAACGGCGAGTTGCATGTAGATGGGGCAGGGGAAGGGCCCCCAAGTTTAAGGACTGGCTACAGGATCTTACTTATTGTCAGGAACAACTTAATACATACTCTGAACTCTTACCACCTACATCGAGGCCTGCAGATATATGGGCTCCGTTGCAATGTTACTTGTTGAGGGCGGGGAATACTGGTGAGGCTGGGTCGCCTACATAACTTCATGCTGTAGGGTTCACTGATGACGGTAATCTGGAGGGGAGGGTACCCCACCCCCCTCTCACTTACAATGAGACACTCCGAGTGCTTCGTGCCGTGGGGCTGTACCGTGACTCTCCCTGTGTTACATGGTGTGGTATTCTGATGGGGGGTGGCGGGGTGGGGATGGCCTTGTGCATATCACGAGATGACAGTACAGATTTGCTTCATGGATGGGGTCCGCATTATCGTTGCCTGCCTACTTTTATATCCTATGTACTTTATATTGCTCTTGGATGTGAAATGAGCCCAATGTCTGCCATATATGAGGTGCTGTATGTTCATGTGCTAAATAATTAAAATAAAGTTTTAATGTAGCCCAAAAAAAAAAAAAAAAAAAAAAAAGAATTTTGGGCAATTCCGTGTTCTCTGAGGAATGCGAAATTACCCAAATTCCGCAAATTCCACGAGCGGAACGGAATTTACTGCCCAGGCCTATAAACCATACCCTTGTTGGCGACAGAGTCAGAGGGCGAGGGTGGGGAGACTGCCAGAAACCAAACTCGTTTTTAGTCCCCGATGAGTCATCCATGGGAACCCTCTCTGGCGTGGCCCCAGTGCTGACTAAGCCCATTCAGACAGGAGACTCCCAATTTTAACCCAAAAATGGCTTTATTTTGCCTGTCTCCCGCCTGAGATTGCCTCTGTTTTAGTAGTAGTCTATGGGGGAGATACATTGTCCCGATTATTATTTTTAGGTTGAGCCTGGGTAGCGCATTCGCTGCTCTGGGAGCCAGTCTGTATTGGAGTATGGACTTGAAGCCCCGCCCACTTGGCAGCCATATTTGTCATTGGCTTGTGTCATTGTCTTTTGTAAGTGCTGGCTTCTGATTCATTAATAGGCTTGTTAGCCCCTCCTTAGTACAGCCTTGTCTTCATTTTTAACCTCCCAGGCGGACTGGTCCTTTTACTTCGGTTGTTACATGGAAGTTTTATTTACTCTGTAAGCACTTTTTTCTTTAATGGTTTCTCCTACTGCAGGCACTACATGCTTTTCCTGCAACATTCATGCATTCAGTGCGCCATGCACGCTTTCACGGGGCGCTTTTTACAAAAAAAAAGCAACTTGACAAACAAATGCTTTTTTTGGTAAAAGCCCCCCATACCGTGCTTTCACTTTAATAGCAGCCTCGGACCATTCTCTAGACACAGCTCTTCTACAGAAAGGGGCGTGGTCTCTATTAATGTGAAAGTGCAGCATGGAGTGCTTTTAAACAACAAGCATTTGCAATCCAATAGGTCTCGTATTTTATAAACTTTGACCTATTAGTATTGTAAATGACAATGCCTTTTATTATTGCAGGTTTTTTAAAACACAAATAAAAGGCGTTGTCATTTACAATGCCAATAGCTCAAAATTTCGCAATTGCGAGACCTATTGCATTGCAAATGCTTGTTTTTCACTCTCCCACTTTCCACTTCTAAAATGTTGGCATGTGTGCATGAGGGTGACCATCAGTGTCATCTGTCGCATATTGGCGGGTCCTGGTAGGGGAAGCCTCACCTTCTCCAATGTCCTTCGTCGAGGGCGGGGTTAGGGGGCGTGGCATGATAGAATGAAAAGTGGGCGAGAGAAAATGTGAAGCTGTGCCTCCGAGAGCCTCGCGCATCGCGCCGACAGTGGGAAGGCCAGAAAACGAAGAATGCCTTTTAAAGGGCATTACGCGCCCGTGGCATAGTGGCCCGGTCGGCTACCCCGTGCATCTGATAATTCACGGGTCGCCAGCTGGTAGTTTAGGGAGTTTGATCTATTTCTTTTTCTCCATACTGCATCCGAATGAATTTGCCTCCCTTAAATCGCTCCTATTAAAATGGTTTCCTCGAGATTCACACGTTTGTTTTCAATCTATTTTCAGATTATAATATTTATTTATCCATGTTGGTTCTTTGTTGTTTTACAAGTTTTCACAACTCGATTCGTTTACACCCCTTTAATGCTGACAATGGCAATTAACGTTCACACAATTACTTCTGCTTTTCTCAGCCATTTCCCACCTTTGGTCACAATGTTTTAAATTGAACAGCACTTCGTCCTCACCCTCCTCCAGCTTCGTCTTTCTCTTTACTCCTTCATTATAGGACCCGTTTTTTGCTTCCCTATATTCTTGACCCTTATTTGTCGTTTTTCCTTTACCTTACAACAGTTTTTTCCTCCCTCGCTGTGTGACCTGTGATGTTGTTTGCTGTCCAGGTAGACCGGTCTGTCAAGAGTCGTTGGTCAATGGGTTGGCGATTGGTCGTGGCTGTAAGGGAATCCTCTTTTTTTCCTGTTTCTGTGATATTATAACCTGTCAATTGAGCACACCACAAAGCTACACAAACTATCCAGCATCTTCCATCCTCCCTTTCCCAGTCCATGCCGCCACCACCAACAGTGGTTAATTTGCAAAAAAATAAGTGCCGGGGCTCTAGTCAGGAGGGAGCTTGCACCAGCCCATTTCTCCTGTTAGCGCTACCTAAAACAGAACCAACTTAATGTAAAGACGGACACATCAATTCGTCTTGTAAAGCAGGTTTATTCACACCCACCAGGTCAGTCCACACCAGCAGGTAACAACACAACTACTAATCAGGAAAGTGGGGAGAGGATGTGGCGAAATGGCCAGAGCCGCTGCCTTCGGAGCTGCAGAACCAGGTTCGAGTCTGGGCCTCAACTCAACATCCTGTGACTCTGGGCAAATCACTTAATCTCTCTGTAAATAATGTGTCCTTAACTGGTGCTCATGAAAAGCGCCAGTGTTGTCGATTAATTGCCTGTGCTAAGCACCAGAAACCACTGTCTCAAATTAAGCACTGACCACCTCTACAATTCTCGCTACACGTCATTGCCTCGTAGTCCCCCGGCTATGTCCAACCTCATACACTATCTCTCTTTCCAAGCTGAGTCACTCACTGATTTCTCGTCCACAGGGTTCTTCGCTCTTCTTACGTCCCCAGCCCATCTACTTTCATCTCATGTCTCTCTACACAAGTCTTTTCCTCTCCCTATCTCCACGTCATCTGTTCTCTTTCTCTGGTCCTCCACTTTCCCTGTGTGGTTTCTTCTCTCTGGTTCCACCCTCTTCTGCTACACGTTCCTCATTCTTCTCCGCGGCTCCTACTTCTCCCCAGCTCTCGCTCTCTATCTCCCACGCAATGTCTTCCCTCCTTCTATGACCCACTCCCTTCTTCAAGGACGTAGTTTCCATTGGTGCAGCATGTGTAGTAGCGCCAGGGCCCAGAGAACTTGATTGTTACTGTATTTTACCATTCAAACAACAGGGAGGGGGCCCATTCTCGCCCTTGCACCAGGGCCCAGAGGCCTGTGGGAGCCACTGAGCCGTGATTGTTACTGTATTTTACCATTCAAACAACAGGGAGGGGGCCCATTCTCTTCCTTGCTCTAGGGCCCATGACACATTGGCCTTCTTCCCAACTGAGCCCCTCTTCCTCTTCTCATTCCGTTCAGTCTTCCCCCGTGTTTCCCCTCGAGTCCCCCCTAGGTCTTTCTTGGTGAGTTTTGTACACTACCCATCCCAGTCTTGTATTGCCCCCTCACTCCCTTGGTGAGTTCACACTCTCTTCCCGTCTTGTTGCATCTGCTCATCACTACCTCTCTACTTCTGCCTGGCAGTCAGTGCCCCTTCAGTACCAGCCCTTTCTGTGCCCCTCAATCACTCACCACATTTGTAAAACACCAGTCGGCAGCAGGGTAATCTAGTCACGGAAGCCAAGCAGGAATTACCTAAACCAGTGCCCAGAGCCTTCCATTCAATTCTCCCCTCCAAGCCAACTCCATGTAGAGGTGGGTGAGCCCCTGCCTGGCTCTGGCTCCGCTCGGGGTGGTCTTAGATCGCAGAGCATAAAGCAAGCCGAGTATTCATGCGGCTTCTCCCTGCCACCCACACGGTAACCTCACACACCAAGGAACAAACACATCATTAACGTGTTATGTAAAGCAGGAGAGAGAAAGAAACACTAATGTACCGGCTGAATTGCACAATATGAAAGCAGAAAAACGGGGATTGGTCCCAGCTTCCCTTCATTTCCAAGCTGTGTGATCTTGGGCAAATACCTCTCTTGTGTTTGATGTTATAGACTATAATGTGGCTCCATGTATAATAAGAATCTAAGCCACAGGCAGGGTGCCTATAACAAAGGACGTGCCTCTCAGTTCACTAATGGCATAGTCGGTGGGGGCGCATGAATGTTTGTAAATCCATGTTTAAAAATGCCTCTCTATGCAGTGGTATGATCTGATGTGCTAAGGTGAAACGCTTCAGCATGCAAAGGAAATGCACTTTTGTGAATTTGGGAAAGACGATCATATTTTTAGATGTTTGCTGCATAAATTGGATGACAAACACTCGCCCACCTTAACTCCATTTCTCTTTATCAAGGCTGTAGCCCCCTTTCTGCGCTCCCTGTCACCGCGCTTACCTTCTCTCTCTCAGATCTTTCATCCCCCTCTTTCCTTCCTTGGTGTTTACTTTCATCTGCATCTGAGTGTCTTATACTGTCTCTTTGCTCCCTTCTCTCTGTGTTTGCCTTTTGAAATCCCTCCCACTCTCCCCCGCTGCTACATCATGAACAGTTTTGTGTCAGCAATAAGTGTGTTTGTCAGCGGCACTGTCCTTATCACGTAAACAGAGGTGTCACCTGTAGTTGAAATTGCTGGTGATAAAAGCTGCCGGCGGTGTTTTAATTTGTGCTACACAAGGCTTGTTACTGAAATACCACTGGCAACGTTGAAAAATGCATTATACTGTGTAATGTGGTGCTACCATCAAGCACTGGTCAATTGAATTGTAGCTGATAAACTTTCCTACGTAATAATTCTGCCTTTACAAATCCATTTATATGAAATGGGCAACACCGCCTGTTCCTTTCAGCGGCGGCTCCTCAGCTAAGGCGGAGGTGCAGCGCCCCACTGCTCTGTGAGCAGGTGAATAAGGAAAAATAAAATGATAATGCATTGTTTTTATCATTTTATTTCTCCATCCTGGATTAGGGGCAGGGCTGTAACAGAGGAGGATGGGGAGCAGTGGTGGAACTCTCGGTCTCTTAAGTGCGCATGATGGTCTGGCCGGCCTTCCTGGGCCGGCCAATCAGTGTTGCGGACTTTAGCATGTTCTCCACCGGTTGTATTGTACAGCCTGGGTGGAGAACATGTACAGTCTTCAACTCCCTGTCTGAGAACCGAACCACTACGCTCAGACCAATCACAACACTGCTGTATGGCAGCCTCATGATTGGCTAGGGGGAGTCTGGGAGCCTGTGTGCTTCCTGCCTCCTAGCCCTGGAATCCTGGAGGCAGCTGAAGAGGACCAAGAGGCGGCTGGCCGGCAGGTAAGTGATTAAAAACATTTTATTTATTCCCTTCTCCCTCCCTCCTTGCCCCCATCCCTGTTAAGTAGCAACCAACAATGATCTCTTACCCCTCTGATATCCATTTTTTTTTTTTATAAGTATTAGGCAAACTCGGCACAAGGACATTGGGGCGCTTCATATGACCACCAGATTGCAATATACAAGCCCATTTTTTAAGCACTGGCAGATTTAAGGGATTTGCCCAGAATCACAGGATGTTGAGCTGCCGCCCGGACTCGAACCTGGTTCCTCACTTCCATGGTTGGAACCTCTGGCCTACGGTCACATCTCCTCCCCATTTTACTCCTCTGTCTCTACCTGATCCTTCCCAGCACCTGTACCCTCTTTACACATCTCCCTCCACCACTCCATCTTCAAAGAGTTCCTCCTCATCCATCTGTCTCCCTCGGACCCTAGCTCTGTCTTCCTCCTCCGTCTCATCTTTTCTCCCCACTCTGCCTTTCCTCAGGCAGGCCTGAACTACCTGAGCGCACGGAAGCCTGTCTGATTGCCCCTAATCGTCTCCAATTTAAAAGAATCCCCAAGAATTCGATGAAATGATCCGCATCTGCCAGAAATGAACACAGATGTTGCAAGTGAAAGTTTTCTTCTGATGGAGCTACACCTGCGTTTATGTAAAATTATGGAAATTTGCAAACATGTTCACCAGACTGCAGGTGTCTGGCCGCCTCCCCTAGGCCTTCTTCATACCATCCCGAGCTCGCAATATTTCAGTTTAAATCCCCTGCAAACAGGGGATGGATGCCTCTGCAAGGAAGCTGCGCTCAAAGATGACACACTTGTGTGAAACGGATAAAGAGGTCTCAGATTTGAGGGGAAATGTATTGCTCCCAAAACACCATAAAGCCGCAGAAGATTATTTCTTCAAATAACATCCCTGAGCAAACACTGCATCGAATCGCTACCCCGTGCAGCACACAATGAGTGCTGCAGACACAGGTGAGCGGTGCAGGACACTGGTGCAAGCACAGAGCGAGCAATGCAGCGCTCAGGTGCTCACCTGCAGCGCGCAATGCAGCGTACAGGTGCTCACCTACAGGGCGCAATGCAGCGCACAGGTGCTCACCTGCAGCGAGCAATGCAGCGCTCAAGTGCTCACCTGCAGTGCACAATGCAGCACACAGGTGCTCACCTGCAACGTGCAATGCAGGACACAGGTGCTCACCTGCAGGACGCAATGCAGCGCTCAGGTGCTCACCTGCAGCGCGCAATGCAGCGCACTAGTGCTCACCTGCAACGTGCAATGCAGAACACAAGTGCTCACTTGCAGCTGGCAATGCAGCACAAAGATGCTCACCTACAGCGAGCAATGCAGGAGACAAGTGCTCACTTGCAGCTGGCAATGCAGCACACATATGCTCACCTACAGCGAGCAATGCAGGACACAGGTGCTCTCCTGCAGCAAGTAAAGCAGGACACAGGGGATCACCTACAGCGAGCAATGGAGGACACAGGTGCTCACCTGCAGCACGCAATGCAGCGCGCAGGTGCTCACCTGCAGCGTGCAATGCAGCGCACTGGTGCTCACCTGCAAGGCGCAATGCAGCGCACAGGTGCTCACCTGCAGCATGCAATGAAGGGCACTGGTGCTCAACTGCAGCGTGCAATGCAGGACACAGGTGCTCACCTGCAGCGAGCAATGCAGTGCACAGGTGCTCACCTGCAACGTGCAATGCACGACACAGGTGCTCACTTGCAGCAAACAATGCATCACACAGATGCTCACCTACAGCAAGCAATGCAGGACACAGGTGCTCTCCTGCAGCAAGCAATGCAGGACACAGGGGATCACCTACAGCGAACAATGGAGGACACAGATGTTCACCTGCCGCGAGCAATGCAGCACACAGGTGCTCACCTGCAGTGCGCAATGCAGGGCACTGATGCTCACCTGCAGCGTGCAATGCAGGACAAAGGTATTCACCCACAGTGAGCAATGCAGCACACAGGTGTTAGTATAGAGTAAGCAATCCGGGACACAGGTGCTTTCATACGGCGAGCAATGCAGGACACAAGTGCTCACCTGAAGCAAGCAATGCAGCACACTGGTGCGAACAATGCAGCACACAGATGTTAGTATAGAGAGAACAATCAGGGACACAGGTGCTTAAAGACAGCGATCAATGCAGCACACCGGTGTTAGTATAGAGTAAGCAATCCGGGACACAGGTGTGTTCATACAGTGAGCAATGTACCACACAGGTGCCCACCTGCAGAGAGCAATGCAGCATACAGGTGTTACTATAGAATAAGCAATCCGGGACACAGGTGCTTCCATACAGCATGCAATGCAGCACACAGGTGCCCACCTGCAGAGAGCAATGCAGCACACAGGTGTTAGTATACAGTAAGCAATTCAGGACACAGGTGCTTTCATACACTGAGCAATGCAGGACACAGGTATTCACCTACAGTGAGCAATGCAGCACACAGGTGCCCACCTACAGAGAGCAATGCAGCACACGGGTGCCCACCTACAGAGAGCAATGCAGCACACGAGTGTTAGTATAGAGCAAACAGTCCGGGACACAGGAGCTTAAAGACAGTGAGCAATGCAGCACACAGGTTCGAACAATGTAGCACACAGGTGTTAGCATAGAGAGAACGATCAGGGACACGGGTGCTTTCATACAGCGACTAATGCAGGACACAGGTGCTCGCCTACAGAAAGCAATGCAGCACACAGGTGTTAGTATAGAGTGAACAGTCCGGGACACAGGAGCTTAAAGACAGTGAGCAATGCAGCACACAGGTTCGAACAATGCAGCACACAGGTGTTAGTATAGAGTAAGCAATCCGGTACACGGGTGCTTTCATACAGTGAGCAATGCAGAACACAGGTATTCACCTACAGCGAGCAATGCAGCACACAGGTGCGAACAATGCAGCACCCAGGTGCCCACCTGCAGAGAGCAATGCAGCACACAGGTGTTAGTAAAGAGCGAACAATCCGGGACACAGGTGCTTACATACAGCGAGCAATGCAGCACACAGGTGTTAGTATAGAGAGAACAATCAGGGACACAGGTGCTTTCATACAGTGAGCAATGCAGGACACAGGTGCTCACCTATAGTGAGCAATGCAGCACACAGGTGTTAGTATAGAGTAAGCAATCCGGGACACGGGTGCTTTCATACTGCGAGCAATGCAGCACACAGGTGTTAGTATTGAGTAGGCAATCCGGGACACGGGTGCTTTCATACTGCGAGCAATGCAGCACACAGGTGTTAGTATAGAGTAAGCAATCCGGGACACGGGTGCTTTCATACTGCGAGCAATGCAGCACACAGGTGTTAGTATAGAGTAGGCAATCCGGGACACGGGTGCTTTCATACTGCGAGCAATGCAGCACACAGGTGTTGGTATAGAGTAGGCAATCCGGGACACGGGTGCTTTCATACTGCGAGCAATGCAGCACACAGGTGTTAGTATAGAGTAGGCAATCCGGGACACGGGTGCTTTCATACTGCGAGAGTAATGCAGCACACAGGTGTTAGTATAGAGTAGGCAATCCGGGACACGAGTGCTTTCATACTGCGAGCAATGCAGCACACAGGTGTTAGTATAGAGAGAACAATCTGGGATACAGGTACTTACATACAGCAAGCAATGCAGCACACAGGTGCAAACCATGCAGCACACAGGTGCCCACCTGCAAAGAGCAATGCAGCACACAGGTATTAGTATAGAGCAAACAATCCGGGATACAGGTACTTACATACAGTGAACAATGCAGCACCAGGTGCTCACCTGCAGTAAGCAATGCAGCACACAGGTGTTAGTATACAGTAAGTAATCCGAGACACAGGTGCGTTCATACAGCGAGCAATGCAGCACACAGGTGCTCACCTGCAGTAAGCAATGCAGCACACAGGTGCTCACCTGCAGTAAGCAATGCAGCACACAGGTGTTAGTATACAGTAAGTAATCCGAGACACAGGTGCGTTCATACAGCGAGCAATGCAGCACACAGGTGCTCACCTGCAGCAAGCAATGCAGCACACAGGTGTTAGTATAGAGTAAGCAATCCGGGACACGGATGCGATCATACAGCGAGCAATGCAGGACACAGGTGCTCACCTGAAGCAAGCAACGCAGCACACAGGCGTTGGTATAGAGCGAACAATCCAGGACACACGTGCTCACCTACAGCGAGCATTGCAGGACAAAGGTATTCACCTACAGCGAGCAATGCAGTACACGTGCTAGTAAAGAGCGAACAATTCAGGCCACAGGTGTTCATGTAGAGCGAGCAATCAAGGACACAGGTGTTAGTGTAGAGCGAGCAATCCAGGACACAGGTGTTAGTGTAGAGCGAGCAATTAAGGACACAGGTGTTAGTATAAAGTCAACAATCCAGGGGTACAGGTGTTAGTATACAGTAAGCGATGCAGAATGCAGGTCCAAGCACACAGTGACTGATGTAGGGTGCAGGGGCAAGTAAAAAAAGCAATGAATGACACAGGTGCAAGCATACTGTGAGCAATCCAGGAAACAGGTGTTTACATACAGTGAGAAATGTAGGACACAGGTGCTAGCATATAGCAAGCGATCAAGGAAACAGATCCTAGCATACCGTAAGCAAAGCAGAATGCAGGTGCAAGCACACAGTCACCGATGCAGGGTACAGGTGCAAGAAAAAAAAGCACTGAATGACAGGTGCAATCATGCTGCGAGCAATCCAGGTCACAGGCGATAGCGTACAGTAAGCGATGTTATGCTATCTTAAGGTAAGTTACGTTATGCAGATTTGTAGAGCACACTATTACAGTTATGTTATGCAGATTTTTAAAGCACACTTTTACAGTTATGTTATGGGAAGAGGTGTGGCGCCGTGGCCAGGGCGACTGACTCTGGAATCTGGGGATCACGTTTCGATCCCCGGTGCCGGCGGCAGATTAGCCCAGCACCATGTGACTCTGGGCAATAGCTTGCTTAATCTTCCCGACGGCCCCCAGCGCCTAGAGACCCTTACGGGTGATTGTTCGTGCTTTAAAAATGTGGATTTATTATTATTATTATGCAGATTTGTAGATTTACTATTACAGTTATGTTATATTGATTATATTGATCGCAGAGATGGTATGTATGTGACGCTGTGCAGATTTTTAGAGCGCACTATCATCATTATATAATGTTATATTATGTTATGCACTATAACCCAAGAGGGTATCCTGGTGCTGAGCAGGTGTGAGTCTTGCCACACCTAAGGCCTAGTGGAACGACTCGAAAAGTCAGGTCTTCATTTCCTTGCTGAATGTCGATCCATGCTTTAGGAGCGATGTAGAAGGAGGCTCGACTCCCGGATCTGATTTTCTGCATGCGTGGGATGTGTGCAAGTAGGAGTCTGGATGAGTGGCAGTGTCTGGAAGATTTGTGAAAGCAGATTTTTAGTTCTGTTCTGTTCCGAGCGAGAGACGACAATGTCTGGATGTGGCAAAGGAGGAAAGGGTCTCGTCTGAGGGGATACCAAGAGGCAAATGAAGGTGCTTCGGGACAACATCCAGGGCATCACCAAGCCTGCTATTCGTCACCTAGGATGAGTGGAGGAGTCAAGCACATCTCCAGCCTCATCGGTCAGAAGTCCCAAGGTATGCTCGCGTTTTTTCTGGCGAATATGATACGGGATGCCGTCACCTACACTGAGCGCGCCAAGACGAAAACTGTCACCACCAAGGATGTGGTGCCCCTAAGTGCCAGGAGTGCACTTTCTACGGATTTGCAGCTAAATACTCTACTAACTTCCAAAATAAGCGATATGGAGTACAGATGCCAGCACAGAGTGAATAAGTTGTGTAGGATACAGGAGCAAGCACATAGCAAGTTATGAAGGATACAAGAGCTGACATACAAGGAGCAATGCAGGATTCCAGTCCCAGCATACACTTGGCAATGCAAGATGCCAGCAGTAAGTGAGCGGTGCAGGTACAGGGTGAGCAATGTGGGATTCAGGTCCAGCAAAGAGTGTCCATTGTAAGATGCAGGTGCCAACACAGAGTCAATGGTGAGGGACAGAGGTGCTATCTTGGACTGAGAATGCAGGATACGGATGCAAGGGCAGAGTGGCGATGCGGGTGACAGCATAGAGTGAAACATATGCAGGATTTAGTGGTGTCACAGATAGGACAATGCAGGTGCAAGACACAGTTTCCAGCCTAATGAAACGGTGCCTAGTGCACAGAGTGGGCTATGCAGGACGGAGGCACCGGCTGAGGGTGAGCTCTGCATTATACCACGAAGGATCGGGGGGCACTCGAACAATGGTCAATGCAGGAGAAATGTGGCAACAGCTAGTGGACAATGCAGGTTTGCTTTGCCAAATTAGGTCAGTGAATGCAGGATACAAGTGCCAGCTAAGAGCGAGTGGTGCTAATTACGCATGCCAGCTAGGACTGGGGACGCAGCATGTGGGCATCATGTTCCGACATGTAACCAGTTACCAGGATTGTGAAGTGTGTGAACTTTAACAAACCAACCAGAGGCTTTCAGTAGAGAGGGTGGGGAAGAATGGGCCTGGACCTTCACTGGAGCGAAGGCCAAAGCCAAGGTAAACCCTGAAAAACAGTACGTAGCATCTTAAACCTGATCCACTTGTCCATGTGCAGCCAATCCAGGGTCCTGAACACCACAGTATTGGGGGCTTCCAATAGGAACCCTTCGTTGTTCTTGCTCCAAGGTTCTAAAACCGTCACAATAATTTGATCAAATAAGCTGCAAGTCACCCCCCAAAGTTCCATTTCCATTATCCATCTCGGATCCAACCAATAAAACTCGTTTTTACATTCTTTGAGGATACAGGGAACAGTTTGATTGGTTGGAAGTTTGGATTCACAAGATACTATCGCCAATGCTAACATCAACATTGTTGCTTTTGCTGTTTTTCTTAAGATATTTATGGGATTTTTTTAACTGCAAAGTGCATGGTCCAGAAAAATGGATGTTCCTTTCAAGTTAAAGGGCGACCCCCATTTCAGAATTAAATTTTCTTGAAGAAAAAAAAACTTGTTTCAAGTATTATTTCATGAGGCCAGGTATGTAGCTTTTGTAGGTGCGGCAGGTGCAGTGGCACCAAGATCCAGATTCCTGAGGGCCCACCAGAGCCTGTAATATAAACAGCAGCCTGGGGGCCCATTTGCTTCCTCGCACTAGGGCATATGGCGATGTTTTACGTAGATTCGGCTACACAAACTTTGCTGAGTATGTCGTTTGCAAATTGCTCTTTTAGAACATTGGGATGTTGAGAGCTCCATTGAAGACAAATGGAGTGGCCCCAAGCTTATAATGGCTGGTATAAGCCTTCTGCTCCAACATCCTAATGTTTGTCTTTATGTTTCTCTCTTTTTAATTTAAAACATTCCACACTTAGTTGGTGGAATGTTTTTATAGCCCTTCTCCCTCAAACTATACCAATTGTTAAAGGCCCTGTCCCAACTCGGATTCAGGGCCCATAACAACCGATATAGCCCTCGCCAGCAGACTATATTCACTGACAGACATCCCATGGCACTTAGTCAGTAAAGGCACTACAGAATCGTGGGAAATACTGGCCGTAGATATTTGTAGCTTGTGTATATTTGTAATTAAATGCATTTTCTGCTGATCATTGCAAATAGAAAGTGTACAGAAGTGACACCAGAAGGACAAAGAAACAAAGCAGATAGAAACAGAAAACAGGCCTTTGGTCTTCCCTTTGTCCCAGGTAGTGCTTTTGGCACATACTGGTACATAAGGTGTAAAGCAGTGGTTCCCAAACTTTTGACTTCTGGGGATCCCCACTTAATAATAACTGGAACTCATGGACCCCCACTGAATCATTATTGGATCCCAGGGACCCCCCATGAGTCATTACTGGAAGCCGGGGACTCCGGCATTAGCATCGTCGATGATTTGAACTCCAAAACAATACACAAAAAATACAGAAAAAAGCATTCATCAAACAAATAGACAAATTAGGGCACATTTTATTTAATTCACAAACACATATAAAACTATATTCTGTTTGATGCACCTACACTGCTCCCACGAATCAATCTGAGGCTACTAATATAATTTTAGCCTCCAGTTTCAAATTCCTTCACATTTATTGTACGTTTTAAAATGTTCAGTTGTACATTTGGCTTATTCTTAGATACACTTTTTAAATCTGTTAATATTATTTAATTTTCAATGTAGACGCGGACCCCTGAGGAGGCTTTACGGACCCCCAGGGGTGACGGGACCACAATTTGGGAACCACTGGTGTAAAGCACAGGGGTAGAGGAGACATTGGGGGCTCTGAATCCATGGGGTGTTTAAAGTCCTGTTGAATGTTCTCAGCACGGTACAGACCATAGGTTCTGGGTAATTCAGTGGACGCGTGCCCGGAGGGATGAAGATCTGAACATTTATGGACAATGGAAGCTGACAGACTAAATCTGTAAAGAGAAGGGGAGAAAAATTGGAGTGATGAGACGACATGGTGTTGTAAACAAAAATAGCGGAATCCGGTAAAGGTGGAGATTATCTGGGTATGCAAGGGGAGGCAGGTCACAAGCTGATGCAAACCCAGACCAAAGGGACCTGTGTGTGGACCTGGGTTACACTATGAGCCAACCTATCTGATGTCTGTAAGGGACGCGGAGAATGCTGACCATGGTGCAAGCTTGAGATTGAAGACATTTTCAAAGAGGCAGAATGAGTAACTGGGATGCTTTAAATGGAGGCTATTGCAATTGTCCAGGTTTCCAAGCACTACAGTGTTAATGACTGGGCAAGTGTCTGGAGGTTGTGGGAGAGTCTGCAGATGTTCATCTGGTGGATCAGGTGGCTGACAAGGTGTTAAAGATGGAGCGCTTTATTTTGCTATTTAAATAAAGGCTGAGGTTCAAGGTAAAATCTGAAGTGAGAACAGGATTAGGCGAGAAGCTGATCGCGTGTGAAGTGGTTTTCACCACAGTAGTTGTGACGCTGATGAGAGGTAAAGCAGCTTTGGAATCAGTGGATGAGAAGTTGATGGGAGGTGGAGTACCTTTGGAAAAAGTGGATGTGAATTAGGTGAGTTGTGGAGTGGTTTTAGAAGCAGTGGATGTGAATTTGGTGAGATGCGGAGTGGCTTTAGAAGTGGTGGATGTGAATTTGGTGAGATGCGGAGTGGTTTTAGAAGCGGTGGATGTGAATTTGGTGAGATGCGGAGTGGCTTTAGAAGTGGTGGATGTGTATTTGGTGAGATGTGGAGTGGTTTTAGAAGCAGTAGAAGTGAATTTGGTGAGATGCTGAGAGGTTTTGGTAGCAGCGGATGTGGATCTGGTGAGATGCCGAGTGGCTTTGGAAGCAGTGGATGTGAATTTGGTGAGATGCGGAGTGGTTTTAAAAGTAGTAGAAGTGAATTTGGTGAGATGTGGAGTGGTTTTGGAAGCAGCGGACGTGGATTTGGTGAGATGCCGAGTGGTTTGGGAAGCAGCGGACGTGGATTTGGTGAGATGCCGAGTGGCTTTGGAAGCAGTGGATGTGAATTTGTTGAGATGTGGAGCAGCTTTGGAAGCAGTAGATGTGAGTTTGGTGAGATGTGGAGTGATTTTAGAAGTAGTGGATGTGAATTTGGTGAGATGCGGAGCGGCTTAGGAAGCAGAGTATGAGGGAGAGGAGCATGGATCTTGTTTTAGCAGGCCAGAGCACGAAGGGTCATCTAGCTGTCGAGTTTCAGTTGTTGAAAAGGAAGTTCTCCGAGTCTGAAGAATGAATGCAAGGAAAGCGAAATAGACGATGAGTGTCATCAGCCTGTGTCGGCAAGAAACCCCCCTACGTGAAGCTGAAGTATCGGAAACGGGTGTTGTATATAGAGAGAGATGGTGCCACTGTCAGAGCCCTGCTGAACTCCCATTTGTAGTGTGATGGCAGTGGAGATAAACCACCAGCAGGGGGCAGAGTACAACTTGTCCGCCAGGTCCAGAGTGTTTGGTGCCAGAGATGCTTTGCGTTGAAGTTACTATCAAGAGCCAGTAACCGCCCCTATGACAGGCGACAGGAAGCTCACGGAATAGGAGCATTGGGTAAAGATGGTTCCGATTGCAGATGTTATGAAATTGTTCAGGTGGGAGATTGCGGTCTCTGTGGAGTGCACTAGCGGAAGCCTCCTGTAAGGGACTGTACAGGCTGTTGTCATCAGGTAAATGACGAATATGTAATGGTCAAGACCTGTAAAGTAAGGGCATTTTAGGCAGTGCTGCAAGACTTTGTCCACACATGATCGGTCCAGTGATGGACGTAAAATGAGGCCTGTGTAGCACAAATCTTCCTGTAAACTAACATTAGCAATCCAGAGGCTCTCTGCTGGGACCTGCATGGAGCAGGAAGGCTCCTCTCCTGGATCTGGGCGGCCTAGCTCTTACCTTGGCGACTCCTTCTCTTTAAAGGGAACAGGCGTCACAGTGTGTCAGGGTGGACCGCCACGTACCATCTGAGGCCATGCATTCCATCCTTGTGTTTGGGCAGAGAGTAGGCAAACAGATGCAGTCAACCTTGGCCTCCCCCCAGTTTGGCCAATGTTTGTTTATATTCAACCTTTAAGGGTTTTCTTTTCGAACTATGCATTGCTAACACGTCTTTAACCCTGCTTTATTTCTTAGATTACACCTCTCTTTCCTGATTGTGATTTGCTTTGACCCGAAGAAGGGATATTGACACATTTCCTTTCTTCCTATTGATGGTGAGTGGCTTTAACTTGCACTGCTCACACAAGTGCATTTGCCATTTCTCACTGCGGATGTTTTATTTTCCGAAGTAGATGTCTACATTTTAATTCTCTAGCTTTTTTACATTTCGCTTCTTCTGTCGTGTTTTGGCCAAAAACACCCCTGCCCTCACCACGTCTTCAACAAGGCCGACGCTGTCATCGCACCCCACTTGCGAGACATCATCAACACATCCTTCGACACCACCATCTTCCCTGAGAGCTGGAAACACGCCGAACTCAGCGCTCTACTCAAGAAACCAACAGCGGACCCCACCGACCTCAAGAACTACCGCCCCATCTCGCTCCTCCCGTTTCCAGCCAAAGTCATCGAGAAGACCGTCAACAAGCAGATGGCCGCCTTCCTCGAGACGAACGGATCCCTCGACCCCTCACAGTCCGGCTTCCGAGCCAATCACAGCACCGAGACCGCCCTCATCGCCGCCACCGATGACATCCGAGCCCTGATGGACAATGGAGAAACAGCGGCCCTCATCCTCCTAGACCTCTCCGCGGCATTCGACACGGTCTGCCACCGCACCCTAGTACGGCGCCTCAGCAACATCGGAATCCAGGACAAGGTGCTGGAATGGATCATCTCCTTCCTCGACGGAAGAACACAGAGAGTCCGCCTACCACCGTACAAGTCAGAGGCCTCCGAAGTCATCTGCGGCGTCCCTCAAGGATCATCTCTGAGCCCCACCCTCTTCAACGTCTACATGAGCCCCCTCGCGGCTATCGTACGCAAACACAACCTCAGCATAATCTCCTACGCCGACGACACCCAGCTGATCCTCTCCCTGACCAACGACCCCGCCGCCGCCAGAGCCAACCTGCACGAAGGGTTGAAAGAGGTAGCCGAGTGGATGACGACCAGCCGCCTGAAACTGAACTCGGACAAGACGGAGGTCCTCATCCTGGGCTCCTCACCCTCCGCCTGGGACGACTCCTGGTGGCCTCCCACCCTGGGCACCGCACCCAAACCGACAGACCATGCACGCAACCTGGGCTTCATCCTGGACTCCTCCCTCTCCATGACCAGGCAAGTCAACAACGTCTCCTCGGCGTGCTTCAACATCCTACGCATGCTACGGAAGATCTTCTGGTGGATCCCCACCGAGACCAGGAAGACCGTCACCCAGGCCCTCGTCACCAGCCGACTGGACTACGGCAACGCCCTCTACGCCGGTACCACCGCCAAGCTCCAGAAGAGACTCCAGCGGATCCAGAACGCCTCAGCCAGACTCATCCTCGACATCCCACGAACCAGCCACATCTCCGGACATCTGAGAGACCTTCACTGGCTCCCCGCCAACAAAAGAATCACCTTCCGCCTCCTCACCCACGCACACAAAGCCCTACACGACCAAGGCCCGAGCTACCTCAACAGCCGAGTCAACTTCTACGCTCCCAAACGCCACCTCCGATCAGCCAACCACGCCCTCGCCGCCATCCCCCGCATCCGAAGAGCGACTACAGGAGGAAGGTCCTTCTCCTACCTGGCCGCCAAGACCTGGAACTCCCTCCCGACCGACCTGCGCCTGACCCAAGACCACCTCTCCTTCAGGAAGAAGCTGAAGACCTGGCTGTTCGAGCAGTAGCGGCACCCCCCCCCCCCCCCCCAGCGCCTTGAGACCCTACAGGTATGTAGCGCGCTTTATAAGTGTCACTGATTGATTGATTGATTGAAAAAAAGTTTCTGTTTTAGATCCGAAGCTGAAACCCTGGCTCCGCTCAAGCACACGCTAAGCCCCTTTAAGCTGGATCATCATTGTTGGCTCGTGAAGGCGTGTAGCATAATGAGGCAGCCATGGCTAACGTCGAGAAGGCTGCTGCTGGCCTTCAAATTACACTCCTGATACCTGGCAGCATCCGCTGTACCTTTCAGTTGGCTCAGAGTGGGTGGAGGGGGCTGTGGGACGAGGGGTGTAGCAGGGGGTACCTTCAGAACCCTTAAGTGCCAACAGAGAAACTCCCCAGCATTTTTTTTTTTTTGCATCTTTAATATAGCGCGAACTCGACCCGAAGGTATTGGAGCGCTGTACATGAGCACCGTATTTACATTACATATTCAGGCACGGGGAGATTAAGGGCCCGATTCACAGAACTAACTTAAGACAAAATCCTAAACTTACTACCATTTTCGCATTCACAGAAGGCACTTACTCATTTTGGTATTCACAGAAGACACTTACTCACTTCGGTATTCACAGAAGTTAGGAATCCTAACTTTAGGACTCCTAAATGCCTTCTGTGAATACTGAAAGTCTTAAAATTTGGATTTTTCTCAGTTTAGGAGTCCTAAAGTTAGGACTCCTAACTTTCCTACTACTAAACTGAGAAAAATCCTAATTTTAAGGCTTTCGGTATTCACAGAAGGCATTTAGGAGTCCTAAAGTTAGGAGTCCTAACTATACTACTACTAAACTGAGAAAAGTCCTACTTTTAAGGCTTTCGGTATTCACAGAAGGCATTTAGGAGTTCTAAAGTTAGGAGTCCTAACTTTACTACTACTAAATTGAGAAAAATCCTAATTTTAAGACTTTCGGTATTCACAGAAGGCATTTAGGAGTCCTAAAGTTAGGAGTCCTAACTAAACTTCTACTAAACTGAGAAAAATCCTAATTCTAAGACTTTCGGTATTCACAGAAGGCATTTAGGAGTCCTAAAGTTAGGACTCCTAACTTCTGTGAATACCGAAATGAGTAAGTGCCGTCTGTGAATATCAAAATGAGTAAGTGCCTTCTGTGAATACCAAAATGGTAGTAAGTTTAGGATTTTGTCTTAAGTTAGTTCTGTGAATCGGGCCCTAAGTGATTTGCCCAGAATCACAGGATGTGGACGCGACCTCGAGGCTCGAACCCTGGTTTCCTGCACCAAAGTCGGCAGTTTAAGCCGACGGACCACATCCTCTCCCTTTTGTTTCTGTATGCAGATATCAAACCAGTGAGAATGTCTTTTCTAAGGGGTTGAGTAAAGCAGGTTTGTTCTCTGATTCAAGGTAAAACAAGCACTGGCAAAGCCAATGGGTATGGCTTGTTACTGAAAGCCCCCTCTTCATTGTTCTCACTCTTCCATGCAGCCACTCGTCACCCACACAGTCAATCATGAGATATAGCGCTCCTAGAATACTAGCTAGGACTATTATGTCTTTTTTCTATTTTATTGCCATTAGTTGTGTCATAGAAATAGACGAAAGACCATCTTGGCGACCACAGAGTCCTGAAAAGAGGGGGGCTACCATACAGCTAACATATAAGCATGGTACCTCTGGATGATGGCCAGGGACCATCAACAATGAAATACCATGGCCCTGATGCATAGAAAGAGAAGTAAAATTATTCAAGTTAGAAAGTAACAACGGATAGGTGACATAGGGAAGAGCTAGCAAGCGGGTAATGAACAACCACAAAAATAAATAAAGGATCATAGCAATAAAAGAATCCTAGCATTGCAAGCCATACCTCACCAAATGTAAAAAGCAAAAAGCATACAAAGATACAGGGCAATGCATATTACAATCCCTCTGCGCTTCCCTGGCATATTTTGAGAAATTCTCAGTTCTTAGCAAGTATATTGATAATGCCCTCCCATTTCTCATTTTACTTTTGGAAAACACACAACTTCGTGCAGAAAAATGCCACTTTTAAAGACCATGACGTGAGTTCCCATGAAGCAGGCTGGGCTGCTCAAGGTTCTTGGTCACGGGAAAAGATGAAGCTCCCCAGAGCTCCAGGGGTCCAGAGGCCACAGACTAGCAATGCTCACTGTGGGGGGTGACACTGCCCGCCTGCCCGCCTTGTAACCAAGGTGACATCTTCGGAACAGCTCACATCAGCAGATCATTACTACAACTTCCAGTTAGGCCGAACAACCCATCAAGGTGTTTGCAAAGTACCTGTAATAGGATTTCGCCTCTTCAGCTCCATTAACTGCCTGGATGGAGGCAGCAGTCCAGGCTACAGAAACTGAATTCATCACATCCCTTTATTAGATTTACATGCTGTATGCTGGATGTATACATTACACTTCGTGCTCATTGGCACTGACAGCAGTAGCAGAGGAGGTGAAGTTCATGGAAGCTGTCATTTTAACACTCTGCAGAGATGAGTAGGCTTTTTTGTTCGATACAATAAAGCACTCAGCATCTTCCCCAAGAAGCCAGTGCCAACAAATTACTTTAAATATAACATTTATTTTACTTTCGACCTAAACGTTGTAAATGTTTGATTCCACTACAAATCATTATCAAAATGTCCCTGGCGACATTGCCCATGTAGTGGTACATCACTGGTGTATGTGGTGCATTGCTGGGGTGTGTGGAGCATTACTGGGGTATGTGGAGCATTACTGGTGTGTGTGGTATATTATTGGTGGGTATGGTATATTACTGGTGTGTATGGTATATTACTGGTGTGTGTGTGGTGCATTACTGATGTGTGGTATTTTACTGGTTTGTGTGGTATATTACTGGTGTGTGTGGTGCATTACTGGTGTGTGTGGTGCATTACAGGTCTGTGTGGTGCATTACTGGTGTGTGTGGTAAATTACTGGTGTGTGTGGTATATTACTGGTGTGTGTGGTATATTACTGGTATGTGTGGTGCATTACTGGTGTGTGTGGTATATTACTGCTGTGTGTGGTATATTACTGGTGTGTGTGGTACATTACTGGTGTGTGTGGTACATTACTGGTGTGTGTGGTATATTACTGGCGTGTGTGGTATATTACTGGTGTGTATGGTATATTACTGGTATGTGTGTGGTGCATTACTGATGTGTGGTATATTACTGGTGTGTGTGGTATATTACTGGTGTGTGTGGTGCATTACTGGTGTGTGTGGTGCATTACAGGTCTGTGTGGTGCATTACAGGTCTGTGTGGTGCATTACAGGTCTGTGTGGTGCATTACAGGTCTGTGTGGTGCATTACAGGTCTGTGTGGTGCATTACAGGTCTGTGTTGTGCATTACTGGTGTGTGTGGTATATTACTGGTGCGTGTGGTATATTGCTGGTGTGTATGGTATATTACTGGTGTGTGAGTGGTGCATTACTGATGTGTTTGGTATATCACTGGTGTGTGTGGTATATGACTGGTGTGTGTGGTATATTACTGGTGTGTGTGGTATATTACTGGTATGTGTGGTGCATTACTGGTATGTGTGGTATATTACTGGTGTGTGTGGGCCATTACTGGTGTGTGTGGTGCATTACAGGTCTGTGTGGCACATTACTGGTGTGTGTGGTATATTACTGGTGTGTGTGGTATATTACTGGTGTGTGTGTTATATTACTGGTATGTGTGGTGCATTACTGGTATGTGTGGTATATTACTGGTGTGTGTGGTATATTACTGGTGTGTGTGGTATATTACTGGTATGTTTGGTATATTACTGGTGTGTGTGGTGCATTACCGGTGTGTGTGGTGCATTACAGGTGTGTATGGTGCATTACTGGCATGTGTGGTGCAGTACTGGCGTGTGTGCTGTATTACTGGTGTGTGTTGATGTGTGAATGGCTTACTGAATGACTGACAGTACTAATAAAGCGCATACACCCAATGGGGTCTGTCGATGCTGTTCTTAATGTGCTTCCTAGCCATACACACTATCCTCAATTTTTTCTTGGAGATGCTCAGAGAAGGGAAGAGCCCAATCTGAAGTGGCAGGAAGTTCCAGAAAGTAAGGGCCTGAACCGAGGTGAGCGCATCCAACAGGTAAGGTGAGGTTGGATTTAGGCATCGTCAAAAGAACTTCATCCCTACTTCAGCGCAACTTCGGAAAAAAGGAGGAGACTGGGGCCGCTGTTAGAAATAAGATACGCGAAAGACAGCTGCTGCAGACATGTGAAGGATGGACAAGAAAAACTAACGGGTCTATCATGGGAACCTAGTGAGCAGCTGAGACAGGATCTGTAGTCCCAAGGCATAGCATAGCGCAGATTGAAGCTGTTTGAAGCCGCTGCATCACGGATTTAGGAACTTAAGGCCTGGTGCAGGACATCAGAGTATTCCAACCGTCCATGAACAGTAGCCCCTATCACCACCAAGCTTCAGCCACCTCAGATGAAAAAAGACGTTTTTGAAATTAATTTTCAGATTGAGGGCGTAATTGGCATCCAGAATGGCACCAAGGGTTCGAATGACCTCACTGCGTAGCCCCAGGTCCCCAACACAGTGGATTGGTGATCCAAAAAGATCTCATGATCTGCTGCGTCAATGGCCTCAGAAAGACCTAACTATACAAGAAGGGAGACAGGGCACTTATCAATGAAGAGAAGAATGTCAACCTAAAATCTTAGGAGGGCGGTTTCAGTCCCATGACGAGGCCTGAAATGAGTCTGATCAATGGCCTGGACATCATTATTGATTTCAAAACTTGTCCTTGCGGAACAATGTCTTCTTCTAAAGGTTCAGGGAGTACTGGTAAAATATAATTGTAATACGCTGATGGTAAGATGGTTCAGTGGTGGGAAAATTCGATTTCTTTAGTAGTGGTGTAACAAGGTCCAGGCAGGGTCAAAATGCTTAACCCAAGCCCTCATATGCATTTCTGCTATGGCTCTTGCTTCACATGCCAACCTGCCTGATGGGAAAAGTTATTCTGCATCAATATTTGTCTGGTGTGTTGAAGTGACCACTTGGAATAGTAGAAAGATCCACTGACCTCTTCCTATAAGTCTCAGCCAGAAGAGCCATCTCCATCCGTGCTAAAACATATTTATCTTAAGTACTTTATGACTCTCTGAGAATTCTTTTCACAGTATCGGGGATTTTCAACATTTACTTTAAACAAATTTAACATCTCTCTATACTTTTTATCAGATCATAGGATTTCTACTCTTCGAAGACGAAAACAAAGAGATTTTGAAGTTGTTGCTCTCTTTGCTATAATTAAAATTAGCGAGTAAAACTGTAATTAGATGAAAAGTATCTTGAATTATATATTTGAAAGTAATTCCAGCAAGGGTGAACTTTGTTGGACTTGTTGTGTGATTAATCTATAATGACTGTCTTGCTGAAGAGTATCAAGCAATAATAATCATGGCCAAACTCTAAAGACTGTGTAATGTAACTAGTCATATGAGAATCACGGGCTATTGGAACTTAAACCTCCATGGGCGAAAGAACTGGTATTGGGCACAAATTTCCAGGAAAATATCATACTGATGTCACCCATTTCAAAGCTGGAGACACCGGTCTTTAGAACAGTCTGCTGAGACTGGCCCATGGATAACCGTTCACACTACTGAAATAAAAGAAAGGTGGCCACGTCCTGTGGGACACACCTTTCCATACACATAGGGCCTCATTACGATGTCAGTCGGAGTTTCCTTCTCCCAACATCAACTCGGAATCGGGACCGACCGACGCTTGTCGGCGGTTCCACCAGACCGATTACGATGTGACCAAACACTGTTTGGTCAGATTCCCATTGACGCCTATCGGAGCCATGTTCTGCCCGACAACACAGGCTCCTATGGTGCCTGCCACACAGTGCAGGGTTTTAAAGGGGGGGGGGTCCCTTAAATACCCCCTCAGCCCCCAACTGGAGGCCGCAGGATGAGTGGGGCCCTGCTAGGGGCCCGAAAAGTCAATTTACAACAGACTTTTTGTGTCGGACAGGCCGACTCGGAAAGACTGTTGAAAGCCAGCATCGTAATCACTCGATCGGAAACACAGTCCGTAGAGCTGTACGATGCAGGTGTGACTGACACAAATTCTCTGAGGGCCAGTCAAAACCAATTCTGAAAAACTGACCTCGAACATCGTAATCTGTCGGTCACATTGTAAACCGACCGAGTCGGTCGGAAGGGATCCAACACAGTCTAGGACAGGGGTACTCACAAACTTTCTGTCGGGGGCCAAAATTACAGTGTGGTTAGTGGCCGAGGGCCGCACCGGTAGGGGTGGAGTCAGTGGGGGCGGGATCAGTGGGGGGGGGGCGGAGCTAGAGTAAAAAAAAACAACCTTTCAAAAACATCTGTCTCCCTCTCTCTCTCTGTCTCCCTCCCTCTCTGTCTCCCTCCCCCTCTCTCCCTCTACCTTCCTCTCTCCCTCGATCTCCGTCTCTCTCCGTCTTCCTCTGTCTTCCGTCTCCCTCCCTCTCCCTCTGTCCTCCGTCTCCCTCCCTCCTCTGTCTCCCTCCCTCCTCCGTCTCCCTCCCTCCCTCTCTCTCTCCCTCCCTCTCTCCCTCTCCTTCCCTCTCAGTCTCTCTCCGTCTCCCTCCGTCCTCCGTCTCCCTCCGTCTCCCTCTGTCCTCCGTCTCCCTCCCTCCTCCGTCTCCCTCCCTCCCTCTCTGTCTCCCTCCCTCCCTGTCTCCCTCCCTCCCTCTCTGTCTCCCTCCCTCTCTGTCTCCCTCCCTCTCTGTCTCCCTCCCTCCCTGTCTCCCTCCCTCTCTGTCTCCCTCCCTCCCTCCGTCTACCTCCCTCCCTCCTCCGTCTCCCTCCCTCTCTCCCTCCCTCTCCTTCCCTCTCCGTCTCCCTCCCTCCCTCTCTCCCTCCCTCTCCTTCCCTCTCTGTCTCTCTCCGTCTCCCTCCGTCCTCCGTCTCCCTCCATCCTCCGTCTCCCTCCCTCTCCCTCTGTCCTCCGTCTCCCTCCCTCTCTCCCTCCCTCTCTCCCTCCCTCTCTGTCTCCCTCCCTCCCTCCCTGTCTCCCTCCCTCTCTCACTCTCTCTCTCCCTCTCTCTCCCCCACTCTCCCCCTCTCTCCCTCCTCCGTCTCCCTCCCTCCTCCGTCTCCCTCCCTCCCTCCCTCTCTCCCTCCCTCTCCTTCCCTCTCCGTCTCTCTCTGTCTACCTCCATCCTCCGTCTCCCTCCGCCTCCCTCCCTCTCCCTCTGTCCTCCGTCTCCCTCCCTCCTCCGTCTCCCTCTCTCCTCTGTCTTCCTCCCTCCCTCCCTCTCTCTCTCCCTCCCTCCCTCCCTCTCCCCATCTCTCTCCCTCCCTCTCTGAAAAAAAATCGGGAGAATGGGGCCTTGAGTCGGGTTACTGTCATGTATGGACGTTGGAGGTGTGCTGCTGCAGAATCCGACATTTGAAACGCAAAATGCACGTTTTTTTAACTTACCTTTCAGAAGCATTGAGCGCAGTGGCAGGCAGAGAGAGGGTGATGCAAGTGTTGTGCACTGGCCTGGCAGGTTGCTGGCAGTGCATACAACCCCCCCCGTGTGGCAGCCCGGCAGGCTGAAACAGCTTCCAGGTACACACACAGCCGCCCCGAGTACTTCACAGGTCTTTAAAAGACCATTCGCTTGTTGATGAGGCTTTGTTTTACTTTTTCACCCTTTCTAGAGCCCCTGCATCGCCACTCTGATTATTGCTGGAAGAATTAGCACTCTACACAATACAAGCCCTGTCAGCTGAAGCCCCCCGAGGAATCGGGTTTTTGCTTGCAGGAATCCGGAGGCGGGAGACTAGCCTTGAAATCGGTACTCTCCCGCCTGAATGGGGAGGGTTGGCATGTCTGGGTATGATGTCTGCAAGGTCCGCGGGCCGCCAAGAAAGGCTTGCCGGGTTGCTGGCGGCCCGCGGGCCGTACTATGAGTATCCCTGGTCTAGGAGATCCCAACTGTCGGGAGGAGGCTTTCCGCCGTCCATCGTATTCATCCCCATAGTATACTACAAAGATTCCTGATGGAATCGGACATAGTTAGGTTTTCACACGAACCAATACGAAACATTAGTAAGGATAATCTACCAGAATATTGAGTTTTTAATATTGTAATAAATATCGTATATAGATTAAGGCCAATAGATATAGGTAAATACAGGTTTACTATTTTTATCCCCACAAATGTACTGTTAGACTATATACATGTTCAGGGTATGTAGATGTGGAGTTAGGAATACCAAATGCTTTCTTACCTACACATATTTACTATTTTGGGTACAATATTTAGCAGAATTATATTTTCTACTTGATTTTCTGCGTATAACTGTTATGAAGTAACAGTTGAACAAACCAACATTCAGTAACCAAACAAAACCAGTCAATAAAAATTCAGAACTTGATGTAAAGGATGCCCTCTACTTTAAAAGCTATACTTTACCATAAAAATGGTAAAAAGCAATGTGGATATGTCAAAATTATAACAAAACATCTGCAATGTTTTTCTATCTATTTTCATTCTGACATGAGCTTCCTCCCAAATAGGGATTATGATTTATTCAGAAAAACTCACATCTGGAAATTTTACACTCTCACATTTTTCAAAGAAGACCCTGCTCAAAAAGAAGCTAAACATTCAGAAATGTATGTGCATACCTCCAATTTGCATGTTATGTTTCATTTATAGTTGCGAACCCTTCTAATATTGCAGCAAAAATTTCCAGGGGTTATATTTCTGCGTCATTTCCGCCGAGGCATTCAGAATGAAGAATTGTATACAAAACAAACAAACATATTTCTTTGATTCATGTCATTAGGGGAAGTGTCCAGAGCATGTGACTCCCAGCCTGAGAAGTTTAAAGGCCGTGGGCAAAGTGGGCGAATGCCCAGGGCCCCCACATACTAGGGGGACTTTGGTAACATTATATTTCTCAGTTTCTCTCGGGAAACAGTCTTTACAATGACAGCCGAACCACTCATTGCACGTACAACACAATTGTTACAACAAATGCGTCTTTAGCACTCATTCCTTTACCACACATGTCGTTACAACAACATGCCATAGGGAAAGTGGCGTTGGACTTTAAAGTCCAACATTTTCCCTACTGTCGCGCAGACTGGAGTTGGAATAGTAAATTATACTGCCCCAAAGTACAGCGGTTTCCCCAAGGCATGTCGTAACGATATGCGTGGTAAAGATGCATTCATTGTAAAGACTGAGGAGTAACGGTATGGGCGGTAAAAAGGCATGCGTTGTTCCGACATACAACACTTTCCTTTACTTTCTTTGATTTCTCTATCAGAATTTCTCTCCCTCTCTCTTCTTGCCTCTATCTCTTCCTCTATTCAGTGTCATTTTAAGGAGTTTTGGGCCTCAGGCAAGACACATTTCAGCTATCTTGTGTGAAAGTTTAAATAAATATAATGTTGTTTGGCATCATGCAGCTTCGAATTACCCTAATTTAGATAATAAAATTCAAAGTTGTTACAAACAGGAGGCCCCAAAATATGTCTTGCCAGGGGCCACAAAATGACTGCCAGACGTGCTCACCACAGCTCCTGGACTTGTGACCCTGAACTTGTTCCATCGCTCGCTACTAGGACTGTCTGCTCAATCCTGTGGTCAGAGGGATCTACAAAGACATATATGGACGCACCCCTGAAATAGGAAACCTCCATTACAACATGGGCCTTGCATCGCAATGCCTTTACATTGCGGTCATTACAACGCAAGTCGTTACAACGACTTGCCCGGGATGGCGCGCTAACCTAAGAAACAGTATGATTTACTATTCAAACACCTTCCCTACTCTATGTACACTGGAGTTGGAATAGTAAACATACTATTCCTAAGCCCAGCGCCCTCCAGCGCAAGTTGTTGTAACGGCTTGCGCTGTAACGAACGCGATGTAAAATACAGAGTTGTAAATGTATGCGTAGTAATGTCACACATTCCCCTGAAATACGTAGTAAAATAGCGTTTTCATGTAAATCTCTCAAAAGGGTCCCCATGGTCTTTTCACAGAATAAGACACTGGGAACTGGGCTCAGAAAGCTAGAATACTGTTTTATGAGTGGGTGATTTTACAGGACCCCACGGGCACCATAGGCCATCTTATGCTTGGGGTGCTGGTCTCATTGTCCAACACTTCACATGCAGGCACCCGCTAGGTTCCACTCTTGTTATGTTATATAACTTATAAAGTGCGGCTCATACCTCATGAGGTGTGTCAGCGTTGCAGGGCCGTCCTACCATTAGGTAAGACTAGGCAGCCGCCTAGGGTGGCAAAAGGGAGAGGGCGGCAAACAACATGTGTGCATGAAGGTCAGGGTCCCTTGGAAGGCCCGGCGCGCTTTGGTAGAGTCCTGTCCGAGGACGCAGCATGCACAGCACTGTGCCCCGTCTTGAACACAGGGGAGGGCACCTTGAGTCCCCGAGGAGCAGCAGAGGAGCTAGACGGGCGGGTGGGGGGCATCATCAAGCAGGGTCCATGGCTCTGCTTGGAAGGACGTTAGTTAGAAGGTGCGAGACCTGCCCGCAGCGGCCCCGGCCTTTAGCAACGCCTCTCTCCCAGTGCCTGCCTCTAGGCGCTTGGACAGCCTCAGGTCGCCAGCTGTGGGTAATGCACAAATAGCTCTATTAACGTCCATGCCGAACTGCAGTTGAAGACGTTACTCGGAACTTTGAAGTGCCTAATCCAATTTTTGTCATGTTGGTTTCTTTTTAAACATAAAATACTCACATAAAATGCTTTCCCATTTTCTGAACTGGTGCTGGAGGTTTGCACTGCACGTGTTTATAACACACACTATGTGGAGTTAAGCCAGCCCTTTCATGCCAATCGTTGGCAGGGCAGACAGCGGTTATTTCAGAGAGGGAGTGAGAGCGTTACTAGGAGCTCGATTCTTCCTTCAGTAACACCTGCCGCTCCCACCCGGCACGTGGATGCAGATGTGAGGCAGGCAGGCCCAGGAAGCCCTGGCCAGGTCCGCGGAGCCTTTCATTAGCTCCGCCTTTCATCCGTTCCACAGAGCTGGATGGGGTCAATCTCCCATTAGGAAAGGATCTTTGCCACTCAGGAAAGGCATCCTGGCGGGCTGCTTCCCGCAGAGGCTTGAGGATTGGCTTGGCAAGAAGGGATGTCTGTCCAAGCCAGAACTAGACATCCTCCCACGGCCACCGCCAGATCGACGCTGCCATCCCCGCAGGCCCCTTCTAGTAAGTAGTAACGGTGCAACGCTGCAGAAGACGGATGTGCCTGGTCCTGAGAAAGCACTAGAGACAGGCTTCATTTCTTAGCGCCGCCTAGGGCTTCTGTGGTAAACAATATGACGTTTATTTCAACCAAATTGTTTATTTTTAATGGCGTTGTCTTGAAAATGTGCTTCTGATCAGTTGTTTTATTTTTGGATCAACGTCTCCCACTTTTTAGCCCTGTTCCTGGTGCCAAGGGGAGAGGATGTGGGGTAAGGGCCAGAGATGCCAACATAGGAGCTGGGGAACCAGGTTCAGGCCTCTGCGCTGGCTGAACATTCTGTGATTCTGGGCAAATCACTTAACCTCCCCGTGCCTACCAAAAATGAATGT
Source organism: Triturus cristatus (assembly GCF_964204655.1). Classification (NCBI taxonomy): domain Eukaryota; kingdom Metazoa; phylum Chordata; class Amphibia; order Caudata; family Salamandridae; genus Triturus; species Triturus cristatus. The sequence continues at coordinate 818,002,128 of NC_140586.1, read as the reverse complement.
GTCCTTGTGTACCATAAGTGGCGCTCATGTAAAGCGCACCAATACCTTTGGGTAAGCAGGCACGCCTTATCTGATGGCGCTCCCCAGCTTGGACTTCTGGATGAAACAATTTGGAGTTAATGTCAGTTACATAAAGTTTATATGTGATGGTCCTTCATTTGTGTTTAACAAGTGTTTCTGAGCATTTGGTACAGATTTAGGTCAACTTCACCCCTTCCTCTCACTGCCCTGTAGGGTTTCTTAGCCCTGGGGCTCCACTTGGTAAACACGTGTCTTGGGTGCAAATTGCAGCTGTTTTGTACACGAATCCCTGACCACAGCAGAGCGCAAGAACAGCAGAAATAGGATGTGCCCAGGGAGGCAAATCCTGTGACTCTTCCCAGACTTGTCGCAATACTGTTCTGTGCTTTTGCTATAACTTTAAAAGCAAAAAAATCTGGACACGGGAGGGGGCGGCATATTTCAATTCTCGTCTAGGGCGGCAAAGCACCTAGAAACGGCCCTGCAGCGTTGAAAGATGAGGCGTTAAAAGACTAAAAACAAGAGGAAGCATCTGTTGTCATTCAAAGGCTCAACTGGGCACATGGCCACTCCGAATTACGAGTCGTTGCAAATGAATAAAAATGGGAATACGTGGTCGCGATACCTTGCGGATGCCGCATATAACAATGCTTTCTATCAATCCTACAAAAGCTCTAACTACACATGTAATTCAGTCTAAATAGATTGTTCCAGCCCTGAAGAAAAATGTCATTAATGACCCAATGGAAGTATTGCTCTTTTTTTCAGTAAGGACTGAGAAGGATTATATCATTGAGGCTGTCAGCAAGCTCCTGACAACAGCAAGAATAATCAGGACAAGACTTCCCCACTTCTCCAGTTATGAAAAATAATGCAGTTAGCTGTGATTAATACCACTCTGAACGGTATGCAACATGCATAATTAATGCTAGTGGTCTAAGCTCGCTGAGGCAGTTCCCAGATCCGTGGCCCACTTTAGAGATACAATAAACTGAAATAAAAAGAATAATAAATTACATGAGAACAAAATGTATGTTTATGAGCTACGTAGCGCGTATAATGTATAAGAAATCATGCCTATGAGAAGGTGCTTCGAAATTATATGATGCCCTTGTGGAAGTAACATCAGTTATGCCTCTGTGAGTGTGTTTTTAATAACCTAGATACTTTATTTTATTTTATTGTGAATGAGAAATGGCGGGGGATATAGTTTAATGACCGAGTATCTGCCCATGGGGCATGCAGTATTAGGTTTTAATTGAGGTGTATGTTACAGTAAATCCATTCAGTAGTTTTTGAGAAATTAAAGCTAAAAAGATTTGCATATTTTACGCTGTGGAAGATTCACGGAGTCAACAGATCTGAAGATAAGATCTGATTGGCTGCCACCACATCAACAAAGTCGCAGCGCCAGCTATTTAAGGACTCAGGACTCAAACTCCTGTACTGAAAATAAAGCAAAAAAACATATAGCGGGCACGGTAGGGATACTATGCCCACTTAGGCCTGGTGGGGGGGGGAAGGCTAGAGAGACTTCCCCCAGGACCAAAAACAATATCTTTTTTACATTTTACTTTGAATTTGCATTGGATCTGCAGTAAAAAACATGTGGGGCTCTAAAGCTTTAAAAAAAAACCCTGTGGTGAGCAAGGTCCTGAGGGTGTGGCACATTCTATTTTCTAGGGGAGGAGGTGTAGGGCCCCCCTCCACATGCCTCTCTTATGCCCCGGAGAGCACATCCCTGTGTCTGATGCTAAATTACCTCCACATACCTCAAAAGGCCCCAGAAACCCCAGCACCTGGGGCCAAAACTACTTAAAAGGGGAGTGAGTGTGCTCCCCCCCTTCCCGAGCCTCTGTTGCCGATGGGGACCCAATCCTCCAGGGCTGAAAGTTAAATTTAGGGGAAGGGGCGTGCGGTACCAATATCTGAGTCTCGAAAGGTCAGTGGGACACCATCACCCGGGGCCGGCTCAATGGTTGTGTTCTGGTGGAGTCCACTTCTGGGACACTGTTTTCTTGGCCGTGAAAGTGTAGGCAGGGAGGACTTGCATGCGCCCACTCGGCAGGACCTGCAGAAATGCTCCTGCCAGGTGGGAGCACAATTTCTTTTCTCGTACGGCGGGAGCAGAGAATAAAACCTGCTCCCAACGGGTGGGAGAAAAACAGGCTTCCACTGCACTCGGGATGGGTGTTTGCAGAGGAGCCTATAGGGCTGCGGGGGCCATGGGCCCCCCACACCCTCAATGTTGTATGTCTTCGGGTGGGACCAGAACACTACCTTAGGCCACGGGGGATGGGGTCCCTGGGGCCTTTCGAGGCTCTGGAGGGGTGCCACATGCTCCCTTCCCTTTAAATGAATTTTGGCTGAGGGGGGACTCCACTGGGTGTTTTCAGAGGCTCAGGGAGGGGGTTGCATGCCCCCTCCCCAATACATATATTTTTTTTAAGTCAAAAGAATTATCGTCTCCCAATGGCATCCGGGATGGGTCCTGACGGGAGCTGGCAGGGCCCTGGGGTCCCCCTGCATCTCCCAATGAAAAAGAAAGATGCTGAAGGCCCCAACTCTGGCCCAGTACTCCCAAGATAACAAATAGAAATTAAGAACAGGGGGAAAATAATTAATAAATGAGTGTGAAGAGCCGCTCATTTATTATTCACTGCTCCTATCACGGTGAGCCTGTTAATGCCCTAGGGTTTTTTTCATGTACATACTTTCTTGCTTATGGTGCCCCTAGAAGAGACAGGAGCACCAATAAACATAATTTTATGTTGTGAGGGTACGACAGAGCCCAATAGCCCCCTAGCAAGATAAAAAGAAAAACAGTAAGTCTCTTGGGTCATTAAATCCGTGGCCCCAGGAGAGCTTACCATTTTTTTGAAAGTACTCTGAGCTGGAGATGTATGCTCTTCCGCTAGAGTGCAGGGACCTCTTGTGGTTAGTTCTATGACTGCTCTTTGTACCATGAAAAACGTTAAAAGGAAAAAACTCAAGGACATGGTAATGTCTTTTAAAAGGCAAACAAAAGGAGATGATGGACGGAGTGTTGAACATTGCAAGCTCTCACCCCCAGTCAACTGATCTGAGTTTAATCCATCATCATTCTTTAGCTCACTGGGGTTGAGTGCTTGCAATGTTCAACACTCCGTCCATCATCCCCTTTGGCTTTGCAATGTCTTTTAAAAGCCTTTATTCAAAATATTTTATGACAATCACTTTAATTAATAATTGCAATGTGTGAATTTAACAAATATACATTTGATTATCGTTATTGGCGACTTTTTGGACAAAACCAGTATGTTTGCCTTATTAAATTACACACTTTATATTCTTACACTTAGTCGGCTGTGTGTGCCAGCAGGGAGTTGGTTATGGGGCCCAGCTGCAGGCCAGGACCTCTGCCCAACTCCCTACTAAGCCTTTGGCTGCCAGCAGGCGTTAGAGGCAGCAGAGAGTTGGGCACCAGTGGCGGTCTGGGTGCAGGGCCAGACAGACCATGCATTTAACCCCATGCCACACATCATGGTGATGGACATCTTACTTAACTTTTGAAAAACATTACAAATTCACTGAAATAAAACAAAGGCTAAAGTGATGTTATAGGTAGTATTTTATTTTGCATTAAAAAAACTTTAGAAATTCACTGAAAAAAACAAAGATTAAAGGGACGTTATAGTTAGGTGAAAATGTAAGTTAAAACATACCTTTTTAAATGGACAAAACCGCTGCAATTCAAAAGTTATAGTTATCTCAAGTAACTATAACTTCTGCCCTAAAGTAACTAGAACTCTCGCCCTGACTTTACAGATGTGCTCCTAGGGTTTCTTTCCTGTCCCGTCTTCTCTCCATAATTAACTATTTGCAACCCGGTTATGTATCAGAACTCACTTTTGATGCCCAAATTGATTATTCTTCAGGACTCAGAACTTTCACTATATGTTTAATGTAGGCGCCCCAATTTTGTATTTACCAGGTATGCGTATGGGACCTTCTCAACCTATCATTTGGGTTATGATAGGATTTAGAGTTTACTAATAACTGCCCTCATTGCCAATACAGGATCTTGTACTACACCTTTAATAACGGGACTGAACTTTGAGGTATGTTCATGCCATTATCCTAAGCTAATTTCTTTTGCTTCAATCCACACCCTTCCACTTATTTCACACTTAAAAGTATATCATGCTTTTCATCCCAGGAGAGGTGACCCAGTATAAATGAATATTTGGCCAATCTCATATATAATGGTCACTCTCCATTGTTAACAAGTCGGAACCTAGAACCAGTTTTGCATCACCTGTTCAGGATCACCATCATTTCACTTTTTCTGGTATATTAAATCATGAATGATGCGCCCTAGAAGTTGCACACCTCTTTTATCACGGTGTTAAAGTAAGTAATCTCTCAGAATATTACAGAATATATTTATGTATACCAACTAATCACTGCATCGTTTATAATTGCAGCTTTGAAACAGCCAGAGGCCTGCGTGGCACCTAAGGGGTGAAACATGTGTGGATTGAACAAGATTACTATGAAGTGAAGCTATAGGATTAAATCTACCCAGTATCTCAAATTGTTCTCTGTGACCAATTTCTGAAATACACTGATCTGATAAATCTTTTATTTCTAATCGATGAACTCATAATGGTGTAAACGATCCAAAACCACATGTACAGTGGGTAGAATTTATAATATATATCCACAATACTTCCCCACCACAATCCCCTGGAAGGACAAAGGCAGACCCAGGTATCGGTGCATTTAAGATTTTATTTTCAGATGCCCTGCACCACCGCCATTACGCGTTTCAGCCTCGCAGTGGCCTTGATTACATGATACGCCAATGGAGAGTTTTTTCTACTATTTAGAGTGCTAGTGCACAACACACGTGATAACACACCCATAGGTAATCATAGACATAGACAACCTATTGTCATTAGTACAGGCTGTTGCGATGCAATATATGCCGATGTGTATTACAGTACAATGATTAGTATCATGGTGCAAATAATGCAAACTCAATAAATATTTATAAATAAATAAACATCTAGAGCACAACTGTAGCATAAATAAAATTCGATATAAATGCTAAAAGACAGAGCTATAGATTCATATATTAAAAACCAATGTGAATGACCCAAAGATTTAGCAGCAAACTTGCACTTCTAAACTTTACAGTCAAGGGTTAAAAAATGGTCACTATATGAAGCTCTATTGCACGTAACTAAAATCAAGCTCGAATACTGATTCATATTGGTTACAGCAAAATAGTCATGACAAAAATATTGCATTGCAAAAATATACATAAAAGTCCTGCACAAGTGGGCTTGTGATTTGCCTGTGGAAAAAAGTGCATAGTGCTAGTGCATAAACTACCAATGCTTACACTGGTCCAAATCACGGCTGTGATTGGATGTGCAGTACTAAGAAAGGAAATCTTAGAAGAATACTATGTTAAAAACATATTGGGAGGCGGCAGTGTAACTGTTCTAGAATATGTAGTGTGAGCAGATTTAAGTGTTTTATAGGCAGGTGGAAAATTCCTCACTCGAATTCAACCCCTGGGGTGTCTTGCTGTCCAACTCTAAGATGTACCTAGTTTCCATTTGTCTTAGCAGTTGTTCACGATTGCCACCCCTTCTCAATGGCAAGACCCTATCGATGACAAAGTACTTCAGATGTGACAAATTGTTGTCATGTTTCTCCCTGAAGTGCCTTGCCACTGGATATGCGGCGTCATTGTTAGTGATAGCTCTGATGTGCTGGAGCACTCGCTTGTGCACCTGCATTTTCATGCTCCCTACGTACTGCAGGCCACATGAGCACTCCAGCACATACACCGCATATTAAGTCCTGCAATTGAGAGATTTAGTGATTTTAACTGGTTTAGGCTGAAAAGGCGTGTGCTATGTACACACATATATATATATGTATTATTTATTATTTTAATCAGTCCTTTATGCTCCTTGAAAAGACACACCGAAGTCGTGTATATCTCCCTTGTTACAGTGCTGCCATTGACGCGTTTTAGCTACCCTGCATCCCAGCTCACAATCAGGAGCACCATCTTGGGTGTACACTTTAAAGTGCACAAGGGCATATGAGATAATAAAGGTAACCATCAGACTTTCTATACATTTACGGTGCCTATGCTCAACGTAACGTTCATGTATATGGAGCTGATTGAATACCAGCCTTTTCCCAGAAATTTTCCCAAAACATTCATTATCTAAAATACACATTTCTTTGGAGTAGATGTTGCCACAAATCATGCCCAAATGGGCTTATTCACCATTTGATATTAAGCAACTAAGCTTTTAAATAAAATAACCCTTACCTAACAGTATGTTGCAGGGATTCTGCTTATGCGCAGAACTATGCGCAGGAACCCAGGCCGATGTTTCCTGTGAAGAACGAGGAGAGCGTTGTTCAGAAACCTGAAATCTATCAGGTGACTTAATAGTAGCACGATCGCGCAAATCATAAGTGCGTTCACTACTGGACTGAACGGGAGAGGCAGGACGAGACCCCTGTTTCTGTTGCTGTTTTTCCTGTTTTTTCGCCCTCCAACTTTGTTTAGGAAAGTTAGGGCGCTCGTCCTTACTAGACGAGTTTGCCTTTGTCTGCTGAGAATCAGGATTTTTCACAGGTGGCTTAACCCCTAAAGCGCTACGACCAACCTGTTTATAGCTCATCGCAATAATTTTTGCGAATTCCCTCGGCTTGTCGTCTTCGTCCACCGCGTCTAATTTATTAACCACCTGGAACTGCATAGCATCTCCTTTGAGGTTGCCCAACATCATGGTAGCAACCACATCAAAGACACCGACAAGCCGCATACCTAATTCAATAGCAGCCTCCGCACCATGATTCTCCTGAACACGTTTTATAACGGAGGGCAGTACCGACAGAGACGGAGTGCCATAGCACTTCGAGTATTTCGCTGCGAAGACCTTACCCCAGTTTTCACAATCTGCCATATCTGGGACTAAGTCTTTAGGCAAAGCAATGGTAAGGATCCTGTGCTTCTCCACAGGAGATGTACGCGGATAAACCGCTTCTATTTGATCAAATTTCTCAGCAAGCCAATAAGGGAAATCATCCCTATTCTGGGGTCGCTTGCCTACCACCGAATTGACCATAACAGGACTGATGACCACCGCGTGGTGGTCCGTCGGTTGTCCCGCAACAGCAGTAGCGACTACCTGCACGTTGCGTGACACGTACTGCACTACAGCCCTATGTACTGTAATCAGGGCAGTGTGCAGAACGCTCAACTCAGCCACCGCTACCTGCAGGTAACGGGGATGAGGCGTAAATCCGGTTAACACCGGCCATGTGGCCCCTGGGATTGACAAAGGGCCCATTCTCGCCGGAGTTACCGCATGGGGAAGGGCGCCATTAAACCAAATGTTATGCTGCCAGGCAGAAATAGGAATTTCTTGAGTCCTATATGGCGTATAGTTGGCTGGTAACGCCGTGTGAGTATAATTGTGGAACGTATCATCGTCATCACTTATCGCCGGGAAAGTAACCCAAGAGTAGAACAACTCAAACGGAAACAACGCATCGGAACTCACAACAAAAATCACAGCCATACCATCGTCTGGCACCCCATAATTCGCCAAATGACGTTTCAGGGGTGCTCGGCTATGAGCCGGAATATCGACCGCCATTAGGACACAAACAGTAAATCTACAATATATCAGTAGCACTAGGGTTCAGATTAAATAACCTTTTTCATGATCAAGCTTGAATGAACCTATTTAGTCGAAACACAGGTAGGTTAAACCGTCACTCCCGTTATCCGGAAACCAGAGTGAGGGTGTTGTGGACTAATACAAGCACTACTAAGGCGTTAAATCAATAGACCAAACGTTAGGTGCACCATGTTGCAGGGATTCTGCTTATGCGCAGAACTATGCGCAGGTACCTAGGCCCTCAGTGAATTGCGGTGTACCAAAAACTCACCTCAGAACCCAGAACCCCTATCCGGCCAGCATCAGTGTTCCATTCGTTATCCGAGATTTAGCTCGGCGGTCCCAATGTATAAACAACCCAGAACAAGCGACTTAGTATATTTCTCAGGAATGGTGGGAATCAGAAACACCTTTTCTAAATTATTCTCGTACCAGTCCACAACAGAATAAACATAGACACGGGAAAAGTTTAAAGAGTTTATTTTGTAAACCTCGTGTCCTAATATGCAGCAGTTTGGCTAACATTAGCAGACAAACGATTAAAATCAAAACCATCAGCATAGTCACAATACCATAGAAAATGAAAGGAGCAATCATAATAAAATGACAGTGGCTCTAGGCCACCTCCCTTTCCCTAACACACTAATAGTATTATTAGACTAATAAAAGGTCTCTAGGCTTGAATGGGGAACCCCATACCGTATAGATCAGCTCAGAGAGCTCACATCACAGGATCACCTATGCTCTGCTTCTAGGAACGCTCTTCTTCAGAATGTGTTCAAAACATGTAGCACTGCAATATTAAAAGCATTCGACTTTCAGGTATTCGCAGCTGCGTGCGTGTTATGGCTAAACTAGTGGGCCGATCAACCTGAACTCAACAACATGCATGCACTGTCTAGCGATCCAGACTGTTTCTGTTACACTGTGTGCAGACCAAGGTCGCTATTCACTGTTCAAGATGTTAACAACAGACAGTTCTCATGTGAAGCAAAGTCGAGTAAGCATTTCTCAATTCTAATAACATGTGACTACAGTGTCGTGTGCAAAAGCAGCAAAAGCGGCAAGATGGCTTTCTATCATTTAAACGCGGTTATGCTAACTTAGCGTTGTACATAGGTAGATAACGATCATCACTACAAGTACACTCATACTATTTACAGGAACAAATTTATACTGTAAAAACACATCATGCCCAAGTGAGCCATATTTCACACACCATACTGTTCCATGTTACTTGTCTTAATTTCATAAACAGCTTCTCTCCTAGCACCCATACACTAGTGTAACCTATAAGCAATTACACCAGTCTGTAACAAATAGCATAGCTCTGTTACCTAAAGTGCCATATGTATAAAAGTGTTACGTAAAAATCAAAGTACTTTATCTATGTTAAATCATGAAAACCCATCTCAGGCATCAATATTTTGACATCTAATACCCCTAATCTTATCATACAACTAAAATTAAACTCTTATTAAATAGGGTTTAGACATTTCCCCTCTTAGCTAATTGAAATGAGTAAACAGCCTATAGATGTGTGTGGAATTCTTCCTCCATATTTAATCCAGGGGGGCCTTGGTGTTAAGTGCTATAATATATTTGGATTCCAACCTTCTGAGGTTTTTGTCTCTATCCCCACCCCTCATCCTTCCTGGGCATCGCATCAATTACAATATAGCTAAGTTCTCTATCATCGCTGTTGTGCTTTTCTGTAAATGTTCTTTTATGAACTGGAAGAATAGTGCCCCCACATACATTTGTTTGCAAAGACATTTTAAAATGTATACAGCATAATTATCTTTTGAAATTAAAATTCCCTTTTATTTTCCTTGGAAGGGTTTGGAAAAGTGACTGATATTCCATTGTCTTTACACCACACTGAGATTCTTTGCATTTACTGCATTTTTTAAAGCCTGGACCCCCCCACACCCCCATAGGGGTGGGTGAAATATATTCCGTTCCAACAGTGGAATTGGCAGACTTTTGGTGACTCCGCATTTCACTTGTAACTTGGAGTCCTAGCCAAATTCTGCCAATCGGCCAGTGGCAGAATTTTTCACACATGCGGCTCCAGGACGGGAAGTTGGTGAGCGTCTCCTAGTGGAGTTTTTGGTCACTAGGAGGACATCCAGGGAGATTTCTCCAACATCGGCGGTTGGGACCGTTCACGGTCAAAAGGCTGCGCTGGAGTACAATATCTACTCAAGGGGCAGCAACATCAACTCCAGTAGCTGTGCCCTCTGGCGCACTAAATAACAGCGCGAGTAGCGCAACGTATCAATTTCCGCCCATTGGCGGAACTCAGTGGAATCTCGCTGAGTTTTTATGTATCTCCGCGGAATCCCAGAGTCAAATTCCACGAGTTCCGTACCCTCTCTACTCCCCCCAACTCAGGGCCCGATTCACAAAGGTAAAATTAGACCAAAAGGTTAGACCTAATGTCTAACTTTACACCTGAAGTCTAAGGGCCTGATTACTTGGCGGAAGGAAAACTCCATCACAAACGGGACAGATATCCCGTCCACTGTATTACAAGTTCCATTATATCCTATGCAACTTGTAATATAGTGGACGGGATATCCATCACGTTTATGACCGAGTATTCCACCCGCAAAGAACGTAATCGGGCCCTAAGTTTAGAACAAAAGTCTAACTTTACTACTTTTCGGTAGTAAAAAAGGTAAGTTACTACAAGTAACTTTACTACTAGTAATTTGAGTAGTAGTACCTTTACTACTAGTAAGTTTACCAGTAGTAAACTTACTATTAGTAACTTACCTATGTGAATACAGAAAAGTAGTAAAGTTAGAATTTTGGTTTAAGTTAGACTTTAGGTCTAAAATTAAACTTCAGGTATAAATTAGACTTCAGGTGTAAAGTTAGAGTTTAGATACAAATTTAGACTTCAGGTCTAAAGTTAGACTTTTGGTCTCACTTTACCTTTGTGAATCGGGCCTGAGTTTTTTTTTGGTATATTCTCTGGACTACCTCTAACCAAATAATCTTTCATAGATCTTGCTTGCATAAAGGTCACTCCTGGTTTCTTTGGAGGTAATCTACCAATAACTTGATCATTCTTTACCAAATGGCAGTATTTTTGCAAAATCTTGCGAATTGCTCCTTCTTGTTTACTATAGGTAGTAATTATCCTGAATTTGGAGGTCTCTCCACCACTCTTCCTTTTCTCTTGTTCATAGATTTGCTTTCAATCTAGCATCCTCCCTTTCTTTACATCTTTCTGCTAATTCAGGTAATGCCTTATATGCTTCCTCTTGTTCTCTACAGTTCCGTTGTACTCCTAGACTCATCTCGTATGGAATAATTCCTATTAAGCTATAGGGGGGAAAACTACTAGCATGAAGTACTGTATTGCCAGCAGTTGTTTCCTAAATAAATTACTCTCAGGTCTATTGTTATTCAGATTCCGTTTCCGGCCAATCAAATTTGCCAAAATATTCAAAATGTAATTGGTAGGAATCGCCAATAATGATTCACGATTTTAAACTACACTGATATTTAAACGCTTTATTCCTTTCAATTTGTTTTTAATACTTACAACTCAGGAACTTCTGAATGGATTTAAAACAAACCAACAAAATTATGCCTTTTGATTAAAGTTCAACTTTTAACATGTGTGAATAAAATGTGTGTGTGTGCGTCTGTCCACTTTAAAAACAAGCACTGAAAATGCAATAGGTCTCGCCTTTGATTAAGTTAAAGCCATTTGCTTTACTAATGGTATTGTATAGCAAAGCAAATGGCTTTAACTTAATGAAAGGGGAGACCTATTGCATTTTTAATGCTTGTTTTCTTTTGCACCACTGAACTGGACTGGCCGTAGCGGGCACCGGGCGTTGTCCTTGTAGGCTGGTTTTGGACCGGTTGGGGCTGTTTTTGGTACAGGGGGCCAATTTGGCAGCCATACTGCAATATCGGCCCCTATACAAGACGCAGTAGCAGCGTTTCCCACCGGAAAAATAACCATATCATTACATTTTAAGATGTATTTTGAATGAAAACCCTTGCGTGTGCTATAGTAGTTATCAGTGTCTGTAAAGCAGTAGCGTAAGAGTACGTTCACTGTGGCAGGTCAGTACAGAGGTAGGTTCTGTTCGCAGTACACGCCTTCCAAAGAGGGGCTCAGTGGTTTGTTTCACTTCTTGGACTGTGCGGCACTGTGACGCAACTGGTCGGTAATAGCACCATATAAGGAATACTTTAAGTGCACAACGAGTGTTGGGAGTGAATTTTCTCTTTCAGGTGGACAGCTGAGAGACCTTACACGGTAAAAGCCTGGGTACAGATGTTGACTTGTGCCCCAAAAACGTAGGCATGCATGCCGCTACCTTTAACTCACTTCCCGACAACTCAGTGCGAGAATGAGATTTTAAGAGGCACATTCACAACACAGCAGGATTGATTTAACATATCCAGGGGCCAAATGTTACTCTTGACTTGCAGCTCCTCCCCCTTCGGTACACCTTTATCTTAAACCGAAGAAGGAAACCGCAAAATCTCGGAACGTTAACAGGTCTATTAGCAACCCCTTTAGTTTCAGTAGTTTCCACGTTTAACTACCCTTCATCTGACCCCGCAGCAGCAAACCGTCCTCAAATGTATGCCACTGAGAAAAAAACTATGTGTGGTACACTGGTATCCCCTCTATGTCCACTGCAGTCCGACATAAAAAAGACAGTTTTTTTAAGGATGCGGTATGATCACACTCCGGGTTAAATATCAGAATTTCTGGTTTAAGTTTCAAAGCTGACACCTAAGACAGTTTTCCGTCAGACTTCAATAGAAACCCTTGCCCTAAAGTGCGTTCGAAGCGCGGTGCGAATGGCATGCATGCACCGGCACAAGGCAGCACAGTGCGAGCCTCTGAGTTGCTGCTGGTCCGCCGTGTAACTGGAAATTGCGCCTGAGTGACAGCATCACCGGCGTTGCTATAACATTGACTGACCAGCGCGCTTTTGAAACAAGTACACAGCGTGCACTCTAAAGATTTCCAAAGCACGTGTTGTTCATGCGTCATGAAACAAAATACCTGCTTTAAAAATCTAAAGTTCACGTGAAATCTAATTACGTTTTAAAATCTGTTAAAGTGGCACTAAAGATAAATGCACCGTATGCCATGATTTTAAATACTTGTAATGGGTCTGCAAAACGCATATATATATATATATATAAATACAGTTCCTTATCCTGTACGTGTAAATACATTTGCCAAACGTGTACATTTAAAACAAGCCGAGAACAGAGAAATGAAAAGCGCGTCAGCCGTTGTTGAAGGCAAACGCGGTAATACGAAAAAGAAGTGCTTTGCGGCTAATTAAGAAACACTGTCTCCCGCCGCTAGTAAAAGATCGAATCCCGGTGGGCAGGGCCAAAAGCGGACAGGGTGGCAACCCTCAGTGTAATGATTGCCTCCGGTGCAATCATTACACTGTGTTTTGCATCATCCATGCACAAAACGAGGCGCATCAATCAAAATTGTAGGCGGAGCAGTGACACGACTTCTGGAATTGAATCGATTCCAAGAAGCCCTCGCATGGCGAGAGCAGCGCATGCGCACTGCTAACGCCAGGCGAGACCTAAAAAGGAGAGCAACAACCAAGCCTACCAATGGTAAGTAAGAGTGACAAGCTATCTCAGTGGTATGTAATGGGTGAACTATACGCCCCGCTCTTTAGTGTTCTTTATAAATCAATACAAAATAGACTCACAAGAAACAACGCATGGGCAGTCTCAGGCGAGACCTAAAAATGAACCTTGTACCTGGCTCCTCCTTGGCTAATGTCTATTTGAAGCTAGAGGGGAAGACTGCTTACACTTGGTATTGACTATGAACATAAGCATTGCAGATTTTCTCTCCACTGTCTTCTGTGCCTTGACAATCCCCCCAAATGGGAATACAAAGGAGCCTGCTGGGCCACCTACAGAGCAATAGTGGTGTGTAGTTAGTTTTTAACCCTGACTCCTTTTCAAAGTACTGCACAGAACCCGTTGATGTTGCTTGTCATGTGATCACAATCCACCTATTTTCCTTGTGATCGGAAGTTATAATCCGGTGCAATCTAACTGTTATATCCAAGACGCAAGTCATTCAGTCAGACTCTACTTTTTAAGTCACAGTGATGGGATTAAAAAAATCTTACAGTATTTTGCAGGTTGTGTGACTGCATTGAAATCAACTGTGCTATTCAATTTGCAAGACCTCCGTAGGCTGCTGCAAAGAAAAAGTGAGGGCCCCATATGTTTTCCCTTCATTATCCCTGATGCGGCATCAGTTGTAAATGCCCTTGCTGAAGGTATAGGGTCTGATCTCTGGACCTCGGCTCTTACAGCATGGTCTTTGAGCCACTGAGCTCCAGTAACCCAATTTGAAATGCTGATGTTGGCTGTAGAGGCCTGTTTAGAAAGAGGTATCTCCTTTGTATATTTCTGTTGGCTTGTGATGGCTGAACATTGATTCTGCTGCCTGGTGGATGTTTCCTCGCGCCCATGAGACTGACCTCTTCTATTCATGGATTTGTAGTTGTGGGGTCAGGGTAGCGTGGCATGAAAAGTAAGGTTATGTGTACAAAGCAGTAGTTTACCATGAAACTGCGCCGTATCACGAGGGGAGGCCTTCGTTTTGGAGTTCAAACTGAGCCAGTCACTGATTTTGGCTCCATCTCGGGGGCTTCCAGCTCTTGCTTCAGGGCAGAGTGTTTAGCAGCCCACTGTGCTCTGTTACTACTTGTGAAGAGCAGCCAATGTCCACTGCCGCTGCATTCTGGTGGGTCACGCGCAGACCACGAGGGAGGGTCTTGCTTCTGCCAGGTGTCCTTTGCTCACGTGCTGTGCACATGGCCCCTTACTGCATGGGACTGTCTTTGGTGAAGCTGCTGTCCTCTTGTGGAAATATTTCCCAATGGAACTAGGAGATGTGAGCTCCTTTCCTCATTTGACTATTCGTGTGATCCTGGGTACATTCCTGTTCCTGACTTCGTTCAGCGCTTTTCAGTCTGGGATAGCGCCCACATTAAACGGTATAGAATGTATCTCGGCCCTCAGGTTAAGGGGAGATACCTAGAATATGCAAGGCCACTTCTGTCACCATCCACTGATTTTGGAGCGAGACTTGTTGGTGACCTGGGTCGCAGGCGTCGCTGCATAAATGATCGTCTGCCCTGCTTGGTGCTGTGTTTCCAAGCACTGTATCTCTCAATCTTCTGCCATTCCTGTTGTCCTGCCTCTTACCTACCCCGCCTCGTCTGTCTGTGCATTCACTGCGGTCCGGTGTTTTACCTCCGTAACTGGTCCTTCAGTGCTGTCTCCGTCCTATCTTCCCATCTCGTCTTCTCTGTCTCTCTTTCCTGGCCGGTCTGCCCCTTCTCCGGTGTCTCTGTGTCTTATGAGCCTGGTCAGCTCCTCTGCTGCCTCTCACTTGCCATGCTGGAGCCTTCATTTCCCTCCCTCTCACCCGTCCCTTCGCTGCTGTTCTGTCCTCTTGCCTGGCTTGTCCGCCCTTCACTGCTATCCTGCTTCATATCTGCCCCGGCGGCTTGCTTCCTTGCTGTCTCTATTGCGTCTCCCCATTTAATGCTCTCCCGCCTCTCCCCTACTCTGTGCTCCTTCGCTGCTCTCCCTGCCTCCTCCCTACTCTGTGCTCCTTCGCTGCTGTCCCTGCCTCTTCCCTACTCTGTGCTCTGTCGCTGCTGTCCCTGCCTCTTCCCTACTCTGTGCTCTGCCACTGTTGTCCCTGCCTCTTCCCTACTCTGTGCTCTGTCGCTGCTGTCCCTGCCTCTTCCCTGCTCTGTCGCTGCTGTCCCTGCCTCTCCCCTACTCTGTGCTCTGTCGCTGCTGTCCCTGCCTCTTCCCTGCTCTGTCGCTGCTGTCCCTGCCTCTTCCCTGCTCTGTCGCTGCTGTCCCTGCCTCTCCCCTACTCTGTGCTCTGTCGCTGCTGTCCCTGCCTCTCCCCTACTCTGTGCTCCGTCACTGCTCTCCCTGCCTCTTCCCTACTCTCTGCTCTGTCGCTGCTGTCCCTGCCTCTTCCCTACTCTGTGCTCCTTCGCTGCTGTCCCTGCCTCTTCCCTTCTCTGTGCTCCTTCGCTGCTCTCCCTGCCTCTCCCCTACTCTGTGCTCCTTCGCTGCTGTCCCTGCCTCTTCCCTACTCTCTGCTCTGCCACTGTTGTCCCTGCCTCTTCCCTACTCTGTGCTCCTTCGCTGCTGTCCCAGCCTCTTCCCTACTCTGTGCTCTGTCGCTGCTGTCCCTGCCTCTTCCCTACTCTGTGCTCTGTCGCTGCTGTCCCTGCTTCTCCCCTACTCTGTGCTCCTTCGCTGCTGTCCCTGCTTCTCCCCTACTCTGTGCTCTGTCACTGCTGTCCCTGCCTCTCCCCTACTCTGTGCTCTGTCACTGTGTTGTAGATTACTTGTTAGCTTTTCTCTACTGCACAGCTCTGTTGGAGTTGGAATGTTGTATGACATCATGGAATGCCTGGGTGTCTCTCTAGAGGAGTTTGGCAGTTGGTGTACTCAGGCTGAGCTGAATGGAGCTTGCTCCTGGTGGGGCTAATCTTGTACTATCTTACTACCTCCTGTTACCCTGACCACCTGTGATGGAACTAGGCTACCATTAAAGAAGTATCCTACATGAACCAATGGACCCCTGTACTTCTTTATAACACACTGCTGTCCCTGCTTCTCCCCTACTCTGTGCTCTGTCGCTGCTGTCCCTGCCTCTTCCCTACTCTGTGCTCCTTCGCTGCTCTCCCTGCCTCTTCCCTACTCTGTGCTCCTTCGCTGCTCTCCCTGCCTCTTCCCTACTCTGTGCTCCTTCGCTGCTGTCCCTGCCTCTTCCCTACTCTCTGCTCTGTCGCTGCTGTCCCTGCCTCTTTCCTACTCTGTGCTCTGTCGCTGCTGTCCCTGCCTCCTCCCTACTCTGTGCTCTGTCGCTGCTCTCCCTGCCTCTCCCCTACTCTGTGCTCTGTCGCTGCTCTCCCTGCCTCTCCCCTACTCTGTGCTCTGTCGCTGCTGTCCCTGCCTCTCCCCTACTCTGTGCTCTGTCGCTGCTGTCCCTGCCTCTTCCCTACTCTCTGCTCTGTCGCTGCTGTCCCTGCCTCTTCCCTGCTCTGTCGCTGCTGTCCCTGCCTCTCCCCTACTCTGTGCTCTGTCGCTGCTGTCCCTGCCTCTCCCCTACTCTGTGCTCTGTCGCTGCTGTCCCTGCCTCTTCCCTACTCTCTGCTCTGTCACTGCTGTCCCTGCCTCTTCCCTGCTCTGTCGCTGCTGTCCCTGCCTCTCCCCTACTCTGTGCTCTGTCGCTGCTGTCCCAGCCTCTTCCCTACTCTGTGCTCTGTCGCTGCTGTCCCTGCCTCTCCCCTACTCTGTGCTCTGTCGCTGCTGTCCCTGCTTCTCCCCTACTCTGTGCTCTGTCGCTGCTGTCCCTGCCTCTTCCCTACTCTGTGCTCTGTTGCTGCTCTCCCTGCCTCTTCCCTACTCTCTGCTCTGTCGCTGCTGTCCCTGCCTCTTCCCTACTCTGTGCTCCTTCGCTGCTCTCCCTGCCTCTCCCCTACTCTGTGCTCTGTCGCTGCTGTCCCTGCCTCTTCCCTGCTCTGTCGCTGCTGTCTCTGCCTCTTCCCTACTCTGTGCTCTGTCACTGCTGTCCCTGCCTCTTCCCTACTCTGTGCTCTGTCGCTGCTGTCCCTGCCTCTTCCCTACTCTGTGCTCCTTCGCTGCTCTCCCTGCCTCCTCCCTACTCTGTGCTCCTTCGCTGCTGTCCCTGCCTCTTCCCTACTCTGTGCTCTGTCACTGCTGTCCCTGCTTCTCCCCTACTCTGTGCTCCTTCGCTGCTGTCCCTGCCTCTCCCCTACTCTCTGCTCTGTCGCTGCTGTCCCTGCCTCTTCCCTACTCTCTGCTCTGTCGCTGCTCTCCCTGCCTCTTCCCTACTCTGTGCTCCTTCGCTGCTCTCCCTGCCTCTTCCCTACTCTGTGCTCTGTCGCTGCTGTCCCTGCCTCTTCCCTACTCTCTGCTCTGTCGCTGCTCTCCCTGCCTCTTCCCTACTCTGTGCTCCTTCGCTGCTGTCCCTGCCTCTTCCCTACTCTGTGCTCTGTCGCTGCTCTCCCTGCCTCTCCCCTACTCTGTGCTCCTTCGCTGCTGTCCCTGCCTCTTCCCTACTCTGTGCTCTGTCGCTGCTCTCCCTGCCTCTTCCCTACTCTGTGCTCCTTCGCTGCTGTCCCTGCCTCTTCCCTACTCTCTGCTCTGTCGCTGCTGTCCCTGCCTCTTCCCTACTCTCTGCTCTGTCGCTGCTGTCCCTGCCTCTTCCCTACTCTGTGCTCCTTCGCTGCTGTCCCTGCCTCTCCCCTACTCTGTGCTCTGTCGCTGCTGTCCCTGCCTCTTCCCTGCTCTGTCGCTGCTGTCCCTGCCTCTTCCCTACTCTGTGCTCCTTCGCTGCTCTCTCTGCCTCCTCCCTACTCTGTGCTCCTTCGCTGCTGTCCCTGCCTCTTCCCTACTCTGTGCTCCTTCGCTGCTCTCCCTGCCTCCTCCCTACTCTGTGCTCCTTCGCTGCTGTCCCTGCCTCCTCCCTACTCTGTGCTCTGTCGCTGCTCTCCCTGCCTCCTCCCTACTCTGTGCTCCGTCACTGCTCTCCCTGCCTCTTCCCTGCTCTGTGCTCCTTCGCTGCTCTCCCTGCCTCTTCCCTACTCTGTGCTCTGTCGCTGCTGTCTCTGCCTCTTCCCTACTCTGTGCTCTGTCACTGCTGTCCCTGCCTCTTCCCTACTCTGTGCTCTGTCGCTGCTGTCCCTGCCTCTTCCCTACTCTGTGCTCCTTCGCTGCTCTCCCTGCCTCCTCCCTACTCTGTGCTCCTTCGCTGCTGTCCCTGCCTCTTCCCTACTCTGTGCTCTGTCACTGCTGTCCCTGCTTCTCCCCTACTCTGTGCTCCTTCGCTGCTGTCCCTGCCTCTCCCCTACTCTCTGCTCTGTCGCTGCTGTCCCTGCCTCTTCCCTACTCTCTGCTCTGTCGCTGCTCTCCCTGCCTCTTCCCTACTCTGTGCTCCTTCGCTGCTGTCCCTGCCTCTCCCCTACTCTGTGCTCTGTCGCTGCTGTCCCTGCCTCTTCCCTGCTCTGTCGCTGCTGTCCCTGCCTCTTCCCTACTCTGTGCTCCTTCGCTGCTCTCTCTGCCTCCTCCCTACTCTGTGCTCCTTCGCTGCTGTCCCTGCCTCCTCCCTACTCTGTGCTCTGTCGCTGCTCTCCCTGCCTCCTCCCTACTCTGTGCTCCGTCACTGCTCTCCCTGCCTCTTCCCTGCTCTGTGCTCCTTCGCTGCTGTCCCTGCCTCTTCCCTACTCTGTGCTCTGTCACTGCTGTCCCTGCTTCTCCCCTACTCTGTGCTCTGTCGCTGCTGTCCCTGCCTCTTCCCTACTCTGTACTCCTTCGCTGCTCTCCCTGCCTCTTCCCTACTCTGTGCTCCTTCGCTGCTCTCCCTGCCTCTTCCCTACTCTGTGCTCTTGTCGCTGCTGTCCCTGCCTCTTCCCTACTCTGTGCTCTGTCACTGCTGTCCCTGCCTCTTCCCTACTCTGTGCTCTGTCGCTGCTGTCCCTGCCTCTTCCCTACTCTCTGCTCTGTCGCTGCTGTCCCTGCCTCTTCCCTGCTCTGTCGCTGCTGTCCCTGCCTCTTCCCTGCTCTGTCGCTGCTGTCCCTGCCTCTTTCCTACTCTGTGCTCTGTCGCTGCTGTCCCTGCCTCTTTCCTACTCTGCTCTGCTCTTTCGCTCCTGCTCCTACCTCTTCCCTACTCTGTGCTCTGCCACTGCAGACCCAGCCTCTTGCCTACTCTGTGCTCCTTCGCTGCTGTCCCTGCTTCTCCCCTACTCTGTGCTCTGTTGCTGCTGTCCCTGCCTCTCCCCTACTCTGTGCTCTGTCACTGCTGTCCCTGCTTCTCCCCTACTCTGTGCTCTGTCGCTGCTGTCCCTGCCTCGCTGCTCTCCCTGCCTCTTCCCTACTCTGTGCTCTGTCGCTGCTGTCCCTGCCTCTTCCCTACTCTGTGCTCCTTCGCTGCTCTCCCTGCCTCTTCCCTACTCTGTGCTCTGTCGCTGCTGTCCCTGCCTCTTCCCTACTCTGTGCTCTGTCACTGCTGTCCCTGCCTCTTCCCTACTCTGTGCTCTGTCGCTGCTGTCCCTGCCTCTTCCCTGCTCTGTCACTGCTGTCCCTGCCTCTTCCCTACTCTGTGCTCTTGTCGCTGCTGTCCCTGCTTCTCCCCTACTGTGTGCTCTGCCACTGCTGTCCCTGCCTCTCCCCTACTCTGTGCTCTGTCGCTGCTGTCCCTGCCTCTTCCCTACTCTGTGCTCTTTCACTGCTGTCCCTGCCTCTTCCCTACTCTGTGCTCTTTCACTGCTGTCCCTGCCTCTTCCCTACTCTGTGCTCTTGTCGCTGCTGTCCCTGCCTCTTCCCTACTCTGTGCTCTGTCACTGCTGTCCCTGCCTCTTCCCTTCTCTTTGCTCTGTCACTGCTGTCTCTGCCTCTTCCCTACTCTGTGCTCTGCCACTGCAGACCCAGCCTCTTCCCTACTCTGTGCTCTGCCACTGCAGACCCAGCCTCTTGCGCGCTCATTCACTGCTGCCCAGGGTCTCACCTGCTATGTACGCCCTTTCACTGCTCTTTCCGCCTCATACCAGCAGCCGGGCTGCCTCTTCACCACCCTACCTGCCCATCTCTGCCCTTCTACTCTCTCCACTGCCCTGTGCTCGATGCTTAACATGACCCGGCCACCCGGGGGGGATTATCCCCAATTCTGTCTGCTCGGGCACCGCAGATTAATGTTCTCTGCACCACTGCTCGGATCTATTTCACAGGACTCTTTAACCAGCACATTTAGTGACATATGTTTGCTGAAGACACGAGTTCCTTCGAATTGTGGACTTCTTTGCAAACCTACCCTTGCCTATAATTCCATAGGTGTAAACTGGATTTGTTTTACTGCAAATCGTTTCCCCAAAGCGTCACCCGTTTAGACCTGTTCAGTGTCGTATAATACATTTTAGTTGGATGCATACATCTGGGAAGGGGGGTGGGGAAGAGTTGGCTTTGAAGTTGCCGTGAGGGTTGTCGTATGGTCATAAGCTTCCCAAAATTTGGCAGCTAAATAAATCTCAGATATAATAGAGAGAAAGAACGTTAGTGCTATTATTGTCGCTACTACTCGTCACATCCTCTCCCTGGCTCATTATTGTCGCTACAACTCGCCACATCCTCTCCCTGGCTCAATCATTTACGGTATGTATGGTCTCAGCTCAGCCTGGTAACTTCCTGCACCCCCACCACAACAAGTACGGTCCGCTTTCACTTTCGTCCATTGTGAAAGCTTTCTTGTCTTTATGGGGCCATGTGTTTAAACACATAGCCCCATAAAGATAAGAAAGCTTTCGCGACGCACGGAAGGCAGACGAGCCCGTCCAAATGGGACGGCTCAAAAAGCCGAAGGAAAACGTCATGAACAGCTCTTTTCCAATGGCTGGCCACCGTTTAGCATAAACGGTGATGCCGGACAATGGAAAAGAGGGGCGGGGCTTAAAGCCCTTTACAGAAAATACCACAAAACGTTAAATCTCGCCAGCGAGACTGCGCATGTGCGCAGCCCACGCCAGACGAGACCTAAAAAGCACCATTCTTGTGCTAAATGAACCAATATAAAAATTTGGAATGCGTAAAGCAATGTATTCCTATATTCCCATTTTGCGGGTTCTGGTGACATTTATAAATCACTTGGCCTTCAGCCTCTATGGTTCATGATTTTGCTAGACCCACTCGATGATAAAGATCTCAACAAAGGCCCATAGTACACAATTACATGTTACGTATCATCGATATACATAGATGAAGTGATGGCACCTCTGTAATTATGTTTATATAGATTAGTCCACAGAATAAGTAGGATTATTTTGCTAACAACACTACCCATGTTTGAAATATCTGCTTGAACCTTTTCTGAAAAAATATAATGTTGATTCCAGAAGGTTGCATGGAGAATGGTCAAGGAGGAAAGATTTTAGGTTGGAGCCTTAAAAGCAATTGCAAACTTTTGTATGTATGTATGTATATAGTATTTCAATACTGCGGACTCAGCCAAAAGGCAGAGGAGCACTGTACCTGGTCAAAGACAAGCATAAAGTCTACGAGTAATAGGAGAGGAAGTTGGGTTATGGATTATTATTTTTTTTTTTTTTTTTTTTTAATTTTTAAAAACCTTTATTCGGATATTTCAGATACACAGCTATTCAGCCGACAACCCGGAGGTTCGGCAGCTCGTCAATCAACATATGTAGTCTTCTATAGCTGTCATGCAGGAGAGAAAAAAGGCTTCAATTTTTAAAGAAAAACATAACGAGCAAGGCAATATACATCATGTGTTCGCGTCAGATCCCACCGATGAGGCGGCCCCATATCCACCATCAGATCAGCTCTCAAGTGTGGAGGGGAGGGAGAGGCAGAGGCACTAACTTTCTATCAGATTTCATCCGCAAAACTCAAGTCGGAAGTGGGGCTAGGGGGAAAGGTGCTCCTCTGGTGGGTCAGTGGCAGGAGGCAGGCAGATGTACCCCCTATACTGGTTCCACCCCCCCCACACCTTGTGCCATTTCTTGGGCCTCCCCCGTGCACAATACACTGTTTTCTCCTGAAACATGCACCAGTCCATGTTGTTCTTCCATGCATCCAGGGTGGGCGGGCTAGGGGATCCCCACAATCGTGCAATATCCCGCTTGGCCACCATATTACCAAGGGTCACCCATTGAGTCTGCGCAGCATCGTAGTCTGTAGGGCCCCACACGTTCAAGAGACAGCGCCGCGCCTCTGAGTGCAACACAATACCCGTGACCTCCTGCATCACAACATGAATCTGCTTCCACAATTCCGCAATCACACCACACTCCCATATAATGTGCAGAAAGGTGCCCACCATCCCGCAGCCCCTCTTACACAGCCCGTCCTCGGAGAAACCCATGTGGACCAACCGGGGGCCAGTGACATAGACTCTGTGGAGTATCTTAAGCTGGACCAGCCGCAGCCTGGCGGGGATGGCAACCTCTTTCGGGGAGGAGACAGCGCACTGCCAGTCCTCATCGTCCAGCTCAAGACCGTCTCTAGTCCACTGGTCCCGCACCCCCAGGAGGAGATCGGTACGGACGTTCACCAGCTTCTTGTAAATGAGAGAGATTGTGCTCTCCGGCACATGGCCGTCCAAGATCCGGTCCTCCAACGGAGAGGATTCGGGCACCTTCTCCCCCTCAACGAGGACCGACCGCAGCGCATGACGTACCTGCGCGTACCGGAAGTATTCCGTGCCCTCTAGCGCATATTCCGTCTGCAGCTCTGTAAACGACTTAATCCGCCCCTTGGCCAGCATGTCCCCCACCCTGGAGATACCAATCAGGTCCCATTTGTCGAAACCCTTAGAGTTCCAGAGTTTCCCCAGCATGTCCGAGTCAAACAGCGGAGTGGCCAGTGTGAGTCTATCCTTCCACCCCAGGGAGTTCGTGACTGCCTTCCACACGTGCACCGCCACCCCGGTCGGCCCCGTGAGGGATCCAGCCGGGGCCCTTGAATAAAGTGCTCTATAGTAGCCACCACCCCGCAACAACCACCGGTCCATAGCGAAGCCGGGGCTAAGCGCAGGACCGTAGACTCCGTGGTTGACTGCGCTCAGTTGGGAGGCCCAATAGTATCTCCGGATGTCGGGAAGCGCGATACCCCCGTCATACCAAGGGAGAGTTAGTTTTGCTATCGCTATACGCGGGCGGCCGTCCCACAGCAGCGAACGCTGTAGACTCTCAACCTCCCGAAAGTAACTGGCCGGGACCAGCTCCTGGGTGTTCTGCAGGGCATAGAGAAAACGGGGAAGCGACATCATTTTAAAGAGCGCCGCACGACCGAGGAGGGAAAGCGGCAGCCGCCTCCAGCCTGCCACGTCCCGCCGCAGGCGCGCCAACGGAGGGAGCAGGTTTCGCTCATACCGTACCGTGGGGTCGGCTGAAATATAGATCCCAAGATACTGAAAGCCCTCCCGGGCGATCTGGATCGGGCAATTCCGCGGGGGAACCGGAGCGTCTCCACACAGGGCGTACAGATATGACTTACCCCAGTTGATGGTGAGCCCCGAGTTCCTCCCGAAGGAAGTCAAGATGTCGCAGACAACTATAAGGGACTTCCGGGGTGAGGTAAGATAGAGCAGAATGTCGTCGGCATAGAGGGAAATGCGGTCCTCGTGATCGGGGGACCAGCGAATCCCCCTCACGTCTGGGTGCCACCGTATCCATGCCGCTAGCGGCTCAAGGGCGAGAGCGAACAACAGCGGCGAGAGGGGACAACCCTGCCTGGTACCCCTTCCCAAGTCGAAGGGATTGGAGGCCCTCCCGTTAACCGCAACTTTGGCGAGAGGTCCTTCGTATAAGAGCCTCACCCAGCCCACAAATCCGGGCCCGAAGCCGAACTTCGCGAGCGCGGCCCACAAATATGCCCACTCAACCGTGTCGAACGCCATCGTTGCGTCGAGCGCCGCCACCACGGCCGGTTCCCGCATCGTCCCGACCCTTGCGATCACACCATGAATGCGCCTAAGATTCAACGCAGTATTCCGATGTGGGATGAATCCAGATTGGTCGGGGTGGATCAGGTCACCGATCACCCTGACTAGCCGGTTTGCGAGGATTTTAGCAAGGATCTTCGGCTCAGCGTTAAGGAGCGAGATCGGCCGGTATGAACTGCACCTGTCTCTAGGCTTGCCATCTTTATGGATGACCACGATCATTGCCAGGCGCTGGTCGAGCGGGAGGGAACCCGTCGCCCGCGCCTCCACAAACATGGCTCGTAGATGCGGAGCGATCTTGTCCGGCTGGAGTTTGTAGAGCTCAATGGGCAGACCATTCGGACCCGAGGCCTTGCCCGGACGCAAAGAACGGATCGCCCCCGCAATCTCATCGACCGTGATGTCGCCATCAAGGTCGTCCCTGTCCACGTCGGAGAGGCAAGGCAGGGCGAGATCGCGCAGGAGTGCACATGAGTCCTCCACAGGCCTGTCCGACACGGATGTATAGACCGTGCGGAAGTAATCCGCAAAGCACTGGACTATGTCCTCCGGCTCCGTGACCAGGACGCCAGCCTCCGTCACTAGGTCCGGCACCACTCGATTGACCCTCTCCTTCTTGTCCAGCCACGCGATCAATTTCCCGGCCTTGTCCCCGACGTCGTACAGACGGCCCCGCTGTTCCCTACTCAGAGCCTTGGCTGCGTCAGTCACGAGGGCCCTGTACTCCGATTGCTTATGGCTCAATTCGTGCAGCGCCTCCTCCGTGACCTCACCCTCCAGGGCCAGCCCTAGGTCTGCGATCTCCGCCTCAAGCTGGGCGACCTCCGCGTCCCTCCGACGCTTGGCCGCTGTAATCAAGGAGAGGGCCTCACCCCGAATCACGGTTTTGAATGCTTCCCACAAGGACACCGCCGACGTGACCGAACCGAGGTTTTCTTGAAAATAACGGTCGATCGCCTTAAGTACCTCACTACGAGTCACAGGGTCTCTAAGATGCCACGGGTTAATTGGGGCCACCCTACCACCCACTCCTCTGGCAACATCCATACAGATCCACACCGGAGAATGGTCAGAAATACCTCGTGCCATGTGCCTGGCCTCAGAGACACTGGAAGCGTGTGCAGCCAGAGTAAGGACATAATCAATTCTGGAGAGACTGCCATGCGCACCTGAGTGGAAAGTGTACTGCCGTTGTGTGGGATGCAACATTCTCCAACAATCAACCAGCCCTAGGGTATCTATGAAATCAGGAAGCCACTTCTGAGCCCCCCCCGAAATCCTCTGCGGGTGCCTGTCAAGCAGGCCTGAGCCGACCGCATTAAAGTCACCACCCACCACCAACACGCCCTCTGGGAGATCCAGTAATGTCCTCTCTAAGTCCGCTAGGGTAGTGGGCTGCAATGCAGGGGGGACATAAACCGACACCAGGACCAGCGTCCTGCCCTCCCACCGTCCCGCTACTGCCGCGAAGCGCCCCCTATCGTCTACAGTAGTAGAGTCAACCTCAAATGGGAGAGAGGACCTGACTAGTATTCCCGCCCCTCTGGAACCCGAGGTGAACCTGGAATGCGCAACAAACTTATAGCCTTTACGATTGAGTGCATGGCACGTGTTGCCAATCAAGTGCGTCTCTTGCAAGAGGACAATATCAGGGGCACATCTCTTCAGAAATTGCAGTACAATCCCACGCTTAATACGATCCCCCAGGCCATTCACATTCCAACTGAGTATTTTGAGGCCCCTACCCCCCATCCCAGCATGTAAGGAGACCACCACCACCCACGTGGAACCCGACCCGAACCACAGGAGCTTGCATCATGACGCCTTGCAGAACCAAAAACAACAACAACCCCAACAACAAACCCCACCCACCCCCCACCCTGCACCCCTGCGTAAGCTCTAAAGTGCCCCCCAACTTGCAGTGTGCCTGTCGCCCCTTATAAAACTAGTCTACGGAAAGAACCCCAGAGGAGGAAAAGTTCCCCTACTGCCCCCGCCACCCCCCGGACTATCAACCTCCCGGAGGGATCGGAGTCGTGGTACTTAAGTCCCGGTTCAATGTTCGTCACCGGCACCATCTGCGCCACCAGAGCGTTCCACGCCAGGCCGCCCTTGGGGCAGAGTGTCCAACCAGTCTCCGACCATGTCGGGTGCCTCAAAAAAGAAAGTTCGCTCTTCGAACACCACCCGCAACCTTGCAGGAAAGAGCATGGCATATTTTAGTCCCATCTCACGCAGTCTTCTCTTGACCGCCATGAAGCCTTGCCGCTGCTTTTGCACCATCTGAGTGAAGTCCGGATAAAAGCTTACAGTAGTGTTCTGGAATGGCAGCGGGCCGGCCATCCGCGATGCTTGTAGTATGGCATCTCGATCCCTGAAATTAAAGTTCCGGGCGACAATCGGCCTTGGTGGGGCCCCCACCTTGGGCCTCCCGCCAGGAACTCTATGGGCCCGTTCGACGGTAAAGAACTTGCTAAGGCCTTTGGGTGCCAGATGGTTCACCACCAGGTCCTCCACGAACAGGTCCACCGACTGCTCCTCCGAATTTTCCGGGACCCCAATGATGCGGACGTTGTTGCGCCTAGCACGGCCTTCGAAGTCCTCCAACCGGCGGGCGAAGTGATCATTTGCTGCCCGGAGAGTACGGACTTCCTGCTGGAGGCCGGAGACATCGCCCAGGAGGCCGGCAGTCTTGAGGTCCAAGGACTGAACCCGCTCATTAGTTTTGCCGAGGTCGGCCCGAACCAGGTTGACATCTATCGATATGGCATCTACTTTTTGTGCCAGGGTCTCAAATTGCTGCCCAATCGAGGACTTCATCCCTTCGATGGCCCCCATGATGTCCTGCAGGGTTAATTCTGTGGAGGGGGACGCCGCGTCCTTCGAGGCTTCCGACGTCGGGCCCGATTCGCCCGGGGACCCCCTCTGATGGGCATAGCGGTCCATGGTATTAGTCTGGGTGGAGGTGCCCCGCCTGGTGTTCTTGGGCTTCTGCTTTTCGGCGTCCGACCTGGTCGACATCTCAATCTGCCGTGTAGACAATCTCCTGGCCCGTACAGGGTAAATGGGCATGCAACCAGTGGCTGGCGCCGCGCACGCCCCGTCACGGGCGCCCTGGAGACTGGAAGGCGAAATCGAAAGTGAAAGTGAAATCCCCTCCACCTCCGACGACTCCTCCCCGACCAGGCCGCTGTTGTTCAATTAGGGCACGGGCACTGTGCCAACGCAAGTCCCGGGCACCGTGCGGGGATTAGGCCCCAAACTTCCAGGCAGTATAACTTCGGTCTCCGGTGGGCGATTTCGACCCGGACAACGGTTCCCGCCTCAGCAGCAGATCCTCTCCAATAGTCCGGGCATCAAGTACAGGATAATAGACAGGATAGATGCCGGAGGGAGCGAGGGTCTCGGGAGCTCTAGGCTCACGCGGCCATCTTGATCACGCGCTAAGCTCCTCCCGGTTATGGATTATTAATGCATTGTGATGTAGTGTTCCTTATAGAGAGGAGTCTTCAACTCCTTCCTAAATTGGAGCAGAGTTAGGGCAGTACGGATGGATACAAGGATGTTGTTCCAGATCCTGGGTGAATACATAAAAAAAGTCCTGCTGAATTTTTTTTTTTCTAAGTTACACTTCGTAGACTGCAGTCTGATGTGTCCAGGCTGTGGGAGTGCCGAGATCCACCAGAGACGGTAAACGCTTCTGGAACATAAGCAGGGGCGCTGCTTGTGATGGCTTTATAAATAATGCCGCTGGCTTTGAAGATGGTATGTGCCGGCAAGGGGAGCTAATGGAGTTTAACATAATCCCAACCATCATCCCCATCAAGTCTCTGTACTACTACTGGTATGTACTGCTTTCAGGATATAGTCTACCAGGGTAGTAACCATTTAATTTTCCAGTGATATTCTGAATGGGAGTACTAGGAAATTGATAACACAAAACCACCTAGTGCTGAAGCCATGCACTGTGCCTGCTGGAGCAGGGTCTCATCTTTGGCACAAAACATGGATGAAGTGCCCCCTCAGTGCCTAGTCCCCAATGGTCATGGGTAAGTGACTTGCCTAGCAAGTAACCATGTCCAGTGGGTACTAGGTGGAACAATACTGCCCTATTTTAGATGCTATGTGGTGTGTTTGTGTGTGTACCATTTCTGTGCAAAAGCTTGAGTGGGGTACCTGTGAAGGTTGTGTATTGTTTTTTTTTTAGGGAGTTTACATATGCTTTTCAGGTCTGGCATTAACTAAATCCTTTTGAGGTTACTTAACTTTTATGTGTAATATATTTACTTCTAGTGGCTTTCAGTCAGCCCTCTTCATTTATTGGTCTGTTATTGTGTCATCCACATTTTTCTTCAATCCACTATAGTATACACTATGGAGCAATGAGTCAGCCCATTTCACCCTTTAGCTGGAGTCACTGAGAGTGACGGCAAATCACCCTCTTCACAAGGAGCACATCCACACAGAAAGTAGTTCCCTTAAGTGCCAGTAACTACTATGGTAATGTGTGTTTTTGGAGACCCAAAAATATTTTTGCTTTAAGCCAATAATTTTTTGGATTGCGGGGGGCCCTGCAACTTATTCAACAATAAAGTTTAGCAAAAAACATGAAAAAAACAAAACAAGCATTTCCAAAGCCTAAAAATGCCTGCCTTATTGGTTTTGTCTATGCTTGTTTGAGGAAACTTTCCTGCTCATTGATAGCAAGTAGGATGAGAGAGTTTCTCAGGTCGGGGAGGGGGAAGGGTCAGTAAAAGACTAACAGCTAATGATGGGGTGTGAATGATGAAGACTAGCAAAGACTACTTATGGTTCTATACAGTTATTAATTAGACTTGTCTGACTTCACCTGGCAAAGCGTATGCATTCATGCTGTATACAAAATCGAAACATTCGGGAAAAAGCTTTTGTCAAGTTAAGTTATGCTTGCCCACTAAACTCGCTTGTTAAATTCTGTTCTAAAAAGAATTCTTTAAAATTCCTTCAAAAGGGACATTAAAGTTAAGATGCCTCGCCTTGAGAGGAATGAAATTCTCCAGTTAGGGCAAGCTACATATCTATAAATCCTTCAAATTACTACACACAACAACACAAGACATTAGAGAAGACATGGCGTAGATGCCACTGGTAATATAACATGTGATATCTCCAATGACGTCGAGGGCGGGCCTTAGTGCTACTGGCGCCCTGTGCGACAGTCTTTTTTGTCCCCCACCTCATTTTAGGGCCTCCTCCTCGGATTCCCTCACTACCACCCAGCAAAAGTGCCCCCCTTTCAAATACATTTCATTTGTTTAAAAGCACTGGTAAAGGCTGGCTTTACTGATCCAGTCCACATAAAATACAGATCTGTTTGCAGCAGGGTTATTAACCCTCTGTGCTACTTTATGGCGACTTAAAACTGCCACTAGACAAAACTCCGATCCTCTGTCTAGCAGGAACATTAATCACAAGAGATATCTTGGCATTTTTATTGCTGCCTGAAAGCTGGATGCACAAGCAACTCTGCAGCAGGTGCGTTTAAATCGTAAGTTATAGCTACACTCAGCGCTGCTCCTGAGGTCAGCGCCCAGTGCGGCCGCACCGGTCGCACCGCCCTAGAGCCAGCCCTGCAGTGACATCATGGATGGCGCTAGTTAGGGAGGGTTTCCTTTGGGTGCAGAACCAAGTAGGGTAGAAGATGAGAACAGTACATTATACCCAACATGACTTCGGATTACTAGTGGCCTGGCGGGATAGTCGGAATTTATCGCCAAATAAAATCCCACTTAATGTGTTGGGTGTGATAAATTGCACCTTTTCTGGCGTGTGGGGGAGAAACAAGCAGAATTTGGTGCTTCCTGCACCAAACTCTGCATGTCTTGGCGAACGCCAGGGATTCACCTGGTTAGATTACAAGGCTCGACCGGCCGATATTTAATAGATGGGGTGAACTTTATGGCCCAATGACTGCATGAGATGAACAGCCTAACGCTTATAACCGAGAACCCTTCACAAACAAGTCTAAGTTCAGGGGCCGCACTCTTAAGGGCCAGTTGTGGTCAGGCCCTCAGTAAGGTGGAACATCAAGGCGGTGCAGTCCCAGCACCGCCGACCTGGGGTTGCTCAAGGAAAATAGCGCCAAATCTATGAAAAGTTTGAGAACTTTGTAACACACCGCCAATTTTTTCTTAAAACAAGTCAAAATGTTTTTTAGGCAGAATGGCACCTCGATCTGATTCTCTAACTAAACAGAAGCTTGTTATAGAAACAGAACCTGGATTTTACTCCAGACTTTCGGGCTGAATTCTATCACAGTAGCAATGCTCAGAGTATCATTGACCGTTGCCGCTAGGACAAATTTGATACCATTACGTAAGCGGAGAGAACTCCAACTATGCCCTGCAACACCCAACGACTACCCGCACAGAGGTAGAAGGGAAGAGAAAACAGAAAGTGCATCAGACAGCAGGCATCCATCTCTGGAGCCAGGGAGCCAACTCCCTGTGCCAACATCCAATAACCAAAATATGAACAATGGTTCCAAAGGGGGAAAACCAATTATTTATACTTGAGAGGAATCAAACATCACAGAACACAGCATTAGTAGAACAAAAAAGGAAATGAATCAATATTACACAATGGATTATTCACAAAAAAACCAAATAATTTATTTTTCTAGATTCATTTGAGTATGAACTCATTTATCAATTCATTTGAATTTGAACGGAGAATGGAGAAGGCTGTATATACAATAATATTGACAAAAAAGCGACGCAGTGACAAAGTGAATAGGGTGACTAAGTGTAATAGTGAAGATACAAATATTTACAATATATATAAGTGATAATCAATAAAATACACAAGCAATTTTTGCAGAGATTCGCAAAAAAACGTCCCCAGCTTGATTATGGAGAAAGGAAAAACCTTGTAAGTCACATGTCCTAATTGTTTTATAGTACAACAATTAGGACATGTGACTTACAAGGTTTTTCCTTTCTCCATAATCAAGCTGGGGACGTTTTTTTGCGAATCTCTGCAAAAATTGCTTGTGTATTTTATTGATTATCACTTATATATATTGTAAATATTTGTATCTTCACTATTACACTTAGTCACCCTATTCACTTTGTCACTGCGTCGCTTTTTTGTCAATATTATTGTATATACAGCCTTCTCCATTCTCCGTTCAAATTCAAATGAATTGATAAATGAGTTCATACTCAAATGAATCTAGAAAAATAAATTATTTGGTTTTTTTGTGAATAATCCATTGTGTAATATTGATTCATTTCCTTTTTTGTTCTACTAATGCTGTGTTCTGTGATGTTTGATTCCTCTCAAGTATAAATAATTGGTTTTCCCCCTTTGGAACCATTGTTCATATTTTGTTGATAAAGCCCAGGTTCCTTGGGTCATAGGGTTACCCCTGTTTGTTTAATTAACATCCAATAACCAGCAGATGAAGGGTTTCCGCAGGCCTAGCCTTCCCAGAGCGCACCACAACTAGAGATCCACAGTCGCTGGGCTAATGCAAGGACCAGAGATGTGTCCCCTTCACCGAGACACCTGAAGAAGGACCACTACAGGCCTCGCGGCACGCAACATCAATTGTCATCATTGATTTAATCCCATACCCAGGGAACACAGCTTGGGAAATAGGCTAAAAACCAAGATTTTATAAAAGCGCAACAAGAACGCAGTAAAATGACATCTTCAATTAAACTATTCAACCTTACGCTGTGAATATACACATCTGCCCATGAGTGGAAGAAGTAACAATATAAATAGTTGGCAACCACTAAAATGAGGTAGGAAACCAGCAAGTGTTCATCACAATCAGATATATAACTGTGTAGGGTAATCATAACAAGTTGTGCAAAAAGTAGAAATTAACTTTTTATTATTAACATCAATGAAATAGAATAAAATACAGTTTAAAAAAAATGTTCTAAAGCTACAAAGGCAAAATAGATATCATAACTTTATCCCTAAGAAGACTCTGGCCAATTGGATATAGCAACATGGCTCGTCAAAAGCAGTGGTTGGGCTCTTTAAATATGACATGAATCTTTAAATGTAACATAGGACACTTGAGGGATGACATGGATCCTTACATGTAGTGATAAGACATTTCAAGTATGGCATGGATCCTTACATGTAGTGATAAGACATTTCAAGTAAGGTATGGATCCTTACATGTAGTGATAAGACATTTCAAGTAAGGCATGGATACTTACATGTAGTGAAAGTGATCTAGTGTACTGATCTATGGCACTGATACATAAATGTAGAGATAAGACACTTTAAGTAGGTAATGGATCCTTAAATATAGTGATAGACAACTTCAATTATGTCATAAATCTTTAAATGTAGTGATAGAATACTTAAAGTATGCCATGGGTTCTTACATATAGTGATAGGACACTCCAGGTATGACATGGATCGTTAAATGTAGTGATAGGACATTTCAAGCAAGTCATGGATTCTCAAACCTGGTGATAGGACACTTCAAGAGTGGCATGGATCCATACATATAGGGATACGATACTTCAAGTAGGCCATGGATCTTTAAATGTGGTGATAGGGCACTTTATTTGTGTCATGGATCCTTTCATGTAGTGATAGGACACTTCAAGTACGTCATGGATCCTTTACAGTAGTGATAGGACGCCTCAAGTACGTCATGGATCCTTTACTGTAGTCATAGGACGCCTCAAGTACGTCATGGATCCTTTACTGTAGTCATAGGACGCCTCAAGTACGCCATGGATCCTTTACTGTAGTGATAGGACGCCTCAAGTACGTCATGGAACCTTTACTGTAGTGATAGGACACTTCAAGTAAGTCATAGATCCTTAAATGTAGGGATAGGACACTTCAAGTATGTCAGGGATCCTTTCATGTAGTGATAGGACACTTCAAGTACGTCATGGATCCTTTCATGTAGTGATAGGACACTTCAAGTACGTCATGGATCCTTTACAGTAGTGATAGGACGCCTCAAGTACGTCATGGATCCTTTACTGTAGTCATAGGACGCCTCAAGTACGTCATGGATCCTTTACTGTAGTCATAGGACGCCTCAAGTACGTCATGGATCCTTTACTGTAGTCATAGGACGCCTCAAGTACGCCATGGATCCTTTACTGTAGTGATAGGACGCCTCAAGTACGTCATGGAACCTTTACTGTAGTGATAGGACACTTCAAGTAAGTCATAGATCCTTAAATGTAGGGATAGGACACTTCAAGTATGTCAGGGATCCTTTCATGTAGTGATAGGACACTTCAAGTACGTCATGGATCCTTTCATGTAGTGATAGGACACTTCAAGTACGTCATGGATCCTTTACAGTAGTGATAGGACACTTCAACTACGTCATGGATCCTTAAATGTAGGGACAGGACGCTTCAAGTAAGTCATAGATCCTTAAATGTAGGGAAAGGACACTTCAAGGATGTCATGGATCCTGCCCACAGTAAAGTGCTCCCTTAAAGTGGAGGGAAGTGCTTGTTTGTAACCAAAGGTCACCACTAAAAAGTGCATACACAATAACATGCAGATGCTCAACATTTCTACTGTCTCTTTGGACGGCTCAAACTGTAAACAGACAAATCAGGGACCCGCGTTTATCCAACGGTTATGGGGTTAGTTGAAACTGCTCAGGAAATGAATGCACACAATTGCAGGGCTATTTCCATCACAGGGATCAGAACAGGCGAAGGCTTGCTAAGTTCTGAAGAACCCCCTGGGAAGCCTTTGCTGCATGGGTGGGTAAGAGGCAATGGGGCGCTCAGGGCAGGGTGTGGGCCAGGGCGGGGGGTCATGTAAAAGTGGATAGGTCAGACGCATGCAGCTGACCACAAAGGTGCCTGGAGGAGAGGGTGGTGCAGAATACACGTTGTGTAGATTTAGCCCTGCACGCTAAACAGGAGGTGATTTTTCGGAAAGGGCAACTTTTCTCTTGCTGGGATTTCTGTGTTCTGTATGGCAGCAGGCCGTGAGGATAGAAAGTCATTTGAGAACCATTGTGATCCTAGACTCTGCTATGGTGGTGCTGTGAGCCCTTGTGAAGCATTGGCTGCAAAAACTGATAACACAGCAACAACAATTGTCAAAAATTTAACTGGACATACATATTCCCCTTCAAAAACGTGAATCTGCTTTAGATTCCTACTTAAAGGCAAGCTCTCTTCTCACCCTCTTTGGTACTCGTTCATTTAGTATTTTAACTCCTGTCCTTTTTGGTGACAAGCATTGCCTAGTGCATGTCATATGTTTTGTGTCAATGCTTTTGTGGTGCATTCGATTTTCATTCTATGTTTTCAGAAGCTACCAGTGCAGCATCTGTGGGTTTTGCACACAGTGCTGTGTCTACATTTGTCTCTCCGATGCCCCATTTGTAAGATGCTTTGTCGTTTCTGAACGGCGTTATCCGGATGTGTGTCCTGTAAGGGTTATTGCTCATTGCATCGCCATGCACAGACGCTGCATCCGTGCAGGAAAGGTTGCTGCTGGTTTTACCCTGGTGTGCTTGTACTGTTGGTCCTGTACTCCGCATGGGAAAGGATGCTGGGGTGCTATCGTTTTATGTACCGGGTGTATTGTCTTGCTTCTTTGTTCCTTAAAGTAATATTTCCTTGTATATAGCTTGTACTGTGTTTTGAAGGAGCGGGGACTTGTGGTGTCACATACAAATGCGCTCCTGCTACTGTGGTGTTGCAGGAAAGGTGGCATCGAGTGTCATAACCCAATGTACTGCTGGCGCTGTGATCGTGCTTGTCCGGAGACCTAAGGTGTTATGTTCTGATGCGTAGCTGGTGCTGTGTGTTTGCAGAAAATGATCCTCTGTGTGTTACATACTGAGTGCTTCTGAACTCTAGTCCCTGCAGGAGAGGCTGCTAACGGGGGTATATCCGGGTGGATCGCTGGTGATTTGTTCTTGTAAGACAATGCTCTTCGGGTGATATATTCTGATGCCCTGCTGGTACTGTGTTCCTGCCTGAAATGGTGCTTAGGGTGTTTTGTTCTGGTGTACTGCTGGCACTGTGGGTTTGCAGAAAAGTATGCCTTGGGTGTTACATTCGAATGTACTTCTGAAATTGTGTTCCATGCAGGCAAAGATGCTTAGGGTGGAATATTCTGAAGGGCGCTTGAAACGGTGTTCTTCCAGGATTGAAGGGTGGTAAATTCTGAGGCGGTGCTGGTACTGTGGTCTTTCAGTGAACAATGCTTTGGGTGGTACATCCCGATGGCGTGCTAATACTGTAGTTTTCAAGAAAGATGCCTAGGGTGGTACAGTCTGGTGGAGTGCTGGTACTGTGGTCTTTCAGGAGAGATGCCTAGGGTGGTACAGATTGATGGAGTGCTGGTACTGTGGTCTTTCAGGAAAGATGCCTAGGGTGGTACAGTCCGGTGGAGTGCTGGTACTGTGGTCTTTCAGGAAAGATGCCTAGGGTGGTACAGTCCGGTGGAGTGCTGGTACTGTGGTCTTTCAGGAAAGATGCCTAGGGTGGTACAGTCCGGTGGAGTGCTGGTACTGTGGTCTTTCAGGAAAGATGCCTAGGGTGGTACAGATTGATGGAGTGCTGGTACTGTGGTCTTTCAGGAAAGATGCCAAGGGTGGTACAGTCCGGTGGAGTGCTGGTACTGTGGTCTTTCAGGAAAGATGCCTAGGGTGGTACAGTCCGATGGAGTGCTGGTACTGTGGTCTTTCAGGAAAGATGCCTAGGGTGGTACAGTCCGGTGGAGTGCTGGTACTGTGGTCTTTCAGGAAAGATGCCTAGGGTGGTACAGTCCGATGGAGTGCTGGTACTGTGGTCTTTCAGGAAAGATGCCTAGGGTGGTACAGTCTGGTGGAGTGCTGGTACTGTGGTCTTTCAGGAAAGATGCCTAGGGTGGTACAGATTAATGGAGTGCTGGTACTGTGGTCTTTCAGGAAAGATGCCTAGGGTGGTACAGTCTGGTGGAGTGCTGGTACTGTGGTCTTTCAGGAGAGATGCCTAGGGTGGTACAGTCCAGTGGAGTGCTGGTACTGTGGTCTTTCAGGAAAGATGCATAGGGTGGTACAGTCTGATGGAGTGCTGGTACTGTGGTCTTTCAGGAAAGATGCCTAGGGTGGTACAGTTTGGTGGAGTGCTGGTAGGGGTCTTTCAGGAAAGATGCCTAGGGTGGTACAGATTAATGGAGTGCTGGTACTGTGGTCTTTCAGGAAAGATGCCTAGGGTGGTACAGATTGATGGAGTGCTGGTACTGTGGTCTTTCAGGAAAGATGCCTAGAGTGGTACAGTCTGGTGGAGTGCTAGTACTGTGGTCTTTCAGGAAAGATGCCTAGGGTGGTACAGTCCGGTGGAGTGCTGGTACTGTGGTCTTTCAGGAAAGATGCCTAGGGTGGTACAGTCTGATGGAGTGCTGGTACTGTGGTCTTTCAGGAAAGATGCCTAGGGTGGTACAGTCCGGTGGAGTGCTGGTACTGTGGTGTTTTAGGGAACAATGCTTAGGGTGGTACAGTCTGGTGGAGTGCTGGTACTGTGGTCTTTCAGGAAAGATGCCTAGGGTGGTACAGTCTGGTGGAGTGCTGGTACTGTGGTCTTTCAGGAGAGATGCCTAGGGTGGTACAGTCTGGTGGAGTGCTGGTACTGTGGTCTTTCAGGAAAGATGCCTAGGGTGGTACAGTCCAGTGGAGTGCTGGTACTGTGGTCTTTCAGGAAATATGCCTAGGGTGGTACAGATTGATGGAGTGCTGGTACTGTGGTCTTTCAGGAAAGATGCCTAGGGTGGTACAGATTGATGGAGTGCTGGTACTGTGGTCTTTCGGGAAAGATGCCTAGGGTGGTACAGTCTGATGGAGTGCTGGTACTGTGGTCTTTCAGGAAAGATGCCTAGGGTAGTACAGTTTGGTGGAGTGCTGGTAGGGGTCTTTCAGGAAAGATGCCTAGGGTGGTACAGATTAATGGAGTGCTGGTACTGTGGTCTTTCAGGAAAGATGCCTAGGGTGGTACAGATTGATGGAGTGCTGGTACTGTGGTCTTTCAGGAAAGATGCCTAGAGTGGTACAGTCTGGTGGAGTGCTAGTACTGTGGTCTTTCAGGAAAGATGCCTAGGGTGGTACAGATTGATGGAGTGCTGGTACTGTGGTCTTTCAGGAAAGATGCCTAGGGTGGTACAGTCAGGTGGAGTGCTGGTACTGTGGTCTTTCAGGAAAGATGCCTAGGGTGGTACAGTCTGATGGAGTGCTGGTACTGTGGTGTTTTAGGGAACAATGCTTAGGGTGGTACAGTCTGGTGGAGTGCTGGTACTGTGGTCTTTCAGGAAAGATGCCTAGGGTGGTACAGTCTGGTGGAGTGCTGGTACTGTGGTCTTTCAGGAGAGATGCCTAGGGTGGTACAGTCCAGTGGAGTGCTGGTACTGTGGTCTTTCAGGAAAGATGCCTAGGGTGGTACAGTCTGGTGGCGTGCTGGTACTGTGGTCTTTCAGGAGAGATGCCTAGGGTGGTACAGTCTGGTGGAGTGCTGGTACTGTGGTCTTTCAGGAAAGATGCCTAGGGTGGTACAGTCCGGTGGAGTGCTGGTACTGTGGTCTTTCAGGAAAGATGCCTAGGGTGGTACAGTCTGGTGGAGTGCTGGTACTGTCGTCTTTCAGGAGAGATGCCTAGGGTGGTACAGTCCAGTGGAGTGCTGGTACTGTGGTCTTTCAGGAAAGATGCCTAGGGTGGTACAGATTGATGGAGTGCTGGTACTGTGGTCTTTCAGGAAAGATGCCTAGGGTGGTACAGATTGATGGAGTGCTGGTACTGTGGTCTTTCAGGAAATATGCCTAGGGTGGTACAGTCTGGTGGAGTGCTGGTACTGTGGTCTTTCAGGAAAGATGCCTAGGGTGGTACAGTCTGATGGAGTGCTGGTACTGTGGTCTTTCAGGAAAGATGCCTAGGGTGGTACAGTCCGGTGGAGTGCTGGTACTGTGGTCTTTCAGGAAAGATGCCTACGGTGGTACAGTTTGGTATAGTGCTGGTAGGGGTCTTTCAGGAAAGATGCCTAGGGTGGTACAGATTAATGGAGTGCTGGTACTGTGGTCTTTCAGGAAAGATGCCTAGGGTGGTACAGATTGATGGAGTGCTGGTACTGTGGTCTTGCAGGAAAGATGCCTAGGGTGGTACAGTCTGGTGGAGTGCTGGTACTGTGGTCTTTCAGGAAAGATGCCTAGGGTGGTACAGATTGATGGAGTGCTGGTACTGTGGTCTTTCAGGAAAGATGCCTAGGGTGGTACAGTCTGGTGGAGTGCTGGTACTGTGGTCTTTCAGGAAAGCTGCCTATGGTGGTACAGATTAATGGAGTGCTGGTACTGTGGTCTTTCAGGAAAGATGCCTAGGGTGGTACAGTCCGGTGGAGTGCTGGTACTGTGGTCTTTCAGGAAAGATGCCTACGGTGGTACAGTTTGGTGGAGTGCTGGTAGGGGTCTTTCAGGAAAGATGCCTAGGGTGGTACAGATTAATGGAGTGCTGGTACTGTGGTCTTTCAGGAAAGATGCCTAGGGTGGTACAGATTGATGGAGTGCTGGTACTGTGGTCTTTCAGGAAAGATGCCTAGGGTGGTACAGTCCGGTGGAGTGCTGGTACGGTGGTGTTTTAGGGAACAATGCTTAGGGTGGTACAGTCCGGTGGAGTGCTGGTACTGTGGGCTTTCAGGAAAGATGCCTAGGGTGGTACAGTCCGGTGGAGTGCTGGTACTGTGGTCTTTCAGGAAAGATGCCTAGGGTGGTACAGTCCGGTGGAGTGCTGGTACTGTGGTCTTTCAGGAAAGATGCCTAGGGTGGTACAGTCCGGTGGAGTGCTGGTACTGTGGTCTTTCAGGAAAGATGCCTAGGGTGGTCCAGTCTGATGGAGTGCTGGTACGGTGGTGTTTTAGGGAACAATGCTTAGGGTGGTACAGTCTGATGGCTGCCTGAATTGTGTTCTTTCAGGAAAGGAGGATTATGGTGTTCTGTTCTGATGTACTGGATCCTTAAATGGTGCATTATTCTTGTAGCAAAGGATGGTTGGGTTGTTGCATTTTGATGTACTGATGAAACTGTGAAAGAATAGTTATTGTTTTATCGTTCGAAAGAGTTTTGGGACTGTGTTCCGTGCAGGAAAGGTTGTTTAGGGAGGTATATTTTGTGGACTGTGGGTAGTGCATTCTTGCATGAGAGGGTGCGTATAATGTTATGTGCTAATAGACTGATGGCACTCTACTCTTGTGGGAAATGATGCATAAGATGTTATATTCCGAAGTACTGTTGACACTGTGTTCCAAGCAGAAAAGGATGTGTACTGTGTTATATTCTGATTGGCAGATGGCAATGTGTCCTTGCAGGATAGGAGGCTTACAGTGTTGGTTGTGTTTTGCTCTTGAGCTGTGCATACGTTTGCAGATGTTGCTGGTGTGATTTTTTCTAGAGTTGTACATACGGGTGCTGGTGTGTTTTGCTCTAGAGCGGTGCGTGTGCTTCCAGATGATGCTGGTGTGTTTGCTCTAGAGCTGTACACGTGCTTCCAGATGATGCTGGTGTGTTTGCTCTAGAGCTGTACACGTGCTTGCAGATGTAGTGGGTGTGTTTGCTCTAAAGCTGTGGATACACTTGCAGATGTTGCTGGTGTGTTTTGCTCAAGAGCTGTGCATGTGCTTGCAGATAATGCTGGTGTGTTTGCTCTAGAGCTGTGCATGTGCTTGCAGATAATGCTGGTGTGTTTGCTCTAGAGCTGTACACATGCTTGCAGATGTTGCTGGTATGTTTTGCTCTAGAGCTGTACACGTGCTTGCAGATGTTGCTGGTGTGTTTTGCTCTAGAACTGTGCATGTGCTTCCAGATAGTGCTGGTGTGTTTGCTCTAGAGCTGTGCATGCGCTTGCAGATGTAGCTGGTGTGTTTTGCTCTAGAGCTGTGCATGCACTTGCAGATGTAGCTGGTGTGTTTTGCTCTAGAGCTGTGCATGTGCTTGCAGATATTGCTGGTGTGTTTTGCTCTAGAGCAGGGCATGCACTTGCAGATGATGCCGGTGACTTTGCTCTAGAGCTGTGCATGTGCTTGTAGAAGTAGCTGGTAGGTTTTGCTCTAGAGCTGTGCATGCGCTTGCAGATGATGCTGGTGTGTTTGCTCTAGAGCTGTGTATGCACTTGCAGATGACGCTGGTGTGTTTGCTCTAGAGCTGTGCATGTGTTTGTGGAAGTAGCTGGTGTGTTTGCTCTAGAGCTGTGCATATGCTTGTGGAAGTAGCTGGTAGCTGGTGTGTTATTCTCTAGAGCTGTGCATGCGCTTGCAGATGTAGCTGGTGTGTTTTGCTCTAGAGCTGTGCATGCGCTTGCAGATGTAGCTGGTGTGTTTTGCTCTAGAGCTGTGCATGCGCTTGCAGATGTAGCTGGTGTGTTTTGCTCTAGAGCTGTGCATGCGCTTGCTGATGTAGCTGGTGTGTTTTGCTCTAGAGCTGTGCATGTGCTTGCAGATGTAGCTGGTGTGTTTTGCTCTAGAGCTGTGCATGCGCTTGCAGATGTAGCTGGTGTGTTTTGCTCTAGAGCTGTGCATGCGCTTGCAGATGTAGCTGGTGTGTTTTGCTCTAGAGCTGTGCATGCGCTTGCTGATGTAGCTGGTGTGTTTTGCTCTAGAGCTGTGCATGTGCTTGCAGATGTAGCTGGTGTGTTTTGCTCTAGAGCTGTGCATGCGCTTGCAGATGTAGCTGGTGTGTTTTGCTCTAGAGCTGTGCATGCGCTTGCAGATGTAGCTGGTGTGTTTTGCTCTAGAGCTGTGCATGCGCTTGCAGATGTAGCTGGTGTGTTTTGCTCTAGAGCTGTGCATGCGCTTGCTGATGTAGCTGGTGTGTTTTGCTCTAGAGCTGTGCATGCGCTTGCAGATGTAGCTGGTGTGTTTTGCTCTAGAGCTGTGCATGCGCTTGCAGATGTAGCTGGTGTGTTTTGCTCTAGAGCTGTGCATGCGCTTGCAGATGTAGCTGGTGTGTTTTGCTCTAGAGCTGTGCATGCGCTTGCAGATGTAGCTGGTGTGTTTTGCTCTAGAGCTGTGCATGCGCTTGCAGATGTAGCTGGTGTGTTTTGCTCTAGAGCTGTGCATGTGCTTGCAGATGATGCTGGTGTGTTTGCTCTAGAGCTGTGTATGCACTTGCAGATGACGCTGGTGTGTTTGCTCTAGAGCTGTGCATGTGTTTGTGGAAGTAGCTGGTAGCTGGTGTGTTTGCTCTAGAGCTGTGCATATGCTTGTGGAAGTAGCTGGTAGCTGGTGTGTTATGCTCTAGAGCTGTGCATGCGCTTGCAGATGTAGCTGGTGTGTTTTGCTCTAGAGCTGTGCATGCGCTTGCAGATGTAGCTGGTGTGTTTTGATCTAGAGCTGTGCATGCGCTTGCAGATGATGCTGGTGTGTTTTGCACTAGAGCTGTGAATGCGCTTGCAGATGACGCTGGTGTGTTTTGCTCTAGAGCTGTGCATGCGCTTGCAGATGATGCTGGTGTGTTTTGCTCTGGAGCTGTGCATGTGCTTGCAGATGATGCTGGTGTGTTTGCTCTAGAGCTGTACACATGCTTGCAGATGATGCTGGTGTGTTTGCTCTAGAGCTGTGCATGCGCTTGCAGATGATGCTGGTGTGTTTGCTCTAGACCTGTGTATGCGCTTGTAGCTGGTATTTTGCTCTAGAGCTGTGCACATGCTTCGTAATGAAGCTGCTGTGTTTCACGTCGTTGGCACTGTGTACGTGCTTTGCACGCGATCAGGAGGCTCCCTGTGTTTATCTGATCAGGCACTGTTCACCTGTGCTGGTGCGACATGCATGATGGAAGGATGCTGAGGTGTTTGTTTACGCTGCTGCTGTGCTTGTGAAGGAAGACGGGCGAGTGTTTCTTTTCACTCCGGTTCTGTCAGCCCACTGAAGATGCCAGATGTTTATTTACTCTGTTGCTGTGCTTGTGAAGGAAGACAGGCGGGTGTTTCTTTTCACCCCGGTTCTGTAAGCCTACTGAAGGAGGATGCCGGGTGTTTATCTGCTCCAATGCTATGCAAGTTGTGCAGGAAGATGCCCGTGTGTTCATTGACTCTGGTATTCCGCTGCCGGTGGTGTGCCTCCTGTCAAATGGGATATTTGTGTTTCTTTGCTCCGTTGTTGTATTGGTGCCGGAGGCACGTGGTGGTGTGTCGGCCTTTCAGTTCTCGCCCTGAGAAGCTGGTGTGTTAATACTGTGCATCTGTGTGTGTGGGGTGGGGGAGGGAGAGAGTGGCGTGTGTGTGTATGTGAAAGAGAGTGGTGTGTGTGAGGGGGGAGTGGTGTGTGGGGGAGTGGTGTGTGTGCGCGCGCGTGTGAGAGAGTGGTGTATGAGTGGTGTGTGTGTGTTTGTGTTCCGGCACCCTCCGCGTGCCCACAGATGCTGTGTTTTGCAGTGTTCGCTCTGGTGCCGAGCGCTCCTCGAACAAGGACATGCGCTTAGATATGTAATCTGCTAATGTCCGCGTGCTGTTCACAGATGCCGGTGCGGTTATCTCCTGAGCTGCTGTGCAGGGGGTGCCAAGGAGGAAGCCGCTGTGTCTGTGGTGCTTGCCCTGTAATACTGTGGGTCTAGCTGGGTACGGATCTCGGATGCTTCGTGCTGGGCATGTGCTGTCGGTGTGATGGGTCTGATGGAGGTGGCTGCTGTGTTTATGTGCGCTGCTGCTCCGGGTGATGCTGTGGTACCCAGGGTAGTGTGTCCCGTGCAGGAGGATGCCGGAGAATCCTTCCTTGCGCTATAGGTTCCTGTATTATGCGAGTAGGGGCTAGGTATTGTAGGGCGGGTAGTGCTGTATGTTCTGCCATACACGGAGAGGTAATGGGTGCTGTAGGAAGGGGTGCGCTATATGAAGTGTTATAGGGATGCTGTGCAGGGGCGGTTATCTGCAACGGTAAGGGGGTAGGGGGTGTTACAATCAAGGGATGCTGTGATCCGTTATAAAGAGAAGATTGCCGGCTGAGATGTACGCGGTTGTTATAAGAAGGCAGAGGCGCATCTTTCATTCACTCACCTCTCCCGTGCAGGGACTTCTCCGGGCGAGGGTCACAAGCCTGTCGGCCCAGGGGGGGTTCCGCTGCTCTCCCCCATGGCAGGCTCTGGGGGACGGGTCAGGCTGCCCGGCTCTCCTGCCCCCGTCCCCCGGTGGGTGCAGGTGGTTCCCGGGGCCAGAGCCCGGTGTCCAGGAGCGGGGATGGGGCGGGGAGAGGCCTGGAAGCAGAGCCCGCTGCAGCCCTCCCCGGTGCGGCTGGTGATGCCCTCGATCCCGGTCCTCCGCTCTCCGCGGCCGCTGCCTCCCGTGCCCGCTGCTCGGCTCTCCGAAGAGAGGCGCCGATTAACAATAAAGCAGGAAAAAAATGAGCAGCGCCGCCGAGCTACGGAGAGCGGCGGCGGCCAGAACTAGCGGCTCCGCGAAGGGCTCTGTGCCTCCCCTCACAGCCCCCGCAAGAGGCAGCTGGGATCACTGTCAACACCCCCTCCCGCGCCGCTGTCAGCAGACGCCCCTCCCGCTCCCTGCCCAGCGAGGCTCCCAGGCTCTATCACAGGCGAGCGGGAGCCCCTGCCATCCAGACACTGTCAGCGGACCCCCCTGCTGACATGATCTACTGCTGCCCCCTCCCATTCACACATTACCGCCCATTCATACACTCCACAGACCCCCCTGCTGACACATGATCTACTGCTGCCCCCTCCCATTCATACACTCCACAGACCCCTATTGGTGACGATCTACTGCTGCCCTTCCCATTGCCATATTATATAATGCTGCCCCCTCCCATTCACATACTACCGCCCATTTATACACTCTACAGAACCACACCTGCTGACACATGATGTACTGCTGCCCCACCCATTCATACTCTCTACAGACTCCCTTCTGCTGACACATGATCTACTGCTGCCCCCTCCCATTCACACATTACCACCCATTCAAAATACCCTACAGACCCCTTCCTGCTGACATGATCTACTGCCGCCCCCTCCCATTCACACATTACCACCCATTCA
This sequence comes from Triturus cristatus, assembly GCF_964204655.1. Taxonomy (NCBI): domain Eukaryota; kingdom Metazoa; phylum Chordata; class Amphibia; order Caudata; family Salamandridae; genus Triturus; species Triturus cristatus. The sequence goes on along the minus strand of NC_140586.1, from coordinate 817,957,845 downwards.
TACACTCCACAGACCCCCTCCTTCTAACACATGATCTACTGCCGCCCCCTCCCATTCACACATTACCGCCCATTCAAAATACCCTACAGACCCCTTCCTGCTGACATGATCTACTGCCGCCCCCTCCCTTCACACATTACCACCCATTCATACACTCCACAGACCCCCTCCTGCTAACACATGATCTACTGCCGCCCCCTCCCATGCACACATTACCACCCATTCATACACTCCACAGACCCCCTCCTGCTAACACATGATCTACTGCCGCCCTCCCATTCACTCATTACCACCCACTCATACACTCCACAGACCCCCTCCCGCTAACACATGATCTACTGCTGCCCCCTCCCATGCACACATTACCGCCCATTCAAAATACCCTACAGACCCCTTCCTGCTGACATGATCTACTGCTGCCCCCTCCCATTCACACCTTACCACCCATTCATACACTCCACAGACCCCCTCCTGCTAACACATGATCTACTCTCGCCCCCTCCCATTCACACCTTACCACCCATTCATACACTCCACAGACCCCCTCCTGCTAACACATGATCTACTGCCGCCCCCTCCCATTCACACCTTACCACCCATTCATACACTCCACAGACCCCCTCCTGCTAACACATGATCTACTGCCGCCCCCTCCCATTCACTCATTACCACCCACTCATACACTCCACAGACCCCCTCCCGCTAACACATGATCTACTGCTGCCCCCTCCCATGCACACATTACCGCCCATTCAAAATACCCTACAGACCCCTTCCTGCTGACATGATCTACTGCTGCCCCCTCCCATTCACACACTCCACAGACCCCTCCTGCTGACACACATGATCTACTGCCGCCCCTCCCATTCACACATTACCACCCATTCATACCCTACAGGCTCCTCCTGCTGACATGATCTACTGCTGCCCCCTCCCATTCACACACTCCACAGACCCCCTCTTGCTGACACATGATCTACTGCTGCCCCTCCCATGCATACACTGTACAGACCCCTATTGGTGACGATCTACTGCTGCCCCCTCCCATTGCCATATTATATAATGCTGCCCCCTCCCATTCACATACTACCACCCATTCATACACTCTACAGAACCACACCTGCTGACACATGATGTACTGCTGCCCCCACCCATTCATACACTCTACAGACTCCCTTCTACTGACACATGATCCACTGCTGCCCCCATTCATACACTCCACAGACCCCCTACTGCTGACACATTATCTACTGCTGCTTCATCCCATTCACACAGCCCATTCCTATACTCTACAGACCCCCCTCCTGCTGACACATCATCTCCTGCTTTCACCTACCATTCACACATTACTGCCAGTTGATACACTCCACAGACCCCCTACTGCTGACACATTATCTACTGCTGCCCCATCCCATTCACACAGCCCATTCCTATACTCTACAGACCCCCCTCCTGCTGACACATCATCTCCTGCTTTCACCTACCATTCACACATTACTGCCAGTTGCTACACTCCACAGACCCCCTACTGCTGACACATTATCTACTGCTGCCCCATCCCATTCACACAGCCCATTCCTATACTCTACAGACCCCCCTCCTGCTGACACATCATCTCCTGCTTTCACCTACCATTCACACATTACTGCCAGTTGCTACACTCCACAGACCCCCTACTGCTGACACATTATCTACTGCTGCCCCATCCCATTCACACAGCCCATTCCTATACTCTACAGACCCCCCTCCTGCTGACACATCATCTCCTGCTTTCACCTACCATTCACACATTACTGCCAGTTGCTACACTCCACAGACCCCCTACTGCTGACACATTATCTACTGCTGCCCCATCCCATTCACACAGCCCATTCCTACACTCTACAGACCCTTTCCTGATGACACATAATCTACTGCTGCTTCCTCCTATCCACACATTACCACCCATTTATATACTCTACAGATCCCCTCCTGCTGACATATTATCTACTGCTGCCCCTCCCATTCACACACTTTCTACAGACCCCTCCCAGGTGCTGCTTCTTCGTAATAGCAGAGGAGTGTCGCCCCACTCATCAGAGTCAGTCACAGAACAAGCATTTGCAATGCAATAGGTTTCGCAATTACGCAAGTTTGAGCTATTGGCATTCTAAACGACAATGCCTTTTTTGTTTTGCTTATTAAAACATAAATAAAAGGCATTGTCATTTACAATGCCAACAGCTTAAACTCGCGTAACTGCGAGACCTATTGCATTGCAAATGCTTGTTTTAAATACTGCCATCTGGGAAACACTGTAAACAGGATTCTTACTGAGAGGCAAACTTTACTGTTAGATGGACAGGCTACCCAACAGCTCACTTCAAATCGTCACAAAACAGACTACCAGACTGCTAAGAATGTTGGTTACTACCAGCGACTTAACTCAAGCAAGTCAAATGCGGAGATCGCAACTGAGAAGTAGAATTTAGTCTACTGGATTTGATGCAGGGGAAAGGAACTCCCTCATTTCTCTCTGGTGGGATAAGAAGGCTGTACGCACCTGCACCATGATGTACGCCTCCGAGGCAGGCCTCTCACAAGTATTGCCCAAGTGCGGCAAAACTATAACAAGAGCAGCTCCAACTCACGTGACGTATGATTTCAGAACTAACGTTCCAGTTTAGAAATGTGCAAGTAGCATTTACGTGAACACAAAAAAGTAACGTAAGAAAGAGCACGCTATCAGGCGCTCTTGCTTTAGCATGGCCAGGAGACTGTCGAAACAATGAGCACTGACGTAACCGAGAATCGAAACTCTTAAACCTTTGAAAGCTCTATATCAAATGTACAAGTGGAAAAAAGTAGAATTTTGGGACCGAAAGAATCCCCAGACATTGAGTTGTCAAACAAGCTGCTTGTGCAAGAGCGTCCATACATCCTTTGGAAACATTTTGTTGTGAGGGAAAGAAAACAAGAGAGGGGCGCTCAGGAGACAGCAGCAAAGGGAAATGGTTAAGAGTGGAGGAGGGGTGGGTAGATGAGGGTCGGACAGGACAGCGAGATCTCTCAACAGAACATTGGGAGGGACTGATTGGGGGATGGGGAAGAACAGGCTGCTGTGTGCGTTCAGGAAAGAAATGAAAATAAATACAATTAAAGGCACGCCTAAAGTGAATGTGGTGCCGTTCATTTACAAATGCACGCACTTGTGTGTGGCAATAGTGCAGGAGCATCTTGAACACTATGCTGGTGATGGGAGGGGGTCAAGTAGAAGCCGGATGCTTTTGCTTCAGTAGCCATAAGCCAGGGGAAGAGATGTTGCTTAGGGAGGAGGAAAACAAGGCTCGCTTAAAAAAACAAGACAAGCCCGGCGGAGCGTGGCACGCGCGCTTGGCGGGGGAGCGCATTCCAGGCGGGGGAGCGGACCCTTTGAGGTACGATGCCAAAAGCGGATTGCATGGCGGCACGATGCGCGTGATTGTGCGCGTGCTCGCCATGCAATCCGCTTTTGGGAGCACTTTTAAAAGCCCCTTACTATAGTCTCGCTTTGCGATCGCTTACGCGATAGCAAGGCGAGACCTTTAAATAGAATGATAATAAGATAATATCAATCAATCAATCAATCAGGGGCTGGTAAAGTCCAACTACTCACCCTAACTGCCCCACTTATTCACACAATGTCAATAGAGGTTCTTTCCTGGCACACTATCTACTATTCGCTCCAATTCGCATACTGTACTCTCCTTCACTGCCAACAGTGCCTCTCCTATCTAACCACTTTCATAAACTAGCAACCCCTGCTTCTATGAACACAATGTTTACAGACCCCCCATGACACATTATCTACTGCACCACCCATTTAAACCCTGTCAGTAGTCCCACTGACATATGGTTAACAGACCTCCTTTCAGTCACACACTGCATTTCATTCACACACTCTTAAACAACTCAGTGCTTCAAACACACACTATCAACAGACTACCTTCCACTGCCACATTGTCAACAGGACCTCTGCCATTAACACAATGTCAACAGACACTCTCCCAATTATACATTGTCATCAGGAAATCTCCAATTCACACACTCTGAGCAGACCCTTTCCCACAGACACGCTGTCAACAAATGCCCTCCCAAACCTACAAAGCTAACACACCACATCCCAAATGGCACACTATCAGCACACCACCTCTGATTCATACACTGCCAACACACTCTCTTCCATTCACTTACTGCAACACTTATGCAATGTCAAGAAACCATCACCTATTCAAACACCGCCTACATGCCCAATCTCATTCACACTCATAAGACCCCTCCTGCATTCATACACTATCAAAAATCACTCCAATGTTTCATGTGAATAACTTAATATAATCCACACACTTATTACATATCCCTTCATACTCAGACATTGTCAAGAAGCCCCTTCCACCTGATACTACATCACTTCCCATCCCATTTACACAAGTCCAACAAACTGCCTCCCAAACACACACTGTTAACATACAAAATACCACTTTTGCATTCGCATGCTAGCAACAATCCGTCATGTCAGTAGCCCAGTCTTAGCTACACAGTGCCAACACACTGCCTCCCATTCATACACTCTCAAAAGACACTCCACTAAAATCATACATGCTATCAACAGTCTGTCTTCATTTGTTCATCAATAACCACCCTTACATTCATACTGCCAAAAGATCCCATGCAACTATCACACAATATCAACTTGAAAAGGGGGTTTGATCAATATTTAAGTTAGCAGGCTGCAGCTCCTATGTTTTTCATACCCGCACCAGGAGGAGAATATAGACTGTGCATAGACTACTCAACTTTCATGCTACTACAGGGCAGAGTCAAGCTATCCTGGCTGAAGAGGGGTGAAACCCCGAAACCGGTCCTAGGATGCTTGATTCCGGTCCAGGGAAGACATGCCTTGGCAGTTCGGGCTGGACTGTCCCCATGAGGCACAGGGTCAAGACTGATTTGCATATGGCCATGTCTGAACCGGGGTGGCGTGGTGAGCAAAATAACGATGGATTAAATCCAGATCTGTGACTGGGGGTGAATGTTTTGCCAATGTGCAACATTCCATCCATCGTCTTGTGTGTTTTAAAGTCTAATAAAGGCATGCAAGCCCAGTATGCCCGTTGGGCTGTTTTCTTTTGATTTCAATGACTCGTCTCTGTCATACCCAAAAAACATCATAGGAAGGCAGGAGATTTATACAAACTGGCAGACAAAGAAACCTTTACTATTCCATTTCTATCCATACTGGTGACACATACTTAAGAAATGTTCAGCTATAGAACTTCTGTGGAATCTCAACGAGTTGATACAGAAGGTGACCGCCCCCAGTGGGTTCAACTAGATTCCAGCAAGAGAAAAGAAGTAAATGGGTTGGTGTTTCATCTAAATTGGCTGTACAGTCCAGAACCATTGGTAAAAAGGCAAATTAATCAAGGAGTCCATGACATCACACCTATGGGCAATCTTAGAATACATAACACAGTTGACATTTTTTGAGGATGTTTCTGATGGCCTAACATACAGCAGCTGATGAAAGAATAGACTTGGGAACGCTGTGTGAAACAATAAATCTAGGAATGCAGAGTGTGTGCTCAGGCTAATCCTATATTCGCTACACACTCTGCCTTTCCTTCTACAGGCAAGGTCTCACATTTCCATGAATTTTATTGGTAATCTGCCCTCCTAATAGGAGTACACAGCCATCCTCACACTAGTGGATTATGTTAGCAAGCCAGGTCATGTTCTTCCTCTAACGAGGTCACTGACAGCTCGTGAACTAGCATCCCTCTACTTCAAAGACACACCCTATCTTCATGGATTACCTAAAAGAATAGTTACAGATCGTGATACACAGTTTTTGGCTCATTTGGCATCATCAATTTTACATCCACAAGCTATCAGTTCAACATATATGGACGAACAGAAAGTGTGAACAGTTTCTAGAACAGTACCATAGTTGCTATCTAATGGTGCATCAAGAAGATTGATTACAGTGCCTTCCAGTGGTAGAATCTGCTAATAATAACTTTCTTCACAGTGCCCTAGGATGTATTCCTTTCTTTTTTCACAAGGGTTCTCACCATTATTTTGACCTTAAGCAATAGCTCCTCCCCGGAGTCCTGTCTATTCAGCCTTTATTGAAGATCTTATATGTAACACAGACACCAGCCATCTAATATATTTAAAAAGCAAAGACAGATTATAAGAAATTTGCAGCTGTCAAAAGAAGTCCTGCCTCTCAGTACCATAAGCACGACTTTGTAAGGTTATATGTCAAATGCATCATCATTCCTGGGCCCCATCCCATGTTCACCGCACAGTAATTGGATCCCAGGAGGTCGTGGGTCCAGTGGGTCCCTCAGATGTATCTTTTCTATTTGTCTGGCATTACTGGGTCCATACAGTTGTCCATGGTTCAAGGAGTCTGGGTCTCCTCCTCCTCCAGTCATAATTAACAACTACCATGAATTGGAGGTGGAGGCAATCATGCACCCCAATTTTGAAGGGTACATTTGCAATATTTGGTGTCCTTGAAGGGGTACAATGCTTCAGAGCAGTCTTGGGAGCTAGCCCCCTTTGTCAATGTCCCTGCCTAGTGAGGGCTTTTCATGATCAGTTTCCTAGCAAACCGTGCTCAGAGCATGAGCAAGGAGGTGGAGGGCTGTTTTGGGAAGGTGCTATAAGGGACACAAGAAGCTTCCAGAGGCCCTTTCCATGCAACTGCCCAGCTGCGAGTACCAACCCTGGAGCATGCTCCTGGCCTCTGCTATAGTGAGTCCTCAACCCCAGATCCTGGACCCTTGGCTGGTGTTAGAGTGTACTCCTCCTGTCCCCAACCTGCAAGAAGTGGGATTTAGAAACGTTTTGCCAACTCTCTGCCTGGAAAACGAATGGAGCCCGGGATCACCATCGAAGCCACAGCTGTTGCCAGGAAACCGCCGCTCAGCCTCAGCTTGTTGGTTTGCCCCAATGAAGGATATTTGACTTCCAGAAAAGTTTCTAAGTCTTATTGTAGCGGGCTTCATTGGCACTGACTGCCGAGCAGCAACCTGTCAATGTCAAAGCATTTCTGGGCACAGACTTCGGACTTCGCCTGCTCGGAGCTTTCCCGCATTTGTCAATGACCGCACCAGTATCCCACTCTTTAGCAACCCATTGTCGTTAAGCCCTGCTTAGGATACAGCTTGCAGCGCCGACAACTTATCAACAACCACTTTTTCTCCATAAATGTTTCTAAATCCGAAGGTAAAATTACCACCGGGATGAACCCGCTCCCTGTATTCGATCCACACTCCATCGTCGTCAGCCTTAACATTTGACTTTGGCCTGGTCTAGAAGGACCACATAACCACGGTTGACGCTTTATACTGTTTGGCTCTATTTTTAATTCAAACTTTAAAAAGTCATATATCTGGTTCAACTCATTGGATTTTTGTCATTTGATGTCATCATATTTATTAAAATGTACTCTATTTTTTCAAATTAGTTTGGGACTTTTTTGTGTTGTGTTTTTCTCTTTATTACTATTTGAGTGCTATATAAATACTTTAGTAAATAAGTTAAGCCTGAATTTTTTTGCAGCAACCTACATAAGGAGTAAGCACAGGTTTATTTAGTGAATTTTGGGGTTCACCCTTGCAATGATTGTGATTATTTGAGGTGGGTTCTCACCACCCTCAACTAATAATTTCCTACAGTGGTGTTCAGCGGTGGGATTTAGTACTTTTTTTTTTGCATTGCCACTAAGTGATTTGTGTAAAACCACCACTTGTATAATTTGACATCAAAATTGATTTTTAATTTCTCCTTTATTTTTAATTGGGCATTTTTCTCTTTTTCCAAAATTTTACTTCTGCACTTATATTTTGCACCTGTGATTTTGCAAGAATAGAGGTGGTTCTCTTCAACTCTGAAGGCTTCACTGTGGCAGAATTAAAGAAGTTGTGTAGTAAGAGGGGGGCTGAAGCTATCTTAAGGAGCATAAAGGATGATGCAAGTTTCCAAAACATTAGATTTCTTGATTTCCCTAACACATAATCAAGGATAGCGAGTTAGGATATTTAGGAGAGTTAATTGGTGTAATTAGCCTGCATTTTATAATGGAGACCTAGTATGACCTTCATCCATATAAATACTTTTGTATCACTCCATTAGATAAAAAGAGATTTACTTTTGGGAGTGTACAAATTATCAAAATGATCAATTGTAAAATTATATATAACTAACATGTGGATGTGTTCTGAAATTAATAAATGTAATGTTTTGGAAACATGCATCATTCTTTCTGGAAATTACAAGATTGTTCAAAGAAATGTATGTTTTTTGTCGCATAATGTGGGAGTTATTAAGAAGATGCTGTTAATTGCTTATCTGTTTAAAAACATTTTAACCTTATGTATGATATATCTGTTTTTCATGTTGATTGACAGCTCTGAAGAAGCGATTAAAGCACAAAACCCTTGTTGGGTGGCTTTTAATATTTGGGATTCATGCAGCATCTGTGTTTACTATCTAACAAGAACTATTAGAACATAGAAAAGCATGTATATGTAACAGTGGATAATATCCTAACTATTGTATCACGTTGTTGAAATTCATAATGCTATCCTTTATTTGGATCATACATGCCTGAATATTATACTCAAGTATTCTGTATTGTAATGTGATATAAGAAATGATAAAATTCAGAAAATACCAATAAAGATATTTAAACACAAATAAGAACTATTAGAACATAGAGTTGTATTGGAAAATGGACAATTAAATTAAAGGAATTTTTGGGGAAAAGCAGGACTGACTCACTTCAATACATTTGTTCTCTCAGATCTATCCTGGTCTTGATGGACCATACTGCACGGAACCCTGAGGCCATACCCCTGAGGTAAGTGACTGCGCCCACGGCGGCCTGTGTGCTGATGGGGATTTTTAGAAGAGACATGAAGAGCCTGCACTCCTTCTCTTGAAAACATACCAATCCTTGAATGTTTTCATGTGATTGCATGCTACCAATAATGTGCAGATCGCCCGAACCACAGTAGTAAAATATACGTGAAAAACCAAGCACTATCCTTGCGCTCTTTTACTGGTGCACTGCGATGAGTGGGAACAACTCCCTCCAATAAATTGCGTTCCTCCAGGTAAGCCAAAGTAATCTTTTGGTCAATGTAATTTTTCTTTTCTTTATTACTCTTAATCCTTAATATCCTTCACCACAACGGAGACAGTAAGATGCAATCTGTAGTCTTTATTAGACATTCTAAATACATACTGTATGCCATTTTGGGCTTCGTACAGTTGTACGCACAAATTGATCCTTATAAAAAATCAGCACGACATATGTATATTGTCCCAATGCATTTCGAGCCTGATGGGCTCTTCGTCAGGGGAATCTAAAACATGAAATTGAACAGTATCACTTGATTATATCATTGTAATTCATGTGTGCTAACACTGTGATATCACAACATTGTGAAAAAAGTATTAATAAAAAACATTAATAAAAAACATAACATGCGTAGTGACCCCTCCCTTCACCCAATCACTTAAAAAAACGTGATACTGTATGCAACACTCTAACATCCTCCCTCCTTACCCTAACATATTTAAACCAAAATTGTTAGAAAACGCAAAATAAATCACCTCCTGTTGCCGCTCATCAACCCTCACTGATGTTCTCCCGTTACACTCCCAAAGGGCACCTCCCTGAACCATCCATTACCAAGCTCCGTTCCTTCCAGGCACACCAACTTACACACTATCCCTTACTGGTGCCTCCACACCACTTCCTGCTTTTCTTGTTAACCATCGTATTCACCACATCGATAATCTCACATTCTCTACCTAGCTCTTACTTTGCTGTTTGTATGCATTTGCAGTCATTTCCAACAGTCTCACCTGTTTTCTCTCGTGTCCGTGAGAAAGTTACCTCCTCGTGCATATTCTTTGTGTAATCGATGCATGCACACGCACATCCTCTTAAGTAACCAGCAGTCAACCTCTCTGAATACCCCCACGTGACTCTACCCTCTTCACCTGCACTCAATATTATCAAAAAAACTACACGTACAAACTCCACCTCAAAAACTGCAACTCCCACAGTGCACTCACCTTCCCTACAAGAAGACTTAAAACGCTGCATATCGCTAATATATTTCTGACTCCCAAATATCCCGCTGTCTACGTAAAATAAACCTCATTAGCAATCCCCAAAATTCATAATTCTCTGCAGATTAATAACAATAGCAAGTCACTACAATCAAAATCCATATGTATATTTGCATAAAATAAGTCGATGGGGATATTTAGCCATGTGGGGTTCCCCAAGAAGGTTTTGTCTGGCAAGGGCACTAAAGTAATGTCTGCTTACATGAAGTCCATGTTGGAGGAGTGTCGATTTAACTACAAGTTCTCCACTCCATATCACCCCCGGGCCAATGGGCTTGGTGAAAGATTCAAGAAGATCTTGAAAGGTTTGATTATGGGCCTGTCAGAGCCCTTACGGCGTAAGTTGGGCATCCTCTTGTTGTTCCTAATATTTGCATACAGGGAAGTACCTGAGAAGGTAGTAGGGGTTTATACCTTTGAACCTCTGTTTGGCCACCCTGTGAATGGACCTCTTAGTCATGTAAAGGAGAGGTGGGAGCAAGCTCCCAAGAAGCTTCCAAAAGATTTAGTGAGCTACATGTTAGCTTTCAGGATATAGAGGAAGCACTTCTGAATAGAGGCCACTGAGATTCTAGAGGCCAGCCAGGAAGTCTTGAAACACTGGTACCAACAGAAGACCCCCTGGTGGATTATCAAACTGGCCAGAAGGTGTGATGGATTCTGTGGAGGCCCATACCTTGAAGGACCAGTGGACCGGGCCCTACGAGGTGAAGGAGCAGAAAGCAGAAGTCACCCACCTCGTGGCCCTCAAGACATCTAGGAACCCCTTGGAGGGCCTACATGTGAACCGTCCTCATGCCCCATTTTCAGATATTGGTTTGCTTAATCTTTCATATTTAGTGTAGCTGTTGCAGTTTTGGGCTGTAAGCAAATGCCTGACTGGTAGTTGTTCAAGAGATGGTTCTCATGATAGAATTGGTTTAGCTGTTTTGCGCCAGATTTCTTCTGGATTTTTGCAACAAAAGGCAGACCAGTGGGTTGGGTTTCAGAAGTAGACGGTGTAATTTATCTTGTTGGCTAGGTGTGACTATGTTAGGGAGGGTGGGGGTGATAAGAGTTCGGAGGAGTCACTGAAGTGGTTGTATTGTGCTATTAGGATTCTGTTCTTGATTGAGTCTTTGAGTGTCGTGAAGACTGTGTTCTATTGATGCAGATTGATGTGTGAGGATTGTATAGTGTCAGCATACCCCTTCCTAATGACTCACTGTCAACAGATCGCCTCATATCAAGCCATGTTTAAGCCTTTCTCCATTTCATACACCGGCAACAGACCTCCTCCCATACATACATTGCAAAAGTGATACCTCTCCCTTTCATACACAGACACCTGCTGAACATACACCTCTCACGCTCACTGCTCATTGTGCGCTCCCACCCCACTAACACAACAAATCACAAACCCTTCTGTGTGTAAGAGACCCCCTCCTATTTTTCATTTCCATACTTTAAAAAAATGTTGAGGCAAATTCCACAACTGGATACTATATAATGTAGTTTCTCATTTAACTTTTCATTGAATTGCACACTTTCCCTTGGTCAATGCCATTGTGACTTCTCTGATTTTCAACATTACGAAGATAGCTATGCCTATAAAGGATCAATCTGTCTTTCTTCTTCTTCTGTCACCCACCAGTAGGATCTCGACTGAAGTTTGAAAATTCCTGCTACTCAGAGAGAGGGAAGGTTGGGGCTGGTGAGTTATACAGCCTCTTGGATACCCCTACTCACGCAGCAGACACGGTGTGATTGAGCTCTCATTAGCACCTTTTTGTTTGTGATCCACATGACGGTTTCTGTTGGAACTTCTGGTGCCTGTACTGTTAAATTCCCTATATATGTAACCTCCAGGAGGACATCTCTCCCTTGCATCCCTGAGCTTGCCGATCCCTGCCCGAGAGCCTTCAGCCCTCTCTTTCACCCCCAGCTTTTTGCCGAGGTTTCTGCTGCTCTTGCATCTTGTCCCCTGCCTTTTGCCTCGTTTCTCATCTGCCTTTCTACTGTCCTTCCGCCTCATCCTACTGCTTTGTCACAGCTTTTGCCCTGTTTCTTCCACCTGCCTGATCTTTTTCTTCTGCCTTAATACTGCTTTAATTCTGCCTTTTGCCTTCTTCTGTTCTTTCTTCCACCGCCACTTGTTTTTACCGCTGCCTCGCTCCCAGTCTTTCCCTCCTACCTACCAGCACCCCTCCTCCTCCCAGGACCTACCTAATGCAACGCACCAAAGGCATGCCAAAGGCAAGCCCATCTGTGCCTGTCCACGCCTGGACCACGCCCAAGGCCAGTAACCCTGGTTCTTCTACCCCAAGCAGCTACACCACCACAGACGTCTGAACCCTGGATCCCGGGCGCATCAACAACAACTGCTGCTGCACATCTCCATGTACCACCAGAGGACCATTCTCCTGCAAGCATTGCTGCTTCACCTGCAACACCAAAGCAACCAACAAGGCCAGAGACACGACTGCATCCACCATGCCGACCAGGACAGCCACACAAAAACTCCAGTGCCTTCTACTCAATGCACGATCGCTCGGCAGACACATCACGGAGATCTGGGACATGATCTCATCCCTCACCCTGGATGTCATCTTCCTCCCTGAGACCTGGCTGAACCCCGCCTGTGTGCCGGACATCGCCACCCCCGAAGGCTACAAGATAACCAAATCAACAAATACGAAGGTGGAATTGCCATCATCTACAAGGACACCATCCATTGCATGGCCTCCTCAGACAATTCAACCCGATAATGGAGCTTCTCAACTTCCAAGTACACACAGATGGGAAAAGCCTCATCAAAGCCACACTAGCCTACAGGCCACCAAGACCACACCCCAGCTTCTACAATGCCATCCCCAATGTCATCACCCGACTCCATCAATTCTGAGCACTACATCTTCCTAGGGGACCTTAACTTCCACGTTGATGACCCCAGTGGCACCGACACAACCAACCTCCTGGAAAGCAAGAACAACATTTGCCTCAAGTAACTTGTCACGGACACTACCCACATCCCAGGACACACGCACAGCCCCATTTTCACGATCAGTGATAAAGTCAAGTATAACCACATCTCACAGCTCACCTGGACCGATTACTACAGTGTCCACTTTACCATCTCAGGACCTACCGACACTGACACCAGGCCCCCCCAGCTCCATGTACAGAAACTGGAAAAAATATCCGGAGTCCTTTGGAACAACGGTCTCAGCTCCCACCTCCCAGACACAAAATCCAACCCAGAACAGGCTGCGAAGAACTTCTCCCAGAGGATCCCTCAATGCACCAACACAATTGCCCCGCCAAGCCAGCCAAATCCAAAGGACCAACAAGAAGAGCCAGCTGGTTCACTGCAGAGCTGAAATCCACTATACTCATCTGCCACCAACTAGAAATAGTGGCGCAAAAGCGCGGGACAAAAGGCCACACTGCTTTCATGACAGCACTCAACAAGTACCACTGCCTCCTGAAAGAAACCAAAAAGAAGGCGCTATCAGATCGCATAAATGCCAGCACAAACCACAGCAAAGAGCTCTTCACCATTGGGAAGGAGTTCTCCAACCCTGCAGCAGTAGGGAATGACATCACCCCTTCCCAAAAACTAGGTGACACCCTAGTAGACTTATTCCACAACAAGATCTCAGCCAATCTACGACAACTTCAAACCCCAATTCAGCGCAGCCGACAGCATCATCCTACTCACACCCATGAACACAAACCCTGAGCATCGGCTCACCCACTGGCCACTCAGCCACAATCTCCATCATGAACTCCATGCACTCAGGAGCACACACAGACCCCTGTCCCCACCACGTCTTCAACCTTGGGAGCAAGATGATTGGCGACGAACTCAAGAACGTCCTGAACACCACAATCACCTCAGCCTCCATCCCTGAGGACTGGAAACATGCTGAAGTGAGGCACCTCTTGAAGAACCCCGCCACCGACCCAGCAGAACCGAAAAATTACTGGCCCATTTCCCTGCTTCCCTTTCCTGCTAAGGTTCTCAAGAAGGCAATCAATCAGCAACTGACTGAACATCTGGAACACAACAACCTCCTGGACCCCTCTCAATCGAGATTCCAATCCAAACACAGCACAGAGACAGCCCTGATCACAGCAACTGATGACATGAGGGCCCTCCTGCACCGCAGCAAAACGGCAGCCCTCATTCTCCAGGACCTGTCAGCCGCCTTCAACACCGTCTCCCATCACATCTTAATCAACAGACTCCACCACATTGGAATAAAAGGAGACGCCCTCAAATGGATCACCTCATACTTCACCGGACGAATTCAGAGACTCCGTCTCCCACCGTTCACCTCGGCACTCATCTTCGGCATCTCCCAAGGATCATCCTTCAGCCACACCCTCTTCAAACACGTACATGACCTGGCCAACACCGTCAGATCGCACTGACTAAACATTATTTCCTATACTGATGACACCCAACTCACCACCAGAGCCAAATTCCACTGATGTCTGATGAACGTCACCAGCTGGATGGGGGACAACTGTCTCAAGCTCAACACAGACAAGACATAAGTCCTCATCTTTCGGAACAACACCTCTTCATAGAACAACGCATGGTTGCCTACTGAACTCGGCCCACCTCCGCACCGACAGACCATGCGCGCTACCTCGGTATCATCTTGGACAGCAAGCTATCTATAAAAAGGCAGGTGAATGCAGTCTCATCCACCTGCTTCCACACCTTACGCATGCTTTGCAAGATCTTCAGGTGGCTCACTAGAAGGGCTATCTCACAGGCCCTCATCAGCAGGCTGCACTACGGGAACACACTCTACGTAGGAATCACTGCACAGCTCCTGAAGAGACTACAGAGCTGAGCAACTAGACTCATTTGTGATCTCCCCAGACAAGCCCACATTATACCCCACCTCAAGAAGTCACACTGGCTCCCGCTCCAGAAGAGATGTCAGTTCAAGATGTTGACCCACAAATACAAAGCCCTGCACAATGAAGGACCAGCATACATCAACAAATGCATGGTTTTCCACCAACTGACCAGACACCTATGATCCATCTCCCTCCTACTCACAGACACCCCCCACAATCCACCGAAGCAACAGCGGAGGACGCTTCTTCTCACACTTGGCAGACACAGTTTGGAATAACCTTCCCCTACACCTTAACACCGCCTCATCACTCCAGCAATTCAGGATACTCAATACTTGGCTGTTCAAGCGAACAGATCAGCAAGAATCAGCAAGCAACTCCAGTGCCTTGAGACCCTCACAGGTGCTATGCCATGCTTTACAAACACCTGATAAATTGGTTGGTAGTTGCTAACTGGTGTGAGGTTCTGCCTTTTTTTTTAAAGTGTCTCAGGGACGCAATGGATTTGAACCCATTTCTTGTGCCCATATGACACTTTGGGACTACAGAATGGGCCACAGACAATTTTGCAGGTCCTTCTGTTATATAGATCGCACAGTACACATTTTACACCTGTGTGATCTCAGGAGGGTGTTCCCTTATTAGAAGGGAGGTGAAGGGATGAACAGGTGCCAGATCATAGTTAGATGTTGAGGGGTAAACAGGCTGATGGGATGGGCACTAATTATACACCACATATTAAGTGGAGCACAGTCAGTATATCTCGGAAGAGTACCCCTTGGACAAGCATCAAAGCTTTTCCTGGGAGCCACAAGTACTTACCCCCGTGGGTGCAGTCAAAAACTGTGCCAGTCTGCGGGATTTCACTGCCGCCTTCTCATAATGCTGCTGATCCTCGGCAATGAGAGAAGGACTGACGGTTTCCAACCCACTGGTCTGTCATTCACTTCTGCGCTCTCTGGAGAGCAGTGTGAAAGAATTATGGCACACTGTTCCCATCTGCACTGAGCACACCCAATCAAGAATGCGCTTGTCAGTGGCATGGATAGTGCCACACTTGGCAATCAAATGTATTGGAGACTTTATTCTGTATGGAATATAATATGGGATGATTGATCATTGATTTTGATAGCAAAGGATGATAAGGATATTGTTTGCACTGCGTTGACTATCCTCAAACCTAGGTTTGTGCTGATCTTATTCAGATGGACCTTTATACTCAAACTGAGGCTTACATCATAAATTCAGCAATATATCAAATTACAATGAAGCAGATTTTGCCCCACAGGAACAATTGAGAAGAGTAATTGTGCAAACCATGAAAGTTTATTTACAAATTAATAAAGTTACAATGTCAAATTGGTTAATCAATTGTCACCTGAATACAGCATGTAGGAATATATATGATAGGCAATTCAAATTGACAAATGCAAGCACATATTATTGAAGATAGCATTCGCAAAGTGAGTTAAAAAATCTCTTCTCTTGAAGAAACTCCCTAATGCTATGCTATTGTGGGTAACTAGTGGAATTCTTTAAAGCAGCAGGTAGAAGTAAATATAGCATCGAAAGTAGACCTAAATGAAGGTTCCAATAGAGAAAAGGAGAACAGGACTTGCTCTAGAAAGTATGTCTAAGAGCAGAAATATAAAGAACGTTGAATCTCAAGCTAGGGAGAGGAAACATCCACCTGCAAAGGTGGATGGGACAACTCTCTAACTATCTAAGAAAAATCAGTTTCACACTCCTAAACATGAAATTTCATTCAAGACATCCTACAGATTCCAAGTGAATAAGGGCCAATCAAAAGCCAGTGTTTCAAGTGAATCTTGTGTCGGCCTGCTTCTCATTGATAATATAATGCCATTATCATGATGTTCGCGATATCTCACAAAGGAGTATTCAGCACATATGCCTCCCAACCTATGCATGTGCTGAAAATCCTTATCCAAACCAGTAAATTAAAATGAATATGACCGTCAAACAATAAACTAAAAGAAAATAACATTTTAGCAAGAGGCTCAGTAGCCTTGAACAGAAAAGAAAATTATGCACAACAAGCAGAAATATAATGTTAACCTCCAAATGGAGTTAGGCATTTAGGCCTAATCACGTCAATGTTAGGATAGATCTTTGGACTATAGTTAAATCAAAAACATATATTTCCATTAAATCTAAATGTAGAATAATGCGTGCACACATGTAACTAATGATTATGCATGTTTCAGGTTAAAATATTATTAGGCAAAAATAATGATGCAGACACTGCATCATCAATTCCCCCTCTAATGGCTCTGAGAGCCATTACATAAAAGATTGGCCATTTTCCCTTATGACAAATCAGAAACTGTTTGCTGACTGCCATTGTTTATCCTTAGTTTCCTGTAACTCCGTCAACTCATGATAGAAAAAAGACTGTATCTCTTCCAATTCTATTTCTTATCTCTTTCTTTTCGATCCCTTGCCATCAAATGATTTCTTTCCACCTTTCTGGTATCCAGATGATTTTTTACATGCACCAATTTCAATCCTTTCACCATCAGCAACAAAAAAATCACACAAAATCCAATAATCAACGTAGATCTCATTATAGGGCTTAAAAGTTCACTAAGCCATTTACCCACATCAGAAACTCTTTTCCCATTTGCTTCTCACACACCTGTCTCTTCCAATTCCTTCAAGTCTTTATATAGACTTCTAATATTCTTCACATACTTGTTGGTCTCCTTGCTCTTATCTGGCACATATGTGCAGCACTGTTAGACGTGTAAATCTTTGTAAACTCTGCCCTGTTTGGTGAGCAAAATATCCAAAGCTAATCTGTTTTGAAAAACCATAGCTCTCATAGCTACAAATTCTGAATGTATGGCAGCTATCAATTGCCAGACAGTCAACCAAAGTGGACAACTTTTTAATTTTTATATCATTCAAGATCACACCTACAGAAGGAATAAAAGCACCACAAATATCACCCACTACTTGTGATGGACTACAGACAGATCTTACATGAGTGGCTTAACTCTTGTCTTCACATTCATCTAAATGATACATCTTGTGAAACATTAACCTCATATAATAACTACCCACCCAATTAGAAGGCAACCGAAAATAAGCATTGCTCCCACATACATAATACACTCCAGGGATCAGAGATTCTCTTTTAGCCAAAATATATTATTTTTTAACCTCAACTAAGGACACTTACTCTATTCTACCACCAGTGGCTTCTTAACCCTTCATTTCGGTCTTATAAAACATAACTTCCCTTCATTTCCCATATCCAAACTCAATCTAGGATGTACTATTGCATCTTTCAATTCCTGTTCTTCCTTTTCCCTGAATCATCTGTATTATTTTACGTTCTTGCCTCCAATCCTTCCATAAAATAATTTTCATTCCTATTCTTCTTCCTGCAAGTGAGATTCCCTTTGTTATAAGACAGCGGTGTATCACCGCTCAAAAAGAATCCCATTATATTTACAGCTCCAGCTGCATAATATGGATTCAGCCCTCTAAACATAGGTACCCTATGTATTAGTTTGGTATAATTCAAAAAATGATAACCTAAACTACCTTGTCTGTAAAACAAACTAGCGATAATGCTACGAATCAGGGGATAAGTTAGTGGAGTAAGGTGATAATTCATACAAAAAGCAACAAATGTTGTCAAATAACAACACACATAGCACCCATTTTCATCTATTAGTTGTGAATAACCATGCAACTGCTTGAATTTGATCAATTACCCTCGGACCCTTTCCTATGCAGAAGCTCTAAAGTAAACGTTTGCTGATTTTCTACATCATTTAAGCTATGCTGCTCTTCTACAGGGGAGGGGTAGATTTGGTTTGAGAAGTAGCTGACTCTGCAGGGGAACTCAAACTTATTAATAAGCATATCCTTAGGATAATAGATACTAGTGATACTTTGACCACTATTGATACTATGACCACTAGTAATACTATGACCTTCTCTGGTTTAGTGAAAGATTCAATATAGTTTCTTATAAATCATAAAGTAAAAAATGCAAGACTCTTAAACAAAATCAACAAGCAGTCAGTGTCATTTTATCTGTGCAAAAATTTGCACAACTGTTAACTTATCCACTATGAATATCAAATTCAACTGCTTCAAAATCAATCCCTATCCCTACGTCAATCTTCTTTGAAAATAACAACCCTACTGTTCTACTGGAGCCTAAGCTCGAACGGTAAATTGAACTTTTAAAGTTCAGTTTAAAAGTTAATTTATTCAGAAGTGTTTGTTAACTTTAGTTTAGTCAAAATCATAATTCAGTCAAAGTCCAAATATGGCAGCTTTAATCATGTAGGTTTCTCAAAAAGAGTCTGTCTGTCATCAATCTTGTATTCTAAAGTTAGCTTCACTTTCAGCAAAGTATGTCCATTCAGGAGTTGAGTACATTCAACGAGACACCCATGTTCTCTTCGCTCTTCTGATGACTAGCTGTTCAATGCCACTGTCTCTTTGCTCACATGTCACTGCCTCTTCATTAATTGCTTCAGGAATGCATTCTTCTGACATAGTAGCTCTCATTCTTTCACACTTCTCACACTTCTTTGGCCATTTCTTGTTTCTGAACACCCCTCTAAGCTAACTGCTTGTTTTTTCGCCAGGCTCAATCTCTGCACTTACAGTTCCTTTAGCTTGCACTTGGCCCAAGTTGGCTTTGTGACACTCACACATTCTCTTCATCTCGCTCGAAGCACTCAGTTTGCAATAGAGTTTGACTCTGCAAATCCGTGGCTGTCATCACCACTTCTTCACCAGCTTGTCTCACTCTCGAGGCATCATTCCAATTTGGACTGCGTCCACATTTAACAGCAGATTTTGTGACCAAAATCACCAAAAAGGGGCCATGCCATTGAGGATCCAGGCATGACTTTTAGACGTGCTTCTTCACCAGGACCCAGTAACCTGCACTGAGGTCAAGGCACTGTTCTTGGGAGGGGAGTCGCCAATTCAACCTGGTGAGATACAGAACACACCACATTAGCCAGGCCTTTGCAGTAGTCAAGGATCATATCATCTGTAATATTTACAAGCGCAGTTGAAGGCACAGTGTGTTGTCTCATGACTCTGCCCATGAGGGTTTCATTTGGGGACAAGCCTGTCCTCCTATCCGGAACACTTCCCAGGCTCATCAGTACCAAAAAAGTGGCATCAGACTATTTTCGAGACATGGAGGCACACATTTGAGCAAGACAGGATTTCTGCGTCCTGTTCATATGCTCCACAATGCCTGAAACCTCAGGTCTGTAACTGGAGTGGAACCACTAGGCCACCCGGAAAGCTGCTGAAAAAAAGGTTCAACACCTCATTCTTGAAGGGACTGCCATGGTCCACTTCCAGAGAAGCCGGGATTCCAAATCGAGGGATCAAAACTCGCATCAATAATTTGGCCAAAGTAAGTCATTTCTCCTAGTGGGGGTATGCTTCAACCCAACAGGTATAGAGACAAACCACCACCAAAATGTAGCGGAGCCCGTTGCACACAGGCATCTCAACAAAGTCGAGCTGTATGCGATTAAAGGACCACTTGATCTCCCTATGTGAGGACTGGGGTTCTGCTCCCTGAATTCAAATATTGGCAAGTAACAAATTGATAACATAACTCTCCTGCAACTACATTTATACTGGGATTGAACCAATGAGTACAGAAGAGATGGATCATCTCATTTTGACCTATGTGTGTAGCACCATGGAAATAACGTACCATACGGGGCAGCATGGAATGAGATAACACAGTACGACCATCTACAGAGACCCAAACTTTATCCTCATTCTTACTACATACTGTCTTTGTCCACCTTTCCTGTTCACACTGTGGTGCTTCTTTCTCCAATCTCTTCACCTCTTCCCACGTATCAGCATGGGCAGCAAAGGATTCATTGGGGAATCATAGTCAGATTTATTTGAAAAATCACCATTGAATGTACAAGGCTCAAGAGCGCAATATCTGGCAATTTCATCAGCATATCGATTGCCAGCAGTGACAAAATCATCATTGTCTCTTGTGTGCTACACACTTTACGGGTTACTTTGGCCAGCTTTGCAATGCATCAAGAAGATCCATAACATAATTCCTTTTATGGACTGGGGACCTGGATGTTGTCATAAAACCTCTTTGGGATCTCAACTGACCAAAGTTATGTTTCACTTCAAACCTATACTATCAGTGTAAAATGGGGATTCTTAACCTGTCAGAGACACAGTCCAGCCACCTGGCAGAGGTTGCAATGCGCAGCCAGAAGCTTTCCACTACACCCTCAAAGATGCAAATGTTCTTTTCTTAAGCAAAAGCAATACCACAAAGAAGTCACAAGTCAGCCAGCACTACAATATCAAAGAAAGTATTCACATCCTACCACAACACCTTCACATTTTTCACAAATCTGTCAACCTGCGTATATTACATTTCAGGGTTTTCTCTTAACTTGGGAAATTGATTTGTAAATGTGAAAAGGTCACCACAACTCCAAGGCACCTGTGTATAAGCTCCTTCATGCACTTCTATCAAGGGTACATTCCTAACTTCTGAGTGACATTACTAGCCTCTTTTTCTAACCCTCCCATATTATCCATTGTCTTCTTTTTCTTTTCTCTCTGAACCCAGTTGTCTCTAAACTTATGGGTATTACTCCACATTTGAATGCTTCTAACTAGTTCCCTTAGTTTTAATTACAGCTTTAATCCAGGGTTTGGATGTTCTGAAGTGCATCTTCAGTCATCGAGTTTTCCTTTAAAGGAGTTCTTCCAACCTTACCTTCACTCCTCCCACGTCTAACGTTCTTAACTCTGATGACCATGATTCGGGGCTATCAATCTCTACAGTTGGTATGCTCACAACAGGAGTTGCTTCAGTTTGAGGTCTTGCCCCATCTCCTCAAAAGTATCAGTCCCAGAAATGGCAGTGGTCATGGTAACCACAGGTGTAACACATGTTGAAACAACAGCGGCATTATTCAGGAACATTGATAGGGCAGCTGGTAACGGAATTGGTGGCATTACCTGAGGGGCTGGAAGTGGAAAAGGTGGCATTATCTGTGGAGTTGGATAGTGGAACAGGTGAAATCTGTGGAGGTGAACAGGTTCACTAGCATCTGCCTCTGAAGGGGGCCGGGCTCCTACAGGTGGTTGGTTTCCCCCATCTTGCTAATTGTGGTTGAGAGACCAATAGGCCCCCTAAGAGATGATCACTGGAATCACTGTCATCTGTGTGATCAGCTTTTACTTCAGACTTGCTCCCCCTTGTGCTTTCTTATTTCCTGTTAAAGGAGCCGGGTTCCACGTTCTAGACTTATTTTTTTTTTTTGCAGAGTTTTATATAGCGCGAACTTGACCCGAATCCAATCGGGTATCAGAGCGCTTTACATACTTACTCTGCAACCCCTGGTCGATGGCTCTTTGTTGCCTGCTTGAAAGTGTGGAGGGGAGAAAATCATTAGCCAATTATGCATTACTATTACAGTCGCCCATGTCTCTAAAGGAACACAGACTCCAAATCTAAAGTTAAGTTAGTTTATTACAAAGCCAAGAACAGTTGGACAGACAGACACCTCATAATGAGGGTGTAGAAATATATTGGAACTAATACAAAGCCAAACTTACGAGTGAAGTTAAGACGATGTCACATGCAAGGAATAAACAGTTCCAGAATCAAAATGAAGAATATAACTGCGCCCATATCAAGGGTGTTCTTCATTGGAGGTTCGTGGGTAAAAAGCATTAGTCTGTCCCTACACTATCACTATCGTGACATCTCTACTTAGCATTTCCCAGGCAAGTTTCAGAAGAGGTGTTAGCACGTGAAAGCTTCCTTAGAAGTACACTCCCTTTGAATGGGTCAAATAGCATAAAGCTACAGGGCTCGTTCTAAGATGCTCTTTCCTCTCAAGGCACAGCTGAATTCCCCGGACTCTGTCTTTAACCCCAACACAAAAATCGTAGGACACACCCATCATCACATCATGCGATCATCCCAACCAGCTGGACACCTCGTCGTAGGTAACTTTCCAGGCAGCAACGATGCTCCCAGGCTCTTGCTCGATGACCTTGGTTCCCAGGCCTTCTCCAGTGAGAAAGTCCCACATTATCAGCTTGTTGGTGTCGATCATGTGGCACTTGACTGGTTCCGATCGTTTTTATCTGGTCGGACTTTTAGGGTCGTTACCCCTCCCTACCAGTCTGAGCCCCATTCCATCACTCAGGGTGTTCCACAGGGATCGGCCCTTAGCCCCACACTTTTTAATATCTATGTCCAGCCGTTGGCTGCAGTCATCAAGCGTTGTAATCTGACTATGGTGTCTTATGCTGATGACACGCAGCTAGCGGTTGCGATTAGTGGGGCATCCGACCTAGAAGCCACCAAGTTCTGCGAGGGAATTAGGTCTGTGGCCCGCTGGTTGACAGATAACTGCTTGCAATTAAATGCAAAAAAAAACGAGGTGTTGATCGTTGGCAAGCAGAGTCAAGCCTGGGGAGATCGTTGGTGGCCATCTGAGCTTGGCCCTACCCCCCTTCCTGTCACTGAGGTAAAGAATCTCGGCATTTGGCTAGATTCCAAACTTAGTTTTGTTACTTATACCAAGAAAACTGCGGCCACTTGCTTCGGGATTCTGCGTAGACTCAGACCTACCTTTAAATTCTTCAATGCTCCAACCAGACAGCTTATTGTACAAGCTACTATTCTGTCTCGGTTGGATTATGCAAGCTCCCTTTTGCTCGGAGCCAATTAGGCCGAACTTTATAGACTCCAACGTGTTCAAAATGCTGCTGCTAGAGCCCTGGTCGGCCTGCCTAGATCATGCTCAGCAAAAAGAACTATTTTTGGTCTTCATTGGCTCCCGGTCTCTCAGAGAATTAAGTTTAAGTCTCTTTGTCTGGCGTTCAAGATCTTGAAATATTCTTCCCCTCCGATTCTCGAACAGCTTATTTTACTATATGTACCATCGCGGTCCCTAAGATCTTCAGGCTCGCATCTGGCTACAGTTCCACGCTTTAAAAGGGCTCGGGCCGGTGGCCGCTCTTTTAGTGTACTTGCTGCCAAGCTGTGGAATTCACTTCCTGCCCATATCCGCGCCATTGACGAACTTTTGACCTTCAGGAAGGCCGTCAAGACCTATCTGTTCTCATTGGGTGCTTAGGTCTGACTTGGTTCTTTTCTTTGAATTGCTGTATGCCGGTTTTTTTTGTTCAAGTAGCGCCGGGACGCCTCTTTGCTGGGGCAGCTGTGCGCTATATAAAACCAGGTAACATAACATAACATAACATAACAAATGTATCCTCTCCTCCCTAAGCCTAGCTCCTAAAACATAAGCGTTATTCCTACAAAAAAGGATGATTTCCTCCACCTGCAACAGAAACGTGAGGAAGAACAGATTCTGCATACACATGAATTATACTAGCAACTCTTCAAGAAAGCAACAGGGAGAAATACACGAGGCCTACAGAATTCAGCTAACATAAGAAACAACATGACATAACATTAGGCACCAATGCATGATCATAATTACTGTGCACATTTACATCAATGCATTACAAAGCAAACAAATTACCTCTCGTTAATCACATGTAAAACTCAGCACATTAAGACTTTCATCAAATAGCACATGACTACAATGTTGATTTCTCCATGTTGTATGAAAATCGCTATCACTTCACTTACTCGCTGTTACATCACACAAACTAATAATCAAAATGTTAGCACAACAAAGGAATATATGTGTAGGGTTGAACTACTCGTGATTATAATGCACCAGAAGTGGCCGGTCGATTGGGGCTGAGGGGCCACGGTCCTCCACCTTTCGCCCCTCATGAACAGTGTCTAGCAGGCTGCACAAAGGTCATTCTGACAGACACTGTTCACTTTCAGTTCCAGCAGCCAGGAGCCAGACATGCGCATTTAGAACAGGCTCCTGGGTGCCTGAGGTGAAGTTTATTGGGCTGAGGAAGTCACAGAGTCTATGGGCGTGACGTCCTCAGCTTAGCATAGGTCTCTGAGGCCGTCCCCGCAGTGACGAGGGGTAGCGTCACTGATTGCTTCGCACCTTGGCACTTCAGTTTTAAGCCCTGAAGCACCCAGGGTCGAGTGTCAATCAGTGACACTTCATCACAGAGTGGGGTCAGCAGTCTCACTGACCCCATCCCACTCTGTGATGACGTTGGGACAGCCAATGAGGGAAGGCAGCAGTCCCAAGCCTCTTGGAACATCCGAGGCAGAGCTGGCTGCAGGTAAGTGTTTGTTTTTCTTTTAACCGGTTGTGTGCTCATGACGAGCCCAGCTCGTCATGACGCACAGTGGAGCTGTGCTCATGACGAGCTAGGCTCGTCATAACGGTCTCGCTCCGCCCACGCGCGATTGATTCCCCGCCTGTGCGGGAGAATCAATCAGTGGGCAGAGTTGTGACGAGCTCAGCTCGTCATGAGCACAGCTCCACTGTGCCTCATTACGAGCTGGGCTCGTCACAAGCACAGTACCGCCGCTGCCGCCCCCCCGCGCCACGAGGGAATTACCCCTGCGGCAAAGGGGTCAAACTGTTTGGTGCATGCGTGTATGTATAAATGTTTGGGGAAGAGTGTTGTATATGAATGTGTTTGTGTGCGTGTGTGCATGTGTATATGAATGTTTCGTGAATAGTGTTGTGAACGGATGTGTTTGTGTGCCTGCGTGTGTGTGAATACATTGGTTTGTGTTATGTGTATGTGTGCGTGTGTCCCGTCCGTCCCCCTCCCTCCAAAACGTACCAGCCACCACTGTAATGCACCCCTACAAATGAAAGAGCACATTCACGCTCTATCACTGTTTTCCCGCTAGACAGTGCAGGGTACATCTTCATGCTTGCTGTTCTGCATCCTACTTCACTTCCATCGAACTCTTAACCATCCTCTTAGCCTTGGTCTGATATTTCTCTTTCACATGTACTGCCTGCTCCCATGCATTGAAGGCTTCATACTGGGCTGGTGTAGGTGGAGGCTTCATTTCATATAGCATCCACCTCAAATTCTCAATTTTTCTTAGATTGAAAGTACCATGGGGAGGAAACTGCAGGGACCCTTCATTCTCAGTGATCATATTCCTCTGGTTAAGCCAAATACACCTGTGTAAACCAAAATTGGTTGCCATGTAATGAGCAGGTGTGCCCTTGGGAGCGGCCTCCTTACCTTATTGGGCAGGTATTCTCACATCATCCCTAAATAAAGCCCATCATTTCTTGAAATATTTAGTCATCATCATCATAAAACTTTCTGTCTATCAACCATGGATCATAAAAGTGTAAATAAAAAAAATATTAAAACCATCCAATCAATATCCATAAATATCATACAGATCAAGGATCGCAAGGAACAAACATTGTACTCCACGATATTTCATACAGGTTATTATGCGTGTTCCCCTATTCCTCATAACACAAGATACAAAGCCTGTGTAAATTTATAATGGATAAACTCAAATCACGAGAAACCAACATGACAGTGTATAAAGGGGCTTGACAAGCCGCCCATCTAAAACGGTAGTGTACTAAGGGATCAGAATTTAATATGTATAAAATATCTTACTGATCCCTAAATCACAAAACAATGAGACTTCCAATATAAAGTCTAAATTCTTCGAGTACCCACATATGGACCCAGAATATTAGATCTTTGGACCCAGAAATTTGAAAAATAGCAATGGACCACCAAGCATTAAAGGGCAATTTTCCATTTGATCTTTTTGCCAAACTTATATCAAAATACAAATAGATCAAGATTAGAACACAACTAAAAAGTGAAAGGGTTAAAAACCAATGTTAAAAATACAATCACTAAATAATGAATAATGAAAAAGGTTAAAATACATTTCAGACTATCTATGAAGGATGAGGCGATGTTGGGTATAAAAAGTTCCTGTTTGCTTGCTCGGATACACTTTGTGTGACCGATCCAGGCAGCCACGAGGACTCCTGCTACAGCGATTACCACTGACCTGGAACTATCCATCCTTTACATCCTCAATGCCTCTGAATACCTCTTAGTTCCCAAATTCCTGAACAAAGGCAGTAGCCATTTTTTTCTGTGGAGGTCATAAGCAGGGCAAAAAAATAAAATATGGGGCATGGTTTCTGACAATCCACTACACACTGGACACTCATCGCCCACATGATGTGCATTAGCCCACGTAGTAAAAAAGGCTCTAGTTGTGTTGAAGATTGCATTAATCTCTTAGCATGAGCTGAAAGCCATTTTGTACTTGGCAGCCATTTTAGTTAGCTATGTGCTGGCCATTTGCTGTTTCCCTCTACCAGAGTCTTGCACATGCTCAGATGTGCTTAGCTAGTAGAGTGCACCTGTTCCTAGTATAGAACTGTCAGGCTGTTCTAACTGATGTCAGCAACTTATTACTCCTCCTACTTGTTGACTGTGCAGTTTCTGTATGACCATCTATGTGCATAACTCTTCTCGTGTGTACTTGTACTGCCTTTTTTCAGCCCCTGTGTGGGTATTTAATGCCCCTGTTCTCTGTACTCCTTAGAAAATGTCTCATACAGTGATTTGAGAATGCTGTGTGACACATTTTTTCCCTCTTTAGAGGTTAAATAATAAAAAGATGTCTTTTATATTACAGCTTCTGTGCCAATCACTTCTTTGTTGGTTGAAAAGGACCAGGCGTATCAGTGAAGCCCCTGAGAAGGTTTTGATTTCTACAGTTGGAAGAGTCTGATACCTGAATTGTTAAAACAGTTTTCGAGCCAAAGGGGGCATGAAATATGTAATCTTTTTTGTATAAGTAATGCAACGTAAATTCAATGAACGTGAATCTTAATAACCACAGTTCTTGACCAGCCACAAAGCAAAACTCATCAACATTACCTCCCAATCTCAGCATGACACCACAAAAGGTCCACCCACAGCGCAGCACTCTCTGATGTAGCAACCAATCCCAGTGTGGCACACACACCGGCCAACCAATACCAGCGCTATTCCCTAAGACGCAATTTGCAACACCTTGCAACGGTTCTTACTCAACAGCGGCAAGAAGTGCAAACATATTAAACAAAAAGAAAACTCTTATCTGTTTGACTTAAAGAAAGTGTAATCTCGACCAGCAGAAAATCAGCCTGACTAGGGCGGTTGACTCCTAGGGGAAAAAGGATTAACCAAAAAACAATCTCAGTGAATGCAATCTCACAATAAAAGTAAATAGTCCCTATCTCAATATGCAGCTGATAGGGCTTCATGGTCTGACACCACAAACCCTAATAGACAAGTTACAACTGAATATACTCAATGCTTATCACGAGTTCTTAGACTATGACAAGTCCGATAACCAACTACAACTCTTAAAGCAAACGCATTTCTTCTCATAAAAACAAGGCATATGCATAAGGCAAGGTCACAAACCTCACTACAACACGGAGCCTTCCTGGGCTGAAAGTAGACAGCAAACTGTGCAACACAAGACTGCAAACGCCACAATACACTACCAAATATGCATAACCCAATTATACTCACACTCCTAGGACACTGCAACCTCTTCAGGAATGCCTTAACATTACCAATTCTCCAAAGTGGACCATTGGAAACTCGGGGACATAAATTGGGCTGGGGCAGATTCTGACTGTATGTCTCAATGAGAACCACCCTCTGCTACCAATTTTGATAACGCGGGATGATAAGAATGTTGTTTGCACTGCTCTGACTACACGCAAACTCAGTTCTGAGCTGATCTTACTCAGATTGACCTTATTCTCAAATTTAATCTTAAATCGTAACTTCAGAAATATATCCATTACAGTGAAGCAGATTTTGCACCACAGGAACGACTGAGAATAATAATTTTACAACCGAACCCTTCCCAATTCACATACTGTCCGACGCTCCTCCCACTAGCATATTGTCGAGAGACCCTCCTTGGACTCACACTCTGTCAGCAGTCCTGTCACAAGTAAACAGGCCCCCTTCCCATTATTGTACTGTGTCAATAGACTGCCTGACCTGTCAACAAGTTCCCACACAGATGTCCCAATATCACATGTTCTCAAAGACCCTCTTCTACTCGTACTGCTAGCTGCATCATGACTAAGGGCCTTATTTAGAGCAGGGCCGGACTGGCAATTCCGGGCACCGGGCAATCGCCGGTAGGCTGGATGAGGTGGGGTCTGGTTTTGTTTCAGGGAGGCCAGTTAGAGTTTGGCAGATGCAACATGGTATCACAATCAAGTGTATTATAGCCTATGTCACTTATAATACCACGGATGGGAAATCCCATCCACCATCTCTAAATAAGGTTCTACCTCTTAAATTTGATATAGTTGGTATCAGGAGTTACTGGCTAAATTGTGCTGATGGGTGATGCAGAGTACCACACTCAATGCTCACCCCGAACACTTCAACGGCTTGAAAGCAGGCAAAATGTATAGGGCAGACATGAGACAAAAATGCCTTACAAAATGGTCAGGCTGGAAAAACCTATTCTCACTTGTTAGTCCCAAAGTCTCAGGTGCAACCTTATATCTTCTCCGTATTCTAGCAACTGGGAAGTACGCATGTCAGCGGTATGAGTACTTTAGCTTGCAGGAATACCGATGCAATATTTATTCGTCATTCATAATCAATTCCTATATCTACAGTAGGTCCGGGGTGAAATTTCAGTTATGCCGACGTAATGTGCAAATTTCTGGCATTTTCCCTTCTACTTTTTAAGCGAAACTCTGCAAAAGTAAGTCATTACACCACATGGCTTAACTCGGAGTTCTCCAGGTAAAACATCCTATCGCGAGAGCACCAGAACAAGGCTAACAGACAGAATGCACGCTCCTCTTGTTCACAGCACTTGTGTTTTTTGTGCTATTTTCATACCACAAAGAGCATCCTTGAGACGCATTTCGTATTAATATATAGCTCACAATGCCCAATTTGCGTTTCACATAATTCTGTGTAATTTCATATATTTTTTGGGAATTTTGTGCAACTACACAATAGGAAATTATGCCAATTTTGCACACCCCTAGTCTACAGACACCCCTACTCACACACTGGCAATAAACATTCCCATCATACACCGTCAAAAGACAATATCTGCTACTTTCAGTCAGACACACCATTTCACAACGTTAACAGACACCCATGCCACTGTCATCCCTGTGACATACTTCCCAGTCTATACATACCTCCTCCAACTATCTCACATTATCAACAGAGCCTCCTCGGAGTCACACTATCAGACACCCCCTGTCCATACGAACCCACTTCTACACTGCCAACAACCCCCCCACTCTTAAACTGTCTGGTGACACTCCACACTGACATATCTAGTCTACATGCACCCCCTTTCACACACTGTCAGCAGGCCCTGCAACTCAGGCCTTATTGTGCACCTCCTTCAGATGTCAACCCTTATCAACAGTCTCGCATCCCTCTCACATATGGTAAAACCACCAACATCTCTCACGTTAATAGACATCCCCTCAGATGAAAAATGTGGACAGTGCTAGAGTAGCTGTACCTACAGATGCCAATCAACCCCAAATCACAAACACTGAAGCCAACTCAATGATAATTGGCTTAAGTGTTTGTGATGCTATTTCCGGTGCATATAAGGAGCCACTTGGTCCTGCCAAGATGTTCATCTAGGCCAGCCTTGAAATCTCCACCATCAGATTATTTCCTACTCATTTTTTCAAAAACATATGGGGCCTGTTAATCAGGGAGTTCGTATTTACAAGTACACCTGATCACTTGTGAAGACGTATCTGCTCCCCGCATCTTTCCCTGCCTTAGTCATCAAGCTGGGCAACCTTCACAGGAGCAGCACTGTGCAAAGTAGGTGGAATAGACGTAATTAGAAGGTGAAGCAGGCAGTTTGTTTTCTTTCAAGTTTATTCCATCAAATGCAGGAACCCACGGGATGATCCCGTCCAGTGTCTTCCAGTCTACAACTGCCTGACAATGGCATTCGGAACACACCGTCACAGGCCATAAATCAAACATAAAAATGTTGATCGCATGCACAACCGTGAGTGACAACACATAAGAACTCCAGAAGACATGCAAGAAAGGGAAGGGTAAGAAACAGAGGAAGGACTACTAAAGCAATGTTCCATCATTGCATACTGCCACCTTTCTAGAATGACTGCTTTGCCTCTTTGCAGTGTAAACCCACACCACCCACACCCTACTTTGGAGCTTAGAAATCAATTAGAAAAGAAACCACACCATACAGCCTCCAAGGGCACCAACTGGTCCTTTAAAGACACTCTCAGTAAAAATATCAACAGTCCCTTACTTCGCCCACGTTGACTATCACAAACTCTACAAGTAATTCCCTTACAGTCCCCGTCCAACCCCTTAGCAATCAAGAGCTCTTATATGACACAAAGACCTGTATGTTGCCTACAGGAGACCCTCATACAGCCCCCCTCCCACAATCTATTCTTTGATGCCAGCCGACCCCTACAAATTGCTTATAGACTTCAAAAGTACAGAAGAAGATTCCTTTGTTCTTACATTTCCCACCATCAGATTCCTTAAATACTGCCCACCCCACCATCAGATACTGTAAAGTGAGACACTAAGGGCAGCAAGCATTGTTTCCTGTATACTCCCCTCCCCCCATGGCTGGTTATTTGAATTTGCATATGAATTAGCCCCATGCTCAGTCGGTCCCGCATTAGGAGTCAGCTCCTAATACTGTTTTGGGTCCAAACAGCCTGAGTCCCACGGCATGAGGATGTGCAGTAATACTGCATTCATTTGTGGGGGCTAATCTTCCAGGCTAGGCGTTTCCCAGATCCCAGAGGCGTCTCTACAGGATCACTTTATAATCCACTGTTGCTTACACCACTGGACTGGAAGTACAAGGACTGAGCTTTTATCTTATGCAGTAATATTGATGGAGCAGGGTTTTTACTTTTAAACCGAATACCTGTTTCATTTTCGCATGTTATAACTAAAAGTACTACTGATTAATTATTAAGTATTAAAAGTTTGTCGAATGTTGTCTAATCAACCTTATTAACAAGAGAATTACACGTGGGAATGCTATGGCATGGCTAAAATAATAAGTGAACTAAGATGGTAAGTAAACTGACAGAAATCGATGTTGCTTAAGTGATGTTATTGTGTTTGCGCTTATAATTAATATGCATTTATGGCTTTTAATGTCGCAAATGGCTAGATAAATACATACACATAAGGGTATTAGCAGGGGAATAACACTGTTTAATAATTTCCGTGCAGTAATTTTGTTTTATGTTTATTTTCACTTAAGTTGACTAATGTGGCCTACTACAAGATGGCTACCACCCGCAGCCTGCATTTGAGTTGATGGAAACATTTGCAAGAAGGCTTCGCGCTGTCTGTGACCTTGCACCTCCGTTGAACTGAAAAGCCATGAGCATGATGACAAGTCCAGGAAATCTGCCAAGTGCCCCTGGAAGATGGAGATGTTGCAATTTTGAAATATTGACTTCATGAACTTATAGTGATCCCACCATTTTGATACAAATTTACCCCGTAGAGACATCCGTAGATGTATCAAATTAGTCATGAACATTCAATTTTTCCTATTCATTATTTGGGACAATCTATGTGTGAGAAAATCTCGTACAATATCAAAAATGTACCAAGATGACATTATTTCCGCCATTCATCCGTTCTGAACAAAGAATTGTAACTTTATAGAATGTAAGTTTTAGTATAAATAATAGTAGGCTAGAGAGGTCTAGCGCCACTTCTTCCCGAACTGATGATCCGAGGTCCCTATGCTGACGAAGAGGACGGGGACTCAACATGACGGCAGAAAACTCTATTTCTCCTACTGAGGACCGGTTCTGACTTAGGATCTGACATTTAGACAGAATAGGTAAATATGAGAGAAATGAATTTGCATTTAATTGGCTTTTCTTATAATTTTAGATAAACAAATCATTCTGTTTGAATCTCTGTGTCGGGTGATTATTTCTGGTCATGTTTATTGAATTATTTACAAATTGTGTATTCTTTGAAAATGTTTTCGCTAGATTAGAAAGCAACTAGTTGGTCGCATCGACCTCAAGGTATATGCAGATTGGTTAGGTATCAGAAAATGTTTCCCCTATGCAAGGCACGGACAAGGTGATTTAGGTTTGAATGTTGGTCTAATGGGCCCCACCAGCGTGTGATGTGTATGTGCGTGTGTGACTGTGAGATTACTCCGTCCGTGGAAGTAGAGGGGATTCAGAAGCTCCGATCTGCACCAGTTTCTTGGTAGCAGAATGATGGTTAGCTATTGTCTTGGTCTGGCGAAATTGCGTGTATATAGGCCTTGTTGGATATTGATTGATATTTGTACTAACACTATATGTTGGAGTTATGTTGAGTTTTATGTATTGTGAACGGCTACTGGGACGTAGGGAGTCGGTGACAGTTCCGTAGTAGAGCAGAGGGAGTGTTGCTCTCGGAAAAAGGCGGGATTGTTGGCCCTGTATGCAGGCAGGGAAAAACGTGTGAGAATTGAAGTTGCGCGTCGCATTGTCTGGGTTCGATGAGGTAGCATCGCCGTGTGTTGCCATTAGAAACATATTTTCTGTGTGAGAGAAGTATATATGATAGCGAAGGTTATCTGTGAAGTTCTGGTCTTGAGTCCCAGGGATCCGTATGGTATCCCGTTAAAGCTTATCACTAGAAAGGTAATAGGTATTCTCTGAGCGTGTTAGAAGGACGGAGCAGAGGTAGGCGCTGCTTTGTTAACGTATGATATAATTCTGTAGTAGGACAGACTGTTCGCTGTTCTCGGGAAAGACAGAATTCTGTGTGAATGTACTTCATTTTCTGGTGTGAAAGTGCATGAATGAGAAGGCATTCTGGTTAATTGTGACACTCTTAGGAGAATTCCGGAGAAAACAGTTAATTGGTGCTTGTTAGAAGGGTAGAGTAGAGGGATGTGCTACTTTATCAACGGAAGTAACGATTCTGTAGTAGGGCAGAGGTAAGCGCTGCTCTCGGGAAAGACAGAATTCTCGTGGGAAAGGTCTTTTGCTGTTCTGTGGGTAGTGAAGCAGACAATGGAGATGTTTGTATGTTGTAACTAACAGACTCGTAGAAGTTGAAACAAAGTCTACCAAGTGGTCTTGTAAAGGAGGGGTAGACGAGAGAGACAGGAGACAGGAGCAGAAGCTGCTGCAGCGACTGCTGACGTCAGGGAGACCGCGCTGTGATTGGACAGTGGGTTAGAACAGTGGAAGCGCAGAGATTGGTGTGCTAGTGTACGCCGCGCTAGGATTGGGAGACGTACAGGGCGACGTAGACGCTCCAGGATTGGTGCGTTAGTGTGAGTCGCGCTGAGATTCGCGGACTGAGTCAGTGACGTAGACGCTCCAGGATTGGTGCGTTAGTGTGAGTCATGCTGCAATTGGACAAAAGATCGTACAGTTGTAGAAAGAGCAAACAGCTGGTGGAAAATAATAAAATGTATTACCACGCTGAGGAAAAGAAGAAGAAATCCTTGCTTAGTAAAGTAAAGAACTGGTTTGACAAGGATAAAGATATAGTGACTAGGGAAGGAGAGTTACTTCCTCCGACAAGAACCCCCGCATCCTTTATGGTTGCAAAATATGGGTATCATACCTGTATTTGGTTAGACAACTGGGCGAAGTATACTAGAGAGGATGGGGTTTTGGCTTTCCCGGAACATGGTTCATTTAATCTGGCCGTGTTAAGAAATTTACGGGAGAAAATGATGAATCTAGAGCCTCGGCCTAGGCCGACGCAATTCGAGGCATTGGTGGAAGGGGAAGATGAAGTACATGAGCGAGAAAAGCAGAGGAGTGGAGGTAACTATCGATACATGTTCGGCAGAAAGTATGATCGTGAAACTCATCATGATCGGATGAGAAGTTGGCGAGATGCCAGTATGACTGAGGGATTATATCCTGTAAGAACAACAGAGGAATCAGGAGGGAGAAAATGTGCAGAGAAAGAACATAATGTAGAACCCAGGAGATATGGGGCAAATGAGTCTGATGATGATGTTTTGGAGGATATGCTCTATAAAAGACCACCTCCATATAGACGAGAACCAGAGGTAGGAACAGCAGTGACCCCAATGAGAGACACCCTGCGGATTATTAAGACAGAGGGTACCACCCCTGGGTTAAAAAGCAGTTGTTCTCTGGCGGAAAGAGAAAGAGAGAGAGATAGAGAGAGAGAGAGAGAGAGAGAGAGAGAAAGATAGAGAGAGAGAGAGAGAGAGATAAAGAGAGATAAAGAGAAAGATAGAGAGAGAGAAAGAGAGAGAGAGAGAGAGAGAGAGAGAGAGAGAGAGAGAGAGAGAAAGAGAGATAGAAAGGGAAAATGAACTTGAGGATGAAAAGACCAGAGAACTAGCAAGAACTACCTTTGAACTGACAGAAAAAATCAGAGAGCTGACTAAAAATCTTGAGGCAGTTACAGTGCCTGTGACAATAGGCCCGGTTATGCCAATTTTTGACAAGCAGAGGACGGGTGAAAGTGGTTTGACGGTACCATATGTGGGCAATAGATTGATTGTTCCTCCGGAGCAGGCAGAACTGAGAGCCGGAGAAACACAGGGGAGAACAGGAGAAAATCAGTGGAGGCATACCATATGTGGAGGAGAATTGAGTGTGCAGACTAACTCAAGTTTGGATTATGGATGTATGGAAAGGAACGGAGGATCAATTTTAGAACCGCAAAGAGTGACAGAACCAGGGGGTGCAGAAAAATCTGTGATAACTGCTGAAGATCTTAATGATTGTCTGAAAACTTTACAAAGAAAGGAAAAGGAATCTCAGGGAATTGATGTGGCTAGGCTACGTATGGAAATGGAAGAAATGATAGTAGGAACAATTCCTACAGAAACACTGAAGAATTATCAGGAAGGGGAGATCCTCTTCCTGTGCAAGAGTGTCACATGGAGAGCAAAGAACATACATGACAGGTTGAAAGGAATAGCCAGTGAATTGGGAATTGATATGGACAAGGTAAAAGCTTTACAAAAGCCTTACCGAGTGGATTTTACAGATAAAGATATTGAAAATCTAAACAATACAGGCCGAACAGGACAGATTAAGGAAATGATTGCTTTGCTGAAGAAATGGGGAGATGTAGAAAAATGGAAAGACAGATGGTACCGAAAGCGAGAGGATGGGGCAGATAGAACATACTCAGCATTCCCCCTGAAAGAAAAAGAGAAAGCAATGACAGCTTACCCCATGAGAGAGATTCCAGGAGGAGGGTATGTACATGTCCCATGGACCAGACAGGATATTTTATCATTTACAAATGATTTCCCTCAACTAAGGGAAAAGCCCGTCGAGTGGTACAGACAGGTCGACAGATTTGTAAAGTTGTCAAAGGTACTGTGGATCGACCTGAATAGTCTGTTTGATATAATTGTACCAGCAGACCTGTGGGCAGAATGTAAAATAGTCATAGACTGGCCCACTAAGGAATACCCAAGAGATCCAAAAACAGGAGCTCCAGACCCGGAGGTAATGAAGAAGTATGAGCAGGTTATGGCCTTCTTGAAAAATAAAGTACCCCCCAAGGAAACAGACTGGGTTAAAATAGATCGAACAAACCAAGAATTGAAAGAATCAGTCCATGCTTACTATGAAAGACTGATACTAGCTTTTAAGCAGTTCAGTGGAGATGAACACATGGGTGACAAGGATTGAGCCATTTTGTATATAGATTTGTGTACGGTTTGCGGGCAGAAATCAGTGACATGATAAGGCAGCACACTGTAGACTGGCAGAGTAAGAAGATTGATGAGATTCTGAGACATGCAAAATACTTCAGTGATGAGATTGAGGCAAAGCAGAGGAAGCTAAAAGAAAAGGCAATGTGGGCACAGGTGAAAGTTGCAGAAAGACAGGAAGCTCAGTTGGTTGAACAGGCAAATAACCCAGGAAAATAAACCTAGGTTTGGTCCAGGAAAAGGAAAGGGAAACATTGAGGAAGCCAAGAAAAAGTTCCCATGCCACAACTGTGGAAAATTGGGACACTGGAAATCCGAGTGTAAGAATCGACCGTCTACTAATGATGATAATCCATCATTGAATTCACAGGTGCAGAGTGAGGGGTGTGGTCAGCATCGGCAACAGCAGAAGGCTGATAAGCAGCAGAATCAGGTGCCAAAACCACCCTTGCCACAGAGAAAAGGATCTCAGAAGTACAGCCAAGAGTCGGGATTCTACGATGAAGAGCAGGTAATCAAACCAAAACGCGCAAGCGCAGTTTCTCAGTACTGGCTGAAAAATGAGGGAAGCGACTCTGAGGGAGACTTCTGACGGTGCCGAAGAGAGGAGGAAGAGTGCGTACTTGGCGCAACTCTAGAAATAGACCAGGCAGGGCCTTTTGTAGATGGGAAAATAAATGGTGAAAGTGTTACTTTCCTAGCTGACACAGGAGCCACAAGATCGACTGTCAGGTCAGCTGATATAAAGAATCTTCCTCTCTCGGACGAAGCAATCCAAGTAGTTGGTGTGTCCAATACACAGATTAAAACTCTACTTACTGAACCAGTAAGGGTTACAATAGGGAAATTTTCAGACATGCACCGATTTGTGGTGTGTGACACTAGTCCCGTGAACTTGCTAGGCAGGGACCTGCTATGCAAGATGAATTGCACTGTTTTCTGTACTCCAGACGGAATAACCTTTGAAACACCAGATGAGGATGTCCTATACAAAATGACGATGGATAACAGGGAATGTGAGGCTTTGGGGACATATGCTGTATTTAATCCAGATGCATTACCCCCAGAATTGAAACAGACAGTGAAAGCAGCTGTTTGGGATTTTACCGGAGAAGAAGTGGGCCTGATGAGAAATGTAGATCCAGTAAAAATTACTGTAAAAGATGGAATAGTTTACCCAAACATTCCGCAATACAGACTGACACCTGAAATAATTGAAGGACTAACCCCTATAATTGAGAAAATGATCCAGCAGGGGGTGTTAAGAGAAATATTGAGCAGCCCATGTAATTCACCAATAATGGGACTAAAGAAACCAAATGGGAAGTTCAGAATAGTACAGGATTTGAGAAAAATCAACAAGATTGTTGTGTCATGTTGTCCCATTGTGCCAAATCCATCAGTGATATTGTATCAGATTCCCCATGATGCAGAATGGTATACTGTCATTGATTTGTGTCAGGCTTTCTTTTCAATTCCTTTGCATCATGACAGCCAGCCAATATTTTCTTTTAGATTTGGAGAACGGATTTTGGCATGGTGCCGAATTCCACAGGGGTATACAGAGAGCCATTCAATATTTAATCAATTGTTAAAGAAATCTCTGGAAAGTCTGACAATGCCTGAAAATTCAGTTTTGGTCCAGTATATTGATGACCTACTGGTGGCATCAAAAACATGTGAAGCCTGTGAAGTAGACACCATTGCTTTACTGAATCACTTGGCAGATGGAGGATTAAAAGTATCTCCAGCCAAATTGCAATTCTGCAAGAAAGA
Source organism: Triturus cristatus (assembly GCF_964204655.1). NCBI lineage: Eukaryota > Metazoa > Chordata > Amphibia > Caudata > Salamandridae > Triturus > Triturus cristatus. Next base: position 817,919,339 of record NC_140586.1, on the reverse strand, counting down.
AGTCCAGTATTTGGGACATAACATTGAGAAAGGCCTGAGAAAAGTGACTATTGACAGGATTAAAATCATTAGAGGAATGAGAGCCCCAATGACACAAAGAGAAGTAAGAATGTTCCTAGGAATGGTGGGTTATTGTTGTCAGTGGATAAGTAACTTTTCCCTGATTGCCAAACCATTGATTAAATTGACCAAAAGTGAGGTGAAAGACCCATTAGAACTAAACCCAGAAGAAATGGCTGCATTCAGAGAGTTAAAAGACAGACTATGTGAAGCTCCTGCCCTGGGAATGCCAGATTATGAAAAGGAATTTGAATTGTACTGTAGTGAAAGAAATGGATGTGCACTTTCAGTGTTGATCCAGAAACATGGACGTCTGAGGAGGCCGATTGCCTATTTCTCAGCAACTCTTGACCCAGTAGCTGTGGGATTACCAGGTTGCCTGAAAGCAGTAGCTGCTACCTGCAAAAGTCTGGAACAGAGTGAGGGAATCATAATGGGATACCCTGTACGGGTATTTGTACCTCATGATGTAGCAATCCTTTTGACAAGGAGCCGGACACAGTTCATGTCTCATAGTCGGCTGACTAAATATGAGAAAGTCATTCTTGGTGCAACCAATGTAAGCCTGGAGAGATGTGTGAATGTGAATCCAGCGACACTGTTGCTTGATGCTGAATGTGTGGGAGTGAGAAATGAAGTTGATCATGACTGCCTGGATGTACTTGATTACTGTACAAAGCCAAGGCCAGACATAAGAGATCTGCCACTGCCTGAAAGTGATCATGTGTTGTTTGTGGATGGATCTTGTCTGAGAACAGATGAAGGAGTGTTGAGTGCTGCATATGCTGTGTGTAAAGTCTCGGAAGTTGTCGAAGCATCACCCTTGAAAGGAGTTAAATCCGCTCAAGTGGCAGAATTGGTGGCACTAACGAAAGCATGCAAGATTGGAAGGAATGTGAGAGTGACTATAATGACTGACAGCCAGTATGGCTTCGGAGTTGTCCATGATTTTGGCCAGCTATGGCTACAAAGAGGTTTCCTGACCTCAAGTGGAACTCCCATAAAGAATGCTGAAGTGGTTGGAAAACTGCTAGAGGCGATACAGCTACCTAAAGAAATAGCAGTTGTAAAATGTGCTGCTCATGGTCATGGTGATGATTTTGTAACTGTGGGAAATAAGTTTGCAAATGACATAGCACAATACTGTGCAAGAAACAATCACTCAATTAACAGGAGTAAAGAGCGAGAAATGTCTTCTTGTTCCTTAATGTTTACTAATGAGGTGGGAACATGGGAGGAAGTAAAACAGCTGCAGGATGAGGCAGGAGATGAGGAAATGAGAGACTGGGTGAAAGCAGGTTGTGCACCAAGAGAAAAAGATCATGTGTGGGTCTATAGGGATGGAAGCCCAGTCATGCCAAATAGTATGCTATCAACAATGGCAAGGATGTATCATGGCCAAGGACACCTGGGGAGGGATGCTATGATAAGAGCCTTTAAGCAAACATGGTACAGTCCAAAGTTCAGACTGATAGCAGAAAGTCTCTGCCAGAGATGTCTGATATGTCAGCAATTCAATCCTGGAAAGAAAACAGTGGTGAGCCTAGGAACAATAGGCAGGGAGGGAGGACCCTTCACAAGAATGCAGACAGACTTCATTGAAATGCCCCCAGTCAACAGATTGAGGTATGTCCTGGTGGTGGTCTGTTTGTTCTCTAGGTGGGTGGAGGCTTATCCAACCAGAAGAAATGATGGGATAACAGTGGCCAAATTACTGTTAAGAGAGTTCATCCCAAGGTACGGGTTCCCAGTAACCATTGAATCAGACAGAGGAGGACATTTTTATAATGAAATCATGGGTCTAATTTGTGAAGCATTGAGTGTACAGCAGAAGCTACATTGTGCTTACCGACCAGAGGCTTCTGGTCTGGTTGAACAAATGAATGGTACCATCAAAAATAGAATTGGCAAAATGTGCTTAGCCACAGGAATGAAATGGCACGATGTCTTGCCTCTAGTCCTGATGACCATTAGGTCTACTCCAGACAGAACGACAGGTTTAAGTCCACATGAAATTATCATGGGACGGGCAATGAGACATGCATATGTACCAGTCAACAAGTTGATGACAATAACTGATGACATGATTTTGGATTACAGTAAGGGCCTGGCTGACGCAGTTCATTCTGTGTTTCACCAGGTTGGAGAAGACGCCACCACACTTGAAAAGAAACCAGCCCATGATCTGAGCCCAGGGGATTGGGTGAGAATTAAAGTCCACAGAAGAAGGAATTGCCTGGTTCCAAGGTGGGGAAGGCCAAGACAAGTCATCTTGACCACAACGACTGCTGTGAAGTGTGCTGGAGTGAAAAATTGGATACATGCAAGTCACACACTGAGAGTTCCAAATCCAAGAGATGTTACTGGAAAAGAATACTTTGAAGAATCGGATTCCAGTGATGATGCAGACAGTGAGGCAGTAAGAAGGAAAAAGAATCCTGAAAGTGGGGAAAGTGAGTCAAGGGAAAATTTCATCCCACCAGAAGAGGTTCTGAAGAGAACAGTGCAAACTGCAGAAGCAAGTTCAGACTCAGAAGAATTACCCGAGGTTCCAATTGACAGTGACCAACATAAAAAGAAAGAAAGAAAAGAAAAGAGCATTCCAACAGAAGAGACACCTGAATCAAATGAGGAAATTGAACAAGTTCCACCTGAGATAAATTGAGAAGAAGAAGGGACAGACAAAGACAGAGAGGGACAGATTGCGGAAAACCCCCGAGGAGGTGTAGGGAACATCAACAACAAGCTAGGTGAAGGGACAAGTAGACAGCAAGAAGATTGCGTGTCGGAGACCCGAGGAGGAACAGAAGTAGGGAAATCTCAATTGGTCGAAAAAGAGAGTGTTGAAGAAAAGGAAGTTGTTGGAGAAAAGAAAGCTGTTGATGTACAAGAGGTAATTGAAACAGAGTCTGATGAGAGTGACAATGAGATACATGGAGGACGAGTTCTGAGAAAGAGAACTTGGCTTGGAGAAAGAAACAATAAAGAAGGAAAACGAAAGAGAAATGCTAAAGGAGATCTTTGGCCAAATAAGATAAAGAGACTGAGGTATAGACTGACACGAGTAAACTCTTCGAAAGCTGAACAAGTGAACGAAGTGTCAAGTCAAAATCCTACTAAAGAAGAAGAAACAAAGATACCTGAGAGAACTAAAAGAATAAGAAAACCAAACCAGAGGTATAAGTCACCGGAATGGACATATGTGGCACTGCCTGAGCAAGGAGAAGAGGCAGACAGTCAAGGTAGTCCAGAGGAGGCTTTGCTGAAAGAGGTTGCCGAAGAAGAAGCTGTGGGAATCCTGAGAGTTATCTTGTCCGACATTGGAGAAGAGACGGATGTTCAGGACCTGATACAGTTTGATGATGATGAAGAAGCAGTAAAAAGTGATGAAAATCCAAATTGAGTAAATCCAAGAAAAATCACTTGGAGAAGAGAAGAAAAAGCAATATTAACATTAGTAGATTGTAATACCTGTTGGGTACTTGCTGCCCTTAAGTTCGGTAGAGGAGTAGAAGAGGCTAAGTCAAAAGACACGGTCAAATTAACCAAATGGCTAACACTGAGAATAATAAAAGAAGATGTACCTTTCTGAAAAGATGGTGCAAGATGTGCTGTTGCTGTACAGGTTTATTAATGCTGCTTTGGAGCGTGCTTGCTCTATTGATTTCATTTAGAGTCACTATAGACACTTTAGAAGGTCATACTGAGAACAGAACTAATATAGGGAAAAGTTCACAGAAAATAGTTCCAACTAGAACTAGCAATGTACATACACATAAAGATAGGTCGATTAATGATTTTTCTAGCAATGTTTTTTCTAAATTGTTGTATGAGTACGTAAAGACAATGGAAGTAAGGGATTGCTACGTTTGCATGCAATTACCTGCCTCTGTTTCGGAAGGAGTGACTTATCATCATCTTCCGGCTACGTATGGAATTTCCTGTAGTGTGTTGATTAGTATATTTTACCAGTTAGGGAAATTAGATTATAACATGTCTAATGTAGATAATATTCTTGGGCAACTGCCTATGAATAAAGCACTGAATCCTGCAAAAGAAGCTAACACTTTAGGTGAGATTATTTTAGAAACCAAAGAATTAACATTAGAATATGTTTTTAGAAACAATTTAACTTGCAGTTTGAAAGGAGAAGAGAAGAATTTTCTAGACATGGTTGAGAGAAGAAGGTTGAACATGCACAAGAAAGCAGAAGGGCATAAAATGAGTGACACAATGTGGGATATTGAGAAAGAAAAAGAATTGAAAGATGGAGCTAGTCCAACTTTAGCTCTAGACACACCACAGAAAGGAAAACTGTGCATTACCAGGAAGAGATCCCAGTATGATTATTATTTCATAGGGACTAGTGAGTGCCATGATACATACTTTATTGCAACCGGATGGGGTTTTAGAGGAGGAGAAGATCCAGTTTTTCCGGGAGTGTATTATATTTGTGGGAACAAGGCTTATTACCGTTTGCCTGACCATTGGTTTGGTACATGTTATGTTGGCCTGGTCTTTCCAAAGATTTTTCACATGCATAGAGTAGATGATGCTGAACAAACTAATCCATTAACACGCCATAAAAGAGAAACATGGACAGAAATTGTAGGAGATATTTTTGGAGCTTTAATTCCAGCAGTGGGAATTTCCTTGAATGCATTTGGCATTCGGAAGCTGTCAACAGTGGTGGATCGCTTGTCAACAAGCACCGCTGGAGGCTTTCTTTTGGTTAATACAGAAATGGTTGCTTTGCGTGCTATGGCAATGCAAAATCGACTTGCCCTTGACATTCTTTTGGCGAAAGAGGGTGGAGTCTGTGGAATGCTGAAAGTTCAACATTGTTGCACTTACATTCCTGACGAAAGCAAAGATATAAAAGTTTATATCAAAAATATTACTGATTTGCATGAAGAATTAGTACCACTGGAAGCTGAAAGTATCTGGACTAAAATGGCTAATAAGATGATTGCTATTAAGAATTTTATAGCTAAGATAGGTAGTACCATATTTGGTAAGATATTATTTCCATTAACCTGTGTAATTGTTGCATTGTTGATCCTTAGATTAGGGTGTATGTGTTGTAGATATAGAAGAAATAAAAAGAAAAATACAAAAGAAATTGTTAAAAAGAGACAAAAGAAATCAGAAAGAGATCCACAAGAAATAGAATTAGAAGAGCTAAGAGAAAGCATGTATATAGAAACTAAAAAGGAAGATGAGATGGAAACTAGGGTTTAAAAACATGAACAAGAAGATATTTTGAATTCTTCCAAAAGGGGAAACTAAATAGATTTTTGGGGTTTTGATTTTTGTGGTGATTAGATATCACCAAAGGGGGGATTGATGGAGCAGGGTTTTTACTTTTAATCCGAATACCTGTTTCATTTTCGCATGTTATAACTAAAAGTACTACTGATTAATTATTAAGTATTAAAAGTTTGTCGAATGTTGTCTAATCAACCTTATTAACAAGAGAATTACACGTGGGAATGCTATGGCATGGCTAAAATAATAAGTGAACTAAGATGGTAAGTAAACTGACAGAAATCGATGTTGCTTAAGTGATGTTATTGTGTTTGCGCTTATAATTAATATGCATTTATGGCTTTTAATGTCGCAAATGGCTAGATAAATACATACACATAAGGGTATTAGCAGGGGAATAACACTGTTTAATCATTTCCGTGCAGTAATTTTGTTTTATGTTTATTTTCACTTAAGTTGACTAATGTGGCCTACTACAAGATGGCTACCACCCGCAGCCTGCATTTGAGTTGATGGAAAGTTTTGCAAGAAGGCTTCGCGCTGTCTGTGACCTTGCACCTCCGTTGAACTGAAAAGCCATGAGCATGATGACAAGTCCAGGAAATCTGCCAAGTGCCCCTGGAAGATGGAGATGTTGCAATTTTGAAATATTGACTTCATGAACTTATAGTGATCCCACCATTTTGATACAAATTTACCCCGTAGAGACATCCGTAGATGTATCAAATTAGTCATGAACATTCAATTTTTCCTATTCATTATTTGGGACAATCTATGTGTGAGAAAATCTCGTACATACACGTAATTTTCAAAAACATTTGGGGCCTGTTAATCAGGGAGTTCGTATTTACAAGTACACCTGATCACTTGTGAAGACGTATCTGCTCCCCGCATCTTTCCCTGCCTTAGTCATCAAGCTGGGCAACCTTCACAGGAGCAGCACTGTGCAAAGTAGGTGGAATAGACGTAATTAGAAGGTGAAGCAGGCAGTTTGTTTTCTTTCAAGTTTATTCCATCAAATGCAGGAACCCACGGGATGATCCCGTCCAGTGTCTTCCAGTCTACAACTGCCTGACAATGGCATTCGGAACACACCGTCACAGGCCATAAATCAAACATAAAAATGTTGATCGCATGCACAACCGTGAGTGACAACACATAAGAACTCCAGAAGACATGCAAGAAAGGGAAGGGTAAGAAACAGAGGAAGGACTACTAAAGCAATGTTCCATCATTGCATACTGCCACCTTTCTAGAATGACTGCTTTGCCTCTTTGCAGTGTAAACCCACACCACCCACACCCTACTTTGGAGCTTAGAAATCAATTAGAAAAGAAACCACACCATACAGCCTCCAAGGGCACCAACTGGTCCTTTAAAGACACTCTCAGTAAAAATATCAACAGTCCCTTACTTCGCCCACGTTGACTATCACAAACTCTACAAGTAATTCCCTTACAGTCCCCGTCCAACCCCTTAGCAATCAAGAGCTCTTATATGACACAAAGACCTGTATGTTGCCTACAGGAGACCCTCATACAGCCCCCCTCCCACAATCTATTCTTTGAAGCCAGCCGACCCCTACAAATTGCTTATAGACTTCAAAAGTACAGAAGAAGATTCCTTTGTTCTTACATTTCCCACCATCAGATTCCTTAAATACTGCCCACCCCACCATCAGATACTGTAAAGTGAGACCCTAAGGGCAGCAAGCATTGTTTCCTGTATACTCCCCTCCCCCCATGGCTGGTTATTTGAATTTGCATATGAATTAGCCCCATGCTCAGTCGGTCCCGCATTAGGAGTCAGCTCCTAATACTGTTTTGGGTCCAAACAGCCTGAGTCCCACGGCATGAGGATGTGCAGTAATACTGCATTCATTTGTGGGGGCTAATCTTCCAGGCTAGGCGTTTCCCAGATCCCAGAGGCGTCTCTACAGGATCACTTTATAATCCACTGTTGCTTACACCACTGGACTGGAAGTACAAGGACTGAGCTTTTATCTTATGCAGTAATATTGATGGAGCAGGGTTTTTACTTTTAAACCGAATACCTGTTTCATTTTCGCATATTATAACTAAAAGTACTACTGATTAATTATTAAGTATTAAAAGTTTGTCGAATGTTGTCTAATCAACCTTATTAACAAGAGAATTACACGTGGGAATGCTATGGCATGGCTAAAATAATAAGTGAACTAAGATGGTAAGTAAACTGACAGAAATCGATGTTGCTTAAGTGATGTTATTGTGTTTGCGCTTATAATTAATATGCATTTATGGCTTTTAATGTCGCAAATGGCTAGATAAATACATACACATAAGGGTATTAGCAGGGGAATAACACTGTTTAATAATTTCCGTGCAGTAATTTTGTTTTATGTTTATTTTCACTTAAGTTGACTAATGTGGCCTACTACAAGATGGCTACCACCCGCAGCCTGCATTTGAGTTGATGGAAACATTTGCAAGAAGGCTTCGCGCTGTCTGTGACCTTGCACCTCCGTTGAACTGAAAAGCCATGAGCATGATGACAAGTCCAGGAAATCTGCCAAGTGCCCCTGGAAGATGGAGATGTTGCAATTTTGAAATATTGACTTCATGAACTTATAGTGATCCCACCATTTTGATACAAATTTACCCCGTAGAGACATCCGTAGATGTATCAAATTAGTCATGAACATTCAATTTTTCCTATGCATTATTTGGGACAATCTATGTGTGAGAAAATCTCGTACAATATCAAAAATGTACCAAGATGACATTATTTCCGCCATTCATCCGTTCTGAACAAAGAATTGTAACTTTATAGAATGTAAGTTTTAGTATAAATAATAGTAGGCTAGAGAGGTCTAGCGCCACTTCTTCCCGAACTGATGATCCGAGGTCCCTATGCTGACGAAGAGGACGGTGACTCTACATGACGGCAGAAAACTCTATTTCTCCTACTGAGGACCGGTTCTGACTTAGGATCTGACATTTAGACAGAATAGGTAAATATGAGAGAAATGAATTTGCATTTAATTGGCTTTTCTTATAATTTTAGATAAACAAATCATTCTGTTTGAATCTCTGTGTCGGGTGATTATTTCTGGTCATGTTTATTGAATTATTTACAAATTGTGTATTCTTTGAAAATGTTTTCGCTAGATTAGAAAGCAACTAGTTGGTCGCATCGACCTCAAGGTATATGCAGATTGGTTAGGTATCAGAAAGTGTTTCCCCTATGCAAGGCACGGACAAGGTGATTTAGGTTTGAATGTTGGTGTAATGGGCCCCGCCAAGCAAAACAACACAAGTAACTCTACCCCTATGCTTAAAATGTACTACGTATCATATTTTTTACCCCCAAAGGGTATGGCACTCAAGAAAAAGAAAAAGGGTATTGTGACGAAATGACAAAAGAAAGGTAAAGAAACAATACAAGTGCAGCACAATATAAAGATGATCACAATGAATGGGCCCCACCAGCGTGTGATGTGTGTGTGCGTGTGTGAGTGTGAGATCACTCCGTCCGTGGAAGTAGAGGGGATTCGGAAGCTCCGATCTGCACCAATATTACAACACTTTTACACTTATTATTCTAGGAGTGATGCACTGGTCCCACACCATCATCGCTCTTCCTACAACACATCCCTCACCGTGTGAGACTCTGGGCTGTTCTTGTGCTTTGGCCCATGGCCCCCCTACAGATCTCTGCACCATATGGCATGCAGGGCATGGTGCCTGCCATGTAGTGCAGGGATATGTACACTGTCCCTTTTTTGCATTGCGGCGGGTGCTGCTTGTTGCAGCACCCGCCGCAATGCAAAATGTAGGCATTGTGACCGCCGTGGTGGCAGTCGCATCATAATGCCTACAGCGGGACCGCCGACAGCCTGTCGGGCGGTTCCGTGTGCGACAGGGTGGCAGGCAGACGAAGGTCCGCCAGCCACACTTATCGGACCCAAAGTGTTGATTGAGAGGCACACTTATTTATGAGTGCCATGTGTCACTTTGCACCACGTACAGTGATACATGCGTGACGCAGGGCCCTGAATCTGATTTAAGATGTCACGCAAAGCCACCCTGCGTGGCTTTGAGTGGCCGCATAAATATTGATATGACAACGCTGCGCAAATCGCTATCGCCTTTCTCTGCCCCCGGGAGGTGTTCCATGGGCATTGTGGTGGGTTTTCCGAAGCAGCACCCATGGATTTTGATGCTGGCAGAGATCGAGATGTACAAAATCATATAAACCTAGGGAAGCCCCAAATCCATATGCCTCCTGAGGTGAGGCATAACGAGGAGAAATATGTTTATTTCTCCTAGTTTTTTCCTCTTTCTATGTGTGCTGCGTTCTGGAAGAATGGAAGAGGAAAATGCCTCTTAGGATTGTTTCTGTGCAGGAAGATGTCCCTTCCTGCACAAAAACAATCCTGAATGCAACAAAAGGCAGCCTTGCACCATGGTGCAAGGGTGCCCATGGTGGCACTAGTCTGCCGAAACAACACCAGCATAGGCAGAAAGGACAGGAATGCACTGTATTGCATAAAAGCGGTGCATTCCTGTCCTTTCACTTAGGCACAGGGCAGTGCTGCAAGGTGCCTTGCTTCGCAACCCTATGCCAAAATCCCAGAAATGAGGGCCTGACTGTTAACCACAAAAGGCAGTCAGAACCAACCCTCTGGATGCCCTTTGAGAGCAAGCCACCACACATCCATATGCAGGTAGTTGCACTCACTCACTGCACTCACCTGCCGAAGGACCTCTGCTGCCCTTTGAAATGGAGGCCAGGTCGCAGCTTCCAGTAAAAGGCAGATGAGTGTCTTCAAACAGCTAGTCCACCTTGCACTGCACCATATATGTGATGCAGCGGCAAGAGGCTCTGCAAGGAGGGGGCAGGCGGCCGGGCACATATACATTGTTTACAGTAGGATTGTGGTTATTTTTTGTTGGAGCATTCCTATTCAGTAGTGGTGACTGGACAGTGAAAATGCAGGTCGTAATATGCTCAGCTGTGCTCTGATCTGAGACTGGGGATAAGTGTCTGAAAAGTGTCAGCACTCCGTCCATCATCTCCTTGTGTTGACTCTATTCTTTATAGCAGATTAAATGAAGCTTCAAATGCATGCTGAGCTTCTGCACTGGCATCCCATCACCCAGAGGATCTCTTTCAGATCCCAGACTTCTTTATCTGGGTCAACATGTCTCTAGGATTGTTAATACCATGAGTCGAGTCTCCAGTGTGGGATGCCTCAATAATTTTCTCAAAGTCAGGATGCTTTTCACGGATGCAAGCTTTAGCCTCCATGGGAATGGAATCGTGCATTTGAATTTTTTTTCCTTCAATTGATATCTGATTTCCCGCAAATATGTACGTTTTCTCAGTGTTGCTGCAGTGTACTCATTATTCAAATAGTTGCATCTCCCATAATACTTCAGTTTTATTCCCTCCTTCCATGCTTCACACAGAACTTTTTGTTTGATAAGATACTCCAAAAAGCACGCCAAGATCACACTCAGCTGGGCAGATTCGGTTTTCTTCGGAGGGCTGCGTTTGCCCTATGACGTTAAATCTGGTATTCACAGGAACATTCAGGAGTGTGAGGAGCAGTGCTTCTTGTTTTGGGATACAGCTCATGTACATCTTATTCCTTCTAATTCTATTGTCAACATTATCTATCCGATCCTTTAATTGTTCATTTTGTATTAGTAGCTAGAGAAGAGCTTTGTCTTTTAAGACAGTCTGGTCCTCAGCAGGGCCGCCTTAAAGGCATTACAGGCCCCCGGGCAAGTCAATGCACTGGGGGCTGCCTACACAACGACTCACGGTAAAAAAATGTTGCATAGATTAGCATGGGGCACCTAAGCTCGTGGGGCCTCCGGGCACGTGCCCAGCGTGCCTATTCGTTAAGACCATACTCATCCTGAGTGTGCCTCGACATCCATTCCACCTTATCAAGCCACATCTCCATATCTGTGATTCTGCCTTCCATCTGTGACACTCTTACCTCCCATAATGAGAGTTAGCCACTCCACACCTTCCTAAAACCAGCAACATCTGGTGTTACTCTTTGGATCACCTGCACGATGGTAGCTAGTAAGATGTCTGCCAAAATATCAATGAAAAAATATCAGGATACAAGAATATTGTGTCAAAAATATTGCAACTCAAAAATATAGTGCAACATAATATAGAACATGAGAATATTGTTTTTTAGGTATATAATATAATTTTTTAAAATATTGTTCAATATAATATTTTTTTCTTTAATATAGTTGTATAAAGTAATTTCTAATTATTTACTATATATTAAGTATTGAATTATTATAAGGAATTGGTATTATGGTAATTGTTAATGATTTTTGAATAGTTTGCAATTTTTACCATGAAATTTAAACTCTGTGTAAATATAATTAGTAGCTTTTGATTTAGTAGCAGGTTGCTGGTTTTGTAGAGGATTAGAATGGGAAGCTATTTAAAATATAAACTATTGCTTTAAATTTGTATTTGATATGTTAATTAAATTATTAATTATTATTTTAATGTTTTTATGTTTTATGATTTTTATTTTTTTCGTTTATAAACTTTGTATTTTTATATGGAATTTAATTTATCTTTAATACTCTATTCGAGTTTGCTGCCCGCGTGCCAGTTATCATACTGTAAATGGTCCATGGATGTACATGAACAATAAATTGTATTTAACAACTAAAGTTTTCCCTGCATGTGACTATTTAGGAGATTGAATAATTCGCTTAATCTTGGAGTGTGGCATTTCAGCTTGATAATTGATTGTGGAAAAGGTCTTTGTTGTGAATAGTGTCATCTAATTACTCTCTGGGCCTGATGAAGTGACATTAGCAGTTGTGAAACATGTGTTGGCCAATGGTTATATTTGATAAAGGATTTAATTAGTGACAAAATCTTTTTTAATAAAATAATCAAATTAATTGAAGAAGTGAAGACGTCTCCAGATTAATATTTACCTAATAAAAGAAGAGACCTCAAACTCTGTATGTTTGTATTTCGTAGAAGGTTGTTAAAGAGGAGTAGGCATAACCATATTGCTTGAGGTGTAAACGGTCTGATTTTTAAAGCCTTCTCTCTCCTCATTCTGCTTCTTCACATCCGTGATGGGTGGAGTACTGACAAAACGTAGGCTTTAGACAGAGGATAAGCCTAAAGATGCTCAGAAAATGCCGAAAGAAGGTACATCTGCATTTAAAACGGTGGAAGAGGTTGGGTATGTGTAGAGTCCTCAATGCAATCCCAAATTAAATAAATACACAGCACACAATGAGAAATTGAACTTTCCAATGGAAGGCACCTTTAACTTTGAGAAACTAGATTTTTTGAGACATACCATGCATGATATAAAACTAACGCCTACAACTACATCCTGAAGCATTTAATAAATGAGATTGCATTGCAACAGAGAAGGAGAGAGAAGAAAGATAGATCATTTAAGAAGTCCTTGCGGGGCTGGTTAGAAGCCAGGCTAGATGGAGATGAGAAAGCATGGGAAATGGACAATATGGAAAGTGTTAAAACATTTTCTGATATAGTGAAAGACCCAGTATGGGTTAAAACAGATAAATAAAAAAGAGGAAAGAGATTGAAGACTCAGACGATCATGATGACAAATTCTTTAATGAATTACTGATTTTGAGACCTCTTTCATACACAGACAGACGGGCAGAATTGACTCAGACTACTGTTGGGGTTAGTGAAGGGGGAGGTACGGCAGCCGGACAAGTACGTTCTGGAGTTGTACCAAGGGCCCCTCCAGAAGTTCTGACTACAATGGCAATGCCTATTACAATCAGGACATAACACACCATCTCTACAGTGGTGATAGAGCCACCTCCCAAAGAGATTTGTATTGGGATTCTTAAGGTAGAATTTGGAGAGATGCTTCAAGAAAATGTGGATTTAAACAGACTACTGCCATATATTACTGATGAGATGAGATATTTGATCAACAAAGCTATGCCAATGAAGCGCATGATAAATTAGAAGAATTGTCTGATGAATTAGATGTTGATATAAGCAAAATGAAGAATGTCAAACAAAATTATAAAATTGACTTGACACTTGATGAAACAAAAGAGATGGGTCTCACTACATTGAGAGCCCTTATTCAAGATTTATTTGAGAAAACACAAGACTGGCTAGATTGAAAAAAATATCGAGAAATTTGGAAAAAAAGAAATAAGAAATAAGAAAAAAATGAAGAACAGTGAAACGAAGATGGGAAAAGGCGTTGTTAGTGAGTCAGAGGAGGGGACATGTACAATGACAGAGTTTCTTTTGAGAGAAGTGCATGGAGGGAATTTGTGCATGTCCCTTGAACAAGAGGAGATTTGTTTGCTTTTGCCCATAGTTTTCCAAAGTTGAGAGAAGATCTGGCAAAATGGTTTGATGAGGTCCATAAATTGACACACCTTTCTCCGATGCTATGGACAGATTTGAATTACTTTTTCGAAATTGTTGTTCCAGTTGATTTGTGGTTGTAGTGTAAAGTGATTTAGGGTGCCCGAGGCAGGAACCATGTAGACAGGGTCCTAATAATGCACCATCACCAGATGTGGCTGAAAAATATAAGGCAGTGATTGAGCATTTAAAGAAATAAATTCCAGAAAGGGATATTAATTGGGAAAAGATTTTGAGGACAACACAGGACCCTAAAGAGTCAGTGCATATGAGGTTGATGCAATATGCATTAAAAGCATAGTGGCGTTGAAAATCCATGACACAATATTATTGGAGGATTTCCTTCTGCTTTTGTGACTGGACTGAAATCTGAAGTTAGCAATCATATACCGCAAAGTGAATTGTGTTGGTTGACAAAAGCCATTGATGAGATTATGAAATTGGCTAAAACAGTTTCGTTCTTGGGAAGAAGTAGAAAAAGCTGAAGGAGAAGCTGATGATTGCTCAAACAAAGCAGATGGGTTCAAATATGAATTTTGTGAAAAATGGAAGGAGAATCTCACAAGGCTATACAGAGTGTTCTTCAATTTTCTAACAGATTATTAAAAACTATTTAGAAAGTTTAAAATTGCCATTTAATTCAGTGCTGTTTAAAGACTACATGGTGTCTGAGATCTTGTGAACCATTTGTGATAAATTGTACATTATGACTTTTTTACAATATGATTGAATGAAATTTGTGTCAAAAAATGTTAATTCAGGTTAAGAGGAATTACCTTGCTGGTTGTGTTGAATACAATACTACTCCCTAAACCTTTATAATTTTGCAAAGATTAACTTTTGTTGATATGTAAAATGACAGAAGGTTTTAAACTTGATACTAGTGCAATCGTTTGGCAGAAAATGGGCATAAGGCCCCCAACAAAAACGTATTACTGGGAGAAGGAAGTTATTTATCTCGGACCCCATATTGAGAAGGGTGTGTGAAAAGTTTCAAAAGAAAAGGTTTCTGCAATTCTGAAACAAAGTCCCCAGACCACTCAAAGCCAGGTTTGGATATTTCTGGGTATTGTTGGTTACTGTTGTCAGTGGAGTCCAAATGTTTCCCAGATTTCAAAGCCTTTGGTGAGGCTGACATGTAATGAATGATGTTAAAGATCTGGTACATTGGGCCGTGAATCATTTAGGAAACTGAAAGAGTTTGTGTCATGCACCTGCACTCAGGATGCCTGACTACAATATGATTTCCAATTTGTTCTGCCCTGAGAAAGATGGGTGTGCACTTTCAATACTTGCACAGAAACACGGAGGACTTATGCGCCCAATTGCTTTTTTCTGAGGGGTGTTGAATTCAGTTGATGTAAGTCTTCCAGCATGTCTAAATTCATTTGGAGCAGTTTGTCTGGCAATAGAACAAAGTGAAGGAATTGTGATGGGCCATACTTTAATTGTTTATGTTCCACACTCTGTTGAAATTCTTTTAACAAGGTAAAAAAACATAGCATATTGCAAACATCAGGCTGGAGCTTTATAAACAGATGATACTTGGAGCAGAGAACATTCAAATTTGAAGGTGTAATGTCTTGAATCCAGCAACACTGCTTTCGATTTCAGACAAATGTGAAGGCAGGGAAAATATTGTTGAATTGGAGCATGATTGTATTGAGGTGACCGAGTTATGCACAAAGCCAAGATCAGATATTAAAAAAGTCCCAGTTGAGTACTTAGATTTAACACTGTTGACGGTTCCTGTCTGAGGGATCCATATGGAAGACTGAGAGCTGCTTACACAGTATGTTCTGTTTCAGAAACAGTACAGGCATCCTCCTTACCAAATGTGATATTGATACACATGGCAAAACTATTTGCTCTAATAAGAGCATGCTGCTTGTCAGAAAACTTGAATATGACAATCTATACAGATAGCCAGTTTGGTTTTGGAGTTGTGTATGACTATGGTCAGCTCTGGTCACAGAGGGGATTCATTATATCTTCTGGTTCTCCTATTAGGAATAGCATGTACATATTGGATTTGATGAACGCAGTTCAAAAACCAACATAAGAAATAGCAGTTGAAAATGTCAAGCCTGTAAGGCTGGTAAGGATTTGGTCACATCAGGAAACAAGAATGTTGACCAAACGGTGAGGTATTGTGCCTGCAGAAAAGGACAGTGGTTTAGAAAAATAAAGATGAGAATTTTACAAATAATGACGTTACACAGTATTCAAATAATGTGAATTGTTTCTGTATGGATTCATTGCAGACTTCCTTAAGCGAGCTAAGAGATCTGCAGGAAGACGGTTTAGAGAATGAGAAGTTTAAATGGATACAATCTGGCTATAAAAAGAATTATGAAGATTTGTATGTGAATGAAGATCAAAAATATATTTTACCTGATACAATGTTGCAGCCTATTTGTATATACATCTAAAACCACTAACTAAATGCTTTTCATGTACTAGTATTTCATGTCCTAAGTCCTTATGATTTATTCCAAATGTAGCATCACTAATTATGCCTCGAAGCATTTCCCACAGGAGTCAGTAAGCACACCAACAGGCTAGCTAATATTGTTAATATTAAAGTTAATAAATGAATCCCTAAAATTTTACATCAAATGTTGTATCCCGTCTCAATGTTAGAAACTAAAATAAAATATTTATGGCAAAAAACAAAAACAATTTTTTTCTACAGCCAATAACAAAAATGAGTATTCACTTCTCAGTTCTAATTAAAAAGGGGGAACATTTCGAAATCAAATTTCAAGTTAAAGTTCATCAACAGAAAATTCCGCAGTCCTTGTGTTTTCATCTTTTTTTTAACCCTTTGCTTGCGTCGGAGCCATCTGACGTCATGGTTGTCGTGTGCGTTGGACGGCTCCTGGACCTCCTAGCACCCACCGACGGGGGAAGCGCTAGCTCTCCCCTCATGGGCCGCCCTTCAAGCTGCCCCCACCGGGAAAGGCAGGGGAAGCTTCCGCTGCCCCCCACATCCCCCTTCCACGTCATCTAATGACGTCAGCGTGCAAGGCATGCTAATGTCATTAGAGGATACCAGACACGCTGGAAGCCATTTACTTCCAGCGCGTCTGCAGGATATGCGGTAAGTTTCTCCTTGGGGAGGGTGGGTGGGTTTAAAAAGAGGAATCGGAGGAAAGGAAAGGGTTTTCCTTTCCTCCGATGTCTCTTTAAGCATTCCTGCTGCACGATCGTGCATGGGGCGTGATTGTGCAGCAGGAATGCCTGTTTTTTTTTTAAATGTCCGTTGTGTCGTGTAGCGGCCCCTTAAGCAAGAGAGCAAGGGTCGCACCCCTTGGGGGAGCAATTTGTTTGGCTGGGTCTGCCCCCCTTGGGGAAGGAAGATCGGATAAAAAAAAACAAAAAAACTAGCTGTGTGCCCAACTAGGCCACCAGGGATTTTTTTTTTAAGTATGTTTTTTGGGGAGCATTTGATTGGGCCGTTTCTGCACCCCAGGGAGGGCAGATCGGCCCAAGTAAACTATTAATTTTATTGTGTGCCCACTAGGCCACCAGGGATCTTGTCTTTTAAATAATATGTTTGTGGGAAGCGGCCCCTTAGGCAAGGGTCGCTCCCCTTTGGGGATCATTTATTCTTGCCGTTTCTGCCCAAGGGGGGCAGAAGCCATTAGACATCAAGGATTGTTTTAGTATTGTTGGGGAATGGCCCCTTGGGCAAGGGTCGCTGCCTTTGGGGGAGCAATATGTTTTTGGGGAGTGGCCCCTTAGGCAAGGGTCACTCCTCTTTGGGGAGCATTTTTTTGGGGCTGTTTCTGCCCCCTGGAAGGGCAGATCGGCCCAAATAAACAATTAATTTTATTGTATGCCCACCAGGGTTTTAAAAAAAAAAAATTTTTGGGGAGCGGCCCCTTAGGCAAGACCAGAAAAGTTCAGCCGTTATAGTTAGCTGACCTAACTATAACTTGCGCCCTCGCAATTCACTGCACTGCTGGTGACATCACATATTACATCGCTCATGACTTGGTCAGTGACATCACTGATGACATCACTGATGTCATCACTGATGACATCTCAAATGACATCACTGATGACATCATCCACTTACTATCTGATGCACCTCCTCTAATATAACCATTCATACACCCACTCTAAAATACAGACTACCATTCTCGAAACCATAGACACACCAATACCAGTTAGTACATACCCACTCACTGATTCATAGGTCAACACACATCCACCCACTCACCTATACAGTCACTCATACACACAGTCACTCATCAATACAGCCACTGATATGTGCACTCATACACCCATACAGACACTCACACACCACCACTCACCCATAGAGTTACTCACAAACCTAGTCAGTCACCCAAAGATTCAATCACACTGCCATTTACTCACCTATACAGTTATATACACACCACCTCACTTATTCATACAGATACTAACACATACTTACCATCTTCTACAATCACTGACACAAGGGCACACTAAAGCATACAGCCACTCTCACAATAACTCACTCTCACATATAGTCACTTATATACTCTAACACTCACATATATTGCCTTTCAGATATGTAGTTACTCATACATATACCAGTGAGACATCCATTCAGTCACCCATACAGCCCCTCCCAGATCCACTCATAAACCCATACACCCAGTGAATCAACCACTCACCCATCCATACAGGCAGTCACACACCACCCCACCCACCCACACGACACTCAGGCACCCATTCAGCTACTCAGACAACCAATCATTAACCCAATATAGACACTCATGTAGCTACTCACGAACCCATGCAGTCACTTACACACCAACTGACAGACTGATACAGACATTCACTTAGATTAGCCATTAACCCATGCATTCATTAAGACACGTTTAATCACTCATGTATACAGCCAGTCACGCACCTACTAAATCATCCATTCAAACACTCATACACCCACTCATTCTTCAATACACCTTGGCGTGTATATACATACATATATAACATTCCTAAACTTTTTAGAAACACTCACAGGATGATGTCATCAGTGATGTCATTTGAGATGTCATCAGTGATGTCACTGACCAAGTCATGAGTGATGTAATATGTGACGTCATCAGCAGTGCATTGTGGGGGCGCAAGTTATAGTTAGGTCAGCTAACTATAAAGGCTGAATTTCTCTGGTTTTGTACAAGTGAAATGTCAGCCTAATTTTAACGTCCCTGAAACCTGTGTTTTTTTTCAGTGAATGTATATATAAATATATATACATATATATATATATATATATATTGCCAAAACAACTATCCACTAATTAACTTGCCAATATATATTGCCAAAAACAATTCTTAATACTCAAAATACTCTTAATATTCATTAAGAGCTCCCACACACTTCGAGGTTGAATTAAATAATATATTTGTGCAAAGTGACATTTAGTGCAATACAAACCCAATGTGTTTCCTGTGATAAAGACCAAAAGCTCGAAACTTAACGGTTTTCTTATTGCACGAACTTGAAGTGTCCGGGAGCTCTTTTCGAGGATTAAGAGTTGTTTTTGGCGATAGATAGATAGACAAATAGTTAGATAGTTAGATAGATAGATAGATAGATAGATAGATAGATAGATAGATAGATAGATAGATAGATATGGATAAAGGTTCATGTATTTATGTTATTCTGCTCCACAATATTTATTTTCAATATTTTTCTATGTGGTTCACTGTACCCCTAAAATTACGGCTCAGTGGCATACCCAGAAGCGGGATGGATCGGAGGACAGTGTTAATTAACCTCAGTTTCATGAGGCAAAGCGTCCCGGAAACAAGGTACAAAACAGCATTTCAAAATACAGTCAAATTAATAAAGACTGACTTCAAAAAGTGAGTTCTATTGTGGAATTTAGAAAAACCATAAAGGGTGAATTCAAAATTCAAAAGGATACACTATTGAAACAGTAAAACACAGTGTCATTCATAAATAAACAAATCCATATCTTGCTTGACTCTGTCCAGCAGAAACAAAAACAAAAACAAAGCATTAACAGAATGTAGCACCTATTTTGGACAACATGGCTTAGAGGCCTAATTGAGGCTTAGTTACTGTAAGGCAGGAAAACACGCTTTAACAGGTCGTGGTTTGATCGTTTCAACTGCATTAGCTCCATGTCAGTATACACATGTGAATGCAAATGTTGACTTAAAGCACCTTTTGAATAAAACATAATTGCACATTGTCAATTATTTTACATACAATGTAGGTAACCTCTATATGTTTGTTTTAGATATGCTTGGCACAATATTACTGTGTTGTGATATTTTTGTCCCCGATATTTTGTAATACAACCCCACAACCATCGGCAACTGCTGGCCAAGGTCCTGTCCCTGACCTGGGGATGCCTCATTTTTATGGTCTTTTTGTTGCCACACACTATCAAGCCTTTCCTGTACTTTGATTGATTTCTCTTTCGCCTTGTGATTTTCTGCCAGAGTGCATACAGTGTTGTTACCTGCTTCCATATTCAGCACCTTGGGGCCAGGCTGCGATGGCAGTGAGCCAACCTGGTATGCAAGGATCCACTCAGTGTCAGCACACAAAACGAGAGGAAGCTGAACTGGAAAGTCAAGTTCCACCAAGATGTGGTAGAATGAAACAGGCCCCTGATAGAGCGCAGGTTTGGCTCTTTCATTAGTAGGGGTGTATTATACTCATAGGTAGTTTGCGCCCGCACAAAATCCATTGTGGTGTTTGTATTGGGTCAGTAGAACATTTGCTGTAATAACGTGAAAAGTGAAGTTCTAGAGTTGATTGCAATGTAAACGTGAAGAAATTAACGTTGCAACTACATATGATTAGATGAAATCATTAAACATGTAGAATTTGTACATGTAGCTAATGAGTATTTACACAATTGATGTACTCATGTAACGTGTTAACTTAGATGTGCTCAGTAATAATGTTCATTTATACGTGTGATTTCATGAGGCTATGTGGCATTTCTTATGTTGGCTGGTTTCTGTGAGCCTGAATTGTATTTCCCCCCTGGAAGCTTTTGCATTAGACTCAGTGGATTTCATGTGCATGTGGAATTTGGTCTTTCTCACGTTTCTGTTGCAGGTGAAGGAATTTAAGAGTGAGGCTTAGGGAGGAGAGGATACATTGAACGACGATACTGATAATAATGGATGGTTGTACTTTCTCATCGGAGTGAGCCTGGGAATCAAGGTCATCTAGCCAAGGCCTGGGGGCATCGCTGCGAGTTACCTACAATGAGGTGGCTTGCTTGGATGGTGGGATGTTGCAATGCATTTTGGGATATTACTTGCAAGTTCATGTATTGTTAGGGACAGTGCCAGGGGGACTTTTGCCTTGCCTTGAGAGAGAGAGCATCTTAGAATGAGCTCTGTAGTTTTATGCTACTTGACCCATTCAACGTGAGTGGATTTCTTAGGACGCCCTTATGTACTAACACCTTTACAGAACTTGCTATCGTGGAAATGCTAAGTAGGGCTGTCACGTTAGTGGTAGTGTAGAAGCAGATTAGATGGTTTTCACCTACGAACCTCCGATGAAGGGTAATCTAGACATTGTAGCCATAATTTTCTGTATCCTTAATCTGGAACTGGTTATCCTGTGCATGTTGCACCGTCGTAATTTCACTCGTAGGTTTGGTTTTGTATTAGTTCCAATGTACTTCCACACCGCTTGTATGTCCAACTGTTCTTAACTTTGTAATAAATTAATAAAATCCATTCCAGAGTCTGTGATGTCATAGTTCATTGGAATTGTAATGATTGATTGTCTAATGATTTTCCTCCCCTCCACACTTTCATGCTGAGAAAAAGAGACACAACCCTAGGGTTCCAGAGTAAATCTAGAATGTGGAATCCGGCTCCTTCACCCCCATGACCATTGGATGATTGTGGGTTCCCTGATCAGTGGCAGTCAATAGACAAGTCCTGTAGATGAACTCCCCACCACATGTTCAAATGTTTATTACCTGCCTCATTACATGGGAGGCGTATAGACTCTGGGCCAGATTCACAAAGGTAAACGTACACCTTTGAGTAAGGTTACTCTTATTCGGTATTCACAAAACTGCAATTGAATTGTAACTTTCCAACTGCGGAGACTCTGTGGTTGGGATGGAGAACTCCGCACATAAAAAGATAGGCCCATCCATTAACGATGAATGAACTGAAGCCATAGCGAAGGAGCCAATACAACACAGAAAGTTGCCAGGCACCTTCCTCAGGGAGGTGGACTTCTTATAAAGCCATTATCACTCATTACTAAGAAGTCCCTACCCTTGAACTTCACCAGCGATAATCCTTATACCCCAAACACCAAAGACCGGCCGCCATAACTTTCCTGGCTTTTCTCATGAATATTCTGTGATGACCAATCCCAAAGCTGAATCCCTAAGTCCATGTAAGCTCATTGTTTCTGACAGTGAGTAAATCCCAAAACACCTGGGCTTCTATGGGAATTCTCTGCGGCATATTATCAAGCCCGTTATCGCCGCAAATAACATCGCCACGGATGATCCCCGCAACTTTCGTTAATGAGATGCAGAGTAGGCGTTCCCGTGCCAACAGCCGTGACAACACCACTCCACTACATTCACAACAAACAGCCAGAACTGCGATAAGAACACGAAACAGACGATAAGGCGCGTTAGCACCAAGAAAATAACACCTGCTCCGACCTGGTGCTAAGTCGGACCACAGCCTGGACCACAAAAGGTAGACCAGCTCAGAGCTACACCTGAAGAACAACAGATGCACCCGGGCAACTGAACATGCAGCCCGGTGGGCTGAAAGGGAAACAACACCCGCCGCAACCACCCCAGGACCCCCCCTCCCTGGCACCCCCCCCGACCAAAGACATGCCACATCAGCTACACCCAAACACGTACAAAATATTCCACCTGATGTCGCAGAATCACAACTGGTGATATGCATATGTCGTCACAAAAATGAGCATCACACATTCATTTCTGAAGCAACAAATCAAACTTTATTGAAATGAACACTGAAATGAAATGAAGACACATTGCGGCTCCTCTCAGGCCAATCCGTAGATCACAGCCTGCAAGACAAATATCATGATGAGAAGGTATGCCCTGCGCACATCAAAGGACAGAGAGAGGGAATGGGAGAGAGAGGAAGAGAGGGGGAGAGAGAGAGAAATAGAGAGGGGGAGAGAGAGAGAAGAGAGGGGGAGAGAGAGAAGAAGAGAGGGAGAGAGAGAGAGGGAGAGAGAGAGAGAGAGAGCGCTGCCCCTGCACACCCAGGCCACACGGCTCACCTGCTGCCACCGGTGTGTCTACAACCACTTGCCGGCATGTAGTGCAGTTCATTAGGTCACACATCTGAGACAGACCCGTCATCTGAAACAGAGTCCAGAAACATGAATGGCACAGTACACACAATTGCACAAGACAACATCGCCTGCCCGCCCATGCACACCCAGACAGAGGCACCCCTGTCCCTCCCGCCGCCCATCGGAGCATGCCCGCCCATGCACACCCAGGCCGCACTGCTCACCTTCCGCCACAGACAGGAGGTCCCACCATGTGCCGCTGCAAGCCACAAGCCCGGGGCCCGCGGACATGGCACACTCCACACCATGCTGCCCCGCTCCGCAGGCCACCAGGTCCCACGTTTGGTGCTGGGTATTGATTACTCCACGGCAGAGGACATACCAGTGCACCCGGCCTCATCGCAGGATACACACATGCTCAGCCCGATAGGTGCCACCAACTCTGTGATCCCGGAAGCGACGCCATGTGGCGGTAGGCCCGCGTTGCCCGCTGGCTCTGGCCTACACTTCAGTCCAGCAGGGCACACAAAACCTGAGCTGTCCGGACCGCCGGGACGGGGCATCATCGCAGGCTGCACACCCGCTCAGCAGCTCAAGGTGCCCCTAACTCAGTGTACCCAAAGTCACTGTCCCGTGTCGGGGTGCCTGTGCTGGCTGCACTGCTCCAGGTACCACTAACCCTGTGCAACCCCAGTCAGCGCCACGTGGTGGTAGGCCGGTGATGGCCACAAGGCCTTGGGTGCCACTAACCCTGTGCAACCCCAGTCAGCACCACGTGGTGGTAGGCCCGTGACGGCCTCAAGGCCTCGGGTGCCACTAACCCTCTGCGCAACAACTCATGGGCCCTTTATGATTGAGAACCGTGGAGCGTCCGTCATCCAGTCACCACCGGCAGAGGGGAATGTGACGTCGTCGGCCCCTTATGTTGGCGGAGTCACATGACCTGTGACGCCTGTGCCGGATGGGTGTGGTGTGCGTGCAAACCTCCCCTTAGGGAGTGGCTTTGACATGCTGACAACTAGACCAGTGACCTGCACACCACCAGCGAGTACGCCTGCGATGGGTAGCAATGAGGGCCCCCCTCAGAGCGTAAGAGGAGTGGTCTGGCCTGCCGTACGCAGGACCAGAGCAGGGCTTGCAACAATGATTCGTGAGATCTGGGCGTGGTTCAGTCCATGTCCGGACATGGAAGTGACTGATGCGTGTGTCCCTGTGGTAGTGTTCACAGGACCCGGAACACAATATGCAATGTAGCACCCTCTGACTGGCATCCCACAGGATGAGCATCCTTGACGCAAGGGACATCACTGTCCCTACATTCACCCACACATTCATACATGAATGATGAAAGACCTAACACAGCAGTGCGTCACTGGATGTTTATTGCACATCCAGTGCAGTTCTGCAGCTGTAGCGGTACAGGGCAATGCCGAGCACACTACACAATATGGGCCTGTGGAAGGCCAGCCAGAGTCCATCCGGGAATGACAAGTACTGCGGAATAGGAAGGGAACAGTCCGCAGTCTAGTCGCAGTGTCATTGGTCATCAAACAGGATATGGCAGTCCATGTCACTGTCCAAGGTGAGTACATCGGAGAGTATCGGGGGTCAGTGGAAGGTCATGGGGCCATGTGCGGCACCAAGCAGGAACAGGCCAGCTGGCGGAAATGAAAGCTAGTGCCTCCTGATCACAAACCCATCCACGTCCTTGTACCCGGAAGTGTGCTCTGCCCCACCTGTGGGTGTTGCAGTACCGGCTGAGGCACTGTGTGCCACTGACACATCAAGGGCCGGAGGCGGGCTGTTGGCCGCAGTGTGGCAGTGACACATCAGGTGCCGGAGTGGATACGCCTGCCGCACTGTGGGGCACTGACACACCAGGGGGCGGTGGATGGTGTGGGGTCAGCAGCATTCGTCTGCGCCACGCCTTGTGGCACCAATGCCATGATGATGATCTGCATGGCGTGGTAGATCCCAGCTACATTTCGCTGGTGTGCAGCGGTGGCTGCCATCCTTTCCACCTCCATACGCACCATGTCCTCCATTAACCTCCGCATGTGTGCCAGCTCACGGCTGCTATCGCTGGAGCCCCTCTGAGTGGACAGGTGTTCTTCTCTCTGCGTCAGAACTCCAGCGATGTCAGTCAGGGCTCGTTGGAGGCCATGGAGCAGGTCTAGACACCCATGGATGGCATCCAGTTTGGTAGCCATGAGGTCGAACCCCGCCCGCACCTGCTCAGCCATCTCCTTCTGGGCGTTGGAAGGCCATGTGTTGTTCGTGGGGGTCTTGGGAGACTGGCGGGGCCGTGGGTGCTTCCTGCTGGGTGATTTGGGTGGTGGGTGGGATCTCCTTGATGCAGCTGGTCAGCCCTGATCCTGGAGGTGAGTCGCGGATGATGTGTGGCTGGGACTGCTCTGCAGGGGGTGTTGACACTGGCCCAGCAATGTGAAGGGGAGATGATGTATTGTAATGTGTCCACATGTATGTAGCCGCATGGGACATGTTGACATTCAGACAGCATGGCATTGTACATTGTGACAGTCTATGGATCTGGGCGATGACCCAGAGTCATTGAGGTTGTGCACTGTGCTCTGCTTAATTGTGCATATGTGCCATCGTGGCCATCTCCACCCGTCCCCTCAGTACCTGGTGGTCATTCAGCCTGTTGCGGTTGTGTTTTGTCCTGTCGAGCAGTATCCGGTCCCCCAACTCCGGCCACAGTATCCACACTGATGACTGTCGACACCAGCTCCTCCATTTTATCCAGCTCGAGCTGTGGCGCTGGGCCCCGACCTCCAGTCTGCATTGCTGCCTTCTGGTTGGCTGCGAGTTTCTCCTTGGTCTTCCGCTTGATGTCATTCAATCGCCTCTTGACCTCATCCATTGTCCTCTTGTGCTCTCCGACGGCATTCACCTGGTCCACGATGTCCCGCCATATTCCAGTTTTGGTGCCCAATAACACGTTGGAGGTGACGAACAGTTGTTGATGGTGTTCCATCACCTCCGTGACTATGATCCTGTTCGACTGCGGACTGAACTTCGTCTTCCTCTTCTTCTTGTCCTTGCCCTTCCCCGAGGTCCCGGGCTGGTCGTCAGGGGTGCTTATGGGGTTGCGCTCGTCCTCTGCGCCTGCTCCGGCTGCCTGTATGGTGCTTGGATGTTGGTCAGTTTGTGTTTGGGTGTTTTTTCTACTTTTATGGTGATTTTTCCCACCGGCCAGGTGTGTGTTGCAGGCCTGGCGCTGTTGCAGGCCTGGCGCTTCTTATCGCTGATTTCCTCATCGTGCTTTGGCCCATCACAGGTTTTTTTGTGTTGTGGTTTGTGTTTTTATCTCCATCGAGATGGTTGTATCGCGGACAGTGTCCGCAGTTTCGGCAGACTATCGCATGGTACCGCATTGTTGTGTATTCCACGTTGACACGGGGTAATTTTCCCGCGATAGGCTGCGATGTGTAAAGATGCGTTAACATTTTTTGGTGATGTTTAGCACACTTCTTGTGAATATACCACTAAGTGCGCACAAACCACTCCTCCTCCCTAAGCCACCAGCCCCGCCCCGTCCTTACGTAGCCCCCCAGCAACGAAAAATAAAATGATAGTAACTTTGTTTTATCATTTTATATTTCCCTTTTTCACTGCTCTATGAGCAGTGGGGCAACGCTCCTCTGCATTAGCGTAGGAGCTGCCCCTGATTTGCCAACTGTAAATCCAGACAAGCAGTCATCCCTGTAGTTTGCCGGGGTACGAAATTCTTGAATCAGGTGAAGAAGCCGCAGCAGAATCAACAAATCAACCAAATAACTGAGACCATGAATCGGTGAAACCGGTCGATTGCCAGGTCCGATATTGCAGTTGTGATTATAAGTTTTTTATTACTTGTTTATTTTGATGTTACAGTAATTTAAGCACTTATATTTTTAATGAACTAGGCATTTGCCTGACAGCACAGGTCCTGGTTATTTTTAACTCGTCGCTACCAATTTGTAATATTTTTAAATGAACCCTATCAGAAACAGTGGAGTGTGACAGCGCCACAATTTCTTTAATGGTTTTTATAAACTATGCAACAAACGTAACTAACTTGGTATGTCACCTGCAATATATGTGGTTTTTATTACAAGGAGTTTAGGAGATTCATTGTGTAATTTCGTGTTACAAATTGTGCTATAAATTATGGAAAATTGTGCTATATTTTCATAAATGGAATGAACTAGAAAAGGAATAATAAATAAAACAACAATGCAAATAAGGAGTTTTTCTGAGCAGTAAATAATGTTGTGGACTTAAATGCAGGAGTTACATTATGGGAAGGGGGGTGGGAGGGTTCTTTAGTAGGTTGAATTTTCTCTGTCCTATAAAAGCAGGGGGTCCCTGATTTAAGGCTGAGATCTCAGTACCTAAATCCACCTACGAAGACGCAACCCCACATAATGGGGAATAACCAAGTGGCCCGGCTTTTCTAGGTGAAATTCCACACAGTATTCCTAGCTGGCCAAACTAGATCATGATGAGCAGGGTTCTTTTGTAAATGTAAAAAATGTAAATTTGATACTTGTATAGCGCACTACTCACCTGCAAGGGTCTCAAGGCGCTTGTACGAATACCGCTGTGGAACCCATCCTGGCTTTCCCTGTGAGGCGTCCACTCCTGGGCACCCCCAAGGTGGAGGCCAGTCATCCTTAGCTTTGTGTGGGCCGTTGTGGAGATTAAGCAAGCTGTTGCCCAGAGTTGCACTCCATGATTGGAATAGGCACCAAGGCGAGAATTATCAGGTCCGTGGAATTTTTGAGCCCAAGACCCGCCGAGGCGGGGAATTGAACCCTGGTCCCGGGCTAGATCTCTGCATCAGGGTCTGCCACTCTAATCATTGAGCCACACTTCTCCTTTTGTTCATTTCACCCTCTGTTTCCCCAATCGCTAGACTGCAGAAGAATGGAGGATTAGGCTGCACTTGTTTGGTTTCATCTGACAGGTAACCCGGTGTGGGTAATTAATCTGGAGGGGTAAAGACAAAGGCTTCTCCACAATTTCTTACATGAATATAATTTTCCAATGATTTAGATTTGAGTCACTCATTAAAAAAGAGGAACTACACAGCATCCAGGAAATATTACTATTTGTCCGAAAACTTAGATATGAGGAAAGGGTGTGAAGTTATGGCCAGAGCTGCGGACTATGGAACTGACCAACCGAGGTCGAGTCCCCGCGTGTGTTCAACATCTTGTGATTCTGAGCAATCAATTAATCTCAACGTGCCTATATACAAATAAAATGAACCCGACCTTGGGTAATGTTACTGTTGCTCATGTAAAGCACTCCAATGCCCTTGGGCCGAGTTTGCACTATATAAAACTTCAAATAAAAATTCTCTAAGAAATAAAGCAAAGTAGATAGTAGAGGAACAAGACAGTGCCAATTGTAAATTGTGTAACGCCCAAACAATTGTGCAACAAAAGATTATTCAAAATGTGGTGCATTTTCCCCTGAAAGCCCATATACAAGTGGCTGGCGAAACTTGGGTAGAAGTGAGGTCAAAAGTACATTAATGTTTGGTCCACAAGGGTATTTTTATGAGCCACTTGTATGTGCTCACCGCTTCAGACTGGCAGAGTAAATCGATAGACCATCATCAGGGCAGAGAGGCATTTAGGGCATCGGATTGAGATCTGATTCGAAAAAATAAATAATTGTTTAATTTTTCTTTAGCGCAAAATAGTAAGTGCACTGTGCTCCTGTGGAAAAGAAGAGAGTAGCAACTTACAAAATGTAGCCAGAGAACTTGGCAACTGAAAGTCAATAAGGAATTGTAGATAACAGTCAAGATTAAAACCAAATATAGGTGCATATTATCAAGGACCGGCGTTAAAATTATCGCCGCATACGCATTGCAACGTGATTGGCTAAGGGGAGCTTGTTTGCTTCCTGCTTCTTCCGGACTGGAGTCAGAAAGAGAAGAGAAGCGGAGACAACGAGAAGAGATGGCAGAAAAGGTAAGTGTTTTTAAAAAAAAAATGTCAACCCCTCTATCGCCCCCAACCACCACCCCCGTTCACTACCAGCCGCCACTGAGCAAAAGGGGTGGCCTAAGGAATGTTTTTTGCCCTAGAAAAGCTGGACAAGTGCAGAATGTGTGATTGATTGATTCTTGCATATATTCACGCAACCAGCAGTTTGGATTGGTCGGGCAACTTTTCCAGGATGCTATAAGATCCTTTGTATCGAATTGTCCAAAGCGTTACATCATAAAATGATGTTTTCGTGCCAGTGGGGAGTGAGTTGTCAGGTATGCTTGAGGCTTCAGCTTCTGAAAGGTGTTGATGACTGTCCAAGCGTGTCACATAACAAGAAAGAATATCATTCTAAAATCACTTTAACACACTCACTATCATTCATTGCACATATTATCACGCCCAATCATTCCCTCCTTCAATTATCATAAAACTATCTACATATATTTTAAAACACATTTCTCATATTGCACGAGGCACCATGATTCAACTGTGCAGCTATTTCATTGTTTTATCTCAATTTGTGATTATTTTCTTTGATTTTTGTTTTTTGTCCTCATTCTGCCAATACTCTTGTTGGCGATGCTCTTATAACTGTAACCAACCCTGAAGTAGAGCCATTCCACATAAGAACACAGATGTTCCATCTACCCACCTCCTCACGGGTAACCCCCGAAACACAGGGACCGGGACCGACAACTGTAATGGTTTAATCATCGGACCCTCTTTGTCTTTGGCTCCACTCCACCAGCAGCTTCCATACTTTCTCCTGACTCTTGGCTTCACAAGCCATATCTAACTGGCTTATAGAAATTACATTTCTCAAAAAGTCTGTAAAACTTGGTGGCCTCTCCGTCTTCCAAAGCTTACAAATTTCTCACCTTGCCAAAAGTATTGCATAAAAAATAAACTTGACGAACATCGGTCCCCCTGTCGCTCCCTGGCGTCGTGCGGGCCCCCTTTCTCGCGTGGCGTGCAGCTCTGAGGCACACTCGATGGTCGGGGACGAAAACACAGCTCACACCGCTGTGGCACAGGACATGGCTTCGGGAGGTGGTGGGACTGGCGGGTTTTCGGCAATGGGATCTCCTAGGGATCTCCACTCTAGGTGATATATGGCGGGGGAGCCACATGTGTTCCTTCCAGGAGCTTCAGACCCGCTTCTCGCTGCAGTCTTCCCAATTCTATCGCTACCTCCAGCTACGCCATGCGGTTCGGGCCCACGTCCCTCTCGACTCCAGATTGCCTTCTCATAGCCCACCTGAAGCTCAGGTGATGTTGGGGTGCCTGGGGAAGGGTGGAATATCCCGCATTTACAAATCCCTGATTAACAATACCCCGGTAGACTGGACTGGACTGAGGCAGCGATGGGAGGTCTGGGTGGGACCCCTAGATGACGCGGATTGGAGGGACGCCCTTATGGCCCCTCGATCGCTCACCACCTCCGCTAGGCTGCGGCTCATCCAGCTCTATTACCTCCACGCCGCTTACCTGACTCCGGACCGCCTCTACCGGGCGGGCCTCCGCGTGGACGCCTCCTGCGCTCGCTGTGGGGTGGCTCCGGCGGATTTCTTCCATATGGTGTGGTCTTGCTCCCGCCTGGAGGACTACTGGGCAGCGATTGAGACCGACCTAGCGGAGGTCCTGGGATGGGAGGTCCCCCATGAGCCTAAAATGGCTCTGCTGGGCATCACGGACGGGTTGGATGGGTCCCGTAACGACAAGTATTTTATCACTACTGCCCTAATGGTAGCTAAGAGGGATATAGCGGCCGTGTGGTCACAGCCAGACCCACCTAAAAGGGCTACTTGGAGTAGAGGGGTGGATTGGTGTGCGGCCCAGGAGCGGTCGTTATACGCTGCCCGGGGCTGCCCCAAAAACTTTCGCAAGATATGGGGGAAATGGCTGGGGGGCATTGTTTGAGGGGTGGGGGTGCGGGGGGCGGGGGATGGGGGTGGAGGGGGGGGTCTTTACATCTGCTTGTCAATGCTTCCCTGATTGATGTTATTGATGCCATGTTCAATGCACTGTTGTGTATCATCCTTGACATTGTCCTTGATGCTGAAAATAAAAATTTGTTTATAAAAAAAAATAAATAAACTTGACAGCCACAGTCTTAGTATATTGTTGCCCCACTTAGTATAGTCCAAAAAAAATAAGTTTGGGGCGTACCTCAATTTGTTTCCTGTAGTGACACACGTCGTAAGAAGGAAGCAGGTGGAGTTTTATAGTTGTCTTTATTTGTCACAAGTAATAAGTGTGTATATATATATATAGGCCCACGAGGAGCAACGATCACAACCCGCCGGCTACCGCTCTCCGCGCTCTTCTCCGCCCCTTGACGTCACAGACGCGGGCTTGCCCTGATAGGACGAGACGTCACGTGACATAAAGGGCAACGAGACAACCTGAGTCCTGAGACTCTATGATCCCCTGAACAACTAGCATGTCCAACATCTCCCTCCTCAACAATGCAAACATTAAAACATTATTCATTTCATAACAAAATCTTCAAAACGCTTGGGCGGCCTAACATGTCTAGAAGGCCTACTTGGAGTAACAAACCAAGGGCGTCCCTCAGAGCATGAGCTGCTACTACTGCGGTTTGAGTCCTGGGTACCCTGGTTGCCAGCACACTCTTGTATGGGCTTCGTTCCACCCCGCCCACTGGTTTCACAAGCCTCAAATCGCACCTCTTCACTATTGGCGGCATCGCCATTGCTAGCTCCATCTATGGTCGAGGTGTCAACACATCCTTCATCCTCCCACACACTCCTGTCTGCAACCTCATTCTCCTGCCAATCTAGTACACTATCATCACTCCTGGCACCACTCGCATGACTTCTATTAAAAATAATTTCTTCCTGGCCAGCTTTGAGCTTGACAATGTCATCTTTGCTTCGCCATCCTCCACCTTCCATGCGCACTGCCCCTTTAGTAACTCCCTGCACACGCACAGGGGTTTGGAAGACTGACTCCCCCTTCATCACCTTATGCGGCTTCTTTACTAGCACCCAATCTCCCTGTTCCACGTCTTTTGCTTTGGCTTTATTCACCATATCGGCGTATCGCTTGGTGCTCTCCTGTTTGGCCATAATACGCTCCCTGACTCTTAGCGTCTCCTCTTGTACGACCTCCGTGTCCTCTCTTACATCATACCATTTGTTGTACTTGGGAGTAAGCTCGCTGGTACACTTCCTCCCCCTCATCAAATAGAAAGGTGTGTGGCCTGTAACTACATTCGGGGTATTATGGTAAGTGCGCACCTTGTCCGCAAGAAACGCCTTTACATCCAAATTGGACGCAACGGCCAGCTGGATCCCCTCTTTAAGAAACCTGTTCATCCTTTCCACCTGCCCGTTACTCTTCGGACTGTACAACGGGGTTTTCTCCTGCTTGATCCCCGATTTGGCCAGAAAATCCGTCATCTTCCTGGATACGAGCTGTGTGCCATTGTCGGAAACCATGACCTTCGGCTGGCCTTCCAGTGCGAAGACTTTCCGAAGCACCTGGATTACTCGGTCAGTGGTAACTTCCCGGACAAACTTGTAATGTATCCACTTGGAGTAGTAGTCGGTGATCACAATTAGAAATCTGCACACCTCCGGCAGCACCGTGAACGGACCCACGAAGTCGATAGCAACCTTGCTCCACGGGCCAACCGGTATGTCTACTCTCTGCAGCTCCCCTTTGCTGGTCTTCCAATGCTTGTCCGCCCTCAGACACTGCTCGCACCGGTCCACGAATTCGCAGACGTCGCTGTTCATCCCCGGCCACCAATAGT
This sequence comes from Triturus cristatus, assembly GCF_964204655.1. Lineage (NCBI taxonomy): Eukaryota > Metazoa > Chordata > Amphibia > Caudata > Salamandridae > Triturus > Triturus cristatus. The sequence goes on along the minus strand of NC_140586.1, from coordinate 817,886,495 downwards.
ACATTTTCAGCAAGTTCTTGGTCGCGGTGCTGCCAGGGTGACCCTTGTGGGCTATCTTGATCAGTTTTCCCCTTAGACTTTCCGGGGGAACGAACAACTCGTGCCTTTTCAAGAATCCGTTCTCAAGAGTGAGTTCCGCGCTCACCTGCTGGAAACACCTAAGCGAACCTCGCAAATTCCGAACAGGAGGCCAGTGGGACGTCATGTGATCCATCACTGTACGAATAACCATGTCCTTTTCCTGAGGACCAAGCCACTCCTCTTCTGAGATGGATCCCTCGCACATAGTCGTTGCATCCACCAGAGCTACCACGCACTCTGCATCATCGAGGGATACGTCATCTTCCACCGTCGCCGGCATGTGGGACAGGCAGTCCGCTCTGCTGTTGAGGCCACCCTTGATGTGCCGGATCGTGAAGTGATATTCTTGCAGCTTGGATAGTAGACGCAGCAGCCGCGAGCTGGCCTTCCCATTGCCGCGGCCTTCTCCGTCCATCATGTAAATCAGGGGTTTGTGATCCGTGACGATTTCGAACACCTTGCCCCACAAGTAATTCTTTAGCTTCTCTACCGCTCACACGCAAGCGAGCGTCTCACGCTCGATGGTGCTGTAGTGTTTCTCGGCGTCGCTTAAGGAGCGCGATATAAAGGCAATAGTGTTCTCTTTCTTCCCTTGAAACTGACAGAAAACCGCTCATATGCCTTTAGCGCTGGCGTCGACAGTGACCACATTCCGCAAGTCCTTGTTGTAAGGTTGCAGCACCGGTGCCACCGCAATGGCCCGCTTGATGGACTCGAACGCCGTGTCCTGCTCCGCGGTCCAGACGTACTTCACATTCTTCCTCAGCAACGCCCTCAGTGGCTCCATCGTGGTCGCGTACTCCTGCAGAAACTTCGAGTAGTACTCGCTGAGCCCCAGGAAGGACCGCAGGGCGTCTTCATCACCAGGACATGGAGCTTCTCTGATCGCTCTCACCAGGTCATCCTTGGGCGCAATGCCATCCGGGGTCAGGACATGCCCTAAGTATTCGATCTTGGTCTCCATAAATTTGCACTTGTCCTTGGAGACTGTCATCCCCTTCTCGCGCAAGATTTCCAATACCTTGCCCAGCACTTCCAGGTGCTCCGCTTCATCCTTAGTGTGGATCAAGATATCATCCTGGAACTCCTCGACCCCATCCATGTCACAGAATAGCAGATCCATCAACTTCTGAAACACCCCCGATGCCGAGGCGAGTCCGAAAGGCAATCGGACGTACCTGTACGCCCCGAACGGAGTGACGAACGTGGTCAGTTTCTTGTACCCTTCAGTGAGGCACACCTGGTGGTATGCTGATTTCAGATCTATCAGGGTAAAATACCGTGACCCCGATGTAGACGCCAAAATGTCTTGAATGTTGGCCAGCGGGTGACAATTAACCAGGATATTCTTATTGAGGGACCGCAGGTCCACACACAAACGGATGTCTCCAGTTTTCTTCTTCTTGGACACAACAATCGCGGACACCCATTCTGAAGCACCCGCTTCTTCTATCACTCCTTCATTTTTCAACTTGTCCAGCACGGCCTTGAGCTCCGTCCTGACTGAGAGAGGCACGGTCCTGACCTTGTGTTTAATCGGCACCGCCCCTTCCTTCAGCTGTATGTCGTGCACGAAGCCTCTTACACATCCTACTTCATTTACAAAGACCGAACTGAATTTATCGATGACTCTGGACAACCCACCCGGCTCGTCTCCTGGCTGAATAAAGTTAAACCAGTCCGCCCGCAGAACTATGGGATCTGCCGCCCCCGGGACTAGCATCACTCCCAATTTCGCCAGATCCTTCCATCCCACAAGGCTCCTCCCTTTCTCAGCCACATACATTTTTGTTGTGATTGCCCTCCCCTTGAAAGTGAGAGTGTCACAAAAATATCCTTTCATCACTATGTCCTGCTCCCCAAATGCTTTCGCATTCACATCCGTCACACGCAACTGCACACCATGCCATTTCGCATCAAACGTTGTGTCAGAAATTAAGGTAATTGGGGAACCTGAATCAGCCGTAAACGGCAGCTCTACAGTGCTGATCATAACGGAGCCTATGGATCCCTTCACTCGCCCATCTTCCGCATCAATAGACAGCACGATATCCGCATTCGTTTCGAAATCACCTTCGCTTACAGAACTCACTTTCACACTGCTTCCAGACCTCCTAGTCTTACACACAGCAGCGAAATGACCCAACCTTTTGCATTTTGTACATTTCCTACCAAGCGCAGGGCAAGCCTTGCTGTCCGCCAAATGATCCAGTGCCCCGCACCTAAAGCAAGCGAGCGGCTTCCTACCCGCTCCCTTATCACTCGCCCCTCTTTCAGGAGGCCTTTGGACAGACCTACTGCTGTCCTGCACATAAAACACACTGGAAGCATGGCTAGTACTAGCAAGTTCCTTTGTGGACACCAAAGACCTCTTGATGGCCTTCGCAATTGCCACCACCTCCTGCAGCGTTGGATTCCGGCACGTCAGCAGCCTTTCCTGCACCTTTTTGGAATGGCAGTAGAACACCACCTGGTCCCTGATGTAGGTATCAGTCATGCCCGCAAATTCACAGTCCTGGGCCAGGACGCGCAAGCAGGCAATATATTCCTCTATAGTCTCTCCCTCTTCCTGCTTTCGAAGAGCAAACTTGTGGCGCCCCACCATAATGTTAGTTTCCTCAGAATATTGCAGCTCGAGCCTCTTCACCGCCTCCTGGTACTCATTGAGCTGACCGGAACTCCCAGGCGGATTCACATACACGGGCAAACTGTCGAAGACTTCTTGGCCAGCCTTCCCTAGCAGACCGAACTAAAGCGCCTTTTTGCGCTCCGCAGCATACACTGCGCCATCAATGGAAACAATATAGTTCTCAAAGGCCCTCAACCAGCTCTTCCACTTCATGCACGGCTTGCCAGGAACCTCAAGGTTGTGCGCCATAATGAAACGAAGCACACTCCACACAGTCGTGGCTCGGGAGGCAGGCACCCCAATGCAGCAGCAGCACCTCAGGACAGGCTGGGCCCCACCACGCAAAGAGAGGCACAAGACAGGGCTCCAATACCCCCAGGCGAGACCCCAAAGAAACCGAAAGTACCTGGACCTCAGGGCTCGTGGAGTTCGCAACCAAGTTCAACCGAGGCTGAAGGGGGGGGGGACACCAGCACAGCAGGGCTTCAGCGGCAGCGCCGCAAGTCAGGAGCACGTGGGCAGGAGGAGGAATCACTCGGCCGGGATGGCCGAAGGCACACAGACAATGCAGGCACCGTCGAATGCAGGGAGGGGCTTCAGCAGCAGACACCCGCGTGGGAAGGGCTCCGCCTCACTCAGCGGCCGCAGCGCGCAGCCTCCGAGAGCACATGTGCGCCGCTCACCGATCGCCGCCTTCACTGGATAACGGAGAGTCTCTCGTGGGCCTTCACAACCGGAACCCTCGTCGCCATTTGTAGTGACACACGTCGTAAGAAGGAAGCAGGTGGAGTTTTATAGTTGTCTTTATTTGTCACAAGTAATAAGTGTGTATATATATATATAGGCCCACGAGCAGCGGCGATCACAACCCGCCGGCTACCGCTCTCCGCGCTCTTCTCCCCCCCTTGACGTCACAGACGCGGGCTTGCCCTGATAGGACGAGACGTCACGTGACATAAAGGGCAACGAGACAAACTGAGTCCTGAGACTCTATGATCCCCTGAACAACTAGCATGTACAACATTTCCCTGTTGCTTCCACAAGGAAATTAAATATCTCGGTCCAATAACTAAAATTCTTTGGACATGCCATGAACATATGGATATCATCTGCAGCTATAGCCATACATCTTGGGCAAACATATGAATTTCCCGAAATTTTTGATAACTTAGATGGTGACCAATATACTCTATATATGGTAAAAAGATGATTACGCTTAAGTGGAGCTGATTTCACCACATATGATGTTAATAGATCATAAATATTCAGTGAGTGTCTAACCTGTAATATCTTCCTTATTCTTTCTCATTTAAAATTTGTTTTCCATAATAGCAGCAGATATACGTTTATTCAGTGGCTACACAAATATATCTCTACACAAATGTGAACGTATGAATGATAGTGAGTGTGTTGAGGGATTTTAGAATGATATTCTTTCTTGTTCTGTGACCTGTAATTTATGTTTGTTTATTACAAGGAGTTTTGGAGATTCATTGTATAATATTGTGTTACAAATTCTGATATAACGTATGGAAATGTGTGCAATATTTTGATAAATTGATGAACGAGAAAAGGCATAATAAATAAAACAATAATGCAAAGAATGAGTTTTTCTGAGCCGTAAATAATTCTGTGGACTGAAATTGAGGAGTAATATTATGGGAAGACGTGGGCGGTTGCTTTAGTAGGTACTGAGATCCAGAATTGTTAACTCCAGCCACAATGTATCTCTGCACCTAAATGCACGCTTGCTATTGGACCCTGAGGGCTTATTTATGAGAGCCCTGCATCACGTTTTCACAATGTAAAGCGGTACTTGCGTGATGCAGGGCTGTCATAAAGATATATGAAGCTACGCAAAGTCAACTTGCGTGGCTTTGAGTGGCCTCATGAATCATGAGTAAGGCGACCCAGCGTAAATCGCTGTGTCGCCTTACTCTGCACTAGGACTGGACTGGGAACTGAAACCGGCCCTGGCAAACTGCTCGGCCGAGCTTTTTGCCAGGGCCGGTTTCGGGCGATTTTCTTACAGGGGGTCAATATTGCAGCTATGCTGCAAAACCGGTCCCAGGTAACAAAAATGGCCCCCCAGGTCCCGAAAACCAGCCTCCGCCCTAGCGCCCCACTGGGGAAACGCCCGGTGCCCGCTATGGCCAGTCCGGCCCTGCTCTGCGCCCGGAGGCGTACCATGGGCGTTGCAATGGGTTTTCCCACGCAACACCCATGGAAATTGACGCTGCCCCAGATTTACAAAGTGGTGTAAAACTGAGGAAGTGTCAAATTCATACGTCTCCTGATGTGAGGCGCAACGAGGAGAAATATGGTTATTTCTCCTCGTTTTTCCTCTTTCTATGAAAGAGGAAAACACCTTGTAGGATTGTGTTTGGGCTGGAAGGTGCCCCTTCTTGCACAAATACAATCTTGCCTGCAATGGAGGCATTGTTCAAGGGTGCTTACTTTGGCGCTAGGCTGTCAAATCTGTGCCAGCGCAGGGAGAAAGGACGGAATGCACCGTATCGCTCAAATACGGTGCATTTCTGCCTTTTCACTGCTGCGCTGCCCTACGCCAAAATGCCATAAATGTGGCACTTAGTGCTTTTTAGGTCGAGCATTCGAGACCTCTTGTATATACTTTAGTATATACTTATATGTCTATGTACTTTGTGGGCTCTGGAAATCGGCCCTAGGACTTGTCTGCTTCCGCTTAGGGACTTTTTTTTCTGTTCAACTGCCTCTGGATAGAAAACGACCAGTAAAGGTCAGTAAAATATCAGAATTGCTTTCTGCTGAGGGACTTTCTTTTTTTAATTTTTCTGGCAAATGCCTCTATTTAACTTTCTTGATAGAAAACGACCAGCAGAGGTCAGTAAAATAGCAGAATCACTTTAGAATTCTCTAGATTCCAGTCCATAGAAATTGTCTTCCACGAGCACCCGTAGACAATAATTTTGTTTACAAATCTTGTATTTTCAGCCATATGACCGCCGAAGGCCCTGATTTTATATTAAAGACAGAGCTTTGGACTATACCATTTCCCACTAAAAGGCAATATTTCTCTCCATGTGTTCTCATACCTGGTATGTCACGCAGTTTGGTGCTTACTTTCTCTCCATGTTAAAGAACAGTAGATGTTTCAGCACGCAGGCTAATGTGCTGCATAGCTAAATACATATAAGGTCCCAAAGGCGAGACTGATTGCATTGCAAATGCTTGTTTAACATGTACTGACTGAGGACAGTGCTACTGGTCAGCTTTTTCTAACAGCAACACAGCAGCGGGTGAGCATGGAGGGTGGGCTGTGACTGATAGGGAGAATGGTAATCCATGTTCCTTTTTAATTCTAGTTATTAATCAACATATAATTAACTTTCTTGCAAAAACACACCTTTTTACAGCTCGTCTACATTTTTGAAGCTGTGAAGTTCATAAATTCATAACTTTTCTCAAACGTCGGCCAGATCTATGTAAAGCAGGGCGGGCAAAGTTACAAAAACATTTGAAAGGGTCCAGCAAAAACATAAGAGGCAGAATAAAACACACCTGCCACTCAGGAGGAAGAGAATGCTGCTGCTGCCAGCGTCATCTTACGATGGCCCGCGGAGGGACCCGTCCAACCAGAAGTGCACTTCCCTACTGCCAGAAGAATTACGGTAGCAGGTGGGTCAATGGACAACAAGCATGCTGCTCGCCCTGCACTCATTTTGTCAAATGTGTTCTCCCGCTGCCACTCAGTGGGCTCAGGCAATGATGCACATCTAGGAAAGCATTCCCTACGGCCTGACGTCTTGCTGCAGGACTGCAGGGGGGAGCTATATATTTAGGTTCGTTTTGTGTGTATTATGCACACCGCAGAGTTTAAATGCTTGTAGACTCTGCCCTAGACGGAACAGTATAGAGAGCTCGTTTCATTGGACTGGTGATTGGTGTAGTCAGGCCAGGCAAACTGCTTGGTCCTCTTCCTAGACATACTACTTTCAGCGATGGGGTGATCGTATGTAAAAAAGTAGAATATGAGAAATTTAAAAAAATGAAAAATATAAAAATGTGTGGCTCACAATGCGTGTCTAAGAAAATTGCGAGATGCAAAGTAATGTTTTTACCCCTACCTGTCTAAACTGAACAGAAAAAATACTACAAATGCCTGCTAACCGTAACTCCTGTTACTCCCTGATTGACCCTAACCATGGTCCCATAGCCTTTTTTCATGTACCCCATGTGTTTGCCTTTGCAGTTTTATGAGTGGAGAGTGCACCCCGTGCCATCCTTAGTACCCTTCTCCTGCACCCACTTCTTAAAGTTCCACTTCCACCTTCCATTACTCTAACCAAACCCAAACTTAACCCACAAGAACCCTTATTCCAACACTAACCTTATAACGTAACATCTTTCCACCATCACTTGCTCTAGCCTAAATGTAACCCAAACCCCAAAGTCAACCTAACCCTTACCCAATAATAATGATTCTAGGGTATTTAGAAAAATAATAACTTAGTTGTTGTGATGGAGGGGGTAAGTATAGTGACCTAGCAGCTTTGGGTGAACTTACAAACAATTATGCTAACTGAAGCGGTACCACTGCTCAGTGCCTTTTTTTCTTCGGTACTTAGGAACATCACAGTCTGCTGCTGTGGAGGGCAGAGGAATGACCCAGCAGCTCATCAGTGCACCAGAACAGAGACACCTAACAGAGGAGACTTGACATACTCGAACAAGGACAGTAATCGCCTGGCTGTGTGTTTTTTCGTTTACATTGTCTCGAACACAGAAAGACCGTCACTCACGCCCTGGTCACCAGCAGGCTCGACTACGGCAACGCACTCTATGCCCGAATAAACAAAAACCTCACCCGCAAGCTACAGAACATGCAAAACGCCGACGCAAGACTGGTCCTCAACCTGCCAAGACACTGCCACATCTCCCTGCACCTGCGCACACTCCACTGGCTCCCCATCAAAGCTAGAGTCACCTTCAAGATGCTAACCCACGCTCACAAGACCCTCCACGACACCGCACCAGCATACCTGAACAGCCGACTCAAATTCCACGCACCCCAAAAACCCTACGATCAGCCCAGCTCTCCTACGCCGTGGTCCCCCACACCAGAAAGTCCAGATGGGCAGGCTGCTCCTTCTTCTTCCGCGCGGCCAGAGCCTGGAACGACCTTCCACTCCACCTCAGACAGACAACATCACTCCCCATCTTCGCAAGAAACCTCAAAACCTGGCTCTTCGACAGACCCACTCCTTGATGGACTGGAACCTGCGACTCCTCCAGCCCCCAGCACCTTGAGACCCTTACGGGTGAGTAGTCGCGCTTAACAAACACCTGATTGATTGATTGGGATTGGGTGTGTGTTTAGTGTTGTGGAAGGAAATATCGGGAGGGCATAGGAGTATTTTTCTGGGTTTAGTTTCCCTGGTTTAGAAAGGGGTGTTAAATGGTAGCGGCAGTTTCAGTCGATAACCTTTCAAGTATTGCCCGGCGGTAATCGCCTCTCATACCACTCGATAATTTACCAATGAAAGAGGCAGGCGTCGGAGACTGGAAGGCAGGAAACAAAGTTTTATTCCGTCGGAGCAGAACACATCAGATCAGACAGCAAGGTATCGTCACGAGGTGCTCTAACTGCATCTCTGAGGCCTGGCCTCTTATACACAGGTTTATGACTTTATTGCAGGTTTATCATACATGGCACATTCTTGAGATTACTTTGATGTATAAAAGAACGTCTTCGGAATCCCCACTTCGAACTCGTTCCCACACATATCTACAGTGGAAGTCCCCACCCCATCTACAGTAGGAGATGGCTATCACGCAGCGGGACATTCCGCCAATTCCCGGGGGTGTGTGCAACCGGCCGGGTCTCAGGGGGTAGGGGCTTTGATCCACTGTTATCCCTTTGATGTGGGGTGTTTCCCTTACAGTAGGGGCAATAAACTGCATCCGCAGGGCTAGGTGATGGCCTGGGATTGGTTCGGACAATGGGGCGCAGAGGAAGGGCGGTTATCAAAAGAGAGGCATGACCATGTATGGGATGTCGGTCAGGCGTGGGATGTGGTTCCATGGCAGGATCGCGCAGAATGAGAGGTTTTATGGCCTGTGTATGAGAGAGCGGGGGTGGCCGGCGCGTGGGGGATGCTCGCAGCGCCAGGGGAACGCGCTAGCGATCGGAAATGAGCTGGGAGAGAGTGGGGTGCCTAAAATGGCGGCCGTGCGTTCGCTGTGCGTGGCGCTGGGGAGAGGCAAGATGGCGCAGATAATGTTTAGTTACAAGCTAGATTTCCACAGTCCTCCCTTTTAACATATCTCGCCAGCTTGTCTAGCTCGGATCTATCCCCATAATGCTACAAATTTCCACCTCATACAGAGCTTTCATTCGCTCTGTTTCAAAGTTCAAAGTCTTAGGGCAGATGCAGTTCATAAAAAGCGAACATAAAGGTGGCAGACACTGAATCCCCAAGCAACATCCACATAGTATCACAATCGGTATTAGGATAAATGAAAACAGCCTCCATCCCCAACTTTTAATAGTGTCCCAAAACCAACTCCCCAGTGACCATGCTTCTTGCTCTTGATGGACCTCTGCGGATAGTCTGTGGAGGTGTTCAATTGCTTTGTAGACTGAGGGTGAATTATCCGGTACGTAGGTACAACAGCTGGACCCAATGATGCGGCATGCTCCTCCACGATCAGCCAGAACTACATCTAGAACAAGGCGGTTCTGAAGGGCCACTAGGCGGACGGCCTGGAGCTCGGCGGTGTTGTTGGCGAGGATGCCGGCCGTAATGTTCATCGCCGTTTCGACTGCCTGGGTTAAGTGGCGGATGGCACGGCTGTTTGCCATTGGACCCCAGAGTGGAACAAGACCTTTTACTGCATCCATGAACTGCGCCCCGGCGGAGTCGGCTTGCACAATGTCTTTGGCACGTTTCTGTCGGTGATGGTTTGCTGGAGCCACATATGTCGGAGGAAGGACAAAGGCGATGTAGCAGGTGCCTCCCCAACCTTTCGGAAGCCAGGTGTAGGCCTTAGTACCACAGATGAAATACATATTCGGGGAGGCAACAAAGGAAGGTGGGTCAACTGAGTCCAATGTTCGGGTGATGAGGCAGGAGCTGTGGCCCACCAGCTGCGTTCCCAGGCCTTCGTCGAGGCACACAAATCCAGTGATGTTGATGACGGATAGGGCCACTGTTAGGGTGGCGGCCGTCCGTTTCCGGAGGTAAGAGAAAGTGGGTCTGGCTGGGTTGTTGAATACTTGCATTTCAACTCGTTCTTTGGCAGGGATGTCCATGTGAAAGGAAGTGTTTGATCTCAGAGGACAGAAGGGGGTAGAAGTTCTTCCAGTTTTGTTCAGCCAGAACCCATGGTAGAAGTGTGACATAGTTCTGCCGGAAGTGGTATTGTCCTTGTAGCTTTCCTGCAGGAGGATCAGCCAGGCGAGGCAGGAGCCATGGACAGAAAAAGGTGAAGGGATGAAAGGGATAGAGTGTCCAGTGGCATGCGGTAGCAATCCACAGATCCAGCAATTAGTGGCATTGGCAGCAAGATTGTGTTGGTGGAGCAACTGCACAAAAGAGTTATTCCAGAACTCCTTACGCCTTTCTCGGAGTTGGGGTGAAAGGGAGATCAGATGGTGTTCTTTCATGGTGGTAGGTTGAACGGTGGTCAGCAATGTCTTATGAGCGGGTGTACTCTCCTCCATGATCCAGAAGGTGACCACGAGGAGAAGGCAAAAGAGAAGGGTAATGAAAAGTGCAATAGTCTTTGAGCTGTGCATTCGGTCAGTCTTTGGGTTTTTGTAGTGGATCTTCGGACGTCCGGTTGCTTCCATCATCTTCATGTCGGGCGCTTCCATCACCTTCAAGAGACTCGGTAGCGGGCAGAACCACAGACTTTGTTTAGTTTCTCTCCTGGTGGCCTGTGAGGTGACTAGGCTACCGCTTTGAGATTTCCACTTAGCTTGTGGTTTGCTTAGCCGAAGTTCTCTCCTTTCGTCGCAAGTTATACCCTTCCTTGGATGGCACGGTAGGATCGGGATATTTCACTAACTCAAGTGTCTCTGTATCCGGGTAGCGGCTCAGGGATGGTCGATCTTTGTTCAGAAGTTCTTCCTGGGCGGTGATGTTGTCCGTGGTCGTCAGGGTCGGTGATACCTTCTTGCAGTGGTGTGCATGCAGCCAATTGCGTTTCCCCTCCACTCGAAGAGCTGTTCGGGTGGTGATCAGGACTTGCAGGGGGCCCGTCCACCGGGGCTCCAGACTCTTGGTGCGCTGGAAGTTACGCACTAAGACGAAGTCACCGGGTTGGATGTCGTGTCCGGGGCCCCTGGAAACATCGGGAATGGCGTGCAGCACCTGCTGATGGATAACAGACAACGTTTTAGTTAGGTTATACAAATAGTCAGACATGAGGACGTCCGGGACGTCGTGGATGGATGTTGGCTTTGGAGCAGCCCAAAGGTTCATGGGCCGCCCGAAAACGACCTCGTAGGGGGTTAAGTGGTGTTTAGTGGGGGTGGAACGCATTGATAGCAATGCTAGCGGGAGAGCGTCTGGCCATCTCAGTCCTGTGGTGGCGACTATTTTTGCTATCTTAAGCTTCAATGTGGCATTGTGTCGCTCAACCAAGCCTGCAGATTGGGGATGGAAGACCGCATGGAATTTCTGTTTTACACCCAACCCTTTTAAGATGAGTTGGATAACTTCGGCTACGAAGTGGGGGCCATTGTCGCTCCACAAAATTCGACAAAGGCCGTATCGGGGGAAGAATTCCTTCAGTAGTACTTTTGCAGTAGTCATAGCGGTGTTGTCATGGGTTGGGTAGGCTTCCACCCACTTGCTGAAGGCACACACAACGACAAGTACGTACTTCAAACCTTGGCACCTTTCTAACTGGACATAGTCCATTTGTAGGACTTCAAAGGGGTGATTGGGGACCCCAAACCCTCCCCGGGGTACAGCAGTTCCTTTCCCAGGGTTGTGTTGGAGGCATACTAGGCATTGTTGGACCAGACGTTTGGCTGAGTCTGGGATTTTGTCGTTGTGCCAGACTTTGGAGATGAGTTCGATCATGGGGGCAGACCCTATGTGTGCGGGGGAGTGTGCCATGGTCAGCATGGGGATCAAGTATGAGTCTGGTAGCAGCCATTTGTTCAAGTCTTTAGTTCGCCAGCAACCGTCATCGTCCTTCAATCCCACCCGGGCCCATTCAGTTAATTCGTGTGGTGTGCTGGCTAGTTGGATATCCCTAATCGTTTCCCTAGCATCCTTCCATTTCTCAGTTTGTGACCTGGTCACGTACATACGGGTCGTGGACCTATTCTCGGCTGTGGTTCGGGCAGTAATGTCAGCTAGTGCATTTCCCTGTCCTATAATGTCTGTCACCCTCTTGTGTGCCTGGCATTTGATCACAGCTAACCATGTGGGGAGGAGGACTGCTTCGGTCAGGGCAGAGACTAGATCTCCATGCAGGATGGGTGTGCCATGAGAAGTCAAGAATCCCCTCTCTTTCCATAAGAGCCCAAAGTGGTGAACTACCCCGAAGGCGTACTGACTGTCTGTGTAAATGTTTGCGGTTGTCCCTGCTGCCAGGATGCAGGCTCGTGTGAGAGCAATTAGTTCCGCCGCCTGTGCGGATCGCTGTGTGATGCGGGCTGTCTCAACAACTGTTCGGGCTGTGGTGACTGCATAGGCAGCTGAGGTGGTGCCATCGGGGAGCTTGATGCATGAGCCATCCACCCACAGTTCTCCGTCAGGGTCCGGGAAGGCAGTATCCCGGAGGTCAACCCTACTCTTGGTTTGTTCGTCGGTGAGGGTCACGCAGTCATGTATAGGGGACGCATTGGGGTCAGCGTCAGGGAGAGGCAGTAGAGTAGCTGGATTCAGAGTGGTGCATCGTTTCAATGTGATGTGGGGTGCAAGCAGAGTCAGTTCGTAACCAGTCAGTCGTGCGCTAGTCAGGTGTTGAGTCTTGGTTTGGTTCAGGAGGGTGTCAACCGCATGGGGTACCAATACTGTGAGGGGGTTCGAGAGCACGATCCCCTCGCTTTGCCGGATAGAGACAGCAGCGGCGGCTACTGCTCGAAGGCAGGCGGGCAAAGCTCTGGCTACAGGGTCAAGAGTGGCAGAGAAGTAGGCACAAGGGCGTTGTTTAGGGCCTATGGACTGGGTTAGGACAGACAACGCGCATCCCTCCCTTTCGTGGGTGTAGAGGGAAAAAGGTTTAGTGTAGTCTGGGGTTCCTAGGACTGGGGCCGAGCAGAGGGCGTCTCGTAATTCTTTGAAGGAGGATTGACATTCGGGTGTCCAGGGGAGGGGGAAGGGGACATCTTTAGCCAGCAGGGAAAGCAGAGGTTTTATGATAAGGCTGAAATTTGGCAACCATTGTCGACAAAAGGAGGTGAGGCCTACTAGGGACCGTACTTGCTTCTGAGTCTTGGGAACAGGGGTTTCTAGGATGGTCTGAATTCGGTCAGGGGTAAGTTTTCTCCCGTCTTTGGATAGGAGGTGGCCTAGATATGTTACTTGTGGTTGGCAGAATTGCAATTTCTTCCTGGAGACCTTGTGACCGTTCTCCGCGAGGAAGCGGAGGAGGTGAATGGTGGCTGTGACGGCAAGTGGAGTGGTGTCGGCCGCCAAAAGAATGTCATCGACGTACTGTATCAACACCACTCCATCGGGTAGTTGGACTGCATCTAGTTGCCTCTTGAGGGCTTGGCTATAAATACTGGGACTCTCAGTGAAGCCTTGGGGTGCCCTGCAGAATCTGTACGAACGGGCTTTTAAAGTGAAGCTGAACAGGTAGCGGCTGTCTGGGTGGATGGGGATGGAAAAGAATGCGTTCTTGAGATCGATAACAGTAAAGGTGGTGGCAGTGGATGGAATCAGGGTGAGGATGGTGGTGATGTCTGAGACCACGGGGTACTGAGGTATGACTACCTTGTTAACCTCTCGCAAGTCAACAATGAAACGGTATGCTTTCTCATCTCCCTCGCCTTGCTTCTTTACAACGGGTAGGATAGGGCTGTTACAAACATTACTGACTACTTCTTCTACCACTCCTGCATCGACTAGGGACTCGATGATTTCCACTAATGCCTTCTCGCCTTCGGGCGATATCCGATACTGTGGGAGCTTTGGGAGCACTGCGTCCGGTCGGAGAGTTATGTGTACCGGGTCGATCACCATGCGCCCTACATCTGAGTCGGTTCTAGCCCATAGATGTGAAGGTAATGTGTCAAGTAGGGACGTGTCAGCATCGGTTATAGAAAGCATACGCCGTGTGTGACAGGGTCTGGACAGATCTGGGTTATCGTGCAGGATGACTCGAACTCCGTCTGGGGAGCATCTGATGGTAGCTCGAAAATGCTTTAGCAAGTCAAGTCCCATAATAGCATCGGGGGTGTTGGAGGAGAGCAGAAAGGTCGTGTCAGTGGTGTTATCCTCTAAGTCAAAGGAGATTGGTGCTGATAAGGGGTTAGTGGAGGGCGTTCCATCGAAGCCTATTGAGGTTACGTGTGAGCCAGACAAGGGTGCCCTAGGAATCAGTCATTTAGATAACGCACTACGTGTCGCCCCAGTATCTACCAGGAATGGAGATTTTGTGCCCAAGACCTTAGCAGTGACGTAAGGACCTTGCTGGTCAACACGGAGTTCGACTGGATCCCTCCCTTGCCCCTGGCGGTCCTATGCGAAGTCATGGGTGTTTTCATAGTCGGACTGTTGACACTGGTTTTGTCGGGGGTGATCAAAGGTGTTTGGTCTGCCTGGCCTGTCGTTGACGGTGTCGTTCGTGTATCCTCGTCCCTGTCCTCTATTTCTGGGGTCAGGTGCGGTGTCTCTGGGGTCCCTATTTTTGTTCAATTCCAGAAGCACCGGGCACTGGGATTTCCAGTGTCCAAATCCTCTACAGAACGCACATTGGTTCCCATCTAAGTCTCTCCGTCCGTTGTAAGGGGCAGGTGTGTGGTCTCTAGGAGGTAGCTTTCTAGGGGCGATTGGTTGGTAATTCCCTTTTGGGGGTTCCCTTCCTATGGTCACCCCTTGCAACTGAGCTATCATTACCCTCTACTTCAGTTCCTTTTTCTTCCTCTCTGACGCCCTGTCATTCTCGTTCTTTTGGTTTTCGTAGTATTGGGCCATCTGGAGGATTGCTGCGGGCTTTGAGGCTGCCCAACTACTCTCGCTGGTCTGTAGCTTCTGGGAGACTTCTTGTGACAGACCTTTCACATAGTTTTGGACAAAGAGGTGATGTCCGGTTGCAGTGGTCATGTCTTGGCCACTGTAATCGGAAAACACAGTCTCGAACCGAGAGAAGTATTCAGACACATCCTCCTGGGGTTTCTGACGGCAAGCCGTCACTATCGACCAGTCTACCTTTCTTTCTGGGATTAGAGTCTTCAGCTTCTGTACAATCTTGTCTGGGAGCTCTAATATGGCTTTCGGGGGTTTCTGCCCTGGTTCTCGCTGTTTATCTATGGTATCGAGTTGTACCCAGGTATATCCGAACGGCTCAGCGTGGTCAACTTTCCAGATTTGTTTCCACACATCAGCCGGCAGACATAATCCGAAGAACAAGTCGATATCTGCTAAAGTCATTATTGTTGAGCCTAAGGCTGTACCTAGTTCGGTGTAGAAGGCAGTCGGGTTCTTTCTCAAGTCGGGTAGAGTTTTTCTAAAGGTCAAAATATCTTGCCGGTCCCATGGCTGGTAGACCCAATTATATACAACCCTCCCCTTCGCATCTTGGTGGTTGATGTCGTCATGTGTTCCCTGACCTCGTGGGGGGACCCAGTAGGGGGCGGCCTCTTTGATGGGCATCATGGTATCAGTCCTTCATTCCTGGGACTTAGTCGCTATGGGGGTTTCTGTTTTGGTTGTCTGTCCGTGTTCCTTAAGGTGTCGATAGACCTCGAGTGTACGAGTGAAGAGGTTCGTCACATCGCCCTCTCCTTCTTCCCCAATGTCTACCTTCCTATATAGGGCCGTTAAGCCTTCGGGACCTTTATCGTGGTACCTATCCTCATATGCATTCAGGGCGTGATAACAAAGTCGCACGACAAAGTGTCGTCTGCGGCTGTCTGCATACGAGTTATATACGTCTGTTATATACTCCTCACTTTCCTTACGCTCCACTAGTGTCTTTACTATCTTTGTCGATTCCTGCTTGTTCGTCCTTTGTTAGTCGATTCATTCTGGTGGAATCTTTCTTTCGTATCTCAGGGTCATCCAACGTCATTGCCGACGTTGTGTTCAGTACAAGAGGCTCGGCCGGCGCGGAGGCCGTGAGGGCCGAGGCCCCTGTACTGCTTTCGCTCGTGTTTGGGGGCTGTGGGTGTTGCACTACCGATTGGGAGGGTGCGTATGGAGGGGGCATGTAAATGATTGGGGGACCTAATAATAATTCGTCATTCGTTCGTTGCTTAGAGGACAACTCAGGGTAGAGCATAGAGGGGGTCCTAACAGCGTACTGGCCTGAGGTTTCGGGCTCCTGTCTTAGTTTAGTTTCCCTTCTCTCCTTTATTTCTTCTTCTAACTTTCTAGCGGCAAGGTGAGCTGCCCTTCGTAATTCCTTTTCTGCTTTTACTTCTTCCCTCTTTTTCCGTTGTGTTGCTTCTTTGCGCCACATGCCGATACTGTCAAGCATAGTAGGCGTAGTTTTATTGTTACGCAGAGCCATTTCTAGCACTTCTATCTTATGGTCGTCGAAGGATCCCGTCAGTGGCCACTGACTCTCGGGGTCCTTCCTTGTGTATTTATGCCATAGCTTGCTATAAGCTACGGCGACTAGTCCATATTTGGTGAACATGTCCTTATTAGGGGTGCCTTCCAGTGGAGCCGGATGGTCCACCTCTAATAAGCGGTCCGGGCAGAACCAACTACCAATCAGTGGGGAGAAGATAGGCATGACGGGTTTCAACGGGGACAAAAGTCAGCACTACCTATCTTTTCACTGCTTGCAAAGACTAGACAGTATATCTCTATTCCTCGTTATTTGTAAGCAGAGAATACCTCCAGAGAACCAATATCGAACAACTAGTGTTCGGACAATCAATCAATCAATCAATGGGGAGATAAAGATAGGCACGACGGGTTACAACGGGGACAAAAGTCTGCGTTACCTACCCTTCACTATTTGCAAAGACTAGACAGAATATTTCTATTCTACGTTATTTGCAAACAGAGAATATCTCAAAGAGCACTATTCTTCAAAACAATCAATATTCGGACAATCAATCAGTGGGGAGATAAAGATAGACACGACGGGTTACAACGGGGACAAAAGTCTGCGTTACCTACCCTTCACTATCTGCAAAGGGAGAGAGAGAGTGTTTCTACTCCTCCCCGTTTGTAGACAGCGAATATCTCAAAGAGAACAATCAAAGCAATACTAGTATTTCAGACAATCAATCAATTATTTCACAATTTGTCGTGTTTCACGACCTTACCCGGACCGCGTGGACAGTTTCTCGTCTTCCGCCTCCAGCGCCCGATCGTCCTCTACTCTCCGTATTTGCCGCGGCACTCCTGATGGTTCCCAGTCAGGACCGTAGATCACTCGAGAGAGGTCTGTTCGGAACCAGTGAAGTTCGGATGATCGGCTGCCAGACGAGGGTCTATCGGGCAGGAGCTCTCCCGATCGTTGCAGTCGTTCACTCTGTGGTCAGGACCTCTCCCACTGGATCCACGTGTCGCTGATGGGCCCCACGTTGGGCGCCAATTGTTAAATGGTAGCGGCAGTTTCAGTCGATAACCTTTCAAGTATTGCCCGGCGGTAATCGCCTCTCATACCACTCGATAATTTACCAATGAAAGAGGCAGGCGCCGGAGACTGGAAGGCAGGAAACAAAGTTTTATTCCGTCGGAGCAGAACACTTCAGATCAGACAGCAAGGTATCGTCACGAGGTGCTCTAACTGCATCTCTGAGGCCTGGCCTCTTATACACAGGTTTATGACTTTATTGCAGGTTTATCATACATGGCACATTCTTGAGATTACTTTGATGTATAAAAGAACGTCTTCGGAATCCCCACTTCGAACTCGTTCCCACACATATCTACAGTGGAAGTCCCCACCCCATCTACAGTAGGAGATGGCTATCACGCAGCGGGACATTCCGCCAATTCCCGGGGGTGTGTGCAACCGGCCGGGTCTCAGGGGGTAGGGGCTTTGATCCACTGTAATCCCTTTGATGTGGGGTGTTTCCCTTACAGTAGGGGCAATAAACTGCATCCGCAGGGCTAGGTGATGGCCTGGGATCGGTTCGGACAATGGGGCGCAGAGGAAGGGGGGTTATCAAAAGAGAGGCATGACCATGTATGGGATGTCGGTCAGGCGTGGGATGTGGTTCCATGGCAGGATCGCGCAGAATGAGAGGTTTTATGGCCTGTGTATGAGAGAGCGGGGGTGGCCGGCGCGTGGGGGATGCTCGCAGCGCCAGGGGAACGCGCTAGCGATCGGAAATGAGCTGGGACAGAGTGGGGTGCCTAAAATGGCGGCCGTGCGTTCGCTGTGCGTGGCGCTGGGGAGAGGCAAGATGGTGCAGATAATGTTTAGTTACAAGCTAGATTTCCACAGGGGTGGGTGTTTTTGTGGGTGGTGTCGGATATATTGGGTTTAGAAAGAGGTGGGTGTTTGTTGTGGGTGTCATGGGTGGAATTTGTTAGGCATTGGGATTAGGTGTGTATATTTGTTGTAGGTGCCATTTGTCGTATTTAAAGAATAGGTGGGTGTGATTTTATAGGTCAAGTGGATAGGATTTGTTATTGTTAAGGGCCTTTCTTCCAAAACTATATTTTACCAGACATTGTTTTTCCATCTTCTATATTGGGCAGTGCTTTAGTGTTTTGTTATAAGTGGCAAGACCCAAAAGCACTTTCTGGAAGGATAGGTAAGGGCTCTCAGTTCGCATCATGTTACCCTGCGCCTGCGTAGGCGTGAGGGTGAAATATTGTTGTTTGCACTTCGTCCTACATTAGAGGTGTTGGGTGAGGTCGCTTAAATTTAAAGACATGCCTCAAATATGTGGGACAAACCTTGCTGCTGCTAAGATTTAGGACCTGTGGAGAATGTGACAGTAGATTCAGTCATGCATACGTACCAATGTATGAATGGTCAGTGATTAGTGGGACTGAAATAGCATGTATGGTGTGTGGATCAAGTGTACCCACCAGCACACACTACATGGGATCGTCACCCAGACGTGTCAATGACTCAACCCTAGTTCGGAGGCACCGTTAAGCTCAAGAGTATATACGATGTAGGCGCACTCAGAAGCCCTGTAGCGAAAGAAGAACAGTCCACTCAAACGTGCTGTTAAGCATTCAACCAGTACCTGGAAAGTCTGCATCTAAGTGGCACAAGCACATCACAAAAGAAGTTGCATCAACCAACCCCACTCTACAACCCAGGCAAAGTCAAATGAAAGCCAACCATGTAACCAGTGTCCTGATAGCAATCTACCCCCGGCTGACATCCTCACTAATTAAGTTGCCAAATGTGGTTATCTTCCCATCCCCACAAACCTTTCTCACACACTTTCGCCACTCAAATTACTTTCATATTTCGCCATACTAATTCACTACTAATCCTTTATTGGTTTCCGTAGTAGTGTGCTACTCTCCAAAAAAGGCACTTTAAAACTCCATCAGGGGTAGCAAGCGCTATATAAATACAAACCTCTTTCCATCTTCTATCCCGCCGCTTACCCATCTCTATCCAAATAACTGAATAACATATCCACCACTCAAATTACTTCATATTGCTCTATACTAATTTTCTACACTAATCCTTTATGGGTTCCGGAGTAGCGTGCCAGAAAAGCGCTTCAACACCCATCCAGGGTAACAGGTGCTATATGAATGCCAACCTTTCTTCCCCTTCTATCCCTTCGCTATCCTACTCAAAACAAATAACTGACTAATATTCACCACTCAAATTACTTTCATATTTCACCATACTAATTCACCACTAATCCTTTATGGGTTTCCGGAGTAGCGTGCTACTCGTCAAAAAAAGCACTTCTACACCCCATCAGGGGTAACAAGCGCTATATAAATACAAAACCTTTTTCCTCTTCTATCCTTCTGCTGTCCTTCTGAATCCAAATAACTGACAAACCAATCCACCAATTAAATTACTTTCATATTTCACTATACTAATTCAACACTAATCCTTTAAGGTTCCTGGCATAGCATGCTACTCGCCGAAAAAGTGCTTTGACGCCTCGTCAGGGGTAGTAAGCGCTATATAAATGCAATTACAATACAATTACCTGAGCAGGGACTGTGGGCGACTCTGCCAGTCCCTATGCGGGGCCATCAATGCTGGCTCACATCAAGTGTCTTCAGACTTGGACTGGCACAGGAGGTTTGAGAAGAATCAGGTGCAACACAAAACATGGGCAGACAGGAATCAGGTCTGCAGGAGGTATCCCAGGTGGAGGGATCCATACCTGGTTAAAGAAGTGGGTACCCACTTTGACAGTAGATAAACAGCCCCTGATGAGTGTACCCCAGGCCACACCACACAAAAGACAGTTAATCCACAAGAAGCCAGCATGCCCACTATGTCCCCACTGGTCCAGGCTCTTATTCTTGGTAGTCTGTTGCTCATAATGAGATGTATGTGTGGTGTTGTGCATGAGGTATTGAGGTGTGATTCAGTTGTGAGGAACTTGTGGTTGTGCGTAACACGAGAAGTGGAGAAATAAATATCCACTGTGCTTAATTTGTAACAAAATAAGTGTCAGGGCCCTCATCAGGAGGCCCCCGCAGCCTGCACAACCTATTTCCCCTGCCAGCGCTGCCAATAACAGTCCAAACACAACTTCTAACCATCACATTCCTAAATTGTGTGACAATTCAGACAATTCCAGTCTCCCAAAGCTATAAGAATAGCTTGGGTGGCAGGTATTATGCATTTTTAATGAATATTGAATTAATAAACAACTGTTGTTGTGCTCATCTCTAAATTAGATAAATAGCGCCACTATGTGGCAGATTCTTGTAATAGCCGGTGTTGACAATTAAGTGCTGGTTCCGACCACTGGAAACCACCGACTCAAATTAAACACTGGTTATCTCTGAGATGTTGCTTTCAAAGTAAGGTGAGGTTTTTGGTTTTAGATTAGAGAGCTCCAATCCTCTATGTGTGGGCTGTGCACAGCAGGGAGCAACACAATGAGTGTTGCTACAATAAGGGTTATAGGAGTTTCACCAACAGGTTCGAAATTCCAATGGATTACTTAGGCAAGTGGCAACATACTGTGATTTCCTCAAATCAAAACTAAGTTAGTAAGAGTTCTTCAGATCCACCCAGGTAGGCTAAGTCGCAATCGAGAGGAAGGCCACCATCTCCCCACCCACTGTAGGAGATCAAACCGTGAACTCCCTTGGGAGACCCTGGTTCACACCACCAGCCAGAACCTAGAGTCAATAGTGTTCTTCCAGGGGTTGCGTGGCCTGAATGAAAGGAGCAAGGCTCCACCCTGGAAAGAAGGCTGTGCGAGCCCCAGGAGTAGCTTAAACCAAAGTGCATTGGTATAAACAGTAAGGAAGAGAAAAAGGAAGTGAAGTGGACAGTTAACTAAAGTAGACATAGTGGGAAGCAGTTATTATTAGGCCCAAGAGCTGACTGGCCCCACAACAGGCCCATATATGGATGAAACTACAGGAGGATGACCTTACCCTCCTCGCTCTTATTCTGGGTGCTATGCAGGAGGTGGGTCCAGCAAGTGACAGGGGATGAGAGAGGTAAGAAGCCCTCTATGTAACATGTGACCCAAGAGAGACATGCCAAATATAACTTGTGGGTAGGAGCAGGGCTTAAGACCTGGCCACACTAATAAGGGCTAGAGCAGGAAAGTAGACTGGCCTATGAATCAGGTTCAGTTAATAAAAGAGTGTTCACTTTAGTGATGGGAGAACCAGTGGAACCAAGGGATGTGTGCAGTGGTCCTATGGAACGGGCACCCACAAATACATCAGGGCCTCCTCCTCACTTCAGGAATCCCACCAGAAACTGAAGACCTGGTTCTTCGAATAACTCTATGGGGACCACACGCCTGCATACCTGCTCGAGTTCTTGGATACCCTCACAGGTGATTAGATTGTTATACAAATCGACATCACATAAAATTAGGCAAATGCTATTGTTCAAAATGAAATCCTGAAAGGGGCTTCTTCTATTCAAGGGAAATCATCACTTACATGGAAGATGATAAAGTCTGTTTCAAACTCAAAACAAAGGTCAGCATCATTAACAGTATTGAAATTTATGAATAAGACAGAGGCCTTAACTGAAATCAAGCTTTCGATGTTTTCCAAATGCACAGTCATATGCATTATAAGTTAAATAGTGCATGGGTGAGCAATATATTTACCCCACCCACAAGCAAGTCAGGTGACGTTGGGAAGTTTGGGCCTTCATGAAGCTAAAGTTAATTAACTCCACCAGATTCTCTGCAACCCATAGAGCACATAAGGTATATTTGTCAATTTCCAGCTTCAGGGTTTTCATTGGATGGAACATTTAAGAAAAAGGGGCTGGTGATTACATTGTGTCCTACTCTCGCAGATGTTTACATTTGCTTACTCCATACCTGCATCACCGACTATGAGATATGTTGGTGGTGAAAATAGATTACATCACAACAAATCTAACAATCAGTGAGAAAAAGGTTTGGAATTAACTTTGCAGAATTCCCCTTAAGTTTCTTTGCACCACTGACCACTAATTACTTGCTTCACAGTAGACCATCATGGTTCAACTCATATTATCCCCTGTGCTAATTTTGAGCCAGTGGTTTCGGGTACTCGGCACTGACACTTAATTGTCAACAACAGCACTTATGACTACTGCCACATGGGGGCTCTGTTTGTGTAACTTAGAGATATGCTAAACAACAGTTGTTTAGTAAACCAATATACATTAATAAAAACAATGAATACCTGCAGCAGAAGCCATTCTTTTAGCTTTTGGGCTTTGAATAGTCTGAATTGTCGCACTGGTAGCAGTGTGATGGGTATTAGTTGTGTTGGTACTGTTATTGGCAGTGCTGGCAGTGGAAATGGGTGGTGGAAGCTGAGGTCGCCTCCTGGCGAGAGCCCTGGCGCTTATTTAGTTACAAATTAAGCACTGATTATCCCAGCCCCAGAGTTACTGGTCCTCCCAGTGTCAATTGCTCTGAGGGGGGTAAATCTGGCTCATTTACTGGGCCATTCATATTGAGTACCTACGGGTTACACTAGGGCAGAAAAGGAAGCCAGCATTGTCTTGCATGCGACCTGTACAACCACCAGTCTAAATTTCAATGCAAGGCCACCCATCCAAGGGCAAGCTACAGAAAACGTGGAATTATGTACAAAGTGCATATGTTAGGCATAGGAATATCGTGATATTCTGCTTGCCCTTTGTTTGCGCATGTTTTTCTGTGATGCTAGGGTAACATGCGAGGAGGTCACACTAGTTTAGTAGATCTGTCATTCATGAAAACCTACGTGTATTCCCACTGTTCGCACACTGATACAGCTTCATTTCAAATCTAATGGGGAGTTGGCACGCTGCAACACCAAGCAATTTCAGAGCTGTGCTTGTGTCACCTTTCAGGGAAACATATCTTTTGCATGCAAAAGTTGAAAGGTGCTACAATTTGTGCTGTTTTTCTAACTAAAAATGCAAAATATGGATGCCACAGCTCAATTTAATAAGGAAAGCTACTGTCTCAAAAATGTTCCATATTGGCATTAGAAGTGGGAGCTGAGCCGAATTGCAAATGCATGGAATCCACGTTTTGCAATTGTCCTGTTGAAAGAGAAGAATGAGATTTGAGAAGCAAAATAAACACAGAAGTCTCAGAACCAAACAGATGACAGTTTAGGAAGCCCCAACTACCACAGTTCACGTATACGTTAGATCCATTGGGCCTCATTTATGAAAAGTGACGCATCACTGCGTGAAAACAGTGATGCGCCACTTTTCACTGCGCCCTCCCTGCGACTCCAGTGATGCGTCATATTTACAGTATGACGCATCATGTCGCAAGGAGTCACAGATACGTCAGCATTTCTGACGTATCTGTAGGCGCAAAAGTGACGCATCGCTGGAGTCTGTCACAAAAGTGACGCAACTCCAGCAATGTGTCCTTTCACATGGGGCAAGCCCCATGTGAAAGGGCCTGCGTCAGTCTTACGCCTGCTTTGAGGCAGGCGCAAGAAATTGACGCATTTGCACACTAGAAGTGGCGCAGTGAAATCTCATAGATTTCACTGCGTCACTTCTACGACCCTTTTTTGCGTCAAAATGCCCCCCTTGCATACATTATACCTGGCGCAGGTATGATGTGGCGCAGGGGTTTACAAAGTGACGCATCTACCTAGATGCGTCACTTTGTAAATATGGCGCAACATGGCGCATGTTTTATGCCACTGGTGCGTCACAAAAAGTGACGCACCGGCAGCGCAAAAGTGACGCAGGGGCTCATAAATGAGCCCCATAATATACAATGTAGATACACGCAGTGTGTGCCCTGGCCCCCGATCACAGAATATTTTAATAAATTGAATTTTGAATGTACTTTCAAAATGGCTGCTACCTTGCACTGTCATGCAACACCCAGTGAGTGCAACAGCTGATTTTGTTGCAGCACTTTACACCGTGCACATCTCTGGTGCACATTCAAGTACAAGCTGTACTCGAGTGGTTGAACCTTTAGGTCTGACCAGGGCTCACACACCAATCAATACATTTAAATAACATGAAGCACATTTCGCCGCACAAAAATGACAGAGAGTTTGGATTTCCAAACCATACAGGTTTATTAAATGATTTGCAAGGTTACACATTCAAATGATCAAATGTGTTGTAAATCTGCAGTCGGTGCATACATGCATTAGTCAATGTGATCCAGAGCAATTCAAAGTTGTGCATGCAAAGACAAACTATTCTAAAGTTATCATAATATAGATCAAAGCAGACTCAGTTTCCCATGAAGGGAAACATCCCTACTTAGGTAAGCTAAGAAAGGTTGGGAGACTTGGGGAGAAGTCAGGCAAAAAAGTGTCAGCTTGAAAAGTCTCTAAAAGGCAGAATCAAGTGACACAGATAAAGATTCATCAAGCAAATAAAGAGAGTAACTGCTCATGAGCCTAACTTCTTTGGGCGCGAGAAATCTGCATTATCTTGAAAGGAAAGGCATCTCCTAGCTGCGCTGCATTGTGTTATTTTAAATCCTCTCCTTCCTACAGTTGTTACACCTACGCACAATTCCCAGGAAGGGATCCAATCACGTTAAAATACAGTTCGATAACCTGAGCTTCATTCTTTCTCATGACTTACATGCAACGGAGCTTTTGCTGAGCGACCTTCAGCACCATATCTCCAACAACAGGATGCACATTGTTGGAGTTGTTTTCATCCCTAGGTGATTGCTCGTTATTTCACTCTCTGAGGAATATACAAAGATAAACATTCGTATGAGAAACTAACGCCAAAGGTACATCAATAAACATCTGCTTTTACTGCATTGCTCCTTTAATGAGAAATGCACGTCATGAAAAAATATGGCAAATGCACATCGGCCATTTTAAATGGAGGCCTACATTAACTCTGGCTACCTTTAAAGTGAGTGTCACACTGTAAATACATCTGTGTGTTGTAAATGAATGTAACTATACATGCAAAACATTTTAACTATGAAAAAATTCTCCCATCTTGAAACCATAAAAACACAGTTCTTTATACTTTCAAGATGACCATTGCGCTGCATTGTCATGTTGCGTCACAAAATATGGCACCACTTTGAGAGTATGGAAAATAGCTTATTTTATGTTATTTTAAGATAGCATGTCAACATTATTGGCTTTTGCAGTGACAATGTATTTATCTTACATGTGTAAAGACAATAGGAGTGAAGAAGGAGTGTGGTTGAAGTAGTTTTTTTGTAACTTTATTTTAAAGCGCCTTTTGTGTTAGTGATGGGATGACGATGAGTAATACTTCTGAAGCGCAAACTTTACCCAGTACTTCATTTAATACGTCCCGTCAGGGCAGCCCCCAGGCAGCAACTGCTGCAACCATATATTCTGTGTTCCATGCAGGGAACCAGGCAACATAGAACATTCCTATGCGGATCTCCAACCCACCCCCCCTTCCTTCACAATGTAACAATAAAAGTAACTGAAACAAGTGTTAACCAACAGGGCAAACACAACATAATTAGGGCTCCCGGTTTTATGGTATTTAGTTTTTGGCCATTTCCGTCTGTATTTATCCATATTTATTTTGTGTTTTGCGTATAAATGAAGTTGTAAAACTGTACATTTCCTTATCTATTTATCTGATAGACGCGCACTCATACTTTGATGTCTGTCACGTTTTAGCTATTTAAGCTGCCAAATATTACATAACAATACTTCCACTGGTAAATACTAGCATTATACCATAAATGTATGTTGACATATGCCGTTATTTAAAGAAATTTCAGCCTGTTTTTTAATTTCCCATGCTGTTCATCTGCTCAGCAGCTGGACTATAATTCATGAAAGACAGCACGTAGAGCCACTTAAAAGAAGCACATTTTTTTGTATTTATCCACTTTTAAAAATAAATGCAGACTGAAAACATATTGTTTTCTGTCCGTATTTATCTGTAAAAATCTGTAAAAACTGAAGACAGGGAGCCTTAAACATAATCAACACATATCATAATCATGAAACTTAACAGGGGCAGCTCTTACCCTGGAAGGAATACTCCTGGAAGTGGTGCGATCCGGACAAACACCCTTTCTGGAAGGAATTTCATTAGCAGTAGTGAAACCAGATTAAACAGGAGTTGCATTAGCAGAAGAGGAACCTGAATGAGCAGGAGAAGTGTAACCAGACTGAACAGTAGTTGCATCAGCAGTAGAGGAACCTGAATGAGCAGGAGTTGCATTGGTAGAAGCATGATCAAAATGAACACCCATCTTCTCTCCAACATACACAATCTTGGATTGGGGAACGACGGAAATAGCACATTTATTCCATATGTTCCCATTCTCTAACACCACAATACGGTCTTTCACCTCTCCCACTTTTGCCGGAGCTGAGAACCGAGAAGTTCCCTTGCGAACAAAACCGGGCTTCTTCATTCTCACCCAATCACCAACACAAACAGGAGAAACTTTCCTAGAAGCAGTAGCATACTTTGATGATTGTACAGCTGATCTCACATCCGCTATTTTGCCAAGTTTATGCTGATCAACCTCTTTCCTAGACATCCAATCTTTGTTTAACTTGGAACCAGCAACCCGCCCCCTGAGAAGAGTGAAGGGAGACATGTCGGTACTGATATGAGGGGTAGTCCTGACTGCCCACAACATGTCAGCAATGGCCAGTTTCCAGTACAAACCGTAACCAAAGCCAATTGCAATTGGTCTTTGATAACACGATTCCTGCGTTCAACAAGACCATTGCTGCGAGGTGATAAAGAGAAGTTGAAACGTGTTTGATGCCATGTTCCCTAAGAAAATTTTGCATTTCCAAGGAAACCAACTGGGTGCCGTTATCGGTCACCAGTTCCTCTGGAAACCCTTCACGGAGGAACACTTCTTTGGAAAAATTAATGATAGACGAGGAATTAACACACTCCACAAACTTCACCTCAGATCACTTGTACATGTAGTCCACCAAGACTAGTGCATACAAGGGAGAGCTCTCAGTGATACCAAAAGGACCCGCTACATCAAAAGCTAGTTTGCACCAAGGTGAATCCTTCACAAC
This sequence comes from Triturus cristatus, assembly GCF_964204655.1. Lineage (NCBI taxonomy): Eukaryota > Metazoa > Chordata > Amphibia > Caudata > Salamandridae > Triturus > Triturus cristatus. The sequence goes on along the minus strand of NC_140586.1, from coordinate 817,859,024 downwards.
AAAGGGATCAATAGGAGAGGGATGAGTTACCTGTGTTTTGTCACTCAAAACACACACACAACAGTCCCTGATATAATGCTCAATGGATCTGTCCAACCTGAGCCCCCATAAATCCTCTCTGACTCTATGTTTCATGGCACGAATACCAAGATGACCTTTGTGGCCCAGATCTAAAATCTTCTTGACCATGCATACCGGAACAACCACAAGACCACCCTTACGTAAAATTCCATCCACCAAGGACAACTCTTCGCAAACTCTTTTAAAAGGAATTAGTTCAGAGGACAAATCCTTCTTGATGGGCCAACCATGAACCAGAAAGACAACAACCATCTTAATCTTGTTGTCCTCAGATAGAGCTTGTAACCACTCACACTCTGAAAGTGCACCCTTCACAGTGTCTACGACAGCACCAACAGCACACACAATGTCAAGATCATCCTCAGGAAATTCACTGATATTTTCGACAAGGTGTAACCGGGATAAACAGTCAGCTATGTTGTTTTTAGCACCTGCCACATACATCAAACGATAATTATATTCCTGTAATGTGTATTGCCATTTAACTATCCGTGGTGTGGCACTGTCGCCACCCCTGGTGGTAAAAAGATCAACTAGGGGCTTGTGATCGGTCCTAAGAACGAATTCATTACCCCATAGAAAATTCCGCAAGTACTGAACAACCCACTTAAGGCTAACGCCTCTTTCTCAATGGTGGAGTAAGTGCTCTCAGCAACTCGAAGAGCCTGGAGGCAAATGCAATGGTCTCCTCACGACTATCACTTCTATTTTGCATAAGAACAGCGCCCAACCCAACATAGCTGGCATCGGCAGAGACAATGCACAGGTTGTTAATGTTGAATAATTTAAGGGGGTGTGCTAGCACAATTTCCTTTTTAAGAAGTTTAAACTGATCATCACACTTATCACACCACACAAACCAGGCATTTTTCTTTAGGCGTTCACGCAAACAGGAGGTTTTGTCAGCAAAATTTCCCACAAACTTGGCATAGGAGCAAATTTGGTCTTTGTAGGTGCTGGTGCATTTTGAATGGCATCTAAAATTTTCACTTTCGGTTTCACCCCTTTACTGGAAATGTGGTGACCCAAATAATCCACACCCTCCAGAAAAAACTTGCATTTGTCCCTCCTTAAAGTCAGGCCATGCAACTTCACGGTATCCAAAACATGTTTAACTCTGCAGTCATGCTCCAACTCAGTGTGTCCATAGACGAGGATATCATCTTGAAAAACGCGACTCCCACAGTGTTTTTGAATAAGTTGCCCATGAGGCGCTGAAACACTGCGGAAGCCGACGCCAAACCAAAGGGCATGCGTTTGTAACGGAAAGCTCCTACCGGTGTCACAAAGTAGGTAAGGTGTCGGGAGTCTTAACTCAACTTGGTGATAAGCTAAGGAAATGTCTAATGAAGGAAAATACTTGGCTCCATCTAATGTCACCAGCATTTCGTTTATGTTGGGCTATGGCTGATGATCAATCCAAATGTTGGCATTAAGATCGCGCAAATCCACACACATCCTAAGGGATTTGTCAGCCTTGCATGCTAATAGTATAGAGGGTTAACCATTCAGGCCCCTCAATGAGCTCAATCACGTCCAGAGCACACAATCCTTCCAGTTCACGCTTTAGTTCAACACGTAGACTCAGGGGTACCTTGCGCACCTTGTGTGTAACTGCCTTCGCACCATTCTTAAGGATAATGCTGTGCTGAAAACCCTTCAGCTTGCCTAGACTATTGCTGAAAACTTTGGGATACTTCTGGATCCACTCTTCACCAGATAAGTGCCCCACCATCACTGTGCCAGGAGGGTTGGAAGATGAGGATGGGTTGTAAAATGTACGTGCCTCACGTCTTGACAAGACCATTTCAGGATGGTTGGGATCGAGAATTATGCCAGCCTCTGCCTACTCCTCCCACCCCAACAAATTTGCACCATCCTCTACGATGTACACAGTTCCCGTGGCAAAATCCCCCCCAAAATTCCAAATTGGCCTCAAATTTGCCAAGAACTTCCACTCTTTTGCCTCCATACGCAAAGCTTCTAATGTTAGACTGGTGTAATTGAATGTCCTCTAACCCATCAAAATCTTTGGCATTGATAAGAGTAAATGGAGAACCCGAATCAGCCAATAAATCCACATTGTTTCCATTCATACAGATGATACACTCAGCAGATTTCCTTATGCGTGAACCAACCATAGATGCAATTTCAACCACTCCCTCGGATTGTGAGGATGAAGCAGACAACATTAATAAAACATTATCATTCTCATCACTTGAGTCAACAAAGTCTTCTTCGACCTGACAGTTTGTGTGATTCCTTTGTGTGACCCGATGGCTTTACAAACACGTGCAAGATGCTCTTTTTTTGTCCTCATATTACAAAACATGCTCTTAATTCGGAAAGATTGAGCCTATTAGGCCATGTCATAGCCCGAAGAGGGGAAACATCTACCCCCGGTCTCTTCTCACTGAAGGATGGGTAAAATTTAACCCCCTGGGGAGATGTCCTCGATTGGGGCTTATCCAACATGACCAGAGCTCTCCTCGTTCAAAGGGCATTGATTCCTAGCTATAGCTAGCATCCCAACACCTCACCCCTTGGAGCAAGTTCATAATCATTGGACTGGAATAAATTTAAATGTACTTCATTGCCTAAATAAATACGATAATAAGTGATAACCAGCCGTATCTAGACAAATCAAACAGTGGTGAAGAAAAAACAAAGCAAAAAAAAACACAAAAAAACTATGGATTGTAAATAGAAGTTATAAACCAATTATCCCATAAATCCCAGAATGTAGTCTTCTTTACCCTTTTGCTTGCTCGGTCCAGAGTTGAGATACGCTGGACTGAGCTTATCCATTCGAAATTAGTTGGTGGGATAGGTAAAATCCACTTTATACATATTTCCCTACATGCCAAAAGGATCAGGACAAAAAAGAGTGCCTTTTGTTTTCTTGATAGAACCAGATTGCCTATCCCCCCTGGAATTACCCCAAAAATGACAATAGGGGCTGTTAATCTGACGCCCTTTCCTGTAGTTTCAAAAAAGGTCTTACTCACATAATCCCAGAAGAGCTCCAGCACAGGACACTGCCAGAACATATGTACCTCGTTTACGTTGATTTCATCACACTTCGGGCACTTCTTTGTCGCTCTATTCCCCAATTTAGATAGTTTCAGTGGTGTCCAATAAGCCCTGTGGACAGTAAAGAGATGGTTTCTTTTTAGGGGTGCAGTTTTCACATATAGCCAAAGAGTAGACATAGATACTTGCCCGAGGGTTTCGAGGTCTTCGCCCGGCATGTCCTTCTTCCAGCTCTCTGTAAAGTGTATGGTTTTTTCCTCTCCAGTCTCAATCATTAGCCAGTACCATGCTGCAACCTCTTTTCGAGTAGGTCTTGCGCTGATTCTTTTAACTAGATCTCCATTTCCAGCCTTTCCTTTGCTGATTAATTTGGTCCAGCTTAGAATTTGCAAATACTTAAATCGGGAAACCGAATTGTTGATTAAAGTCGAAAAGCACTGCCAAGGGATTAGCTCGTTGCCCACTATTAGCTCTCCCCATCTTTTTATCACGGTTCTACGTAGGGGAAGTGTGAGGGCATCTTGTAAGCATGACGGGGTACCCGGGCTGACCCAAATGGGTGTTTCTTCATTATAATAAGGGATATCTAGTAGCACTCTTACTTGAACCCAAACTCTAATTGCGGTTTTGAGGATCTTCAATCTGACCTTTTAAAAAATTTCGGAAGTCCATATTTTAGAAGGAAGGAATCAGCCTGTGTTTTATAGGGGGATGCTAAGGCGGTGAAAAGGGGTGAGTAGGTCTGACTATCGTTTAAAAGTTGGCGTGCATTCTTAAGATGAAAAGCACAATAGTAGAGATATAGAGCCGGAGTGGCTATTCCACCCTTGGATTTTATCCTCCTAAGTTTCTTTTGGGAGATTCTAGAATTTTTCCTACCCCAAATAAAAGAGGAAAATAAGCCTTGTACTTTTTTAAACCAATTTTTGGAGAATTCTAGGGGGATAGTATTAAATAAAAAAGTGAATCTAGGTAGAATAGACATTTTCAATAGGTTAGATCTACCTATAATTGAAAGAGAGAGAAGATCCCATGTCTGTAACTGCTGCTCTTTTTTGCCACATTTAAAACAAGTTTGGTTTAAGGCAAAAAAAACATAGCATTTGCTAAATGAGATTTGCTCCCACAACGAAAACAAGAGAGTTGCATCTTCTCAGACTCAATCTTGGGCATAGGTATGGATGAAGATTTCTGCATCAAATTTTCATTGGAGACTATGGTAAGCCTGACATTGTGTTTTGCAGATAACAACTTGACTTCAGCAGGTTGCACAGAACTGCTAATTTCCTTCAACCAAAATTGAGAATGTTCAATGCTTCTGGCAAGAGTGAGAGCTGTTTCAAGGGGTCGTCTGATGATAAGAGTTTGTCTTGAATCTTCATGTTACACGTGTGTTCAATAAGCTGATCACAAATGATTTTGTCTCTGAATTCTCTGTAATTACAAGTGATAGCAAGAGTTCTGAGTGCAGAGACAAAATCATCGATTGATTCACCAGGAACTGGAGACGGTGCAAAAACTTATGACGCTCTAGCACAACATTTTTCTTGGGGTTGAATCTTTTGTCCTAAGTTTTGATTACAGATACATAGTCATCGATGATCAAGGAATCTCCATTATCCCCACCCCTTACATGGGTGCTAACAATTCAAGAGGTAAAGTCTTCAAAATGTTTCTACCTTCATCCCCAAGATTGTAAATAAGGAGTGCCTTATTTTTCTTTGCCGTGAAAGTATCACAGTCGATGTCTTCAAGATAAGCTTCAAATGTATCCTTCCACTGTTGCCACAAAATTGGAGGAGTACCGAGAGATTGCAAAAAGGGTGGCAGAGCTAAAACTCGATCCATAATGTGGCTGTGCATGGGTGAGTTGCTGCCCACACAATGATAACAAATCTGACCGAAAATAAAATTACAACGTGGTTAATATAAAGAAAATAAATACACTGTGAACACAAGGGAAACTGAAACAGCATGAAAGACTTGTAATTGAAGAATCAGGTTCTTATGATGAGCATTGTGAGCGTATCACAGAAGGAAGGAATCCAGAAACCTGTGTGATTTGTAACAAAATGATGGGCTGTGTGTGTGTCAGCGAGAAAGCAGAAGACGCAGTAAAATAGATGAAAGTGGACTAGGCTGAGCGCATCAGCGATTACCACATGAGCTGTGCGCATAAACTGAAACAGTAAAAGTGCTTCAGAAAGAGGCAAAAACAGCTGGGCGCATCAGCAACACAAACAACATTCACGTTGCTATGGTGACCGTGCACTATTCAAAATGGCCACACACAACGTGACAACAATGCGTAACACGACGACAGGAGACCAGGCAGAGAATCTATTTGCTTACGGGCTTGCTTGCAGCTGACGTGCGCGGCACAATGTGAGCACATCTCCAGCGTTGCGCGTCTCCTTTAAACAGCACATCTCCAGCGAAGATGATGTCACTGACAGGGAAGGCGCGAGCAGCAACTGTGAGGACTGCCTCAGCCTCGCGCGCGTCCCACCAATGAGTAATAAAAGTACCTTAATGGCAAGGAAGACCAACTCCGTCCGTGGGAGGAGCGGCAGCACGGCAAACACCATGATGGAGATCCCCCACAGACCGCCAAATCACCAGAGGAACTACGGCCAAGGCGCGACAGTGCCACACGGGAAACTGCAGGGACGGAACTCCGGAAAGCCGGCTAGCAGGCAACCAAGATCCACAAAGGAATGGGGAGGCCGAAGACGGGACAACTTGTCACCAATGAAAGGAAGTACAATATTCGCTGGTAAGTACTTCATTTAATACGTCTCGTCAGGGCTGCTCCCAGGCAGCAACTGCCACAACCGTACATTCTGTGTTCCACGCAGGGAACCAGGCAATATAGAACATTCCAATGTGGATCCCCGACAAGAGGGTAGCAACTTCCAAAGTGTAGCTTTTGAAAAGGAATAATATGGCTATCTCTCTGATAGCAAGAGATTTTAGGTACAGAGAGAAGTCTCAGAGATAAAGAGTATAGTTCACGATGTGGGTCCAGACTTGTGTAAACCTCTGTGCATTCTACAGCACACTTAGAAAGAGGAAACTGCCTCTGATGATTGTTTATGTGCAGAAAGGTGGCCCTTCCTGAACAAAAACGATCCTGCTTGTAATGAAGGCACCCTTGCTCCATGGTATAAGGATGCCTGTATTGCCGCAAAGAAGCACATTGTGCGCCAGCGCAAGGAGTGGACAGGAATGCGCCACATAATGTTAAATATAGTTCATTCCTGCTGGAATCCGGGGGTCGCAGAGCCGATGTGGGAAATGAGTAGCCCGGGGCCTGTAGGTAGGCCGGTGAACTGGGTCGGAGCCCCGATCCACAGGTGGCTGTCAGGAGGAGCAGCTAGCGGCGGGCGGCCTGAAGTGCCAAGACGGTCTGCCGGAAGGTTGCGCTAACTAGTTACGCCACCCCCAGCAGACCAGTACTTCAGCCTCTCGAGGTCCCGGTTGCTTCATCTGCCATTCCGTCTTGGCACTTCAGGCTGCCCGCCGCTAGCCGCTCCTCCTGACAGCCGAACCGGATGCAATTTCTTTCCCGTTTCCCCCAGACCTTCTTCCCCCCTTTGCACTGCACTCCTGCTCCCTTCCATAGGATTGACTTTCCTCCTGGTGGCTCAAGCTTGGCTGACCACCTGGCACCCTTTTTCATCTCCCCTATCCCCACGCCCCTCAGCACCTTCATTCAGTAACCTGGTCCTGATGATGATCCTTAATCGCTAGGATCAAAATGCCGTCGACATACCAGCGCAACTTACGGCGCCCTTTTAAGTATGGTTCACTAAAATGCTTTAAAATGCGTTAAATTTATGCAAAAAATTAACCGTGAAGCACAAGTCCTTCTGTATATATTTGTCACTTCTCCACCCTGTGCCGTCTCTGTTTTTTCACTTGTCACCTGCGCCGTCCACCTTTGAGTGTCACGAGCACCTGTATGCACAAAGTTTTCGAGTTACTTACGCAATAATTGCTTACAGTGCTGATACAACTGTTCCCATTTCTTCCACAAGCCTTGATGCAATTGTTGTACAATTTCTTGTACTCTTTTTAATATATGATGCCTTGGGCACACTTAAACAAACTATGAGTCTCCCTACCTTCCTTCCTTGCAATGTTTTGTGCATGCTTGGTAACTAGCCTTCTCAATAATACCGGTTGAGATATTGTTGTTTGTTTATATTGCAACATGAATAGTCACATTCAGCTAAGATGGTCGTGTTGCTGGAACCTTACTCAATTTCCAAAGTTCCTGAATCGACAGTTTCTTGGAGGCAGAAGGACTGTTATGACTCCTGAGCAACCTCACCCTGCCTGACTCTCTTAGCCACCAGGGTACTTACTTGCACTAAAGAAGAAATGTATATTACAAAATCAGAAATAACAGAAAACAGGTATGCAAAATCTGAAACAGATATGGACATCATAATTGTGACTCTAAAGAAGGGTTCTCTAAAGTAGGTCCTGGAGGGCCGGATCCATGCTAAATTTTTAAGATAACTCATTCATCTAAATGGGGATATACTAAAAATCTGGCATGGATCTGGCCCCCCAGGACCGACTTTGGAGAACCCTGCACTAAGGGTAGAGCTTCAAATATGCACACAATGCACACATAATTGCTATCATATTTCTAATTTATGGTAGATGCTTCTTGCCTGGTGATAGTAAGCAAAAACTGGGCCATAACGTCAGTTCTCCTCTATCACTCACACAGCTAGCTCAAAGATAAACTATTCAATCAATCAATCAATCAGTGACACTTATAGAGCGCGCTACATACCCGTAGGGTCTCAAGGCGCTGGGGGGGGGGGTGCCGCTACTGCTCGAACAGCCAGGTCTTCAGCTTCTTCCTGAAGGAGAGGTGGTCTTGGGTCAGGCGCAGGTCGGTCGGGAGGGAGTTCCAGGTCTTGGCGGCCACACCTATATATACCGGTGTGATGATGTTTTGATCCCTAAAATAGAATTTTGAATACTGTTTTCTGAGCACATTCCATCCCACACACCTCGCAGATACATTAATTTCTGATTAGGTAATGTAGGCAGCAACATATCTTCTTGCGGCTGTAAAAGTTGTTTTGCATCTGAACATGATCTACTTGATGAACAAAAGTCATTCACAAGTTCTTCTCCTTTGCTATGACTTATCTTGGATGTGCTGCCTTACGCGCGATCTTTCAGACACTTTCAAATCTAACATAGAATGTGTTCATTGGTTTGTGAAGTTGTTGCCAGCAACAAATAGAATCTACCATAGTCGCCATTCCTGAGAATAAAACGCATTTGCTCAGAGCCAAAGATCTTTGACGAACATGCTAAAGCCCAAAAACAGAAATACATGGAAAGGGGATATCCCACAGATATAATTGAACTAGCCATACAAAGGACAACCCAAAAGGATCGTAAATACTAAGGGGGCAAAAAACCAAAAATCCAGGCACAAGGTCAAGTGTTTGTCTCCAAATATTCAACTACCTTGGGAATTCTCAAAAGAATCATCAATACGAGATGGGACCTTCTACAGAATGAACTGTACTTCAAAGACATTTTTAAACACAAACCATTACATGCATATAGGAGATCAAAAAATCTCAAAGAGCTCCTGACGTCATCCACTCAAGTCAAAACAGCACAACCACGAGGAACTAGGATATGTCAAAACTGCATACACTGCAATAACGTCATCACTGGGAAACACATAATCCATCCTAGGTCGGTGCAAAAATTGAATTAACACTCACAACTGATTGCAATTCTAAAAACCTGATTTACAGCATTAAGTGCCCCTGTGGACTACTATACATCGGAAAGACGGAAAGGAAGGTAAGAACTAATTTCCGAGCATAAGAGTACCATTCGTAGTCAGAACACAACAACCAGTCTGGCAGAACATTGGTCCACTGCAAAACACACCATTTCACAGTTACGTTTTTAGATAGTTGAAACCCTAACACTAACACCTGGTAAGGACCTAACCAGATCATTATTACAGAGGGAAATGTATTGGCTTAAAAGATTAGACACACAAATCCCGAGGGGTTAAAATGAGAAGGTGGACATGTGTTGCTTCTTGTATATTTTGTGATCACAACAGTCTAATGATACACTGAATAATGGTTTTAGTAATATAGCCTTGACAAGTAATAATGTGTTTACATACATATTTGAGGTTTACACTGCGTGTACACTTGGGCACCATCAACACATCACATCTTTTCATTATTTCTTGATATTTTTCCTCAAGTTAGTCATGTGTGTGTTCCAGTATCTATATACCACAGTCTCTGGGACAAACCAGCACAGATCCAGTGTACACTTTGCATTCATACTTAGGTACTGTTCACAACGAATATATTTTTTTCTTTAGTCAGTTTTGTGCGTGTTTGAGCAGTCCTATGAAGTAGGTTTTAGTGGAATCTCAGTGGTTTCAACTTCGCTATAATTTTGGATAACCCCCGTTCGGGTGTTTAGTTTATTGATCTTCGATTAGCGTTCACCATTGATATTAGCAACGATCCAGCATAGCTTGGGTACCTTAGGATTCCCCCGGATCCAATTAAAAGGTTCTGCAATTCAGGTGCTCTTAATTCTTTGATTGGTGGAGATGTTTTTTTACATGAGTATATATAAAAACTTTGGGGCATATTAGCAACGCTTTGCGATAAATATTGCAAAGCGTGCTTAGCGCTCATTTATTTATCGCCGGATATCGCTGGATTTGATCGCTGAGATAGCGTGTTATTAGCAACGCGTATCTCCAAGGTGATGTTAAATCCAGCGATAGCCGTGATAACATGCTGTATCGTGGGAAAACAAGCGATGATTTCCCTGCGATACTGCAAACCTTGCTGATAGACAGGCATGGACTCAGCCATGCAATCCACCTCCCATGTTAAAGATGGCTAAGTTGTATTTTCAGCAGGTGTTAACAACCTGCGATAAAGGGGGCTTAGCGCGGCTTTCAAGCTCGCATCGCGGGTCTTGTGCAGCCTTGCTAATATCCCGAAGCTGTGTTAGCGAGTGTTAGCCAAGGAGTTGTGTGGAGGAACGCCCACTTTGCATGTCATTAGCGATAAATATCGCTGACATGCAAAGCGGCACCAAAACGGTTGCTTTCGCCATAAAGCTGTCGCTAACAGCTGTTAGCGACAGCTTGCTAATAGGGCGATAGAAATATCGCCGCTTTAGCGGCAAAAAGTGCCGCAAAGCGGCGATACCGCCCTTGCTAATATGCCCCTGTATTTTCCCCAGACCAGCACGTTTTATTTCGGAATAGTACAAACATCATGGGAGATAAGGTATTGCACAATAAATCACAGCAGATTTTTAGAACTCTTGGTGTGCAATATTGGTCAGCTATCAGTCTTCTCCAGTGCTTAATTTGTGCCTGTGGTTTCCAGACTCGGCTCTGGCACTTGATTGACAACACCGCCACTGATGTTTGTCTAAATTTAGACATTAGCAGACCAGCAGTTGTTTGTCAATTCACTATACATTAAAAATGAATGAAACTTGCCGCCTAAGCCATTCTGATAGCTTTGGGGGCCTGGAATAGTCTGAATTGTCACACTTGCTGGTGTGTGATGGCAGTAGTTGTGTTGGTACTGTCATTTGCACTGCTGGCCGGGGCAATGGCTGGCGCAGGGCCCCGGAACTTATTTTTTTACAAATTAAGTACTGGTCACCCTATGTAGCTGATGGTAACTTTTAAGAATCCCTTGCCCAATTATTTCCCCTTTTGTGTTACAATTCTTTCCTCAGCCATTTTGTTTTCATTATTCAGGGCTAGCAGAGGCCTGGAGATTGATTGATGTGCTCTGTGGGTGGCCCTGGAATGATATATTTCAGCCTCCACTTCATCCACTTCTGGTTACGCTCGCCTGGGAGATTTATCTGCCCACGCTGGGCAGAAAAGTGACAGAAACAGGTGACGGACAGCAGTGAGCAGTGACTGCATCATTTCCTAACTTTACTCTGAGATGACAAGCAGTCCTGTTTACCATTAGGAAGTGCTTTACACATACATTGACATAGTGGTTCTATTAAGGCATGCAGATGTGTGCATATGCTCAGCAGGTGAATTAATATGAACGTACAATATAGGGAGAAACAAATTTATACAGATGCTGGTCAAATACTTGACTGAGCAACATTAATTAATCACTGTGCATGCACTTGTTCAACTGCTTGCTAATGGTACTTTCCTGTGTGTTATTGGTTAGTGGGGATGACAACAAACACATTCAAACATACATGCCATATTGGGACTTGGGTAGCAGATGACACCTAGACTGTGGACCATATTTATCAAGTGTTGCGTTGCTTTTGCACCAAACAAACTGATTGTAAAAGTGACGCAACCCTTGAGATGATATTTACCGAAGCCACGCAAAGCCAGTTGGCGTGGCCCTGAGTAGCTTGATAAATCCAGAGTGACACAACAATGCGCAAATCGTTGCGCTGCATTACTCTGCCCCAGGGCAGCGTTCCATGGGTGGTGTGTGGGTGTTCCCACACAAAACCCATGGATTTTGACACATTCCCAGATTAACCATAAGTGATAGACCTGGGAATGCATCAAAACTGTTAACGGTCCCCAGGTGAGGCATAACAAGGAGAAATATGTTTATGTCTCTTCTTTTTTTTCTATTTCTTTGTGTGCTGCATTCTGCAGCATACATATAAAGAGGGAAATGCCTCAGGAGATTGTTACTGTTCACAAAGGTGCCCCTTCCTGCACAAAAACAACCTTGCTAACAACGCAGGCACCCTTGCACCATGGTGCATGAATGACTGCATTAGCGCTAGGCAGCACATGGTGCGCCAGCACTGGCAAAAGGCAGGAATGCGCTGTACAACGTTAAGTACAGCACATCCCAGCCCTTTCCCTTTCATGCAGCAAGGTGGCCAGCTGCGCTGCGTGATATAATGATAAATGTGCCCCCGGTACATACGAGGTGCTTGCAGCAGCCCCCTGGATTACAGAAAATGACATGTCTTACTTGCACGTGCCAAAGGTGCTTTATGGATGAACAGATCCAGAGATGCTAGTTGTTCTTCTGTGGGATGGCCTGAGGGTTAGTGGCACGTGGGCATGGATGGAGCAGGTGTCTCATGAAAAGTAAGAGACATATGAGTCAGTAGAATGTTTACATCTGGCATTGCTCAGACATTTGGTCGGGGCAAGCAGATGAAGTTGACCCTGCACCTAATTGTGTAACTAATGTTGAGGTGACATTGTCATGCAGATGGTCACACGGTGCGTTGGTGGGCCTGCCTGACTGATGGATGACAGACGGACGCTGTCCTTGCAGAAGTGGTGGGCTGTAGTGTTCTCACCAGGTGACAGTGAGTGATGGCAATTGTGAAAAGACATACATGTATGGGGCACTCATTGCATCATGTACTATGTTATTGATCAACGATGAGGTCCCTGACAGTGTTACGATACAGAGGTCTTGACTCCTGAGAGCTCTTTGTGTATGTTGAGACGCTGGGCCTGATCTAGAGTATGGCGGCGGGGTACACACTCACAAGCGTTGCGTATAGCTTATCCGCATAATTATAAGTGCATTGGGATATAATGCACTAGTGCTAAGGTGCACAGGATGTCCGTCATGTTTGAGATATAGTATCCGCCCACCAAACTCTACACCAGGCCCTCTGCCATCCCCTGGTCTGAGAGACCAGTCTATGTGGCACAGCAGACAGGACACCAGCAGGGAAAGTTGCCACAGTTGTAGGAAGGAATGAAAACAAAGGAACTGAAGTGGAGCAAGGGACGGATGACGTGTGAATCTATGTGGGGGTGTTTTAAAGTACACTTTAATGCACGCTTCTCAAAGGCAGTACATGTCAGATGTGCGCAAGCATGCTAGGTGCGTCGGAGAGGTTGTTATGACTTGGACATGCTTAGTGGCACTTACTTTTATGTGTGTACATGGACTGGAACTGCTGTGGCACATACCTGGCTGGGTTATGGGATGTTGTGCCAGTCCTGTTTCTCCCTCTACCACACGTGTGGGCAGAGGGATGTAGTGACGCACTGCTGCTCTGCAGCATGGAGGCTCGCATGAGTAAAGGAGGTTTGTGTCAACATGTGCATATGATGCCATTAAGTGGTATGCGTTTTCAAAGTTCTGCACTGAACTGAATACTTAGGGGCAGATTTCCGTTCCCTGGTGCATCCCTGCAAATCAGCAGGGATGCGCCAGGGAAGATGCGTCACGCAAGTTTGCCCTTGCGCCACCGCAGATGCACCGCATTTACAATGCGGTGCATCGTGGCGCAAGGACAAGCAGATGCGTGACGCATCTGCCAGCGTAAGGTTGGCGCAGTGCTGAAGTTGTGTCGCAAGCTCGACGCAACTCCAGCACTGTTCCAACCTGCCCTATCCCTAACATGGTGCGTCACGCCTTACGCCTGCTTGAAGCAGGTGTAAGGATTTGACGCACCAGCGTCAGAAAAGTGACTACGTGAAATCCTGTAGATTTCACTGCGTCACTTTTCCGAGGCTTTTTCCGACGTAACGCCCACCCTGCATACATTAAACCTGACGCGGGTTTAATGTGGCGCAGGGCTTTACAACGTGACGCATCTCCCTAGATGCGTCAAGTTGCAAATCTGTCGCAGCATGGGGCTAGATTTGCGCGGCGGCTGCGTCACAAAAGTGACGCAACGGCAGCACAAAAGTGGCTCACGGGGTTTGTAAATCTGCCCTTAATGTGCAGGGGTACTTTTGTATTTATTTGACTGGACCCTGTGTCATTTGATGGCAATTTCTGCTACATGTTGATATGGTGACATCTGCTGGGAGTGTAAAGTATTGCTACAGTTAGTGAGTGATGTGTCCTTCTTAACTGCTCTGGCAGTGGTGGACTTTGGAACCAGCAGGCAGGGCAGCTGGTGAGAATACATCTTGGAATAGATATGCTGACCAAGGGGGCTGAGATCTGGGTCCCCCACTAGGCATAGATGACACTTCTGTTCTGGCAAACCTATCCCTTCCATGCTACCTCCCATAATACCACCTCTAAATGTCCCACATGGTGCCTACCTCCACCCACAAAGCCCTCGCCCCACTGGTGACGTCATGTCATATAGCCATGTGGCCACCTTCTCTGCTCCACTGAAGGTGTGTGGAGGTGGACCATGGAGTTCACCAAAGTGGTCAACTACAAAGTTTAGCCCAATCACCATCTCCTTCCTCTTGGGTGGAAGGGTTTGCATCTTGCTTGACCTGTCAGTCCTATGACCCCAAAACAACAAAGGCAAGAGTGGGAAACCCACAGTGTGGGATGTATTTGAAGCTTTATATTGTGGTTGGTGCTTTATGTGAATGATTGGGATGTGGTGTCACTGATCCCTCTTTTCATTCATTTGGATATCTTTGCAGCATATGTATGCTCCACGCATGAATCTTCGTGTGGTCATTAGGCAGGGATCAGAAGAAATATGGCACTAATGTTTCTTGTGGTAACATCACGGTTGCATTTTCAGGCATATGTTTCTCAAACGCCTCATTTACATGAGCAACTAGGCTTCCTATTGAGCGGAAATGTATGCTTCTTTGGTAAATTGTATTTATGCAAGAATGTTCATGCGGCAGCCTGTATATTTCCTACTCAGAAATTGCTCTTTCTGTAGGAGGCCCTAGGTCCTTTGAAGGCCCTTTTTTCTTTTTAATATTTGCTGTATGTTCAGATGCAGATTATAAAAATGTCAGGCACTTTTTACATTACTGATAATTCTTTTATATGTAAAATGTGTTTTCTTCTTCTTTATACTACCAAGTGAAGCCATTCTGTAAAGTGAACCACGGGGACATCTTGCTGGGTCCAGAAGACTCTGAAAGGAGATTTCTAAAATGTTCCTTAAAACAAACAGTTGAAAAAACACATACTCACTTCGAGCATAATTCTCTAAGAGATTCGGAAATCTGTATGTGTAAGTAAGTATCTACATCTAACTGACTTACAGGACATGACCACATGGATTGGCGATAGTCACTCAGACTTGCACCTTAAGGTATTTACCAGCTCCGTGGGTAATATGCGGTTGACGAAAGGGTTTGAAAACTGAATTGTTACAATACAGTGACATTTGGTAAAATGTCATGCATAGCACATAGTACCAGAGAACAAAGCGCTGCAGTTTGCAAAGTAATAATTCATTGTGAGAGGACTACTTACTCCAAAGACATTGTTTGGGACTATCTAATAACAAACATCATGATGGCGGCGCTCCGAGATGTGCTATGCAGAGAGAAATTGAAGTCCTTTCTCTAACTATCATTCCGCAGAGAGAAGGAGGGAAAAACGTATTAAATACCTGTATGTGAATGTCTTGTTTGTGGCCAGCATTTGAGTAAGACACTGATGCCGAAACACGTCATGCTTGGTTGAAACAAATAAATTTGGATTTAAAACCCTCAGAGAGCTCCGTTTGGTTTGTATGTAGAGCCTTTTGTTGGAAATATACATATACATATATATATATATATATATATATATATATATATATATATATATATATATATATATATATATATATATATATATATATATATATATATATATATATATATATATATATATATATATATATATATATATATATATATATATATATATATATATATATATATATATATATATATATATATATATATATATATCACTAAACCAATCCAGCACCGCCTGACTAACAGCCAACAGGCGGGAAGAACGCTGGCTGGGACCTCTGCAATATGCTCACGTAATTAAACAAAAGCCGGATTCCAGAATCGGTGCAAGACTTCTTTTTAATCAAGCAAAGGCAAGTGTGAGTCCTTACAATCCATCGGACATAGTGTCCACCATGACGCGTTTCGCTCGCATCCGCGAGCTTGATCACAGAAATACCCTTTCAGGCATAGAGTGACGAATAAATTATGCAAAAAAGAAGCAGAGAACTCTGGGTAGTTCTCAAGTTTAGGTGGAAAGCAGCTCCTGTATGGAGCACTCTCAACACCAGCGACACTCTAGATCTGCTCACCTCAAATGTCTGTTTTTCTATCAAAATCTTTAAGCATAGGATTAGCACAGTGTTATCCACGCCGAGATAGAAAAGGACAAAGTCTTTTGCCATTTGTACAGCAAAGTCTTTAAGCATAGGACTAGCACAGTGCTGTCCTTGCCGAGCTGTAAAATGACAAAAGCCAATTACCGCTCCAGGCACAGTATTACAGCTTTGAGTTGGTAAAATACCAATCAAGCCAACCTGAAATGAGTAAAAGCAACCCCTGACACAGTGTTTCGCTCTAATTAGAGCTCTTCAGAGAGGTATAGCTTTGTCCATACACAAGGGAGCACCCAGTATAAGTCAAAGAAATACCCTTTCAGGCATAGAGTGACGAATAAATTATGCAAAAAAGAAGCAGAGAAGCTGCTTTCCACCTAAACTTGAGAACTACCCAGAGTTCTCTGCTTCTTTTTTGCATATATATATATATATATATATATATATATATATATATATATATATATATATATATATATATATATATATATATATATTCACTGAAAAAATCAAAGGTTTCAGGGGCGTTATAGTTAGGAATTGGCATTTAAAAAACCTTAGAAATTCACTGAAAAAACCATAGGTTTCAGGGGCGTTATAGTTAGCTGGACATTTCCCTCGTACAAAAACCTAGATATTCCCCTGTTATAGTTAGTTCAGCTAACTATAACTCGCGCCCCCGCAATGCACTGCTGATGACGTCACATATTACATTACTCATGACATGGTCAGTGACATCACTGATGACATCACTGATGACATCGCAAATGACATCACTGATGACATCACTGATGACATCATCCATGTGATAAATTACTGCATCTTCTCACACCCTAATTTAACCGTTGATACACAAACTCAAAATTTCAGACGTCCATTCTCAAAACCATAGATACTCCAATACCAATAACTACATACCCACTTATTAACTCTTAGGTCTACATACACCTCCACTCATTCACATGTACAGTCACTCATACTTACAGTCACTCCGTACAAGACTATCATATGCATTTATACACCTACATACACACTCACACACCACCAATCATCCATAGAGGTACTGTCACACCTAGTCAGTCATGCAAATAATTAATCACACTCCTATTTACTCACCTATGCAGTTATACACACTCAAGTTCACTTACTCATAAAAATAGTACCACATTCTTACGCTCTTATACAATCATTGATACAAGCACACACTCATCCATACAGCCACTCTCACAATCACACACTCTCACATATACCCACTTATATACTCTTACACGCATATATACTGCCTTTCACATATGAAATAAGAAGACAACAGCTGACCAAGGTCAAGCACCTCAATTCCAATAATATCGTGTATCAAAAGTTAAGTGCAACAACTCCCCGCATCCGCTGTTGAAAGATGCCAATCAATAGAACAGTTCAAAACAAAAAATGGAAGGTGCACTCTAATAGAAGTCAAAAATAGAAAGTACACTGGAAATCCAAAACGATTCTTCTTTTATTCGTGGTTGTTGTATTAAAAAAGGGGGCACACAGCCAACGCGTTTCGTTCCCTAGTGCCACGGGAACTTCGTCAGGGCTGTAACAATCACAAAGACATTTTTTACACATAAATATACATATATATACATTTAAAAAACACAATACTAAAGAACAAGCCACAATACAACACTTTAGTAACAATAGATATGCATACGAACATATAAAATTAGAAAAAACATAAAAGATTTGTTGCACAAGGACAAAATGAGTTACCCAGAACCTAAACAGTCAAAAAATTGGTAAGAAGTCACATATTATAATAGAAAGTAAATCCCTACATTTGAATTTCACAAAATACAAACATATAATCCTAAATATTAAGTCCAAAAAGTAAAATTAAAAGGATAACAAGGTAGAAAAAAATAAAATAGGGAGAAAAGGAGCATAATAGAAATAGGACATTAGGATAATTTAGAAATGAAGAGGAAAATAAAAGGTAGGTAAAAGAAAAAAGAGAACATCTCACCTCACTAAAGGTAACCGAACACTTTCAGAACACGCATAAAGATTCAATTTCAGTGCTTGTGACGTACGAAAGCACTAATACAGAAAATCCGATATGACCAATCAAGAAAGGTACCTGTGGAAATATATTTGTTTTTACTGTATTTCTGAAGCAAATTAATGTGGCAACATTCATAATACATACAAAAAAGTAACAAAGCCAATAACGTGGCAAGACCAGAATATAGAAAAATGCCTCACCTGGAAAATAAACCAATGTAAGGAAATAGCCAACTCAAGTCAAAAACACGTTCCTAACAGTCAAAGAAAGGCAGAGGCGTCTATGTCATACGAGACTCCCTGAAATAATTGAGTAGAGTAATTACCCAAAGGGCCAATATGTAATAAAAATAAATTACTAATTCAATTCGCAAAAAACACATAAGCCAAACACATCAGACAAAAAACCTCACCTTAATAAAGGGTGAATACGGTACTGAATAAGTTGCCAATACAGGAGCGGTAATAAACGCTCAGGTAATGATGATGAAAGACCAATAGATCCCCACTATCAAGTTTCTGAAAGAAAAACAGCAACGGTCACAAAAATCCGAGTCACCCAACAACGGACAATTCGAGTATAGCAGAATAAGTGATGGGGTCCAAGGGGGAAATTCATGGAACCCTAATGTATCATACTACATAAATACCCCAAGGATTCAAAATTATAGGTATAAACACCCCATGTTTAAGGTTTTCCATCACCGCATACTGTTATGAACAATATTACGCGATATTTCTCTCAACAATAATAGCCAAAGTTGGTATATAACATATTGTAAGTATGAGTACAATGGTGCACAAATAAGTGAAAGTTCCATTATTATAAAGCAAGGTTAAACATGATAAATAACAGCTAGATGGTCAAGTTGTTTTTGTAGGAAAACATGTGATTTGAATATTATAACATCGTCAATTGCCATGAAAGTCGAAAAATAGAAATGTAGGCGAGAAGGAATCCTATTAAAAAATACATCGCTCCGGAGTCCGAAGACAGGAATTAGATTAAGTATGTGACGCGCAATTCAAAAGGTTGGGCACTTGGAGGCAAGGACCTACAGTATTTAGATTTAATAAAAGCAGCACATCTATTTTAACACCCAAGGTCCACATTTGCCAATAGCTAAAATTAATAATAATACAGACATGAGTAAGATTGCAAACTTAACAAACCGCCCGTTCTTCGATGTCCCAAACTAGTTGCCGAGTATGAATGAGGCAGCATGGTGCATAACAATCGGATTAAAGAGTGTGCAGTGAGCTCAATAGCCATGCAAATTCAACGGAACAAGGAGGTCGCATGTCAGGAGTAAATCCCAATATAACCTGGCTTACCTTATTAGTAAGAAACACGCGAACAGCATGATAACCGTAGGCGACGCAAATCGGTATAGAGCAAGCCGCCATTAGGCATTCAGTTTAAAAAGAGCCCGCTGTCAGGGTTAGTGACGTGAGCACGTTACGTGCAAATAGTCACCATAAACGAAGGACCAAAAACCAAGGATGGGGAAGAACCATACCATGGCGGCCATATTAGTGTATCGGAAAATTAGTATTCACTAATGACGACCGAATACCTTAGAGCAGTACAGATTAATATCGAGAACGTCACAATTTCAAATTAGATTTAAAAATTACGTGGTTGTCAAGATCATAATATAGACACAATTTAACCAGATATGGCCATGAATCGAGGACCAGAGATCTGAATCACGACCGAATACCTTAGAGCAGTACAGATTAATATCGGGAACGTCACAATTTCAAATTAAATTTAAAAATTACGTGGTTGTCAAGATCGTGATATAGACACAGTTTAACCAGATATGGCCAAGAATCGAGGACCAGAAATCTGAATCAGAAAATGTCCATATCATGGCGGCCATATTGAAATGTCAGAGTTGTCAATTCTGAATAGAAATAGCATAATAGACACCTTCCATTTACGAAAGTAAGTCAGATGTGCAAAGGATGAACTCGCCAGGTAATGAACCGGGAAGTGAGAATATAATAGTAAATGCGCGGGAGTATATCCCAATGAAATTAAAGGCAGTCTATATTAAAGAAATATGAAGGAACAAACCTTGGAACATGAGAATAAGGTCAATTACCAAACCTATTTGAGGTTTCACTCGAAGGAGCATCTATTCAAAAATTAACTAGATGAATCACAATAATCTTCTGTACGGGTGGATGACAGCCCTATATACTAGAGAATGTAATGATAGTATAGGCATAATATAACCATAAGGGGGTGTCCAGTCACAAAATTGGCTAGACGAACCCTGAACATCTCCTGTGCGAATAGATAAAGACTTTATACACTGTGATGATATATTAGTAGTATATCAGTGATATAGCCATGAGGCATAGGGTTGCTCAAGCAGTCATCTCGCCTTGGATATGTAATAGAGGGCCATGTGAAGAAAGCCAGTATTGGGACAGAAGGATACAAATGAACAAAACAGAGATACTGTTCATACACTTCATAGGATGACATCTGATCTGTAATATGCATTTGTTCAATAACATTCTCATTTGATTCACTAGGTGAGAAAATAGTGAAATTCAGTATCGGTATTGTGACCCATCTGGGTCGCTTTCAAGCGACAGATCCATTTTGCCTCCCTCTGTCTGACTTGTAGCTCCCGATTCCCGCCTCTAGCCCCAGAGGGTACATGGTCAATACCATGAAACCAAAAAGAGTTGTCATTGAGATGCGTTCCCCTGTAATGCTCAGGATAACGGCTATCTCCGTTGAGTATTGCCCTACGATGTTATTGGATCCAGGTCTTTAGTTGACGTACAGTACTTCCTACATAATGATGTTACAATTGCATCCCAACACAGAAATTACATGTGTCGTGTTGCAATTAATAAAGTGTGCAATATTGTAGGATTTGGTAGTATTGTAAGCAAAGTTAGTCATTTTGTTTTTCCCAGACGGGCATACATTGCAGGAACCACAAGTAAAAAAGCCCATTGGTTTTGAAGGTAACCAAGTGTGATTTGGGTTAGTCACATAACTAGGGCACAACATGTCACGCAAGCATCTACCCTTGCGATAAGTGATGGAAGGTCTGTTAGGAAGACATTTGTTACAACTAGGGATGTCCTTGAGAAGGCTCCAATTCTTTTTTAATACCGTATAAATTTTATTACTGTTGGTATTATATTGGGTGACAAACCTAACTGTCTTGTCCCTGCGAGCAGTAACGTTAATTTTCGGTTTGTCACGCAAAGTATCTTCCCTTTTAAGTTCTTGAGCCCTTTCAATTGCCCTGTCCAGTACTTTTGGATTGTAGCTCCTTTTCAAGAATCTCCTTTTTGAGTCAAGCACATGCTCACGATAGGTGTTCTCCTCACTGCAGTTCCTCCTTAGCCGTATCATTTCCCCGTAGGGAATATTGTTGATAACAGATCGTGAATGTGCACTTTCGGCATGCAGGACTGCATTACAGGCAGTTTCTTTTCTGAAGAGAGTGCTATGTATAACCCCTTCTTTTACGTAAAACTGTATGTCCAGAAAATTAATTCTCGTTGTATCATAAGTCATAGTCAGTTTTACATTAAAGGTATTGTCGTTTAAATAGGTATGATATTCTTTTAGTAACTCAATGGGTCCGGACCACAAGACGATAATATCGTCAATGTACCTCCCCCAGACACGATGTGTTCAGTCCAGGGGGAGGCATGTCTATGCCAGGCATACTCCCTCTCGAACCACCCCATGAAGAGGCATGCGTAAGAGGGAGCAAATTTTGAACCCATGGCTGTCCCGAGTATCTGATGGAACCAAGAATCGCCATGTAAGAAAAAGTTATTGCTTAAGATAATATCAATCATTTCTAACAACATTTCGTTGTAGTCAAAATGATCCGCACCTTCTCTATCCAGAAAAGAGCATACAGCCAATATTCCAAAGTTTTTCAGTATACAAGTATACAAACTTTCAACGTCAAAAGTGACAAAGCAAAGTTCATCAGACCATTGGAAGGCGTTAAACTTCACCAGAATATCTTTACTGTCCCTGATGTATGAGGGAAGGTCCAGAACACGTTTTTGAAGTTTGCGATCAACAAATTCTGAAAGTTTTTCAGACGGAGAGTCAATTCCTGAGATAATAGGGCGGCCAGGTGGAAACGTGCCGCCCTTATGAATTTTAGGTAGGATGTAAATGCAAGGAAATTTCGGATTATCAATCCTCAGGTACCGGAACTCATCTTCGGATAATAAGCCAACATCTCTCCATTCACATAGTCTGATATTGATCATAGTTGTAACTTTCTTAATGGGATTGCTGTTAATTTGTTCATAACAAAGAGTATTACTCAATTGTCGATCATTCTCAAACATGTAATCGCAATGGTTCATAACCACAACATTACCGCCCTTATCTGCTTCTTTTATAACAATCGATTTGTCAGATTGTAGTCTATTCAGTGCTTTTCGTTCACTGGCGGTAATGTTGTGGTTAATACGTTGTACACGTCTAGCAGGTGTCTCAAGTTTGTACAAATCTTCACTGACTTTATTGTAGAACATATCAATATTAGGATGGTAATTAAAAGTGGGCACAAATTTGGATCTTGGTTTAAGACCACTATCAATATTGAGATTTTGTTCAATTTCCAAATCATTGAGTAAAGTTGGTACATCATAGTTGTCATCATCAAGGCTAAGCAAGAGTTGTATATTACGTACATCGGCAATAGTGTGGGTAGAATTCTCTTGTCTGATCATGGGTCTTGCCTTTGGTATTTGTTTAGAAAAAAAATCTCTTAATTTCAAGGCTCTAACAAATTTGTAAAGATCAACATGTACTTCAGTCAAGTCCCCAACCTGAGTGGGGCAAAAATTCAAACCTTTACTCAAAATAGCAGTTTCATCTTTGTCAAGAATTTTATTAGACATATTTACAATCTTAAGTTCAGAGTCATTATTAATATCATCTGGTCTCATGAGGGTACATTGTGAATTCACATTTTCCATTAAGGTTTCGTTGATGTGTTCAATTTTTTGGTTAGCCCTCGTCCTATACCTGCCTTTTGACCTCCTACCTCCCCTCCTGATTTGGGTTGTTCTCTTTTTTGCTGAAGTCTGCTGCTGATCCTGAGTTTTGCGAGCTCCTTCTGAAAGGAAGAAGCTCCTTCTACTAAAGGGACTTCTTGTTGTACATTAGAGGCTACACTTCCCGCGGAGGAGGAAGAGACGCTGCTCACAGAGCGCACATCATCTCTCTCTTCCTGATCATCTCTAGTTCTTTTTTTGTCATCCCCTCCCTGGACATTATCAAATTTTTTAGCGAACGTATAGATACGTCCGTCAGTGTAATCCCTATCGTCTCTCTTAATTTTTTTCAATTTCTTTTCTTTCAAATAGGTCTGATGATCGTCCATTACTCTTTTCAGAATTACAATTTTTTTTTCAATAAGGTCTTTTTCCTCCATATCCATCCATGTTTGTATTTTGTGAAATTCAAATGTATAGATTTGCTTTCTATTATAATATGTGACTTCTTACAAATTTATTGACTGTTTAGGTTCTGGGTAACTCATTTTGTCCTTGTGCAACAAATCTTTTATGTTTTTCTAATTTTATATGTTCGTATGCATATCTATTGTTACTAAAGTGTTGTATTGTGGCTTGTTCTTTAGTATTGTGATTTTTAAATGTATATATATGTATATTTATTACAGCTCCACACTGCCAATCGGTAATCATACCGGAACACAGACGACAGCACTCACGGGGGGAGAGTTCCAAAAGGTGATTTATTAGGAACCCTTGGCGCTCATAACAGACGCGTTTCGGCAACTCGCCTTTCTCGATGTTAAGCACGGAACGCCAACATCGCCATTGTTTTAAATTCGTATTTCGCGCTCACATTAACAATCAACATGGTAGAAAGACTAACAATGTCCTGAAATCAGGATGTTAATATTCCGCCATCTTTGAACGTACCAAAAGGTAACATCAAGCCTCACAATAAATGCAATTCACCAACGATAATAAAGCCCGGGATGGGCATACATTCTTATTACGCGAAAGCAAGCATAATATCTCAATATTCCACCATCTTAGAACGTACCAAATGGTAACTTAAAGCATCACAATAAATGCACTTCACCAACGATAATAAAGCCCTGGATGGGCATACATTCTTATTACGCGAAAACAAACATAATATTTCGAAGAAATAAAACAGTGGTCAGCGGCTTTCAATCCTCAACACATATTGGTTAAAACAGTGCCTGTAGTGACATAACAGAAAAGAAGAAGAGAGAGAGAGAGAGGACTCAACGAATGCAAACGTCCTATACAGTAACAGACAGTAGATATACAGTATATATACGGTAAAATATTTTATTTGATATTTCAATCTCCCAGATGCACCGCTAACTCCTCACTACTGTTCAGACCAGACGGATTTTTACTTTGCAGATCAATAATGTACCGTGACTCAAGACGTCTAAGTCTTTGAATCCTGTCACCTCCCCTAGGGTTGACGGGTACTTGATCCAGGCAAAAATATGTTAGCAAATCTCGATCTCTCTTGTGACATTGATTAAAATGTCGAGCAACGGGATAGGACTCGTCAAAATTAGCAATAGCCCTCATGTGCTCTAGGATCCGTATCTTGGCAGGATGAATAGTACTGCCAATATAACGGAGTCCACAAGGACAGGTCAAACAGTATATGGTGTAGGGAGTGGTGCATGTAAGAAATTTGGTGATTTTCTTCGGTGTTGCTAAGCCTGGGACAGTGTAAGATAAAGTCCTTTTACTTTTCTTGCAGGCCTTGCACTTACCACAGGGGAAAAAACCATTTAGAGCCCCAAATGGTGATTTCGGATCTGCAGTTGGTTGATAGCTGTGTACCAGGGTGTCCCTAAGGGATCTGGCCTTCTTGAACGTAACCAGGGGATTAGGAGGTAGGTCACTACCAATGATGGTATCTGATAAAAGAATGGCCCAATTCTTTTTTAGGATGCGTCTCAGATGACCTGCATCCTTAGAAAATGTAGTGATCAGTCTGAATGTTTCAGTATTTTCTTCCTCCCTCTGTTTGTATTGGTTGCTTAAGAGGTCCGTTCTATTAGCACATTTGGCCTTGCTGAGGGCTCTGTTTAGTATATTCTCACTATACCCTCTCTGTCTAAAGCGTGCAAGGCTTTCGTTAGCTGAAGAATCAAAATCTGTCTCCCTGGTATTGTTTCTTCTTAAACGTAACAGTTCCCCATAGGGAATACTGTCGATCAGTTTCTTAGGGTGACTGCTGGAAGAATGTAAAATAGCATTCCCTGCCGTGGGTTTACGATATAATTTAGTATGTAATTTCCCTTCCGAAACAAATACACTAAGATCCAGGTAATTGACAGCCTCTGTACTCACCTCCCCTGTGAATTTCAAATTAACATTGTTGATGTTTAAAATTTGTATGTATTCAGATGCCAATGCTGGGGAGCCCCTAAAAATTATGAAAAGGTCATCGATATAACGATGCCAAACCACAACTCTGTCTGTCCAAATTTTGTTGGTTTCGGCCCATGCCACCCGCTCCTCCCACCAGCCTACGAATAGGTTCGCATAGCTGGGGGCGAAGCAGGTGCCCATGGCCGTTCCCGAGACTTGTCTGTATAGCTGTTTCTGATAGATGAAAACATTATGAGTGAGGCAAAATTCGATAAACTCAATGATCATAGCACTATGATCCATCAAACATAGTGGGCGATTGGCAAGAAAATGCTTGACTGCTCTCAGTCCATCACTATGTGCTATACATGTGTAAAGACTAGCAATGTCTAACACCATTAAGCAAAAACCCTGTTCCCATTTGACTCGTTCAATTTGTACCAGAAAATCTTTAGTATCTCTAAGATACGATTTCAATAGTACCACCTGTTGGAACAAAAAATGATCAATGTACACGGACAAATGTTCGGTCAAGCTACCCAAGGAGGCCACAATGGGCCTACCTGGGGGATTTATTATGTCCTTATGAACTTTAGGTAGATAGTAAAACGTGGGAATGATAGGGTTCAAACATCTCAGGAACAAATGTTCATCTGCCTCCAGTAGGTTTTTCTTATACCAGGAAGACAACATGAGATGAAAGTCCGTGATGCCCTGATTGTACAATAGCATGGTGGTTTTTTCATAGTGTAAAGGATCATTGAGTTGCCGATACACTTCCTGATGGTATTGTTCTTGAGTTAATAAGACAATATTTCCTCCTTTGTCTGAAGGTTTACAGACAAGAGTGACGTCATTGCACAGATTTTCTAGTGCTAATTGTTGTTGCCTTGAGAAGTTGTTGGTGTTTTTCCGATATTTCCCTTCGCTACGAAAACGAAGTAGGTCTTTTATGACTGAATCCGAGAATGTGTCCACCGCATCTGTGGGCATTTGTGGGAGAAACACAGATTTCGGTTTAAACAAGCTTTTGCCACCTTTCTGCGGTATATCCAAATCAGCCAAAAGTTGGGTTTGACTGATGGTTGTCTCGCCAGCCTCCACATTGACTTCCAGTAGACTATCCATAGTGCGTAGTGTTCCAAGATCAGTTCCTGTTAAATTTCTCATGGGTCTCTCAGATTCGCTCATACCTATTGATTGGCTCTTCTTTGCAATAGGTTTCAATTTGAAATATTTAAATAATTTCAGCTTCCGAGTAAACTTAAATAAGTCTATCCGTGTTTGTGCGAATTCCATTTTTTGTTGTGGACAGAATGAAAGTCCAAGTTTCAACACCGATATTTCAGTTTCGGTGAGGATTTTAGGTGTCAGGTTGATGATTGTGAGATTGTTATCATCTACCTCCGCTGTTATGAGCGCCAAGGGTTCCTAATAAATAACCTTTTGGAACTCTCCCCCCGTGAGTGCTGTCGTCTGTGTTCCGGTATGATTACCGATTGGCAGTGTGGAGCTGTAATTTGATGGCGGGAGCACCCCCGCCGTGACAAGCACCGTTCATGTGTGCGCTGGGCTGGTGCCTAACTCAGGAGCGATACATATGTATATTTATGTGTAAAAAATGTTTTTGTGATTGTTACAGCCCTGACGAAGTTCCCGTGGCACTAGGGAACGAAACGTGTTGGCTGTGTGCCCCCTTTTTTAATACAACAACCACGAATAAAAGAAGAATCGTTTTGGATTTCCAGTGTACTTTCTATTCTTGACTTCTATTAGAGTGCACCTGCCTTTCACATATGTAGTTAGTTACAAATGTACCACTGAGATATACATTCAATCCCTAACACACCCATACATACACTCACTCAACCATACAGTCCATCACAGTTGCACTCTTAAAACCATGCACCCATAGAATCACCCACTCACACATCTATGCACAGAGTCACACACACCCCACCCACACATACACTCAGGCGCCCATACAGATACTCAGACAACCAATCAATAACCCATAGAGACATTCATATTGCTATTAACAAAACCATGCAGCCGCTTATACACCAACAGACAGACAGATACAGACATTCACACAGTTTAGTCAAAGATACATTTAATGACTCACTTATAGAGTCAGTTACGCACCTAGAAAATCACCCATTCACAGACTTGTACACCCACTTATTCTTCAACAGGCCTTTCCCTATATATATTAAACATTTTTTTTTTTTTTTTGTTGTTGTTTTTTTTTTAAACCGTTTATTACAAAATTCAAAAAATATACAAAGATGGGCCTACAACCTTCAGGCCGGCCGCTAGCAAACAAGAGGAGCATGTGATACAAACAATAGCGCGCATGCCGCGGCAAAGGGAAATGCACAGGAGTTAGAAGCGGTGGTAGCCACACCATCCGGGCCCACATAACGGTTTCATTTTAATATAAATAACAACAAAAGAACAAATCCACAAGGCAACCCACAATCGGAAACAGCAGCATGTGCTCCCCTAGCGGGGGGGACCCTACCAATCCTTAGGAGTAGCAAGGGGGGGAAAAAGGTCAAGACTGGGATCAGGTGGACTCAGTGCCCGGGACCGGGGAGATAAACTGGCTAAGGGGACGGGGCCGGTGACGGATCGGGCAATAACGGCGGGGTACAGATTCCCCCGCGGTAGGCGTTCCAGGGGCCCCATACGTTCACCCATGTCCCAGGCTTACCTCTCGCAACATACACCACCTTTTCCCGAAACATGCACCAATCCATGTTATCCTTCCATGCCGAGACAGTCGGCGACCTCTGGGAACCCCACAGTTGAGCAATGTCGCGTTTGGCCACCATATATCCCAGAGTCACCCACCGCGTCTGCGGCACCGAGTAGTCGGTTGGCTCCCACACATTCAACAGGCATCTCCTCGCTTCGGGCAGCAGCGACACATGCGTAACCACCCGTAGGACCTCATGCACACCACGCCAGAATCGCTCCACCTCCGGGCATTCCCACAAAATATGGAAAAAGGTCCCCAAAGAACCACACCCACGCTTACACAGCCCGTCCACAGCATATCCCATACGCAGTAGCCTTGGCCCCGTAACATAGACCCTATGGAGTATCTTGAGCTGGACGAAGCGAAGGCGGGCCGGTATGGCCACCTCTTTTGGGGAGGCCACCGCCGATACCCAGTCCTCGTCATCCAGTTTCAATCCATCGGCCACCCATGCCTCACGAAGGTTAATCAGCAGTCCCGAGCGGTCATTGATAAGTTTTTTATAGATTAATGAAATCGTGCTGTCCGGTACATGTCCATCTAGCACTCTATCCTCCAGAGGGGAATACTCCGGGATGGAGGAAATGTCCGGGAATACGGAGCATAGCGCATGACGGATCTGCATATACCGAAAGTACTCCCTGTCCTGCAACTGGAATTCTGTCCGTAGCATCTCGAACGTTTTGAATCCCCCCCTTGTCCAGAGATCACCCACCTTGCTGATACCTATCATGTCCCACTTTTCGAAGCCCTTCGAGGTCCACAGGGAGCCCAACTGCTCAGATGCGTATAGCGGCGACGCCCGGGTCAAACGACCTTTCCACCCCATCGCCACATTAGCCGCGTGCCACACTCATACCATGACACGCGTGGGGCCCGTCAGACGTGCGTCAAGCGAGCTGGAGTAAAGCGCTCGGTTATAATCACCACCCGGCAGTAACATCTTATCCATTTCAAAGGCCGGGTTTAGAGCGGGCCCGTACAGGCCGTGATTAATCGCAGCCAGCTGGGAGGCCCAATAATACCGTTTGATATCCGGGAGGGCGATCCCCCCGTCATACCACGGGAGCGTCAGCTTCGCCAGGGCGATACGCGGTCTACCTTCCCAGAACAGTCGGCGCTGCAAACTCTCCACCTCGCGAAAGTAGCGCGCCGGGACGACGTCCATTGTGTTCTGCAGAGCGTACAGGAAACGCGGCAGCGACATCATCTTAAACAATGCCGCCCGGCCGAGCGGCGAGAGCGGCAAGCGCCTCCAACGTGCAACATCCTCCTTCAGGCGCTGGAGGGGGGGAAGCAAGTTCTGACTATATCGGGCCTCCGCGTCCAGGGTAATGAAGACACCCAGGTACCGGAATCCCCGCGGGGCGATCTGGATAGGACAGCCCCGCGGAAGGATAGGGTCCTCCCCAGAGAGAACATAGACGCACGATTTAGCCCAGTTGATGACAAGGCCGGAGTTAAGACCAAATGAATGCAATACATCAACCAGTACTATCAGTGATTTACGTGGGGAAGCCAGGTACAGGAGAATATCGTCAGCGTATAGAGATACGCGGTCCTCATACTCGGGGGTCCAGCGGAGACCACGAATAGAAGGTTCCCACCGCAGCCACTCCGCCAGGGGCTCCAAGGCGAGCGCGAAAAGGAGCGGCGATAACGGGCAGCCCTGCCGCGTGCCCCTGCCCAGCTCGAACGAAGCCGACACTCTACCGTTCACCACGACCTGCGCCAGCGGGCCAGAGTACAACAATTTTACCCAACTGATGAATCCTGGGCCAAACCCAAACTTCGCGAGCGTCGCCCAAATATAAGGCCATTCAAGCGTGTCAAACGCCATAGTGGCGTCCAAGGACGCCAAAATGGCCGTCGCTCGTATGAACGGGACACGTGCGAGCACCCTATGCAAACGCCGCAGGTTAAGCGCTGTATTGCGATGAGGGATGAAGCCGGACTGATCCTGGTGAATCAAGTCACACACTACGCCGACCAGCCGATTGGCCAAAACCTTGGCGAGGATTTTGGGCTCTGCATT
Source organism: Triturus cristatus (assembly GCF_964204655.1). Classification (NCBI taxonomy): domain Eukaryota; kingdom Metazoa; phylum Chordata; class Amphibia; order Caudata; family Salamandridae; genus Triturus; species Triturus cristatus. Next base: position 817,828,566 of record NC_140586.1, on the reverse strand, counting down.
CAATAACGAAATAGGCCGATAGGATGTGACCCGGTCCCGTGGCCTCCCCTCCTTATGGATAACCACGATAGTAGCTAGACGCTGGTCTAGCGGGAGGGAACCCGCCGAGTGGGCCACGAGGAACATAGCACGGAGATGCGGTGCCAGCATATCCGGTCGCAGTTTATACAACTCGATGGGAAGACCATTAGGACCCATGGCCTTGCCGGAAGCGACCGAACGTATGGCGAGGGCAATTTCCTCGGAAGTTGGAGCAGCGTCCAACGACACTCTGTCCTCCTCCGAAAGGGAAGGCAGCGCGATATCCCTGAGCAGGGCGTGAGAATCCTCTTCAGAGCGGGAGGACACCGGGGAATACACCCCACGGAAATAGTCTGCAAAGCAGGAGACAATTTCTTCTGGTTCAGTGACACACACACCATTCTGTTTCTCAATCAACGGGACAACTCGACTCGCTCTCTCCTTTTTGTCCAGCCATGCAATCAATTTACCAGCCTTATCACCCACATCATACAGTCTCCCCTGTTGCTCTCTACTGAGGCCCCTGGCCGCCTCCGTGACGAGGGCCTTATAAGCCGCTTGCTTGAGTCGGAGAACGTGCAATTTGTCATCCGTCACCCCACATTCTAGATCACCCTCCAACTCTGTTATCTCAGCTTCAACACGAGTCACCTCCTCCCGCTCGCGCCTCCGGGAATGGGAAATAAGGGACAAGGCCTCTCCCCTAAGTACCGTCTTGAACGCCTCCCACAATGAGATCGCCGATGACACAGACCCCACATTCTCGTCAAAGTAGCGCTTAAGGGTTTTTAACCAGCTCTGTGCGAATGGTGGGGTCACGCAGGTACCAGGGATTAATCGGGACCACCCTACCCTCTCCCCTCGAAAGAATATCAAAGTGCAACAAGAGTGGGGAGTGGTCCGAAATACCCCGTGCCAAATGGCGCACCTCCCCTATCCTCCCAACGTGCGCCGCCGGAACCAGGACATAATCTAGCCGTGAGAGACTACCATGAGCCCCTGAATGGAAGGTGTACTGTAGCTGCGTGGGATGTTTCAAACGCCAACAATCCACCAGCCCCAAGGTATCCAAGAGGCCAGACAACCATGCCTGGGCACGGGGGAGATCCCTAGGGGGGTGACGATCCACAGTTCCGGAAACCACAGCATTAAAATCCCCCCCCACCACTAGAATCCCCTCCGGAAGGCCAAGGAGGAGGCGCCCCAGATCCGCAAAGGTGGTCGTCTGCAGCCCCGGCGGGACATAAACAGACACGAAAACGACCACTCTGCCCTCCATTCTACCCACCAAAACCGTGTAACGTCCCCTGTCGTCATGGTGCACCTCATCAATCTCCAACGGGAGCGAGTTCTTAACCATAATGCCCACACCCCTTGAACCAGACGTGAAGCCCGAATTGGCCACAAGGCGGTAGCCCCGTCGATTCATGGCACAAAAGGAGTTGCCAATGAGGTGTGTCTCCTGCAGAAAAACTATATCGGGCGAAATTCGCTTCAAGAACTGCAGGACCACACCTCGTTTTATCCTGTCCCCCAATCCATTAACATTCCAGGACAACAGACTCAGTCCCCTACCCCCCATCATAAACAGAAGCCATCACTCGTCCCCCAGAGAGCACTTCAGAAATGACACAACGATACTTTTGCCTTGTGGTAGAAACGAACAACACCCCACCCCAACCCACCCACCCCAACAAAACTCCCCCCTCCCTGCACCCCTGCATGAGCCCAGACAGCCCCCCCAACTTGCAGTGTGCCTGTCGCCCTTATATAGTAAAACTAGCTAGACCCCCTAGAGGAGGAAAGAGTACCCCTTCTAGACCCCACACAACCTCCAAGGGAGGGGAAAGAACACAGACAGAAGCTTGGTCTAAAGTGGCATCATAGTCGACCAGAGTGAGGCCCAATATCAACCCCTCAGTCCCGATCCAGTGGGCCGACTCCTCCCGCCACCCCCCCCCACCGTCCCGAGCACTACCCCCAGACAGAGTGTCCAGCCAGTCCCCGGCCGCTTCGGGACGATCAAAAAAGTGCGTGCGACCATCCACCTCTACCTGCAGCTTGGCCGGGAAGAGCATGGCGTATTTTAAGTTCATGTCCCGGAGCCGGCGCTTAACACCCAGGAAACTCAGTCTCTGTTTCTGGACCGCTTGAGTGAAATCGGGATAAAAGTTCACCTCCATATTTTCCAGCTTAATCGGCCCTTGCAGTCTGGAGGCTTGCAAGATCGCGTCCCTGTCCCGAAAGTTATAAATCCGGGCAATGAGAGGCCGCGGAGGGGCTCCGACCTTCGGCCTTCCCCCGGGAACTCTGTGGGCCCTCTCCACGGCAAAGAATTTACTCAGTCCCCGAGGCTGGAGATGGGTAGCGATCAGGTCCTCTACAAAAAGATCCGCCGCCGCTTCCTCCCGTCCCTCGGGTACTCCGATGATGCGGATGTTATTTCTCCGGGCCCGACTCTCGGAATCTTCCAGGCGCCGATCCATAAGCGTACTCGCCTGACGAAGTCGGCGCACTTCCGTTTGGAGGACCGCCACCTCAGTCGTGAGGCCCGACGCGGTGTGGGCCAAAGAATCGACCCGGTCGTTGGTCTTGGAGAGATCAGCCCTCACCAGGTTGACATCAACTAGGACCGCGTCGATTTTATGGGCTAAGGTGTCAAACCGCTGGCCCACCGAGGCCTTCATCTCCGCGATGGCGCCCATGACGTCTTGCAGAGTCAACTCTGTGGGCAAATCCGGGGCATCCGGGGGGCACTCAGAGGACTTGTGCGGTCCACCGGGAGATCCTTTCGGGAGGGTGTAGCGGTCCATGATGTTGGCCTGATGTGCGGCGCCACGCCGGGTCGACTTGGCCTTCAACCGATCGCCATCTTGTTTCGTGGCGGGTCTCACACCCTCACCAGCCACGCAGTAAAAGGCAAGCAATCAAGGCCACGGGCTCCGGGGGGTCACCCCAGGACGGCGGAGCGGGCCACAGCAGGCAGGCAGGCTGGGTCACCCAGCGAGGCCACCCCAACACAAAGAGCGCCGCGATTCCACTTGCAAAGACGGCAAGGGGGCGCGAAAGTGAAAGTGAAAGTGAAAGTGCGGGGTACGCGACTCGCCAGGCCCAGCCCGCCGTTGTTGTTCACTTTGCCACCGGGTCGCCCCCAAACGCGAGTCCGGGGTCAGGAGCGAAGGAGGCCGCAAACTTCAATCGGTGCTCACTCCGGCACCCGAGGTCCAATTCGAAAACGGGAAACGGGTACCACCTCGGCTCAGGCTCACCGACACAGTCCCCTCAACCGATGCAGGATGAAGGCAGGATAAACGTAGGAGGTCGCGGAGGTCCTCGGGAGCCTCGCACCTACGCGGCCATCTTGGTTGCGCGCCTATATTATATATATTAAACATATTAAAACTGTTCAGAAACACATACTCAATGGATGGCGTCATCAGTGATGTCATCAGTGATGTCATTTGAGATGTCATCAGTGATGTCAGTGATGTCACTGACCATGTCATGAGTGATGTAATATGTGACGTCATCAGCAGTGCATTGCTGGGGCGCGAGTTATAGTTAGCTGAACTAACTATAACAGGGGAATTTCTAGCGTTTTGTACGAGGGAAATGTCCAGCTAACTATAACGCCCCTGAAACCTATGGTTTTTTCAGTGAATTTCTAAAGTTTTTTTAAATGCCAATTCCTAACTATAACGCCCCTGAAACCTTTGTTTTTTTCAGTGAGTTTCAAAGGTTTTTTAAATGCCAATTCCTAACTATAACGTGCATGAAACCTATGGTTTTTTCAGTGAATTTCAAAGGTTTTTTTTAAATGCTAATTCCTATCTATAACTTATCTCTGAAGATATCATGAAAAGCATTCTTTTTTAAAAGTAGGGTGCACATTAGTTTTGTGGAAAAGCATCTTTGTGATTGGTTAAGAAAAAGCTGTTTCAACCTGGAGTACATATCATAGGATAAAATTTGCTCAGCTCAACCACACCTGCTACTTGCATTTGGAAGGCACTGTTCGAACTTAAAACAATCGTCAAATTTAAACCTGCACGTGTCATTAAATGTTCAAGAAAATGTTACAAAAAAATATCGTAAAGTTTTAAAAAATTGATGAACTTTTAACCTGCACGTGTTGTAGAATATTCTAGAAAGTGTGTTGATAGAATACGTTGCACTTCTGACTTCTATGTGTTGTTGAATATTAAAAAATCCGGTTCATATGGAAAATTAAAAGGAAACCAATAGAGAAGTTTTGAAACCTAAAAGAATCAAGGAACTATTCTAATTTATTCTTTACATGTATTTATGTGTGCAGCAACAAAATTATAGACACAACAGCACCAGGAAGAGGAAGAAGCAGGGAGTTGGGGGAGGAGGGGAGATGGGCAGAATGGCACACATGAACAATTAAGTACAGCACAAGTATAGACAAACAATGGCCAAAATGAAACACACCAACAAGGAGCACAAGTCACACAACCTGCCAACATCACACCACTGAACGAGCATAGAAGTGAAAACCACGCTGCATTCATACAGGATGTGTACAAAGGCCAGTCGTTGGTGTTGTGGGATGTCTGCGACCGTGGTCATCATGGATGAGATGCCCAGCATGTGGCACATGGTCGAGTTCACTGTGTGTTATGTTGCCAAACGGCTGCTCCTCCCTCCCACGAGCCCCCACACTTTTGTACGGTGAGCTGTTGTATCTCGTGCACTCGTACGGCACACCATTGTAATGCCTATTTGCTCATGTCCTGCTACATTCCAACTACAACATCACAGTGCCGTTTGGAGGTGGTACATGCCACTTTACAACATCGACTGCTGCGGCTCTTGTAACAGGCCACACCAGAACACAGAGACACACTTACCGCAATTCCTGTACACGGACATGTCCGTGACACCCCGTTCCCCTTGCCGGATAGGCACACCCCTCCACTGACCTGTGAACCCCAGACCAGCACACGCCAGTTGTGCATGCAGGAGGATGCATACGTAGCTACACATCCAGGCTCACTGCCAACGCTGAGGTGACAGCACACTGTGATGTTGCAGGGCTCGTGCCTATCATGCTAAGACAATGACCACAGGGACACACTTACTAAGATATGGGTTTGGGGGGCATTGGCGGTCCTGGAGTTGTTGAGATGAGTCTTCTGGCCCTCATGGGTATCCCTGTCTCATGCTCATTGACTTTATGGCACCTGTGGGTGTTCTGGTGTGGCTCTTGGCTGTGTTCCCTTTCATGGTGCAGGTAGTTGTCCTGCTTAACACCAGCAGAAAGCAGGTGTAAAATCCCTGGTGCTAACGTGTCTTATCGCCAAATTGTTTCGCATTGCAATTAGTGTGAAAGTTGTGATGTGATTTTTTTCGTATGCAGAACAATATACGAACTGAGCAATGTATCTCGTCAAGATCCAGCACCTGACGCACTATTCCCAATCAATATAAATACAATGAGATTTCTTAATAGATTTCGTGTGTACACTGTAAGTGCAGCCAATACCTCAGTGCAATACAATACAGGATTTTAGTATTTAGAATAAATCGCAAAGGTGCACCTCATGTCTTTTTGCACGGGAACGGCTACTCTCCATTTCATTATCAGCACTTTAACGGAAGTAAAGTTGAGATAAATCTAACACACTATTAAGAAGTTGGTGCAAACTACAGATATCACTAGTATTCCAGCGATAAGTGCCCCAAAATTTAACACCATGGTGGACTCCATCAAATAACAGTAATAAGAACAAGAAAGAGTCACACAGCAGTTAAGACAACAACCAAAAACATTATTAATTTTTTTTTCAAACTTTATTTTTTATAATAATAAACATATAAACGATAAACTATTTTCAAACTTTATATTTTTATTAACATAAATATAAACAATAAACTAATAAACAAAATGTAACAACAATAATACAAAACAACAAAGCAGAACACTCCTGTGGGAACCACGGATGTCGACGACAGACTTGGAAAATCAAAAAGATTGTTAAAAAAAAAACAACATGGTATTCTTAACAAAATACCACAAGAAACAAATCACAGATATATAAAATGTATACAGCTAACAACATTTTATAAGTTTACCTTACAAAAACTGTAAATGTTGCCGCTTTAAAATATTTACCGAATCTGAGGATTTTTTTTTGCAGAAGGCACCACACCCACAACGTTTTTCATCAGTGGTGAAGAAATTTTTAATTTTTTCCAAGGGGCAAACAAAGACCAATGCCACCTTCTTCATTCGCAAGATTTGCCAAAGAGTTCTGTTACCAGGGGATCCTAACAAAAAATACTCGTGCGGCACAGCAAGTATGATGAAACACCTAAGGACCCTTCATCCAAACAATCTTTCACGAGAAGAGTGCAAACAGATGAGAAACACTCCTGTTCTGTATCTGTAAAAAAGAATCACAAATAAATGTATATTAATAACTTTCAAATTTATACTATTCCATTACTGTACAAACACATTTTATATAAAAACTGACTAAGAAGCTTTAGCCCTGAACCACAAGTGTGACGATCGTTAAAACACTACATGCATAGTGCATACTACTTTGAAGCAGTTCATGCCCTAAAGCCTACCTCACTAAAAGACTACATGCTAACTGACTGAATGATTACACTGGGTGAGTGACAGGGTGTTTGCTAGAAGAGTATGAATACTAACTAGAGAATTGAAAGTGTGAAAGACAACTGTGTAGGTGATTAGAGGCCTGCATCAATACTGCATAGGCATTTAAAGCAGTCCATATGCTAAGGCCTGGCTCACTGCATGACTACTTGGGTACTGACTGAATGATTAGAGTACAGCAAGGAGAGTGCCTAGGCGAATTTATAAGTGCTAGGATTTTCGCACAGGGAATGGATTAGTACTTGGTACTGAATGAGTCACTAGAGGAGTGCAAATGCAGTCACAAGTGCTGGACTGTATGGATACTGACTAAGAAATTGAAAGTGTGAAAGACAAGTGTCTAGGTGGTTAGAAGACTGCATGCATAGTGCATAGGGGTTTGAAGCAGTCCATGTGCTAAGGCCTGGCTCAGTGTATGAATACTTAGGCACTGACTGAATGATTAGAGTACTGCAAAGATAGTATCTTGGTGAATTTATAAATGTTTGGGTTTTAGCACAGTGAATGGATTAGTACATGGTGCTGAATGGGTCACTAGAGGACTGCAAAGGGAGTGACAGGGTATTTCCTGGAAGTGTATGGATACTGACTAGGGAATTGAAGGTGAGAAAGACAATTGTGTAGGTGGTTAGAGGACTGCATGCATAGTGGATAAGGGTTTGAAGCAGTCCATATACTAAGGCCTGGGTCACTGGATGAGTACTTGGGTACTGACTGAATGATTAGAGTACTGCAAGGAGAGTGCCTGGGTGAATTTATTAGGGTTTGGCGCAGTGAATGGATTAGTGCATAATGCTGAATGGGTCACTAGAGGAGTGCAAATGGAGTGACAGGGTGTTTGCTGGAAGTGAACGGATACTGACTGGGGAATTGAAGGTGTGAAAGACAAGTGTGTAGGTGCTTAGAGGACTGCATGCATAGTGGATAGGGGTTTGAAGAAATCCATATGCTAAGACCTGGCTCTGTGCATGAATACTTAGGCAGTGACTGAATCATTAGAGTACTGGAAAGAGACTGTCTTGGTGAATTTATAAGTGTTTGGGTTTTGGCACAGTGAATGGATTAGTACATGCTGTAGAATGGGTCTCTAGAGGACTGCAAAGGAAGTGACAGGATATTTCCTGGAAGTGTATGGATACTGACTAGGGAATTGAAGGTGTAAAAGACAAGTGTATAGTATGTTAGAACACTACATGCATACTGCATAGACATTTGAAGCAGTCTATTTGGTACTTAGAAACTGACTAAATAATCCTTAGACATTCCGGCTGTATCCAGATAAACAATACCACCCTGGAGACTGTTACTGCATACCCCTACTTAGGTATTCTGATAGACAATACCTCTAGTTGGGGTCCCACCCTCCAGGCCAGAAAGTTGGGGCTCCTCAGGACTACAACAGCTTTGGTCACATTCGCACAAAAACTAGGCCAGCGCCCTTCCCGGGAGTTGATTCAGATTTATGGGGCCAAGTGCCGTCCAGTGGCAATGTATGGGGCAGGGGTCTGGGGTTACATCGACACGGAACCTATCCAAAAAATAGAAAATGCTTTCTTGCGGTACCTTTTGGCCACCCCCAAAAGTTCACCAATTTACGGTTGCCACATGGAGTTGGGGGAAGATTACATTTCGGATCTTATTGCAATCCAACCAATTCTTTTATGGCATCGTCTTTGGGTTACTCCAGAATGCAAACTGACTCGGCAGCTCATCTCTGACTGTCTCACCTTAGAAGGTTGGAAAAATATCTCGTGGCTGCTGTATGTTTATAAATTTCTGAAAGATGTAAACCTGGAATCTCTTTTCATACTTCCTGAGTCTTCAGCGGACATTTCACGCAAAAATTTGAAAACCGCGTGCTTATCTCATCTACGTGAGCTGCGCCTAACATCAGAGATCTCAAAGCCCACAAATCTCCATCTTGCCGCTGTACAAGTCTCATTAGGAATTCAGCCATATTTACTAACCAGTGCCACCCATTATGAAAAATATCTTTTAACACGATTCCGGTTTAACACTTTCTATCGGTTGATTACCTTCCCGAAGACAAAAGATTGGTCCAGAAAATTAATTCCGTGTCCCTGTGATGGCCAATCTGAACAATCATTATTGCATGTAGTCCTATTTTGTAGTTATTATGATTTTCCACGTCATAAGTGGATTTTACCTTTACTAAAAGTCATAGGCTTACGCCAGTGTCGTCCGGCCCTTCTTGCATTACAACGTTTGGACACTGAGCATAGCATCTTTTTAATATCCAGTTTTCTAAAAGCTTGCGTTAAATATCGTGAAAACTATGACCTTTCTTAATTCGCCAGATTGTAATGAATTAAAAGTAATTATGTGTTATATACCTGTTGTATTTACAATCAATGCATATTAACTTTTTCATGATTTACTTGAATATTTTTAATCTCAAAACTTTGTTTTTAATTCTTGTATACTTTTATGGTTACAAATTTTGTATCCGAATAAAGTTTTAATTGATTGATTGACTAAATAATCAGACTACTTCTAGGACAGTGCTTAGATTAAACTTTTACATTTTCAGTTCTGCCACAGTGAACAGAATAGTACATGGTACTGCACTTTAGTGTCAAACCCTGACTCATTTTATCAATGCATAAGCAAAGACTAGCTTCTAATGCTACTAAAACTTGACAACATGAGAGGTTTTAAATTAGTTATCTGTCAGCAAATACACGATGTTACCAAATGCCTCTCTCACAGTGGTTCTCAAATGCACACAGACTCACAGTGTGATTCTAGACAAGCACCACTATCCCTAGGAGTTTACCAAAACTCATTCACTACAGTGGAAGTGGTAAGCGAACTGCACACAATCTTCATATTTCAGGACTGCACTTTTATGTCAAAGCCTGACTCATATAATCAAAGCATAAGCAAAGACTGGCTTCTAATGCTACTAAAACTTCACAACATGACCGGTTTTAAAGCAGGTATATGTCAGCAAATACACGATGTTAACAAATGCTTCTCTCACAATCCTTACCCAAATGCACACAGACTCACAGTGTGATTTTAGACAAGCAACACTATCCTAGGAGTTTACCAAAACTCATTCACTACTCTGGAAGAGTTAATGGTACTGCACACAATCTACATATTTAAGTACACCACATCAGTGTCAAAGCATGACTCATTTTATCAACGCATAAGCAAAGACTGGATTCTAATCCTACTAAAACTTCACAACATGACAGGTTTTAAAACAGTTATCTGTCAGCAAATACACAATGTTACCAAATGCTTCTCTCACAGTGATCCCAAATACACACTAACTCACAGTGTGATTCTAGACAAACACCACTATCCCTATGAGTTTACCAAAACTCATTCACTACAGTGCAAGTGGTAAGGGAACTGCACACAATCTACATATTTCACGACTGCTCTTTAGTGTCAATGCCTGACTCATTTAATCAACACATTGTGGTAAATAAAATATCACGCTCTCATAATTTCATAATATCAATAAGATCATGCATAAAGCAAGAGGCTGAGTCTGTGGTATCAGGTTCATAAAGGGATTTATTCCAATAACTCGAGTCAAAGGGAGAATATTTCCATCACCAAAATTGGATCTGGAAAGGGGCTCAAAAGTATTCTCAATATTCTCAAAACATTATTCACAGAGTACAGTATATATACATTTCTCAATTGTACGTAAGCAAAAGAGCAAGAGAGAATGAGATAAGAGCATGTGGGCGTGTAAGTAGGCGTGAAGGTGGGCGTCCATGTGGGCGTCCACTTGATGATAATGGGTAATTTGTCATGTGTGGGTGGATACCTGGAGAATCCTGCAATGTCAGCAGAAATATTTGGCAGAGATGCGTGCGCAGTCGCATGACGTGTGATAGACGTGCAACTAGAGGGAGAAAGGGACTTGACATTTAGCTCTACATGTGGAGACAAAAGTCTGGGGTTATGTCAACCTAATCCCAAATCATATCTAATATCCTATGTTTAAAGAACTGTGTTATCCAAAAAGAAAGGTCTCTCGAACAAAATCTATTCTATACTGACTGTGAGTGCGTGTACAAGCGTCTAAGTGTCTACACTAAATGCGAGGGGGTAGGAATATTCCATGGTAACAGGGCTATGAATTACTTGCATGAGGACAGAGAAGCCGGGCCTTTTGCTCGGTAGCTGGAAGAATGTTTACTTAAACTACTAGACAGGAATGCATTGGGCAGGGAGCGGAGCAGATAATTTCCGAAGGTGAAATACAGTTCTTGGCAGGCAGCAAGCTGATGTCGGGCATCGTGAGCCGCGCAGAGGATGAGACAAAGTTCATGGTCACAGATGCAGGCTCGGACTGGAGCTTCAGAGACAGAAAGCAAGAAAAGCTTGATGACAGAATCAGGGCCTACTTGCCTGGACTGTAAAATGGCATAAGTGAACCATATAAAGGCGGTGGCCTTTCGTACTTAGGAATGGAATATCCGGCCCATTCATGGCGGATCAACAGAGGACATGTTAACGGTGGACGCACATGTATTTGCGTCTTCATAACTGGAACTGGAGGGAACATACATGTACTTGTAACATGCACATAGAACTGTTGGGGTCCAAGATAGGGGACATAACTGACCAGAAAAATCCATATTTCCACATTCCCTCCTTGTCCCCTACTTGCCCGTCAAGAGATATCAATCTTCATTAATCCATTGATCTGTTCATATAGCATCATTTGTTCTTCTTTCTTCTTCCGGGATCTTGAATGAAAATCTTGATGTGGAATGCACGATGTGGCACACAGACCACAAATCGCTGGTCCACATTGCAGGCATAAGCAGCAACTGAATAGTATGAGAAGGCCAATACCTAGGAAGGATAGGACCCTCCATCCAAAGGTAGATAATACACTCCAAAACCAACCGGACCAAGTCCAGGTGCCTGGATTCTGGTGTATCTGGCTTACAATCTTATGAAGGCGAGTTATGGCTTTATATACAGATGGCGAATTTTCTGGTATGAAAAATGCAATAGCTTGATCCGATGACCCTACAAGCTCCGCCCCTATCGGCCAGGATAACGTCAAGGACAAGACTATTTTGAAGCACAACAATCCGCATAGCAGACTGCTCTTCTGTTAAATTGCCTAAGGCGGAAATAGTTTCGTTCACTACTGCTTCAAGGGTTCTGGTTAATCTACGTATCAGCTTACTATTGGTAACTGTACCTATATAGGGAAAGAAACCTTTATTGAAATCTGTGTATTTTTCCCATGCTGTTTCAGTGTAATCGACAATTGGGAGATCTCTCTGCTGTCTATTGTGTACTAAATGAGTATTTCTATGATAATCAGGAGGAGCTAGGAAAACAGGTGGTAGGAGGAATGCTATGTAACAGGTACCATCCCAATCTAGAGGTAGGCGTATATATGCGGTCTGGCCACATATAAAGTAGGAATGACGAGAAGCTCTAAATGTAGACTTGCCTTGATCACTGAATTTTATTACAGTGGTGCATTTACTATGGCCCATGTGTATGGAGCCATTCTTTCTTATACATAATTCCCCTTTTACTGGGAATACGGACATGGCGGGCAAGATTGGTGTAGCTTCAGATTCAACGTTCAGGATCATGAGGTTAAGTGTAAAATTACCTAATCCATATACTTCATTTCTTAGATCAGTTCCTGTTCTTTTGGGAAGTCCCTCCTTGTTAGGGTAGCAGACTTTAAGCAAAACTAAGTTCAGGTTTCCCCATACCCAGTTGTCTTGATAAACTGCGGAATTCGAATCTAGGGAATTAATCAAACTAAACCATGCTCCACAGGAGCCATTGTGTGTGAACGGATAGAGAAAGAGGGGCAAAACTCCCTTATAGTTCTGATAGGGGGGGAGTCGGCCACAGACCCAGCAGTCTGTAGCATTGCTAGTCTGATGTGAATGGTGCAGCATCTGAATAAAGGTATTGTTGCGTAAGGCAAGTCGATATGATAGCTCATAGGATGGCAGATCACTAAATGTGTGCTTTATGGTATCATTAGTGGAGGAGTATAAGAGTGAGGCAATAGGAGGAAAAATAGCATGTAGTATTAAGCTGATACATATTATCGTGATGCACATCTTGCTCTCTTTTTTTTTTTATATCAATGTTATTGTCCAAGATCTTATGCAAGCCAGAATACATGTTCAACCGCTTCACCACCTAGTGGACTTAATTGATCAAACGGGTTCTGACTTCTTAGATCAAAGTTTAGCTTTGTGGAAACTTCTGGGGAGTCTCCTCTAGAAAATGGTGTTCAAAATCCAAAATCCAAGTTTAAAGTCTTTTTCCTTTGTAGAAGAGTGGTGAAGGTGCACTTTGACTTTAACGGCCGTCCCCGTGGTCCAGAGCACTGACTTTGGCGCCTTTCATCCAGGAGCGATGGAGTATTCTTTGACCTGGGTGTTGTCAGGGAAGGCGGCAGCAACCTGCGAACAACAAGAGAGTAGTGCAGACATCAAGGAAGCCAGGTAATCTGTCAGCATGTTATTATCTTTTAGGCATTGGAGTGCCCCACATATTTGGTGGTCTACCAAAGACCACTTCATAGGGAGATAAGCCTGTTCTAGAATGAGCTACCATTCGCATGAAAAAGAGGGCAACCGGCAGGGCTACCATCCAATCTACACCTTTGTCTGCGCAAATTTTTAATGTCTGTTTATGTCTTTCTACAAGGCCTGCTGCTTCAGGATGTCGCACACAATGGAATTTCCAGGTATACCCTAACAGAAGGGACACCTGCTTCATTAGTACCAGGACATATGTGTAACCTCTACATCTGTTCATTTGGATATAATCCATTTGGAGCACTTCAAAAGGGTGGTCAGGTGGATGGAATCCACCTTGTTCCATCGGAATGCCTTTACCTGGATTGAATTGGCAACAGATCATACATGTTCTGACCTTTTGTTTCGCTGCTGCACGCAGGTGCTTGTTGAACCATATATTCTGTAAGCTATCTATCATTGCTTTCTCTCCTAAGTGTGCAGGACTATGTGCGGTATTTATAATCACTTGTACCATTGAATCAGGAAGAAACCCTGATCAGTCAGTACCCCTCCTTGTTCCGACCATTTCTTTAATTCGTCCATCGTAGCATGTGTCTGTATGTCTTGTACATCCTTGGAAGGATCCCTAACTGTCATGGCTTTGGACACTTATTGAACCTGTAACTTTGTCATGTCTAGTGGGGTCTGAGCTGTCTGTTTAGCTGTTCGGTCTGCCAGATCATTGCCTTGGGAAATGGTATCTGTGGCTCTAGTATGTGCTTTACATTTTAGGATAGCTATGGCTGTTGGTAAATGTATTGCTTCCAGTAGGGCTTGAATATGGGGCCATGCTGTATCTTGACCCCATGAGAGGTCAAGAAACCTCTTTCTCGCCAGAGAATCGGTGTAAATGTTTACTCTCAGGTGCTTAGCTCTTATGCACGCTTGTGTCAGGGCGATGAGCTCTGCTGCTTGTGCTGACAATATGTCTATTCTTTTAGTCTCTATTATTACAGTATCAGTAGTCACTGCATATGCTGCCACTAATTCTCCCGCCCCTGTCCTCATGCATGAGCCGTCAACTTATAGTGTTAGGTCGGGGTCTGGGAGTGCAACGTCTGTCAAGTCTTGTCTTGGTTTAGTCACGGTATGTATTACTTCAACACAGTCGTGTGGTGAAACGCTTTCTGTACTGGAGGGCAAAAGGGTAGCAGGATTCAGTATGTTGCATCGTCTGATCTCTATGTGTGGTTGAAATAACGTTGGCTCATAGCCTGTCAGTCTAGCTACAGTCAGGTGTTGTGTTTGTGTCCGGTTCAAGAGAACCTCTACTGCGTGTGGTACTTGTACTGTCAGAGGGTGGCCCAGCACTATCAAGTCACTTTGTCTTATGGCTAAGGCCGTTGCTGCAACTGATTTTTGGCACGCAGGCAAAGCCTGTGCTACTGGGTCTAATGTACTAGAAAAATAAGCACAGGGCTCGTGTTTTCCTGCATGATCTTGTGTTAGGATAGATAGTGCTGTTCCATCCCGCTCTGTCACAAAAAGCATAAACGATTTGTTGTAATCAGGGTTTGCTAAAACTGGTGCTTGACATAAAGCTCTCTTTAATTCTTCAAATGCCACAGTGTGTTCTTGAGGACTTTAGTCTTTTTGTGTCTTGGGCTGGGAAAAACCAGAAATCAATTGAATACGTTCCGGTGCCCACAACTAATTCCCCTGAAAGATCACAATAAAACATGAGAAAAAGGGGAAAGCACCATACCTATTTCCTCGACTTAATTTCTAAGGGGGCTTATTTCTAAGGGGCTTAATTTCTTAAGGGGCTAGCGGGAAGCGAACCTCCTCAGGGGCCAGCAGAAAGCCAATATTCTCCTCCTTCCCCCCCTTTTTGACAGGAGGAAATCTGAAACAGATTTCACTGCTGTCAAACACTATCAAACCCTGTGTCTTGTCAACACTATTAATCCCTGTGTGTAGCTACTGGGCGTAAGCAAAATTATAGGAGATACACAGCGTATTTGAAACGGCGAGAAATCCTTCAAATTAATGTACAAACCTCATTGTGTTAGCTCATAAGCTAGCCAAATGACATCTCATATGCAAATGTCCCTATTACATGAACCTACACCAACCTGAAGTCAATATTAATGCTAGTAGGCCCTAATAGGAATGCTAAATTACCTAAATATTCGGAAAACCAAGTTTAAGAACAGTTGTTAATGTTGATAATTAATAATTTATCTGCTAAAGAAATCAGTCATTTAGCAATAATTTCCACCTATACAATAAATAGCCTAATTTAAAAACAAGTCAACTTTTGGGGCCACCACTTACAAGAATGAGCTTACTAAAGCAAACTTTAAAAAGGAAATCCTGTCAGATATTTTCTCATTACCCTAAATACCGAGCCTTATTTGTCACTCTGTGGTGGCAGTCCTTATTTAAAACAGGCCTTTCAAGAGTTAAGATGCGAGTGCACAGATCATAATTGTTCCTTAATGTCCAATCTGGAAACATATGACCGAGGCTGCCTGTCTATAAGAGAAAGGCAGTCATGTGAAAAATATTTTAGTCTTGCATAATTTTTCCTTTTATTTCATTCATCTCCAACACCAATTAGACATACACTGATAACGTGTTGTCTGCTATTTTGACAGCATGATAAAGGTAATATCACGTCTGTGAAATTTAGTAATTGTGAACAAGTTCCAGCCAAGCGCTGTGCAAAGATCGCCGTCGTCACGACTATCTCTGTACTTGCACAGGAGAACTTGGTATTAAACGCTAAACAGACTGGTCAATACAACACAAAAACAAAACATATATAAAATACATATGCCAAGCCATCAGTATACCAAGCACAGAAAGCATAGACAATTGCACTAACATATATAAATGAGCAGCGATGCGCAATTACAGTACCTACAGCTCAGAGGCGAACATTCTGGCCTGCTTAATTTGTCAGGCTTATAATCAATAATTCATTTACCTGCCCTATACACCCCCATCTGAAATCACCGTGTCAAGTCTGACACACAGAATCAGCAATAATAATCAAAAATGAAGAACACACGAACCTGTTTGTTTTCTTTTATAAAAACAGAATCAGCAATAATAATCAAAAACGAAGAACACACGAACCTGTTTGTTTTCTTTTATAAAAATGAGCTATGCATCTTCGTCAACACAATGTACCCTAATGCCCCAGACGAAGACGCACCTCTCATCTCTCCTCACAGACTTTTAACCACTGGATCATTTATCCAATGCAACTGGTGGCAGCTTGTGGCCACAATTCAAAAATGTCTGAATTTGAAAATCGTTTTTATATAGGCACATAGCCCTTAAAATTCCAAGCAAGAGCAACATTTTACTTTCTGGCCAGAAGCAATATAGCATTTTCTAAAAAATAAAACAAATCTTCTCCATAGACATTTCCTCGGGGCACTCGTTTTGCACAGAATAGAACAAGGGAATCTTTCTCGACTTACATTTCTCAGCTGCCCTGTCTTATCAGAGAAGTTAAAAATAGCCCCTCAGCGCGGCCTGAGCCTGGGCTGCCAGCCAACTTTTTTTCGTTGTTCCGGCTGCAGGCATTACACAGATGCGATGTCAGAGAAGCTTTCTAAGCAGTGCCTCTGTTCTGCTCCTCTCACCGGCCCCCACCTACACTGGCTACAAGGTCAGAATCTGTCTCCGATTTCTGTATCACATACTGCTCTACACAGCCCCCACCTTCTCCTCACTCTGAAGCTGTCAAAGACAAAAAGACTACTCAATTCCATAAAAACTGCAATAATTCGCTCAATTGAAAAATTATTTTTACATACAATTTGCACTCAGGGGGTCATAATCTCACCGACTTGACCCAGCACATTGGCTCACTGGACCACCAAGAACACAAACCTGTATTCTTGAACAATTTGCAAATTCGAAATACCCACAATTCTTTTTTTTTTTTTTTTTTTTTTTTCAAGCTAAACTTTTCAAAAAATTACTTTTTCGTTAGCACTTTGTACATTAGGGGTGTCATCAAATCACAGGTGTTGCTCCTTCTCTAGCTACACCCCTCTCAATTTCCTATTGACAACGTAGTCAAATGTTGGACCATGTAAACACCAGCTATGCGCTGTTCAATTGGTGGGTGGTTCAAGAACCTTCGGGCTACTATACCTACTCCAATTACTCCTGTAACATCTGTTCCTTGGCTTTTCCAGACTCCAGTCTACTCCTCTCTGCTTCGTGAAACACTTACTCTGACCTACTATGTGACTCCTTGCGCCAAAACTCAATGGCATCCTTCCAAGCTGGTCTACATTTTCTCTTTCATAAGAGTGTTTCGTTGTCCATCTACTTGTTCTGCTTTTACTCGGATACCTTCCTCAACTAACACATTTTCTCGAACTTTATTTGAATTCTCCTTACTCTTCTCTTCCTGTCTACGTGCTTTTTCCGTACGTCTATACGATTCTTTTCGCCATAATTCAATGGCGTCTTTCTGTTAATTGTCTAGCTTTCCTTTTCCATAATTCTTCCTCTACTTTCACGATGCAATCTGCATCCCAGGTCCCAGCTGCGGGCCACCTCTGACTTTCTGGTAATTCCTTAGTGTAGTCTACCCATAGATCAAGAAATAATATGGCGTCTAGGCCATGCTTATGATACATAAAGTACCCTGGAGTGTCCCTAGGTGGAATGGGAACAGCTTCTTCGAGTACCCCTTTTCTAGTTGTGATCTGTCTTAACTTCGAAAAGAGCGGCATATTGAGAACTGATCTGATACCTTATTTTTGAACACACTTAATACAATAAAACACGATAATGAACAGTCAATCATACCACAATATGTAGGACGTATTAACACATTTAACATTTAACATTTAATGAGCAACAATGATGATGATGATCTAAGAAACTAGTCACTAAACATAATACTCGGCATTAACTGGATTATTCTGAATTTATATACTTGATATACTAGATATACTGCTAAACAGTACAGATACACTGCTGAAACAGTGCAGACCGGATTTGTGTACCCAAACCCGTCTTGACCGGCACAACCTATGTGCACGTCAGAACGCCTCCCCGGCAATGGTACTCACCGGGTAGCTCGGAACGGAAGGCCTCGGAACTGAACTGGACTGAACTGGACTGGACCGGACTGGACTGGACTGGACTCGTGACCTGGATACTTCGGAACTTCGGAATCTGGTGGGCCTCTGTATACCTCGGACACAGCTCTCTCGCAGGTGGGCTCTGGGTAGGACAATCTGCGTTCCTCACCGCCTCGTATGGATGCCTGGTCGCAGTCTGTCCCCTTCGTTGGCCTGAGGGAGTTGGCGGGAAGACCCGCGACGTGCGCGCTTGAAGTCCATCACGGCTGTGGAAGGGGGCAAAACTGGACCTTCATCTCCGGCGTGTGGGGAAAGAGATTAAACTGTTCGGGCGCCATTCTGTGGTAAATAAAATATCACGCTCTCATAATTTCATAATATCAATAAGATCATGCATAAAGCAAGAGGCTGAGTCTGTGGTATCAGGTTCATAAAGGGATTTATTCCAATAACTCGAGTCAAAGGGAGAATATTTCCATCACCAAAATTGGATCTGGAAAGGGGCTCAAAAGTATTCTCAATATTCTCAAAACATTATTCACAGAGTACAGTATATATACATTTCTCAATTGTACGTAAGCAAAAGAGCAAGAGAGAATGAGATAAGAGCATGTGGGCGTGTAAGTAGGCGTGAAGGTGGGCGTCCATGTGGGCGTCCACTTGATGATAATGGGTAATTTGTCATGTGTGGGTGGATACCTGGAGAATCCTGCAATGTCAGCAGAAATATTTGGCAGAGATGCGTGCGCAGTCGCATGACGTGTGATAGACGTGCAACTAGAGGGAGAAAGGGACTTGACATTTAGCTCTACATGTGGAGACAAAAGTCTGGGGTTATGTCAACCTAATCCCAAATCATATCTAATATCCTATGTTTAAAGAACTGTGTTATCCAAAAAGAAAGGTCTCTCGAACAAAATCTATTCTATACTGACTGTGAGTGCGTGTACAAGCGTCTAAGTGTCTACACTAAATGCGAGGGGGTAGGAATATTCCATGGTAACAGGGCTATGAATTACTTGCATGAGGACAGAGAAGCCGGGCCTTTTGCTCGGTAGCTGGAAGAATGTTTACTTAAACTACTAGACAGGAATGCATTGGGCAGGGAGCGGAGCAGATAATTTCCGAAGGTGAAATACAGTTCTTGGCAGGCAGCAAGCTGATGTCGGGCATCGTGAGCCGCGCAGAGGATGAGACAAAGTTCATGGTCACAGATGCAGGCTCGGACTGGAGCTTCAGAGACAGAAAGCAAGAAAAGCTTGATGACAGAATCAGGGCCTACTTGCCTGGACTGTAAAATGGCATAAGTGAACCATATAAAGGCGGTGGCCTTTCGTACTTAGGAATGGAATATCCGGCCCATTCATGGCGGATCAACAGAGGACATGTTAACGGTGGACGCACATGTATTTGCGTCTTCATAACTGGAACTGGAGGGAACATACATGTACTTGTAACATGCACATAGAACCGTTGGGGTCCAAGATAGGGGACATAACTGACCAGAAAAATCCATATTTCCACAACATATGCAAAGACTGGCTTCTAATGCTACTAAAACTTGACAGGTTTCAAAACAGTTTTCTGTCAGCAAATGCACGATGTTACCAAACGCTTCTCTGACAGTGGTTCCCAAATGCACACAGACTCACAGTGTGATTCTAGACAAGCACCACTATCCCTAGGAGTTTACCAAAACTCATTCACTACAGTGGAAGAGGTAAGGGAACTGCACACAATCTACATATTTCACGACTGCACTTTAGTCTCAATGCCTGACTAATTTAATCAACGCATAAGCAAAGACTGGCTTCTAATGCTACTAAAACTTGACAACATGACAGGTTTTAAAACAGTTATCTGTCAGTAAATACACGATGTTACCAAATGCTTCTCTCACAATCCTTACCCAAATGCACACAGACTCACAGTGTGATTTTAGACAATCAACACTATCCTACGACTTTACCAAAACTCATTCACTACTGTGGAAGGGGTAAGGGGACTGCACACAATCTACATATTTAAGTACATAACATCAGTGTCAAAGCATGACTCATTTAATCAACATATAAGCAAAGACTGGCTTCTAATGCTACTAAAATTTGACAACATGGCAGGTTTTAAAACAGTTATCTGTCAGTAAATACACGATGTTACCAAATGCTTCTCTCACAGTGGTTCCCAAATGCACACAGACTCGCTGTGTGATTCTAGACAAGCACCAGTATTCCTAGGAGTTTACCAAAACTCATTCACTACACTGGAAGTGATAAGGGAACTGCACACAATCTACATATTTCACGACTGCAATTTACTGTCAATGCCTGACTCATTTAATGAAAGCATAAGCCATAACTGTCTTCTAATGCTACTAAAACTTGACAACCTGACTGGTTTTAAAACAGTTATCTGTCAGCAAATACACGATGTTACCAAATGCTTCTCTCACAGTGGTTCCCAAATGCACACAGACTCACTGTGTGATTCTAGACAAGCACCAGTATTCCTAGGAGTTTACCAAAACTCATTCACTACACTGGAAGTGATAAGGGAACTGCACCACTATCCCTATGAGTTTACCAAAACTCATTCACTACAATGCAAGTGGTAAGGGAACTGCACACAATCTATATATTTTACGACTGCTCTTTAGTGTCAATGCCTGACTCATTTAATCAACACATAAGCAAAGACTGGCTTCTAATGCTACTAAAACTTGACAACATGACAGGTTTCAAAACAGTTTTCTGTCAGCAAATGCACAATGTTACCAAACGCTTCTCTGACAGTGGTTCCCAAATGCACACAGACTCACAGTGTGATTCTAGACAAGCACCACTACCCCTAGGAGTTTACCAAAACTCATTCACTACAGTGGAAGAGGTAAGGGAACTGCGCACAATCTACATATTTCACGACTGCACCTTAGTGTCAATGCCTGACTAATTTAATCAACGCATAAGCAAAGACTGGCTTCTAATGCTACTAAAACTTGACAACATGACAGGTTTTAAAACAGCTATCTGTCAGTAAATACACGATGTTACCAAATGCTTCTCTCACAATCCTTACCCAAATGCATACAGACTCACAGTGTGATTTTAGACAATCAACACTATCCTAGGACTTTGCCAAAACTCATTCACTACTGTGGAAGGGGTAAGGGGACTGCACACAATCTACATATTTAAGTACAGCACATCAGTGTCAAAGCATGACTCATTTAATCAACATATAAGCAAAGACTGGCTTCTAATGCTACTAAAATTTGGCAACATGACAGGTTTTAAAACAGTTATCTGTCAGTAAATACATGATGTTACGAAATGCTTCTCTCACAGTGGTTCCCAAATGCACACAGACTCACTGTGTGATTCTAGACACGCACCAGTATTCCTAGGAGTTTACCAAAACTCATTCACTACACTGGAAGTGATAAGGGAACTGCACACAATCTACATATTTCACGACTGCAATTTACTGTCAATGCCTGACTCATTTAATGAAAGCATAAGCCATAACTGTCTTCTAATACTACTAAAACTTGACAACCTGACTGGTTTTAAAACAGTTATCTGTCAGCAAATACACGATGTTACCAAATGCTTCTCTCACAGTGGTTCCCAAATGCACACAGCCTCACTGTGTGTTTCTAGACAAACAACACTATCCCTTGCACTATATATAAAAACACATTTCTTCATCTAGAAGTAGTACTACATTTTAGTATAGAAATATAACATAACTCATTTCACAAATTCATAAACAATGACTGGTTTCTAATTCTACCAAAATATAAAAACTGCGCAGTTATCTGTCTACAAACACATGAAAAACACAAATGCCTATCACAGAATGGTTTCTACATGCACACACATTGTAGAGAAAAAAAGTACTCCCTAAACTTTAGCAGGAAAAATACATTAGTCTGATTAAAATCAAAATAGTCTATATACATCCCCTCACAATTAAATAACTCATCTTTCAAGTTCTTTTGTAGATTAAGGAGTATATTAATCACTCACCATATTTTCTTTTACAGAATCTCTGCACTGTGCACCTCTCAGCAAAAGCAAAGAATGAAAAAGTTTACCTTTCATTTTCCACACATATACATGTAAACATCAAATCACAATCCTTCGCACATAAACTCAAAAGCAAACACACATTTCTATTGGTTAAACATTTCAACCCTTTCCAACTGAAATACATTTCAACCCTTCCCCCAATCTGCCTTCTGCCTGTTACCATAGAAACAGCTCATGGAACACTGCACTGAGCTCACAGGTCACAAGTTCAGCACACAATGTTCCTACACAAGGCAGGAAGTGTGCTTGACTTTTCAACATATCAGCTTATCATATATAATGTTCCTTACAATCTGTTTTTGTTAACCAATAACAATCATACCTTTAAAAAACAAAAACATACACCCTACCTTTCAGTGTAGAGAGTTGTTATACAACCAATTGATTTCTTGTAGTTTTTCAAAAAACGTTGCCGTGGATCCGCGCACCCACCGTGAGAGAAACCGTGCATCCAACGCGGTAGGATGCGCGCACCGTGCGCGCGTTTCGCCGTTTAAAAAAAAAAAAAAGGGGGGGCCACAGGGAGTCCTTCTGGGACCCCCTAAGCAGATCTAGAGGGTCAGAGTATTTCCACTCTGCCCCCTTTATATCTTTTACACACTTATTCCCCTTCCATCTTCTGCCTCGCTTCTACCGAGGCAGAAAATGGCCGCCAACAGTTCCTGGTTTCGAATGTAGAGAGACGCTCGACAGCCAATTAGCATTCAGCGTGCGATCGGGAGGGTGCGCGCTCCGTTCGGGGAGGGTGCGCTCACGTTGTGGGTATGGTCCGCGGATCCTCCGCGGCCATAGATATCACTAACTTTTTTACCCTAATTTTCTCAGGAACTACTGAACAGATTCACACCAAATATGCAAAAGGCACGAGTCCGAACTGAGGACTACCTCTTTGCCAAATTTGGTGTCATTCCGTTCAGCGGTTCGGGCTGTAGCTGCGACAACAGATCCTATGGGAAATTGCTTGGGGAAAACGCGTTTTGGGACCCCCCTTTTTTCTCGGCCCCCGCTTCACGGATCACCGCAGGGTAGGAGCAGAGCAGAGCTGGCCAAAAGTTTGGACAATTTCGCGAAGATTCGTCAATCGGCGCCAAAGATATTCCCAATAGAATGTTGAGGATTTCCTATGGAAAATAGGTCCTAACTATAACCATCTACTGCCGACCGCCAGTAGATAATATATATTCATATATA
This sequence comes from Triturus cristatus, assembly GCF_964204655.1. Taxonomy (NCBI): domain Eukaryota; kingdom Metazoa; phylum Chordata; class Amphibia; order Caudata; family Salamandridae; genus Triturus; species Triturus cristatus. The sequence continues at coordinate 817,804,988 of NC_140586.1, read as the reverse complement.
TATATATATATATATCTCCACAGAGTTTGCCCCAAAATGAAAGTGCGCTCCTTGTACAGGTAAGTTGTTTATTGCTTTTCTAGTCTCACAATTAAAAAAAATACGTAATTAAATGCCAGCCGGCATTAATTCAAATTACATAACACAATAAAGCGTTCAATATTATTTAATCATATTGAGCATCAGAATAAATCTGGGATAGCGTATTATGTCAAGTGCCCCACGAAGTGGAGGAAAGAAAGGGGAAATAGTAGGGTGCGCTTTGTGAGGATTGGGGGAGTGAAAGAGAAAGGTAGTGACATCAAATACATTACGATTAGAACCGGCTTCACTCGGCCATACAATAATCATGATGACATGTAAAAGGCCATTGTTTGCAATACACTATCACAGTGAAGCAAGCACTGTTGATCAAACTGGCATTGGGCAGTGATGTAGTCGATGTTTCAACCCAAAAAGTAAGTAGGCTGTTTGGGTCCTTAAGCCGGGGTCTTCCTCAGGACTAAGCAGGGGGCACCAGAGTCCACTCTTTACTGGATGGAGGATTTAAATGTTGATGGGCTTCTAGTGCTCCGAAATGACAGTGAAACGGAGCGATGTCACTTATAACGTGTAGTGGGGGAATCTTCCTCACATACACTACTTGTGTCAGGGAATTAATATAGAAATCTGCTAAGGCCCAGTGGTTCCATAATTACTGAAGAGGAAACACAAAATCTCGTCCTTATTTCTATTCAAGGGAGTTACCAAATCTTCGTTAATGCGTCCGTCTCCTGGAATTGAAGAAACCAATTCTTTGGTAATCCAATTTCATCTGCCTACGCGTTTCGTACTAATAAAGTTCTTTTCAAAGGCTGAATGTCGGACACATGCAAAACAGCTGCTACAGGTCGCATTTTCCTCTTGCTGAATGTCAGTTAAGTCCGTAATTGACTCTCATATGAGCTGAACTTTACAAAGCATTTTGGGCAACATTGTTATATTCAGCTACAATTCATATCCTCTGGTGGGTTTGCAGTGTCCAACAATATTACCAATGTCCTCTGCCCTCCAGTGGGCTGCTTGCTCCTGTCCTGACGTTCATATGTTAGTCTAACATTCCAGCCCAACCGGACCTGCTTTGAAGTCACTGTGGTGGTGCACTTTCCCGGCCGGAACCGCCATAATATCTCCACAGTTTGCCCCAAAATGAAAGTGCACTCCTATATAGGTAAGTTTTTTACTGCTTTTCAGCAGGAACACTTTGGTAATCCAATTTCATCTGCCTACGCGTTTCGAACTAACAAAGTTCTTTTTCAAAGGCTGAATGTCGGACAAATGCAAAACAGCTGCTACAGACCGCGTTTTCCTCTTGCTGAATGTCAGTAAAGTCTGTAATGGACTCTCACTATGAGCTAAACTTTACAAGACATTTTGGGTAACGTAGTTCTGTTCAGCTACAATTCATCCCCTCTGGTGGGTTTGCAGGATCTGGTTGGGCTGGATTGTTAGAGCTTGAGACCTGTACGGGAGGCTGGAGGCTTTGACCTCCCACCCCGGCGGTGGCTTGACCACTGGCAATGCAACCAATGTTTGGGACATCATTACTACATAACAAATTGTCAAAACATAGTCAATTCAATGATATGGATAATTATACAGTGGATGGGTATTGTTTTAAGGAAAATTGGGAGGGAGGGATTTGGGCGGGAAAAACAGATCTAGATCTCCATCAAGGGGGAACGGGACTCGCATCACTGCCCATGGGGAGGGGGAGATGGGGCTTGTTTCATGTAGTTGATTTTTGAATTGGTTTAGGGGGGTTCAGGGAGATAGCGTTGTAGCATTTATCTGAGATAAAGGGAGAGCAATTGAAACAGGGGGAGTATCTTAAAGGATGGCTGACATGGTTTTCCCCATGATGAAATTACTCACCTGGAATGTACGGGGCATAGCAATGTTTGAAAAAAGGAGACAGGTGCTTGCCTATCTAAAGAGATACAGGATATCTATAGCATGTCTACAGGAAACTCATGTCTAGGGAGATACATTACTATGCAGAATAGGCAGATGGAGGGGACAGATTTATGCCACCTCTTATTCTGGGTTTGTATGAGGGGCCCTTATATGGGTAGCCCCTGGAGTTCCATTCCAGCACCTCGTTCACTTAACAGACCCAGATGGACAATATTTGATTCTGCATGGCAGGTTGGATGGACGAGAGATATGCCTCATCAATGTGTATGCTCCAAACGCTGACTGCCCCAACTTCTTCCCTGCCACGGTAGCAGTGGCTACAACATATTTGGGGCAGGGGTGATTATGATGGGTACGTTAACTGTGTCCTGGATGGGACATTGGACCAGGAGCCCCCCCCCAGACAAAAAAACAAACCGAGGTTGACTGGGACACTTAGAGATACCCTTTCAGGAATGGGTTTATGGGACATCTGAAGGATGAGGAACCCAAATAAGTGATCCTTCTCCTGTCATACACGGGTGACTACTACATTCAGCTGATTAGATCAGTGTTATTTTATCAGTCGACCTGGGCCCTGATGTACTGGAAACAACCTATCTACCCAGGTTTCTCTCGGATCAGTTCCCAAAGCTGCTGACTTTTGGTGTCAGACGTCCTAGGCCGGTGATACCTACATGGAGATTGCGGGTCGAGGCACTATCGGATCCACCCCTCGCCAAGGTATTTGCAGTGGAGCTCTCTAGATATTTTGAGGAAAACTGGGGGATGACGGCGACAAAATGGGAGGCAATGAAAGTGGTGATCAGAGGGGTCTGTATAAAGACCTCATATGGGGTGCGACAACAACTTGAAAGAGATATAAAGACGCAGGAAAGGAAATTAGAGGAAATAGAACCATATCTTCACACAAACCCCCAGCGTATAAAGGAATGGTGTACTACCCGTAAAGACCTATTGAAGTCCCTACACCGCCTGGAAAACTTGTATTATGTAGGGTATAGGCAGCGCCTGCATATGGAGGGGAATAAATCAGGGGCTTTGCTTGCTAAGTTGATCAGGAATGAGAAACCAATATCACACTTAGTACAGATGTGGGTGGCTGATGGGACTGCTGTGTATAACCAGACGGTGATTCTTGTCATTTTGACAGAGCACCTGGCAGAAGTATATACAAAACAATTATCCCAACCCCTGGAAGTGATTCAGGAATTTCTGTCCTCTCTGGGTTTACCTCAGTTAGAGAAAGAGGTGAGGGAGGTGCTTGATACCCTGATTACTAGAGAGGAATTATTGGAGGCCATACAGGGACTAAAACCAGCTAAACGTCTAGGCAGCGACGGCTTCCCAGCGGAGTTCTATAGTACGTTCATGCCAACGTTAGTAGACCACTTATTAGAGGTATATAATGAGGCTCTGCAGCTGCAGAACCTACTGGCCTCTATGAGGGAGGCCATGTTGATCATGATTCCCAAACCAGACAGGAACCCACAGCTGCCGAGCTCGTATAGACCGATCTCGCTCTTATATTTGGATACGAAAATTCTGAGTGGGGTGCTAGCAACTCAGCTCTTACCACATATGCCGTACTTGATACACCCTGATCAATCGGGATTCATCCCCAAACGCAGCACAGCCCATGATTTAAGATGGTTGGCCCATGTATGGCATTCCCCACCCATAGAAAAAGAGGACCATGCTTTGGCGCTGCTTGACATCGAGCAAGCTTTTGACTCTGTAAATTGGTCTTATATTTTAGCGACATTGTGGGCAATGGGGGTAGGGACGGGATTCCTCAGATGGTTGTAATTGTTATACACAGCCCCTCAAGCCCGAGTACGTATGGGTGGGCTAATCTTAAGGGCCTTTACTCCACACCAGACAGGGGTGTCCTCAGTCACCACTTCTATTTGCAGCTGCGTTGGAACTGCTGGCAGTGACTTTACGATAACGATTGGAGGGATGGGGGATCAGACTGGGCGACACTAACCATGTGGTCTCTATGTCTGCAGACGATACCTTGGCATATATTCGTCAACAAACGCAAGCAGTTCCTAGACTATTGGAGATACTACACAAATTCGGGGAAATATCGGGACTAAAAACGAATCCCAATAAATCAACGAGGTCTCTGATAGGCAGAGTGGCCCAGGAGTCTTGGGAGTTATTGAGAGCGGTTGGACTTCCATGGGCGGAGACTGACCCATAATACCTAAGACTCAGACTGGCGGGTTCACCTGAGAGGCACTTGGAACTTAACACAGGGAAAGTTGTGGAAGGCAAAAGATGCTCTGTGCACTTTTGGCAGGGGCTACTGTTGTCCTTTATGGGCTGAATTGCTACTATAAAAATGATTATTTTATACCGGTGTTTATTAACTGTGGTAAATGAACTCCGCTCCGCTAGCAGAGATTGCGGAGATTTGTTAACTACGCAAAAATTCTGACTCCACCACGTAGCGAAGTTAGCTACTGCACCCACAACTCTTTGATAAAACAACTTAACCTTTACATGCTAAAAAGTATATAACCAACTCACAAAATTGAACTTTGAAAAATATTAGGCAATGAGAGAGGTGATGATTTTGGGGTCACCCCTAACCTAAGGGGAGGACCAAGCAGATGCCTTGAACACAAAGAGTATATCAAGCTGAACGATTCGGTGGTGGTCCCATCCTCCTACGACAACCCAAGCAAAGTTATGGACAAAAATAAAATGCCAACCAAAGGCCCAGCAACACATTATGGGGCGAGATTCTAGAGTGCATATTATAGTATTAGCTCTCAGCTGAGCGGGAGAGCCTGCCCCTTGAGGAATGTGCAAATACAAATATGTACAAATAGGTATCCCCCGATGCAGGGCTCCAGAAGCGGACTTCTTACACATGGTATGGTCCTAAACCCTTATTGGGTGGAAATTTTAGCCAAATTGAAGGAAAACACAGGATGGGAGGTACCCAAAGTAATATGCACAGAGTATTGCTAGGACTATTACCTACCCCCAAAAACAAAAATTAAGTAGGAAATTTGTAATGCTGGGACTTGTACTGGCAAAACGCCGAATTGCCATATCCTGGATGAGCTCCAACCCACCACGCATAACGATGTGGCTGAGAGATATAGGCGAATGGGTGGCTGTAGAAGCAATACAACATACACAATATTCAGACCCGATGACACCACCCAACACGAACGCTACCCATTAATATCACCCCACAGACAACAGGAAGCAGTTAAACAATGGTGAGATAAGACATCTGTAGACACAAGCCAGGCAAACAGTGAAATCAGGAGGCCGTGGTGCTGGAACCGAGACACGGAACTGGGAGGGTAGGGAGGGGGTGTTATGAGGGAGGGGTTTCAATAGTGAAAAAGTTATATTTTCTGGTTTGGCAATGGAAATATAGTTCCACATTGGTAAAGTGTGTATGATTAAGAGGGTAGGAAAGCATAAAATAATTGTCTGTGGAAAAATGGGACGAGAAAGGAGAATAGTCTCGTAAAACTGCTGTGATTTTCAATATACATATTTTTTTGAGAATGTCTTCTTTGCTTATACAAAATGCCGATAAAGATATTTTTTAGATAAAAAAAATAGTTCTTTCGGCTTTTAATAGGAGTGGCTATGGCAATCCTGGGTCCCTAGCTTGGGTGACGGTAGACAGCGCTTCCCAGGTATTGCCTGTAGCTAAACACTGCGTGTATAGCTATTGACTTTAGACATTTTTAATCACTGTATATCATTTTAACTACTAAGCTAGGCACTTTTATTTGCTTTATAGCATTTTAATTTTTGCCTCATACTTGTTGCCTCACCTTCGGCGTCTATGTTGGTGCACTGTTTCTGGCTTCCCCGGTCTGCTATGGCTCTGGTCGATTGAGCAGAGGGAAACCTATTCTTGGACAGACGCGTTTAAGCAGAGTTGCCTTTTAAATGTTCCTCAATTAAATGCAACTTGTAGCGCGCAAACTTCCTCTCATTTTAAAATACCAATCCCATATCAATTGGCTGCCTAAGACAGTGGACAGTGACAGAGGACTGCAATTTCTCATTGTGAATGTTTGTTTTGATTGAAAACCTTTGAAAAAGGCATCTCTGCCGAAACACGTCTGTTTAAATTAAAGCAGCAATCAATATGCCCCGTGAGTGCTCCGTGTTTTCTTTGAGTAGTGTATATCTCGTGATTCCCACCTTCACGTTACGGTAGCACCAAATGAGAGTGCGGCACCTTTGGGTGGAATTGGAGAAGCATATATATATATATATATATATATATATATATGTATATATATATATTACCTACTGGGGCGCTCCGCTCAGCTCCTACCCTGAAAGTTTCGGGGGGAATTCGTCAAGCGGGGGCCGAGAAAAAAGGGGGGTCCCAAAACGCATTTTCCCCATGCATTTTTCCATAGGGACTTTAGTCGCAGCTACAGCCCGAACGGCTGAACAGAATTATGTGAACTTTGGCAGAGAGGTAGCCATAAGGTCCATGAAGTGGCTTTTGCAGGTTTGGTGTAAATCTGTTCAGTATTTCCTGAGAAATTAGCATTTAAATCAATATATATATCTGTACGCGCGTACCGTGCGCGCACTGAGCAAGTCCTGTGCGCGCACCTTGCCGTGCGCGAGCGCACTTCTGATTGGTTGTTAGATGTCAGTAAACATTCGAATCGGTGGAAATCAGGAAGCGGCGGCCGCCATTTTGTCTCTCGCATAAAGAGGGGGTGAGAAACAAAGGTGGAGAACTTGAAAAGGGGGCAGAGTGGGGAGATATTGACCCACTAGGCATTGTAAGGGGGTCACAGTAGGACCTTGTAGGGCAAAAAAAAAAGATTTATATTTTGAAAAAAAATATCGCCGAGTGCGCGCACCCAGCGCGCACCCGAAAAAAAACTTTAAAAAAAATAATAATAAAAAATCGCATTTAAGTGTTTAGATATAAGGTGGCTCTAAAAAGAGCCCTTGTGTTTATTGTTTGTTTTTTGGTACCTACAAGTAAGTACCGATGCAGAGTCTAAAGTTCAAGAGGAAGACTCTGTTGCCTTCATCAGTGAAGTGTACACCATCTCCTCTATAAATGTCTTGCATGTTGTAACGCAAGTTGTTGTGGTATATAGAACCCATACCATAGTCTCTGAGGAAAGCAGAAATAGATTTGTTGACGTGCTTCCTTGCTTTGTCAATCTGCGGACAAAATTGGTTGGACCAGTTCCACTTTTGCCTTTGGCATATGTTAGAATATACGAAGGCAGTTTGTGGAAAAAGTGACATCAATTGCACAAAGGTGTCCTTAATAAGCATTTCCAGACCTACCCCAGTTAAAGTGCCTAGGTCATTTCCACCACAGTGCACAATAATAAGGTTAGGCTGTGGGAGATGTAGAAAGGTTTTTACCAAAGGCATTAATTGGTGCCACTTTAACCCTCTCTGACCAATCCATTTGATGTCTACATTTGGCAAAGCAAGGTCTCTCACCATACCTCTTTTTTCTGCAAATTTTTCACTCCAGAAGACATAGCTGTGACCTACAATCCACACTGTGAACATCTTCAAAGGAGATCTGGATGCACTCAAGAGGTGTCTTTCAGTAGAAAGGCAAAAAGAAATGAAAGACAGTTGAAAAATGGGGGCACACATACTTTTTTTTATAAAAAGAACTCATTGGCTGTTTCAAACCATTCTACACTAAAAACTAGGCTGTATGTTTAAATTTTAAAAAGCATGTATTGTATTGGTTCAGAAAAATGTGTGAACAAAGAACATTAGTTTGGATTTGCTGTTAGTTTGAAAAGTCAAGCACTCTTGCTCTTTGGAAATGAAACATTGTCTGCTGAACTTCTGACCTCTCTGCTCACACTTGTGTTCCATGACCTGTTGCTATGGTAGCAGGCAGAAGTCAAGTTGGGGGAAGGGTACATTTGGAAAGGGGTTGAAGTTTTCAACCAATAGAAATGTGTGATTTCATTTGAAAAAATGTGGGAAGCACTGAGATTTGAAATTAACATGTATATGTGTGAAAAAAGAGAGGGAAACTGTGCCATTAACTGGTTCTGCTGAGAGGAGAGAGGTGTTCAGCTCAGAGATTCTGGTCTGATAAACTGCTGTGTGACTGCCACATTTCTTTCACAACTAACTAATTTTAAAGGTGAGTTATGAGTTTGAGAGGGGGTGTTTGTGGTTAATTTTGATATAAAAAAAAGAATTATGATTATTTGTTTAAAGTTGTGATTTACATTTTCTGTTTTGCGAGATATTTAACTGTTTTGAATATGTAAAATATTATGGAGTATGTTTTCACCATAAGTTAATGTGTACTGGTAACAATGAGGAATACTGTTTTGTGCCTACCATCAAACCATGAGTCTGTGTGCAGAGAAGAATTGTTGACAAAGATTTAATTTGTGTTGCTGTTGAAAAGTAAGACTTGCAGTTGAAAGAAAAGGACAGCTTCTTTTTAATTGTGATGGTTAGCATTTAGCAGAAATCACTTTGAAAGAAAAGAGAGGAAAATGGCAGCACATTTGAAAAAAGCATTCGTTCTGTAAGAATTGATAACTCAGGAAAGGGGCAGCCTGTGTTTTGTGCCTACCAACACAGCATGAGTCTGTGTGTATATAGGAATTGTTGTCTGAGATTTAATTTGTGAAGTTGTTGTTCAGTAAGAAATGCAGTCCTAGGAAAGGGGCAGCCTGTGTTATGTGCTTAAAATGATGACATGAGTCTGTGTGCACACAGGAATTGTGGGCAGAGATTTAATTTGTGAAGATGTTGTTCAGTAAGAAATGCAGTTCCAGGAAAGGGGCAGCCTGTGTTATGTGCCTAAAATGATGGCATGACTCTGTGTGCACACAGGAATTGTGGGCAGAGATTTAATTTATGAAGTTGTTGTTCAGTAAGAAATGCAGTCCCAGGAAAGGGGCAGCCTGTGTTATGTGCGTAAAATGATAGCATGAGTGTGTGCGCACAGGAATTGTGGGCAGAGATTTAATTTGTGAAGATGTTGTTAAGTAAGTAATGCAGTCCCAGGAAAGGGGCAGCCTGTTGTGTTTACACAAATTATCCCTTAGCACACATGCACTGTTACATACATCCCTCCAGTCTTCATGCAGTTCTGGAAGTCTCTTTGCTCATCTGTCTTGCACCAGACATTACACAGTGTTCAGAAACACACTCTTGGCACACACGCAGCAGCTTCTCCAACACTCTCATGTGTAGTACTCAGCTCTGTGTGCTGTTTCAGATAGCACTGTGTAATGCAAACACATTCAACGTCAGCAAGGCCTCATTTAAATTGATCTAGTGTAATTACTCACCCTGTAACACATGGACATGGTCTTAAGGAGCTGTTAGGACATGTGCTGTTTTCTGCTTCTGTAAATGATAAGGGAAATGTATCAGGCTGTAACAGTAATTTGGTACTATTCAGGGACACTGTTTTGTTCCAAAAAACATAGCATGAGTCTGTGTGCGCACAGGAATTGTGGGCAGAGATTTAATTTGTGAAGATGTTGTTCAGTAAGAAATGCAGTCCCAGGAAAGGGGCAGCCTGTATTATGTGCGTAAAAAGATGGCATGAGTCTGTGTGCGCACAGGAATTGTGGGCAGAGATTTAATTTGTGAAATTTATGAACATTTTAGCATACATCCTCTTCATTCAAAAGAAGTTATGGGAGACACTATTGATCTGTTTCAGATGAAGAAAGCAAAAGGAACTCCCGTGAGTGTATGGGAGGAGAGCTTGGAAGCTCGATGTTTTCACCAGCTGTTTCCTACAGGAAAAGGAGGACGATACGATGAACGTCCAGAACAGATTCCAGCTTCTGAGTATCGGACTACAAGACTATATGCAGAAGATCCAAGATTTCATCAAAGTATTCCTTATTTGTTCCATCTTTTATTTGAAAGCGACTTGTCTGCATTATCTTATGCAGTAAATCACATTTTAAAAAGTGGAGTACATTTACAAAATGTGTCTGCTAAGGATTTTATGGAGAAAGTGCAGCACCGAGATGATCATTTGGAAACACAACTGATCAATCTGATGGCTTGTCAGCGTGGGACAAATGAATATTGGTACCGACGCCATGGTGAATTAAAATGCATGTTACGGAATTTAGGAACTCCAACATGGTTCCTTACCCTAAGCTGTGCCGAGTACGCTTGGGATTATTTACTGGATTTTCTAAGAGAGGCAAATTCAAACATTAAAAACATTGAATACAAGACAGCTGGAGAATTGTGCTCTTTGGATCCAGTTAATGTTTGCAGATATTTCAATCATAGATTTGAGGCTATGATGTCCTTTATCTGCAATAAAAAAAATCCACCTCTTGGAGAAGTAGTGGATTTCTTTTGGAGAAAAGAGTACCAGGCAAGAGGTGCTCCTCATATTCATATGCTGTTGTGGATCAAGGATGCCCCAAAGTTTGGAACAGATACTGATGAAGCAGTGTTATCTTTCATTGAAGAATATGCAACATGTGCTATACCTAAAAGCACAGAAGAGAAAAAGTTAAAAGAGCAAGTTTTACGTTTCCAAAGTCATCGGTGTGGAAAATACTGTCAACGGAAGTACAAGACGAAAGATAAATTCTACACAAAGTGTCGATTTGGATTTCCTAGACCTGTTCTTTCATAAGGAAGAGTCAACAGTTTTATGTCAGCTGTGCGACATACTATAACCAGAAAATTTCCCCAAAATACCTACAACCTAAAAAGAAATGAAGAGTCAACATTTATAAATGACTTCAACCCAGTCATTTTATCCATGTGGAATGCTAACATGGATATTCAGTATGTGGCAGACAATTCTATTGCTGTTGCTCGGTATGTGACATCTTACATCACTAAATCTGAGAAAACAGAATTGAAGGAAATGTGGGGAGAGATTTCTCACGAGAAGACTGTCAGTAAGAAGCTGTACAGTTTCAGTTTAAAGATGTTATCGCATCGAGAAATTGGATCCTACGAATGCTCAGATAGGTTATCATCTGCAAGTCTTTACTCGAAATCCAGAAGAATAATTTGGGTAAGCTTAGGCCTTGCAGGAATGAGAAATCGGGTACTGAAATCTGTTGGAGAAATTGAATATTTGGCCGAGAATGACCCAGAAAGTACAGATATTTTGAAATCAAACATGTTGGACACATATTACCCAAAGAGAAGTCATCATCTTGAGAACATGTGTCTCTATGAAGTGCTGCAGAACTACATTTATTCACGGAAAGCCACAGAAGACATCAACAATGGAAAATCTAAAGTCATTGGTGAGGAAGGATGTTTAGTGAAGCAAACAAAAGGAAGTTTGATAAATCACAGGAAGCTCAGTTGCGAAACTACTGACAAAAAGGAATTTTACTACTTGGCTCTTTTACAGCTGTTTAAACCATGGCGTTCAGAGGACGAACTACTGGGAGAATTTCAAAGCTATGAAGATTCTTTTAATGCTAGCAAAGACAGCATAGAATGCAGTACTTTCACAACTTATGTCCAAATGTTAAATGAAGAAAATGAACAGGAAGCAAAAATTGCAGCTGAAGTAGCTAGAGACAGTTCTCAAGACAGCCAAAGTTCAGTAACACTTAGTCAAGATCCCCTAGGACAACCGATCATAGAAAATGAAGCTGCAGTAGCCATGACTGAAGTAGAAACGGCTATGAATCAAGCACAGGAAGATTCAATCGACTTACTAAATCTGGAACAACAACTGAATGAAGAACAAAAAGAAATTTATGAAGAAGTCATCAAAAAAATTGATCATGGATTACTACATGAAAAGAAAGAGTGCTCATGCACATCATTTGAACCAATCAGGATGTATGTGAGTGGACAAGCTGGAACTGGTAAAAGTTTCTTAATAAAAGTCATCAGAAGCTACCTACAGCAAAAAACAGCTTCAAATTTGTCTTGTGTGGTAACTGCTCCAACTGGGTTAGCAGCCTATAACATAAAAGGAATTACCTTACATCGCTTGCTAATGTTACCAGTGGAGCATGAGAACAAAATAGAATACCACAAGCTAACTGGAGAAGCATGCCTCGAAGTTTCAAGAGTGTTGAAGAAGATGCAAGTTCTCATTATTGATGAGGTGAGCATGGTTTCAAATTTACTGCTTGCCTTTGTGCATTTAAGAATGCAACAAATACTTAAGAGAGACTATGACGTGTTATTTGGAGGTAAACACGTCATAGTTTTTGGGGATCTTCTGCAGCTCACTCCAGTTAAAGGACAACCAGTGTTTAATACTGTGACACATGAAGACACGAAGAAGTCATTAGGAAGCATTGGTAATGCGAATATTTGGTCGTTCTTTGAGTACAAAGAACTCACTACCAATACGAGACAAGCAAACGACGAAGATTATGCAAGTATTCTGAAAGATATCAGAATTGGACTACTCACAGAAGTTGGCAAAAAAGCATTACAGAGTCGGTTGCTACATAACTTATTTCCAAATGAAGAAATAGTTGCAGAGAAAATATACCAGAACATTGCAGAAAAAAATACTGTAATCTGCTTAATGCCAACACTACGTGAGTGCTCAATATTCAATGAGGAACTTTTGAAATTGGAAAAGGAAGAGATTAAGAAAATGGAAGCAGAGGACAAAATTCAGCATGAAAGAATTACTTTTACATTAACAGGCAAACTGAAAAATAAATTGGATTCACTAGAGAAGAATATTTCCAAAACAGCTGGATTAGAAAAAAATCTATATGTTTGCATGAATTGTCGAGTGATTTTAAGGAGAAATTTGGATGTAGAAAAAGGTTTAGTGAATGGAGCTATGGGAAGAGTTGTGGGTTTTATTAATTACCAGAAAAAAGATGGAATTGAATGTTTAAAAATAAAATTTGATCAGATAGAAGAAGTTAAAGACATTTGTCGTTGTTCAGTTCGTTTCATGCTTGTGAAAGACTTATATGTACGTAGGAAGCAGTTTCCATTTTCTCTAGCATATGCTGTAACTATTCACAAGTCTCAAGGATTGACTGTAGATAGTGCTTTTGTAAACATTGGTTCTACTGTGTTCAAAGAAGGTATGGCATATGTTGCTTTGTCACGAGTGAAAACATTATCTGGTTTATTTATGATAGACTTTGATGACTCAAAAGTTAGTGCTGATACAAACTGTGTAAAGGAGTATAACAGATTAAGAAGAACCTATGCTCCTCATTTAGGTCAGTATCCTGTGATTGAAAAACATGTTGTTTGTCGGAAAAGGAGATTTGAGAATATCTGTAATGTGGATGAACAGAACAAAAAAAAAGGACAGTGATGTGATAGCAAGGAAAAAGAAAAAGGACAGTGTTGAAGAGGTTGTTGGTTGCCATTTTGAAAATAGCTCTGGTGTCAACTGCTATGCAAATGTAGTGCTGAATGTTGTATTTTATCTTGAAAAGTTGCTAGAACAGATAATAGTAAATCATGGAAAAAGATTGTGTTCTCTGCTGAGTCTCCTTTTTGAAAAGCTGAGTACTGATAAAACTGAAATAGAAAGTGCTACTGATGTTAGAAATCTTTTAGATGTATGTTGTGGTTCTACACAGTTTAAAGAAAATGTCCAGCAAGATGCTCAGGAATTCTTAATATATATTTTGAGTGTACTAGAAGATGAAGGAGTAGAAGTAGAAAACTTATTTGGTGTCTCTTACAAATGGGAACATTGCTGTGAAAACTGTACGAACACATGTAGTAGTAATGTTGATTCAGAAAGGTTCATATTTTTACCATTACCACAAAGTAAATCAGTGACTTTTAGTAAATTAGTTAAAGATGCCAATCACAACATGGAATGTTCTGAATGTAAATCAGACATGTTTTCCACATTACTTTTACAGAAATATGGTCAGTATGTAATTTTAATGATGCAACGTTGTAGAACTGATGGTTCAAAATTGGACACTTTAATAAAGAAGTTTACAGGACAGCAATTATCAATTTCTGGAAAAACTTTTGTTACAGTTGCAATAATTTTTCATGAACGACCTACTGTAACTTCTGGACATTACACAGTTTATCTTAAATGTGAAAAAGGCTGGACACTGTGTAATGATTCCCAATTGATTTTCAAGCAACGTTTGCCTTATGATTTACCCAATTCTTACTTAATTTTTCTGAAACCTAAATTTTGAAAACTAAAAACTGCATCTGAAGGAAGCATTTTTTGTAATTTTAAAGGATTATAATTGAAGATATCACTTAAAACGGATTTTGAAATTACTATTTGGCCTAAAGGAAAAGTAATAAAAACAATTGAGGACTCCTGTGACAGAAATTATTTTGGCATGTGTGCTTTTGCGACAAGGTTTAAAGACGGTTTGTCTAGAAAATTTTTATTCATCTAGAGAAGTACTTGTAATATATATGTAATATTTCTAACAAGGTATATTTTAGTGAGGAAAGTTTTAGGGCTTTTTTTAAGCAATCTTTCAGATTGTTTTTTTTTGCCCGCTGCTAAATGATGAATACAATTGTTTTCACTATTTTAAGTGAAAAATAAAAAATTCTGAAAACAGCAAAAAAAGGGCAAAAATTGCTTTGTAAAATATGTAAAAACATGTAATGCTTTTTGTAATGTATGATTGAATATTAATACTTATTTTCTTTTTTTGCAGAACTGGAAAGTAAAAAAAAAAAAAAAAAATCTGTTCCCTTGCAAAATACTTTAAAAAAACAATTTTTTCGATTTTTTTTTTTTTTTAAAATAAGTGAAAAATATTAGTATTACTCAATCATCCCTTTTCATGCTTCCATTTCTTCACCTCTTTTTGTACATTAAATTAAAAAAAAAAAAAAAAAAAAAATTCATTTCCCTTGGTAAAATGACAATGTTACCACCTTTGTCGGCTGGTCTGACCACCAGACTATCATCAGTTGCAAGCTCATTTATGATATTTTTCTGTATGGCTGTAAGATTATGTTTGAACTTTTTCATCTTTTTGGGCCAGTTATTCTGTCTAAACTTCAACATTTCATTACTGACAAGCTCCTGGAAGGTATCAATATTATCGTGAAAGACTAAGGCAACGGGAATCAAGACACATTATTGGTATGTGCACCCTATTTCCCGAAGGCCATAACTTGGATGAAGAAATGGCCATACATCTACAAGAGGAATAAGGTTGTTGTGAGACTATCTGTCTGATACTCAAGACATGATGAAATGGCTATGACATATGTCGTTTTAACATCATGTTACTAAGTACTATATGTGTTTAACATCATATCTGTCATGTTTTATCTTTTATCCTGCTATGTGAGCTGGTAAAGGGTTTATTAACTGATAACACTTCATAAATTTGACACCTGCATTTTCTATTTCCCAAAGGAGGAAAGGAAGGGAATTGTCATCTAAGGTGCCAACGAGATCCCTACCCTTTCTTCAGATCATCCTTCAGTCACAACATTGAGATAAGATTTTAACGTACACTTCTGACAATATCTTTTACAATTTGTATTTGGGAACACCACGAGGTATTCTAAGGAAAGGGGGTGTTGATACGGATGCCTGTTTACTTTTACTTTTCCGTTTAAAGCTGTCAGGAGACTGATTTGTACCATATCCATACTAAAGTTTGTACCACAATACCTCTCTGACCATGGGCTTATTTTCCCACTAATGATGGTTTTCCTCTATGGCCCATTATACTGTTAAAATACGGTTACAGGGGTGAACGACAACCAGTGAAATAGTCATCACGTACAAAGGACAGCGATATACCCACTAGCCAGGGTGTTACACAATAACTTTGTCTTTGTATGGATACACTTTCACACTGTTATACGATTTGTTTGCCACTGTGAGACAGTCTGCACGCCCAGTCCAGCACCTACACGATGGTGCGCACTTTACTACGAAAGTACTACCCACTAACCAGGGGAGTTCGAGCACAACTCTACAGGGATACACAACGCTAATATGCTAGAATGCTCAGGACAGCACCTATACATGACAATGAATTATTTTGGTTTAATGAATATGTATTTTTTACACACTTATAATGTATATGAACAGGAGTGCAATATTACGATTTGATGAGACGCTACAAGATGGCGCACAAAGTGCGGCAACTCGTTGTACAAACTGTGGAGTCCTTTTACTATGTTTATGAATTACAAACACGGAAGTATATGTATTGGCATACTTTATTGAAAATCACTGTGTGAACAAGCCACTACGGTGGCGAAACGCGTCACCGTGGGTTTATGAAAAGAATAAACCCCCATTTGGATATGAACTGAGGCCGATGGAAGAATAAATACCCATTTATTCTTCCATCGACCTTGAGATATACATATATAAAACATATGTAATTTTCTGAAAAACACACATTCTCTGAATGATGTCATCAGTGATGTCATTTGAGATGTCATCAGTGATGTCATGAGTGATGTCACTGACCATGTCATGAGTGATGTAATATGTGACGTCATCAGCAGTGCATTGCGGGCGCGTGAGTTATAGTTAGCTGAACTAACTATAACGGGGGAATTTCATTGGTTTTTTACGAGTGTGTAACATGTGTGAAACCTTTGGTTTTTTCATTGAATTTCTAAGGTTTTTTAAATGCTAATTCCTAACTATAACGTGTGTGAAACCCATGGTTTTTTCAGTGAATTTGCAAGGTTTTTTAAATGCTAATTCCTAACTATAACGTGTGTGAAACCCATGGTTTTTTCAGTGAATTTGCAAGGTTTTTTAAATGCTAATTCGTAACTATAACGTGTGTGAAACCCATGGTTTTTTCAGTGAATTTGCAAGGTTTTTTAAATGCTAATTTTTTAATTTTCTTCTATTTTTTAAACATATTTTTTTTTTAATTTTCTATCCTTTTTTTAAGACAATGGTTAAATTTTTAAAATTCTATAATATGTTTTTTTAAAAATATTTTATAAAATAAACAGGTAAAATTTATTAGCAATACATTTTTTCCTTTTTTTTTTAATTTTTTTTTAGTACGCGTACCGTAAGCTTACGGTAAGCGTACGGTTTACGCAATGCCCGTAATTTATCTACGCTGTTTGCGTATAGTTACGCAATTTGCGTAGCCGCGCGTACTCCGCGTGGGACGCGTACGCGTGTACGCTACACGCGCACGTTACGCGGAAGTGTCGGGTAGTGACTGTTATGCGCATGCGCGCAAGCGCGTGTCTTTTTTACGCGCATGCGTACTTTTGCCGTAAGCGCACCGTAAGCGTACCGTAAGCGTACGGTAGGACATGTGATCATGAAACACAACTTTTGATTGGATGAAACTACTTTCAGTTCTAGAACTCTCCTACACCACACCCATTCCCCTCATTTCTGCTTGTGATCCCTTAGGAGAAGGAGCTGGGTTGTCTTTGTGATACGATGGCAGAACAGCAGAGCCCTTCTGAGAGTGAGGCTAGCACTAGTAGCACTACCTTGAGGCAGAGAGCGAGGAAACAAAAGACCTCTTATGTATGGGATTATTTTACTTTTCCTGAAGGCCAGCTAAAGGTAAATGCACCCTTAGTGACTTGCAAGCTGTGTCAGCGTGTACTTTCAAGAGGTAATCCTGACAGGAAGTATTCCTTTGGGAATCATACCATGATGAGGCACCTCAAGGATGTACACAAAAGGACACATGCTCGACTTACTGGAGGTAACCCTTCAGTAAGTCAACCAAGCACATCCACAGCAGCTCAGCCTGGACCATCATCTGCAGGGCTGAGTCCTTCTTCTGCAGGTCAGGTGAGCCCTTCATCTGTGGGGGGAGCATCTCCTTTTGCTGGCCCTCTGGAAATTAACCCTCGGTTTGCGAGGGTTGAAGTACGGTGCGCCCATTGTCACGATCTAATTACTTATAGGGAGACCAGTGTTTCCCTAGTGAACAGTAAAATAGATCAGCACACTTGTCGTACCGTCTAATTTTCCCAATCTTTCTTTCCTCTGTCCCTGCATGAACACAACGGCTCTTTTAAGAGCCAACCTTACCTTTCATCTATTTTTTATATATGTTTTTAAAAACTTTTTTTTTTTTTTTTTTTTACCGTACGCGAACGGTACGCGTAATTTATTATTTTTTTTTTTTAAAAACACTAAAAATCAATTATCACATTACAAGGTCCTTGAGAGACTACAATTATTATTATTGACTTACCATACCCACTCAAAAAAATATTTATTCATTTGTTTTTTAAAAAAATTGCTTTAAAAATGGTTCTAGTTTTCGAAAATTTTCTATATCAATCTGAAAAAAAAGAAAAAAGTATTAATATTTTTAAAACATTTTATAATACAGTACACATATTTACATATTTATCAAAAACTATTTTTGCCTTATTTTTGCTGTTTTCAGAATATATTGCATTTCACTATAAATTGTGAAAGCAATTGCATTCATCATTTTACAGCGGGCAAAAAAAAATAACAATCTCAAAGATTGTATTAAAAAAGCCCAGAATCTCTTTTTACTTAAACTTAACATTATAGAAATGCATAATATTCTAAAAAAATATCATCTAATATCAATACTTATTTCTTTAAAATACCGTCTGATATGTTTGTTTCAGAAGTATAATCACAATATTATATCTCAAATAACTCCACATTACATCTGGTTCCATTTCCTTTAGGCCAAATAGTAATTTTAAAATTCTTTTTTGATTAAATTTCCAATGGTAATCCAATAAAATTCTAAAGTTTTATTTGTACAGATCTCACCGATTCTCTGTAACATATTGCTTCCCTAAATATTTATTAATAATTTATTAAGTCCACAATAGAATTGGTTACCTTTCCACATGGCCAAATAGTAATTTAAAAAATCTTTTTTGAAAAAAATTCCAATGGCACTCCAATAACATTCCAAAATTTAAATTGTGCAGATGTTACCGATTTTCTCTAAATTTTTGGTTTTCGAAAGTTTCATTAAAAATTAAAAAAGTCCACATTACAATTGGTTATCTTTCCATTAGGCCAAATGATAATTTAAAAAATCTTTATTTTTGAAAATTCCAATGGTAATCCAATAATATGGTAAAATTGTTTTGTCCAGATCTTGCCAAGTCTCTCTAAAATTTAGGTTTCAGGAAGATTAGATAGGAATTTGCTAAATCAAAAGGCAAACGTTGCTTAAAAACCAATTGGGAATCATTACACAGTGTCCAGCCTTTTTCACATTTAAGATAAACTGTGTAATGTCCTGAAGTAACAGTAGGTCCTTCATGGAAAATTATTGCAACAGTTACAAAAGTTTTTCCTGAAATTGATAATTGCTGTCCTGTAAACTTCTTTATTAAAGTATCCAATTTTGAACCATCAGCTCTACATCGTTGCATCATTAAAATTACATACTGTCCATATTCCTTTAAAATTAATGTTGAAAACATGTCAGATTGACACTCACCGCATTGCATGCTATGATTAGCATCTTTAACTAATTTAGCAAAAGTGACTGTTTTAGTCTCTGGCAATGTCAAAAAAATAAACCTTTCATTATCAACATTAGAGCCACATATATTATAACAGTTTTCACAACTATGTTCCCATTTATAAGAGAGACCAAATAAATTATCATTTGCAACTTCTTCTTCTTCCAGTACCTGAAGAAAAAACATCAAAAATTCGTGTGCATCTTGCTGTTCATTTTGAGAAAACTGTGTTCGTCCTGAACATACATCTAAAAGTTTTCTAATTTCAGTAGCACTTTCTATTTGAGTTTTATCATTACTCAGCTTTTGAAAAAGGAGACTCAGCTCTGAACAGAATCTTTTTCCCTGATTTACTATTATCTGCTCTTGCAAACTTTCCAGATAAAATGCAACATTCAGCACTACATTTGCGTAGCAGTTGACACCAGAGCTATTTTCAAAATGACATCCTACAACCTGTTCTTCTTTTTCCTTACTCTTTTTGCTTGCAATTACATCACTCCTCTTTTTTTTCCTCCTCTGTACATCTTCATCACAGATATTCTCATTTCTCCTTTTACGAGAAACTACACGTTTCTCCAACACAGGATACTGACCTAAATGAGGAGCATAGCTTCTTCTTAATCTATTATACTCCTTTACACAATTTGTATCAGCACTAACTTTTGAGTCATCAAAGTCTATCATGAATAAACCTGATAATGTTTTCACTCGTGACAAAGCAACATATGCCATACCTTCTTTGAACACAGTTGAACCAATGTTCACAAATGCACAATCTACAGTCAATCCTTGAGACTTGTGAATAGTTACAGCATATGCTAGCGAAAACGGAAACTGCTTCCTACGTACATATAAGTCTTTCACAAGCATAAAACGAACTGTACAACGACAAATGTCTTTAACTTCTTCTATCTGATCAAATTTTATTTTTAAACATTCAATTCCATCTTTTTTCTGATAATTAATAAAACCCACAACTCTTCCCATAGCTCCATTAACTAAACCTTTTTCAACATCCAAATTTCTCCTTAAAAATACTCTACAGTTCATGCAAACATATAGATTTTTTTCTAATCCAGCTGTTTTGGAAATGTTCTTCTCTAGTGCATCCAAATTATTTTTCAGTGTGCCTGTTACTGTGACAGTAATTCTTCCATCCTCATTTTTGTCCACTGCTTCCAATTTCCTGATCTCTTCCTTTTCCAATTTCAAAAGCTCCTCATTGAATATTGAGCATTCACGTAGAGTTGGCATTAAGCAGATGATACTTTTGTTTTCTGCAATGTTCTTGTATATCTTCTCTGCAACTATTTCTTCCTTTGGAAATAAATTATGTAGCAGCCGACTCTGTAATGCTTTTTTGCCAACTTCTGTGAGTAGTCCAATTCTGATATCTTTCAGAATACTTCCATATTCTTCATCGCTTGCTTGCCTCATATTAGTAGTAAGTTCCTTGTACTCAAAGAAGGACCAAATATTTGTATTTCCGATGCTTCCCAATGACTTCTTCGTGTCTTCATGTGTGACAGTATTAAACACTGGTTGTCCTTTAACTGGAGTAAGTTGCAAAAGATCTCCAAAAACTATGACGTGTTTTCCACCAAATAACATGTCATAGTCTGTCTTCAGAATTTGCTGCATTCTTAAATGCACAAAGGCAAGCATTAAGTTTGAAACCATGCTCACCTCATCAATAATGAGAACTTGCATCTTCTTCAAGACTCTTGAAACTTCCAAGGATGCTTCTCCAGTTAGCTTGTTGTATTGTATTTTGTTCTCATGCTCCACTGGTAACATTAGCAAACGATGTAAAGTGATTCCTTTTATGTTATATGCTGCTAACCCAGTTGGAGCAGTAACCACACAAGACAAAGTAGAATCCGTTTTTTGCTGTAGGTAGCTTCTGATGACTTTAATTAGGAAACTTTTTCCAGTTCCAGCTTGTCCGCTTACATACATCCTGATTGGATGAAATGATGTGCATGAGCACTCTTTTTTTTCATGTAGAAATCCGTGATCAATTTTGTTTCTGATCTCTTCATAAATTTGTTGCTGCTCTTCGTTCAGTTGTCTTTCCAAATTTTGTAAGTCTATAAATTCTTCTTGAGCTTGATTCATAGCCGTTTCCACTTCATTCATGGCTATTGATGCTTCATTTTCAACGATTGGTTGTCCTAGGGGATCTTGACTGAGTGTTTCTGAACTTTGGCTGTCCTGAGAACTGTCTCTAGCTATTTCTGCTGCAATTGTAGTTTCCTGTTCAATTTCTTCATTTAACATTTGCAGATAACTTGAGAATGTACTGCATTGTATGCTGTCTTTGCAAGCATTAAAAGAATCTTCATAGCTTTGAAATTCTCCCAGTAGTTCATCCTCTGTACGCCATGGTTTAAACAACTGTAAAAGAGCCAAGTAGTAAAATTCCTTCTTGTCAGTAGTGTCGCAACTCAGCTTCCTGTGATTTATCAAACTTCCTTTTGTTTGCTTCACCAAACATCCTTCCTCACCAATGACTTTATATTTTCCATTGTTGATGTCTTCTGCGGCTTTCCGTGAATAAATGTAGTTCTGCAGCACTTCATAGAGACACATGTTCTCCAGATGTTGACTTCTCTTGGGATAATATGTGTCCAACATGTTTGATTTCAAAATATCTGTACTTTCTGGGTCATTCTCGGCCAAATATTCAATTTCTCCAACAGATTTCAGTACCCGATTTCTCATTGCTGCAAGGCCTAAACTTGCCCAAATTATTCTTCTTGACTTCGAGTAGAGACTTGCAGAAGATAACCTATCTGAACATTCGTAGGATCCAATTTCTCGATGCGATAACATCTTCAAACTGAAACTGTACAGCTTCTTACTGACAGTCTTCTCGTGAGAAATCTCTTCCCACATTTCCTTCAATTCTGTTTTTTCTGATTTCGTAATGTAAGACGTTACATATCGAGCAACAGCAATGGAATTGTCAGCTACATACTGTATATCCATGTTAGCGTTCCACATGGATAAAATGACTGGGTTGTAGTCATTTATATTTTTTGATTCTTCTTTTCTTTTAAGGTTGTAGGTATTCTTAGGTGATTTTCTTGTGATAGTATGTCTCACAGCTGACATAAAACTGTTTACTCTTCCATTTGAAAGAACAGGTCTAGGAAATCCAAATCGACATTTAGTGTAGTATTTATCTTTGCTCTTGTATTTCCGTCGACAGTATTTTCCACACCGATGACTTTGGAAACGTAAAACTTGCTCCTTTAACTTTTTCTCTTCTGTGCTTTTTGGTATAGCACATGTTGCATATTCTTCAATGTAAGATAACACTGCTTCATCAGTATCTGTTCCAAACTTTGGGGCATCCTTGATCCACAACAGCATATGAATATGAGGAGCACCTCTTGCCTGGTACTCTTTTCTCCAAAAGAAATCTACTACTTCTCCAAGAGGTGGATTTTTTTTATTGCAGATGAAGGACATCATAGCCTCAAATCTATGATTGAAATATCTGCAAACATTAACCGGATCCAATGAGCACAGTTCTCCTGCTGTCTTGTATTCGATGTTTTTAATGTTTGAATTTGCCTCTCGTAGAAAATCCAGTAAATCATCCCAAGCGTACTCCGCACAGCTTAGGGTAACGAACCATGTTGGTGTTCCTAAATTCCGTAACATGCATTTTGATTCACCATGGCGTCGGTACCAATATTCATTTGTCCCACGCTGACAAGCCATCAGATTGATCAGTTGTGTTTCCAAATGATCATCTCGGTGCTGCACTTTCTCCATAAAATCCTTAGCAGACACATTTTGTAAATGTACTCCACTTTTTAACCCCTTCCATGCTGCGCAGATTCCGCCGCTGTGCTGACGGAATCTTGCGCGGGCGTGGTCATGACGGAACGGTTCCGTCATGAGCACAGCTCAACCGTGGCTCATGACGGAACCGTTCCGTCATGAGCACCGAAGGGGTTAAAATGTGATTTACTGCATAAGACAGTGCAGACAAGTCGCTTTCAAATAAAAGATGGAACAAATAAGGAATACTTTGCCGAAATCTGGGATCTTCAGCATATAGTCTTGTAGTCCGATACTCAGAAGCTGGAATCTGTTCCGGACGTTCATCGTATCGTCCTCCTTTTCCTTTAGGAAACAGCTGGGGAAAACATCGAGCTTCCAAGCTCTCCTCCCATACACTCACGGGACTTCCTTTTGCTTTCTTCATCTGAAAGAGATCAATATTGTCTCCCATAACTTCTTTTGAATGAAGAGGATGTATGCTAAAATGTTCATAAATTTCTTCTTCCTTTGACTTGTCCACTTTTTCAATTTGTCCAGTTGGTGTTTCTGTGTCTTCTTGTAAATCTTCTTCTTCTTATTCTTCTATATAAATTGATTCATACCATTTGTTATTCCTTTTCAAATACAAATTTGCTCTTTGTACTTTCCGCACATCTACCAGCTCCTGCCAAATCTTCTTATTCTTTGTAGGTACACCATTAACCAGAATAATTAATGGTTCAGTTTCCAAAGTATCC
This sequence comes from Triturus cristatus, assembly GCF_964204655.1. Taxonomy (NCBI): domain Eukaryota; kingdom Metazoa; phylum Chordata; class Amphibia; order Caudata; family Salamandridae; genus Triturus; species Triturus cristatus. Next base: position 817,781,091 of record NC_140586.1, on the reverse strand, counting down.
GCATCAATAGTTTCCATATTTTTTTTCAAATCCAAGGGCAAATACACCACTCTACCTTTTAAACCTCTCAGTAAATCGGAAGGAGGTAATTTACCAGTTTTGGGCTCCATACGTACTATTTTCTGGAATGGATGAACACATTGAATGAGTATAGACTCATATGTATTTAATTCAGAAAGTTCAGCAGGAATAGCATCCAATTCTAAATTATTATGTACAGCTCTGGTCGGCATTCTATTTTCCTCTAACTTGTTGTAACAGTATTTACAAATACGCTGATCTTCACCCAAATCAAAACAATTTTCAAGAAATATATATGTGGCAAAATCCTTCCACTTATAATTATCTTCATTTTCACTCTTTCTGTAGAGATCAACATTCCTAGTTTGTTTTCTATAATGAGTTCTGCGGCAACAAATACAAGTAAAATTTGGTCTTTCATTAGAGATTATTGCAAATTTTGTTATGTGATCATTAAATGTGTTACTTACAGAGGGTTCTACATTCTCTTCCACTTCTTCCTCATTTACTGTGTCCTTCTCTGCACTGTTTTGTTCAGGACCAAAGTAACAAAACTGAATTTCATCAACAACCTTCTCTACATCTGATACCGTTCCTCGGAACAGAGCCCTATTCAATTCATTTAACTTTATTGCTGGACTTTTGGCAAAATACAACCGTCTCACAAACTTTCTCATTTCAGTATGATGAACAGCCAGCATCCTAAAATGATGGAAAACACTATTACACACTTTTCTAGATAGACAAGCCAGAGAATGACCCTGCAAACCAGTATTCTCTCTCACTCTGCATGGATCTAGACTTTGAAGCACCTTAATCTTCTGTTTTATACTTTTTTTACTATATTCTCTTAGAAACTCACGAAATTTGTCAATAGATTCCTGACGCACAGTGCAAATACTACTACAATTCCAAGTGTACACTGGGGCTTTAGGACGTCTCCCCATAGCCTCATCTGCCATCACTTGTACCTCATCTCTTGGAACCATTATCTCCTTCTCCATTATGCAACCATTTTTTACTTCGTAAGCACGACCTCTGGTGTCAACTGCATGCAGCAAACTATTACTTTGAAAATAGCTCTCTTCATTAAAAAAAAGGTTCACTACTTGAACTATGCATCCACTTTCCTAAAAACACTTTACAAAAGTTTGTTCTGTTCACTACTCTTTTCCTTTTGCTATGTGATTTCAGTACATTAACCATTTTGTCTAATGTACGCATCCTATTCAAAATTAAAATGAATAGTTTCCTTTTTAATTCTAATGCCTTTGCTGCAATGGCTTCAATTTCTTTTTTTCTTTTATAAAACTTACTCTTTTGCTTATATTTCTTCACATCCTTTATCAAATTGGACATAACTCTTCTCTGAAACATTTTTCTACGTATCTCTTTAAACGCTGTTTTTCTATTTATGTAAATCTTTTCAGTTGCAGAAGGTATATTTGCATTAACTAAATTCTCAATTTTTTCCTGTCCTTTTCTTTTCAAAACATTCTTTCCAGTACAGACATTTTGTACATTTTTCATTCTTTTGAATATATTTTTTAGAAATTGTTTTTTCTGCTTACCAGAAGATTTTTTCTTTTTCCCAACATGAGCATCTTCTACTAACTTTGGTCCTCCAGTTGTCTTCAAATATAGGTTTTTTTTGTGAGTTTTTTGAACTCTGGATTTTGTAGGCATCTTAAATTTTGTTCACTGCTCTTCAGCAATACCTGAAAAAAACTAAAAAAAAAATTCCTTTATTTTATTTAAATATATTACTACATTTCTTTTCACAATAGTCACAAAACGAAATTTCTTTGCCAATTTGAATGCACACTTACTGCTCTTTTTTTTGGCAAGTGATAATCACTTTTACAGACTGACACATTATAAATCCACTTTTCAGATTTTTTTAAATGCACATGTCCAGACTGCTTTTTCAGACCACCACCATGTGTATCCTGGGTGACTGCCTACACTCCAGCAAGGGCAACCAGCCTTAGTGATGCTGAATGTCTTTGCATTACAGACTGAAACCTCAAACCCCACTCGCTTGTAAATACTGTGCATGATTATACATGGAAAGGAGCTGGGTGTGTGCTAAGAGTCTGCTTCTGCACCAAAGAATCGCTCCCCCTTTTTCCTACTAATGCAACTGTGAAATCACCAGAGCAAAACGCAATAAATCTCTGCCTGTAATTCCTATTTGCACACAGAGTCATGTTTTCACATTAGTCACAAAACGAAATTTCTTTGCCAATTTGAATGCACACTTACTGCTCTTTTTTTTTGGCAAGTGATAATCACTTTTACAGACTGACACATTATGAATCCACTTTTCAGATTTTTTTAAATGCACATGTCCAAACTGCTTTTTCAGACCACCACCATGTGTATCCTGGGTGACTGCCTACACTCCAGCAAGGGCAACCAGCCTTAGTGATGCTGAATGTCTTTGCATTACAGACTGAAACCTCAAACCCCACTCGCTTGTAAATACTGTGCATGATTATACATGGAAAGGAGCTGGGTGTGTGCTAAGAGTCTGCTTCTGCACCAAAAAATCGCTCCCCCTTTTTCCTACTAATGCAACTGTGAAATCACCAGAGCAAAACGCAATAAATCTCTGCCTGTAATTCCTATTTGCACACAGAGTCATGTTTTCACATTAGTCACAAAACGAAATTTCTTTGCCAATTTGAATGCACACTTACTGCTCTTTTTTTTTGGCAAGTGATAATCACTTTTACAGACTGACACATTATGAATCCACTTTTCAGATTTTTTTAAATGCACATGTCCAAACTGCTTCTTCAGACCACCACCATGTGTATCCTGGGTGACTGCCTACACTCCAGCAAGGGCAACCAGCCTTAGTGATGCTGAATGTATTTGCATTACAGACTGAAACCTCAAACCCCACTCGCTTGTAAATACTGTGCATGATTATACATGGAAAGGAGCTGGGTGTGTGCTAAGAGTCTGCTTCTGCACCAAAAAATCGCTCCCCCTTTTTCCTACTAATGCAACTGTGAAATCACCAGAGCAAAACGCAATAAATCTCTGCCTGTAATTCCTATTTGCACACAGAGTCATGTTTTCACATTAGTCACAAAACGAAATTTCTTTGCCAATTTGAATGCACACTTACTGCTCTTTTTTTTTGGCAAGTGATAATCACTTTTACAGACTGACACATTATGAATCCACTTTTCAGATTTTTTTAAATGCACATGTCCAAACTGCTTTTTCAGACCACCACCATGTGTATCCTGGGTGACTGCCTACACTCCAGCAAGGGCAACCAGCCTTACTGATGCTGAATGTCTTTGCATTACAGACTGAAACCTCAAACCCCACTCGCTTGTAAATACTGTGCATGATTATACATGGAAAGGAGCTGGGTGTGTGCTAAGAGTCTGCTTCTGCACCAAAAAATCGCTCCCCCTTTTTCCTACTAATGCAACTGTGAAATCACCAGAGCAAAACGCAATAAATCTCTGCCTGTAATTCCTATTTGCACACAGAGTCATGTTTTCACATTAGTCACAAAACGAAATTTCTTTGCCAATTTGAATGCACACTTACTGCTCTTTTTTTTTGGCAAGTGATAATCACTTTTACAGACTGACACATTATGAATCCACTTTTCAGATTTTTTTAAATGCACATGTCCAGACTGCTTTTTTCAGACCACCACCATGTGTATCCTGGGTGACTGCCTACACTCCAGCAAGGGCAACCAGCCTTAGTGATGCTGAATGTATTTGCATTACAGACTGAAACCTCAAACCCCACTCGCTTGTAAATACTGTGCATGATTATACATGGAAAGGAGCTGGGTGTGTGCTAAGAGTCTGCTTCTGCACCAAAAAATCACTCCCCCTTTTTCCTACTAATGCAACTGTGAAATCACCAGAGCAAAACGCAATAAATCTCTGCCTGTAATTCCTATTTGCACACAGAGTCATGTTTTCACATTAGTCACAAAACGAAATTTCTTTGCCAATTTGAATGCACACTTACTGCTCTTTTTTTTGGCAAGTGATAATCACTTTTACAGACTGACACATTATGAATCCACTTTTCAGATTTTTTTAAATGCACATGTCCAAACTGCTTTTTCAGACCACCACCATGTGTATCCTGGGTGACTGCCTACACTCCAGCAAGGGCAACCAGCCTTAGTGATGCTGAATGTCTTTGCATTACAGACTGAAACCTCAAACCCCACTCGCTTGTAAATACTGTGCATGATTATACATGGAAAGGAGCTGGGTGTGTGCTAAGAGTCTGCTTCTGCACCAAAAAATCGCTCCCCCTTTTTCCTACTAATGCAAATATAAAATTACCAGAGTTGTACACAATAAATCTCTGCCTATATTTCCCAACATGTGTAACCTGGGTGACTGCCTACATTCCACCAAGGGCAACCAGCCTTAGTGATGCTGAATGTATTTGCATTACTGAGTCCAACCTCAAACCCTTAAACTATTCATTTTTTATACCAATACACCTTAATTTATCGTGAAAACATAGTCCATATTATTTTACATGTTCCTCACATTTAAATTTCTCCCAAAACAGAAAATAATAAACGCAACTTCAACAAAAAGAATTACATTTCTATTATTCATTTCTTAATTTACCATATACATCCCCTCTCAAACTCTAACCTCACCTTTAAAATTAGTTAGTTGTGAAAGAAATGTGGCACTCAAACAGCAGATTATCAGAGCCAGGATCTCTGTTCTCTACACCTCTCTCCTCTCAGCAGAACCAGATAATGGCAAAGTTTCCCTCTATTTTTCCACACATATACATGTAAGTTTCAAATCTCAGTGCTTCCCCCTTTTTTTCAAATGTAATCACACATTTCTATTGGTTGAAAACCAACCCTTTTCCAAAAGTACCCTGCCCCCAACTTGACTTCTGCCTAGTACCCTTCCCCCAACTTGACTTCTGCCTGCTACCATAGCAACAGCTCATGGAACACTGCTGTTCGCCACACAATGTTTCAATTCCACAGAGCATGAGTGCTTGACTTTTCAAACCTAACAGCAAATCCATAGTACTGTTCTTTGGTAACACATTTTTCTGTACCAATACAAAACATGCTTCTATTAATTTACACATACAGCCTAGTTTTTATTCTAGAATGGTATGAAACAGCCAATCAGTTCTTTTTGTTTAGAAAAAAATATGTATGCCTCCATTTCCAAACTGTCTTTCTTTTCATATTGCCATTCTACTGAAAGACACCTCCTGAGTGCATCCAGTTCTCCTTTGAAGATGTTCACAGTGTGGATTGTAGGGCACAGCTATGTCTTCTGGAGTGAAAAGTTTGCAGAGAAAACAGGTATGGTGAGAGACCTTGCTTTGCCAAATGTAGACATTAAATGGATTGGTCAGAGAGGGTTAAAGTGGCACCAATTGATGCCATTGGTGAAATCCTTCATGCAAATCCAACACCCTGACCTCATAATAGTGCACTGTGGTGGCAATGACCTAGGCACTTTGACTGGGGTAGGTCTGGAAATGCTTATGAAGGACACCTTTGCACAACTGTTTTCACTTTTCCCTAAAACTGCCTTTGTGTTTTCTAACATATGCCAAAGGCAAAAATGGAACTGGTCCAATCATTTCTGTCCGCAGATTGACAAAGCAAGAAAGCACGTCAACAAATCTGTTTCTGCTTTCCTCCGTGACTATGGTATGGGTTCCATTTACCACAACAACTTGCGTTACGACATGCAAGACATTTATAGAGGAGATGGTGTGCACTTCAATGATGAAGGGAACAGAGTCTTCCTCTTGAACCTTAGACTCTGCATCGGTACTTACTTGTAGGTACCACAAAAAAATCACTTAATAAACACAACGGCTCTTTTTAGAGCCCCCTAATATCTAAACACTTAAATCTGAATTTCATTTATTTTTTGTATTTTTTTTTTACCGTACGCTTACCGTAAGCTTACCGTACGCGTACCCCGTGATTTTTTTTTAAAATCAATAAATGTTTTCCTTGTACTTTTCTGTCCTTCTTTGACCCCCTTACAAATGTTAGGGGGTCTGTAACTCTCTCCCTTGCCCCCTTTTCAAGATATCACTCTTTTTTACCGGAGTGAAATACACAAAATGGCGGCCGCGGCTTCCTGGTTTCGGCCGATTCGAATGTTTACTAAGATCTAACAGCCAATCAGAATCGCGCTCGCGCACGCCACCGTACGCGTACGGTAAGCTTACGGTAAGCGTACCGTAAGCTGGCTCAGATATATATATTGATTTAAAGGCTATTTTCTCAGAATCTACTGAACAGATTTACACCAAACCTACAAAAGGCACTTCCTTGACCTGAGGACTACCTCTCTGCCAAATTTCTAGTAATTCTGTTCAGCCGTTCGGGCTGTAGCCCTGTCTAAAGGTCCTATGGAAAAATGCATGGGAAAAACGCGTTTTGGGACCCCCCTTTTATCTCAGCCCCCGCTTGACGAATCCCCCCGAGACTTTCAGGGTAGGAGCGGAGCGTAGCGCCCCACCTATTTTGAGAAATTCGCGAGGATTCGTCGACTGGCGCCAAAGTTATTCAAAATAGAATGTTGCGGATTTCCTATGGAAACGTGGTCCTAACTATAACTACCTACTGGCGACCGCCAGTAGGTAATATATATATATATATATATATATATATATATATATGTATATATATATATATATATATTATCTACTGGCGGTCGCCAGTAGATAGTTATAGTTAGGACCGTGTTTCCATAGGAAATCTGAAAATTCTATTTTGAATAACTTTGGCGCCGGTTGACGAATCCTCGCGAATTTTTCAAAATAGGTGGGGCGCTCCGCTCCGCTCCTACCCTGAAAGTCTCGGGGTGATTAGTCAAGCGGGGGCCGAGAAAAAAGGGGGGTCCCAAAACGTGTTTCCCCCATGCATTTTTCCATAGGACCTTTAGTCGAAGGTACAGCCCGAACAGCTAAACAGAATTACGTGAAATTTGGCAGAGAGGTAGCCATAAGGTTAATGAAGTGCCTTTTGAAGGTCTCGTGTAAATCTGTTCAGTATTTCCTGAGAAAATAGTATTTAAAACCATATCAATATCTATACGCGCGCACCGTGCGCGCACTGTGCGCGCACCCTGCCGTGCACGAGCGCAATTCTGATTGGTTGTTAGATGTCAGTAAATATTCAAATCGGTGGAAATCAGGAAGTGGTGGCCGCCATTTTGTCTGTTGCAGTCTGAGGCAGTGAAAAACAAAGGTGGAGAACGTGAAAAGGGGGCAGGGTGGACAGTTCCTGACCCCCTAGCCTTTGTCAGGGGGTCACCGAAGGACCCCCAAAGGTGAAAAAAACATTTATTTTTTTGTCGAAAATGCGCGGGCTGGGCGCCCGGAGCGCGCACGGTTCGCGCACGGCACGCACAACGCTTCGTGGGCGAACGGTGCGCGAAGCGCACCGAGTGCCCACAGCGCGCGCACGGTGCGCAAAGACCACCGTGCGCGCACCGTGCGCGCACGGTGCCAAACCTGGAAAAAAAATATTAATAAATACATAACTTAGCATTTAAAAAAACGTACAAATTCACTTAAAAAACCATAGGTTTCACACACGTTATAGTTAGGAATTAGCATTAAAAAAACTTGCAAATTCACTTAAAAAACCATAGGTTTCACACATGTTATAGTTAGCTGGACATTTCCCTCCAAAAAAACAATGATATTCCCCCGTTATAGTTAGTGCAGGCAACTATAACTCACGCGACCGCAATCCTCTGCTGATGACGTCAGATATTACATCACTGATTACATATGTGTCTTTCTGAAAAATAAATATTTGTAATATATGTATAGCTAAAGATTAATGGAAGAAGACATGGGTAAATAGGTGTCTAAATACAGTGATGTAATATCTGACGTCATCAGCAGAGGATTGCGGTTGTGAATATATATATATATATATATATATCCATCATAAAGTTGCCACGAAACGGGAGAGCCCACACAGGAAGAATATGCTCAATGTTTTAATGGAAGCTTGCTGCAGGGAAAAAGGAGGGGTACAGCTTAGTCTGAATGTCCAGCCTGACGCGTTTCGTGCCGTAGCACTTCCTCAGAGGCATGACAACTGCCAGCGTGCACAACCAGTTTGCGAGGCACTCCTTATAAACCTTCTGACACCTGCTCAAGTGGGCGTTGCTGCTCGCACAGCCTTCTGGTATCGGTAGTGCCCCAGTCTTACTTCCGTGAGTTGTTGCGCATCGCGGCAGAAATAAAATGAATAGAAATCCAAGTGGGTAGCTGTGGTCGCCTTCTTTCACCCAGCAGACACGTACCCGCTTCCATCAGCGACTCCTGTCCCGATTGTAGATCCCGCCGATGGCGTTACCTCGGGTCCGCTCCACCAGCAGGGCTCCTCCCACGGCCCTGGCTGACCGTTATATATCCATCATAAAGTTGCCACGAAACGGGAGAGCCCACACAGGAAGAATATGCTCAATGTTTTAATGGAAGCTTGCTGCAGGGAAAAAGGAGGGGTACAGCTTAGTCTGAATGTCCAGCCTGACGCGTTTCGTGCCGTAGCACTTCCTCAGAGGCATGACAACTGCCAGCGTGCACAACCAGTTTGCGAGGCACTCCTTATAAACCTTCTGACACCTGCTCAAGTGGGCGTTGCTGCTCGCACAGCCTTCTGGTATCGGTAGTGCCCCAGTCTTACTTCCGTGAGTTGTTGCGCATCGCGGCAGAAATAAAATGAATAGAAATCCAAGTGGGTAGCTGTGGTCGCCTTCTTTCACCCAGCAGACACGTACCCGCTTCCATCAGCGACTCCTGTCCCGATTGTAGATCCCGCCGATGGCGTTACCTCGGGTCCGCTCCACCAGCAGGGCTCCTCCCACGGCCCTGGCTGACCGTTATATATCCATCATAAAGTTGCCACGAAACGGGAGAGCCCACACAGGAAGAATATGCTCAATGTTTTAATGGAAGCTTGCTGCAGGGAAAAAGGAGGGGTACAGCTTAGTCTGAATGTCCAGCCTGACGCGTTTCGTGCCGTAGCACTTCCTCAGAGGCATGACAACTGCCAGCGTGCACAACCAGTTTGCGAGGCACTCCTTATAAACCTTCTGACACCTGCTCAAGTGGGCGTTGCTGCTCGCACAGCCTTCTGGTATCGGTAGTGCCCCAGTCTTACTTCCGTGAGTTGTTGCGCATCGCGGCAGAAATAAAATGAATAGAAATCCAAGTGGGTAGCTGTGGTCGCCTTCTTTCACCCAGCAGACACGTACCCGCTTCCATCAGCGACTCCTGTCCCGATTGTAGATCCCGCCGATGGCGTTACCTCGGGTCCGCTCCACCAGCAGGGCTCCTCCCACGGCCCTGGCTGACCGTTATATATCCATCATAAAGTTGCCACGAAACGGGAGAGCCCAAACAGGAAGAATATGCTCAATGTTTTAATGGAAGCTTGCTGCAGGGAAAAAGGAGGGGTACAGCTTAGTCTGAATGTCCAGCCTGACGCGTTTCGTGCCGTAGCACTTCCTCAGAGGCATGACAACTGCCAGCGTGCACAACCAGTTTGCGAGGCACTCCTTATAAACCTTCTGACACCTGCTCAAGTGGGCGTTGCTGCTCGCACAGCCTTCTGGTATCGGTAGTGCCCCAGTCTTACTTCCGTGAGTTGTTGCGCATCGCGGCAGAAATAAAATGAATAGAAATCCAAGTGGGTAGCTGTGGTCGCCTTCTTTCACCCAGCAGACACGTACCCGCTTCCATCAGCGACTCCTGTCCCGATTGTAGATCCCGCCGATGGCGTTACCTCGGGTCCGCTCCACCAGCAGGGCTCCTCCCACGGCCCTGGCTGACCGTTATATATCCATCATAAAGTTGCCACGAAACGGGAGAGCCCACACAGGAAGAATATGCTCAATGTTTTAATGGAAGCTTGCTGCAGGGAAAAAGGAGGGGTACAGCTTAGTCTGAATGTCCAGCCTGACGCGTTTCGTGCCGTAGCACTTCCTCAGAGGCATGACAACTGCCAGCGTGCACAACCAGTTTGCGAGGCACTCCTTATAAACCTTCTGACACCTGCTCAAGTGGGCGTTGCTGCTCGCACAGCCTTCTGGTATCGGTAGTGCCCCAGTCTTACTTCCGTGAGTTGTTGCGCATCGCGGCAGAAATAAAATGAATAGAAATCCAAGTGGGTAGCTGTGGGTAGCTGTGGTCGCCTTCTTTCACCCAGCAGACACGTATATATATATACAATACCCTTTCAGGCATAGAGTGATGCATAAATTATGCAAAAAAGAAGCAGAGAACTCAGGGTAGTTCTCAAATTTAGGTGGAAATCAGCTCCTGTATAGAGCACTCTCAACACCAGCGACACTCTAGATCTGCTCACCTCAAATGTCTGCTTTTCTATCAAAGTCTTTAAGCATAGGATTAGCACAGTGCCATCCATGCCGAGATAGGAAGGGACAAAGTATTTTGCCATTTCTACAGCAAAGTGTTTAAGCATAGGACTAGCACAGTGCTGTCCATGCCAAGCTGTAAAATGACAAAAGTAATTTACCGCTCCTGGGACAGTATTACATCTGTGAATTGGTAAAATACCAACCAAGCAAATCGGAAATGAGTAAAAGCAGCCCCTGACACAGTGTTTCACTCTACTTAAAGCTCTTCAGAGAGGTATAACTTTGTCCAGACACAAGGTAGCACCCAGTATAAGTCAAAACAATACCCTTTCAGGCATAGAGTGATGCATAAAGTATGCAAAAAAGAAGCAGAGAACCCTAGGTAGTTCTAAAATGTAGGTGGAAAGCTGCTCCTGTATAGAGCCCTCTCAACACTAGCGACACTCTAGATCTGCTCACCTCAAATGTCTGCTTTTCTATCAAAGTCTTTAAGCATAGGATGAGCACAGTGCCATCCACGCCGAGATATACATATATATAAAAATATAAAGAACCTTACAAATCCTCTTAAAAAAACAAAGGTTACAGGGATGTTATAGTTAGAAAATAGAATTTTAAAATGTAGAAATTCACTGAATAGAAGCAAAGTTTACAAAGGTTACATGGACATTATAGTTAGGAAGTAGAATAAAAACAACTTAGAAATTCACTGAAAAATCCAAAGGTTAGAGGGATGTTGTAGTTAAGATCAGATTTCACTCGTACAAAGCCAGTGAAATTTAGCAGTTATGCACTGCTTATGACCTCACATATTACTTCACTCATGACATGGCCAATGACATCCAACGAAGTCTGAGTAATCCCGCTGTGGGGACTTACTAGTGGCAATAGTAGGGGTTCTTGGCCCCCACCCTCAGCAGCCAAGGGAACTTCACCCCCCAACCAATAGTGTGCCAGGAGGCCCGTTTGCAGAATGGTTGTGAAATGGGGCGGGCCTTCGACAAGGTCTCAGCAATCCCGCTGTTGGGGACTTACTTGCGGCAACAATAGGGGTCTTGGCCCCCAATAATCCTCAACAGCCAAGGGGACATCCTCCCCCAACCAGTAGTGTGCCAGGAAGCCCCTTTGCAGAGTGGTTGAGAAAGGGGGCAGGTCCTCTGAAGAGGTCTCAGCAATCCAGCTATGGGGCACTTACTTGTGGCAACAATAGTGGGGCCCCCAATGACACTCCAACAAGGTCTCGGCAATCCCACTGTGGGAGACTTAATTGTGGCAACAGTAGGGGTTCTTGGCCCCCCAACGACCCTCAGCAGCCAAAAGGATTTCATCCCCGAACCAGTAGTGCACCAGGAGGCTCCTTTGCAGAGTGGTTGAGAAAAAGAGCGGGCCTCCGACGAGGTCTGAGGAATCCTGTTGTGGGGGCCTTACTTGTGGGTGTTATATAGTCCAGAAGAAGTTGTGGTCCCTGGGGCTCAATGATCCTTAGGAGGGGGGCGTGAGCGCCTCCTCCTTTTAAAAAAATGTCCATGGGACCTGGGATACCCGGGGGTTGTATTCTAAACAAGCGCGGGAGTCCACGCTAGTTTTCAAGGCTAAAAATCTTGGAGTTATTTTTTTATGCCAATCTATGCTTCAGTGCCCAGATCAATGCAGTGACATCTGGGGGCTATTATTTACTACAGGTTCTAAAAAAAATACTCCCGTTCATCCCAACTGATCTGCAGAAGACCGTAATGTTGGCCCTAGTGGGGACGAAGCTGGATTATTGTAACACACTTTATCTAGGCATTCCATAATACTCGATAAAAAAACTGCAGTCGCTTCAAAATGCGCTGGCAAGAACGCTCTTGAACATTCCTAAGTTCAAACCTGTGGCGCATCTACTACATAGTCTGCACTGGCTCCCTGTGGAGAGGAGAATCTCGTTCAAAGCCTTGTGCCTGGTACACACATGGTACGGGCCCCCTCTGCTATCAGGAACTATTTACCTGGTACACTCCCAGTAGAACACTGAGGTCCAGCACAGAACACAAGGTTCAGATCCCAAGATTTAAGCGAGTAAAATGGGGCGGTAGAACACTGAGATTTCAAGTGGGAAGGTTATGGAATGCCCTCCCTCTGGCCCTCCACTCCCAACAAAATTTGCAGCTGTTTAGAAAGCAGCTGAAGACCTGGCTGTTCCCATCGGCTCAGCCTTAACGCTGGATGTGTCACTGCCCTGGTTACTGCTCTGCCGTTGCCGATTTGGTCCGCACAGCGCTAAGACGTCCCTACGGGTATTGCGCGCTTTACAAAAGCAATTCATTCATTCATTCATTCATTCATTCATTCATTCATTCATTCACGCTTGTGTTTTTCAACTTTTCACCACGGAGTGGAGAAGTGTGGCTCAATGATTAGAGCGGCAGACCCTGATGCAGAGGTGTAGCCCGGGACCAGGGTTCAATTCCCCACCTCGGCAGGTCTTGGGCTCAAAAATTCCACGGACCTGATAATTCTCGCCTCAGTGCCATTCCAATCATGGAGTCCCACTCTGAAACTCTGGGCAATAGCTTGCTTAATCTCCACAACGGCCCCCACAACGCTAAGGATGCCTGGCCTCCACCTTGGGGGTGCCCAGGAGTGGACGCCTCACAGGGAAAGCCAGGATGGGTTCCACAGTGGTATTCGTACAAGCGCCTTGAGACCCTTGCGGGTGAGTAGTGCGCTATACAAGTATCAATTTATATTTTTACATTTACATTTGCGGCTTCGTCGTGTTTCCGCAACAAATTGTTTTTAAAAAGTGCTTTTTTGCTCTGTCAGTGTCACAAGAGAACCCCGGGGCCACAATTAGGGGGTCAAGGCATTCCTACCCCACGCCATTTTCTTTTTTAAAGTACTTTTTTGTGGAATTTGGCTAAAGCCGAGTCCCAAGATGGCTGCCAACACTTCCTGGTTAAAGTGTTTGCAGCCAATTAGATTTCAGCACGAGGTTGGGAGGGTTTCCGGAGCCTTCGTGTCCCTAGATATACAAATGTTCATTCCCCACAAACATAAACGAAATACAATTAATGTAATCAATCTACATATTATAGAATTTCTATAACCACACAAAGCCTTACACATATGTTCATGCAACAAAATATCAACACACATGCATCAAAAAGGACACCAGCACAAACCTCCATGTACACACACATAAATAAATTATAACAAAAGTACCCCTTCTGTCAACTAAAACAAAAACAAGCATACAAACATGGACCACGTGGGAGCAGGAAAGTTAATGTTAAGCAGGAAAGAAACTTGAAAGCGTCCATCAATCCTAACAGACATAAAAGTGCGTCAATGCCTCTGGTGGGCACAATGTAAATGCAATAGCAATACAATAGAGAAAATCACTGATGCTTAACTAATGGGGGTGTCTGATAAAATATCCATGTCAAAAATATCGAGGACCAAAATACCGAGAAGGTAAGTGCAAATGGGTAAGTATAGATTTGCTATTCTTAACTCCACGTCTACGTACCTTGAAGATATATATATCGTCAAGGTATGTATGTGTGGAGTTAAGTATAGTAAAACGTTCTTTTATGTTATGCTATGTTATTGGATTTGTAGAGGGCGGCTTATCACCCCGGAGGGTATCCAGGTGATAGGCAGGTGAAAACGGAGTCTAGAAGTGGTCGGTGGAGGGACTAGAGTGCTTGTTGAAGAGCTAGGCCTTCAGCTTCTTTTGGAATACCAGAAGGGATGTGGAGGTCCTGATGTGGAGAGGGAGGTCATTCCAGGACTTTGCTGTGAGGTGGGAGGAGGAACGGCCTCCGGTTCGGCTTCTGCATATGCAGGGTACTTGGGCCAGAGAGAGAGGCAGAGAGAAGGTGTATGGTTGGTTGATTGAACTGGAGGAAGTGGAAGTAGTAGCAGGGTTCGGTGTTGTGTAGGGCCTTGAATGTGTGTGTGGCATCATTTCTAGACCGGGAGCCAGTGTAGCTGCCTTAAGCGGGGAGTGATGTGGGTACATCGGGGGAGGTCCAGTGTGAGTCTGGCAGAGGAGTTCTGTATGGTCTGGCCTCTTTGGAGGAGGTGGGCTGGTATTCCTGTATAGAGTACGTTGCTGTAGTGCAGTCTGCTTGTGACGAGGGCCTGGGTGAGGGTGCACCTTGAGACCTGGGGGTGTCACTTGAAGATCTTGTGTAGCATGCGCAGGATGAAGAAGCAGGAGGATGTGACAGCGTTGATTTGTGAGGCCATGGTAAGTTTGCTGCCGAGGATGATTCCGAGGTTTCTGCCGCAAGGTTTCCCATAGAAACTCACCAGCACAATATTTTTGTCCTTGATATTCTTGACACGATATTTTGTCCACAAGATATTTTTCCTCAATATTTTATCCTAACACCTTTATAATATATTTATTATGTTTAATAATGTTATATTAACAATAACAACGGTTGCAAATGAACTATTGTCTTTATTACAATAATACATATCCTGGGCTTTGGGTCAGCGCTTGCTCATTACTGGACAGCTTTATTGTCTATCTCAGATAGATGCTTTGACTTTCCTCCCTGTTCTTATGTTTGTCTCACCCCCAGAGCATTTCTTCTTTACCACACTTCGGGGCAGATTAATGTTTGACTTGCGCCTCATTTACGCCGCCGTTGCGTCACTTTTGTGACGCAGCAGCGGCGCAAATCCTGCGCCATGGTGCGGGGTATTCACAATCTGGGAGATGCGTCACGTTGCAAAGCCCTGCGCCACATGTAGGCGTTCATGGGCAGGTGGGGGCGTTCCGGCGCAGGAACGCCTCCTAAAAGTGGCTGAGTGAAATCTACAAAATTTCACTCAGTCACTTTTGAGCCCATACTGCGTCAAAACCCTGCGCCTGCCTGAAGCAGGCGTAAGGATTGACGCAGCAGTGTGAAGATAGGGCCCCCCAGAGCATTGCTGGAGCTGCGTCGCGCTTGCGACGCGACTCCAGCAATGCGCCACTTTTACGGCACAGGTGAGTGACGCATCTGTGCCGTTTTTGCCCCATGGTGCGCCGCATTTCCATGGTGGCGGAGCTGGGGCGCAAAATAACTGGCGCATCCCTGCTGATATGCAGGGATGCGTCAGTTATTATAAATATGCCCCTTCATTTATTGACTTGCATGTGATGCAGCACTTGTCACCGTGCAAACTTTGGTGCAAACTCAAGATCAGGCCGCACTAAGCAGATGGATCTTTAGTTCCAGCTGAGGCTGACATAGCAATCAATAAACTCCAATAATATGATTCACAGGAGGCCTCACAAAGATGACAGAGAAGATTTGATTTTCAAACTATAAAGGTTTATAAAAGGATTTAACATAAAATACACAAGTTCAAATCGTCAAATTAGTTGTAAATCGATAGTCAATACATGAATACATTATCCAATATATTCCAAAGCAATTCAAAATCATAAATGGAAAGAAAACCTGTTATAAAGTTTCTCAATATAAATCAAGCAGACTCAGTTCCTCATGGAGGGAAACTCTACTCAGCCAAGCTAGAAGAAATCAGGAAAATTGGGGATAAATCAGGCATAAGGTGTCACTATGCAAAGCTCCTGAAAGTCAGTTACTCATGACTCAAGTAAAGTTTCATCAAGCAAGTGGGAAAGGATCTTAGTGCTAAAGCTACATTAATCTAGAGTTTAAAATACATGTTCCAACATTTTGTTACACCAACACGCAGTTCCATGAAGGGGATCACACAAGTTAGAGCACATGATGATAACACAAGTTAAATATTTTCGCAAGCTAAAGCACAATGAAATCTCTTCTAAGCGGCCTCCAGTATCTGCAATATATGAAGATACACTCATTGCAAGATGGTCTCTCCCAGGTGGTCATTAGTGCCTGCTCTGAGGATTGTGTAAAGCCAAACATTCACATGAGAAAATAACAACAAATGATAGAACGTTGAAGTTACTGATACAGCCTTTCTCAAGAAGACATGGAAAACTAACGTTGGTCATTTAATATCCACACTCGTTAAATACAGTCTTGTAAAATGTGGAAAATGCACTGTAAATACTTTTGTCTCTTACATGTTAATGTTGTTATGCGCGCAAAATTTTTAATTATGAAAAAAAAGTCCTTGATATCCTTCCACTGATGACAACAGGGATGCTTTTTTCACTTGCCTTTTAGCACCACATGTGAGCACATGGCTTTCCACTTTCTCGCTCTGATGTCCCTGTTGGCTCACCAAACCCTACCCCACATTTCACCCTGGCTCATCCTTTGTTTCCCTGCCCTTCCCCATCTCCTGCTTGTGTGAGCACATTTTCCTCTCTCAGGCCAACGTCTCAGTGGTAAAAAGTCTTACTATTTCCAGCTGCATACATTTTAAATCTCTTCCAAAATACAAATTTTAAATGCTTTTATTTCAGCCTGCCTTGAGTACTATGATTCTATCAATGTCTGCCTACCCCTTTACCTGGGGGCATATCAGCAAGGCGGCGATAGAAAATTATTGCCGCTTTTGCGGCCATTTTCGGCCGAAAAGCGGCGAAAATTTTATCGCCTAATTAGCAAGGTCACGCTAACGCGTGAAACCTTGCATTAGCGCCCGTATTCTTAACGCACAGCTTTGCATCTCTAACGAGATGCAAAGTGGGATTTCCTGACCTAACATGACAGGAGAAATGTCGCTAAGCGACATTTCTCCTATCATCAAGCCCCACGCTATGAAGCATAGCGGCAAGAAAAGTAGCGATAACCCCTGTTATCGCTACTTTCCTTACGCCTGCTTCAGGACTGACTTAGCCATGATATCCTATGGAAGGTGGATATCATGGCTAAGTTTGTCTTGCCCTATCATCAAGCTAACGCCACATTACGTGAGATAATCTCACGTTAGGCAGTTAGCGCTAGGATTTTTATCGCTTTTGAGATAAGCGTTGCTAATAGCACGCTATCTCAGCGATAAAAATCCACGTTAGCCGGTGATAATTATCCTAGCGCTAAGTGCGCACTTAGCGATAATTATCGCCGGTTGATGCTGATATGCCCCCTGGTTCGTAAACTACAACTCTTTCAGAATCATCAATCAGGATTTATAAAACGCAGCTAATCATCCAATAGGGGAACCAGGTGCTTGCAGGTCCCGGAGGCTTATTCGAACAGTCAGGTTTTGAGGACCATCCGATTTCTGGACGTGAGGTGATGGTCCGGAGTTGCGTAGGGAGGCTGTTCCAGGTCTTTGCTGTGATGTGGGAGAAGGGGCGTCCTCCACGTCTGCTTCGGTAGATGAGGTGAGCATGGGTAAATGAGAGGGAAGAGGAACGTAGTCTTCGACGGTTGGTAGAAGTCCAGGCGATGGTTAATTTAGGCAGGTCCTTGGTTGTGTGGAGCCTTGTGTGCATTGGTCAGCAGCTTGAATTGACATCTTTTCTGTAGAGGGAGCCAGTGGAGTTGCCTAAGGCGGGTGTGATGAGGCAGCTTGACTAAAGCTGAAACATCAGTTAAAAAAATCTAATTTCTCCAGCTCTGATTCAACTTCACAGACTTCCCACTGGTCCTTAGCACAGAAGCCTCACCAGGGAGCCGTGCCCCGTCCGATGATAGGGAGATTTTTTAAATATAGAGATAGAGATGCTGTTCTCAAAGGCAAAAGGGCAATTGCTGTACCAACCTGGCGCATCCTAATCTTCCCTGATCACACTTGTTAGGTCCAGACACAGCGCAAACCGCATGACTAAGTGAAGCAGAAGTTGCGTAACATTAACATATCCTATATGCTGCTCTATCCTGCATGGCTACAGGTGCTACAAGACTCATGATCTTTTTACTTCAACATTCCGAGGGAGGCTTGGACCTGGCTTACTCAGCAACGACCCCTGACCACACACCAGCCCCAGAGGTGGCAGTCGGCCACTCCTACAAAGGCAGGGGGGGGGTGAGGTCTAGGGAACGGTGGAGACGAAGGCAGAAACAATCCAGACGGCAGAGGAAGGGCCCATCGACAGAGTCAGAGGGGAGCGTCGAAGTCTGGGAGCGGCTGAGGGGCTGCCGGCCCCAGGGGTGTCCATGTTGGGGCCACAGAGGAACAGAAGCCGTCACATGAGTTGAGGCCCTAAGAAGGGTTTAGACCCCATGGTTGTCTACTGTAAGAACTCCTTGTTTGCACATCAGCACCACTGTATCCTATCATACTGTTCATTGAATTGGTTCCCCAGACGAGGTGGTGGATGGGTTGGCTGTCTACATCAGCTATTTACATCGATCCCAAGTTAGTTATGTGTTAATATTGGGGTTTGGGCGACAGATGCTTCTTCAGGGTTGGAAGTATAGGGTGGGGGAGAATGTAGGAATGGGGAGTGTAATTGTTTTGTTTTTTGGCTCTATTGTTTGCTTCTGTTGCTCAGTCTCATCAGGTATGGCGCTCACCCCCCCGCATGCCCTTGCAATCCACTTCGGGGGTGGGAGGGGGGCTCCCGGTGAGGCTTTTCTTACCGTTTCAGCATTATGGGGCTGTTTGCACCCTATACTAATGCACGTCAGTCCATGCTTGTGCCAGAGCCATGGGAGCCTTTTAGCTAATGACGTGGAAAGTCAATAGGCTTCTAGTCCGAATCAAGAGAGGGGCTGTACTGCAATTTGCACATCAACATAACCCAGCCATCCTGATGCTTCAGGTATCTCACCTAAAGGAAGATCACTGCCCATTCGTAGCCCGCAGGCGATATGACAGTGTTTTCAGGCGGAGTGCTCGCCGGGCTCGAGGGGTGGCCATATATCCTATACAAAACCCTAGCCCTGGTGGTCTTTAATGTGACAAGCGATACCTGCAGGCGGTATGTGGCCCTTGAAAGTTTCATGGAGGGTACCCCGTACAATCTGATCAGTGTATACGTTCCTGCTGCCATGCCCGATCTACAAGGGCATATCTCAGGGAGCGCCTGAGCCCCCTGCCCTGCGGGGTGATGATAGTGGTTGGAGACTTTAATGACATTATGGACGCACAAGACTGGTTTAATCCTACAGACAGGCCCCAGCAACTGGGATGGGGTTAGGTGGACTGGATATTTGGATTGGGAATTAGTGACGCATGGTGCATTTGGAATCCTGGTAGACGTGAATATACACATGTCTGCGGCGCATGGTTCACTGTCCCGCACTGACTACATATTCCTCCGGGCCTCCGACCTCCTATAGACTACAGGCTCTCATTTCCTTCCTCGAGGGTTCTCTGACCATGCTCCAGTGACAGCACACTTTGGAGCTCCAACAATAGGAGAATGCCCATTGTGGCATCCGAATGTCTGGGTTCTTACGGACTAGCATTTTTCTGAATACTTAACAGATAAACTGTGGGCGTTTCTCAACATCAATAGAGGACTTGGCTGGGATGCTATGGGGACCGTGCAGGGCCTCTAGGAGGGGTATTATTGCTGCCACTATGCCAGGGGCAAGGACCACAAATGGCTGGCCCAGATTACCGAGTTAGAGACGTCTATAATGTCAGAAGAATATGTAGAGCTGGACTGCCAGACGGCCCTGAAGCAGCACTAATTGGCCATCGTCAGGGCCTCTCTATAGCAGCTGTGCCTGGAGGAGCATTGCAATTGTTGGATAGCCTCTGCACGGAAGGTCTATGAATGGGAGGCACGTCGAGCAAGCTCCTGCACTGGCTGGCCATGAAGAATATGGAATCCAGGGTGGTACCCAGATTCCTAGATGGAGCTGGGCTGATGGTGGAAGACTCCACGAGAATCGAGTCTGTCTTTGCACACTGCTATCAGGGGGTTTATGATGAACGTGCCCACTTAAACTGTGAGTCCGAAAATCCGCTGGATATACCGCTGTCCAGGTTGTCCACGGCAGACAGAATCCCCCTGGAGGAATCACTTATGCTCAAGGGGTGGGTGAAACACTTTCAGGTCCAAATTCCTGGAAAACCCCGGGCCCGAATGCTTACCCAGTGGAATATTATCGTAAGCTGCATCCAGAGGATCTTTCATCCATCCTGAACTTATTTGCGGAGGCGATTACCAACGGCCCCTTCCCGCTGGAGGTAGACCTGGCGCCTATGGTGATCCTGCTTAAACCTGGACCACTGCGATTCATACCACCCCAACTCCCTCATAAATACGGAGGCTAACCTATACGCCAAGTTGCTCGCTGACCGCCTCCTGCGGGTGTTGCCCCACCTGGTCCATCAGGACCAATGCAGCTACATCCCTCGCCACATGGTCCACAGTAAATACTTGTAAATAGCCCACTGGCAATGTGGGCTCCAAACGGCGCACTGCTATGTAATTCATACAAATTCTGTTTCCTCAAACGCTCTACCTTCGTGACCCCATTGCCAAGAGGCCACCCAAAACAAGGTCATGAAATAACAAATGAAAAGGAGCGTTCAATTCCATACAGGATTATCTGTTTCAAAATCAGCAGATGGGTAAACTGTTCTCCAGCAACAGATCAAGTAGTCATGACGTGACGAAAAAAAGTTATTCAGGAATCTTGAGAGTTGCTTTGAATCCAATTTTATTTAAAAAATGCCAATTTGACAGAAGCAAACCATTCAGACCAGCCAATGTGGTACGTTCCAGTAGGACTTCATCAGGGCCTAAAATTTAAAATATACATATCACCAATAATGTTTTATACATACAAATTGTGCTACACTACCCATTCACCCGTTAACCATTTTCCCACAAAAAATATTAAAACACACCCCAGCAAGACATACACACTAATATAATCCATTCACTGGGTGTTTCTACCATCCCAGTGTAGGTCATACTCCGTAAACAATCAGAATTAATACATTCTTAGAACCGTTAAATTCTTGAATTTGTATATAGTTATACTGATGGCCTAACAACCCCCTGTGATCTATTATTCACAGACAATTGCCCTCTGTATAAAGATCAGGTAACAATCTCGAAATAATAAAATTCACAAATTCATTAGAAAATTTAATCAGTGGCCTCAATTCCACCAAGTTCTCATCATTAGGAGACATTTGGCCTGTGTATGGAGATCAGGTGACAGTGGCCTTACATCCCACGAAATTCCCATCTATAGGAGACATTTGGCCTGTGTATGGAGATCGGGTAGTATCATGCTATCCTTGCAAACCCCTCTCTCCCATTTCCAGAAAACACCGTTTAAAAAAATTATTTTTAAGGATAAGCATAATCTGCATTGTTCTCCTTCTTCCCAGGTAAAAATCCCCGGCCCGAAAATTGTATCACTCACTTGATCAATATCCCAATGTTGTCATCCACCCAGTGTTGGCTCCTGTTGTTATCTCATAAATCCTCATAGATATAATTTTGCACCACTAGATGGCGTGTTGCGCTCCCATCTTATCTATAACAAAAGGATTTAGGGCTAGATGTACGACCCACCAATTTGCGACTCGCAAATTACGTTGCATTTGCGACTTGCTAATTGGGATGTATAACAGTGTCTCAGGACACTGTCAGCGATTCCTATTGGGGTCGCAAATTGTATGCCCCATGAATAGTAATGAGGATGTCGCAATTTGCGACACCATTAGGAATGGCTACCACTCCCAGTTATGGTGGCCTGCTGGGGTCAGCAGACCGCCATTTCTGGGACTGCTTTTAAACAAAGCAGTCTTTTTTTTTTTTTTTTTTTAATGCAGCCCTTTTTCCTTAAAGGAAAACGGGCTGCATTTAAAAAAGAAAAATGAAACTTTTCAGTTTTATTTTTTTAAGGGCAGGCACTTGGGACCACTGCCTGCTCTTAAACATATTTCCTCACTTACTCACAAAGGGGAAGGGGTCCCCTGGGGACCCCTTCCCGTTTGCGAGTGGTTTACCACCTACTTGAAGTAGGTGGTAAACTGCATGTGTTTTGCGGCCGCAAATGGGGGTCGCAAAACACTTGTCCATGGCATGGTGACTCGCTATAAGGAAGGGACGCCCCTTCCTAATAGCGGGAGTCGCAAATGCTATTTTGCGAGTCAGTGACTCGCAAAATAGCATTTGTACCTGCCATTACCCTTTTTTGTGGTTGCAAGCGAGAGGATCTCCCGTTTGCTGCTGCAAAAAAGGGTCGTACATCTAGCCCTTAGTTCAGTATCCTATTTAGACCCTCAATCACAAAATCCTCTTTGTCAAAAAAATATATTGATTCCAGGACCCCCATACCTTTCTAACAAGCCCACAATTATTTCCACTAGTCTATTACAGATATTCTTTTCCAAAAAGAGTAAGCTAGTGACCCCATTACAATTGAGCCCCAAGCACTATTGGACCTCACTTTCACCAAACCATGGGTTTAAAAACACCACTAAAATATCCTCCTGTCAACAGTCTTGGCTATCTACCCAGGGTGATATCCTTCCCAGTACTGACCTCCAGCCTTTCTGTTTCCTGGTTTAAATGTCCTATAAGTTGACGCCTAGCTTTCAGGTTATCTAAGCCACCTTATTTATACCCATTTCTCAACCAATCTGAGAAACCTGTTCCCTCTGGTCCATTTTATGGAAGACCAATCACATCACTTGTTTCATTTAAGCCGAAATCCATGCATGTCGACCGCCCCTGCTTATGTTCAGACCCTCATTCTGGGCAATCACTGCCACGCTGGACCAAAGAGGAAACCCTGTATTATACTAGGACTAGCTATCCTCCAATCCGATGCCGACATCAGCAATTAAAGCCTCGTGTCTTTTTTTCGTGTGTGTCTTTCAGTCGCTTAAAAGCCGAGCCCTCCCTAGGATATCCGGTCACATTATCCCTAACTCTTCTTCCAACCTATCACAGGTCCGTCAGACCAGAGAGGACATCTTGTATTCTACTAAGACTAGCTATCCTCCAATCCGATGCCAGTATCAATAATTTGAATCTTCAATGTCTTTTTTTGTGTGTCTTTAAGTCTACCTTTTCCTCCAGCCAATCACAGATCCGCCAGACCAGAGAGGACACCCTGTATTCTACTAAGACTAGCTATCCTTCAATCCGATGCTGGCATCAATAATTTGAATATCAAGTGTCTTTTTTTGTGTTCATCTTTAAGTCTACCTTTTCCTCCAGCCAATCACAGGTCCACCAGGCCAGAGAGGACACCCTGTATTCCACTAAGACTAGCTATCCTCCAATATGATGACGGCATCAACAATTTGAATCTCAGGTGTCTATTTTGTGTGTGCCTTTAAGTCTAACATTTCTTCCAGCCAATCACAGGTCCACTGGACCAGAGAGGACATCCTGTATTCTACTACGACTAGCTATCCTCCAATTCGATGCCGACATCAACAATAAATAACTATAAATAACTTGCACATATTCATATTTTTTTAGGTTTTGTTTTACAACCATAAATTCATTTTAAGTGTGTTTTTTCATTGAATTTCTAAGATTTTTTAAACCAACATTGAGGTCCTATAACCAGCGGTCACCATAACTTAATTTTAATTATATTTTTGAGGTCATGCAGAGAATTCATTCAAATTTAAAGATGGCTTCTAAAATGCACAAATGTTTGTAACCTTAGGTGCCCTCCTTCAACCTGATTGACAACACGCTGTGAGGAGGAAGCATGGAGAGGGTTTCAAGAGCAGGTAGGGCTTGTAGCTACTGCTAATCTCTATCCACTGTCTGGTTACAAGTGTGTAGCGTGATATCTCGGCAGGAGGTACCACCCTGCAAGATAACAAATTAACCAGATGCATATGGTAACTTCCCTTGAGTTTCTGTGCAAAAATTCCACCTGCTCAAAGTTGGTGGAATTTCTGTCCAAAAACCAGTCCCGGAATTAGGGTATTGCAACCAGGATAGGGACCGGTAATTCAGGTGCAAGTTATTTTCCATTCTCCATTCTCGGCAGGAGATACCACCCCGCAAGATAACAAGTTAACTAGATGGCAACTTCACTTGAGTTTCTGTGCAATAATTACGCCTGCTCAAAGCAGATGGAATTTCTGTGCAAAAACAGGCCCGAAGAGGTGCAAGTTGTTCTCCATTCTGGGCCCAAAAACTCATAATTGCATGGTTAACGGCAGGAGTAACAAACCCGGTAACTCAGCGGATTCTGTATAGTGGTCGAATTGGGCGGGATTGTAGGGGCACAACATGCCCATACTATTTGAATTTCAGGAAAATGGTTCCCCTACTTTCTGTCAAAACATAACCATCCCGGGGCGGTTAATTCCGAGAGCTGAAATGCTTCAGCTGAAATGCTTCAGCTGCAGTGTAAGGCGGTGAGTCTTCTGTGCTGTGAAACCAAAAGCAGGCAGATAGCTAAACAAGCCTTCTAGCCAGGGTGTCTGCTTACCTGAAAGAAATGTAAATTTGCACAACGGGTTAATCTTCAAATGTAAAGGGAGCTTGCATGCTGGTATTGGCTTTAATTAATGGAATCATTATACACTTCCTGATGACACAGATTTATTGTTTTTGAGATTTATTGTTTTGGAAAGGAGTTATCAGCTGAGTTGTGAAGTGTGTGCTTTTTAAAATCCCATAACACAGGTCCTGCCCCGAAAGGGCTGCAGGGGCCTGTGTTATGCCCCTAAGTATTCTCCACTGCTCCAATCAGGATTCAATCCTGTGGCTCTCTGGTTACAGGCACAGACGTCTAATAGAGGTTTCAAAAACCCACTGATTAACTTAACTTGCATTTGTTTAACATTTAAGCAGTGTGGTATTTGACTGCCTTTGATGAACAGCACAGCCTTATCCACCCGGCCCAATCGGGCTTTAGAGCCTCATATAGTTAGGAGTCAGCATTGGTGGAAGTTGCTGAAGCCATTCACGAAACCTTGGATATGGGGGGCAGGGCAGTACTGATCCTTCTGCATCTGTCTGCCGCATTTGATACAGTCCCCCACTCACTGCTCCTTGACCGTTTGCAACAGCTGGGCATCACGGACAGGAAGTGGCTCAAATCCTTTCTGGATGGCAGAACCCGGTGAGTCTGGATCCCCCCTTTCACGTCCACTACTCAAGAACTGCGGACTGGGATACCACAGGGATTCGTGTTGAGCCCGCTTTTGTTTAATATTTTATGTAGCCTCTTATTTAGTTGGCGGAGGAGTTAGGCACCAAAGTTGTCGCTTACGCTGACGATACTCAGCTTGTGTTCACCTGGAAGAAGCATGAGTCTTCTACTGCACATGTTAAAACTTGTCTTGTTGCGTTGTTCAATTGGCTCACTTCCGCCCAGCTCAAATGCAATGAAGATAAAACTGAGATCTTATTCTTCTACGCTTTTCCCCCTTTGTGCTGGCACACATTTTGGCCAGATGAGTCCCCTAAGCCTTGTCCACGGGGTCTTCCGGTCAAAAACCTTGTAATCTGGTTTGATGAAAAGCTTAGCTTCAGCAGCCAAATCAGTAAATTGACAGGTACCTGTTTTGGTACTCTGAAGCTACTTAAAATGTTTCTGCCTCTTCTCCCCATAGCTGCAAAAGAAACGGTTACTCGTGCGCTGGTCACCTCCTGTATTGACTATGCTAACACACTTTATGTTGGTCTGCTGGCTTCCTCCTGGCCAAATTACAGGTGGTCCAGAACGCCGCTGCCAGAATGCTCCTTGGCCTCCCCAAACGAACCAGTGTCAGGCAGCATTTGCATAGTCTTCATTGGCTCCCTGTGAGAGCAAGGGTTAAGGTCAAGGCCCTAGTAACAGCCCATGCGTCCTGTATGATTATGGCCCTATCTATCTTAGGAAGCGCTTTCGGTTTTATGTCCCCAGTAGACACCTGCGCTCGTCAAACATGCTAAGGGTGATTACGCCCATATTCCGCCTGAAAAGGAAAGGCCGCAGCTCCCTGGTCTATCTAGCCGCGGTGGCCTGGTACTCTCTCCCGCTAGACCTACGCAGCCTGCAGAATCCCATTCAATTTAGAAACTTTTCTTTTCAACTGAATTGATTCTCCATTTTTTTTGTTTCTTATCTATCTGTTTTACTTTAGTGTCGCGCCGGGACACTCTTCTGAGTAGCTGTGCACGCTATAAACTCTGTTAACATAGCATAACATATTTTATATGTACATACATGAAGATGAAAGACCGAACAAAGTTACAGAATTTTCTTTTTAGCCACCTCTTTGACCCCGACCCGCACCCATTGGGCACATCATCAAAGTGTCCTTACTTTTTTTAATGCACTTTGACCGCTGCCTCCTTATTTGCCCTTTAGCGTGAATAATGCACTGATTTAATTCTTTCTCCCGGTTCCACTTATTCTAACGGCTGGGGCGCATAGTACCCAAGGGGCCATTCTATGCATTCAGCATCCTCTCCTCCACTACAGATTAGCTTTGTTCTCATTAAATTAATGTTTGTGAACAGCCTCTTGCAGCTACAGAGTCCATGGTTTTGATACAATCACAATGCAATTACATAATCTCTTGTCAACTTGATCCAGTATCATCCACAGACAGCAATCCTTTACTGCCTCCATTAATCCAGCGACAACTACACTAATCCACTGCCCATGGAATCCATACAGCTTAACGCGTGCTGGATTTCATTATGACACCCTGTGAGCACTCGGGATTGAGCCTGTCAACGCAGATGGAGCAAGCCGGGGGCTATAGCCGCTTTCGTGGGGCAGCCCACACACTGAACCATCTCTATGACTCACTCTCACCTGCATCGTCATGACAATGAAGAAAAGATGGGGCGCTACCACTTTAACTTTACTTACTGGATAAATGTGGAGTAAAATCTCCAGCAGGAAGTAAAATTGACTGGCTTGTTTTCCCGTCCACCTGTGTTATGATTGGAGTGGCAGACCAATGGACAGACCGGTGTAAAGTGGAACCCCATGGGGTGGGGGGATCACTGATGTCCCCCGGAATCCTCAATCCCATGCTGGGTTTTGAGGAGAGCTGCAGTGCACGGCACACACATTGCGCACAACGCTGGCCTTAGTCTGGCCAGTTAGCGCTCTGTCGCTGCAGGTACAGAACTGGCAGATGTGGTAGGAGGGACTTATCTACATGGGCATGCTTTGGTGTGGTATGGACATGTACTGCCAATGACTACATACTTTTGTGTGATTAGCAGCCCTGTCACGCCCTACCCATAATCAGGGCAAAAGGCTTAGATAGCAGATCAGCAGTACTTTATTTGAGCCGGTAATTGCCGGTGGAAGCCACAAGCATTCATTTTTGGGGGACTCATTGGACATTTCCCAAGAGCAAGAGAAGGAGTGGATTAAAGAGGCATGAGGTTGATTCAGCACTGGCAGCCTCTGTATTCGTCACGCTGACTTTTAATAGTGCTGGTAGTGCTTCTGAACAGCGGTTTTGGGCACCTTTCACTCATTATTTTACGACTGAAGCACTGCAGGTCAGGATAGCCAAGCTCAACCAGTCTGCCCATGCATCTTCTTGACACAAAGTCCCTGCAAGATCGCAAGATTTTAATAGCTTAGTGTTAAAAGCCATCCTCATGAGAATCTTTGAGTACCAGCATTGTGTACATTGACGACAGTACACTGAGGAAATCTAGACGCAGCAACAGTATTTACAAAGGAGAGGATGTGGACTAACGGCTTGAGTGGTCGACCTCGAAGCTGGGCAACTGGGTTCGAGTCTCGGCAGGGACGCTCAACATCCTTTGATTCTGGGCAAATCACTTAATCTCCCTGTGCCTAACAAAATGAATGTGTCTGTCTGTAACGCAACTGGTGCTCTTGTAAAGAACTCTGATGCCTTCGGGTCAAAGTCACGCTGTATAAAAGGGTGGGTATCAGAGTGCTTTACAGGCGATGTGAAGTAAGTAAGTAAGTAAGAAATAAGAAACAAGAGAACAGCCACATACATTAGAAAGGTACAAGCTGTGTAAAATAGCTAATTCAAGGAAGTAGCCTCCATAGGACAAGTCTATAGGCAGATATACAAGATCCAACAGACACATATTAATCATGGGTAAGATCAAAAGTCAAACTGTGTGAACCTAGAGAAGAAATTTGTTTATAAATGGTGATTTCACTTCTTTTTTGAAGGATGTAATAGAAGGGATCAGTCTGATTTCTGGAGTCGTTGAGTTCCAAATTGTCGGGGCAATACCCAAGAAGGCTCTGTTGCAAGTTTTCTTTGTGCGGAATATCCGCGATCTTAGCAACAATGTGCTGGTGCTTCTAGAGGATCTGCAGCAACCAGATAATTATAATGTTTGAGCTAAGTATCTTGGTGTGTTGTGCACAGCGTTGTGAGTCATGCAAGCAATTTTTTGTTGTATTCTTGCCTCATATGGTAGCCAGTTCAAGGATTTTAGATCCGGGGAGTTGTGTTTGTTTCATTTTGTTCCTGGGATGAGTCTGGCAGCAGCATTAAGAGAGACCATTAGAGGCGCCAGCTTGGACCTAGGAAGATCAGAGACCAAATAATAATGATGGGCAAATTTACAAAGAATTCACACAACACAGTCAATCAACCAAAGTCACTGCATCGTGTTATGTGAGGGGAGAGAGCAGAACAGCACCATATCTATAAAAATATGGCACTGCTTTTCTTTCTCCCTGCACTGGCAAACTTAGGCTGTCAAGTGCCAACACACACCCTTATACCATTGTGCAGTGGTGTGTGCGTAGGATTTCAAGCAGAGGTTTTGCACTAGAAGGTGACCCTTCCAGTATAAAATACTAAGGGCCTGTTTTAGATTTCGGTGGATGGGTTACTTCGTCACAATGGTGATGGATATCCCATCCTCTGAAATATAAATCCCAAAGGATATTATGGGATTTATAATTTGGCAGACGGGATATCCGTCACCGTTGTGATGGAGTAACCTGTCCACCAAAGTCTAAATCAAGTCTTAAGCTTTGACATAACTTGACAGTTTTCTAAATTTGTGTGTGTGCCTTACATTACAGCACGCCTTCAAAGTTTAAAAAACTTTTCTCTATCTAACCTCACAACCACCTCGAGGAGGCATACATTTTTGGCGCAAATCCAAGTCTACCAATGTTATTAGATACGAAATTGTGTCAAATCCCATGGATGGTTGCATGGGAACGCCCATGTACAACCCATGGCATGCCCCTTTAAGCAAAGTAGCACAAAACTATATGGCAGACTGCTGATTGTACACTCAACCCGTTGCTAGATTTTGGCAATGTCATCCTGCTGTGGTTCCTGAGGCCCATCTTGCCTTTATTGAAGTTGCCCTCCATTCAACCTCCTTCAGTTATCCAGAAGAAAGTTCAAACACCTCTCACGTGTTCTTAAGGAACTCCTCAACGAGGCAATGATCACTTCCAAGATCTACTGCCTTGGATATAAAATCATCCAATTACTGACTTGTATGGAGAATCCTCTCAAAAATGTAGGTGTTCAAAGAAGGCTCAGTAGTGAACACCCAAATCTAACACCTCTCAAGCTCTGAACCAAACTCTGGAAGTGTCACTACCTTCTGCAACTCCCTACTTGAACAGAAGAACAGAGCCCATGCTCCTCGCTGGCTGCCAGCCTTTTAGCTTTGTCAATTCTTGTTTTGTCATGTTTTTGTAAATCTTTATTTTTGAGGAGCTGTAGGACCCTTGCCAATACAAAAAATAATCATGGAAGAAAAGCAATATTATTTTTGGCCTCACAAAATACATTTTGCCATAGTAGTCTCTTGCACAGAAGGGAACTACTTCATGTGGATGTTCTGTTTACGAAAGAACAGAATGCCGACACTTACTGTGAAGTTAGCAAGTGGCTGATGTGGGCTGGCCCATTGTCCCACGCTGTGTGTGAGCTGTAGTGGGCAGAAAAAACTGTGAAAGACACAGTAACAAACCAATGGCTGAAAACAGTTGTCTGAAAGCCCCTATAAGTAAGTATATTATGTATATAATCGTAGCAAAATCTCAAGGTCCTGGCTAACGTGAGAACTAATAAGTTAATTACAAGGTGTTATTGCAGTGGACACAGCAGAAATGCCTGTATCCATTTTCATATTCCGTTGTAAACACAAGGGGCTAGTAAAATATAATTTGTTTTTCAGTCTATTGCTAATTCCTGTTTATGACTACTTCTCTATGAAATATAAATAATCTCTAGTGGTACTTCCAGTGGTCCAGTTACAAATGGTTATGGGTTTTTGGACACCTGCTAAACTGCTATGGAAAAGACTCAAACTGAATACAGTTGCATCTTGGAACTGGTTCCTTGCAAATAGTGACATTTAATAGTCTCAGCCGCTGTTTTCTTTTAACTTGTATGATTTCCATTTTTCTATGCTGTACGTGTAAAATCAAATGCCTGAAAACACACTTGGATCTATCTGCTGGAGCAAAATGATGTCCATTGCCTTCAGTTGGTATAGTTATTGAACCACTAAAATGACCTCTTTTAGTTGTACACATATTTTCCAATGTCAACATGAACTTAGAACTTAATTGTATGCATTATAAACCATGTACAATTAATCTGGATGAATTTACACCTGTTCAGCTACCTTCGAACGAGTCACACTAAAGAAGCTCAGAGACCACTATCCACAATTAATAATATTGAATTAAGCGATCTAAAGAATATTAAAACAAAATTTTTTTATATTGTATCAATCAAAAGTGCAATGATATGTATAGTTGTTTGTCATTTTGAAGGCATGATTAGGTATTCGCTGGCTTGATTATCTCAGCCCTATTTAGGCAGTTGTGAGCAGTCTATCCACTATATAAAGGCTTTGGAAAACACATATGGTAAAGGTACCATCAGGGCATGACTGGAGGGATGCTTGAAAATATCTCTCTCTTCTATTTCCCTGTGTCTCATAAAAGCACTTCTATGTTTTAGGTCGAGCCTGGGCAGCGCATGCGCTGCTCTGTGAGGCATGCTGTATTCAGGTATGGACATGAAGCTCCACCCACTCTTCGCCCATATGTTTAATTGGCTCTTGTCATTGTCATTTGTAAATGCTGGCTTCTGATTCATTAATCGGCTTGTTAGTCCCTCCTTAGTACAGCCTTTTCTTCATTTGTAACCTCCCTTGAGGACCGGCCCTTTGACTTCTGTTGTTATACGGTATGTTTTATTACCAGTCTGTGAGCCCTCTTTATTTTAAAGAGTTTCACTGCAGGCACAACATGCTTTCCTGCAATGACACTCGCTTTGCTTGCACCACTCGCAGGACGCTGCTTTCACAATGGTGGGCGCTTCTTGTATTTTATGTTCAGCGAGCCATGCGCGCTTTCACTTTCAAAGCAGCCTGGGACAATGGCGGACGCTTCTTGTTCCATAAGCGCTCTATCACTTAACCTAAAAGTACGGTTGTGCCCTATGCTACAGTGCTGGATGGGTCTTTGACTTACAGGGCAAAGGAAGTACAGATGCAGTCTATCTACAAGAATGCACCGTGTCAAAGGCCTCAGACAAATGGAGTAATATTAGCATAGCTGGAACATTAGCATCTAACGAGCTTCGGATATGGTCGGTTACCGCAACTAAAGCAGTCTCTGTAGTATGAGATGGTCTGAAACCAGATTGTGAGCAGTTTAAGATGTTATTAGACTCTAGGAACTCAGTGAGTTGAGAACTGATTATACCTTCCAAGAGCTCACCTAGTAAAGGGAGCAATGAGATTGGATGATAATTAGAGAGGTTCAACGGTGATAAATTAGGTTTGGCCTGACCATGGCCTCCTTCCAGTGGGCCATAATTATCCCAAAATTAACCAAAAGAATGAATATAGAATGTATGGAAAGTGGTAGGTGACACTTCCTGTTTACGGGGTCTCTGATAAGATAACATTTTTAGCGCCCATGTTTTGTCACCTCTGTATATGATGACCAAGTGTTTTCAAAAGTGGAACAATGGACTATGGACTTAGCTCGGACAATACTTCTTTACCCAGAACAGATTGATACAATAAATAAAATTTGAGGAGCAGTAGGTTTATTCGGCTTTTTCTTTCACCTAAGTAGTAACTGCATGATGCTGGGCTCCCATTTTAATTTGTGAAGCTACGCAAAGCCCCCCTGCATGGCTTTGAGTGGCCCCATAAATCATGAGTAAGGCAAAGCAGTGCAAATTGCTGCGT
Source organism: Triturus cristatus (assembly GCF_964204655.1). Classification (NCBI taxonomy): domain Eukaryota; kingdom Metazoa; phylum Chordata; class Amphibia; order Caudata; family Salamandridae; genus Triturus; species Triturus cristatus. The sequence goes on along the minus strand of NC_140586.1, from coordinate 817,748,682 downwards.
TACAACTTACTCTGCATCCAGCAGGTGTTCCATGGGCGTTGCAGTGGATTTTCCCATGCAACACCCATGGAATTTTGCACTGCCCCAGATTTACAAAGTGATGTAAATCTGGGAAAGTGTCAAATCTGTACCCCTCCCGAAGTGAGCCGTAACGAAGGGAAATATGTTTATTTTTCCTCGTTTTTTTCGTTTTCCAGGCGTGCCTCATACTGCAACACACATGGAAAGAGGAAAACACCTCGTAGGATTGTTTTTGTTCAGGAAGGTGCCCCTTCCTAAACAAAAACTTTCCTGCCAGCAATGATTGCATCCTTGCACCATAGTGCTTTGAAAATAATGGTAAACTCTCCTGGGGTCATAAATTCAATGACCCAGGAGACTTAATGTCATTTGTTTTGACATTCCAGGGGGCTAATGTGCTCTCTGTAGCCCCCTAGAACACTTATATTGATAGTTGGTGGTGCCCTTGCCCCTCTTTAGGGCGATCCAAGAACTATAATATTGAAAACAAAGGGCAATAAGCGGCCTCCCTACTTCCTATGATGAAGCAGAGGTAACCATTTTTCTTTGTTTTGTTTATATTATGGGTGCCCCGGTCCCAATCGGGAACCTCCCACAAGGCCTAGGGGGGAAGGTTATTCCTACCTTGCGCTCCTATATGTTATTTTTTTTTTTTCAGGACACTGGGACTGAGTCCCCGAGCCCTAGAATGGCTACTGTCACATCTTTGTTGAAGTGGTGGCATCCAATAAGATCTTATCACTAGATATGTTGGCTCTGCGGAACCTCCGCAGCATGAAATATACAGAAAGTTTGAACCTTAGCTTCTACAAAACTATTAAACGATCTACATCACAAAAAGCACGCTTTCTGGACAAATATGTAGCTTTTTGCCAAATTTGGAGTATTTCGTTCAGCCATTTTGACTGTAGCTGTGTCTAATTTTCCTATATACTGCATGGGAAAACACGTTTGGGACCCCCTTTTTTCTCTGCTTGACTGATATCCCTGAAACTTCCCAGGAAGGAGCTGAGGTGGACGAACTTCTTTTTTTAAACATTACTTAAAGATTTGTCAAATAATGCCAAAGTTATTAGCAAAACAAAAAATGCTTTTTCTATGGAAACTCTGACTCAAGTATAACTACACATTAGCTATATATCTATATCTATACGCAGCCTGTGCACTGCGGGGGGTCGGCTGAGCACAAGTTAGTGGCTGCAATTTATCAGTTATAGTTATCTCAAGTCACTATAACTCTTGCCCTGAGGTAACTATAACTCGCCCCCTCGCCATCCACTACTAATGACCCCACATATTACATCACTCATGACATCGTCTATGACATCACTGATAATATCAATGCAACATTTGAAATGAAATTATTGATGACAAAACTATGCATGGCGGGGGTGTGAGTTATAGTTACCATAGGGACGAGTTATAGTGATTTGAGATAACTTTAATGGTTTAATATCAGTTGTTTTGTACATTTAAAACGGCATGGTTTAGCTGCTGACATCTTCACCTAACTATAATGTCCCTTTACCCTTTGGTTTTTCCAGTGACTATATGTATACAGATACATATAATTAAGAATAATAAGTCGGTGCTTACCTGTATACAGAAGACATATGAGCAGAGGATTTGCTAATACAACATGCTTTGGTTTGTCACATGGGCAACATGCGCTGCCGCCTCTGGTGCAGGAAAGCAGGGCTCGAGCCTCGGGGTCGCGTCCACATCCTGTGATTCTGGGCAAATCACTTAATCTCCCCGTGCCTGAATGTGTAATGTAAATACGTGCTATGTAAGGCGCTCCAATACCTTCGGGTCGAGTTCGCGCTATATAAATATGCAACAACAAAAAAACAAAAAAACATTTCACTGATGCCAGTTCACACTGAGCACCTGAGGGCTGATGAAGAGCTTGGCAGACAGGATACTCGTAAATGCAGTGGACTATCCTATCTGCCAAACCGACAGTCCGCCTACCTCACTTGCAATCGGGTAGACCATAAGTATTCCGTCAACTGGGCCCCCATTGGCTCTGTCTTTGCAATACTTCCTCAGAGGGCCTGGCGGAGTAGGGGCCATCGGAAGACGCACCTAACATTTAGGGTCAACGGTGGTATGCATGTTTTTATTCATATCTGTAGGGTCAGAGAAAATAATAATGACCTCTAACTCCTAGGAGAAAACTCCAGATTGTGGTGGCTATTAGCCTTTTTTATTTTTCAAAACCAAACTCCTGCTTTGGAAGCTTGTTTTTGAAAAACAAAAACAACTTTGGAAATGTTTGACAGCCAGCCATCATGACTGATGGTATTGTTGGTCAAACATACTTTGAGAGGAACCCCCATGATGACGGATCCGTCAATGAAGGGAGATATCCATTGAGCCGATGGACATCTATAAATTTGGCTGACGGGGTGTCCGTCAGGGTGATGGAGCAAAATAATCCGCCACCCTGACAGACATTAACCTGTCTGCCAAACTCTCTGACCAAGATTGGGATGAACAATCTATTTTATACATTTTTTTCAAATGTATTGAGTAAAAATGGGTTTTAGAAATAGCTCTGAACAGGAACTCATTCAATAATCTGGTATATTAAAGTCTGTCACTGCACATGCCTTTCTTTATGTGTCTGCCGGAAAACTAAGTGCCAGGACAAACGCTGAATTGACAGCAGGAAATTGCTCATGCTACAGAAGAAATAATCCCCATCTGACACATCATTTCCTTGCCAACTTGTGTATGACTAGTGAGAGGCACGTATTTCTCTGTCTCTCTGGAATGGCTGGGTCTACAGCCTCAGGCGATGCCCATCTGACAGCTGGGGGTGGCTGGGTTGCAAAGGCGATGCCCATCTGACAGCTGGGGGTGGCTGGGTTGCAAAGGCGATGCTCAGGGTTGCAAAGGCGATGCTCATCTGACGGCTGGTGGTGGCTGGGTTGCAAAGACGATGCTGAGGGTTGCAAAGGCGATGCTCATCTGACGGCTGGTGGTGGCTGGGTTGCAAAGACGATGCCCATCTGACAGCGGCGGGTGGCTGGGTTGCAAAGGCGATGCTCAGGGTTGCAAAGGCGATGCTCATCTGATGGCTGGTGGTGGCTGGGTTGCAAAGACGATGCTGAGGGTTGCAAAGGCGATGCTCATCTGACGGCTGGTGGTGGCTGGGTTGCAAAGACGATGCTGAGGGTTGCAAAGGCGATGCTCATCTGACGGCTGGTGGTGGCTGGGTTGCAAAGGCGATGCCCATCTGACAGCTGGGGGAGGCTGGGTTGCAAAGGCGATGCTCAGGGTTGCAAAGGCGATGCTCATCTGACGGCTGGTGGTGGCTGGGTTGCAAAGACGATGCTGAGGGTTGCAAAGGCGATGCTCATCTGATGGCTGGTGGTGGCTGGGTTGCAAAGACGATGCCCATCTGACAGCTGGGGGTGGCTGGGTTGCAAAGGCAATGCTCAGGGTTGCAAAGGCGATGCTCATCTGACGGCTGGTGGTGGCTGGGTTGCAAAGACGATGCTGAGGGTTGCAAAGGCGATGCTCATCTGACGGCTGGTGGTGGCTGGGTTGCAAAGACGATGCTGAGGGTTTCAAAGGCGATGCTCATCTGACGGCTGGTGGTGGCTGGGTTGCAAAGACGATGCCCATCTGACAGCTGGTGGTGGCTGGGTTGCAAAGGCGATGCTCAGGGTTGAAAAGGCGATGCTCATCTGACAGCTGGTGGTGGCTGGGTTGCAAAGGCGATGCTCAGGGTTGCAAAGGCGATGCTCATCTGACGGCTGGTGGTGGCTGGGTTGCAAAGACGATGCCCATCTGACAGCTGGGGGTGGCTGGGTTGCAAAGGCGATGCTTAGGGTTGCAAAGGCGATGCTCATCTGACGGCTGGTGGTGGCTGGGTTGCAAAGACGATGCTGAGGGTTGCAAAGGCGATGCTCATCTGACGGCTGGTGGTGGCTGGGTTGCAAAGACGATGCTGAGGGTTGCAAAGGCGATGCTCATCTGACGGCTGGTGGTGGCTGGGTTGCAAAGGCGATGCCCATCTGACAGCTGGGGGTGGCTGGGTTGCAAAGGCGATGCTCAGGGTTGCAAAGGCGATGCTCATCTGACGGCTTGTGGTGGCTGGGTTGCAAAGACGATGCTGAGGGTTGCAAAGGCGATGCTCATCTGACGGCTGGTGGTGGCTGGGTTGCAAAGACGATGCCCATCTGACAGCTGGGGGTGGCTGGGTTGCAAAGGCGATGCTCAGGGTTGCAAAGGCGATGCTCTTCTGACGGCTGGTGGTGGCTGGGTTGCAAAGACGATGCTGAGGGTTGCAAAGGCGATGCTCATCTGACGGCTGGTGGTGGCTGGGTTGCAAAGACGATGCTGAGGGTTGCAAAGGCGATGCTCATCTGACGGCTGGTGGTGGCTGGGTTGCAAAGACGATGCCCATCTGACAGCTGGTGGTGGCTGGGTTGCAAAGGCGATGCTCAGGGTTGCAAAGGCGATGCTCATCTGACGGCTGGTGGTGGCTGGGTTGCAAAGGCGATGCTCAGGGTTGCAAAGGCGATGCTCATCTGACGGCTGGTGGTGGCTGGGTTGCAAAGACGATGCCCATCTGACAGCTGGTGGTGGCTGGGTTGCAAAGACGGGCACCACTTATGAAAACATCAAGGTTGCAAAGGTGACTCAGCCGATCTATGAATGACATCTTAGAGGTGCTAAGTTTATGCTCAGTGACGCAGGTGTAGTGACTATTCACAGCACTACTTAAGCTATGCTTCTAAGGACCACATTCATCACTATCCGGATTTTGCACATGAACTGCAATTACATCTTTTGCAACTTTAGAAAGAAAAAATTTCAGAATGTGTGCAGGGAAACATTGCAACATTCCGAGTGCTGCAGCCCAGAATATAGTCAAACATACGGTGACACTGGGGCCCTTATGTATCACCTCATTTCCCCTATCGACACGGAAAAACAGATTTACTAACACTTTTATAGGATTCTCTGGTCAATGTACTTGTGGCACGCGCAGTGCACGAGCTGTTCTCGTGCCAGCTGGTGCCATTATAATGTTGTCAGAATGTAATGCTTGGCAGTTGGTCTTCTGCCATTTATTCAGTAGCTTTTCTCCACAGCTGGGGACTGCTGTAGGGTTACACTTACCTTCATATTACCTGCTTTGTTCGTATATTCATTTCAACTTTGCACCCGGTTTGCATCATGAAAGTGACACAAACCTGGGCAAACTGTTCCGATGGAATTTACTTTCCAGCCAGTGGCGGCTGGTTATTTTTCAAAGTGGTGCAACATAAAAGTTAGGGACGAAATAGACTTTGACTGAGTACAAAGTGAGTGAGCCCGATTGATATAAGGAGGAATTTTGAAAATAAGGAAGGGCAAAAAGTGAATTTTAATGCATTTTTGGGTGGATTTGAGCTTTCAGGTGAAAACCTGAAAGAGTGGCCTATATCTTGCAGTGTTAAATATTTTCAACAGTTGCCACCTGCCTTGTCGCTTGCAGAACTCACATGAACCCTCTTTGCTATTGTATGATAAGTCAAAGATATAAATAGACTGCACACAGATCTCACCCACAAGGACAATAATCACCATAGGTATTTCACTGCTAGTACAAGGTGAAACTAACATGCTGGGGGCACACAGATATCTTTAGCAGAGGGGGCGTGGCTTGAGCCCGACTAAGATGGCTGCACACTGAGTGCGCTCTGATAGCCATCTGCAATCTCTCCATCTAAATCCGACACAATCTGTTCAAAAGTGGAGCTCTGAGGGGTGTCCAGCTCAAAATGGAGCGCTAGCGTGGAGAGGGAAGAAGTCTGCGATCGCACTACAGGATGGTGCCGACCGCGCCCTGAGAGGAGCCACCTGCAAAGCAAATACCCGGAGCGGACCTGCAAGACTTAGCCCTCAAGAGACGGTGGCCGCTAGGCCCACGCAGGTAGATCAAGCGGCGACCCGAGCACTACAGCAGACCAGGCGAGTGCGCGTAACTGCCTGTGACACAGCCAACAGACTAACAGTAGCCCTGAAGACTATTATTCACATAGACCAGTCGGGCTTCATGCAGCGTAGGAGTACCCACCACAACTTACTTTACGGAGTCCTACATATGACGGCACCCCCGCATCTCTCCAATCGGCATTGATGGCATTAGATGCCTCAATGGCTTTTGATAGAATAGAATGGGCCTATTTATTTGCAGTACTAACCAAGCTGGGCTTCGGCCCAAAATTCTGTAGCTGGGTAAAACTGCTATATCACGACCCGCTCGCACAGGTGAGAGTCAATGGGGCACTATTGCACCATTTCTGGCTTGGGAGGGGAACCAGGCAGGGCTGCCACCTGTCACCACTATTATTTGCTATGGCAATGGAGCCAATGGCACATTGGATTAGAAGAGACCTGATAATATGGAGTATTCGGGCGCCGGGAGGCTGGGAGGAGCGCATCTCCCTTTAAGCAGACAACATACTTCTATACTTATCGAGACCCTACTTCTCCATAGCTCGAGTGCTCCACATTTTTGAGTTATTTGGTAGCTACTCTGGCTTCACTATAAACGGCACAAAATCGATTGTTCTACCCCTAGCGGGACCCCCTACGAGACTGCTGTCAAACTGAGCGGCCCCTGTGGTAGAGGGAGGTTTTAAGTATCAAGGTCTATACATAACCTGAAACTCTCAGTCATTCCTACAGAAAAATCTCTATCCCTTATTACAAAGATTCTGCGCAGATACGAGACATTGGCGCGTTCTCCCTCTTTGATGGGAAGAGCAAAACTGTACAAAATGATGACTCTGCTGCGCCTCCTCTACGTGTTATAGAACACACCCTACCCGGTCCGGGCCGCCTTTTTAGACAGATAGCTCAGGAACTCTGTATCTTAATATGGCAGGGAGGAACACCTAGAATAGCGTTGAATACATTGCAAAGAGGAGTCTATGACGGTGGGCTTGCGATCCCCGATGCTAGACTGTACTATTGGGCCTCACAGCTGATGGTTATAAATGAGTGGATTTATACTGAAAGAGAAGAACCGGCCTACAAAATGGATAGAGAAGCAATGCCCAACGGGAATCATGAAGCTCTTCTATATGCCCAAAGGTCCCCACGGGATCTTCCGGCTCATACGGCAACAACAATAGAATGCTGGTCTGAAGCGAACAAATATTTAGGATGGCATGGCCGTTTGACAGCGATGACACCACTGTGGGTGGGAGGCGAACTGAGGGAAGTAACAACCTTGGTAGGCTTCTCAGGTTGGAGGGCCATAGATATTGGCCATCTAGGTGACGACGCATGGAGGGGAACAGCACTGATGCCTTTCGAGGACTTGAACAACGAATTTAAACTATCACATACCCAGGTCTTCCCCTACATGCAATTTGCACACGCACTAAATAGACATATAAAACAAGGAGAGATCATCCCTGACTATTCCCCCTTGGAAGACCGACTATTACAGACCCCATACCGGACAAGGGGACCTCTACAATATATAAAAAACTAATATACAATGCACCAGACCCCATGACCTCCCTACAAGTGGCCTGGGTTGCTGATTTAGGCAACATAGAGGACGAAGAGTGGATCGATGCGTTGCAAGGCCCTAGAGAGATAGCGATTAGGTCAAGATTCAGACTGATACAACTCAGGATCCTGCACCACTCATACTACGCCCGCACACTATTGTATAGATAGGGAAAAGTACAGTTGTCGCACTGCTTAGGAGGCTGCCAGGCGGTGGGATCCTTCTTCCATATTATATTGGAATGCCCAGTAATCAATCGATTAATGGGGAGGAAGACTGGTCTAAGCACACGAGAACCTGGCTGGCCTTGGCCACTGGAGTGGCAAAATGTAACATAGCGCGCAGGTGGGGGTCGCACATCCCCCCAACGGTGGCAGAATGGGAGACCGACCTTGATTGGGGCCACCAAGCGGAAAAGATTATATATGACAGCAGGGGTTGCAAGAAAACATGTGATAAAATATGGTCTCCCTGGGAGAAATACAGAAACAAGAGCGAGGAATCAGCAGTATGTGAGTCAAACGGTATAAGCGCGGCTTGTGAATGAAGAAGACACGAGGCCAAACGGACTGTCTAATTGGTTCAGACCTAACTGCGTGGCAATTTACCAGATTTAGACTGAAATTATATTGGTGTACTGACCCTGTAACAATATAATTCGTCATTATATATTTGAACATTTGAATGTATGTGCTCATCTTTCAGTATATGTATATGAGTTTGTTTAATAAACATTTTTTTTTTTAAAGATATCTGCAGCAGATGCCTTAAACCTATTAGATGTTTTAAAACACAGTCTATGTGTGACCAATTAAGTAATCCAGAATAGGATTGTTATCAAATTTGTCCTTGTTATAAACCCGGCCAGTGTTCTGTTAGTGAAACCAACCTCACCGCATCCATGGCTGATCCCAAAAACTATTCTGCCAGTCCTGCTTAACCTTAACCCAGGCACTGGTCTCTGTTCTACTCTACAGATAAAGGCTTCACCTCTCACAGCTGGGATGAACCACTGCACTACTATGGCAGTGAGTGCACCTGAACCCATCTACCCACAGCACTGGTTTGACGGGGCATAGTGGGATCGATGTTATCTTCTTTGCTCATTTTCAAAGTGAAATACATTTAAAATTGCACTTAGATATAGAAAGTATCTTCTAAATCGTGAAACGTTTTCTTTGGTGACAAACAATGCATCATATAGGATAATTTGTAAATGCAGGAAAGGAGATTTTTAATAGAGTTCAAGTTATTTACAAAACTAATTTTTGGGACAAAAACAAATCATTTTGGGGTTCAGAAAAACTGTCCTTGGGAAGGGGACAAATGGAAATAAAACCTAGGGCCTGATTACGATATTAGCGAATGGGATACTCCATCACAAACGTGACGGATATCCAGTCCCCAAATTTCGAGGTGCCTTGCTGCGCTGCCCTACGCCAACATCCCATAAATAAGCCATGACTTTGAATGGCCTCATAGATATGGAGTAAGGCAAGTCAGCGCACATCGCTGCTGTGCCGTGCTCTCTGCTAGGAAGGTGTTGCGGTGGGTGTTCCCAGGCAACACCCATGAATTTTGAAGCTTGCCCAGATTTAGAAAACCATGTAAGCCTGGGAATGGTCCAAAACCTTACGTCTCCCCAAGAGAGGCGCAATGAGGAGAAATACCTTTGTTTCTCCTAGTTTTTTACTCTTTCCATGTGTCCTGCATTCTGTGGCACACATGGAAAGAGGAAACAGCCTCCCAGGATTGTTTTTGTGCAGGAAGGTGCTCCTTCCTGCACAAAGACAATCCTGCAGACAACACAGGCACCTTTGCACCATTGTGAAAGGGGGGCTATGTTGGGGCTTGGCTGCCGAAATGACCCCAGCGCAGGGGGAAAGGACAGGAATGCACAGTAATGGATACATATGGTGCACTCCTGCCCTTTAACATTGACGTAGGTAGCGCAGCAAGATGACTTGCTGCGCTGCCCTACGCCAAATCCCTATAAAAGAGGCCCCGAATGTCTTGATGGCTCGGCATGTACTTTGGTTTTTAGAGGCAAGCCAGATCTCTGGCTCAGCCCTCCCTTTCATTTCTTGGCTTGTGCATATCTTATAAATACCTCTATGTTGGAGCTGGTGCGGTCCAAATGCACGCATGATGCAGAAAACCAAGCATTGGAAATGCAATAGGGCTTGCATTTTTTTGAAAAGTTAAAGCTATTGACATTGTAAATGGGAATGTATTTTACCTACCAAGGGAGGAGTAAGGGACCAGCTGGGGGCTGACTACCGAAATGCTCTCTTAGGGACTGATTGGCAAAAAGTAAATCAAAGAAGCAGAGATTATTTTTAAAATAAATACGTCAGTATCAGCTGGGGGTGTATCTATTAATTGTTATGTAACTGCGAGAGGGCATGTTGATAGAATCGGGCCTGTGCTGTTTTTAGGCTCTATTGCAATGTTACACACGGGACCATGTATGCAGGATGAAGGGACTGATGGAGGCGGGGCGCTAATAAAGGAGGGCACAACACCGCTAGCTCTGCAGCACCATGGCCTGCGCTGCCCGGAAGCGTTGTACTAAAGTACGCCAGTCCCAAACCACCAATTCCACATACAGAGCCTTCACAGAGATGCTCGTATCCATAAACGTTGGGCAGAATAGCGGATTGGCTTATTGACCAAGGCCATAAATGAGACAAACGGACATCCAGGGAAGCACACACAGACACATGTGAACAGAAACAGACAAGAATTCAGATGCATAAAAAGACATAAACACAAGCCTATTGATACACATAAAATGCTAAACTAAAGCACCAGTTAGTCAGAGGAGACTTCATGCAAACCTTCTTTAAGCAGTAATCCCACACCAAAATTAAATAAAAGTACAAAGTGCACTGGTATTATGGGTAAAAAGGGCAAACAAGCAAAATACAATTTTAATACAGCGGCATACCGCAAACATTTTTATATTAAACCAATCAGTGGTGGGAATTAATAAAACTGCCAGGGTTGTATTTTCCTGGAGGTTAGAGAAGCTATGTGGCCTTTGATTAAGATGGATGGCTGCGCATGACAGGCCCACGTCTGTGCAGGAGGTGTTTATCGTCCCAGGAGAGCCGCTGAGTCTCCTGTGAAGCAGAGGGCTGACGAGTGTCCGCATTTTGCAGTCCCTTTAATAAAAGTGGCAGGGGAAGGCATTCTACTGAGCTGCTAGGGGGTGCGGCATCAAGGCTTGCCAGGGGGCACACTAGGCAGCAAGATGTTTTGAAGTTCAGTGTGTATAATGGATCGCTAAAATCACGAATGGAAAAAAAACCTTTATTCTACAAGTGTATATTAACGAGAAACCGTCTATGTGTAAAAAATAAGCACACAGGTGGGTAGCTGTGCATGCATGAATGCGTGGGTGCGAGGGTTTTGGTACAGACTGATAAAAGGGGCAACGCTAAAAACATGTTAAACAAAACAAGTGAAATGTGGTAAAAGGTGGCTATAAGGGCAAACCTGTGAAGCGTGGTCGCCGAGTGTTTGTAGGGAGGGAGGAGCGCCTGTGTAGGAGACTGCATGCACATGTACTGCATGGTCACAGGCCAAGCCCTGCGCCTACACACTTCGAACTGCACACAGGACATTATCAGTGCTGTTATGTTTCATACAGGTACCCCGATATGACTCAGGTAGTAACCAAACCTTTCACCTATATTTCCCCTGCCATTACACTACATAAGGGTTCTTGGTACTGACGTTTTACCTAGTTACGGTACTGCTTAAATGACGTGGGGTTTTCTCTGAAAACTAGCCTCATTCATTATGCAGGAGGATTCTTGGAATCTCAGCAGGACTACCATCTCTTGCATAATAACTATGTATAAGAGTCATTCCTTCCGGCATCTTAGTCCGACAAGACACAGCAAGGTAGAACCCCTGAGGGTACCACTTTGGGTATATTAACACCATATCTTTGCTAAGGCAGGGAGAGGAGAAAAAGGACTTCCATGCTGACACACTGACACAAGACGCTGAGGTTCCTGCACGCAGGTAATCCAGCTCTCAGTGGTCTGACATCCCTCGTGGGGTGTCCATCTCAAGACAAAGACGGGGTCCCACAGTCTCTCACTTCAGGTAATGGAGTTGGCTTTATCCTAGGGGGATTCTTGGCTCTACACCTACATACATGCTAGGTACACTTAGGTACATCTAGTTATGGTCGTATCATAGGAGTATGTATTATTACTGTCATGTATTTTTATACCTGCCTGTATTCATTGTTTTAGCACTATGGTAGGAATCTACCATCCTTTTACTCTGTTGGTGCTTATAATCATGTATATCTGTTTCTGTCTCATGGTTGTTTCAGCACACCTGTTTTACACTAGAATGACGCTGGTTCAATAAATGCTTATTAAAAACGACCCCACCGTTTATTCTGTGTATCTCTCTGCGACAAAGTGAGCACGAGTGACTGAGCGAAAACTACTGCACTGTTTCCATGGTCCCTGATGGGACACAGTTGTCAAATACGATAGTTGTCAAGAACTATTCTCTCCTTGGTAAGAGAAGTGTACAGTGGCACTGTGAGCTAGCGGGTATACAGGCTAACATACCTGGTGGGGGTGTCTGGAATCAGTCTGGACACCAATCCCACAGTCTATGTTGTCTAAACGTGCAGATCCTATATGTTGAGCTCGACAACCTTGCAAGCTTTGACCTTTGTTTAATGCGCAGAAGGTGCAGGCAGAGAGAGCCTTGAATGCACACTAGATGGTGTGCGTTGTGCACTCTGCACAGGACCTGAGGCCACCATCCTGGGCTGTAAGTAGAGCATAAGGAATGATGAAAGTGTATTTCATTCAAATTTCACAACATTCACTGGAAGAAGCTGCAGTTTATTATTTAGGTTAAAAAAGAATTCTCTTCCATCGACATGTCACCAGCTGCGTTAGTTAACTTCAGCTGGAGGACGGTAAGTGTTCATTCAATCCTACCCTGATAAAGTACATATTTACAATTAAAGCTAGTTACCCACTCCTAACAACCTAACCAGTACTGTGCTTATGACCTCACATGTGACATCACAAATATTTGATTTTGCGTCACCACTGATGTCATCAGTAGGGAAAGGGGGCGAGGCTGTGGACTGACATTCAGAGCTGCCGACTTTGGAAATGGATAACCAGGTTACAGTCCCAACCTTGGTTTGGTTCAATATCCTGAGGAAAGCAAGCGCCTCTGAATGGCGTTATTTTGTGAAACTCCCCACAGCCGGACAAACTGGTTAACAGCTCCTAATCTGAGGGGCTTCTGCTGCTGCACACGCCTCTGTTTACCCGGTGCGTCTGGATTACTTCAGGTCCCCAGGCCAAGTGTCCTCATGCCAGGTCTGCCACCTTCTGGCATTGCTGGTAGTCAACAGCACACTGCATTTTTTCACACATTACTTTTAGGCTAAGTAGCTTTGCGTCCATTCTAGTGTGTTAGCCGCAAACACTGCATTCTGGGAGCTGTGGTTTACTAGGATGTGATGTAACAACCAAAGCTGCCGAATTTGGTCCTGGGAAACGAGTCTCAGCGCCGGCTCAACATCCTGTGATTCTGGTCAAATCACTTAAATTCCCTGTGCCAACCAAAACTGAATGTGTCCTTGTGTAATGTAACTGGTGCTCATGTAAAGTGCTCCAATACCTTGAGTTTGAGTTTGTACTATATAAAACTGCAAAACAATTACAGCTGAATCCCTCCAAGCATGTTTTCCCACCGCAATGCTGCCTTGTCAGTGGACGGCTGTGTGAGACAGACCGAGGAAGGGAGCCACTCTGGGAATAAATCAGTAATGGACAACTGTCTATACAATGCACCAAAGCTTGATTGAAGTGATGCGTAGGTTCACAAGTACTGCGAAAGATTTATAGTTATTGCAACAGTTTTATAGAAGGGTGACTTAACAACATCCCTTGTCAACCCCATTAGTGAAAGAAAAACCTTAAGTTTTAGAATGCAATGCGGGGTTGGCTAAAAGAGCAGGGCTGCTGGCGGTGTCAGAGAGGACATGGGACCTCCTGACAGCGGGCCCAGGGGTCCATGTTGGCGCTTCTGACAGCTCAAAAGTGGGGTTGGAAGCCTCCAAGGGCTGTTGTTGTCTCCACCACAGCAATGTGTGGTTATCTGAGTGAGCCGTCTGTGGGAAGAGTTACACCTGTGGGTGGTAATTCACACTGCCCACAAGAACTCTCACCTACAAAGGCCCATGCATAGCAACTAGGCTAGTGCTCGCCCGTACTTCCCCGGTTCCAGAAGTCAGCAAAGGAAGCCGGAAGTAATCGGTGCTAGAAGTCCTGTCTACTCCTTGTAGTGTTCATCCCTTGTCCTTCCACGGACCCTCAGCAGTATATGGGAGGCTCGAGAGAGGGTATGGGATGGGTGAGACAGGAAGTAAAACCTTCAGTGTCATCAAAAGATCAAAGGACACATTTCAAAGTATTTTATTGTTTTTCAAGAAAAACAAACAGAGAATAATACTGTACCAGGGTTAGCATAAGATATTTGTGAGGTAAACATATCACATATAAAAGTGCAAGATGAGGTTATTACGCCTATAAGAGTATCAAGGGCCTAACCCTAATGAACAATAATCGAGGAAGAGAGACAGGCAGAAAGAAAAGAGGAAAGACGAAAGAGAAGAAGAAGAGATCAAAGGCTAGTTTAGCGATATCTTGTAATTACGGTTTCCGTACAGATGTTGGCACTCGAGCAATCTGAGTTTTTGTAGGCCTAATGTATAGCAATTTAGTGCGGGAAATAACAATTCAGATACAGAAATACACATGACATCTCCTTAAAGATACAAGATCCTTGCAACAAAACATACATTAGAAGTTATGGAGGTTTGTAGGAGACAAGATAAGCGTCCAGAGAATTCCACATCAACCTGGATGATGGCTTCCACGGAGAGTTTTGTAGTGCGATGTTATCTGCCCCCCTGAGGTGGGTGATCCAATTAATCCAGCCTTTGTATGAAGTCTTACTTGTGTTCTTCCAGTTGACAAGGACCATTTTCACCGCTGATGTTAGTCGTAGGTCGAGTAGAGCTTTGTCAGAGTCAGATCTTACCTCCGCATTCAAGAAGGCCATAGGTAAGGTGGTAAATTCCTTGACCAGGGAACAGTTAAATATACCAGTTAGGAAGGCAAACATTTTTTCCCAGAAGGGTTTAACCAGTGAGCACTGAAAGATTAGGTGGGCTAAGTCCCCGTTTCTTGATTACAGTTCCAGCATGTTGCGTCCTCTCGAAGGCCTACTGAAAAGAGACGGGCAGGAGTCCAAAATACATTGTGCAGTAGCTAGTATTTAGTTTGGGAGAGGACACATGACATCCCTTTTGCTAATTCTGCTAATTCTGGCATTCTGGGGATTTAACATCCTGGCAGAAGTCTGTCAGGGGATAGCCTGGACTACACAAAATCCGTCTGGAAAGACCAAAACTCTGCCCCTAGAAGGACGCTCACCAGTAAGCAAAGCAAATCCAAAAATTTCACCGGAAGACACATAGTACAAACAAGGCAGTATTCGATGGACTAAAAGAGATTCAGCTTCCTTGTCACGTTGTAAAGGGGAGGTTGGGAGGGTGTAGGGAGGAGGAGGCAGATGCAGCCCATGAGAGGGGGCGAAGAGCAGCTGTTCAGGAAGCTGGGAGGGGTGGGAGGTGTTGTTCTGGGAATGGCAGGGTGATCAAGTGAACTGGGAGCAGCAGGGAGGACAGAGCGAAAGATAAAGTAGTACACTGAAGGAAAACATATGGCCCATAGTGAAAGGATTCGTGTAACAGGGCCAGCCTCCATGGCGGAACAAAAGGAGGGCCTACTAAGTGTATTCACCAATGATAAGCCAGCATTTCTAAAGGGCAGTAGGAAAAACCAATGACAAAGAAGGGCTTTTTTTAAGCAAATATCCTAGATACTACATGTCTCTTCAAGACAGCGCATGCGCTTGATCCAGCGCGAGACCGAGGGGGAAGATAAAGAGAGAGAGAAGGAAGGCAAATTTACAACTATCCCTTCCTTGCATCGCAGACCCGACGTCACATTGGCTCATTCACACACGCATTCATTGGTGGGTCCATAACACCAACACTCGCACGTTTTCCACTCACGAGTCTGCACACAGGAGGGATGATGGTTTTGCGTTGCACATGTGGGGGGTATCTTATTACCTATAGGGAAGAAAGGTTATTTTACAGAATATACATTAGCATTCACCACCTATAGATTCCTAATCCTAAACATCAAGGCACTCCACCACTTGGTCAATGGACCAATTAGTTGGATTGATTGATGGTGATTTAGAACCAGCTAAAACACATTTAAGACTCAGAATCCTTTACTCTTTCCATTGAAAAACCACAAACTCGTAATTTCTGTTATTCATATTTGTTTATCTAAATATTATTTGCAATTAATATCAACATTTATGGTTAATCAAAGTTTATAATTTTATTCAATTAATACAAATCGCAGGACATTTATATTTACCTATTCTTGCTATCTGGATTTTTCTCTAATTCATTTGGCTCTGCATGACCAAATTTAGCCGTCAAATTGTCCAAATACAGCAGGCCAAAGCTCAAAGTCCAAAAATTCTTTGCTCAGCACGTTGCAGTCCCAAAGATCTCCAAAGAACCAGAAATCGTGCAAGCATCTGTCATCGTCTGTGGGGTCGATAGAGGTGTGCAGTCATCGAAACCGCGGAATGCCTAGAACAGAAGTCCGGAAAAAATGGGGAATGGAATGCCCCTCCCTATTCTACTACCCTTTTTATAATAAATTTCGGGATAACATGAAACATTTTTAGGCTAAGAAAGACGGTGATTGGCTGGTTGGGGAACGTCCGATTTTTATTCTATGAGGTTCTCATGGATTTTGCTGGTTCAATTCCTCTGTCAGTGTTGCCCTTATGCAACATTGTTGAAGTTTTGCTTGTATGTCCCAATTGTTCATTTAAACCAGATTTTACTGACTGAAGTTTGGCAGTCTTCCATGTTCCTATCCTTGACCAGGAACACTGTGACTTGGGGTCGTCGGGAAGTTCACGGAGCCATCCGAGTCTGCGCAGTAGGCATCACGCTCACGAGACGGTGACCATTTCTGACCTCCATTTCGGACGCCATTTTTTGGTAGGCCCAAATGTCAACTTAAGCGAAACAAACACAAAAGAATAATTAATACAAAGAAATGAAGATTCTAATGTTAAACCCTCACTAATCCCTTTATGTATTAGTATTTTCCTAGCATATAGCGACATTTAAAGCAAAAATACTCACCTTTAGGATCCAAACAGGAACGCAGACGTCACATAAGCAACTTAAATCATGCAATATCCTATTACCACATGTACTACTATTAATATGCGTACATATTTTAGTTATTAGAGTTATTTTGCCATGCAAATAGCAATAAGTCCCAAGTGTAATTGGTGCATGCAAATGGTTGGTTTAGTTTAACACAGCAAACCGTTAGTAAATGTATAATAAGTAGGTTATATAGTTAGTATTTTCATGCAAAATAGAGGAGGTATACCAACATTTTGTTCTACCAGCTCCATCACGCTGCCCAGGCTCGACCTAACAAGTCCTTCTGACGTTAACAGACCTCGCGGTGGCCCTGTATATTGCTATTTAAAGTTGCTAAACCCCTCCAATTTTTCAGCAGCACGTAGAAGAAAGGGCAAAATCCCTCCCCAGTGCACTGCAGCCAACGAAGTACATTGAAAGTTTAAATTCTGAGATGCTTCAAATAGCTTTATGCTGTAAACAACAGATGCTGCTGACACCCAATTTAATTCTAGCTTACATAAATCAAATCAGTTCTCAGTTTTAATATGCCTCTATACGGAGTGAATGAGACTGTGTTTTTTTTCATTGTAATGCTTTATGAAAATAGAATTAATCAAAAGTGGAGCCTCGTCGTTTTGTTAAGCGCTTACATATTTAATTTCTTCAAAACTGCATTTATTTTGAGGCAACCTTTCTCTGGCAAAGGTGGTAAAGGGAAGCCTAATATCCATCAACATTTCAAAATTATGTTCCTTTAGGGGCGCCAAAATGCTAAAGTTGTCTTGACAATGTCCCTGTAAAACACTAGTGACACCTCATATTTCGCGTTTAATGTATAGAAAACAAAAAATACTGCAGTAGTTGATAGGAAACAGGGCAGTGCTGTTAGTTTCACAAAGAGGAATCTCCCGTAAGTTTATTGTCTCTGTGTCTACAACCTGGATGTAAATTGCAACAGTTAGCGCATGCTTGTGTTCACGCCCCATGAAAAATACAGGTGTGGACACTGAACAAAGGCTGACGCCTCGAGGAAGGTGCTGTGAGTGACTTATAAGAAGCCTTCTGCGACCAATCAAACAGAACTAGACTAATGTAACAGAGCCTGGCCAACAGCGATGACTCCCCATTGGGCAAAGAGGTGCTGATTTTAATGTGTCTGTTAATGTGGAGTAAAATCCATTTTTGGAGGCTGACGTATTTCCTCCCTTAGACAAGTGTCTTTAACCTGCCCATTACTCCCAAAATTAATTACATTTCCTCCACCGACAGTTTACCTCCAAAAATCTGGAGATACTTCCATGGTTACCACTGCTGTTGGTTTTTACCTCAAATGAGTTGTTATGCAGTTAATTTTGATCCCACTTACCTACAGTTTTCTAGTGTTATTTTTGGAGGTATTTTCCTCCAGGGTGAAGCTGGAGTTAGCAACTTCATTTTACTTCACTTTCAAGGATTGTGGTAATTTCACCTCAGAAAACTAGTTATATCTTTGTCATTTGTGTATTTTATCATAGAATACACATTTGTCAACATGGCAGCAGTAAGAGCAGCTTTGTGGAACAATGTTTTACATCTTGTGCAGAGACAATTGCCTATTCGGTCTGCTGACGTTTGGCGCCTTATTATAGCCAGAGCCACTGGAATTAGATGGCAGGAGAGGGCCAAATTATGTGGCAAGGTTGAGCAAATTATGCAGCCAGAATATGCCAATTATACCCGCATAAAGCAGCACATTTTGTAATAGTATTGCTTCATTATCTGGTCATTTCTAGGTAGAGCCTCGACAGTGCTTGCGCTGTCTGCAAGACCTGTTGTATCTCTACTGTGGTCTTTTGGCAATCCCAATGATTGCCATTGGTTCTTTCTTGAGCCATTCAGAAATGCTGAATTTCTATAGGCCCATTGCTCTCAATTGTCCCTCCTTTGGATGCTTGGATGAGCCCAGACAATTTCACAAAGTGATGGTTTTGGTTGGCCATCCCATGCTTCCTCCTGCAGAGCACACAATGGCTCCTCCTCCCTCTGGGCATCGCAACCTAGATTATTTACTTCCTGCCACCTCCGGCCCCTCGCTGCTTCTATGAGTTGCAGATCCATGGAGCCACAGGCACTATAACGCTTTTAGTCACAGCTTTCGCTTCAGAAGCAGTTAATGTGGAAGTTATTTATTTTCCAACCTTCCATTACCCGAGCATCTGCTGCCAAATGCCTCGTGGTGCTCGCTTGTTTACTCACATTGGGGCATATTAGCAAGGGCTGGCGATATAATTATCGCCGCTTTAGCGTCCGTTTTTGGGCGAAAAGCGGCGATAATTACATCGCAATATCATTAAGGACACGCTGGCGCGTGTTTCCTTGATGTAGAGCCCGTTTTTTCACAGCCTCGCCTCGCATCGCTAATGAGATGCAAAAGAGGCGTGGCTGTGAAAACAACACATGTTAATATCGTGAAGGCAGCTTCGCGATATTAACAAGAAGATGAAGCAATAAAAAAATCGCGCTAGCTCAGCCTTAACTCAGGAATTTAACACCTGTTAAATTCCTGACTAAGGCATACTTTTAATAGGATATGGATTATGCTGATAGGACCACAGGGTCCTATCAGCAATGTTATCGCTGTTTTCAATGGAACATCGCTGGAAAACCAGCGATGTTCCATTGAAAACACCGCTATCGCTGAAATATTATCGCCATTGCGCTATGCATTGTAAATATAGCGTTATCATGGCGATAATATTTCTATCGCTATGAACGGCCAGCGATAATTATCGCTGGCCGTTGATAATATGCCTCATTGTTTTTTAATGACAGCAGTTCAAAGAGCGGACATAGCTTGCTTTGAAACTCCGCCCAGGAACGATACTGATCTGCCCTCACTAGAGCGTGCTTTGTAACTCGGCCCATAGTTGATATCAGAGAAGCGCCCCCAAACAGGCATGCAGACAAATAGAGAGCGCCCTTAACCTTTGAGGGCAGCCACTGCATCAGGCTCCAGCCTCTTTATTAAGAGACCTGAGAAGCTCTGACGTTTCCTGTTAGAAGTATTGACTGGCCTTAACGTGGTTGTCTCTGAGGCGGCGGGTCGTGGTCGGTGCGCCCTCCTTAGGTCCGGCTTCCATGAGCACAGTGTTTATTTTATAGCGTCTACCTTAATACGTTCATATTCACAATACTTTGGTTTGTGTTCATTCAGAGATGAGCGGCGTTTGAACACAAGTGACAAGTGGAATTTTGTTCAAACCTGTTCGACATAACATGCTCAGGCTGCACTCCCGCTGGGTCTCTTGTGCTTGTCTTGCACGCAGCAGCAATGAGCTACGGTGCAGAACTAGAACGCTGCTGGAACCGGACACTGTGATGACACATAACTTTGCTGCTTGTAGAAATATAGGACAAGTTGAATTGGAAATTGGGAGCTCTCAACTGCACCTCATTAATACCAGTTTAACACCCAAATATCGCAATAGGCAACAGAAAGGTGACCAGTGCAGCTTTGCAAAGGGCCTTCAATTGCGCAGCAACACGTGTTGTCGCATTTTTTTGAACTTTTGAACTGTATGAACTAGAAACAATTTTTTGGTTCAGATCTGCAGATTATGAGGCAGATGATTGATTATGTGGCAAATGCGGAAAATCTACAATTATGGAAAAATCTCTCCGGCTGTATAATCAGATAATTTTAGTGAACCTGATTATAACACACATTGCGCGCTTGCATCCGTTTTTGATGAGAGGTCACATTGCTCGCTAAATATAGTGCAAAAAACAGAAGGACTGCAAACAGAAGCCACTAGATCTCTGGTCGTTTACATTGCTCTCTGCTACATAGCTGCTGTGTATGATGCCTAACCAGGCGACATGAGATAATACATCCATTTCAAAGATGTTGCTTAACAAGCGTAATGTAAAAATTACCGAAATTATGCGAGGTTACGCTCACGTAATGGACATTTCAATAGGGCCTAAAGTTATTTTAACAAAAGGAGAAGGGAAAAGCTTAGCTGGCTATTAATTTTCTGTCCATTCCAGGGTGGTATCAATTCCATCTAGCAGGATCCATAATCTTCAACACTTTTAATTTAGCATTTGGAAGGTTAAGCTCTAAGGGACACCTGGCACCTGTCCCTTTAGCCTGCTGCTCTGCCTTTGCAAATAAATTAACTTCAGCATAACTGATCTGTCAAACAATCCTCTAGAAAGAAAATTGTTTCTGTTTTCTTCCTGAACCTGGCTTTTCTAGCAGCAGCTTTAAGAATGATTTATTGCCAGCAAAGTTCCCAGGCCAAAAATGTAGACACCCCTGAAACGCTTTGCTTTTGCTTTTACTCCACAAATCCCACTGCGACATATTTCCGACAATTTGTAAGGGTTGCTAGGCAAGCCCTTCTAAGATATCGACAGAACACCCACTCCCTACCGAGGACTTAATTGGAACCTTTAAAATAGGTTCATAAATAACATTACGCTTCATATGTTAAACTGTCGAAAGAGAAATGGAGATAATTAATTGCACTTCTCTTTTAACAAAATCGGCACCTGCTGCATTCATTTAATTGATTTCTAAACGCATTTTCCTCATATATTAGCAGTGAACTACCTTAGTTAATGTCAAAGAGATGCAGTGTGGCACTTAAGGTGGGATTTTTTGTGTAGAGGCTTACACATCCGAATTAATGGCTTTTAGCCTCACGTGTTTGAAAAATGTAAATATACTGGGCCTTTTTAGGGTGACCAACTGACATGGGTGCAAATTCAGGACGGTGAGTGTAAAAATTCAGGGCAAGGGGTTAAAATTCAGGACAAAAATTCAGGACAGAAGGTCAAAATGTATGGCAAAACTTCAGCGGCACGCATAGAGTGTAGCTGATTGGGACCTGTAGGGCTGGACTAGGATGCAGTCCTCCGAGCGGCCAGCTTTATGTGTCAGATCGCTTCAGGTATTCCATGTCTGTTCAGCTGGTGAGGAGTGGTTTAGGGGCTGGTACTGTACTGAGTGAGGGATAAGACCCATAGCGGACAGGTCTTGCGTGAGGGTAAGAGCATGAAGCAAAAATAAAGGGAGTTATTAACCAGCCCGCATGAGCATAATTGGCTGCAGACTGCTGATTGTTATGGTATTATTGTGGGTTAGAACTGTTAGATAGGAGTTGACATTACTATAGAATGGCCTGGCTAGCCATATATTAGCCCTCCTTTTTTACCCATGTATTGGAAACAGTATACTGCTTGGGCTGTTTCATTTCTGTGAGCTGTAAACTGCAGATTCTCATTGATGTACAGAAGTGTGCTACAGACTAGAAACTGTACACACTGTTAAGGCATAATTGTAGGTCAGAAGGAGGAACTGTCTTTTACATGCAGAACATTTTCTATTGAATAGAAGCAAAATGCCAAGATGCAGTTTTACTGATAAAACTATATGGCACACAAATACTAATGTGTGGAAATGTGATTTCAGCAGATAAATATCATTTGAACATCACCAAGTAAAGTGTCTTGATTGTTTTGATCCTATTGAAACTCTGTTTCCAGCACACTTCTAAATTACAAACAAGTGGTTAATTTGTTGTTTCATAACTGCTGATCTGTTTTGAAGCATTTGCACAGTTCATTTGCAGATATTTAGAAGTTGTGTGTTACAAACAAGCTTTGTTTTCACACCCCCAAGAAAATGTGTTAAAACATGGTGCATTCTACCACACATTTGTCATTCTATGTTCAATTGTATTGGCTTCTAAAGTACAGCAAATGATGACCTTACTGTGCACCAGGATATGACAATCTTTCATGGGGCTCTTCAGTGATCCCCTCACTATCATTAGAAGTGCCTCTCTTACATGCATTTCATTTGTTTTATAGCGCCTCTCATAGCAATGTAAGGAGAAAGAGCACTTTACATCGCAGACACATACAGAGAAAATGAATCATACGTGTGTAAATCAGTATATAGAAAATTTTACATAAGGCAACCGGGACTACAAGGTGTAGGATACACATCACACATGCTGGTAGGCATTTTGTAGGACTGCTTGGTCTGAAGAAGCACAAACTTAGGATCCAGAACATAACACAGTAGTTAGCGTTGACTTTAAAGATAAGAATATATTTCTACCAAACAAACCCTTTTTAGCAACATCAGGATAATGAAAAACTGGGAAGAAAACGTAACTTTGTAACTGGTACCATGTAGCTTGCATGCAGCTCTTTGATGGCAGTTCATAGTTCACTGTGCTGGAATACGTATGTAATTCATGAACTGCATGGTAACAAAATTATCTCAGTGACAAAAGCAGTAACACACTGAGCTCTGCACGTAAAATAATGTTCTTTGATATGCATGGTGCACATTCTTTGCAGCAGGCATATTAACCCTCTGTGCTACCTTAGATGAGTCAAAACTGCCATTTAACAAAACTCCCATTTCGCTCCAGGGGGTACCTTAGTCACCAGAGTTATCGTGACACTTTTTTGTTGCCTGAAAACTGCTGGATATACAAGGAACTTTGCAGTGCCAGCCCCCAGTAACAAAACTGCCCACCTACCCTTCCAGCCTCCCAGGGCAAAACGCCCTGTGCCAGGTACGGCCAGTCCGGCCTTGCTACCACCCTCCAATGGTGCCCCTCATCTTCACATAGACCCACTCTCATGTGTATTTTTTTTTTTTATAGTGCTACTCATCCGAAGTATATACAGCAGGGTGTTGGAGTGAGGTACATCACACATATTATATAGAGACAATGACTCATGAATGTGAAAGTCAATGTATAGGAAATGTTACTTAAGACAATGAGGGGTATAAGGTGTAAGAGTCAGATGTCATCCATAATTATAGGCAGTGGCGTAGCGTGGGTGGGGCCACAAGGCGCGGTTGCCCCAGGCGCAATATTCTTAGGGGTGCAAAATTTTAAAAGAAAAAAAAATTGTGGTGGAAGGGACTCGAGTCACGTTGGTGCTGTTGTCTGCAAGTGCAGGTTATGTTGTCTTACCCGCCTTTCCCCGCAGTAGTGCTGCACAAAGCAGTAACCTCATGCATCTCTCATGGCCTCGGGGCAGGTGGAGAGCTGCTTGTGCTGCTTCCCGGTAGCATGGGAGCAGCGCCGCTCAGCGACACAACAGTAGAACGTCTCTTGTGGTATCACTGCGCCATACAAGGAATTTGTTTCTGCTTTTTGGGCAGGCAGAAGGAGCATTTCAAGCCCGAGTTCTGCGCTTGCTGCCAGACGTCATGTTAATTTGGTATGGCGGGTTGAGTCACCCAGGGGTGTGGCATCCATTCATTCTTTCATCCATCAGTAAGTCTTCCACCATTCATTATGTCCTTCCTTCTGTGTGCCCATCCATTCCAAACCTATTTAACGATTTCCAAACCTACCCATTATCTATCCTTCCATCCATCATTTCATTCATCCATCCCTCCATACTCCCTTTCACTCATCCATCCATACTTTCACCCTATCCATCCTCTCACTCATCCATCCATTCACTCATCCATCCAACCATTTACCCTTTCATCCATCCAGCCATCCTTTCACTTATCCATCCATTCACTCAGTCACTTATCTGTCCATTCATCCATCCATTCACAATTTCACTCATCCATCCAGCCTTTCTTCCAGCTCTGCACCCGCTCTTTCACTCATCTATGCATTCTTCCACTCTTCCATCCTGACATCCTTCTTTTCACTCATCCATTCACCCAATCGCCCATCCATCCTGTCAATCATTCATCCATCCTTTCACTCATCCATCGATCCTCCCTTTCGCTCTCCATCCCCCTTTCACTTAGCCATCCCTTCACCCATCTAGCCACCCCACCCATCCATCCAGTCATCCACTCTTGAATCGATCCATTCACCCTATCCCTCATCCATTCTTTCACTCATCCATCCTTTCACTCATCCATCCTTTCACTCATCCATCCATCCTTTTGCCCATCTACCTTCCCTTTCACTTACTCATCCATCAGTACATCCAACCTTTCACTGATCCATCCATTCACCCTTTCACTTATCAATTCATCAATACTTCCATCATTTCACTCATCCATCCTCCCATTCACTTGCCCATCATCCACCCTTTCCCTTTTCCATCCATCGTTTCACTCATCCATCCACCCGTCTACCCATACATCCACCCTTTTACCCAAACAACCACCATTCCACTCATTCACCTGTGTATTTACCCTTTCTCTCATCCATCCTTCCACTCACTCATCCATCCATCCATTCTCCCATTATCCATCCATTCAACCTTTCACTCATTCATTCATCCTATCACTAATCCACCTAGCCCTTCACCCATTCCTTCACTTACTTACTCACCCACCTTTTCCCAATCAATTATGAGCTGAACCTTTGTCTGCAGATTTGCAGACAGAAGAGGCCCGTCACCCCGCTGTAGATTCTAAAGCAAAGGGTGGGGTGGGGTAGTGTTCACTATGCGCCTGCACTTAGGCAATCTGAAAACTTGGAAGTCATGAGTCATGATGCCCAGTGCCAGGACGTGAGATGACTGTTATATGGTGTTGTTTCCAGGGCTTTAAGTGGATTGAAAAGAACTTGGGGGTCTTTCCAAAGGGCGCGTTCGATGTAATTAACGGCGTGGCTTAAAACACATAAGCTAAAAATCTGTGCTTAGCATAGTATGCTGCCGAAATGGTATTCTGCTACTTCTGTCACTGCATTCAGATACATAATACATTACACCTACAATAAGCCAGGACTATTGGCTTTGTCAATGGTTGTTAGTGACATAAAATAAAAAAGCAGCAACTATGGCTTCGTTGTATATAATATTGAAAATGCTTCAGTTCTAAAATGACGAGACTGTGAAAGAACTATAACTTTCATGGCTTCTTTTGATGAACTGGATTCTGTAAATTTCTTCCATCAGGTGAGGTGCAACATTTTTCTTTATGTACTGTTAAAACAGAATGCCTTGCCCCAGACTTACGCTGGAGGAGGCCCACCACATGCTTTAACAGCCCAGGCTGGCCCATTGTCATTCTGTATGTGACAATCAGCCGGCAGACAGAATGACAATGGGCAGGTGGGGCTGCTCTTGTGCTCAGAGGAGGAGTGCGAGGTGGCCCCATAAGGGAGTTGAGACTTCTCGCAGGGGAACAGTGTTGTTCCCCAATGCCTCAAATTACTGACAATAGGCGTCCGTAAAAGGGATCATCACGGACAACAGACCTGAGGTCCAAATCACGGACAGTCCATGAAATTTACGGACGGTCTGTGAAATTTACGGACAGTTGCTCACCCTAGGCCTGTTCTGCCGAACTATTTAAGACCTGTTAGTTGAATACTGGATACGAGCAACCAGACACAAATAATCACTGAACAGCACAAGCAGTAGTAGATTGGGGGCCATGAAAGGCAGGGTCAGACTGGGACAAAAAATAGGCCCAGGGAGCAAAATGAAAGAGGCCCCCTATTAACAAGCCATATTGTTTTTTTAAAAAAAGTGGTAATATCATGGAAATCAATAGTAGAAACCACCCACTAGGCCATAAAACCGGCCCACAAATGCTAAAAACCAGCCTACATACTGATCGGCTATGCTAGACCATTGGGTACTGCCCGATTGCCCTATAGGCCAGTTGGAGCCTACTGGAAGGTCATCCTCATCTCTTAGGGATGCTCAGGGTACTCCAGGGGCTGGTCACATAGAGCTGTAGAAAGGAGATTCCAATGTGGAGAGTCCAGGAAGGGCGAGGCGGAACTCCTTACATTACATTTTTATAAATATACATATATATGTTTTAGGTTTGAGTAAATATGCTTCCATACAAATATGAGCCTACCTTGTTCTGGGAATGCATGAAATATCATCTGCATGTGCGGATTACAAAGTACATCTTTTGCAGGTAGGTGTACAAACTACCATTGTACTTGAGAAAGATGCAAATATCTTTCCACTGCTTACCCTAGTCGATAGAATTATGGAGATCTTTGACGTGTGTTGGATGTGCATGGTGCCCCCACAACAGTACCTGAAACTGAAGTGTTGGCGGGCAGTGCTACAGCAGGGCTCTTTGCTATGACCCATCAGAGAGACTAGAGTTAATGAAAGCCAAGGAAAACCGAGCAGTGGCTGGGCACAATTGCAACTAAATGCTGCAGGTAAAAGGTAGCTGATGTGGCAGCAGTGTCATCTTAAGGATGTTTGAGGGGCCTTGGCAAAACATATTTTAGGGGCCCCTGTACGAAACAACTTTGAATTTTATATTATGCATTTCCTGCTAACTGAGGCACACATGATGCCAAGTAACACTAAATTATATGTTAATCTTAAACAGGGTCACACAAAAATCTTTGAAATATTTCTTGCCCGGATCCCAAAAACCCTTAAGATAACACTGTGTACATAGTCAAAGGTGGAAGTAGGCAGTGAGGGAGAGAGGTTTAGATAGACAAATAGAAAAATAGATAGGCAGAGGTCACATAGACAGAAAGTTCACAGGGGTATAGGAGACACTAAATTTCTGAGGGGGAAATGGACAAACTCTTGGACCTCCCAGTGACCTTATACAAATCGCCTATTGTCTTAGAGCTGTACACTCCTTTAAACTAATACGATCACATAGTTTTGTAGTGAAACATTGATAAAGGCAGGCATGTAGTTTCGGTTTGCAAGTATGCTATTCACAAGGTAACTAGACCAAATTTGAAAAAAAAGTTTTTAAATCTTATATCTTTATGCACCAAGCAAACAAAGGTGGGACTAAAACAAGGAAGAATAAACGGAATGCTCTTTGTGACATTCCTAAACCTCAAAATGCAGATGGAATAATATTGGAGTGTATTGGAGGCACACAGAGCTGTAAGAGCAGAGAAATGTCCACTTTCTAAAAGTGGCATATCTCAAATAGTTATGTGAAATCCAACCTTCTCAGTAAAGAGGATTTTTCATTGCTATTCCATAGATATAAAACATAATACAGCTACTCCTTTCTAACCAGGAATTACATCTTAAATTTATGTATTAAGGAATTCCCAATGTTAATCTATGAGGGGAGTAGTGAAAAACTAATGTAGGTGTATTTCACTACAAGGACATGCAAAGCTTAAAAGTACATGTCCCACCTTTTAGTAACACAGCACCCTGCCTGATGGGCTACCTAGGGTCTACTTAACGGGTGACTTATGTGTAATAAAAGGGAAGTTTAAGGCTTGGCAAGGGATTTTTAATACCAAACCGACATGGCAATAAAACTGCACACACAGGCTCTGCTGTGGCAGGCCTGAGACATGTTTAACCCCTTCAGCGCGGCGGGAATTCCCCCGCGGTGCTGAAGGGTTCGAGCGCGGGCGGGGCCATGACGGAACGGTTCCGTCATGAGCACAGCGCAACCGATGCTCATGACGGAACCGTTCCGTCATGGGCATGGAAGGGGTTAAAGGGCTACTTGTCTGAGTGGCACAATCAGTGCTGCAGACCCACTAGTAACATTTAATTTACTAGCCTGGGTATATGGCATACAAGTAAATTAAATATGCCAGTTGTGTATACACCAATGTTACCATGTTTACGGAAGAAGCACATGCAGTGGTAAAGTGCTCAGAGTTCTAAGGCCAACAAAAAGGATCAGCAAAAAGAGGAGGTAAGCAGGCAAAATGTTTGAGGGACGACCTCCCTAAGGCTGGCAGGTCTAATAGTGTGGTATAGGATTCTGTGTGGGTGTTTGAGTATTGAAGTCAGTGGGATCCCTTTTGGAAACCCTTGGTTTAGCAGGGTATAAGAAGGAGAGCAAGAATAGCTTCTCAAACACTGGAAGTTTATCACCTGCATTCCTGTGGCTGGAGGGTGGAGAAACCCTTACTGCATCGCAAAGTATACAACACAATATAGAAACTTTTATTGTCTAATCTATGAGAAACATTATTGCAGATGATTCATATGAGTGTAGAGTGCATTCAAACTGCATTATCTTACACAAAAATATAAGAAGTCATACATGCTAAATTTGCAATAAGAATTAGCTTTGTGTGGAATGCAAAAAAAATCAGATGTACAGCGTTTGTGTGGAAGAGAGATGCTTACGAATGTAAAACAGCCTGCTCACATATGAGATGCTCACAGAGAAGATAGGTATAGTCAGATATGCAGAGTGAGGTGAGTGGGCAAAGTTCAGATATGCGGTATTAGTGATGAAGACGGATTAAGCCATTCTTGTCTCTTTTCTACAAAAAATATTGTCATGACTGGACTTCGGCCATGCTGTCCTTGTGGGCATCTCACAAGCCTGTCTCCTGCCACTGGAAACTGTCCTACATGCCAAACTAGATGCATGTCTTTATGTCTGGAATTCGATCACATTACTCTAATTCACATCGAGTTACACTGGCCTCTTAATAAAGCAAGGATAACATTTAAATTTGATGCGTAGCTTACAAAAACACTGTAGGAAAGTAGGACCTGCTTTCATGGTTGTCCCCACTTTTTATCGCCTGGTGGCAGTGTGTTTTGACTGTGGTCTGCTGTTATCCCGCTAATCAGGACCCCAGCAGCTGTGCTCTCTCCCCTAAATTGGATATGTTAAGTACTTTAGTACATCCACAATTGGCTACTGGTGTACCCTTGTAAGTCCCTAGTATATGGTACTAAGGTAACCATGGCATAGGTACAGAAGGAGTCTCCCATGGGCTGAAGCATGTATTGTGCCGCTCATGGGAGTCCACTTAAACCCTGACTACAGGCCTGCCATTGCAGCATATGTGAGATGGTGCTTGCACCTCTCACGACAGATATGTTTCTTTATATCTGAGGTCACTAAACTTAAAACCTTTAAGTCACCCCAATGGTAGGCCCTTTAGTCCTGAAGTGTGAGGGAGCCTCTGCATGAGCAGGACACCCCTACTAACCACGGAGTCGATTCTCCAGGCTACTTAAGTGCGGTCACCCATTTTAAGGTATATAGTGGACATCAGTCATTACAAGATGTCTAACTATATAATGGCTGGTGCTGAAAGTATGATCCCATGTACTGGGAGGTTCCTTAGGGGACCCCCCCCTATACTCCCAGTAACAGCCTTTCAGGGTCTGCCAGCAAGATAGTGCTGCTGCCGACCACAGACAGGATTCTGCTCTCCTGCTGCTGAGCTGAGCTCATGCAGGGGAAGGTAGAACAATAGGTTTCCTCTCACAGGGGGGTATGACCACCTCCCAGACAGGACTTAGTGTACTGTGCTGGGGAGGGGGTGCCTTTCAGCACCATCAGACTGCTTTGAAGGGCACAATTGGTGCACTTCTTGCATACCCCAGTTTAATCCAGTTCAGGAACCCTCGGTTCCTGCCCTGGTATGAAACTGGACAAAGGACAGGAGAGTATCCTCCCCTCTGTCCAGCCCCTCCTCTGGGAGGCCTGTGGGCATCAAGAACATCTGAAGAAATCTTCCTTGGAGTGAAGGAGTCACTCCCCTGCGTCTGCAAGCACTGCAGTGAAGCTGACCAGTCTGCTGCTCTTGTCGTCCTACGGACTTTCCGAGGCCCAGCAACACAGGTGGTGGTTCTACTGCTCCCTACAGGCCTGACCTGTCTTCTCTGCAATTATGAGGACAGTATCCCTCGTCGGAGCTACTGGGACCAAACCCCTATGCAATGTGTCAACTTGCCATTGCCAAGGCTTGTTGGCTCTGCACTCCAGAGATCTTCGGGCTACAAGAAGCTCCAGCCTCCAGCACCTCATCCCTCAAAAATCAGCGTCCTCACTGCATCCTCTGCACCGTGGGCCTACATATTTGGTGAGCTGCCTGAGGTCATCTTGCAACTCCTCTGCCTTTGGCCTGTGGGTCCTCTCAAGGGTCTTCCTTTGCTTCAGTGGCCTCCCCTACTTGCTCAGTGGCCTCCCCTACTTGCTCAGCCCTGCTCTGATGCTTTTACACTTGGTGAGTCCCTTGGACCTTGCTGGTCCCAACATTTGTATCTTTTCGCTTTCCACGCCAGTTGCGCCTACCAAAGCATGTTGGTGCTCTCGCCAGACACCGACCACCTGGACACCGACATCTGACGTGGGACAGCTTGGGCACGGCTCCTGGTCTTCTCCAGCGTTGCCTGGTCCTCACAGCTGCAGCGAAAAGGTCACAGTCTTCACTCCTGAACCCCCCCCCATATCAGTGGGCAATGTGCTTCCGTGCCTCCTGGTCACTTCCAAGTGGACTCTGTCCCCTCTGCTTACAGATTCTCTTCTTCAAAAATCCACTCTTGGATTCCACCGGACTCCTTCACAGACTTCCCCAGAGACATCTTCTTTGAAGTCCTCCATTGTTGTCTACGGCAGGTTTCAATGCCACTTCACTGCTATGCACCCGGCTTCCCTGGTGCAGGGAACCTGGTTACTGGGTCATCCACAGGTGGGGTTTGCTCTCCAACCTCCCACTTTCCAAAGGGTTTCTTCTGGGTCCTCTGGGAAGGGTCCTTCTTCTTTAAAACTGCAACCGTGACTTTTGCATTGACTTTCATGGGCACGCGGCTGCGTTTCCACTCTGCATGCAGCCTCAGTGGGGTTCCTTGGTACTTACCAGGGGTGGTTCCTTGTGTCCCCGGCTCCTCTGAGTCTTCTGGTTCAAATCCCGTTCTCCTTTGCAGTTCGAATTCCACTCTTTTATTACATGGTTTGGTCTACCCCTGGAGACCAGTGTATATGTGTGCTACTTACCTGATTATTTTGAAGTATTCTTGTGTGTATTGTTGATATCTCTGGGTAGGAGATATACCAATGTGTTTGTAATTGTGTTGTGTAATAAACAGACTTATTTGTATAACACACTGTGTGGTTCTTTTTTATCTAATCTGCACTGTCGATTAAATGTGGTAAAACAAGCCGCTTTACACTCCTTCAAGATAAACCAGCTACCACTTTGAGAGCTTTCTATGGTTATCAAAGACTACTAAAATCACCATAAAGGTTGCCTGGATTAGTGTAAGGTGCATTACTCATGAGATTGTGCACCATATACTAAGCCAGCCTCCCACAACCGCCAACACCAGTTCTCCATTGTACTTCTCCCACCAGGACACAAGTCCTAAAAAAAGAAGTGGGGCACTTACCAAGTTACGATTTACGTAAGTGACATCACAGCACTTGACACCGCACGTGACATCACAACCCTTGACCTCAAAGGAAGTGATCCCACAAAAAATGACATCAGATTCTAAAACCTCACATGTGTTAAGCAGGTCTATCATGAGTACATTTGAGCACAATACAATATTTAACAAATTAGCTTTTGCGTTGGAGTAGGCCTTCCGCTTATACATTTATTTATTAAAACTCTGCCACAAAGAAATTGACAACAAGGAGAAAGTGGCAGTATATCTGTTCTGCTTAATTGGTTGCAAAGTCTGCATTTTAAAATATCTTATGGGGTAAAGGCACCTGCTGCATAGATGTTTATGCACCCTGTAAATCTCAGGAGATAATAATAAGGGTGAGATAACTCTGGAGGTTAATGATCTTGCTGGAGAGACAGGTTTTTTGACTAGTCCCAGTTTTTGATCAATGTAGCATAGAGGGTTAATATGTCTCTTGCAAAGCACATCATGTGGCACACAGACGACGGATTTTTATTTATGTAGATGGGTTATTGCTTTTAACACAGAGATTCTTTAGTTACTTTCAGTTCATAAATGTAATCCTTCTAATATAGAACAGTGAACTATGAAGGAAAGGACGTGGGACTCCTACACCTTGTAACCTTCACAATCTTATGTAACACATTCTATAAACTGATTTACACACATATGATTTATTGTTAATGTATAATGTGTATTTATGCGTGATGTTAAGCGCTCCGACACCCTGGATTGGGTAAAGAAAATAAGGCAAAATAGTGGTATTTAAATTGTTATTTGTGTAAATATTAGGACAGACCAACACATCTGACACAATGTGATGCAAGGCGTGTGCTTAGACTATGTCTGATGCTCATTGTCATCATGTCCCAGGGCGAGGTTCACCTGCTCAAAATAAACATTTCATCAAACATTAACCTTTGAGGGACTGAATTGCACAGAGTGAAACAGTCAAATCAGTTAGGGTCGGGCCTGAGGAAGGGCAGGATGCAGACAGCAATCAACAAACTACCTCTCTTCCTCTGTGCTGGAAGTGCAGACTGCAGGAGGGCCAGGTGTGAAAAGATTCCTGGAGCTTAGCAGCACAACAAAAGGGAAGGTCACAGGTCAAGTGCAGGGCCACTGGCAAAGCACTATTGCTTTGACGTGCCAATGGCCCTGTGACTGACAGGAGAGAGAAGGGAAATTCATTTGTCCCCTCGTGCCCCCAACCCTTGTCCCCCGTATTCCCCCACTACAAAATCGGGGGGGAGGGGGAGGGGGATATATCTCCCGGGTCGCCCACACGAGCGGCTGAAAAGAACCTGTTTTGAAGCTTTACACTTATTTGTTGTGTGTGCACGAGAGCCCACACTTTTTTGTCGGGTGCATAGGTGCGTGCACTCCTAATGCGCGACTCCCCACCAGGTAACCACAGGAAGCAAAGCAGAAGCATCGGGACACGACACACACTGGTATTTTTTTAACACTCGTTTTCTGGTTGGGTCTCTGCACTGAAGAACAAGCAGTCAGAGGAAGGCAGCGGGGATCAAAGCTTCATGTATACAAGGCCCACAAGTGTTGCGTGTTGGCCTAGAAGTAACTCCACCAGCGGTCGCGGGCCACACAACGCTTCAAAATTAAGGATACACTAAATATGGAGGCAGCGCACACAGGAACCTGCAGAGCACGATAAAATCAAGTCACCTTTCCTCCCACCACTTAACTTTTAAAATTATCACATCATTGAATTAATTTCTTTTTCATCATTAATGACTGTCATAATGGAGAAGTGAAGTCATCGAGTGTGTCCAGGAGGAAAACTGAACAGGTCTGTATTGCCTCTTTCAGACAGGGCCTACAAGCATGTGCTCTGATGGCAGGAGCTGAGCAAGAAAAGTGTCTGCTCTCTTCCAATCCCCTCCTGCACAGTGCTGTCTCTGGGGGAAACATCCTTTACCACGAAGGCTTTACAACGCGGTACGTTTACTACGGTACACTTACCACGTAAACGTCTTCCCCACGCGTTCTCCTTCCACGATCGCCTTTACCACGCAAGTATCTTCATCCACCTTCATCGTCTTCTACATTCCTACGTCCTGCGCGTACGTCATTTCAGTAGTCCTTTTTTGATTTTTACTGTCTTCTTAGGTGTTTCAGTGGTTGGTGGAAGTAAAGGATGCTGCTGCATGGCGTGCAGGTGAATATTGAATATAAATAAAAAAAATGCTCTGAAGTGAAAAGCTGCGTGGTAATGCCACTTGCGATGTAAAATTTGCGTGGTAATACCATGCGTGCTACTTGATTGCGATGTAAAATCATATATTCGTCTCTGGTGCTGTGCATGAGGGGAGGAGGATCCTGTAAAGGGAATAGGAACATGGCCAATCACTGTGTGGCTTCAAAAGACCACACATTGATTGGACACTTTAATCCTCCCAACGCTGCGCGGCCTTGTAAACATGGATCAGCGGGGACAGTCCAGCCACTATCACCCGAACCAATCAATGCGTTGCTCTCATGCTTTTCATAATAATAAATAGCATGCGAGTAGCGCAAGTATTGGCTGGGGGCAGGTGGACCTGGCTGGGCTGTGCTGTGCTCTCCCCCCAGAATTTCCCCCACCCCACCCGAGTCACACTCTACCCTCGCAGCTCTGTACATTTACCAATCTAATGGTGATTTTTAAATTATGCATGTGAGGGCTTGTGCTGTCCTGTGGTGGGTGTTGGGTGGCAACACTTAAACACCCCTATATACGAATCGGCACTATCTCCAATGCAAATCATGATTTGTGTTGGAAAATTGCCAAAAGTAGCACTATGAACTATTTTGCTCATCTGTGCATCAAGGGGGTGTACCATGGTTGAATACGGGCATTTCCATGGAACCACCTATGGGTTATGATGCAAGTTGCCATCTGCTAACACTGGTCGACAGGGATTTATGCCGAAAAATATGCCTCCTCGAGGCAGACGTAACAGTGAAGCAACTATTAAAAGTCTCACATGTTTCCAGCTTTGTATGTGTGCTGCACTGTACAGCACAGAAAGTGGAAAAAGATTTAAAGCATCATTTTTGTACCTCACGATGCCAGAAGCATGCATGCCATGCACATAGACATTTGGTGCACACAAAATCGCTAAATTCTGTGCCACACACATGTTGTGTCAAGGTCAGTGTTAGTTATGTTAAATGTTGAAGGCCCGTTAGTGTGTTATTAGAAAAAAACTAAGGTACTACTGTAAGTTCAGATGTGACACTTCAGATATTTGGTATGGTTACCTATGGTCACAGCTCAGTTAGTATAATGAGTCTTTGAGCACACCATAGGACAAGCCATGGCGATTTCGACTTAGCAGCAGCGGAATTTTTGTCCTGGCTTACTTCAGCCTTTGACGCTGTCTTTTTTAAAAAAAATTATTTTTATTATTTTCATCCATGAAACATCAAAAAGAAACTTTTGACATTCTTGCGCAACAAACGCCCCTTACAGCGAATACGCACCAGAGATATACAAGAGCAATTATGTATCCAACTGACCAGTTCTCCAGACATCGGAATATGCATTGCCAACACTCAAAATTATTTCAAATGCAAATGTGAATAATTAGCTCGTTCATTCCTATGCCATCGCCCACTATGTCTTTTCCATAGTATGCCCTCCACCATCCCCAGATCTTAAGGAATTTACGGGGGCAACCCCTACTATGATATGTCACCTTCTCGGCCCTCATGTAGAGGTCCATTCACGTCGCCATTCCTGCAGGGAGGGAGTTTCCAGGACACCCCAGTACCACGCACTATCTCTTTTGGCAACCACTAGGTTGTTGTATCCTAAACCTCCTGTACTTCCTTACCTTTCCTCTATCTAGTATTCTCCTACAGAATGTTGGCCTGTTGCTTAGTAGCCCTGTCATATTGTTCCATGATTCAAACTGTTGTGGAGCTGCTGGAGTTGGATGTCACCCACCCTGGCGCTCCTGTTTGCTGTGTAGCCTGTTTGAAATAAACTTGATCTCCAGAACCTACTGCGTCTACTGAGTTGCTCACTACATAGGTCCAATTCGCTAAACAGGGTTTTTGCTCGGGGGAGGTCAGCCTTTGAAATTGTGATGCCCTTTAAGGAGAGTCACTTGCCAACTTCCCCATGGTTTTCTGAGATGCTCAGAGTGTTAAGACAGGCTTGTAGGTACCAAGAAATGACATAGCGGGAAAGTTATGATCTGCAGGAGAAAGATCTATATAAGACCCTCATGAAAGACTATAAAGCGACCATTAAAGAGGAGGAAATGTGCTTCTGCACTAACAAACTTGAGTTAGCCAAGTCCTCAAGAGAGCTCTTTAAACTTACCAATCTGCTCTCTATGTCTGCTACACCCGCCACTATGTAAGGTACCCAAGAACTCTAATAGTCTGGCGAGCTTTTACCCAAATCAAAATTTCAATGCAGACTCCTGTATCTCTACCTATGAGAACTTGCAGGGAGAAAGTCATTTATTAGAGTCTAGAGAATATGGTGCCAATCAGATAATGGGACTTTCTATTTTCTCTTGCTTGATCCCGAGCAAGTATAGCTTTATCTTCTTAGTATGGAGTCAGACTTTCCTTCTGAACCATGTTACCCTAAGGTCCAGCAGTTTGTAGCTAAGACAGTTGCTCCTCATCTTGCAACTACTGTAAATAAAGTCATTAGCTCGGGAACTTATCCTCAACTGTGGAAAAGAGTTGATGGTGTTAAGCCTTGTCTACAAAAAAACTATCTTGGATCCCACAGATTAAAAAACTATAGGCCCATCTCTTTACTGCCTACTTTGTCTAAAACCTCGGAGAACTTAACTTACAATTTGTGGCATATTTGGAGGAGCATGAATTGTTAGATTCCTCTCAATTTGGTTTCAGAATCAACTACGGGACACAAACTGCTTTGGTTTCAGCTAGTGATAATATCCATTCTGTGGTTGACGCAGGGCAGGCTGTGACACTGATTCTTTTGGCTATATCCACAGCTTTCAATACCATTTATCCTGCCCTGAGGGCTGATCGGCTGCAGAATTTGGGGCTTTCTGGGTCAGCATTAGATCTGTTATCATCCTTTCTGAAGGCTTGGTCACAGACCGTTGATATGAACCAATCTAGTTCAGGTCCCATCATCCTGCCATGTAGGGCGGTCAATCCAAATCTGGGGAACCGAGTTCGAGTCTCAGCAATGACGCTCAACATCCTGTGATTGTGGGCAAATCACTTAATTTCCCTCTACTTAACAAAAATGCTCATGTGAAGCGTTCTGATACCTGATACTTTCGGGTCAGGTTCGCGCTATATAAAACTATTGAAAAAGAAATGTGGGGTGCCTCAGGGCTCCTCCCTGAACCCGACTCTTTTCAATCTCTTTGTCTCCCCACTGGCTAAGCTGATACGGTTCTTTGGACTGAAGGCCCTATCCTTTGCCGGTGACACGAAAATAATTGTGTCCATCACTGAGGATACGGAGGCCCCTATTGCCAATTTTAAGAAATGTATGCAGGCAGTAGCGACTTGGATGGGTAGCAACTACCTGAGACTGAAGGGGGACAAGACTGAGGCCATAATTTTTGGCAACCAACCCTCCATCTGGAATAATTTCTGGTGGCCATACATATTAGGTGAATTGCCTACCCAGGCAGACTCTGCCAAAAATCTTCGAGTTCTAGTGGATATCAAGCTATCATTTGAACTTCAGGTCAATCATACTGTATCCACTTGTTTTTAGATTATTAGTACCCTATGGAAGGTGTTTCTTATATCCCTCTGAAAGCATGCAAGCAGATTGCTTAATTTGTAAATTAATAAGTGCCAGGACCCTTGTCAGTAGGCCACTGCTGCTTGCATCATTCACTGTCCATACCAGCGCTGTCAGTGACAGTACCAAAACAACAACTAACCATCATGCATGTACAAGTGCGACATTTTAGATTATTCTAGGCCTCCAAAGCTATAAGAATGTCTTGGGAGGCAAGTGTTAGTCCTTTTTAATGCATATTGAACTAATAAACAACTGTTATTGTGCTGATCTCTAAATTAAACAAACAGTGCCATTATGTGGCAGCTTGTTATAAGTGCTGGTGTTGACAATTAAATTCTGGTGCCGAGCACCGGAACCCACCGGCTCAAATTAAGCACTGGTCTTACCTTGATTTCTTCTAGGCTAGACTATAAACCGGCAAGTGCTACGTTACAGATAGTACAGAATGTTGCCGGGAGACTAATACTAGAAATTCTTAAACATCAATCAGTCTTAGCGGGGATCTCCAAACTGCATTGGCTACTCGTGAACAAATGCATTACC
Source organism: Triturus cristatus (assembly GCF_964204655.1). Classification (NCBI taxonomy): domain Eukaryota; kingdom Metazoa; phylum Chordata; class Amphibia; order Caudata; family Salamandridae; genus Triturus; species Triturus cristatus. Next base: position 817,710,426 of record NC_140586.1, on the reverse strand, counting down.
TTTAAGGCTTTATGCATTGTTCATAGTGTGGTGCAAAATACTGGGCCCAGAGGACCGACAGCATGATATATCCCCACTAGACAGCTTCAGTCTGCCAGCTACTATCTTGTAGGCGTTCCTAAATTTAGGAAGACCAGGTGGGGAGCAAGTACCTTTTCTGTGGCTGCAGCAAAATTGTGGCATTCCCTACCACGAGCTATTGGTGATTTGCAGGAACACAATAGCTTTCGGAATGCCTTGAAGACCTGGTTTTTCATCTTTTAACTAATGGCTAGCTATTTTTCAATCGGATAGGAGAATTTTTCTTTCTTTTTCCTTCATAGCTCTCCTTCTTTTAGAGCATTGATGCCTTGATGTAAATGTGCGCTTTATAAATCTACGTCATTTAATTTCATGGGCTCCTCTCTAATTTCTTTTCACTGTCAGGGTGATACTTAGGGCCTCATTTTGAGTACCTTACTATTTTGGAATGTAATACAGTACCTGGAAAATACATATACAGCAGTGTGGTGATGTTTGGGTGGCAAAGCACAGCGACTTTATTAATTGTGCTGCATGGAACATGTGAAAACACACAGTGGGCTTGATATATCAAATAATTTTACCCATTCTGGGGGAGAGGTGTTGGTGCAAAGCAGAGCAGCAACCAAAAATGTTGTCCTGACTTGCGTCTATGGGGGAGAGAAAAACGTGACATACCTACTCAGATGCACCATAGTACAAGAGTGTGTTTTCTTCGTGTCAAGCATAGGTTTTGTACTGGATGGGGACCCTTCCTGCAGAGAAATAAAATAAATCAAATACAGTACTATGATAGTACCTAGCTGCTAGTGAGAGTTACTCAGCATCAAGACCATGCTTAATATTCAAATGAAGAGAGTGTCAGAGGAACCAGGTAATTACTCACACACTTTCGAGGACCATAAATTCAAGATCTGTACACTCACACCAGGTTTAGACTGACATCCATAGCAGAACCGAGGGGAATATCTACAAGGCGACGATATAAAATTATCGCTGCTTTTGCGGCCGTTTTCGGCCGAAAAGCGGCGATAATTTTATCGCTATATCAGCAAGGCCACGCTATCGCGTGAATCCTTGCCTTAGCGCCTGAATTCTAACGCTCATCTTTGCATCTCTAATGAGATGCAAAGTGGGCGTTCCTCCCCAGGATAATGGGAGAAAAGTCGCTAAGCGACATTTCTCCTATTATCAAGCCTCACGCAAAGGTTATCGCTACTTTCCTTACGCCTGCTTTGAAACTGACTTAGCCATGATATCCTATGTAAGGTGGATATCATGGCTAAGTATGTGAGGCCCTATCAGCAAGCTATCGCCAAACTTTGTGGGATTATCGCTGGGTTTGGCAGTTAGCGCTAGGATTTTTATCGCTTTTGAGATAAGCGTTGCTAATAGCACGCTATCTCAGCGATAAAAATCCACGCTAGCTGCCGATAATTATCCTAGCGCTAAGTGCGCTTATCGCCGGTTGTAGCTGATGTGCCCCATAGTCTTTTGCTTGAAGGCAAAAGTCTCTGAAACTCACTCCAGATAAACTTTGCATGACAAGAACTTTCATGGAATTTAGTTTTGCCTTGAAGAACTGGCTACTCTAAGGCTTCCAGGTTTGGCTGGCAATTGGCTGATGGGTGCACATAGTTGACATGCCTCATAGTCAGGGCCACTGGATTTATGCTGGGTTTGTGGCTAGTCTGTTTCAGATGAATATATGTCGTTACTACGCATTCCGTTGCAACGCATGCCTTTACCACGCATGCGTTACAATGGAATGTGTTTTCCACGCTTTGCCGTTACCTCGATTTTACCTTTACTCCGCTTTTTCTTTTTTTGGGGGGGGAGACCCCCCAAGCCCCCTTTCTTCTTTTTTTTTCCTTTTTCCGCAGGTCTCCGCCGACACTGAAAACGGACTGATGCTTTTTTTCGGATTAGGATGACGTTGTTCCGTGATGACGTTGCTTGCGTGGTGAAGATGGTCGTTGAAGCATAACGCGTTGTGAAGACGTTTACGAGGTAAGTGTATCGTTGTAAACGTAATGCGTAGAAAATGCTTCGTGGTAAAGGCTGTTTCCCGTTTCAGATTAATTACAGATTTACCACACAGGCCACATACTCCACATCAGTTGCATGATTGGCAAATTAAAAAAAAAAAACTTTCTTTCTTGCTCAAACGGATAAAAGGTTACTAAAATAATTGTCACACAAGGTGCTGTGCAGTGGCAGACCCCTTTAAAAGGTTCATTTGTCTCTTTTCGTTTTTGCGCACTGTGTTTATGTGTTAAACTCTAGTAAGTAGGGTTTTATTCAATGATTCAAGTACAAAGAAAAGAAAAGGCCCCTCACATTAGTAAACGTTCTCCGGTATTGCAGCAACTAAACATTTATCTACAGAAATATCCAGTGACATGTCAGCTTCACTGTTACTATTTTGAGTCAGCACAAATATAATTAAAATATTGGGCCTCTACCTTTTTATAGCAATATGAATGTGCATTTGCTATATTTCCATCACAAAGCCATCTGCCTTTCAGCTTCCCTGGCTAGAGAGTGTGTTGTGCCTAAACACACCCCGGTATCTCATTTGTGAGCCTGCCAGGGTTCTGCAAAGTTTGGCAGGGTCTCCTAGCTACAGCATCCATTTTAGGACATCCTCATTTCTCACTTCTCATCCCTACTTCTAATCCCTATTTCTCATCCATCATCCCTACTTGCACTTTACTCACAGTCCTAGCTTCATGTGGCCACCCATCCACCCACTGTGTGCTTGTCTATGTGCCTTCTTGTAGGCTGCCTGTCTTGTCAGCCACTTCCCAAATAAAACCCTTACGAAGGGTACATAGTATATGGAGCTAACTGCTTGGACAAGCAGTTGCTGGTGGCAAGCAAGCAAGACACTATTTGTGGACATGTATAGCACTGGGTGTCACTAGCAAGGCACCACTTAAAAAAGTAGTGGAATATATTTCAGTTTCATAAAGCTATTCATATATAGTTTGTACAAAACTGCTCAAAAACAATGCATTTGTTAATCCTTCATATACTTATAATGACACACATAAGCCTACAGAACAGTACATAATGACTAAATGAAAACACCTTCATGTGGTCACCATTTTCCAGAAAACAACGAATGACTCAATGAATGCACACATGTATGAATACTTTTGTGGCCGAATAAAAGAATAAATGTATTCACTGCTGAATATATGAATGCATAAATGAATCTATTACACTCATCCATAGAACGTGTGAACTCAACGAACTCTAGCCAATGGAAGTGTCCCAAGAGCGGGGTGGCACAGTGGGAACGAAAAACCATAAGGTGGAATTTAGCTTCCTAAAATGACATAATCGGTTCTTTCCACCAAGGGAGACTCTCACAAAATATTTTGTATTTTTTCAATAACAGTGTCTGAGAGGCAGACAAGAGATCAATGTCTGTGTGTTCAGGACACAATTAAATGGAGCCAGTGCCCACAACTCCACAACTATGGGAGAGATACCCTTCTAACCAAAGGGTCAAGTCACACATAAAACAAGAAAGGATCCCTTTTGTGCCACACACACTCACTGTCAAAACCATTCAACAATGTATATCTTTCGCTCTCTGATTCACAGCGATCTCTAGCGATGGACTTGTGGGTTATGCAGCTGAAAGATGCTCCCAACAAATGTGTAAGATTCTAGAACAGTTACTAGATTACCCCCACTTTTGTTCTTGTATGATGCCGATGTCTCGCTGAGGGTGCCACTGTGTGCTGCTATTAATCAATGTCTTTGTAATGTATTAAAGAAAATGTTAATAAATAAATTGATAATTGTTTTTTTTTAAAACAATGTATATCTTAAATGAATACAAGACAATCCACCTTTCCCTTATATACACTGCACTGTCTAAACACTGAACACTGTGTCATGTACAAATGTCTAGTTAATTCAAAATAATCAAACCTTTACATATTCAAAGTTAAAATATACTGCATACAATATTTCATCAAGATACTTGAATATCACACTAAACTTGTTGAATACTTTAGAAACCCATATTCATGCTGTATGCAAAATATCCTCACAGAAATATCTCGATTTATAGCAAACAAATGTGTTGTAAAATCAAATGCCTCGAGTCTATACAGTCACAGAGCTGACTGTAACCATTATATCCCCAAAGAAACAGATCTTTTCACAAATGGACGATGCAGCGTTTTGGTGGTATTACGTTGATTCACTCTACCTTCTTCAGGACATTAAAATTTGAAAACATGTGTTTATCTAAAAAAATAGAAAACCATTTCTCCAAACCAATAATGATGAACACAAGTAACACTCATGCAGAGACTCTGTGAACCACTGGTTCAAAAAGATACTGAGTGCCCTGACAGCTTGGAAAGAAAGTGCAAACTCCTCCAGGACTGAAGGACCAAACTCTGTATGTACTTAGGACTTAGTCAGCTTGAACATGTGCAGCCAAAGGGCGACGACAGAGGATCAAACACCAGAACAATCTTTGGGTGAGATGGGTAACAGCAGAGCTGTTAATTTGAATCATGCACCCATCAAACTATTGGTCAAGATAAGGTTGCATAAAGCAATCACAGGCAGCTGGGATATACAATGCAAGGAAGCTAGGAAAGTAGGAACCTATATGGTCTGATTATATGCAGCTGATCTCTCAATTTATGTCACAGGACCTGAAATAATCAAAATTTGGATTCATATCAGAGTTTATGATTTGGGGAATAAATCAGGCCTCTTAATTGGACTAAACCAGGCATGCTACTGTGAAACTGATTGAGGAAGTAAGATGGATGCAGTAAACCATAGTCCAGACCCTATTTTAGCATAATGCAAAAGATCAATTGAGCAATGTGGAGCACTCAGTGAATCTGTGGTTAAGCATCCCCTTTTTGGTTAGGGGAAGTTAGCACACTGGATAAACTGATCATGGTACCCTGGATTCTCTGTAAGTTTCAGTACACTTGAATGCAAATAAAGAAATTAACATAATTTACAACTCATTTGTGAGAAAATGGCTTATTATTTTACGAAGGTTGAACCCTTTAAACACAATCTGGTTAGGCAAAAACACATTTATTAGAGAATCTCATGCAATCCCCACCGAAGTTCAAGCAGTGCCAACCATTGTAAAGTCAAGAAACCAACACAAGAAAGATCCCAAACGAATTCAGAAATATACAGAGATAATATAATATGCAAAAAGACAACAAAACAGTAAAACAAAAAAAAAGGGAATTGGGGATATCATTTTCTAAATGTTACAGGCAAAAAAGTGCATACAAAATGTAAAGTGCCAATGAGAAGTAACTGTTTGCAGTTGACTAGGACTAAGGCACAAATTCAGACTAACCGCAATGGAATATAGGTCAGATACACACGGCAAGTCACTTTGGTCACAGCTTTTACTTTCTGCGGTCCTCCGCTAGGTAAGGTTCAAGGCCAAAGTTGGAGAGAGTATCTTGAAGTCAGATATGTCGTCGCTGGGCCCCTGCTGAAGCAGTTGGTTTTAGCACCAAGAGTTTCAAGTGAGACAAAGATTGATTTTATAGCCAACAAGGTTGCATCATCATTAGGATGGTTTTTCTGGCTTGCCTTGATCCAAGGTTTTACCTTTGGATTTAGTCACTTTTTTAGTTCTCAAAATCCTCAATTGCCAAATGCCTTCATTAAAAGATCAAGCTGAACCTGTTTTCAATGTGACAAGAACCTATGAGTGGGACAAACTTGATTTGCTTGCCCTTGGGGCACACATGCCAATTATGGGGGTGCATCAGGGTGGCCTTTTGGCCCACTAGCACCCTTGAAATTGCATTTGCAATTTGCTATTACCCATTTGGTAATCGCAAATTGTAAATGCCTTCCCATACATTCCTATGGGCCTCTAGGCCTATAGGAATGAATGGGAAGGCATACCTGCTAATAGGGAATGTGTAGGAATCACAATTTATTTAGCGATTGCTACATGCATAAGGAATTGCGAGTCCTTAATAGCGATTCCTTAAAAATCGCTATTAAGGAATCTTAATCCCTTACCTTGATGCATGTGCCCCATTGTTCCTCACATTTGTCTGTTTTCATGCAGTAAATAGTTAGTTCAAGGTATATATTATGGTCTGCTTTGATGATTGGAAACATTATACAAATTGTGTAACCCAATGTTTTCAAGTTTGCTGTGCTTGCCTACTGATGGAGTTTCACAACTAATGCTTTAGGTCGCTTGGCATTGTGCACTTGTATAAATCCAACTAAACTGTGTGCCTGCCTCTCACACTTCTTCATCCATCTCGCTGCTAACTGCTGTGTTCCATAATAAGATAGCAGCATCACAGCAGCCTCCCCACCTTCACACCTTACAAGATGTAGCGTGCTACGCATAAATCCAAGTGCTTCAATGCCCACATAGGTAGTAAGTGCTACATAAATATTGCAATACAATACAATCAGTGTGTGAAGGAAATTGAAGTAAGAGGCAGAAACAGCAAGAGAGGGAGAGTGATGGAGATAAAGCAGGACAAGGAGAAAAGGAGCAATCAAGAAAAATGAGAAATTGATACATACAGGGAAGGGAGACAGAAAGACAAAATTGGAATAGGTAGAGGAAATGTTCTGAAGAATACAAGAGTTATAGAGATTGAAATGGAATGGAATTAGGTAGCTCGGTGTGGCAGGGCATAGAGAAAGGAAGGAGACAGAAAGGCATACAAAAGAGAGATTTTTATTTCCACAAACCTATAGTGCTACAGGAATAATCTACGCTGGCTATCCACTGCGAAAATATACCTTAGGTAAGTTTATATGGCTGCGTACAGATTTACTATTCTTAATTCTAAATCTATACACTTTGAGAAACCCACCCATGAAGTTCCATGGTGACAGTTGCTCTCACTCACTACACCCGCTTGTACAATCTAATTCAGGATTTAGTCTTACGCCTCACCACTTTCACAATTCACCAGCCGCCACTGTACGTAGGCCTGCTCCTGGAGAGCGCTGTCTAAACTTACACAATTAAACAAACGTTTTATCCTTCAATCAGTGTGAAGGTACTTATTTCAGATATGTTATATCTGACACACCCTGCCATGTGGGCTTATAAGGCCCACTTCAGTAGGGACTTGTTAATATATAACATACAGTTTCTTATATGGCAATAGCAATTTTCCTTTCCATGTGCCACTACAGTGCTTTTAAACTGAAGCCCAGCCAGAGCACAGTGGAGCTCCTAACACACACATTTTTGTATAGGATGTGTGGTGAGTAAATACACATGCCAGCCCACCTACAACATCCTCTTCCATGCTACCGGTGCAATTACTGCACCATCTACAATAGCCTTATAAGAAAGTTAAATTGACTAATTGGATTAAACTAATCTTAATAGTACTTTCATAGGGCCAGGGGACACACATACACTGTGGCACTAAATTGTAGTGTCACAGGCTGCGCAGACCGAATACTAGCAATTATAGGGTCCAGAAAAAGGTGAAAAAACATGGATCACTGTGGGGAAAAAGGCAGATTCCCAATATCACTGTTGACAGCTGCTGCAAAATGTGGAGCAGGCGTATTAATCCCAGCAAGGATAACTTAGCCTTCTATCTTTAGAGATCAATAAATTGAGTTAAATTAGCCAATAGTAATGCCTACTGTACCTAGAAAGGTTAGAAGGGCAGAGTGAGGAGGTAGATGAACTTCAGTCTAGCTCTTATGGGCAGGGCCAGGCAGAGACTCCACCTATTGACGTAAATGAAAGCTGTAGGACTCATGAGTGTGAATGTTACTTTACAGCAAAACAACTCACAACCATCAAGTGGCGAAGGACCCAATAAGAATAAACCAACAGCAGTGCTATTTGTGTCAATGTACATAGTAGATTTACAATGTTTGTGTTACAGGATGAGAGGACATATGTGCAGGCATTCAAACCATTGGGAATATCTGGAGAAGCATGGGTTAAAAAATGTGTTGTGATTGTGATAAGGTTCTGGGGAGCAAGCAACTACACTGAGCAAGCAGCACTGAAAGTGTGACCGATGGTTAAACAATGAATGTAAGCAGATGAGAATCTGGTTTGCAGAACAAAAGAAAAGGTTTGACATTTAGGAAGGGCACTTCCTTCAATGCAAGGCACTCATTAGAGGAGTCTGGATTCATTTGCAACTGTCCATCAATGCTCCGCTGTCCCAGAGTGCTGAAGGCAATATTGGATCTGACCAGTGCCTAATTTATGAAGGAATGAGTGCCGGTACCCGAAGCTCTGTTCAGAAGCCCACGGCTGGTGCAATTAATTGCTGGTACCCCGAATACCAAGGCTGGCAGTCCTAAATCCACCTCATGCCTCTTTAATCCGCTACCACACACTCCCTGCCCTGTATCTCACTTTCGCAGGTTCCTGCTTTCTCACTTTTTCTCCCTTTGTGACAGTTTTCGTCTTTCTCTTCCTCTGCCTTTCTGATTTCTGTGTTTGTCCCTCTCTTGTTCTCGGTAAATATCTGTTGGGGAAAAATAAGTGTCTCTCCCAAAAATAAGTGCAGGTAGCCTCCAACGGCAACCACCGGCTCAATTTAAGTATTGGATCTGACTGAGAAGCACTACGGCAATGACTATAGGAGCAGGCGGCGAAATTTCGGGAATTTGGCATTACGCATGTTAGGCGAACTTCCTGAAATTATGCCATTACACCACTGCACATAATTAAGCACCATTTGTGGTAAAAAAATATCGCGAACACTAAATTACCACAAACACATGGCAACAACAGAACATGAGAAGCTGTTTGTTCATAGTGCTTTTCCTCATGCATCCTTGTGCCAAATATTGACATGAGGATTCATTTCACGCTAAATTATAGCACGAAATGACGGATTTGAATTTCGCATCATTATGTGTAATTCCACATAATTTTGCAGTAATTTCACATAATTACACGAAAGCAAATTATGAGAATTTCGCACAACCCTATTCACGGTGCGCAAGCTTTCCACTTTGATTACAGTCAGACTGGTGTATTCATTTGGGAAACTGTGCTTGTAATGTGTCAGATGTGGGAAGAAATGGATGTGATACAATAGATCGTGACGCATGGTCTGGCCGATATCAACAAACTTGCTACTGCCTGTATTTGTGCCTTTGTTATAGAGGTTTGTTGTAGGAAAGTAGGATCTGCTTTCATTGTTACCCCCACTTTTTTCTGGTGTCATTCTGTTTTCTGACTAGTCTGAATGGGATCAGGACCCCTGAATCAGGACCCCAGTCACTGTGCTCTTTCCCTAAATTGGACTATGGTAAGTACTTTGGCACCTTCCTAATTGGCTACTGATGTACCCCTCTAAGTCCCTAGTATATGGTACTGAGGTACCCAGGGCATAGGTACACCCAGGGCCGGCACTAGGCATAAGTAGTGTGGGCAGCTACCCAGGGCCTCGCACTCAACCCACCAGCATGGGGCTCCGCACCAGTGCAACACACAACGGGTCCTCTTGTACCCCTGACGATCCAACTGAAAGAAAGTTGTCTCCTTGCAATTGGGCCCATGGGAGGGGGGCCTCCTTCCTGGGCCTCTCAGGGATGGTGGGGGGAGGCCAAGGGGAAGGTGATACTTCCTCTTGTCCCAGTTGCAATGAGACACATTTTGCAGGTTTGTTCTGAATTAGGCATCCTGGCTGGCTGCCCAGTCAGAGACACTGCGGGATACAGCATCTGTCATTTGTTCCTGATTGAAATATCACCATGGGCCTGCCCCCCAATTATTTTAATGAAGGTGTTGGCGTGGAGAATTCAGATTGCTGGGGAGTTTTCGGCAGAATACGGCGGCAGTCATTGTTTGTGGCTATGGTTTCTTGGTGTGGTTCACTCAGAAGGAGGTTGGTGTATTTATGGGGTTAATCGGTGTTATTCTGTAGAGTTAGAAGAATGATTTTGTATTGTCCATATGTTGAAGGGCTGTGAGTTCCAAAGTTTGTCAGCTTGGACTGAAAAAATTGACTTCCTAGTCGTAAATTTGCCATGGTGGATGGAGAACCTATCTAATAGTTAAAGGCCCCAATGCATGATGGTTTGGGTAACCAACTGAAGTCCATCAACTTGTTAGCCTGACTTCAGTTAATGACTATTCAACATTCTTGCCCTGCAACGTAATCCTCATTGACACCAGCCTAGTGCTCCCAACACATTTTTTAAACACAGTAGGCACTTGTGCCAGACGGCATCTTTCCAGAACCATAGTCATCACGCCGTCATCAATCAATCAATAATGGTGATTAGATCTTTTTAGGTGAGCTGCAAAATGCAGCATACATAGAAAGCAAAAAACGAGGAGAAATGAATAATTTTCCACGTGTCGCCATTCTAAGACCAGGTATTACCTGGCCTTAGTTTTTGGCGGTGCCCCAGCCTTATTAATCTGGGGCAGCATCAAAAAGCAATGGGTGCTGCGGTGGAATGCCCACAGCAACACCCATTGCACACCCCTTTGCAGCAGAGGACTGTGGCAAAAAGGGGCATATTTACAAGGAGGCGTTAAGCCACGTTAAGTGGATTACCGCCACCTTGTAAATATGGGGAATGGCACAACGCCATCAGAGCGTCAAAAAAAGTGATGCTCCGGTAGCATTAGGGGCTTGTAAATATGCCCCTAAGCGGCACTTTTTGGGCATGTGACCAAATTTTGCAGCCAGATGCATCATTTTGCATTAGACCACTGTACTGAAGATATCACATATCTCATCTAGTGACATTGCTGCATTCCCTGATTCCCAGGAGTGCAATTTGGACACAGCTAAGTCGGTGGTGGATAAGTGCTAATTATTGCCGTGTGCACGATTTGGGGGTTTCAGTCATGGATGTGTTACTAATTGCTCTCTTCTCTCGTTTCAAATGCCGGTACTACTTTGCTTGTGCCTCCTAACTCCTGCCATATGCTATCTCATCTTCTAAACTACTGTGCCTGGTTTTGTCTCTACGGTTATAGAAGCATACAGGGATAAGACCTGGATAAGGCTAAATTTGTAAAAAAATATATATATATATATGTAGGAGCGACCCTCACTACCCAATGCCAGGGTTCTGAGTAACAAGGCTTCCTAGTCTTGATTCCACTGCATGCATTTTTGTGATACCACTGTACACTCCCTGTTTCTTTATCTTAATCTCGCAGAATTCTTTTTAAGCATTGTTTTCTCACCACTTTGTGGCTGTTTTCCGATCTTGTGCTTCCTCCTTTCTCCCTTTTCTGTCTTTCTCCCTCTTTTCCATTTGTCTCTCTTGCTCTGGGTCAAAGTCTGATGATGAAAATGAAGTCCTGCATACCTTGATAAACTAACCATCAGCTTCTCCATAGATTCCCAGCCTGCACCAGCTGCACGGTGGTCCCTTAGCACTTGGGAGGCGCTGATGTTCAGTGTACTTGCCTGAGAGTCCTTGCAGCAAACCCTTTTTATGAAAAACGAGCAGCGTTCATTGATAAGTGAGGAAATGTGGTCAATTAATGGCTAATTATTTGTGCGGCTCAGAGAGCAGCCTTGAGCGCCCATTTTGAAATGTACCCTGCACCTTACCGCGTTGTGGTTCCACAGGCCTTATAGCTGACGGCTAATTGATATGCGTCCCAGCTCTGCTGCATTAATGAACACGCGCGGCACACAGGACAATATGGTAAGAGCCACTTACGTGTCATTTTCATGGAGCCCGGCGTCCAGCGTCGCCGACGCCTGACGCTGCCGTAATGGCGGCCATCCTTCATTGCCGCCGCAACAAGTTAATGAACACTTATTGCGAGGGCCTCCTCGAGCAGTGGGTCGGCGCTTATTTATAGGCGCCATGATATTATTATGCTAATGGCTGTTTCATGATAATCTCATTGCACACAGGGTAACAGGAGAGAGACTGTGGGCTCTGAACGACCAAGAAAACTCTCCCTTCCGCCTGCGAGCTCTGATGGGGCCTTGGGAGGCAGTCAACCAGGGGCGTGGTGTGGTGAGTAAAATTTGGGGGGGGGGGAGGGGAGGCACATCAGATTTCCCAATAGTCACGCAAGGATATTATATGAGAAGCAGGATGAAGGGGTTAAAGGGGCAGAGGAAAAAGAGGGCCGGGCAGGTTGTTAGGGACACTTAAATCACATTTTTAAAACTAATCAACATTTTTAAGGCCTTCAAAACAGAGACAAGAGAGAGTGTGTGTGTGTTCGTAAAAATACCACGTGAAATCCGACGGACTCTTCATCATACCTGGCTGAAAGCCATTGAACCCAACTACTTACTGCAGAATACATTTTTAGTGGGGTGTAATACCCCAAACACCCCCCTGCAGTCAACCATAGAAAGGTCTGCCCCACTGGGCTATTTAGGGCAATGGAGCAGTCCATGGGACTGCTCCGAAATTTGTCGTATTTTATAGCCTAGGCTATAAATGTGGCAATTTTGAGATATCAGCCACCATTTCATAGTGGAACATGGCGGCTGGTAGTAGGTGATAGTGTGTTTTTATTGTAGGTTATAGTGCTACTTTTTTTTGCTTGCGCCCTTATTGGAGGTCGTGTTGCTTACCTGGCTGTAGTGCAGGAATGACATCAGTGGAAGAAAAAGTTGCCCAAGCGATGCCACTTCTTGAGGAGTCCAGGCGGCTCGATTTGTTGGCCTGGAGTGAGGAGCATTGAGGGCGTCTAATGCTGAGGGTGTTGGCAGGGTTTGCGGCGGTGATTGTCTGTTTGCCGCCGCACCAGCCCCCACTGGTAAGGTTGTGGAGGTGCTGCTCTCTCATGTGGAAAGCCGCCTGAGAGCGAGCACGACAGGCCAGGGTGCGGCAGGCTGCTACTGCTGCCATGAATATACGAGGGCAGTGTGATGGGGGAAAGCATCCGCGTGCGTGTGTAATTAGCACAACGCGGCCGCAGTAATTAATAGAGAAGGCTTATTTACTTTACCGCGTGGTCCCGACTGCCTGAGCCGGGCCACGCCCCTTTATTTATAGCTGGCGCATGACGACACGCGCCAGCGCTAACGTGAAGCCTCCGACGCGGGTAGGCTGCACCGCTACACCACGTCGGAGGACACTACATTCCTTCCAACCTTTATTAAACAACAAACAAAACATTGAATATGTAGATCTGATACCAGTCACTAGAATTCCAGTCCTTGGTTCATCACACCATGAAGTCTGCCAGCCGGGAGGATGGAGCGGGATTGCTTCTCAGGCCATATCTGGAGATGCTCTCCCCGTGATGATGGCAATGACGGGGTCATTTCCTGCGAGACTTCACCCTCAGGGGATCTTGCAGGGAAACTTGGCAGTGCTCCGGCTGGCGTTCCAAGCAGTGAAGGGGTGCCATGGCCGGATCGGTCCACATCTTCAGTGGGGGTCGTTCCTTGGTCACCATCTGTTCCTTCCTCCCCTGGCTGTTGACGTGGTCTGGCGTCCAGGTTGTCCGATAGCTGCTGGTCCGGAGTTCCGGCGTGTACCTTTTTGAAGAAAGAGATGTTGCGTGTGATTTCCTCGGTTCCTCTTCTGGCTGTTATCATCGTGCCGGTTCGGCGGATAACTGTTCATGGCTGATGTTCGAACGGAAGCAGGAACTTGCTCCCAGGGTACCTGTCCTTGATGTAGACTCTGTCCCTTACTTGAATGACTGACATCCGGGCTCGTTGGTCGGCGCTGGCTTGGTCATTGGAGCGGGTCCTGTTGGCTAGGGCCTTTTCAGCGTCAACCTGAGACGGGGTCCAGCTTGGGTGATGCAGGATGGTGTCTCGCACTACTCGGCCCATGCTTGCCGGCCCCAAAGTTGCCTCGGTCGTCAGATGGGGCGTCAACCGGTATTCTCTCAGGAAGCTGTATATGGCCCTCTCGAGTGGTGATCCATCCGCATGCGCGATGTGTATTACTTTATTGAGAGCGCGCATGAACCTCTCTACTTCCCCATTTGCTTAGAGCCAGCTCGGGGTCACTTTCCGGTGCTGAATTCCCCAGGCCTTGAGATAGTCTGCAAATTCTTGTCCATGGAAGGGTGGGCCATTGTCCGTCTTCACCACTTCGAATATTCCGTGGGTAGCAATGATTTTCTCGAGTTTTGTAATCACTTCCGTGGCTGTCTGACTTCCTACAATCTCGACTTCGGGGTACTTCGTGTAGTCATCGATGATCACCAGGGCATAGCGTCCATCTGGGAGGTGTCCAAAATCAACACTCACACACTCCCATGGCCGTTGGGGGTTTTCTTCAGTGATGACGGGGTGAGGGCGATCCGGTGGCCCTGATGCCTGGCACCATGAGCACGTTCTGACTGTTTGTTCAACCAGTGGGTCCATCCCCAGGAACCACACCTTGGCCCTCATCTGACTCTTTGTTTTTACCATGCCTTGATGTCCCCTGTGTGTGAGGTCTACGGCTTGTTGAGCCAGGCTTGATGGGATCACCAGTCGCGGGCCTCTGAGCAGACAACCGCTGCTGTCAACCGAAAGTTCATCCTTGACCCGCCCAATTGACTGCAGGACGGTCTTTGCTTGCGGCGTCCGTCTGGTCATGGTGGACTGAATGGGGCGCCAGTCATTCGATTGGACCGCTATTATGGCCAGTTGCAGGCATTCATCAATCCGGGTGGCTTCTACGATGATCTCAAGACTCATGGGAAGTGGTCGGGATCTTTCCGATACGAGTCGGACATATTCTTCAGTGTCTTCGGCATCCTCTTCTTCCGTTTCGGTGGCGGCCCTGGGATGTCTCGAAAGGTAGTCCGCTGGATTGGATGAGCCTGGTTTGTATTCTACTCGATAGTCATACCCCTGCAGCTGAAGGATCCATTTTTCAATCCTCGTGGGAGGCTTGGATGCTGACCCTTGAAACAGGGGGATGAGGGGTTTGTGGTCTGTGGACACTGTAAATACGTAGACGTGGAAGTGCCGACAGGCCCAGTGGATGGCAATCGCTTCTCGGTCTATCTGCGAGTATCTCTGTTCTGTGTCTGTCAGGGAGCGGCTCGCATATGCTATCGGGGCACACTCTCCATTTCCTTGTAACTGCGTGAGAACGGCTCCTAGCCCATATGGGCTGGCGTCCACAGCGACGTTGGTGGATCGGGCCGGGTCGAAGTATGACAGTGTTGTGTCTGCCTACAGGGCTGCTTTGGTATCTTTGAAGGCTTGTTCCTGTTCGGGGCCCCACTGCCACGTGGTGGTGGATTTCGTCTGTTCCCTGTGGGGCTTTGTGAGGTTGGATAAATCCAGGACAAACCGCCCGCAGAAGTTCACCATCCCTAGGAAACTCCTTATTTCTGAGATGTTGGAGGGTGCTGGGGCTTCCTGTACGTCCTGCACCTTGTCGGCGTCCGGGGACACTCCTTTGTCAGAGAATGTGTAGCCAAAGAAGCTGATCTTGTTCTTTAAGAACTAGCACTTTTTCTCTGTGTAGGGTCAGTCCGGATTCTTTGATCCTCTGGAGAACCCCGCGAAGTCTACGGTGGTGATCTTCCATCGACGATGCGTATATTACTAGGTCGTCGCTTACGTTCAAGACCCCTGGGAGCCCGCTGAGGACTTCACAGATGGTGTTTTGGAACACCTCCACGGCACTTGGGATCCCGAAATTGAGGCGTCGGTATCTCCTGAGGCCGACGTGCGTAGAGAATGTGGTGATGTATCGAGAGTCCGGGTGTAGTGGCAGTTGGTGATAGCCGGACCGTAGGTCCATCTTCGAAAACCACTTTGCGCCGTTCAGTTCTCCCAAGATGTCGTCGATGGTGGGTGTTAGGTGACGTTCCCTTTTCACCGCGGAGTTTGGGAAGCGCATGTCAATGCAGATGCGGACCTGCCCCGGCTGTTTCGGTTTCCGTGCCACTACGATCGGGGACACCCATGGGTGGGTCCACTAACCTTCTCTATAATCCCTTGCTTCTCCAGTGCCTCTAGCTCTTCTTCGACCTTCTTTCTCAAGTGGAACGCAATGCGCCTGTGCCTCAACGCCACCGGTTGGGCTGACGGGTCAATGTGGAGAGAGACCTCTTTCCCTTTCAGGCATCCAGTGCCTTTGAAGACGTCTTTGAACTCCTCCATGATGGCCTCCAGTTCCTCCTCTTGTACCGCCATGGCGAATGATATTAGCTTCAGCTCTTCTGCTGATTGTCCGCTTATCAGCATACCGCTTCCTTCCTTGGTCACTTACACTGTGGTGGGGATCTTGAGGTCCTGGTGTCTCAGCTCAGTCTTGCAACATCCCAGGAGCGGGATGGGTGTCTTCTGTCCGTATGCAAATACCCTGATCCTTGCTTCGCGTAATGGCGGGCGTGGACTTAGTTGATTATATACATTGGCATCCATTAGTTCCATCGAGGCCCCAGTGTCTATCGTGGCTCTCACATCTTGGTGGTGGATCTTGATTCTGCACCTTGGAAGTCGTTGTCTCTTCCGTCGTGGCTGGTCTACTGCGAATACCTAGTAGACTGGGTAGTCTCCCGCGTCCTCGTCCATGTGCTCACTGTCATGTGCTTCAGCCACTGTCTTTGCTGCTTCTTTCTGTGATTTTGCAGACCGGCATCCCGCTTGCATGCGATGGGGCGTGCCTGCGCAGTAACCACATTCCCTTATCTTGTCTTGCTGTCTTCTCCCTGGATTTTGGCGCGCTTTGGGCCTCACCACGTTTGCCTTTTCCACCGGGTTGACTTGTTCCGTCTTGATGGGTTGGTGGTGGGCCGCCTCCATGTGGGATGCTCTGGCTTGCGACAGTACTTTTGACCGGCCCAGGGTGAGGATGTCCGCTAGAGACTTGCCATCCTCCTGAAGAATGTTCACTCTGAGTTTGGACGAGTAGCACCCTTGTATTATCTGACCTCGGATTTCTTCCTGTTCGTCTCGAAATCCGCACGTCCTGGCCAGTTCTTTCAAACGCCCGTGGAATGCGTCTAACGATTCCTCCACTTATTGTTTGGCCTGGCGAAAGATGAATCTTTCATAGTTCCTGTTCACCATTGGCTCAAAGTGCGCATTTAGGGCGTTGAGAAGCGTCACATACGTTTTGGGTGTGGCCTCCACCAGGGTTTTGTAAATGCGGTGGATGTCTTTGCCTCCTAGGTGGAGGGTTAGGGCTGTGCGCCTGTCCCAGACTATGCCCGCCCCTTCAAAGTTGATCTGGAGGCAGTCGGTCCAGTCTCTCCATCGCGGGGCAAGGTATGAGGGGGCGCCATCCACGACAACGGGCTCAAGGGTGGGGATCGACGCCATCTTGGCGCAGACGCAGTCACACCTCATGGCACATGCACTGCTTACCTCCTGGGTGTGGTAGTAGCCACCTGGCCGAGGGTGACGAAAGCGCTGTCGGGGTCTTCTCCGGTGGCCTGTGGGTGCTAGGCCTAACTGTAGCTTCCTCCCCTTCCAGGGTGCTGGGGGCACACACGTGCATGGGTTCCAACAGGGTGAGCAGAGATGCCCCCCCTTCTTTCTAGGCACTCTCAGGGGCTACAGGGCCTTTCCTGGATGCAACAGATTTACCAGGGGCACACAGCAGGCTTGCACAGGGCAGGCAGCACCTCTGTAGACTCACGGCCTAGATCAAAGGCTCCCAATCCTCCAGAGATCACAAACCCATTAAGTGCTCAAAATGGGTTCGTTTAAGCCATTCGTCGCCAGTGTGATGGGGGGGAAAGCGTCTGCGCGCGTGTGTAATTAGCGCAACGCGGCCGCAGTAATTAATAGAGACGGCTTATTTATTTTACGCGTGGTCCCGACTGCCTGAGCCGGGCCACGCCCCTATATTTATAGCTGGTGCATGACGACACGCGCCAGCGCTAACGTGAAGCCTCCAACGTGGGTAGACTGCACCGCTACCCCGCGTCGGAGAACACTACAGGCAGGAGGCCCTTGGGGGCAGCGTATAAGGATGAGGAGATTCCACTAGTGCAAGATCCTTCTGGGGGGCATCACGATGAAGTGGGGCGACTGAAGTATGGCTAATGTAAGGGAAGCCTCCCGTTTGTCTGAGGAAGAGTTTGGGACAGTGGAGGTCAGGATAGCCTGGCCAAGGCGGACGAAAAGGAACATAAAGAAAGGGAGGGGAAGTGAAAGGGGAGCTGGGGTGGAAGGCAGAGCGCTGCACATGGCAGCTGTTAGATTGGCAGCGGATTGCGAGGGAGCAGGGGAAGACAAAGGCAGCTGCAGGCACAAGTTAAGAGGTGAAGAGTGCAGCAGAAAAAGGATATTTTAGGGCAGCGGTGGAGGAAGCGGTAGGTAGTCATGGCAGTCAGGAGGAGACTGAGCAAGTGTTGGGCAGAGCAGAGGGAAGGCAGATGGAACGTGGGGAAGTGGGGTCTGCTGGTCTTCAATATCATGGGAGAGGGGGCTTAGTAGTCCGGGCCCTGGCAGTGGCAGCAGGGACCAGCGATTGCTTGGTGCAGTGCATTTTGGGAGAAAGAATGCGCACAGCCTTAGGGAAGGGTGTGGTGCAAAGGGGTTTCTTACCCATTAAGATGTGGGAGGCATCTCGGGCCTCTGTGGCAGCCACTATGGTGAGGATGAGGGCCAGGCAGCAGGGCCGGACTGCCTACCGGGAGTTTTGGCATGCTGCCGAGCTGGGGGCTGATGTCACTGCAGTGGGGGCTAATTTTGTTGATGGCGACCTGCTTGTGCTTCGAAATAAACAAAGCAAAACGAATTTCGTTCATCACACGCAGGTCCCCATCAACAAAATCAGCTCCCAGCTCGGCAGCATGCCAAAACGCCCGGTAGGCAGTCCTGCCCTGGGCAGATGAGTTGGATGTGGACCTGGGTAGTGGGGTCAGAGTAGCGCGCTGGGAGGGGCGAGACGGACGCCCAGGAGTGTATATATGGCAAGGGGGGCGATGCTCTGGTGTGGCAGCAGCACAGGGAATGCCAGTGCGGGCATGGTCGGTGGAGAGTATGGATCTGGACATGAGGGACTGGTTGTCAGATGCGGGACGAGTACAGTCAGGCAGGAGGTAGTAACTAGCACACTGGGCGTCTCATCATTTTTGCTTTGCAATCGGGATGATGGCCTGGCGGATTCGGGGGAGCTCCATGCGGCTCCAAGACTCCAGAGGAGAAGCAAGGCCGGACTGCCTACTGGGCGTTTTGGCATGCTGCCAAGCTGAGGGCTGATGTCACTGCGGTGGGGGCTAATTTCGTTGATGGCGACCTGCGAGTGCTTCGAAATAAACAAAGCAAAACGAATTTCGTTCATCACACGCAGGTCCCCATCAACGAAATCAGCCCCCAGGTCGGCAGCATGCCAAAACGCCCGGTAGGCAGTCCGGCCCTGAGGAGAAGAGAAGGACATTGGCAAGGAATGGCAAGTTCACTGCCCCAGGAAGGCTCAGAAGAGCTTCAGAAGTGCACCCGGCCAGCAGGTACAGGACTGCCCCCGGCGAAAGTCCACACAGGACACGGCATTTGACCTCAGTAATGGAGTTGGGAAGGTGTGGCACAGCCCCTCAATGTAGGCAGGAGCGATACACAGATGGTAGTAAAATGGTTATGCTGCTGTGGCAGGCGGCAAACGCTGCCACAGGTGTTGAGGTTAGTGCGGCATGGGAGAACACGGTCCTCAATTTTGATGAGGAGAGCTTAGAAGAGGGTGAACTGTTAGAGGATGACGTGCAATAGAAGGAAGTTGCACAGTGGTGAGGGCATGGGAATGGAGGACGTTGGGGTGACACTCATCAGCTTGTGGATACTGTTTTGCAGTGCCAATTAGCTGGGCAGCAGCAACATGGAGGCTGTGAAGAGCTGGACAGGAGGAGACAGGTGGCTAAGCGGCGGGCTCCAGACCTGGCACCGACCCTGGCGCTAGTTAAGGATCGTAGAGGCAAGCATGTACTGACTAAAATGGTGTTGGTTGGTGTGGATGCGAAGGAGTCGCAGGCTGGGGGCAAGCTGCATTTCTGTAAGGGTTCTTATGTTTCTGACATTGGGGTAGGCACGGACGAGCAGGGGCCCCAAGACAAGGCAACGGGAAAGGGTGTAGAGGGAGTGGTGAGGGCAAATCGGCAGAAATGGGAGGGGACAAAATGGAGGAGTAGAAGAGCCTTGAGCTAAAGATTAAGGGGCTTATTTACAATCCCCTTGCGCTGCCAGTACGTCATTTTTTTTCCATATTAAAAGTGACACACCAGTGGCAAAAATGGCTTGCAAATAAGCCCCTAAGAAGTTTCCCTCCATTGAGGTTTACAAGCCTTTAGGTGCGCGTCTCATGCTGACCACAAAGGAAAACATCTGGAACGGGGAATATGTGGAGATGTTAAAATTGTTACATACGGAGCAGAGGGTTAAGTAGGGCTCGAAGGAGGAGGAGCACGAGTTAGCAAAGCAACCTAGTGTTTCACTGACGATAGAGAACTGGACAGCAGCGTTCTTAATTAATGCCAGCGTTTATTGTGAGAAACACCTGGAGAGGTGTTTGCCGATTTACTAATATATGGATACAGTAAGGAAGGCACAAATTAATTACGGGGGTTACGCCTGGGCTCAATATGATGATGAGTTCAGGGCACGCTTGGAGACGTATCCTGAGGTACAGTGGGCTGAGGTAGACGCGGACCTTTGGCACGAAACCATTGGCATAACAATATTTATAGCTAGTGGATTACCTATTGTATATCAGATCTTTCAGGGGCGCCCACCCGAGGAGGGGTGAGCATAACCAGGAAAGGACAAGGGGGACAGGTAGGCGCCTGACTGGACTTCAATAAAGGGTTGTGAACCAGGGAGTATTGCAGGTTTTGGCTTGAATGCTCCAAATGTGCAGGCAAACGTGACCTTATTAACTGCTATGGGACGGAAGGCCAAGCTAGTAGTTCCACGGGTCAGTGGCTGCAGCAGAAGAGGTCTACCAGAAATAAGCAGTATAGCCAGTCTTCTGGGTTCAAGGGTGGACAGGGGTGCAGGGATATGGCCGAAAAGGTTGTATGTACATCAAGATAGACCGGTTACATTTTTAGCTGTCACTGTATGATCGAGAAGAGGATGCCTAGTTGTTGAAGGAAAGGTTTACACAGAGTTTTTGTTTGGTGTACCAGGGTCCGAGAATGCGCCGGTGGGTGAGAATCTTAAATCAGTTAGTGCTGCCAAGCAGGTGGTGCAAGAAAAACTGTCAAAAGAGGTACAGGAAGGGAAGATGGCCCGCCCCTTTGACGATCGGCCCATGGTAGACCTAATTGTGTCTTCGATTGGGCTGGTCCCAAAGAAAGAAAAAGGTCAGTTCAGGGTCATTCAGCACTTGCCCTGGCTGGAGGGCAGCTTGGTTAATGACCTCATCCCATAGAGGAGCAAGATTCGGAGACACATTCTTCAGTGGACGTGGCAACATCCATAGTTGCGCGACAGGGCAGAGGGGCTCTAATGGCCAAGAGCAACATCAAGTCGGCTTTCTGCTTCCTCCCGGTGCACCCCGATGATTTTCAGCTGTTAGGTATTCAATTGTCGGGAAAATGGTATGTTTACAAGGTGCTCCTGATGGGTTGTTCCATATGTTTTGCAATGTTTGAGTGTTTAATCACATTTCTACAATTGTTTTTTTTCTTGGAGTATAGGGCATACACAAGTGAAACACTGGAGAATATTTTTTTCATGGTGAAGCCTGGTTCCACGGACTGCTGGACAGTTTTCAGGATCCTATGGGTGACCTAGGTGTGCCGTTGGCACCAGAAAAGACAGTCGACCCAGTATGGTTCTGTCATTCTTTGCCATTGAAATTGACTGTGGAGAAAAAACTTACGCTGCAACTGCTATTGGACTCAATACTGTCAAAGTACAAGGTTACGGTTAAAGAGGTGCAACTGTTGTTGGGACACTGGAACTTCACATGTAGGGTGTTGAGAGCAGGAGGTTGGGGATGTCAATGTCCAGCCTGTCATTGCCACATCATCATGTCAGATTGTGAGCAGGAACTAAAGATGATTTGAGGATGTTGTGCATCTTTTTGGAATCCTTCTATGGTGTTCCATTGGTGGTGCTGACAGACTTTCAGTGGGATGCACAAATCAACTCAGATGCTGCAGGAAGGATAGATTTCAGCTCGTATTGGACAGGGAAATGGTGTGCAGAGGAATGGCCCATTGAATTGAAGTGTGGGGGAGGAGTATAGGATTCTTGGTTGTAGTCGCACTATTGCTCTGGGGAGCACAGTTGGCACCCAGGAAGGTTTTGTTCCACATCAACAACATGGCGGTGGCACAAGTAGTCAACCGGCAGTCTGCAAGGGATGCCGAAGTGTTAAAATTGTGGGTTTTTGTGTTGAGCTGTCTGAAATTTGACATTATGTTTAGAGTGTGATGTGCCAGGTGTGGACAATAAAAATGCAGATGCTTTGTTTCGTTCGCCGTGGGAGAGATTCCATGGGCTGACCATGGACGCGAACAGAGTCAAGACCAGGAGGCGACGGGAGCTACGGTCAGTAGTTAACAGAGGATGCTTAGATTCGCTGGCCTTGTCGACGAGGAGGGCTTATTGCTAGGTTTGGGGGGAGTTTGTAGATAGTGGGGTGTTGAAGAGAGGGAATGCTTGGGCCTGGACAGAAGACATTGTCCAGTTCATTTTGGAGTTGATCGAGACAGTCCAGAATAACAATTGCAGGTAAACTTACGTTTATGGGAAAGCTTTTTTGGGGCTAAACACCATCAACAGGAGAGCTGGGAACCAGGATACTAGAGAGGTGGTCTAGGGAGGCTGGGCGAGCTGGGTTCAGGAGAAGACCTTTAACTTGGAATTTATTCTCTGAGGTATTCAAGACTTTACCGGATGATATATGCACGAGTGAACACGAACAAGTTTTGTTCACGACTCTGATGGCATGGATGTTTTTTGGGGCATTTCTGGCATCTGAGCTATCGGGGGGATAGAGGGTGCGGGGTGTTACTTGGGAGGAAGTGCATCCATGTGAGCTGTGTGGTGGGTTTACAGGTATGGCTGCACAAATCTAAAACAGATCAGAGGGGTCAGGTTAGTTCAGTTTTGCTGCATAGGCACCCAGTGGATAGGTGTTGCCCTGTGAAGTGGGCTGCCTCCATGCGGACTTGGCTGTCAGGCAAGATAGGTCTGTTTTTTCAGCAATGCAATGGCAAGTGGATGAAGGCCTTTCAACTACTGTCAGTATTAAGAAAAGGGCTGGCCCAGGTAGGGGTTGATGTAAAAGGTTTCGTGACACATTAATTTCTCATAGGCGTGGCAATAGAAGCAGGTATGCGGGGATGGAGCAGATCGAACATTATAGGCCTGGGGAGATGGGTGACTGGCTGTTTTCAATGCTATGTTCGGGAATGGGAGGGGAATTGATAAGTCATTTCGTTTTCTGAAATGTTATTGTTTTGCAGGTTCAGTTCCAGACCCAGAGGTCACGGAATGAATAGGAGGGCATCCTTTTGGTAAGTGGGCCAAAAGACAGGCAAAGCAGAGCAGACTCGGGCCAAATTGGAATTTGCCCCCCACAGGTTTCAAATGCGATATCATGGTAGAGGGGGTATGCGGTGGAAGGAACTGTTACCATGTTTGAATAGATTGATGGCATGTTGTCAGTGCCCTGACATTTTGTTGCTGCACCTGGGAGTGAATGATTTAGTTGTTGAGAAAGGAGTCGCCTTGATGAGGGCAATGAAGGATGACTTGCAGGAGATAAAAAGGCAGTGGTCAGGTTGCCACGTAATGTGGACGGAGTTCATACCTCGGAGGGTGTGGCACGGGCCCATCAAGCCTGCAGCGATAGAGAAAGCGAGGAGGAAGGTCAACAGAGAGATTAGGGTCTTTTGTAGGGACAAGGGTGTAAATAATATTGAGCATTTAGAGTTGAAATATGATGCTGTCAAACCTTTCCGAGGCGATTGTGTTCATCCTTCGAAATATTCAATGGAGCTCTATTTGTTGCAGGTCCATGATGCGCTGGCTACGGTATTGAGTGTTCGTTAGTGTCTGGCAAGTGGGGGGCTGAGAAGGGTTAGGGTTCAGAAAAAGTCTGTCCGGGCTTTTTATGGGTGGTGGTTGGCAGACAGGTTATCATGGTTTAGCCAAGTTTATTGTTGTTGACAGCAGCAATCCAGCCTGAAAGGGAATGGGTAGACAAGCTCACGACTGGACAAGCCAGGAAGTTAAGTTAGTTATAGGTTACTAATTGCTGTGAAAATGTAGGATAGGTTAAAGGCCTCAATTGCTGATGATCAGCTCAGGAGGAGGTAGGAATTGCAGGTTTAAGTTTTGTGGGTTGGTGGGACTTTTAAAGGTGGGGATACTTTGGCATGGGTAGCAAACTGTATAATGAGGTTTTAGTATTGTAAGGCTATAGGCTCAGGGGCAGATTTGCAAGCCCTTTGCGTCACTTTTATGCTGACGTTGTGTCACTTTTGTGATGCAACGGCGGCATAAAAAATGCAGCACATTTACAATGTGACGCATCTAGGGAGATGCGTCACGTTGTAAAGCCCTGCGTCACAATATACCTGCGTCAGGTATAATGTATGCAGGGTAGGCGTTCCCACGCAGGAAAGCCTCGTAAAAGTGACGCAGTGAAATCTACAATATTTCACTGTGTGACTTTTAGGACGCCACTGCGTCAAAACCATATGCCTTCTTGAAGGAGGTATGAGGAGTGACGCAGTGTATTGGGAATAGGCCGCAACACGCATTGCTGGAGTTGCGTTGTGCTTGCGACACAACTCCAGCAATGCGTGCCTTTTCAACCAACAGATGCATCAGAATTCCTGACGCATCTGTCAATCGTTGCGCCATAGTGTGCCGTATTGTAAATCCGGCGCATCTATGGTGGCGCAAGGGTTTTTCAGGCAGGCGCAGGGAAACTGACGCATCTATTCAGATGCGTCAGTTTCTTGTAAATCTGCCTCTAAGAGTTTAAATTTGTGCTGTGCACTTGTCTCAATAAAAGCAGCCTTTTTCACAAAAAGTTGATGTCAGTGGCTTGTGCTGCTCTGAATAATCTCCAATGGGGTCTTGGGGGGCAGCCAACCACAGGGAGGTCTGCCTACCGGGATATTTTGGGGAATGGAGCATTCAATGGGACTTTTCGGAAATCTGGGCTATTTTATAGCCCAGGCTATAAATGCAGCCATTTTGCGATACCAGCCACCATTTCATAGTGGTATGTGGTGGTTTGTAGTAGGTGATAGTATGTTTTTCCCACCTGTCCACTCCTTACTTCTCAGTTTTGGAGGGTCAGGTTAATTCAATGTGCCTTTTTTCGTGGTGGCTTTGTTTTGGAACAGGTGCACAGGAGAGGACGGAGAGTATGAATGGTTGTTACTTTGAAGCAGGTGCAGGAGAATGTTGGCAGACAGGTTAGCATGGTTTAACCAAGTTTATTGTTGTTGACAACGCCAATCCACTGTGTTACTGAGCATTTCAGCTAACTATAACATTAGTTAAACCTTTGTTTTTTCAGTGAATTTATATATATGTGTGTGTGTGTATATATATATTCACTTAAAAAACCATAGGTTTCACACATGTTATAGTTAGCTGGACATTTCACTCGTGAAAAACCATTGAAATTCCCCCGTTATAGTTAGTGCAGGCAACTATAACTCACGCGACCGCAATCCTCTGCTGATGACGTCAGATATTACATCACTGTATTTAGACACTTATTTACCCATGTCTTCTTCCATTAATTTTTAGCAATACATATATTACAAATATTTTTTTTTCAGAAAGACACATATGTCATCAGTACGGCAATCGGGTGCCCGAGGGGCTGGTCTGATAAGTCAGTGTATGGGCTGTCTTTTTTGGAGGTTTGTTGGCCTGTTTTATGGTCTGATGCACTGGTGTTTACTGTTGATGTCTCTGATATTATCTCAAAAGGTGCCTGTAGCAAGCACATAAAATGTGTCATTATAAGCTAAATCCTGCCTAATTGGAAATATGGGCCCCAATTTTAGCTATCTGATCTTCTAATGGGTAGCCACTTTTATTGCGGTGTTCAGCCCTATTTGCTGTCCCAGTACTACTGTGTCAACCACCAGATACTCCCTGCCCCTTTATTTCGCTCTTGCAGATTCTTTTTCACCCCTGCTATCTCCCCGTGTCACTGTTTTTCCATGTTTATCTTCCTCTTCCTTTCTCCCTTTTATGTTTTTTGCTCTCTTGTTCCAGTTGAAAGTCTGATGAGGGAAAATAAGTGCTGGTCCCCAAACAAAGAGTGCCAAAGGGCCCCATCCGCAACCACTGGCTCAAATTAAGCACTTGGTGGCAATCTGTGAGCCCCTGTGATATCCTGTGAATGCAGGACTGAAGGTATGCAAAGGACAGCAGACTTCAGCCCCTCCATTTGCTTTCTCAAACGGGCAATCATTTTTAGAAAGCAGCCAGTGTCCATCAAAGGGTTAGGTGCTGCATTTTATAAAAACAGTTTCACCCTTGGGAAGTTATTAGAGGGAGAGCAGGTAGTGGTCGATCAATTATGTTTGGTTGTTTATGGTAAGTAGAGATTTGTTGTGTGCCTAGTTTAGTATTTGTTCATATAAGTTAACCAGATATTAAATTAGGTTTGTCCTGCTACAGATTTTTGTCTAGTTTTTTTTTGTGGATGGGTGAACGGGGAAGATGATCTCAGGCACCAATATATATCCAAAGTCTGTGGTAAGCCTCTTTTCTGCTGAGCAACACATGAATATTTTGTGGAAGCCAACCAATTAAAGTACATCTATCCTGGAGAGGTGTCCAGTCCCAGGGTAATAAGGCATCTTTGCAGTGTTTTAGAATCCATGATGCTAGGCGACATTCCATAATACTGATTCTACTTGTGCGTACCTGGAGGATTGGCAAATTTCACCTCTGTATTTCAGGTGTGACCAACTAACAATAGCATTGGCCTCCCATTATAAAGTGTCAAGCTTTTGCAGGCCAGAGATTTGCTCTCCTCTCTGCACCTTTGTAGCCTTGTGGAACCAACCCAGATGCTATAATGCTAAGTTACATTGGCCTTCACAGTGAAGGGGGAAATGGGCAAGAGCAGTGAGAGGGGTAGGCGGGGGGAGAGCTAAAGAACAACTACCAGAATTGCCTACAAATGCTCTCTATGGCAAGCCACAATCCTCCCACTATAAGATAGGTAACCAATCACTTCATATACAAACCCCATTCGCAAACACATTTATGAGGCCTTCTGGGAGCTCCCCGCCCATCCTACACTACTTTTGTGCAGGCAAGAGCTGGCATTTTTTCCTTCCCATTAGTGACCTTGCTGGTGGTCAGACGATTGGGCAGTGTGCACCCTGCTCTTCCCAGGTGCGTGCATGGGAAGTGGGGGTGCACGCTCCAATAGAAAAAGTACAGGGGAGCTCATCTGCCTTTATCCTTTCCTCATTCCTTGGTAAATGGGGTCCCTGGGGCTGTTTTGATTGTATCGGACCCATGGGGAGAAAAAGGGGTCAATGCAGCACCTGGGGTCAAGAGTTTCTCAGGCAAGTGGGATCCCACACATGCCCTATCCTAATAAAAACATTAGGAAATGTAAGTTGTGTTGTTCCCAGTACCAGAGGGAACTGGGACAAAGAGTAACAGCTACTCGCTCCTTTTTCTGCCTCCCGGTTGGACTGAGCTTCTCTGGTGGTTTTCTCTGGTCCCATAGGGCTGATTTAAAAAAGGAGGTGTTGTTTTGCTCCTAGTGACCAGCAATATTCACCAGGAGCAAATTCTTCAGGCCTCCTGGCCTCCAAATTCTACTTTTGTTGTGGGTCTTGATTCTTATGGTTGTTGAATCTGTCCTTCATTTAGGCTCCTGGTATCTGCCTTCTCCCGGGGGCTTTTTCAGCAGCCCCTCTGCAGCCTGCCAGCAGAATGCCATACCTGCTGCATTGCTTTGGCCATTGCTTTGGCCGTCTTGGTTGGCACTCGTGTCAGCAGCAGAGTCATTGACACCTTTCCTGATGGAGGTCACCCAGCTGAAGCACAGTCCCCAGAGGTTCCAGGGCAACCCTCCAAGGATCCCTCAAGCAGGTCCATCCATTTACTATCCCTCAGAAGATATAAAGGGGCCAGCACCACTGGCCCTGGAAAAATACTCCTAGTCCGTGGGTGCCAGCTGGAGTCCAAAAGTCCATCCTTTAAGTGAATTCAGGTGGCTTCTTCTTTCAGCTGGGTAATCTTTTGTCGTTGGGACTCCCCAGGTCCAATAATTCTCAACTGTCTTATTCTTGTGCAGGGTTTTTAAGTGGGGGTGGGGGCTCTAGAAGGTAGGCACCTCTGAACAAACCTAGAGCACCACATCATCTCTCCACCCCTACCCTAGCCCTCCTGCCCGGTATTCTGGGACATTTAAAAAGCATTCTTGAAGTAGCCTATGGCTATGGAAAGACCTTTCCCAAGGGCTTCAGCCCCACTCCAATTGACAAGTGCTTCTTGATTTATTCTCACCAACACTTCAAAAGGGAACCACTCCAGTGTCTAGCTCAAGGGTGTGGACCGTCATCCTTTTTCTGTGGGAGTGAGCCTTCTCAGGCCAGGTGCAGTGTGAAAGGTAATTATCACATTCAGTTCTTTCCTCACCCATTCCTTTTCCAGTCAAATGGCAGTATTGTGTGGGGAGGCCTTTGATCCTACTGCTGGCCAGCAAAGGACTTGGAATTGATTATTAGCTGGGCCAGGGAAATGTGGCAATTCTCCAATTGCCATAAGGAGTACATATATCAAAAAAGTAACTTTGGATCTGCAACCAGGATAAAATTTTACCCTAGGACTTGTACCTGTGACTCTAAGCTGAGGTAGGGTGAAACTGTACTGCGGTGCAGATTTCACCCATAATGTGTAAATCAGTAAAGCACATATATTTTCCAGTAATCACTACAGATGTACACTTTGAATGGCCCCTCACATTACAAGGCCTACACCAGGTCAGTACTAATACTTGAAGCATACATTCTGTAACAGGCTACCCATGTGCAGATACTGGGCTGGACTAAACGGTAATCCTACACACATTTGCACATGTGTTTGCTCACTTGTTCGCATATATCCAGTGCAGAGCCTTATAACCTAGCTACGCACAAGCAGTCTTATCTTCAATGGTGAACACTGGTGGTTAGCACTCCAAGTCCATTTCCACAGAATTCACTGGGAGTGAGACTCTGTTAGTAATGCACACTCACAGTAAAAGCCCGAAACTGTAAGCCATAAAGCGGAAAATTAAGGGGGTTAAATGGGAAGAACCCATTTTCTGCAGTGGCTGACGCTTTTCTCAGTCCCAAGATGGACACTGGGAACAGCCTTCATACTGCATGCCTGATGGGCTGCAGTTACACAGGAAACACCCATGATACCACCTTCATTCTCTTCCATAAGAATAGAGAGACTATATATACTTTAACAGAGACATCCATTATTTAATAGGGAGGCAAGCACATTCTCACTCTTTCCCTTTTTATCGTGGAGAAAGAAGCAGTATATTGTTACATACTTTTTAAAAAACTCATTCCTACCAAGATTTTGGCCAATATAGAAATTCCAAGATTCCATAGGAATCTAAACCATAGTAGCAGAATTCAGATGTTGGAATGACCAATAAAAAATGTTTACACATCCTGGTTTTGTGGGCATCGCTACGGATATTCCAGTGACTGGGGATTTCAAAATGCATCTCATTCCAAATGACTTCTGGAGAGAAAGTCACATTATTCATCTTATTTTACTGTAAATTGTGGCTTCTTATGTGGTATTATTAAGATGACAGTATTACTAATAGACATGTCCATTTTAGGAGCATAAAAGACTGAATTATGTTTTATAGAATCACAGAATATGATTTGCTAGTTTGACATACAGTGTTGGGTCTCATCTGGTAATAAAGTTAAAGGCTAGGCTAATACTGGAATGTCACAGAAAGCTACTATTTTATAAGTGACCATTCTTTGGTGTCTATAACTTTCAATAACTTCAAGGGGTCGATAGTTCAGCAATAATGGATGGTTCTCAATGGCTTTTAAGTAGTTTATTTTCTGCTAAAAGACGTGAGACACAGAGGAAGTAAAAAGGCACCCTTAATCCACAACACTATTGCCAAGTAAGAATTCCCTCCCTATTAGTATTTAAATAAAATTCATAGGAAATGTTCTTTAAAAAGTTAACATTAAAGCTCTCCTGACATTTTTTGCAGCTTTAAGGAGGCAAGATATCAGAGATTTGAAGTTGGTCCACATCAAGGGTAAGTAGTTCACTGACCCCGATTTAGGCATGGTTTTGAGACAGCACTAGTGGTACTGTCAGCCTTGTGTGAAAAATATAGTCATAAAAAAAGAAACAGGGGGATGTGGTCAAGATGGCGGACTGGACCGTTGTATAGCACCATCGCTTCGCCAACCACCGTTGCCGGGAGCCATTTTCACTGCACACCAGGATATGAGAATGGGTACAGCACATCTAGAAGGACCCGGAACACTCCAGATGCTGCCCTGCAGTGACTGACTGAGATTTGCCTGTGGTCGGGCTCCTGAGATCAGTGTGGCTGCAGAACGTGGTTCCTACCTTGTAAAATGGCGGCGGCCGCTCTGTGAAAGAAAGTGGTCTGACTGCTTCCGATTGCTTTGGACCCCAGAGGCATGGGCGGCCAACGCCTCTAAGTAGCATCCTGGTGACACAGGCTCACTAGTGAGGCTGTTTTGGTGGGAGGCTGCTGTCGACGGTTCTGCTTCCCGGGTTGTTGGTGGCCACATGGTAAAGTAATGCGGGCTGGCTGCACACGACTGCCCTGGACTCTTGCCTGTATGCGGTCCTCCTGGCAGCACAGGACCTGGAGAGAGGCCATACTGACAGAGGCGGCCACTGGCACTACAGATTCCAGAGGCGGCGACCGCGCTGGGGGAGCAGATGAGCAGGCTAGGATCGGCAGCTGATTTTTGGGGGCTGTAGAGAGCGACCTATGGTTAGTAACACTGATGACTTGTGAAGCTGCACATCTGAGAAGACCTGCACCTGGCGGGAATGTGGGCTAAGAAGCGCTGAGGAGGCCCCAGATAGCCGTCATCATTAGACATCATCTGAATCATGTCATGGTGGCGGTGCAGGGAAAGAAGGAAAGGTCGCTCAAAGAGATGCACACCTGATCCACCGGGTCCCACCAGAAGAGACTGCCCAATCGCCCCGGCCTGACAGCTGAGGGGGGAGAGAGTGAGGAGGGCCGGGTAACGAGGTCCTTTATGGAGGCGCTATTCGTGTCTTTACACTGGGATATTCAAGCAGTGAAGCAGGAGCTCTCGCAGGACCTGAAAGATGTGCCCCGGGACCTGACAGTGGTGGTGGTCAGAGTGTCGGCATTCGAAGAACGTGACAATGGATGGTATGAGGAGCTTGAACAGCTTCAGCAGGAGGTATTGCGTCTTCGCAACTACCAGTTTGCCCTACAAGCCCATGTGAAGGACCTTGAAAATCGTTCCCGTAGGAACAATAACCGCATCTATAGGGCACCAGTCAAGGCGGTAAGCACAGACATAGGGACTCATGTGAGGGCTCATAGCATAGCCACGTCAGGCATAAGGATCATCGCTGCACTCTATGCCGCAAGGCCCCAGCTTCCCCTCAAGTTTGCACCCAGATCGAGCAACTATGGCCTGGAGAGACATGCCATTCTGGACTTGCTGATTGGTGACTTAGAGAAACAGCCGTCGCCATGAAACCCACTTGATCTTGGACTTTACTTACTCTACCTACTAGAATGGGGTACACTGGCTGGCCCTTGGGTGGGGGCTACGGGTGGTGGATGGCCTCGTCTCACAATAATGGAGGCAACACGTGTGGACCCCTCACCTGAGGACATTGTTTGGACTTACCTGGCTCTAGCAGGGGATTTGAATGTTCTGTGGTTCCGTTTATTGTTTCTTTATGATTGGAGGTTCTGTTGGGTGGGTTCTCACTCTTTTCTTTCTTTCTCATGAATCTGCGCATTGCTACTTCTCGGGTGCCATACACCCCCAGGGATGGGGCCCCAGAGTCATGTGATGATGGCTATTTAAGATCTGGTTGAGCAGCTTTACCCATCTTTATATGCTCTCTACGACTACCTGAAGATCATAGCCTTGAATGTGAAAGGGCTTCAAAGACCGGTCAAGTGCAAAGCAATCGCGTCATATCTAAACAAACAAGGAGTGATATCTGTCTCCTGCAAGAGACACATTTGACACCTGGAGACTAGCATAGAATGAAATCCCAACACTTTTTGCACCAATATTTCTCCTCTGCCTCCAAGACCGTGAGAGTCGCTATTCTGGTCTCCTGCTCCTTTAGGGGCACAGTGGGGTGCAAGATTGCTGAAATGAAAGGACAACTCTTAGCTCACCAGATACATATAACGGGAATTACTTTTACATTGGCATCCCTTTACGCTCCCAGAGAGCCTTCTCCATCAGTTGGAGGTAGTCCAACATGTTACAAAAGCCATTACCGATTATTTGGCTTTGAATGATATGGCTGACACCCCCATAGCCACACTTTGGGAAACACTGAAAGTATTCAATGGGGGTGACTTAATAGCTATCTCTGCGGCCAACAATAAAATTCGCCGAGCGAAGCGGAAGGACTTGGAGGGGAATGTGAAGGAGCTTGAACTTATCCATAAGTGGACTGGGGCCGCTAAGATCTAGTGCCAGCTGGAAGCTGCACAGGCACAGTTGGGAAGCCTAGGTTTGGACAGGGCTGAGTATGCCATGCTCTGCTTACACCACTCTTTTTACGTAGGAGGAGACACTTGCAGCATGCTGTTGGTAAATAAGCTTCAGGCTAAACGACAGGCAGAGAGGGTGGATACTATCCTCCACTGAAACGGTGGTGAAGTTGTGGGAGACGGGCCTATTACTGAGGTCATACTGGATTATTATGAGACATTATACACAGGGTAAGATTTGCCTCCTGATGGCCCCAGTGTCTATCTTCAAGGATCGCGTACACTCTGATTGACACCTTATCTGGCTGACTCCTTAGATCAACCAATTATAATAGAGGAGGTGGTGGCGGCCATTGCCAAACAGACACTCCTCAAATCGCCAGGCCTGGATGTTTTTCCAGCCCTTTTCTGTAAAACCTTCTGTCAAACGATGGCCCCTATCTTTACCCACCTCTTTAACTCATTTGCAGACATAGGGACAACACCACCCTCCATGCTTGAGGCCTCAGTCACTGTTATTCCAAAGCCTGGAAAGGATAAGCGACAATGTGATTCTTATCAACCCATTTCACATATAAAGTTAGATGTAAAACTATTTACTAGTATCTTAGCGGTGAGGCTGGGACCCTATATGCCAGGCCTGGTGGACCCAGATCCAGCAGGCTTCATCCCCCAGCTCCAGTCTGGCAACAATACCAAATGGTATCTCCACATTGTGGACGAAGCTGAATGCATGCAGAGGGAAATTATGCTCCTCCCCATAGATGCAAAGAAGGCATTTGACCGGGTGCAATGGCCCTGTTTGAAAGCAACACTCTGCCATTTTGGAATTGGACAGAGATTCCACGCCTGGGTTTTCAGCAATTATGGGATGCTCCAAGCTCCGGTGAGGGTGAATGGCCTGTCATCAACCCTATTTCCCATTAGTGGGGGGCAAGGCAGGGGTGCCCACTGTTCCTGCTCTTATTTGCTCTTTGCATGGAGCCCATGGCACAGTGAGAGAGGAACGACCCACACATTACTGGAGTGTGTTTCAGAGAGGAACATACAATTAGCCTGTTCCCTGACAATGTGATGGTTACCCTCGAGGACCCGCTGCGTGCCCTGGTATCCTTTTTGCAGGAGCTGGAGAGGTTCAGGGAAATGGTGGGATTCCGCGTCAATACTAAAAAATCGTAGTCTCTCAACGTTTCAGTTGCGCCTCCATGGTGGGCAAGACTGCACATCTTAACTACCAAGCCTAGCACTGGCAATGGCGGGTGGATCTGCTCAGTGGAAACACTATCGCCTCTCTTGGCTTGGAAGAGTAGCGGTGCTAAAAAGGACCATTCTCCGGTGGGCTCTGTTCTTGTTTCAGGCCCTTCCCATGGTGGCCACAGTAGGTGTGCTTCAGTTCATACAGAGGGAGCTAAACCACTTTGTCTGGCTGGGGGGAGAGACCCCGCATGAGCCGAGACCTACTTTACCAACTGTCGCAAGCGGGGGTTTGGAGGTCCCTAACCTTTTGCTTTATTACCAAGTGGTGCAACTCTGCTTCTTGGTAGAATGAACGTGTGAGGAGTCAGAGAAACATTGATGTTTCATGGATAGGGCTATTGTTGGCTACCAGTTCTGGAGGGTTCCCTTCCTGAAGCGATCGCAGAGAGCCTGGTGCCTGTATTCATCCCCTATCACTAGGGCTACCCTTGGATTGTGGGACCGAGTGGCTATCCGAAAAGCTTTAATGACATTTCTGTTGCCATTGACACCCATCTTGAACAACACAGAACTTACCTCAGGCTGCCTTTGTAGACTCGGAGGCAGCTGCATGCCAATCGGTTGGGCATATGTTTGACGCCATGGGCCCTCTTTCCTTTGAGCAGTTCAAAGCAGATTTTGACACAACACAAAAAGATATTCCCGAGCAAAGGAGCAAATAAGCATTCAGATATCAATCAACAAACATAATCCAATAATGTTTCAGTCCAGTAAATCATCAAAGATGTTCTTCTTTTATTATTCTTTTTCCCTTTTTCAAATCTTCTCCACGTGTTCAATTGATATTAATCCACAGTGACACATTGGCATGGATATAACAGCCAAAACGTAATCAGTAGCCAACACGTGTTTCGTCTAGGGTAAGTGGCCCAACGACTTCCTCAGGGCAAAATGCAAATATCAACAGATATATCTCACCACACCTCAAGTAAAACCTGAGTGTGGTTCCATACACTAACAATCGCGTATGTATAAGTATCTCAATGGATTATGATTCCAAACAATACGTCCTATAGTAGGGAATATTTATATATCGACAAAGAAGAGTACTCCGGTCATCACCGTCATTATCCAAATATGTGAAAGCAGATTTTGGGCCACCAAAACATGAGCGGATGCACTACCTGCAGGTGCACCACTGGGTCACTCACCTGTTCATCCAGAAAGAGGCGCACAGACTGCTTACATCTTTTGAAAAATGGCTCTTAGCCAAAAAGGATGCTCAGCACCTTGTCTCCGAATGTAATGCTCTGTTGTTGCAGCCCTGACCAGGGGCTAAAACCCCAACGCAAAGCAGATGGGAGCATGAGTTGGGGCAGACTCTGTTGCATAAGGAATGGAAGGAGATCGATCATAGAGCACTCCTCACAGCACGCAACACTGCCACTAAGATTGACACATACTGGTACCTTACATCGAATACACTTCACAGAGGGAATCCCACCCATAGTGTGGACTGTTGGGGAGGCTGTGGATCCCCCGGAAGCCTGCTTCACCTGCTCTGAGATTGTCCCAAGCTCACATGATACTGGGACACCATTCAAACTGACATAGACCAATATTTCAACATGCAGCTGCCCCATATCCCAGCTTATGCAATTTTAGGCGTAGCGCTGGGGGTACGCACCGTACATACACGGGTGGGGGTACGACTCGAACGTACACAGGTGTACATACACAGGGGGGTTCGACACGTACACGGGTGTACATACACGGGGGGGTTCGACACGTACACAGGTGTACATACACGGGGGGTTCGACACGTACACGGGTGTACATACACGGGGGGTTCGACACGTACGTACGGGGGCTGGGTGGGGGGTTCGACTCGAACATACGGGGGCTGGGTGGGGGGTTCGACTCGAACGTACGGGGGCTGGGTGGGGGGTTCGACTCAAACATACGGGGGCTGGGTGGGGGGTTCGACTCGAACGTACGGGGGCTGGTTGGGGGGTTCGACTCGAACGTACGGGGCTGGGTGGGGGGTTCGACTCAAACGTACGGGGGCTGGGGGGGGGGGTCGGCGCGTACCGGGCCACCTACTCTGGTTGTTTCACGCCGTACTTCGCTTTTCCGGCACTTTTTGGGTGCCGTGAAAATATTGCCGTCCGGACTGCTGTCGGTTCGAATCGTACTTCCTGGGTCGTGAAACGCTGCCTGACAGCGTCCCGACGTCACGTCGCAGCATTCCCGGATCACATTCGTACGTATATTTTCGTCGGTCGGTGTTTTTTACGATTCGTACGGAAATGGTGTTTCCGTGCGAATCGTAATTCCATGTTTGTACAGTTTTACAACTGGGTACGAGTCGGACGGAGAAAACGCTCCGACCGACGGTTCGTACCCGGTTTTTACCGGATCGTAATCGGCACCTATGTGACTGCATTAAAAAATTTAGCCCTTAACTGCCGTTTTGGAGACTTACATGACGAGTTTATAAGAGACCAAATTGTCATGCAGGGATCCAACAGCAATATCCAGGACAACCTGTGGGCTAAAGGGGAGTACCCTTTACAGAACATTATAGACATCGCAAAGAAAGCTGAACTTACTGGTCGATGTGCGAAAGCTGTCATTGCTGAGAACAAAGAAAAGAATGAGGGAAGTACTGTAAATAAAATTTCTGACTCAAAAAAATATAGTAAAAATAACAGGAATTACAGGTATTACAAACCAATGTAAGACAGGTCACAATTCAGCAGCAAACGACGTTGTTACAGGTGTGGTAGCAGAAATCATCTTGCTGATGACAAGAAGTGTCCTGCGCGTGATGTAAAATGTACATGCTGCGGTGTGGTAGGGCACTTTCAGAAGGTGTGCTACAGAAAGAACGCCAGTTTGATAAAATTAATAGACAATGACGTAACATGCAACACGAACACATCGGAGGATGATGATACAGATGCATTCGTGTTGAATGTTGATGACAACTGCATTGCAAGTGTTAATGGAAAAACCAAGTGTCGTACAAAAAAAACAGTTTGCAATATGACAATTGGTGGTATTGAAATGAACATTGTTGCTGACTCAGGTTCACCGTATACCATAGTGAACAATGAAGTATGGAAGGAGAAATGTGTACCTCGTTTGGGAGAACAACTGGATAAGGCTGACATCTTCATCAAAACATTCACTGGGGACCCAATTAAAGTATGTGGATTTAGAAAGTTAAAATTTGCATTCAAAGGTAGGGAGTCAATCTGCAAACTCTACGTATCTGCTGTGGGACCATCCGTATTAGGATGGATGGACCAGGGAGACCTGGGAATTAAACTGGATCCCAGCAGGTCGGTCCCTGTCTTGGTGGTGCATGACAGTGAAAGCTTCAGTAAGACCTTGTTGGTTAAGTATCCCAGTGTATTCAAGGGAGAAATTGGCGCACTTAAGGGATATAAACACAGAATAATTGTCAAGAAGAATGCAGTTCCTATTGTGCACAAAGTTCGCAATCTGCCTTTCTCAATAAGGGAAGAAGTAAAGACACAATTAGACACACTCCTTGAGGAAGGAATTATAGAGCGGGTAGAAGCTTCAGAGTGGGTGGCTCCATTGGTCGTGGCTAAACGACCAAATGGCAGTCTTCGACTATGTATTGATATACGCGACCTCAACCAAAATATTGTAGTTGAGCAGTACCCCTTACCAAGAATCAATGAAATGCTGGCAAAAACTAAAGGAATAAAGTGGTTTTCGACTTTAGATTTGAAATCTGCATACCACCAAGTTCCATTACATCGTGAGAGCAAAAGACTCACCACGTTTATAACGCCTTTCGGGTGTTATCAATTCAATAGAGTTCCCTTTGGATTGGCTTCTGCGGCAGCAATGTTTCAGAGGTTAAAGGAAAACATCTTTGCAGACGTTCCTGATCTACTGATGTTCCAAGATGACATTCTTGTCATTGGAAGATCCAGGCAAGAACATGACGACAAGGTCAACCTGGTTCTAAGTATACTTGCTGAAAAGGGTTTGACAGCTGAGTACAAGAAGTGTAAATTTGCCTGCCGTAAGGTTAACTACTTGGGACACGAAATTACTGGTGAAGGAATTTGTCCAAAGAAAGAACTTTTGGAAGCCATTGACGAAGCTCCTGTGCCCAAAAACAAGGAGGAGTTATGATCCTTCTTGGGTTTAGTAGAATTTTATGCGAAATTCATAAAGAACTTCTCACAGAAAACCTATCCCTTAAGACAACTGTTGAAATTAAAGAACAAGTTCACATGGGATAAAGAGTGTCAGGATACCTTTGCATCCTTAAAGAAGAAAATGTGCTCTACGGTACCTTTACACGGTTTTGACCCCACTCTTAGCAACATCATTACAACGGACGCAAGTTGTAGAGGTCTAGGTGCGGTG
This sequence comes from Triturus cristatus, assembly GCF_964204655.1. NCBI lineage: Eukaryota > Metazoa > Chordata > Amphibia > Caudata > Salamandridae > Triturus > Triturus cristatus. The sequence goes on along the minus strand of NC_140586.1, from coordinate 817,672,194 downwards.
CTGACCCAAAGTGATATCAAAGGAAATGAGTTTACTATAGCTTTTGCCTCACGCTCTTTGACTCCCAGTGAAGAAAAATTCTCTGTTATTGAGCGCGAAGCACTAGCCTTTGTTTGGGGACTTGAACATTTCAGGCAATTTGTCTGGGGCAACAAGGTTACCCTACGTTGTGATCACAAGCCTTTGACTAAAGTCTTTACCACGAAGGGTTTGTATGCGGCATCACCTAGACTTGCACGGTTATCGTTGCGACTGTTTGAGTACAATTGTGCTGTAGAGTATGTCCCCGGGGTAAAGAATGTTGTCACAGACTTTTTGAGCCGTATGCCCTTGCCTGATAGTGAGGAAAGTGATGAAAGTGATGAACCATGCATTGCTAGCGTTAAGGAGGACCTTGATGGAATTTCACAAGAGGAATGGGTTGCCGAGCTAAAGAATGATAAAACCTTATGTGAAGTAATCGAGAGAGTTGAAAATGGATGGGGAAAAAAATCATCCTTACCTGATAGTCTAAGACATTTTTGGGAAGTGAAGAACGAACTTTCTAAAGAAAATGATTTACTTTTAAGAGGGGGGGGAAAGTTGTTCCTCCCAACACGTTAAGGTGGAAAATCATACAAATCTGCCACGAGGGACACCTTGGAATTGCCAAGACTAAGAATAGAGTGAAGAATAGTTACTGGTGGCCAGGTGTGTGTATTGCTGTTGAAAGAGCGGTCAGGGACTGCACCTTATGTATAAATTCAGATAAGTCTCAGGTAACGTTTAGACCTCCGTTACAGCCTATTTCCTGCCCTTCCATGCCTTGGGAAAGGGTTGGGGTGGACATTACTGGACCCATATTGGACAATGGTGAACAAGTTTATGTAATTGTCCTCATCGACCACTTTTCTAAATGGCCTGAGGTTAAGTTCATAACTCAGCCAGATACCTTGAGTGTATTAAAATTTATGGATGAGATCTTCACACGTGAGGGGTTACCCAAAACCATTATCAACGATAATGGACCTCAGATCACGTCTGAAAGTTTAAAAAAATACATCCAGAGAAATGTAATTTGTCAAAGACCACCTCTGTTTATCACCCCGCCGGAAATGGGGCGGTTGAAAGATTTAACAGAGTTATCAAAGGGATTGTACAACTGGCCAACAGCAGTAAGCTGGAATGGAAAAAAGAAATTCTTAAAACCATTTGGGCTTACCGCATCACACCATGCATCACTACAGGGCATAGCCCTTTTGAACTGATGCGTGGTAGGACACCATTGTCAAAGGACAATGTAGGATGGGCCAAAGCTGCAAAGAGAGTCAACTGGTCTAATGTACAAATTATGGGAAAAATGAAAGTAGCACAAGATTCTTGCAAGGAAAGGTATGACCTTAAACATGGGTGCAAACCTGTCAGGCTAGAAGCTGGGGACATACTCAAAGTTAAAAGAAGTGGACACATTAGCAAAGGCGATGATAAGTTCACGCAGCCCCTATCTGTACGTAAAGTGTATTGTAATTCAGCTTTACTCAGTGATGGTAAGGTTTGGCACTTCTCTGCTCTTTCACGTTGTGCAAACATTCCTGTTGAGCATAACGCTGAATGGAAGACACACAATCGTGCTCGTGATAGCACGTTCGCTGATTCCTCTGATGAGGAAGTAGTTTGCGAACCTCACGCCCACCACTCTCTTGAGCAGACCGACCCCGGACAGATTACCTCTTTCCCCATCCAAGGTGGTCTGTGTGCTTCAAGCACTGGAAGAGCTGGCAGAATGTTACCCTCCATACCCACTTCTGATTCAGGTCACACTCTGGTCACCAGCAGGGTAGGTAGGAGGGTATTAACACCCATTAAACTGTCGGACTATGTACGTGAATGATTTATTGTTATCTTCTGTAGCAGAGCAAGTATCCTCTGGTTAACACTTGCATCACTTTACACTGATTTGTTCTTGCATGACTAGACACGTTATATTGTTTTATTGTCATCTCTCTTTCTCTCTCTTTCTCTCTCTCTTTTTCTCTCTCTATCTCTCTCTTCCACACTCTTCCTCATCTTTGTTTTCTCACTCCTCAAGGGGGAAGATGTGTTACGTATGACTTATGTCCACTTGGCGCTCCGTACCGTTCCGTCTGCGTCATCAGCTGTCAGATTGGAATGTTGACAGTTGACAGCTGATGACCAGGTGAACGGTAGCATCTGAGGCGCTCCGTCGTTACGGAGCTTGTGTTGGTGTTCATGAATAAAGAAGCTTGGATTCTCACTTCGCTTCCTGAGTAATCTTTACACTCTTGCCTGTGAAAGACATCTTGTGGAAAGCCTGTCCATTATTTACCAAAGATGGCCGCAGGGGCAGAGGTCTTAGAGCGAGCTCCTGGGGTATGGGATCACTACTACGTGCATATCCCTGTGCCCTCCCCCCCCTCCGTGGCCCGCACTACAAACGAGACTCACCGGACCAAAATCGCCAAGAGGGTGACCCGGAATCGCGTTGTGGACCCTCTGCCGGAATCGTCAATCTGCGCCTCGTTGCCTCTGCCTCGGAGGTGAACGATCGGCCGGCAGACTCCACAACGGAAGGTCCAGTATAACCACACTTGGACCCGCAAGAGTCCCAAAAAGTCCCCAGAAACAGCTGATGCCAGGCTGACACGAGATGCAACTTTAGATCGAAAGGAGGAAGGCACCGGGAGAAATTTGACAGAGCGAGGGGCCCCTCTCGTCAGAGACGTCTGCTTCCCACACGCATCGAGACCTGGAATTCAGCACCGGTGAGTACCCGAGAAATGAAAAGAAAGGGGTCCACTCACTGGAACCTTACAACCTGAGAACAAGCACTACAGAAGCACTGGCCCAGCAACGGGAGACGCGGGTCACGTTACCTCGATGCCTGACCCTAAGATGGTGGCTCCCGCCCCGCAATGACATCTATCCACCGGATAATTCCATTAACTCCATTTACTGCCTCATTTTGGTGCTTTGGTGGTGGTGGTGCATTTTGGTGCTTAATGGGAAAAAAACCCATTGCACTTCAATTTGACTAGAAACTCTTTGGGCTGTGTTTTTTAATTTTTTATTCTATGGCCTCCTTTGCCAGCCTAACAGTTGACACCAGGTGCATCAGCCGCTAAGAGCAAGGTGGCTTGTCATCATTGTCAATCCCCCCACACGTGCCCTCATGCAGGCATGAGAAGCCCACTGTAGACCGAGAATTCCAAACTTACTGTCTTCCTGACACACTTGGCATGCACTGCACCTTTCATCTTCATCTCACACGGCTGATTTTCTGTGGGATGTACTGTCACGTGATAAACTTGACGTTGCTGGAATCCTTTGGGACTTGTTGAAGCCAGAAGCTTTTTGTATTGGTTCTTAGTGGATCATTGGCTGTGTTCTGCCATCAGTGACATGCACACTGTGTTCAAAACCAGAAGCCACTCAATTTGGTTATCAGCGTGTCCATCTGCAGCGCTCTGCCATCAGTGACACACACACAATATGTATTCAAATTGCCATCAGGCTTTGCATGGAAATCCAGTATGTTACATTGGCAGAATCTTGTCAATGACACACACGCTGTGCCACCAGTGTTTTGTGTTTTCAGAATAGTTCTCCATGTTTACTGGAAAGCCCTGTCCGTCAGTAACACGCACACGCTGTTTCTATAGGTACTAGCGGAGAATGGGCAATTGGTTCTATAGGAGAATTGGCAAGATGAACGCGGGGGCAGAGGTCTGAGATCGAGCTCCTGGGGTACGGGATTGCTACTACATACAAATTCCGCTGCCCCCCCCCACAACCCCCATGACAAATGAGACTGTCCGGACCATAAGCGCCAAGAGGGTGACCTGGAGTTGCGTTGTGAACCCTCTGCCGGGATCGTCAATCCCCGCCTCGCGGCCTCCACCTAGGCGATGAGAGATCGGCTGGCGGACTCCACAACGGAAGGTTCAGGATAGCCACGCTTCACCTCCTCGTGACATCAGCCCCTCAACATGGAAGGAAAGTAATCTGTCCACCACTGAGTCCAGAAATCGCACGCTACTGATCCCAATGCGGAGTACGTCCTCTCTGACAGGGAGGGGGCTCACATACAACTGTACCTAAGCCACCAAGAGTGGAAACAAGCACTTACACTCCTACTTACCTACCTCTACTCCTCTAATACCTACAGTCTGGGGAGACCTCTGAGGGGCTCACATACAAATGTACCTAAGCCACCAACAGTGAAAACTAGTCCTGACTCCTCTACTTACCTACTTTTACTCGTCTCATACCTACAGTCTGGGAAGACCTCTGAGGGGTAACACTCTGAGCTAACTGAGGGGCAATACTCCTACCTAACCGACTTATCCGGAGGGTCAGAGAGGTAGCCCCCACACCACTGAATGCAGTAACTCACGGCGTGGGCTCCACCGCTGTGCACATATTGTCAGAAAGAGAAATGGTTCATCGCTAACTGTCACCAAGCCACTGAGAGGGATACTAACACCCAACACCTCCCAATAATACCCGTCTAAGACCAATAGACTGACCAGAGCCCTGGGTAGCTATCTACCTTTCCAACTGAGATAAAATGGCACCTGCCACTTCAACCTCCCTTCGCTCCTTTTAAACAAAATTGCCTGAAACCACACGGCCCTAACTCCTTCTCCATCATCTTCCCTCCCAACCTCTTACTTAAAGCGAAAAGAAACTTCAAACACAGACTGATCAGACAACACCCAGAAACACTATTCGCTGACATATACCACTGCTCCTCCAAAGGCCAGTTGAAAATGGATCTCATTTTCCATACCGAAAGCCCTACAAAATGGAACACCATTCTCAGAATACATCTTCACATATCCAAAACAACCAGCACTCCTTTCAGCTGCAAACTGACAATCTCAATCCCAAACCACCCTATGTGTAGTGGCAACACCTCTGCGACCATCTACACCAATGGTACAGTCATGATCCAAGCCAACAGCGACAACCTAGACGCATTTGACTCCCTCTTCCCCTTGCTACTCAATGCCTTCACTCGCTCACGCCACTTCCACCTGAGCAACTCCCTATCCCCCGACAGACTGACCCTCCTGGAGAACTCACAAATTAATCTCAAGACCCATGCCAACAACACCAAGTTTCTCCCCCCCCCCCGGACACCAACCTCTCCTCCCATTACCCCTCCCCTGACGCACACAATACATACCTGCCTTCCAGATCAAACTGGAGATACGTCTCATATGAGACTCTCCAACTCCCTGCCAACCGACACCTACCCCCTCCCCAAAATACTATTCCCTACAAACAACTAACGAACCTGACCCTCAGTTGATGACCAAACTTTCTCCCTCTCCCTGCATGCAGAAGGCGGCCGCTTGAATCACTATTTGATTTTCCACACCTCATGTCCAAGGCCACCCACAGGGACAACACAGGTAACTCCAACACTAAAAGCCAATCTCGCAATGGCATGCTCTCTCCTTCCCTTGTCGACCTCAGCCAGGACAGCCAAAACCCAGACGCCCCCACCCCCTCCTCTATGGAGACGACTCAGCGACTTGCTAGGCTGGAAAGCCAGCTAGAAATTATAATATTGGGCCTCAACAAAACCCTACTGAACCTCACCACTCCCCTAGAGTCCAGCCAACTCCCACACCTTACACCCACAATTACCTACAATAAACACTCAAGGCGCAATGGCACAACTGGAACACAACCCCCTTCTTGAACTAGACATTGAGATCCAAAAGAACAAGAGCTGCAATGTCCATGAGAGAGGCGATGGATCTTGTCTCGTCGTATAACAAATCCTCTACTGTCACCCAAAGCTCCAAGATCCAGGTTATCACTGGACGTGGAAGAGACCACCCCCCACCCAGAACGTCAAGACCCCCAGCCTTCCTCACCAATATTCCCAGGGCCCCCCTAAAGAATAAACTCAACAACGAGGGGACCGCCACCAACTGCATGCTCATTAACTGCAGATCTGCCACCAAACATGCAACAGAACTGGCAGAGACCATCCTCACCCACGACATAGACATCACGTTCATTACTGAAACATGGCTGAATGAGTTCTCTTCCCCAACCTTTGACATGCTTGCGCCCCCGGGCTTCGTAATCATCAATAAAGACAGAAAAGACTAGCGAGGAGGGGTTATTGCTATCATACACAAGAACAATATCGCCATAACGTAAACTGACTCCTTCAAATACAACACATTTGAATGCTTAACTGCCACCATTAAGACGAGGGACAACAAAACACTGTTCTGCCATCTCCTCTACCACCCGCCAGGCAACACCACCTCATTCGGAGAACACCTCTCCGACTTGATAACTCACTGCTCACTCCGGGATTCCGACAACATAATTCTAGGCGACTTCAACCTACACTGGTATGAGGAAATCAACTTGCTGATCCAAACCTAAACGAGCTTCTACACAACAACAACCTTACCCAACACTGCACAGAGCAAACCCATAACAAAGACTCAATCCTGGATGCCATTTTTGCTGAAGTAAATACAGTCACTATTGACCACATCCTGCCTGTTGACTGGTCTGACCACCATATCATTCTATTCCACATCAACCAAACAATCCAATGCCTGCCCTGTATACAAGAACCCCCCCCCCCCCACTGGGGAAGAAACCTAAGTCAGATTCCCATTGCTGACCTGGAAGAAAGGGTAAGCTCACTCCTTCCCATCACCACAGGCGACCTCTCCACAAACGAACTCACCTCACACTACAATACAACGATGACTTACATTCTGAACCAAATAGCCCCCTTCAAACGAAAAAGAGTCAGGAACATCCCATCTAGATCTTGGTTCAACACAATTATAAACTCCGAAAGAAGACAACTAAGAGCTGCAGAAAGACTCTGGCGGAACAACCCGTCCAGAATCCTCCTTGATCAACTCAAAACAACACGCAGGAAATATAAATAACACAGATAGAATGAAAAAACTTTCTTTTTCTGTAATGCTCTAGACAACGCAAAAAATAGGCCCAGAGATATCTTCAATCTCATTAAACAACAAACTTCCAAGCCCCTTTCATCCTCAGTTCAGGCCTCCTAAGACCTCTGTGATAACTTTTCCAATTTCTTTAATGACAGAATCACATAAATTCAGATCTACCTGGACGATCACCGCAGTCCCCCCTACAGAAGCTCGCCCCCAGGGAGAGAAGATTTCACACCCAAGCACCCCCCAAACAACTGGAAATCTTTCAACCCCATCTCCGAAGCAGAGATCGTAAAAATGATTTCCAGCTTCAAACTTTCATCACATTTCTCGGACCCCATTCTGGTCCAAGTGGCCAAAAAGCTCAAATTCACCCTAGCCTCGCTCTGGACCAAGATAATAAACAGCTCCCTGAGCACCGGAGTCATTCTTGATTGTCTCAAAAACGGCCACATCACACCATTACTAAAAAAACGAGCTCTGACACAAACAATTTTAATACCTTCAGACCTGTCTCCAATTTCCCACTCCTAGCTAAAATCCTGGAAAGATGTGTTCTCCTCCAACTTACTCAACACATGAACATAACCAACCTTCTAGACCCTCACCAATCGTGTTTCAGAAAAGGTTGCAGCACAGAGACAGCGATCCTGAATGTCATAGATGATGTCCACAAATCCCTCGATTCGGACCAATGCTGTCTACTCATATTCCTGGACCTATTGGCAGCCTTCGACACGGTTGACCGCAAAGTACTCATTAAGGTACTTCAAGAAAAGGTAGGAGCGGAAGAGGTGGTCTTAAAGTGGTCCACCTCCTTTCTACAGAACCGCACCCAAAGAATAAAAATCAAAACCTTCTCGTCTGACCTACTCCCTGTCAGCAGGGGTGTCCCCCAAGGTTCGGTTCTCTCCCCACAACTATTCAACATCTATATCGAACCCCTCACCACATACTAAAAAAAAACAACATCCCTTTCCATCTCTATGCTGACGATACCCAGATCTATCTTGAAACCTCCTCCATTGATGACATTCAGAGACTAAACGACACTCTAAGAGAAGTCCAACACTGGCTATCCCTCAACCACCTGAAACTCAACCAAGACAAGACGGAAATCCTCCTAATCTCCAACAAGGAGCAGAACCCCCAAATCACAGAATGGCTAAAAGCTATTGATGCTCTCAACTGCATGCTCACCCTGGCCGATTCCGTAAAATCGCTGGGAATCACTCTGGACCCAAAACTAGACATGGCCGAACACATCAAGAACACCGCAAAGAACCTTTCCGTGAGTTGAGACGAAGCTGCGCCTGACTGCAGGAACAATAAACGGGCTCTTATCAAGGAGGCCCATGCTACTGACCCAGTCCAGAGACCAACAAATGTGGCCTTCATCTTAACACCTGGGCCCGGACCACATTGGGCCACAAGAACCACTCTGTTAAGAAGCACTGCTCGCCACTATTCGTATATCTTCACACTTGCCCTGATGAAGTTCAACAATTGAATGAAACGCGTTGGCTGATGCTTTGCATGGACTGTTTAAAATAAAGACTGATATTGTGGCAACGAAGACACTGATCAAGCTTCTTTATTGACATTTTATTCACCTGGTAGTGCACCGCTCCAGTGGTCTCAAAGTATTGTATATCTGCCTGGCAGTTGGCATCCCACAACGGCGGGTGCCGGAGCTGATTGTGCACACTGATTCATAACATACTACCAATTCATCACCTGGTGAACACACCGAGGAGGTGCGGCCATTGGAGTCCGTCGTTGGTTCTTTTCTCTCAACACCGCAAAGAGCGCCTTCTTCAACCTAAAACCACTCAATAAAATAAAACCCTTCATCCCTCCCAACGACCTCAAACAAGCTACTCAATCCCTGGTGCTGTTCAGACTGGACTACGGGAATGCAACCCTCACAGGAACAGCAACATCTCACTTAGCTCCCTTAGATCTACTCTTAATGCAGCAGCCAGAATGGTCACCAGAGTAAAGAAATATGAACACATCTCACCCGCACTCAGAGAACTAAAATGGCTCCCAATCGAATTGCGTGCCAACTTCAGAACTGCCTGTCTCACGCACAAAGCTCTACACACTGGGAAACACGCCTACCTGGCCTCCAAACTCAAGAAGGCTGATCAGACAAGGAACCTCAGGAGTACCAACACTGTACTTCTCATCCCTCCGAAAACTTGCAAACAAAAAACCTTATTTTGATCCTTCTCAGGAAATACGCCCAAATCTGGAACTCCATCCCAGTCCATATCAGGACTACCTCCTCTTTTTTTAAATTCAAAAGGCAGCTCAAAGACCTCTTCCTCAACCTATCTCTTCTGAATGGATAGCTGCAGCCCAATCGCAGAATCTTGCCCATTGCAGCACATAACCACTTTGACACGAAGACTTCTACCTCACCCTCCACCCGAATCATTCCTTTGCCCCCCCCCTCCCTGAACGGATATTGCCACGAGTCATTGTGTTTATTACTGCTATATTGTGTGATTCTTTGCTATTAACATTGTACAGCGTTCTGCTACTTCTGTCTGGTCATGAGTCAATGTGTATACAACTGTCATATTGTGTGATTTCTTCGCTACTATTGTTGTAAAGCGCTCCGATACCCTCGGATCTGGCCAGGGCTATATAAAACTCTCAAATAAATAAATAAATAAACCATTGGTTGGCTTTGTTGTCATTCTCATTTGCTTTCTTGTTATTTGATGGTTTGCCTTCCTGTAGTTGTCCTGATCCTAGAGCATAGCTCCTTTACCAATATTTTAAATGGCTGACTTGTATCGTTTCTCCGAACGCATTGAGGGAACTACCTTTGTCCTTTCCTTTAATCATGTGTTTTCTTGCTCTCTCTCTTGTGTGCTGCTCTACCCCCAATACCTACCTCATGCACTCTGTTTTGCTCCCTCCTCCCATACATGCTCTCACCCTCGTGTGCTGCTTTTAGTTCAGCGCTTGCCCCAAACCCTCTGTGCTCCCCCTCCTGCCCCCAACCACTCTTGGTGGCTTCCCCCACGGCTCCTTTCCTGCTCCTGCACCCCTACAGTGTTAAAAAAGATGTTTAAATTCTTTTGGGAAGGGCCTAGCAGATGCCATCTGCCGCCTAGCTGCTCTTTCAAAAGGCACTTTTGCTGAGTTGGAAATGTATTATTTTTATTTACCACTCCAAATGGCATCTGCCATGTTGGATAGATAAATTAAAAAGGAAGAAAATTACGCCTGTTTCATATATTAGGCACGCACAGGCATTGTAACAAAAGTGCACACCTACTGAATGACGGGGTCAATAGCACTGTCATGATGCATATGCCCAGGCTCATCAAAAACCAATGGCAAAGATACAGCTGAGACCTATTGTCTTTGCCAATACTTGTTAACTTTTTTTTTAATCATCCTTATTAATCTAAACAATGGGGCCTAGTTAGAGTTGGGCAGATGTGGAACATCTGCCAAAAAATTGCGAATGTTCACATCCACTATATTAAGAGGGCATTGATATCATCATCATTTGATCTTTATTTCGACATTTTTTCAGTCACAAAAGAGTACAGTTAAAACGGTTAAAACATGTATAGGACCACAGGAGATAAAATAAACATTACATAAAATCAGATTATCAAGCAGGGTATGCAGTCATAGTATGCAATCACCCCCGGGTACCGCTATGATGAGAGAACATCTCTTGGACCACATAGCTAGCAGGAACTTTGAGAGTGCGAAAACTATGTGCGGTGAAGTGTCAGTTTTAAAGACTCTCATTGCAACAAAACATTTATCAAAGCCCATGTTCTTACACAAGGGTACCAACCAGTACTTTCTGGCTTTTCTGTAAGCAGGGCAAAAAAAGAGGATGTGCAATTCATCCTCCTTATTCGCACCGCATCCAGGGCAAGAGTTGCTTGTTGGTGTAGACCACTTGCTTGTGAATGCCCTTAATGGTAGTGTTGCGAATATCCATTGGATGTATAACTTCCTAGCTCCAACTGGGTAAATGAAATTCAAAAACTCCTCAAAGGCATATGAGTGTTTAAATGTTAAGAAGGTTGTTGTCAGAGGGCCAGCTTTGGAGTCATGCAACCATATGTTTTGTTTGTAGTCCATAAAGGACTTCGCAAGCGTTTTGCATGAAACCCCCCTGCATGCCTGTTCTGGCTCATACCAGAGGTCCGATAGTCCCATTTTCCCCAATTCCTTTTGCACAAATTCAAGCCAGGGGATTTTCGCTGCACTACCATGGTTCAAGACATCCTTTAATTCAAGCCTATAATTGGACAGTTCTGGAGTTATCCATAGCCTGCGCCAAAACCTAAGCGGTTTCAGAGCTAGCTCATCCTGAATAAAACTCAGTCCTAAGTCCAGTCTCAGCGGAAGGAGGGGTGTGCTTTGGGAGAGTACAAGTAGCTGCCTCATAAACTTGTTCTCCACGTTAAGAATTTCGGGCCTACAGGTGTACCCCACCATAGAGAGCCGATGCCCTCGCCTTCACTTTGTAAATCTCCAGTGCGGGGCTCACTCAAAGTATAAGAGACAGGACCCACGTTTTGGCCGGTGGCATCTAATTTCATTGTTGCTCTATATTAACTTGCCATGTGCCCGATTTGATAAGGACTGGTCTGAGAAGCTAAAAAGCTCTGCGGGTGGCGGTCCATTGCCACATCTCTGTGAAATCTGTTATTCACAATTTAACATTTTAGCTGGACTGACTCAACTATCTAAAGTTAATAAACTGAGTACCGCTCGGAAATACCAGCACAATCATAAAAAATATATTTCTTCTAAGTAAATAACCCAAGTTATTATTCATGGCTAACATCAATGATTTATAAGTACTACATGTGTTGCACGCATATCTGAAGGCTTAGTAAACTACAAAGAAGCTCTACAGCATTGGACAATTTTTATTTTTTACATTAGCAATAAGAGCCATTATTTACTAGAGTCAACTAACCAATCTCTAGGGCCTTATTTACAAGCCTATTGTGCCGTCAGTGCTTCACTTTTTTTGACGTACCGGCAGCGAAATGGGCTTTCCCATATTTAAAAGCCCACCTAAAGTCACCCTGCATGTTGTAAATATAGGCCCCTGTCACGCATGGCTCTGCGTGAAAGGGGCATTCCATGGTCGTTGCTGTGGGTGTTCCCCAGCAACATCCATGGAACCTGAACATTCCCAGATTTACAACATCAAGCTGGGAATGCATCAGAATCCTACACCTCCCCTTGGGAGGCATAGGAGTGGCGCAACGAGGAAAAATACTTTTATTTCTCCTTGTTTTTTCCTCTTTCTATGCATGCAGCATTCTGCACAAACACAATCATCCCCTCCTTGCAACATGATGCAAGGGCGTCTGCGTTAGCGCACGGCTGCTGTTTGTGCGCCAAGGAATGTGTTGTATCTTGTAGATACTGCGCATTTCTGCCTTTTTGTTTTGACGCACTGCAGCGCAGCAGGAAGGCTTACTACACTGCTGTGTGTCAAAATATAGTAAATGACCAAATGCAAAGGGGAACCTATACTCTAAAAAGGGCTAAGGTCCCATTCAAGCAAACATTTGCTGTACAAATGCTGATACCATAAAGTGGTTTCTCAATCCATTTTGATCATGTGCCACTAATCTTCAGCGGACTGAAACAAGGTGGCACATTTACTAAATTATAGGGTGAGAAAACAGGGCAGAGCCATCTGCACAAAATACGGCCTACTGCTAATCTCTTCACCTGCACTGATGCACAAATACGTTGAATACCACCATGCCTATAAGGTGTGTGCCTGATTTCTGTTATAGGTATTGTACGAAAGCTATCCTTCCAGTGCAAAATCCTATGCTAATCCACTTGTATTTACATTTCACACTTTGAATGCGTGCTGTGCAATGAAGCACACATGCCATGAATGAAATATTTGGGGCAGGCTTTTCCAACGAGTAGCTCGTGAGTTACTGGTAGCTCTACAGCTTCTGTGTGCAGCACAGCCTAATAAATCAGAAGCTTTTGCTTTAATCAATTAATATACATCTACCAAATGTTAAAAGAGTGTATTCGGAAAAAAAGGGGTGTATTTTCATAATTCATAATCTGATACTAGGCGAAAAATGGTTGAATTTTTAAAATATATATAACTCTGCAATTGATTGATAAATAATGGGTCATTGGTGAGTGTTATTACTAACATTATTACTTTGGTGCCAGGGCACTACAGCAATGGCTATTATGTTTTACCCATGCTAAAGGCATTCCAAATTGGCAAAGCCTTTTTTAGGTCTCGCCTATGCAGCGCATGCGCTGTCTCTTGAGGACATGTTTTATGGGCTTACCGCCCACCTATCGCTTTTAACTTGTTGCTTTGTGTCCTTCGTAAAGGCTTGCTTATATATGTCCCTCCTTTTTGTGTGTCAACCCCTAGCAGGGAGCATGCCCCTATTGCTTGTAGGCTTGCCCTTGTGTGCATGTAGGTTTGTATACACACACTGGGGCATATTCTCAAGGAGCTATCGCCGAGTTAACAGCACTTCATCGCAGCCAAAGTTGCGATAAATTTATCACCCCATTCACAAGCCGGTGTGAACAGCCCATAACACCAGTTTACCCGCGATAGCAGCCGCAAAAAACATTGCCACAGATGCCCCCGGCAACTATCGCTAATGAGATGCAGAGTAGGCGTTCCCTTCCAAAAATCAGCAAAAACCCCAAACTCTCCGCAACATTCTCAACGACCAGCCAGATCGGCGAAAAGACCACGTAACATGCGATAATGCACGTTAGCAGCAGGAAACTAACACCTGCTCTTACCTGGTGTAAAGTCGGATGGCAGCCTGCACCACAAAAGGGAGCCCAGCCCACAGCCACACCTGAAGGGCAACAGGTGCCATGGAGCCACTAAACATGCAGGCCGGACACACAAGAGGGCCCCAACACCCACCACCCCCCCCCAGGACCACCCCACACCCCCGAACACCCACCCCCCTCCCCCGGACCAACACTGAGGCAGCGCAGACAAAGACAGCGACCCTCCGAAAATGCACCAACCTCACAGACCCGTCACCAGAGAATGTCATTGCCCACTATATGCTCAAAGGGACAACCCTCCTCCGCAACCTGACCACCATTGCCCACAGGCTGACGGTACCAACACAGCGGACAACCAACCTCAGACAAAGCTGCTGGCTGTGCTGCACGTTTTGGCCTCTGGTACCCTCCAACCAACATCCGCCTGAGACTGAGGAGTCACACAGCCAGGTCAATTCAAGTCCCAACAACGGTCATGGATGACACCATCAGCTTGGTACCCCACTATCTATACTTCACACACACTGCGCAGGAACAGCCGGAGACCAAGCAAGGTGTGTACGCCACAGCTGGCTTCCCGCACGTGTCAGGGGGCAATTGACTGCACACATGTCCTACTAGTGGCCCCTGGCAACACTGCACACAATAAGCGCTACAGAAAGCGCACGTATGCCACCAATGTGCAGGCAATAGTGGACCACCGTGGAATCTCCGCCAACGCCGCCGCCAACCACCCAGGCAGTGTGCATGATACCTGCACCTCCTGACAGCCCATCATCAACCTGCGCCACCAGGATGGCACCCACGGAAATGCACTGCTCGTTGGCCAATACCAAATGCACACACTACACACCTCAACTCCACAATCATGCAACACACAACACAGGAGATGCACACGTCACAAGCTCACATGCAACATGCACACCCACCAGACACGACAGCACAACTCACTGTGGGAACCTGGGCCAGCCATGTACATGAGCCATCAACGGCATGGCACCTCGGACACACAAAAGCAGAATGACGGAAGAGGTGGGGACCAGGCATGTGCGAAAGAGGCAAGGGACCGATGAATGAGAATGTACACAATGCCAAGCGTGTCGTGGATGTGCTGGCCAGACTGCATTATGCAGACCACACACATATCCATGTCGACACACACCGCTGGTGTCTGGAGTGTAGTGGACAGTGGACACAACCATGTCACCCCAGCCAGTGGGGAAGAGTGCGGAAATGTAGCTTGTGACGTCCCCCCCGTAAGCGTGAGCGGAGTGGGCTGGCCCGGCGTACGCCAGGCCAGCGTAGGGGTGTGAGTAAAAGGCACATAACTCTGGGCGTATTGCCCAATGTCTCTGCCAGGGCAGCACTACGAGGCCGACGCTGTGAGCGATGTTGCCAGCGATCCTGTGCTCCTGCTGCACCCCGGGACGCTGGTCCCCGAACCAGTCCTGCCCGCCCCTGGGCAACTAGGCCTCAATGCCCACTAACCGACACCGGCGTGTTTAGAAGAGGGCCCACCACATGCCGGTGCAATGTCCAAGCCTGAGGCCTGCGACCTTGGCAGCCTCCTCAGACCATCATTCCCTCCACAACACAGGCCCGCAGTACTCCTTTCTCGTTGACGTACTCCACTGGCATGCACAATGGACAAGTAGGTCACACATTTGGAACTGAGTCTTGATTACACCATGGCAGAGCACATAAACCGTGCCTAACAAAAAAAAATGAATGTGTCCTTATGTAACGCAACTGGTGCTATGTGAAGCGGTCTGAAACTCAATTCGGGTCAAGTTTGCGATATATAAAACTCTGTAAAATAAAAAAAAATAAAAAAAAATCATGACTATACACCCTTTGATGTGGTGCCAACAGGTCTTAGTGTTACATCACAGCCGCAAGATTCTGTGGGCCCACGCGGACTACTGCTCTCGGCCTACGCTGCGCTCGAGTAGCTCACAGAATTGGAACTGAACATCGATTATTCAAAGGCAGAGTACTAATCATTGTACGCAAGGAGAGACATAAGAGGATGACGCGTTGCATCATCGTTACGGAGGTGATTGAACACTACCGACAACTGCCCTGATGTCACTAACTCTGTGCATCGCGAGCCTATGACATGTGGCTGTGGCCCACTGCTGACCGCTGCCTCCGACCTACACTGCGATCCAGTAGGTCACAGAGTCTTGATTTGGCAATGCCGGAGTTCATATCAGTGTACTGGCATCATCGCAGACTGCATCCCCTCTCAGCCCCGGTGCCACTAAGTCTGTTCCCCGACATTCATGGACACTCTCTGGTCGTACATTGGTGGCATCTAAGTCTATGGATTAGGGGGTAGTTTTCATCCTCATGCAGCTGAAACCGAATTGGTGGTGGCAACGAGGCAGTCGCTGTCCACTCCTCCATTTGCTGCTTCTGGATAGCTTCTGCCCTCTGCATCATGCTCTGGAGGACACCTTCCACTGTCCCCCGCAACCCTCTGCCACATTCACCTTCGACATCAACGAGGACCCGCTCAGTCTGCGTGGCCCTACCTCAGTGGACCGCAAGTCACCGTCCCGTGGCGGGGTTTCTGTGCCGGCCGCTGTGCATCCGGGGTCACAAACTCTGTGCTGGTCAAGTCAGGGACCCCTTCTTCTGTGATATTGGATGGCCTCTGAGGTGATGGCCTTGGGGTCATCAATGCCTCACAGACCCGTCACCAGAGAATGTCATTGCCCACTATATGCTCAAAGGGACAACCCTCCTCCGCAACCTGACCACCATTGCCCACAGGCTGACGGTACCAACACAGCGGACAACCAACCTCAGACAAAGCTGCTGGCTGTGCTGCACGTTTTGGCCTCTGGTACCCTCCAACCAACATCCGCCTGAGACTGAGGAGTCACACAGCCAGGTCAATTCAAGTCCCAACAACGGTCATGGATGACACCATCAGCTTGGTACCCCACTATCTATACTTCACACACACTGCGCAGGAACAGCCGGAGACCAAGCAAGGTGTGTACGCCACAGCTGGCTTCCCGCACGTGTCAGGGGGCAATTGACTGCACACATGTCCTACTAGTGGCCCCTGGCAACACTGCACACAATAAGCGCTACAGAAAGCGCACGTATGCCACCAATGTGCAATGCCAATGTGCTCATGCTCTGGAGGACACCTTCCACTGTCCCCCGCAACCCTCTGCCACATTCACCTTCGACATCAACGAGGACCCGCTCAGTCTGCGTGGCCCTACCTCAGTGGACCGCAAGTCACCGTCCCGTGGCGGGGTTTCTGTGCCGGCCGCTGTGCATCCGGGGTCACAAACTCTGTGCTGGTCAAGTCAGGGACCCCTTCTTCTGTGATATTGGATGGCCTCTGAGGTGATGGCCTTGGGGTCATCAATGCCATGTGTTTGTGGCCCTGCGCTGTCCGCTGCCTACGGCCTCTACTGCGGCACACCAGGGCTCACACATCAAATCGAGTCCTGACTGGCCCAGACGTCGCATCACCGCAGGAGGCACACGCCACCACCGCCAGGACCAACTCCAACCACCAACTGCCAGTGTCAAAATGGTCATACTGGCAGACTGACAGAGTTGCTCACACCTGTCATGGATGCCATCTTCTGCCTGGTCCCCTGCTCAGTACTCCAGGTGCCACTTACTCAGTTCAGCACCAATCATCGTCCATTACTGTTTTTGTTATGTGCTGTCGAGAGTTCACGCATCAATGTCACCTCAGGCAGTGTGGGAGACCGGGGACGACGATGAGGAAGATGATGCAGGTGTGACACCCCGCCCCCCCACCCCCCACTGCAGCTGCATCACAAATGTCCCGAAGGGACACAATCCTGGACATTTTGTTCACATGAGCGCGCTCAGCCCTAGTGCCCCAAACTCAGCCTACTGCAACTCACGGACACTTCTGTTTGCTCATTGTGTGACCTCTCGACTTGCTCCAGCTACCTCCATGATGCTCCGCAGTTGTCCCTGTAATGCTGGTGATGTCTATTTCCGTATTTATAGTGTTCACTGTTGTATTTGTTGCCAGCACCAAAAACTCCCTGAGGGCTGGCTTACACTCACCCCACACACATCCAGCACAGGCGTCACTGTACATGTGGCCCTGCCAATAAAGGGGCTGGGCGCACGTGCCCGTAGCCAGTTCACAATAATATCTACGTGTGCCCCTGTGGTCTTGTTGTATGCATGAGGGCCCTGCACCCTACGACATTACATTGTGCTGTGTACAACGGACACAGACATGTCACCGCAGGCAGTGGGTTAGAGCTTGGACATGTAGCTTTGTCGTCACCCGCTCAATTCATAAGGGGAGTGGACTGGGCCATCGTACGCAGAGCCAACGTGGGTGTGTGACTGATATGTGCGTGCCCCTGGGCGTGCTTCTGTACTGGGAATGTGCATCTGCATGTGTCTCTATGGCAGTGTGGGTCTACTTTGTGGGGTGTAGGTGGTCCCTGAAGGGTAATGGACACCCACGTATTTGATCTAGTTCGCCTTCCATGGGTTCGGACCACACCCGCACCTGTTCGGCCACCTCCTTTTGGCGTTCTGACACCTGGCATTGGGGTGCCATGTGTGGGTCGGTGAGGTGTTGTGAGCCAGCTGTGCTTGCTGGTGCTTCATGCTGTGTGGTCTGTTGCAGGGGCTGGGTTCTCCTCTAAGTAGCTTGTCTGCCCTGGTCCTGGTGGTGGGTTGCGTGGGATGTCCATGGGCTGTTGTAGGGCGTCGGTGTCGAAGGTGTATTGGTCGTCTCCGGCATCCCTGATGGGTTGTCTGGTCTGACCTGCTGGAGGTGTTGTTTGTCCCTCGGCAATGTGAAGGGGAGATGCATGTTGACATTTATGTTGGCGCATTGTTCTTGTAGACATGCAGACTGTGTGACAATGTACATTGTGACTGGGCGGTGCTGGCAATTTGAGGGGGGACAGTGGACATTTGGAATACATGACTGATGTGAGGTTGTTTCCGTACATAGGCATCTCACAGTTCCCTGCTCTGTCAAATGTGATTGGCCTGTTTCTGCGCATGGGCGGACCCAGTTGTGTCCCCTGTTCTGCAGAGTCGGTCTTGCACTTTGTGCCACATTGTCATGGGATGTGCTGTGATTGCTATGTGTGTGTGCTGCAGTGTGCCACAGGGATGGAGGACATGGCCCTGGGTAATTGTGAGTGTGCAGTGTGCTACACATCGTTGTGCATGTTTGCCATTGTGCCCATCTCCCTCCGTCCCCCCCACTCTCTGTTCGTTACTCACCCTGTTGTTGTTGTGTCAGGTCCTCTCGAGCTGTGTCCGTACTCCCACCTCCTTGCACCGTCTCCACACTGATGACTGGCCTCCATTTCGTCCAGCTCCTCCTGTGGCGTAGGACTCCCACCTCCTGTTGCCGATGCTGCCTTCCTGTTGGCAGCGGCTTTGGGCCTGGTTTAGGTTTTCACGTCATGACAGCACCTCTTGGCCTCCTCCATTGGCCTCCTTGACACTCCAGCTGCATTCAAGGTAGTCTGATTGTAGGTCAGTTGCTGGTAGTGTTCTTTCACCTCTGTGACGCTGGTCTTGTTTTCCTGCGGATTGCACACCGTCTTCCTCTCTCTCTTCTCCTTGGCCTTTCCCGACCCCGTTGGTTCTTGCTGGTGGTCTGTGGGGCTTGTGGGGTTCATGTTGGCCTCTGCGCTCGGTCAGGGTGCATCCATGTTGCTACACACTTTGGATTGTTTCTGGTGTGTTGTTTTTGTTGCTTTTATAGTGCATTTTCCCGCCAGACGCGTGGGATTTGCAGGCCTGCTGCTGGTTTTCGCTGCTTTTTGTATCGCAATTGGCCTCATCGCAGCTTTTTTTGCGTTCGTGTTTATAATTTTTGTGGCGTGGCGTTGATTTTAACGTGGGCATAATCTGGTGACTATCTCATGGTACTGCCATTTTGTGAATACTTGGTTAACACGGCGTAAATTTCCAGCGATAGACTGCGATGTTGAAGGTTGCGTTAAGTTACTTTTGCGATAGTTATCACACTTTCTTGAGAATATCCCCCACTGTTTTTTATTTTTTAGAAATGTTGGCTTTTCTTCCTGTACCTTTCACCTGGCAGAAGTTTGTTTGCTGTAGTGCTATTAAACTTACTTCTATTGGCATTCAACATTTTTCATTTTGTTTCCATTTTGCAATTGTTATATTTAGTTAAAAAATTATCATCATGTATTTAAATTGTTTTTTTTATTAGGCACAGGAAAAACCGATACCAAGACTCAAACCCAGTTCCCCAGTAACCTATTCCCCAGTTCCAAAGTCGGCAGCTCTGGATGTTAAGCCACATCCTGTCTCCAACTATTACTGGGCATAGATATTGGTGGCCCCTATTACGATGTCGGTCAGACTTGTGTCCGACCAACACTGCTGTGGAGTGGAACCGCCCGACCATAGGTCGGCAGGTCTGCCCTCAGAATTTGGATGCGGTCGGAAACATCTATTTTACAATTGTAGATTGTGCGGTGGGCGGAAAAGGCCAGCAGCACAAGCAGGGCTGGACTGTTAACTGAAATCGGGCCTGGCAAACTGCTCGGCCGGCCCCCTGGGGGGAGGGTGGGGGTGCGGACGAGCTGTTTGCCAGGGCCGGTTTCAGCCTACTTTGTTACAGGGGGCCGATATTGCCGCCCCCGTAACAAAAACGTCCCCCCATGAGCCCAAAACCGCCCCCCACCTTGGCGGCCCACCGGGAAAATGCCTGGTGCCTGCAACGACCAGTCCGGCCCTGAGCACAAGCTACAGTTGTAAAATTGATTTTTTGAACATCCTTGCACCGTGTGGCCGGTACCATACGGTGCCTACCACACAGTGCTGGGATGTTTAGGGGGGCACCACAGAGGCCACACCGTGGAGGGCCAGGGGCAAGGAGGCCCTGCTAGGGGCCCCCAAAGTCACTTTCTGACAGCCTTTCCATGTCGGAAAGGCCGCCATGGAAAGGCTATGGAAAAATGACATCATAATTCTGACTGCGGAGCCGAGGCTGGCTCCGCCGTCATTATGGGATTATGTGTCATTCCGATATCTCCTGGGTTTCCCTCCAACTACCAGTATTGTAATCCGGTGGTCCGAGGGAAGCCTTCAATAACGGGCGGAAAGCCTTCAACAAGCTGTTGGATGGCTTTCCGCCCAACATCAAAATGGAGCCCAGTGTGTTTGGCTGGGAGTGGCCAAGTTTCATTATTTCGTTTGTTTTGCTGAAAGCGCCTGCTTTCTAGTTTTATTTGGTGTGTTTGGGCTTGGTATTTAACAGAGTAATACATGATGTTGGACCTGTTTTTGTGGTACCATTTAACTATTCAGGGGCATATCAGCAAGCGCTGGTGATAATTATCGCTCAGCGCTTTTAGCGCGAGGATAGCATGCTATCAGCAACGCTTATCTCCCAAGCGATAGGAATCCATACGTTAGCTGGAAAACTGTGTGATTATCACTGGAAATCCAGCGATAATCGGACTGCGACCAGCGATACCTTGCTGATAGGGGAGGGCGATTTTAGCCATGTAATCTACCTCCCATTGGATTACATGACTAAATCAGATTACAAGCAGGTGTAAGGAAAGTAGCGATAACTGTGGTTCGTGCTACTTTTCTTATCGCTCTGCTTGTTTGCGTGCAGCTTGATAATTGGAGAAATGTCGGTTAGCGACATTTCTCCAGTTATTTTGGCACGGAACGCCCACTTTGCATCTCATTAGAGATGCAAAGCTGGGCGTTGTTGTAAGGGACGATAAATCAGCAAAACACGCGATAGCGTGTCTTTGCTGATAAGGCGATGAAATTATCGCAGCTTTTCGCCCGAAAACGAACGCAAAAGCGGCGATAATTTCATAGCGCCGCCTTGCTGATATGCCCCTCAGTTCGGTACTACAATCTCCCTGCAGATCGCTGGATTAGATTCCAACACATTTTGGTGGCAGCATCCTCCGCCATCTGTAATGTGTTTGTTGCTGGTGGTCTGCACTGCTTCTGGTTTGCAGATGGCTTTGGAACCCACGCACTGCTCACTATTTCTGCTTTCCTACAGTGCATGTGCGCGGGCGCGCACGCCGCGCTTTACCGCGATTACTTTCACTTTCGCGGCCGCTTTGATGTTTGATCGCGATCACTTTAACATTCGCGGCCGCACGGCCGCTTTGCATAGCCAATAGGTCTTGCTTTTGGGACCTTATAAGTATTTAGTTGTGTAACTGTTGCATAGCTAAACACTTATAAGGTCCCAAAGGCGAGACCTATTGGCTATGCCAATGCTTGTTTTCCATGTTTTGTTTGATTTTACTTTGCTTTAAATTCACCCAGTTCCTCAAGGCACCCGTTAGTAAAGCAAGCAGTTATTTATTAAAAATAAGGAGACGAGCAGAGTGCAAGCTGGACGAGGGCGCAGAAAGGTTACCCAAGGTTACTGTAACAAGACGCTAATTTTAACAACCCTGTCGAGACTGCGCTGACTGCAGAAGAAATTGTTATAGTCGCCTAGCTCCCCTGCTGTTCTTAAACCCTTTCTTCTTCCTGCTACATTCTGCTGCGTCTCCTCGCCCTGCTAACTCTCTCCTCTTTCCCCTGATCGCCACCCTATCCTCGCCCTGCCATTCACACCCTTTCTAACAAGCACCAGAGGAATTTTATAACTGTGTGCTGTAGATGAGGACTTTAATTGCCTAGCTCCTGCTGGTTCTCACTGCCAGTAATTTAAGCAGAACATTCGCTCTAAGATTATGTTTGCAAACTGTATCCAGCATCTGACTGACGGACCTTTGTCCGAGTAAATTAAGCAATTGCCTTGGTGCTAGCTATAGTCATTCACCACCCCCACGACCCCTCCCGTTCACTGCCCCCATCCAGTTGCCAAAGCCAATAGCTCGCCAATAAGTGAGACCTATTGGCTTTGCCAATGCTTGTTTACATTACTGCTAGCAACCCTGCCTGATGCACGAGGTGTTTACTGCTGGTAAACTTACATAGAGTTGTCACTAGTGTAATCTGGTTTGATGTGGACAGTAGGCCAAATATCAGTAGCTCATGATTATTTTCATTGAACACAAGTAGCTCTTATTGACGGGAAGGTTGGAGACCCCTGAGTTGGATAAATAAATACCATACATGCCAACCCTCCTGATTCAGATGGGAGACTACCGATTGCAAGGCTAGTCTCCTGCCTCCCGATTCCTGTCGCCAGAAAACCGATTCCTCAGCAGGCTTCAGCAGACAGGGACTGCTCTTGTGTGACTTAGAGCATGCACTGCCAGTAACCTGCTCCTGCAGGCCAATGCATAACATTTTTGTCACATTCTCTTTGCCTGATATAGCGCCCTCTCCATGCTCCTGACAAATAAGAAAAGAAACAGGTGTTTTCATTTAGTACCAGTACATGACAATAGACCAGATTCAGGCCTCAATGGAAGTCAATGGGAGAAATTCATTCTCCCGATTATTTTTTTTAAACTTTCCCACTTTCTTTTTCTAAAATGTTGGCATGAATGAAATACATTTCTTCTGCTCAACACCTCCATCAAGAGACAATATAGTTTGACGCAAAGCTAGACATTCAGGGGCAGATTTACAAGCCCCTTGCGCCACTTTTGCGTCATTTTTCCCATGTTAAAAATGATGCAAAAGTGGCGCAAGGGCAAGGGGCTTGTAAATCTGCTCCTCAATCTTCAAAGTTCTGGTTTTGCATAAAAAACCATGGGGGATATTACCAAGAAAGTGTGATAATTATCGCAAAGCACGCTTAGCGCTGTTTTTTTTATCGCCGGCTATCACTGGATTTCATCGCGGAGATAACGCGTTATTATCAATGCTTATCTCCAAGGCGATAGAAAATCCAGCGATAACGGCGAAACCCAGCAATAGCGCGAGAAAACCAGCGATAATTTATACACGCTAATGAAAAGCTTGCCAATAGGTAGGTGAGGACTTAAACCCCCCCCCCCCATTGACTAGAATGGTTAAGTCAGATTTTTAGCAGGTGTTAGATTCCAGTGATATTCGCGGTTAGCGCAAAAAATGTTACCGCTTCGCGGGCATTGCTAATAGGGGAAAGCTGTGTTAGCGACTGTTTTGAGTCGCTTTAAGTCGGGAACGCCTACTTTGCATGTCATTAGCGATATATATCGCTGACATTCAAAGCGGCACCAAAACGGTTGCTTTCAACATAAAGCTGTCGCTAACAACTGCTTGCTAATAGGGCGATGGAAGTATCGCTGCATTAGCGGCAAAAAGTGCCGCTAAAAGCGGCGATAAGGCCCTTGCTACGATCCCCCCATGGGTGGTAGTGTTGAAAGACCCAAGTACCACCCAGGCGCGCAACACCCATTGGACTCAAAGGGCTTCAGCAAACCTCCTCTCCCCTCCCCCTCCCCCCCCCCCCCCCCCCCCCCCCCGTCGTGTGTGGCAGCCCGGGATGAGACCGCTTCCCGGGCAGACACAAAGCCGCGCCCGAGCACTTCACAGGTCTTTAAAAGACCATTCGCATGTTAATGAGGCCTCGCTGTTGTTTCACCCCTTCTAAGAGCCCCTGCAGCTCCACTCTGCCTAGATTCAGCCCCCCCACCCCCGAAATCAGCGCCACTCTGCCTACTGTTTAAAGATTCAGCCCCCCCCCCCCGAAATTTTTGCTTAGCCCCCCCCCCGAAATTTGCCTCTAGTTGCGCCTCTGGTACCACCCATGGAATGCAAAGCTCTAGTTGAATTTACTTTAAGGGCAACTTTTCAGCACAAAAATTGCTTTGCACTGAAAGTAAATACTTTAGCAAAGACTTTGTGCCGCTTTGCATGACTTTGATAAATCTAATCGAAAGTGTTTCTTTTTCGTTTGGTATAAACAAGCAGCAATATTTTGCAAATTAAACTGGGTTGTTCTCTTATTATACCACTGTAAATTCTGAGAGCTGGGCTGGCCCAAGTTATGATTTCCCACACTCGAAGGTTCCTGGCGGTGGCAATCAGATGAATCCTTGCCAGGCGTCAGAGGTGCCCACGCGCTGACAGTCGTTTCCGCCGAGCACGTCTTATCGGCTATCGCCCACCAGGGAATTCATGTGACTCCAGGCCTGCTTCTGTCAGCGCGCGCCCTGGGACTCTAGCTGTCGCAGGCCAGCGCGAGACGAGCCGCTGCTGATTGACAGCCCAAAGCTGCCCCTTTATCAGCGGTCCAAAGGAGTGATTACGTTACCCAGGCCTCGCGCTATCAGCTGAAAATGGCGTCTTTTATGACGACGCTGAATAGAGAGAGGTAGAGACATAAAATGAAAGGACCTCACGGGCAGACAGACGAGTGGAGGGGGGTACATGTAATGAGCCGCGGGCAGCCAGAAGTGAGCGCGCAGACCCTTGAAGGCTATATAGGCTGGGAAGGCGGCTGCTTGTGCGAGGCCTTCAGTGAGAAGAAGCGGCGCATGACACCATCGTCTCATTGTGATAGTACAAAAGGCGCAGGAAAGTAGGCAGCGTGCCCCGGGTGACGTGTGTGCAGGGGTCAAAGGTGTCCCAATAGGGGTGCCACATTTACTGGAAAAAATAATGGCCATCCCAGCGACACAATTTTCAACACCTGCCTATACACCGTGGAAGCTGTGCTGAAAGACTCACTACCCCGGCTGCAGGTGAGCGGGTGGTGCACACCTCCGATAGCTATGTTAACTCTCTGCCACCTGAGGAGTGGCACCGTCATCAGAAATAACTGCCATAGAGAAAAGAGCCACAAACCGACATCCCATGAGGCGGTTGAAATGAAAGAGAGACTTGTGGGCAGAAACTGCTAAGAGACAGACTATAAAGAGATTTTTTTGTCCACACTGTGTGATCCTAGGCACATTTATGCAGACCAATACATATGGGGACCTAGCCGTGGCTCTTGCTAATATTTATCTCTAGCTCTAACGTTTTCCAGAAATAAAAGCTATTGTAAATACGTTAATTTACACAGGGAGACCCTCGTGATGCGTGAATGCTACAAATATGTTTGAACCACCACGGTGGTTTTATAACAGCATTCCATTCCTTCCCCCCAGACTAGCTCTCCGGTTAACCGGCTGCTATGAGAAGGGCACTATCTAGGTTAGTCAATGTGAGGGTTAATTACTAATCTGGCTTCGGACCTCAATTTACTGGTGGAGCCCGTATAAAACCGGCACCACCGGAGTGGGCATCCCTAAGGTTCAACGCAGAGATGGGCCGTTAGGCCTCAGGGTGAGATACATTGAAAGGAGGGCCGTAGCTATCAATAGTGCCGCAGGGAAAGTGACATCATATCGCAGAGGAGTGAGGGGCTTCATGAGCCGCAGCTATGGTTGTATTAAGCCCTGAACTTGGCCAATGGGCCCACATCTTTGTTGGCTTGAGGGCCAATGGCGGGCTTGCTACGCCAGTTATTGAAGGTAAGTAGGAGATACAATATTATAAAACCTTATAGATGGCTACCTGTGAATAACGGATGTTTTCCACTAAGGGTTTTGAGTGACATTAAATAGACCACACGAGCGAAGCATGAGTTGTCTATATTGTCACAAAGAACGTCACCCGCATCCACCCACCTTTCTTGGGTGAGTGGAGACCCGGGAGAGGTGGAACTCCGCAGATGGGACCGTCAACCACCATTCCACTGTTATGGTCGGGTCTCTGGAGACTTGGGCAAGGCAGTTGAACAAAGGAGAAGAAAATACCACTGGGTGACATCACAACGGTGGTTAATCACTTTGCCTACCCACTGTTGTGACATCACTGCAGTGGATAAATAGATTTTGATCTGAATGATCACGATAAAGGCTTCCGATGGAAGCTGAAGACAAAAGAAACAATTGTCACATTGATAATCCATTCCGTGTCCTGTTACATACAGTTTTGAGGAGGTGCCACCTCCAGAAACAGGGACAACGTTGAAATCACATATACATTCTATTTTACTTTTAGCAATGTAAACAAATTCATAGCTGCTCCACTAATGGGGATGAGATGTGCATATAAAGAGTGTCTCAACCTATCCCTTGTCCTGAAAGACTATCCATAATCAGCTGATGTTTTTGGATAAAGTATTTTTCTACCGAAAGTACAGGGTTAAAGAAGGGTATATCAGAATAATGAAGAATCAAGTGTAAGTATTTAAACAACACCGTCCTAATTCTCTGCCGGGTTGTGCTTTCCGGGATGTGGGTATCATGCACGGGAGTGGGATGGGGGGTAGGGGATTGAGAATCCTTTCGTGGAATGTGAATGGACTTGGGGACAGGATCAAGCGCGGGGTGGTGCTGCAGTTTTTGAAGCGGATTTCGCCCGACATTGTTTTCCTGCAGGAGACACACGTGATTGGGAACTCCTTCCATGCCCTAAATAGGAGGGGCTATCGCCTTGCCGCTCACTCTGGTTTCACTTCTGGCTCTAGGGGAGTGGGCATTTTGGTTAGGGCCTCTCTCCCATTGGAAGTTGCTGAGGTGCTTCATTTGGACAGCTCAGATACTCTCCCTGCTATGTCTTTTGAGGGCCAGTTGGAGTAGTTCCGCCACCTGAAACAATCACAGTTGCAATACACTAACGCCACCCCACCAAAGAAAGACATTGGACAGTACACTTGCTCCTGATACCTGTGTAATATTCTAACTTTGGGTTCAGTGATAGGCATCTTTGGCTGCTGTTCTGTAAAGTGCCTACCTCGCTTTTGAACATTCCTAACTGTATGTTGCTATGAGTGTGTGAGGCCCATTATTACTGTCATTCAGGAGGAGTGCTGTAGGTGCCATAAAGAATAGCTCCCGAGTTGTCAAGACCCTTTGCCCTCTGCCTGCGGAACACTGGGGAAAGACTAGGGG
Organism: Triturus cristatus; assembly: GCF_964204655.1. NCBI lineage: Eukaryota > Metazoa > Chordata > Amphibia > Caudata > Salamandridae > Triturus > Triturus cristatus. The sequence goes on along the minus strand of NC_140586.1, from coordinate 817,644,596 downwards.
CCTCATTACAATGTTGGCGGTCGGGCTGCCGACAAATCGTTGGTGGCAGCCCGACCGCCAACAGCCCTTCAGTCTGACTGCTGTATTTTGATACTCACAGTTGGACCTTAAGCTGTCCGACACAAGACCACCAGCACCGCCAGGATCATAGATCCCGACGGGGCGGCAGTCAGAGCAGCGTCCCTAAATGGCCGAAGTGCTGAGGCAGGCACCCCATCGGGATTACAATATCCCTTTCAAACAGCTTTTTCATGGTGGGAATTCAACCATGAAATGGTTGTCAGAAAGGGATATGGGGGGCCCCAAACAGGGCCCCCTGCCATTTTAGGCCTTTGAAAAGTGGCTCTGGCAGCACATATAGTGCCCTCACTCATCTCCATGCACCGTGTGCCATGCTTAACATGGTGCATGGCAAACGGTACACGGACGTGCAGCAGGTTCTGCATGGCGTCAGCATGTGCTGCGGACCTTTACAATGGCTGCAGCGTGCCCCGACAAGTTTGCGACCGACAGCGGCCGGTGATCCAACCTACCGGCATCAAAAGGATGCCCTAAGTGAGAGTCAAGGGGTATGGGTCATGGGTGTCAGTGGGGAAGATACAGTTGAGGACAGTTCTTAGTTTGAGCCAGTGGTTTCCAGTGCTCGGCACCAGCACTTAAGGCCTGATTACGATCTTTGCGGACAGGGTTACTCTGTCACAAACATGACGGATATGACGTCCACCAAATTAAAATTCCATTATGTCCTATGCAGCTTGTAATACGACACGTTTGTGACGGAGTATCCCATCTGCCAAGATCTTCACAAACATGATGGATATCCTGTCCACCAAATTACAATCGCATTATATCCTATGGAACTTGTAGTACGGCATGTTTGTGACGGAGTATCCCATCTGTCAAGATCGTAATCAGTCCCTTAATTGTGACAGTCCACCATATGGTGGCGCTGTCTGTTTAATTTTGAGATGAGCACAACAAGCATGTTTTTTTAGTCAAATTGCATTGAAAATGAATACTACCAGCCTCTCATGTCATTATTATAGCTTTGTGTGGCCTGAAACAGTCTGAATTGTAAGACTTGTAGGAGTGCGATGGGTAGGTATTATGTTGGTGCTGTCAATGGCAGCGTTGACAGGGGCTATGCATGCTGCAGGCTGCAGTGGCCTTCCAAGAAGAGCACTGGCACTTAATGTTTTGCAAATTAAGCACTGGTTGGGGATGAGGAATGCTCCATGTCAACAATTTGATCTTGGGATCCAAAATGGTGAGACACTGATTCGTAGATTTTCATGCTTAACTCTTTCGACTGTAAAGCTGGAATTTAAGGTTCCTACTTTTTTAGCACACTTTGCATTGCATCTAATACATATTGACCAATAAACCTGTTTTTGCCTCAACTGCATGATTCCATGCATGCCCAGCATGCTGGTGCTGTTTCCACAGGAAAGACTGCAAAATCTTTCCTTTCTCTCCTTCTACCCATGGGAGAGCTCAGAAGAAACCGCATGTATCAAGTTAGAGGAGGCCGCTTTCTAGGGAATACCTCCCCTGCCATACTTGGTAAAACTGTGACTTTTGAAGGATAATGATACCTAGTTCCAATTGCCTATTACCACATTTTCAGTAATTTACCATGGCTCCCTACCACCATCTGGAGCTGTACAGGTCATTGCACATCACATTTATAGTAACCCGCCGGGTCAAGCATGTATCCCTGGCTTCCAGTATTCTTGCCGTCAATCCACAAGGGGTTATACACAGATGTTTCACCGGCCATCAAACTCCAGAGTGCACCCCATACAAGATCATCTTTCCTGCTCCTTGCTGGGGATTAAAACATGCTTACTGCTCTCATTAGTCACCCTTGACCTCACATAGTTGATGGCATCCATCATGGTGGGCCAACAGTCCCAGCATTGAGAGTAAGAGTGTTCAGACCATAATTCTCTGCCCACTCATTACAGTATTTCAACCACCCACTGGAGGCACACTTTCCCACATTCATCCACACATCAGGGGAGTGACCCTCTTCAAACTCCCTGGACTTATTTACACAAGATGCTTTGCACCCAGGACATATTGAGATGGCCCACCTCTTACCTAACCCATCACTCACAGAAGGAAAAGCAAGCAGGAAACTCCTGTACATGCTGCTGCTCATTCAGATAGTGCCATCCAGTCGCTACAACATACCCTTCATTCGAAGTCTGAATATTTACATGTTTAAAATGTTGTGACAAAATGGCTTCTATGGCCAATAAGGTAAGGTGGAAGGTGGAATCCTCCCTTTAATTATCCGGTCTAATATCAAATTGCCAGGCAGAGCACCTCATCACATTTGCAGGATGCCCAGTTTTGCCACTAGTAGTGAAGTTGAGATTCTGGGAGACGTTCAAAGAAAGTGAACTGGTGAATCTGCATGTTTAGAAATACTGTAAATGCTCCACATCTGGAAATGACATTTAAAGACGTTGCAAAGTATGGACAGGCTTGACTTCTTTATGCTGTATTTAGAAATGTGGGGAGTTCTCTGGCATTATAACCAATAAAAAAATGAATTTGCGGAATCAATGCTCTGGGCCAACCTAAGAGTTTTAGGAGCTGTACGCAAAATTACAGCACGTCACATCTTCCAAGCACATGCGTACACAAAATCAGGTAGATATATTTTTAACACAAACATTGCATCTTTCAAAGGACTGGTAGCACTAATACATTTTACAAAAGACATGCACACTTCATATTTCTCTACTTACTACAAGGAACCATACTTCTGCAACCATTCCCAGGCCCTTGGCTATAGCTGTCAGGCAATTAAAAATGCACATTAATGAAAGAATACATTTCATCAAGAAGCTATGCACACTTAGTGCCCTATTCGCTATGGTAAATTTACACATTGTAATTTCGTCATGTGTAAATTTACTACTGCACCTCGTAGTAACATTATACTTTTTGCTCACTTATATGTCTCCACCCCCTCAAAATGGGGGAAGCTGACTACAATGTTATTTATTGGTGTAAACTTAGTAATAGTAACTGTGCACACGTTTGGAGGTCTTTGTCACCAGAGTGGAGATAACCTTATAGTAAAGAGTTGAGAAAAATAGTAAAGTTGATACATTGTTAAAATAATATATATTTTAACATAAACACAAATGGAAATTACCTTAAAATAATTATTACCCTAGAACTGAAACATAATTTTAAAAAACATGTTACATATATAATTATTATTATTTTAAAAGAATTAACAAAACATCCCTCCATCACTAATGTTTATATATTTTGTTATTATTTAGTAAAGTTTATGAAAACGTATTTATTTAATACATTAACATTTTTTAATTAAAGTTATATTAAATCATAGTTAAATACAACCTTGAATATATAATTTATTTAACTGAAAAATAATTTAATTTAAATATTCCCACTTAAAATGTATTTGTGTGTATGTGTGTACATTTGTATATACATACATTTAAGATTTGAAATAATGTATTTTATTTATCATAATTTCCTATTGGTTTTTATATTATGTCCCTGCCTCAATTATTTTAGATGGGAGTGTGTTGCAGTATCTGGGAGTGGTCATATGTGGTGCTACATGGCTGGGCTATAGTACATTTACTGCTGTTTTGGGTGCTCTTTAGCTGTCATAGGTTTAGATGTATAGTTTGTGATTGGCAATGGGTTTACTCCTTTGTGGTGAGTGCTTGTATTTGTATGTCCATCTCTAACCCCCTACTTTCTCCTCACTCATCTCCTCCTTATCCCTCCAAATCCCCTCCCATTTAGGAGTAATTATTCCCCATTTTCCAGTCCTTCCCTCAGGTTCCACCCACATTTCTTACTAAAACTGCGGTGAAAAACTCTTCATTGAAAAGATATGAAAGACGGAGGTCTCCACACCAACATTTGTGAATAACATTTTGTAGTAGGTGAGTAGCGCTATTGTAGTACTACTAAATGGAATATAAAGGGTAGTTTGTGAATTGGCCTCACAATATTTTTATAATTTATATTTCCAATTCATTAACTTAATGTCCTCGATATGTTTAAAAAACTATGTGGCATGGTATATGAGATTTGGAATCATGTAATTTTTTGTATTAGTGCTGTGAAGCCACCTCCCGCATGAACGCAGCACGCCAGAAATATAATAGATGTATCACACATATAAATATGGAAAGAACATTGCAGGTGTTATTTTCATCCACTGTAATTCACATGTATCTCTTTCACACCCAAATGAATAATTGAGTGTGAAACTGAATCAAAGTGGAAAAATCTTAAAAGAAGCAGCAGGTCATGCTGATTAACACATTTAAAAATGTGCTTTTTACTGTTGCTGAGTAAATTACATTTGCTGCTTTTCTAAATGTAATCGTTTGTGTGTTTGGAGTGAGGGATGGCTATGGGTAACAGCTGTACTTTTGTCTTGAAGAAACCTTCACCTTAGCTAACATACTATTTGAGAAACAGACATCCTGGAAATAAATCATTAAAATGGAGATAGATGAAATGGTTTCTTGGAAAGATAGGATTTTGCCACACCTTATCTCTAGCTCTACTTCCCAGTCAAATGTTTGTTTGTACCAATCTTTAGTGGTGGCTTTGAGAGGTGACTCACATAAAGTTTGGATTAAGCCCTTTTTTCTAGAAAGAGTTATTCAACCTCCAAAAGTATGAAAAAGGAAGTCAGAGACTAGCACAGAGTAGTTTTGTTTTGTTTTGATTATCTTCTCCAGATTTTGAGCACTGAGGTAGTCTTATACTGGCACACATCCAGCTTTCTTTAGCTCACAGTCTGTTCGAGTCCCATCCTCCATCCACACTTCCTGTGCTCGGAGAAGACATCCTACACATCTCACTGGTTGCTCCGCTTTCCATTTTCGTCTCAGAATTGACAGAAGATAAATCAGTTGGGTTCTGCCTGGCTTCTCATCCAATAATTTGCTTCCATTTATTTTCAAAGTCATCCATTATTCCCAAAATTTTAGGCATGGAGTTCAATGACTTCCTCTCCAAACAGGTTTTCTGAAGCTCTCATCTCTGGGCTAGCAACAGTGACATCAGGCGCCCTTTGGTCCCAAAGTCATAATAGGCAGTGACTTCAGATGTCGTTTGACCCATATGACCTACTTTCACTTCAAAGCTGCATAATGTTAATACATTATCAGTGGTCACAGGCATGCCACACACTGAAACCCTCAAAGCCTAAAGTTAGACTTACTTTTAAAAGATCTGCACTCCGATTGGCTGTATTTGAGTGTAGCATGGAAGTCTATGATGGTAGTGAGCAGCAATATAATTGCTACTTCTATCTTTCCTTGGTGAAGCACGTACTTCACTGAGATTCAGAGCTTAGTTTACTTGAGGTAGGGTTCGGTGAGTGTTTCAAGCACCATTTTATTCCTGAAAAAGGATAAATAAAAAAGCAGAGACTGTTTTATCACCAGATGCAAAAGGTGGGCATGTTGAGACTTGAAAATGACCAGTTTGTATAGGTGAGTCTGTTTTCTCAGAGCATAAAAAGTTGAATTTATTGTGCAATTCAGCGGAATGACTGTAGCATTTGGCACCTGAGTCTGACCGCGTTGTGCAACAGGGAAGTAGAAGCTGGAGGAGATAGTGAGTTGTGCAGGGATTTCAGGAATTATGAGTTTTTGGGAAAACCAAAGTATCTGTGTTGCATTACACTGGAGGGAAAGAGCAGCGCAGAGCCATATTTACTAAGTATGGCCCATTGCTGCTATTTTCTTGTGCATTGGCGCTTTGTAAGATGCCTAGCACCTCAAACATATTTTTGTACAATAGTGAAAAGGTGTGTGTGTGTGTGTATTGTATTGTAATTGCAGTTTTATAGCACTTACTACCCCTGATGAGGCATCAAAGCGCTCTTTCGGCAAGTAGCATGCTACTCCAGAACCCATAAAGGATTAGTGGTGAATAAGTAGAGTGAAATATGAAAGTAATTTGAATAGCGGATATGTTAGTCAGTTATTTGGACTGAGAAGGATAGCGGAGGGATAGAAGAGCGGAAAAAGGTTTACATTTATATAGCGCTTGTTACCCCTGATGAGGAGTTGAAGCATTTTTTCAGCGAGTAGCACGCTACTCCGGAACCCATTAAAGATTAGTGGTGAATTAGTATAGTAAAATATGAAATTCATTTGAGTGGTTGTCATGTCAGTCTGTTATTTGGATTGAAAAGGATAGTGGAAGGATAGAAAAGGGAAATATATAGAAATCCTCTTTTTTTCTTTTTGTTTTGGAGCTCATAGCAGTAGGAGGAGGCTTGGGGCGAGTAAAAGGGAGGTGGAGGAGGAAGAGTCAGAGGTAAGGGTTTAGACAGCCTTGTTTTGTGGGATCGGAATAGTAAAAAGGTATGAGATGATGCAAGAAGGGGTAGAGTAGGGAAGAGTTTAGAAAGGGTTATTTTGGGGATCATAGTAGTGGTATGGGGTTTGGGATGAATGAGAGAGTGGAGGTAGAGGATATATTGAGAGAGGTTTAGGGTGAGAAATAGGGTAGTGCATTGGAAAGAGTAGCAGAAAGATGTTTGAGATGAGTCAGAGAGTTGAGGTAGAGGATATATTGAGAGTGGTATAGGGGTAGTAAATTGATATGCTGATTTAGTAGAAAATTAATAAATATATAGATCCATAAGTGCATGGAAGGTATATAGATGAATAAAGGAAGGTAGTATATGTAGATTAAAGATGCATTCAATAAATTCCGACTTTCAAGTGTTGCTTTACTTTAAATTACTTTAATTTATTTATTTATATATATATATATATATATATATTGTAATTCAATAGTGAAGCAATTGTAGGTAAATAGTAATGATAAAAGATTTACTTATTTATGCAGTCACGTATATACAAGTTAAAAACATGTACATCCTACTGTGTGCTGTCTAGCATAAGTTTTATAATGGCAGGGTATACTTCCAGTACCAAACCCTATGCCTAGTAGTGTCATCTTAAGGATTTTTGGTGTCCTGGCAAGACACATTTTGAGGCCTTCTGTTGACAACTACTTTACCTGATTTTTAGAAATTCAAGACTGCATGATGCTAAACAATATTCAATTTTTATAAACTGTCACTCAAAACACCAGAAATGTGTCTTGCCTTGGCCCAAAAATCTTTAAAATGACATTGGATAGAGAGAGATTGAGTCGGAAGTAGAGTCAGAAAGAGAGAGGAGACAAGTTCTGAAATAAATGAAAATGAGAGAAACTGAAGAATATTATTTTACAAAGGAGCCCCTTCGAAGGTGATGTCCCTAGGCAATTGCCCAATTTGCCCATGCCGTAAAACATCTCTGATGCTTAGACATTTTTTAAAGACATTTCACACATTGGATGCATGCTGTACAGTGCAATGGATGAAATGTAAGGAGAAATAAAAATATTTCTCCTACTATGAGCCTGCCTTAAGGAGGCATTCTTTTTTGATGCAGCTGAGTTCAACAATTTTAGTGGATAGGGCTTTGTGTCACAAACCATAAAAGGTGCTGACCGATTCACGCTGGTCTACATTTAGCCTTTTTAGGTCTCGCCTGGCGTAGACTGCGCAGACATGCGCAGTCCAGCTGGCGAGATTTAATGAGTTAGAGTAGATTTCTCTAGTGGGCTTTAAGCCCCGCCCCTCTTTTCCATTGGCTGGCGTCACCGTTTATGCTAAACGATGGCCAGTAATCAGAAAAGAGCGTCTAGTGACATACACTTTTCTCTTTTAGAGCCGTCTCGGTTGGACTGGCTCTGTTCCTTTACGTCTGTGGTAAAAGCTTTTCTTATCTTTATGGGGCCATGTGTTTCAAACATATGGCCCCATAAAGACAAGAAAGCTTTGCCAAGGACGAAAGTGAAAGCCGACCGTGCCTTAGCTCAGCCAGGCGTGGCGAGACTCCACCCCCTCTGCCATGCCATTCCCGCACACGCGTTTGCGGCTCCTGACGTGCTCTCCGAGGGAGCCTTGGTGTTGGGTGCCATTACAGGTATGGGTCCAAGTCAAAAGGGGGGGGATTTCATGTATTTTTGTTTCTAGGGAGGGGTGCCCCTTTAAATAGATGCTGTACCTATTTCGGCAGAGGTAACTGCTTTGTATAAAGTGTAGTTTATTCCTCCCTGTAAGACGTGTGCTATTAGGTAGGAGATTGTCTATGGAATATATACCCCACTGGGGGGGGGGGCGAGCACTGCGTATACACTTCCCATCTACTGCTAGTTAGGGCTGTTAAATGTGCAGAGTTCCTGTGTCGGGGGTGGGGGGTCTTCCTCTGCGGAGGACGAATAAGAGAAAACACTCAGCTGGCTCTTCTTGGGAAAATTTCTATCTATAGGATCCTTCCAGTTGGCTCATTTCTAGGGTCGCCGTCTTAGTTGGGGCTGTCTCGAGGTTTTGGCCGTGGTAGAACATCAACCCGTATGTGCCCTGTGTGTCAGGGCTGCTCCCCTTTTGGCTATCCACTTCCGGCCAAAGCGTTGGCCCCTGCTTTCCTCGTTCCTCCTCTAGTCTTCCTCCTCCTCTACCTCCCACTGACTCATAAAGCCACACCCCTTCGAATGACATCATCCAACGGCCCGAAGCCCCAGGTAACTAACTCGATTACGAAACGAACCAGTCATGGCCATCAAAAGCGGACAACAAAGAAACGCGAAGTAAATTCAGTGCTTATTTTCTCAGGGCGCCAGTTATCATCACTGGGGCCATGAGTCCACCCAAGGGTCTGCATAGTTTGGGGGTATCAGTCCGCCCTAGTGGCCCTTCATCAGTTCCAGGGTGGCTCCTTCGTGGTCTCATGGATCCGCCTTGAACGTTGACCCGATCACTGGAACCAGGAATCTAACCGAGGCGCCCAAGAGTGGTTGGGTGTCATTCCCCTGGTGTCAGGGCCCATCTTCGGCGTCCGGGTGGCTATAGAGGGTCACGAGCACCAGTTCTCTGAGGCCCTCACCGATGCTAGCATGTCGGCGGGATCTGTGCCGAGCCCGGTGCCAGAACGATTCCTCTCAGTCCAGTGGAGAGCCGGAGCGTGCGAGGCAGGCCCTGGCGAGCGGAGGGAGGCGGCAGTGGACAGACAGATGGCGGAGAGTAAACAGGTGACATCGAAAAGCATAAAAAAGACCTAGCATAAAACTGAAGCACTTTCCAGCATGTCTGACAGCGAGACCCACACGCCGCAGGCCACCCAGGAAGCACCGGAAGCGTCCGAGACCCCCTGCACAGAGCTCAAGGTCGCCATGGAAAAATGGTGAGTGCCCCTAAAATGTGATGTTTGTCTACAGGAATGTACCCCATAATACTACTGAGCACAGTCTATACAGCGCGAACCACAAACTGGGCTGTTATTAGGTGCTATTACTATTAAATGGAACATCTGTGGGGGTTCCGTTTTATTGACCTTTGGAAATGAAAAGGCGGACATGCCGGGATCCGAATGGGAAAACCGCAGATTATACACAGAACTGAACTGTACAGCAGGTGGGAGGAGCCTTATAAACTAGCTTGCTAAATATGGCAACCCATGGGTTGCAGTTAACAGGGAGGTCTCTGCAGCACGCACATTAACCAACAGAGCTGTCTTACTAGGAGTAGCACTGGTGTCCTGTAATTAAAGCAAACATCCCTGCAGTTAGAAGAGAAGCGGCCATAGGCGGTCACCAGGGAGGTAACTGTGGTGTACTTGAAGGACAGGCACTAATCCGGATGCCTTGGGTTTTATTTATCGCCAGCGAAATAAACCGGATTTTGTTCTGTGGGTGAACAAAAAATACAGATTTTATTTCGTATACACTGGAACTGCGATATGTGAACTGCGGTCTCCGCACACGTATTTCCGTACTTAGCAAAATAAACCAGTCGGATTACTTATTGCATGTGAATCCCTGTGACTGGCGCATTTTCACGTATCCTAAAGGCACCAGAGCGCTTTGCCTCAGCCCCAGATTACATTTCACGAGGTCAGAATTTTTTTTTAGGCCCGGGCAGAATAAGTGATTTTCTAAGAATCATAGGATGTTGAGCCTAAGAGACTAAACGGACTCGGACCTGGTCCCCCAGTTCCAAGGTCAGCAGCGCAGCTGTTAAGCCACATCACCTCAATGTTATAGCCGCTTGAGGATTCAGGCTGCGTGTGCAGATTTCTGCAGAAGGCGCATCCACAATCTTTGCAGTTTGCTGGAAGTGTAGCCTTTGGCCTCCAAGGTGTGCAGATATATCTGCAAAAAGCACATTTACTCGCCCAGTTCATGTACTATCTTCAGGAACTTCTCTGGTAATCCAGTGATCTGACAGATGCCAGACATTTCACCAAAATCTCCTAAAAAAGGAATGACGACTTTCATATTGAAAATGCAATAGGTCTCGCCTTTTATTACGTTAAAGCCACTTGCTTTGCTAATGGAATTATATAGCAAAGCAAATGGCTTTAACTTAATAAAAGGCGAGGCCTATTGCATTTTAATGCTTGTTTAAATTTACAGTTCTAAACATTGCACATTATTTTCGATTAATCATTTCAATATGGCGCCAACTGTCAAATCTTTAGCTCTATTTTAATTTCCATTTTGCGTTGGTTTAGATTAGGGTGGTTCACGCCGTGTAGCACCATATATTCGAGTGGACCCCCCAGACCATATATATGGCAAAATATTTTGTTTTGGTTAGTTTTTAAGATAATTTTAGAAGGTTTTTAAATGTATTATTCTAATTTTCATCACTATTCACAGGGTGTCCAAATAACAGCAGTTGCAGACATTATTGCTGCACAGAAAACAGAATGCGTATATCGGTATTTCAGAGCATGGTGAGTTGCTTTCCATGGTTTCTTCATCTCACTTAGTTGAAATGAGACTAGTACGCGCGGTGCACATTTTCGAACTTTCAGGGTACGTAGGAGTTTCTCAGGAACACTAGATACCAGGACAATCATGTGCTGTTAGACTTTAGACATTCAGGATTCTCAATTAACTAAAACCTGTCATGGATATTTCAGTACATATTTGAGCCAGGCTCCACTTGGCCAGATATTCAAAAAGTGTATTTAAATTACCATTGAGAGTTCATGCTTATCATGAAGGATTTCATAATTATCTGTTCATTGTGTAAAAGACTCTGAGATATATATCCACAAAGGCAATTTATTTAATTTTTTTTTAATTAGTACATTTTTTCTTTAGTTACTCAAAAGAGAATAAGGAATAATGGATTGTATTAATAAAACACACAGTAGAGACTGTATATACATATGTGATTAATTGCTGGGTTACATTGCTCTGTTATGTTATTTTATGTTAATATAATTTATAAAGCGCATGAATCACCCCGGAAGGGGTATCTCCACGCTTTTGTAAATCGCAGGCAGGCAGCATTAGTTTCTGAAAAGCTCAGTTTTGAGAAGCTTTCTGAAGGGAAGGTGGTCCGTGAACTTTCGACGGTGGGAGGGTAAATGATTCCAATACGGGGTGGGCGGCAGGTAAGAGAAGGCTTTACCCGCGGAGCATGTTTTCCTTAAAGCGAGGTATAGTGAGAAGAGATTTCTCCCTGGATTGCAAAGCTCTGCTCGGCAGGAACAGAATTAGTTTTTCTGTCAGATAACTAGGGGGCGTATTATCAAGAAATGGCGTTAAAATTATCACCGCTTTAGCGGCAGAAAACTGCCGCTAAAACGGCGATAATGGGCTTGATAACATGCCCTTGAGAATTCCCATAGAAGCCCATGTTTTGGTGACAACATGGGCTTCTTTTGGAATTCTCAAGTGCATATTATCGAGCCCATTATCGCTGCTTTAGCGGCAGTTTTCTGCCGCTAAAGCGGCGATCATTTTAACTCCATGCTTGATAATATGCCCCTAGGTCCTTTGCCATTCAGTGATTTGTGAACTATACAACAGATCTTGAATGTAATTCTCTTACATATAGGAAGCCAATGGAGTGAGCGCGAGAGGGGGAGAGAAGCAGTACTGGCCAGCATTTTCTGAACTAGGCGGGCCGCTGTGTTTTGGACCACTTGGAGTTTGTTAAGTGGAAACTCACTAGGGGCGGCTAAAAGAGTGTTACAACAGTCCAGGCGGCTGATCACTAGTATTAGAACAACAGGAGATGGGCCCCCCTTAACCAAAGGGACAGGGCGCCAAATTGACAACTAGTCAAAAATAAACAATAGTACTTCTCAGTGATATTGGTCTAATTTTGGATGAATGATTGTGCGGTTTTAAATCAGTTTTTTGTTTATACATATCCAAAGGGAAATTGTTTATTTCTGACTGGCTGATCACTAGTGCCTGTACTAGACTTTTCCACACCGAGAGTGTGAGAAGTGGAAAGACTCTACGCAGCACACTCATCATATGATAGCAGGTGCCAGTGGTATCCACTACCTGAACTTTAATAGAAAGAGTCTGCTCCAGGCGAACACCCAGATTTTTCACCAATAAACGGGAGTAGGTGCTGCGCGTAAGTCTGAAGGCCACCAATCCGGGGAGCAGAGCAATTGAGCTTTACTGAAAAGCATAATTTCCATCTTGCTAGCATTCAGCTGGAGAATGTCCACGTGACATGAGACTTAAGTAGAGGACTGGGAGAGCAGCTAGACTACTGGCTCACATAAGCACAACCGGAAATGCAAAGTTCGCTCGCTCTCTCCACGCAAACGGAAGTCTCCGCGGGGGAACGGAGAGCGGGCGACTCCTGAAGTCAGTCTCACAAAGTGCTGGGTGCAAACCAACTAAAAGGTAAAGGTTTCAAACATTAAAACAGTGTCAGCATACAAGAGATTAAAATTAATGGGAGCTGGAGAGGTATCTGGTACGACGTCCATTGGTATGTTTGAGAGGGTGCCCCCTGAAGAAGGACCAAAGGGTCCGAAATGCATTCAGTACATGGGGCACAGATTAATATAGGAACTCACATTGTGAATTTGGATAAAATGCAATAAAAACATGATTATAATCACCACAAGCAGTATAAAATGATCATTAATTACGTGTATGACACCATCAAAAGAGTTTAACAATGAAGTGGCCCATTGGGACACCAAGCAGGCAGTGTGGTTGGGGAGACACGATGCCACAAAGGAAATGTTCTTGGACAAAAACCATGAATGCTTAAGTACCACCCACAGAACACCCCTTTGATGCAAAGTAGCGCCAGGCAGAGCAAAGCGCTATTTGCTTTATAAAAAGAACGCTATTCCAGCCCCTAAAAATATTTTTGCGATGGAAAGCACATACCATAGCAAGAGCCTGCGCCGCTTTGTGTCACTTTGCAGTGACGTGATCCTTGCATTTCGTGCTTGTTTACCCCCATTGCATTTCATATATTCATCTATCAGAGAGCATATTTTTCATTTATAAACACATGCTAAGTTTAGTACTGAATGCACATGTACAACAGTGAACATTTACAGAGACAGATGGCTAAAACAAAGCCCTTTGTCCACAATGATGATGGATTAAACAACACGCTCAATGTTGGACACAACCAATACATTCAATATCTCCGTGGCCACAGGCAGTAAAATGAAAGCTATGACCTTTCGCTCTGAACCTACTGAGAGCGTTTAGGTGAAGTTTTCCAAAAATGAATAATAAAAATGCATGCAACCCTCGTCTTCCTTTAGTCAACACAACCTCCTTTTCGTTTTACGTCTACTCACCACTGCTTGCAGCCTGGGGCAGTGGGGCACCCAGTTCAACCACAGGCTTCCTTCACTGTGAGAAATGCATTTTTCTTGTGCACGTGTGCCTACAAATAAGTGTATTTCAGTGCCTAAAGTGGTGGAGAAATCTCTGCTTCCATTTTGTTAAAGCATTTTGTGATGGATCATATTCTACCATTTTTTGTTTGCAGTCCTATACAAACCACCCTTTAGGTGGCAGCACTCTAACGTTTTGATTTTTGAACTTTGTGAAAGAAATGTGTACTTGGCAAGGTCAGACATGTTTGCTTTGCCAATGCTTGTTAGTTAACTTGTAGTAAACAAATAGAGAGCTACGAGCCCTGTGTACACCCCAGGCCCTTCTCCTAGGTAGCAAATAGTGAACTATTGATGGATTATAGGTAAAATAAGGGGACAATCCAATGATGTCACTGGGAGTGCAAGGGTACATGACCTTATGTATGCTAACAGTGGCATTTTAGTGAACAGAAGTTCATACCTGATTGCAAGCATTTAATGTGGTACTTAGTTATGCTAGCCTCAGAGATGTATCTAGTAATAGTGTTGCTTGTGCAATTGCATCTGGGTCCAGTGGTGAGACGACAATGAAAACATCAGAGGGTCCCTGTACTCAAGAATAGCGGGGTAAAGTAGCAGGGAATACACAATTCAAAATACGAGAGAAGAACCCCTATTAGAAAGATAACCTCTCAAGACCACATAAAAGAAACAGTAAGTTATAACATACTTTTGTTTTTTATTATAAAAATATAAAGTTGTAGAACAATTTTTCTTTTTTTGAATAAATCATTTCATTTTTTGTTCAAAAGTATTTGCAAATAGCCAGCTATTCATCAGGCTAGAATCGACGAAGCAGTACAAATTATTAAATAATACATAAACAAAAACAAAATAACATTTAGACAATAACAATCAGTGCAGTGTGTACAAAAGTGAACAGTTCCATAAGAACATACATAGTAGTCAAATACATATATGTAAACAATACAATACAAAAACATAAAAAACACACAAATGCGACGACGCGCGTTTCGGAGTCTTCCTTCCTCAGGGCGTTGATGGCATTTCAAAAACGGTGAAACTCAATACAATATAATACGGTGAACCGACAAATAAATCAGAAATGACTAACATAAATTAACTTTTATGCCTCGTCAGTCTTATCTGTGGGAAAAGAGATAACTAGGTTGTCTTATTATTAAATACATGATAACTAGTATACAATAAGGACATAAGACTTCAGAGGTGCTTAGATAAAAGGAGAGCTACCGAACAAACAATAACAGAAAAATAAGATGACAGAAAAATAAGAATAGGAGGTGAAGGCAGGGAAATGGGAAAAATGAAACCTCATAAACCATTGGTGAAAAGACTAAGTGCGCCCCCTAGAAGAATGTAGATAAGTGTAAATTATATTGACATAATACACACTTGTTAGGTCTCAATGACTTCAGGTCCGATATAATCCTGAATCGTCAAAAAGAGTCTCAGGATCGAGTTGACCGAGGGATGGGGAGCAGGAGAAGAATTTCCCGAAATATGTGTACACTCTGGTACAGAATAAAGAGGCTTGATGTCCCAAATCTAATTCCTGTTCCACAATGTGTCTCAAGAGACTGTGAAGAAGAAAAATCAATAAGCTTGGGAAGCCCTAGTCAATAATTAAAGCTGATGGTGTTCCCCAATCAAACTAGCCCATTAATATAAAACGTCCGGTCATATTTAAACCGATACATAGGACTTCCTTAGTACACTAGTGTAGTCATAGTGAGAGGTCTTGAGAGGTTATCTTTCTAATAGGGGTTCTTCTCCAGTGGTGTGAGGGCATCTTTGCTCCTCTATTATGAGTCTTTTACTACCAAACAGGGGCACTGTCCAAGGTTCCTTAATGATGCAACATAACTCTTAAACATGGAAGCTCAGATCCCATACAGTGTTCTTGTGGCAGATCTCACATTGCCGGTAAAGGAAGGAAAGTAGGTAGGAAAGTAAGTGCTCCCGTATACAGTCGCCTTAGATCGACAGTCAGTCACATTAATCGACAGGTAGATAGATAGATAGATAGATAGATAGATAGATAGATAGATAGATAGATAGATAGATAGATAGATAGATAGATAGATAGATAGATAGATGACTCATTCATAATTTTGCCATGTTTATTCACACCTGCTTGTCATTCTCTTTTGTTTTTGAGCAGTATAACCACAAAACATGGGTTGGTTGCTGAAAAGCAGGAGAAACATTTCCCGGACACGGATGGATTTTGCTTCCTGCGCGTCAGGACCATTTTCATATTTTCCTTCCGCTCATAAAGGCAGTGGCATAGCTTCAGGGGGGATGTTTGGGGGGTTACACCCCCCATAATAAATGTATTCTCTAGTATATAGTTGGGTACAGTTGCTTTCAGTTGTGTATGGTGATGTGGATGTCAGATTTCCCCTATGATTTTTACATGCAAGCACAGACAAAAACATATATATATACACACTCCTCTCTGTTTTGAAGTTTTTAAAACTGTTGGTCATTTAATAAAATATTGTCTTTTAAGCACCCTAATAAACCACACTGCTGTCCCTTCCCACTGTCACTTAAGCCACCTCCTACACTGCTTCTCAAATAATGGGGCAGATTTACAAGAAAGTGACTTTCTTGTGCCACGATGGATGCGCTGTATTTACAATACGGCGCACCATGGCAGAAGGATTGACAGATGCGTCAGGAATTCTGACACATCTGTTGGGGCAAAAGTCACGCATTGCTGGAGTCGTGTCGCAAACACGACGCAACTCCAGCAATGCATTTTGTGGCCTATTCCCACTACACTGCATCACTCCATAGGCCTGCTTGAAGCAGGCGTAAGGTTTTGACGCAGTGGCGTCCTAAAAGTGACGCAGTGAAATCTTGTAGATTTCACTGCGTCACTTTTACGAGGCTTTCCTGCGTAGGAACGCCCCCCTGCATACATTATACCTGACGCAGGTATAATGTGACGCAGTGATTTACAACGTGACGCATCTCCCTAGATGCGTCACATCGTAAATAGGGTGCATTGTTTGCGCTGCCGTTGAGTCAAAAAAAGTGACGCAATGGCGGTGCAAAGAGGTGCAAGGGGCTTGTAAATCTGCCCCAAAGTATTTTACCATGATATGCTGACGTGATTGTTGGAAACATTTGAAGCTCCGCCCCCAATCCAATCTTACTGACTAAGCTACGTCCCTAGACACTGGAAGGAGGGGTGAGATATGGTCTGGTCAGGGACGACTTTAGGGCGGTGCAACCGGGGTGGCTGCACTAGGCGCTGACCTGAAGGGGGGGCAGCACTGACCTGGGGGGGTCTGCATTTAGCCATAACTTACAATTTAAAAACAACTGCTGCAGAGTTCCTTGTGCATGCTTTCAGGCAGCAATAAAAATGTCAATATAACTCCTGTGATTAATGTTAAGAGAGAGATGGGAGTTTTGTCTTGTGGCAGTTTTGACTCGCCATAAAGTAGCGCAGAGGGTTAATATGCCTGCTGCAAAGAACATATCTGTATTTTTTTTGGATAGCTGAGTGGATTAGTAAAACCAACCTTTACCAGCGCTTTCAAACAAATGAAATGTGTGTGAGAGACGGGCTATGGAGAGATGAGGGGCACTTTTGCCGGGTGATAATGAGGGAATCCAAGGAGGCAATGGGTGTGGAGGCGCCAAAAAAGACTGTTGCACCGGGTGCCACCAGCGCTAAAGGCGG
The DNA here is from genome assembly GCF_964204655.1 of Triturus cristatus. Lineage (NCBI taxonomy): Eukaryota > Metazoa > Chordata > Amphibia > Caudata > Salamandridae > Triturus > Triturus cristatus. The sequence goes on along the minus strand of NC_140586.1, from coordinate 817,627,163 downwards.
CCCTGGGTCTGGTGGCTGAAGCTGCTGACTTTGGAATATGGAGAATTCGAATCCTGGCTTTGGCTCAACATCACGTGATTCTGGGCAAATCACTTAATTTTACTATGCCCAAACAAATGTGCAACCTAAAGTGGTTCTGTTATAAAACCATGGAATGCCCTGTGCCAGGTCTTTGCTATAAAAAACTGCAAGACAAAAAAGAGAGTAAAGAAAGAAGGGAATTCGAACCACGTATGATAAGACATGACAACAGATTTTGAAGAAAAAAAGAGCAGAGAAGAAAAGGTGAAAAACAGCCAGGGAAGCAGATGGGTCCGAGCTCTCTCCTTTCCTGCTTGATTTCTTCCCTCGTCTCATTGCAGGCGTTCTTCCATCCCATACAGGACAGGCACAGCCTGCTGCAAAGCTTCCCCGCCCTCCACGGCCCCCTGCTGCAGAGCCTCCCCCGCCTCACCACGTCAGGTCACGGTGCCTCACTTCCACCCTCCATGTTTTGTTCTTTGGAAGTCTATCGTGAGATGTCTGCTCCGAGGGAACAATGTGCGTCACGGAGCGGGACGGCTGGGTCACGGCTGCAACGCAAAGACCCCCTCTCCTAGGTCAATCATCAAAAAGTGACATTCTCGTTCCAGTGGGGTCCCTGGCTTGACAGCAGCCGCCAGCTCCCATCCCGTCACATTTCTAATGACCTCTGACCTCAAAACGCCTGTCCAACTTGAACTTTACATTTTATTGAATTGGACTGGTAGAATATATGTGTGAGTTTCAGTATGGCCAGGTACTGCCTTGACCCCCTCCTCCCTTATCAATACTAAAACAGTAACAGGTTTATCACAAGGAACTTTTTTGGATTAGTCGTAAACCCCCCCGGCCGTATTTATTAACATAAAATTAAATCAACAATTTTAATATAATATTTAAACAATACGATTGTCATTTAGGCAGGATGTAGAGGTAAATTCTTCAAATTTAAGATTGTCATATAGGCAGGATGTATAGGTTATAGATGTACTTGATAACATTAATTTGACTGTAAGCAGGAATTGGGTTATAGAGACGTATGATTTACTCATTAGTGATAATTTCTTTTTTATTCTTGCAGCCCTGATGAGGTCCCAAGGGGGACGAAACGCGTTGGCTGTGTTTATATGTAACTAAGATTGTGTTTGGACTTCTAAGAATGTGTTGGAGCACCAACTTGAAAATAATTTGAAAGAATAAAAGAAACTTTTTGGAAGAAATTTCTTGGACTTCAGAAAATAATTTCTTTGGACTACAATAATTTATTGTTGACAGAGTACTTGCCCACTCGTTACATACATTGAAATACGCAGAAAACCATCACATTGATTACTCGGATAGGTCCAAATTTCATTTTCTGCGTATCCCTATTTTGAGTCTACGGCAAGGTCATTAACTGGCGCCAGATCCTTATCAGACTATACCCGCACTCCCACCGGAGTGCGCATGCGCAGGGGGCCCGTTTACTGTGAGGGTACTTCCCCCCAGGTCACCCCCGTACGCCCTTAGGCCCGCCCTCCAACCGGAGTGTGCATGTGCAGAGGGCCCGTTTCCCGTGAGGGTACTTCCCCCCCAGGTCACCCCCATACGCCCTGTAAATTATCTCCATAAGGGGCCCTTGCAGTAATGCGCCGTTTACTTGGGCCATTGTGCACGTGCGGGGTGGCCAAGCAGCCTACTGGAAAGCGTAACTCCCCCTCCCCCGCACCCATCCAGCCAACCGGCTTTAACTGCCCCTGGAGTTCTATGAGAGACCACTTGTCCCTTCCCCCTTGGGGCAACCCCATTCAAGAATGGCGCCGCCCTCTGAGGACCTTAAATTTACTGCTTACCAATCATGACCTTACCGCCTGACCAAGGAATAGCACTAAAATACGACAATAAACATCACCTAGTTCAAGTGAACAATCTCCTAAAACAATGGGAAAGAAAATTCATCACACATATGATAAACATAACCATGTCAAAATACGACACTAAACATAACCTGTTCAAGGGAACAATCTCCTAAAACAATGGGAAAGAAAATCATCACACATGACAAACATAACCATGTCAAAATACGACACTAAACATAACCTGTTCAAGGGAACAATCTCCTAAAACAATGGGAAAGAAAATCATCACACATGACAAACATAACCATCTCAACCTCAATTCCAAACAATACCCTGTAACCCTGCTTTTAGGGGACGGTGGGTGGGGAAGTTAAAACACAGCCTCCTAGCGAGGCTGGTGTCCTTAAGGGCAATCTGGGAAGCGGCGAGCAAAGAGGTAGACTTCGCCGCTCCCCAGCCTTTTATTTCAATCCTAATTAGCCCAGGCCAGACCGGTTCTAACTGGCCTAGCGTTAATGCGACGCGTGCCCTGGAAGTGATTAAATTCACTTCCGGGGCACGCACCAACAACCTGGAGAACACTTGTTGACGAGGCACGCCTGTCGCGTCACTGTCGCGAGAGGCCCGCTCCTGCGTGGTCATCAGGGGCCGGAATGACCGCCATACATGCGGCGTGTCCGATGCCGGCCCCGCCTTCTTAACGTAACCTGGGCCTTTTCTGACTAAAGAGTAACTTTAGCAGCAAACGAGAGTCACGTGCGAGCTATGCAGCAAGATTTGTACAAAAATAATGTCCGATTGAGTGCAGATCTTTTTAAACGTCAGTGCGGTGATCTGTTTGTAAACAATATTTAGGACATGATGTTTATTTCACCTGGTATTCTGACCATGGTTTTAAGGTACTATCTATAATGGTACCCTTCTGGGTGCTGCATGGTGGAGGTTCCAAGAAGTGTCTCAGACTAACAAACCCTTCTCTGTCTCCTTTCTCTCCTTCACACACAAATACACACATATTGTGAAGTGATGAGTAAAACAAGTGTTGTTTCTGCGCTGGGGAGGTAGGGCGCATCCATCGCAGTGTGCAATACAAAATAAAGAGCCTGCAGCACTGCAGAAAGCTTTTTTATTTACTCACGATTTGAGGCCTGTCAGATGGAAGTATGCACATTTTCAACTGAGCAACAGTTTCTTCATTGTGTAGCAGCAAATTGCCGGAATGATGTCTTTGTTTATGGGCAGTGTTGGCTTTAAACGTGACAGTGAGAAACAACTATGAGGTATCTCCACAGAGAAGAAATCGTTGGATGCGTAGTGAAGATCAAACTCTGTACCTAGGTCTGGGGGCTAAAAGCAGTCCTGGGAAATAGTTTAAAACCAGCCCCAGCCAGACAGGCTGACCGGCTCCACGAGGGGCTTATGCCACCAAAACATTCAAGAAAAGAAAGGGGGGCATCACATTTACTGCACAATATTCGACAATATATAGACAAAACAAGCATTGGCATAGCCAATAGGTCGCGCCTTTAGGACCTAATAAGTGTTTAGCGATGCAGCACATTATCCTGGGAGCTGTGCTGCCACGGATTGAATAGTTATATAATTACTACACATGGGGTCATGCAGTCTGATTCAGGAATATATGCTTGCCTCTGCCGCGCGCTTCTTCCTGGGTGGCATTATGATAACCAACACTTGGAAGGCGTGTGTGAGGTCAGATGCCAAGGGGCACCAGAAACCAGTCTATACAACATGCATATCTCTTTTCCTGTGTGATATTTGAATAGCCAATGGCTCATGCAACAGAGAGTTACTCCTGATGAGGGGCAGATACGTAACCATGAGGGAAAGGAGGGGTGGTACACTGACTCAGGACATGTCTAGAGGACGGTGGGTCACCTGTCAATCGAGGGTCAATGGAAGCAGCAGGTGGGTCTTTTGAGGGAGTCTAAAGCATATGGTTTACAAAACAAAGTAATCAAACTGAAGCCTTACCAAAATAGTGTTACACGCTGGCTGCCTTTATCCTGGGAGGAGATCTTGTGACAGTCCCCTGAAGTCTGGACAGTAAATTGGCCTTAATCAGTGTAAATTCCCCCAAATCACCACATGTTAGGGTGACTCTGGGACAGTAATGTGATTTTATCCTTTGAAATATCCCAGCTGTAACCGTAGTAATTATGTAAAAGTTGTATTCGGTATGAGCTATACAGTTACCAATATTATAACAGCTCATGCAGCAAAGATATTACGGTGTGTGGTGTGCGGGTGTGTTTTAAAGTAAGGACAAGGAGAGAAACTAAGGGGCATATCAGCAAGACGGCGATAGAAAATTATCTCCGCTTTTGCGGCCGTTTTCAGCCGAAAAGCAGAGATAATTTTATCACCTAATTAGCAAGGTCACGTGAAACCTTGCAGTAGCGCACAAAATCTTAACGCCCAGCTTTGCATCTCTAATGAGATTCAAAGTGGACGTTCCTGACCTAACATGACAGGAGAATTGTCGCTAAGCGACATTTCTCCTATCATCAAGCCCCACGCTATGAAGCATAGCGGCAAGAAAAGTAGCGATAACCCCTGTTATCGCTACTTTCCTTACGCCTGCTTCAGGACTGACTTAGCCATGATATCCTATGGAAGGTGGATATCATGGCTAAGTTTGTGAGTCCCTATCAACAAGCTAACGCCACATTGCGTGAGATTATCGGTGGGTTTCCAGCGATAATCTCACGTTAGGCAGTTAGCGCTAGGATTTTATCGCTTTTGAGATAAGCGTTGCTAATAGCACGCTAGCTCAGCGATAAAAATCCACGCTAGCCGGCGATATTTACCCTAGCGCTAGGTGCGCTTAGCGATAATTATCGCCGGTTGTTGCTGATATGCCCCTAAAATGTTAACTAGGTCAGCAGCATAGACCGGATGCTGCACTTGTGTAAAGTGATCTTAAGGAAACAGTATCTATATCTGTTTATTGTTGTAAGTTTGTCTTTGCTATGTGCTTTTATGTGCAATCAAACAACACCCTGTTATTTTTTTTTTGTGGTATGCTTGTGTGGCATTTAAAGACACATGGTTTTGAGTTTATTTCTATGGATTTATATTGATAATGTTGTATTCTGTTGAGATGGTTTGATATATCTACATGGAACTGTGCGTCCTATTTGTTTTTAGTATAAAGGCTTTTTTGAGGTTGGAAAGCGAGTGTGTAGGCACATTGTTTGCGTAAAATGTTTCTGATCGGGGAAGAGAGACACTGCCAGCATGCACGCTGTTTGGAAAGGCTGAGTGAGATCTTATTGTATTGGAAGTGAGAAGGGTGCGACAAGTGGAATGGGAGGGGGCAGGGGGGGGGCTGGATGACAGCTAAATAGTTTCTGGTTGTGTTGTGAAACCACACGCATAGCTATAAAGGTTGCTATCACTCTCGTGAGTTGCATATGGCTCTTGTTTGGGAATGTCTCCCTTCAGGGAATTGTCCAAAATTACAGGATGGGAAGCTTCCCGTCGAGATATGACCCTAGTTTACCAGCTGCAAATAAGTTTGATGTAGCTACAAAACCACGTCTGGTGTGTTTTACAAATATTTTTGTTTCTATAGAGTAAATAGTCGTGTTTTGGTGGAAAATGTGCGTTTAGAGCATCAAAAAGACAGCGTTTGTTTTAGTTCTTATCTATGTTTTTTAATTGCAAACGTTGGATACATAGACAAGCACATTATTTGAACAGTATACCTATAAACACAGTATTTTCAATTTCAAAACATAAATTTGAAAGAAAAGACACAACTTTTCAGATGCCCCTAAAAACAATTGGAAAAGACACAGCCTTTTAATTCGCACAAATGCAGCGATAAACGGCAAATTTTGAATAATTACGTACATACTTTTTAGTAAACCACAAACACGATGTAGAATAAAATACTGTAGCAGTTTAGCAAACGAGAGAAAGAGGTGCTGTTTTTCTATTCGCACGCGCTTTGTATCGCATAAAAAGGCAGCGTGTCTCTCGTTTGCTAAACTTTTACAGTATTTTAAGCTAGGTCGCATTTGATCCTAATGAAAAGTATCAGCTTTTTTTGTTGTGACTTTGGACAAATTGAAAGGGAATGGGAGGCAGTTGCAGTTGGGGCTGTTTAAAAGTACGATGGAATGTCTGAAAGAAAATAGTCTACCCAAAATTGGGCTACTGAGGAAAAAATACGAGCGACATGCAAATAGAGTTCAAAATACTAAGCACAAGAAGGAAGGAGGCGGGGAAAGGTGTTGGGAGATGTGGGGCGCACTAAGGGTGGGCGACAATTTCCGATCCGCTTGCGGAAATTGTGAAATTTTGACATTTACGCGTTCCGCGCGGAATGCGAAAATGTCGAAACTTCCGCGATCCGCGGCGAAACAGAAATATGCAGGGCAGGATTCATTCTGGCACGATGCTCCTGTCATTTTAAACCTCAACAGGAAGCACTTACAGATTTAAATAAAGCAGGTGCCTGAGTTGAAGGTCAAATTCAGTAACACATTAATCAGCACAAAAGATTCGTGAGCACGGTGGAGGCTAGGCAGGTGTGCTTTCTCCCCATATCTACCGTCAACAATTTGCTGTAATCCTTGATGGAGGTCTGTGCATCCATGAGTTTCTCGAGCTCAATCATTGTGTAGTTCCTGACACCAGGAGGTTCTGTCTTCTCATCTGCTGCGTTGGTCGGTCTCTGACCCTTAATAAACAAGAGGCATGTGAACTGCATAAAAGCCCCGCCGTTTGGCCCCAGCCCACACACCAGCGGTGTGCAACATCTTCCCGCCCTGTCCCCACTATGATGGACAGCTCACTCGAGGGACCCCGGCGCCGTGGCAAAAGTTACAGACACACATGGTCGCTGGAGACAACTCTTCTGGCCCTTTACGCAAATGTAGTGTAGGAAAAGCACTATACATTTACCCACCGAGGTAGCACTTACTGATTAGCCAGTAGAAAGTACTCCAATTGAGTAGAGGTATTGCACAAAACGGTGGCATCTTCTTGGATAAATATGCAGGGCAGGATTCCTTCTGGCACGATGCTCCTGTCACAAAAATTAAACCTCAACAGGAAGCACTTACAGATATAAATAAAGCAGGTGCCCGAGTTGAAGGTCAAATTGAGTAATGCATTAATCAGCACAAAATCCCTGCGAGCACGCAAACTTTCACGTGTTCGCGGAGATTTTTCGCCGTTTCGCAAATTCCACCCACCCTTAGGGAGCACGACAGAAGTCCTGAATGGAGGAAAGAGGTGCAGATAGCTAGGAAGGCACAGAAACCGGCACAACAACTGGTGAAAGCGGAGATGTAGAAGGGCGAAAAAGCAAACGAAAGGCAAGAGTGAAAAAAGTGAAAAGAGGCTCAGAGGGGTCAAAGCAAGAGTGAAAAGAGGCGCGAGATGGAGCAGTTACCATTGCAGCTCAACTATGGAATGAGCTTACGTACTTCGGAGCTGTTGCACTTCAGAAAGGCCTTGAAGACCTGGCTCTTCCCAAAGTAAATTCCACTCAGCATTCGGAAATTAGTATGTACACTCTTAGCAAGATAAGTTCCTTGTATGCTAGTACCAGGATACCAGTTTTGGTGACAGTTCACTGCTTTATATATACCATGAATAAATAAATAAATAAAATTGACTTTTTATTTAATCCAGGGCGATGTTGGAGCTCTTTACATAGAGATTTGACGTAGAGAAGAATGGCATGAGGCATTTGCAGAATTAACTATTTGCAGTAGCAGAAAGGAGAAAAATACACGCGTTTGACATAATTTGGGAATTATTGCAGATTTCTTTCAGTTTTACGGAGCACCCTCGAATGTGTGCTAGTCAGGCTTGCAACCTGGCAGCTCTTTTGTGAACCTGCCGCATCCTTAAGGGACTGGAGCAAAGAAAGTGGTTGGATAGCATCACCCGGATACTCGAGAGAAAGTAGTTAGGAGGGTAATTGTTGTGTTTGGCACTGCCATTTACTCAAACATTTGCACACCCTGCACACCCAAATATTTATATATTAGTATTGAAACTGTGAGCTTATAATACGGCCATAAAATTCTACCAGGTACCGTATTTGTGTTTAAACAAATAATAAAACGTTCAATCTTTAAAAAGCTGAAGGACCCAGCCGAGAAATATCTAACTTTGTCGTTGCCAGATATCGAAGGGTTAGTTCATCCCATACAATGCCTTTATATATCATTAAAATTTCTGAAACAGTAAACACTTTTATGCAAAGTGGTGTATGATGTCACGAGAAACCCTTGATAGCAGTATAGTGTATATTTTATATATAACATGCTTGGTTGTTTTCATTGCCCAAAACACAGTAATATAAAAACCCACATTTCACAGGGATTATGTCATTCTCGTGAGATATTTTCCATATTTGGTGAACATGATATGTTCAGGTGGAATATAGATTACAACCAATGAGATCCCTTGTCTCACCATGATACTCTTTCCTGCAGCTAATTATGGGGCATATCAACCGGCGATAATTATCGCTAAGCGCACTTAGCGCTAGGATAATTATCGCCGGCTAACATGGATTTTTATCGCTGAGATAGAGTGCTATTAGCAATGCTTTTCTCAAAAGCGATAAAAATCCTAGTGCTAACTGCCAAACGTGAGATTATCACTGGAAATCCAGCGATAATCTCACAAAGTTTGGCGTTAGCTTGATGATAGGGCCTCACATACTTAGCCATGATATCCACCTTCCATAGGATATCATGGCTAAGTCAGTCCTGAAGCAGGTCTAAGGAAAGTAGCGATAACAGGGGTTATCGCTACTTTTCCTGCCGCTATGCTTCATAGCGTGGGGCTTGATGATAGGAGAAATGTCGCTTAGCGACATTTCTCCTGTCATGTCAGGTCAGGAATGCCCACTTTGCATCTCATTAGAGATGCAAAGCTAGGCGTTAAGAATACGGGCGCTAATGCAAGGTTTCATGCGATAGCTTGACCTTGCTAATTAGGCGATAAAATTATCGCCGCTTTTCGCCCGAAAATGGACGCAAAAGCGGCGATAATTTTATATCGCCTCGTTGCTGATATGCCCCTATTTTCTTAGCATGGTGGCGCATATAAATAGGGACAGCGGAAAGCAGATCTTATTCCTTTGTCCAGTCAGTCAGAAAATTGCTTATTTCAAACAATTCTGCTCAGAAAAGCAACATAAACATCAGAGTAGCCTAGCTCGTAAAATAGTTAGTACAAAAGTTTAAAACTATAACATTTCAATTATTTCAGAGTTCTACCTCTAAAGGTCTCTGTTCTTTATAGCTTTAAGTCGCACAATCCCTCTCTTATTGTGGTTACCAAAAATCTTGATAGTTCAAAATAAATTAAGGGGAGGTTTAATAAAAGCAGAATAAGAATGGGGAATAAGCTATAATAAGGCCTGGGAAGGGGAAACTAGATACTGTGTAATGGTATGGGAATATGGAAACACTTATCTGGATGTTTGGGTATGGATCTGCACTCATGTACTGATGATTGACACATCATTGAAAGTAATGTTCACCACCCCTTACACCCCCTGTGATGGATAATGTATAGAGCTATACGTGAACACCACAAGTTATAACTGTTGGGTAGATTATACAGTCTACACACATTGAGAATGATTTTGGATATATGTCCTAACCAAATACATTTATTTACTGACTCGAATGTAAGCAGAGGACACAGTAAAGGGATGATAACATGAGTTGTATGAAAACACAAATTAATGCATTAAAACGTAATAAAGATGTTTTAAAAAACAAAGAGATAATTATTATGGCCAGTGTACAGTTATTGTAAAAAAGAGAGAGTGGGAGACCCAATATAGTGGGAGACCCAATATACCCTTGGAGGCTTGGGCGATAAAGCTTAAAATAAGTAAAGGGTTGCCTGCAAGGGATTTTGTTTGTGAATAAATTTCAGAGATCTTGTCTCAATAATAATTTGTTGTTGTTCAGCCCTAATTAATGGTGAACCAATGATAACAAATCAAACAATGAAAGGATAACTTAACTGAGCAGACATCTGTCACAAAATCATGCAATGTAACACACGGGGCAGTCTTTACTTCAAAAACAACATATATTTAATATATTAACACATGAAAACCAGGGAAATTGAAAAAAGAAATCAACCAAACATAGTTCTTGAGGTAATGTAAATTTGCCTACAATAAAACTATGTATACATCTATTCTGTGAATTGGAATAGGAAACAATCTGAAACAACAGAAAAGATTCCTTCAAAACAATCAATGAACCAAGAAATAGATGTTGCAGTCGACGTTTCGGTCTCTGTTGGCAGTAAGACTGTCAGACCTTCTTCAGGACGTAGGGTTGATTATAGAACCAAGCGATCTCCTTATGTAATTTCTTTTAAGGAGCCAGAGCAATTGGATTGATGCACCATTCAGTTAAAAAAATGTCTTCAGATTTAGTGAAGGCGCGATGCGTTAGGAAATATTCACGAATCGGCACTTTGCATTAGACGCGTCTAAATTTTAAGCATATCCTAGACGCTATCTGTAAATCTTCACACGCACCGTTTCTCGTCAATATGGAACTAAAAGACTTTTAGTTCCATATTGACGAGAAACGGTGCGTGTCCTTATTTCTCCGCATTATACAGATTTACAGATAGCGTTTGGGACACGATTATAATTCAGATGCGCCAAATGCTTAATACCGATCCGTGAATATTTTCAAACGCATCGCGCCTTCACTAATCTGAAGATTTACAGATAGCGTCTGCAAGCAGTCAGATTGATAGAGACTGTGGATGCTCCTGACATAAGTCATTATGCTTCAGCAAACCATGCCTTGCATGGTGCAATAACCCCTCATCATCAATGAGCTTTCTCTATACACCCAGTTGTCTCATCTATGAACTTATTGCCTCCAAAGTGTATGTGTGTCCGCCCGTTTACTCTTTATTGTAGTACGGGCTGGAGTAGTTTCAAAGTGGTGAGTCTGGAGGGCAGGGATAGGGGGTTGTAGCTTAGGGGACACGGACACATTACACAAATCAACATAACCGCACACAAACTCCCTAAAGCACACTAACCACAGACCTGTTAAACATAAAACCTCCCTATGCACACATTAAAAACAGACAGGACACTGAAAGGGCCAGGCCCATAAGTTCTAGACCTGTTCTAGAGTCACAATCTGATGGTTCTTTATCGCAGTATGAAAGTGTAAAGGGGAGAAAAGTCGTTAGGAAACCAATCAATTAGCCAATAATTCTCTTGGATACATAATAACACACGGACAACTACTTAAGGTTAGTTAGATTTATTACAAAGTCAAAAATAACTGAACATAGAGACATGTCAACAAGAGAGTGTAGAAATATAAAGGAATTAGCATGAAGTCAGATCTGTGCATCCAATTTAGTTGGTGCAGTATAAACAACACGATTAATTTAAGAAGTAGAATAAGGAAAATCAGGAAGCATGAGTTTAAATTTCCCTGCATTGACGGTTGGTGAATGAAAATCATTAAATCTATCCCCATTTTAACACTAAGGTGACATCTCTACTTAAGCATTTGCAGAAAGAATAAAAGGTGTCAGCATGTGGAGTCTTCCTAAGAAGTCTCTCCACGTTCAATGGGTCAAGTAGCATTGAGCTACCAAGACAGAGCTTGTTCTAAGATGCTCTCTCTCTGAAGGCATGAAAGAAGAGGGGCACTATCACGAATTCCAACAACCAGTTATCCACAGGTAGCACTCCCATGGTGCACTTCGAATCACGCCATTCGCTCTCAGTGCAGTCCTGAAGGTATTTTTCCATGATGTTGACGGTGTACCTTCCTCGCTACAATTTGTCCTTGGTTCTCAGGCCTTCTGTGTGAAACATAACGACCTTCCTTTATCAACGCGAGCCACTTTCCTAGCGAGTAAAAAAAAAACATTATTCTATCTTACGAGAGTGTTTCGTCACCTTTAACACAAAACGTGAGAAAGAACAGATTCCACAGTACACATGAAATTCAAACTGTTAATTGTAACGTGAGAATTTTCACGGACTTGCACGTCAGGCTTATGAATTTCAGCTAACATAAGAATGCATCATATAACTTTTTGAATTCAAATAACAATTATGCAATTTCAACGAATACATTGACCTACGTATGAAATAGTATGATTAATAAACACATTTAATACTTGGATGATTGTCAGTTGCGCAACACAGGTTCTTCGTGTTTGCGTTTTCTGCGTGTTACATTCATTCTCTACTTTGATTCTCCATGTTACTTTTCAATAGCCTAAAATACATCACGTTTTTATGTTAATACACTTCAGGATTCTAACACTTCACATTAATACAGTAAAGGATTATATGCGGGTGCAATCTACATGTGATTACGATGCATCCCTACAAATGAAATTAGACCTCCACTCTATTAACACAAAACAGCCACACATGTAAAAGAAGCACAGGTACATGTTCTTCCTCATCACAAGCACACTAAGGGTGAGGTTTCCTCACTCACTCAAACCAGCACTGTCACAAACACACCTGCCAAGTGTCATAACAAACACACTAACAGCCCTCTCACAAATATACAAGATGAAATCACACGTAGCTCCCCCTTGTTTTTACACGTAACCTCTGTCTCTCAGATGCACACACCCTCCACCGCAGTTACTCCAAAAAATACACCTGGGCCATGTCAGAAATGGTAATACCCTTAAGTCTCCTTATGGCAAACATGTTCATATCATCCACACCCTCCTTCTTCCCCACCCTACTCACATCAGAGTCACCTGAAGCTCAAAAACAACATGAATTCCCGCTAACACAAAAACCAGGATACAGCTCACAAACGCAAGCAGAACTCCAGAGCAAAGTAATTGCAAGATTATATAGTATTTTTATTTATTTATTTTTATTTTATTTTAAAAGCTTTATATAGCGCTGGCTAGACCCAGAGGTATCAGAGCGCTTTACATGAGTAAGATAATATAAACATGGCATACAAGTAGATAAAAGATCATGAAACAACACGCGAAGTATACAAATCAAAATAGATAAATAGGTGCAAGAGGTAAACACTTCAAGTAATTAGGTAGGTGATGTTAAGGAAATGGACAAGTAATTGGACAAATATAACATGGTGATTGGGGATCAAGTGCAGGTCACAGGTTAGGACCCCCAATAATAATTGGGCCAACATGGCATACGAGTAGATAAGGAATAATGAAGACAATATGCGGGATATACAAATCAAATAGATAAACAGGGGCAAAAGCTATACATTTCAGGTAATTAGGTAGATGATGTTCAGGAAATGGACACGTTTTACTGGCCAAATATAACATGGTGATTGGAGAGCAAGTGCAGATCACAGGTTAGGATCCCCAATAATAATTGAGGAGGAGGTGGATTTTTAGTTCTTTTTTGAAGCAGGAATAGGAGAGGTTACAGCGCAGGTTTTTTGGCAGGGCATTCCAGATGATAGGGGCATTACCACGGAAGGAGCGTGATTGTGTGGATTCCTTTTTATGAAGTGGTGGGATTAGGAGGAGGGTATTGGTGCTTTTCAGAGTTCGTGTGGTGCCTGCAATGAGGAGTTTCTTGGAGAGGTACTGCGGAGTGTTTTGGTGGATGACTTTATGAGTAATGAAGGCAGTTTTGTAGGCGGATCTGCCTTCAATAGGGAGCCATTTAAGAGATTTGAGAGCTGGGGAGATATGATTGAAATGTTTGCAGTCTGTGATGAGCCTGGCTGCCAGGTTGAGCACAGGTTTGATTGGAGCAAGGTGGACCTTTGGGATTCCGTTGAGGATGACGTTACCATAATCAATACATGAAAGAACAAGTGACTGAACAACAAGTTTAAAATCATCGGTAGGTATAAAGGGCTTGATTTTCTTGACGTGACAGAGAGTGAAGAGGACTCCTTTAGCGGAGTTTTTGATGTGGATGTTGAGGGTTAGGGTGTTGTCGATAGAAATACCAAGAGATTTGATGGAGTTGGACAAGGTGAGTGAGCAGTTGAGTGCGTTAAGGTCAGAGATCCAGGATTGAATGGGCAGAGGGTTATTTTTATGTTTAAAACTTTTTAAGAGGGTTATTTTTAGAGGAGACAAAATTATTTTGTTCTATTAGGGTTATGTTTGAAATGATTAGAATGGAACCAGGTTTGGATCTTGGTGAGTTTGTTGTTCAGGTGTAGGATGTCATCATGAGTTTTAATCTTGTAATAGATTTGGGTGTCATCGGCGTAGAGGTGGTAGTTGATGCCTGCTTGATTAAGAATGAGGGTGAGGGGTTCCATGAAGAGGTTAAAGAGGGAGGGAGAGAGAATGGATCCTTGGGGGACTCCAAGAGAGACAGGAGTGGGGTTAGCAAGACAGTTTTGAATTTTGATTTGCTGAGTTGTAGGTAGGAGATGAACCATTCGTAGGCAGTACCATTAAGGCCGAAACGGGTCCTAAGCACGTTAAGGAGGGCTGAATGGTTAACTGTATCGAACGCTGCGGACAGATCAAGGAGTATAAGAAGGCAAGTCTCGCCATTACCGAATGAGTGGTGGATGTCATCGATAACATTGAGCATTGCCATTTCGGTGCTGCAGCCTTTCCTGAAGCCTGATTGAAAGGGGTTGAGTAGGTTGACGTTTTCGATGTGTTTGTCTAGTTGTAGTAGTACACATTTTTCAAGGACTTTTGAGAGAATTGGGAGGTTAGTGATGGGCCGGAGATTATTTAGGTCATTAGGGTCAGCATTGGGGTTCTTGATTATGGAAGAAATATGTCCAAGTTGAAGGGAGTTGGGGACACAGCCAGTGGAGAGAGAGGTGTTGATGATTGTGGTCCAGTATGGGGTAATGATGTGCTTAAGGGCAGGGATAAGGTTAGAGGGTAAGGGGTCTTTTGTGTGGGAGGACGATTTAAGATTACCACTTATTTTAAGGACTTCTAGCTCAGTCATGGGGAGGAAGTTGAGCAATGAGGCATTATTCTTTAATTGTGAGTTAGGGGAGTTGGATTCTGGAGATGTGGTAGGAGATAGGTGTGAGGAGTGGTTAGGGGGTTGGGAAAGTAGGAAGGTGAGGAGAGTCACTGGGGAGAGGTAGGGTAGCGGGTGGAAGAGAGAAGGGGTCAACAGGTGGAGGGGATGTGGCGTAGGAATTAGCGGTGAAGACAGGTTTGCATTGGGAGTTGGATGGGAGCTGTGTGGGAAGGAAGGAAGGATTGATCAATTTTAGCTATTTTTTCCTAGAAGAAGTGGGAAATTTCTTCACATCCGGCGGAGGAGGCGATCAGATTTAGGGGTGCGGTGTAAGTTTGGTTTCGAATGATTTTGAAGAGTTCCCTAGGTCTGTTTTTGGCACGATCAAGTTGATTGCGGAAGAAGGATGCCTTTTCCTTGAAGATGTGTTTTTTGTATGTGGATCTAGCACGTCAGAGGAGTGCAAGATGGGGGGCAGAGGGATGGTGTCTCCAGGTTCTTTCCGACAGTCTGAGAGACCGTCTTTCGTTATTAAGCTCGGTAGTAAACCAAGAGTTAGAGGGAGTGTTTCTTTGGTTTTTGAGTTTAGGCGGGGCCAATTGGTCAAGGATACCAGTGACAGTATTGTTAAAGTGGTCAGTGAGCTCATTGGCATTTTGTGAGGGGGGAATGAGAAGAAGTTGAGCTTGGAGTTTAGACTCAAGGACACCAGGGGGGATACATTTTAGATTCCTGGTCAATTTCTTAGGTCTGTTAATTTTGGAGGTAGGGAGATAGGCATAGTTGTTTGAGTACATTGAACTCAAGTAGATTATTGAGGAAGGATCATCGGAGTCGTTCCAATGGAGGTTAAGATCTCCAAGAAAAAGGTTTTTTGAGTTGGATAATGAGGATTGTGTCAGGAGCTCAGATAAGTCCTCGATGAAGGACTGGGGGGCTTCAGGGGGGGCGATAGATGTTGTGTAGACGAATTGGGTGGGAGTTTTGAGTTGTCAGTTCAGCTTCCAGGTATTCGCAGGAGGAGTAGCCAGAATTATAGACAAGGGATAGCTGAAATTCATTAGTAGGTCTAGTATGCTCGTTGAGTGGTCATTGAGCCAGGTTTATGTGACGAATGCAATGTCAATGGATTCACTCAGGATAGTTTCCGAGAGAACCATGCATGCTGGACTGCGGAGCGACAGTTGACAAGCATACATGTAAGTGGTGTGGGGTTGCATATGGAGAGTGGGCAAGAGTGGATCGATGTGAGTTGGGGCGTGGTCTGGGGGAGGCGGGGGAGGAGGGGATTCTATTAGTCCCTAGGATAACAATGATGTGGGAGTAGGGGAGTGGAGGGTTGGCGGTTGGTAAACTGAGAAGGTAAGAGTTGCATAGGTCAGAGAGGTCGGACGGGGAGAGATTGTTCGAGGTGTGGCGAGGTCTATGTATACGGCAGCGGAGAGGAGTCAATCTCCAAGGATTTTGATTGGAGTTAGGGGATTTTAGAGGGGTGGGAGGTGATTTTATGGTGAGAGGGGTTCTGGAGCTGAGGAATATAAAAATTTTTCCTGAATTGAGAAAGTATAGTAATCAAATTAGATAGGTCAAGTTCAATGTTGTGTAGGCACTGAGCCATTATGGTGAAGGGAGGTACTGAGGGGGCGTGGTCTGGGTTAGTTGCAGAGGGTGGACTGATGTGTGAGGGGAGAGAAAGGGTAGAGAGTGTGGGGTGAGGGGTGACGGGGCTGTTTGGTGTGAGGGGTTTGGTAATCAAATTGGATAGGTCAGGTTCAGTGTTGTGTAGGCTTCGGGCACTAGGGGTGATGGGAGGTACTGAAGGGGCATGGGAGAGGGGTAGGGAATGGTCTGGGATTGTTGCAGAGGGTGGACTGATGTGTGAGGGGGAGATAAGGTATTGGGAGTGGAGTGAGGGGAGACGGGTCTGTTAGGTTAGAGGGGTTGAGAAATCAAATTAGATTGGTCGAGTTCAATATTGTGTAGGCTCGGGGCAATTAGGGTAAAGGGAGGTACTGAAGGGGAGTGGGCGAGGGGAAGGGAATGGTCTGGGGTAGGGAATGGTCTGGGTTAGTTACGGAGGGTGGACTGATGTGTGAGGGGGGAGATTGGGTAGTGGGTGTGGAGTGAGGGGTGAAGGGGCTGTTAGGTGTGAGGGGTTGGGCTAGGTTGGACAGGAGGTTAAGAACTTCAGAGATGTGGTCAGAGAGGATAGAAGGGCATAGAGTGAGTGGAGAGAGGATATATTGGGGTGTGGGGGTTGTGAATTTATCGGGGTTGGGATAAAGGATTTGGAGGCGGAGTTGGGAGGGCCTGATGGGGCAGGATGGGGGATGGGGAGGAGAAGAGGGTGTTCGGGATGGGGAAGGGAAGAGGGGTAAGGAGTTGTGTTAGGGGATTGAAGGGAAAGGACGGTGGCGTACATGAATGTTTGGGAGGGCCGGAGAGAGGTTGGGGGTTCAGGAAGAGGGGGGGTCATGGGAGGGGAGTGATAAGTAGATGGCAGGGATTGGAGGCTACCATTTTTAGTGGAGGAGTTCGAGGAGTGTGAGTTCCGGAATTAAGGAGGAGAGAGGGAAATTAGAGGGGGATGAGAAATAGGTAACAGTGGTTGGGGGATGTCGTTTGCTGTAGAGAGGGTGATGGTGAAATCTTTGATTGGAGGATGCAGTTAGCTGCATGGTTGAGAGTGGAGGTGGAGCAAGGGGAAAGGGGGAGGGAGAGGTTGGAGGGGCGTTATTCTGTTGGGGAGAAGGGGTGTTAGGCGTAGAGTGGTCAAGGAGGAGAGGCATAATGCTGAAGTGGTGTTCGAAGATAGAAAGGTGGGATACCGTGGCTTGTATGAGGATGTTGCCTGTTGTGAAGATGGAGATTTTAGTTGATTTAAAGATTGGGAGGTGTTGTAGGAAGATGCTTTTCCATTTGGAAGGACGTTTGGAGTAAAAGTTGTAGTTGGTTATAATGGGGGAGGTGAGGCTGAGGAAGTTATCAACAATGAGTGTTTCAGGGTTACGGATAAGGAGTTTATGTTTGAAGTTTTTTTTTAGCATGTTTGGAGAGATTGGGGGGGGGGGTAGAGAATTGTCCATGAGTTGGGGCCATGTTTGGAGAGAGTAGGGTCCTGGGGGTGGTGGTCAAGGCTGTGAGGGGGCATGTTGGGTATATGTGGGAGGGAGAGAGAGTGGAGAGAGGGAAGTTCAGGAAATAGAGGGTAGAGCAGGAGAGGAGGATTGGAAACCAGGGGGGGGCACTGGGAGAGTGGGAGGTAGAAATAAGGGGGACAGACAAGGAATAGGGTAGACAGACGAGGAATTATAATCGGCACAAATGGAGCAGATCAATATATCAGCAGAAAAGATTGCGATCAGATAGATGAAGAATCAGAAAATAAGAGCAGATCAGTATAAAAACAACAACGCTTGAGAGGGCGAGGAATGTCTAAATTAGAGAGGGAATACTGGAAGAGAGAGTCAGCCCAGAGTAGATCGGGGCGGCAGTTGCTGGAGGGGCCGCGCCAGCCAAGGTCCGGATGTGTGGAGGACTCGTCCCGACTAACCTCGGGGGGTCAGATCACAGCGAGGAACAGCCTGGTACAATAGTCCATGGGTCACCCAGTTCCGTCCGGACAGGATCGTGCATCGCTCCTAAATGAGCAGCGGAAGAGCAGATTCAGAATGAAATAGACTGGGAACAAAAGTAGTCAATCCAAAGGTCTTGGGGGTTGCCAGGACACTTTCCGTGGAGTACATTGAGAGGTCTGTTTATCTCATGTCCATGCCAAGGGCATTCAGTGACCCACCTGAATGACTCAGTCCATGGGACATGACAGAAGCTGGCGGGCCGGGATTGACAGAGGATGTTCATAGAGGAGAAAACGGTTGTGTAACAGCGCGGTCCTCATGAAGTGCAGGGGCTGCAATGATACCAAAGATTTCACGCCTGGATTACCACTCTTGCAGTATCTGTGCCGGGCTGCTGCTCTCTTCATCCTGCTGGGTGGGGTCGGGGCTAAGCCGTTCCTGCCCATACGCTCTCCTGCTTGTCCGGCGACCAGAGGAGTCAAGATCACCCGCCAGCTACTCGTTTTCTCCGTATAGTAGTTCTGTCCTGTGCTATTTAATTACAACCTAAATAGGAGATGCCAAGAAACAACTTGTAAGGGGGGTGCTGCTCACAGTCAACATCAGCCACAGGCACCAAAACAGACCAGAGGACCACCAGATTAAAAGAGACAAAATGAAGGCAGCATCAAAACAATACTGCCTACAAACAGCGAGTAAAAACACACTAATAGTATGAACTGTAGTTTATATTAGGTAGTGTGTTTACTTTAGCACTGCACATCTGCCTTTTCATGCCAGTAAAGTGCTCTTCATTGTGATTGACTATACACCCGCTCCGTACATACCTCCACACACTAGCAAAATGTATTTTCCCCTATCAATGCCACTTTTTTTTTTTCACTGTGAAATTACACATACTGGGATCCACGCCTCCCTCTGAATCCCCAATCTATTTTGTACACACCAAGACTCCATTCACCACTCGAAAAATCGCAGCTGCTGCCACCTCTTTGTGAACAATTCATGCACCCCTTCCCCACCACTCTCCACCCTTTCTGTCAACCTGCACTGGAGCCAAATGTCTACACTTCCTTCCATTCCTGCTGAAAAACATCTTAAGACTCACTCGCTATGTGATGACAGCAGTGGGACTATGCTACACTGCTGGCCTTTGATTCTAGCAACATAATGCATCCTGGGAGCTGTAGTCTTTGAACACTTCAAACCAAAATGGGTTTCTGCATTTCCATGAATAGCATGCAATCATCTGGTAATTGTACGTGTCTCCAGACACCCAATACTCTACAGATAGGCACCCTACACACCTCCCTTTCCCAGCCTGCTGCCCTTCTAACCTGGGAGCACTGCTACTCCAGCTCCCTGCTGCCCGCTCAGCTTAACATCATGTATACCACCCACCTACGCTCCTCCTGTTTAGTTCTCGTCCACCTCGGGCTGTTACTCGGTAGGCAGGGCACCCCAATCACTCAAAGCCCTTGTCATTCTCTATGCCTGCAATCTCACTTTCCTGCTTGGTCTGGAAGGCAGCGGTAGGAGTTTTGGGAGGGGTGCAATGTTCAAGCTGTGCCTGTGAAGTGTGCAGGTGGAGCCACCACTGGCAAGGGGTAAGTATAGGAATCGAGTTTGCACAAGGGATCATGATGATTTTTGAAGACACACTGTGCAGACTCGACTCAAGGTATCCCGACTGCACACCTGCAAATCAGTCTGACCCTGTGCCTCATGGGAACAGTCCAGCCAGGGGTTTTGCTTTGTTCGCCCTAAGTTGGCAGGGTATGCACACCCTTCGGCCTGGGATGACTCCTGGTGGCTGACCGCACTGGGAACAGCTCCAACACCCACTGACCACGCACGCAACCTAGGGATCATCCTCAACTCCACCCTCTCCATGACTAAGCAGGTCAACGCCGTCTCTTCCTCCTGCCTCAAAACCCTCTGCATGCTCCGTAAGATCTACAAGTGGATCCCCACCAAAACGAGAAGAACGGTCACCCAGGCCCTCGTCAGCAGCAGGCTGGACTACGGAAACACACTCTACGCAGGAGCCTCGGCCAAACTCCTGAAAAGGCTTCAACGCATCCAGAACGCCTCTGCACGCCTGATCCTCGACATCCCTTGCCTCAGCCACATCACACCCTACCTGAGAGACCTGCACTGGCTCCCCGTCAGCTAGAGGATAACCTTCAAGCTCCTCACCCACACACACAAGGCTCTCCACAACACCAGACCAGCGTACCTCAACGAACGACACAGCTTCTACACCCCCACCCGCCAGCTACGCTCCGCCGACCTCGCCCTTGCCACAGTCCCCCGCATCCGAAGAGCAACCTCCGGTGGCAGATCGTTCTCCCACATCGCCACAAAGACCTGGAACACCCTCCCCATCCACCTACCAAGATCCAAGACCTGCTGTCCTTCAGAAGACTCCTCAAGACCTGGCTTTTCGAGCAGTAGCAGCATTCCCCTCCCCCCAGCGGCTTGAGACCCTCATGGGTAAGTAGTGCGCTTTACAAATGGAATGATTGATTGATTGATTGATTGATTGATTTGCCACTGGATTAAAGATAACCTGGCTGATGAGGGTTATGAACCCGAAACAGGTCCCAGGATGCTTGTTTCCGGTCCAGGGAAGACATGGCTTGGCAGTTCGGGCTGGACTGTTCCCATGAGGCACAGGGTCAGACTGATTTGCATATGGCCATGTCTGAACTGGGGTGGCGGAGTGAGCTAAAGAATGATGATGGATTAAACCCAGATCAGTTGACTGGGGTTGAGTGCTTGCAATGTTCAACACTCCGCCCATCACCCCTTTTGGTTTTGCTTTGATTGCCCTAAGTTGGCATGGTATGCCCAGACGTGGGTCCCTTGCTCATTTGCCACTGGATTCAAGATAGCCTGGCTGACGAGGGTTATGAACCCGAAACCTGTCCCAGGATGCTTCTTTCCAGTCCAGAGAAGACATGGCTTGGCAGTTCGGGCTGGACTGTTCCCATGAGGCACAGGGTCAGACTGATTTGCATACGGCCATGTCTGAACTGGGGTGGCGGAGTGAGCTAAAGAATGATGATGGATTAAACCCAGATCAGTTGACTGGGGGTGAGTGCTTGCAATGTTCAACACTCCGTCCATCATCCCTTTTGGTTTTGCTTTGTTCGCCCTAAGTTGGCAGGGTATGCCCAGACGTGGGTCCCTTGCTCACTTTGCCACTGGCTTCAAGATTGCCTGGCTGATGAGGGTTATGAACCCGAAACCGGTTCCAGGATGCTTGTTTCCGGTCCAGGGAAGACATGGCTTGGCAGTTCGGGCTGGACTGTTCCCATGAGGCACAGGGTCAGACTGATTTGCATATGGCCATGTCTGAACTGGGGTGGCGGAGTGAGCTAAAGAATGATGATGGATTAAACCCAGATCAGTTGACTGGGGGTGAGTGCTTGCAATGTTTAACACTCCGTCCATCATCCCTTTTGGTTTTACTTTTAAAAAGTTGGCATTTTCTTGTTCCAACCACTTGGTTCCTGTATCCTGGATCACATGACTAGGTGTAGCTGGCAGGTGATATTTTTGTGTATTGCTCCCAGACAGAGAGACAAAGGCTGGATGTGCCATCTCTGAGTTGATAGGGGTGCTACATGATGCATCCTCGACAGAGGACCTCGAATAGCACGCCCCCAGCTTCTCTGAGCCACTGCTGCGCGACGCATCCTCAGCACAGGTCCTCACATCACGGGCAGCCCCTTGAAACCACAGCTGCGCTACGCATCATCTACAAGGGACTTCGCAACACTCCCCAACATGTATTTAAGTTGCTTTGTTCAGCGGGCCTAACTTGTAACATGGTGCCTGTATCTGGCCCGGGCTCTATTGCAGTCGGCCTCAACTTGTGACTTTGTCCCGGTCCGGCGCGAATAGATAACCACAGTTGGTGCTTTGTGCTTTTAAGCACCATTTCCACCTAAATCTTTCAAATTGCATATCTCCGGTTCTACTGATTGGATTTGTGTAGTTTTGGTGTCAAATAATTTAGTACATTTTACTCTATTGTTCTTAATTGGTGTGGGGTTTTTCATGTGATGTGTTTTCACTTTATTACTGTTTTTGTGCTGCATAAATACTTTACACATTGCCTCTAAGTTTAGCTTGACTGCTTTTGTGCCAAGCTACCAGAGAGTTAAGCTCAGGATTTTTTGGGGTTGGCTTGTGTTTCACTCTGACAAGAATTGTGGTTGCTGCTTGAGAAGGGTTTCACTCCCCTTCAACCAGGAACCCACAATCCAACAGAAGTAAAGAGTTAAGTCTTACATATCTTTATATAGTTAAGACACATATTCATAAAAGCTGTTTAGAACCTCAATGGAAAGACCCTTACCAAGTGATCTTGGTGACGAATACTGCTTTGAAGTGTGTCCCACATTGGATCCACATGAATAAGTGTTGATACAATCCACTAATTCACAGAGTCAAGCTCGAGTTCACTAAGTAGATCCATATGGGGAAGAACAAAGAGTTAAAAAAAACAAGTTCAACAACAAAATGGACAAGAAAATCAAACTTCAAAACCTCAAACTCTGAAAACCCCAAGAGCAATTCAAGGTATTCCAGTTGCTTGTTGTGCAAATCATGAAACAGGTGAAGACGAAAATGAGGCAAGTGGAACACATTTGACTGAAGATGGAAGTTTGATACATGCTGATTGGACTGAAGGTGTGAGAAAAGATAAGAGTGTTGCAAAGAATTGACAGTCTGAAGAAATATGGAGAAAAAATCAACCGAAACAATGTCAGATCTGAATGACAAAGATTCTGAAAAGTCAGGAGGTCAACAAGAGAAAGAGTGCAAAACAAGAAGTACAATAGTCTCTCAGATCAATGTCTCTTTCTTTTGGTTTAATCTTTGACAAATATGTCCATTCAGAAGCTTCATGCCTGGAGGGGGCTCCCACTGGGTGTAACGTACTAGAAACATATGCAATGGGCCATTTTGTTCCTCCATGTTGTAGAGTCAAAACATTAAGTGGACACCCTTCATTTTCTTAACAAAATAATACAAATCTTTCTTGGAATTTAGCATTCCTAGAGTGAGAGAGCTAAATAAACTGTGTTTGTGGTCCAGGAAGGCTTACATACATTCATTGTCTCAAGCCACTGTGTCCCTTGCATCACTTTGAGTCATGCTCTGTAAAAACTTTGCAGTCAGCGAAAAGTTTGGAATCCACTGATGACAGTAGGCATCCATAGAAACAGCCTTTCTTCTGTCTGTGTTGTTGGTGGGTTAATTCTCTGAAGCACATAAACCTATTCTTTGAACTCATTCCCGACAGTACTGTGATTTAGGAGGAGATATTTTATATCTATTTTTTGGCCGAATGATTCAACAAAAGCAATTGTGTCAATTGGAATCTGAACGCAAAACGATATAGACTAGGCTCATTAAGAGGATTTGAGAGAAATGCATGATACAAATCTATAACAGTAAACTACTCAACTTCTACAAGAATCTGAAACAATATTGCAGCAGGATTCAGTTCAACAGGACGACATGGTGTCACAATTTAATTAATTTTGCGCAGGATCTGTAATTCTTCCATTTTCCACTAGGCTTATTTAATCCATAGTATTTCTTTTAGAATGCCCTGCTCAATTATTTTAACAATAACAGGTGAAATTTCCTCCTATGCTTCACGAGTCAGATTGTATTGAGGAGTGTAGGGATGCACTGCATTGATGGTGCCTGAGAGGGGAGGAGGATCGCATGCTTGGTGCAGTCCTGGAAGTAGAGCAGAATGGCTCTTTTGTTGAGGAGTGAATGGCCGACCTAGTATCATTTTTGTGCAACATAGGTGCGACCAGTGGAGATTCCCAACCTGTCCCTCATGGCAAAAGAAGCCCAAGTTGTAGGCATATCAAATAACCAAGGGGCATATCAGCAACGAGGCGATAGAAAATTATCGCCGCTTTTGCGGCCGTTTTCGGACGAAAAGCGGAGATAATTTTATCGCCTAATTAGCAAGGTCACGTTAACGCCGTGAAACCTTGCTTTAGCGCACGAAATCTTAACGCCCAGCTTTGCATCTCTAATGAGATGCAAAGTGGGCGTTCCTGACCTAACATGACAGGAGAAATATTGCTAAGCGACATTTCTCCTATCATCAAGCCCCACGCTATGAAGCATAGCGGCAAGAAAAGTAGCGATAACCCCTGTTATCGCTACTTTCCTTACGCCTGCTTCAGGACTGACTTAGCCATGATATCCTATGGAGGGTGGATATCATGGCTAAGTTTGTGAGGCCCTATCAACAAGCTAATGCCACATTTCGTGAGATTATCGCTGGGGCAGTTAGCGTTAGGATTTTTATCGCTTTTGAGATAAGCGTTGCTAATAGCACGCTACCTCAGCGATAAAAATCCACGCTAGCCGGCGATAATTATCCTAGCGCTAAGTGCGCTTAGCGATAATTATCGCCGGTTGTTGTTGATTGCCCCCAGGTGACTAATGAGTTGTCAGCAAAAGTCCCGGTGAAAATTGGTTCAAGTACAAATGAAGATGAATTTATAATCAGTGAGACAAGTCCAATTAATTTGTTAAGACAAGATCTCTTGTGTAAACGTAACTGTGTAATTGACTGCACACTGGATGGTTTCAGTATTCAAAGAATGAGGATTCTGAGTTTAAAATTAAATCACAAGACGCAAGCATTAAAATGTTACCTCCAGATTTAAGACATACTGTGAACAAGGAAATTTGGTATTTTTCAGGCAAAGTAATTGAGTTGATCAAATGTGTACAGCCAGTGCAGATCAGTGTGAAACCAAATGCAGTGCCTTTCTTTTCTCTTTTCTGGTCTTCTATTTCTTCAATTCACAATCACAATTTAAATCTCCCTTTAAAAAAAACTATTTTTGTTATTTGAAGGATGCCCAGCTAGTTTATTCAGACTCACTAATAGGCCAATTAAAACTAGTAAAAGGAAAATCATGAAAACTATTTTTTAGAGGCAAGTACATTTTTGGTTTGCAAGTAGCCCTCTCCTTTCTAAGAAAACATTACAAATACCAGCTTAATCTCTAAACAAAGTGCAAAATTTTCAAAAATGAATTCTTCAAAAATATTATAAATAGGATGTCAGTAATTTCAGTTTTCAAAAATAATTTGATCCAAGCAGATGTGTGCATATAATTCAGCAGTTCAGTTCATAAAATTCAATATGAGCATAAACTATCTTCAGCTACCTATGTGAGGTACAAAATCAGTCTTCTTCAAATGAGAGCATTATAATTAAAAATACGTGCATAAACTAAAAATCTCTAAGATTCTAATCTAAGCGAGTTATGCAGGCACACAATAAAAAAATACAATTTTCTTCTCAAAGATCCAAAAGTCCAGTTCCACTACTCCTTCAGAAACATATTTAATGCTGATCACCTTCATTTTCGGTGCATGTCATTTCATGGAGGGTCCTTAAACAGAAATCGATTACAATCAAAAGTAATGAAAAAATACATCGTAAAAATATTATTATTAAATACACTAATTAAACAATTGTAAATTAATTTAAAAACTGGAAACAATTGTATGGCAAATAATCAATTAAGATTAACGCAATATTTTATTTGAATAAAAAAATTAATTAAGAAAATTATAATTTAAACAATTTCCTACCCTATAACCCGACAGACCTACCAACCCTAAGCAACAATAAAATATACATTAAAAATACAAATTTAATTTAAGTATCCAAAATAAAAAATAATCAATTAATCAATGTTCCTAGTTAATCTCAGATTTAAAATGTAATTTACATAAAACAATAATTGAAAAACCTATAATTGATAATTTAAATAATTTCCCCATTTCGCTACAAACGGAACAACATGCTACTGAATTATAAATTATAAAGTTAATGTAAAAAATTGTAATTACACATTAAAAATTGCAAACTGTACTTAAAACATATGAAACAATTACATTAGCTCTAAAATGTACATGCAATGTAATAAGGAATATATATTAAATTAATTTCAAAACTGTATTTAATACAGCTAGATTAAAGCAAACAATATTGTATACATTTTTCAAAACAATATTATATAAATGAAAAAAATATATTCTTACCTTTTTTCATTTGCTACTAAATATTTTTGTAGTGACAATATTTTTGACACAATATTCATACCACATGATATTTTTGATTACATATTTATGTCATTTAACAACATGGACAACCTCTCTTCAGTAGAGGCACGGCCAGGCCCAGCAGTGTAGTGGGAGAAGGGAAAAGACCTTGAGAAAGAGAAAACAAAACAACTCAGCCTGCATATAGTCTCACTAGGTAAATACACACAAGTACAGTAATTCCCGTCCCTGTGCCAAGTTTTTTCTGTCATACAGCAATTGATTTATGCTTCCCAATCTGCATTATTTTATAGGCAGCAGAGCACATTATGATTTCAAATGCAGGAAGATAAGACCATGCAGTTGTTTAGTTCTACAGCAGAATAATGCAGCAGCAGTACTTTTTCTATGTTTACTCTTTGTAAAAATTCTGGAAAACTTGTCTCAAAGTAATATATGAGGTATTTCAAAACAGTACGTATTTGCGGTGTCATATCACACATGTAAGGGGTGCTTAAGCAAGTATGGAAAATGGGCCCGAGGTCCTTGCTGGCTAGTGGAAAATACAAATATCCATAATCAAGGTGCAGCGGGCCTCCCACAATCCTGGACCACTGCACCAGATGCACCACTGATAGACTGGCCGCTGCCTATGTACCAGCTGGTAAAAGTATATGTGTGCTGGAAAACACAGCTAAGAGACAAGAAGCTGGTGTTAACCTTGGAACAGATTTGAGGGATGGTACGAAAATATTCTGAAAATAAACTATTTTCTTACTTACATCACGCCTTCAAACCATGGGTAAGCAGTTATTAATTTCAAGCAGTTAAGATGGGTTTGCTATAGTTAGAAAAATATCTTCAATTTTAGTTTGTCAATTTTATCAAAGGATAGATTTCAAATAATTAAGTGCTGAACATTCCCCCAGATTCCGAGGAAGCGTGAGACTTCAAAATATATGTTACAAATGACTATTCGCCCATGCAAGTCTAAATAAGTGATATCAAGCTGGTAATATTCAAAAGCCACTATGAACCCCAATATGAGTCGGGGGGAGGTAGGTGAGAGGGAATGTACCTGAGGGCTTAGGCGTTCAGGGAACATTATGATGTCATAACTCAATAATATTATTTCTTGGCAATTATCTACATAATCTAATATTCTTTGTGTTATATGTAGAGTTATAGATGCATAATCATCAATTACAGGGATGTTTTTCACTGAGGGGTTCTGAATGACGTTATAGACAACGAGAGCCATCCTCATGTTCTCCATGTCACTCGGAACACCGAGATGAAAACATCCCCTTAATCAATGGCTACCCATCTATAATTTTATGTTATATATACTTATAATACAAGGGAGTTCTGCAATCTCTGTATAAATTCCTATCTCCAATTTCTTTATAACCGATGACATGGATGCACCCAGTTGCCGAAAGAAAAGATATCAGAAATTATTGCATTCAAGTTGTGATGTCACACTGCATGCTGCCAGAGTCAACAGTTGAGGTGAAAGGGAGATAACGTCACGAAGCAGCCTTTTAAAGGAGCAAAAAAAAATAGTTGATTTTCTTTCTTCTGCTCTGTTTTTCTAGCTTACAGTGACAGGCAGAAAAAGCATGAATATTTTTTGTAATCCTTAGATAATTATAGAAAGTCTGAATGTTTCTGCATGTTTCTACACATTCGGAGCTACTGCAGCTTTTTTTGTTACTGACTTGCATTGAACTGTTTATAATATATTTTTGCAACAAATATCTAACAGGTTTTTGATGAGTTTAATTTTGCTCTAGACGTTGCACCCAGAGTTCCATAACCTTATAAAGGAATTCGGCCTTCTACCTCGTTCCTCTATATGGTTATGGAACTCCTCGACGACTTGCAATATCCTTATCATGTATGGTAGGGGATACTTTATCTCTTATTTAATATCCTTTGACTATCATGAACTGAGTTCAGTTTGTCTTTTTTTCTCAGCTAGATATCTGCATTTCAAAAATATATTTTTCTAAAATAAGGAATACCTTCTTTTGATGTAACATTCATAAATGAATAGCTTCTTTGGTGCCTTTCATTTGTTGCAGTTTTGCATAGAAACAACCTTGTGCCCTTCACATGTGTGCCTTTTCCGACTGAAATGCACTTTGCTAATTAATGTATTTCATCTTCCTTGAACTCCTCCTTGCGAAGTGTGATCTATTTACAAAGGCTGATCTAGCTGTTGTCTGTGGCAGACACCGTCACCATCTGGAAATCTTTCACAGTTTATGTCTATTTAGAGCAGCATCTGGAAGAAGGCAAGGTGGTGGTTTGTTTATTCCTTGGTGGCTTCCTTCTTTGGCAGCCAACAGTCCAGTGAGTGACGTAGAGGAACTGTAGTACGTCACAGCGGCGGTTTATATGAGTTTTGTTAACCACCCTTGTGAGGCACGTGCAGGGAGTTATCACTTTTAGAAAACCCTGATCACAATAGTGAAAGGGTATTAGAAGTGTATATATTATATAGAATTACAGATGGGTAACAGTGAATTTTGGGGACGTTTTTCACCGAGGGGTCTGAGTGACATCAAAAAGACAATAAATTGTCTATGATGTCACTTAGAACCCAAAGGTAAAAAACATCCCCGGAATTCACTTTTTACCCACCTACCATTTTATGTTATGTTACTACTGTATGGTCCCCACAATCATCTGCCTCTGCCCTAAAATACTGCACAGGGGCAGAGGATAATGGGAGGGCTATACATAACACGCCCTCACCTCCCTGATGCAAATATGAAAAATAAACATTTATGCTTGATTTTGTTTTTTTTTTAAGTTTGAGTTTATTGAAGAAATAAAGAAGGGAAGGAGAAGGGAGGGGAACGGGGTATAATCATCATGATAAGCATATACAAAGAATAAGCAGTTCAATAGAAGCTCTCAATAAAAGCAAATATAACAAGCATGAAGTTTACATGAACAGAACCTACGTACAGGAATGAAAAATACCATATAATATAGTAGAACGTAATATCATAGCAAAAAGGCATTAAAGAAACAAGAAAATTATGGTGGCTTACGCACCTCAACTGTGTCAGGGTTTGGAGAAGCGTGCGCTAGAGCAAAGGAGGAGAGATAGGATACCAAAGGGAGCCAAATCAGGTCGCGTTTAATTGCTAGGGAAATGGGAGATACGTAATTAGTATCTAGGCGATGATGGAAGCAAACTGCATTCCACCAAGAATGGTCGGAGACATTTGCAGCCTGTTTCCAATTAGAAGTAATGGTATGGAAAGCCACAGCAACTAGAAGGTCAAGTAATAGATAATGGGAATGAGATTGCGGGAGTCTCGGTGATAGGGAACCTAGAAAAACTTGCGAAGGGGAAAAAGGAATTTGAAGTTGGAATATCTTTTGTATTTGCGTCCAAACTAGGTGCCAGAACTTGGAGATAGGAGGGCATTCAAACAACATATGTTTGAGATCTGCAACGGGACAGGAACAGGACCAACAAATAGGGGATGTGTCAGGTGAAAAACGGGATAAAGCATGTGGAGTACATAAAGTTCTGTTATAAATGAAATATAAGGTTTGGGTAGTATTAGCAGCTCTAGAGGCTTTATGAAGCTTAGCCCATTTTCTGTCCCAAAAAGGCATTGGCCAATCCTGAGAGAGATCCAATTCCCATGCATTCTCGATTTTAGATTTTAGTCTGTCAGTGGAGTACCGGAAAGAGTTATAAATAGCAGAGGCTGAGGGAGACGTCTCCAATAATAAAGAAGTAGCTTTGCGGTCCAAAGGAATATCGGTAGATGGCGCCAAGGAGCGAAGATATAAGATCAGGACTGGGAGAAGGGCCTTCATTGTATTGCGATCGAGCAGAAGAGGGCAGTGAGAAAGAGGATTGAAGTTCCTGGAACGAGAGAGGAGTATCTTGGGAAATTAATTGAGAGATCCAACACAATCCTCTAGAATGCCATGTCTTCCAAAATATGGTGCGATTACGAATTTTGAAAAGAGAGTTGTGCCATATCGGTTGTTTGTGAATGGAAAGGAGGGAGGGATAAGATGATATTATGAAAGGGAGAAGGAGAGTACGGGAATGAGAAATAACAGGCGTACGAAAGCGAACTAAAGAAGACGTGAAGGATAAGAACTCGCGAAAGGTAAAGGGGGACAGAAAGGAAGATTCCATACTTAACCAGACGGGCGGATAGTGCGGAAGATCAGAAGAGAACCAACGGGTCGATTGTTTCAAAGAAAAAGCTCGATGATACTCTCTGAAATCCGGAAAGCGCACACCAGACTGGGCCTTATCCTTGCGCAATGAAGCCAAAGCTATCCGAGACCACTTGCCATTCCATAAGAATTTCAGCAACAAGGAATCAATCCGTTTAAAGAAGGAAACTGGAATGTGTACTGGAAGCATGGAAATGGTATAAAGAAGAAGAGGGGATAACATCATTTTTATAGAATTGAGCCGACCCCACCAGGACAGAAAGAGCGGGTTCCAACGTTGAATAGCCGTGTCCATTTTCTTGAAGACATAATCAAAATTAAATTTGAGCGTATCAGACAAGAGAGGGGCGAACCAAACACCCAGATATTTGATCTTAGATGGTTGCCATGAGAAACGCGTTTGGGAAAAAAGATGCTTTTGACAAATAGGGTTTAACTGTAGAATCTCGCTCTTATCAGCCTTTAGGCGATAACCAGAGACCGCAGAGAAGGAAGACACCTGCTGGAGAAAAGAGGGAATAGAGGAAACAGGATCAGAGCAGTAAAAAAGAATATCGTCAGCATAGACCGAGAGTTTAACCTGACGTGAACCAAATTTAAAACCAGAAATACTGGTAAGAAAGGGTTCCAAAGCTAAAACAAAAAGTAGGGGGGATAGAGGACAGCCTTGTCACACTCCCCTGTGTAACGAGAAATAATCCGAGGTAATTCCGTTGACAAAATCTATGCTTGATTTAATTGAATTGAATATTGCATTTGTAGAGCGCATCTGTCGCTCCGCATGGAGCATCCTGGCGCTGTGTGGGAATGAATTTGAGTTCAGTGCATACATGTACAGAGTCAGGTCTCTAGATAAGGGAGTAGCACAGAGAGTATGTGGCTGCAAAGGGTGCAGAGACAGAATATCAAAGTACAAAATAGCGAGTAGCAGAAATACGTGGTCAGAAATATTGACACCAAGAATATTGTGGTCAAGAATATAGAATTAAGGTAAGTAATATCGATTTTAAAAATATCAAAGTGTTTAACGTCGTTTGCAAAAATATAGTTGTTAATCGTTTTTTATAATTATGTATTTTAGTATATATTTTATAAGTATGTGATGCATATTTTTTTGTATAAGAATTGTTTGTATTTTGAATATGTGTGTTACATTTTTAGTAATTATGATTTTTTTTTAATTATAATTTTGCGCTTTTAGTTCCGTAGCGGGTTGTGGGTTTCTAGAGGAATAGGGTTGGAAGTAATTTAATTATATTATTATTATTTTTATTTTTTATTTTGGGTTTTAGTACCATAGGGGTTTATAGGGGATGAGGGTGGGAAGTCATTTAATTCTAATAAATGTATTGATTCTTTTTTATTTATTAATATTTGTTTAATTGATATTTATAATGTTAAATGTGTAAAGTAATTTATTATTAGTTAATTAATTGAGAGATAATTAGGTGCCGATTCCGATCCGTTAAAAATTTTCCCCGTACGAATCGTATCCGGTATTTTTACCGTACGAATCGTACAAGTAGCGTACAAACTGCCAAGTACGATTCGCATGGGAAAAACTCCATACGAATCACATCCGGAACATTTCCCCACACGTCCTCGGGTCGGAAATTGTGTCCGACACATCCCCGGACGATTTACTGTACGAATCGGAAAAATGAAGTCCGACCGCGCTAGTACGATCACTCTCGTCCTTTCGATTTCACAACTGTATGCAAAAAACACCGTAAGGACCGAACTCCCACAGCAAGCATGGAGACACGTGTCCGCATACGCGCCGAACACCCCACCACAGACCCCGCATGTACGCGCAAAATGCCCCCCGGCCGCGGATGTACGCGCCGAACCCCCACCCCACCCGTGTATGTACGGACCGTACCCCCACCCCACCCGTGTATGTACGGAGCGTACCAACACCCCACCAGTGAATGTACGGACCGTACCCCCACCCCACCCGAGTATGTACGGACCGTACCCCCACCTCACCAGTGTATGTACGGACCGTACCCCCACCCCACCAGCGTATGTACGGACTGTACCCCCACCCCACCCGTGTATCTACGGACCGTACCCCCACCCGTGTATGAATGGAGCGTACCAACACCCCACCCATGTATGCACGGACCGTACCCCCACCCCACCAGTGTATGTACGGACTGAACCCCCACCCCACCCGTGTATCTACGGACCGTACCCCCACCCGTGTATGAATGGAGCGTACCAACACCCCACCCGTGTATGTACGGACCGAACCCCCACCCGTGTATGAATGGAGCGTACCAACACCCCACCCGTGTATGTACAGACCGTACCCCCACCCCAGCAGTGTATGTACGGACCGTACCCCCACCCCACCAGTGTATGTACAGACCGTACCCCCACCCCACCAGTGTATGTACGGACTGTACCCCCACCCCACCCGTGTATCTACGGACCGTACCCCCACCCGTGTATGAATGAAGCGTACCAAGACCCCACCCGTGTATGTATGGACCGTACCCCCACCCCAGCAGTGTATGTACGGACCGTACCCCCACCCCACCAGTGTATGTACGGCCCGAACCCCCACCCCACCAGTGTATCTACGGACCGTACCCCCACCCGTGTATGAATGGAGTGTACCAACACCCCACCCGTGTATGTACGGACCGTACCCCCACCCCACCAGTGTATGTACGGACCGTACCCCCAGCCCACCCGTGTATGTACGGACCGTACCCCCACCCCAGCAGTGTATGTACGGACCGTACCCCCACCCCACCAGTGTATGTACGGACCGTACCCCCACCCCACCCGTGTATGTACGGACCGTACCCCCACCCCACCAGTGTATGTACGGACCGTACTCCCACCCCACCAGTGTATGTACGGCCCGAACCCCCACCCCACCAGTGTATGTACGGACCGTACCCCCACCCCACCAGTGTATGTACGGACCGTACCCCCACCCGTGTATGTACGGACCCTACACCCAGCCCCCCTTGTATGTACCGTGCGAAACACCACCACCGATGGACGGTGCGGAC
The DNA here is from genome assembly GCF_964204655.1 of Triturus cristatus. NCBI lineage: Eukaryota > Metazoa > Chordata > Amphibia > Caudata > Salamandridae > Triturus > Triturus cristatus. Next base: position 817,593,379 of record NC_140586.1, on the reverse strand, counting down.
CAACACCCTGCCCGTGTTCGTACGCACCCTACCCCAGGCCCACACACCAGCACCCTCACCCAACATCGGGCATGTACGAGTCGTACTAAGCCATAGCAAAGGACATCACTGTACAACAACATGGCCCATGTACGCACCGTACAGACGCTAAAAACACTCCTACTGAACCATGACTAACCAAAAAAACACAAGGACAGTCAATCCGAGGCCCACAACACCACTAAACATATCCAACAAGGCCAAATACATCCTATACACTGACCTGCAACTGACAAACAGATAAACAGAGGCCCAAACCACTACCACTCCTTATAACACACCCACCCAAAGTTCAAACACAGCCACACCCACAAATGGAGCCAATAAAAAGGCCCAACACACACAAACCATGATCCTTTGCAACAGATCCACTGCTGCCAGACCCCAGAGACAACGCACTGCACCATACTTCAACCATCAATACACCTTACACTTGCACTCCTTCACACAACCACCATCACAAACACACCCTCATCACATTCACACACACACACCTGCACACCCACAACCATCCACACCCACACCCATCCACACCCCCACCCCCACAACCATCCACACCCACACCCCACACCATGCCCACCAACAAGAATCCAAAGTTCACAAAGGATGAGCTGGAGTCCCTTGTCAACGAAATCATCAGAGTCGAGCCACAGCTCTTTGGAACATTGGTCAGACGGACCAGCATATCAGAAAAAACTGCCATGTGGGAGAGGATAGTCAATTCCGTGAATGCTGTTGGGTCCACCAGAAGGACCAGGCATGAGTGCCAAGCCAGGTGGTACGATCTGCGGAGGACGTTCCGCCGCAAAATGACGGATGAGCACAACCAGGCCAACATCACTGGAGGAGGGCCATCCCGCAGACCGGTACACTACCATCCCCGGGAGGAGAAGGTGATGACCACACTGGAGCCGTTGGCATGTGACGGACTAGAAGGAGTCCGAGAGCCTGGTGAGTACACAAACAACTCACCTCACATGGGGGGAACGCCATATACAACCCAAATACCAATCATGCACGCAACCCCCACAAAGCCAGCACCGGACACAACCACACTCCAAAAACACACACATGCCACTAGCGCCTCCATGCCCCAAGCAAGGCCAGGCCAAGTCACAGGCCACACAAAACACAAACACAAGACAGGATGTTCCCGATGCCGGGAGGGTGGGCCTCAAAACTAACATAGAGCAACTCTGAAGCACACAACAATGCCCTCAGCCCATATGGCTTAGGGCACAGCCATACCAACAGTGTGTCCCCACACAGTACTGTTTTGCCTGCTAATGGTGGCCGCGTTGCAGGACGACATGGGTATGAAGGCACAATTTGCACATAACAGCAGCCAATGAAGACGCAGCACACTGAAAGAGTGTCAGCACACACCGCCACAGCAGCAGCGCAGACTCACACACTCCGCCCAATGGGTGCCCGCAGAGAAGAAACAAACCCACACGAACAAGCCAATGGCGTTTGCAAGACCTGCAAACTGTGTGTGCCCAGGAAGCTGGGCTGAGGTGACAGAGGGTGACACACAGAGGGAGGGAGAGGGGCAGAGAGAGGGACAGAGACAGAGGTGGACACAGGGAGACAGACAGAGGGAGGGAGGAGGCTGACAGAGGGAGGGAGAAAGGGAGACGGACAGAGGGAGGAGGCTGACAGAGGGAGGGAGAAAGGGAGAGGGACAGAGGGAGGAGGCTGACAGAGGGAGGGAGTAAAGGGAGACGGACAAAGGGAGGAGGCTGATAGAGGGAGGGAGAAAGGGAGACGGACAGAGGGAGGAGGCTGACAGAGGGAGGGAGAATGGGAGACGGACAGAGGGAGGAGGCTGACAGAGGGAGGGAGAAAGGGAGAGGGACAGAGGGAGGAGGCTGACAGAGGGAGGGAGTAAAGGGAGACGGACAAAGGGAGGAGGCTGATAGAGGGAGGGAGAAAGGGAGACGGACAGAGGCAGGAGGCTGATAGAGGGAGGGAGAAAGGGAGATAGAGCGAGACGGACAGTGGGAGGAGGCTGACAGAGGGAGGGAGTAAAGGAGACAGAGGGAGACCAAATCACCCTTGGGTGGTGTGGCCATGTCCGCTCGTCAGCAGGTGGACTGTGTGCATGTAGACAAGGTTTGGCAGTGCCTTAACCCCCCCTTCAACCTTTGATAAACACTAGGCCATGTGTCAATCTGTGCACGAGTACATCCGTGCTGCAGGCACAAACAGAACCTTACACCCAGTATACCTACCCACTGTGTTCGTCAGAACCCTGTCACAAATTGTTAAGTTACATACCTGCATTCTCAAATAGCATGGAAAAAACACCATTTGGCCACGTACAGTGCAACACATAAGGCGGCTCTGCATGGCTTGCTACACCCGCTCACTACACTGCTGACTGCGTTCCCAAAATATGCATCAACTAAGATTGTGTCACACATAGGTAAAGTGTCGAAAGCTGTGGCCAGGGGACATACCCATGCACAAGTGCACTGTGTGAGGAATACTAGCCAAATCCAACCACCCAGAGGAACTGTACCAAATCAAAAAAGAATGAAACATGGATGTCGCATGTAACACAATTAACACTGTCTCTCTCACACACAGGTCAACGTCGTCGATCTCCCCCCAACACTGGGGGGGAAGACTCACAGGACCAGGCTCTGCGTGAAGAGGACCCCAACGCCAGCGACGACTCTCACCACTCCGTGGATGACCCAGACCATCCTGGCCCCTCTGGTGTCCAACCACCTGCAGCACCTGCGTCAGGTACAACTGTGCCAACCACCACCCCCATTCCCGCCACATCCCAGGAGACACCCAGGAGCCCTGCCCGCACACAACAACGCAGCCAGTCTGTCCAGGAGGGACAAGGTTCTTCGGGCACCCAGGAGGAGGCAGGCGACACCGCAAATGCCATCCCTCAGGGGTCCCGGAGACTCGATGTGCCCACAACGGCAGGCCAGGCGCAAGTGGGCAGGGGTGGTGGGAGTGGAGGACGGCGGAGGCCCGAACCTGCCCAGTTGGCTCAGGACCCGGCTATGGCACACGTCAGAACCATCCTGGACGCATACCGGCGTGACTCCAGAGGCATCGCCCAGGTAGTGGAGACCCTCAATGAGATGAAGGCCCTGCAGGTTGAGCATCATGCCAGGATGGAGGCAAGACATGCAGAGCACTTGGCGGTGCACAGGGACATGAGCCAATCCCTCCGTCAGATCGCCCAAAGCCTGGCAAACCCTTCCTGTGCCAGCAGGCGTAGAGCAGCACCAGCCCCAGGAAGGGAGGAGGAGGAATCATCTGACGGAGCGTCCCTTGCACCGTCAAGCCAGGCGTCTGAGGGTCCCCGCAGGAAGGTGGGTCGTCCACGCAAAAGACCATGAGAGTCAGCGGAACATCACCATCTCCCAGGTCACCTGGCCTGGCACCTGGCCCTATGGCCCAACAGCAGCACAGCAGCAAAGGACATTCTCTGCCACATGGCCTTGCTGGTCACTGTCTGACCAATGTTGACAAAGACTGTGGCACAGACTCTGATGACTGTCAATGGCAAGGACACCAACTCCCCCTGTGAACTTTGGATTCTACACTCCCGCCAAGCACCTCTTGTCACCCCCCCAAACACGTACCCCAGCACTAATAAAATTCATCACAATCACAAGATGATGCCGTCATTTTGCATTATTCCACTACATGTGTGTGTTGTAAAGTCAAACCATGCCTGATTTCTGAATTAGTTCCGAATCACCATACCCTGGGGTCTGAGTCTGGCACAGGACACACATGGGTCACAACGTACCATCCAAGACAGACATGGAGCACCATACTCACCCGTGATGGGCCCAACCACCTGAGGGGGTGCCCGCACAACTGTGCCCACAGACCTATTCAGAAGAGCAACAGTCATGCGCAGAGATCAGGGATCATGTGGAGTGTCCTGGGGTGGGAGTCCCAGGTATGTGTAGACACGTGGCAGAACCATGTCCTGCATGCTTGAGTCAGGTGGATGTGGCGAATGGTGGGCCAGCCAAGGTTGGATGCATGGAGATGGCACAATTGGGTGTTGGATCATAGTGCCACAAGGTTGTGTTGTGGGTGTGGGCTGCATCCTGAGGGTGTGCGTGGATTGAGAAGGTCATCCTGCAGCTGGCAGTGATCCACTCCCCCCATCTCTGTAGGACGTTGATGTGGCCTGGTCGCCGGATGTAGTAGCAGAGCTAGGCAGATGCACCCTGGATGTGGACAAGTATCATGGGATTTCTAACGCACATGTCCGTAGAGTGCAGGGTAGGAGTAGACACGGATGTCATAGTTGACCTGGGGCTGGGGAATGGTCTCCCTCTTGCCTTGAGGTGGATGGAACTGGGGATCTTGTGCATAATGCAGAGTGTGCTGCCGCATGAGGCACAGATGCTGCTGATCAGCATAGCACATGTCAGCAAGCAATCCATGATGGACACCAGCTCGTTTGCGTGGACACTGGGTGCCCTTGCAGCAGGGCCTGCAGCAGCATGCGCCATGTCAAGGAAACAATGCCACAAGTAGCACACAAAGACAAGGATCTCAGGAAGGAACCATGCAAAAGGTGCATGTCAAGGAAGGAATGTCTTGTTCAACATGGCACACACACACACAATGGGTTCACATGCGGCACAGTGGCCGTCGTGGAGACTGACAGGCCACAAAACCTACCCAGCCATGGACATCATGCACAATACAGAATCTAATCCCTGACAAACAGCTTGCATCTTGCTACTCTACACATAGACTGATATGCACCATCTCTGAGAACAATGCCAGACATGCCGCATGCACAGTGGCAACAGACCACCATTGACAGAGATGAGGCACCTTGGAGGCAGAGGGACACCTTTATTAGTCATGTGTGTCGGAATGCTAATGAAACTCTGTCTACACATACACAGGTCATGTGGATGAAGACGTGGGACCAACACTCGCACCCCCCTTAGCACCACAGATGCTGGAAATCCATGGCACTGCCACACAAGTGACGGGTTACAGCTAAACACCCCCTGCTGCTCACGGAGAGCCTGCTATACACCATTGAGCCCCTAATGGGGAATTCACACACCATGCCAACCCGGTGCAACCCGTATGTTTCCGAGGCCAGTGTCACACACATTGATGGCTCCATCACAATCCCATTACAGATGACTGTCACCAAGTCTGACCATCAATTCAGGTGAATTCTGCTCCAGGTCATGTGCCCAATGGTGATTCTACATGTGTGCAAAGTAACCAAACATGAACAGGAGCAGTGCACACACATTCAAAACAAATACCACTCCCAAAAAGCCGTGCTGCATCCCTTACCCGAAGGAGATTTTAAAACTTGTCCGTGCATGTAACGCTGATTCAGCACATGTTGCTGTGATCATGAGGAATAGCAGGAGCACAACAATGCCACCAGCAGACAGCATGCGCAAGTACCTGTGGATGGGAGACACACCAGAAGTCAACCAAAAGAAGTACATCCGCATGCATGTGCATGTACTCGACACGTATTAGGCTGTCAACATGCTAGGTGACAATGATGACTCTGGAAAAACATTCTTCTATTGCACCATCACTCGAGTGACACATCCAAACACACCTCAGACTCACTTGGAAGACATGCAGATGGACACACACATTGCAACAAATGCCACACACAGCCCAATGCGTGCACACTCAGACACTGGAACTCACCACTAAGCAAAGAAGTCGCGTATGAGCCGACTCCGCATGTCCTCCACCGCCTCCTCCTCCTCCACATCACTTGCCTCGTGCCCAAGCCCTTCATCCTCCACGGGTGGATGGTCCTGCTCATCTGGATCCAGAATGAGTGGCACCGCTTTCTCCACTGCCATGTTGTGCAGCATGCAGCACACGAGGAATATCTTGCAGACCTTCACCGGTGCATATGGGAGTGCGCCACCGGTCTTGTGGAGGCAACGGAATCGGCTCTTCAGGAGGCCAAACGTCCTCTCTATCACTCGCCGGGTCCGCCCATGGCCGTTGTTGTAGCGGTGATCGGCAGCCGTGCTGGGGTTGCGGAGAGGTGTGATCAGCCATGGCATATTGGGATAGCCAGCGTCCCCTACATGGAAACATCATGGACAAGAGTGGGTCAGGAGAAGCAGTAAGACAGGAAGATGACGTTAAATACAGGACTGGCAGAGTATACCCACCAACAATGCATGCTCGTTCGTTGCGCAGCTGCAGCATCATTTCAGGCACCCTGCTACGCCTCATGATGTACGCATCGTGTGCTGATCCTGGAAAACGAGCACAGACATGTGAAATCACCATGTTGGCAAGACACACCGCAAGGGCATTAATGGAGTGGTAATGCTTGCGGTTACAGAAGGCTACCTCCTGTGCCTGTGGTGGTACCAAAGCCACATGTGTTCCATCTATGGACCCAATGCCATGGGGCATCCCAGGGCATAGAACTCACGCTTGACAGCTGTCAACTGCTCAGGAGTTGGGAATTTTATGAACTCATCAAGGTGCTCCAACATGGCCTCTAAAAAATCATGCAGAACACGGCTTAACATGGTTTGGGACATCCCACCCACATGGGCAATGGTATGTTGAAAGGTACCCGTGGCCAAGAAATGTAGGGCTGCCATCACCTTCACCTTGGGTGTCATTGCACCAGGATACCTGTGTAGCGGTTGGAGGTGTGCTGCCAGCCGTGTCGTCAAGTCCTCAATCAAACGTTGGGGGAAGCGGTAGCAGCGTATACAGTCATTTTCCCGCATGTCAGCCAAGTCCGGAATTGCTCGAGGGAGAGGCGGAGCCCTGCAGGGAATTAGAAGGGACAACGAAGAGTGAGTACAGTACACCACCAATGTCAATGTACTGAGCACATGGTCAACAGGCAATACACATATGCTACATACAGAGTCAGGTCTGTGCAATATGCCCTGGACACGTATGGCAGCCATGTGACACTCCTACCAAGAGACAGCTCCAAACATTTATTCTCAACCTCATAATGCCATGCCATGAAACTAGCTGTGGGCCAGTGTAAGTGAGCAGGCAGACGCATTACAGGAGTTACAGACAACCAAATATGTGCAGAGGAAGGATGTTTATTGTACAGACAGGTTGCGGAACACTAGAGGCACAGGTGACATGTAATGGAAAAAGGACAGACCACATACCTTGCCATGACGGATTACATTTCAATTATGATCCCACATACATTGAGAGTATGCAGATATGTCCTTGTTTTGAAACTCGGTGTCGATGCATACACACACACCTTACGTCGGATTCCACATGTGGCGTGGTATGCGTAACACTGTGCCATGGCCATCTACACACAGACACATGTTCGTTGCAGCAACTGCAGATGCATTTGACCAAACACCTACAGCAAGCTAATGGGAACACACGACACATACATGACATAGTCACATCGTGCAACGCGGGTAGTCACATGTCAGGTGTGAAAACCCCTGTAGCTGGCATCAGGGGACAGTTGCGTGTGTTGTTGACTGTGCCATGGCAGTGACGCTTTTCACAAGTGTTCTGTACTACATGCACACATGTCAAAGGAGTGAAGGGGATGTCTGGCACATAGTCCACCATCACACATGACATCTGTACACATCTCATCATACATCTATTGCCTTCACAACTCAGGAGTAATGTGCCACATTACAGCCTGACACACCTGTGCCCCACACATGTAGTACTGCACAGACAATGCCTTGATGTCCAGCCTTGGACAAGTATGTCAGCTCTATTCCTTTCTGTGTGCTGCCTGTCACCACTGTCAGGTGTGGAATGCACCGTACATGCGCTCTGAGGGCGTGTGTACTTTCCCCATCACTATGGGAGTGCTGCCGTAGGCCTACCCATAGAGAAACGGCACGTGTACGGGGCGTATCACCATGGGTACGCATACGCGAGCAAAGCCATAGTGAAACGGCCCGTACACGCGCGTGTACGGGGCGTATCACCATGGGTACGCATACGCGAGCAAAGCCATAGTGAAACAGCCCGTACACGCGCGTGTACGGGGCGTATCACTATGGGTACGCATACGCGAGCAAAGCCATAGTGAAACGGCCCGTACACGCGCGTGTACGGGGCGTATCACTATGGGTATGCATACGCGAGCAAAGCCATAGTGAAACGGCCCGTACATGCGCGTGTATGGGCCGTTTCACTATGGCTTTGCTCGCGTATGCGTACCCATAGTGATACGTCCCGTACACGCGTGTGTACGGGCCATTTCTATGCATTTGGGGTGCCCTAGGGCCCTGGAACTCACCGTACCTGTGTGTGAATGTCCAAATTACATAGGGGACACATGAGGGACAAGTATAAAGCCTACATGCATGCTGGTTGTCATGGAGACCGAGTTTAAAGTTTGAATTTTTTTCATCAGGTGCCCAGCTAAAGTCGGTTTGAAAGAATCTACATTGTTGCAAAGTGGTTGTTGAGTTGACATCATGCTCAATAAAAAAAAAGAGCAAAGCCACTGACTGTGGTAGGTTTAAAGGGATTGGAGGAAACATAGGAGGCAAATGTGAGTGACCAATCACTCTGAACTCCTGTGAATGAAACAGGGCAGCAAGGTAGATATAAGGCAGCCAGGTCCCACGAGAGAGCACTTGCCTGCACATCCTTTGATTCAACTACACTGCTGCTGCTCGTGAATCCTCTGGCACCATGTCCAGGTCTGTGGAGAGGGCCCAGCCTTTCACCCAGGAGGAGAACCAAGCCCTGCTGGATGTGATCCTCCCACAGTACCCCATGCTGTATGGTCGACCAGGGGTTCAGGTGAGTGCTGAGTCCACTAGCAAAGACTGTGCCCCTTTTTTGTGACTGTGACTTCTGCCATTGTGTCCAGGTGTAACACACATGCAATGTACTGTAGGGTGGGTCCCGGGTGGGGGAATGCCTAATGTCTCCCAGCCAGAGCATGCTGTGGTGTATGTCTGCTCTCCTCACTTGCATTGTGTGTACTGTGACAATCACTGCATGTGGCATTACACATTCTGCCTGTCTAATCCTCCTGGGAATGTTGTTACTACAGTCCTTATATGAATCTGTGGTCCCCCCAGTGTGACAGGTGGCAGTACCCACAGATGTGTGTTGGTTTAGTGTACATGTGCTGAGAGTGTCCAAATGATGTGTTTGTCCCCTGGACATTGGTGTGTGTGTGTAAGTCCCCTGTCATGTGTGTGAGTGCATATGTGGAGTGTAGCACCCCAGCTGCATGAGGGATGGATATACCCTGCCCATCTGATGTGAGCAGGGAGCAGTGCTGTGTGTCTGCGGTGATGGGCCAGCCCCACACCTGTGACACCCCCCAGTCTAGTGGCACATGTGCAGAGTGAGGTGTGTAACTGCAGTTGTCAATGGCAGGTGATTGTCCTGTGGCTGTGTGTGTCTGTGTACTCTGCTGAGGGTGCCTCAGTGGCCTGTGGCATGTGACTGCTTTGAGGTGCTGCACATAATCCTGGTGTCGCTTGTGATGCTCAGTGTGAGCCTGGATGATTGATTGTGTCGTACCCCTCATGCCACCTGTGTACACTACAATGCCACCTAGTGCTTTTTGCCTTCCACAGAGGAAAGTGTCCCTATGACACAGGTGTAATGAGTTTGATGCATTCTATGCCCTGTTAAAACTAGCCAAATTGTTCTAATGTGTGTCTCTGTGACATGTCGCAGGTGTATTGATGTTGTCTCACTTTTTCATCCTCACAGGTAGGCGCCTGTGCCAAGGAGCAGATCTGGAAGGATGCCGTCAGTGCCGTGAGACAGATGGATGGTCGGAAGCGGCGCCTAGCCCAGGTGAGGAAACGCTGGTAGGATATCCGGTGCTGGACGCGGAGGATCGCACGGGTCCTGCTGGGGGACTCACCTGTGAGCCAAAAGAACCATGGGCGCCGCCGTCTGACCCACATCCACAAGCGTGTGCTGGCGGTCGTCTTCCCTGACATGGACAGGCGCTTACGGGAAAAGCAGCAGCAGGAAGGGGGTAGGTACATGTGTGTTTGTTGTGTGTCACCAGCATTTGTAAGTGCACAGTTGCATGGATACACTGCCAGGGTTTACATGTGCAGTGCAGTTCCTGGTCCCCAAAGTGTAGCGGTGCTGTCCTTCCTCCCTTCCCCTCCTTGGCATGTGTACCCTGGTCTGTGTGTAGTCACACTTGCACAAGGTTATCTAGGCTGCCAGTTTATCGATGTGCCCAATGCTTGCAGCTTCATGTGTGGGGTTGGTGTGTAACAGGTTTTGGGACCTTGCCTGTGCCCTGTCCAGTTCAGTACTTGTGGGGTCCATGTCAGTTGTCACTGATGCTGAGTCCAGACATAGGAGTGTGTCTCTAAAGTGTATTGCTTTACAGCATGCATGTCCTATTTTGTGGCCTGTGACATGATGTGCATGAGTGTGAGATATGCAGAGTGCAGGGATGGTGGCTTGTGTTGCAGTCATTACCATTCAGGACCATGGAGTAGTGTGGCCACTACTGTCCCCTGGGGCATCTTTTCCTAGGTATCATGTGTGTAATCCAAAAATGTCGACAATCTCTGTGTCTACAGCATAGGTTGTGCTCTGTGCCATTGTACCCTGGCACCATTTGTGTCTACGTAAACTCTGCTACATGTGTCCACTGTACAGGCTGACCAAATGTCCCTTGTTCATACTCACGGGTGCCAGTGCCTGTGTGTCTTGGTAAAATGATCTGATGATGGCCATTTGTAGATGATGTATTTGTACCGGCGCACCAGGGGTATTTGGTGTCCAATCAGGATTTCTTGCAGGCCATGTGTTTTTATTCCAGACTAAGAGATGTAAGTGCTTCCTGTGTCTCAATAAATTGTCTCATGTAGGGGGTGGTTGGTGCGGGCAAGGCCTACATGTCTAGACCTGAAGTCTCCTTGCTAGGTCTGGCCAGTGTGTGATGTTTGTCTGGACATACACTCAAGGTGCAGTGACCCATTAATGTTGGGCATGTTTTTAAGTATTGCCTTTGCAGCATGTGCCTGCAGTTAATAGACATGGTTCCTGCTCATCCCTTTTTACGCCAACGCTGTGTGCTGCAGATGCTGTGCTGGATTGTCCCCAGTGCCTGGCTCCTCTGTCCAAATCCATATCATGTTATTTGCTATTGTGTCATGCTCTCCATAGTTGGTCAGTGGCATGGTGGGTCAACCAACTGTGTGTTGCAGGGCCTACATATGTGCCTTGTATTGTAGATGTTACTCATGTTGCTTTTCAGGCTATGCACTGTGACCTATGTGGATTTGACTCATGTGACATATGTATACAGGTGTCTGATTATTTCCTGTCTCTTCACTTTGCTCACAGCATCGTCGGGGGACACCGAGGGAGACACTGGCACGGACCGTGAGGAGGGAGCGAGCACCAGTGCCAGCAGTGCAGAGTTGTCTGGCACATCGAGTGGCATGGAGGCCGACGGGAGTGCAGCGGAGGACCTGTCCAGTCAATCCACCACCGACTATGACGCAGACGGGTCCGAGGCTGAGCACTCCGAGGGGGCGGTGGCTGGTCCCACAGCTGACACCAGCACTCCATCACTACCCGCCCCCTCCATTCCGATCACCGGCCTCCCACTTGCTCGTGTCCCTTCCCGCCGTGCTCGGTCAGCACGTGTCTCCTTTTTGCCAGGCACCGCACCCCCTGCCCCTGTCTCCACTGCTGACACCAATGCCGAGTCTGTGGACATCCTGCGGCAGTTGCGGGTTGGTCAGACTGCGACGCTTAATGTCCTCCATGGCCACAGCCAAGTGCTCAACCAGATGGAGGCATACTTGGAGGGCATTTCAGCCGCGCAGTCTGACCAACGCAATTTGCTGAGGTCCATAGACTCGACACTGACTGCAGCAGTGGGTCTCCTGCAGCGCTACGTCCCACCCCCTACCCCTGCCCCATCCACACTTCCCACTCCCATGCCTGTCCCACGTACACCCAGACGTCAGCATGCACGCACAACACCAGACACAGGCACCACACCAGTAGGACAGGGCAAGCGCACACCTCCTGGCACACACACACAGGGTGAGGTAGGCACACCCACTGGGTCGGGGGGCAAACGTAAGTCATGCAGCCAGAGTGGGAGTCCGCATTCCGCAAAATCCACTCCCTCCAAATCCACTCCCCTCAGCTCTCCTGGCCACGAATCCAGCAAAGATTCCTTCATGGCCGCTCTGTCCCTGAGCCCAACAGTGACACCACCCAGCAAGCGGGCAAAGGAATCCCCGGTCAGGGTAGTTGAGTGCCCCCCCCTGTCCACACCCTCCCCCAGTGGCGCTGCGACCCATTCCTCCGCTCCCACCCCCTCCTTGGGGCCTGTGGTTCCTTCAGGTGCAGGGGATACGCTGGGGGACCTTGCGGACGTGTGCAGCGCCATCCTCACCACCTCCTTTGGCGCTGCCCCAACCCCTGTGGTGGAGTCCTCCGTCCCTGCACCCACAACGCCTGCCCTTGCTCCTCCTGTCCCTGCGGTGCCTGGTCCTTCCCCCCCACATGATTGCCTCCCCCCCCCTGTGGAAGACAGGGTGGTCTGAACTGTGCAGGCAAGCTAGGGGACACGCGTCCCACTGTGTCCCCCATCCAGCTGTGACTAATGGACTGCCCTATGGGCTTTGTAAATATTGAACTTTATCCACACAAACATTTTTTTGCTAATGCTGAATAAAGCCTTTTTTTTTCTTAGAACACTACTGCTTTTGTGGTATTGCTGTTGGTGGGGCTGCTCCATGATTTTGGGTGGTGATCATGTGTTGGGTGTGTGGGAAATGTAGTAGTGTGCTGGTCATAGGGGGGACCCTGGTATCTGTGTGTCATCACAAGGTGTTAGCTAAGTTTCTTTGTTCATGTAGGCAGTTACTGCATGGCGAAATTGTCCCAAGGTGTGTTCCTTCCTCTGTGTACCCTGACATCTTCCCTGCAGGGTGTTTCCAATATGTTGCGCTGAGCTGTGTCTACATTAGCTGGGTGTGTGACGGACCCCTTCAACTTTGGCCATGCATGCAGAGCGATGTCTCCACCTGCATCATTCGTAGCATCCTGGGTGATCACTGTACTTGTGTATGTAGTCTGTTGACATGACTTCATGTGGACATGTTCCCTTTTAGGCAGTATGCATATGTGTACTCCCAGCCTCGCACACATGTGTTACATGTACTGCAGGGTCTTTGTGCACCTGACTGACAATTGGGGCAATTGGATCTGTGGGTACTCCACCCTTTTTCTTTCCATGGGCACTGCTGGGGGCCTCTGCACACACCCCTCCTGCGTCTGGGCACTGCTGGGAGGACTCTGCACACACCCCTCCTGCGTCTGGGCACTGCTGGGAATGATAGGCACACACCCCTCCTGTGTCTGGGCACTGCTGGGAGGACTCTGCACACACCCCTCCTGCGTCTGGGCACTGCTGGAAATGATAGGCACACACCCCTCCTGTGTCTGGGCACTGCTGGGAGGACTCTGCACACACCCCTCCTGCGTCTGGGCACTGCTGGGAATGATAGGCACACACCCCTCCTGTGTCTGGGCACTGCTGGGAGGACTCTGCACCCACCCCTCCTATGTCTGGGCACTGCTGGGAGGACTCTGCACACACCCCTCCTGTGTCTGGGCACTGCTGGGAAGGATAGGCACACACCCCTCCTGTGTCTGGGCACTGCTGGGAGGACTCTGCACACACCCCTCCTGCGTCTGGGCACTGCTGGGAATGATAGGCACACACCCCTCCTGTGTCTGGGCACTGCTGGGAGGACTCTGCACACACCCCTCCTGCGTCTAGGCACTGCTGGGAATGATAGGCACACACCCCTCCTGTGTCTGGGCACTGCTGGGAGGACTCTGCACACACCCCTCCTGTGTCTGGGCACTGCTGGGGGGACTCTGCACACACCCCTCCTGAGTCTGGGCACTGCTGGGAGGACTCTGCACACACCCCTCCTGTGTCTGGGCACTGCTGGGGGGACTCTGCACACACCCCTCCTGCGTCTGGGCACTGCAGGGAGGACTCTGCACACACCCCTCCTGTGTCTGGGCACTGCTGGGAATGATAGGCACACGCCCCTCCTGTGTCTGGGCACTACTGGGAGGACTCTGCACACACCCCTCCTGCGTCTGGGCACTGCTGGGAATGATAGGCACACCCCTCCTGTGTCTGGGCACTGTTGGGAGGACTCTGCACACACCCCTCCTGCGTCTGGGCACTGCTGGGAATGATAGGCACACACCCCTCCTGTGTCTGGGCACTGCTGGGAGGACTCTGCACACACCCCTCCTGCGTCTGGGCACTGCTGGGAATGATACGCACACACCCCTCCTGTGTCTGGGCACTGCTGGGAGGACTCTGCACACACCCCTCCTGTGTCTGGGCACTGCTGGGAGGACTCTGCACACACCCCTCCTGTGTCTGGGCACTGCTGGGGGGACTCTGCACCCACCCCTCCTGCGTCTGGGCACTGCTGGGAATGATAGGCACACACCCCTCCTGTGTCTGGGCACTGCTGGGAGGACTCTGCACACACCCCTCCTGCGTCTGGGCACTGCTGGGAATGATAGGCACACACCCCTCCTCTGTCTGGGCACTGCTGGGAGGACTCTGCACACACCCCTCCTGCGTCAGGGCACTGCTGGGAATGATAGGCACACACCCCTCCTGTGTCTGGGCACTGCTGGGAGGACTCTGCACACACCCCTCCTGCGTCTGGGCACTGCTGGGAATGATAGGCACACGCCCCTCCTGTGTCTGGGCACTGCTGGGAGGACACTGCACACACCCCTCCTGCGTCTGGGCACTGCTGGGAGGACTCTGCACACACCCCTCCTGCGTCTGGGCACTGCTAGGAGGACTCTGCACACACCCCTCCTGTGTCTGGGCACTGCTGGGAATGATAGGCACACGCCCCTCCTGTGTCTGGGCACTGCTGGGAGGACTATGCACACACACCTCCTGTTTCTGGGCACTGCTGGGAATGATAGGCACACACCCCTCCTGTGTCTGGGCACTGCTGGGAGGACTCTGCACACACCCCTCCTGCGTCTGGCCACTGCTGGGAATGATAGGCACACACCCCTCCTGTGTCTGGGCACTGCTGGGAGGACTCTGCACACACCCCTCCTGCGTCTGGGCACTGCTGGGAGGACTCTGCACACACCCCTCCTGTGTCTGGGCACTGCTGGGAATGATAGGCACACGCCCCTCCTGTGTCTGGGCACTGCTGGGGGGACTCTGCACACACCCCTCCTGCGTCTGGGCACTGCTGGGAGGACTCTGCACACACACCTCCTGCGTCTGGGCACTGCTGGGAGGACTCTGCACCCACCCCTCCTGTGTCTGGCCATGTACGCTCCATACATACACGGGTGGGGGTACGGTCCGTACATACACTGTTGGGGTGGGGGTACGCTCCATACATACACTGTTGGGGTGGGGGTACGGTCCATACATACACTGTTGGGGTGGGGGTACGCTCCATACGTACGCGGGTGTGGGTACGGTCCGTACATACACGGGTGGGGGTACGCTCCGAACATACGCGGGTCTGGGTACGCTCCATGCATACACGGGTGGGGGTACGGTCCGTACATACATTGTTGGGGTGGGGGTACGCTTCATATGTACGTGGATGTGGCTACGGTCCGTACATACACGGGTGGGGGTACGCTCCGAACATACGTGGGTCTCGGTACGCTCCATGCATACACGGGTAGGGGTACGGTCCGTACATACACTGTTGGGGTGGGGGTACGCCCCATACGTACGCGGGTGTGGGTACGGTCCGTACATACACGGGTGGGGGTACGCTCCGAACATACGCGGGTCTGGGTACGCTCCATGCATACACGGGTGGGGGTACGGTCCGAACATACACGGGTCTGGGTACGCTCCATGCATACACGGGTGGGGGTACGGTCCGTACATACACTGTTGGGGTGGGGGTATGCTCCATACGTACGCGGGTGTGGGTACGGTCCGTACATACACGGGTGGGGGTACGCTCCGAACATACGCGGGTCTGGGTATGCTCCATGCATACACGGGTGGGGGTACGGTCCGTACATACACTGTTGGGGTGGGGGTACGCTCCATACGTACGCGGGTGTGGGTACGGTCCCTACATACACGGGTGGGGGTACGCTCTGAACATACGCGGGTCTGGGTACGCTCCATGCATACACGGGTGGGGGTACGGTCCGTACATGCACTGTTGGGGTGTTGGTACGTGCCGTACATACACGGGTGGGGGTGCGGCCCGTACCCAGGCCTTTGGAACATGGGTACGGGCCGTACCGCCATTATTGGGGTGACGTAGGGGTGGGCGTGGTACGACTCGTACCCACGCTCTTAAGGCGTGGGTACGGTACGTACCGGACTTGTTGTGTTGCCGGTTCGCGTGTACATCCACTTCCGTTGCTGGACACGCCCCCACCCCCTCGAAGTGACCAGGCCCTGAAGGTCAGGTATGTCCAGGGCATGTATGATTTGTGACTTGGGTGGGGGTTTTGTTTCCTGCCCCTGCCCCCCCCCCCCCTTTGCCCCTGGGTGTTGTTCTGACCTTCTGCGGCGTCTGCGTCGGTTCCTGTAGAGCAGGTGGACTGCTATGAGGGCTGGGATGACACGTAGGTTCGGGTCCATGGCTGTCCGTCGCGTACAGGTGCTCCTTGCGCGCGTCGTCCTGATTTCCCGGCAGTTTTTGGCAGGCGGAGAATTTTATCCGTCCTGGGTGACGTCGGTGCGGTTCGTACTTCCTGGTTCGTGAAACGCAGCCTGAATGCGTCCCGACATCATGTCGCCGCTTTCCCCGGATCACATTTGTATGTATATTTTCGTCGGTCGGTGTTTTGTACGAATCGTACGGAAATGGTGTTTCCGTGCGAATCGTACTTCCATGTTTGTAATGTGTTTTTCCCGGGTACGAGTCGGACGGAGAAAACGCTCCGACCGACGGTTCGTACCGGGTTTTTCCAGGATCAGAATCGGCACCTTAATGTTAATTATTTAATTGTTAATTAATTATGGTAATTGTGTATTTGTTTTTAGGTGTGTGTTGTGGTGTTTATATGTGTAAAGGGTGGGAAGTAATTTAATTTAAATTTATAAATTAATAATTGGTTGTTCATTAATTTTAAATAATTAATTTTGGTAATTGTGTAATTAATTTTAGGTGTGTTGTGGTTTATATAGGTGTGAAGGGTGGGAAGTAATTTGTTTTTAATTGATGAATTAATAATTGGTTGGTAATTAATTTTAAATAAAAAATTAGTAATTAAATATGGTAATTGTGTAATTAATTTTAGGTGTATGTTGTGGTGTTTATAGGAATAGAGGGTGGGATGTAATTTGTGTTTAATTAATTAATATATAGTTGGTAATTGATGTTAATAGATCATTAATAGCCAGCAATTTCCCTACTGTTGCACTCACTGGAGTGGAAATAGTAACTTTTACCTCTCCGCTATCCAACACTTATCCTACTGTTGCACTCACTGGAGTGGGAATAGTAATTTTTACCCTCCGCTATCGAACATTTTCCCTACTTTTGCACTAAATGGAGTGGGAATAGTAATATTTTCCTCTCCGCTATCCAACACTTTCCCTACTGTTGCTCTTACTGGAGTGAGAATAGTAATTTTTACCTCATCCCTATCCAACACTTTCCCTACTGTTGCACTCTTTGGAGTGGGAATAGTAATTTTTACCTCTCTGCTATCCAATACTTTTCCTACTATTGCACTCACTGGAGTTGGAATAGTACATTTAATTATTTTACTTTCCAACACTTTTCCTACTGTTGCACTGATTCTATTGGGCAATTTAAGTTTAAATATTTTTTATAGTTTAATGTTTTAGTTTATTCTAGAATGTTTTTTTATAGTTTAAATTATTTATATATATATATTATTTATATATATATTTTTTTTTATAT
This sequence comes from Triturus cristatus, assembly GCF_964204655.1. Classification (NCBI taxonomy): domain Eukaryota; kingdom Metazoa; phylum Chordata; class Amphibia; order Caudata; family Salamandridae; genus Triturus; species Triturus cristatus. The sequence continues at coordinate 817,575,413 of NC_140586.1, read as the reverse complement.
ATAAAGTTTTAAAATAAATTAGAGGTAATAGTTTATTCATTATCTTAAAGTAAAAAATGTTTTAATTCAGTTTATTTGTAATATTTTGTAAAAATGTATATTAAATTTCATTTATTTTGTTGAAATTAATATTACTATTGAATATATTTAATATATATTATTTTAATTCATATATCATTTTAAATCAATATTTTTTACATCTATATTTTTAACATCGATAGTTTTGATTCAATATTTTTGTACTTACCTGTGTAGGTATGGGAGTCGATATTTTTGTAGTCTATATTTTCCCCTCGATATTTTTGACAACGATATTTTTGACATTGATATTCTATCAGTGAACCGCTGCTAAGATCCAGGTCTTCAGAAGTTTCTTAAAGAAAAGTTCTGATTCAGTGGATCTAAGATGGCAAGGAAGGAGAAGCAAAACCCACTACCTTCCCTGCCTTCCTTCCCCCTCCTGCAGCTGTGCTTTCTGCTTTCATTCAAAGCAGACAAGCAGCGCTGCGCTGACAGGCTCATGTGGAGACTTGTCAGCCTGGCCTGGAAGCCCTTTATGACGTAGCAGCAGTGGGTAATGAGTTTTGTTATCAACTGTGGCTACGTCATAGCAGTAAGTTATGACATTTAGAAACTGAAGTAAACAATAGAGGCTCCCTTTGAGAGACATACATAACATATTTACACACATTACCATATAACATCATTGTTCAGTAAATCATTGCTTTTGCTAAATCACAAACATCCGCAGCAGCAGCGCTGGGCCGCTCGTGTCGGGTGCGCGTACTTTAATCGTGGGTGTGGGTGTACCAAACAGCAAGCCTTTGACAATAATTTATATACTCGGCGGATCCCTGATAATGTTCTCTGCTCTGAAAGTGACAGGTTTTTGCAGCTGTATAATTAAACCCCTGGCATTGGCAGCGAATGAAGAGACACGTCTATGGTTATCCCAGGAGGGTGCAAAGTAAGTGCCAGCTAAACCCACCTCATGTGTTTCCTGCAGCATTACTATCTTCACCCGCAGTCTAGGGAGGTGTGTATACTATCTTTCTGGATCTGATTATATTATTAGACCCAGGCACATTGTAGGAGGTGATTGCCAGATTAGGGTGGAGGTGCTCACTTACCCTGGACAAATTCTGTTTAAGAATGTTATCAAACCTAAATGCAACTTAGTGGAAGCAATGAAGAAACCTCAGAATCTTGTGAGAAAGTTCCTTTTTCGTCTAAGTGGAATATTATTCCAAATTTCTCAAGAATTATAAATCTAATGTGTGCTTTGTTATAAAAGGAAGTGCTGTTTGTGTAGAGTCCTGAGTATTGCAGTGCCTTTTTCCTTTTGGTACACTAGCAGCACACTCATTTTTCTGTCCTCAGGGTTGTTTTCATTCCAGAAGATGTACCAGAAACACTTGTCATGACAAAGCTGTGCAGTTTACCATGGCTACAATACATGAACTCCTTGATGATTGACCAGTTGTTTATTTCAGGACAGCATTAAGTTGTCCCAGATCAAATGGTCTGGCTGAGCGGGTGAATCGTGGATCAAGGAATATCTTCAGCTGGCAGGTTCATCTGGTGCACCTGTGAACAGAGAGATGCCCACCATGTTATGGTCGAACCGTACAATCCCCAACAGCGTGACTGGAGTTTCCCCTTTTGTATCCCTCAGGGGTAGACAGACAGCCATCAAGGTGTCACTCAATTGCCTTTGTGCGATGATCCTTCTGGGTTGGTGTTAGCTGTTATTATTGTGGATAAGGTCAAACTACATTGACAGAGTTACAAAACGAGGTCTGACAAGCAAACGAGAATCACAAGGATTCTGGATTGTGGTAAGGTGATCTGGTTCAAGTTAAAAAGCCTGAGCCTAAAGGGCCGAGTTATCTTTGTTTTCAGAGCTCCAAAAATTATCCTGGTGAGTGGTAACATAGGTGAAGTAGAAAATGGATAGGCGCGGAGCATGATCAAATTAGGAAAGGTCTGCGGGTTCCATGAAATGGATGATGCCATAGAGCCCTTCCAGTCACTTTCTTCCAACTCTGGCATAATGCGGAGGTCCACTAGAAACAGGTAAACCCCAACATGGCAAAAGGACTGTGTAATTTAATGTGTTTTCTTCTTTTATTTTCAGTAAAGGAAGAGATGTGGTGCGTTCTACGCAGTGCTTTCCACTGTGTAATTGTTATGTATATAGTTCTCAATTATGCATTTTTCATAACCATGACTTATTCCTTTTCTCCTTGTCCTTCCCTGCACTTTTTCCCGTTTTGGTTTCTCCTTCTCCCGTTTTTCCCTCTTTGTCCTATTCTTTTGGTACTCCTGTTATATTGTTCCCTTAGGTTCCGACATTCCCTAGCAGTTAATTGCCTGCCGACCCCATATGGTGCTTGATGATGACATAGGAATACATCTTCATGAAAATCCTCCTGTGTTGTCTTTCTTTGCAATAAGTGCAACTGATGTATTTACTCAGACCCTCCTCTGGGTAAGGGGGAGATTAGAATACGTGCAATTTATGAAAGGTGCGAAGCATAATTCTATTTACTTATACTTTTTTGAGATTGCGCTCTCCAAGGGCGAATCAAACGACTGAGAAAGTGGGGCAAAGTGGTTATTTTCATGCACTACGCCCCCAACACACACATATGAACTTGTTTACACGTATTTCTTGTGTAGCTTTTTTATTGTTGGATTTTGTAGTAAGTACAAAGAATATAAACTTCTTGAATGCCCAATCACCAAATTTCTTTAATACGATACAATAATCAATACAATTAGTTAGGGATTTAAAACCATTCATGTATAGAATAACCCACCTTCAAGTCTCTAATTGCATTATGGTTTGCAAAACTGTTTGAAACTTATATGTTCTTTGAGTCTCTTAAAATAAATAGGGGCATATTCTTAAGGACCTATCGCCGAGTTATCAGCACTTTTTCGCAGCCAAAGCCGCAATAAATGTATTGCTTCATTCACAAGCTGGTGCAAACAGCCGATATCACCAGTTTTCCGGCAATAGCATCCCCAAAAAACATTGCCACGGATGACCCCGGCAACTATCGCTAATGAGATGCAGAGTAGGCGTTCCCGAGCAAAAAGCAGCGACAACACCACATCTCAACATTCTCAGGGACCAGCCAGAACGGCGATAAGATCACAAAACATGCGATAAGGCGCGTTAGCAGCAGGAAATTAACACCTGCTCTGACCTGGTGCAAAGTCGGACGACAACCTGCACCATCAAAGGGAGCCCAGCCCAGAGCCACACCTGAAGACCAACAGATGCCATGGAGCCACTGATCATGCAGCAAGGAGCCCCAACAGGGCCACAACATCCACCGCTACCACCCCCAGGACCACCCCGCATTCCCCCCGCACCCGCACCCGCCTCCAGACCACCATAGAGGCAGCACAGACCAAGACAGCGAACCTGCAGAAAATGCACCAACCTCACAGACCGAACACCAGAGAATGTCATTGCCCACTACAGGCTCAAAAGGACAACCATCCTGACCACCATTGCCCTCAGGCTGACAGTACCAACACAACGGACAAAAAAAATCCATCCGCAGACAAAGCTGCTGGCTGTGCTGCACATGTTTGCCTCTGGGACCTTCCATCCAACAACCGCCAGAGTCAGAGGAGTCTCACAGCCAGCCCTATCAATGTTTATCACACCTGCCCTGAATGCCATCATCAGCTTGGCACCCCAGTACCTATACGTCCCCCACAAATCGCAGGAACAGCTGGAGACCAAGCATGGACCAGACGCCATAGCTGGATTCCCGCATGTGTTAGGGGACAATTGACTGCACACATGTCCTACTTGTGCACACAAGTACATCAACAGAAAGCACACACATTCCATCAATGTGCAGGCAACAGTGGACAACCTGGGAATCGGCACCAACGTTGCCGCCAACTACCCAGGCAGTGTGCATGATTCCTACTTCTACCGACAGTCCATCATCAACCAGCGCTAACAGGATGGCGCCCATGGAAATGCACTGCTCGTTGGCAAGTACCACATGAACACACCACACCCCCCAACTCCACAATCATGCAACTCACAATTCTGGGAATGCACACGTCACAGACTCACATCCACGATGCCAAACAAAATGCCCACCCACCAGACACGACAGCATAACTTACTGTGGCAACCTGGGCTAGCCATGTACATGAGCCATCAACGTCATGCCACCTCAGCCACACAATAGCGGAATGTGGGGAGAGGTGGGAACCAGGCATGTGCGACGGAGGCAAGTGACCCATGAATGAGAAGGTACACCATGCCAAGTGTGGCGAAGATGTGCTTGACAGACTGCAGTATGCAGACCACAGACATATCCATGTCCACATGCACTGCTGGTGTATGGAGTGTAGTGGTTAGTGGACACAACCATGTCACCCCAGCCAGTGGGGAGATCCAGGAAACCTAGCTTGTGACGTCCCCCCCTGTAAGCGTGAGCAGTTGAGCTGGCCCGGCGTACGCCAGGCCAGGCCAGCGTAGTGTGTGAATAAAAAGCACATAGCTCTGGTCGTGGTTCTCTTCCGGAATGCCGATTGTCTCTGCCAGGGCGGCGCCTCCCAGCCCACCACGAGGCCGACGCAGTCGCCGTGAGCGATGTTGCCTGCGATCCTGTGCACCTGCTGCACCCCGGCCCGCTTGTCCCCGAAACCGTCTTGCCCGCACCTGCGCACCCAGGCCTCACTGCTCACCTGCCGACACTGGCATGTGTCAAGGAGGGCCCACAACATGCCGGCGCAAGCCCCAAGCCTGAGGCCTGCGAGCTTAGCAGCCTCCCCAGACCATTACGGCCGCCGCGACACAGGCCCGCAGTACTCCTTTCTCGTTTACATACTCCACCGGCCTACACAGCTGCCAAGTCGGTCACACATTTGGAACTGAGTCTTGATTACGCAATGGCAGAGTACACACTTTATAGTAGATTTTATGTCACTGTACTCCCTTCGATGTGGTGCCACCAACTCTGTGCATAGCATCCGAACGACACCTGTCCGTGGTCCCTTGCTGACTACTGCCTCCGGCCTACACTGCGGTCGAGTAGGTCACACAGTTGGAACTGAGTCTTGATTTGTGTATGGCAGAGTTCATATCATTGAACGCATGGAGAGGAGTAAGAGGAAAATGTGGTTCAGTCCAGAGGAAAAAAGGATCCTCGTTACGGAGGTGATCGAACACTGCCAACATCTGCTCTGGTGTCACTAACTCTGTGCATCGCAAGCCAACGACGCATGGCTGTGGGCCCCTGCTGACCGCTGCCTCGGGCCTTCACTGCGGTCGAGTAGGACACACATTGGGAACTCAGTCTTGATTTATTTATGGCAGATTTGATATCATTGTACTGGCCTCATCGCAGACTGCATACCCCTTCAGCTCCGGTGCCACTAAGTCTGTTCCCCGACATCTATGGACACTTCCTGGTTGAACTTTGGTGGCGACTGAGTCTTTGGACTGGGGGTTGTCTTCATCATCATGTCGGTGAATCTGATTTTTTGGGCGAAACGAGGCTGTAGCATTCCACTCCTCAATTTGCCACTTCCGGATGGCTTCTACCCTCTGCATCATGCCCTGGAGGACACCCTTCCACTATACCCCGCAACCCTCCATCACATTCACTTTGGATATCGATGAGGACCCGCTCATCTCGCGTGGCCCATCTCACTGCACCACAAGTCAATGTCCCGTGGCGGTGTGACTGTGCCGGCCGCATTGCATCCAGGGCCACTAACTCTGTGCAGCTCAAGTCAGGGACCCTGTCCAGTGAGATACTGGATGGCCTCTGAGACGATGGCCTTGGGGTCATCAACGCCATGTGTCTGTGGCCCTGTGCTGTCCGCTGCCTCCTGCCTCAACTGCGGTCCACCAGGGTTCACACATCAAATCGAGTTCTGACCGGCCCGGACGTCTCATCACCGCAGGAGGCACACGCCACCACCACCAGTACCACCTCCAAACGCCAACTGCCAGAGTTGAAACAGCCGTACTGGCAGACTGACGGAGTTGCTCACACCTGTCGTAGATGCCATCATCTGCCTGATACCCTGCTCAGCACTCCAGGTGCCACTCACTCAGTGCACCACGACTCATGGACCATTTCTGAATGAGTTGTGTGCTGTGGTGAGCTCACGCAGCAATGTCACCTCAGATAGTGGGAGGGGAGACCTGGGATGAGGAAGATGATGCATGTGTAACACACCCCACTGCAGCTGCATCAGGAATAACCAGAAGGGACACAATCCTAGACATTTTCTTCACATGGGCACGCTCAGCTCTAGTGCCCCAACCTCAGTGCACTGCAACTCACGGACACCTCTGTTTGTAGATTGGGTGACCTCTATACTTGCTCCGGCTACCACCATGATGCTCCGCAGTTGTCTCTGTAATGCTGGTGTTTTCTCTTTACCTTTTAGTGGTTCACACTGTTCAAGTTGTTGCCAGCACCAACCACCCCGTGCGGCCTGGCTTACACTCACCCCACACCCATCCAGCACAGGCATCACTGGACATGTGACCCTGCCGATAAAGGAGCCGGGCGCACGTGCCCGTAGCCAGTTCCATGAACTATCTGCATGTGTCCGTGTGGTCATGATTTCTTTTTTTTTTTTGTAAATATATTTATTGATTAACCTTGTACAATACTTCCGGAGTACATCAATCCGGACCTTCCGCAGACATAGCAGTATTCTAAGATACAATACTCCTTGTACACTCAAGCCTTTTCGTGGTCTATGGAATAGAGCCATTGTCGTCCGAACACATTGTAACAGCCTGCAACATACCACCCACTAACTGTACCATCGTCTTTTCATAGCAAAGCGGCACATAACCATGCTTATATCAGTAAGTCCACTCGGAAGTTCCAGTTCACAAGCAAAGAAAAGTACACAGTATCCTAAAACCTACCCCTTGTTAACTTCTCTCCTCCCTCTTACCCCCCCTTCCCATAACTCCCCTGGCATGACTGGTTGAGCGAATACATCATAAGGTCTTCAGTTTTGCTCATACTTGCATCTTCCACAGTTGTAAGGTGCACTTCAAACTTCCCCAGCTCAGGACTACTAACAAGCTGAGCAACCATCCATTCACCCCAGAGTCATTCTAACCAGGCCCAGAGGAGGGTATGTCGTGCGGGTCGCTAAGCTCCGATCCTACCTCACTATCAGATTCCATGGGTTTCAGAAGCTCTGCTAAAGCCCTCCAGGCCCGGGCTGAGTCCATTGCCTTATCGCTATGAGCGCTGGTAGCCGCCTGCAATCTAAGAACCGTTTCACATTCCGCCCACCGAATAAATTCCGCCCTCCATTTCTGAAATCTCGGTCCTCGCTGCGCCTTCCAATTAATTGTAATCTCTCGCTTGGCCAGTACCAACCCCAGATCTATAAATGTACTAGTTATTTTAGTCTTCGAGGTGTGGGGAAACCAGTGCAGCAAGCAAGGGGCAATACCAAATTCAATCTCCCTGTCCGTGATCTCACACAGTAAGGACCAAATTTCCTGCCAATAGCCCCCTACCCGAGGGCAACTCCACAGCATGTGGCGAAAGTCGGCCCCCTCGGCCTGACACCTAGGACAACTCGCCGTAAGCGTGTGAAAATACTGTTGGATTTTAACAGGGGTAAGGTAAGCCCTGTGCAATATGAACAGTTGGATCTGCTGGAATCGGGCATTTCTAGAACATTTCCAGGGCCTCTCCAACACCTCAGCCCATATTTTATCAGGTATTGCGCCCTCAATATCCTCCTCCCATTGCTGCTTCAACCGATCAAGGGGGACCAACCTTTCACAGGTCATCCGACGGTATAAGCACGTGACCGCTTTGATGTCGCCAGCCGCTAGTACCACGTATTGGCAGGCCATGGATGTTCCAGGCTCAGACAACCCTCCCCTCCTGAATAGCCGACACCAGCACCGCGTGCAGCAGGTAGTCCCCGTCCGTGTGGTCATGATGTATGCATGAGGGCCCCGGGCCCTACAACATTACATTTTTTTTTTTTTTTTGACTCATCTCATATGACCTTCGCAGCTATGGCACCATTCGATCGATCCAGACCCTTCTTGTGCCGATAGCTTGGTAAATTACTCTCAGCTGGTGTTCTTTATAAGGAATGAACCCATAACACACCACTTGAGCTGACCAGAGGTTTTTAATCATTGGTTCATTGTCCCCTCCCTATACTCAACTTGGTAATCCACTATCCAGGAGATCCAAGATATCCCAGAACCGTCCCTTCTCTACACTTTCCCTATGGGCATTTACTCTTTGGTCCAATGCTCTAAAATATCTAACAGAACTCCACCAAGCAGACCAAGTAGGGGGAGTCTCCTGGCGCCACAGCTTACAAATCTCCCTCCTAGCCAGTAGAATCAAATAAAACACCAACCTTTGTTTAGGCCCTATCGGGGCCGACACTCCCCCCAATACTGTAGTCAGACCAAATAATATAAGAGGTAGACTTACCTCTATAATGCAATCCAAGGCTCCTGAGATGGTCTTACACACATCTACCCAAAATTCTTGTATCCTGGGACAAGATGCAAATATATGGATGTCATCCGCCTTCTGATGGCCACATCTTGTACAGCTGGCTTCTCCGCCACCCTTTATCTTGGAAAGCTTGAGAGGGGACAAGTAGATTCTATGAAGTGTAAAAAGGTGATTTTTCCTGAGTGCAGCAGATTTAATCAAGGGGTAAAGAATGTCTAAAGATACTTGCCATAAAGTTTCGGGATCTTCGTTCGGCAAGTCACTCTCCCAAATTCTATAGGGTTGATTCATCTTCTTCTCTGTAGCTGCGAGGAGATGGTTATACCATTGTGCCACCTCTCTTTTTCTTGGAGTTAGATCCTGTAACTCGCATTCCATGTTGTTATCCAGCACAATTGGCCAGGATTGAGAGTTACACCAGGAAGAAAGCTGGTAAAACTTGAACCTGGACAGAGTACAATTGGTGATGTGATTCCAGTATTCCCAAGGGTGGCATTTATCGGCCAGAACCAGATCTCTCCAAAGTACAACCCCTGCCTCTTTTAATGGGTGGGCGAGGACATCCATAAGACACTCGGGTGTGCCAGTAGAGTCCCAGACCTGCGCCCATTCGCTATGATACGATAGTCCCAGGCACTTTCGACAGTCTGCCCACAGCCTAGCAGCCAAACGCAGAATCTTTAAATGCACTTTTTTGAAGAATTTTGGAGAGCCAAATTTATACATAATACCTGACTCCTCCTCCCCTGCTAGCATAGCTTTAAACATGCATCCAATTGGTGAGCTGTCGGGGGAGAGCAATAGCATTCTGCAGTTTTTTAATTGATAAGCCCAGCAAACAACTGGAAATCTGGGAGGGCCACCCCCCCTCGCTGAAGCTTGCGCCTGAGTTTTTTCCAAGATAACCGGATCGCTTTATTGGCCCAAATGAAGGAGGAAATCTTGCTCTGAATTTTGAGAATATCTGATTTAAGAAACTACAGTGGGATAGGGTTAAAGAGATACGTATACTTGGGGAGTACACACATCTTGATTAGGTTAACCCGTCCATACAACGATAGTGGAATAGTTTGCCATCTTTTAAGTAAGATTTCCACTTCCTTTGAAACTCTATCTAAGTTAGTCTTGGGGATTTTGGCGACGTCTTGAGTGATTATGACTCCTAAGTATCTGAGATCTTTAGCAAAAATCCCCGTCGGGTCATTGATGTTCCAGGCCATGACCTCGGTTTTCTCATTATTTACCTCGTAGCCTGACAGATTACCAAAGGTTTGGGCTTCTACCTCAAGTTCTGGGAGTGTAGTGCTAACATTAGATGATAGGAGGATCAAGTCATCCACATACAATGCTACCTTTCGAGTATATCCATTGATCTCGAAGGGAACAATCTTCTTGTTTAGCCTTATGCTCTGGGCTAATGGTTCGATATATAGATCGAATAAAATGGGGGAGAGGGGACAGCCCTGCCTAGTTCCCCGCCCGATCTTAACTACGGGGGAAAGGGTTCCATTAATCAGAATCTGAGCCCGTGGGGATTTATATATTTCTTTCAGCACTAGCCTGAAACTATCCGGGAAGCCAAAAACCTTCAGAGCCCTATCTAAAAATAACCAGTTCACCCGATCAAAGGCCTTGGCTGTATCAACTGTGATGATTGAAAGGGGAAGGCCTAATGTTGAAGCGAGGTCAATGGACCCAATTAGGGTCTGTGTTAGATCTGACATCTGGCGGCCAGGTAGGAAGCCCTTTTGGTCTTGATGTATAATCGACCCTACGACTTTGCTGAGCCGAGCATTTAAAACCCCAGCAAAGACTTTATAGTCCACATTGAGCAACGAGATTGGTCGATATGACTGGCACTGAGCTGGATTCTTCCCTTGCTTTAAAATCAATGCAATAACTGCGTTGCTCCAGGAGTCAGGCAAAGGGGAAGTACCATCTAGGATACTATTAAACAATTCCAGCCATACCGGCACAATCTCCTCTCTCAAGATTATATAAACCTCAATCGGAATTGCATCCGGACCTGCTGCTTTCCCCTTCCTCCCAGCATCTAAGATAGTTGATATCTCTAGGCTTGTTATTGCTGATGTGAGAATTCCATGGCTACCGGCGGGTGAAATGGAAATGGGGAAAATGGCGGCCAGCTAGATAGCAGGTCGCGGGTCGCGTCCTCTCCGGCCGTAGCTGTTAGTAGTGGAGGTTGCAGAATGTATAGTGCTTGTGCGGTTTAGTGTAAATTTAATTTTTTTATGTTCCGTTCGTTTTCCTCATTGGGACATCTGGATATTGACTGCTTACCTCCCCTAGGACCGGGGGATCTGTCCCGCTGCTGAGCCTGACTGTTCGGTGTTCGGCACCGGAGCCTGGAGCAAGGAGGCGGAGCATCAGCGGAGCATCGGCTGCTCAGCCCTGCGGGCTAAGCAGCCGAGGCGGGCTCTTTGGCTTTGCTTCGTTTGGCTCTCCTCTTCCTCGGCTCCTTCTGTTGTCCTCGCGTTCACCCCCGGCTGGGTCTCTGGAGGAGCTGGTGGCTGAGTGGAGGTCTGGTGAGCAGGGGGGAGCTCTGGCCCGGGGCTAGCGTCTGGTGACGGGGGAGGCTGGTATCTCAGAGTTAGTGCCGGATTGTTTTTTTTTTTTTTGCCCAGTGGATTCAGCACTCCTGTTGTGCTGTTACTTGTGCTGGTGGCCCTGCTCTGTTATTTCTCCCCCTCTTATTCTTCATTCGCAATTTATTATATATTGTACCCAAGCTGAAAAGCTTTTTTTTTTTTTCTCTTTTGGGGAGGCTGCACTATTTCCATCGGTCAGACGTCAGCTCGTGGTTCTTCTGGATGCATGGGGGATCGCTCTTTTTTCAGGGCAGCAGGGGCATTGGCAGAACATCGGCGTGCTTGGCGCCAATGTTATTGGCAATATAGTTTCACTCCCTCCTTTCCCCCCATACTCAGACAAAAGGGTCTCTATCACTTGCAGGTCGATCCGGAGGGCGATTTAGGTCCCTCCAGCAGGATTGGCTATTTAGGGAGCCTGGATGCCCTAAGGTTGTTCTATTCTATACAACCTGTGAAGGGAGAGGGAGTAGTTAACATAAGCGAGACTGGGGATGAGATTATCTACCATCCTATGGAGCCACCTGGTCACCTAGAAAATAAAGAGACTGGAGCCGCTAAGAATGGTTTGCCTAAAGTAAAGAGACCAGAGCTGCCTCTTGGGAAAAGATATAAACTGAGATCACGAACTTTTCTAAATAGTGGGCCTACCACTGAACATCCCCGCCAATCCTCTCAAGCAATAGCGGTCTCGGCGACAACAGCGAAATCCAAACAAAAGAGACTGACTAACAGAATAGGCGAGTCTGGGAAGTCCTCTTCTGAGAACTCCAGGAAAAAAAACCTTTGCCCAGTTAAAGTCACTCCTTCCCTTCGATCGTACTTCATGCCTAATACTCAGGTTATGGGGATGTCTAAGTCCCAGGATGAGATAATCCAAGTAATGGCTCCACCGGTAGAAGAACGCCAAAATCCACTGGCTGTAATTCTTGTCTCTAATCGGTACTCCCTGCTCAGTGTGCCCTCGGTGGCCTCTTTGGATGACGGAGAGAGCCAGATTGAACCAGATGTACCAGAGGGCCTACCATCAACCCCCCAAACTTCTGTACTTCAACCTCAATCTCAAAGTCCAGATTCATTACATGGGATGTTAAGGCAGTTGTCCATTGAGATTGGAGTACGATTTTCTACCTCAGAATCAAACCAAAAGAAGATACAAGATACCTGTAACAGTTTAGAGGAAAATCTTGTAGAACTGACTCATAGAACTGAGATCCTAGAGTCCAGAGTGGAGGAATTGGGTTCAGAAGTTAGAGAAAACTCCAAAGAGGTGCAGAGATTGAGGGGCAAAGAACGGGACTTGATAGAAAGGTTGGAGAGGTTGGAAAATATCTTGAGACGGAACAATATAAGAATTTTAGATCTAAGGGAAGGTTTAGAAGGAGATAATTTAAAAGCTTTTGTTATCAATCTTTTGAGTGAAGCCTTCCCGCAAATTGCTACACCTGCTATATGGGAGTCCGAGATCCAGAGAATCCATAGGGATCCATTCAAGTTGAATCCGGCCCGGAAAAAGCCCAGAAAAGTTTTAATGCATTTCCAGTCCTATCTGTTAAAGGAGCAATTGTTAGGGGCTGCCTTAAAACTTAAGTCCATTCAGGTTCAAGATGTCACTTTCAGGGTCAGGTCAGACATTTCCCGGGTCACCGAGGATAGAAGGTGGGAACTGGGTAAGAGAATGGATGCTCTGAAGGAGTTGGGAGCACAGACACAACTGCGATTTCCGGCCTTCCTAAAAGTTGTTTGGGCTAACAAAACCTATAATTTTAGATTCCCAGAGGAAGTGGATACCTTCCTGAGACAGGCCAAAACTAGCTGATCTGGTTTTTATGGGGGTCCCACACTGTCATACTCTTTTATAGTTTATCGACACTATGCATTGCATCCTCTCTTTATTTATTATTTTTTCTTTTCCTTTTTAAGGTCGGAGGGCCTCGGCCCGAAACAGGCAATATTTATTGCCGACGAGCAGTTAGGGAGGGTTCCCCCAGGGGGGAGGCGGGGTGGGGGGGATGGCAGTGGATTTCATTAATATTTAGGTTTTTTTTTTGGTGGGGAGCATTGGGAAAAAAAGAAAAAAAAAATGAATACTCAATCTCTAGTGACATAACAGCCTCAGGCTGCAGCATCTGTACCTGCAGTGGTGTGGAAAGGCAAATTGGTGATGGAGGATAGACCCATAATGGGTGGGAAATTCCACCTTAACCTATTAAAATGTAAATGTAAATGTATGTGTCTTGTAAAGCGCACTGCTGCCCTGAGGCGTCCTGGTGCTGTAGACCGCTGGGGAACCCGTCCTGGCTATCCCTGTGAGATGGTCCCTCCAGGGTATCTCCAAGGTGAAACCAGGCATCCCCGGCGAATGTGGGGTGCCGTTGTGGAGATGAGGCAAGCTAATGCCCAGAGTCGCCGAGTGTGATCCCTGCTTAGAGTAGGCACCGAAGCGAGAATTATCGAGTCCGCTGGCCCTGGTCCACGACCCTGCCGCGTCGGGGATTGAACCCTGGTCCCGGGCCGTCCTCTGCTTCTGGGTCTGCTTCCTCTAACCAGTGAGCCACACCTCTCCTAACCTGGAATGTGAACGGGTTGAGGGTAAAAGGCAGGCAGCGCTTGATTCTGCAATACCTTAAAAACAGCACAGCCAATATATTGATGCTACAGGAGACGCATTTATTGCAGTCAGAATGTCTCACACTATTTGGGAAATTAAGATGGGTCGACAAGATCATAGCGACTGATCAATCGTGCTTTTCAAAAGGGGTTGCTGTAATACTTAAAAAAAACTCAGGAGTAGAAGTAGTCAAGGCTCAAGTTGATAAGGAAGGGCGTTGGGTCATAGTAGCAGTCAAATGTTGGGGGGCTAAATATACAATAGTCAGCTATTATGGGCCTAATGATGACGACGTTACCCCCCTGAACAATCTATGTCTTGCATTAGCGGATTTCGACTCAGCCTTGATTTTAGGAGGTGACTTTAATATACTTCTGAATAATAAACTTGATAGGTCTACCCCCAGAAACCAAGTAGCATTGCCACGGGTCAAATCCCTTCTTTTGACGATGATGAAAAATTTTAACCTCATAGATATATGGCGGAATAAAATGGGCGAGAAGAGAGAATACTCCTTCCATAGTAAGAAGAACTCCCACTTCTCAAGGATAGACTACATGTTTATGGAGCATGCCGACCTGGAAAAAATAAGTACAATGGAATATCTCCCTATACATCTATCCGACCATGGTGCTATACTTCTGAAATTGGCACTCCCTAAAGAAGTACTCCCGACAAGGTGGACTTTAAATATAAGATTCCTCTTACAGCCCTTAACGCCGGGCCTTTTAAAGTTAGAGTCTGCCCGTTTCTTCCAGGAGAATCTAGGCTCAACTAAATTACATGTGGTGTGGGACACTTTTAAAGCCTGCCTGAGGGGGATATTAAAAGGCGCGGTAGTGGGCTGGGATAGGGCCGAGAAAAAAGATCTAGCCGATCTAGAAACGGACTTTGCGGGGGCAGAGACCGAGTTAAAAGCTAGTGTTTCCCCTGGCGCGGATAATATAATCTTAATCAAGAAAGTCGAAGAATTGCAGCTGAGGTTTAAACTGAGGTCGACGGAAATCCTACGTCAAAAGTGGGAGATAAGTAAAATGAGAGACTTTGAACAGGGTGAGAATTGTGGCAAACTCCTGGCAATGAAAAGCAGGGTTGACAGAGCCAATAACTACATTACTAAAATTAAAAGTGGCTCTCAAATCCTGGAGGATAAGGGTAGTATAGCATCTGCTTTCACGCAATTTTTTCAAGAACTTTATGAGGATCACCTCCAGGTGTCAGAAGATCATATGGACAGATGGCTTAGAGACAAACACCTCTCTACATTACAACATTACATTGTGCTGTGTACAGCGGACGCAACCATGTCACTGCTGGCAGCGGGTAAGACCTTGGACATGTAGCTTTGTCGTCACCCATTTGACGCGTTATCGTGAGCCTATTGCACGGTACCGCCGGCTTGGGAATACCACGTTATCATGGTGTTATTTTCCCGCGATAGACTGCGATGTGCAAAGTTGCGTTAGGAAAATATTGCGATGATTATCACACGTTCTTGAGAATATCCCCCAAATTCTCCCCAAAATACCCTTTCTTCAGTTCCTTTACTTCAGTTTGAACGCAGGAGGCTCTTTAGCTTTCCACAGGTCGCTGATTACTGAAAAGTGATCAACACTGCGAGGGGCCACCACCTACGAGCTTTGAGGAGGGCTACACTCTAAGCAGGGGTATAGCTTAGACACTTAGGGGGATTTGTACAATGAAGTGACAGAGCGTGTCATTAGCCTCCTGGGCTTAACAACACGCTCCGCCACTTTGGAAACACCATATTTACAAGAATGTGGTGCAGCCTTGCGTTTCCCCCTGCGATTGCGCTAAGTTTAACAACTTAGCGCCAATGCAGGCACCCTTGCACAATAGTGCAAGGGTGCCTACGTGCAGGAGAGGATTAGTTATGTGTAGGAAGGTGTCCCTTCCTCCAGCACACATAAAAGTTACAAAATTGCATTTTCTAAAAAAGTTTGTTATGTACAGGACACCTTCCTGTACATAAATAAACAATGGCTTTCTGCTTTTTCCATGTGCGCTGCACAAGGCAGCACACATGGAAACAGCAAAAACGAGGAGAAATAATGCATTTCTCCTCGTTTCGCCAACTTAAGACCAGGATTTTCCTGGTCTTAATTTTGGAGCTGCCTCCTATGTACGCCACCCTTGTACATAGGGGGCAGAGTCAAATACAATGGGTGTTGTGGTGGAACGCCCACTGCAACACCCACTGCACGCTCCTTTCACGCTAAACATAGCGTGAAAAGGTGCCCTATGTATAATGCCGCGTTAAGAACGGTGATGGATCAAACCCAGGTCTGTTGACTGGGTGTGAGTGTTTGATTGGTTCTGATGCTCCGTCCTTCACCACCCCCTTTTGTACCGCTAATGCCGCGTTAAGCCACGTCAAGTGGCTTAACGCTGCCTTGTACATGAGACAAGGCCCCTACCGCCATGGGAACGTCACAGAAAGTGACGTTCCCGTGGCGATAGGGGTTTGTACATATGCCCCTTAGACTCAGGGGGTGTGGAACAGAGATTTCCCAACCATTACTGCCATTGAATTGGCATAATGGATGAAAATAGTATTTGATTTAAAAGGCTTCTTTCCACCACACAAGAGCCATCCAGCCCATTGTTTATTCTTGGACTGATTTGTGAAAGAAGAGGGGCGGGATATACAAGCTCTACAAAGTTTTATAGAGACGTGTGTCTGTGCTATGAGGGCTGCTAATCCGAGTGGAAACCCGACCACAGGCACTGCTAGCCCAACTTTAGACCCCTGGACTCAACTACGCACACCAGAATCCATTTATTAGGGAGGGTGTCACACCCTAAACACCCCCCACCCCCTGGAACTACGCTCCTGAACTCAAGGTGACTGAAACTTCCTGTGAGTACTGATGGGGGATCTGGGGTGACGTACACACGAAAATATTTGGTCATATAAGAAACAACCTGTTCCGGATAATTCTTTAAGGCCGGACATGACCTGTATTACTTGTGTGTCGTTGTAACCCTACCCCACTACAATAAAAATGCAATTGTAGAGAACTAAATGGTCACTCAAGAGATCAGAGTGTATATGCCTCGGGTTACCACTTTGAATCGTGCTCAAGCAAATTCAGCCTTTCATCCTTCTGAGGTCAATAAACTGAGAATCGGTGAGCTGGGTAGTAGTAATCCAACATTACAAAATGGCAGAGATCTGTACTAGAAAGGACTGATGAAAAACATGTAATTATCACGTTGAGGGAAAACAATTGTCTATACCTGTCTATATGTTTAACCTTCTGCATTTGATATGTGTCGCCTGTTTTGCCTAGCTTTGCCACCACTATGTTTATAGTCCTGGACTCCTCTTACGAAACATTGCTTTAAAGTATGTGAGTTTGTTTGATTCAACAGACCCGAATCACCACAAGCCCCAGAAAACATTACGGGGCAGATTTACAAGAAAGTGACGCATCTGTACAGATGCGTCACTTTCCCTGCGCCACCCTTAGAAACCCTTGGGCTACCATAGATGCGCCGTATTTACAATACAACGCACTATGGCACAAGGATTGACAGATGCATCAGAAATTCTGACACATCTGTTGGCGGAAAAGTCACGCATTTGCTGGAGTCGTGTCGCAAGCATGACGCAACTCCAGCAATGCGTGTTGAGGCCTATTCCCACTACACTGCGTCACTACTTATGCCTGATGGAAGCAGGCGTAAGGTTTTGACGCAGTGGCATCCTAAAAGTGGCGCAGTGAAATCTTGTAGATTTCACTGAGTCACTTTTACGAGGCCTTCCTGCGTGGGAACGCCCACCCTGCATACATTAAACCTGACGCAGGTATAATGTGACGCAGGGCTTTACAACGTGACGCATCTCCCTAGATGCGTCACATTGTAAATAAGCCGCATTGTTTGCGCCGCTGTTGCGTCAAAAAAGTGACGCAACTGCAGCGCAAAAGTCACGCAAGGGGCTTGTAAATCTGCCCCTACGTTTTCATGCAAAAGGCAGGCAGGGGAAACATGCCGCTCTATTGACATGGTAAAGTATACAAAAACGTGATGGATGGACTGCTTGAATACATCTCAGCCACTGGTGATTACTGGTACAGAGCGGTACAAAAGGGGGTGGTGATGGGCGGAGCATCAGAACCAATCAAACACTCACACCCAGTCAACAGATCTGGGTTTGATCCATCACCGTTCTTTAGCCCACTCTGCCACCCCAGTTCAGACATGGCCATATGCAAATCAGTCTGACCCTGTGTCTCATGGGAACAGCCCAGCCCGAACTGCCAAGCCATGCCTTCCCTGGACCGGAAACAAGCTTCCTAGGACCGGTTTCTGGCATTTCAGCCGTCTTCAGCCAGGCTTGCTTGAATCCAGTGGCAAAGTGAGCAAGGGACTCACGTCTGAGCATACCCTGCCAACTTATGGCGAACACAGCGGTACAAAAGGGGGTGGTGATGGATGGAGCATCAGAACCAATCAAACACTCACACCCAGTCAACAGATCTGGGTTTGATCCATCACCGTTCTTTAGCCCACTCTGCCACCCCAGTTCAGACATGGCCATATGCAAATCAGTCTGACCCTGTGCCTCATGGGAACAGTCCAGCCCGAACTGCCAAGCCATGCCTTCCCTGGACCGGAAACAAGCTTCCTAGGACCGGTTTCTGGCATTTCAGCCGTCTTCAGCCAGGCTTGCTTGAATCCAGTGGCAAAGTGAGCAAGGGACTCACGTCTGAGCATACCCTGCCAACTTATGGCGAACAAAGCGGTACAAAAGGGGGTGGTGATGGACGGAGCATCAGACCCAATTAAAAAAAACTCACACCCAGTCAACAGATCTGGGTTTGATCCATCACCGTTCATTAGCCCACTCTGCCACCCCAGTTCAAACATGGCCATATGCAAATCAGTCTGACCCTGTGCCTCATGGGAATAGTCCAGTCCGAACTGCCAAGCCATGCCTTCCCTGGACCGGAAACAAGCTTCCTAGGACCGGTTCTGGCATTTCAGCCGTTTTCAGCCAGGCTTGATTGAATCCAGTGGCAAAGTGAGCAAGGGACTCACGTCTGAGCATACCCTGCAAACTTATGGCGAACAAAGCGGTACAGACCTGCAGTAACAGGAAGAGAGGTACTCAAGACCCCTGCTGTGATGGGAATGTATGGGACGATTCCATGAAATGCCTTAGAAAGACCAAAATGTGAAGGATGGGATACTTGTATCAATAAGGACCACTGGCATTGTTTTAGATACCATTCTATTTCATCCTTCTTTGCCCACTGTGCCTTTACAAACAAAGAGACTGACCAAATACAAACCAGTTCTAGAATGGCCCCAGTATGTGCAGCACTGCTGTGTCCACTCATTAGGGGAACGCAAAGGACAACACACTGGCTTCGGCCTCATTTATCCTCATCATAGAAGGGCAGCCTTTGTCCTCATTGAGTCAGGGGGCCATATTGGGTTCTCCATTGGGCGAATATTCAATCCCACTAATTCCCTAGGTATAGCACTTATCAAAACAATACAACACTATATGACCTTACAGCGGTGACTGCATTGCAGTGGCCACCAAAACACACTCTCTTGTTATTACCAGAGACACAGATTTCTTCTCTGAGAGCCCCTGTCCTCGGCTCTCTGCCCTTCAGGCAGCTTTATAAAGACAATTACGCTGTTAAAATGGAGCCCGCTGTGATTTGTGAATTTAATATTCCCAAAGTGAAATTCAATACAGATTATTGCAGCTAGTTTAACAAGCGATGAGCTAATAATAATCCACATCAGAACTGTAAAATGTACTTTGTCCATACTCATATATCACAGATAGCTCATCTGTGCAAGGAAGCCTTGAAACAAGCCCAGATCTCTCAGCCCATGCTCTGTACTATTCTAGTTGCCTCTTCAGAAGTGTAGTAACAGAGGGGCATATGCACAAGCCCCTATCGCCACGGGAACGTCACTTTTTGTGCTGTTCCCGTGGCGATAGGCGACTTGCCTTATGTACAAGGCAGCGTTAAACCACTTCACATGTACATAAGGCACCCTTCCACGCTATGTTTAGCGTGAAAGGGGCGTGCAGTGGGTGTTGTGGGGGGCGTTCCACCACAACACCCATTGTATTTGATGCTGCCCTCTATGTACAAGGGTGGCATACATAGGAGGCAGCGCCAAAATTAAGTCCAGGAAAATCCTGGTCTTAAATTGGCGAAACGAGAAGAAATTAATTATTTCTCCTCGTTTTTGCTTTTTCCATGTGTGCTGACACAGGCAGAGATGCCGGAGTTAGAGAGTTATGCTTGGGAGGTGGCACTCCATGTTTTAGTTGAGTGAATGGGTCCACTATGTATTTACCTTTGATATTTGTCGTGGTTATGTTTCTAACAGCTTTGGAAGAAGGTGAAACAGAGTGCACAAAGGCAAGTGTTGTAGGATGTTGACTTTGCAAGGTCCGAGTTTCAGGACACTGGTTCGTTCACTGCCCTTGTTGGTAACTCCTAAGTCTGGTTCCTCAGGTATGTGAATCAGTTGGCTCCAGACAATGCATTAGCATCCAAAAATCACGTGTGACCAGCCCTTAACGTTTTACACCTCGCCACTCACTGAAACAGAGGCCAGCCAGATTCGGCTTCTGGGGGGTAATTAGGGGGCAATATTATTGCTGTCCCTCTGGGTCATCAGCAGACATTCTTCTAGCTAAGCAAAATAAAATGTCTTATTAATTGAACACTTTTAGGTGGGATCCGGTCTAAATGCTTCTTTGTCGTTGTTTTGGCAAGCTGATTTTAAGGCTGCCTGTCTTATTCCACCGCTGAAAAAGTTTCTTTAGACCCCGGAAATATGCCTAATTGTAAACCAACCTTTAAAAACCTTCCCAATTTGGCTTAATTGTTGGAAAAGCCTGTATTTGCTAAGCTCTCAAATCGTGTAGAAGATTGCAATCTTCTCCACCTGATACAAACACGTTTTCGTTCAGGGTATATCACAATCGGATGTGGTGGCCTCCTTCCACAAATGACACTAGTGTCCCAATGAAGATGTAGCAGCTGCACTAAATTTAACTGAGTTACTGAGTCCATTAGCAGCATTTCACACCGTAGATGACCAGGTCCTCTTATCTAGACTTGACACTCAGAGACTCCCTCCTCCCAGGTGCTCCTCCCTCCCACCTCCCCTTCTTATGGCGGCCGCTGGCACGCCGAAGGTGCGCCTAAGGCAAGCCCGTCTGCGCTCATGCGTGCCAGGACCGCGCCCAGCGCCAGAACCCCTGGCCCCCGCGAACCCCACAACGCCCGTCTCCACTACGATGCCAGCACCCTCCTCGCTTTCAACACTGGACGATCACACACCTGCTTCGTGGCCACCCCGAAGCGCACCCAAGGACCTTTCCGCTGCCGGAACTGCACCTTCACCAGCATCCGCCCCTCCAAGCCACCCACCAGGAAAGAACCCAACTACCTCAGATGCATTCTTCTCAACACCCGCTCCGCCCGCAAACACGCCGTTGAACTCTGGGACCTACTCGGCTCAACCTCCCCAGACGTCGCCTTCCTGACGGAGACCTGGCTGAACCCCTCCTCGGCACCCGACATTGCCATAGCAATCCCGGAAGGCTACAAGATCACCCGCAGGGACCGCACCAATGTCCACAGGAACACTCTCAGAGTCTCAACCAACACCGACGACACCCTCAGCACCGCCGAACACCTGCACTTCCAGATCCACACTGACCCCAACACCCCCCTCAGAGGAACCCTTGTCTTCAGACCCCCAGGACCCTGACCACAGTTCAGCGACTCCATCGCCGACTTCGTCAGCACACATGCTCTCGCCTCCACGGACTACATCCTCCTCAGGGACTTGATCTTCCACCTCGAGAACAACAACGACACCAACTCCACCACCCTGATCGACAACCTAGCCAACCTCGGACTCAGACAACTCGTCAGAACACCCACCCACTCCGCCGGCCACAAGCTTGACCCCATCTTCTCCGCAAGCCTCCACGTCTTCTTCAACCACACCACCGAACTTCACTGGACCGACCATCGCTGCATCCACTTCACCTTCCGGAAACCCACAACGCACCATCGTACCCAACAGATGCCTCGCCGCTGCTGGAGCAAAGTCACCGAAGACCAGCTAACCACCACCCTCGCCCGGAGCCCACCCGCCGACCCCACCAACCCCGCCACCACCACACACAACCTCAGACAGTGGATTGACGACTGCGCCAACACCCTCGTCCCGTTCAAGAAACCCTCCAACAGTCACACCAGCAAGAAAGCCAGCTGGTTCACTGAAGACCTCCAGGCCTCCAAGCAAACCTGCCGAAAGCTGGAGAAGAACTGCCTCCGTGAACGAACACCGGACAGCTACGCACACAAGAACGCCACCCGCAGACACCATCACCTCATCATATCCGCCAAAAGAGCCTCCTTCAAAGACCGCCTAGACAACAACGCACACAACATCAAAGAGCTCTTCAACATCGTGAAGGAACTCTCCAACCCCAGCTCCAACACCAATGACATCCCACCAACGCAAGACCTGTGCGACTCGCTGGCCACCTTCTTCCATCGCAAGATCGCAGACATCCATGACAGCTTCCACGCCACGACCACCCCGACAACCACTGAGACCTCTGCACCCATGACCACCATCCGCACCAACCGCCTGCTCTCCTGGACCAACATCAACGACACCATCAAGATCATGAACACCATCCACTCCGGATCTCCGTCAGACCCATGCCCACACCACATCTTCAACAAAGCCAGCACCGCCATCGCACCCCATCTCCGGAAAGCCATCAACATCTCCTTCGAGACAGCAACCTTCCCAGAGAGCTGGAAGCACTCCGAGATCAACGCCTTACTCAAGAAACCCAAGGCGGACCCCAAGGACCTCAAGAACTTCCGGCCCATCTCCCTGCTCCCGTTCCTGGCGAAGATCATCGAGAAGACACTCAACAGACAACTGACCTGCTATCTTGAGGAGAACAGCATCCCGGACCCGTCCCAGTCTGGGTTCCGCAGCAACCACAGCACCGAAACTGCCCTCATCGCCGCCACCGATGACATCAGGGCCCTGCTAGACAATGGAGAAACCGCGGCCCTCATCCTCCTGGACCTGTCAGCCGCCTTCGACACGGTCTGCCACCGCACACTATGAACATGCCTCCACGACGCCGGGATCCAAGAGAAGGCTCTGGACTGGACCACCTCCTTCCTTTCCGGCAGAACACAGAACGTCCGCCTCCCCCCCCTTCCGCTCCAAAGCCACCGAGATCACCAGCGGCGTACCCCAGGGCTCATCCCTCAGCCCAACGCTGTTCAACATCTACATGGCACCGCTCGCCCATGTTGCCTGACTGCACGACCTCAACATCGTCTCTTACGCCGATGACACCCAGCTGATCCTCTTCCTCACCAAGGACCCCCACACCACCAAAACCAACCTCCACAAAGGAATGAAGGGCGTCGCCAAATGGATGAGGAACAGCCGACTGCAGCTGAACTCGGACAAGATGGAGGTCCTCATCCTCAGACCCACCCCTTCGACCTGGGATGACTCCTGGTGGCCGACCGCATTGGTAACAGCTCCAACACCCACCGAACACGTTAGCAACCTAGGGGTCATCCTCGACTCCACCCTCTCCATGACTAAGCAGGTCAACGCCGTCTCTTCCTCCTGCTTCAACACCCTCCGCATGCTCCGCAAGATCTACAAGTGGATCCCCACCGAAACGAGAAGAACGGTCACCCAGGCCCTCGTCAGCAGCAGGTTGGACTACGGAAACGCCCTCTATGCAGGAGCCTCAGCCAAACTCCTGAAATGGCTGCAGCACATCCAGAGCGCCTCTGCACGCCTGATCCTCGACATTCTCTGCCGCAGCCCACCTGAGAGACCTGCACTGGCTCCCCGTCAACAAGAGGATAACCTTCAAGCTCCTCACCCACGCACACAAGGCACTCCACAACACCGGACCAGCGTACCTCAACAGACGACTCAGCTTCTACACTCCCACCTGCCAGCTCCGCTCCTCCGACCTCGCCCTCACCACAGTCCCCCACATCCAAAGAGAGACCTCTGGCGGCAGATCGTTCTCCCACCTCGCCGCCAAGATCTGGAACACCCTCCCCATCCACCTACGGCAGACTCAAGACCTGCTGACCTTCAGAAGACTCCTCAAGACCTGGCTTTTCGAGAAGTAGCAGCATTCCCCACCCCCCAGCGCCTTGAGACCCTCACGGGTAAGTAGTGCTCTTTACAAATGCTATGATTGATTGATTGATTGACAATCGCGGTGTAGTAATTACGTCGGTACACAAAGTAGTAGAGTCAAATATAGTTTATTCACATTCCGATGCTGCGCAGCAGCCAGCTCCCTCAGCCCTTCAATCCTTCAAAACCAATACTCGTTTTAAACATAAACATTCCAATTAGAATTCTTGAGACCGGAACATCACGGCTCAAGCATTCTAAGTCAAGGCAAAACACTACATTATCCTCTCCCTTACAAAAAACAAAGAAAACAAAAAGAAAAATAAAGAACTTAATAGTGAAAAGAATACATAAAAGCAAGAAACATTAATAATACTTAGAAGGAACAAAATGTTGTCCATAAATCCTGTGCAAATAATAGTGAAAGAAAACAAGAAAACATTAACGATACCTAGCAGGAACAAAACGTTGTCTAGAACTCCTGCGCAACTCTTGCATATCCGACAAAGGCAAAGGAACTCTATCTTTGTCACACGAGTTTTTCCCAACACTCGGATTGACTTTCACCACTCTTGAAACATTCCACCAGTTTTTAGAATTCACTCTCACTGCATTTCTGAACACTTTATCAACGGTGAAAGGCTCGGAGAATTTAGAATTCCCTTTCTTAGAATGATTAGGGATTTTTATACGCACAATATCTCCAACAACCAGAGGTTGAGAAAAAGATCTTTTCCTTGAATCGAAATATGTTTTCTGACGCAATTGAGCTTTGAAAACATTTTCTCTGACAACATCATCCACATCACACATAGAATCCAACTTAACCCACTTTGACATCCAACCAGGACAGACTTTAGAACAAGGTTTCCTTCCTCTAAGAAGCTCATAAGGAGAAACTTTTGTAGAAGAATCGTGCGATAAAACCATAACATTGACCTCACAGCATTCTGTACACTGCATCTCCCAACCAATGCCCATTGAATACAATTGTTGAGCACCCTATTCGTGCGCTCCACCAACCCATTGGTTTGAGGATGATAAAGTGCACTCCTAGCATGCACAATACCACCCTGATGTAAGAAGGATTCAAACTCATGACTGGTGAATTGTACACCATTATCACTAACAATAGTGGATGGAAACCCTTCACGGAGAAAAATATCCTTCAAAAAATCAATGATATTTTTGGAATTAGGTTCATCAATAAAACGTACTTCTGGCCATTTTGAGTAATAATCAATTGCAACAATGGCAAATCTTGAATTACTAGGAAGCACATTAAATGGTCCAACCAAGTCTATTCCTATCTTCTCCCAAGGCTTGTTTGGCTGCAAAGGAGGAGTATGAACTTTTAAACTCTTATCCGACCCAGAACAAATCACACAACCCCCTACAAACAAATCAACATCATTGTCCATCTGTGGCCACCAAAAATGTTCACGAAGTCTCCTCTTCGTGAGAGTCCTACCCAACCTTGCATCAACCTCGCTCTCAACATATCAGGAGGAATTAACCTGTCGCCGCGTACAAGTAAACCATCCTCAATTGAGAGTTCAGGGGCAACTTTGATGAAAGTTCTCTCTAGGCCACCCTTCCTTTACACACCTAATGACATCACCCAATAACGTATCCTTTGAAAGAAAATCCCTCCACTCAACTTCACTCACAGCACACATTTCATCCAGACCCACAGAGGCTACAAAACACTCCTCATCATCCTCATCCACCATTTCTTGCTTAGATTCAACAGGGTGTCTAGAAAAATAATCTGCACAAATATTCCTACTACCAGGAATGTGACTAACTTCAAAATCATATTGCAGCAGTTTAGTAGACAAGCGTGCTATTCTGGGTGTATGTTCTTTGATTTTGTCCCCAGAAAGGATTGAAACAAGAGGACTGTGATCAGTCCTTAGCTTAAAATGTCTGCCCCAAATATACGGATTAAACTTCCTAATCGCCCACCAGCATGCTAGCAGTTCTTTTTCAATAACCGAAAAATTAAGTTCAGACCCACGCAAAACTCTCGACGCATAACCAATGGTATGCTCAACTCCATTAACCATCTGCGTGAGAACAGCTCCCAAACCCAACCCACTCGCATCCACGGTGACAATGCAAGGAACATCAGGATTGAAAGGTTTGAGAACTCTTGGACTGATAAATTCATCTTAGACCCATTTAAAGAACATTTTTTTTAAGCATATTTGAGAGCGGTTGACACTTTGTAGCATATCCAGGCACAAAACGTGACGCCAAGGAGCGCCAGGACGCTCCTTGGCTGGAGTATCTGTGCGCACAATAAATAGTCGTAACATAACATAACATAAAACTCACACAAGCCAATAAATGACTTAAGTCCCACCTTATCTACAGGAGGAGGGGAATCTACTATTGCCTTAACCAGCCCTGGTCTTGGTTCAACTCCTTGTTCCGACAGAACATGTCCTAGGTATTCAATCTTCTTCACTCTGAAAACACACTTTTCTTTTTTTAACACAACACCACCTTCGCGCAAGGCCTCCAAGACACCGTACATAGTCTCATCATGCGACTCACATGTTTCACCATGTACCAAAACGTCGTCCTGAAACACAATCACCCCTTTGATCCCTTTAAGCAAATGACATAATCCTTTGAAAAACTGCCGCGGCAGAAGCCAAACCGAACGGCAACCTGCAGTATTGGAAAGTTCCAATAGGCGAAACAAAAGCAGTCAAATGCCTTGAGGCAGGATCAAGAACAACTTGATGATAAGCTGACGCTAGGTCTAGCTTGCTGAACCACTTCGACCCATTGATCAAAGATAACATTTCCGGGATTTTTGGAAGAGGATGAGAATCTATCCAGATGTTTTTATTTAAACTGCGTAAGTCAATGC
Organism: Triturus cristatus; assembly: GCF_964204655.1. Taxonomy (NCBI): domain Eukaryota; kingdom Metazoa; phylum Chordata; class Amphibia; order Caudata; family Salamandridae; genus Triturus; species Triturus cristatus. The sequence goes on along the minus strand of NC_140586.1, from coordinate 817,548,560 downwards.
AAACGCGAATCTCGCCATTTTTTTTCTTTGCTACGACTAAAGGAGAAAGCCAAAGAGAAGATTCTATTGGTTCTATAATCCCCTTCTTGCAAAGACCAGAAAGCTCTTGTTCTAGCTGATCTCTAACACTAAACGGTACATTCCTGAGCCGATGTTTAACCGGAATAGCACCATCTCTCACCTTAATGGTATGTGTGAACCCCTTGACACATCCAAGTTCATTACCGAAAATGCCAGGAAAATGTTCAGATAAAGAATCAATAAAATTGTCAAAACGAAGAATAGAGACTTGGGGCCTCATGTAGGTAAATAAATTTTACCGGTTCTTAAATACCGAGCCGTACCGAATCGGTAAATTAGAATCGGTAAGTTACATGTAGGTAAAAATTCGGTAACAGTTACCGATTCGGTAACAGTCGGTAAATACGAATCGGAATTCACCGATTCGGTAAATACCGAGGTGATAATTACCGAATGGGAAAATACCGAGGTGGTATCTACCGAATCGGAAAATACCGAGGTGGTATCTACCGAATCGGAAAATACCGAATCGGTACGTACGGATTCGGTAAATAACATCACATGACTTGACGAAACAGCTAATCCTGTGCAACGACAGCCCACCCAACCAGGAACTGCCCACACCCAGGCAGGTGTACACAATTAGCCGAAGTGGCCACACCCAGGCAGGTGTACATAATTAGCCGACCCTGGAGAGGCTCGGAGTGCAGAGGAGAGGCAGGGAGCAGTTGCATGTGCGAGCGGGAAACGAACAGCATGTCCAGCCAGAGCACACAGAAAGACGGAGGGGAAAGGAGGAGGAAGCTCAAATTCAGCCCCAAGGAACTCCAGGTGCTGGTGGAGGAGGTGGTGAAGCAGCACCAGAAGCTGTTTGGGAGGCAATCCCTGCAAGTGCCTGAGGCCGAAAAGCGCAACATATGGCTGGCCATCCAGGCGCAGGTCAATGCTGTGGGAGTGACCCACAGGGAAATTGAGGTCCTCAAAAAGCGCTGGTATGACCTGAGGATTGTGACCAAGAGGAAGATGGGCGACATCCAGAAGGAGGCCAGCCAGACCGGAGGTGGAACCAACAGGGCACCTGCCCTCACCGAACTGGAGGAGCTGGTGGCGGCCACACTCGAGCAAGAGAGCGTCGTGGGTCTTGGGGACGCCGACAGCTCTGCCAGAGCCGCAACACACCAAGGTAAGACGAAAGCACAGCAATGTAGCCGCCCCTACCCCTATCCCACATCCCCCATTGTGACACGAGAATCACACTGCAGTCCACACGTGTCAGTGCAGACAGGCAATGCATTCCGGGAGATGTAGTCAGGGCAACACTAACCATGACGTAAATGTCACAGGGCAACAAGGCATGTCACGCACTCGAGGCACAAGGAGACAGAGGACAGATTGGAATGTGAAATGATTTATTGTGACGCTTGCAATGCAGCCCTTCGGGGACACTGAGCCAATGTTGTTTTTCTGTCCACAGATGTGACATCATGCAGTACAGGGCATGCTGCAGGGGAGACGGCACACCGGCCACAAAAATCACCTCTAGCCAGCACGAGTGCAGACCAGGGAGCAGGCCCACTTGCAGCCGCACCACCTACGCAGCCAGCCTCGCCGCACACAGAGCCAGCATCACCTCACCGAGAGCCAGCATCACCACCACCAGAGCCAGCATCGCCACTCATGTTCGATTCACCGGCCACATCTCCGCTTGCAGGTGTGAGAATGAGGAGGCGTCCAGCAGCCAGGCTACGAGCCTTAGACACCTCGTCAGACGACAGCATGGGCCCAGAAGACCGCACCGGGCCCCAGGAAGGGAGCCATCCCACTGTGCCCCAAACATCACAGGCAGCACAGACGGGAGCAAGAGGGCGCCGCAGGTCGCGTGTCCAGAGTCCACCAGCACCCACTGACGGCCATGGTGTCTTCTTGGGGCTCGAGGGCCAAATGTTGAAGCAACAGCGCCTGCAATCAAAGGCAGTAATGTCAGTCCAGAGGCACATGCGGGTGATGAGGACAAGCTTAGTCAACATGGACACAAACATTGGCGGCATGGCTGCGGGCATTCGGGACATGTCCCAGTCAATCCAGCAGTTGTGCAGCAAATTAGATGCTGACATCGAAGCACGGCGCCGGGAACGCCAGAGAAGGGACACTACCAGCAGGGCACTCAACCGTCTGGCAACTGCGACTTCCCTACTTTGCCGGCGCTCTGTGACGATGCAGGAGGGCCTAACACAGTGCTGCAGCGACCTGTCACGGGGGATGGTGCAGGTGACAAGTGCACTAGGGGTGCTATTGACAAGTCAGGCGTCGACAACTGCTGCAGGGGATGCTGCGGAGAGCATCGACACCAGCAGCAGCATCACACCCCCCGTCCCCGAAGCACGCAGGAGCAGCAGGCGGCTTGGGGTTGGCTCTAGTGAGGATGCACAGGCCGTGCAATCCACCACTGCAGCGCGTATGCGCAAACATTGATGTGGCCCTGCTTATCCACTTGCCATTGGGTGACGTAACCCTGGACATACTCATTGTATAGATGGCATATTGCCAGATTGGCCTGTTCATGTGTTCATGGCGTGGTGCCACATTAAACTACGTCATGACTTCTCACGACTCGCTGTGTCCCCTCACTTACTCAGAAATAGTTGCATGTGATCTCTGCCCGTCTCTCTCTCCCATCGATTGCAGTTGGCACTCTAGCTGCGCTGCCCTCTGGCTGGCCTGACTCATCCTCGTTGTCCTCAAAATATGTTAGTTCCACATCTGTACCTTTTTTCGTGGCAAGGTTGTGCAGCATTGCACAAGTGGCAATTATCTTGCAGCAGGTGATGGGTTTGTACTGGCGTGCGCCTCCGCTCTTGTGGAGGCAGCGGAACCTGCTCTTCAGCAGTCCAAACGTGCGCTCCACCACATTGCGTGTAAATTTGTGGGCCACGTTGTATCGTCTCTCACTCTGGGTTGCTGGGTGTAGGTAGGGAGTGAGGATGAATGAACGGCATGCATATGCACTGTCGCCTGGATGAGTAAAAGGGAACCATCAGTTACATGCCTCTATACACTCTGATTTGCAGGTTTCAAGGGGCGTCACTGTTACTTACCCAGCAGGTATCCCTCTCCGAATTCTCCGGCTCTCAGTCGTGTGTAGATCCCACTATTCTGGAAGATGTAAGAGTCGTGGGTGCTCCCAGGAAACTTTGCAACAATATCTGTGATGATGTTCCCTGCATCACAGATCACCTGCACATTGATGGAGTGGGTGGACTTCCTGTTCCTGTAGATGTGCTCTGTGTCAGCTGGAGGACAGATTGGGATGTGTGTACCATCAATACAGCCGATGACATGGGGGAACTGTGCCATGTGATAAAAGTCTGTTTTTGTTTTCTGCAGTGCAGCCTGTGTGTTTGGGAAGCTGATGTAGTGGTGCATTCTCTGCATCATGGCATCCAGGAACTTCCTGAAGAAACGTGACAGGCAACTCTGGGATACCCCACCCACCGCAGCTATCACCACCTGATAACTGCCGGATGCCAACAGATGTAGGCTGCAGAGCACCTGCACATGTGGGGGTATGGCGTGCGCCCTTCTTATTGGCTGGTCCAGGAGTGGGTGAAGGTCCCTGATTAAGTCCATGATGGTTTCGGGGTGTAGCCTGTACCTCTCATGTATCTCTGCATCAGTCAGCTGGAATAGTGTGATGCGCTGTCTGTAGATTTGTTCCTCCCGTCGCCACACCCTCAGTTCTGCTGCCTGTAGACGTAGGCGCCTTGCAATGACGTACATGGCGGCCATGTTGTCCACGCTGTTGCATTTTGGGATTGCTTATGTGCATTGTTGATGGTTACCACCTGCTTTCCATCCGTGTTAATTACCGACTCTTATTTACCGATTTTCCTGGATTTCTTAATTACCGACTGCTCCTACATGTCATTTTCAATTTTTACCACTTCATATTTACCACTTCATATTTACCGATTCGTTAATAATGTATTCGGTAAATATGAATCGGTATTTTAGAATTCGGTAACTATGAATCGGTATTTACCGCCTCATATTTACCGAAAAGTGGTTTTTGGACTCCTACATCTCACTTGTCTGAATACCGGTCGGTAACGGCATATTTACCGAAAATCGGCCGTTACCGACCGGTATTTGGCTACCTACATGAGGCCCTTGATCTTTTGTACCTGGTCTTAACACCATTTTAAATAAACCCTGATGAAACCATCCGAGAATGTTAAAACCTTTAATGGCCACGTAAATTTTTCCCAAAATTTTCCTTCCCCTGAAAACTAAAGAGTCTTCAAAATAACCAGCTAATTCAATGGCATTCCCCAAACTTCCTTAAACTTTTCCTGAGTTACCATTGTTATCCTCGCTCCGGAATCAACCAAAAGACAAACATTCTTTCCACCAATCTCCACATCCACATAAGGATCCACACACTCAGCATGTACGCTAGAAACTTGACTCGCATCCCCTACCACAACAACCATGTCTCTCAAATCTTCCTGAATTTTCCTTAACTCATCACACTTTGGTTCACAAAAAGAAATATTGGCAATAGAGGAATTTGAAGAAGTAGAAGGAACACCACCACTCATCCTTCCGTCCTGTGAGGACGAAAAATTCCTCCTCACATTTTGGCAGACCTTAGCAAAATGACCCAATCTTCCACACGCCCTACAAGTTACACTTCTTGCAGGACAAGCACGTCCAGACTTAAAATGCGGAAAATTTCCACACTTAAAAACAAATATTCGTTTGTTTAAAAAACTTATTGTCACTACGAGAAAAGTTAATGTTCTTGTTTTCCTTTGGTCTTACAGCATTAATGCAATCTTCTTCTTTGTTGGTGGACAATGAGGCTTTTCCATCAAGCTCCTTAACAGACAACTTCGAAAGTTCTATGCTTTTCGCAATTCGAATCGTTTCTTCTAACGTGGGATTACCAAGTGACAATAATTTTTGTTGTATACTTTTGTCATTACACTTACAAATGTATTGATCTCTTATCAATTGATCTCTGAACCCCTCATACTGACACTCAGCACTGAGAACACGTAAAGCAGATATAAAATCTTCTATCTTTTCACCAATTTTCTGTTCCCTTTTAAAAAATGTGTGTCTCTCAACTACCAGACTGGGCTGTACGGCAAAACGCAATTCCAGCGTTTTGACCGTTTCTTGAAACTTGTCAATATCTCCTTCTTCACCAGCCACACGTATTAAAGGAGGCAAATGTTTAAAAATCGCTCTCCCTTCAAATCCTAAAACATTTAATAAGAGAAACTTCTTCCTTTCAGCCCTATATCGTGAACCACCTATAGCACCAATATATGTTAAAAATGCGTCATACCATTTTTTCCACGAAATGGGTGGATCCCCAGGTGTTTCTAGAAAAGGTGGAGGAGGAGACACAGACTGCATTATCACTTATGCTAGACAGACACTAAATGCAACAAAAAAAACTAATATTCGTACTTGACACGTACTCTAATATGTACTTTCCTTTTAAAGTACTGTATTACCTTAATTTACTACTTTTTTTTTTATGTTGCAAAAACTGTTTGTACATAACCACGCTTCTTTCTACAAATTGCAATGCCTTACAACACCTTCTCCAATTTCTCATTGAAAAATTATATTTTTATTTTAAAATGAGTTGTGCGTCTTGTTATCTCACTATAATCCGACTTCGATCTGCTTGTCTTGAACCAGCTGTACCGTTTGAACTGATTAAGGTGTGCGTGCCACCGTTCTTCAACACGCAAATGAAAAAAAACTGTAATGTTTGAACTTATTATGGTGTGCGTGTCACCGTTCTTCAACACGCAAAAGAAAAAAACTGTAATGTTTGAACTTATTTACACCTGCTAAGCTTCAATAACAAAGGTGTGCACATCATCACTCTTCGAAACGTGAGAACGTCCTTCACTTCTCACATCAAGGCAAACTTGTGCACATCGCCGCTTGTTGAAAATCGAGTCAAAATTTTTTTTTTTAATCCGCTGCAAACACTTCGAAATTCACTTTCTTTTTCTTTTTTTTTTTGAAACAGTAATCCGCTATTCGTCACTAAATGTTCCTGTCGGCAATAGTTTACACTGCGTTTCCATGGCAATGTCGCTTCGTAACCACTCGCTTACTCTCCCAAGATGGCATACGACACGTTACTTGCGTGCTCTCCCAAAATGGCGCGCGACGCAGTACTTGCGTGCTCTTCCAAGATTTTTCTTTTTTGAAACTTTTTTTTATTGGCATTTGTTAGAACAGTTGTTACATATCAATGTTGGATCGCATTAACATTAAGAATGTGTTTCCAGGCAGGTGATATCCATCTTGACAGTTATAATTACTTCTACTTCAGTTATATGCAGTATGTAGTGTAACAGGTGTTTGCCATATCAAGAACAAACCGGGGGGGGGAAATCAAACTAGGGGTTGTCATGGACTATCAAAGGAAGCAGCCGGACCATATCACATGTGGTTCGTCAGGTAACCGGTGAAGCATCCCAGTGGGAACCCCTTGCTAAGAGTATGATTATACAGTCGGGCATGCGGCATAGGTAAGCGAACCGGGGCGGCGGGGATAGGAACCCAACCATTCCCGGGTAGGTGTGACGCATCAGGGAGGAGCGCCATCCGTGTGGGTTTGTATCGCGTGTGACTGCGTAGCATTAGGGGTGGTCGCATGCGTGCCCTGGTCAGATAGGGGCTGAGACTGTTTAAGTTGATGTAGCAGAAGCGCCCACTCTAAGGATATCGGGGTTTTACGTATACCCTTCGCTTCTTCCTCTCGCAGGGCCTCCTCCTCAGCTGCGGCCCACTTGAGCACCGCCCCCCTCCATGCCGCTATCGCGGGGTCCGTAGGGGAACGCCAATGCATAGCTATGCAACGTTTAGCCAGAAGGTGCGCCAAGGAGACAAATTGTATGGGCACTGTGTGACGCTTCCTCCGGCCCATTATTCCCAGCGCACAGCACTCCCATGTGTCTAGATGGGGCAGCCCAGTGAGGTCTCGGAGGGTCACGTGGATAGCTGACCAGAAGGTCTGGATATCTGGGCACGCCCAAAACATATGGAGGAAATCTGCGTCTTGCGCCTGACAGCGGGGACAGAGGAAAATTGTAGCGGGGATAAAAACGCTGTAGACGTGCTGGGGTCAAATAGGCTCTGTGTATAATGTAAAATTGTATGTTTTTGAAACGGGCATTCCTAGACACTTTTTGGGGGAATTCGAGTGCCCTTTCCCACTCATTATCATGAAACACCCGTCCCACCTCCTCCTCCCAGAGGGTCCGAAGGGGTTCAAGCGATGGAGACGTCAACTCCTGGATGGATTTGTACAGCCAGGTGGTGAGGTGACGGCCCCGTCCCATTCGCAGGATCGTGTGGAGGACTGGGTGCGTGGGGGGCGTGCTCTTCCAAGATGGTGTGCGACGCAGTGCAACAACTAGAAAGCCAACTCTCACCAACTTTGTGACGGATCAACATGGCGATTCAACATCCTTCCGGCAACCTCAACCAGAAACTTCAACGGACACATAGTACCTTGAGGTAAGCTTCCCTGCTGCCTTCGTTGTGAACTTCCACTTCAAAGACGCCTCACATATTTGATTTGAAAACTCTCTGCTGAATATATCGCAGCAAGTGTCTCTCCCATTTCATGTCTACGGCTAGACCATTGACATGTGACATCCCCAGGGATCTGTTTTGTCTCCTTTAGGTTTTATTTGTTCATGCTTCTAACTGGGACCCACTTAAGGAGCCACTTGAAAACTTTTATATCTATATTAGGTGCAGGGCGACACTGTGGCTACTGTGAGGAGCCACCCTTTCCTTGGGCAACCAAGAAGGAACCTTAAAAACGTAGAAGATTCCAGTCCTTGACAGATTGAGACATCAACAACTCTATAGATCTGTCTGTGCCATGGAGCCTTCTGAGTGCCTGGAGCAGACAGTACAACAATTTCACCTTGAGAATTAGGCCTTTAACCCTTTTAAACAGACCACAGAATAAAGGTCTTTTAATATCCCAGGACAGCCTTCATGTGCCCAAGATATTATAGCAATCTATTGAAGTTAACGGAATTCTTGAATTCTTAAATTGGAGCATTTTGATTTCAGCTCTGCAATTTTGTTCAAAATCCAGAAAAGGTAGAATATTTAATTAGCAGTCTCAAAGACCTGCTCTATCTTGGGCTATTCCTTTATTTTCAGCCTAGGATTCTTGTCTGTGTTATGTTCTTGTTTTTTGAGAGGACGGTCTGGTTTGGAACAGTCTGCTGAGGAAGCATTATGTGATATCTAGCAGGGTAGAATGGATGTATTGATTTACTTGACTTGTTTTCCCTAACTGGCGGTTGAGAGTGCATGGCTTGAGAAAATTCTAATTACATTGCCTCATCACGGATTAAAAGAAATTAAGGATGATTTTCCCAGTCTTATGTCATTCTCTTAACTTATTGATTGTGCTTTTCAATTGAACACAGACTACCGGAAAAACATAACAAAAATTAAGTCTTGAGAGGGTTTTTCTGTTTTGACTAAAACCCAGCCCTTACTCAACCTTTACGGAAACAAAAAAAATTGTGCCGGTATTTCATTGCAAGAAGAATCTTTGCAAAAGGGATCCTCCAGGGGATGAAAGGAATGCTGAAAAAGGCTGGTCTGTGGGTATATTGCGGTGATTATGAGCATATCATTTGTACATCACTCATTCGTCCTTAAAAGCATTTCATTACGAAGCAAACATCTGAGAAAGAGAAGCTGTACATTGGCTTCCTTATATCGGATTTGTTTACAAGGAGTTCAGTTACCAATTATGTGTCTTGTCCATAGCCATGGAAGTTGAACAAGGAAACACTAATGTTCCAGGACAGTTGGATTGTGGAGCATGTAGAATGTTCACTGATCATGATTGGGCTCTTACAAAATAATATTTCCAAGAGAAAATTAAAAAGGTGCAGAGCCCTCTCCATGCTGTTGATTGTACGCCATTGGCCTGGGGGCTGGCGAGAGAGGCTTCTCTACCACTATGCTGGGATTTTAGGAATTCCATGACTAAAGACGTACAATCTGTACATCAATTATGCTAAAACAATGTTGTTACTATAACCGTCTTATGATCATCATTGTCAGGAGAGTATCGGTCACCAATCGAAGAGATGAACGATTCAACAACCATCATGAATCCCCAGTTGTGATCATAAGAACTCTTTACATTCCAAACCTTTTTCATATGTGCAGCCTTTACCAGTGGCTCCGGAAACATGGCACATGATTGACAGGTCACCAAATAGGTTAGGGCATAAGAGACCTGACAGACAGGGCCAATGGAGAAGATGGAGAATGGTACAATGGAGCATACAGAAGTACATTACCAGAACTACAACTCCCAGAGTCACACTCACAGTCCCAACCACAATAAGGATGTTCCCCTACAGGTCAACTTCTGGGCTGTTAGTGTCAAACAGAGTATATAAGACCAGGGCATACTGTTACGACTGCATAGGACTAGTCAGCAGTGGCAGTGATGTGCTCACGGGGCACCACTTTCATAGAGGGGCCAGCATCTCTCTGGTGTTTGAGCTCAGTGTGTGAAGCTCTGTCTTCTCCTGTGCTGTATTGTCAGTGCTGGCATTTACCCGGCCAGTCAGAGGTATGTACCATAGGCCGTGAGTTTCTTCTGCCTGTGAGGGTGGTGGGGAGAGTGTGGGAGTATGGACACAATGTATGCCTGCTAGCCCCAGTGGTGCTGGAGCAGTTTTCATAGTGTGGGTGCTGCCATCCATTTTACATCACTAAAGTCATAAGGACTGTGAAAAATCTAATTGTCAGACAAAGGACAAATGTTGCAAATGAGCCACGCCCGTTCGGCGAGAGTGGTAAGAGTGTAGTATGGAACTGGTGGTGCATTTTGGAGCACACTGTCACTGATATATTACTGAAGCATGGTGTGGTAGTGCACTGTTGTTTACAGACAGCACATTTTCCATGGGAATGGCCTCTAACTTTGCCCAGACATGCAGTTTAGTTTTACTTCTTAATCTATGTGGTGCACAAAACGATAATGTGTGGAAATCGGGTTACAGCGGATATTTCTCATTTGTGCATCGCCAGGTAATGTGTCTTGATTTGTTTTGATCCTATTAAAATCTTTGTTTCCATCACACTTCAGAATTATAAAAAAAAACTGGCTTGATGTACTTTCCTAGCTGCTGATATATTATGAAATATTTCTAAAGCTCATTTGGAAGTTTTTATATTCTGTTTTGTTTTAGAAAAACTGACATCCAGGGTTTCCTTTCACAATCTCTTGGCCACAGCCAGATTGTCAGATAGTTCAATTTGAAAAATCCTCTCACTCTGCAGAGAAAGAGAAATAAACACCAATCTCCATGGTAATAGAATCAGAAGACATAGTCTGACCATTGACCTCTGTCTTTGAACACACAGCAAATGTGGCAAGACAAAAATAAAACGTTACTGCATTTTTATTGCTCATTCACCTTTGGAACTTGAGCATGGTTATTTTGCGGGTGCTTCAGCACCTGTAGCACCCCTACTTCCAGTGCCTATCACCACCACCATTATAAAACAAATGTTTAAAACTATACGACACATACCCCTCATGTTTGTTCTAATTCAAAGAAACAGAGTAGGAGATTTGCGACTATACATGGATATAGATTCATTTATTTTTAAAATTCACAGATGTTTTTCAGGTTATACTTGGAAATGTGCCCCAGTCACCAACTTCGAAAACTTTTAGAAATGATATTCTTGCACACACAAGTGTATGTAAATACACTCTATACCTTATTTCTCATCTCATGGAGAAACAATTTCCCTAAATCCCCACCAGATTAGTGGGTGTTCCCTTAACCTTCCCATTCAGGAAAGGGATTACTCGTGACACTGACAGGAGTAAGTCTCCAACCTTTTTCAGGGAAGGGAGTTGGAGAGGAGTTTGTGAACCCTGAATATGTGTGTTGACTAACTCACAGGGCATTTACTCCCTGTAACCCCAATCCCCACCACTTCAACAAACCTGGTCAGAGATTTTCTAACACAAAAATTATTGTGTGAGTAAAACTATATGCATGGTCAGATTTTACGGCTTTGATTTTTTTTGTAAGTAGATTTTCACTAAGAAAGGTTATTCGGTATATAAGCCTCAGATGGGTGCCCAAATAATTTTGAGAATAAGGTCCATTGTGTTTTTGCAAATCTGCATTTAAAGAGACTGCATGCACCTTTAAACCAGACCAGTTGCATGAAGTACAGTTGTATGTGCTGCACCATAGGTATGAAATGGTCCTTTTGTTAGAAAATACACACACACACACACGCGTACACACACACACACACACACTCTTTCCCATTTTACTTGCATTGGAGCTTGTCACCTTTAGATTTCGCAGTCTTTTGGACTATGTCATTGAGAATGCAGAGTGTAAACTGCAGATGACAAAGAGCTTTCAGGCAGGGTGCCTCTGCCCTGCTTTAAAACCACCACCACTCCCATGCCATTGCTATTAGTTGGAACTGCCCCTACTATACATGGTCAAGTAGGCTGTGGTGGGAGTATAGCAGCGGTGGGAGGAATCAGCATGGCAGTGTAAGAGGTTCTTCCTGCTTAGTACCTTTCGAGGATCTCCTGGCCCTATGGACAGTGGGCTACGCCCCGGATTCCTCTATGCGCTTGTTCCAGCAAGCCTTGGTTATCCTTAGGAATAACCCACACCGTGGTAAGAAAGCACATTCTACTCCAACCCCCTGCCCCCCCCAGATAAAATGAGAACTCAGTGCATGTCCCCGCAATACTCCCCAGGATTCCTCTTTTTTCAGGGGTTTCATGCCAGCGAAGATAAGATAATCCGAAGGGTTTATTTATTTATTTATATTTTTATAATGCACTTGATTCTCATGTAGCCTTGGGTTGCAGGAGTGGCATTAGCCATTGCCACCACCCCCATGGCTCAGGGAATCCATGGAGATTTGTGCAGCAGAACCGGCCATGTGTAGCAGGCTAGGGGAATGCTGGTGTATACCGTGATCCTTGGCGAAGGACAAATTGGGGAGCTATCTCCTGCTCTGGGGTGGCGGACCCCAGCACCATCTTCCCATTGGGTCATGTAAAAAGAGTGTGAAGAATACCACCCTCTCCCTCAATTCTTACTTGTTGGGGGTTTTGTAGACAGATGGCATGAGTGGCAGTGGAAGCCATGACACCACTGTCTGATTGCACACAACTTCATCTCTGCCTTGTCATTGGTGAGTAGTTGTTACCTGTTTTGTACAACATGCAGGATCCCAAATGCTTGGATAGATTGAAAGACCTCACGACTGCTGTTTACTCTTCAAAATATCACTTTTCCTATCCTATATCTCCCTGACCTTTCATAAGAACTTCATCATTGGCTTTCCGCATCATAGCTTGTGGGTTTAGATTCACTAAACTTCATGCAGGGCAGCACTGAGGTTAAATCTGCAACACTACATTGCACATTTTTTACTGTGAAATTTGTACTTGAGGGATTCCTTCGAGTACTAATTCTGTATGATGCCAGCCATTCAAAATTAAATTGCACAAAATATGTAAATTTAAGAAACTTAGGGGCATATGTATCAAACCCTTTTCCCGTTCGCAAACGGGCTGATTGTCAGAATCAGCCCATTTGCGAAGGGGAAAAGGCCTTTTGGGATGTATCATCCCAAAAGGACATCGCAAATTAGAGATTCGCAACATTTGCGATTCTCTATTTTGCGATTGCATTTAAGAAATCGCAAATTGCGATTCCTTAAATGCAATGTATGAAGCATAGAAAAATTGCAATTTGGCCGTAAGAAATCGCAAATTACCACCAACTTCAAGTTGGTGTTAATATGCAATTTCATTGAAAAAAGCACTTTTTGGCATTTTTCAAAGTGCCATGTGACGCACAGACATGCCCTTAGGGCATGTATGTGTGCCACATTTGCATACATACATATTTCAGGGGTGCAACAGGGTGTCCTTTTGACACCCTAGCACCCTTGAAATTGCAAACTCATTTTGTGATTCTCAAATTGCGAATCGCAAAATGAGACTGTCTTCCCATTCATTCCTATGGGCCTCCTAGCCCATAGGAATGAATGGGAAGGTTTTCCTTAATTGCGATTAGCAATTTGCTAATCGCAATTAAGGAATGCCAAGGAATCGCAAAACATTTGCAAATTTTTTATTACATCCCGTTTTGCAATTCTCAAATAGCGATTCCCTAAAAATCGCTATTTGAGAATTGCAAAAACGGAACTTGATACATATGCCCCTTAATCGTTAGGGCTGGTAATAACATGCTATATTCTGCTTGTCCCTCCTTCTGCCTGGTTTTATTAGATGCTAGGATTTCAGGCAAAAGCTTGTTACTATAGAATGTCTGGCTTTGTGTGAAAATGTATGAGTGCTACTGCTGGTCTTGTCCAGTTGTGCCCACTTCCGCCTAGATAACATGAGGACTTATGCTTCGTGCTGAAAAGCCCTTTTTCTCGGTGCTCGGGTCAAGTTGTCAGCAAAGAACATATTGTCATTGAAGCTGCTGTTTGCATAGCAACCTGCTGCTAAGTGTTGCTCTACATAGTAGTAAACCAGGGCCTTACTTGGGGGACTATAGGGAAATCTCAGACTCACAGCCACACTCTCACTGACCAAGCTAGAGTCCTTGAGATCGTGTAGGGAAGATTCTATGAAATGCTCCTGACAAGTAATGCGGATACCTGTTGGATACAGCCACACCTGGAACACATCTGTTTGGAAGAGGCGAAAGTCTTGACTTCGCCAGAACTTCATGGTCACCTAGCTATTGCTGTCATATCACATGCAGAGTATATTGTGATAAGTAATATGCAAAAGTTGGTGCTGAAAACTGATTTCGTCTTTGCTCAGCCACCTACGGTTTCAGGGTGTTGGCACCAGTGCTTAATTAGAAAAAATAAATGCCAGGGCTCTTGTCAGGAGGCTACTGCCGCTTGCACCACACATTGACTGTGCCATACTGCCAGTTATAGCATCAACACAACTACTAACCCTCACACTCCTACAAGTGTGACAATTCTGAGTATTACAGGCCCCCCACATCTCTAAGAATGGCTTGGGCGGCAGATAAAAGTCATTTTAATGTATATTGTATTAATAATGAACTGTTGTTGTGGTCAATTAGTCAGACAGCGCCACCTTGTGGCAGACTGTCACAAGCGCCAGTGTTGAGTATTAAGTGCTGGTGCCGAGCACCGGAAGCCACAGGCTCAAATTAAGCACTGGTTGGCACCATCTCTGACCAAAGTTGCTGCACTGTCTGGCACAAGGGGGAGAAAGCAGCGTCCAGCTACATTTATTACTAATGGCCTGCTACTGCTCTTATCCCATGATGTACAGTGTGGGTGGTGTCTAGCATAGTATTTGAATTGGAAGCCTACCTTCCAATACAAGATCCTATGGCTAGACATATTTTTAAACATTGTACACATTGTGTTCGTTACACTGCAGCACACAGGCAACATCTGGAATGTTTGCAGCAATAAAAGCATGTTTCCAAGTTAGCACCTGCCACAAGAAAGTGTTTGTTTTTTACGCAAAGCCCAGTTTGCCAATTTGATTTGGGCTGTTTCCAGCGTGGACTCGAACCCTAGTGTTCCCCCATGGTGGTACCCTAGGACTTCACCTACTCCTGACATGCCCCAGATACTCAGTGCTGGAATACTTAGGGGCATATTATCAAGGCGGTGCTATGAAATTATCCCCGCTTTTGCGTCCGTTTTCGGACGAATAGCGGCAATAATTTAATCGCCTTATCAGCAAAGACACGCTATTGCGTGTTTTGCTGACTTAGCGCCCGTTTCCAGCACGCCTAACTTTGCATCGCTAATGAGATGCAAAGTAGGAGCGGCTGTGAAACCAACCAGGGAAAATATCGCGAAGGCAGCTTCGCGATATTAACAAGGAAGGGTAGCGATTTTTAAAATCGCGTTAAGTATTAATGTCTGTTAAATTCCTGACTAAGGCATACTTAACATGGGGGGTGGATTCTGTGGCTATGACCACAGGCCCTATCATCTAGGATATCGCCGTTTTCCACCATGGAAAACGGCGATATCCACACTATCTCTGGAATTTTTATCGCCTCGGCGATGCGCGTTGTTAATAACGCACTAACCGGGCGATAAATCCCAGAGATAGCCGGCGATAAATATGCAATCGCTAAGCGCGCTTTGTGATATTTATCGCCGGCCTTTGTTAATATGCCCCTTAGAGAGATGCCATTGGCTACTTAGAGTTCCAAAGGGCCCCAAATCATGCATCAAACTCTCATACATCTCACTGATTCGCTCTGCCCCCAGGTCTCTAAGTTTCCAGATTCTTCTGGACCAAGGAGGAGGGAAATAAAATTACATACACCGACCTGAAATGCGCATACACCCTAAATCTGTTTAAAAATTGATTAAGAAAAGTCTTAAAATATGCATCAAACTTGACAGGTTATGGCAAATGAATAATTAACTCAAAACGTCTATTATGACAGAAGCTGTAACTTTTTAGATATGAAGGTACTCAGCGGGGTATTAACATTTGCAGAGCTTGTGTGGAGTGCTTGTTCTTAAAATAATAGTAATTATAATGAAAACATGAATCAAAATCAGCTCTTCCCTTCATGGATAATTACAGCTCTGTGAGAGAGGTTTCACATGCTGGGGGGTTTTCAGACCTCCATATTAGTCATCGGTTTCTTCTGGCGCTGGTGGCACACGCTCTCAGAAGTTATCCAAAAGTTTCATACAGTATGGCTGCCTGGGGATTTGATAAATTCGCACAATGCCCAGGTTGGCCCTGAAACAATGGGCACCTAAATGCAGACCTGTTTCTCCTGCAGCAGAAGTGAGAGTATGCTGTTCCAATCACACTGCCTTTGTTCATGTTCACAAAGAGCTGCACTATGGGGCCACTCACATGGAAAGCGCTTCTAGAGCTAGTCTATGGTACCCCCACTTCTAGGTGGTAGAAGTCCGGCTCCCCAACCTCCCACCTCCTCCAGCCCCCACAAAAAAGGTGGATCAGAAAAATTGAGGGGTAGATTTACGAAATTGTCACGTAGTGCAGCGCTGCAAGTCACTTTGCTGCGCTGAATGACAGAGAAAGGGAAGGAATGTGCTGCATTTAAGTCAATACGGTGCATTCCTGCCTTTTCCCTGCTGTGGCGCTTTTTTGGCAGCCTAGCGCCAATGCAGACACCCTTGCGCCATGGTGTAAGGGTGCCTCAGTTGCAAGCAGGATTAAAGTGTCACCTTCCTGCACAAAAGCAATCCTGAGAGGCATATTCCTCTTTCTATGTGTTCTGCACAACGCAGCACACATAAAAAGAGGAAGTAACGAGGAGAAAGGAAGATATTTCTCCTCGTTGCGCCGCTCCTGAGAAGGCGTATCTTTTTGGCGCATTCCCTTGTTTATCCATTCTGTTAATCTTGCAATGTGTCAAAATCCATGAAAGCTGCACGGGAACACCCACGCAGAGCCCATGGAACGCCTTCCCAGGGCAAAGTAAGGCAACGCAGTGATTTGCACTGTGTTGCTTTACTCCAGATTCATGGAGCCACTCAGGGCCATACAAAGTGGCCTTCTGTGGCTTCATAAATCTCACTTAAGGTTTGCTTCAGGTATGTACGACGTGGCGTGGTGCAAACACATTGCAAACCCGGTCATAGCTACGCCCCTGTGTATCAACCCTGAACACTAACCTCGGCAATGATAGTAGGGGTATGGACTCTCACACCTTCAAACTCCTATTATGACAGAACACCAGATCCCGTAACATCAGGTGGAGTGGGGCAGGTGAAAGAAATCCTGCAATAGCAATGACTTAAATCAATCAGCACAACAACAAAGGTATAGGGAATGTATCTATACCCAGCAGCAAAACTTCATTATCCAGCTACATACAGACAAAGACAGGCTATTCTGAAAAGGACTTTAGGTACTTGAATAACCATGTCATATGAAAGAAGCCATCCAAGTGAAGAAATAAAGAAGGTAAGAAAGAAAAAAGAAAAGAAAAGAAAGGAAAAAAGAAGCAAAGAAGGGAAGAGAGAAGAAAGAAAGTAAGGAAAGATAGAAAGAAAAGAAAAAAGAAAGAAAGAATTGCAAAGATAGAACATCCTCATGTGCTCATGAGCTTATATCCAGGGTTCATGTGAGCAGCTGATACAGTGTGGAAAAGGAGATAAATAAACAAAGGCCACTACAAAGGGAATTTACAACAGCACTGGAAGGAGACAGGAACTGATAAAGGTGGTGTTGGTCATGTGCGCTCATCTGCCACCATCTGCTTCAGAAAACTAAAGACTCTGCCCTTCAAGCAACACCTCATCGATGTGTAATTCTATATATGCCTATCTGCAGACCACATGGCCAATGGGATAGAAGGCTACACTTGCCCCATTCTCCTTCCTCTTTTCCCCCTAGTAATATCTTGTTACCCCTATAATCTAAACATTTGTACAGCTGTTTAATATTTTAATATATACATATATGGGGCAGGACTACAAATGTAACCATTTGAAATAGAATGTGGCTATGAATGTTCTCAAGGTAAGAAGTTCAACTCACCTTTCTAGGAGAAGGGCCTTTGATGAAGAAAATGGATGAGGTGGTAATAAAGATAGGGCTGGTTGCGCAGAAGAACCATTTGGGTGCTGGATTTTTGCTGCATCTAGGCCTCAGGTGAATGCATATTTGCGTTATTTTGGTATTCTCAAAGTATTGAGATTAGGTTGAAGCTCACTGACCTCTTTCAAAGATTTTGTTTCAGGAGATGATACTGGTTCTTAGGAGAATTAGAAGGCAATATTTTCCATCAACAATGAGACGTAGATCATTAACTACAATTGTCAAGATGGAGACATCATCACTACTGTAGCCCTCATGGAACCAACATTTTAAGTCACCTAGGAGATTAATTTTACTGGTGCATTTGTCTATCGGGCTGGCTGCACAATTTTCATTTATCATTGAGAGGAAAGAGAGGTCTGTGATGGGCCTGTAGTTTTCAAGCTCATCTTAGTCTGCATTGGACTTTGTAAGCAGGGAGCAAATATTTTGAGGAAGTCCAGAAGAGCGTCCTAGTTTAGGATAGAGCTGATGATTTGGAGCTAGAGAAGGCATTATTGTTTTTAGCACATCTAGGGATACACAAGTTAAGGCATTCCAGGCGGCTGCACAATATTCTAGAAGTAGTCCTTTAATTGTAGCCCCACAGTCCTCAAGAAGCGGAGGTTCCTGCGAAACACATGTTTGGGTGCCAATATTGAATCTCGTTGCTAGTGATAGAGCGTCATGTTGTTCTGAAATTTGTAGGGGTGCACCATATTCACCGTTAGTCAGCCCCCCCATATTAATCGATGTAGGTTAAGTGTGCCATAGAAATGTATTACTAGAATAGTTTAACATAGAGGTGATTAGAATTGTAACCATGCTTTTCATGTCAAGCAATGTTGCAGATTATGGTGAAAGTATTTTAGTAAAAGCATAATGATTAGTTTTTCGTAATGCAATGTATTAGGTTAAACGTGTGCCATGTTAAAGTTGCACGTGCAAGTTTGCTTATTCACATATAAAAGTGATGAACTAATGCTTAGAGCGTGATTCAGTAATGTGTTTAACAGTGTAAGGGCCTGATCGCATATACGTTTGAAGAGAAAGGCCTCTTCATTTTCTTATGTTAGCTAAACGTTGTAGGCCGAAAAATGATTTCCCTTGGTAAAGGCTTTGGGATACAAGATGGAAAATCTTAGAGAAGAGGAAAGTTTTTTGTTTCCATGTTTCTGTTGCAGGTGCAAGGACATTTAGCTCGTTAGTAAGACTAGGTCTTTGTTTTAGGAGTTAGGATGCTACGAGAAGCCAACAGGGGAGTACGTTGGAATGTGAGGATGATACTTTCAGCGGAGAAGGTGCCTGGGACCCAAGGTCAAGCTAACCGTCGTTGGACGAGAGACAAGTTTCGTTGGAAAAGTACTGGAAGAAGACCTGGCTGAAGAGGTGTGCCGAAGGGCGTGTTCTACGTTTTTGGGATTTTGTATTAGGGACAGTGCCCCAAGTGTTGAACAGTTGAGGTTTAGATGGGGAGCTAGAAGGAGCATCTTAGAACGATCTCTGACTAAGTCAATGTACTTCTTATGAAGTCTTCACTTCTGGCACCTTTTATTCTCTTGCCTGGGATTGGGAAATGCTAAGTAGGGATGTCACCTTAGAGATAGAGTAGGGAAAGACTAACTGTTTTTCTTTTAGGCTAATGATTCCTAATGTAGATATTGGTTTGACTATTGTATTTCTTATGCTTTTAGAGCTTGTTATTCTTTTTGCTCTGAGTCGTATGAGACTCTTGCGCAGACTTGCATTTGTTTTAGTGCCCATTTATCTTCTTCACCTTGTGCTAAGGTGTTTGTATGTCCAGTTATTTTTGGTTGTAATACAATCTTATAAATGTTAGATTCAGAGTCAGTGGTCCTTCCTAAATAAGATTCGATTCTGTTAATTATGTATTGGATTTGAATGTTCTCCCCTCCACACTATTTAGCAGATAAAAAGATCCTGAGAGGATTCTTGGAGATAATCAGGTAGGCAAGAATCCGGTCCTATCACTAGCATCAAAATGGATGAATGAAATAGAACATAAAAGGCTGTGTTTTGCAATATCCAACACAGATTCCATAACTTAATTGATGATATAGATTTTTTCACTTTTTTCTGTATAAATATTTTGTTAGAGATATAAGGATTGTTTATCTTAATTGTTGGTTTGTACTGTTTGTAAGAGAAAGTATAGGAAGTAGGTCTGGATAGGGAGATTATCAATGACTGCTTATCCTGTGAGTATGGCCGTGAAGGATTCTTTAAGTAAGTGGAATTTTTTGACACAACTGAGTCTCTTTGTAAGAAAGATAAACAGCTGGTTAAGCTTAGTTTTCTGGAGTTTAGCCAGACAGAGAGGCTAAGGGAGGAAATAGTGAAGACTTCCGTTAAGGGTTATATTCATTTTAGGGGAATTTGTTCCACAGTCCTGTATATGAATCTCCCTTTAACTACGTGGTGAAGGTCTCTCCTAGCCTGTTTTAGGGCTGGGACAGTTTGGGGACTATTATGATTCCCTCTTGTACCTGGTACGTTTAGTAGTAGCCTGCCTGTGTGTCTGTGTGATGATCCGTCCCCCCAGTCTTTACTACATTTTATGTTTGTGAATATTTTAGGCTATATTTTGACTTATATTTAAAATACGTTTTAAAGCACTTAACATCCAGGCAGTGTAGAATATTGCTACTTTATCTGCAACTTCAGATAATGATGAGGTGTGCTTCGGAGTTTGCTCCTTCCTCAAAGCAGTGGTTAAAGCATGTAAGTCTATGGAAGGATAACTGGTTAGTAGTATTTTTTTTGTATATTAATCTAGCTATTTCTGCAGTTTAAGGTCTGACGTTCATTCCTTCTCATAACTTCCTGCATAGGCTCATCCTTAAATTCTGTTCATAGCGGCCCCCATGTTTTTGATATCAGAATAGTTTGCGGTTGGCGGGATTTGCTGCATCTCTTGTGTTGTTGCTGGTCATTCCTATGCATTTTGAAATTTTAGCTGCTTTTTAAGCCGTCACCTTTTACATTATGTATGCACTTTATTATGACTCCTGAAACGCGATCTTATTGATTCCTGAATGATGCACTTTGTACTTGTAATTTTATGATTCTGTTTTTTAAATCAAATAAAGCTTTTTTAACTGAACTGCACTGATAAAGTAAAGTATACGGGAAAAGAAATGACTTTTTATGATATTTAATTAAAGTTATAGATGGTTTTGACATTTGATTTATCAGTTTTTGCAGCAGTTCCTCCCTGAATCTGTTGTACCATATCATCCTAAAGTGGATAATAAGAAAAAGTGGAGAGTGTCTGGAAATAGAACAGGAAGTAGAAGTACCCAGGGAAAAAAGTAATGAATCTATAAAATAAAATATTAATGAAAAAAACATATTCCTCCAATAACGTTTGGCGCGTGAAACAATGTAGTCCTCCCAGGGAGACATTTACTAAAATTTTGCTCTGGGTTAGCATCACAAAAGTGAAGCTAACCAGCACAAATTTTCTTTTTCCTAATTTACTTTCCAGTGCAAAATTTGTTTTGCGCTAGCAAGTACCCTGAAAGTAACGTAAATCAGTGCGATACAAAGCTTTGCGTTACTTAGTGCCAAGGGGATGTTACATAGATGGTACATGGGTGTTCCCATGCTCCCACCAATGCCTTTTGACACAAAACCCTATCTACAAACAATAGTAGACAGGGTTTAGCGCATATAGTTAAAACCACTTAAAAGAAGACGTTAAGAGGAGAAATATTTTTATTTCTCCATTCTTTTCTGACTTTGCATGCGTGCTGCCCTGTGCAGCACACTACAAAGTAGGAAATGTTCTAAAGTGTCTAAGCATAGTATTTTGTACAGGAAGGGTATTCTTCCCATACAAAACCTATGTTAGGCTTAGGCATGCACCCTAGCGCTTCATTTTAACTTTCTCATGGTCATTTCGTGCACGTCCTTCTCAATATTCTGTGAATGGCACTTGGCCCATCAACCCAGGTTATACTTATAACACAGAATAGAGTTTCACAATAACAAAAGAAAATCCTGTAGTGGAGTGCAGGGTGCAGTGATACCCCCAATTTTCTCTCAAGTAAAAACGCAGTAACAACCCTCTTGCATGCAGCAGCAGTCTGCACCCTTTTGCTCAAAATCCTTTCACAAGTCCTTTTGAAGACAGTGAGTACAATGGTGTATATTTGTGCACCGTGCCATATTTCAACATAAATGTTTTCAAGCGTAACAAAACAATTTGCACACTATTGTCTCTGGTTATGGTGCAGAAAACCTTCAGTATAAAAATATTATTTCAGGAATTCTATAATGAGCTCAGTAGTGGGATTCTTATAAACCTGCACTCCATCCACTTGGAGTAGTAATCATTCTCAACACGCCGGCAACAGGCGATAGTTCCCCGATAACACGTCAAATGTCCGGTTCAAAATTACCGGGACGCCAATAAAAAAGGAAACCTGAACGTGAAAAAAGTTGCGATGGACCCACCAGCGAAAAAAATATCAGCGATAATCAGCGCCAGGTTTGCTATTCCCACGTCAGTCGGGAAAATTCACCATAAAAGCTGCCAAAAAACAAAAAAAAAAATAAAGAACTGAGAATCACCATGGAGGAAGCTGGAGCAACTACAGAGTCCAACCAGAACCCCACAAACCCCCCGGAAGACCAGCCAGGGACCTCGGGGAAGGAGAAGAGCAAGAAGAAGAAGAAGAGGAACCAGCGATTCAGTCTGCAGAAAAACAAGATCCTGATCACGGAGGTGATAGAACACCACCAACAACTGTTCATCACCTCTACTGTGTCATTGGCCACTAAAAATGCAATATGGCAGTCCATCTTGGCCAAGGTGAATGCAGTCGGAGTGAAGAGAAGGGAAGTGGACGACTGCAAGAAGCACCGGAATGATGTGAAGCGCAAAACCAAGCTGAAACTCGCTAACAACCGGAAAGCTGCAATGCAGACTGGATGTGGGAGTCCAGCGCCACAGCAGGAGCTGGATGAGATGGACGAAATGGTGTCCACAGTCATCAGTGGGGACAATGTGCCCAGAGGGGGCCCTCCCCACACATCACCAATCTCACAACAAACCCATGCACATGTGCTGAACCCAGCAAAGCTGTGGGTCCATGAGCCACATTGACAATGCAAGTGACACTGCATGATGATTAGCATGGCAGCAGTCCAATTATCATGATATGGTGCACGCCACAACACTGAGGTGACTGAGTGTGGACCACATCCGTAAAGGAGCAGGTCACACTCTGACACATCCATGTGCACAAATAATCCCTGACATCAACAAGACATCTGCGGACAAACCATGCCCAAGAGTCCCAACTCCCACCAAGAGCCCAATTTACCCAAGTCTGCAACTCTTCAGCACTGTATGAGCACAGAAGTGAAAGGCACACCGCCTGAAAGGGATAAGGGCCAGCAAAATCAGAGCTGCAGGGGCGACTCTCCCACAATGTGATACAAACTGCAACACTTTCACAACAGAACAGAGGACACAACTGTTGTCGCTTGTGTGTAGAAACTGGCCAACCACATTTGGCATACCAGGAAACTGTGAGATGATAATGTACAAGTACAACCTCACATCCTTGATGGTGTAGAAATGTCCACTGTCCCGCATCAAATAGGCATCTCCTCCCAAACAGTCACAATGTACATTGTCATGCAGTGTGTTTGTAAACTTGTCCAATGCGTGAACATACATGGAACACACTGTTAAACTGCATCTCCCCTTTACATTGCAGAGGGAGAATCAACACCTCCTGCAGAGCAGACCGTACATCTCTTCACTGATGATGAAGAGGACCTTCACACCATCGACACAGACAACCTCCAACAGTTCATGGACACCCTCAGCACCCCGCCCCCAGGAGCAGGGAGGCCCAACTGCATCGAGGAGACCCCACCCCCTGCACAGACCACACAGCAGGAAGCACCCACCACCAGGGCTGTCTCCCAGGACCAACACATGGCATTCCAACATCGTTTGCTAGATGGCCAGAAGGAGATGGCCGATCAGGTGCGGGTGGGGTTCGACCTCATGGCAGCCAAACTAGATGCCATACGTGGGTGTCTAAGTCCCATCAGGGACCACTTACAGTCCCTAACGGACACCCACAGTCTGCTCCATGCTCTCCAACAATCCATGGCTGACATCGCTAGAGTCATGACTCTGAGACAAGAACAACTGTCTAGTCAGAGTGGCTCCAGCGATGTCACCCGGGAGTTGGGACTCATGTGGAGGATCATGGAGAACATTGAGCGGTGCAGGCGGAAAGAATGGCTGCCACGGCTGCACACCAGCGAGATGTAGCTGGGATCTTCCATGCCCTGCAGATCCTCATCGTGGCATTGCTGCCACAAGGCCTGGTGCAGATGAATGCTGCTGCTAATACTCCATCCACATCTCCGCCCCCTGATGTGTCAGTGCCTCACAGTGCTGCAGACAAAACACCACCACCCACATGTGAAGAACATCACACATCAGAGGACGATGATGTAGATGATTCTGCCATTCTGGTAAGAAGGAAGCAGTAGCATTCATCTCCGCCATATGGTCTGTTTCAGCTTGGTTCTGCCTTCTGCATCAGGCCCTGGAATAACACCTGCCACTGTCCCCCAATACACTCTGCGACACTCACCTTGGCCCTCAACTGTCATATTTGGTTTGGTTACCAATCAGACTGCGGACTGAACTCTTCCTCTTTCGATGAACTTGTCAATCCCTAAAGGACTCTGGCTGGACTGCCACGGGGCAACAGTGTAAAGTGGGGTTTGCATAGCCATGTACTGGTCCAGCTTCAACACTCCACCGAATGTGATTAAAACATTCTAATTCACACAGATGTGTCATGTCTATGATCAAGCAAGTATGCGATGGAGGCTAGGCCTTCGGCTTATGCTGCGGGAATGAAGATACACACACAACAGTTGGCATGTATGAGCCAAGACCCCGAGCAGTTTTGCACTCCTTTATTTTTCCATTCAGGCGAGCCAGCCATCCGGGTGCATGCTACATTGCAACATTGTCGAGTAAGGTCCGGTTGGCTCCGACACTACAACAGAGACACACGCCATAGTTAGTTTTGTGGCCAGCCCGGACCTGAACCACGCCCTGAGCCTGGAACTGAACCATGCCCTGAGCCCGGAACTGATCCATGCCCTGAGCCCAGAACTGAACCACGCCCAGAGCCCCGGGCCATTTCTTCACACTCCTCGCACGCCTATGCGTGGGCCGCCGCTGCGGCGCTGGGATGTCGTGTGCTTCGGAGTACGTCTCCAGACATTCCACCCAGGCTTTCGAGCGGCCTGCCTGGGACAGGGGTTGCCCCGTGACTGTGAAGGGCTCCAGTGGCGTTACAGAGGAAATGCTTTTGGGTGCTGGAGGCGGACTTGTGGGGTAGCCCCACGGGACGATGACTTGCGGTGCACTGAGGTAATGGTACCTGAAGAACTGAGCGGGTGTGCAGCCTGCGATGATGCAGTGGCCTGGAGGCTGGACGGTGACTTGTGGTGCACTGAGTTAGGCCCACCTGAAGAGCTGAGTGGGTGTGCAGCCTGCGATGAGGCAGTGGCCTGGAGACTTGATGGTGACTTGTGGTGCACTGAGTTAGGCCCACCTGAAAAGCTGAGCGGGTGTGCAGCCTGTGATGATGCAGTAGGCCTGTTGGGCCGGAATCGAATGGATTTGACTGAGACCTGCTGGACTGCAGCGTAGGCCAAAGGGAGCAGTCAGCACACACAAAACTCTGCGGTGCGGTGCCTCAGGGTGCGCTGGGGGCCTGTTGCGCGGAAGCAAGCGATCGACTGAGGAGGCTGCCAGGCTCGCGGGCCTCGGGCTTGAAGATTGCTCCAGCACATGGTGGGCCCTCTTGGAGACACGCCGGTGGTGGCAGGTGAGCAGTGAAGCCTGGGTGCGCAGGGGAGGGCAATCACCGCTGGGCGCCTGACAGGTCTGGGGACCAGCGGGCTGGTGTGCAGCAGGCTCTAAGGATCACGCAGGCACCACCGGTCACGGCGGCGGTCTCATGGCAGGGTGAGGGGCGCTGCCCTGGCAGACACGCCGCTGCATGCGATGACGAGATGTGCGCCGGGTGGCGTGTGACGTAGCCACCTCGTCACCGGTGTATATTTGGCCATTGGAAGTGGTCAGCCAAGTGTGTGTAGGCCTATGATCAGGATATAGCGGACACAGAGACACACACAGAAGGTCCGCTGTCTTGTTCTGCGCTGCCTCGGTGGTGGTCCGGGAGGTGGTGGTCCTGTGGGTGGGGGTGGTCCTGGGGGTGGTGGCGGTGGGTGTTGTGGCCCTCTTGGGTCTCCAAGCTGCATGATTAGTAGCTCCATGGCATCTGTTGGTCTTCAGATGTGGCTCTGGGCTGGGCTCCCTCTTTACTGCAGGTTTTCGTCCTACTTAAGACCAGAAAAAAGCAGGTCTTAAGTTCCTGCTGCTAACGTGCCTTATCGCCTGTTTTTGGCCCACATCGCCGATCTGGCTGGTCATTGAGAATATCGCAGAGTGGTGTTATCGTGAGTTTTTAGACGGGAGAGCCTACTCTGCATATGATTAGCGTTAGTTGTCGCTGTCAGCCTTGGCAATGTTTTTAGCAGCAGCTATCGCAAGTAAACTGACGATGTTGGCTGGTAGCGCAGGATTGTGAATAGGGCGATAAATGTATCACCACTTTCGTGGTGAAAAAGTGCCGCTAAATCGGCGATGTGTACTTGAGAATATGCGCCAGAGAGTACAATGCATTTCTCATCAATGCAAATCTTTATACTTTCGTTCTGCACACTGGTCAATATGGAAAGGCAATCAGCTTTCATAATATTTTTCCCTGAAATAAACTCTACTGAGATATTCAGCTCATGAAGGGGCATATTATCAAGAAACGGCGTTAAAATTATCATCGCTTTAGCGGCAGAAAACTGCCGCTAAAGTGGCGATAATGGGCTTGATAATTTGCCCTTGAGAATTCCTATAGAAGCCCATGTTCTGGTGTCAACATGGGCTTCTATTGGAATTCTCTGCGGCATATTATCAAGCCCATTATCGCCGCTTAAGCGGCAGTTTTCTGCCGCTAAAGCGGCGATAATTGTAACGCTGTGCTTGATATTATGCCCAGAAGTTTGGAAATGTTTCAGGTGAGTCTTGAGGTAGTTTGGTCTGAACCATTCTTATGGAGTATGAAAATGAAGGGTTTAGGTCAATCCTAAACATAATGTGTGTACCCCACACAAACGTCCCACACATAGCCTAACACTTCTTCCTGATTTGTAGAATACCTCTTGTCTTTTTTATTCAGCTTTTGACAGAGCAGTAACTTGTCCCACAAGTGAGCGACTAGTAGATTGTACAGTAAAAGATGTTTAAGGTGCATTGGGGTTCACAAGTCGAACCCACACCACACCCCACCTCAGGCTACTCCACTGTCTTCCCAATGAGAAGAGATGCCAATTCAAACTTATGACCCATGCACACAAGGCTCTACACAACCATGGACCTGCCTACATTAACCACTGCCTGAACTACCTCCAACCGTCGAGAAGACTATGCTCTGCCTCCATTTCACTTGCCAAATCTCCCTGCATCTGCCAAAGCAGAAGTGGAGCATGCTTCTTATCCTACATTGCAGAAAAGACCTGGAACAGCCTCCCCACACACCTCTGGACCATCAGCTCACTTCCAGAATTCCAAATGGCCCTCAGGACCTGGCTGTTCGAATGAACCTCCGGGACCTACAAGTGCCTGGATACCCTGTTAGGTGATTAGCCGTACTTTATAAATCCTATTTGATTGACAAGCCCTCAGTTTTTATTTCCACCCACCAGTGAATAAAGGTGCAGGTGACAAATGATGGAATACACATTAGAACTAGGTTTTTACATTTACCAGACTTCTACTGTTATTATATGCAGCTCTCATCCTCTTTTGTAAATTGGAGTTTGCATCAATTTTGAAATTTCCACAAAGAGGAAGAGGTCATATTTACGCACTATACCTGCTCCGGTTTTCACCAGAATAAAAGGGGGTACAAATTGGCCCCAGGACAAATAATGAGCTGCAAACCCTGCCAAGTGGACTTGTCAGAGTGAACCCCAATTAAAAAAATTCCAAATAAATGTAACTAAATTGTGCTTTTTATGGCATTTATCTCTACTTATATTGGCTGCAATCTAATGTATGTATGTGATCATTTATATAGCTCAAAACAAGTTAAGTGTGGCAGAGCTATACAGGGCCTGCAGCCAAAATGATGCTACATGTACATTTGCAGAGTGAGGGGACTAAGGCTCCCGTAGTTATCAAAGCATGGGAAGTTTTCTGGGTGTTACAATGTGGTGTTATTTGACAGCCTGGGCGCATATCCAACTTTTTCCTGAACTAGAGGAGGGTGGGAGGGTGAAGGCAATCTTGTTGGCTACTGGGCTGGTTTTCTAGATCTGGATGCACTGAATAAGAAGTTTTTTTCCATTGTTATTAGGTAAAAGCCTACCAGACAGTGCAGCTGTTTGGTTTGCGAAAGATAATTTGGGGACATTCTGAAAGCTGTTCTAAGAATGCATTCTGCCCACTGCTTACCATTGGCATTGTGGTTTGTAACTCACATTGGCTTGCTTTCTATTTGCTGGCTTTATTTGTGTTAGGCTGTCCACCATGTCTTCATACCTCCAGTGGAGTATCGCCTGTTTACCATCGCTCCTTGGAATCTTGCACAAGTGCTCACTTTCTGTTGGCCTTTAAATGTTGCTATTATCTTGTCACATTTGTTACGCACTCAAAGACAGAGGTCAAATGTCAGGCTCTGTCTTTGAGGGAGTTTAGTGTTTACTTTTCTTTTATTCGACTTCAAAGTGAGAGGCATTGCTGACAATCTGGGGGGTGTCAAAGTGTGTGTTTTTATCCATTTTATTCTGTGGAGGGTTTTCTCGTCTTTTTCATTTGCTCTGGCTTCCTTTGTTACAGCTTCTGGGTTTTGCTAGTGCTGTGACACTTTTGAGTACTGTGCGCTCTGCAAATCAACTTTACTTACTTACTAAAAGCTTTTTTGCAGCAAACAACAAAATTTAAATATTTGTAAAGGTTTCAATATTCTAAACATTTAATTAAATAGGTCTAAATATTTCAGGCTATATCACAACTAGAAAAGCACAAATGAAGCACATTTTTTTGTCATTCTGAAGTGTGTTGCCGACAAATACTTGAATACGAACTAAATAAATCAATATACTTGGTGATACTATTTCTATACCGAATTGTTTGTGCGCTGTGTAGTTTTATCAGTTAAACTATATGTCTGTGCAAACGTAACTGTTATTTCAATTGAAAATGTGTTTTCTCTATTTGCAGTACACTACCGCACCATGCATATGCCACTCTACGGCACTGTACTCCACTCTATGCCACTCTATGCTACACTGCTTTAATCCACTCTACTGCACTCTACTACAATCTACAACACTCTATGCCACTCCACTCTAGCCCACTCTACTCCACTGTATGACACTCCACTCTATTCCACTCCACCCTACGGCACTCTATGATGAAATTCAAATCGAATCCACTCTACTTTATGACACTACACTCTACAACACTACACTCTACACCACTCTATGACACTCCACTCTACGCCATTCTCTGCCACTCCACTCTACTACACTCCACGCCACTTTACTCCTCTCTACGCCATGCTACTCTGAAACTTTACTCCACTCTATAACACAACACTTTACTCCACTCTACGCTATGCCACTCTACGCCCCTCCACTCCATCTCACTCCACTTTTCTCCCCAACACTCTACACCACTCTATGCCAATTAACTCTAGGCCACTCTGCTCCACTCACCGACACTCCTCTCAATGACACTTCGTACTATGCCACTCTACACCGCTCCTCTCTACTCCACTCTACAACACTTTACTTGACTCTTTGCTACGCTGCTCCACAACACTTTACTCTGCTCTACGCCCCTCTAATCTACGCCCCTCCACTCTATGCCCTTCTGTTCTATGACCCTCCATTCTACTACCCTCTGCTCCATGACACTCTATGTCCCTCCACACGACGTACTTCCAATCTACACCCCTCCAGTCTATGCCCCTCCACTCCACGACCCTCTGCTGTACGACCCTCCACTCTACAACACTGTATGCCCCTCCCCTCTACAACATTTTACTCCACTCCACTCTATGCCCCTCCACTCTACAATACTCCACGCCACTGTATGACACTCCATGCCACTCTACCCCACTCTTACTCCAATCCACTCTACGCCCATCCAGCCCATCCACTCCATGACCGTCTCAGCCAATCCACTCTACAACACTGCATGCCACTCCACTCTACAACACTATACTTCACTCTATGACACTTTACTCCACTCTATGCCACTCCACTATACCTCACTCCACTCTAAGGCACTCCATGGCACTCCACGCCACTTCATGCCACTCCACTCCACTCTGCAGCACTCCACTCTGCGACATTTTACTCTATGCCACTCCACTCTACAACACATTATGCACAACACTGTACCCCTCCACTCAACGAAACTCCACTCTACTCGACTCTATTCCACTCTACTCGGCTCTATGCCACTCTACTCTACTCTACTCCATGACATTCTTTGACCCCCCTCTACTCTACAACACTCTATGACACACTACTTCACTCTACTCTACTCTACACCCCCAAGTCTACAACACTGTACGCCCCTTCATTTTACGATACTCCACTCTATGACACTTTATTTCACTCTACAACACTCTACGACAGTTTACTTCACTCCACGCCCCTCAACTCTATGCCACTCCACTTTATGTCACTCCACAATATTCCACGCCATTGTATGACACTCCATGTCATTCTACCCCACTCTACTTACTCCACTCTTTGCCACCTACTCTCTGCCTCTCCTATCAACAACTCTATACAATACTCCACTGTACTCCACTTCCCTCTGCCCTATGCCAATCTATCCCCCTTCTGCAACTCCACTGTATGACACTCCACTCCACGCATGTACACATTACGCCACTACAGTCTATGCCCTCCTCTCTACACCCCTTCCCTCTATGACTCTGTACTCTATGCCACTCCACTCTACTCAACTCTATGCCACTCTACTCCATGACACTCTACAACCCTCCATTCTACTACCCCCACTCTACAACACTCTACTCTACAACTCTACTCTATGACACTCCACTCTACGAGACTCTACTCTATGCCACAACACTCCACTCAATGCCATGACACTCTATGCCACAACACTCCACTCTGTCACTCCACAACACTCTACTCCACTCTATGCCACTTCACGGCTCTCTACTCCACTCTATGCCACTCCACTGTATGACACTCTACCCCACCTTATGCCCCTCCACTCTACTCTATTCTATGCCACTCCACTCTACAACACTCTACTCAACTCTATGCAACTCTATGTACACCACTTCATGGCACTTTACTCCACTCTACTCTATGACACACTACTCCATTCTACTCTACTACTCCACGCCACTCCAGTCAACTACCCTCTACCCCATACTATGCCCTTCCACTCTGCTACGCTCCACTTTATTTCACCTACTCTACACTATTCTGCACCACTCCACTATACTCTACACTACTTCACTCTATACTACACCACTTTACTCCACTCTGTTCAACTCTACACTACTCTAATCCACAAAACTCCACTTTACTTCACAACACTCCACTCTACTCCACTGAATGACACTGCATGACAGTCCCCTCCACTCTCCGCTAATCCACAACCCTCCACTTAACTCTACGCCACTTCACGACACTCTAAACCACTCCACTCTACTCTACTGCACTCTTCTCCACTCTATGACACTCCACTCCACATCACTTTCCTCTCTGCCACTAACTTTAAGCCATGCTGAGCATCAGCCAGGCTGGTGTATAACATGGCTAAAACACATTGGCAAAGCCAATAGCTTGCCTATAGGCGAGACCATATTGTCTTTTCCAATGCTTGTTCTATTACACATGTATTTGTTTCCAGTCTGGTGATGTTGCTTATGGGTGTATCGAAGGGGCACTGCTCATGGTGACCTTGCAAATGATGCAGGCGTGCAAGAATGTCCAGTGGAGTTCCAAGAGACAGACAGACAGAAACACACACACACACACATGCTTTGGCATGCGTAATCAGTGCCACATTGCAGCCAGTCATACTTTAAAACATGTCTGTTATTCTCCACTAGGTAATCATCCAAATGTGCATCCAACAAATCTCCCTAATGCAGAAAAGCAGAGAAAAGGCACAACTGTTCACAGTGCCAACTATCAACCCCATACCCAAACTTGCATTTCTGGGGTTAATTTTAGAAAACATGTCAACAGTAGAGTACCAAAGCTTTTGAGAGACCGATAGGACCCTTGTAGACGGGTAACCTAGCTATACTCCTGCAAGAGGGATATAACTCGAACTCTTCAATGCGAAAGAGAAGAGGACCTCGGTGTAAGGCTGCGGTTGATGTGAAATTATTGGAATGGCCGCCACGTCCCTACTACCCCAATTTGCCATATTTAACGCTATGGGTCACACAATGTGACTTAAACGCATGAACGGGATGTTGCCAATGGCACTGCGATGACTTGTGTATTACCTGAATGCTCGCCCCTCTCAAGTCACAAGTGCAGGTCTATCGCTGTCTTTGACTCCCTGCCAGGCCTAATTGTTCTGTATTTTCACCCAGTCCTTCATGCCATTTATTGTTGGATAACATTTCGGATAATATTTTTAAATGTCATTGAACATCTCTATTGTCCTGTTCATTATTGCTATAAACACTCAAGGAGGCACTTTATGGTGGTTAGAAGTCAGCCTATTACCTCTGTTCAGCACCAACACCTTAACCAACCGCCCTCCTACTCCAACCGAAATAGAACGCTGGACTGGACTTCCCTCAGAGAGAATGGAATGTTGGAAACTAGAGAAAACCTCCTTGGGCTGAAGCAGGAGGCGCTAGGCAAGTAGGTGGGAACACAAGAGAAGAAGGAGGGAAAGGAAAAAGGAACAACCTTATATAAGAAGGAAGACTAAAGTATTGAACTACTTATTCATTTACTTTCCTTGATTTTTATTGTTACCGAACACAAAACAGATTAAACCGTATCCAGACACTCTCGTCAAAAAGGTTGTAGGATCACAATGCGATCAGGAAAATAATAACAAACGTTATAAGAAAATCCATGATGCCCAAGCTTTACGGAAGGACAGCAAAGACTCCTTCATCCAAATATTCATTGTATGTTGTCATGTAGCGGCGCTCATGGGGATACAACACACGTTAACTTAGGTATGCAGAAATTTATTTGAATAGAATTCAGTCAAGAATAATGATGTTGAATAATTCTTGTCCGTGTTCTTCTATATAGTTGATGGGAAAGTCGGGACCACCGGTTCTTCATGCGCCCCTCTAGAGAAAGACAGAGGCCACAGGTAAGTGTACAAAGTTCTATTACTTATTTATTGAGCTTTTTGGAAGGCGGTTTTGAAGGGAATTTATTGGCTATACCTTCACCATCACCCAGTGGTATCGTGCTTTGGGAATGAAAAAATAAAAATTCTCTCGGAATGCCACCCTTCCCACATTGCAATAAATTTCATATGTTGGGGTAATTAGCTTCACACTCAGTCACAAGGCTTAGGCAGGGTTTTGTGATAGGAAATAAGTTTCCCGGGAAAGAAAAAGGTTTCACCTAAATCAGGGTTTCTAGAAGAGCTGCAGTTAGAATAGCTTTAGGGTGTTCCCTGAGTGGACATTGCCCTCCTCCCACCTCTCGAACCTTCCCAGGATTCGCAATCGTACCTGGCTGAGCTATACTCCTCCTAGAGCGTGGCTGGGCGCATAATTTCTTCGGTAGTCTCCGGGCTCCCTCTCATCGTCCCCGATCACTTACTCCATTCAGGTTTGCCCTCTTCCTGGAAGTGAGTAAAGGGATCCTTCTCTTCACACTTCTTGTTCTGTCAGCTTTCCCCGCAGCAGGTATGATCTCCGCACTCTTCCCCTGCCGCTCTCCGCACTCTGGTCCTCTGCTAAATCTTCTGGGGAGTCTGCGCTACCCTCGTCCCCTTGACACAAGTCAATTCCAGAGTTTGACTGATAGACTTGCTTGGTTTTTGGTATGGAATGGCATACACTTTTTTGCTCAAAATGTTTTGTGTTTTGTCACATAATAACATGAAGACACACAATAACCAAGAGCAAAATAGACATACAATTTAATGTACATTTGAGTTAATAGTGAAAAAATTGTTACTCAATACAATAAATCTTTAAAATTAAGCTAACAACTAGTATAGCGCTACATATAGAATACTATCTAATACAAGCCAGTTTACTTTAAGAAATTAACTAGTATTAAGAAAAACATCCAAAGTCTTCCAAACTGATGATGTGAGATAGAGTGGCTTCTCATTCTTTTGAATGAGAATTCTATCCCATTTCTCATATATAATATTCAATCCTACCAAGCAGTTGAAGGTTATTAATCACAGATCTCCAGTTCATAGTAATAGATTTGACAGCTGAAGAAATCAAACAATTTAGCATCCATATACAAAAGTGTGAATGAAATTAGTGGAGATTTACCTATAATAATTTCACATGTAATGGGTTTATCAATATAAAAAAATTGAGAGATTTTACATCAGACCAGATGTTACATATCACTGGACATTCAAAGAACATATTTTTCAATGAGCCTTGTAAAGTTTTACAATTTCAACAAATAGGTTTATCGATTTACTTTACCTTATATACCTTAACAGGGGTCTAGTAACAATTGTCCAATATAAATGACTTGGTCTGGCATGTGAAAGACAGAAACCAATATGAAATGTTACATATGCAGATTTTTTTCCACGTTTACAGAGAATAGTTATTATTTAAGACCTATGAGTCTATGCATACCAAAAACACCTCTTTATTTGAACAGTGAGAATCTAGTATAGAACTATTATAGGCATTCAAAATCACAATTTAACATATCTATGATATTCGAAAGCAGTAAACTGATATTTTGATTGTAAAACTAAAAACAATAAAAACAAATTACTAATGCAAATTTCCGAGATATATAATATTCCAGCATTTATCCATTATTCCCAACAAGAGCATTCAATTTAATCAAAGGATTATTTCATAGAGACATCTTCTTGGGAAATATAATTCTATTGCCTAATGTTGCATCCAAACTTAATATGGCATTTTTAGTTGTGTTGAGAATTGGAGAAGAAAACTTAGATTTTTTTAAGATCCATAGTAAGAATGACTGGTAAAGGGAATAGCGCAACAATTTTTTTCTCAAGTTAACCAAGAAAAACTTTGTGCAGATTAAAAAGGAGTAATGATATTTCCTAAAATCTGGAACACCTAAACCCCATTCTAATGTTACAGCTTGTAAGTGTCTTTATGTAAAATGTGTGGTCTTATTGTTCCAAATAAATTTAGCAAGGGATTTATTATTGGTGAACAAAGATGAAGGAAAAATAACATGCAACATTGAAAGTAGATGCACTTGTCGGGTGTTAGACGGACCGGGAGGGTCGGCCGAGGACAAGGGGAGAGGTCTCCGGGGAGAGCCGTCTCCAGCGATCGTACAGACGAATAACTTCCCCCCCACAGAGGTACACCACACAATGATAAGGTTTAACGTTCTTTATAAGCAATCTTTAGGTACGATAGAATGGTACAAGGAGGTCAGGACTCAGGGGTCCCCTCGATTCTAGTCTCTTGGTTGGGAAAGGGGGTAGCGGGACAGTCTTGTTACCAATCAGGTAGATGCGATGGTATGATGGATAGCTCACAATCCTCGAGCTCGGCGTTCGAGATGGACGGACCGCGGCAGCGCCAGCAGGTCCCGGTGAAGGTGGTAGTTACAACGGTCCGCGGCAGCGCCAGCAGGTCCCGGCGAGGATGGTAGTTACAACGGTCCGCGGCAGCGCCAGCAGGTCCCGACGAGGATGGTAGTTACAACGGTCCGCGGCAGCGCCAGCAGGTCCCGACGAGGATGGTAGTTACAACGGTCCGCGGCAGCGCCAGCAGGTCCCGACGAGGATGAAGGATGCAGAAGGTTGCGGCAGCGCCAGCGCCAGCAGGCAGGATGATAGTTCACAAGGCAGGACTACGGCAGCGCCAGTAGTCCGTCAAGGATGAGTTCTTCACGGTGTCTCTCGACTCCAGGATACAACTGCCCTCCTGCTCTGGAGCTGCCCCAGTTATAGGTCTGGCGCCCTTTGATGTCCGGACCCTCGCACTTGGAGGTCGGGAGGTCCGGGATGAGGGAGTCCAGACACCCAGCAGGGGGGTGGAGCCAGCGCCCGGGGGAGCTGGGGGCGATCGGCACCTGGCGGGGGAGAGCCATCGACACTTCTTTCTCCCATTGACCTGCCAAGTGGTCCGTTCACCTCCTGGGTGGATGGTGGTGCCGGGATGTCGGGGCCTGGCCAGGCCCAGGGTTAGGGTCGAGCTGAGGCCATGCGGCCTCGTGGTGCAGTGTCCAAGATGGCGGCCGGGCCGGGCGAGGGAGCCGGTAGTGGTTCGGCCCCATGATACAGAGATGTCCGGGGGCAGGAATCCCGTCTTGGGACGGGGTGCGGGTTGCTTCTGTGGGTAACACCTGGGGGGCCGGGGCTCGGGCCCTGTCATGCGGGGAGGGAGCAAGCCCTTCATGTGGCCTGTCCAACATGCGTCCCCCCCAGCTGAAGGCGGGGAGAGTCACCCATCCTCTTGGGGACTCTCCTCGTCGAGGCGGAAAAAGCGTGACAGGCCATCCGCGTTGGCGTGGTCTTGGCCCGGTCGGTGTTCCACAGTGAAGTCCATCCCCTGCAGGGAGATGGACCAACGCAATAGTTTGGGGTTTTCCCCCCGCATCTGCATTAGCCACTGCAGGGGCCGATGATCTGTTTGCACCCGGAAGTGGGTACCGAAGAGATAGGGCCGGAGCTTTTTGAGGGCCCACACCACTGCGAAGGCCTCCCTCTCGATGGTGCTCCAGCGCTGTTCTCGGGCCAGGAGGCGTCTGCTGATGAAGGCCACTGGTTGGTCAAGTCCCTCGGAGTTCAACTGGGAGAGGACCGCCCCGATGCCATGGTCGGAGGCATCTGTTTGTACGATGAATTCCCGACTGTAGTCGGGGGCCTGGAGCACAGGGGCAGTGCACATGGCGGCTTTCAGCTTCTCGAAGGCCGCTTGACAGTCTGGGGTCCAGTTGACCTTCTTCGGGTGGTTTTTGGATGTGAGTCCCGTGAGGGGCCCCACAATGCTGCCATAGTCCCTCACGAACCGCCGGTAGTAGCCGGTGAGCCCCAAGAAGGCTCGGACCTCGGTCTGCGTGACTGGAGGCTGCCAGGACTGGATGGCAGCGATCTTGAGTTGTAGAGGGGCCACCAGACCGCTTCCCACCTGGTGTCCGAGATAGGTCACGGACCCCTGACCAATTTGGCACTTGCCGGCCTTGATTGTAAGGCCGGCTCGTTGGAGGGCCTGCAGGACCTCTCGGAGGTGGTGGAGGTGGTCGGACCAGTGGCGGCTGTACACAGCGATATCGTCCAGGTAGGCGGCGCTGAACTCCTCGAGTCCCGCCAAGACCTGGTTCACTAGTCGCTGAAAAGTAGCTGGGGCATTCTTCATGCCGAATGGCATGACTTTGAAGTGGTAGTGGCCATCGGGGGTAGAAAAGGCGGATCGTTCTTGGGCCCGGGGTGTGAGACCGATCTGCCAGTAGCCCGCTGTCAGGTCGAAGATGCTGAGGTAGCGGGCAGCCCCCATGCGGTCGATCAGTTCATCCGCTCGGGGGATGGGATGAGCGTCGGTTCTGGTGACAGCATTCAAGCCCCGATAGTCGACGCAGAATCGGAGCTCAGGAGTGGTGCCGGGGGCAGCAGCTTTGGGGACCAGCACGACCGGGCTGGCCCAGGGGCTGTCCGAGGGCTCGATGACCCCGAGCGTGAGCATCTTTGATACCTCCTCTTGGATGCAGGCCCGTACCCGATCTGGTACGCGGTACGCCCGGTGTCTGATAGGGGGACTGTCCCCAGTGTCCACGTCGTGCAAGCACCAGGGGGTGACCCCTGGGGTGAGGGAAAACAAGGTCGCAAACTGCAGCAGGAGGTCCCGGCAGCCTTGGCGCTGTTCCGGGGTGAGGGCATCTGAGAGTCGGACCCCGTCCACGGAACCATCTTTCTCACGAGTCTTCAGGAGATCAGGGAGAGGCTCGGAGTCTTCTTCCGCTCCACTGTCTGTAGCCATCAGGAGGCTGAGCTCCGAGCACACAAAGTGGGGTTTGAGTCTGTTGGTGTGGAGGACCCGGAGGGGGTTCCGTGGAGATTCCACATCGATGAGATAGGTGACGGGGCTCTTGCGCTCGACCACTTTGAAGGGCCCCGTCCACTTGTCCTGCAAGGCACATGGCTCGGTGGGGGACATCACCCACACTTGTTGGCCAGGTTCGAATTCGATGGAGGAGGCATTTTGATCGTACCATTTTTTCATGTCCTCCTGACTGGCCTCAAGGTTCGCTTTCGCCTTTTCTCTGAATCGCCTGGTCTGATTGCGTAGGGTCAGGAGGTACTTGAAGACGTCTGGAGGGATCTTTAGGGGGGCCATCTCCCAACCTTCTTTGACTAGGCTGAGGGGCCCTCGCACAGGGTGCCCGTACAAGAGTTCGAAAGGGCTAAAGCCAAGGGACTTCTGGGGGACTTCTCGATATGCGAAGAGGAGGCACGGAAGTAGCACATCCCACTGGCGACGGAGGGGCTCTTCCAACCCCCCAATCATTCCCTTGAGCGTGCGGTTGAACCGCTCGACTAGTCCGTTTCCTTGAGGGTGATAGGGGGTCGTGAATCGGTAGGTGACCCCGCACTGTTGCCAGAGAGACTTCATATATTTCGAAATAAAGTTTGTGCCTCTGTCGCTGACGACTTCTCGGGGGAAGCCCACCCGGGAGAAGATCCCCATTAAGGCCCGGCCGACCACCGGGGCTGTTACAGTTCGCAGGGGCACAGCCTCGGGGTAGCGGGTGGCGTGGTCCACCAGTACCAGGATGAACCGATGTCCTTGTGCTGTACGGGGGTCCAGGGGCCCCACAATGTCTATTCCCACCCTCTCGAACGGGTTGGTGACAACTGGGAAGGGTTGCAGAGGTGCTTTGAGTTTGCGGCCGCTCTTCCCGCTGGCCTGGCACGTGGGGCAGGACCGGCAGTGGTTGAGGACGTTGTTTCTCATCTTTGGCCAGAAAAAGTGGGTCACCAGGCGACTGTAGGTTTTGTCCTGGCCCAGGTGTCCAGCCAGAGGGACATCGTGGGCCAAATTTAACAGGAAGTCTCTAAAACGGAGGGGCACCACCAGCACTCGACTGGCCCCTAACTGTGCGATTCTCTGTTCACTGTACAATAGGTCGTTGTCCCAATAGATCCAATGGGCTCCGGTGGTGTCCCCTGCGCTCTGGGCGAGGGCTTGCTGGCGGAGTCCCTCGAGGGGGGGACAGGTCTTCTGTTCTTGACGGAACTGTTCCTGGGTGGGCCCCCCTTCTTGACGCCACTGAGCCAGGTCGGGAAGGTCCTGGGGCTGAGCGAGCCCTTCGGGGGCTTGCTCTGGGGGGTCGGTATGGTCGGTGTCCTCTACTGGAGCGATCGGGGGAGGAGGTGCTGGCCATTCTGGTTCTTCTGATCGGGGGATGGCCCGGGCGGCCATGGACCGGGTGGTTACGCATGCCCAGTCCGGGAGGCCCAACATCCCCAGGTGCTCTCTTCTTTCTACGGCGGCCCACGGGGAACTCTCAAGATCATTCCCCAGGAGACAGTCCACGGGGGCATCATCTCGGACCGTCACCTTCAACATGCCGGAGACTCCTCCCCATTCGAAGGGTCGCAGGCCATCCGACATAGACTCTCCGAGTTGTCGGCTGAACGGACGGGGCAGAGAATGTTCGGCAGGATCTGCTCTGGTTTTACCAGGTGACAGCGGACGGCCGTCACACTGGCCCCCGTGTCACGTAGTGCTTCGGCCCGGCGTCCATTAATGTTCACCCACTGACTATATTTTCTGGTGTTGGCGGGTAGGGGAGCCCGCGGGACCATGTCTCTTCCCCCTAGGCACGCTAGAACCATGGCGGCCGGTTCCCACTCTTGTCGTTCCTGTTCGCATTCTTCCTGTTCTTCGGAGATTTGTTCTCCCCCCAGGGCGGCGGCAGCTACCTGGCGGGGTCTCGGAGTTTGGTTCTGTGGACAGTTCGGGTCATTGGCGTAGTGGCCGACTCGCTGGCATCGGTGACACGTGACATTGGCTCGGAACCCCGGGCGCATCGGGGGGTTGCCCCGGCTGGCCGGGGGCGGGGTGCTGGCAGCGGGAGCGGCCGGGACGGTGTCTCTTCCTCGTCCCTGACCTCCTCCTCCTCCTCGGGGACGGTGCTGACCTTGATTGTTCCGGTTCTGTTCGTACGGCCCTCTCCGGCCTACTCGGGTGCTTTCCCACCGGTCAGCTTCGGCGGCGAGTTGCCGTGGGTCAGTCAATTTACTGTCGAGGAGGTGCTGCCTGAGCTCGACGAAGCAGTTGTTAGAGAGGTGCTCCCACACCATGAGATTAAAAAGTTGCTCGTAGGTCGTCACGTGGCTTCCCTTGATCCAACCCTCGAAGGCTCGGCTGAAATAGTTGACATATTCCACCCAAGTTGTACCCGGGATCCGGGTGCAGTCTCGGAACCTCTGGCGGTACATTTCGGGTGTGAGCCCATATCGGGTGAGGAGGGCAGCCTTCATGTGATCATAGGATGACATCAGATGGTCTGGGAGCTGTAACAGGGCATCGCGGCCTTCATTGACGAACCTCCCCCATAGACCGGCTCCCCAGTCACTTCGATCGATCCGGTGGGAGGTCATGGCGATCTCGTAGGCCTTGAACCACTGTTGTATGTCGTCCTCTCGGACATACTCTCGAACGACATCCTTGGGGATGTGGACTTTCTTTTCTGTCGCTCCTGTGGTGCGCGGTTGCTCGGGCACCTCCAGTTCTTTGTTCTGCTTCCGTAGGTCTATTTCTGCCAGTTTGCGCTCGTGCTCGTACGCTAATCTCTTTTCTTCGAGCTCTCTCTGCCTCTGTTTTTCTTCCCGTTCTTCTCGGAGCCGCAGATGTTCTAGGTTCAGTTTTTGTTCGGCTAATTTTAGTTCACCGTCCATTTTGAGCCGTGCCATTTCTAACTCATGTAGTCTGTTTTTCTCTCTCTCTTGGATCTCTTCCTGCGAGAGGCCCGTTCTTCGCTCCTCGGGAGCCGTGGTGTTCCTCTCTGATGCTGCAATGTTTTGGTCCGGGGGTCTTGCGGCCCCGGTTTCTGCCCACGACTCAATGGCGTGCTTGAAATCGTCTTTAGTACTCAGACCGGTGGTAGCAATGCCTAGTTCAATGCAGAATTGTTTCAACTCACGATGGCTGTACTCTTCCAATTTCTCCATTTGGAATTTCTCGGTGGATCCGCTCTCTTTGGTTGTCATTGTGGTTTCGTCGTGGGGTGAGTTACTCTCTGTACGATTACGCGTTGATTCGGATCGCGCCGCTGGCCACCAATGTTAGACGGACCGGGAGGGTCGGCCGAGGACAAGGGGAGAGGTCTCCGGGGAGAGCCGTCTCCAGCGATCGTACAGACGAATAACTTCCCCCCCACAGAGGTACACCACACAATGATAAGGTTTAACGTTCTTTATAAGCAATCTTTAGGTACGATAGAATGGTACAAGGAGGTCAGGACTCAGGGGTCCCCTCGATTCTAGTCTCTTGGTTGGGAAAGGGGGTAGCGGGACAGTCTTGTTACCAATCAGGTAGATGCGATGGTATGATGGATAGCTCACAATCCTCGAGCTCGGCGTTCGAGATGGACGGACCGCGGCAGCGCCAGCAGGTCCCGGTGAAGGTGGTAGTTACAACGGTCCGCGGCAGCGCCAGCAGGTCCCGGCGAGGATGGTAGTTACAACGGTCCGCGGCAGCGCCAGCAGGTCCCGACGAGGATGGTAGTTACAACGGTCCGCGGCAGCGCCAGCAGGTCCCGACGAGGATGGTAGTTACAACGGTCCGCGGCAGCGCCAGCAGGTCCCGACGAGGATGAAGGATGAAGAAGGTTGCGGCAGCGCCAGCAGGCAGGATGATAGTTCACAAGGCAGGACTACGGCAGCGCCAGTAGTCCGTCAAGGATGAGTTCTTCACGGTGTCTCTCGACTCCAGGATACAACTGCCCTCCTGCTCTGGAGCTGCCCCAGTTATAGGTCTGGCGCCCTTTGATGTCCGGACCCTCGCACTTGGAGGTCGGGAGGTCCGGGATGAGGGAGTCCAGACACCCAGCAGGGGGGTGGAGCCAGCGCACGGGGGAGCTGGGGGCGATCGGCACCTGGCGGGGGAGAGCCATCGACACTTCTTTCTCCCATTGACCTGCCAAGTGGTCCGTTCACCTCCTGGGTGGATGGTGGTGCCGGGATGTCGGGGCCTGGCCAGGCCCAGGGTTAGGGTCGAGCTGAGGCCATGCGGCCTCGTGGTGCAGTGTCCAAGATGGCGGCCGGGCCGGGCGAGGGAGCCGGTAGTGGTTCGGCCCCATGATACAGAGATGTCCGGGGGCAGGAATCCCGTCTTGGGACGGGGTGCGGGTTGCTTCTGTGGGTAACACCTGGGGGGCCGGGGCTCGGGCCCTGTCATG
Organism: Triturus cristatus; assembly: GCF_964204655.1. Lineage (NCBI taxonomy): Eukaryota > Metazoa > Chordata > Amphibia > Caudata > Salamandridae > Triturus > Triturus cristatus. The sequence continues at coordinate 817,506,139 of NC_140586.1, read as the reverse complement.
CGGGGAGGGAGCAAGCCCTTCATGTGGCCTGTCCAACATCGGGCTATTACTATTTTAATTGCTTCACTTCTCCACTACCATGATAAGTTGAGGTAAGACTATTTCTCTATTTTTTCTGAAATATTAGTCAACAATGCTTTGCAATTTAAATCAACTGTATTTATATTGTATTTACAAAATAAGTTACTTAAAAACAGTATTATTCCAAATAATCCTTGTGCCATGTAACATATCAGCTGTACAAGATTTGGATAAAGGAAAAAAAATCAGTGTTATGAATATTTAAAGTGTATCCAGATACTAATGCATAACCATCAATAATATCTAATATCACTGGAATAGTATCTAAAGGGTCCTTAACATATAACAGTACATCATGTGCGTTTGCAGAAACTTTCGAGCTATATTATTGATGGTAATGCCTGTGTTTTCTCTAGAAGTATGAATAAGAGTTAAAATGGATTCAATGCCCAATATAAATAGTAAAGGGAATAGAGGGTCACTGCCTGGTGCCTCTAAACAATGGAAAAGGGAAAGAAGTAATGCAGTTAACAAGAATAGTTGCTGTGGGTAAACAAAACAATGCTTTTACCACTGGAATAAATGTATAACTAAAACAGAATTTTTGGATAGTTCTAAATAAAAATTTCCAATTGACCTTATCAAATGCTATTTCAGTATCTAAAGCTAATAAGCCTATGGGACATTTACTTTTCTTAAGGGAAAAGGTAGTGTTGTGTGAAGATATTCTACATTTCTAGAAGCTAGTTTGGTCAGGACAAATAATGTGGTTTAGAATTGGAAAAAGTCTATTTGCTAGAATTCAGGCATACATTTTACAATCCTGAATAATGAGTGAAATGGAGCAAGAATTAGAGAGCAATGTAGGATTTATATCAGGTTAGGAAGAACAATGATTGTTGCTTCTTTAAACGATCCTTCCATGGAAGCTTTATGCGCAAATTCTTAAAACATTGATAGTAGGAGAGGGGAGAAGTGTTATAAAATTCTGCAGGAATGTCATCAGGACCTGGTGCTTTTTTGTATTACGAGATTTAATGGCATTCCAGATCTCTTCCATACTTAAAGGAGCATCAAGAATACTTTCGTCAGATTGTAATAAGGACAGTAAGTTGTGCTTAAGGAGGAAGTTATCTAATATGGAATCATGAATATCTAGAGGTTAATTATAAAGGTTTGAATAAAAGTACTGAAATTAGGCAGCTGTTTCCACAGCAGAGAAAAGTAAATGTCCATCTGAATTACGTATAGTATGTATTTGGTTTTTATCCTTTTTAATTCGTAAGCAATGAACAAAAATGCATCCAGATTTGCTTGCGGTGAATTGGAAATTTACTTTTTGTTTGCAAATAAAAAGACCTGCTCTTTTACTGAGCAAGGTATTATATTCATAACGTAAATTTGGTAATTCTATTTTGAGTTGTATGTCTGAAAATGATAACAGCAGCCTTTTAGTTTTGGAAATTTGCTGTTCTAAACCATTAAGATTTAAGTTGAAAACATTATTCTTATGTGCCATAATAGAGATAGTCACTCCGCTGACATAAGCCTTAAAAGCATCCCAGTGAATAATGTGAGAAGAATCCTCTGGTTGATTATTATGTAAGTATTCAGAGACAGCAGATAACAATTTGTTTCTGTTAACATTAGATAATACAATATCAGTATTCATTCGTCATCAAGGTATATTGTTTAGAATATCCTCAAGGGTTAGGGAAAAATAGATTAAGGCATGATCTGAAGCAGTTATGAGCTCTATCGTAGGATTTGAAATTGAAGGACATAAGTTCCTAGAGGAAAGTAAATAGTCAATGCAGGAATATGTAAAATGTGCATTAGAATGAAAAGTGATCAGTGAGGTGATTGAGTCTCCAATGATCAACTAACTCAGTATTAGCTACGAATGCTTTAAGCAGGGCATTTGACCTAGGGGACAGAATCTAACTATTGAAATTCTATCTAAAAGTGGATCAGATATCGTGATAAAGTCTCCTCCAAAGATAAGAGGCACATTTTCAATAAGCAATATTTCTGAAGAAACTGATTTCTCAAAATTAGGATCATCCTGTGTAGGGGCATAAATATTAAAGAAATGAATGAGGTATTTGTCAATTAATGCGTGAACATACACATATCGATCATGAGAATCATGTTTGCAATGCGATATGTTAACTTCCATGAGAAAAATATAGCTACACCATTTTTACGTCCCTGTGCTAGTGATGAGACTATAGTACCAACCCACGATTTTGACATGCATGCAAGAATAGCATCATCAGTGTAAGTTTCTTGTAAAAAAACATGTATACCCACTTTACATTTATGTAAGTAGTTTAATATTTTCCTTCTACTTATTGGACGATGAAAGACTATAAAATTTATATAGGCAATTTTTAAATTATAGTTATTTGTCATAGAGAAAAGAAGGTAGAAAGAAGAAAAAAGAAAGTGGAAGACTAGAACTGAAAAAAGGAAATTAATATAGGATGTAACCCATATATAATAACAAACAAAACAAGAAAATTAAAACAGAAATATCCCTCGGGAGAAGACGTTATTGAAACATTGAGACAGGGAGCGTACAATCCAAGTGGAGATAAAGTGCCATGGTACCTGCTGAAGAAAGAAAAAAGGGTTGCAAAAGCGATATGGCTGAATTTCATGTGTTAAGTACAGAAGCTCGAGAAACCATCACAACTAGAGCATCAAAATCTAGGTAAGCAACCAGATCTGCAGGTAAAGTAACCTGTTGTTTTTCCATATTCTCATGACTGAAGCATCGAACAGTCCATACATGAAGCCTGTAATGAAGCTGAGGATGTAGATCAGAGAATTGTTTACATAATGCTGCAGTTTCTTTAGCAAAGTCTTGATGTATATATATTTTATTGCCTTCAACCATTAATGATAGAATTTTCCAGACCGCTTCATGTATTATAATGAGGTGATGATGATGCAACACTTTAAATATGACTTGTCACGGTTTAGACTGTTTATGTTCACGATGTGAGGTTACGCGATGAGCTTTACCTATTTCAAACTTCTCGGATAATTCTAATTTCAGTAAGAATACCAATACATTTTCCAAGAAGGCTCTGCAGTTCTGACCTTCAATGCTTTAAGTTAAAGATGCACAAGTTATGTATTCGAATTAAATTTTCCAAATCCAAAAGCATATGCTTCATAGGCACAATATGTGAAGCTTGAGGTGCCAGCTGAGCAATTGCAGCCATATTATCACAAATGTTAATGTCATTATCGGATACTTTAATTGTCAAACCTGCTAAGTCGCTTTTAATATGTTTGATATCAGAACAAATAGTGTCAGTGTTATTATGAATAGCTTGAACTTCTTTCAGAACTTTTGCCATTGACTCTTCGTGGGACTCAATCACCTAAGATTTAATAGGAGGTGATGAAGTAGTTTGCTTTCTCTTATTAGAAGTATGTAAGGTAACTTTCATCTTCGGATTAGACATTGTTATGCCTACTTAAGAAATGCAGCTATTAATTTAGAGCTTAGATGTGGTATTACTTCCAGGAATATTCAACTGACTAAAAACAAAAGGAGTCACAAGCTACCTACCATTGTAAACTGACACTACATGCCTTGAAGAACTGTAAAACATGAACGGCAGCATCTTTAACAAAAACAAGGGAAGTTAAAAGCCTGCCTCCTCTCCTCAGGTACGCCCTCCTCCCCGACAAACATCTGACAAGAAGTTGCAGTCGGAGAGTACACCGTCCCCAGCCACTGAAACCATGATTTAATACATTCAATCTGCAGGCACAGGCTTTATTGAAAGAAAGATTGCATCAAAATCAGCCAAAACACCTTACAATGGTGCCAAAATATTGTTGTTAGGTAGGAATGGAGCTCACTGCGTGCCAGCCATCTTGGGTCGCTTGCGCGCCCACGTCTCCGAGTAGCATGCACTTTTATACAAACAACCTCTAATCGCTTTCATCTTCAGTTCTTTACAATCTCAGACCTCCTGTAAGACATGTGAGCAGGATCCTTGATATTAACTGTGATGAACCCTCTGCTTCTCTCTCATTACCCTGCATTCAATTTTAAATATTCTATTTTTATTTTCCTTTCACTTTAAATTTGTCAGGCGTAGAGAAATAATATATTTAAAAATGTTTCCCTTCCTTGAATAATAACAATGTTCCCACTGAATGGTATTGTGGTTTTCCTATCTTAATATTTTAAGATTTTTAAATTTTTTCTCTACCTTTTATGTAAATTTAGGCAGAAGTACGGATCTAGAGAATTAGGTGTATGCTTGGACTTTGTTAATTTTGTAATGAAGTGCCACGCTAAACACTCCACGTGGAAGGAAACTTGATGGGAAGGAGATCAAATTGGTAAAATAATTTAAATTTAGTTGAGGGACCATTTTCCAAGGGTGGTAGTTAATGACACAAAATCAAAGTGGTGTGCAATGTTGAATACGTAAAGTTGTTTTGCTGGTTAAACAAAGTCAATGTGAAATAAGGAAGAATAATAGTCTTGAAAATTCACCAAAGTTCTTCTTGGACCGTCAAACATGGGAAACCAGCATAAAAATGAATATTGACAAAAATTATTGAAAAGTATTGTTATTGGTTGATCTTTACGTAGTTAAACTACCCATGGGAAACATGGAACCTGAGACAGCCGGACACGAATACTGGGACAAAAAGAAACAAACATTGAGACAGAACACAGGCAACAGCACAAAAGTTAATAGGGGAACGTAGAAAAAAAGAGGAGGAAGCCACAAATACTGGAAGACAGTATGAACGAAGACATGTTATCAGGGAAGAAATCCATAGGGAGATACTGACAACAGGTAGTGAATCGTACGGGGATTCAAAGTGAAAAGACTGGGGAGAAACAGACATGGGTGGAAGACCTCAAAACAGGAAGACATGGATAAAAGTAAGCATGAATACAAACTGACGGAATCTAGGAGACACTGCAAATATGCTAAGGCCCTCACTACAAGTATTGTGCAAGAGGGGGGGTATGCCCCAAACCTAGAAAATACCATTGCTACAGTCAATCATTTACCCGGTGTTGTAAATACCTTCTATTTTGAGTTTTCAACTTGGAAATCGGTATCTAACACCCCTAATTTCACGTTTACCTTCTTTTTAGACCTTTCCTTTCTCCCCAATGGGTTTCAGGGCTTTCCAATGCCAGAATCTATAAGGATAAACCTTCAAGGGTGGAATAATGATCACATCACTTGTAATTCTGCTCCCTGTGCACACTTGGACAAGGATAGAAATTCAGCTCTGAAATAACCAGGTCCCAGGTCTCAGTACAGGCAGAGGAAGAATAGATGTGGCGAGACAAGGGAGACACATGCACATGGAAATTCATAGAAAGAAAGATACCAGGTGCAAGGCAAGAAGAGCCAAGGACACATGGAGAAAAGTTTCCAAAGATGGTTATAAGTCATTGAAGTTCATACTAGAGGAGTCCCATCCTGTCGCTTTGGAAAGCCGCTTTCCACCAATGAGGAGCAGTGTGGAGCAGTGTGGAGCAGAGCACTCAGGACCACACTTCAACGCTAATAAGGCGAGAGGTCCTAGTCTCATCGCTGACTAAAAACACCTTTTATAAACTGCTGTGATGTCACCGGAGAGTCCTGGTACTAACAGAGGATTGAGGGCATGCACCAGGCAACTTAGAGCCACACATACATGATTAACAGACACCTATTAAATGTATTTTGAAAGGGAACGTGCTTATAACTGGGCCGGGTGATGGGTGTTACATCTCCTCAATGTGCAACAAATTTGGGGGCTGGAGAGAAGAGTGGCAGAACTAATCTCAAGGATCACCTTGAAATGCAGAATTGAAAAGGAGGCACAAGAAAACAGGAGCTCGTGCTGGGTAAGGCCCTGTGAAAAATGCACAACTCCTCAAACAAGATGTGCTTGTGACTAGCCATCCAATGAAGAGCCGTACATGCCCAGAAAAATGGGCCAGACGAGGAAGGCTGCGGACCAGGCAGGCATGCAAGTTCTGAATAACCTCTATCCAGTATGGACAATGTATATCGGCGAAGGGAGACTGGCTCTCCATAGTCTAACCAAAGAACTATTAGAACATGAGTGGTTCTATATCCATTAAGCCACGAAGAATCGCAGGGACCTATATTCTGAGCAGAACATCTGTAAACTGGAATATCTATTCAATTTTATGAAATATAAACATGCATTTCCTACATGATTTATTTTCCTGGAAATAGATTCAATTAAAACAAATAGCTATCATAAAGTGTTGAAGCCTCTGTTTCGAAAAGTAGGTCAAAGCAATGGTTTGCAAATGTTCTTTGTTCATTCTCTTCATATCAGAAAAAGAGAGCTCAGAGCAGGCTGCGCAATCTGTGATGTTGCACAAAGAAGAGGGTTTTGCCTATAGTTTACGTGTTTTATCTTTTATATTACTGTAGATGGCTGTAACTTTTCATAATGCCATCCACCTTTCAAGCCTCACTGATGGCTTTGATTGCATTCTGTTCTGATTCACATGTGGGGGGTGTCCATGTCAGTCAGCTCACCTTTATTTGGAAGGTAAAAACCATAAAAGATAAAACAAAACAACCAATAGCATTTCATGCACATCCCATTAGATTCCTGGCTCTTACTGCTCTATATATACGCTCGCGCACGGCAGGGTGCGCGCACAGGGCTTGCACAGTGCGCGCACCCTGCACGCGTATAGATATTGATATGCTTTTAAATGCTATTTTCTCAGGAAATACTGAACAGATTTACACCAGACCTGCGAAAGGCACTTCATTGACCTTATGGCTACCTCTCTGCCAAATTTCAAGTAATTCTGTTCAGCCGTTCGTGCTGTAGCTGTGACTAAAGGTCCTATGGAAAAATACATGGGGAAAACGCATTTTGGGACCCCCCCTTTTTCTCAGCCCCCGCTTGACGAATCACCCCGAGACTTTCAAGGTAGGAGTTGAGCGGAGCGCCCCACTAGTTTTGAAAATTTTGCGAGGATTCGTCAACCAGCGCCAAAGTTATTCAAAATAGAATTTTCAGATTTCCTATGGAAACTCGGTCCTAACTATAACTATCTACTGGCGACCGCCAGTAGATAATTATATATATATATATATATATATATATATATAAGCAATGGTTGAATAAATGTATTCCATAAAGTGCGATACATGGGGCAAAACAGAGTACAGTGCAATGTGTCTTGGTGGGAGATCTTGTCGTAAGGGCCCATATCAGATTATTTTGCCTTGCCCTTCGCATTGCTAAAAAGTGGTGAACAAGGTTCATCCTAAACCAAGTCAATAGGTGTCTCTGCCGATTAGACTTAACATTAGGCCTGGGCAAAAATTTCGTTCCGTTCGCGGAAATTGCGATAATTTGACATTTTTGCGTTCCGCGGAGAGCGCGAAAATGTCAAAAATTCCGGTTTCCGCAGCTTGGCGATAATTTGTTTCTTGCTCGCGCTGTAAAATAATACATTCTCGCGCGCGCGCGATCGCCTTACCTGAATCCCTGCGTTCGCCGACAAGTTTTCTTGATCCGGTCGCGTTCTCCATGAGATGTTGTATTGTTTTTAGCCATTTGCGCTGTCTCGCGACAGTTCGCGCCCGCAGTGACGTCATGCGTCGCGCGATCACGTCTTTCTTCTCGCGATCATGCACCGCGAGAACAACTCAAATCAAGATGGCCGCGCCCGCAAGCAACCACATGGGTAAGTTGGCGACCCGCAACCATGCAGAAAATCTCGCGAACATGCCGGAAAAAAACTTCCGCATCTTCGCGATATTTCTGCTTGTTTGCGATAATTTTAAACATTCTCGCGATAATTTGCGAAGGTTAATTCCGCAAATTCCGCCCACCCCTACTTAACATAAAATAACAGAGATAAAGCTCAATTCACAAAGTAGATGTTGTCATAGTAAATTGTCTAACTAAAGGTTTTTGCCATCGCCCAAACTTCTCTTCCATTCTCTTGCCGGAAGTAAAAGGTATTTTTCGTTCAAGCAACAATCGGCCTTGATAATCTGGTTTGGTCGATTAAATAACCGGTGTCTATGACAAATATACTTCAGAATATCGACAAAAATATTGTTGTCTGAAAATATCAAGCACAAAAGTATTTATCGGTAAGTATAGGTTTACTACCACACCCTCCACATATCTTGACAACATTTTTATAGTTGATGGTTAGGTCAGAATGTTTTTGCACATCAACATTTTTTTTTATTCCAGTAGTGTACTTCCCAGAACCACCTTAAAAGAGTCTCTCAGTGTCCCCCCAAAGTGTTGGTGGCCGCCTGCTTACCCCCACAGAGCATCATGTGACCCCACCAGACCAATGCGCCAGGTAGCACAGGGCACAGAGCTGTGCAATGCCGCTCCCTAGGTCACAAATGCAGCTCTCCTGGTTGCTACTCTGCTATGCCCTGCGTGCAGAGGCAATCCTCCGGCATGTGCATAACATGTCCCACTGAAGCCTGGGACGAGAATAGACATGCACCTTCTGCAGTTCATTTGCTGATTCAAAAATCAATGAAAGGTATCACTGGGATCCATTTGCACGCTCTGTGGGTACATTTGGAAAAGCGGATCCATCTAAAATCCCTTCTCTGCCTGACCCAGTAGACGCAAGCATCAAGCAAAACACTTGGGCTCTGACCCCTCAGCACAAGTGTGCCTCAACGCGCAGCGGCTGGGAAGTACTTCCAGTGCATCCTAACACGGCGATGGAAGCTGTGTTCTCTTCTACGCAGAATAATTGAATCTGACGGTAATTCTTTCCAGTCGCTGGACACATGGAAGGCAGAAGGTGGACAACTGAAAAGCTCCAACATAGGTTGAAACGCCACGCAAGGCACAGAAAATGTCCCAGAGATGCAAGAGCTGCTAAGTACTGAGAACATTGTCTGTATATTTCTCTCAAAACCCAACACTGTAACCCTGAATAACAAGTCAAGCTGAAAACCAAGGCTGTATTCAGTGCCGTCAAGACCTAACGCTGTGCTGCGCAGTTAAACCCGGGCGGCCATTTTGGATGGTATTAGACTACCAGCGAGCGCCGCTTCACGGATAGATTGAGGCCATCACAGCTAATCTTGTGCTTGGTGGGCAGGGGGGCTTGAGGATAAGTTTCCTTGCAAGGGGCCACATTAGAGTGGAAGCAAACCCTGCCAGGAAGGAACATCATAACATGTTTCAAGCCGCAGGCACGCACCAGCGGAGCAGGCGCCCGCCTCGCGGATCGAAGACAACGAGCCAAGAGGCCTTGGTGTAATTTGTTCAGTTGCAGACTTCCTAAATGCCACAGAGAAAGGCGACCAAGCACTTGCAGAAATGGCACAGCCAGACAGCAGTGCCGCAGGGAAGGATTAATTAAAATGGGAGGAAAATGTTATTTAATCGACTACAAAATGGCACCGTGTTGATCCTCTGTGCCCTTTCACAGCTTACTGAAATATTGCTCGTACATGTCTTATAATGTTTTGTTCCTGCGTGTTGTAATAATAATTTGGGCTCTAATCATAATTGTTTTTACAGTTAAAATAATTTGCAAAAAAAATCTCAAGTAGTGAAATGTCTACTTCAGGTACCTCTGTAGCTGAACCCCTCGTTAATTTCCTCAAGCATGCAATGCATCTTTGCAGTGCTGGCTGTGATGAATATATATGTTAATAACGTTGTTTAAATGAGAAAAAAAATAAAGCGTATGTTATGGTACCTTTGCAAAGTTGGGAAGATGGTGACTGACAGGAGATGTCTGTCCTGGGGACAGATTTTTTTTGTTGCGGAATAGCGGACTCAATGCACAATCTTCAAATTCCCAGCAAGGAAAACACATAAGGAGCCAACAGCTAGAAAAACTACAACTATGGCATTTGCAACATACCCTTTGTGGCTTTGGAGAAACCAGGCGCCTGTGCTTTGGGAGGAAGGGTGCTGGCTAGGTGAGGTGCTCACAGGGGGTTGCATGTGGTTCTCTTGAGTAAAGGGTGTTGACATAAAGTGGGAGGAGCTTCTCATATAGGGAAGGTCCAAGTAGGTGCTTGTGGAAGGTTGCAGGTGTACGGCAGAGATGCTTGTGGTTCTTTAGAGGGAATGATGCTGGTGTAGCTGAGGAGCAACTCAACCACTGGAGGTGCATGTGGTTCCTTAGCAGGAACGGTGCTGGCGTAAGGTGAGAGGGGCTGCTCACACATGGGGGTGCATGTGGTATCTTAGTGGGAAGGGTGCTGATATAAGTAAGGTGAGAGAAGCTGCTCACTCAGGGGGGTGCATGTGGTTCCTTAGTGGGAAGAGTGCTGATATAAGGTGGGAGGAGCTGCTCACGCAGGGGGGTGCATGTGGTTCCTTAGTGGGAAGAGTGCTGATATAAGGTGGGAGGAGCTGCTCACGCAGGGGGGTGCATGTGGTTCCTTAGCAGGAACGGTGCTGGCGTAAGGTGAGAGGGGCTGCTCACACATGGGGGTGCATGTGGTATCTTAGTGGGAAGGGTGCTGATATAAGTAAGGTGAGAGAAGCTGCTCCCTCAGGGGGGTGCATGTGGTTCCTTAGTGGGAAGAGTGCTGATATAAGGTGGGAGGCGCTGCTCACGCAGGGGGGTGCATGTGGTTACTTAGTGGGAAGAGTGCTGATATAAGGTGGGAGGAGCTGCTCACTTAGGGGGGTGCATGTGGTTCCTTAGCAGGAACGGTGCTGGCGTAAGGTGAGGGGCTGCTCACACATGGGGGTGCATGTGGTATCTTAGTGGGAAGGGTGCTGATATAAGTAAGATGAGAGATGCTGCTCACTCAGGGGGGTGCATGTGGTTCCTTAGTGGGAAGAGTGCTGATATAAGGTGGGAGGAGCTACTCACGCAGGGGGGTGCATGTGGTTCCTTAGCAGGAAGGGTGCTGGCGTAATATGGAAGGAGGTGCTCACGCAGGGGGGTGCATGTGGTTCCTTAGCTGGAAGGGTGCTGGCGTAATATGGAAGGAGGTGCTCACGCAGGGGGGGTGCATGTGGTTCCTTAGCGGGAAGGGTGCTGGTGTAAGAGGGGAGGAGCTGCTCATGCAGGGGGGTGCATATGGTTCCTTAGCAGGAAGGGTGCTGGCGTAAGGTGGGAGGAGCCGCTCACGCAGGGGGGGTGCATGTGGTTCCTTAGCAGGAAGGCTGCTGGTGTAAGATGGGAGGAGCTGCTCACGCAGGGAGGGTGCATGTGGTTCCTTAGCAGGAACGGTGCTGGCGTAAGGTGGGAGGAGCTGCTCACGCAGGGGGGTGCATGTGGTTCCTTAGCAGGAAGGATGCTGGTGTAAGATGGGAGGAGCTGCTCACGCAGGGGGGTGCATGTGGTTCCTTAGCAGGAAGGGTGCTGGTGTAAGTTGGGAGGAGCTGCTCACGCAGGGAGGGTGCATGTGGTTCCTTAGCAGGAAGGGTGCTGGTGTAAGATGGGAGGAGCTGCTCACGCAGGGGGGTGCATGTGGTTCCTTAGCAGGAAGGGTGCTGGTGTAAGATGGAAGGAGCTGCTCACGCAGGGGGGTGCATGTGGTTCCTTAGCAGGAAGGGTGCTGGCGTAAGGTGGGAGGAGCTGCTCACGCAGGGGGGGTGCATGTGGTTCCTTAGCAGGAACGGTGCTGGCGTAAGGTGGGAGGAGCTGCTCATGCAGGGGGGTGCATGTGGTCCCTTAGCAGGAAGGGTGCTGGCGTAAGGTGGGAGGAGCTGCTCACGCAGGGGGGGTGCATGTGGTTCCTTAGCAGGAAGGGTGCTGATATAAGTAAGGTGAGAGAAGCTGCTCGTGCATGGGAGGCGCATGTGGTTCCTCAGCGGGAAGGGTGCTGGTGTAAGGTGGGATCAGATGCTCATGAATGGGAGGTGCATGTGGTTCCTTAGCGGGAAGAGTGCTGATATAAGTAAGGTGAGAGGAGCTGCTCACGCAGTGGGGTGCATGTGGTTCCTTAGCAGGAAGGGTGCTTGCGTAAGGTGGGAGGAGCTGCTCACGCAGTGGGGTGCATCTGGTTCCTTAGCGGGAAGAGTGCTGATATAAGGTGGGAGGAGCTGCTCACGCAGTGGGGTGCATGTGGTTCCTTAGCGGGAAGGGTGCTGATGTAAGATGGGAGGAGCTGCTTACGCAGGGGGGTGCATGTGGTTCCTTAGCGGGAAGGGTGCTGATATAAGATGGGAAGAGCTGCTCATGCAGGGGGGTGCATGTGGTTCTCTAGTTGGAGGGCGCTAACGTAAGGTAAGATTCCCTCAGGGAATGTGCATGTGGTTGATTAGCGAGAAGGATGTTGGCCTTTCCGGCCTCACGAAGGGTTGGCCAGGTATGGCTCCAGCTGGGAGGGAGCACTCCTGGAGCTTACCTCAAGGCATGTCCTTGGATAAAGGCATAGGTGAGAGGCGAGTAGTTGATGCTGCATTGACAGGGGTGGAGTGACAGCAGGCGAAGGGGCCAGCTAACAGACAACTTCTGCTTGTCAATTGCAGGTCCTCACCTCCTCTTTTCATTGGCTAAGTCTGTAATCCAAGGTTAGCTAGTGAAAAGAGGAGATAGGGACCTGAGGAGGACTTTATTACTGTCGAATGTGACTCCATTCAGCGTTTATGGCACAGTAAAGTTGCCACAGTTCTGATGTGCAGACTGTGTTTTGAAACTCAGGAGCTAAGCCGGTCTTCAGATTAACAACTGACGATCACACGAGTGGCTCAAAAAAGATGTCGAGCTCCACCCTTCACCCCCTTTGAGCCCACCGTCGCAAGTCTGAGCTCCAGGTAGTAATAGACGACAACGGACAGAGGCAAGAGAGCAGGCGGCAGCGCCGTCCAGCTAACGCAGGCGCACATTTGAAGACGACAGGCTCTAAGCACTTGCACAGGTGCGAAAGGTGTAGACAATTTACTACTAACATCAGGCGCCTGAACACTCAGACTCTGAGAGGCTTGACGACGGCATTTATTGATCCTCGAGCCCTTTCTCAAGAGTTACACAACTTTACAAAATAGGAACTTTCTCTCTGACAAGTGGTGCCTTAGCGGGGGCTGTCTGTCTAAAGTGTAAGGAAATGTCAACCCTCAGCCACCCTTCTGTCAAACACCGAGCAATAAGATGCGTTATAAACTGCATCAAAACGTCAGACGAGATTTGCATCCTTAATTCTCCACTTGGCCAAACGCGGGATAGCGATGCACTGGCGGGCTGGCCCCCCATTAGCGTTACAACAAACAAATGATGGACGGAATGCTGACAATGCAGACATTCTCCCCCAGTCAAGAGATCTGGGTTAAATCCATCGTTCTTTTGCCCACTACGCCACCCCAGTTTAGACATGGCCATATGCAAATCAGTCTTGACCCTGTGCCTCATAGGAACAGTCCAGCCCGAACTGCCAAGCCATGTCTTCCCTGGACCGGAATCAAGCATCCTAGGACCGGTTTCTGGCTATCAGCCGTCATCAGCCAGGATAGCTTGACTCCAGTGGCGTAGTGAGCACGGGTCCCACGTCTGGGAATACCCATCCCACTTAGGGCGAAAAGCGTTACAACAAACAAATGATGGACGGAATGCTGACAATGCAGACATTCTCCCCCAGTCAAGAGATCTGGGTTAAATCCATCGTTCTTTTGCCCACTACGCCACCCCAGTTTAGACATGGCCATATGCAAATCAGTCTTGACCCTGTGCCTCATGGGAACAGTCCAGCCCCATTAGCAGCCTGGATAGGAGCAGTCACTAAATAGGGAACCTCAGAGGAAGACATCCTCCGATATGAAGAGGCTAGGGGGGATCCGCAAACCACCCATCTCTATGCAGTGGGCGATGCTACTTCACGGCTTCAGTCACACTACCACTAGAACCGCACCACCGCACACACCTCAAGAACCAACGGCCACCCCCCTCCCTCCACTGCCACGTCCCGTGCTACCCCCCACCAGACACTGGTCCTCCCGCAGCTCGCTGCACTCGAATGCTCCTAAGCTACACCCGGCGCCACCATCTATGCCACTTCCGTGGGTATTTGCTACACAGCGTACCCCCAGTTCATACCCGTCTACCCATGTTTGATGAACGTTAACCCCCCCTCACAGTTCTGCACTGACAGTGCGCCATCATTCAGTAGTTCACTACAAGGACTCAGACAAGGGTACACAGCATACGCATGACAGACCTTACACAAAGCTCCCGGAGCCGCAGCACATATAGACACTATAACACTCCCTAACACTGTGAACGCTCCCATCATGATACCTATTGTATGTACTAATGTCTGAGACTACTTCATATGATGATACTGTACCATTTATTTCTCCTGACCGCAACCTATATGTATGTGATGAAAATCAAATAAAAAGTTTTACAAAAAACATAAACTGCATCAAACCTTTGTCATGAAGATCGCATGCAGACCACCAGAGAATGAAACTAAACTTCACATGAACCCTTTTACATCCCTGAACTGGAAGAAGGTTCTGGCTCCCTATCAATGCGTAGTGACGCTAAACATGTCAAGGAACAAATGCCTGGCCTTTGCGTCACTTCCGATTTACCGTCATAAAGCCTTACCATACCCACAATCCCTGGTTGTTCAAGATCTCCTCAATCTGAAGTTCAGTGTATTTCAGATCTGTACAACAAAGATGCGGGTCTTCCCGATTACAAGAAAGAACTTACCGCTGCCTGCCCATCATCGGAGCTTGAGACCTCGAACAAACCTATAACAACAAACATTTCATTGAAACCAGAGGATAGCGCTCTTAAGCACATGGATACATTTCATATTAAAATAACTCCAGTACAAAAGAAACAAGCACTGGCAATGTACTGACAGATCTGATGATGACAGCAACAACGACCCCTCAGGTCCCAAAGGGGTCCCCCTGCCCTTACCTAGGGTGGGTGGGGGGTGCTGCAGGGACCACTAACCTCTTTGTCTTTTACTCTTCAACCCAGGAGCTGGATGGCAATCGGGGAGAGAAATATGCGGATGAAGTAAATGTAAAGTGAGGTAATATAATGTATTTGACTGAAGTGACCTTTTCCCTTAATAGGTTAAAGGTCAAAGGGGTAGCTTGTACAGGTTACCAAGTTTGTTACCTACGACTTACAAATATATCGGTATTTGTGGAAGGTGACGATTGTATGTATCTGAACCAGACACAAATTCCTGACAAGAGGAGAAAACAATTTGGCAACGTCAATAGATCTCGCCTATAACCCTATTGGCTTTACCAATGCTTATTAGCCATGCTGTACAACATTACAAATGCTGGACAGCATGGCTGTTAAAAAAAAATGCAATGATGCGGCAGTCATGTTGTTTTGTAGGCATGTGCAAACACTCAACGTGCATGTGCACGCCTACAAAAGGACCACATGCTTTTATTTTTTATTTGTCATCTGAAGCTAACAGTTCAAACAATAACATTCTAGAAAGTGAAATGTATATTGGAACTAGTCTGAAATCAAGTGTCCTTTGAAAATGCCCAATATTTACTGCCCTGTCCTACCAATGTGCTGATTGAAGTTAAGGAGCCACAGACTGCTCCATTGTAATTTGTATCACTAAGGGGGGGGACCTGAAATAACTACAAAACTGAGGGCCTCATGTATCAACATTTTCTACGAATCGCAATTAGGTAATCACTATTCCAAACGTATTCCTAGGGGGTCGCAAATCGACCTAACTCATTAATATTAAAGAGGTAGGTCGCAAATTGAGACCCCCTAAGAATCGCTAAAATCACGGGGATGGTGGCCTGCTAAAGTCTACAGTTCCTTGGGGGGCCCCTTCCCATTTTGAATGGGTTCCCACCAACTTCAAGTTGGTGGTAAATGCGAATGATTAGCGACCACATTTACGGTCACAAAACATTCATACATACTGCAGCGATTCGGTATTTGGAAGGGACGTCCGAAACACGCCCCTTCCAAATACCGAATCGCAAACCCATTTTGCGATTCAGTAACAGGTTACCAAATCGCAAAATATGGTTCGATACATGGGAAAATACTTTTTTGCATTCGCCATCGGGCCGATTTTGGGAGTCGGCCTGTTTGCGAATGCAAAATTGACTGATACATGTGGCCCATAATTCCGCTCACGGGCAATTCTTCATGACAAACGGTAGCAGTTTACACATGCGCAAAGGCGCCTCAATCACATTAATCTAAAAGCGCCTTTATGTTGAGCAGCCTTAAAAGCTTACTGTAAAAAAACATCTGTATGATGAGTTACTCTTAAATGTGTGATGCAGAAAGCAGGATTCTAAAGCAGGCAATCTAAAGGGCAACATCTGCCTTGTGGGCTTCATAAGATCAGATCTTACATTCCAGGCTTTGAAGTGAAGGAAACTACAAGGGTGGTGGAGGGGAGGGGGAACCTGCACTGCCTGCAAAACAGGAATCCAGTCTGGAAAGGATTCAGACACAGCATCAGTGGGTCCCAAATGTATGCGAACTCCTCAGGACTGTAGTGTTCTCTCAGATGCTTTTGTTTTTCTGAATAAAAGTTGAACCTAATCTGCATTAAATGCTGCCATTTTCGTTATGGATTCAATCACATTTCAGAGGCCTGTGCCGATACTATACAAATCAACAGTAAAGTGCAGCGCGGGGACCCACAGAAGCATACAGTGCTTGAGCGCAACACGGATCGCGGGGGAAGGGGGAGGGAGAAACATGCTTTCTCATAGAGTACCTCACAAAAAAGAAAAAAAAAAAGAGTTCCTGAAAATTCAAAAGTAGCGGAAGCATAGAAGGAGCCAGTCAGAGAAGTAGTAAATAGGCTAAGCTCCACCGGAGGGACAAAGACATGCTGGACAGGCTTAAAATAAATAAAGCCAGCAAATACCAAACAAGCATTTGCAATGCAATAGGTCTCACATTTGCAAGAGTTAGAGCTATTGGCGTTCTAAATGACAATGTCTTTTACCCATGTGTTTTGGTTTGCATTAGAGTAGACGCACAGAAAAACAAGCATTTGCAATACAGTAGTCTCGCATTATTTAATTTTAGAGTTTTTGGTGTTGTAAATGAGAATGTTAGTTTTTTCTAAAAATATCCAAATAGTAGTATAAGTACTTGAAGGAAATTGTATTAGCTATATAAGGTACCGTATATTTGAATGGAAAGAATAAGAGAAAGAGTTTATGTGAGCATACATTTGTAACTGTTGCTATTGGAAGTGAGTTTTTTGTTAGTTTGTTTTGTAAAAACGCGCTATTGTTGTTTATTTAGCTGTATTTCCTAAATAATAATAATAAATAAATAGCAATGCTGCAGCACTGCATAGAGGAGTTACAATGGTGTTGTCAATTACCTGATCAAAGAAGCAGTTTGCAGCATTGTTTCTAGGATGAAAAATGTTGAATTACTACTGGGAAGAGAGGTAAAGCTGTAGTACTGCTTATTTACAATCTGGAATTACCAGTGATAGTAGAGGGGTATTTGGTGCATTGTGTAAATGGGTTAGAATGATGAATTAGCGATGAGAGTAGAGAAGCGGGAAGCAGCATTGTGTATAGTGTTTCGAATGAGGAATTTCTGATAGATAAGAGAAGCATCCACAGATGTGCGTAGAGCTCTCAGAATGAGGAATTATTGGTTAGTTTAGAGAGTGCTGCTAGCAGGATTGTGTAGAGGAGTTAGAATGAGGAATTACTGATGTGAGCAGAGAAGCAGTTAGCAGTAGTGTGTAGAGTATTACAATTGAGTGATTTCTACTGGTATTAGAGACTGCAGCACCGGCTATATTATTTAGAATGGGGAGTTACTAAAGGGACCAGAGAAGCATGTAGCAGCATTGTTTACAGGTTTATTTTATAATGATGATTTAGAGTTGGACTACAGAAGCAGATGGCAGCAATACATAGTGTAATCACAATGAGGAATCACCACTGGCTTTATAGAAGCAGCTGCATGACTTTGTAGTTGTTTTTGAATGTGTAATTTGTATTGGGACCAGAGAAGCAGGTAGCAGCCCTGCCTAGAGTATTGAGAATGAGGAGTTATCGAGGCGATCAGAGAAATATTGTTATTTAACAGGTACTGCTTTCTTTAGAGTTAAAGCTGTGGTAATTGTAAATGGTTATGTTAAATCTGTATGTTTCGTTTGTAGTGTTGTGGATGTATGTGTTGTGTAGTTAGTTAAATTGTGCATGTTGTGATGTATTTGAGTGTTGTTTTTTTGTGGGGTGTTTAGTGTATTCGTTTTGTGTAGTTATGTGGCATGCAGTTAAGTGGAAAAGGATGACGTGATAATTTTGTACTGTGCGACATAGTTCATTCATTCATTCATTCATTCATAAAGTCTTTATATCGATTATAAAACCATAAAAGACATTGCATCTATTAAAATTTAGCAATTAAAAAAAGAATTCTTTAGTTAAAATGATTGAGTCGTAGCAAAGTAGCATTGATGTAGCAGACACAATTAAAATAAGTATTAAACCATGATTAATCTTAGTCTTATGTTATAAAACAATTGTTGTAGAAAGATGCAGGATATAAAATAGGGTAAACCATACGGCATCTACCCCTTTATACAAAAGAAAATATATCAGAATCAAACTACCCCACATCCCACAGTATATGGGGGATGGATTCTGACTGGACCAAACACGAGGGACACAATTCTGTTGTGGGCTTGTGCCATCTACTGGTAAACGCTCTAATTGGCAATGAACCTGCCCTGAACTGGTGATAGAGCTTCCTGTCCATTGGTTTTAAAATAAGATCCCAATATGGTTCAAACCCAAGCTCGTGCTTTATCAATAAAAAGTCCCTGGACAGGGCAGGTCCTTTGATGGAAGAAAAGTGCTTCATCTTCACCAGATCCATATAGACAACCGTAAGCTCTTTTTTTGAGGGGAAGGGGGTCGATTCTGGATTCTCCCACAAATTACCCATCCCCATTTCTATTAAGGTCTCTTTTATATACTGGAGCCATCTGATCTTACTTAGGGTCCCCGCCCCCCTGAAATCCAGAAGGGCTTTAGCATATAGGAAGAGCTCAGGGGTGGCCCATAGCCTTCTCCAGAGGGCTATAGGCTTAAAACGAACTAGATCCTCAATGTGATGACATCCCAGATCCAAAAATAAGGGCAGCAATGGAGTAGATTGTGGCAGACCCGTTAACGCCCTCATAAATTTATTTTGGGCGGTAACCATGGGTCTGATGTCCTCGTGACCCCACAGCTCCGCGCCATATAAAATGGAGCTTACAACTTTAGTGTTATAAATTTTGATGGCAGGGGCTATAGGTTTGGTGTATGATAGCCTGTGTTCTTTTCGGAGTGCCCCAGCCAACTGCGCGTGCTTCAGGGCAAGGATATTGATCTGTGGCTTCCAATTCAGCTTCTTGTTTAACGTTATCCCCAGGTAGGTGAACACTTCAGTCTGCTCTAAAGCAACACCATTCATATGAACTTTGCCCTTAGTAGCTTTAAATTTGTGGAGAACCATGAATTGTGTCTTGTCCACATTGACCGCCAACTCATGATCGCGGCAGAACTCCTCAAAACGGGACAGAGCCACCTGTAACCCGGATTGAGTCTTAGATAAAATCAAGGTATCGTCCGCGAACATGAGTAGGGGGAATTTCAAGCCCCCCAGATTTGGCGCATCAGTGGGACATGTAGAATAGTATTGCACTACCCGGTCAGTGAATAAGGAAAACAGGGTAGGAGCGAGAACGCAACCTTGACGCACGCCCTTTAACACCGGAAATTTATCTGTTACCTCTCCATGTGTACCCCATCGAACCTGAGCGTAATTGGAATCATGCAGCTTAACTAACATGGCTAGCAGTTCCAGTGGCATCCCCAGTTCTAAGAAGGCTCTCCACATTTTGTTTTGGGGAACCAAGTCGAAGGCGGACTTTAAATAAATGAAGGCCGCATATAATGTGCCCCCACCTACGATAACAACCCTCCAATAAATCATCACAAACCTGAGCACCTGGTCGATTGTGCTGGTATGGGGGCGGAACCTTGCCTGCAGAGGTGATAGTATCTTAGAATCCTCTATCCACGATTGGATTCGGCTTAGAACTAACCTGGCAACTATTTTCTGAACAGAATCTATGAGGCTAATAGGCCTATAGTTGCCAGGTAGTGCTCGATCTCCCTTTTAATATATCGGGATAATTAGTGCATCTGCCCACGTGTCAGGGATACTTGCACCGCTAGCAATGGAATTGGCAAGTAAGGTTATATAAACCACCCAGTTGTCCTTATCGTGGGTAAATAAATCTGCTGGCACACAATCGAGGCCGGGGGCCCTACCTCTTGGAATAAGGGAGAGTACTGCCTCAACCTCGGTGTTGCTAAATGATAGGGTAGGGATCGGGGGGTATCTTAAATTCATCCAGATTATCAGCAGTAGAGAACTGGGCTGTGAAGAACAGGACCCACTCTTCCGACGGAACATAATTAATTGGTTTGTGTGGTGTCCCGTCACTCCCCCATTTCACTAGCTGCCAAAATGTTGTCATACTCTTCTTGTTACTAGCTGGGAGAAGATCGTGCCAGTGGTTATCATCCCACTGCTTTTTAGCTTTGAATTGGGTTGCTTTGTAATTTGCCCTAGCATGTTTAACTTCTCCAATGTCTTTGGATCTAATAGCCCTTGACAGTGAGCGATACGCCTCTCTGCAGGTTTTGTTATACCAGGGTGCCTTTGATGCCCCTGCCTCTGGCTTCTTTTTACTGGTCTTAGTGAAAAAGGTTTTAAGGTTGGAAAACAGGTCTCGATGAACCAGAGGAGCTAGTAAATTAATATTCGCCTGGGAGGCACAGCTTTTAAGGCAGGATATTGAATGAGCAACCAGGGCCTTTATTGCACCTAAATCCCCTTCTTTCTCAACAAGCCTGGTCCATTTTACTCTCCTCATGTCATTTGAAAGTGATACTGCGGGAGAGAATTCACCAACCGCCTTTTTGGAGGGGTTCTGTGGAGGCGGGGCCGCAATTGTCAAAATCAACGGGTCATGATCGCTTTCCATACGTTCCTGGACCTTCATGTCAATTAGGGAGTGCCATGATTCAACATTAAGAAGGATAAAATCAATACGGCTGCTCCTAATGCCATTATTAAAAGTATGCACCCCTTTCCTATCCGATTGGGACCTCCCATTCACTGCTCGCACACCCCTTCCCAGGCATAACCCCTTGAGTTGCAGAGCAGCTTCTGTCCATTTTTTGATTGGGCATAAGTCTAGGGTCGGGATGTTCCACTGCAGGTCCTCATCTGCACTTAAGTTACCATCCTCTAAATCCAACGGTTTGAAGGTGCAGTTAAAGTCCCCCAAAATTAACAAGTTGCACCCATCCCTCTGATCGTCTAAAAAACTGTCAAGCTGGTCGACAGTCTCAGATCGTCTCCCACCCGGTTGTCTTCTGGCATAAACATTAATTAACAAGGTATCACGGCCATGGTTCATCCGAAGCCGTAGTGCCATAATATCTGGGCTGTCTATAGAGACCTCCACAACCCTAAAACCGGTTTGCTGTCTCAACCCAACAAGTGAGGCCACCAGACGGTCTACCCTTCCGCCCCCCTTGTGCGGGTTTGAAAAAGCTTAAAAACCCAGGGTAGTAGACCTGTTCAGTAGACCAGGTCTCCTGGAAAGCCATGAGATCATACTGTTCAATAAACACTGCCCAGTCACCTGATGCAGTTTTAGATAAGAGACCTGCAATATTCCAAGAACCTACTGTCATAACAGATTTGAGATGACCTTGAGGAATACTTCCTGGAGGGGAAGGGGGCGAGGCTATCTCCTCCATCAGTGTGTCAGGACCCTGAGGGCAATGCTGTATTATGGGGTCCAATACGTTGGCCATGTCTTCCTGCATCTCCCTTCTCTGTCTCGCTAGGATGGGATAGACTCTCCCAAGGTGCTCAGGTTTGTTGCATGAGACATTCCCCTCTGTATGGATCACTCTGGTCTTGTTAGAGAGATCAGATATAATTCGAGGGGGGGAGGCATTACCACAGACCTCTAGGGCCCCAAAAATACTATGATCAGAAGAAACAATACAATCGGAGACTATATGTCAATCGATATCTTCAAGTGAGGCCAGGGCATTAAATCGATTGTTAAGGGGGACAGGGTAGTTAAGTTGATCATGTATTTGAAGAGGCCATCTCCTTCCAGCATATCTGGGAGTAACCATGGGGGGTAAAAATACCCTAGGGGAAGGACAGATATGTCGTCTCTAGCGACATAGTTAGCAGTAGATGGCTAAAGTAAATTGAGAGCGATTATAAGTACCGTGTATTTCATGTGCACTTGAGAGGTTGCTGTAAAACCTGAAATTGAGAATCCTTTTAAAAGTACATTGTTATGTGTTATGTGAAGATATTGAAAAATGGAAACAATAATGTTTAAAAAGATTTATTTTTGTAATTACATTTTTTTTAATTTATTCATTTGTAACATGCATTAGAGATAATGCTTACTGTAGAGGGAGAAGTAAGGTATAGATAGAGAGAAAGAGCGAGTTAGAGGGAGAAAGATCAAGAGGGAGAAAGATCAAGAGAGAGAAAGATGTAAGGTGGGCTGGGAAGGGGTCACCTTACAGAAGAGCTCTGTAATGCTAAGGACGCTTATTTTGTGGCGTTCTGAGGACATATGAGAGAGGGCGTGGGGAGTAAGATTGCACTATGGTAGTATCTTTGAAGGAGCAGGCTTTAGATATGCGAGCTGGGCTGGGGAGAGGTCACACTTTGTAGTGCAGCTCTGGACTGCTAAGGTTGCATTATAGTAACAAATTAAGAAGTGACCAATGCTGTTTTAAATTGTAAGCCACCCAAAAACACATCTTCTGGAAAAACAGGTTTCCTAATTAACTGTGACCAACTGAAGGAGATGTCTATGTTTTTTAAACCAATTTAAAACGCCACAGCTGTAGCAGCATAAATGTGATTATAATGTCAAAATATATTCTTTTAACAGTGTTTACGTGTGGAATCATGCAGGGAATCCCATTAAATCATGATGGTTATATGTGCAGCCTTGTTAACTTCAAGCAAATTATTTTTTGTAAACATATGAATTAGTAATAAAGTGAGAGAAACAGGGAAGAGAGAGAAGAAGGTATAGATAGAGAGAAACAGCGAATTAGAGAGACAAAGAGCGAGAAAGAAAAAGACGTGTGGTGGGTTAGAGAGAGGTGACTGTAGAAGAGTTCTGGACAGCGAAGGACCCTTATTTTGGGGTGTTCTGAGGACATATGGGAGAGGGTGAGCAGATAAAGCTTTGGTACGGTAAGATCTTTGGAGCTTGAGGCCCGACACGTCTGCTGGGTGGGGAGAGGTGACCCTGGAGATGAGCTCTGGACTGCTAAGGAGGCTTGAGTGCGTTCAAGAAGCTGAAGGGGGGGCGGGGGGGGGGGGGGTGAGGGGATGAAGGGAGGAAGCGCGAGCTACGGTAGGATCTTTGCAGTTCCAGGCTTGAGACATGTTAGCTGGGCTGGGGAGCAGTCACTGCGCAGTAGAGCTTTTGACTGCTTAGGACGCTACCTTTTGGGCTTTATGAGAGAGGATGAGGGTATTAAACTTGTGCTTCTTTAGAGTTTTTGTTACAGGTTTAGCCCTTAGACACGTTAGCTGGGCTGGGGAGAAGTCACCGTGCAGTAGAGTCGTGACCAGGTAAGGACGGTTATTTTATGGGCCCAGGATGATTTGTGGGAGAGGATGAGGAGACGAAGCTTGCGCTTGTTTAGAAACTTCTACAGGTCCAATCCTTAGGTACGTCCACTGGGCTCGGGCTGGGGAGAGGTCACCTTGGAGTAGAGCTTTGGACTGGTAAGGACGCTTACCTTGTGGGCTTTTGACGATGTGTGGGAGAGGACGAGGGGAGGACGCTTGCGCTAGAGTAGTATGTCTACAGTTGCAGGCCTCAAATATGCGAGCTGGGTTGGGGAGAGGTCACCTTGCAGTAGAGCTCTCGACTGCTTAGGTCGCATTATAATGACAAATTAAGACACAGCCAATGCTTTTTAAAATTTTAAAGCAACCAAAAACACTTCGTCTTAAAAAACAGATTTGCTAATTAACTGTGACCAAATGAAGGACATTGTTAGTTTCTTTGAACAAATTTAAAACGCCACGTCCTAGCAGCAAAAATGTGATCATAATGTAAGAATATCACAGCGACCGATTGTATTTATTAAGCAGTGTTTACGTGTGGCATCAGGCAGGGAATCCCAACAAAACATAATGGATATATGTGTTAATGTGCTTATATGAAAGTTAAGGGCCAAAAGGCAAGCTGAAAATAAAGCAGTGCTGCATGTTTTGAAGAATGAGATGGTGTATAGGGAAAGGAAGAGAGAGATGGAGGTAAGTGAGAGAGAGAGTGAAGAGAGAAATAGGGTATAGATAGGAAGATAGCGAGAGAGAAAAAGACGTGAGGTGAGCTGGGAAAAGGCCACTTTGTAGAAGAGCTTTCGACTGCCAACGACGCTTACGTTGTGGTGGTTTGAGGATATGTGCGAGGGTGAGGGGAGGAAGCTTGTCATGTGGAGTTTGAGGCCTCAAATATGTCTGCTGGGTGGGGAGATGGGACACTGGAGAAGAACTCTGGACTGCTAAGGATACTTACCTTGTGGTTGTTTGAGGACCTGTGGTAGAGGATGAGGGGAGGAAGCTTGCGCTATGGCAGTCTGCACCAACCATACAAACGGAAAACCTACTTTACTAAATCACCAACAAAAGCATCTAACAAATGGATAATACAGAACAATGGGCGGCTTTATTTTCTGCAGCATCCATGTTTTTAGATGCTTTTGTAAAGAGCTTGTTCGCCCACTGATTTTAAGGGCAAAATAGTTCCTCGCATACTCCAATGGAGGTACAAGGATTCAATAAAGAGAGCCAGTAGAACAAGCATTGACATGGCCTTTGGGATCTTATAAGTGTTTAGCCATGCAGCACACAAGCTGCGAGGTTACAAATATCAGAAAGTACATTCAGCAGCCGGTCACAATTCATGGATCAGCGGCAGGACCAGAATAATTCCACCCTGCATGCCCTGTGAGAAGGATTAAGCAAAAGCATTAACGACAGAGATGTGGTGGGTGCGAAGGAGACATGGATGGCAGCAAGGCAAGAGGTGTAAGCCAAGGCGGGAACCTAGTCCATCAAACTGGAGGTGGTGACTTGAACCACGCAACAGGCCTCATGCACTAATGCATGCACTCAGGTGATGTGTGATCTTTGGATTAAATGGGAAATCAATGGCCATTGATTTACAAGATGGTTTGAGTAAACTAAATTTGGAGTACTCTTTTTTTCAATATTAAATTGATGTGCGTCCAAAGCATCTTAAATGTATATAATAATATGTGAACTATGTCAATAATAGACCAATGCTCAGTGTGAATTTAACACTAGGAGCAACAAATACCCTATGTCTCAGTCTTGAATTTGTATTTATGTTGTGAATTTCATATTGTATGGTCGCTTTCTGGGACCACTGTTCTTAGGTACTGTCCTTTACCCAGGTCCCAGAGACTAGTATTGGGTTTACCCTTCTTAGGTAACAAAGCATCTAGACGGCAGCCAGTCACCTGCTGCCATGCACTGGCATGATAAGATGCCAACTGAAGGCAGCCAGTCACCCTGCACCAGCTGCTGAAGGCAGCCAGTCACCCTGTTTCTCTGCACTGCCACGGTGAGATGCTGACACTCTGCGCCGGACACATGCCCATGCACCTTGGCCTCTTTGCTGAGACTGCAGACGTGGCCCAACCTAGGAGAGCAAGAGGTTCTGTAGGGTTAGGGGCAGAGAGGGTCCCTCTGCTCATGGACAGGGTTAAAAGGGTTAGCAGAGGCGGGACTCAAAAACATGCTTTGCTACCGCAGGAGCCACGAACACAAAAAACATGGAAAACGAAGACGGCATTAAGTACAACATGCTTTCACGATCCACCAGGGGGCGCCGGACCGACATGGCCGCCTAGCGGAGCGGCTCCGGGCGCCCGACCCCGTCTTCTCCTGCACCCGCCGCCCCTAGCTGCCCTGGCCGGGAGCTGACGGGCGCATTAGGACTCGGAACAGTCCCGCGTCCAGGGGGTGAATTTTGAAGAGCTCCGGTCCTCCCCGGGCACCGCCAGCCGTGTTTGAAGCGGGCCCGGGGCGCGGACACGGAGCGCCTGGAGCGGAGCCCGGCAGTGATAGCTACGGGAGCCCGCGGCGCCCATGAGGTTTCTGGGCCCCGGGTCTCCAGTGACGCAGAGGGGGCGGCTTGACTGCGGCCCTTTCCCCCCCCCTCGATATCCACCTACAATCAGCGGCCCTGCTTGCTGGGGGGGGTGAGCAGCTTCCGAGGGACAGCTCGACGCCAGGCGGAGGCTGGTGAGTGCGACGATGTGGAGGCGACCAGCGGAGCCATAGAGGTGGTGCCTGGGATCCGGTGGTGGTTCCTTTCTGGGGGGGGACCGGCGATCTCTCGGCTGCTTCCCCCCCCCCCCACGGCTGCTGCAGGCTCGCAGAGGGCGCCCGTCTTGACCCGCGAAGGGGCGCTGTGGGGCCGAGGCTGTCCCCGAACATCGGGCCGCGACCGGCGGTCGGGAGGCCTGGCTCCCTCTTCTCTCCCCCTTCCGTCTGCGCCCCCGGGGGGTCGCCCTGCAGCGGTTACACACCAGTGAGGAGTGAAGGGGCACGGGGCCCCACAGACGGCAACGGCCTCGGCTGCGGACGGAGTGAGGTGGCGGCGCACCACCCTGGACCTTGACGGGTTGTGGCACGGCGGCGGATCCTGGGGAGGGCTCGGCTGTCATATCGGGCAGCGCCCCGGGAGGCGATTTGCGGGGCTTGTGTCTGCCGGCTGGCCGGGTGAGTGGAGGCCCTGATTGCACGTTCCTCCTCCCGCTGCCCGGTTCCCCGGTCCTCCTGGGCTCATCGGGATCCTCTGCGGGGCCCACGGGCGGGTGCGGCTGTCCCCGTCGGACTGCAGTGTGGCAAGTATGGGCAAGGACAAGGCCTCCAGACCGGCGCCTGCGGCCACCCAAACCAAAATCGATCAATTTACGACCTCCGAAAGGGGAGCTGGTCCGACCGGGGAGGCGACTCTGGCACCGGCTACGGATTTGGCGGCCATCTTGCAGGCCATTAACGCATCCCGTTCCTCCTTGGAGGGCATGGTAGGCGAGGTTAAGGTGGATGTTGCCCTTCTCCGACAGGACTTGCGCAATGCCACTGCCCGCATTTCCGAGGCCGAATCGAGAATCTCGAAAGCGGAGGACGATATCCGGCAGCTGCAAGATCAAGTACGGGAGCTCACCACCCACTCTAAGGAGCTGCACCGCCGGGCTGAGGATGCGGAAAATCGGGCGCGCCGCAGTAACCTCCGATTGGTGGGGTTTCCAGAGGGGGCCGAGTCGGGCCGGGCTGATTACTTTTTGGAGCGCTGGTTCCGATCCTGGATGCCTGCGGACAGCCTATCGAACTGGTTTGTGGTTGAAAGGGCCCCGAGGCCTCCGGGGGCCCCCCCCCCGCCCCTTCATTCTTAAAATCCTTAACTTCAGAGACAGGGACGCCATTCTTCGTGAGGCCAGGCGGGCCGAATCCCTCAAGTACCAGAATCACAAGATCATGATCTTCCCGGACTACACTCGGGAGGTTCAGGAGCAGCGGCGATCCTACACGGAGGTGAAGCAGAAGATGCGGTCCCTGGGCCTTCAGTACCAGCTGCAGTTCCCGGCCCGCCTCCGGGTCATCTTTCAAAGCAAAGCCATCTTCTTTGAGACGCCTCGGGCCGCTTGGACTTGGTTGACGGAAGAGCACCCGCTCCATCGTCCTGGGCAGGGCTCCTCGGCACGGAGTCGCAGGGGACCGACTACGCCCAGGTCGTCCAGGACCCGCCGTAGGAGACGCACCGTGCCCCGGGGACGCACCGAAGGGGAGGTGGTGGTTACATGCTCCATGGGACGGCCGCGTCGGGCCTCTGGAGCTTCCTCTGCCTCTTCTGTCGCCCCTGCCGGCCCCGATGCCGCTGACTGCCTGGTTGGGTCCCCGGGGCGGTCGAGCTCTGCGGTCCCGCCCGCTCCTCAACTAGACATTTCGGACCTCTCCCGCAGTCCACTTATTTGACTTTCCCTTTATGCAGGTGGCCTGCTTGATTACCGGGGGACTGGGGATGGTCGGCCGGGCTGCCCCTGTTAGTATTTGGACTTCCGTGCTCCATTTCAGAGATAGCTCTCGGCCAGGGCGGGGGATTTGGTCATTATCCGCTTGATTGGGGGTCCACTAGGTGCTCAAGCCCGAGCGTTTTAGCTTGGTCGTTGTTCTTCACAGTTAGGGCGACAGATGCTTCTGTTCTTGAAGTATAGGGTGGGGGATGGGGGGTTGGGGTGGTTTTGGGGTTGTTGTTTTTTCCTTCTAGGGAGGATTCTGTTGGTTAGAGCGATCCTCCTCAGGGTTCTTGTTCTATGGCATCATTGTGTTCTGGACCTTCCCACTGGCCTGCATGCCCGGGATCTCTCCCCTGGGGGAGCCCCTGCGCCTGCGTCCCCCATGGTCTCGCTGCTGGGATCGCGCTCCGGGGACACCCCCCTACTTCGTCCCATAGATGCTCCGGCAGGGGGTGATGGCTGACACTGACATTCCTAGGGCCGCCATGCGTATTCTGTCATGGAATGTTAACGGTCTTCTGGATCGCTTCAAGCACATGGCAGTCCTTAAATACGCGCAGCGTCTGGGGATTGATGTCCTTCTCCTGCAGGAGACCCATCTTCTGGGCAACAATTGTCCCTTTCTTGCTCGTTATGGGTACGATAGGGTGTGGCATTCGGGCTTTGTTAGGGGTTCGCGGGGTGTGGCTATCCTGCTTCGGCGGACTTTTCCCTTCGTTCTTGCTCAGGTGCACTTTGACTCCCAGGGTATGGCGGTTGCGGTTTCTGGTGCTCTTGAGGGGCGTCCCCTGACCCTTGTCTCCGTGTACGCAGCGCCGTCCCAGTTGCAGCCCGTCCTCTCATACACTGGAAACTTACTTCCAACACTCCCGGCGGGTGCGCTTGTCTTGGGGGGGGATTTCAATGCGGTATATACACCCAGTATGGACGCGACGGGTCCGGTCTCCACTGCCAGGGCTGCCCGCTCGAAGTTGTTATCGGGCTGGGCTGAGGCCCAGGGCCTCTGTGATGTCTGGAGGGTCTGGCACCCGCGGGCCCGCCAGTACACCCACACGTCGGCGGCGCATCATTCGCACGCCCGGATTGATTTAATCTTCGTCCCCTCCACCGAATGCGTGGGGGTACAGGATGCCGCATTCTTCCTAGGGGTCTCTCAGACCACTCTCCGCTGCTTCTGGCCCTTGGTCCGCCTCCCTTCTCCGCCCGCCCTGTGTGGCGCCTGAACGCTTGGTTCCTTCAGGATAAGGACTTCCGGAAGTTGGTGGGTACTGAGATCTCTAATTACTACCACCACAATGCGGGATCGGTCTCTTCCGCGGCCGTCCTCTGGGAGGCTGGGAAGGCGACTATCAGGGGTGCGGCTAAGGGTCTTGTACAGCAGCAGCGCCGGACGCGGCTCCAGCGGCTTACTGAATGTGAAGCGCAGGCCCTGGAGCTTGAGCGCGACCCAGAAATTTTGAGGGACGCCGGGCGGGCGCGACGCTTGGCCTTTCTACGGGATGAAATTCGCCTGCATTCTATGGAGGCGGCGAAAACTTTATGGCGCTCCTCGGTGGCGCGGGTGTACGGTTGGGGGGACAAGAACGGTGCCCTTCTCCACCGGCTGGCCATGTATCCCCGGTCGAGCAGGATTATCCCCGCTATTGTGGGCCCTACCGGTGATACTCACACGGCCTCTGTGGCGGTGGCTCAATCCTTTGCTGACTATTATACCACGTTGTACCGCGCTCGGGCACCCGGGACCTCCCTTGCGGAGTTGTTGGGAGCGGGTGGGGCGGAGCTGCAGTGCTTGGGGCGTGAGGCTAGGGAGTCCCTTGACTCGCCCGTTACTTTACAAGAAATTGATGACGCCATCAGCCATCTGGCCCCCGAGAAAACCCCGGGCCCGGACGGCTTCCCACAGGAATACTATGCCCACTACCGTGGAACTCTCGCTCCGCAGCTCTTGGACCTCTATGCAGAGGTGATAGAGAAGGGCTCATTCCCACCGGAGACTGACACGGCTACGATAGTCGTTCTCCCTAAGACGCAGCCTCCGTCGCAGTCCTGCTCGGACTACCGACCGATATCTCTTATTAATACTGAGATAAAAATTTACGCCACCATCCTGGCACAGCGGCTGCGTCCATGCCTCCACTCCCTGGTCCATCCGGACCAGTGTGGGTTCATGCCGAACCGAGGAATGCGGCACTGCCTGCGGCGCCTGCATCTCGCCATGGCTCACCGAGCACGCCTCTCTCCCTATCTGGCTTTGTTGTTGGTCGACTTCGAAAAAGCCTTTGATTCGGTGGGGTATGTCTACCTCGATGAGGTATTGGAAAGGATGGAGTTCGGGCCTCAATTCCGCGCCATGGTTCGGATCTTATACGCGGCTCCGCGGGCTAGGGTGTTGGTGAATGGGGCTCTGTCTCGCCCGTTTCCTATCGGGAGGGGGACGTGTCAGGGCTGCCCGCTCTCGCCCCTCCTCTTTGCCTTGGCAATGGAGTCTCTGGCGGTTTTGATCCACTCGGACCCTGCTCTCCGCGGGTGGGCTTGGCCGGGCATGGTCCCCGATAAAATAGCTCTGTGTGCGGACGATGTCCTCCTTTACCTTTCAGACCCGGCTACCTCTGGTCCTATTGTGCGGGAGATTCTCCACCGGTTTGGTCGGGCATCGGGTCTTCGCCTCAACCCCAGGAAATCGGTCTTGGTTCTGCTGCACCCGGCTAGAGATTGCGTCGACTGGCAGTCCGATATTCCCCTCCTGAGGCTTTCCTTTAAGTATCTGGGAATCTGGGTCACCCTTTTACCGGAGCTCTGCTGGGCCCTTAACGTGGCTCCCGTAGTTAACAAAGCCAGATCGGATTTGGCGCGATGGCAATCGCTCCCGCTGAACCCCCTGGGGAGGATTGCCCTATATAAGATGATGATCCTTCCCAAACTCCTGTACATGCTGCAAAACACGCCCTGCTCTTTCTTCCGCCCGTGGTTCCGGGACTTGGATAGTATGGCGACCAAGTTTCTATGGGGTGGCGGCAGGGCCCGCCTGGCCCTGGGCCGGTGCCGGATTCCATCGTACGATGGGGGTATGAGCATGACCAACCTTTATTTATACTACCTTGCAACTCGGCTCCTTGTGGTCCATGACTGGTTCTCGGGCGGGTGGGACGATCCAGCCTACAGGCTGGAGGTGCAGCTACTGGGGTTCCCCTCTATTCAAAACATGCTCTACGGGGCGACGCTTCCTCGGTCGCTTCCGGACGTTGTACGGGCCCCCTTCTTGGCTTGGCGCGCCGCTCTACGACATACCCGGTGGTCGGGGACACTGACCCGCGTTACACCACTCTGGCATGGCACTTGGCTGCGGGAGGTCACGGGCTTGGAAGGATTTCGGGCATGGGATCTCCTTGGGATCTCCTGTCTAGGCGATCTGTGGCGAGGGAGTCACATGTGCTCCTTCCGGGAGCTTCAGGCTCGCTTCTCACTGCGCCCCTCACAGTTTTACAAGTATCTCCAGCTGCGCCACGCGCTTCGGTCTCACGTCCCTCTTGATTCGCGGCTCCCTGATCATAGCCCACCAGAGGCGCAGGTGATGATGGGGTTTCTGGGCAGGGGGGGTATCTCCCGTATCTACCGGACCCTGGTCAATAACACCCCTATGGAATGGGAGGATGTGAAGTTGCGCTGGGAGGCCTGGGTTGGACCACTTGATGAAGCCGATTGGAGGGTGGCCCTTATGGCGCCTAGGACGATCACCTCCTCGGCCAGGTTGCGGCTCATCCAGCTTTATTTTTTACATACCGCCTATCTGACCCCGGAACGCCTCCACCGTGCGGGTCTTTCTCCAGATGCCTCCTGTGCACGTTGTGGGGCAGACCCGGCGGATTTTTTCCACATGGTGTGGACATGCCCGCGGCTGGGAACCTACTGGGGTGAGATTGAGACTGAGCTAACCGAGACGCTGGGGTGGGAGGTTCCCCATGATCCCAGAATGGCCCTGTTGGGGATAACGGACGGTCTGGACGGTTCCCGTCATGAGAAATTCTTTTTAGCTACAGCTCTGGTGGTAGCAAAACGGGATATTGCGGCCGCTTGGAAGCGGTCTGACCCACCCAAATGTGCTACGTGGAGGAGGGGGGTGGATTGGTGTGCAACGCAGGAGCGCATGATGTATTCAGCGCGGGGCTGTCCTCAGAAGTTTCGCAGAGTATGGGGGAAGTGGCTAGGGGGTATAATTTAGGGGTGTCAATGCGGGTGGAGGGAGTGAGGTTGTCGGGTAAGGGGTGGGAGGTCTTGTTGTTGAATGTCAATGATCGTAGACGATATCTTCTGATGCCAGTTCGCTTGGACGGTTGTCCATGTAATTCCGTATGTTTATTTGCCAAAATAAAAATTTGTTTATCAAAAAAAAGTACAACATGCTTTGCTACCATGAGGGAGGGATGGTGATGGGCTGATTGTATGTCGTGCAGTTACACATAAAGGAAAGGGCCGAGGGAGGAGGTCGGAGCCAACAGACAGCCTGACGCCAGCCCAGGAACCTTTCTACCCATCTGCCAGCCCTGCATTGTCTTGTGCAGCACCTGGATCTTGGAGGGGGGCGGCGGTGAAACATGTTTTGGAGTGGGAAAGGGGGCGGGTGTACGTGGTGGACAAGGGGGCTCTCTGAGCACCACACCGAGGCATACAGTGGACCGACCTCAGAGAGCACTGGCACTGTAAGAAACTCCAGAGAGGACTATGGGGTCTCGATGAGATAGTAGGAGGGGGGTTGAGGTGTGGTGGTCAGCCTTGTACCATCACAGATCTCCAAACCGCAGACTTCCAAGTAGTTCCTGTTGCTCCACGCTCCAGGATGTCCACCGTCTGACTCCTTTTCTTATTTTACATGAAATTTAAAGTCCAACCACATTTGCAGCTATTTTAAGAGTCCTGCCGTTTGAACGTACCAATACTCGTGACCACACCAAAGCGCCGGGAGTGCATGAACTCACAAGTGAGCCCCCGCTGTTCCGTATGTCAGAATTACTATCAAGGTAACACTTTCCAGCTGTGTGTCCGGGCCAGGGAGATGATCTCAGGGCTTGCACAAGAGGTACGCAGAGAGGCCTCTAAGGTAATCACTCATATGCGGCAGCAGAAAAGGAACACGCCGGTTGATCTCCTGCACACCGCACTATGGTGCTCAAACGCCACGGAGGTCAGACATTTGTGTGACAGTAAAATGCATCCTGGGTGTTGTAGCATTGACAATGAAATTAAGGGTGCGTCTTCAAAACACTAACGCCAAAAATCTGTGCTAAGCATAGTGTGCTGCTCAACTGGTATTTTTATGCTTCTGTCATTGCATCCGGGGGAGGGAAGAAAGGGGTAGGGGAGGAGGCTTTGGGAGGGCGAGAGCGAGATTAGAGGAGTGTCAACAAGCGCTTGCGGCCACGCTAATTTAAAACAGATGTCCCCTGCGTGCGCTGCTCGTTCCCGCAAGGTGGATGCAGTCACATGCACAAGTGTGTGGAAAAGAGCAGACCAATTTCTAAAGGTCATCTCCTAGAGCAACGCCTGCGCGCTGCGCTAGGCTCAACCTAAAAATGGTGAGACTAAAAGATTGCTGTTCGCTAATATAAAATCTGGTTCTGGAGCAAATAAGCCTCTGGTTGAAGGAGGCTTACCCAATACAATACGTTAGAAATCGCCTTAGACATCAAACCTAAAAATGGAAGTATCTGTGCGTTTCCATTGTAGAGTAAATGGTTAGGATTATCGGGAAATTTTTGAACACTTTTAGTAAAATATTCCATTGATAGGAAACATTTTGTCAACAATATTGCCTGCCAATCCATCCAGTGCAACTGCATTTGCAATCACCAAAACTTTTGCCAGCCACTTCTCAGAGTTGTGTCTTACACTGGAACCCAGCGAATCACCAGTACTAGGAGCCTCATTTTCAAGAAAGTGCCGCAACGCAGCACCGCAATCCCTTTGGCTGTGCCATGCTGCGGCACTTTCAGAGCACAGGGATGCAACATATTTACAATAATATGTCGCATTCCTAAGCTCTCCCCTGTGTTGGCGCACAATGGGCTGCCATGCGCCGACGCATGCACCCTTGCACCATGGTGCAAGGATGCGTGCGCCATGGGGATGATTGTTTTATGTGCAGGAAGGGTTCCTTTCTTACACATAAACAATCTGAAATGGCGTTTTACATCTTCTATGTGTGCTGCATTAGCACACACAGAACTTGCAAAACTTTATTTTCTTAATGACTGTTTATGTGCCATAAGAAGACCTCGTCAGCATGCTGACGTCACATCGGAAGTATCTCCGTTTTATGGTTGGGTCTCAGCACTACCAGTTTGCGGTCGTCCCGTTCGGCCTTGCTTCCGCACCTCCAGTCTTCACAAAGGTGATGGCGGTGGTTGTGGCTCATCTTAGAATGTCAGGGATTCTGGTACCTATCAGGACGACTGGCTGCTCAAAGCGAAGTCGCCAGAGTTGGTGCTGCATCATCTGCAAATAACGGCTCGGCTGTTGTTCAACTTGGGTTTTTCATTAAATGTACCCAAATCTCACCTGGTGCCCGCTCAGCACAACCTTTTCATAGGGCATGGCTGGACACTACTTTGAATCTTGCCTTTTTTTCTAGACATCCAGGCTATGATTCCATTGTTTCAAGAGGGAGCGAATGTTCCAGTCCTGAAGAACTTATGCCTGCTCGGTCTGTTCGTGCATGCTGTTGGTCAACCATGCACACTGGCACATGAAAGCACTCCAGTGGTGCCTCCGCAGGCAGTGCTTTCAGCACAGCGGAGATCTCAGGGAGGTGGTCAGAATCTCCAGAGACACTGCGGCGGATCTGTTATGGTGGAGTGTTTCAGGTAACCTCTCTCAAGGGAAGCTATTTCTCCTTCTCCGGTGGCCACAGTGATAACAGATGCCTCAACTGTGGGGTGGGGTGCTCATCTGGAGGATTTGAAGATCAAGGGTCTTTGGTCTCCAGAGGAAAGATTGCTTTATATCAATCTTCTAGAATTGTGGGCCTAGGTTTGGCTCTCAAGGCCTTTCTTCCCTCCCTTCGCGGTCAGTCGGTTCTGGTCCTGACAAACAACACTACTGCGATGTGGTACATCAACAAACAGGGAGGAGTAGGGTTGTATTGTCTATGCAGATAGGCTCTGTGGCTCTGATCCTGGGCTCCGGACCATCGGATTTGCGTAATTGCAAATCACCTGGCTGGAGTGCTGAATGTGCATGTGGACAGTCGCAGTCGGCAATACTCGGTGTAGGAGAGTAGGATCTGCACTTATGTTGCCCCCACTTTTTTTCTGATGTATACACTGGTTTCTGGCTATAGTCTGGCTGGGTCCCTGCTAATCAGGGCCCCAGTCTCACTGATCTCTCTAAAACAACTTGGTGTGCATATTAGATGCACTAGTGATTGGATACTGTGGTACCTTATGAGCCCCTAGTATATGGTACCTTAGGTACCTAGGGCATTGGTACTTCACAGGCCTACCAGGGGCTGAATCTTGTATTATGCCACCCCTGGGAAGCATTCTCAATCTGACACTACAGGCCTGCTACTGCAGCCTGTGTGAGGTAGTGTTAGCACTCCTCACTGAGGTATAGGTTCCTATATCTCACCATACACACACATATAAACCTATCAGCCACCCCTCTTGCAGGCCCTAACAATCCTGAGGGCAGGGTGCTTGGTTTACTATGTGAGGGGGTGCTTCTGCATGAGCAGGACCTCTCTGCAGCTGGCAGAGTCTATTCTCTGCTGCTGTTTGTGGATGCGGTTAAACCATATACTCTTAAGTGCATTATAACCTCGCGGTAAATGCTAACTTTGGAATGACTGCATCAAAACATGTCGTGTTTGCTGTCAAACAACTTGGAATCATACCCCCACACCAGTAACTGGTGTGGGAGTATGATCCCACCCTTCTAGAGGGGATGACATGTACCCACTGTACTAAACAGTAGAAATCTCCTAGAGCCCTGGCATCACAAAATGGATGCCACCAGCACAGACACTGGGCTGCCCTCCTGCTTCTGACCGAAACTCACTATAACTAGTGACCAGCATATGCCAGGCCAACTTCTCACACTCGGCCGATCACGAGTGGCATCTCCATCCGGAGGTGGTCCCCCACATTTTCAGGATGTGAGGGTTTTCTTAGTTGAACCTGTTTGCCACTCATGAGAACACAAACTGCCCGTCGTTCTGCAGTCTCCAGTATCCAATGAGCATTGGGGGACGCGTTTGAACTAGATTGAAATCTTCGGACTTCTTTCTGTTTTTCCTCCCATACCTTTGATTCCTCGGGTCCTGAGGAAGATGAGCCAAAACCGGGCCCAAGTCATATTGATTGCCCCGCATTAGCCAAGAAGGGTGTGGTACACAGATCTTTTTCACTTCTCATCGCACCCTCCACTCCTTCTCCCTCTCAGGGCAAACCTCCTTTCGCAGTTGCAGGGGCAGGTTCTACACCCCCACCACCAGAGCCTGCACCTTCATGCCTGGAGATTGAACGGGGCAATTTGAGTTCTTTCTCTCTCCTACCGGATGTGGTGGATGTCATTTCATTGCCCAAAAGACACTCCACCAAATCTGTTTATTCCTGTAGATGGGCCAGATTTGTTAAGTGGTGTGGAGAGAGTTTGATTGATCCCTTAAAGGCCCATTTATCTGATGTCCTTAGTTTTTCACTTTCCGTGGTACAGCAGGGTTCTGCTGTGGCAACTGTTAAGGGTTACTTGTCTACAATATCAACCTTCCTTTGTTTGCCAGACCAGCCATCGTTATTTAAATCTCCCATAGTTATGAGGTTCATTAAGGGTCTCACTGATAGATTTCCTCCCACTCCCTTTATTATGCCTCAGTCGGACTTAAATTTGGTTCCCACCTTCGTGCCTCTTCATAGTTGTCCATTGAGGCTTCTTACATTCAAAACAGTCTTTTTGATTGTTATTACCTCTTCCAGTAGGGTAAGCGAGCTTCAGGCTCTTAGTTCTAAGCTTCCTTTTGCAACCATCCATGCAGATAAGATGGTTCTTAGGACCAGAGTTGATTTCCTGCCCAAGGTGGTTACACCTTTTCATTTAGGGCAGTCTACCACCCTACCTACTTTCTATCCTCCCCTCACCCTTCCAAGGAGGAGGAGGAGAGATTTCACCGCCTGGACCCTAGAAGGGCGATCAGCTACTACCTGGACAGAACCAAGGACTTAAAGCTGGACGTTGGTTCCCTGGGAAGAATGAAGGGCAAGGCTGTCCACAAGAACAATCTTTCCAGGTGGATCATCTTGTGCATCAAGATCTGCTACGCCTTGGCCAAGAAGGAGTGGCCTGAAGGTATTAGAGATTATTCTACTAGAGTTAAGTCTTCAGCTTTGGCTAGAGGTGTCCCTGTGGTAGACCTTCCTCCATACTTTTGTGAAGTATTATTGCTTGGAATCAGAGGTGAGGAGGGGCAGCCATTTTGCATGTTCTGTGTTTGAGGATTTTTTGGTATAAGTAGGTGGACACCCTCCTCCGGGAGAGGGACTGCATGGGAATGCAATTCAAAAGGTGAGGAATCCACAGGCAGATGTATCCATCAGAAGAACAAGTTACTTACCTTCGGTAATGCTTTTTCTGGTGGAGATTTATTTATTTATTTGCTGGTTTGTATAGCGCTGGAATCGACTCCTGGTGGAGTATCTCTGCGCTTTTGGAGCCGGTCGAAACAGAGGTGAGAAAGAATGGGGCTAGATCTAATTTCTGAACAGTACAGTTTTCAGGTGTCTCCTGAAAGTGAGGTGTTCTTTACACTGGCTCAAAGACAGAGGGAGTTTGTTCCATAATGTGGGTCCTGTAATTGATAGTGCTTTGCTCCCATGTCTGGCTCTTTTTGCTCGGGGGATCACTAAGAGAGGATTGTTGCTGGACCTGAGCGATCGAGTTGGAATATAGGGAACAAATTTGTTTAGAAGGTAGGCGGGCCCTTGTCCATTTAGACATTTATGAATCAGACAACATATTTAAAATTTAGTTCTCTGCCGGATTGAGAGCCAGTGCAGTTGCTCAAGGAGGGGCTTAGAAGCAGTTCTCGGGGGGACGTTGAGGACAAGGCGAGCTGCCGTGTTCTGAATGACCTGAAGCTTGGCCAATACGCCTTCGTTGGCAAAAAGCAAAAGGCCATTACAATAGGCAATCCGACTTAAAACCAAAGCCTGGACAAGAGTTCTCCTAAAGGAGTCAGGTAGTAGAGGGAAAACTTTACGTAACAGGCTAATAGTATGGAAGCATATTCCTGAAATATAGTTAACATGCTGTTTGAGTGACAAATCTTGATCCAATCGGATCCCTAAATTCTTCATGACCTGTTTGGGTTTGGGAACAGTTCCCAGGTCGTGTGGCCACAAATCAGGGGTCCATAGTATTTTAGCTTCTCCAAACAGCATTACCTCAGTTTTGCTGACGTTGCACTGAAGATAATTGGAGGACATCCAATGTGCCACTGCCTTCATGCCTGAAGAGAAAGAGCTTCTTACATCAGCGGAGAGAGTCTTAAAGGGGAAGAGGAGCTGTGTATCATCAGCATATGATACTGGGATGAAACCATACATGCGCATCACTCTTGCCAGGGGTGCCACATAGATGTTAAAAAGGGTTGGGCTTAAACAGGAGCCCTGTGGCACCCCTTTTGAAATCTCTACCTCCGCTGAACGATACGTATCCATGGTGACTCTCTGGGAGCGATCGGATAGGAAGCTCTTTAACCAGTCAAGGGCTTTATCCTTGATGCCAGCGTTCGACAACCGATCGGTCAGGCTGGTGTGTGACACGGTGTCGAACGCTGCCGACAGATCTAAAAGAACCAGGATCACTGAGAAGCCCTTGTCCTGGTACATATGTAGATCATCAGTGACAGACAGAAGGGTGGACTCCGTGCTGTGTTTCGGCCTGAACCCAGACTGAGAGTAGTCCAGGCCGCCAGCAAGTTCGATGTAGCTGGACAGATGGTGGTTTACATGCTTTTCAATCAGTTTCCCTAGAAATGGTAATAAGGATATGGGCCTGAGATTAGCTAGTTCGGTCCATGGGATGGTAGTATTTTTCCTGATAGGTCTAACAAGTGCTCGTTTCCATTCTCTGGGGACGTTGCCTGAGCTAAGTGAAAGATTCACCAGTCTTTCAATCACGGGGCAGAACTGTTCAGTCAGGGCAGGCATTATCCTAGCTGGGATAGTATCATCTGGACTACCACTTTTGATCTGTGATACTAATGAGGAAGTTTCTTGTAAAGAGATGAGAGGGAAGGTATCTAACGTATATTTGTCCTGCTTCAGTTCGGTATCCATCTCAAGGGGCGCCGTATCTATAGTAGTTGCTCTATTGGCGCAAACTATTTTATCATAAATTATATCTATTTTATTGGTGAAGAAGCAGGAGATTTCATCACATAGCTGTTGAGAAGCTAACTCAGAGGATTCACATGCTACTGGCTTGACAAAGGTTTGTAAAATTTGGTACAGGACCCTTGGAGAGTTCCCTGCAGCTGTGATTTGTGATGCAATATAAGTTTTGCGAGCAATGCGAATAGCTTTATGGTAGATAGATAATGAATCCCAATATTTATTCTTATCCTCTACCAGGTGGGAGGTTCTCCACCTCTTTTCTAGTTTCCTAGCAGTTAATTTTAGTGTCCTTAAGTGGTCAGAAAACCAGATTTCTTGTTTGTTAGCCGGTCTGGGTTTGAACTGTTTCAAAGGGGCAATCTTATCTATAGCTTCCTTAGTAGCTCTTTCACATTTTTTAATAGCGGGTCCAATATTTTCTTGGGGGGGAAAAGAAGGGGGGAGTTAAACTTTTTCTTGAAGGTGGTATCGGTAACTTTGTGCCACGGTCTACGTACACTCGGTAGTAAGATCGGGCGTGAGGAGGTGGGCTTGGTGTGAGGAGTAAAAAATTCAACAATAAAATGATCAGTCCAATTAACTTGTATTGCAGGTAGACAAGAGACTGACGAGAAGTTGGATAAGATCAGGTCCAGAGTATGACCTGCCTGATGTGTGGGCCCACAGTTACGTTTTATTAGTCCTAGTGAGGACAGGTCGGTTAATAGAGATTGCGCCTCGCTGCAATCCAACCTATCGCCATGTACATTGAAGTCCCCTACTAATATGAAGTCGCTATCATTGTTGACATGTGGGGCAAGTAGCTCCATCAGCAAGCTGGAAAAATTAGTGCATGGTCCAGGAGGACGGTATACTAGGGCACCCTTTTGACTTTCTTTGGGGGACAATATTATTTTAAAGATTAATAGTTCAACTTCTGGAGTGCTTAATTCTTCTAAAACCGAAA
Organism: Triturus cristatus; assembly: GCF_964204655.1. Lineage (NCBI taxonomy): Eukaryota > Metazoa > Chordata > Amphibia > Caudata > Salamandridae > Triturus > Triturus cristatus. The sequence goes on along the minus strand of NC_140586.1, from coordinate 817,465,657 downwards.
TATTGATTTCTTGTTTATGCACAATAGCAATCCCGCCACCTATTTTGGTGGGGCGGTCCAATCTGACTATTTTATAGTTATTTGGGACTCCCAGGGTTATGGCAGGGGTAGAGTGTGGTTTTAGCCACGTTTCCGTAAGGTAACACAAATCGGGTTGCTTAGAAGAGATTAGGTCCCAAACCTCCGCAGTGTGTTTGGAGAGTGACCTAATATTACAAAAGATGTTTTTCCTCCCCAAGGGAGTATGATTGCTTCCAGCAACAATATTGATGTCAAGATTGATTGGTTTGGGACATTCAGTGCTGTTAGTGTCCCGCGTATGTATGGTACACTGAGTGTGGCAATGAAGGCAAGAAAATGGACCTTCTACCTCAGGGTATTCCCCACACCTGCTGCCCTTTAATGGTTCTGAGTTAAGTCCCCGCAGTACCTGAGGAGTATAGGAAATCCACCTAGGAGGGAGTCTTTGTGAATCAGGTGTAACAGTCCCCATGGCCCCTGGCCCCGTCCTGTCGCGGACGGGCGCTGACGGGCAGGTCTTTGGCTTGTCTTCGGCGCAGTCAATGGCGCCCCTCTGCGCGCAACCGCTGCGCGCTTTGGCCGACGAATGGCTAAATAGCCCTGCGAGGAGTGCTGCTAGAGCGCTAACCACTCGACTGTCTCTGGGTTGCTGGGCGTGTCTTGCTCTTGTCTACCCCGACCTCCGCTCAACGGTATTGGATACCGAGTCGGACCAGGGCGGGTAGGCTGGAACACCAAGCAAAGACAAGGACTGGGCCCCTAAAGCCCCTTACAGTTCTGGGGAGATCGTAAGTGCACTATCAGTGATTATATTAAAATTAGCAATCAATTCCAATACAACACAGCGTGAAGATGTTTAAAGTATGTGGGCAAATTAAAAGCGGCGCAAGTGACTTTAAAATTATTAGATCAATTTCGCAGTGACACAAATTCGTCCGCTAGCTGTTCAGAGTGCTCCGCTTGTAGATTCCTCACAGACCCACCCTCCTACCTGTGTCTACCTACGTATACTGATAAGGGTTTTGGTCATGACATTTTCGTATTTCATTGTCATTTGCATTGGTGTGAGGCTTGTCACTCAGAAATGTCTTGGTTTTAGATTTTCCTGTTTTCTTTCTTCTTACAATCATGTACTGTGTATATTTGTTGCTAGGGTTACCTGGGTGTCAGCCGACACCAGGCCTGAATACTGTATCTATGCCCCATGGAAAGTGAGGAGAAATTTGTTTTATAGAGCATTCTGGGTAAGAATATGTACTTATATCCATGGATGTCTACAACTCCAGACTCCTACATGCATATCCAGAAATTATGGAATTAGTAGGTTTCACTGGGGGCCAGCAGACCATGGGCCTACATACATTCCAAGAAACAAAGTAATTTAAAAAGCAAAAACCTTGAGTTTTCCGTGGTGTATTTTTCAGCCTTTTCTGTCTCAGGTGATTGGTCCACCCAAGCAAGTGGTTTTAGAAACAAACTGCACAAATGTCAAAAAAGTCTTGAGTAGCAGTGGCTCCCTCAGCATTTAAGGAGTTAAAAGGTAGGTCTCTCCTCTATCGAGTATCTTAAAAACCATGGGCCAGATGAACAAAGGCATTTTGTGTTTGCAAAGGTTCCGATTCGCAAAATCTGGCTATTAATAACCACAAAAAAGGCCTTCTGGCATTTAACAAACTTACATTGTGATTCAGTGACACATTACCAAATCACAATTTGGGCTTGTGACTAAATACCGAAATGGTAGTTGGAAGGGACCTGTTTAGGGTCAGAAAGGGATGTATCATTGTTGTGTGACCAAAATCAGATTGCAAAATATTAATCTTTTACCATCTACACAAATGTAATGGTTAGCAAAAACGAGAAGTTGTCCCCAAGGAGCACATTCCCCTTTCTGAATGTTAACAAAAACAATTTTTAACAGTGGCAATAGCCCGAGGGCTTGCTGCCTACTCTAAAAAAATGTTTAAACAAAATATCAACACTCCCCAGTTGTCTTGAAGGAAAACAGGATGTGTTTTTTTAAAAAATACAGCTTTTTTTTAAAGCAATAACAGACATGTTGGTTTGATGAGCCCAGCAGGCCAATATCCCTATGATGGCTGTGATTCATACTGGGTCGCAATTTGCAAGCTATCTCAATAATATTCATGAGGTAGGTTGATTTGCAAGCCACTACGATTTGGTATTTTGCAAACCAACCAATTAGCTTAATACCGCAAAGGCAGAGGTTATGACCAGTGGACAGTGGCAAAATTCCAGCCTACCACCATCTGACCTAAGGAATTTGAGGCCACTCCAACAACATCAAGAGAATTTAGAAACCTAGGGGTACCCATGGATTCAGACCTATCCTTGAGACTGCATGTTAACTATGTCACATAGAGAGCCTTCTGTACAATGAAAACATTATCTTGCATCTTCACATACTTTGCATACCAGCATAAACTGCAAGCCATCCTCACACTTGTAATCTCCAAGCTTGACAATGCAGGCAGCCTACATCTTGCTGCACCCGCATTCTTCATACACAAAATACAACTCCTCCAAATAGCTGCTACAAGACGACTTCTCGCCTTCACCCAAGAGAACTCATGACTCCAGTCCTGCATTCACTCCTCTGTCTACCTATAGCTAAATGGCCAATGTTCAAGGCACTCTGCATGGTCTACTGAGCTTTAGAAGGAAAATGCCTGCTATACCTAAAAGTTAAATTCAAGCAATACAAACAAAACAGAACACTGCGCTCCAGGCTTGCACCACTTACCATCATACCACCTCACCATAAGAAATCTGTAGCAGGCAATGCTTTCGCAGTACAAGAAGTAAAGCACTAGAACTCACTACCAGCCAACATTAGAAGCATCCAGGAGTGTGGACAATTCCCAAGACAGTCGAAAACCAAAACCTGAGTATTTCCTAGATAACTTCACCAACCAACATCCTGGCAGCAGGCCCCAGAAAACAGTTGTACGCTCAAGAGCAATGTTCAGCTTACAACCCACAGATTGGTACCAAACCAACCAGCAGACTGCTTTTGATATGCAAGTAGGGTAAGAAGGGCTGACCTATGGTTTGCTGTGGCATTATATATCTATATACTTGCATATTTAACAATTATGGCACACACTAATACCAACACCATGATATGCAGCGATCAGCAGCAATTTGTAACTTATATGTCTTATAAGACATATCTCCTATGAGAGTTTGTCCATCACCAACACTGTGCAACCAAAAAACAGACACACCAAATGAAAAGGCATGGGGTAAGTGACGAGATCTGGACAATTCGGAGGACTTTAATATAGTCAACCACTGAAGGTCTCAAACATTTATACACTCTGACCACTTCTTTCCCTCTCACAATAACACTCAGCTATGGGACGATCGCGACAATGCCATCTCAACAGATCTCTCGCTCCCTTCAACCACACCAGTTCAGGAACAACAAATATACACACAATCTCAGATTGTACAACACAGTACAGTAACCAGCTGCGCTGACTGTAATCATAAAAATACCACAAAGGGACCTGCTGAGCTGTTCAGAGCTGCCAGTATACTGAAAACCATAAAACCCCGCGTCTGTCTCTCACACTTCATCATCCGCCACGCTGCTATGCACTGTGTCCCATAACGCAATTACCACAACTTAGTGGTCATCACGCACAACATGGAAACACTTCCATCATATGGTCAAAACAAAGACAACAAACATCCTTTTAACCACAAACCGTACACGGTATAGCGTGCATGCCATGTAGGCAAGTAGTTCAGTGCCCCACATAGAGGTAGTAAGCGCTCTATAAATGCTGCAATGCAATATGTTGGTTCATAAAATACACTGGTCACCAAAATACTGGCCACAAATCTGCCTCTGGGACTTTCCTTAGCAGTGCTTTGATGTCTAGGTGCAGCCAGATGTTCACCCCAGCACTGCTGTCTCACAGGCGCTGAAACCACCGAACAAACAAAATTAATATAAAGAGAAAACTGGTATCTTGGTCCAGCTCAATTATTAATGAGTCAGTGATCTATTGCTCATTATTCATATTAAACGCAGTAACAGAAGATAAATACCAATGTTTATGAATAATAGAAGTTAATAATAAGCAATTTAACCCTGACCTGTGCTAAGAAGCTGTAACAGCAGAAGAGCATCTTGCAGCTCCTCTGCATTCATTCACATTCATTTTGCCGCATTTCTAGAAGCTCAGCCTCACTGAATATTTCTCACATCAGATGTGTGTCCTTGTGTTACCTACAGAATGGCTGATGGCACTTGCACTTAATTATCACTTCTCAAAAGGGCCAGAGAGGTCAGAGGTCACCTAATCCCTGTGCATTACCGTATGCAGGATAACGAGCTTTGCCTTAGTGAGCCACCTGCTAGGTGGGGCTCTGGCTATGTTCAATGGCTCCCACTGGCTCGCATCACTAGGCCCTGCCCCAGAGGATGTGTTAGGATGGAACTTGGAAAACAGCTTCATCACCAGCGCTATCACAGGCGTCAGTAGCCTCCCCACTCCCCCCCTCCACCCCTAATTCAAGGATAGCTCTGGTCTGAATCTTTCCCCCACCCTAGAGTTCGGATCCCTTGCCTCTCTCCAGTTCATGTTTCTCTTTCCTTCAGACCTCTCTAGCTCTTCTGAGTCCACTCCCTCATTCCATTAGACACATGATAATTGATTTATTTATCTAGAAAGAATGAAAGGCTGGGACATCCTTGCTATGTGTTAGACTACCCAGGGATGCATCTGAAAAAGATTGCCACCGAATTTCTATTTCAGCAAATCAATAAATCCAATGTAAAGAAAAATGGTGTAAATTCCTTTTTTGTTTTGCGTTTCTTTTTAATAAGACGATGGGCGCCTACCCATGATTCTGCACTGAACTGGATTGTATTTGTCACAAGGCAGCATCACAAAAAAGAGGCCTTTCATTCCAGCAATGTTTTCTCTGTGGGCCACTTACAAGGAAGTAGACAGTAAATTAAAATATTCCTCCTTTGAATCAAATCTCTGCTGGCACAAAGTAAAGAGCAAGTGAGCCAGACCCTCCCTCGAACAGCTTCATTGACTCTTCCATCGAACCATCTATCCATTCATCCTTTTACCCTTCCATCCACCCACTAATATCCGCCATGTCACCTTCTCATTCTGTCATTCATTCTTTCATCCATCATTCAACCGTTCACCATTTCATCCATCCGTGGCCCATTCAATCCATCCATTCACACGTCTGTCATCAATGCATGCATGCATCCATCCATCCTCCTATCCATTCATCAAATTAACCAAGCATCAATAGTACTTTTTATTTATCAAATGGTCCTTTCATCCATCATCCATCCATTCTCACCTTTCCATTTACTCTACTACCCATTCATCCTTTCACCAGTCTATCCATCTAGTCATCCTACCTTTCATCCTTCCATCCAATTCACCCTTCCTTCTTATAATCCTTCCTACTTTTCTTTCATTGCTCCCTCTTTCTCTTTTAAATCAAGTTATTTTTCTTTTTTCCTCACTCAACTTTCTCTCCTTTTATCATTCCTGTCCATTTTCTGCACTTTCTTCATTTATCTATTTGCGTCCCCCCTACTGTGTTGGTTTCACTTTACAGCCCTTTGGCTGGACACTAGTATTCCCTTATAATGTTAATTACAAGCTTTTGTTTGCAATCGTGCAGACAGAAGAGGACCATAAAGAACCCAAAAGCTGCAATGGCTGGTAAAGCAGGGGGTTCACAACGCCCCTGGCCACTTATTCCTAGATGTTCTAATCTTTCATGCAACGCAGCATGGCCACTTATTGCGCTGCGTTGCGTGAAGGGAAGAGAACAGAAATGCACAATAGCTGCTGAGATGTGACGCACTTCTGCTTTTCCCAGTGCAGGTGCCATGTTTGCTGCCTAGCGCCAACGCAGGCACCCATGCACCATGGTGCTGAGGTACCTGCATTAGAGGCAGGATTGTTTTTGCACCGGAAGGCATACCTTGCTGCACAAAAACATTCTATAGAGTAATATACCTCTTTCTATATGAGGTCCAGAATGCAGCATACTTGGAAAGAAGAAGTAATGAGGAGAAATAAAGATATTTCTGCTAGTTACGGATCTGTCGGGTAGGCGCACCATTCTGGCACAAGCCAGGTTTACACATCTTTGTAAATCTAGATTTGCGTCAAAATACCTGGGCGGATGCATGCGAACGCCCATACTCCACCCATGTAAGGCCTATCTAATGCACAGTAAAGTCTTGTTACTTTGTATTTAACTAAAGCACGCATAGCCATGCAAATCTACTTTGTATGACTTCGTAAATGCTGAGTCAGGGCTGCACCCCATAAGTGACGCAACACAGACACAAAATATAAGTAAATCTGTGTTTCAGTGTTTGATGCAGTAGGACATCTACCATAGGTCAGTAGCTCTCCAACCCCACTCAACATGCAACTACCTCACCTCGGCAGTGTACTCAACACTGGTGGAAACCTGTGACCAGCATCCCATCATGCATAGGGCTGCCAGGCTGCATACAGCGCAAGTGCCGCCCTCTCAATGGCGGCCCTTTCAACCTCCATGACAAACTAGATATGGGAAAAGTAAAAATTGCCCCAGTGCAGGGAGAAACCTTCCTGCCCGTTGATGAGGTGGGTAAACCTCGGTTTATGCGGGGTTGTTTCTGAAAAACAAAAAGAAATGCTCAGTGAGCTGACTGGCATTTAGATTAGCTGAGTGGGCATTTGCCACAGCAGAAGACGTGGCAATCGTCATTAAACAGTGCAGGTGGTCGGGGGCTAAGGGAGGATGGCAATGGGACGTCAACTGACCCTGCAGGTACCAGCAGGGTCTAGATGACCCTGTAATTCTCTTCTGGAGGACATTCTAAAAAATGCATAAATGCACTTTAGGTTTTCTTTTGGATGGAAAAGCAGTTCTATTAGAGGGAAACAGCAGTAGGAAGCACCCAGTGCCTTCAGCTGGTGCAAAATGGGTGATGCCAATGCATTAATGTACCTTATCCAGAATGTGCATGGACAGGCCTAGCCCAGTCAGCAGCCAGTGGTTAATTTGTAAAAAAAAAAAAATACGTTCCGGGGCTCTCCTCAAGAGGCAGCTTGCACCGGCCCATTTCTCCTGTTGGCGCCGCCTGAAACAGAACCAACTGCGAACCACGAAAGTGGGGAGAGCATGTAGCATAATGGGCAGAGCTGCCCACTTCAGAGCTAGGGAACCAGGTTCGAGTCTCAGCGTCGGCTCAATTTCCTGTGATTCTGGCCAAGTCACTTACTCTCCCCGTAAATGAATATGTCCTTAGCTGGTGCCAGTGTTGATAATTAAGTGCCGTTGCTGAGCACCGAAAACCACTGACTCAAATTAGGCACTGTCAGCATCACAGGAAGGAATGGTTTGGAAGGCAAACAGGCTTGGGAGCAGACACTCTGCAGATCCAGCTATAGAGTGGACTGTAGCATTCAGGAACAGAGAGAATAGAGTGGGAGCCAACACACAGCCTTGGCGAACACCCTGCTGAATGGGAAACTGCTTCCCAAGTACAAGAATCCACTAACCTGCAGCAGTAGGTGTAAATTCAAATAAAGAGGGTACTCATGAGCTGGTGTAAGACCAAAAGAAAGAATGTATATTAATACACATTTTTGTTTCAACTTATAGCCCCTTGAAGCGGTTCTCCCTTATTGCTGGTGTATTACAAAGAAACAATACGCGCTGCAGTGACGTTGAATCTAACCTTCCAAACTCTCTCCGACTGGCTGTAAGTTTGAAAAGTGCCATATGTTTTACTGTACAAAAGCCAATGTGACTGACTTGTTGAATTGGGGAAGGAAAACACTCAATGCAATGTAACTTGGAGGACAGTATGCACAATCCACTGGAATGCCTTCTGTTCTGAGAGCCATGACCGTGCTGCACACCAAAAAAAAAAATTGGTAAAGTCAATAGGTGATGCCTACTCGACAGTTACGAGTAGTAGTGCTGAGAAGAGCAGAGTAAAAACCACCAAAAATACCAATACTGATGCTCATTTATTCATCCTTTCATACCATTTTTTTTTTTTGAAACGTGTTTTTATTGCAGAATTAAGAATAAGAACTCCATAATAGCGACCTATGCTCACAAGGTATCTCAGAGCCCCCCCATCTTTGTAGTGCTGTACACAGCCATTCAGCCCACATCCCGGAGGCCGGGCGGCACATCGTTACAATGCTCTGAGTATCCTAGCTATCCTGTCCCAGAAGAGCTGGTCGACCTCCCAGGTTAATATCTGCTTTTTACCCAACCGCCTCAGTCCCCAGCCATCCGTCCTTATACTGCTACAACACCCCCAATAACTCCCCCCCACCCTACCCACCCCCCCATTACTGCTGGCGTGGGCCCCGATCGTGGGGTCTAGCATACTGGTTCTACTGCTATCGGTTGTTCGCCTGTAGCTTCGCGGCCTCGTGGTACCCCGCCCTCCCGGTCTTCCTGCTCTGTGCTCTCCAGCCGGTAGTCCTTCAGAGCCTGCACTATCAGCTCCCATGCCCTCACCCATTCCAATCCCTTCTCATCCCCCGCCCTGGCCGCCTGTCGCCTCCTAAGCACACTCTCACAGCTAGCCCACTTCAGCAACTCAGCCATCCATCTCCCATACGACGGACCCTCCCGGGATTTCCAATGCCATGTGATTTCTCTCTGGGCCAACATAAGGCCCAAGTCAATGAATTTACTCGTCACTTTCGTCTTCACTGTGTGAGGGAACCAGAGCAATAAACAGGCCGCCATGTCGAACTCTACTTCACGGTCCGTGACCGCGTTCAAGAGCTCCCCTACCTCAGCCCAATACGTCCCCAGCCGGGGACACCCCCACAAGAGGTGGTCGAGCTCCGCTCCAAGCTCCTGACATCTCGGGCACGCCGCATCCTGCACCCGAAAATACCGTTTAATCCTTCCCGGGGTCAGATTGGCCCTATGCAGTACGAAGAAGTGTACCTGCTGGAAGCGGGCATTCCTACTCCCCTTCCATGTCCTCCGCATAATATGACTCCACACGGTATCCGGGATGGGTTTGTCTATACTGCCCTCCCACTTCTCCTTTAGTGCCGTGAGCGGCTCCAAACCCTCCCGCAGTAGTCGGGAGTGGATGCAGGTGACCGCCTTGACTCTCCCCGCCGCCATCACCACATACTGGCATGTCTGAACCACGGCGGGCTCCACCAGTCCCTCCCTCCAGTGCCTTTGTACCGCCGCGCACACCGCCGCGTGCAGCAGGTAACTCCCATCCGGGAGGCCGAACTGTTCCTGCAGCACCCCAAAGGGCGCGAGCGCCCCGTCCACATACAGGTCTCCCACCATCTGCAGCCCTAGCTCCTCCCACTCCGCCAACGGTGACCAGTCACCACCATGTGGCAATGCTGTCAGCATCCCCAGCGGGATCTCCAGCGCATACGGGCGTGCCGCCTTCGCTCTCCGCATGCTCCTATGCCAGCACTGCCGGAGGGTTCTCTCCTCTATAGAGAGGTCTCTCAAGTCCAGCTTCTGTTGCAAGACTATGTAGGATAAAACGTGTCTCTGGATACCGGACTCCCTCTCATGCTCCGGGCCTCTAAATACTTTAGCGACTTTTTGCGTTAAAACCTGTAGCTGTGCCGCCAGGTAGTACAATTCAAAATCAGGGACCGCCAATCCTCCCTCAAGTTTGGGTCGCCCCAAAGTAGCCAGGGCCACCCTCCGCTGTCCCCTCCCCCACAGGAAGCCTACCACCAGCGTCCTCAGCTCTGCAAAGACCCGCCGGGGGACCCACACCGGCAGGGTGCGGAAATAGTAAAGCAGCCGTGGCAGGGCCACCATCTTCAACAGCGCCACCCGGCCCAGCACCGACAGCGGTAGGGAGGCCCAAAAGGTCATGCATCCCCTCAGGGCCCGCACACTATGCCCTATGTTACCATCCATCAAGTCCCCGACGTCGCGGTAGATCCGGACCCCCAAGTAGGTGAAGCACGTGGCCTCCCACACCACGTCCACGGTGAGTGGGGGGTACGATACATCCGCCCGCAGCGGGAAGACACAATTTTTAGTCCAATTGACCTTGAGGCCCGACAGCCCCCCAAAGCCCGACAGCTTCCTTTCATACCATGATCAAACAGACCAAATCAATCTAATCTACAAATCCCTTTTCATTTAATTTATTTATAGTTATTTTTGGTTTGATCACTTTTTTTTTAATAGTTCTCTTTTTTTATATATAAATACACATTTAGATCCAGACTGGATCCAGGGATTTTTCATAGCAGTTCTCTGATGCACCACTAGGCGGTGTCTTGTGGCTCCTCTTTCGGTCCATTACAACCTGGAAGAGACAGAGAAGAACACCACATGATCACCTCCCTGTGTTCTGGGGTCAGTTCCTTTCTTTCTGCGCCTCTCAATGCGGATCCGGTGCACTGCTCCCGACTTTGATGATTTTTTTTAAATGACATCCAAACTTTATACAGTGTGCTAGTGAACAATGTCCACACCAAAAACGAAAGGATTCAAGCCATGACACAACTGCTGGAAGCAGATGTTGATCATGGATTCGTACGTACAAGATGTCTTTAGTGCCTCGGCTTGGGACATAAAACTAAGTTGTGTGATACGTGCATCCTCATGCGCCCGAAGGCAATTTGAGACCCAGAGGTAAAGATGTATGTCATCAAGCACAAGAAGTTGCGACCGTCACGCACGTCTTGCTTCCATGCTAAGTCATGGGCCCTGGTTTGGCCCAAATTTCTGGGCAGTTCCTGTTACCATTCAACTTCCCACTCAAAGTCTTCAGATACTTCCAAGTCCAAATGAAAGGATAAAAAAGCGAGCAGGACTTGACCCCATTCCGCTGCTCCAAGGAAAAGGCACAAGTGTGTCAAGATGCATTTTGTACTCCGTTGAGAACACCATTCACTAAGCTGATTCAGAGACACCCTAAGTTTGCCGGAGTGTTGTTGACCATACAGCATATTGAAGCTATCAAAGGGACCATACGGCAGATATTCACTGCAGTTCTGGCTGCCTCTGGCACGCCTTCGGACCCCAAAGAACCGCAGGGCCTCCAGTTGGCTTAAGGTTGGGGGGTCCTGCGTGAGTTCCATCTGCCCCCTGGGAGCCCCTACCTGGTCAATACTGACTCCAGTCTAGGATTTCATCCTGACCCCACGACCCACACCAGTTCCCACCTCTCTGACACTTGTGCCACAGTAGCGGCCGGGATGACTCTCGGGTGGTGAGACAGGCACGGTGAGGATGAGGGCGGTGCGGGGGGGAAGGTGTAGGGTTGCGCAATGAAAAAAAGAATAATACACTTACCTTGCTGCTGGGTCCCACATCTCTGCTCCTTGCTCCTTCTGGAGCAGCAGGACAGGAAGAACAGCCAGGCTCCCCTGACCTATCAGAACACTGTAATGGAGCATTGTGATTGGTTTTGAGCGTCCTGGTTCAACGCTCAACCAGGGAATGGGGGCCTGGGCTTCTTCTCCATGCAGGCTGTAATGCAACCTTCATGGAGAATGAGGAAAGTGCTCATGACTGGTTTCTCGGCCCTAGAGTGTCAACGAAACAGTCATTGCGCACTTAGGAGTGGGCAAACCACTCCTCCCATGCCCTGCTCCGAGACCAGCCCCACCCTGAAAGGAAATATAAAATGATAACAACTAAAAGTTACTATCATTTTATATTTACTTTACACTGCTCAAAAGCAGTGGGGCGACGTTCCTCCGCCGTAGCAGAGAAGCTGCCACTGAATGTTGCCAGCTCCAGAAGATGACCTGGTGCTGATGTTTATGTCTGATTTGGAACCAGTGACAGCTCAAGTCTAGCCGATGTGGCTCTATGAAATTAGAAATGCGGAACTGGTCGCCATGCAACATGAATCTAATCCTGTGCCTCTATTGCATTGGAGCTATTACATTGGCTCCATTATGTTTTTTGTTCTAACTTTGATCAGTGTGCCAGCAGCTGGGTGCATTACATGATGTTGAAGATGAAGGATTTCAGAGGAACGATTGTCTATCATCCTACAGGAGGTGGGCCTGTTGTTTTTGAAAGGTACTAAATGGCAGATTCAGGCTACTCCTGTTTTCCCTGATCCTCTCTGCTTTTCACCCCAGTGACTGGATGGTTTCTTTGGACTTGGAAGCTGCATATTTCCATATACCCTCCTTGCAGTCCAATAGATGTTACATGCAGTTCAAGGTGGTCCAGGAGGCTTTTTAGTTTACCATGCTCACCGTCGACCTCACCAGTGGTCCTCTTGTGTTCCCAAAAGTGATGGGAGCAGTCGCTGTCCATCTGCGGAAGTCTGGAATCACTATTCCTGTACCGTGATGACTGGCTGCTGATGGCTGGGCTCGATGCACTCAGTCATGCACTACCTCCACACAATGGCACAACTGCTGCCATTGTTTGGAATCACCATTAACGAGCAGAAGTTCCACCTGATCCCCTCGCAGAGGCTTCCACTTATTTGGGCGATCCTGATTACAGTGTAGTTCAGGTGTTTCCCTCTCTGAAAACGGGTCCAGGATATTCAGGCTATGATCACTATGTTTCAGGCTTGCTCATGGATCCAAGTGATGGTTGTTCTAAGTCTTCTCAACCTCGACATGTGGCACATGCCGGTCCCACAGTACAACATGAAGTGCCAATGGGCCCAGCACCAAGACCGCCTATCTGACATCTCTCAGATCTCAGAGGAGGCAGCTCTAGATCTACAGTGATGGCTGACTGCAGTTTTTTCTGGAGCAGCTACTTCCCTACCTGTAGCTGATAGTGGGGACTTGGTGCATCACTACTGTGTTGGGAGCTTACCTGGAAGAGGTGGAGTTCAGAGGACTCTGGTCTCAAGTGGAGGGCTAGCTCCACATCAGGGTTTGGTTGTGGGACATTCATCTGGCTTTGTCCATCAAAATGAAGTGCCACAGGTTCTCATAGACTACTCTACTGCCATATGATATTGCAACAAGCAGGGCAGGGGAGTCCTGAATCTGCCATTTAGTACCTTTCAAAAACAACAGGTCCACCTCCTGTACGATGATGGACAATCGTTCCTCTGAAATCCTTCATCTTCAACATCATGTAATGCACCCAACTGCTGGCACATTGATCAAAGTTAGAACAAAAAATATAATGGAGCCAATGTAATAGCTCCAATGCAATAGAGGCACAGGATTAGATTCATGTTGCATGGCGACCAGTTCCGCATTTCTAATTTCATAGAGCCACATCGGCTAGACTTGAGCTGTCACTGGTTCCAAATCAGACATAAACTTCAGCCCCAGGTCATCTTCTGGAGCTGGCAACATTCAGTGGCAGCTTCTCCGCTACGGCGGAGGAGCGTCGCCCCAGTGCTTTTGAGCAGTGTAAAGTAAATATAAAATGATAGTAACTTTTAGTTGTTAGCATTTTATATTTCCTTTCAGGGTGGGGCTGCTCTCGGAGCAGGGCATGGGAGGCGTGGTTTGTCCACTCCTAAGTACGCAATGACTGTTACGTTGACACTCTAGGGCCGAGAAACCAGTCATGAGCACTTTCCTCATTCTCCATGAAGGCTGCATTACAGCCTGCATGGAGAAGAAGCCCAGGCCCCTATTCCCTGGTTGAGCGTTGAACCAGGACGCTCAAAACCAATCACAATGCTCCATTACAGTGTTCTGATGGGTCAGGGAAGCCTGGCTGTTCTTCCTGTCCTCCTGCTCCACAAGGAGAGAAGGAGCAAGGAGCAGAGATGTGGGACCCAGCAGCAAGGTAAGTGTATTATTCCTTTTTTCATTGCGCAACCCTGCACCTTACCCCCGCACTGCGCTCATTCTCACCGTGCCCGTCTCACCACCCGAGAGTCATGCCGGCCGCTACTGTGGCACAAGTGTCAGAGCGGTGGGAACTGGTGTGGGTCGTGGGGTCAGGATGAAATCCTAGACTGGAGTCAGTATTGGCCAGGTAGTGGGCCCCCAGGGGGCAGATGGAACTCAAGCAGGACCCCCAACCTTAAGCCAACTGAAGGCCCTGCAGTTCTTTGGGGCCCGAAGGCGTGCCAGAGGTAGCCAGCAGTGCAGTGAATATCTGCCGTATGGTCCCTTTGATAGCTTCTATCTGCTGTATGGTCAAGAACACTCCAGCAAACTTAGGGTGTCTCTGAATCAGCTTAGTGACTGGTGATCTCAACGGAGTACAAAATGCATCTTGACACACTTGTGCCTTTTCCTTGGAGCAGCGGAATGGGGTCAAGTCCTGCTCGCTTTTTGATCCTTTCATTTGGACTTGGAAGTATCTGAAGACTTTGAGTGGGAAGTTGAATGGTAACGGGAACTGCCCAGAAATTTGGGCCAAACCAGGGCCCATGACTTAGCATGGAAGCAAGACGTGCGTGACGGTCGCAACTTCTTGTGCTTGGCGACATACATCTTTGCCTCTGGGTCTCAAATTGCCTTCGGGCGCATGAGGATGCACTTATCACACAACTTAGATTTATGTCCCAAGCCTAGGCACCAAAGACACCTTGTACGTACGAATCCATGATCAACATCTGCTTCCAGCAGTTGTGTCATGGCTTGAATCCTTTCGTTTTTGGTGTGGACTTTGTTCACTAGCACACTGTATAAAGTTTGGATGTCATTTAAAAAACATCATCACAATCGGGAGCAGTGCACCGGATCCGCATTGAGAGGCGCAGAAAGAAAGATACTGACCCCAGAACACAGGGAGGTGATCATGTGGTGTTCTTCTCTGTCTCTTCCAGGGTGTAATGGACCGAAAGAGCAGCCACAAGATACCGCCTAGTGGTGCATCAGAGAACTGCTATGAAAAATCCCTGGATACAGTCTGGCACTTGGGGAACATTCTAAGGTGAGGATTCTGTGGGTAGTGCGTCAGGGGAGGGAGGGAGATAGAAGAGGTATATTTATGAGACCTCTTGAGTTAAGAAGGACCCTAGAATGGGTTTAAGAAGGGAAACAAGCAGGTGAAGAGGTATGCTTGTGGAATCTCTTGGGGTTAGGAACTTTGTGGATTCTAGGTTTATATGCATTTATGTGTGTCACCATTAAAGGAAGCATGAAACGTCATCTTGTTAGCATTACTTGTCACTTTACACTTCTGAAGACCACGGAGTGATCCATATATTTATATTCACTGTCAGGCTGAAAGTCTTCTTCCTCTTTTACATGCACGTTGCATATGAAGGCATTGTTGTGTAGGATAAAACACAGGACCACAATTTAGCACATGTTCTTAGCAAGACGAATAAATGCACCACCAATTATATGAAAACAAGAGAAACATGATTTCAGTAAGCAAAAGGCAAGCGCAATGGTGGTATTGGTGTTTCATGTGCACATTACTGTGCCTTTCCTGCTGTTGTAGGGGCGTATTTTAGAACTGGATCAAAAGCCTTGGATAAGTGTACCTTGAATCACCTGTGAGAGTTTGAAAATATATTATTCCCATGGACACATAGGGGTATATTCACTAGAACGTGTGATAACTACCGCAAGAGTAGCTCAACGCAACTCTCAACATCGCAGCCCATCGAGGGAAAATAACCCTGTGTCAACTTGGAATTCACAACAAGGCAGTACCATGCGATAGTCTGCCTAAACCACGGACAATGTCCGTGATACAACCACCTCGATGAAGATATAAACCCAAACCACAACACAAAAAAACCTGTGATGGGCCAAAGCACGATGAGGAAATCAGCGATAAGCAGCGCCAGGCCTGCAAAACACCTGGCAGGTGGGAAAAATCACCATAAGAGTAGAAAAAACACCCAAACACAAACTGACCAACGCCCAAGCACCATGGAGGCAGCCGGAGCAGGCGCAGAGGACGAGCGCAAACCCACAAGCACCCCGGACAACCAGCCCGGGACCTCGGGGACAGGGAAGGGCAAGGACAAGAAGAAGAGGAGGACGAAGTTCAGTCCACAGGCGAACAGGATGATAGTCACAGAGGTGATGGAACACCATCAACAACTGTACGTCACCTCCAACGTGTCATTGGGCACCAAAACTGGAATATGGCGGAACATCGTGGTCAAGGTGAATGCCGTCGGAGAGCACAAGAGGACAATGGACGAGGTCAAGAGGCGATGGAATGACATCAAGAGAAAGACCAAGGAGAAACTCGCAGCCAACCAGAAGGCAGCAATGCAGACTGGAGGTGGGGGCCCAGCGCCACAGCTCGTGCTAGATGACATGGAGGAGCTGGTGTCGACAGTCATCAGTGTGGATACTGTGGCCGGAGTCGGGGGACCGGACACTGCTCGACAGGACACAACACAACCGCAACAGGGTGAGTGACCACCAGGTACTGGGGGGACGGGTGGAAATGGCCACGATGGCACACATGCACAATCAAGTAGAGCACAGTGCACACCCTCAATGACTCTGGGTCATCGCCCAGATCTATAGATTGTCACAATGTACAATGGCATGCTGTCTGAATGTCAACATGTACCATGCGGCTACATACATGTGGACACATTACAATACACCATCTCCCCTTCACATTGCAGGGCCACCATCAACACCCCCTGCAGAGCAGTCCCAGCCACTCTTCACTGATGACGAGGAGGACAACCCCAGCATCGACGCACAAGCCCTCCTAGACATCATTGACATCATACGCAACTCACCTCCAGGATCAGGGCTGACCAGCTGCATCGAGGAGAACCCACCCATCACCCAAATCACCCAGCAGGAGGCACTCACAGCCCCATCAGTCTCCCAAGACCCCCAGGAACAACACCTCACGGCCTTCCAACGCCATGTGCTGGAGGCCCAGAGGGAGATGGCTGAGCGGGTGGGGTTCGACCTCATGGCCACCAAACTGGACGCCATCCATGGGTGTCTAGGCCTGCTCCATGGTCTCCAAGGAGCCCTGACTGACATCGCTGGAGTCATGACGCGGAGAGAAGAACACCTGTCCGCTCAGAGGGGCACCAGCGATACCAGCCGTGAGATGGCACACATGCGGAGGCTCATGGAGGACATGGTGCGAATGGAGGTGGAAAGGATGGCAGCCACCGCTGTACATCAGCGAAATGTAGCTGGGATCTACCATGCCATGCAGATCATCATCATGGCATTGCTGCCACAAGGCGTGGCGCAGATGAATGCTGCTGCCCCCACACCATCCACATCTCCACCCCCTGGTGTGCCATTGCCTCACAGTGCGGCAGACGTATCCACTCCGGCCCCTAATGTGTCAGTGGCACACAGTGCCTCAGATGGTACACCCACAGGTGGGACAGAGCACACATCCGGGGACGTGGACGTGGATGGGTTTGTGATCAGGAGGCACTAGCATTCATTTCCGCCACCTGGCCTGTTTCTGCTTGGTGCCGCACATGGCCTCATGACCTTCCACTGATCCCCGATACACTCCGATGCACTCACCTTGGACAGCGACGTGGACTTCCATATTCTGTTTGATGACCAATGACACGGCGACCAGACTGCGTACTGTACCATTCCTCTTCCGCAGTACTTGTCATCCCCAGATGGACTCTGGCTGCCCCTCCACGGGCTCATATTGTGTAGTGTGCTTGGCATTGCCCTGTATTCCTCCAGCTGCAGAACTGCACTGGATATGCAATAAACATCCAGTGACGCACTGCTGTGTCATGTCCATCATTCATGTATGAATGTGTGGATCAATGTAGGGTAAGTGATTTCCCTTGCGTCAATAATGCTCATCCTGTGGGATGCCAGTAAGAGGGTGCTACATTGCATATTGTGTACCGGGTCCTGTGAACACTACAACAGGGACACACGCATCAGTCACTTCCATGTCCGGACATGGACTGAACCACACCCAGAGCCCACGAGTCATTGTTGCAAGCTCGTCGCTGGTCCGGTGTACGGCAGGCCAGACCACTCCGCTTACGCTCCGAGGGTGGCCCTCATTGCTACCCGTCGCAGGCGTACTCGCTGGTGGTGTGCAGGTCACTGGTCTAGTTGTCAGCATGTCACAGCCACTTCCTGAGGGCAGGTTTACACGCACACCACACCCATCCCGCACAGGCGTCACAGGCCATGTGACTCCGCCAACATAAGGGGCTGACGACGTCACATTGCCCTCTGCCGGTGGTGACTGGATGACGGACGCTCCACGGTTCCCAATCATAAAGGACCCATGAGTTGTTGTGCACAGGATTAGTGGCACCCGAGAACTTGCGTCCGTCACGGGCATACCACCTCGTGGCGCTGCCTGGGGTTGCACAGGGTTAGTGGCACCCGGAGCATTGCGGCCGGCACAGGCACCCCGCCACGGTGACTTTGGGTGCACTGAGTTAGTGGTACCTTAAGCTGCTGAGCGGGTGTGCAGCTTGCGATGATGCCCCATCCCGGCGGTCCAGACAGCTCAGGTTTTGTGTGCCCTGCTGGACCGCAGTGTAGGCAAGAGCCAGCGGGCAGCGCGGCCCTACCGCGACGTGGCATCGCTTCTGGGATCCCAGAGTTAGTGGCACCCATTGGGCTGAGGAGGTGTGCAGCCTGCGATGATGTCGGGTACACTGGTATGTCCTATGCCATGGAGTAATCAAGACCCAGCACCAAACGTGACACCTGGTGGCCTGTGGAGTGGGGCTGCATGGTGTGGAGGGTGCCATGTCCACGGGCCCCGGGCTTGTGGCTTGCAGCGGCACATGGTGGGACCACCTGTCTACACGCCGGTGGCGGAAGGTGATCAGTGAAGCCTGGGTGTGCATGGGCGGGCATGCGATGTTGTCTTGTGAAAGTGTGTGCACTGTGCCAATCATGTATCTGGACTCTGTTTCAGATGACGGCTCTGTCTCAGATGTGTGACCTGGTGTACTGCTATACATACCGGCAAGTGGTTGGAGACACACCGGTGGCAGCAGGTGAGCAGTGTGGCCTGGGTGCACAGGTGCGGAACTCTCTCTCTCCCCCTCTCTTCTTCTTTCTCGCTCATCCTCTCTTCTTCTCTCTCCCTCTCCCCCTCTCTTCTTATCTCTCTCTCTCCCCCTCTGTTCTTCTCTCTCTCCCTCTCTTCTTCTCTCTCTCTATCCCCCTCTCTTCTTCTCTCTCTATCTCTCTCCCCCCTCTTCTTCTTCTCTCTCTCTCCACCTCTCTTCTTATCTCTCTCTCCCTCTCTCTCAACTTCGCTCTCTCTCTGTCCTTTGATGTGCGCAGGACACACCTTCTCATCATGATGTTTGTCTTGCAGGCTGTGTCCTACGGATTGTCCCTAGGGGAGCCACCATGTGTCTTCATTTAATTTCAGTGTTCATTTTAATAAAGTTTCATTTGTTGCTTTGAAAGTGAATGTGTGATGCTCATTTTTGTGACGACACATGCATGTCACCAGTTGTGATTGTGCAACATCAAGCAGATTATTTTGTACATGTTTAGGTGTAGCTGATGTGCCATGTCTTTGGTCGGGGGGGGGGTGTTGGGGAGGGGGGTCCTGAGGGGTGGTGGCGGTGGGTGTTGTTGCCCTTTCAGCCTGGGCTGCATGTTCAGTTGCCCAGGTGCATCTGTTGTTCTTCAGGTGTGGGTCTGGGCTCTCTCTTGTGGTGCAGGCTGTGGTCCGACTTTGCACCAGGTCAGAGCAGGTGTTATTTTCCTGCTGCTAATGTGCCTTATCGCCGGTTTTGTGTTCTTATCGCAGTTCTGGCTGGTCGCTGTGAATGTTGTGGAGTGGTGTTGTCGCGGCTTTTGGCATGGGAACGCCTTCTCTGCATCTCATTAGCGAGAGTTGAAGGGGTCATCTGTGGCGATGGTTTTTGCGGCTGCTATCGCTGGTAAACTGGTGCTGTGGGCTGTTAACACCAGCTTGTGATTGGGGCAATAAGTTTATCGCAACTTTGGCTACGATAATGTGCCGTTAACTCGGCGATAGATCCTTGTGAATATCACCCATAGTGTAGCAAATGTGAACAATCAACATGTGCTGTGCAAGGACATAATGGTATATATGTTGGTGGAGGAATATGACTGGCATCTGTCACGGAGTGAACATGTTAAACAGGCAGCTATTAAGTTATAGTCAATTCTCACTTTCTATTCTAAATGTGTTTTTTGTTTAAAACTTTGGCAGCATTTGACAAATGTGCATTAACACTGGCACTCGTGCATAGGGCTACACTTCATGACAAGTTTCATACAAATTTGTCGAGGGAGAGAAAACTTACAGAAGGGTGAACAAAGTGTGCCAATAAACTGGCTAGGACAGGGAAATCTATATTGTGATCGTTCCACAGCGTGTGGCTGCGTGCCCACGTCAGCAAACACAACTGGCATTTAGAGAGGAGGGATTCCCTAATCCCCAAGTTCATGTAGCTGATGCTCAAAAGAACCCAGCAAACACAAGGAGATGATGGAGGGAGCGCTGAAACCTTTCAGACACTCACCCCCAGTCACAGATCTGGGTTGAATCCATCATTGTTCTTTAGCTCACTTCACCACCTCAGTTCAGACCCAGCTATATGAAAATCAGTCTTGACCCTGTGCCTCATGGGAACAGTTGAGCCCAAACTGCCAAGCCAGGTCTTCCCTGAACCAGAAAAAAGCATCCTGGGACCGGTTTCTGGGTAACACCCTTCATCAGCCAGGCTAGCTTGAATCCAGTGGCAGAGTGAGCAAGAGACCCACGTCTGGGCATACCCTGCCAACTTAAGGCGAACAAAGAAAACAAGGGGATAATGAGCGGAGCGCTGAAACTTTTCAGACACTCACCCCAAGTCACAGATCTGGATTGAATCCATCATCATTCTTTAGCTCACTTCTCCACCTCAGTTCAGACTCAGCTATATGCAAATCAGTCTTGACCCTATGCCTCATGGGAACAGTCCAGCACAAACTGCCTAGCCAGGTCTTCCTTAAATTGGAAACAACCATCCTGGGACCGGTGGACCGGTTTCCTGGTAGCACCCTTCATCAACCAGGCTAGTTTGAATCCAGTGGCAAAGTGAGCAAGGGACCCACGTCTGGGCATACCCTACCAACTTAGAGCGAGCAAAGCAAACACAAGGAGATGATAGACGCAGTGCTGAAACTTTTCAGACACTCACCCCCAGTCACAGATCCGGGTAGAATACATCATAATTCTTTAGCTAACTTCACCACCTCAGTTCAGACCCAGCTATATGCAAATTAGTATTGACCCTGTGCCTCATGGGAACAGTCCAGCCCGAACTGCCAAGCTAGGTCTTCCCTGAACCGGAAACAAGCATCCCGGGACCGGTTTCTGGGTCAAGAGAACAAGTTACTTACCTTCGGTAACGATGTATCTGTAAGAAACATTAGTTAGTTAGATTCCTCACCTTAGAATATCCCCAGGCGTCAGACTGGATCCGGAAGATTTTTCGTCAGCAATACCCCTTGCGCGTCGCTAGGCGTCGTCTGCGGCTCCGCGTCCGTCGTCGGCGTCGTGCGCCGGAATGACGTCGGAGTACTTAGACGCCGCCCTCGCGCGCTGACGTCAGTTCTTGTACATAGCCTTCCGCGCCAGCAACGCAGAGCCATGCAAAGACCGACACTGGTGCCAAAAATAAAATCTAGGGGCCTGAAAAGGATAACCTTAACCCTAGATGTCAGTTCGCAGAACGGGGAGGATGGGTGGGTCGGTGAGGAATCTAAATAACAAATGTTTCTTACAGATACATCGTTACCGAAGGTAAGTAACTTGTTCATCTGAAAGAAACACGTTAGTTAGATTCCTCACCTTAGAATAGATACCCAAGCAATACCATCCCCGGTGGTGGGTCTGCGAACCAAGATCACACCAGAAAGTCCTGGAGGACAGAACGGCCAAAGAAGCCATCCCTCCGGACTTGGCTGTCAAGGCAATAATGCCTGGCAAACGTGTGTAGCGAAGCCCACGTCGCCGCCTGACAGATGTCCTGCAAAGGGACTCCCCGTCCCAAGGCAGTAGTAGCCGCTGTGGCCCGAGTAGAATGGGCGCGCAACCCAACAGGAGGGTCCTTGTTTGCCAAAGAGTAACAAATTTTGATGCACAAAACGACCCACCGAGAGATGGTCCGTTTGTGCACAGCTTTCCCCTTCTTAGCACCCACGTATCCAACGAAAAGTTGGTCGTCCACCCGGAACTGCTTAGTGCGGTCCAGATAAAAGGAGAGCGCACGTTTTGGGTCCAGACGGTGGAGCCTCTCTTCCTCTTTGGAAGGATGCGGAGGCGGAAAGAAGGTGGGCAAGGTGACAGACTGCCCAAAATGAAATGGAGTCACCACTTTCGGAAGAAAGGAGGGACGAGGCCGAAGGACAACCTTGTCCGGATGAACAGACAGAAAAGGAGGCTTTGAAGATAAAGCCTGGAGCTCACTCACCAGTCTAGCCGAGGTGATGGCTACCAGAAAAGCAGTCTTAAGAGTCAGAAGACGAAGAGGACAATTGTGAAGAGGCTCGAAGGGAGCGCACATCAGGAATGTCAAGACCAGATTCAAGTCCCACTGAGGCATTACAAAAGGGACAGGAGGGAACGTGTGAGTAATGCCTTTTAGAAAGCGTGTAACCACAGGGGACTTGAAAAGAGAAGGCTGATCAGGAAGCCGCAAGAAGGCAGAGATGGCAGCAAGATAACCTTTCAGGGTGCCCAGGGCAGAGCCCTGCCGGGCCAGAGAAGGAAGAAAGAGGAGAACCTCAGAAAGAGGGGCGGAAAGGGGATCCACAGCCTTTGCTGTGCACCATGCCACAAATTTGTTCCACCGGCAGGCGTATACCGACTTTGTGGAGGGACGCCTGGCTGCCAGAATGATATCACAGACTTCAGGAGGCAAGTCAAATGGCATCAACTGCCGCCGCTCAATCTCCACGCATGGAGGTGGAGGCTGGACAGGTTCGGGTGGAGGACCGTCCCCTGCTGCTGCGACAGAAGATCCTCCCGAAGGGCCATTTACCACATTTTTACGGATGTCGGTAATTTTGTGAAATGCTTCCAGGACGACATCCTAATTTTTTCCAACAATGAAGATGATAATTTCCAACATGTCAAGGAGGTTTGCCTAAGGTTGAGAAAGAGTGGTTTGACACTTAAAGCTGGGTAATGCAATTTCTTCTGCAAGTCAGTGGAGTATATTGGTCACACTCTCTCAGGTGAGGGTGTGGTGCCCAAAAAGTAATTGGTTGATGCTATCATCAATGCACCTCCTCCTGACAACAGAGAGAAACTTCTTTTTTTTGCAGGTCTGTGTGAATATTATAGTAAATTCATACAGAATTTTGCCACCAAGATGGAGCCCCTCAGAGAGTTGACCAGGAAGTCCACCGAGTTGGTCTGGCCGAATAGACAGGAAACCGCTTTTAAACAAATCAAAAGTGAGATTGTGAATGCCCCCACTCTCAAGTCTTATTGCCTAAATAAAAGATGTATCATTACCGTTGATACTAGTCTTTATGGTCTGGGGAGGGGGGACTACTTAGCCAGTGCTCTGGGAAGGAAGAGTGGTGTGTACCTTTCGCATCTAAGACTCTCTCGGCTACTGAGAGAAGGTGTGCTGTGATCGAGAGGGAGCTATTGGAATACATTTGGGCCATAGAACACTTCCGCAACTATGTGTGGAGAAACAGGTTTCTTCTTAGGACTGATCATAAGCCCCTCATCGGCATCTTATCTGCGGGGGGAGGAGGGATGGAACTCTACTGCTCGTATTGCTCGACTCACGTCCAAACAACCTACAAGAGTATGATTTTGAGGTCGTGTATGTCCCTGGGAAATGCAATATTACTGCCGATTTCCTGCCAGACAATGGGGTACAACTCATGTCACAGGAGATGGAGAGTTTCATCTGCATGTGTCGTATTAAGCATTTGACCACATCTCCTTATGAACCAAGGGAGAATGGCCAAGTGGAGCGATTCAACCAGGTATTAAAGGATGGTATTGATTCGGCTTGTAAGTCCAGCGAGTCTGGAGGGATGTGGTAAGAAAGAGGTTGTGGATGTACCGCATCACCCCCCACTCGCTTACTGGAGTAAGTCCTTTCAGACTTTTGCAGGGCAGAGAACCTATTTCAGATATCTGCCCGTGGTGGACCAAGAGAGTTAACAAAGCTGGCGACTGTGTTGATTTGGATGTTGTTGCTAAGCGTGTGGAAGTTAAGCAGGACAAGATGAAAGCGTTGTTTGACTCTAATATGAATGTAAGTGGTCCTGACTTTACTGTTGGTGAGTGGGTTAGGATTAAAAAACTTGGTTTCTCAGCTAAAGGAATTTCCAACTTCAGTCATCCCATCAAAATTGTTAAAGTTTGCAAGAACAGTGTTATTACTCAGAATGGAAAAGTGTGGAATGTGAGGAGTTGCTAAGTGCAAATCTTATCAGCTCAGCATGGACAGAGATTATGCTTTTCCATTGCGTCCTCATTCTGCCTAGTCTGTAGCATCCAGAGTTAAGAGGAATAACAGACCCAGTTCGTTACCTGCTAGATATTGGTCTTGATTTCTTGTTTTTTGCACCTATTCTTCTTGGTTTTTTTTTGTTGGTTTGCCTGTTAGGGGAGAGATGGGTTACATCCTTCTTTCTTCTTCCCTCCCCTTCTCTCCCTCCTTTCCCCTATTGCTTTGTCCCTCCTTTGAACATGAAACTGTGTACCTGCGTTGTACAATTTGGATTCCATGTTCCAGAGCCCTCATTCGAGTTACTGCCTTTGCTTTGATTGCATGGGTGTACTGTGTCGCGCTCTTAATAAACTTTCATTTACCTGCTACACCGGGGCCTTGCGTCTTCACAATGACTTCATACATTTCCTCATAAAATGATGAATAAGAAAGTGAATTATTACTTCAGGAGGATGATAGTTCACCTTGAGAAATAAAAGTCATTCACCAGTCTCAATTTTTTAGATTGTTGTCCACATCCAACAGTTCTAGGACCACAGGAACGGCACTTCGGGGGTCAAACTTTACTCTGGTAGAGGCCATCAGCAGGTCCAGGCCAGGTCAGCTGCAACTGGTCAGGTGGGCACTTCATGAAAAAGGCCTCATTCAGCTTACGTCTCTGTAGCAACACAGGAGGCCAGCCTTCCTAGCACTTGGAGTCCACTTCTTTGAACGGAGTGCAAAGCGGAGCAAGTCCAGCCTGTTAGGTCTCCTCACAGGCCTTAAATAGTAGGTAAAGTCCTTCTTCTGTTCTTTCAGCGGTCCAAAAGAATTTCTGAGACACTGTGGGAGAGGTGCCAGCTATGTAGGTTTCCCCAACCAGTGGTCAAAGGTGGCTCCTGGGCACTCCCTAAGCAATGAGGAAAAAGTGCCCAGGGGCAACTCTTCTAATATTGGAAGTACATCCAGTTTGGCTTACTGAACACTATCCCACATTGCACTATTCTAAAGGAACTGCAAGTTGGCACAGACCTTCTCCCCGGAGGGGGCGGCATGTGGAATGGTCAGGGGTGTTCATAGGGAATAAGCACCCCCCACTATATGAAACATGTTCTGGCAACAGCTCCCACTCAGCTAGTGTTCAACAGACCATCTTGGGCCTAAAGAACAAAGGCCTCCTTCTTTCCTTAAGTCTGCCCTTACACTAAGCTATGAATGGGCAGGCTTCACCTCCACCCCTTTCAAATCAATGACATTCCTGGAACCTCCGCAGCTGCCACTCCTCAATATTTATTCAAAATCTAACTTCACCACGGAATTGGCTTTTATAGCAAACGAAAACGATGGCTGAGCCCTTTCTCTTGCTTGCCCCAAACCAAAGATAGCAAAATTGTATGGGGCAGTGATGGGGTATTTTCCAGAGGGCGGCAATGTGCCCTGCAGAAGATTACATGGTGAGAGACATCTTCTCTGTATAAATCACCTTTGGTGTGCTGGGAGACAATGAACACTTGTTTTAGGTGACCACAATTGATTTACCTAATGTTTCCAGATGGTGTTTTTTTATGATTTAAATGTTTTTATTAGTTGGCAAGGTAAAAGACATAACCACCTACAAACAGTTATCTTCATAGTATGCTATAATGATGCCACTGCGCCCAATGACTATAAAGCATTGCTCAGTTGTCTGAGCCCTGCTGCGAAATACTACCTATAAATTAAACAATAAATTAAACAATAAATGGGAGGAAAAAAAAAAAGGGGGGGGGGGCAATAAAACAAACCAAAAAAAAAAAAAAAGGGGGAACCCAAGAAGAGAAACACCTCCCGGGCCTGTAACCGTTCCCCTCCACCCCCTCCCTTTATCATGCTCCACGTCCACCACTTAAGCTATATAAACTCTCCGACTACCCCTTTAGCAGGCCGTCTGCCTCACCTCTGCGAGCCGCAGCAACCGTAAATACCTGGGGCATGTGACTTCTCAAAATTCAGCCACTTACAGTGACAAAAATGGTTGCCACAATTCCCCATACTTAGTTCCCTCCCCTGCCAAGGTGAGAGCTAGTTTCTCCATCCCTAGGACATGCCACAGGCAGTGCAGCCAACCTGTAAAAGCTGGGGAATTCGGAATACGCCAATGTAGGAGAATATTTTGTGTCGCAGACCCTAGTGCTATAGCTATCTGTCTACCTCTGCGGGATTTTAGTGGATAGGTCAAGGGATTGGGGAAACCCAGGAGGACATAGGCCGGGAAGCGTGGTATCTCGGTCTCAAAATGTTTATCCACCTCATCCAGCACCTGAGTCCAGTATGGTTAGACGTGTACGCACTCCCAAAGTGGATGTACTAGGTTGCCCACAGCCCCTCCAGCACGTCACCTCTTTGGTACGGTCCATTGCGTGCAAGCGTTCCGGGGTGTAGTACCAATAGGTCACGATCTTAGTGTCTCCGTGAGTCCCATGTGGTATGCGGAATGTCTGGCTCTATAGTATATTCCCTCCCACTATTTATGTGTGAGTACTCTGCCCAACTCGCGCTCCCACCATTCTCTACTGGGGTTGTGATTGTGCGTATGCATCATCTGCAATCTCTTGTAAAGATCTGAAATGAGTTTTTGGTCTGATGTATGTGTGAGAAGCCATCTTTCATAAGAGGAGAAGCGTCTCTCTGCCCCAGAGCGGAGCTGTGGCTGGAGCGCCCAGTGCCTCACCTGGAAATATCGAAGTCTCTCGGACTCCGGGAACCCAAATTCCTGCTTCAACTGGGCGAACGAGTGGACTCCGTCAGCTGCCTTATCCATCCTGGGGGTAAAATCAGGGTTATCCGCCAGTGGGGTGAGCAGGGACGGGAAGGTTGTGAGTTTGTGTTTGTCATTAGTAGCATCCCACACTTCTAGAGGGACTCGTGTGATATATGAAGCGTATAAGTTAGGAGGCCTGTGAGGCTTGCGCAGAAAAGGGATTTCCTGCAGAGGTCGGGCTGCCACTGCCTGATCCTGAAATAACCAGTGCTTTTCGGATTCCCGTCTACTCCACTCCACCAGGTACCGTAACTGTGCCGCTTGGAAGTAGAGCTGAAGATCCAGGACCCCCATTCCTCCGTTTTCCGGAGCGAGCACTACCAAGGCTCGTCGCATTCGTGGTTTCTGGCCATTCCAGATTAACTGGGTCAGCTCTGATTGAGTCTGACGGATCCACCTCGCCCGCGGCCACAGGGGTATGGTGCGGAAGAGATAAAGTATCTGAGGTAGAATAGTCATTTTCACCGCCGCCACTATACCTAACCATGACAAGGGGTAGTGTTTCCACCAGCCCAATTCGTGGCGTTCTTCTTGCGCAATATCTCATAGTTAATAGCAACCACTGCAGGGAGAGAGGGGGCCAGCTGTATCCCCAGATATGGGATCGTGTCTGTCACCCATTGGATGGGGATCAGGGACTGGAGGTATTCCCGTGTGGATCGCGACAAAGATAGGTCAAGGGCCATGGATTAGTCCGCATTCCCCTTAAAGCCCGAGACTCGGGCAAAGGCGCCCAGTTCTGCTATACACGCCGGCAGTGAAGACCTTGGTTCCGTGAGTGATATTAAACACATCATCTGCATATAAGCTGATAGTGTGGGTGTATCCTCCAAATTTAATCCCCTGTACCTCCGGGTTCTGCCGTAGTCTTTGAGCTAGAGGTTCCATATAAAGGGCAAAGAGGAGGGGGGATAAGGGACACCCCTGTCTCGTGCCTCTCTCAATATGGAATCGGGAGGAAGTGTAGCCATTCACTCTGACCGTTGCCGTGGGAAACTTGTAGCAGTTGAGTATGTACGTGCGGAACCGGTCTCCCCATCCCCACTCTTTCTAGCACCTGCTCCAAATAGGGCCAGTGCACACGGTCAAATGCTTTTTCAGCATCGATGGCTAAAAACATGAACTCTCCAGGCACTCGGGTAGCTTTCTGGTGTTTTTTTTTTTTTTAAAGTAAAATTTAGTACTAACGTCTGTGTAAAATAGCTCTGGACATGGTGTTAACCACACTTGCTGTAATTTGTGCTTTTATGTCTGGTGTTAAACAAGACATTTTGATTTTACTGAAATCACATGTTTAATATCCTTACATATATGAGCTTTCATCCAGCCCTCTCCATCCGCTGGTCTGTTGTGTCATTCCCTTTTTTTGAAACTTACTACAGCCATCAGTATACACTATGGAGTACTAGGCCATCCTGCTTCAGCCATTGCTTAATTTCACTCTTTCACAAGTAGATCCACATACAAAGAAGTTTTTCCAGCACCACGAAGTACCATGGCAATGTGTGCTTTTTGAGCACAAACCTACTTTTGCCATTTGTTTTTCTATTGGCAAGGGCCCCAGAGTTCCGCCAAAAATAACATTTCCCAAAACCACGGCAAACCAAGCATTGACAAAGCCAAAAGACGGACAGCCAGTGCTAGGCCTATTGGCTTTGCTAATGCCTCTTTGTTATTTGTTCAGTAGTAACCACCATTACTCTGGCAGGGTTCTGCATTCTCTATGGTTCTACTCAGTCAATGGAAGTGGAGGAACCATAGTTCCTCTAGAGGAATCTTGGTGCTGTTGGATTTGAAGTGTGAATGTGCCACGGGATTCTCTTTCTCAAGTTTGGGAGGGTAGTGAGGGGGGGGTCGATTGTCAATTGCTCTGCCAGAATGTAGCGTTTACTACTGACGCATCCCAATATCTGTCCCACTTGGGATGCAATGCTGTGAGTGTGTGAGGGGATGCTAACCTTTAGCTGCGAGTCTCTAAGATGAAAGTTGGTATGGCGCATGACAGTACCGGCAATTAGGTGGCTCTTTACCGAATATATGGCTTTGGTGACATGTCAATCATTTTGAGATGGTTCTGCTGAACTCTGAATGAATAGGACCATTTGTCGGTGAACATGGAACCACCATGTGGTTTTATTTTTGGCTATGAAGTGTAGTTTAATGCCCCATGAATCCCAATTACAGGGTGACAGAGGTGTGTTGAATGCTGGTTGTGCCTAATGTTTGGCTGAGAGGATGTGTGGCAAGTCTTTAGTTTTGATGTTATGTGCACCCCAATCAGGTACCACCCACAAACTGAGATGAGCTATGTGCACTTGTAATGGTGGGAATGAGCTCCTCAATGATGGGGAGTCAGTCCTAAAGAGAAGGAGCGAGGCAAGTAGAAGGTGCACATTTCCGTTTTTAGAATCATAGCAACCTGCATCAAAGATGTGGAACGATTGGTATGCGCAAGAGCATAACTGAGATGGAGGAGTAAAGTGATAAGGATGCTCCAGCCTCTACAGCAGACAGCAGGCCAATCCTAAACGAGAACTCATAAGGAGAGGCAGGGACAGCCCTATATACAGCTGGATTACAAGGCTGTTCCATTGTCCTACCAACATCAGCTCACATCACAGGCCACTCCCAGCAAGTGTCATACCTTTGGCTTACTTACCCTCCAGAGAGTGGGGAATCCAGGGGAGATGAACAGGATAACAGATCGCGGTGCACTTGGCCTAGAGCCCAGATTACTAAATTGCCCCTGCTTATCATTACTTGTGTAGAATTTCTTTTTGGTGTTTAATAAAGTGCTTTTCTTTTTAAAAGTCAAGCACTAAGTTGGACAATCTGTTATTGCATTGCTGTGTAATTGATGAGTTCTGAGCTTGAGCACCCCCACATTACATCCCGAAACCTGTGACTACGCGCCAGAACTACCACTGAGAGTCAAGTGCTGAAGTGGTTTTACTTGGTCCAGTTTGCAGACCCATAGCAGAAAGGATCCTGGGACATAAGAGCACTGCCCCGCCCTCTTTCACCCACCTAGGGTTGAGGCTCAGTGCCCCTGTTAGCCCCAGATGATCACTATTTCCCCCAAAGGTTGTCAGGGACACACAACGTATACGTATTTTCTTTCACACAAAGACTCCCGTTGTCACCGATTCTTGCCCTCTTGAGGTGGTGCGGTGAGTGGTCGACTTTGAAGCTGGGGAACCGGGACAGATGCTCCACATCATGGGCAAATAACGTAATCTCACCATGCCCAACAAAACAAATGCACCCATCTGTAAGGCAACTGGTGCTGATGTAAAGCGCTCTGATACTTTCGGGTTGAGTTTGTGCTTTATAAAACTAAAAAGAAAGTTACTCAACAAGGCTCGCTGATTACTCTGCAGAAAAAAAAGACCCTGATGCCTGTGACAAAAGTGATTTAATTTGTCAGCAAGTGCACTAAACATACACAACATATGAGCTGAACGTCTTTTTCCCCCATTAGATTTCTTCATTTACTCCACAGTGACGAAATTCAGAAATACTCAAGAGTCTAACCTTCATTAACATTCATTGTCTTCAAATAAATGTAATGCCAAAAAGTAAGCTCACAGAAGTAAACATACCGTACATGCGCAGATTCCCTTTATGCACCAACAAGGGTAGTTCCAATGTTGCTGTATATTGTCCCAACCATGGATTTACCGCAGGAGACAGTCATAAGTACCGCGTCTTCTAATGTGGAAAAAGGCAACGCCAACTGCTTCAAATACAGCAGCAGCGTGTGCCAGTGCTCTTCTAACCCGGCCGTATTCCTTGCAGTTCCTGCTTATTCAGTACTTTGACTCGCGTTGAGCAAATGAGAAAGACTCTACACGAACGGCAAAACCTAAGTGCAAAGGTTGGTGTTTAGTTGAGACGCTATCTCAGTTTCTATGGGTCAGATGTACGACCACTTCATTCCAATTGCGATTTTTTGCAACTCGAAAAATTAAATGTACCAATGTGTCTCAGACACCTTAGCGATTCCCAATCCGGGTCACAATTGACCTGCCTCATCAGTATTCATGAGGCAGGTCACAACCCATTGGGAATGGGCAATAACACCGGGATGGTGGCCTGCTGGGGATAGTAGACCACCATGTCTGTTTTCTTTTCAATATATCAACAATTTTTTTTTACGAAGCCAGTTTTCCTTAAAGGAAAATGGGATGCATTTCAGAAAAGAAAAATTAAACATTTCCGTTTAATTTGTTAAGGGTGGGCAGTTGTCCCTGGGACCACTGCCTGCTGTTTAAAAACTTATTTGCAACCATTCACAAAAGGTAAGGGGTCCCCTATGGGACCTCTTCCCATTTGAGACGGACTTACTGGTAAACTGCGATTATTTTGCGACCGCATTCTGGTAGCAAAACAATCATACATCCCCCTGCGACTCGCTATTGGGCAGGGACGCCCTTGGCACACCCCTTCCTAATAGTGACGTGCAAACCCTATTTTGCGAGTTGATAATTGGTTACTGACTCACAAAATAGGGTTTTTACATAGAACAATGCATTTTACCGGTCGCAAATATCTGGTAAAATGTGTCGTACATCTGGTCCCATGTCCATTGTTGGCTCAATGGGCTGTCTCCCGTGTTGGAAAAAGAGCTGGCTTAGAGGTAGATTCATTATAATCTCTCGCACAAGGATTCCTGTTGGCACCAGCTCTTGCCCTCTCGAGGTAGGGCAGATTCGGGTGAAGCTGTATCAATGTATGTTACTCAACACTGCTCGCTCTGCAGGAATAAAACACCCACACGCCTGATGATGATAAGTGATTTATTGTGTCAAATCGGAAGAATCAAGCGGACCTAACACAAGCCTTGTTCACAGATGAGCTCCATGTGGGAAAGCTGGGACTGTTGAAAAGCAGACTTTTTCAACATGGCGTCCATTTGAAGTGATGGAGCAGAGCCACATATAAGAGCCACCCTTCAAGCCCTGACGTCAGTTTTTAATCCGCAGAGCACTTCAAACAAATTGCAGCTGACAATATGCCTAAATCTGAATATTATGGTGTTCAGGAGTCAACTCCACAGAAAATGAGGTGGGAGGACAGTGAGGAACCAGAGTGTCCACTAGAGCATTGGTTCCCAAACTGTGGTCTGCAGACACCCAGGTGTCTGCGACACACTCCTAGGGGGTCCGCAGGAAGCAGTTTTAAAAGCACTGCAAAGTTCCTTGTATAATCAGCAGTTTTCAGGCAACAATAAAAGTGTCAAGATAACTCTCGTGATTAATGTACCTGCTGGGGAGAGATGGGTGTTTTGTCAAGTGGCAGTTTTGACTAATCTAAGGTAGCACAGAGGGTTGATAGTTCTGCTGCAAAGAACATGTACCATGCTTTGGGAGAGAGAAAAAGCAGTATTTTATGTGCATAGCTCAATGGGTTACTGCTTTTGTCACAAGTATTCTTTTGTTGCTGTGCAGTTCATAAGTTACAATTGTAATCTAGTACAGTGAGATATGGACTGCCCTCAAACCCCTGCATGCAAACCGCATGGTACAAGTGAGTAAGTTGTATTATTTTCTCCCAGTCTATCATTATCCTGATGCTGCTAAAAAGGCTTGTTTGGGTAGAATTAAATTCTTATTATTGAGGTCAATGCTAACCAATGTGTCATGTTCGGAATTCTGAGTTTGTGCTTCTCCAGACCAAGCACTCTTAAAAAAGGCCTACCAGTATGGATGACATACGAATCCTACACCTTGTAGTCCCCTTTGCCTTATGTAACATTTTCTATACACTGATTAACACACGCATTATTCATTGTCTCTTTATGTGTGTGTGTGATGTAAAGTGCTCCAACACCTTACACATGGCATGAGAGGTGCTATGAAACAACTTAAATACATGTGACAGAGAGACTATGGAGAGATGCGAGGCACTGTCGGAAGTTGATAGGGTGGGAATTACAGGTATTCTGGTGCATAGCAAGATCATCATTTACTATGCTTTAAAAGCTAATGCAACTCAATAATGACAAATGAGTTGTGCAATGCACCATTTCCCCCCTAATGTTTTTGGGGTTGGGGTGAGCCAGGCAAATTGCTTGAAGCTCCAAAAAGTTGAAGTGGAGCTGGCTTTCTGCTGGAGATCAGAGGCCCCTGATCACCATCTCCACAAATGCCCTTCTCAACTCAGTAACAGCGCATCCATTAGAACGGTAACATCCCGGTGGCACATCTTAACTTAGGAACAAAAACCAGCCATAGCATACTTAGGCAATTATGCTTGTCCAAATGATGCAACACGGAATCAAAATAGCCACTTTCCACTTCATCTACTGCTCGCCTCGAGGGAAAGACCATCCTACCTCACTGGAAACAAGCAGGGAAAATATGCAGAAAAAAAGTAGTTGCCTGGGATTTGTATTTCTGTAAATTGTGAAACAAAGACCTGGGTCTAGATTTACAATGCATTTTAATAGTTGCAAATTCTTTAATTCTGTGTTTACGACTGATAAAATGATTTTTCTATGTATGAGGTATTTTAATAGCATGATCCTAGCCAAGGGACAAAGACAAGCAAAAAGTTAAGTGATAAGGAAGTTAGCTGGTCTGTGGACAGACGGTTAATCATACGGTATGTGAGAGTGGTTAGTCTTCAACTCATTCACAAATTAAAGCAGCACTGGGGCGGCCCTTACAGGTACAGAGATGTGTTTCAGTTCCTGGATGTATAGACTGAACAGTCCTGCTTCATAGGTTTTTTTTCTTACACTTTAGTTTCCAGTCTGATTCTCCTCTGGCTGCTGGTATGTCAAAAACCAACTAAGATTGTGAGAGAGTTTGTATGTTAAGCCGGGGTGCTTGTTTTTAAGATCGTGTGGTCCAGCACAATGGGGGTGATATCATCACAATTCTTCAGGTCGTAAATGAAACGTGCTGCAATAAGGTGTGCTATTATGAAGTCTGGGAGGCCAAGTAGCAGGGCGTTAGCACCATCCAGATGAGAGTAGGAGGGCTTGAACAGTAGTTTTGCAGTTGCTTATGTATGCAGTATTTGCTATCCACTAACCCAGTTTTAGGAGTCGGAAAAGATTTTCGAACTCCTAAAAAGGGACTCCGAATAGAGAAGGATTCATATCTGGAAGGGCATGTTGTAGGTGTCCTCTCCAAATACCGAATCTGTTTCATATACATGAATGTTTTGCAACCGAAATCCAGTTGCAAAATACTGAAATTTTAGCTTTTTCGCAAAAAGGGTCCCTATTAGAACCCTGTCAGTCTGAGTGAATAAAACATTTTTTCTTGGTGAACCACAGGACCCCCCCCCCCCCCCCCCCAAAAAAAACCTTTTACAATTCATTAAAAAAAGCTTACTTTACTGAAAGGCAATCACAGGCATTGTGGTCACTTTCCATGTGATGGCTCCAATCTGTGTAGTCGCAATTTGCCTTATGAATACTAATGACATAGGTAGGGTTGCGGCCACTCAGAATCTAAATTTTCCAAACTGACCTCTTTGTACATAGGCTGACTTTGAAAATGATATACTGTTCGTAAGTTGCAACCAGTATTTTTGTGAGCAGTAAATAGTACATCTGGCCCTTAAATAGTAACAGACCACTATAAGAAAGTTTCAACAATTAAGGGCACTCATCTGAAACTTAATATAATCCACATTACTGACAAAAATCCACCAAACTGACCTCTGCGCCAACTGTTCAGCTTTATCTGGGGCTACATACAGGTAATTTATCTTCTTGGGCACCTTATCAAAAGTCTTGCAAGTCTATTTAAATGTCAAATATTATCTAATTACTAAACACTCAATAAAAATATTTGAACTAAGAAAAAAGGCCAGGTATTTTTATTATGGAAGTGGTTGTTCACTCTACTGGCCCTCCCCATGTTCAGGAAGTTGCCGACTGGTGTAGGTTACTCAATACCTTCACACCGATAACCTTATAGGGCCTCAGAAAGCATAACTACCCATGAGGTTACAGATACTCCAATGACACAAGAGTTACATGAAGCAAACACGGATATGCCCATTGCCCACCATCATTATGTAAATACCACATCTGCATGTTAGCATCCACATTGTCCCAAGGCTTGCAGAGCACATACTAGTAGCCAACTCAATGTGGCTGGACTCTCTGTACAGGTAGATCTCAACAACTATGTGTGCTGCATTCACCTACCAATGGCTGTGAGGGGAGTACCAGAGGAAATGCAACTGCTAGAAGGTTTTGGATTCTATGAGTGGGACTGCAGCCTGTGCTCTTCTTTCCAGTATGAATTATTATATACCCAATGTAGGCATATCTCTTCCCTCAAGGTACCCATCTTCTTCTACAGTCAGTCATTCCAACAGCATTGTGGGGCATACAAACCTGCCCTTGATTTGCAAGTCCCACTAGAGAATATCTGGTTGCCCAATTCAGAGGCGGTAGGCAGATTAAGAAGATCTCCACATTAACTGACACTACTTCTATGCTGAGATATTTCCGCCTAACAAACCAGTGCACCACCAAAGGGAAATGGGCAGGAGGAGCCCAATAGCAAACTCTACCACTGCTAGGAAGCAAACGCCAAAGAGGTTTTATACGCGTTACTTCCCATCCACGGATGACTGATTGACTGTTTTGTCATCCCTGTGCTTCTTAAATTACATAAGGTTAATAATGAAAGAATGACAGAAACACCTCTCAAAAACAAACGCTCCCAGAGACAGTCCTGCAACAACAGCTGCTCTGGCACAGTTAAATAGTAAACACGACCGATGGCAGGCAGTTCAGTGGCATTTTTATTTCAACAACCAAAGAAAACTCTCTCAGGAAAGTGATGCAAAATTTCACAGACAAAAGAACCACACATTTTCATAACAAACTGTACCAGTAGTGTATACCTCCCCTGTGTGATCCGGTCTCCTCCCTCCCATGTGCCCCACTACCCCCATCCCAATTGCAAACATACAGCAGAAATGTACCAAAGAGTGATGCACACTTTTAAAAGCATGTCCAAGTCTGAAATGACTGGTCATTAGTAATCAGAGGCTTTTGGGACTGAAAATTCACCTGGACAAACAATACATATTGGATTTCTAGGCATGGTGGTGCATTCACCATTGCAAGTTTCTAGCCAACCATAATAGGAATGATAATTGTAATGGAAAACATAAAAATAAGACCACAAGCTGCTTAGTATCACAAAGCACAAAAAGCACAAATCCCCATGACAAGTGTTCAATGTACATTAGGGTTCAACAGTGGGTTTACAGCATCAGAACCCAACAAAGCACCATGAAAAATCGAGTTCATTAAATGTCAGATAGATCTGCTCTTAACAAAACATTTGTTTGCCTTTCAACCATCTTTGAAAGTGCACTGGTGCTCCACAAAGTACCGCACAGTCTGCAGATGTACATTTCTCAGGGAGCTCCAACTACTTCCTAAACTGATCATATATTGCTTAAAAAGACAAACTTTCATTTATTATTGCTTACATATTCTACCAAAAGCAGACCTAAAATACTTTAACACGGTGCAATACTTCATATTTTTATTTAGAAGAGCAGAAATATATTAATGTGTTTTGTAGGTTTTTTAAAATTGTGATTAAAGCATGTACTACATAAATCTTCAGTTTAATCCTCATATATAGTGTTCCAATTCAGAAAAACAGAAATCAAGCTTGCAACAATAGGTTAATGCCATTTTTTAACAAATTTCCTTTCACAATCTTAATTCAAACCATAATGACAAGTCAGGATTTCGGCGGCGAACCACTACATAGTTAGACAATTACCAGAATAACTTTTCAAAGAAGCTGAACAAACCTCCCTTTGCATCTCCAATTTGAGTTCAACTTCCATTTCTTTTGTAGAAGTTAGGATGAGCATTCCAAAATGGTGCATGAAACGGAGGACGTCAGAACTGCGTTGAAAACTTTTATGAGGTATGTTCAGTCAGTGACGCCATATAAACCCCAAGAGGCATCAGGATTTCATATGGAGAACTTATGATACGAAACAGCACAGCAGAACTGTTTCCAGTAGAGAACTGGATTAGTGGCCATGGGCGAGCTGAATAGACCGAGAAACTGACAAGTTCATCAATCCTCTGGGGTAAAATACAGAATGGGAGCAAAACATAACTGGCCAATATTTTGGGTAGATGGCAACTAAACAAAGAGCCAGATGGATGGGTAAATTCAATTGCAATATTGCCAAGGCTTTATTTTCTGTACTCTTCCAACACTTGATCTTTAAAGCATCATTTCAAAAACAGACATGCAACTTAAGAACAGTAATAAATAAGTGTTCTGTTCCTTTTTTGACCCTAGATGGGCATGGAAGTCAATTTCATACCATTCTGCGAAGAGGATATGATCCATCAACTGGGTGACTGCATAGTAGTCTGAAGATCTCCTTATAGGATCTGCCATAATGCTCTTACATCAAACAACTTTAAAAACCAACAATCTTTTTTGTTTGATGCTTTTGCGTGATGTTTTTTCTCTACACCGTTAGTACGAAACCAAAGTACAGAAGAGATTAGTGATAAGCATGATACTATGACTGCCGACCTGAGACACTGGGATGGGTGGCAGACTTTAGCTTGGTCATCGTCTGGAGGATGAAGCTTCACGGCACAGGACAAGGAATGACTGCATATGGAAAGAAACCCACATCCAGGGCATCTTGCTTGATGTACACTCAGAGCTTCCATTTATCAAAAGCCCAAAGCAAAATCTTCCTTTGGGCAGCTATGCACTTTAAAAATCCAAAAGAAAAAAACATCTGGAGGGTGGATGGCTGTCTGGGGCACCATCAAATACATAAATAAAACACTCAAGCAGCAAAAGTGGTTTGCATTATTCGAACATTAATAGCGCTTCCTAGTTTCCACTACAGAGAAGCAGGGAAACTACATATACTCTACTTAAGATAGGAGAGGCCCCGACCACAAGAAAAAACAAAACTAGAATAACCTTAATATGAAAATTAGTGAAAGTGTATTCTTTGCAAGGGCAATTAACTTTCCGATTTAAAATGTAAGGTCACTCTATAAAATATTTCTAAACTCGCTGTTAGATGTTGGTATAATAGCTTGTTTCTTGGACATCTTTTCATAGAACAATGTCTGGTCAAGCATGATCCGGCATGCTCTGCATTTCCTAGTGCTGAATGACACTAAAGGAATATTTTCTAATGTGAATGAAAAAGAAACATTGTCTCCACGTCCTGCTATCAGGATGGGCCAATGGAGGCCGGGTGCAGCTATCTTTTCGCTTTGTCTGGCTCAGTGCGTGTTTGCAAATGTCGAGGGAGACAAGGTTATCGTGTAGGAACAGGCTACAGTAAACACTCCAAAAGTGATAAACCACGAGCCAAAACAAGTTCACCACTGCCATGGTCAGTGCAGATAAGATAATGCCAAGAGGCTAACAACAACAGGAAAGGCCAACATCTACATTTCACAGATGCAGAAGCCACAGATCTAAGGATCCAAAAAGCAAATTTACTTGTTAGAAACATAATACCCCTTCATCTAACTCGCAAATTATCTGATGAGAAATTAGCAGGGGAAAAG
The DNA here is from genome assembly GCF_964204655.1 of Triturus cristatus. Lineage (NCBI taxonomy): Eukaryota > Metazoa > Chordata > Amphibia > Caudata > Salamandridae > Triturus > Triturus cristatus. Next base: position 817,426,942 of record NC_140586.1, on the reverse strand, counting down.
CATTGTGTTCTTTTTACTCCCCAAAACGATACAAGAACGAACTGTCATTAGCAGATCAACTTAAAAAAAAAATTATAATCCGGGCACCCATCGATCAGAAAGTGCTTTGGAAGCACTCCCAAACTACCAGTGTTAAACCTTCGATCATGACCGCACCAGAAAAGCCGGCATGCTCTCCGGAATTCTACAGAAATCCAATTTTAAATCTGCGATGTCTAGCTGGTCAGGTGTCACGTTCACCACGATTCAGGCTTAGCAGCAAATGAAAGGCCAAAGTGAAACGATGTGTTTTCCCGTAAGTAGCCCCTCATCCAAGCAAATAAAAAAGGTTCATTGCTGTTAAAAAATAAGGGTCTCTGAGCCCTTTCATCAGCAGCGTCTCCTGCCAACGGTGGAGGCTTTTAAGTCTTTCCTGCAATAGGGGAAGAGAAACCCCTTTTTTCTCTATGTATGAACAGAGCACCATTTCACAGTACAAAATAAAGGAAACTGCCGAAAGTAGCTCAAAGGAAGCGCGCTGCCTCCATGCACTGCCAAAGGCCAGGCTTTCATCCTTTCAACACAAAGGGCAAGCCGCGGCTTCCGGTTAGTGTATTCTCCTATGCTGATAAACTGGCAGCACAAAGGTATGGAAATGGCTCCTGAATGTCACTCCATGGCTGGTTAGACAGGCAATGTCTGTCATTCTACAGACGGAAGAATTCCCTGCAGATGCGCACAAACCGAGACCATTCCAAGGTTAGGACTTCAAAAATAGCCAAAAAGTCAAAGGTGTAAAATCAGACAATGACTAAAAATTACAGCCAGAACCTGTGAAAAGAGACTGAAGATGATCACGTGAGGTTCCTTCCACCCAGAGAAAGACAACTACACTCCCTAACTTACAGCTCGAGTAGGCAAAGAGCCAACCTGCTACAGTACGACAGCAGAAGCCCCAAAGAACCACCAAAAGCTGGTCAGAGACACGTTAATATTGAAAAATGAGAGTCACCTTCATAGCGGTATACATGTATTAGGATGAGATGGGTATGCCCAGTTTATACCCTTCACAGAAAGATAACATTTACGAAGCACAACGTCATGAAGTCAAATTTCGGTCTTTAAAAACATTTAAATGTGCTTGGGAAGTTTTCAAAACATTCAGTCCACCCACGCTCTAGAAAAAAACGAAAAAGCTGTCCCAGACCTGCATGCACAATCCTAGCGACTTTCAAAGTCCCCTTTGGCTCCCAACAACTGCATTTCGGAGATGTGTTTGTAGGTAGTAGCATTGCTATCAGGAAGCAGCGGGAGGAAAGACGAAGGGTGAGATGGCATGCGCAGATAGAAAGATAAATCCATTTATTACATACACATACGAGGTTTTGTGGTATTTCAAACTGCAAAACAAAGGGGTGCAAAGGATCTCAGCCGGAAGCAAGTACACTAGACAGTTCAAGAGTTAGAAACAAATATCTCCCCTGATAGCACAACGGCAAGTCTATTCGTGAGGGAGGAGGGATGCTGCTGTAATATGGAAATGAAACTTGGCCCAACCTTGGCATCTGTCTTTGAAGAAAGTTCAGACACACTGCCCACTTCGTAGTTCTGGCAGCTTGCTTAATTCCCTCCAACCCGCCCTTCGAAGAGTGCTGGCCAATGGTCAACAGGACTTGAAAGCTTTGCGTGTGTTCTGTGCGGGCGTGTGAAACAGTCCACAACTGACAATGATCCAGGTCCACTGAACACACAAGCCCAGAATGGCCACCTCATTTTAATTCACTTTACAGGTCCGATCACATTTCGGACAAACATTATTGTAACACCCAAACTGTGTTCGTTTATCACACTATCCATTTAAAACTCATCAAGGAAATGCCATACACTTTTTACAGCTGAAAAGGGAGCTAAAATTCACAAAAAAGATATATATATACATATATATTATTTCTTCTCTCACAAAGGCCACCAAAAAGGTGCCTGTGGAATCACACAGGATGAATAAAATTATATACACCATTTTTACATCACTCTTCAGCAATGGAGGGAGTTAAAAAAGAAACAGACTCGGACAAAAGAAAAAGAGAACATTCAATAAATACAAGTCATCTTTCTCCTTCTGGTCTCCAGTACGCGAGAGGGAGGAGGGAGAGCCGGAGCCTGAGTGGATCTCACACATTGTACATGGCTTTTGCAAGGTGCATTTTTAATCTCCCATTTTTACTTTGGAAGTCTGGAAAAGAAGGAAACAATTAGAATTAGCAGATCTTTTCATCAGCTCAGGTCGCTTTACTTTAAAATGGTTACTCTGCAAAGGGAATGGCTAAACTAACCTTGCACAAACAAGAGCAGGACAATTGAGAGTCAAGTAACACAGGTAATGTTCATTGGTCCTCATGCATCAAATCAGGATGCTATTTTGGACATGCTCTCCCCCTCAGAACATGAAAACACTTATCCGCCCAGCATTTGAGCTTACGGCCTGCAGTGATTCAATCCCTAAGGCTCAGACACTGCAGGAGACCTCATTACCTACCCATTGTTTGATAAGGGGTTACAAACTTCATGGAGACACAAGCAACCTTGCATTGGATTGCCATGCTGATATTACCAACCGTCTCACACCTTTCCTCCTTATCCTCGCCTCTGTCCTCCAGCTCTCTCCACACCCTCAGTCTCCACCCCTGATCCCAAATGCTCATTGAATCTCAGGCCAGGAATCTCCCTTAGCTACGCCACCTAGCTCACCTAACCCCATCCACTAGTCTTCCTAACTTAGCTAAATGATCCCAACAAAGACTGATCAGAGGGAGGCATAGGTGCTGGGCAGTAATAGTGTTCCTTTCTCTTTTTTTTAATAAATCTTTTTATTAAACAGACTCGACAACAAGGCATAGTATCACAAAAGGTCGATATGGAAGGTACCGCAAAAACAAATATACATACTAGTACAGTAAAATTATGTAGTGGAAATCACAGGGAGGGGGAGACATCATTGTTCTGTAAGCGAGGGGGGGGGGGGTACAAATGTTTCCACTGTATAAATGCCAAGGGGCCCATACCTTCGACCACTTACGGGGACAGCCCCGGGCAGTATACACAAACTTCTCTCTTAGCATACACCAATCAAGGTCTTTTTTCCAATCTGCAATTGTGGGTGCATGTGTGGCCCCCCAGAGCTGAGCAATGTTCCTTTTGGCTATCATACAGCGGAGTGTGACCCAGTGTGCGGTATGAGTGGTGAGGTTGGTCGGTTCCCAGATATTAAGGAGGCATCTGGGCGCTTCTGGCTGGATCTCGACCTCCAATGTTTCGCTCATGACTACATGCATCTTACGCCAGAATTCCTGGATTGGTCTGCAGTGCCATAGAATATGCATGAAAGTGCCCGATTGAGAGCAAACCCGTCTACAAGACCCATCAGTCTGAAACTCCCATATGTACCAGTTGGGGACCTGTTGCATAGATTCTATGCAGGATTTTCAGCTGCACAAGCCGGAGCCGTGCTGATATTGCAACCGTTTTAGGAGAGGAGATCGCCGTCTGCCAACCTTCGTCATCTAGTTCGATGCCGTGTCCAGTCCATTTCTCCCGCAGTTAAGGATATAGCCCTATAGTCTGTCCTCTAATGGGGAGCTATCCGGTGGGGAGGCATCACAAGGCAGAACGGATTGTAAAGCGTGACGGACCTGAAGGTATCTGAAAAACTCCGAGTCTGCCAGCGAGTGTTGACTTTGGAGGGCGCTAAAAGGCTTTACGCCCCCTGAGTCCCATAGGTCCCTGATATGGGAGATACCAATCAGGTCCCATTTGTCAAAGCCTTTGGAGTTGCCCAAGTCCCCTAGTTTTTGTGAATCCCACAATGGCGTGGCAAGAGTCTATTGTTCCAGCCCAACGATTGGGTTGCCGCGTGCCAGATCTTAACTGTGTGTTTGTTAGGTCCAGTAAGTGGGTATCTGTCAGGTTTGGAATATAGTGCCCAGGTGTAAGCCCCGTTGGGAAGGATCCAGCGGTTCATATGGAACCCTGGAGCGTCAGGGCGACCGTAGGTGCCGTGGTTTATTGCTGTGAGGTGTGCAGCCCAGTAGTATTTTCTAACATCTGGTAGTCCGATTCCACCGTCATACCAACTGAGCGCGAGTTTTGGTAGAGCAATGCGCGGTCTCCCACTCTAAAGAAGGTCACTCTGGAGTCCTTCGATTTCCTTGAAGTAGGAGTTTGTGACAGGGTATGCCGAATTTTGTAAGGCATATAGGAAACGGGGCAGGGACATCATTTTAAATAGGGCTGCCTTACCTAATAGAGAGATTGGGAGTGATTTCCAATTTATGATGTCACTTTTAAGCCTTTGCAGGGGTGGGACCAGGTTGCGGGCATATCTGATCGCTGGGTCAAGAGAGATGAATATGCCTAGATATTTAAAGCCTTCTGTAACTATTGGTATGGGGCAGTCTCAGGACAGTTGGGGAGAGTTTCCACAGAGAACATATATTAGCGATTTTTGCCAATTAACTCGAAATCCGGAATACCTGCAGAAAACGTCTAGGATGTCGAATACCGCAATCAAGGATCTCTTGTGGGAGGTGAGATAAAGGAGGATGTCATCCGCATACAGGGAAGTACGGACTTCCCAGTCTACCGACCATCGCATTCCCTCGGACTACTGCATCTTTGCGGATCCATGCTGCGAGAGGCTCGAGGGCCAGAGCAAACAGTAAGGGAGAGAGGGGACAGCCCTGTCGGGTACCACGACTAAGTGTGAAGGTTTTGGATTGTTATTCACAACCACATGAACCATAGGTGCGCTGTAGAGTAATTTCACCCATCTGATGTATATCGGGCCAAATCCCAATTTTATAAGTACTGCGAAGAGATACGGCCATTCCAGGGTGTCGAATGCCATAGTAGCATCCAGGGACACTATGACTGCATCTTCACGAATGGTCTGTGCCCTACCCAGCACCCCGTGCACTCTGCGCAGGTTTAAGGCAATGTTCCTCCGTGGCATGAATCCTGATTAGTTAAGGTGATAGGAGAATTGGTGCATCCTGACCAATCTGTTGGCGAGTACTTTGGCTAGAATTTTACGTTCAGCAATGAAATGGGCCGGTAGGAGGCACAGTCCGTTTTGGGTTTTCCGTCTCTATATATTCTGACAATGGTCGTGATTCTTTGGTCTAGGGGCAGTAGTCCCTTCTCAGAACTGTTATACATGCATTTCAGATAAATGCTTAATTTGTCAGGGCGGAGCTTGTTCAGCTCAATTGGAATATCATTTGGGCCGAGGGCCTTACCCGGGTGTAGCGCTCGTATAGCTAATGCAATTTCTTCAGTGGAGAGGGCACTATCCAGAAACAGTCGGTCAGCATCTGGGAGAGTAGGGAGAGAGATATCTTTTAGAAGATCTAAGGAGTCTGCATTTGTATATGGGGCCACCGAGCTGTATACCGTGTGAAAATGGGCTGCAAATTGGTTAGCTATATCCTGGGGATCTATTATGGAGTTACCGTTAGTTCCTCTAAGCTCTGGGACAAGCCTGCTAGCGTGCTCCTTTTTATCAAGCCAGGCAATCAGTTTCCCTGCTTTGTCTCCCCAGTCGTAGATCCGGCCCAGCCTTTCTTGCCCCATTAGTTTGGCACGGTCAGTGACCAGAGCCCTATATTCGTCTTGGCGCAGCCGGAGTGCATGGAGCGTTTCAGGCATGGCATCAGAGTTAGAGTCTTGCTCAAGTCGATAGATCTCCTGTTCAACATCCGAGATGTCCTTCAACCTTTCCTTTTTTGCTCCCGCTATGGAGGGACAAGGCCTGACCCCGGATCACCGTTTTAAAGGCTTCCCAAAGCGTTTGCGGGGATTCAACGGTATGTTCATTTTCCATAAAATAATCGTCAATTGACTTGATCAATTCTTTACGTATTTTGGGGTTTTTGAGATGCCAGGGATTTATAGGGGCAATGCGTCCTATTTGTGCGTGATCTAGTACCATGTGGACCCATAGGGGAGAGTGATCAGATATGCCTCTGGCAAGATGCCGGATCTCATGGATGTCTGTGACCTGGGAAGCAAGGACAATTATGTAGTCCAGGCGGGAGAGACTTGTATGCACCAGAGTGAAAGGTGTGTTGTGTATTTTGTCCGGGTTATAGGTTCTCCATCCGTCCACTAAGCCCATTGCCTTCAGAAAACTAGGAAAAGAATGTGTAGCTGGGGGTAGTGCACGAGGGGGGGGTGCCTGTCTAGCGTGCCCGATAAGACAGAGTTAAATTCGCCGCCGAGTACGAGGTGCCCATCAGGCAACGTTAGCAGCAGAGCACTAAGGTCAGTGAAGGTGACAGGTTGTAGTCCAGGGGGCGCATACACAGACAGGAAAGTTATGCTTCGGCCCTCCCACGTGCCCGTGACCCCTACATATCTCCCACGGTCATCAACGTGTGTGGACGTGACAGATAAAGGGAATGATTTTTTTTTTGCATAATGCCCACCCCTCTGGAGTTAGATGTAAAGCCTGCATGTGCCACCATGGAGTATCCCCACCTGTACATCGCTTTGCACTTATTCCCGATTAGGTGCGTTTCCTGAAGCAGGACAATGTCCGGTGACAGTCTTAATATATTGCAACACCACACTTCACTTAATTTTGTCTCCTAACCCATTAACATTCCAACTTAAGATTTTAACTTCTTTGTTCCGCTGCGTACCCACTGGCATGTAAGTGAAGTGTAACACTTTCACAGAGAGGGACTATACTGTCGAGTAAATGTAAAAAATAAGCAACAAGAAAAAACAATCCCACCCAATAACCCCCTGCTCTGCTTCCCTGCACTCTGGGCTCAAAACTGCCCATCTTAAAAATGCAGAGTGCCTGTCGCCCAACAAAAAGGCTAAAAGAAGAACGTGGGGGAAAGCTTTAGTGCCCCGCCGGCTCTCCTCCCTACCGTATCAAATTATCGGTGCATTGTATGAGGAAAGCCAAAATAAAGAACATTATTTTATACCATATTAAAGTGTACAGTTCGGAACCTGTGAGTGTCAAGAAGCCATGCTCAGGTCCCAGCCCACGATGGAAGAAGGTGACCTCGAAGTCTTTCGCGGACACCCGGTGCAGGCACACTGTTCATTTCAATTTTGTTGGGGCCTCGTTCCGTCAAGTCTCTCCGGCTGTCCAGCCAGTCAGATGCAGCCTCTGGAAGGTCGAAGAAGTAGGTTTTCCCATCTGCCTCGACGCGCAGACGCGCGGGGAAGAGCATGGCGTATTTCAGGCCTCTATCCCGTAGCCTTCGCTTGACATCCAGAATTGAACGACAACGCATCTGTACTGCGCGAGTAAAGTCAGGAAAGAAAGTGACATCCGAATTATCCAGGTGGAGTGGAGGGGCGACTGTCGGCTTGGAGAATCGTGTCTCTCTCGGTAGTTCAACAGCCGGGCCAGTAACGGGCGGGGCGGAGCTGCCGACCTCGGGCGACCCCCAGGTACTCTGTGTGGCCTTTCGACCACAAACAGCTTGGAGAGACCCTTTGGTTGTAGTTTCGTACGATCAGGTCTTCAATGAACAGGTCTACGGCAGGGCCCTCCAATTTCTCTGGTACCCCCACCACGCGTATGTTGTTGCGCCTTAATGGCCCCTCATAATCATCAAGCTTATCCTCCGTGAATTTGCGGAACGCTTGTAGTTCTTTAACATCAGTTTGTACTTGCGAGGTATCTTCTACTAGACTTGCAGTGGTGGTCTCGAGTTGCTTTACCTTTTCCCTATAATTGGTGAGGTCCGCCCTGATTAGCGTCACTTCAGAGGACAGGGCATCAATGGACGTGCGTACCCCTGTAATTGCCGCCATTAAGTCTTTCATGGTGGGTTCCGAAGGGTCATGTTCCGCGCCACTTTGTTGCTTGTCGTCTACTCCCTTCCGCTCGGGTAGGTCCGCCTTCAGACAGGTGTAGCGGTCCAGCCTGCTCTGTTGGGACGTTTTCGCGCCCTTTGCATTGGACATGGTGAGGCCTTGGGCCCGGCCAATGAAGACACAGTCAGCCCCTCCGCCACAAAGCACCAGAGCAGGGTGATTATGGAAAGAGTCTCTTGAGGCAGGTTGTCCAGTGCGTAGCACGCAAATGAGTCGCCACGCGACAGGGTCCCGCAACGGCCCACGCACCCCCAGCGGGTTGTGTGGAGCCCCCCCCGTCTCTCTCCAGCCGTCCCGCCGCAGTAAGGACCAGCTGAATGCACACCAGCACCCAGGGGCCCGGCAGCCGATATTAATTCTCCTGGCAAGTGCCCACTGTAGCACTTGGAGCCAAAATGAGGCAAGAGAGAGAAAAAGGGGGGTGGGGGGGGGGGGGGGGGAGGGGAGACCGGCACATGAGTCCCCCTCGGTCGACACCGTCCAATGATGTGGGATGATGGGCGCCTGTCCGCAAACACAAGTGTAATCCACTTTTATAAGGGCAGACAGTATGCTTTATTCCTTGTGCCCCACCTGCACTGCCTCACTAGGTGCCTGTAGCGTCAGCCAGGTTGCCCCCACCGCAGTCCATGCAAGTCAGCCACGGAGTCTATTTTCAGTGCTCCACCCCTGCCGGCAGCCTCACGAGGCTCCTGGGTGCAGCACCAGGATTCCTTGCCTTAACGTCAGGTCCAGCTCCCAGTACCGCCGGCAGAACGCGGGGCCGCAGCGTCACCCCACCGGATCTCTGCAAGGCGTCAGCAAGCCTCACACGCACAGTCCGCCGCCTCGGGGATGAAGCAGGGGGCCGCGCCGGCACCCCCGACATCCGCAGCGACCAGCACCGCCACGCAAGACCCCGGCGCCTCTCACTCTGCAGGCCCCAGCTGGTGGGCCGTGTATCGTCGGCTCCCGATGGCCACTCGAGATCGGAGTCGCTGAAACAGGTTCCGCTTCATCTCCGGTGCTTGTACCTACACCGGTAGGTCGGATATGTGTGGCGGATGTGTGTGATAGGGGAGGAGGGCTCCGGAGAGACCCTAGCAAGCGGCCATATTACTTCGCCGCCAAGCCACGCCCACAATAGTGTTCCTTTCTCAAGCTCTCTCCCCAACCCTCAGATGAGCACAGTATTTGAAGCAGCAGCATAGCAAGGAATAGGATTACATATCTCACCCACACACACACACACCCTTCCCCTGCACCCCCTCCCCACCCCCCTATGCCCCCACCCATACCGCCGCCCCCTCCAGTCCCCTATTAGCATATCACAGCGCAAGAGCAAGTTACCTACCCTCGGTAACGTTCTTTCTGTGAATACTCTAACCACAGATTATTCACCTTGTGTATATCCCCAAGCACTAGACCTAATCCAGAGTGTAAAAATGGTGAGCCTGCATGCCAGTAGGTGCCACTATGTCCATACGTGCAGACTTTGTTCTGCTCCGAAAGTGACAGACGCATGTAAGCGCCACCCCTGCGTGCTGTCAGTTTCTGTCATACGTTGGGCCTCGCCCTCATATGCAGAATCCAACAGCAGTGTGCAGTTTACTAACTGACTATTTAGATGGAAAAGGACATTCCATAGAATGGGGAGGTGGGACAGTGATGAGGAATCTGCAGTTAGAGGACCCACCAGAAAGAGTGTTACCGAAGTAAGTAACTTGTTCTTCTCACAGATTCTTTCAACCAAAGATACCTCACCTTGTGAATAGATACCAAAGCAGTACCTCCCAAGGTGTATGGTCTGTGAAGCACCTCAGATCAAAAAGTACTGCCTTACCATCAGACTTGGCTGTCAAAGCAGTACTGCTTGATGAACGTGTGCACTGCTTCCCACATAACAGTAAGACAGATAACCAGGACAGGCACTCCACATGCAAACTGAGTGTTAGTAGCCTTAGCTCTGGTGGAATAAGCTTTCAGGCCTTCTGAAGGGTGCATCATAGACAATGCATAACAAATCTTAATAACGACAACTATCCACAGAGAGGTGGTCAGTTTCTGCACCACCTTGCCCTTCTTTGCACTAGAGAACACTACAATGAGCTGATAGGCTACTTGGTGTTCCTTGGTACAATCAATGTAAAAGCATATACCTATCCCAAGCAGCGGTCTCTCTTCTGACTTTCTATGTGTCGCTTTATGCTTCAAAAAAGAGGAAGAGTATCGGATTGTCTGACATGAAAAAGCATCACCACGTCCAGTAAGAATTTCTGCTCGAGTCCATAACACCAGTTTGTTTGGAAACAATGTGATATAAGGAGTCTGGGTAGAGGGGGACTGCAGCTCACTCAAACGCTGGGACTAGGTCATCACAAACGGAAAAGGTTTTTAATGTGAGGAGACACAACGGACAACTGTGCATTTGTTTGAAAGAGATACACGAGGAAAGTAAGGACCATGTCATCACATAGGGCTTTGGCGGAAAAAAGTGATGTAAACCTTTTAGAAATAAGCATCACAAAGGGTGATTTGAACAAGGGTGTCTTGCCCTTCACACGTAAAAAGACCATAAACCTCGCAAATAACCTTTGTTTCCACAGCAAGTCCTTGCTGAGCCAAAGACGTTACAAGAAGCAATACATCTGACACTTTGGCCTGCAACGAGTAGTTCTTGCAGGTGTTGCAGCAAGCCACAAACGTATTCTGGAAGAATTGTGTGGCGCAGCAGCCAGGGTGCCTGACTCCAGACCACAGGGCTCATAGTTCGATCCCCGGCTCCAGCGAGAGTATAACCCAGCACCATGTGACACTGGGCAATAGCTTGCTTAAACTTCCCGACGGCCCCCAGCGCCGGGACACCTCTGTCCGGGGTAGCTATGCGCTTTACAAATGCTGGCCCTTTACAAATGCAGGCATTCTACTGTCCACTATATACGGATTTAGTTGATGGACACCTGGCTGCCAGGATCCCACCAACAACTTTAGAAGTAAGGTGGAAGGAGGTCGGATGCCGCCTCTCAAGCTCTGTGCATATTGCACAGACCTGAGTGCAAGACTCTGGCCTGCTTCTGCGACAGAAGATCCTCGTGTAGCAGCAGCACGATTAGACCAGGAGAATGTTGTACCTGGAACTTCTGAGTCACAGCATTTGTCCTCCAATCTAGAGCCACAATGAAGAATTGGTCCCAGTCATTCCTCGTCTTCTTCACCACTTGGGCTGAATAGGCAGGAGCAGTAAGGAGTACAAGAGTCCTGTGCTTCACTGCATGTGGAATGTGCCTCCTTGGAACTTCAGCATGTAAAACTGCCAAACTCCGCATTCTCGATGGTCTCAAAGAGATCGAGCCAGGATTTGCCCAATTGCTGGAAGATGCCCTCTGTCACCTGCAGAAGTAACTACCATTTGTGATCCGCTAGGTGTCAGTGGCTAAGCTCATCTGCCCAAGCATTTTAAGATCCTACCGAGTGCTGTCACCAGGGAAATGCACAGATTGTCCAGCCAGCTCCAGGGGTACAGAACCTCATGACACAGAGCCCACAGCCCCAGCCGCCCTGCTTTTTGCAGTACCACAAGAGAATTGTATTGTGCATGAAAACCTCCACCAACAGGTCTTCAACGTCAAGTAAATCACCCACAGCTCCAACAGATTTATGTGGAGTTTGGACACCAGAGGCCTATGATTCAACCACTCGCAGATGGCCTCCCCAACTCAGTAGTGATGTGTTGGTCACCACCGTAAAATATAGTTCGGCTAGAGAGGGGCCTGCTGCTGTTCCAACTGCAGTCGAGCAACCAGCACTTCAGGTCCTTTGCAGTCTCATCCAACAGCGGGATAGAAATCAACAGGTTCCCTAAGTGCTGGGCCCACTGAGACTTCAAATTCCACTGCAGATCGGGCATATGCCACTGGGCATGGTCAGCAAGCAGGATCCAGGACGGAAGCTGACCAAGATGCCTCAGAGCCATTTTCTCCAAGACCAGCCTGAACTTGGGGTGTACCAACTTAACCACTTGTATATTACCTCACACTGTGATCTCTGAACACATATGTACAATGAACTGTAGATCTACGGTCTTGCAAATATTTCACTTGATGTATCTATTGCATTACATATTGTACGTACTAGCACTTATTATGCGCACATTGCATCCCTTATAGGATAACGATGCAGGAATATGTATGATTTGGTATAATTCAATCCGACATTGCGTTGTTACTGCTCGTTAAATTGCTTTAATTTGTTGTTTTTTTAAAAACACAATCCAATGCGTCGTACACACACCAGTGTATATATTGCACCTAGATTTTAAATTGTCTGTAAGTTTGTATTTTAATTACTGCATGCGCCGTATAATCACCACTGTATTTAGTGTATGTCTCAGTCCCTATACTTCATGCAATCATTCTGTGTTCCATGTAATATTGTCCATTACATGCTTATATGGTTTAATGTTATTGCCACCAATTACACTCATGCCAAGATTCTACGACCCACTCGGAAGCTCTAAGAAACATATCTCCGATCCCTTGCCTGCCCGGTATTTACGCGGGACACAGTCTTTCCTTCATTTCCAGTAACACGACTAATGACAGCTCGAGTGGCGTGAGGCTCACGCTCATGCAAGCGTAACGTTCCATTGAATGTCCGAGGAATGCATTGCTTTATAAACTCTGCGGTTTCCCGCTATTGCCTCTCGTACGGATCGTGGGATCTAGGAGACTGACGCTCCAGGTAATTGACACCACACACCCCCACTGCCTCCTGTGCTTGTTCTAATTTCGTTTTGAAGTCAGACAGTATCCCAACATGTCTATGTTTGCCTTTTTAATTTTAATTGTAGTTTCTGCATTGAATGCCCAAGAACCGACTTAAGTGGTCATACTACCCTGAACTATGGGTTAGGGTGGATTCTTGCATAGGGACATTATCTATTGGACAAAGATATACCAACAAGCCCCTTGCCTTCAGAAGAGGCTGTATGCCTCCTGAACTTGTACCAGTAAGGACACTACTTGTCCTCTCCGCAAACGATGCGGGTAAGCCTTACTAGCTGGGCCAATTCGGTTACCTTGTAACCCCTGTAATTATTCATGTACACAACCTTGACACCCTATTTATTAATCATGTAGGTGTGGAACACGGACACCACATCACTGAAGTTGGTTGCCCATTCCAGTCCTGAGGAAGACCCGCAGGACGAGGCCCCAAGTACCCCACGTGCCCCAAGACGTCGAAACCCATACCCACTAAGCCAGGACCAAAAAAAAATAAAAAAAACACACCCATGCCGTGCTAAATAATGATACACTTCTGGATTGCAAAATATATGTCAAAAGACCTTGTGAACTATTGCTGTTGTACGGCCAGATCTACCTAGATTGATATCCTTCTATCAATCCAATCGCTGAACTGTCTCTAAGTCCTTTTCCTACTTCACTTGGGATCCCTCCCATGCGATTCACTTGAGCACTCTCCTTTTGCACGTTCTCCTGGAGCAACCACTCAGTTTCTTTTGTTGTGAATTCAAATAATGCAGTAAGATTCCCACTGCGAGTCCAATTATGATTGAATAAATTATGTCAATTTGGACATTTTTGGTTGTTGCACATCATTATCTCGAATGTTTTTATTACTGTGAGCAGACATTGCGTGAGCTCAGAAGAATTGATTTGATATAATTGATTTATACTGCATAAAGAAAGGTTTAGGACCATTGTATTTAGATCTGTGAGCCCAGGTACAAGACTGTTATTGGGTCACCCCATTTTTGTAATGGCTCATATTCACGAATGGCATAAGGATTCGTCTGGGGGCAGTTGTCACAGGTCTTAGAGTTGTGCGCCAAACCCAAACAACAGAGACAATTTGTGGGCATCTGTCACAGCAATCTGTTAACAACAGCCCCTACGAGGCTTAAACACTGCAGTGTTAAGGGGGAAACATTCCCTTGTGTCCTGGAAATTGATTGGGGGGGGGGGAAGGGGGAAATCACTGCACAACGTCGAAAAAACAAAAAGAGCAGAGCTTCGATTCAGTGTTTTAAAGACACAGAAATGAAGGAACTGAAGTCATCATGAATTGGTGGTGCTTATATGCAGCTCCATGCATCACTTTCGTAGAAGGGCAGCGTTGGCGAGAGGTCGCATGGCACCACCTACCGGACTGCAGCAACACTGCTTTTTGAGCTTCCAGATCAGACTGGCACCTGGAGATATCGGCATGGTGAGGAGTCTGCAGTTAGAAGTGTTACATTTACACAACGCAATGTATTTTTTCTTCGCATTTTGGAAGGATGAAAAAGCAACAATGGCTCGGCATTGGAACCTTTTATTTCATGCATAGGATGCACCAGGAATGTTGCATTCAATATGTGATCTTAGTAGACTATCATATTGCCTTCAAGTAAAGCCATGGTAAAACCGTGGTGCCAATAAATAGGGGAATTTATTGAGGGCCTGGTTGTACAACTCCTACTTTCATGGGTAGTATTTGATCTCATTCTTGAACACTCAGCCCATCTGAAAGGGTACACACAAGTCATGAGATTGTGTGCTAGACTCTCTAATGGTCCAAGTGCCAGCAGAGAATGCATATCAAAGGTATTTTTGTCTAGCCATGAAAATATCAATCTACAATATGAAATTGCACGGAGTAACTTAACCCCTTCCCCGCTCATGACGGAACCGCTCCGTCATGAGCCACGGTTGCCGTGTGCTCATGACGGAACGGTTCCGTCATGACACGACCGTTGGCGGCCGCTCCGCCCATGCGGCGCTGTTTCCCCGCCTGTGCGGGGGGACAACGCAACAGGGCGGAGTCATGACGGAACCGTTCCGTCATGAGCACAGCTCAACTGTGGCTCATGACGGAGCGGCTCCGTCATGAGCACAGCGCCACCGCGCTGCCCCCCCGCACCCCCCAGCGCCGCGGCGGAATTCCCGCCGCGGCGAAGGGGTTAAACCAGGAGCAAGGATATTAGTAAACACCTGTCGCTGTGTGCACCAGTCACTGGATAAAGGAATCTGTGCACCAGTCACTGAATAAAGACTAGATGGATAAAGACTTCCGAATGACTAAAAAGCAAGTACCTTGAACGAGGTACTCTCTCGCTCTCAATGTTTGATGTCCGTCAAAACCGCTCTACAACAGCCAACTGCTAATTAAGAAGAAAAGCGACAATTTTTGTGCATACCTTTATCACGATAGAGGACTGGTCAAGATAGGGAGCGGTGTGCTTTTCTATAGTACACTGCTACCAGACTATCTCTAGGTGCTTTGTCAACCTCCAAACTACAAACCCAGAGCAGCAACTTCTTTAGTTGGTTTTGAACGTTCTCGCCACCTCAAAAAAGGACATCTCTTGTAAATGCACAGATTCTTAAGAGTTTTAAGTCAGCCTACTATACGTCGAGGAAGAGATTTGCCTGCTCAAAGCTAGGCAATGTTTAAGTAGGCTTGTCAACAGCAAACATCACTTTCAAATAGGCCCGAATAAGCCGGTCAACCAAATATAGGCCTACTGGCATGTGGACTAGTCCCAATCTCCCTAAAGCAGCATTCTGGGCGACCTCCTGTTTTAATTTTTATATAATTCTTTTTATTATATTTTTACATGTTCATCTACCATCGATAGGCAAAACATACTGCAGGTATATGTCAACTTATTCATGCATCTCCAAGGTTTCTTCCAATACAGTACACTGATCTCAACAGCTTACAAAGTCCATTGTATAGCAAGAGGATTAAGGCAGCAGACTATCACAATCTCATCATAACTCAACTAGATCCCTATATCATCTAATGTTGACTACCTGCAGTTTAAACTTGCCAATTGAATGGAGACCCACAGAAAAGTGCATCACGCTAGTCAAGACTGTAGTAGAAGGTAACCCTACTTTCCCAAACGATGGCTTTAATGCTGGATTGAGGGCCATTGCATGGTGCATTTCAAAAGCGCCCATTGCCACTTTTTGAATACATCTGGTATTTGGGCATGAAGAGACAGGTTTAAGTGATGGGTTATGTCTTGATTACTTGTCAGTTTACTGAATTAATGGAGGAGGTGAGGAGCCAAGGGCACAATTTGAGGCTACGATAAGATCAGGTAGAAACGAACTTGCAGTACAAACTCACAGAGGTCAGATGGGTCTAACAGCACTTACAGTACAAAGAGGTCTGAGGGGGAACACAGAAGTGTAGAACACAATGACCGGTACAGCTGGTCCTACACACAGGAAGGGATGAGGAGAATAGGAGGGACTAGTTACACACACCTGGGAGAGAATCCTAGCTACTTTATAATGGGAGAGCAAGAAGGAGACCACACACTCCAAATTGGGAGACTCTATACTAAACCAAGGGATCAGGGCAAAAGCTACAGACATGAGGTGTAGAGCAGGTGACGAGCTGTTATGACCGGATTTTCGGGGGGGGTAACTTATTATTGCGCAAAAGCAGGGGTAGAAGATAAGGTACAAAACAGGAAAGAGGGTACAAAACAGGTAGGGCATAAGAGACAGCAGGTACCTGGGAGGGTCAGAGGGACCCATGAAAGAATTTCAAAAGACCCCTCATACCACATTAATCAAACAGGAAAATCTTGGTACTAGTAATCTGAAAAAAGAGAGAGCAGAGAACATGGACGTCACAGTGAAATAAAGGGAAGCAGGGAGGAGGGATCCAAAATTGTGGGATGTGACTGGTATTCCACAGCAGTTGAGGAACAGTGAAACCATCCATCTGTTACACAGTAGGTGGCAGGCCACACATGCTTCACCAAAACTGGACAAAAAAAAAAAAAAAGATACAAAAGACCAAGTGCAAAATAAATGGGAAGGAACCTAATATTACCCAATAAGAGAAGGGGCTTTAGACAAGTGTTACACAACGTGGAAAAGAGGCCAGACGAGAACACATAGCTTACAGGGGAGAACAGGCACTCTTGTAAGTATGTGGTGTGCAAATATTTGCTCCAAAAGGCAAGTATTTGAGTGGGAGAAGGGGAAAGAAAAGCAAGGACAACATGAAGCGGGGGCTCGGTGAGCAGCATTTCAAAGATGGGCTATAAAGTATGTAAAAAGCATGTCACACGCATCAGTGTTGAAGCTAACAGAGGTGCCGTAATGTATAGAATGTATGGGATACGTGTCTAACATTGAGCCTGATAGCAGTGTCGCACACTGGTAGAACACCCTGACAGACGAACTGTTATAGTAATAAGATCGCTACTAGCTATACAAGTTTATGTTGAAATCAAAAGTGGATCGTACTGCTGAAGTTTGAAACTTAATAGGTTTTATAATAAGGTCATTTGCTAGGTTTACAATACACTGAATGCAAGATCACAGATTTGAATTAGGCGGTGTTTAAAATGCCAAAGGCTATATAATGTAGATCAAAGCCACTCGCATCATTATACAGTAAATAAATCCTGTGTCTGAAAGGATCTGAATCTAGGCAGATACGTTGAACAGCACTAGATGCTCCAGTTCTTCCTGAGGCGGCTTACGTTTAGTAAACACTAGCCTAAGGGTAAACGGATTCAGAAGTCACCCAAGTTCATGTCAGCCATGGGGCTGTTTGCTCCAGCATCTTCTTAAATAGCCTCTCTTGAGACTACGGACCACTGACCCGATTGCTTCATACAAGCTCTTTTAGTTTAAGCCAATAGTGTGATTACGAAAATGAAAAGACTGGCAAGTCAGTAAAAGAAGTGAAAGGGCATGACACAAACAGATACCCATGTTGACAGACTTACCTGTAGAATGGCCACAATGACCCCAAACAAACCGATGGCACTACCAAAGATTTCTACAATTAGAATCTTCACAAAGAGGCTGGCGTTCTGGGCATCAGCCAAGGCAGCACCACTCCCGACAATGCCCACACACACTCCGCAGAAAAGGTTGGATAACCCTACAGTAAGACCTGCTCCAAACATCGAGAAGCCTAAAAAAACAAAAATAAAAAAGGAAAACAAGGTGATTATACACACAGCTGAGTTTAAAGTAAGTTTGGTTTTATAAAGCTACAGTTTTACCGTACCCTTATTTATCTTTTTTAATGTGAGCATTACACATAATGGTATATAAAATATTTTACAAGAACAGTAAGCTGCTGATGCAGCTGAATAAAGGGACTAGCAGATTTCAGTTGTCTCCCTTCTCATCAGGTTATATGTAGAGGTAACTTTGTGATCTAGGGCAGACTGCTATCAAAGAATATCAGCGCTTTCAGAACTACTAACAGGGCTGAAGGTCCTAAACGTTTTTCAGAACAGTTTTAATTTACAAAAACCCAGCACAGCCACTAGCTCAAAGTTTTGCATGTTCCCTAGCACACACTTATTGCAAACGCACCAGCATTCCTCAATCGTTGACGCAAACTAGCCCAGGTAAGCCAACGACGGGTGCTGGTAATAGGAGAAACCACACAGACTATGGATACTGAAGTTACACAAAAGGGAAGGAAGTTAGTCTCTAGTATTCCTAACTCCCCATCCATGTATCTTTAAGAAATGAATAAACACTTGGTTATATGTTACTTGTAATCTTGGTATTCAATTACAAGGCAATGTGGAAGAAATAAAATAGTCCCCACCCCAGGTACAGGTCCTGGAGCACTTCACGAAGATCTCTTGAACTATCATTATATATACCACGTAGGCTGAATCAGAGTCTAGACAATTATGGGCATGTAGAGTGGCAAGCGGTCTGTAATTCTGGGAGATTCCATCCTTCAACACCTCAAGAAAATGTTTGCCACAAGCCTATGGGATACTGGTAGCAGCAGGGACCAAGGAAAAGAGAAAAGGAAACAGGAGGACCAACCCCCAGGGACTCATGATGCATCTATGCACCCAGACCAGCCTACCCGAAGAGGCATGGCGAGTGGGGCGGCCTCTGATAAAGGAGGTACTATTTGCCACAGATGACAGCACCGGGAAGAGGCCAGTAAGAGAGAAGGATAAAAGCAGACCTCTGGCCATACAGCAAAATAAAGCACAGGCCTCAAGATAGTCTAAGGAGAAGACTATGTAAAAGATTTTTTGGACTTTATATTTTTTTGTGCACTAATAAAGTGTATAAAGCATTTTTATAATCTATTACACATGCATACAGTAATATAGTACTGATGCTTTTCAAAATAATTCCATATACTACGCAGAAGTGCGTTTTCTGAAGTATATTAACTAGGCCTCACTTTAAAAATAAACATTACCTTTCTTAAAATGGAAGTCAGCCATCACTGACACTTCTTCGCCCCTGCCATTTCTCTCTTTCACTCTCAGCAGCACAAAGGAAAGCCGATAGGATTTTTCTTTTTTTTTTTTTTTAGAAACTTTAAATAAAGTTATACACAATAACAAACTACAGGTGTGCAACCAATTCAGCAAAAAGAATCATGCAGTCATTAAACATGGTGGTACAGTTCTAGAAATCGGACCAACCACTGAACGCCCTTCCACCAATAAAAGCAAATTAAACAGACATTTAATCCCCTTCTTCATCGGCTACTGCCTGGCTGCCCACTATTGATGCGCTTTGGGAACCTGACTGTGCCAATAGCCAGCAGATCATGACAGAGTTCCCTCCAAAGCCTTAAATCGTCCTCTAATTTCTCATCTTTGCGACATCTCTTCCTGCGCACCTCCTCAGCTACTGTCCATTCGCACACATCTCGTATCCATGCCAAAACTTCAGGCACCCGCATCCCCATCCACACAATAGCAATTCTGCGCGTAGCTAGCACTAAAAGTAATTGCTGGAGTCTATATACTATTTGGCTTTGCTTTTTAGGTTTCCGTATTAACTCCAGTAGGCAATGGGCAGGTGTCAATTGCAATCACAAACTCGCTCCACCACCTCCGTCCAGAAGCTTCAAACATCAGGGCATTCCCATGCCAAATGCAGGAATTGCCCCCTTCCCGGACAACAACTAGGGCAAAAGTCAGACCTGCTGGGGGCCATGCGATGTAGTGTATCCGGGGTCATGTGTGTGTGGGGCATGTAATTGTAGTGAATTAACCGGAATCGGCCGTACATGAGACCGTGAGCTTGAGTGCACCCACCACCCTCCAGGTCTGCGTTCCAATTAGCAAATGCCCCGGGAGGGGAAGCACTGGCTGTGGGATCGCTGGGTGCGTGGGTCATATTTCTTTAAATATATTAGCTAGGGCAGAGTATTGTATATATTGCCCCTGCCCCAAGTCAAAGTAGTCACAAGCTTGCTCAAATGTAATATAGCTCTCACCCGGGTACAGATCCGCAAGAACACCCAACACCCCTCCCGCCAGGTCAGAATGTCATATTGGACATCACCCTTCTAACAGGCGCAATGTCCCACACAGATAGCTCCAGACGGGACGGGCGAGTTTTAAGATCTGCTCTGCTAAAGTTTGCCAGATGCACGCAGTCTGTCTGACCACATATGTCACCGCATCGGAGTTACCCGTGCCTTGCAACAGGAGGGTAGATAAATCAGTAAGCTGCACTCTGTCCTGGAGCAGCCTCCCCCCACCCCCAATTATCCCCCTCAACAAACCATCTTGCTGCATGCAGAGGATGAGCGGCGTAATAGTAGAGCTCCATTCTGGGAGTCTGAAGGCCACCACCTTCATATGTACGATTCAGTGTAGCAAGTGCCACTCTGCTGCGCCAACCTGCACAATACAGCTCTATCAATATAGAGTCCAATGCCCGGAATACTCGCCTGGGCACAGGGCAAAGGGCATTCTATAACATGTACAAACAGCAGGGTAACACCACCATGTTGGCTATCACCAACCTGACCATTAGGGTGAGCTGGAGAGTATTCCAAAAGCCCATCAAACCCTTTAATGCATCTATCAACTTGTGGGCATTAAGCTGCAATATCTGTTAGTCCACACCCGCCACCTGCACTCGGAGGCGGGGGGGGGCGGTCGGGAGGGAAATAACGATTATTTTGTTTTGTTTAGTTGCAACCCGGAGCACCCACCCACCAAACTCTTCCAAGACCTGTAGTAGCCTTGAAATCGCCTCCAGTGGTGAGGGGACATAGTATCATTGTATGCTGACAACGCTCTATTCTATGTGGGAAGTCTCACCGACTATGATGCCCCAGTGACCCTAGTATCTATGCACCCATATTGCCAGGGGCTCTATTCCCAATGCAAACAGCAATGGAGAAAGTGGACAGCTCTGGTGTGCCCCCCTGCCGAGAAGCCACTCGCTCGACTTTCTGTGCCCCACCCGGACCCTGGCTCTGGGTGCTGCACACAAGTTCTGTACCCATCTTCTGATCCGCAGGCCAAAACCAGCCACCTTGAGCACCTCCAACAGCCCCCAATCCACAGAATCAAAGGCCTTCTCCAAGTCTATGAAGACCAGGGATACTTCGTCTTTAGGTCGTACTTCATGCAAAGTGTGCGTTAGGCTCCTAATATTCATGCCCGTGTTATGGGTTGGTATGAAACCACACTGGTCTTCGTGAACCAGGTGCACCATGTGAGTGGCCAACTTAGCAGCTAGGACTTTGCACAGAATTTATCTTCTGAATTTATCATCTTCAGGGTACGTATGATCATGGGTCTTGTTCGTTCCCCCCCCCCCCCCCCCCCCCCCCCAGCTTGAGAAGCATAACAATTTCCCCTTCAGGCATGACAGAGGCAATACCCCTGCTTCTGAAGCCTCTTTATAGACTTGTAGCAAGGGTTTGACAAGCGGACTTGAATAGACCTGTAAAAAGGCCACAGGAAACCAGTCAGCCCTAGGTACCTTAGCTCCGGGCATAGCTTGTAACGCTTCTTGAACTTCTTCAGCCGTAATTTTAGCATCCAGTTCCTCTAGCATAGAGGGTAAAAGCTGTGGAAGTGCCAACCCCCCCCTGACAATGGGGGCATAATCCTCAGCCGCCACTCCAGGGTCTGCAGTATATACCTTCTGTAGGCGGTGCTGATTATACCTCTAGAATCCCAGCCCTGGTGCACACGAGGTTCCCTCCATCGGCCCTCAGAGTGGTAACAGATTGAGGAGCTCGCTCGATACGGAGTATACTTGCCAATAGGCGACCTGATTCGTCACCCTCAGCATGTAGTCTTTGGCGGTATAGCATCAATGTGTACTTTTCCAGCCTGTCTCAGATGTCGGCTATGCACTCTTGCTGTTTCCTTTCCTTCCTACCTCTGTGTCAGTAAGGTTCCCCGCCTGTATGTCGGTTAACGCTTTCTCCTCTTTATCCAGCTCGCCAAGCAACTGCCGCCTCACCCCACACACCAATCCCATGCTCGCCCCGCCAGTCACAGCCTTTAAGGCCTCCCACTCATTAGTCCACCCAGTGGGACCCCCACCCCCCAGTTTGTTGACAGACTGTTACTATCTTAGACATTGTTACTATCTCAGACATTGTAGCTCTCCCCACTTTGTCCTCTAGTAGATAGAGTGGAAATCTCCAATGCCTCGGGTCAAATTTGGGTGATCCCCACCTAACCAAACATCGTACCGGGGAATGGTCAGACAGAAAGTGCGCCAAGTGTGTCACCTCCACATCTGGAAAGGCCGGCACTCCCGACACCAGAACCCTGTCTAGTCTGCTTTGTGTTCCATAAGTATGTGAATGGCACATGAAGAGTGGCAGTGGAGGGTAAATTCCCTCCACACATCGTGGGCCCCCAGGTCTAGCATGACCTTTTTTAAGCATCTGAGACAATCTGGGTTTTGTTCCTGCCTTGGGGGGGGGGGGGGATGTCTATCGAGGGTGGAGTCTAGGACGCAATTGAAGTCACCCATCCATATATATGGGACGTCTAATTCCTTTAACAATAGTTCCTGAATTACCTGAAAGAACGAGGGGTCGTCCATGTTTGGTGCATGTACATTTAAAATAAAAATGTCTCTGCCATCCAGCAAACCTAGCAAAATTACATAACACCCATTCACAGCGTATTCACTATAAGTTGGTGTAAATGGAATGCCAGGTGCCAGCCAGATCATGGTTCTACTGGAGTATGTAGATAAAGAAGAATAGTGAATCTGGCAGTGCCACTTCTTGGCTACTCTAGCTGCGCCACTATCGTCCAGGTGTGTTTCCTGAAGGCAAGCGATAGATCTGAGATGGCGTTTGAGGAAAGTTAATACCTTTGTCTTTTGGTACATGTACCCATCCCCCAGACATTCCAGGTCAGAAACCTAGACTCATCCCCCATTGCCAGTTGGTCTCGCCATTACCACCAACCCCAAGCCCTGACCACCCATAAGAAAGCCACAGATATGCACACCTTCGAAAGGAACCAAACCTAAGAACTTGTAAAATCAACCCCCCCCACCCCTCACCCCCTCACCCCCTCACCCCCCCCCCCCCCACCCCACCCACCCACGGACGGACATTTGTTGAACAACAGGTATCATCCAAAATGCCTACCCCTATGTCGTGCTAGGTCACACGCATCCCGCTATATTGCCCAACTAGGGCTTAAATCTCACGAGTCCTCCCCCCCCTCCCCGTCCCCCCCCACACCCCCCAAATGTCAAAATCTGGACCTACCAATGCAAAGAATTCGACATAAGCAGGTGATAATGACCCACGATGAGAATCTTCATAATGCTAGTAGTACAGCATGGTAATTGAGCCCACCCCAGTTGAATGCTAACCAGGTCCTGCCCTATTAGTGAATCAGGCCATCTGGGCCTGAACATAGTATAGATTCAGACGGCGGGACTTCACAAATGTTACAGTTTGGGGGTTGTTCCGAATTCCCAATTTAATGCTCCTCAGAGAACTTGCCTTCTTGTCCGAGCAGGGTTTCCAGGACCACATCTGCTGACGCACTTGCCATTGTGTCTGATTGGCGATTTCCAGGTTGGGAGTGCCAACTTCTGAATCCAAAGCTGAAGGAACGCCTGTGCTCATTTGGAGTGTTCCGTCGCTCCGGACTGTGATCCTTTTGTCTGGGCTCGCGCCCACAGTTGGACACTGATCCAGGAACCTCTCTGCCGACCTGCCCTCCACTCTCTCTGGGAAACACAGTACACAAATATTCTTAGACCTGGTGTGCCCCACTACGTCCTCAGCGCGGTGTTGAAGAACTTTCGTTGCGGAGGATAGTTGTATTACCTGTTTTTTCAGGGTAGCGACCTCTCCCTTGAGGCTAGATACGTCCTCCTCCACTACCGTAACTTTATCCGCTACCTTACGGAGGTCAGCCTGCAGCAAGTTTACGTTGATAAAAACAAACTATTTGGGCCTCCTCAACCTTCCGGGAACCCTGTATGGCGACCAGCAGCTCTGCTCGCGTCCGCTCCACATCTCCATCCCGTCCTCATCATCCGCTCCTGTTTGGCGCGTGATTCACTGCGGAGGGTGGCGTGGCGTGGTATACTGAGTGATGGTGTTTGATGCCCCTGCACGAGAGGCCTTGTCCATGTTTGCGTTAGATGGGTGACCACCCTGCGCAGAGCGGTGCACGGCCCCCACATCTCAGTAGGTCTGGGTTCCCCCCCCCCCCCCACCTCCATGTGTGCCGCTTCTGATCAGGTGACAAAGATTATTCCCAGCGAGGATTCCATTGTAGCATCGGGGGCCTCACAAGGAACGACTGCTGTGCTTATTTCCCATCCTCAGGGGACGGCCAATGGCCGCAATCTCTCAGTGCGCACTAAGCCCACAGAAGGGCCATGGTCTTGACCCGCTGGCCACGCCCAAAGCGGAGAGGATTGGTTTTTATTTCCACTGTTATTGTTGTCCTGCTCTTGATGACCATTCAGTCATGTCTTGAAAAATCCCAAGGTTCTTCCATTGGTTCACTGTACCCCATTCATTCAAAACACATCGTTCATAGACCTGGTTATGTTCTAGCATCTCTGAATGACAGTAGCATAAAGGGTGCTAAATAATTATTCATGTAGTGGGGATAGTGCTCAAGTGTTATGGCAATGTGACGTTTATTTTCTGATGTGCTCTGATTTGCTGGTGAAATACTACATTTGCTCATACCACACTGAGCTCGCAGATGATGAAATTTCATATGCGAAAATAATGTATAAAAGTCCTGATTTTAGAGGGTGAGCCAGAAGACTTTCCTGTTCTATTAGAGATGCTGTCCGTTTCTTTACTAATTTTGTTACCCACTTGGGATACGGTAAATTTGTGATTTTTGCATTCTCTGTATAATTCTGCATTGAGAGCATTAATGGCGTTGAGTTTGTACGGCTTTAGTCTTTTGAATTCTGTAATAAAGACCTTTACATTGCAATACCCTCATGGCGCCTACTCCATGAAAGTATTGCAATGTAAAGGGTTTCACCCTCTAGAGCATACACCCATTACTGTTCTTTATCTCTTATACATTGAGGAAAAGAAGAGGACTCCAAAACAAAAGAGACATGCACGTAACAGCAGCCGCGGCCCGTGCAGGTAAGAGCGGTGGAGGGGGGTGATATCAACAGACAATGACGAGCGGAAATGAAATAATTAATTTTCCCTCTTCATCGTTTGTCGAAATCCCAAACTCACCCAACTGGCCCCACCGCTCTTACCTGCACAGGCCGCAGCTGCGTGACAGGAGAGAGTTGGTTATCTGCGACATAAAAATGGTCTCTACAGAATGGTCTACGATTGTCACTATTAGGGTTAGTAGACCCACATTTCCTGGAGGAAACTGTTGCATAACAGTGCTTGTTAAATGAACTGGAAGTTCTTACTATCCGAGTCATTTGAAGAAGGATATATTCCACAGGTGCTTCTTCATTAAATCAATGTAGTTCCTGTTTTCTCATTGTTCCCTAGACTGAATGAGGGCCAGAGGACCAGGCGAGTTTCCCATCACATTAGACCAGGGCCCCCGAGTGATGCAACACAAGATGAAAAATGAGAGTGGGCTACCAAGTTCTGTGCACAAGCATATTGTGCAGTTCCCAAGCACTATTAACATGTCCAATACCACTTTATAAATAATCTGGTATTTTACTAGTCAGGGAAATAAATGACAAGACATATTTCACTGCAACAGTACCACAAACAGAGGACATACAAGCCAACTACTCTTGAATTTATGGAATTACAGTCTGGGTCCAACCTGCAACCTCACAGTGGCATACACCAAGGGATCCTGCTTCACATGTCACTCATTCAGAGGAAGAGACGGGTCACTCATTCAGAGGAAGAGACGGGTAGAAACTAACTGATTAACAAGGAAGACCAGATAATGGAGAGTGGGATTCAGCCATCACCTGTCTTCCATGGAGTTACTGCTTATACTATAGGCTGGATGCAGCACACTCCACTCTAGAGGTATGGAACTAACTAAACAAAAACAAACAACTAAAATGTTGTGCCTGACCAAACATCTACATGTTTAGCCCATTTTCCAGTTTCCTGTGTGCCATCCCTGCGCCTCCCAGTCACTCTCTAATAATAAAATGGATCAGGGCATCCCATAGAATCACAGCAGTGTCTCAGGCTTGACAGAAAGCAAATCTTGTGAATCCCATGTTCTCTCTCACTCTGTGTCAAAAATTCCTAAGAGCTGCACCCTACAGGGTGCATAGCACCTACCGCTCTATAAGTGTCACCTCCAGATACTCTCCAACTCCCTGTGACAATCATTCTTTAAGAACAGTCTGGCTCAGGGAAATCTCTTACAACCATGCACAAATCAGGTCAATGACTATAACAAGCATTTGCAATTAAATAGGTCTCGCATTTACGCAAAACCTATTGCATTGCAAATCGTAGGCATCACGGACAACAGGAGGGAGGGCGGGCAGGGGGGTTGTGTTGGGGGAAGGCATGGACAACGAGAGGGAGGGCATTCCGGTGGGAGAGAAGACAGACAAAGGGAGGGCAGGGGGAGAAGGCACGGACAACGGGCCGGCGGGGAGGAAGGCACGACAACGGGAGGGGGGGGGGGGGGGAAGAGGAGGCACAACGGGAGGGGGGGGTAAAGAAGAAGGCACCAAAGCATATCATGCCTGCAATAGGAGAACTGCGTTAAAGATAATAGTGCTTACGGTCTAAATAACACGTACCATGTAACAACCGAAGTAAAGGGGGCAGTCGCCATGGGAGGTGACAAATGACGAGGAGGCGGTACTAAGGAGGGACTAACTAACATGCCTATTGATAAATCAGAAGCCAGCATTTAGGATGGACAATGACAAGCCAATGATAAATATGGGCAGAGCTTCTAGTCCATACTCCTCTAAAACAAGTTTGGCAGAGCAGCACATGCGCGCTGGCTCTAGGCTCGACCTAAAAAGCACAGCGGCAGCCAGGTCATGCCATTCATATTACTCTGCTGTTAGCTGAAACAAGTTGGTATCCCGCCCACAATAGGCAATGTACAACACTGCCATTTAAGAGCCACAAAAGCATTCCTACAACACTTATTAACTCCAAATTCCTATAACTGCATTAATCTTTGGCTGCAAGCTCTAGCGTGTATGGCCAGAGCCAGATCCTTAATCTCTAAGTCTTAGAAAGAACTGGACCACATGTTTCCTTATGATCGTGTACAAAATCCTGAGAAATGCATTAACGTATTACAAAATCAATTCAAACAGGTCCTGCAACAGGCTTGAGGAAGGAGTTTTTTTTGCTGGGGACCTTCTCCTAGGTCAGCATCCTATGGTCCCTGCTTCCCTTGGAGTATGATGTAGAGAGTGCTCCGTCCCTTAGTTGTGAGTGAATCAGTTATTAAATCAGGCTTTCCTAGGAGGTAGATGTGAAATGCGCTACAGTTGCCTGTGGTATGTACAAGGTTGTCAAATGTTCTACATAAACATTTAATTGCAGAATAAACTGATGTAAAAACATGCCTCCAGTAATCATTTCAGCATGCAGCTACCAAAGATATCTTTAGTGACAACAATTTCTAAAACAAGGACCATGAGAAATGGAATACACACACTCAAGACAATTGAAAAGGCTATGATATTGCATGGCCGCAGAACACAGGTACGTAACCAACTGCTATAAAAGCAGGAAGCAAGAGCTATAAAGCACCACTATAACAGATGTTTATCTGGTCAACGTCACAAAATGAATTATTTAATTTATAAACTAAATACAATTGTGAAACAGTTAACATGAAATTACTTCATTACACTAGAACATTATTTACAGGCGAATGCACTTGGGTCGCCCAAAATCTCATTGCGTATATGCTTACCAGTGACAGCACTCGAACCAAGGGCCATAAAGGACTAATCACAAGTCAGTGAATCCAACTAGTGTATGTGTACTTGGATGTAAAGTTCAGAGATGACACTAAATGTAACATCACTCTCTAGGGTGAGGATTGTGAAACATTTACAACAAATATATTACAAACGGACCTCAGTTCGGTTTCAGTTTTTCAAGCAGGTGGTTGAAACACCACCATCTCTGGACAACATCTCTAACACACTAAGTACAATGGGATCCTATGCATTTCCCTCTGCAATGGAAATCCAACGACTTTGAACTGTTTTAAGTCTCAAACATGGAGTTCCTACTTTTCTCTTATGATCGGACAAACTGGATTGGACAGGGCACAGGTGGAGTCTTAATAGTATGTTTTTAAAACATTCATGACTGCATGAATGTTAACTTTGATGCAAAAGAGGAAAGCAACAAAATGTGCAATATTTCTCATAAGATACTGGTCAAACTGGGGGTTCAAACTCATGAAATAAAGATTTTGCATTAACCTCTTGGTTCCAAAATCTCAACTCTTTAAACATTTGCACCATTAAGAACAATGGGAACCTGGGTATTAATATTAAAGAGCTACAAGTGGGGGGGAGAGGGGGGGGGGGGTGTGGGGGTTAGGGGGGGCGTGGCCGGCAGCCGACAAGAATGGCCGCTGCCCTAGAGTGCTCCCGCTTCCCCATACACAATCTGGTGTTATCCTGTGCCATCCCATTGACCAACCTGGCTATTAATGGGCAAGCAGACGTACCTGGGGCGGCAGTGATGGTTCGGTGGATTTCGATGGCTCGAGGAGAGAGCCCCGGTCCCGGAGTTGAACGTGGTGGATCCGTAATGGCGGCCTCCCAGAGATTGCTGCCGATGATCGTGGCTCCGGGACAATGAAGGAACAGCTGTCCGGCGGTGAAAAGAAGCACGCAGCGCTCGGACCCCGGGAGACGCGGGGCTGACTTGGGGCTGGTAGCGAGTCTCGGCGCATGCGTGCGGTGCTCCGGAGCGGGGAAAGGAGCATCCCGCATCTCGCGGGTGAGGCCCATACGGGGGCCCCGGTCCGGGGAGCCGGATTTATCTCTACTAGGCCCATACATTGGCAGCAAGGATCGGGCGGCCCTGGTGAGATACGGGCCAGCCCACAGTCTCGTGGATTAGCGCCGGTGCGGCCCCGCGGTCGGGGCGGCACCCAGGAGAGGAGGCGGCGGCTCTGCGGCGGTGGGGCTCGGTGCGCGAGTCCCCGGCCTCGGTGACTCCAGAGGGCCTCAACTGGCCTGTAGCAGGTGCGCATGCAGGCAGCGTAAGGTGGAGGACAAGCCTGAAGGGGGCGGAAGAAGCTAGCGTGGACGCCGGCTGAATGACACGAGGCATCCTTGCTGGCAAGTTGCAGCGACCAATACACCTATAAGAACTTTATGAGGACGTGTGCATAAGAACGTCAGATGGGCCTACAATAAAGGAACAGCACCTGGGACTGTGGACGATACCGATACTTGGCCGAGAGTGGGTCAAGCAGCGGCAGTGAAGATCTTCAGTGGGGTCGAGGCTGAGGTGAGGCTTTGAATTCCGGGGCTCTAAAGCAAGGGGGATTGGTCATCTCCCAGACTCCATCCGGGGCCCCCACAGTCTACCACTGGGGGAGACCTTCACTCCCACACTTGTGGGTGGGGAACGTCGCTGGCACACCAGGGGAGGTGGCATACCAGGCCCTCAGGAACTCCCAGCTGGCATTGAGTGGACTCTGGGCCTTTCGCTGAAGAGGAGGGGGTGCGCTCAGCGATAGCCCTCAGGAGGGTCAGGGGTTGGTCCAGGATTCATCGAAGTGGCGGTCTCGAGGGAAACCAGACAGGCCGGCAGCAACAGCGCAGCACTCGCTGGGCAGGCGGCGGGAACTACCCGGGATCGTCCTGGCCCGGTTCTTCGACATCAGAGACTCTTTGGGACGAGAGTGGTACCGGGCGAAGGACGCAAGTGGCGGAGTGTTCCACCCTGCAGTACTTGGCAGTGTATACGAAACGGGGTGTTGAGAATCCTGGGAGGAACATTTGCGTGCTCTGGTACCTGCCGCGGTGCAGCCGGTGTCCCCCGGTGCGGTCCCGGATTTTCACCTCGTGCTAGCGTTGTAGACCTGCATTCATGGCGACTGGAGGAAGGGGCCCTAAGGCAAACACCCAGAAGCAATTTGCCAAGTTCGCCTTGTCCCAAGACGGGAGACAAAAGTGAATTGCCACGGATGGAGTCGGACAAGGTCACTGCTGCCCCCACGCAGGGAACAGAGCCCACCCTACATGATGTAATGGCGGCAATTAACGGTGTGCGCGCCTCCATAGACTCGGTTACGGTGGAGGTCTCCCTCATTAGGACGGACTTTCGGAAGATGGATGAGAAGGTAAAGGAGCTCAAGACAGTCACCAGTGCTTTACAGGCAGATACCGCAGAGCTACAGGTACAGGTGGCAGATTTGAAAAAGACACAGGAGCGGATGGCCAAACGGCTCGATGACTATGAAGGCCGTGCTCGCCACAATAATATCCGCATCTTGGGAGTTCCGGAGCAGGCAGAGGGGCCATCGGCGGATCTGTATGTGGAGGAACTTCTCCTTAAGCACCTCAGGCCTTAGACTCTGTCCAGCTACTTCTCGATTGAAAGGGCCCACAGAGTGCCCGGGGGGAGGCCTAAACCTGGGGCACCC
Source organism: Triturus cristatus (assembly GCF_964204655.1). Taxonomy (NCBI): domain Eukaryota; kingdom Metazoa; phylum Chordata; class Amphibia; order Caudata; family Salamandridae; genus Triturus; species Triturus cristatus. Next base: position 817,396,227 of record NC_140586.1, on the reverse strand, counting down.
CCGAGGCCCCTCATCGCCCGAGTGTTCAACTATCGGGACAGAGACATTATCCTACAAACCGCAAGGTCCAATCCTCCGCTGAAAATAGAGAATAACGAGGTGGCCTTCTTTCCTGACTTCACGGCCAAGGTCCAGGCCCAACGTCGTAGCTTCCAGGCAGTGAAATGTGAACTGCGGGACAGAGAGCTTAAATATGCTATGCTGTTTCCAGCAAAGTTAAGAGTGGAATCGGATGGTAAAACCTGTTTTTTTTAATCGCCTGAGGAAGTGTGGGACTGGATGGTGGGCTGGAAACGAGTGCGAGGCAAAAGGCGAGAACGTACTGGCAGACCGGGCCAGCGGAAAGGTGACCAAACCGCAGCTCACAAGTGACGATGCAGGGGATGTACTTGATCAGACGCGGAAGGATAGAGTGACAATCCCCTAAGGACACCATGGTGGGCTGGTGCCCTGCTACGTAAGGGGAGTGTGCGGGGTTGCGGGTAACAGGTTTACAAATACTGCAGTGGGGAATTGGGGATAGGACAATGGTAACTGTAACTATTATACGAGAAACAAAGGTACTAATGGGATGGCAAAACCTAAATCAACAGTGATATGTAAAAGTGGGGATGGGAGTGGTCTAAACCCGTGCTTTTTCAGCATCTTAGGGTGGGAGAGAGGCACTCTGCCAGGTTGGGGTGTGGGAATTTCTAAATCCACAGGCAGGGGGGCAGGGAGGAGGGGGGGTTTGGGGGCGAGGGGAAGGGGGAGAAGTTTATTTGTTCGTGGTTTTATTGGTAAGCACTGTTGGTATGTGATCCTCGTACACAAAGGGGCCGAGTTGGAAAGTGGACAGGCACTAATGAGGTGGAAGTTGCAGGCTCTTTATCCGTTCGAATTGATCCGTAAACCTGGGAGATGGGTACCAGATAGCTATGGGGGGGGGGGGGGGGGGGGGGAATAGAGATAGAGTACTCTCTGTCCTAACCTGGAATGTGAATGGTCTAGGAGATAAGATAAAAAGGGGTATAGTGCAACAACATTTAAAGCGGCATTCCCCCGACGTGGTTCTGTTACAAGAAACACATCTTGTGGGACAGAAGACTAAAGCCCTCACCAGGTGGGGGTATAAACTCCTGGTCCACTCAGATTACACCACGGGTTCACGGGGGACGGCGATCCTGGTAAAGAGAAGCATACCCCTTATTGTCCACAAGACTTGGGCTGACCCGGCGGGTAGGTTCGCAGGGGCAGAGGCCCAGTGGGAGGGGAGGGACATTAACATAATTTCAGTCTACCTGCCGCCTGCCTTGCGCAGGGCTGCCCTGTCGGAACTAGGACGTAGGTTGACAGGACTTCAAAAGGGTCCGTTGATCATGGGGGGGGGGGGATTATAACATGACACTGGACGACACGATTGATCGCAGCCTACTGAGATCAAGAGCAACATCTGGCGGGCTGATGGCTGAATTCACGAAGGCGCTAGACCTTATTGATGTGGGCCGAATGCTCCACCCTACTGGGAAAACATTCACATATTTTTCAAACGTGCACCACAGCTCATCCCGTATGGACTACTTCCTCACACATTCGACATCTATAGGAAATTTCGCTCCGATCCGAGTTCTTCCTAGAGGTATATCAGATCATTCCCCAGTTTGGGTAGACTTTACGCACTGGGAGAAACAAGCACGCTCTACTATAGTCCTGCATCCATGGCTTCTACAAATACCTGACATAAGGGAGGAACTCCGGGAACAAACAGACAACTACTTTGCAGAAAACGTGGGCTCTGTTGAATCCGCACTGGGAAGCATATAAAGCAGTCTTGAAGGGACAAGCTTGGTCTTTAAGGACAGGCTATGTCAACAAGAAACGGGAGCTTCTGGCCCAGGTGGAGATGGACCTCCTTGAGCTGGAGAGGGAGCATGCAAGTGATCCGTCAGCTGACACATGCCACAGAATTTTACTGAAACAAGAAGAGTATCGGATGAAAACCAGAGAACACATGATAGCTAGGTATCGCAGCACCCAACATAGAATCTATGAAATGGGGGATAGGACAGACAGGACTCTGGCATGGTTGGAAAGGCGAGAGCAGGGCAAGCGGTGGGTGCACAGGCTGCTGAAGTCGGAGGGTACGAGTGTTACCCACCCTCGAGAAATTGCAGAGGAATTTGCGGTCCACTTGGAACGAGTGTGCTCTCCCTCTACCCGTTACACGGCCAACGACTCGTATCAGCTCCTCCGGGACTGTGCGGTACCGGTCCTCTCAGACGATGACAGAGACACTTTAGACCAGGACCTGTCGGATGACGAGATTAGTAAGGCCATTGGACAGATCAAATCCGGGAAAGCGATGGGGCCCAACGGTATACCGGTTGAGCTCCTAAAAGCCACTACCTCTCGAACCGTGCCGCACCTAAGGGCCATGTACAAAGAAAGTCTGGAGATGGGCAGGTTACCTGTGGACCAACGGCTAGCTACCATTGTAGTTATTCCCAAGCCGGGAAAACAAGCAGATCGGTGTAGCTCCTACAGGCCAATTTTGTTGATTAACGCGGAGGCAAAAATGTTGGCAAAAGTTCTAGCGAATAGGCTGGTGACGGTTATCGCTTCCCTGATACATCCGGATCAATCCGGTTTTATGCCAGGGAGGAATACGGCCCTCAATACAAGACAAATACATAATCTGATGGCCCGCAGGAACTTTATCGCAGAAGATATGGCGGTGCTGTCTCTCGATGCCTCAATGGCATTTGATTCAATAGAATGGCCATACCTGTTCGCGGTCCTAGAAAAGGTGGGACTCGGCCCTAAATTTATAGCCTGGGTGAAGCTCCTATACACTGACCTGATAGAGCAAGTAAGGGTCAACAGCTATACATCCCGGACATTTAGCCTACAAAGAGGTACCAGACAGGGATATCCGTTGTCCCTGCTGAAATTTTATCTCCTTTTGAAACACCTGGCGGCGTGGGTGCGCCGGGATGGTATGGTGAGGGGATTGAGATGGGCAGATGGAGTGGAGGATCGCATATCCCTCTATGTGGATGATATACTGCTCTATCTAGCTTCCCCATACAAGTCTATACGAGTAGTGTTGGACATCTTCACAAATTTCGGGAAATACTTTGTATGCGATTAACTGGCATAAATCTACTTTGTTCATGTTGCGGGGCCCGGTCCCTCGACTTCCGGCTCACTGTACCATAGAGGTGGCGGAGGAAGGGTTTCGATACCTGGGGGTCTTTATCACCTCGGATCCGGTTCTTTTTTACAGTTCCAACTTGGCTCCCCCACTGGCAAAATTGCGTGCCGACGTTAAGCACTGGAGGTCCCTTCCTCTGTCACTGGTGGGTCGGCTACCCTCTTTAAAATGCTGGCCTTTCCCCGGTTTCTATATATACTCAATAACTGCCCGCACAAAGTCCCAGACTCCTATTTTAAAGCAGTGGAGGGCGAACTCCGCACTTTGCTGTGGGATGGGAAAGCTCCCAAGGTGGCGATGAAGAAATTGACAAAGAGCAGGTATGACGGAGGCCTGACCTGTAACTTTACTATTGGGCTGCCCAGTTGGTGACTGTCAACCACTGGATATACCATCCCCCCGATGAACCTGCGTTAGTCTTAGATAGATATCAGTTGGATCCATCTGGTTACCTGGGGGTGCTATACTCCATAGATAGGAAAACTAAGCAGCAACTTTTCGGGCCCACCCAACACACCCTCGAAATATGGCGCACAGCAAATTCTCGTTTGGGATGGGCGGGTATCTTATCTAGGGCAGCGCCACTACGGTATACACAGAAGCTAGGTATGCTGTGTTATCAGCCTGGGTTTGACAAGTGGGACCCAATAGGAATTTCAGCAGTAAAAGATCTGGTCAAAAAGGGGTCGATACTCTCATTTGAAGACCTGCAGAGCCAATACCACCTGGCCCAGGGAGATTTGAATAGATATTTGCAAATAAGGCACGCACTCCATTCGGTGTTCCTGACCCTAGCAGATATACCGGAACCGTCCCCTTTGGAGGGGCCGCTTGCTGGATGGACCCCTTCAATCTAAAGCAATATCTCTCACATATAAAAAGCTGATCAACAATTTGCCAGACACCTTCTCAAGGCTTAGAGAGAAATGGCAGGACGACCTAGGCCCGATAAGTGATGAAGATTGGCAATTGGCTCTTATGTCCCCCAGGGTGGCAGCTATCCCACTTAAATTTAGGCTTATTCAGCTAAGAATACTTAAATCGATCATACATGACCGGCATAACCGTAGCAAAAATAGGATCCAGACCTGATGACCTTTGTTTGAGGGGATGTGGTCATCAAGCCACCTTCTATCATATTCTATGGAGCTGCCCTGCTTTGAGGGTTCTGTTGGGAGGGTGTAACGAAATGTATGCAGACAGCCTTAGGAAAGGAGATAGTGTTGACTCCACAACTGGGGCTGCTGAATATATGGGACGCCGCTGATATTAATGAAGTAGAACAATTCACCACACTGGGATACACTTTGGTTAAACGGAAACAACTGGCAAGAGGTTGGGGTGGAGCGAACCCGCCTTCCATCTCGGCGTGGGCAAAGGAGCTTGACAGTTGCAGAAGTTTTTGTGGCTAGAGGGTACCCCCAAAAATGGGATCGGAAATAGTCTAAGTGGAACAAATATCGCAGAGATATCGGTGTGTCCACTTTGAAAGACTTAGAGATGCGTAGAACGTTGGAGAGAGTGGGGAATCTGTGATATTCACCTCACGTACGGTATTCACATGCAATGTATTGATTGATTTGATAAAGTGTTGTCTACTTATTTCATATGGCTGTCAATAAAACCAATAAACAGTTTACTAAAAAAAAAAAAAAAAAAAGAGCTACAAGTGGTTCAGTTGGGTAGAACGAAAAGTTACCTTTTAGAACCAAACATTTCTTTGTAGACACTAATTATAAACTACAATCATTCACAATGGTCAACAGAACTATATGCTGAACACCCACGACAAATTACAATATTTAATTGAAGTTTTTATCAAGTGAGTTTCATTACAAAATTAATAACTACGAGCTGTCCAAATAACACGACAAACTGACTTCACAAAAATAATTCAATGGGTGATGTGACAGTAGGCGAAACAAATAACATTTCAAATTCAAACACCACATGACAAGAACAAATTCTCTGTCCTTTTCTGGTCTTCCACTATAACACACAATGTCCATTTATTTCATAGTTATAGTGAACCTGGACAGGAGCTTCTTTTACGTTGACGTTTCGACCCCGGAAATAATGTGCGTGTGGATACACCAAAGTAGGGTCTTCCTCAGGACAAAACATCCTAATGACAGCCCCAAAAGTCCAATAATCAAATGGAAAAAGTTTGCTCTTCCGGTCCCACACTGAGCGTGCAGTATGTAGTATTGCTGACCAGTGAGACAATCACTACAGTTATTGCATCTCATCAACCAAAATATGGACCAGTGCTACAGGTGTAATAAATACAATAACTATAGTTATTGACTAGCTGCAAGAGCAAGGAAGCCATCAGTTCATGAATGTGTTGGAGCCAGTCTTCCATCCTCCGAAAAAAGCACTTTTATATTGTGACTGTACTAGCTGCTTTGCTTTATTAACAATTGCGCTATGAGGAATCCATATGGTTATGACAATAATATGTCAATGAATGTTCCAATAATTACACAATAAATAGCTTTGGAAAAGTCCACATTAGTGGTGCAGAGCATTAAAGTATTACACAGCTCTAGTAATTATGAAGCAGCTAATACCGTTGCTAAGCTCCTAACCAGTTGGAAAATACCACTTCCTCATTACACAAACAATAAAAACAGGTCACAAACCAAAGACTGTTCTAGGCTCGACTGCCTCTAGCCAACATGTGCACCTTTTGATAATAGTATTACCACTTTCCAAGAACACAGCTGCTGCAGACTTACTGAAATATTTGCTCATGGGGCCAAGTATAAATTCTGTACCTACCTGCATGGTAGTTTTTAGCTCCAATTGTCTCCGGAGTAGTTCCCGAGAAGTTCTGAAAGAAAATAAATACACATATCCAGCATAAGCTTGTGGGCCCACTCTGGCAAGCATATTTAAACACTAAGTTCACTTTAATCAAATAAAGAAAAATACTAATAGATCGTGGGACTAGAAGAATAAGTACCAATATCAAACAAAAAGGGAAACCATTAAATGACTTAAGACCTATAATTCTGTTTCCCAGTCATCATTTTGGCTTTGGCCGTCTGCACACAGAAGCCTTGAGAGTTTGTAATTGCAATACTTTAGCAGTGTGAAATGGCACAGCAAATTATAGCACAATTACCCCAATCTGGAAGGCAACTAAGCACTTTTAAATACAGTAAAGTTGCTGGGCAGGTTTCAATGTTGTACAGTACTGATAAAACAAATCCTAAAGTGAGTTAAAAAATAAGGGCTGCCTCACAGGAACAATATTCCTATGATAATTCAAGACCTCAAATATGCATTGGCTCTTCCTTCAGACTTGCCAAACCAGGCCAGTTGGTCACAATATAGACTTTTGCAAGTCTGGTAAAAGTCTTTAAATTCCACAGGACATATCTGGGGAAATACTTGGTGATGCTACATAATTGCTGCAGGAAGCTGCTGTAGCATTCATATGTCCGGCATCCACTGCAGGAGGAAGTCGAAATATCGAACCACTAACCTGATACCATCAATGACTCATCGTACCCCAGCAGCATCACCCCCAGTCTATAGTCACTGGAAACACCCATCAGGCAGCTTCAAATCATTCAAACCCACCAATCTCATGCCTCCATGCTTACATCATGTCTCAGCAACAAGCGCATCTTTGAGGTCATAGAACCAGTCCAGATCCCAGCTGCTTCTTCCCCAACTAAAAGGCACCCTACCAACTATGCACCCTTTGCTTAAGCAACTCCTTTTTGGGCAAGGAAGGGCTGTGTGCCAAAATACCTCTCTCTCTCTGTTAAGCCATCCCCATTAAGCACCTCATATACTACACATCATATGCTATTCCCACTTACACCAGATAAAACGGATGCCACATACGCACAGCAAACACCAAGATCCCCATTCATATCCTTTTCATAAGATGGATCTACCACCAACAGAGCAAACACCTGTTGATTCAAATTAGCAAATACCCTCCAATCATCCATGCATATATTACAGTATCATCAGAAAACAGCCTAGATACATTCTTCAGCACAGAGAAATCTCTCATACTCACATCCTCTTACATTTTAGATGCACTTGTCCATGTTGGCTAGATCCAACGAGCCATAAACAGGAAGAGGATTATCTGTTAGCTACAGGTCTACCAGGCCCTGTATGCTAAGCAATGCAGCATCAATCTCCTGCCACTTCCTACTCTCATCATCCAAGAACACTATCTTGAACTACAGACCCCTTCTACTTGACCCAATAAGGATTTAAAACTCCTTCGGGACTTGAGCATCTAGATAGATTCCCTTGATGCACTTTTCCTAAACATCGTGCAGCATTATCAGTAAACCAACACCCTTGACTTGACCAAAAGATCCTCTCCATCATTACAATCCAACTTACAACAACCCTGAAAAGAACTATCTTGTTAGTCCATTCTTTTTCTGGTTCCCTCTTACACGGACAGCTCAAATGACAGAACATTAAGAAAGTAATCATCTGTTTGAGTACAAAAGGAATACATTTCCTATGTGGTATTTGACAAATTACAATTACTGTACGGTGCCAGGATCACCGAAGGAGATTGCCCGTGTGACCGCCGAGTTACTACTGCATTTTACATTTTTATTGTACAGGTGTCAATAACAGATTGTTTCACCGTACATTGCAAGATTATTGGTTTTTATAAAGGAAAGAAAAACTTCAACATAAACTAGTGTGCCCAACTTGAGTCTACAAATTTCATGATTCTCAACTTTGTCATTCCTTCCACCCACTGCCTAGAACACTGATGCTTGCTTTTAATCATAGGTGATCAAGTGGCACAGTACATCCATACATTCGCCTTCCATGTCGTATTAACACCAGTTCCCAACACCTTTGCAATTAATGGGAGATGTTTGTGTCCCCTTACCGGCTGCCCTTGCTTCAGTCATGTGTGTCCTCCTCAGGGGCCTGTGTCAACAGTTGGAAATCCACAAATATTGCATCCCAGCTTTGTGCCACTGGGTACTGGCACAGCCCTAAGGTATCTTGTCTGTGTAGTGCTGTACTCTCCGTCTACATAAGGAATGATTGTATCCAGGCCTTAACTGGAGGAGGATCTGGGCTCTTCCACCGACGGGTACAGAGCATTTAGCAGTTATAAAACCTAGGTCGATTAATCAGGAGGCAGCGCTGTGCTTCTTGGGTCAAAGAAACCACCCCAATACACATGCCTCCCAAGTATGTAATGCTGGGCGTTTTTTCGAAAGGAGGATAATCGAGATGTGATATTCTGCCAGTAGGGGTGTTAAGCAGGGCAGTGCCCTAGCATGTGAAGCAGATCTGCTCCTGCCACATCCCACCAGGAGCAGGTAGTATCTGTCCAGTGAAAATATCTATTTCTTTTAACAGGTGTTCGGTATGCTCTGTGTACGATATAACACTGTAGGAGCTGAAATTTCACGTTCTGTGGGATGTGTGCGGGTCCTGCAAAGATTGATGTCCATTCCCTATCTGTCAAAGGACGATCATGGTCTTCATCTCATTTGGTTCGTAAGCGTGTGAGTGGCGGCGTCGTGTGCGTCGGTAACGACGCAGTTAACCAGTGTGCAATTTGACTACCCGTCCCCATGACCTGTAAATACTGTACTACGAAGTGTGATTGTGGTTCAATTGCCAGGTCGCCTCATGCTCGCGTCAGCATGGTCAGTAACGAGTTGTGTAGCAAAAATTGTCCTGGGGCAGGCCTGCGTCACTGCAAGGTCTTCATAGGTTAACAAGACGCCATCAACGTACAAGTGGTCCATTGTGCAACCCAGAAGCATGCCAGGATGCAAGTTCCAATTCAGACGTGATCGCACTATGTCTGGTTGTGCCTAGTAGGGGCAACGCAGGTGCATAGAGGATCGCAGTCCACATAAGATATAGGCTCAGTCTGTAGCAGCAGTGTGCAACCGCTAGCAGCATGGATCCCGGTGCAGTACTTTTAGTTATCGGATGGAATAGGTGGTGAATAGTAGGCATCGTCCAGGCCGGTAAAGTAGTAGCAGTGTTGGACAATTTTAGGCCTGATAGCCATTTGGCCACCCATTGCAGTTGAGCAGCCAGATAATATAATTCCATATTTGGTGCTGCCAACCCTCCTTGCTCCATAGTTGCATACAATGTCTTTAATGCCACCTTGCACTGCCCAGTATTCCAAATAAATTCACAATTTTTTGTTCAAAGTCGTGGAAAGTTTTAGCTGGGACGTAAGTGGGCAAGTTCGAAAAATACAGCAGTCTAGTAAGGTCCTCCATCTTTACGAAGGCGATCCAACCCATACAGATATTGGCAACAGCTTCCAGAACCCCATTGGAGATCGAATGGAGGACAACACCCTGTGAGCTTGCCTTCAAGTAAACTGTTTGATAAACGATATATGCAAATGCCCAGGTAGCGAAATGAAGTAGGTTGCCAGGGTACCATTAAGTCATTAAAGGCTAGGTCTGGGACCAGGAAGTCCGGGGCAAAAGGAAACAGGCAGGACTTCCTTCAGTTCACTCGAAGGCCTGACAGCCTCACGAAGTGATGTAGTATTTCGGCTATCGCGCACAGCATATTGCGGACATCCTGGAGGTATAACAGTAAATCATCTGCATGCAGACAGACTACGTGTAAGCCATCGCCCCAGTTTGTGCCCCTCCTGCGGAGTTCCGCAGCTAGCAGTTCAATCACGAGAGGGAATAGCAGAGGCGAGAGAGGGCATCCTTGCCGGGTGCCGCGGCCAATCGGTATCGATTCAGATATTAGCGGGCCAGTTCTTACCCTAATGAGGGGCCATGCGTATACCAGTTTCACTAGTTGTATGAAATGGGCTCAGACTATATTGATGTGGTGTTTTGATTAGGAATGGCCATTCCAACTAATCAAAAGCCTTCAAGAAGTGACAGAGATAATAGGAGTTGAAACATGCGGGCACAAATCCGTTTTGATCTGGATGTACCAGAGACGGACCTAATGGAGCCAGATGAACCGCCAAAATCCCCACCAGGATTTGTAATCTGTGTTGAGCAGTGCAAACTGTCAAAACCCCCCCCCTTCCCCCGTTCCATCAGGTCTGTCAGGTTTAGGGAGGGAGACAAGCAGGGCCTCACAATGGGATCCTGAAAGGGTGGAAGACGATAATGCTTCTTCATACGAAAGTTTTAACTGTGGTGCGAGCAATGTAGCATACGATTTATAAAATTCAGTTGGCAGCCCATCAGGGCCCAGAGTCTTCCCAGTAGTGAGGGCCTGGATAGAATTTCTTCTTGAGTGATCAGTTCATCCAGCTTCAAACGTTGCTCAGGGGTGAGGCCAAGTAGCTCTAGTACAGATAGGAACAAACAAATCTAGTCTGGGGTGGTCTCAGTTGACAACCAATATAACTGAATAGTATTGCGTGAGTTCTGCATGCATCTCCTTTTGCATGTAGAGTAACGGGCCACTGGAAGAGTGCCACAATGGGTGTCCGGGAATCTTCTTGGCATAACCAGGGAAGGAAGAGGTGGCATCAGAGTCCTAGTCACTGCCACGTTTTGAGGGGCTATCACCAGATTCAAAGACCTGCTGGGATGCCCCCGGAGTGGCCTCTGTTTGCAGGGCCCTACGATGGTCCAGTATCATTTGCTCTATATCAGCTGCATGTTCCAGTTTTGCTTCGTGCTTTCTGCGTCATTTCCCTTGGCGGTTTCCACAGGATGCTACGACCTGTGTTTCTCCAGGGATGCAGGTACTTGCCTCAAGCATTCAGAGTCCAACCACTCCTAGGCCACAGTGGAGTGTCAAAGAAGTGTCTGTCCACAACTCTCAGACCTGCTGGAAACAACAAGGAATATTTGAGATCAAGATGAAGTAGGCGGCGTTTCACCTCTAGGAATGAGTTTTTGTTTTTGCACTGCAATGGTGTCATCCGGGAAGAGCATAACGTGGGCATTGTCCACTTATATAGGCTGAAACTTACAAGTTTCCAGTAGTTCCTGTTTTTATAGTGCGGTAAGCGGAACAGAAAGGGTCTTGGGCTTGAGCCTGGGGATCTTTATGCGCCCTCTCCACCGAAAAGTATTGTGACCGTGCCTATGGCGGGGTCTTGTGTCTCGAATCCATTGCTCAACATAATCAGTGGCGTCCTTTCCTTCAGCTCCCTCCAGCAATCCCACCACTCATTTTTTACCTGGAGTGCTACTCTGCATTGTACGCTCTGCACTCGAGGGCATGCACCCAGACCGTTAGTTCCTGCAGTGAGGTCTCTGTTTCACAGGTTTTCGGGACTACTTCCCCCAAAATATCCTCCATTGAGCGAGTTTTGTCTGCTAACTGACGATGGTTCGTGTGCAGTAAGTTGAGATCCGTTACTACAGCTTCAATTATATTCTCTAGGGAGGACCTTGTCTGCTCCAACGATGTCCCCAGCCACAAGTACTGCCTCCAGTTTACTGTCCATTGTGTTGGTGGGCTCCATGTCTGTAGGTCTGTCTACTGGAGTTTGAGAGGCCTGCACCCGAGTGGGCGCCCCGCCATTTCCAGGGCGCAGGTGGCCCACTGCCCAAAACATGGACCCCAACACGGTCTCCGTGCAGGAGAATACCCCTCAAGGGTCCCGTCGCTAGTCGCCCCTGGGTCAGTCCCTGTATCTTCGCAGAAGATGCAGTGGTCGGGAGCGCTGGCATCACCAGAAGGATTTAAGGGTGAGGGGAAACAGCGCCAACTTATGGCAGCAAACATTGAAGGGTCCACTCAGAGGTGTCTTTCGAGTAGCAGTGGGCTGGCTGTAACATAGGTTTTCTGTAATAAGGGTGCCAGTAATTGTGGCTAGGAGCTGAGTGTTACACAGTAACATACCTCATTCCTTTACTTCCAGGCTTTTATATGCGATCTTTAGTTTCACAGGGTCAGTGCATCCAAAACTCTCCATACATGAGATTACAGGTAGGTCCAGGTTTAAGACCAGAGGTGGGGACGCAGCAGAAGGTAACACAGGACTACACGTTTATCTTGCTCAGTCTCGCCCCCACCGCCTGTCCCACCTAGCCTCATAGCAGTAGACAACTGTTCTGCCTCCTACCATTTGCAATACGTCGACAGGCAGGAGCCTGTTCAAGGCTCGGGGAGTTAGGCCTCACTGTAGCTCACTCCCATCTCAGATCACCAGGTCCCTGGGGACGGGGTTTTATCTTTCAGTTCCAGTGCGCATCGGGTCCAGGTAACACCAGTTTTTTTGGAGTCAAAACCGGGCTCATCTCTGTCCATAACCAACGCCAATGGGTTGGGACGTAGCAGTAGCTTCCCTGACACTCTGCTGCTAGTCATGCCGGGCCGTCCGCCTCCTTCAGCGCCAGCAGTGTGGGCCTCATAGGCGCCCGATGACGCAGACCTCCCTCTCCCCCCCTACGGCCCAGGAGCACAACAATGATCAGTTGAACTTCCCTGCAGGGGACCGCGGAGGATCGGGCCGGAACACCCAGTGCAAGGTCGCTCTGCTGAACTTGCCTAGTCAAGCTGGGGCTAGCCGCGGTGTTTTTTTCCACTGTCCTATACTGCAGCAGTTAGCTCTCCCCCAATGCCGGGTCCATCCAGATCCTTCGGCCTCTGTAGCGTGGGCTGCACCCGGTGATGCCAACCCCCCTTAGGCCTGGGGGGTGCGGTGGTGCTTTGTTGCCTCAGTCCACTCAGCACCATCCCGCAGAGTTGCGTCGTTGGGATTGCACAACTTTGCTTGGGAGCAGTAGCAACAAAGCTCTCTCCGTATCACTACGTGTCGTCCGATACTCCCTCTAGGTCAGCGCAGTGCATTTTGGCCCGGCCTCAGTTTCCATTGCTGCCGAGGCAGATAATTATCCCATTCAGTGCAGTACTGTAATTATTGGGGCTCTCATATGCTCACGGTAGTCAATGGGACGATAGGTTCATTCTGTGTATATTCAACATGCTTGCTAATAATTAACAGATTATGGGGGCTAGATAGTCCAACTTCAGAGAAGCGCGTCCGCCATCTTGGCTCCTCTGGCCAAGCCCCAAGGAGGAGTGCCTTTCATTAACTTTTCTGGCAGTCTACATGGTTTAGACCTGCCCTGAGGAAGACCCAACGGGATGTCCATTCATTAACACAAACCTGGGGTTGAAACGTTGACATTGAATCAAGTCCATGTCCCGAGTCACTAACTCCAACTTGCATGCGGAGGGGAAACCGCGCTCAGTTTCATTTTGAATTTTTTTTTCCACTTAAATAGTGAGCGCAGTGCCCGCTTTAGGGACACCGTGCTAGTTTTTTTTTTTTTTTTTTTAAACTCATGTTGAACACTGCGCTTGCTTCATGGACACCGCGCTCTGTTTCTTTTTATTATTTTTAACTTTAAGAGAGTGTGACGCCCGTTTAGGGACACTGCGCTAAGTTTTTTGTTGTTTTTTTTATTTTTTAACCTTAATGGTGAGCGCAGCGCCTGATTCACAGACACCGCACTCTCCAATACAATAGGTATCGCTTTTGCCAAAGTTTAGACTATTGGTATTGTAAATGACAATGCCTTTTAATATTATAAAAAGCATTGCCATTTACAATGCCAATAGCTCAAAATCTCACAATCGTGAGATCTATTGCATAGTAAATGCTGGTTTTAAATGCTCCTGCAGTGGGTCACCTCCTATCTTACCAACGTCTGCCAATTCTTCCAGTTAAGAACCTCAAGATGCCAGAAACTATCCATCTCCACAGGAGTACAAGGGCTCCATCATTTCCTATATTAATTTTCAACACCTGCATGGAATCCTAATTACATAAATATCACTCAAAATATGGATAAAGCACTACTCTACCTGAACGTCTCCACTACACACACACATTCAGTGTTTCAATGCCCGCCTCCGTCTCATTCAAAACTGGATGTGCAATCACTACCTGAAATTCAACTTCCACAAAATATAAATTCTACTGTTCACCAACACAGACAAACAACAACAAATTCAAGGATTGCTCACGGAAATAAAGTTGGACAGCTGCATCTCCTGACTGACACCCAGCAATAAATCACGTGGATTCTCCATCAACACCAACCGGTCCTTCAAAGGCCATATAGTGAAGAAAACAGCACGTTAACAACTCCTGTAGACAATGAAGCGTTTGCTCTATAAAACAGACTTCATGATAGAAGTCTAAGCCCAACCTCTCTTGTAACTGCATGGTACCATTTGCAGCTTCACTGAATCCATTCTGGGTCCCATGAAATTGCTGAGTTTGAGCCGCTAAATGTCAAATCACAGCTAAAAGACATCACAAAGGTCTACACAACATCTCAACCCTGAAAGGGCTTCACTGACAAAGGAAACTAGAAATGGTGGTACCACATATCTAGCTGGGAATCTAACCCACAGGTGGATAGTACTAAACTTGAAGCCAGAACAGCACCAGACTCCAGGTAGCACCACCATTTCTAGTGTCTTTGGCCAGCACCAAAAACCTGCAAAAACAGTAAAACAGAAGGCCAGCCATAGTCTATGCTTCAACAAACTAGCAAAAAATCTGAGCGAGCATTAGAAGTGCCCAATTCCTCATGCAAATTCAGAAAGGAGTTGAAGACCACACTCTTCAGAAAATACTACAGCTCTCAACATGAACGATCTGCTTCGTTGTAAAACTCTGCTTAATTGGCTTAATTGTATCTCTTGTCTTCTGCCCATCATCAGTGTGTTGTTCCCTAGCTAGGTTTACAAATGTATATATACACATACATAAATATACAAACATATATGCATACATATATTCAATGGGGGGAAAAACAATGGTAACAGGGATGTTATAGTTAGGAAACAGCATTAAAAAAGGTGAAATTCACTAAACAAAACCAAAAAGTTACAGGGACTTTCTAGTAGGTTCAGATTTTACACACACAAATCATAGAAATGTAACAGTTAAAGTGACCTAAGCAAACTATAACTTATGCCCCCACAATGTACTGCCTGGCCTTACATATTACATCACTCATTACATGGTCAGTGACATCAATGATTCCAGCAAATTAAACTTCAAAATACTTTATATAACACCATTTAGATAGATAGATAGACAAACGAAGAGGAAGACAACTATTGGAGAGTCACCCGCCAGAAGGATTAAGAATCGAATTGAGATGCAACACATGCCGAAAAACTAAGTAAGCCATTATTTAGGTATCTTTCATAAGAAGCAGAGTGGTAGTGGCTCAACTTCAATCTAAACTCAACATTATGTTGTTGAGATGAATAATCATTAGACTGTCCTGGAGAATCCTAAATAGTAATGTTCCAATACAGAGGAGAGAAACAAAATTGGAGGGGTTGAAGGGCGTTGGGGGTAGGGGGGCAGGGCAAGTGGGGACAGCATTTCAGAAAACAGTATATTTATACATTAAATTTAGACATTTAGGGGCTCATTACGATGGCGGGCGGACACCAGTTCGCCCACCCTTGCTGCGGAGTTGGGACCGGCCACCGGTAAGGCGGCGGTCCCGCTCAGTGTATTAGGATGCACCCGCCCCTGATTGTTGCGGACGGTGTTGCTGGCTGCAGCACCGTTCGCAATGCACAAATGGCACGTAGTGCATTTCCATGCACAACGTGGCAGGCACCATGCGGTGCCTGCCACCTTGTGCATGGAAATGTAGGGGGGGGTACCACGGGTACCCCCCCGCCAGTGCACATTGACCCCCCCCCCCCCAAACACACAGAGGGGGCCAGCAACGGGCTCCAGAACCCAGCCTCCACCAGCCATGGAAAGGCTGGCTGACGCCAGCATTGTAATCTGGCGGGCGGTGCAGGCCAGGCACCGCCGCCATTTCACACATGCGGACTGCTCTGCCAGGCAATCGTGACGATTGTCATGGCGGAAGCATGGAGGGCGGTCTTTGTGACTGCCGCAGTCAGTGAGTGATTCCCCCCACCATCCTAATGTGGCACGGGGAAATGGTAGCCAGATAGCTGAGGGACCGGCGGCCCGGCAGTGGCGGTCCCTCCGCCATCGTAATGGGCCCGATGATGTTAAATCGAATAGTTTACCCGTCGGTGTCGTTTTGCAGCTTGAAGGTCTTTCTGGATTCACTATGCTGTGCATTATTCTGCGATCTTGTGGTTGGGTCCGGATTCGTAGTCTCTTTTTTTTTTGTCGTAGCCCAGGTGGGCGTCGACGTCCCACCATTTGGTGTACCTCTCGTGCCGTCGGCACGCTTCCTGCGGAAGTCCCACCTTGGGTGCGCCATCTTCGGGTTCTTTTTCCCTTGTTTTGTTCTTTTGTCTTCTCTTTTTTTTTTTTTTTTTGAACCCCAGGTGGTTTTAGTCTTGTTTATTCTCCAAGTCTCTTTTCAGTATTTTATTCTTCTCAACCTCACTTATTATTCCACCTTGCTCTCCTGCCTCATCTTTCTGGCGGAGGTGGGTGGGTCCGCTAGTGAATCCAGAAAGACCTTCAAGCTGCAAAACTACACCAACAGGTAAGAAACTATTCGTTTTGCAGCGTGAATCTTTCTGGATTCACTATGCTGTGCATAGACTTTGTAGCGGTTTGCTATTTTTGTGGCGGCTGGGTGGAAGATGAGCGTTGGTCGTTGAATACATGTTGTAGCACCTTCTGTCCTACTTGTGCTTCCTTGTTCATCTGTATGTCCACGCAGTAGTGCTTAGTGAACGTGTGTACAGAAGCCCAGGTTGCCGCCAGGCATATGTCTTGAATGGGCGTGTTTGCCAGAAAGGCAATTGTTGCCCCCTTCTTCCTTGTGGAGTGTGCCTGTGCCCCCTCCGATAGTTCTTGTCCTGCCTGCCTGTGGCAGAATTGTATTGTTAGTGCGATCCATCATGCGATGGTGCCCTTGGTCACTGGTCTACCCAGGAAACTGGTAGCGAATGACACAAAAAACTGTTTTGTTTTCCTACGTTCCTTAGTTCTCTCTATGTAGTGCATCACCGTCCTTCTGGCGTCGAGAGTGTGAAGTGCCCTCTCTGCGCCAGTTATCGGGTTTTGGAAGAAACTTGGTATTTGAATGGTCTGGTTCATATGGAAAGCGGACACCACCTTTGGCATGAAGTGTGGGTCCGTCCTCATGACGACTTTGTCCTTGTGGATCTGTATGTAGGGCTCCTGTAGTGTTAACGCCTGCAGTTCGCTTACCCTGCGTAGTGATGTTATTGCTACCAGGAAGGCTGTTTTCATGCTCAGCATTTGTAGTGAGGCTTTGTGTATGGGCACAAAGGGCGCCTTCATGAGTTCAGTCAGGACAAAATTGAGGTTCCATGCTGGCGGCGGCATTCTTTTAGGTGGTGCTAATCTTTTAGCTCCCTCGAGGAATCTCTTTACTACCCGAGAGGTAAAGAAACTTCCTCCCGTCTCCCCTCGTGTGTACGCTACAATCGCCGCTAGGTGGACTCTTAGTGACGACGAGCATAGATTAGATTTTAGTAGGTGTGTGAGGTATCTAAGCACCGTTGATTCCTTGGTCATTTTGTTTTGCAGTTTATTTCTGGTGCACCAAATAGTAAACCTTTTCCATTTATCCCCATAGCATTTCCGTGTCGTTGGCCTCCTAGCCTCACGCAGCACTCGCATAATGCTTCGAGGTAGCTTAAGGTGTGCGAACTCTAGGTCCTCAGGAGCCAAGCCGCTATACTGAGGCTCTCTGGCTCTGGGTGTAGAACCTCTCCGTTCTGCATGGAGAGTAAGTCTTTGATTTTTTTGAATTTGTGTGGGGGCCCTCTGCCATCTCCACTATCTGAGAGTACCACGTTTGTCTTGCCCACTGTGGTGCTATTAGGATCAGCGTCATGTTGCTTGTCCTGCATTTGTTGAGTACCCTGTGCATCAGTGGTATTGGTGGAAAAGCGTAGGCAAATGTTTTTGACCAGCTTATCCATAGGGCATTCCCCTGGGATTGTTTTTCTGGTTGTCTGGATGCGAAGTTTTGGCATTTTGCATTCTGGCGTGTTGCAAATAGGTCTATTGTAGGTTTCCCCCACCTTCTGAATAGTTTTTGCGTTTCCCATCCATTGAGCTCCCACTCGTGGGATGCCGAAGTCTGCCTGCTGAGCCAGTCCGCTTCCACATTGTCCTTCCCTGGAAGGTGTATGGCCAGCAGGTCTATTTTCATTGGGATTGCCCATCTCCAGATCTCCTGAGCCAGTTTGGATGGGGGGGGAACGATTGCGTTCCTCCCTGCTTGTTGATGTAGAACATCGTTGTAGTATTGTCTGTTTGTATCAACACTCTTTGGTTGTACAGCTGCCTCTGGAAAGCCTTCAGGGCTAGCAGTACGGTCTTCAATTCCAGGTAGTTGATGTGTTTGACCGCATCCGTTGGAGTCCACAGACCTCTCACTCTGAGCTTGTTCATGTGTGCACCCCATCCCCTCTGGGATGGGTCTGTGGTGATGGTCACAGTTGGGTTTGGAGGTGTCAAGGGTTTCCCTGTTGTGAGGTTTTCCCTGTTCCACCATGTTATCTCTTCCTGCACTGCGTGCGTTACAACCACTAGATCCTCCCAACTTCCGTTTGCTTGTGACCATTGTTGTTGCAGCCATTCTTGGAATGGTCTCATGTGTAGGCGTACATTGGGGACTAGGTGTATGCATGACGCCATAATCCCCATGATCTTGCTCGCCGTTCTCGCTGTCAGAGCTCGCCCCTTCTGGTAGAGACGCGTCTCTTTCAGCAGGGCTTCTGTTCTCCTGTTCCTGGGCATGACTGTGTTGTTTATGGTGTTGATCTGTGCCCCCAGGAAGATCTTCACCTGTTCTGGTTCCATTGATGATTTCCCCCAGTGAATCGAGAACCCTAGACTTGTTAGTGTATTTGTCACTATTTCTGCGTGTTCCTCGCACTTGTCGCGAGTACTTGCTTTGATTAGCTAGTCGTCCAGGTAAGGGTATACATGGATCCCTTCCCTCCGTAGGTATGCTGCTACCGCTGCCAGGCATTTTGTGAACACCCTTGGCGCGGACTTGAGGCCGAATGCCAGGGTTGTGGATTGGTAGTGATCCTCATTGATGTTGAACCTTACCAGGTTCTTGTGTCGACCGTTCATCGGGATGAGCAGGTAGGCATCTTTGAGATCCACCGTGGACATGAAGTCTCCTCCTTGTAACTGGGGCAGCACTTCTTGCAGCGATGTCATTTTGAATCTTTGAGTTTTTATGAATCTGTTTAGGAACCGTAGATCCAGGATGGGTCTTAGTGTTTCGTCCACCTTTGGGACCAGGAAGTAGTTGGAGTACACTCCCTTGTTCCTTTCTCTGTATGGCACCGGTTCTATGGCCTTCTTTTGGAGCAGTTGCAGAGTCTCCTTTTTGAGTTGAGCAAGCTCCTGCCCGGAGCGTTGCCTTCTTTTTGGTTTCTTGTCTGGAGGTCTTTTCTCTAGCTCTATACAGTACCCGTACTGTATGACGTTCAGAATCCATTTGTCTGATGTTATTTTTTGCCATTGTTGAAGGTAAAGTTTTAGTCTTCCGCCTACTGGTGTTGCATGCTCGTAGGCGTTTGGTTTGTGAACCCCCCTTACTGTGTTCACTATGCGCTTCACCCCCTGGGGTATCCTGAGGGTGAGCCTCTTCTTTCGATGGAAGTCACTTTGATGAGGGTTGGTCTCCCCCTCTTCTTCTCTATCCACGTCCGTTTCCCCTCCCGCGAAAGGACTGGCCCCGAGGTTGGTACTGCCAGTTCTGCTTCTGCTGGCCCTGCTGGCTGTGACCTTCACCCTGCTGTCCTTGCTGGAAAGTCTGGTGTGACGTTCCCGGCTGGTTTCCTCCCCTTCCGAAGGGTCTCCGAGCTGTGGTGCCTCTTCGCATCCCTCTGAATTGCAGGGCCCCCATGGACCTAGCCGTTTCATTTTCCTTCTTCAGCTGGGAGAGTTTTTCGTCCACCGGGGCACCGAACAGCGTCTCACCATTGAATGGTGTGTTCAGTATGTTGTTCTGGACCTCCTGTTTGAAGCCAGAAATTCGGAGCCAGGCTTGCCTCCTCTCCGTGATACCAATAGCCATCAGCCTGCTAGATGTCTCTGCCCCGTCCAATGCTGTCTTAATGCATGCGTTAGCAATGCTTTTGCCTTCCTCGACCAGATGGGAAGCTCTCTGTCTGTACTGCTCTGGGAGATGCTTAATTAGGTCTCCCATCTCGTCCCAGTGTTGGTGCTGGTGCCTGTTCAGAAGGGCATTGGAGTTGGCCATGCGCCAGTGCATGGCCGCATTTCTCTCCACCTTCCTCCCGGTGAGGTCCACTCTTCTGCTCTCCTTGTCGGGAGGCGGCCCTGAGGTAGCCGGCACATTGGCCCTCTTCCTGGCCGTGGAAGCAATGATGGAGTCAGCTGTGACTGATCCCTTGATATATGGAGGATCCTGTGAAGAGTGCTTGTACTTGTTTTCTGTTCTTGGAGTGATGGATCTGCAAGTTCCAGGCTCCTTGAATGCCTCCTTCCCTTGGTTCATCACGCTTTGGAGCATGGGGAGGAACTGGCTCCTAGTCTGGATGGGGAGCAGCGTTTCCAGTAGAAAGTCTGCTTTCTGCTTCTCCTCGTCCAATCTCACCCCAAAAGCCGCTGCTGCACTCCTGACGACCATGTTGTATGCTCCAACGTCGTCTGGCGGCGAAGGCCTCGAAGGATATGACTCCACGGGCTCTTCGGGACTTTCGGCGTCGAGGTCTTGCCATTCCATCTCCTGAGTCGTCGATGGCGCCGAGCCGTAGATCGACTGCTGCTCGTCTTCTTCTCCCTCATAGTAGGCTTCCTCCTCCTCCTCTTCAGGATCTCTCGACCGATCTTCGGTGTCGAAGTCCTCCTGTTCCTCGACCTCGGTCGGCGGCCTTACTGGGATCTTGTACTGTCTCATTTTTTCGTCGAACTCCTTCCTCAGAAGGATACTCTCCATCTCCGCCTCGAGCCTTCTCTTTTTCTTCTCCATTTCGGAGGCGGGATCGGCGTCGAGCGCTGGTCTCTTCGACGGAGCTTGCGTCGACGCGGCCTTTTCCTTCGTCGTCGGGCGGCTCACCTCGAGGCCCTGCTTCGACAAACCCTGCTTTTCGGCGGGCTTCGGCACCTGGGAGTCCCTTTCGAAGGATCCGCCGGGCCTTTCGTCCTTGGATCCACTTGCGGTCGGCGAAATTTTCGGCGCCGGTGTTCTTTGAGGACTTTGACTCTGTTTTTCGAGAGTCACTCTCAGGTTTTCGGGGCCCTTTCGGGGCTTTCGTACTCTAAGAGTCTCCTACCTTGTCAAGCGTTTTCTTATCGGTCTCTGCAACCGTGAAGACGTCGGGTCCTTCGGCGATGTTGTCCTCATCGTCGGTGGAGAGGCCCAGCTCGTACAGCGACGGGGCCTTACCCTTGCCTTCCATGTTGAAGTTGGCTCTTCTCTGCCTTTCTCTCACTCGGGAGCGTCTTCGGCGTGAAGACGGCGCAGGCGTTGCAATCCTTGCTCACGTGGTCGATCGGCAGGCAAAGGTTGCAGACTGGATGCTGATCCTTCTGCGCGTATTTGTGGTGGCAGTTACAGCAGAATTTGAATGGTGTCTTGTCCATTGCGCTCAGAGTCTCTGAGTGCGCATTTTCCAATGGGCGTCGAAGTTTTCGTGGAACCCCACCTTCTTCGTCGTCCCAGCTGTATGTTCTTCTTCTCTGTAGTCTTGTATACTTTCTCCTTCGATGAAATTCGCGTATTTATCTTTTTCTTCGTTCAAACTCTGGAGCCTCGATGACGATCCAGACCCAACGGCGGAAAAAAGAATCTGAAGATGGCGCACCCAAGGTGGGACTTCCGCAGGAAGCGCGCCGACGTCACGAGAGGTACACCAAATGGTGGGACGTCGACGCCCACCTGGGCTACGACCCAAAAAAAAAAAAAAGGAAAGAAAGACTACGAATCCGGACCCAACCACAAGATCGCGGAATAATGCACAGCATAGTGAATCCAGAAAGATTCATGCTGCAAAAATTTGTGTTTTGCTAGTATGTGGAGTTCTTTATTGTACAAATAGCAAATAGTGATAACAAGAGCAAATTGGCCACAAAATTCGAATCCAAGATCCTGATAAATCTCTCCCCTTAAACATTATAGGTACCATTCGGGGTTTGTGCAACCAGGTAACATGGACTGACTATGCAGCATGGCAATTTTCATAGTGGAAGCCACATTTCAAGTTATCTCCCTTCCGTGAAAGCAGTGTCAATTACGGAAGTGGGACATGGGTTTAAGATCACTGATTTTGATAGCCAAACTACAGAACTTAGGTTAAATGGCCATTTCAGTTCACATTGTGTGCAATATCTAAATGGGCTACTAGCTACCAAAGTGTAAAAACACCCAAAATAGTGAGTTAAATGGCTATGCCCATTGTTTAATTACACAATCCAAGCTGCCTTACAATCAGTTCCTGGTAACGTTGGTCCAGCATCCCTAAAGTAAAAAGGGTTTCCTAGGGGACCCTACCAAGTATGCACTCATATTCTTTTTAACTGAGCAGGATATTTACAAACAAATTATGCCACAGATAATCTCTTGAACATAGCACTGCTGATTCAATGCTTAGTCCAGTCAAGAACGAGATACTTAACGTTTGCTTTATCATTTTTCGAGCAATATACTGGGGCATAGACAGAGGGATTTTGCAGCACAAATGAACACACCAGAGAGTTTCCCCAATGTTACTACCGACAACCTAAACACTTAGTATCGATACCTGGTGCCAGCTAAAGTTAGCACCAAAGGCTCAATTTCCCCAAGAATTACTATAAATCAGGGGTTGAGGCAGGGATGTTTTCTTGCCTTCTGCAGTTAAATGTAAACCATGTGGATGCAAGAGAGAGTTAGGGAAATAAGGAAAGCTTTCTACCTCACTTTAGGGCATCGATTTATATGATATGGAAGTGTTGCAAGAGGTGTCTATAGCATAAACACAGCCAAAAGAATTGCTGTACAGCATCAAAGGCAAACACACAGGAACCCCTCCATTAACTTGTGGACTAAGTTTTGAGGGTGGAAACAGACCGTTACTTTGCTGTGTGGTAGTGTTCTTTAGAAAGGGGTGTGACTGAGCAAAGGTAAGCCGCCAAAAGCAGGATTGGTTCATCAGGAGAAGGAAAATCAGAACGAATATCAAGTAGGGTAGAACCATAGGAGCTGGAAGTAGTGGGAGGGAAATCAGAGGGTATCTAGAAGAACGCTGGAGAGAAGACCAGCAGGCAGAGAACCCAAGCATACCTTTCATTACATGAAACGGCTGTGTGAGGGCTAGAGGAACTGCATTCCCCAATGCATTGGTCTACAGAATGGACTGTGGCCACAGGCAGGTACTCCACATTTTCATTTGGAACTGGCATAATTAATGGCACTAGAACAGTAAGATCAGATGCATGGGCACAGTTAGGATTTATCAGGTGGCAGAGGAGGGCAAGAACAGATGCCGAGGTAGGAATTATCACTCAGTGGTGTTGATGGTATCGTTTTAACTCATAGCAGGGTCAGCTGTAAAGCGGAGAACTTTGTGTTCTTTGAGGGGGGAGTGGACCAGACATTTGGCAGTTGGTGTTCTGCAAGAGATCTAAGAAAAACACGCACCTACCAAACAATCCAGAAAGAGTTCAGGAGATTAGGATTTTATTTTAACCAGACTGCTTGGAAGAGCCAATTAGACCTTGACAAGGTGTGCTGCGGCATGTAGGATGCTCTTACAGTAGACTTGTGTGCAGTCTAAGAGGCCATGAAGTAAAATGTCACCATCCAGATGTGTGTATGAAAATGTGTAATGTATGGATAATTATCTGGGTGGTCGGTCTGCATTATTTAATAGCACTTTAAATTCATGGTTAGCTAACAAAAGTCAATGAATTATCTTGGGACTTAACCGCAATGATAATAAGTGAGAGAATGACATTAATTAATCTACAATGATGGTTTGTAGTCAAAAACTTAAGCCAGTTAAATGGTACATGAGTGCTTCTGTAATCCACTGTGCAGCCGCCTACAAATAGTAAGGGCTCTAACTCAAGGAAAAGGGTGCGCATCTGTATCGTATGGCTTACAATAGAACCAAAACTACAGCACTTAATTCTGCATTTTACCGGTTATTTATTGACCTTTCTGACCCATTGTTTATTTCAGTTTTAAAAGTCCAAGGTGAAATTACTGCCAGCCTTAAAATACACAAGAGAAAAGCCAGTACATTGGTAGGACATGGCTCAATGCTGTTCATTTAGAAAACTATTTGGCTTACCAAATCCTGCCATACAGGCCCAGATCAGGCTGAAATGTATTCTTACAAACCAGTTCGGGCGAGGGAACCCACCTTACTCTCGACTTAGTTTAGGACTCCCAGTGCCGAGTTGGATATTTTAAAACCAATGCACTGGTCAGAACGTCAAGAGCGGAATGGCATTAGGTCTCATTCAAGGTAATCTATTTTGATTAGGGCACTGAAAAGTCCAATAGGTTTACGACTAGAAATCATTCTGGTTTTAAACCTTTACAAAAATATCACAGTTCACATGAGAAAGATTCTATAATATTCACAGTGAAAATAAAATCTCATGTGGTATTAGACTCTTTTAGTTCAGCTCAAAAGGCAGAACTACAAGGATGAACCTCCCCCAGTGTCATAACTGAATGCTAAAACATTTATTTATTTATTTTTAAATAAATAGTCTGCCTTATAGCCTAAGGACCGTTCTTGCTGTAAGAGCAGAGGTGCCCTAAAGCTGGAAAGCAGAGATCTTAAAAAATGGATACAATTTTAAGATTGTGCAAAAGATGTTTAAATTACAGTAGGTAGGATAGTTTACATAAATATAGTTTATGTACCGCCTTAGAGAATAGCCATCTCTTGTGATTATCAATTTAAAGGTTCTGCTTTGAGGCCAAATTAATTTGTCAGTACCCTGTGTAGTTATTTAAACCCATTACAAACACAATCTTTGAACCAGCTGTCCCTGAAAAGTACATCCAACAGCCAAAGTAACCAGGCTCAGCATCTGTATTAGACAACAGCTTATCAACCAAGTGAGTCACTGTTTCTGTGGTAGCTAATCCATAGTGCAGAATACATTCTATGCTCCGAGTCCATGAAGCACTGGGCAAACAAATACTTTTGGTTGCACATTTTGGGTTATGGGAGCACGCACAGACATTTGGTGAGGCCCATCAGGGATAATAGTCCTGTTAAAGCACAGCACGCAGATTTAAAAAATGAATTGGGACCATCCAAGCCTCAAAGAAAATATTTTTAAAAACGAAATCAAAGGTGGTGGAAATTCAAACCTACCTCTGCCATGTTGCTGATAACTATAGCCATAATAATTCCGTAGATTGCCACAGCCTCACAGAAAATGATACTGCAAAGAGAGAAAAAATGTTGATGGGCAGCACAAAGAAAGACTGTGCAACATTGTGTAATTTCTGAAGTGGTTAGTCCTCAAAGGAGGTGAGAGCATTCGCTTTCCTGCTATATAGCTTGCAATATACCAGAATTCAAATGTTGGTCCTGACTATAAGAAAGTGCCGTCTATGGAATAAAATACAATTTGAAATGGGCTGATCACAAACAGCTGAAAAATATAACCAACCAACCAAAAATCAAGCCTTAGTAAGTGATGTACATTTAAATTCTTGAGGACAACTTAAGAACACACACCTGGGCAGCTGCAAGCTCTGAGAGATGGGAAGTGGGCTGTGCTTGTATAGATTCCTACTAGGAAAGTACCTGAAGAATAAGTTACTTAACATTCCTTCTGATGGATGTGAGCGGTCCTCAAAGGGGCCAGGTGAACCATATTCTCAGGCATCAGACTATATCTGGAATCTTTTCATACAATTTCAGCAATAGATTTGGGAGGCACAAAAAATTGACGTCATCCGGTCATTAAAAGTGGATAACAGTTTTTCTGAGCTTCACAGACCAAAACATGAAGTCACAGCCAAAGAAATAAAAACACAAAGCAATATATATGTTTATTAACACACTTTACGTAGAGGTGGTCGGGGATTGATGAGTAACAGGCATGTTTTGTATCCATTGGAAAGCAAATTGATAAAACTATTCTCCAAAGGGATACTGCAAACAGCATGCTAAAGGGCCTGTATATGGAAATGTGTCAACATGGCCATTCAATTAGCCAAATCTGAAAAAGGGTGAAGGGTCACTTGACGTTGCTGCATCTCAAATAAAACAAGTGGAGGTGCTCCCTATGCATTGTCTCATATTTTCTCTTACACCCCTGAGGGGAAGAGGAGGAAGATTTATTAATAGATCTTTTTCCAGGGACCACAGTCTCATGGCATCCAAATTTAGATCAAGACTTGGAGCGCTTGTCCTTCAGATCTGCCATGAAAAACCTGGCCTCCTTCACCCAGGTGACATTGGGTGTATCGTTGGTCAGAGCTCAGAAGTGCTCATGCCATGGTCCCACATCACAGGCATCTCGAAAAGCAGACCCGTCCTTCAACAGTTCCCACAAGGCTGGTGCCCTGAAAATATCAAATGACAGGACACCTAAGGTATTACGCAAAATCTGATTATATAGTTTGACATGTTTAAGAATAAACTTGGCAGCTCCAAATCCTACATTTATGGCGCAAGAAAAAAGGAATCCGTTATAAGGTCTTGCAGCCATTAAACTCTCATAGTACCACTCTCCATTAGTGGATGAATACTGCTAGAATATAATATTCATGCTCGGTGATAGAGAAACTAAGGGTTCAAGTGAGGAACATGCAGTTAGTTGTACCATGTTCTCTCATCGCAGGAGTTATTTAGTGGGCCACAGATCGATCCTGGTCATGCGTTGAATGACCAGTGAGCATTTGATGACACTGTCCAGCCACCAGCTTTCATTTTACATGAAACTAGGTCTACACAGACATTTTAGAAACAAACCAAATGCTGGTTCAGTGGATAGTGCTTATCTTGCATCTACCCCATCCAAAGGAAACAAGACACTTGTAGACTCCACAAAAATCCTACTACGAGTCTCCAGGTGAACACATCAGTTCTATACTACACTGAGCATGCCTGTAAGGTCAGAACAACGCCAGACATCAGACAAGAGTAGGGGCTAGGAAGGAGTTGGGGCTAGGAAGGAGTTGGAAAATATGAAAACCAACAATGTGATAGAGGGGTCACCTACACCTTTAAGCAGTCCAATAGTTCTTATGTAAGCATTGATTGATAGCACAGTTTGTGTGTGAATTAGAGGATCGAATGCAGTCACCAAGACCAATGACCACCCACTAGCTAGAGCTGATAATTTGGACAGCAAGATGGGAAAAGCCAACTACTGAGAAACTACCATCATGTTTGACTTCCAGAATTAAAGTAAATGTCAACATTCTTCAGCTAAGGGGGCATAGTCAAGTTCATGATGATAACCTTTGGGTTTACCAATATTGTTACCAGTTGAGGAAAACACCTTCATCCTCTTCAAGGCTGCCTTCAGTGCTCGTGCATTCCTTCCAGAACCCCAAAAGCAAGATGATGCAACATGACTTGGAATCGCCAACATCCATTGGACACAAGGTTGGTGGGGTTCACATACATGCTGCATCTACCTTTCTGATCGAATATTTTCCAGCAGCAGATTAGTGTTTACATGCTGAGAAATGGAATTGCAAAAATGCATTGACAAGGAAGAACCACATTACAGCGTCTTACTTGTTTGAATACAAATCCCGGTTAGTAGATGTCTGTATTATGTGATTAGGTTACATACAATTCTAGAAAACATACAGGTTGAATTAAAAATAAAACTTCACTTGGATACGCTTACCTGACCAGATTCTTAGTTTTAATCCTGGGAGCTTTCACACCACCACCAAGGATACTTGAGCCTGTCACATATATTCCCCTAAAGAAGGCAAAAATTATTGTATTTTAGAACATGGACTTATTTCAAACAAATTAATAACCACTTGCACATCTTCACCTAGAAGCACTGACAGTACTTCTATAAACATTTTTAAATTCAGGTTTATTTTTTCTTTACAAGCAACCCAAAATGCAAGTTTTTTTGGGCAAGAGGTCTTTTTTTTATCTTTCTAGCTATGTATCATAACGAACTCTGGTAAATGCAGAAAGGTGGCAGGATTTTCAGCAAAGATCCATGCTGTTACTCTAACATAAGTCACCACCGAACTGGAAAGCAACTGGGGCCATGCTTGTTGAATTCTTGAATCCAGTGAGATATTCTCCATTATGCATGGGGTACATGTTCATGTATTGAATTTCAATCAAAGTTTTATTTATGGTCATTTTGAATGCCGGACCAGGTTTTACTATTTGGCGAGTGGACTAACCTTGCCCTATTAGTAATTAACTATAGCAAATCAAGCATTACAAACATCTAGTTAACTATGAAGAATTTCAATTTAAAATGTATTAACATCCAGATAAATTTAATATATCATTGACAATGCATTTATATATTAATGCCCCCCCTCCAAGTAACTCAAAAGCTTGTTAATCTAGGTGCATACAATGAACAGCAAAAAGGATCTGGGCTACCTTGCCAACAGGAAACCCTACAGTCCATGCACTAGCACCATTCCCAAACAAACGGCCCAGAAACTGCTGCACGCATAAAGGCCAGCGGTCCAATATGTAAACATCAGTTTACAAACCTTGAAGTGTTCTGCTTAAAATGACCACATGTTTATGAGCTCTTTTAAAAGGGAAAGTCAGTTGAAAAATAAGCACGTGCAAGCCACGCGACTACTGAATTTTACATATTCAAACAATGGAAGTCCCTACATGTAGCCCCTCAGAAGTACTGGTCCTTTCTTTCAGCCTCACAGTGGTTTCTAAATATAAAAAAAACTAGATACCTCTGATTAGACTGGCAACTGCAGACTATGGTCTGGAGAGCTACTGGGCTCTCGCCAAAATAAAAAATAAACATTGGCTAAAAGCAAAAACATTTTTTGACCTCACAAAGTACATTTTGCCACATCGCCACTGGTTCTGAAGGGAACTACTTTGGTGAAAAAATGTGAATGACAACAAACCAATGGGTGAAGAAGGCTGGCTGGCGCTATAAGTATGTATAATTGTTACATACATATATTCATTTTTTTGTATATTCAAATGGTATTGGATAAAGCAAGACATAAAAAGATGGACCAACATTTTGCAATACAAGCTGCAATGAAAGTCATTGAGAGCAGAGAAATATTTACCCAAGGAAAGATTGGTCTTTGGGTAAATATCAAGAGGTATGAAGGGGATATAAAACAGAAAATAGGGCTACACAATTTAACATTATTATTGTTTTTAATGTTTTCACAAGCAACTCTATTTTGCGGTCTTTACACAGGGAAGAACAAAAGAGTCTCAAACTTTATAAATGCAATAGACATAACAATCATATTAGAAAAGATGAAAGATCCAAGCACAAACATGTAACACGGCACAGCTCTGTCAAACTAACCACAGAAATGTACGGATGAAGAGATATCAGATATATACAATACATGTAGAAGCTCAGTGTAATAAGCTATTTATTACCCTTATGGATGGTGGGGAGAGGCCATGACACAAAAGAGGTGAAGACTAAAGTGAGGTCTTTATGCGAATGTGGGATGCAAGGAGGCAATTTGTCCCCAGTGCCAAATCACTGTATCATGCAAGCTGTGAGGCAACTGATCATTTTTCTCATGTAGGTTTTGCTATAGTAGCGGGCGAGTGGATTTGTCGAGCCCTGTATACTGAGGTATTAATTCAAAATTGGACCTTGATTTTTTTTTCTCTCCTAGTTTCACGATTTCTTGTGAAACATGGAGAGAGAAAGAAATCACGGTACCCTGCGAAATATGAATTTCATCATGACATCATCCAATGAAACTGCAGAACGGTCCCATTGTCAGCCCTATGTAGAATGTCGCTTTGAGGAATAAATTATGCAGAGAAGTGGAGTAAATTATGTGGCAAAAACACAAACCCCCCCCCCCCCCCCCCCGCCCTCCTACCAAGTCTCAACCTTGAGCACAGTCTTACCAAGTTCTTGCATCAGAGACCACTTAAGCCAATGAAGAGGGGAAAAGGTAGCTCCTTTTGGTTTCTTTATGCAATGTCGCTCTCAGTGGATTCCACATATACAAGTCTTTCAGGATTTCCGGTCAGCTAGGCTTTCACTGCAAGTAACTGACCTTCAGACATGGGCTCATCCACTCCCCCACCACAACTGGTCACCTCTATGCACGGCATCCATCACCCACAGTGCATTCCAAAGCTCCCCCAGTTACTTTGTTGGCTCAGAGTAGGGTAACAGCAGACTTCCATCCCTAGGTACATAAGGCTCCGCACAGCTTGGGATTTTAAATTTCCAGTTCACGTGGGGCGGAAAGAGAGAGATGGGTCAGGATTATCGCAAGCACGTCGACGTTTCGACCCAAAGAGGTGCGTGATTGACTAATGGGCACAGCAGGTCTTCCTCAGTGCAAGGCGATACAAGGGACAGCCAGAATTAATGAAAGGAGGTCTTCGGGGGTTGGTCCACTGTGGGTTGGACTCAAAGAAAGGTGACTGATGGTACCAATTCACATCAAAGGGACAGCATAGTTCTGTAGCTCTCCAACACCGCTTTGGAACTGAAAAGCTCCTTTTTGGGTTGAAACGTCGACGTGCTTGTGATAATCCGGACCCTACTCTCTCCGCCCCACGTGAAATGGAAATTTAAAATCGTAAGATGTGTGGAGCTTTATGTACCTAGGGATGGAAGTCCTTTGAATGACCAGTGTCAACAATTCGTACAGCCCTGTATATCTTTTCACATTTCGCACTTTTTTTTCCACCATATCACTTGCGTTGTTGGAATAAATTGTATGTTCATGAACCTTGACAGCCTTCTAATGTTATCTAAACACAATAAAATGTAAAAGAAGATCTGGATTTATACTTAAATACAGATTTTGATTGATTTAATTTTGGTGTGTTTTTTGATTCATGGTCTTTGTCTTTTCTTCTTTTTCCTTTTCATTGATTATTATTGTTAGTATTGAGTAAACCAAGAATCAATTCTGTACCCGACAGAATCAAAATTCTCCACATTCTTATACACCCAGATACTGAGGGGCACTGGGTCACCCCATTATACTAGATGTCGATGTGTGAGAAGAGCTGCTTTAGCTGCCTCGGGCAAAATAAAAACAGACCAAACTACTGGCAACTGTGGGCCCCAAAAAGCCAGAGTTTGGGTACGCACCCGCCCTGACCGACCACGCACGCAACGTTGGCATCATCCTGGACAGCAAGCTCACCATGAGGAGACAGCTCAACACAGTTGCGTCCGCCTGCTTCCTCACCCTCCGCATGGTGCGCACGACCTTCAAATAGCTCCCCATCACACCACACAAACCATCACACAAGTCCTTGTCATCAGCCGACTGGACTACTGGAACTCACTACTCCGAAATCACCTCTCACCTCCTCAAGAGACTGCAAACAATACAGAACTCAGTGGTCAGACTCATTCTGGACTTCCCCAAATGGTCCTACATCAGCCACCACCTCCAGAAGTTCCACTCGCTCCCCATTCAGAAGAGATGCCAGTTCAAGTTACTAAGGCACAACTTCAAGGCACTTCACAACCTGGGACCAGCCTACATTAACCACCGACTGAACTTTCACCTTCCCTCCAGATCCCTACGCTCCGACTCGCACACGCCCCTCACATCAGCCACAGCAACAGTGGAGGATGCTCCATCTATCTCATCGCAGCAAAATCCTTGAATGCCCTATCTCACCACCACCGCACTGCGTCCTTGCTGCTGGAATTCAGCAGAGGACTCAAGAACTATATAAAAGTTGCTGTAATAACACCTTTGAGTGCTCCATCAGCAAACAGAGTGATAATGTAGAACAAATGGATGGGGTCCAGAGGGTGCTAACAAGGGGTAATAGCAGCAAATCAATCTATGTAGCTGGAACCCAATATGCTTTGGACTTAATCAGTTTGGGGCTGCTGATGTTCATCAATGCAGCCAATTCATCCATACTTGGTGATGGAGCGTAAAACAAGTCATCAGCATAAGAATGAAATTACAGTCTCCATTGTCTTAGGATCTGGAAAAATAATTTAAGTAAAAAACATAATCAGGGAGAACAAACGAAAGCTGATGAACCCCACATTTTAGCGCAGCCTCAGAAGATTGAAAAGGTGCACGCTTGACACATTCTCCAATTCAAACAACTAGGACCAAGTGAACTCAGAGGTCAGGAATAGAAATAGTGGCTTCTGTTCACAACCGATTAAGGATTAGTTTGAAGTCCACCATAGTGTAAGAAGCACACAGATCCACGGTGAGGAGCAAGTAAAGCTCTTTATCTGCTGTGACCTATAAATCACCTTAAAGCAATGCCAGTACAGTGTCAGTCCAAATCTGGGGAAAAAAAATACGAATTATGAACTGTCCAGCAATTCATGATGTTCTAGAATCCTGAGTGGCTCAAACTGGCCTTTCTCTCATTGAATGTGAACCTTTAGAGAAGGAGAGAACAGAGACAATGTCTTAAGTCATGCTACTGTTCAACTTCTAAAAGAAGGTGCATTGAAAACCAAAGCCATATTAAAAGAGTTTAGCCATCCCTATCAAATGGAACTATTGCCAGTTGACATGAGGCGGATCCGGTTTTTACTGCGACTTAAAATTGTGTCCGCACTGTGCACTTAAGTGGAGGAAAGCGCTTCGGGAGATCATTTGTGAGAGGGGCAGATTAGTTTCAGCCATGTGGTAGATCTACTGACCACTCGTACCCTCCTAACCCCATGCACCACACTTTTATGACTATGGGCGTCACCTCATCAAAGACGGCCCAACAGGCCAAAGGCGGACAGCCAGAACTCATGGCTGTTTTACTACGGCTCGTTCATCAACTTGGTGGTAGTACATATATTTCAATTAATAATATCTAGCACTAACTGGTACTAACATAGTAGGAATGGTAGCTATAAACTGAGGTCGGGCAAACTCCGACTTCCTCCATGTAGACAGCAGAAGAAGCCTGGAGGCGATTATCTATACCTCTCCTTCAGTGATTTCAAGGAGAAACTTTGTGGAAAAACATTTTTCAATAAAAAGCCAAAAAACATGTATGCCAATATAGGCAATAAGGAGTCTTTGGGGCAATTTTACTGCAAGTGTGAACCTAGCTCCCCTAGTCAAAAGTCAAAATATAAGACCTACACTAAACCCCTTCCTCTATTGTATAGAGGCAAATTACATTTTCAATTCAAAAGAAAGTTTTCATGACACTTTTCAGCTTTGACTGGAGTAAGGTTTAACAACCATATTAAGGATAACCTTTGCAACCCCCATTCCCCTAGGGATAAGGGGCAAATTGTATCTTTCTATTACTGATAATATAACCTAATTATCAACCATTACCCTATAATAAATTATCGACCATTGACACAATCGACCCTACGGGGTCTCTCTGAACTGCTTGTTACAATTAATGCTAGCCAACAGTCCAATATTATGGCGTATGTAGGCAGTTGTGTGAGGCAGACAACTTCCAAGCGTGTTACCTAGTGTGATCTGCTACCAGCACTCCTTGAAACTAATAATGTCAACCTAGGGTCAGAGGTTGGCAGTGCAATTGCCAAAGTATTCATCCTATCGGCCCAATAGGATTGTAAAAGATTCTGAATGGTGCTGGCATAAATGGTTGACAGAGAAGTTGGAATAATATTAAAATACATTGGTAACTACTGCCAAAGTGGCACAACATCCCCAAAGCGCCAAGTCCAACAGGCAAGAGGAAAGTCAGGACTATGGTCTCTTCCACTAAACCATATAGGACTGATGGAAAAAGGATTAGATTTTAATGAAATGCAATTTAGGATCACATTGTCCTTTTGCTTAAACTTTGAGGTCTTAAAGTTCATTTTATTGACAAAGAGACTGCATCACGGGTCTTCATTGTTTGAAAATATACTTGTGCTTTAAGCAGTAGTCTGTGAACGAATAAACAATGTGATTCGTAACTATGGAGTGCTGAGACAACCATATTTGACTAAGGCAGAAAAATTCAATTCAAGTTAAATGTTGCCAGGCTTGTAGGAATGTACTGAAAGTGACATTGGAGTATTGTTTCTATACCTTTCTGCAGTGTCTTGCATCGCCTATATACTTTAGAAAGTCAACGATGAGAAGCATTAAAAGACAATTTGGCGATTTGCTCTTCAACAAAAAAAATGCTCAATACAAAAACGAAAATAGGAACATATTAGATAAGAAATCTTAATTTGGATTATTACCTTAAAGGTTTGATTATACATTCTGTGAGCAATTATGGTGGTCTGTTTGATGTTCAGGTGCCACACTGTCACTTCCTTGCAGGTTTATGTTGACTACTAGATTTATGGTGAATTTCTTCTTTACTAAGAGTTTAAGTATTAATATGTTTTTCCTATCTTTATGATGATATTTGAGATTAATGCCTAAATTAGCTGTTTTTTCGATAAAAAAAATATAGGACTCACTTGCCACCTTCGCAAATGTATCATCAATGAAGATAACGGATGGTGGTGGAGCATCTAAATCAATTTGATCCAATACTATTTATGTAGTTACTCTCTTGTGAAATCGCATATTCAAAACTCTCATCTGACTGTACAAAAACGTTGCTTTACACGAAGCTTGATATCTGCACAAGTTAACTGATGGTTCGGTTCATCCTTGCTCTAGGGCATGTTAATTGATGGGAGTATCTGACACATTTTATCTGTGTCTTTGCAAGATCAGTTTAAATATATAAATCTGTGACAAAACTTTGTTTTATATAGCAGAACATAGTAGCTAAAGCGATGGGAAATTGTGCAATAGGTAATGTTGCAATAGTTTACAACTAATCACCTGTACAATGATGTGCTTTGTCCAGGTTTCCTCTTTACTTCAATTCGGCCTGGAAAAAGTGGAATGTGTGCTGCAAAACACATTGGCTGGGGCTTGAATGGTCACATTTTATATTAACATTTGAAATAGGATACAATTTACATAAATTGTACGAAAATTCACAATCTATAACATTAAGAAATAATGTTGTGAAATTCCACAATAAATGAATTCTCTATTGGCAATAGTGTAACTGTACATTGTTTCTAGTGTTTCATTTTCTGTTCTTTATATTTATGCAACACAGGACAGGAAACTGGCAGTTTGGGGTGCACATCATGCTGGACACTTTCTCCCTTGTTTCCATTTATAATTGTCTAATTATTTTTTAAAATATGGTTGTATATCTCATACACATACACCTTGGCTCATTTGTGATATACACTATCATTGTATTATGTCCTCTGCAATTTATGTGGTAGTATAGAAATATAGTTTATGAAATGAAGAGGTGGATGTTGCATATGAAGAGTTTTTTGATTTAATCAATACAGAATTATTCTCTTTCCAAACGTATGCCCCAATGTGTCCGAGGGAGGGAAATGATGGATGTGCCCAAGAGTCAATGACCACAGCATAGCTGTTTTGCCGAGCAAAGATGCGAGTTCATCATGATCACCCCTTGTTCCTTTTTTTGCGTGCAGAATATGTACTGTGTTTTCCTGACAAGATATGAACCAGCAACCTAGGACTGTTTAGCCAATTCGGCAAATAAACCATTTTCAAAGTGGTTTGCATCTTTATGATCTCTGTGCAGTATTAACAAAAAGGCTGAACTACCAACATATTAAAAAAAAATACATTATGAGAAAAATCAGCTAAACACACCAAGTATAAAGCTTTTTATTAACATAAAGCAGAAAGGAAAGAAGACATTTGTTTTCGGACTGCTTGAGCTCCATTGTTTCATTTTTATCCCTTGCCCCCTCTACCAAGTAGAGCAAAGAATTGTGAAACCTAAAGGTGGGAGGGAGTAAAATCACACGTAAAAGCAATCAAAAACGAAAAGAAAGCAAATGAAAAAAGGTGGCTATCAAAGTAACTGACAACAGAATCTTTCCGCGCAGGCGTGCATAAAAAATGTGCATCAATGCGGAGACTGTTGCTTACGCGATTAAATGGTTCAGGGAGGCGAACAAGTACTGACAAAGACAGCAGAGTGTAGCAAGGCCACATACAGAACAGGGAGAGCTGAGGATTCACTTACCATGCGGCTCCAACCACAGAGAGGGAGATGGATAAGCCAATTCCAAGGTTTGCCCACATAAATGGGGAGGTTTCCGTCAAGAACCTACAAAGAGAGAATTCACAAAGAAAAATCATCACATTGTGCACCAGCATTCCCATTATATACTAGAAAGTAACTAAAAAAAGAATCGCAACACCACCATGCAAGAGCAACAATTCCTACCCATGCCTGGGAGTAGTTATCACCGAGAAATATTTAGATTTTGCCATTATAAATCCAAAGCTAGCAACACGGTCCTCAATCTGCGGAATGTTTGCATTCTAGTTGAAATTAGCAAGCGGGTTTACAGAACCACTGAGTTTCAGGATACACTAGTGAAGCTGCACTCCTTTGGGAGTAGAAAAATGTGTTTACTTTGTTTCACTTATACTTGAAAGCAGTAAAAAACCTTCCAACATCATAGGTTTGTTAACCGGTCATTTGATCAGAAACTCGTCAATGGAAAAAAGGGCAGTAAAAGCAGAATCTGCCCACCTTTTACTGGGGAGTTTTACATTCACAGGGTACATGGACATTCAAAGAGCAAGAACCAGAGTACACGACGTGGAGAGGGGACCTAACCTAACAGACCAACAAACGGCTCAGAGACCACAAATCACAATGACAAATCTCCCAGTGTTTTGAAGTACTCATAGGACACTAAGAAAGAAAGCCATTACCAGTATTCAACGTGTTAATCTGTACAGCTCGCTGAGACCATTACTAATGAAAATTGAATTTATGATTAAATGGAGGCAGTCGTGACCATGCAAAATGCAGTGAACACGTACAATCTCAGAAGTTAGCAAGAAATAGTGGTGGCTGGTAGGAACGGTGGCAGGGGGAGGTGGGAGTAGAAGAAAAGAAAAGAAAAAAAAAAAATTAACTGCATTACCAACCGCCGCCTCTCTCCTCCGTCGCAGGAGGCACCCAGTCTCCCAAAGCCAATCACAATGCCGCAATACAGCATTGTGATTGGTCTGGGCGCCGTGATTCGGCACAAAGTTGGGGACAGGGAGCCTGTGCATGTTCCCCACCAGGCTGTGTAAAGCAGCCTGGTAGGGAACATGCAAAGTGTGCATAACTGTTTGGCTGGCCCAAGACAGCCGCCCAAACAGTCATGGGCACTTAGAGCGTGCTAACCACTCCTCCCCCAGGCCCCTTCTCTGGCCAGCCCCACCCCTTCCCTCACCTAGGAATGGAAAAATACAATTGTAATAACTTCCCGTTATAATTATTTTTTCTCTGCACTCCTCTTAAAGCAGTGGGGTGTTACTCCTTCGTCTTAGTGGAGGAGCCGCTGCTGGTTAGAAATCAGCAATGGTCATATATTTCCAAGACTAGTGAAATCCGGAGATGCTTTGTCAATTGACGAAAAGCTTATTAAAGGCTTTGTGAATTCATATGATAAGAATTGAAGGACCAGTACAAAGAGTTCTGGGCCCCCTGAAAGCTTAAACAAATCGAATGTTGGTAACAAGTATTGATAAATCCAATTGGTCTCGCTATGTCAATGCTTTGAGGAGGTCCCTTGATGGAGCGTAGATGTTAGCAACCATCTGTCTTTATCACTTTCCATCTGAAAAAAGATCATTAAGACAAATATTACCTAATGAGACATGATAACCTGCTAAGTTGAAAACGTGAGATCACATACTGCATCGTAAAAGCATGCAGAGTTTATGAGATGATTAAACGAAAATTTAAACAGAGAAAAATTAGAATTTCACATAGATGCATTTACCAGTTGTGAAGAAAATGAAAAATAATGTAAGAGTTTGTGATAACATTTAAATGTGCATTGAAGAAGGAAGAAATACATGCATAGGATTATAGGATTAGTGAAATGCTAAAATTGCTTCTTGAAGTGAATTGACAATAGTGCGATCTTGAGCCTTTCTAACATTTACGAAAAATAATACATGCACTGAAAAGTGTCACGTTACAATTTTGCTTGCAAGATAAAGTGTCAAACGATGAGGCTGAATTTTTTTTTTTTTAGTACCACCTAATACTGACATGCAACTTTGTGAAATAAGTCATAACTGAATTAATGAAGATTAAAAATGAAGATGCAAATGTATGATTTTTCTTTCAATTAATATTAACGTGAATGATTCCGCTAAAAAATGTCTTGTAGGCCTCAAATGCTTTCCTTTACACTTAGCTTCTGTTCTGGCTTCTGTTCTGGTTGACAATTTATTTCTCACTAGAAGCATATTCGATCGGATTGTAGCAAATAATGTTGCAAACTCCAGGAAAGTCGCCTGGGAACGGACTGACTATGGACAAATACAAGTACCTCCTACTTCTAAGGAAGTGACGAAATGTTAACTAACTGGAGTAAATGAATATTAATGAGATTTACAAAATAGGACTACTCAACTCATCTGGAATTGTATGATTTACTGATCACCCCACAACAGCCCATCATGAGTGACCAATGAAAACCCCATGGACTGATGGAATTGATATGTTAAGGGGTGTAAACCTCTAACAATTGTAGTATAATTGCTCCCTCAAGTAGGAGACAGGGGCTGGCTGTCATTTTTATTTTTCCTGGCTAGCATGCTGTCAGTTTGACTCTCTATTATCATTTTCTCTATATCAGTTTCCTTTTACTTTGATGAAAGACTCTGCGACCTCTAATCCTGTGGTTTGGCAAAGGTGTGTGGGAAAATAATCTGTCGGCTGAGGGGTTATCTGACTCCTGCTGTGGCATGCGGTGCTACAGCTTGAACTTGGACTGAGTTATCGGAGGACAGGCCTAAAGCAAACTGCCTTGCTTGGTTGGTATGATTACTAAATGAAATCTGTATCTTTTCCCATATTCTTCATAGGCTGAATAGTTCTCGCTACAGTTGATCTGTGCTAAACTGTGTGATTACTTGCATTAACAAATCTACCAATAAATCAACAATTAAATGTGTTTCTGATCTGCCTATGTAATCAGAGGCAATAGATATACGTTTTCCCTGAATTATCTTTATCGATTTTGTCTCATTCTTTGGTTCATACTTATTATCCCAAGGAATCTACAGAGTGTCTAAAGAAAGTTGTAATTATTAAATTGTGACGGTCATTGTCAGGTTAGCAATATCTATTCAGGGTCCTCATAGGATAATTGCCTGCATCCTCCAAGTATTCTAGGGCCAGATGTACGACTCCCCAATTTGCAACTTGCAAATTGTGTCGCATTTGCGACTCGCAATTTGCAATTCACAAATTGGGGATGTACTACAGTGTCTCAGACACTGTTTGCGATTCCTAATGGGGTCGCAAATTGCATGCCTCAATATTAATGAGGCAGGTGCAAATTGCGACCCCACTAGGAATGGCTAGCGCTCACAGGGATGGTGGCCTGCTGGAGTCAGCAGACCACCATGTCGGTGACTGCTTTTAAATCAAGCAGTTTTTGTTTTTTTAATGCAACCAGTTTCCTTAAAGGAAAAAGGGATGCATTTGAAAAATATTTTTTGACCCATTCACAAAGGTGAAGGGACTCCCTGGTGACCCCTTCCCATTTGCGAATGGATTACCACCTACTTGGAGAATGTGGTAAATTGCGAGAGTCTTGAGACTGCAATTATGGTCGCAAAACATTCATAAAGACAAATGAGTCGCTATTAGGAAGGGACGCCCTTGGCACGCCACTTCCTAATAGCGAGTCGCAAACCTCATTTTGCGATTCGGAAAAATTTACTGATTCACAAAATGAGGTTTGTACATGGCCATCTCCTAAATTGCGGTTGCAAACAGGCAGATTGCCCGTTTGCGACGGCAATTTAGGGTCGTACATCTGGCCCCTAAACTTTATCAGCTCAACAAAAAAGATCCGTCGGAGGACTGAGTTTCATGAAAAGGGTGGGTAATTGATAAAAGGCATTGAAACGAAGAATAGGCAATGAGCCAAATGATATTAGGTTATTACATGTGGTAAAATAAATTTGAGTACGCTTTCCACTGCAGCACATTATAGACTGTGGCAATGCAGAATGCTTTCAAATGCAACAGCAAAGACACCAGTGGAGACCAGCGATTTTAAAAACACATTTCTTATACTTTGAAGATGCCTCCCACACTGCATGATGCAATATGTTATAAAGCAAAGCACTGGCCATCTTGAAAGTCTAGGAAATGTTTTCATATTTCAAGATGGCCTCTGCGTTGCATCACATCGCACAGTATCAAGATGGCCTGTCACTGCTGTTGATTTTGCTAATGCTAGTGCTTTTTTTTATATTCAATTATCTGCCAATAGGAAAGCCGATAGCAACGGCAAGCATGGAGCAGGACATGGTGGCAGGATAGAGATGTGGTGGGAAAGGGAAGGTGAGCAAGGGCAGTAAATTAGGTACCCCAGGGCACCATTGAGGCATCACCAAGCCATCACCAGGGCACCTGGAAAGAAGGGAGAGAGGGGGAGAGAGAGCGAGAGAGGGAGAGAGAGAGGGGGCGGGAAGAGAGAGATACTGGGAGGAAGAGTGGGAAGAAAAAGATTAGTGGAGAAAAGGTCGAGAGCACACTATGAAAGAGCCAGAGAGAGTAGCAGGACAAGCACTCACATGGATTGCTAAATGAGTAATGAACCTGAAAAAATAGTTCTGTTTCATCTTGGTGGAAGGATACAATTCCGCCAATCAAAAGTGAATGGTAAAAAAAATGTACAACGGGCAGGACAAACAGTCCTTCGGCTACGCTGCCGACTTTGGTGCTGGAAACCAGAGTTCGAGCCTCGATGTCGCGTCCACATCCTGTGATTCTGGACAAATCACTTAATCTCCCCGTGCCTGAATGTGTAATGTGAATGCGGTGCTATGTAAAGTGCTCCAATATCTTCGGGTCGAGTTTGCGCTATATAAATATGCAACAACAAAAAAAAAATATATAGGGAGAGAATGTATCCAATAAAGTGCTAAGATAGACAAGACAGCCATCTAATCATGAGCAACGAGCTGCACCAAAGCCCAATCTATGTTGTATTGTATGCAATGATTATGTAAACCTCAAAAAGAACTGCACTCGCTCAACAGAAGTTATCACCGTTATTTTTTATTTATTTTTTAAGACTGACTGTGAAGAGCTCTGAATTAAATTAATTATATTTCAGTTAAGAAAAGTATGGAACTTAAACTTAAAAAAAAAGACTTCTTAGCGAGTGTTAAAACCCAACTCCGTTGGATTGAAAAAAAGTTGCAAGCCCTTGTTATACCACAAGATGGCGCACTGATGCAAGCCACGATTCAAAAAGAAATAAAAAAATCTCTATACATGGTCGGTCCTAAGAAAGCAGAACTGGTTTTTTTAACCGGAGAGTCAACCTCCCTCTTCTGTGTCACTGTTTCCAGTACAAACATCGACCACAAACACATGAACCAACTATCCGGTTCAGACAGCGAAGATGAGGAAGGAAAACTGGTCAGAAAGCAGAAATGACAGAAAAGTTCCCCAGCCAAAAGTCCATTGAGGAGGAAGTTTCACGTGATGGTTAATCGTGAAAGGCAACCCTAAGAAGCCGGCACACATACTATGTGTGGTTTCTCATATTTACCGGACTGGTTGCTGGATTTTCGAGCGGTGTAAACAATTCCAGTAATCTGTCAAAGCGAGGTTCGCAGCGTTGGCCTAATTATCAATGGTCCATAATTCAACAAGATTAGACACGGCAAAGAAAGGGGAACATATTTGAGCACCTTCACACCTCTTACACTGGTTACTTGTGCAGAAGAGTGTATACTCAATGCTCTGCACTTCCACCCCCCCCCCCCCCCGCCCCCCGAGTCTACTGCTTTCGGAGTCGTGCATAAACCTAGCTGCCATGTCCGGTTACCTTACCGGCTCCCCGCTCCAAGTCGATCCCACTCCTGATGAGCCACCAGTGTGCTGCTCCTAGCCCTACAACACGAAGGGACCGCGCAGCCCCCAGTGCTGCTGCCTGCTCCTGGGCCTTTTCTAAAGCAAGTGAAGGTCAGGACACAACTCAAAGGAGCCTGGAAAAGCCTCCCACCTTCATGAAGGGTTAAGTTTCCAGGCTACGTCAGACTGGATGAAATGTTAAACTTCACCCATTCCCAACATACAGCTATTAAGATGTATAAGGCACTTGTTTATCAAAACTTAACCAAGAGGAAAACAGGGGCAAGTGGTCAAGTAGAACCATATAGTTCGATTAGTGAAGAGGGACATGAAACGAGGGGCCAGGATACATCTTCATTCAACATGAGCAGAACTGGGGGATCCACTTCAAGTCTTTCTTAAAAGTAGTGAACATGGCACCGAGTCAGGAACCTGGCACCGAGTCAGGAACCTGGCACCGAGTCAGGAACCTGGCACCGAGTCAGGAACCTGGCACCGAGTCAGGAACACACAGGTAAAGCGTTCCGGACTCTGGGACACAAACACAGAAGAACTGAAACAGGAGCGGTCTAATTTTTCTTTTTTTTTTCTTCTTTTTTTAAGGTTCATGTCTCTGATCGTAGTAGCTCAGTGCTGTGGAGGGATTGCGGAGATAAGTACTGGAGGATTTCAGGGAGGAACTTGGAGAACCAGGCAGTCAATTCAGACTAAAAACCTGGCTTGAACGGTAAGCCAACTCCTGATGACAACTCCGCCTCTAGATGTGGTTTCAGGCCACTACTATTGCCCCGCACCATGGCACCACAGTTTTATCAACAGTTAACGCACAGAGCCTGGCAAGTTAACCAACGCGAATTATTAATAGGGATGTGGAGTGCAATCTGGCGCACCGGAAGTCGTGTGGCAGAGCATGCATGGATGGAATAAACTGCGTTAAGAGGTGGCCATGCTGAAATGCAAGCGGAGCAGAGAATATAGGCGGCATCTTCGGAAGACAACAACAATAGCCACAAGACTCAACCAAAGCATTTAATGATTTCAAACTTAGTTCCAGCAAATTTCTCCAACACAACTCTAAAATAAGTGAAATTCTTAACTATACCCTGCAGGGAAAAAAGTACATTCAACTCGAATACCGCAATGAAGCGCAAGGAGTGATTTCAACATAATCCCTATTCGATCTAAAACACATTTTGTTTCTTCGCTAAGAGCAGCAGCACTGCCCTTCGAGAAGTCCAGCCGAACCTGCCAATGCTGGCACCAGCCTGTGAGA
This sequence comes from Triturus cristatus, assembly GCF_964204655.1. Classification (NCBI taxonomy): domain Eukaryota; kingdom Metazoa; phylum Chordata; class Amphibia; order Caudata; family Salamandridae; genus Triturus; species Triturus cristatus. Next base: position 817,352,815 of record NC_140586.1, on the reverse strand, counting down.
TGCAGCACTAGGGCACGACAAACCAGGCGCAGGCAGCTTGGAGGGGGAAGCAGCATTAGGCGGCTTGTTGACAATGTACACATGAAGACTGAAGTCATTGGTTTTTTAACAAATCTCTATCTTTTGAGTGGTTCACTCATCTAGACGAGATTTAAGAAATTTCTCAGACAAAGGTCAAGTTAACACAGGCTGGATGCTCTTAAAGTAATGCTAAACCACAAAAATACGTGTGGGTTGCACAGAAATGCAGATTTGTATTGCGGGAAAGTTCCGCTAGGCATTTGGTTTACTTAGCATCACTTACAGCACTAAGAAAGGAGCTGCCCACCTAGCCATATTTAAAGGGTCCCTTTACATATTTAGTTATACTCAGTCATGCCAGTATGTCACCTTACACGACTCCACTCATCACACTGGAAAGTACAGGCACAGAGTATTGAGTGGTCAATTGAATACTGCACTAGGCCTAGTAGAGGGGCTTACCCAGGGCACATGTCTTACAGAAATAAAGTACTTTTAATGCCTGCAAAAGATCTCATTACAACAGTTCATTTTAGGGACCATATGAAAGAAATGGTCTTCTTATGAGTGGAGGCAATAAAGATACAATGTTAACACTCAATACCAACGAAACATCTGAAAAGTGTGACCTCCTTACCAAAAGTGAGAAGATACAAAGTTAAGGTGTGATCCAAACAATATCAGCAGAGAGCTTATGGATACCGGACCATACCGAAATAACCCAGACAGTACAGCAGCATGCAGCGCCAATTACTTAGTCGTCCTCCCGGTCAACCCACATGCTAACTACACTGTGTTAGGACAAAGGGGCTTATAACAAGTCTGGTGGTCCACTGATCACCAGACTCACGGGGGTGTTCCTGCAACCGCCTTATTAGGACCAGGGCAGTTAGGCCGCCCAGGGACCACTGCAACCGCCAGGGATCTAAGATCCTTGGCGCTGGTGCAGCGGTCTTGAGGCCGCAGTATGCTTTGCGGGCTACTGCAGCATGCCAAGCATATTATGAGTTTCCTCACGCCACACTTTACCTGGCAGTGTGACTGTCATGAAACGTTTGGCAGTGAGGAAGCAATGGGAGCCCCTACAGGGCCCCCTTGTACCTTTGGGTCATGGAATGCAAGCGGGGGTGGGGGGCACATGTTGTGCCCACCCTGTGGGCATGCACCCCAGTACCTGCACGGCATGAACTGCAGCAGTCCATGCTGGTATGGATTTTGAAGTTCCCATTGCGGTGCCCATTTCATAGGCAACGCCGTGGGAAGGCCAAAGAACCGCCCGCCATATAGGAGAAAACTCCTTATCTGACGGGCAGTTCAAACATGGGTTTGGCGGTGCAGAAGAGGGGCGGTCCGGCACCTGCAAACTCATAAGAAGGCCCTAAGGCTCATAGTTGTATGTTTTTACTGATATTTACAGACAAATACAAATAGAAAGCAATATGTTTTCTGTCTGCATTTTGATTTTTAAAGCGGAAAAATACAGAAAATTGGGCTCCTTTTAAGTGACTCCATGCTTTTTCAGGATTTTGAGGAAAACAGCTAAGAAGCACAGCATGCAGTTAAAACACAGGATGAAATTTCCTTAAATAATAGCATATATCAACATAATGCTAACATTTACCAGTGAGTATATAATTATATTCGTCTGCTTAACTTGCTAAAACACGACAGGCATCAAAGTATGAGGGCATGTTTATCAGTTAAAGGTTGAAATAAACAACTTTACAACTTCATTTATTCACAAAACACAAAATAAATATGGATAAATACCAATAAAACGGCCAAAAAATAAAATATGGATTAATATATACGGACATTAAAACTAAGACTCCCGGTTTTAGAGTATTTCTTTTACAATTGTGTGTATTTATCCATTTTATTTTCTTGCTAATTTTATTTGTATTCAACCATAAATATTTTGCGTTCGGTGATTTTTTTTTTACCTGCAATGGGTATATTTCCACAATAAATTTACCAACAAATTTTTCTTTGTTTGAATGTTGGATGGGTTTAACCCCTTGAGTGCCCGCCCCTTTCCCCGCCCTGTGCCGGCCGTTGTATTAGCGGGCGGGGTTTATGACGAGCTGGTCTCGTCATGGGCACAGCGCAACCGCGGCCCATGACGAGACCAGCTCATCCTGGGCACTCAAGAGGTTAAGCCATTTACAGTATAATGCAGTTAATTGAAACCATATGCATTGTAGCACAACTTAAACAGCTGTACTGCTGCAGTTATTTAAGCTTCAATAGGGCAATTTAAATATTTGTAATTTCCTTTGTTTAGCTGCACAGCTATTGACCTAGCACTTCTGATCGACAGTTGTGAAAAATCGGCCGAAAGAAAAACTGTTTACTGTATTTATCTATATTTAAAAGTAAATACAGACAGGAACTAGATGGTTTTCGGACAGTATTTATCAGTAGAAAACAGTAACAAGCATTTGCAATGCAATAGGTCTCGCATTAGTGAAAGTTGGAACTATTGGCATTGCAAATTCGGTTTTCTTTCTATAAAACTATCTCGGCAGTAGCAGAAGTAAGAAAAGCAAATGCACGAAGCAAGGAAAGGGTGCAGTACCAGAGGCTGTTATAGGTGTCCCTGTGGGTGCAGTACCTTATGTGACTAATAGAGGTCTGGTTTCAACTCCACAGGGACACCTAGTAACAGCCTCTGGTACTGCACCATTTCCTTGCTTTGTAGATGGGGGAGATGCAGCATCGAAGCTGCAAGTGAAAGTTCGAGAATGTAGTGTTTGAAAGAAAGTAAGTCCTGGTATGTTAGTGAGCCTCTGGGCAGGTACTTTTCCCATCTGGCAGTTTTGTGTTTTTTCATTCATACATTGCTACCTTTCCCTCGCATGCATCTACAGATGAGAAAGGGAGAGCCACCGACTGTCATTACTTGCCAGGGCGCCTTACACCCTTCCGGCTGCAAGGACACAGCATGGATTATGAGTTAACACAGACCCACACGGCTGTGACCCCTTGTAGCACAGAGAAGGAGGTGGTAATGCTGTCCAGGCAAACAAACTTACTCTGGCCCTTTCCGCAGAGCTGTGCAAATGCTACATGCAAGCATGTTAAACAAAGTTTCCCTGACTCTCTGAAGACGTGGTGGACAACTTAAAAACAAAACCAGTGTGTCAAAGCGCGGTACTACTCTGAACTATAACAAACTGCATGGCACAAGTTTATTTTATCGATCTGTGAAGCGTGAAAGACTGAGTCAGGTTCTAATGGTGGTGTACAGGCAACAGCAATCTGCAGCAAGCACACGGAGCAACCTGAGCTATCTTACATAAATTAAAGCTACTTGTGTACACCGAGTTGACCCTCGTGAACAGTACTCTGCTCAAATGCGCTTAATGCGGTCAAAAGTGTAGTTTACAGACATGGGAACGTGCCCATATGCTAACACTATGGCAGACTTAGGGGAGAAATTATAAATCATGAAGAGTATCTGGATAGGCAATGTTGAGAATAAGCAACATTTGAATTCATAAAAAAAAGGAAGAGTGTGGGGGGTTTGGGCCTTTGCAAGTTAAGAATGGAAATACTCACCTTCCCCAATTTTCCTATAGAGGCGCTTCGGTTGGGAGTGGGTAATGACAAGTAGCTCCATGTCATGGGTAACAGTCTGGGATGCTTAGAATAACATTGTGCATTATGTGACATGTAGAACAATGAATGGAAGTAGGAAAGAAAACTTGGAAAGGCAGAAGGAAGAAAACTGTAAAAAAGGAACGAGCGAAAGTGAGAAGGGAGCAGGAAAGGGCTAAAAGGAAATAAATAGGGAAAGAAAAAAACCAAAAAAGGTGGAAAAATCTGCGAATATTGTAAGACATGGAAGTCGAGAAAAAAAAGAAAAAAAAAAAAAAAAAAAAAAAAAAGGAGTACTCCTCAGTCCTGCTGTACACATGGTGACTCCAGATTCGCCTCACCCCGGCTCCTACCTTAATCTTGTGGAGGGCCTGCTTTTCCTCTAGGATCTGAAACCCCACGGTGATACACCCCGCGCCCCGCCACCCACCCCTATCTTTGTGGTAAGTCTGGCTCCAGCCCTCCTCCCAGTTACACTCCATCCGGAAGTTGCTAATATATTCACCTTTCAGGAGATTGTCATCTTCCGCTCGGGAGGTCAGAGTGAAGGGAGGAAAAAGATTCCTCTCTGACTCGGGCAGCCATTAGATCACAAGTCCCATTTGGCGCACAGAGGGCTCGATTTACATAGCAACATGGTGGTATTTAGTTACATTATTGGAGTAGAAAAAGCCCATAATTTTCGAAAATGAAAACCTATGTAAGTTTATGATGAAAATTTTAAATACTACAACACTTTTCTGAGAAAAGTCCTACTCATCACAGAGCAGTAACTGCGCCAGCTTCCGTAGTAACTGCTGTAAACAATAAAAAAGTGAAGACATGGAAAGGAAAAAATAAAATAAAAATGCGGCCGCATTCGGTGCAGCAAATAAAGCAAAGTCAGCCGCCACTGTATCAGAGTGGCGTGCCATGCTATAAAAAAATTTTAAAAACATGTTGCGATAGCTTTGTCCTGCCTGCTGCTGCAGGCAGGACACGCCATTTAACAAAATAAGACTGGGAGGCTGTAATTAAAGCCTACCAAGTAACAACATATGTAACAGGGGGGGTTACAAAATGAGACATTAGTACCAGTTTACCCCACAAATAAAGCAATAAGCTACAAAAAGGAGACACGTCAACCTTTGCAAAGGACCTTCCACAGCGCTCTAACAAGGGTCGCTGCATATTTACTAACTTCTAAACCGTTTGAGCTCGAAACATTTGTTAAAATCTGCAGATTATGCGGCAGATAAATTGTGCGACAAATCTTCAATTGTGCGAAAATTGCAGCAGCTGCACAATTGCACAATTCCAGTGGCGCAGTTTAGAATATCCAGTACTGGCGGAGCTTACAGTTTCTCAAGAAGTCCTTGTTTTCCAATGCATACACTAGGGATACATCACTCACCCTCTTCTCAATTACAAGATGTTGTCCAATGAATACAGGCGTTTTCACTCTAAATTACTTATCAGCTCCAACACTAAATACGAACTGAATAGGAAATCCCCTATATTGGTCCTGGTTTTATATTGCTTTTTCTTTCTTACCTGTGTTATAATTGCCCTGCTTATGTTATTATGAACGATAAATTCTATAAAAAAAATTGAAAATAAAAAAACCTGTACAGCAACAAGTGCATCCACCCATGCAGAGCCTACCATACCGTGGGAAATGTCAGAAGTTGGCCACTTCAAGGCTTGACCTTTCTCCTGAGAAATCATTACTTCTTTGAAAGTAGCATTGGTTTGACACATAGGACACCTGCGACTCCCTCAATACAGCAAGTGAGCGGGAACTGCCACTTTCACCTTAGATAATGCAAGAGAAAGCACTGCACCCGTAATGGATTATTTTCTCTGCAGATGGGAGGAAGATTGGCCTTTGACCTGATGGTCCTACCATATGTGGTAGATGGACCAAAATGCCGAAATCGCTGGGCTCATGCCTGTTAGCATTATTATACTGTAATTCTAGGTCAGGAACGGTGGAGAGAATTATGCCATCTCTCTTCACTTTATTTAACAGCAGCCAATATAACATAACTACATTTCCCATGAAACCTGGGGACAAAAGTAGTAGGAAAAAACTGTCCAATCAGTAACAGTCCTGGATCCGCCAATCAGGGGCATTCCAGTACAACATATTCGGTCCACAATGGCTTTCCATCCTCTTTCTTCGCTGCTGCGCAGCCGATATAAGTGTTTTTGCTTCCTTCATAAACCGCTGTATTGTGTATGAGGTTTATCTCCCTGCAATGCTTTTATGTATGCTGTATTAGCATTTGGGTGCGATCCTATCGTAGTTGTTACTTTGTCTATTTCAAGATTGTGTGAAAAGATTCTTAGCAGCCTTGCCGCACATACGCGTCTATTTCTGAACATATTTTTATTTCAGGATTGTGTATTCGATTCCTAGCATTTAATTTACTTTCTCAAATTGTGGTTTTTTGACTGCAGGAGCGCTTCCACGGTCTCTTCTGCCTGGTTCTTAGCTCGGCACAGACCTCCTGCTGCCAGGGGGCGCCGGAGGTTGCGCGGGATGCGACACGCACATTCGAATCCCTGAGAGGATCACACGGCGCGCCATAGTTTCCCAGAGCTGTGTGGCCTGAGGGAGACACCCAACTGCTATATTGATGGTGCCGCTGCCCTTTTATCGGCCGATCTTGTGTTTTCTGACAATTACGCTCTGCTGCCTAATCCGGACACAGTAAATAAACAGGCAGCAGAGTCTGTAGCATGTGTCCAACACCCCCTGTGTCAGTATTTTGGCGCTCTGAGCCTAGTGGGGAGTTACCCAGGCCACGTTATTCCTGCAATTGACCAGGCTTTTTCTCCCCAGGGCAGTGTCCCATAAATTCTGTGAGTTGATCACACAACAATTTTAGGCTGATACCCTGCCCTTGCTAAGCAACCTAAAACGGGCAGCACTGTCTGCCACCCAGACCCATAGATCATACTGCGGCGAGTCTGGCCTGATCATGGAAATGGACTATGAGGAGAACTCCCAAGGGGGGCATAACACCCCAGCAGACCTCCCTTGGGACGATGAATTTTACGATGCAGTATATGCATCTATATACAGAGCTGTGGGGGAAGCCATGGCTCCTCTTGAGAACAGACTGTCCAGAAAAATTGACCAAGCTTTGGCGCGACTGACAGCCCTGCCCACAGCACCTGCTCCCCAGACTGGGTCCTCAGAAATTAACCCACTATCCGAACCAGACCCGCCCCCACCCAAGCGTGCCCAAGACATGTGGGTTGATTTAAATGCATTTGATAGGCTCAAACAAGCCTTTCTAGCTACCCAGCCAAACTTGCCAGTGAACCCAGACAATGCTACTCCTCTAGACGATGCAGCTGACGCCGATGCTGGACCAGGCCCATCTAGACCATGGCTTCCCCCTGAAGATCCCAGGACACTACCGACATGTTGGATCCCAAGGACATTTTTCACCCCCCACTCCTCGGAATGGGCCTCAGCGGACAGGATCGCCAATTATGTGGCGTTGCGTAGTCGCAAACCATTGGGAAAAGAAGCCCGTAACTGTTAGAGAGCGGAATGTCCTAGGCCCTCTCTTGAGGGTAAAGTAGCCCTCACACCAGAGAACAATATAAGAATGGCCACTTACTTACAAAAAGTAATGAAAAGACCCGAAGAAGGGAATTGCAAGGTCCTGGTTGGCATGCCAGGACAAGCTCCTGGACACTTTAGGCCCGATCAAAAAAAAAAATTGGACATGGCAGAGGAGGCCAAAGTAACAGGTTCCCTAATCTCCCCAGAGGCACTTTCAGGTTAGGCACAAAGGGCCATCGCATTTTTGGGTAACGCCAATTGTGCCCTTTCCATGGAGCTTCGTCGCTCCCTCTTCATCAAGGTAGACCACAAGTTAGGGGATCTTGCTGATTTAGAAGCAGGGGCGGTGGCTCAAGGGGGACTCTTTGGTGAGCCTTTTGTCAAGGAGCTGGGAAAGTTGGTCAATTCTTTCACCTACCTTGACAAGGCGCAGTCCTCAATTAAGAAAGTCTTTCCCCAGGTTTTCCGTGGGGCCGGTCGAGGTAGGGGGCCGCTCGACCGTCCGCCTTTCCAACCAACTCCCTCCAAGGGGACAAGTCCCCAGACAGGGTCAATACCAAGACCAGACACGGTTTGGGAACTTCTATCCCACAAGAGGTCGGCACGGCAAGAGCCGAGGATATCGTGGAGCAGCGACCTCCTCTAGTACCACAAGAGTGTTCTCCCTTCTTTCCGCTTAAGGGTGGGGAGGAGGCTGGGGAATTTTTTCCAGGCCTGGACTTTCATGACAGGGAACTCATGGGTTCTTCAAACGGTTCAGGAATTTTACATAGATTATGTCTGCAAACCTTTTCAAGAACTAAAACCCTGTCCTATCCAGCTCTCTGAAGAGGAGATCAGTCTGGTAGACTCAGAAGTTTCATCCCTTCTAGCCAAGGGTGCTATCGCCCGACATCTCCTCATTTGCGGGGGTTCATCAGCAACATCTTTTTAGTGGACAAAACGGGCGGGGGCAAGCGACCTGTAATCAACCTCTGCGAGTTCAACAAGTGGCTAGTTTACCGTCACTTCAAAATGGAGGGGATTCATCTCCTCAGGGATGTCCTACGCCCTCTAAACTGGATGGTACTTCTGGATTTAAAAGACGCCTACCTGGTTATCTCAGTCTTTCCTACTCAACGCCATTTTCTCCAATTCATTTGGCGTCACCAGACATACGAGTTTATCACCCTCCCCTTTGGTCTTTCCTCGGGTCCCTGGTGCTTCACCAAGGTCCTCAGACCAGCAGTGGAGGTCCTGACAGCCGAGGTATTCGAATGATTGTCTACCTGGACGACATGCTCTTCATGGACGCATGTCCCCACCAACTCCAGCGCCACCTCAGAACAGCGGAGGATCTTATTCAGGGTCTGGATTTCATGGTGAACGAGACAAAATCTGTCCTGACGCCCTTGCCTTTCTAGGCTTCGTGATGGACTCCACTTCCTCCACTCAGTCTTCCAGCCAGAAAATTTTCAAAAATCCGTCATGGATGGAGACGCTCCCTCGCCAAACCTCAGGTCTCAATCGGGCAAATTGCCCGGATTGTGGGTCTTCTCTACGCCTCCATCCAGACCATCTTCCCGGGTCCTCTGCATTATCAAGAGCTTCAATGCCTCAAAGCAACTCACTTACAATATTCGGGTCCGCCCAAGACCTGGTGATAGAATTCGATGCCAGAATACAAGGCTGGGGGGCCAGGTGCAGCGAGTTTTCCACAGGAGTATTGTGATCTCTTCAAGAACGAAGATCAACTGCTTAGAGCTCCCAGCAGGCTCTTTCGCCGTCCTTTGTTGGACGAGAGACGCAGTCCAGTATTCTGTCCTCTTAAAGATGGCCAATATCTCGGCAGTCCAATATATCAATCATCTAGGGGGGCATGAGATCCAAAGCCCTTTCGGACTTGGCCACCAGCTTTAGTCAGTACTGCCTGGATCACCAGGTGTCGGTCACAGCGGAGTATCTTCCCAGTCGGGAGAACTGGATAGCGGACTTCCAAACCCACAACTTCAGAGATTCCAGCCTCTGGAAGCTTGATCCGGAGGTCTTTCGAACCTTGAACCACAGTTGGGGGCCCTTTTCAAAAAACCTTTTTGCTTCGAGCTTGGACAATCAAATTCCACGGTTTTTCAGCTAGAGGCCAGATCCGTTGGCAGTGGCCACAGATACCTTTCTCCAAAACTGGAGTCTGGAGCAGGGATATGCGTTCCCTCCATTCGCAATTATCACGAGGGCGACGGTCCAGGACAGAAGGTAACGTGCGGAGATGGTAATGATCACTCCCATGTGGAGATCGCAAGTTTGGTTTCCAGTTCTTCTGAAACTTTCTTGGGATTCTTCAATCCTACTCCCCCGGTTTCCGACTCTCATCCTGAGTCCCGACCAAGCACCCCACCCCCCCCATCCTCTGATTCTGGGGAACTTGTTGTGGCTCATAGCATGGCAGATTACAGGAGACGATGGGAGGTCCCAGACCTTTTGGAAAAAGCTGAAGCGCTAGTGTCCAAGGCTTGGGCGGACAGTACAGTCAAGCGGTACAGGTCCGGATGGGGCAGATGATCCCGTTGATGTATGCAACAGGGTCTTAATCCCATGGACATAGGAGAAGTCTATATACTAAATTTTTGGGCCTCTGTGGGACTCACTTACAGGTCGATAAATACCTTTACATCAGCCATTTCAGCCAGTCACATACCACTTCACAATTTTGCGATTGGAGAACACTCTCTCATTTGTAGACTCCTGCGAGGCATCAGATGGTCTCTTCCTCCAGAACCCCGGTTCTCAGCCCTTTGGGATGGCAATCAGGTTCTCAACCTGTTCCTTTCCTGGCAACCTAATACTTTCTCTCGCGAAATGAGTTGTCAGCCAAGGTAGCCATGCTGCTTTGCCTCATTTCCTGCCTCTGTGTCTCAGATGTGAGAGCTTTGGATATCAGAGGTAGAATGTTTACCCCTAATGGGGTGACTTTCACCTCTAACAGACGGACAAAGTGCCACACAACAGTTATCAGTTATCCGGACTCTCTGAAGCTGTGTGTGGTCTGCTGCTTAAAAGCTTATGAGGAAATTACTACAGAATTCCGTCCCCCGGGAGAGCAGCAACTCCCTATTGCGTTATGCAAGCCTTTTAAGGCAGTGTCTTCCCCCACAATAGACAGATGGGTTAGTTGGGTTGTGCAAAAGGCAGGAATTCGCCTTAAAGATTTTGGTGCCCACTCAACTTGAGGGGCCATGGCCGCTAAGGCTTTTGGCTTAGGTGCCTTTTTGGAAGACATCCTCTACACGGCCGACTGGTCCTCGGACTCCACGTGTAAAAGGTTTTACTTCAAGCCTGTGCTGGATATGGTTCACCTCGTGGTGAGTAAGATTTAAACTAGCATAATCCTCGCCTCCAGTCCCGACGGAATGAAAAATTACCCAGTTATCGTAACTTACTGGAAAGTTTCAATTCTATTAAGGACTCTGAGGCGAGGATTATCCCGCCCTAAGTATTTCAGATTAAGAATGCCCTCACCGTATGAGAGCAAGTAGAACAGTTTAAACACTGCACTGTTTGGAACAATAGTGTCATGTGATTGCTTTATATCTCACTGGTTTTGTCCACAGGCTTTGACTGTTCCTTGCCTGTTAAATGATAATATTTCCTGTTTTTTTTGTAGGATCGGATGCAAACAAACAAGACTCATGAACGTGAGCTATCGGCTGATTTCACGCTTCGAAAGAGGATGTACAGCCAGTGGGGACAGAATATGTTGGACTGGAATGCCCCTGATTGGAGGATCCAGGACTGTTACTGATTGGACAGTTTTTTTATTACAACTTTTTTCCCCAAGGTTTCATGGGAAATGTAAGTGTTACATGTTATATTGGCTGCTGTTAAATAAAGTGAAGAGAGAAGGCATAATCCTCACCATTGAAGCTTTCCGTTAAGATAGCTAAGACATTTTTCGTTCAACCAGTCAAAGGAGCTGAATTGTACTCTTGATGCTGTTGGGACAGGTAAACCGGTAGCATGGTGTACAGTTGTTTTTCCCTGCCTACAGGAGCCCAACTGTGAATGCCTGGTATCCTGCTTTTTTTATTTTAGTTGAATCTCAAGCCAATCTAGTGTGAGCAGAGGCCTAAAACGGTCCCTTAATGAGGTCCTAGACCTGTCCTGTGACCTGAAGGAGTGCTTCAAGCATGCCCTCATTAGGCACCAGAGGACCACTGTCCCCATCACGAGTTTAACATGTAGAGTGGTGGCAGTAGCATTCTACGTTTGTGAATTAATAGTGGTGACCACACCTTTTTAAGTCTCTCCTACCAGAGAGCACAAGCAGTCTTGTTGAGAAGGACCTTCGCGAACTTACAGTGGGCATAGAGCCCGTCCACTGCTTACCATTGGTTGGCTTTGTCACTTAATTTGCTTGGTTCTTATTCGATGGCTTGCCTTACTCTTCTTGTGTTTTTCCCTTCACATGAACATAGCCTCTTTACAATCCTTTTTACTGGCTGGCTTGTATCCTACTACTCACATTTAGGGAACTACTTTTTTTCTTTTCTGATCAGCACTCACGGAGGGTGAACTCTCCCTCAAGTACCTACCCCCCACTGTTTTATCTCCACAATCTGCACATCGCAAGCTCTGGCACACAAAGGCTTTTAGGTCACTGAAGGAAGAGCCATCTGCTGCACTTACTCAGTTCCTTAAGTTCCAGTTGAAAAGGCTTGCTGAGGGAATGGTGTTGCATTCCTATACTTTGAGGGGAAAGAGGACTACAGATTTTGGTGGTGTCCGATCTATACTTTTTTGCTTGGTATTATAAATAATAACTTAATTCCTCGCAGTGATAAGTTTCCGGCCCGGTTTCTATTGTTCTTCAGACCGGCAAGTTCTTCTTATGCCTGCCCGCTTTACTCAGGTGCACGTTGAGACAATAATATAATACAGCATTTCTGTCTCCAGTTCAAACTGACATTTTTAGCAAACATTCTGTGGGGCATCCGCAAGGTGTTCATCAGCGCTTGTTCCATAGATAGCGACTTCTCATGTATGTTGCATACTGTGTTTAGAGTACTAGGGTTCAATGTTGAACCACAGCATTTCCAGATTTTCGCATTACCAATTATTGCATGTGATATGTTTTTTATGTTTCTTTTGTTACTATTCTGCTTTTGGTGGTAAGTCCTATTCCTGGAAACTGAAGATGCTGGATATTGAGAAATATGACAAAAAAGAGCCAGATGGCTTGTGGATACAGAGCACCAGGGACAGAGCTCAGAAGTGAACAAGCCACAGGCTCACTCCTGTAAAAGCGACAATCTGGAAAATGCTGTGGTCCAACACTACGCCCCACTGAGTTAAACAGACTACACGGTATACTTGATATGTTACCATCTGGAGGCTCTTTGATCATGCCCCAAAGAGTGTTTTCTAGAAACGTAAGAGAGGTAGAAGTGCTGTAATATACTACTCTCTCGGAACACCCTCGAGAGTGAAGCTCATGGGCATAAATATAACTTGCCCTGTCTGAAGAACAATAGAAAAAGGAGGTGAAAATCGATCACCATGGAGGTATTAAGTTATTAGTTAGACATCCAGGTTAAAAAAAAGAAGAATACAAAAAGGACAGTACCAAATTCAGGAGTAATCTACCCCCTCAATGTTTAGGAATTCAATAGCTTCCTTTTGCAAGCTACTGAACTGGAACATAAGGAGCTCTGACAGCTTTGCACCAGGTAGGACTTACATGAGTGCCGGACCGCATAGGTTAGGTTGATCCTTCCCTCTTTCATCCTACCATAAAATCCAATGGAAGTTTTAGGACCAGTTGAAACACCAATGGTTTAAGTGAATAAGGAGTTATACAATGTCTTTTTTTTACTTTACACTATTTGTAGGCCTAGTTCAGTCTCTCAGATGAAGTAGCAGTAGATCATTTTAAATATTCTTAAAATACAATTAAGGCAATGAAGGAATCACACATTTCTTAGTCCACTAACAAATGTGATTTAGCCATGAAAAGGCAGAATGTGCTCCCAAGTACTCTAACATCTTGCTGCTCCTATACCCAACTGAGTGTGTGGTTACAATAGTCCTTATTTGTAATGATAGATTTTGTTCCACAAGGGACTGCTAACACCTAGATGGAGGAAGGAAATTGTCAAAGGGCAAGAAGGAAGCCATATAACTAGATACAGAGCAAATGTCATTCTTTCAGTTATGATGGACTTTAACAAACAGTATCATGCGCCGAACTCTGTCCTAGCTTGACAGATGCAGGGGGAAAAAAAAGACAGCAAATCATTTTCCAGTTGTCGGTCGCTCACATATTATGGAAACCAGGTAGATCTACAGGTTATTCTGGTTTCATGTGGTTACATTAAGAAACAATGGCTGTAACGCTAGGTTAATTTCCAAGTATTTGATACAAAGGGTACGTGTTCCCAGCGCTTGTCTCTCAACAAGCATTTGCAATGCAATAGGTCTCGCATTTACGTGAGTTTAAGGTATTGGCATTGTAAATGACAATTTCCTTTTATTTAGGTTTTAAAAATAAAAACAAAAATATAAGGCATTGTTATTTGCAATGTCAATAGCTGAAACTCGCGTAAATGTGCAACCTATTGCATTGCAAATGCTAGTTAGATTAGTTGGTAGAAACGCTCCCTTTCGGCCCGCGCAGCAAATTAATTAAATAAATAAACAAGCGTGACCGCTAAAAGTGAAAGTGGACAGCGCGGCAAATAATTATTTTTTTAAAAACATGTGCTTACCGACTTATGAAGGAGACCGTGTAGACAAGTAAAAGATCTAGTCCTCATGGGAGGGAACACATGCGACAGTGCTAATTTGATATATAGTCTAGATCACATAAACACCAAAGACCTAATAGGTAATAGTCATTTGTATTTTGCTTACTTTGCCACTAGGTTTTCCACAAGAAGGGCGTTTTTAGCCCATACAGGCTTTTACTAATTCATTATCACCAAAAATTCTTACACAAATATAGTTCTTGGTTAGTGCCCTTCTCTCACAGTTTTATTTGCCTTCAAAAGTGACAGAATTTCACAAGAACGTACCCAAAAACATCACTTAAAATCACTAGCCACACAACTCGAAGTAATCTGTTTGTATTGAATAGGTTGTGTTTCACAAACTGGAAAGCATACAAATTATAGACAAACCCTTTTTTGGACTTCCCCAATTTTAGGCATAATTTTGGTGTGGATCATGCAAATGCTGGATCAAGACGAGCGGAATCATAAGCACTCCTTATAGCCATGGGCTTTATACGCAGGAGTCTGTAAAAAGGTTATTTTAACTCTAAATACTTAAACCAGTCCCATCAACATACATAATCCAGATCCGGAAAGGACACCTCTAGTGGGAGAGTGTAAAGACGTAATTAACAATTCTTAGTACTCCAAATGACAACTTCTAACACAAAGAATCGGCGGCTTAATCTGCCCACTTTGGAACAGGACAAAAATGATCAAAGTGTCTCAGAAGAAAAGATGACATTCAGCTGGTGACCTACAAATTATATTACAATTACATTATTACTTCGGCTATCTAGTTCAGGATATGCTCATATTGGCAGTCACAGAAAAGAGTAAAATCAACATATTAAACAATTTTCACATCCAAACATCTATAAACAAAAAAAAAGGGAATAATACAAACTAATGCAGAGCAAGTCACCTTGTGGACTTTTAGATTCCCACCTGTTTTTCGATCTGACAAACTAAGAGATGGACGGTGAATTTAACTGGAGTGGATACGTTTGTACCGGTCAGTAATGGCAAGGTGATCTGTACTGAAAGGAGGTTAAATGTTTTTTTTACAACTCAGACCAGTTTTACAGCAGTTCGTTTTTAAACTTCAATGCCATTTTCAATTCTTGATTTCACTGCACATTTTCGCAATGCAATTTAATGTGTAAACGACTATTGAGAAATGATTTCTTAAATTGATGAGCAACTTAAAAAACAAAAGAAGGCCTTACCATCCCACATCAAAGCGAAATCCAAGGTCAAATATTGTATAGCAGGTACCTAAAAATACAAAAAGAACACAATTAGCACTAGTTTATGATTACCAGATCCATCATATTCAAAAAGGAGATTTTCCTATTGCTGATATGGCTCTTTATTATCTCCATCTCCAAATACTGAAAGAACAAAAGCTAAAAAGCAGAGTATAGGGCTAGGAGTAATATAGCAGTTCATAAATCCTTTGGAGAAATGGTAACGAACAGGAATGTGGTGGTCGATGTTACGGACATTTCTAGGCATTGTAAATTGTAGTCTAACACAAATATTTATGATTTTGTCACAAAGAAGAGATACGAACACTGAGTGGAGATGCAATGACTCCATCCCCAGGGTGAAGAGTATTTAACTTTTTGGTGGTATTGAATAGTCAGAATATCCGCTGTAATAATCTGAATAGGAAAACTCGCGGCATACCCTGCCAATTTAGGGCAAACAAAGCAAGGATGCTGGTTTCCGGTCCAGGGAAGACCCGGCTTGGCAGTTCGGTATGGACTGTTCCCAGAAGGCACATGATCAAGACTGAATAGCATATAGCTGGGTCTGAACTGGGATGGTGAAGTGAGCTAAAGAACAATGATGGATTCCACCCAGCGCTGTGACTGGGGGCGAGTGCCTGAAAAGTTTCAGCGCTCCGTCCATCATCTCCTTGTGTTTGCTTTGTTCGCCCTAAGTTGGCAGGGTATGCCCAGACGAGAGTTCCTTGCTCACTTTGCCACTGGATTCAAGCTTGCCTGGCTGATGAGGGGTGTTACCCCGAAACAGGCTCCAGGATGCTGGTTTCCAGTCCAGGGAAGACCTGGCTTGGCAGTTCGGGCTGGACTGTTGCCATGAGGCACAGTGTCAAGACTGATTTGCATATAGCTGGATCTGAACTGGGTGGCGAAGAGAGCTAAAGAATGATGATGGATTGAACCCAGATCTGAGACTAGTTTCAGCACTCCATCCACCATTTCCTTGTGTTTGCTATGTTGACAGAATAGACAAGCCATGGGCAGACAATTCGGTTGACACACTGTAAAGTCAGTGCCTTATAATTTAAGTTCACTTTGTAAACAGCTGAAATATTCAAAGTAAGCAGAAAATTATATACTAGTATTTTGCTCACTGCTACAACACATTGGATCTGCAAGCACCTCAAACACTTCGGTCGAAAACAGGTCTCTATGAACATAGGACACAATCGGAAAAGCTAAGAGACAATGGAGTTGAGTGCGGCATCTGGGACCACCGCTCAGAGGCGAAAGGGTCAGGTAGCCGGGACGCACTTCCAACTGGCAGATGCTAGCATTTAAAGTAGTGAGTGGCCCACCGATTCTCAGGAATTCAGCTGTGTAGGCGCTAATAACGAAGGCCATGTGCATCCACTTTTGTGTGAGATCTTGCGGAGACAATCCATCACAGCAAAATACAACTGAGTAGCAATATGTGGGAGGAGTTCAGTGGTTGTTACCTCCTGATGTGCAGAAAGTCCAGGGCAGCGTGAAAGTTTCAAAGAACGACAGTTGCGAGTAGCTACTGAACAATGAATAGCTACTGATGTGGGACGGTTCCTATGATTTCAGTAAGACTGTACGTTTCAGCAACATATGTGTCAAAACTATGTGGGACTCAGTCGGTGCATACAATCAGAATATGCTGACCTAATTCCTGGCTAGCTCACAGAGGGCCATCTGGACCGTTAGACCTTACAAGGTACCAGATTGTGTCTGCAACCTCCGAAAAGGACAACCCGATTCCTCAAGGAACTTGTGGAAACAGATCTATTCTTGCGTTTGTATAACTCAGGCATGCCTAGAGAGACACAAAGAGTACACAAATTGGCATTTCAAATATGTATTTAAACAGTTGGATTCTTGTGTAAAATATGTGCACTTTAATAATTAATATAACACAGCAAAATAAACAATTCAACCATTGAGCTTTTGCATCGATTACATGCATTCATATATTTGTACTACTACCTAGTGCTGCCTATCCTATAAAACAGAGTGTGCAGATCTGCCGGAATACTTTAGAGTGGTCTAACTCCCCATATAGCTGTGGGTGTGTCATCTGGACGCAAGTCCTGCCCTAGAACAGGCAGCCGTCCCTCTCAGGATGATGATTGGATTCAGCTGGGCTAGAATTCCTGCATGGGGAGACCTTGACAGTCCATTGAAATGCTCCTCTGCCTAAACAAAGGCTTGGCGGAGGTTATATAATAACTTTCACCCATTCGTTCTGTGCTGGAGATCTGGCCCAGCTGTCCTTGATTCTACCCACCCAGAGGTGTCGCCGAACAGACAACAATGACATTTTGCCCACTTTACCTAGTCCTTTTACAGAACGTTCTAAGGCCATATAATGTGCCCCCGAAGAGGTGCAAGTATAAGCAAACCATTTTCTGAGAACATTATTTCACACGGGCATGCAAGCACATGTGTGTTAAAAGTCATTGTTTTAAAAATAAGTCTACTTTAAACAGAACATGTAAAATTGAACTGTTTATGCCCAGGGCCTATGTAACCCAACACTGGACTGTTCCAAGAGAACTGCTGTATGGTGAAGTGGCCTACAGTAAGCTACCACCAATTGAAGCCAGCAGAGAGTGAGTCAGTGTACAGAGATCCACAAATGCCATGAATGTCTCGGTCAAGCCCAATCTAACAGCAGAAAAGGTGCTTGAATGACAGGCTCACCTGTTCAAACTCAAATGGGAGCCTCCGCCAGTGGATCCTCTTCCAATTATAGATGTACAATATCTCTAAGTTCAAGGGCAGCAGGATCATCAAACTCAAAGGAGCACTCAACAGGCTGTCACTGAGTTCTAGATTCAGGAGCCAACGAGTGTCATGGAGCAAGCTTGCCAAAGCCGCTATACCCAAATCACTGCCTAGTTATTGGAGGTTAAGAAATCTGTTTTCACCTATACACTTTGTATCCACGTACATAAACACCATTATCTCAAAGACTCATATCCATATTTTTGCAGGCCGTTTACTATGTTGGAAAGTCATCTCTGAACAGGGCATGCGGATAGCAAGATGGCATCAAGAATTAAAAGCACTCAGAGTTTTGAGTATGACTTCTCCAATGGTGCTTATACAGTGTTTTTTTTTGGTTCAGCTGGTTATGCCCATCCCTGTTTTACAGAATTTCTCTATTCCTCCTCATGGTATTCTTTTGATGTGTATGTTACACGGTAAAGTGCATTGAACTTTGGTGGCCTATATGACAACACCCGAGTGCTAGAAAAATTATTTTCATTTGCAGCTCACGATTTGGTATCATTAAACATTAGTAGTCACTGCCTTAAAATTAATAAATTATTTCTGAATTGAACCACTCCCTCTGGGCTATCGACCTGTATCAGCATTTGGTGTTCTTTAACTTGGGTATGTGAAAGAGTACGTCCGATTCTTGAGATTATCTAACATGATCCTGGATTAGTGTCCTTGTGCAGTAACTCGCCTGGCATACATTTGACCGCTGGGCAGAGGTGTGCTAAAAAGGTTAAGAATCCAAGCAGGCCATATCAATTACAAATAATGGATGCAATTCCTTGGCCAAAAATATTTTCAATCAGATTTTAGTTGTACAAGTTCTACCCATCCACTCAGAGAATTTAGGATGCCATGGGTCATGTCTTACTATTGCTTCAAAGCATTATTATCCACTTCAGAAGCAGTTAACGAGGCTGACTATCCTAGTAGGAATACATTAACTTTTCTTTAGTCTCATGTATATGCTCTTGTGAAAAATTCAATTAAGTGTTTTTGGGGTTGCCACCTCAATATGCGCTAGACTGCAATTTGCACTCGTGTTATTATACGTGGGGAAAAAACAGTTTTACACCTAGTGAATACACAGACATATTTAATGAGCATGTTCTAGATCTTCAACAAACCTTTCCAA
This sequence comes from Triturus cristatus, assembly GCF_964204655.1. Taxonomy (NCBI): domain Eukaryota; kingdom Metazoa; phylum Chordata; class Amphibia; order Caudata; family Salamandridae; genus Triturus; species Triturus cristatus. The sequence goes on along the minus strand of NC_140586.1, from coordinate 817,333,717 downwards.
TTTCTTCTCTGGATTCACTCACTTCAACAAATTATCTAGGACAAACACACCTGGTTGGCTTTCTTGGTTAACTGGACTTGGCCCAGTGACATGAACACCTACCACTGATATATTCAGTGATTTAGCGGTCACGTGAATCCCAGATTGGTCATTCCAGCCACCCATCCTTCTAAGGCCAGTACATGGTGTACAATTAAATTGATTAATAGGAATACTGATTATGTATAGTGTTTAGGAATAGCAAAAACGAAGTATGAATTGCTTTATAAAAAAGTTATTACATTTGGAAGTTCTCTCGGAGCTGCCACCTAAAACTTCTAATGCTTCCCAAGCTGCAGATCCCCTCACTATGGGAATTCCTTCAGCTAACAATTATGAAACAATTACGTTTTGCACTTCTACCTGATGTTGTTATACATTCGTTTTCTATGTTGCTTTTCTCTTCTGGACGAAGAGGTCTGAAGCATTAAAACGGCTCAGTTTCTATTCGACAAGTCTCTGCGAGCATCTACTGTACTGTTTTGGGGTCTAGAACTACTCAAGAATAATAGATTCTACAGAAGTAAAGCTAAAAGCTGGACCTTACAGTAGTAAAACATCCACCAACAATCTGGAACTGGGTATCCCAGGGAACGGTCTCTGCTTGGACATTTATCAGTCTGAGAATAGCTTCTCAAAAAGAACCACAGAGATAAGAGTTGGATATCCAAGAAGCACAAAGTTTTGGAATCACTATGTACATGCATCCATTCATATACTTTCAAAGAGGAATTTAAAAGAGTTCTTAGATTCGGGTAAAGCTGGGCTGTGGCAGCACCAAGAAACTGCGAATAAAGAGACGGAGGGAGAGCAGACACTGGGTGAGTAGTTTTATTTAGCAGCTGACTAACAACCTGCAGTCTTGTGAGCGGAGTTCCCCAACATTAGTCAGCTCCTTCACCATCTCCGACGTAGGGATGGTTTTTCCGAGGTCCACCAAACACAACGCTACTAGTGTTGAAAGAAATGTAAAGCCTAGAGTTTAAAACTCAGTTCACCTTCTGGTGGAGTGAGACTCTTACCTTCAAAATGATTGCTCTTTTTCACTGAAGCTAATCTAAAGTCATTTAATATTCGGACAGTACTCCTCCGTTCGGTTATAAAAAAGCAGCACTGAACCCAATATTTTGAACAAGTAACAAAAGTAACAGCTACGTTCGTTCTACCTAAAAAATTCAGATTACGTTCGTAAAATGAAATTATCTTATGCATACAATCACCCTTTCAAACATCAAAAGAACGTAGAAAGAAATACCTGCAGCAACATGTTTTCAAAAGTATGGAAAATTCTACGTATAGATGAAAACAATGATGAAAGTCTGGCACGGACTGACCCAAGAAGGCAAAACGTGCTATTTATTGTGATGTTCTAATATAATATTTCAGCTATTGCTAACTTATTCAAGGTAAGAAAGTAATTTGGAATAGTCACAGTGTATTTATTAAAATTCTCTGAAATTCAACAAGTGCAAAAATATGGACGTGTGGCAATTACAAAGCAAAATTACAATTAACAAATCAATATAATTAATGGTCTTGAAATTGGGACTACTTTATTTCAAGTGCTTCAGTGCCCCATGTGGGGTAGTAAGCACTAAAGAACTATTACAATCGAATACGGTACATACATAGGATATGCCAGCCAGGAAACTGGGGAAAAACCTTTATTAGAAAAAAATGTAAACAAAAAATGAATAAATAATGTTGCCCAAAAAGGGGTTTCCTACATTTGGGAGCTTCAACCATGCTTAACGGGTCTGACAGTTACCAAAAGAAACAAGCATTGGCATAGCCAATAGGTCTCGCTTTTGAGACCTTATAAGTATTTAGTTATGCAGCACAATATCCTTGGTGCAACAACATCAACTGTTGCATGGCTAAAAACTTATAAGGTCCCAAAGGCGAGACCTATTGGCTATGCCAATGCTGGTTTTTAGAGGCCTGGCATGCAGTTTTAAATGTAGGCTGGTAAGAAAGGTGCCAACCCAAGGGGCAAGGTCTAGAGAGAAATAAGATAGGAAGAGAGGTGAGTTATAATGAGATGACACAAATAGAAAGGTGAAGCATAGAATGACAGGTCAGGTAAACAAAGTAGCGAGGCAGAGAGGCAGGTAGAGCCGGTGGGATGAAAAATAGAAAGATATAAGTAGCAGAGAGAAAAGAGGTGCAGATGAGGTAGTGAGAGGAGGCTAATACAGTGGGAGGGAGAAGAAGAGAATGGTGAAATAGGGAAAGAGAGACAGAGGTAAGACAGATGTATTAAACGAGCGAGACATTGGAAGCAGAGAGAGTGAACGTAAACAGTGAAGGAGATAGAAAGAGATGAAAGCAAAGGGAGTGATAGATGGAGTAGAAGAGATAGAGAGAAAGAAATAAAATAATGGGAAAGGTGAGGGAAAGAGGACATTAATAAAAAGAGAGACATAGAAGGCCAATAAGTGCAGACACTCCTGGGAAGGGAACGAAACACGCGGGAGCGCAACTACTGTGACTGCCACAAAGTTATACGAACGTCCAATTAGGGCTACTGCGGCACTTACGCGCACCATAAGTACCACGGGCCCTGGTGTATGTACAAAAATGACTACTCCCCCTTTCCGCCGCCAATCCACTGGTTGGATAGTAAAACCCGGGCTGGGTTTCATGGGCCCGAAAAACTGTGGTGCTGTTGCACCTGCTGCTGTATGTGCTGGAACCTCGTCAGAGTACCTCCACCCACAGGTGTAACAGATACAATTCTCTACTATTTCCAAGACATTTGAACAACTTTACGGGAAGAAGTGTGCGCTTTATGAGACCGGTGGAAAAAAACAACATTTTAAAATGCTTAATGCAAACTGCAAAAGGTACCTAACCTGTGGTGGAACGGAAGATAGCTGTAAACGCAGTGAGACAAGAATGACTTTTCAACCCACAGCACTCTAATGCCGAGATTTAAAGGCCTGCACTCTAAACTGAAACTACAAGTCCTATAATGCAAAACGTTGTGGTGAAAAGTCGGGGCTGACTTGTGGTGTCGAACTTGGCAGCTGACAATTTGTAATGTGTCTAACCACCCTCAGAGGTGGTTAGATCTTTGGTCATGCGTGTTTTGAGTGTGGAGTACAGAGGTTCATCCAATGTCATGAAGCCATGCTGACTCGGGTTAGGGTGTCCTTCACAGTGGTGCTGGGGGACGGATGAAGGGGGGTGCAGTACAAGTACAGCACTATTTTCACTGCCGGTCCCTAGTGGGGAAGGGAGCGGACACACCCCTGCGCTTTTACGTGTATTATCGTCACGGATTTCCCTACAAGGGGAGTGCGCGTTCACAACACGTGCAGGCTCATGAAACAAATCGGGGAATGTGGGGAGGAGAGACTTAGGTAAAGGGGGAGTAGGCAGGAAACTGGAGAGACAAGATAAAGAGAGCTGGAGAACAGAGGGCGATGATACCATATAAACACAGACAATGGTGAATGGGTAAAGAGGGAATCAAAACTTAGATCTAAAATATAGAACAACAATTAGAAAGTGAATGACAGGTAAACCGCGTAAACATAGGGCAAAGAAACTGAAAGAACATTGCACTAGAGAGTGTAAGATCGGAAAAAGACGCCTACAGACCCAATGCTGTAAAAAGACGAGAGCGAACCTAAGGAGTTGGGTTGAAGAGGAGGGAAAGAAATTAAATACATGGCTAAAATAAGTTAAGTCCAGATAGGAGGAGAGCAAGAAACGTGAGAAAAGACGACGACGTCGTGTGGCATCAAGGTTAAAGTTAAAGATGAAAGGATAAAGGGACACGTAGGAGGGACCTGCAAAGAACAATTTGTGGTCTGCAGCACGACAACGGTTAGAGAAAAACAAAAATCAGCGTTACAAAAAAGTAATAATAGCTGGAGAGAAGCTACGGTAACACCGGAGACAAGGCAGGGACATTAAGTGATGGAAGAGACAGTAAAATGGGAAGATTTGTGGCCAAAGGTGGACCTTGTTGATATTTACTACCAGTAGTACAAGCATTAAAAATGCAATAGGTCTAGCCTTTCATTAAGTTAAAGCCATTTGCTTTGCTATACAATACCATTAGCAAAGCAAATGGCTTTAACTTAATCAAAGGCGAGACCTATTGCATTTTCAATGCTTGTTTGTTGTGGCTAGAAAGTGACCGATGATGATAACGTGGGCATACTGACGAGTACCATTCAGCAGCCCTGTGGGTTTGCGCACGTGAGGTGCTTTCTAGCCCTTTCACACATTTTTCCTAAATTTATCTAATCTTCTGAGTTGTGTATACACATTAATTTTGACCAGGGTGGGATGTGTATTTGATGGGGTTATTGATGAAAATAGTTTTTTAAAAATGAACAGTAACGACTAATCAGTTCATGGATAGCTAACCAGAACTGTACTGGGAGGTTTCTTTGAGAAGCATTAAATGACCCCGGAGTCTTGAAAAGAAGTGTGATTCACTGCTCTGTGGGTTGGACCTATTATTGTTTATAAAATTGATTGAGGGGGGGGCGGGCTGACTCCACGTTACCCCCTTTTGCTCCCATTGTGAATGTGCTTCCATTTGGTTGTCAGAGTTTACCAGGTAGGTGCCAACTCTCCAGATCTCTCAAGATATGAGCCTAGATAGAGAACGCCCTTCCCCTTCTCCCTCCCTTACCCCACCCAGAGTCCTTTGGAAGTTCCTTATGGCATCTTGTAAGGCTGCCACTGTATAGTTGAGGCCAGATTTGCCGTCCTTCATGGAATGCATGACAAATGCAGCGCTGCATTGGGCGAAGAGTGAAAATAGTGCAGAACATCCAGATTTAGCAAATGTCGCTCTCTGATTTAGTCATTAGGGATGCACATGCTAAAACTGGCTGTTCTGCGTGATACTCATCTGTGTACTTTGATGTACAGGTGAGTTAATAGTTTCTAGCCTAGGATTTGTACTCTATGTACAGATTTCATTATAAAGCTCCACATGTAGACAACAGCACAGGGGTCTGGCGGGTAAGATGTGTGCTTGTTATACATAGGTATATTTGGTGACGCGCCACTTGACCTCCTGCTTGCACCAGGTTTCACCAAGCATTAAAATGTGGTGCAAAGCCAAATCTCACTATCTTAAATCTATGAATCTTGCGCTGGCCCACCCCAGATATGTCCCCCCTTGCATACATTAACAGCGGGCTTGAACTAAGAGGTTTGGACGCAAAGCAAACTTTGACCTTGAGAGAAAAGTAGCTTAGCGCATGGAAGTCGATCTTGCTGATGGTCGCATGACTGTGATGCTCACTGAAAATAACCACTCAGTCGATGGCAGCTAAAACCCAATAATGTTCTCGCTATAGGACTCTGCCACTGTTTCCCCTTCTCCTAGCACAGCATGTCCGCCCGTAAAGCAGTCATCACCATCATCAGTAAGGCTAATCTAAAATCTACATAGAGTATATAAAGTACAGAACAATACACTTAAAATGCATTTAATAGCTTGCCAATTTTGGCCCACCATCAGTTTATAAAACTCGTTGAGAAGTTTCTGTCACAAGTCAAGAGCAGTGAAAGGTTGTGAGTACTCTCTGGGTACACCTCAAACCGACAGGTGCAGAAAACCCACAGCTTACTGGCCGTGCAGCCCAATAAATAAAAGTGAAATGCATACTCCAGCCATATCCTCCTACACATCCAACTCTTAGTCGAATCTTAAAACTTATCATATATTGTGATTGAATGATTATTATGAGAATGCAGACTCCAGTTTACATAAGTCGAGTTTGAACTCTGTGTTACAAGAACAGCGAGCATTCTTGTCATCAATGATTTCAGAGCTATCCAGATTAGTCGACATCTATTGCTGACTAATCGATTAGGACTCAATCATGTTATAATTGAACCATAATCGATTAGTCACATGATTTACAAGTCTTGCGAATTACGAGAGCAGAAATCTAGCACCGAATACAGCGGTGTTGCTGATTCAAAGCACTATAAAAACAGGCGTTAGTAGTATCCAATGCAACTATTGACTTCGGAAGGATTAAAGGCTGAATTGGCCTTGCCATGACCCAAAGTCATGATCTGCAGTTCAAGCACACGTACCAGAATTCATTCAAACATCTAACCGTGCACAAGTGAGAGGAGCCCTCATTGCGCTCTCCAGCAAAAGATGGGGGAGGGCAGAAACAACACAGGATGAAAAACACACACACCCCCACCAGCCCCCCGCATTTCTGTACTCCTCCTGTTCTGCCCAATTATCACGGTGAACCCCTTCTCACGTGCAGGGCTTGCTTTGTGTCCAGGGTCACACTGTGAAAGTAACATGCATGTATGCATCAACCTGAAAGCTATGAGTCACCAGAGACTGGTTTGTCTTCCAATACCACAAGGAGCAGGTAGGATCCCTATGAGAGATCATGCTACAAGGAAAGAGAACACCCGCTGGCATACAGGAAACATTAACAGAACTTATTAACAAAAAAACAGGCAACACACAGCATTATTGGGGGAAGAAAAAAGGGAGTTCAAACTTCAGTTTTAGGACTGACGGAGTCACTCATTGATGCTGCTCAAGCTGCTTCTCGAGGTACCTAAACACAGCCCTTCGCATGCAGAGACCGCTAGTGGCAGACTGGGAGAATAACATCAGCCACACACCTAAACTGGTATGCACAATTTCAATAAAACAAGTAACCTGAAGCTGGAATGCAGCCAGCCCACCATCTGGCACACTGTGCGCCAATGCCCTGCTAATTAAAACATGCGCGGCTGTAACGGATTCAACATGTGCACGCGTACGGAGGGACAAGAAATGCATGCGCACGTGGACAGCCCGACGCCATCTTTGTCCCTCCATACGCGTGTACATGTTGAATTGATTACAAAAAGCCCTCGCATGGCGAGACCAGCGATGTGTGCTGCAAACGCCAGGCCTAAAAAGCATGAAAGCGGTTACTACACAGCCACATGTCCAGGGCCTTTTAGAATGGCAGAAACCAGCGCATAAATAAATGAGTATGGAGAAGGCTGTTGGCCCACTGTCTACAGCCTCACAGAAGGACCCAACCATAATAAAATAAGGCCTTATAAAAATGCAATGGTTACAAATTGTCAGAGTCAAGTCAGTGAGCTCCACAGTGTCCACCGAGTCCTCCATATTGTATGAAATCGAAGGGCTTTCAAGCAGCAGGATGTACTGCACCAACCAATGCCCTTGCATCTTATGTACACTGATGGATAATATTTACACAGCACTCTATACATTGATGCATACCTCAGTGCAGATATATTCAGCTTTAAAAGATTGTCCATCAACTGATCGCTGATGACAATAAAACTGCGCCAAGAGTAGGGAGTTGGTTTCAGGGTTCTGCCGGACGTTCTGTGCCCTGTGCGACACTGATCCATGAGCTACCCCAAGTTACAGCAGGATGCATTAGAGAATAGAGAATTTCAAGAATTAATTTACTCCTTCTTCAAAAGGCGGTTAAAAAGGGAGCAGAAATTCTTCGTTATACAGGCCTTCCACTTATTCATTTGAGTTTCTCACTATAGACCGCCATAAGAAGTGACCTTGAACAACGCAACCGACTGAAAGTACATGGGTGGAGGTGATGCCTACATCTGATCATGAAGTAACTGGATTGGCAGGACTCCAGCTTTCAAATACAGTTTAATAATCTAGCGCTACATCCAGCCTTGTACATTCGTAAACAAATCAATTTACCAATAAAGAAAAACTCTAGCATCTTACATGATACCAAAAAAATCTCTACATGGGAGCGGTTTTACAGATTTTCGCAAATCGCTGCTAAAGATTCGCTTTGTGCTGCACTCTACATGGTCACCAAATTGGTAATCTACGCACCCACTTTTATTTTAGGATTCAAACTTTTTTTTTTTTAAATACACTTTGATTTTTAGGTCTCGCCTACACAGCGCACATGCACTACATAGGAGACCTTTAGCCGTCGTTCAGCACTTTTTCGAAGCACATACTCGTGCTTGTGGCGGCATACACCTTGCGGGAGCGAACGGGAGTGCGCCACAAGCACATGTATGTGCTTCAAAAAAGAGCAGACTGCGTGCACACACACACCACTCCCGGGCCAGCAAACACATGCGCGCGCCTCTCTCCTGGCCCACTCACTCGCTCCGCCCTCGCCGTCTCCTTTTTCCCTCTCCATTAACGTGCCAGTCCCATCCCCGTTCTCTCTCTCCTCTCAATCAAATCTTTATTTCTCTTCCCATAGTTTTGCTTCCCCCTCTCCATTTCTGACTCCATCACCTCTCGGGCCCTCTCTCTAAATCTGTCCTCCGAAGCCCTCACTCTTTCTGTCCACCCTCTTCCTCTGTCTCTCCCCACACGCCTCTCGCTCATGCCATTCTGTTTCTCACCCAGACTCTTCTGTCTTCCTTCTTTCCATATTCACCTCACTCTGTCTACCGCGCTCTCTCCCGCCTTCTTCTCTTGCCATCTCTCTCCTGCTCTCTCTCCATCCCTCTCTCTCTTCTGTCTTCATTTGCTTTTCTCTCTCGCTCTACCTCTATTTATTTCTCTTTCTCCAGCTCTCTCCTCCGTCTTCATCTCCGTGTCTTTTTCCCACTTCCATGACCGTAATTTGTCTTATTTAGACTTTATTGCAACAAACCCTAAACTGGTCTACAATAATATTTACACTTTAAGAGAAGCGCCAAATAAACAGGAATCTGCAGTAAAATGCTCTCAGCGAGCCTTGATAAACAATGCCACATCAGACTGAGAACAACTGGCTCTTCCCTGCCGGGCTTTCCATCGCGCCCCCCCCCCCCCCTCGGCCTCGGCGTCGTTGGTGGTGTCCAGACAATACTTACTGGGGCAGTAAGACGGCTTATCCACTCAAATCTATCCGCTTTTAAAGTGCCTCGTCTTCAACAGGCTGCCAAGATAGCTCAGTGGGCTGCGCACCTCTTTCGGATATGTACTTCTAACCTGCAGGTGAACTTTACATCGGGGTATGGTTGACTCTGCAGGTCATGCTTCCAACATCGACACAATGTACAGTTTTAAGAACAAAACCCTTTCAAAATAGGCATTAAGAATCAATACACACTGAAAGAGCGCATTCATTAAATACATATTTCCATTTTAAAGGAAAACCGTAAAAAAAAAAAAATCAACCCCAAACAAGCTTTCACAAGCACTTTAAGAATGCAAAACTCTCATGACTGCGCCACAGCCTTGTTATTAAAGCTATTTTTTTAACTTAATCTTTACCCTTCAAGCATTATTCTAAAATCTTTGTGTTCAATTTCTTTAAAAAGAATATTGTTTATAGAAAATGCTTTAATTTAATAAAATACAATTTTGATTTCTGAACATAGCCAAATACAACACTGTGAAACATTAAACAAGCATTGGCATAGCCAATAGGTCTCATCTTTGGGACCTTATAAGTGTTTAGCTATCCAGCACTATATACTTGGTGCAACAACATCAACTGTTGCATGGCTAAACACCTATAAGGTCCCAAAGGCGAGACCTATTGGCTATGCCAATGCTACGTTACGTTGTTGACCTTGAAGGAGCTGGAATACTTTTGGTACGTTGTTGTATTGGAAAGGCAGTTTGTCATGCATTTATAAGTACCGATAATTTACATCTGGTATTCATTTCTTGACTTGCATAGTTTTGACACTGTATTCACATTTCTGAGTCTACCCTATCGTGCAGGCAATAACATAGCTAGATATAATTACAAAAGCGTTAACTTAACAACCACTCCCACCCTCCCAATCTGGCTCTTCCCCGGTTTATGTTGCTGACGTGCTGTTCTACCTCAGTTACCTTGGTGTAGCATGTATGGGCTTAGATTGCGTGTGCCATAGTATTGTGCATCTGTTCTGTTCCTGGGCCGGGCCCTCCTATGAGGTGACGAGTTGCAAGGCCTCTCCTATGTGTTGTGTGATGCGGGAAAGGGTGCGGGTTTGAGGGCTTGGAATGCCTCTAGCATAAGGTCCCAGTCTACAGAGAGCATATTCTTCTATAATCCCTCGACTTCCTCCCGCCCGATGCCTGCACTCTCAGCTCCTCACCAGCACACCACCTCCCCATGCCAGATGTGGACCGCTGGGGGCCTGGCCGATTGCCATCTCATTGTTATAGAGCGTTTAGCTATGAGTAGGGCAAGGTCAGTGGAACTAAGCTGCAATTTTAGGATTCATTCATAGCTGCAAAGCGTTACAGGAGCAGGTCATGGTGCATGCATTTTGGATTTGGTGGCAACACTATTTCATTCACCAAGTTTATTAATAGATTCTTCAGATAACATAATGCACGGTCTCAGTTCAGAATAAATGACCTGCCTATCCTGATGCCTGGCAGACATTCCCTGTTCAGAATTCACTAAAGCAACATTGCATCTACAAAATGTCCACGTCACAATGAAAGACCATACAGCTCATATTGAAAATCTTATCTACCAAGAACACGAACCATACCATGCTTTCACTGTAACAGCATCAACCAGCTACCACATAATGCTACCACACAATGACTGATTAACAACTTTAGTTCTTTCAGGTATAGCCATTTTTTCCCTGCAGCATGGTACCATCAGATACGCAAACCAACAAGGATGATAATTCTGCATCACAGGAGACTGAAAAGAGAACAAGTTGGAACATCGCAAGAATAACAATATCACATTAGATGAAGATGCAAGATTTAATTTCCGCCCTGTTGCCTGCCAGAAAACATTGAACAACAGTGATACCCCATCCAATTGCCACTAGGTCCCACAGACTGCAGACCGCTGAGAAGCAAGTGTTATTGGGCACATGATAGAACCCATGAACTGATTAATAAAACCTAACCGGGTGATGTGTGAGACAATGTAACAGATGGACTGCAACAGGTCTCTCTAGAAAACCAACACTCCTGAAAGGTAAAAAAACGAATACTGGATAATTGCTTGCCAAAGGGCTAGTGCTATATTAAGGAAAGTGAAACAGCAGCCATAGGGCACCACCACAATCGGCAACAAGAAACCGCCAGATTAAAACAAATGGTTTTGTTAATCAGACGAAGGGAACATCAAACTAAAATATATACTTTTGTCTTTGGCTCTGAAAAGCCTTGTATCAGAGCACACAGGCCAGAATGTCACCATTAAATTCCAGCTTTAAAAGAGTTTCTCAATAAAAACCTTTAAATGTCTGTGAGGAGACACAAGACCAAAGGATCCCGCAGTAACAAGGTGTTTGGAATAAAATCTGCAGTACATAAATCCAAAACTATGCTGAACATACCATCAACAGTCAAAAAGATGCTACCAATTTGGAACAATAATACACAAAGCAGAGCAGCATGGATAATGCTACAGTTTAGAAGAACCACGCTTTATAGCATGTGGAGTAGTCAAGTGACATAGTGGCTATTCTTGTAGTGGTGAAAACATCCACTGCAAAAAGGAAATGGTTATGTACTTTGTACTGTGAATTATTACCCGTCAATGTTTAGTTGTGAATTGTGCCATTATCAACTCACTGTTCCGGTTTCATGGGTCAGGACTTCCTAGTATACAATGGTCACATTCACAAGAGTACAAGCATGGGAAAAGCACTGCTGTAAAATTATAAATGGCTAGAATTTCAATATGTATCCCCATAAATTCTTAATCTTGGGGACTGCTAAATCTAAACAGGCATCTTAAAATAATGTACTTGCTTAACAAGCTGCTTAAACTGGATCCAACATGTTCTGAGATCAAACTATGGGTAACGGTGAGATACTATAGACTAGAGTTGCAAACATCCAATTTGCCCAAAGAGCAAGCATGTCTCACACTCCCAACTAACAGTGTGTGCAAAAGAAAAATCATGTGCATGACTAAACACTGGTCGATGAACAAACTTGTTCTTTGGACTAGGGCCTTCTGGCCCTCCTGAACTGGATATGCCTATCCCTAAATCCTCAGCTAAAAGCCTGGGGGTTGTGGTGGACAGCCATCTTACCCTGGTAGCCAAGGGGGGGTGCTGTTACATCGAGTTATGTTATGTTAGTCGAACTTCTATAGCGCGCAGCTACCCTAGGGTGTCCGGCACTTGCTGTAGCTCTCCCAACACTCAGCAACAGGAGAATCAAAAGAACCAAGTTTTGAGCGCTTTCCTAAAGGAAAGAAAATCCTTTGAATTCCTCAAGACAAAAGGCAGTTCATTCCAGGCCCTAGCTGCCCCCGCAACAAAACTTCTCCCACCCCATTTGGCTTTCCTTATACTAGGGAGGACGATGAGTTTTGCTCCCAAGGAGCGCAGAGTTCTTGCCGGAACATACCAGCGAAATTGTTGTCTCATATAGAGAGAGCTTGTGTTCTGCAAGGCGCGGAAAACTAAACACAAGGCCTTGAAAAGAATTTGCTTTTTTACAGGCAGCCAGTGGAATTTTCTTATTGCGCTGGAAATCGGGGTAGATCTCGATGTGCTCGTAAGCAGCCTGGCTGCTGAGTTCTGAAGCATCTGGAATTTATGTAGATTACCCTCCTGCATGTTCAAATAAAGACCATTGCAGTAGTCCAGACGAGACATAATCAGAGCTGTAACCACTGTAAATTTACAATTCGCAGGCAGGAGCAGGAGCACTTTCCTCAGGCTCCTAAGAATGTAAGAGGTGGTGGAGACAACCGCATTCACCTGAGCTTGCATGGAGAGGCAATCATCTAGCACTACCCCCAGATTTTTTACTTTCTGGGAGGGGACTGGGAGAGTGCCCATGGCCTTAGGCCACCAACTAGGAGTCCACATATTGGCATTATTGCCTAACAACATCACCTCAGTCTTGCTTGCATTAAGTTTTAGGCAGTTTTGAGACATCTAGTCTCCTACTGCCCCCATGCAATCATGTAGCCTCTCCCCTGACGCCCTCTCCTGGCCTGGTAACATAGATATTAGTATCGGAGTGTCGTCGGCATAAGATGTAAGACAGAAGCCAAACGATTCAATCAAAGGGGCCAGAGGAGAAACATACACGTTAAAGAGCGTGGGGCTGAGGGAAGAGCCTTGTGGGACCCCACAGGGAAGAGAGAATGAGTTCGAGACGAAGTCACCCAAAGCCACTGACTGTCGTCTGTCAGAGAGGAAGGATTTTAGAAGAGACCAAGCTTTATTCCGTATGCCACAAGCCGATAACCGGTCCATTAGAACACCATGATGGACCGTGTCGAAGGCCGCGGAAAGGTCAAGCAGGATCAACACTGCCTTGCCACCTTGGTCCAGCCCTCTCCTAATCTCATCCGTAGATTTGAGAAGAGCGGCCTCGGTGCTGTGTCCTTCTCTAAAACCAAACTGGGTGGGATCCACGGCGTTGGTGTCCCGCAAGAAGATACTTAACTTGGTATTCAAATATCTTTCCACCAGTTTTGCCGGTAGGGGAAGGCGCGAAAAATAGCAATTTCCTCACAAAAATCCCTCGTAGGTGTAAGGGGAGTGGGCAATGGGTGCGCTAGCCTAGTTACTGTTTTGTAAAGTTCCTTTGTGGAGTTACTTGCAAGTTTAATCTGACGTGAAAAAAACTCTTAGTTTCCGTCAGCAAGTGCTTGTAACACAAAATGCTTTGTTTATAAATATCTTTGGCAGAAGGGAAGTAGCTCTTCCTCCACGCCCGTTCCAATTGTTTGCATTTTAGTTTTTGAGATTTCAGCTCTAGTGAGTACCATGGTGCTGAAGGTTGTAACCTCTTGGGTACAATCATTTTTTTGGGAGCAAGAGCGAGGCAAGCCTCCTCAATCCAAGCTGTATATATAGAGGCAGCTTCATCAACCTCTGCAGGGAGGGGTCTTTGTGAAGAGGAAAGAAGATCCCTGAGGTCATTTCCTCCCACCCTGTTCCAGGGTATAATTTCCTTGGACTTCAACACCCCCGGCCGGGGCTTTACCCTGATCTTTCAGTCCAATAGCATCGAACCTGATAGCATGATGATGAGCCCAGGCAAGAGGCAGGATGTCAGAAACCAAGAGCTGTGAAGAATTAGAGAAAATCCCGTCCAGGGTATGCCCTGCCTGGTAGGTGGGAGCCCGAACCAGTTGTTTTAGTTCTAGACTACCCATAAGATCAGTCAGTTTTTCAGTATCTCTATCCCCATCTATCTCTAGATGGAAGTTAAAATCGCCCAGGATGGTGAATGAGTCCAATGACAAACCCTCCTCAAGGACCGATCTCACCTCTGCTAAAAACGGACTCCTGAGTCCCGGCGGCCTATAAATTAAAAAAACCCTAAAAATGTAACCATGATAAAAGGTGAGGACAAAGGAGAGGGCTTCAAAACTAGAGTAAGTACTAGTAGCAAAGGTGGCTTTAATAGAGCTAACGTAAATCACAGCCAACCCTCCACCTTTCTTAGAAGGTCTATTTGCAGTGTAGCAAGAAAAACCAGGAGGTATGGCTTTCACAAGATCTGGCCCAGAAGCTTCATCCAACCAAGTCTCGGTGATGAAAGCTTTAACGTTTTTGTCCTCCAATAATGTTGCACACTCAGCACTGTGTTTAACCAATGAGCGTGCATTAATTAATAGGCATTGAAGCACATCCGTAGACCTGCCCTTAAGTAACTTTGAGTCAAAATCGCGGACTTCTCTAAGTGTTTTGCCGAAACCAAGCTCTTGCAAATGTGTGAGACAGGCTGGGCAAAGCTGAGGTGTAGGCCCCGAATCCGAGGCAGGTGAAATACAAACACAAGCAGGCTGCCTTGGAACATTATTGAAAGCTCGTAATTGCCCACTAGAAGAGCTACAAAAGATAAGGTCATCAGGAGGAAATTGGCCAGAGTTTTTGGCGCATGGCGCGGTACGAGCGCGGACGGGCTTGCCTTAGGCGCGCCTTTGGCGCGCCCGCTGCGCACGTCCGCTGCGCGCACGCGCCATGCGCGTTTAAATGAGGATGGGCCCTGAAAGACTGCAACACTAACCACCTCTCCTCCCAAAATGGCGGCCTCCACCGATCCTCGTCACGAGCGGAGGCTGTGCGAAGGAGCAAAGGAGCAGCGTGGCGAATAAAGTGAGGTAAAATACAAATTTAAAACATATTTTGACACCGATACTATAGCAGCAACAATAATAGCAAAAATAGCAATTTTATAACATTCATAAAAATTCATCGAGTGGTGCCTTCCTTTTCAAATCCATCAAGAAACTAGCATGACTGCTACCACAAGAAACTCTTAGATCTGTCATAGTGGTAAATATATTGCCAAAATTAGAGTATGTTAATTCTATCTAGAGTCCCCTGTCACAACCACAATGCTTAAAGTAATTGAAAACAAGGAAGTTCATCTCATTCTTCAACTGCTAAGGAAGCCTCATGCACCTCCAGCGCTAAAACAACTTCAGCAGCTACTTGGAAGAGTTCAGCTCAAGTTGTGCTGCTTAACACTGAAAGAATGTCACAACCTGGCTTCTCAGTTCCTTAATAATGAAATTAGGAAATGTGGCAGGATGTGTACTGGGGTCCATGGCCTAAATCTTCTAGTCACTCCGAAATAGAGGAGGGCAAGAATAGGAGGACGCAGTTTTTCGGTGTTGGGCCCCACACTCTGGAATTCCCTTCCACTGCACTTGCCTTCTGAAAACAACCTCATTCGACCCAGAAAGCACTTGAAAACCATGCTCTTTAGGCAGGCTGTTAAGGATTAAATCTCAGCCCAGACTTTGGTGACCGGGTAGTCCCCGCCCCTGCACTTAATAGTGCCATGAAACTGATGGTGACTGTGGTTTACTAAATGATTAATAACATAACTTTTGATTCTATGAGGTCAAAAAGAGCTAGGGGAAGAACATGAACAATCGCCCATCTGAGGTGTTGCAAACCCAAAAAGTAGCAGGAATTCCAAATACAAGGTACAAATCTGTATGCAGAATTACCCACCCCCAGGCCAGACAATTTATAGACAAAACGTACAGATTTCCCAGCATCTTAAAGTGCTCCACCTGCTCTTCAAGTGGTGTATCTCACTGTTCATTTCTCAACCACCATTTACCTTGACATTTTTTGCATTTGATCGCACAGAGTTCAATAATGATGCAAACTATGTAATAGATAATTCATTTTAAATGTTTTTGTTTTAAAGTGTTTTCCATGAAGAGTTCCACTGCCCAAAAGCTAGCCATCTCAACTCAAAATTTGGTGCTGTAACTTTTAGATCCTCTTCCAGAAGTACTGATGGAGGCTATTGGTTTCTTGGTTTCTTGAACTCCATTTAAAGATGACCCCATTCCAATTTTTTGCAACACAAATTAAAATATTGTTAGTCAAAACTGAAGTGCTTCAGAGCAGGCACATTTAGGACATGGTGATGCTAATACTATTATATAGTTTGTATTTATATGCTTTGTGGTGCTATCCAGGTCCAGGAGTGCAAACGTGATTGAAAGGTGATTGTACAGTAGATAAAAACATATCCAATACATTATACTCCAGATAAGAGCCAACGTCACAGATTGTAGGGACGGTCCCAAGAAAATAACAAACAGGGACAGAGGACTTTAAGAGAATCTCAAAATCCAAGATACGGCAGTGACGTGATAGCGCAGTAATGACCCGAGAAGCAGCTTAAAAGAACGTCGAGGAACGGGATACTAGAGCACCTCATAGAGGTCTGCCCAGATGGAGGCATCTTAAGGTCTCTCTTCTAAAGGGGTCACAAACGGCCCTAAGTAACAACGTAGATGCTAGAGAATGTAAAATGAAGTAACATATTAGCACATGGATTAAAACCTACTAATGGTTTCAGGAAGAGTCTCTTTATAAGGAGCCGGATCTGGTGGCTCAGTGGACTAATGTGACCACTGCAGGGGCCTGTGTTGGACTGAATGGTCACAGGTTCAAATCCTGGCAGGTCCACTCAGCCTTCCATCCATCTGAGGTCGATAAAATGAGTACCATTGAGTTGGGTAACAAAAATCATCCGTTATTCAGCGCCAAGATACCCAAGGGTGAACGTGCGCTTTACAAATACACGTTATGTTATCACCTTTTAACATTTGACATTGGTGGATACGAACAAATGCAGGTTGCCACTGACATAAGCAAGTAAGCAAAAAAGCCGTTCAATGTAACAATGGGGCTAAATTTAAAGTACAATGAAATGTCACAAATCAAGACTGGCACTTGTTTGAAAAATCAAACACAAAAAGTTGATTTGTTAGACCTTCATAATAACCTCTTTTTTTTTATTTATAGTGCAAACATGTTGCCATTTCCGAGCACTGTAAATAACAGGCACTATAAGCAATTCATTTATTGGTACTCTTCACTGAAGAAGGTGGCGCAACATAGGTTTAACTTTATTTAGGCTTCAGTGACTGGGACATCTTTTATGCCAGTCAGCCCCAAAGTGGGGTAGCCGAGTCATCATCAGACAGGGGAGAAAAGCAAAAGTAAGGAGTTAATGAATAACAAAACAGAAAAAATAGCAAGAAAACGGAATGCAGAGCAATCATCATAGTTATTACTTGCCAGAAAACAGCACTTTTTATAGTTTTGTGAGAAAGCCCAAATACTGTTTTATCCTGGAGAAGGCTTGGCTACTACTCCCAGTGGTCAGGACACCACCTTAGAGACGTTTAAAATGTTCAGGTTTAAACCCGATGACAGAAAATGTAAGCTTCCAGCAGACCTCACCTGCTGACAGAAGTTACAGTACAAAACGTTCTTTGTGTAACTCTTGAGCAATGATCAGGAAAGGGGCGTGGCTGAGGGCGAAGGCAACAAGATGAAGTCGAGAACAAATCACAATTCGGGAAAATCACTAGCTCACTGCTATGTAAAAGGCAAATATAAAAAATAAAAACACAGAATTATTATTTTGCTTAAATTAATCTCTTTGTGGTGCAAAATGTGTTGGGCGGGATCCTTCTCCCAGGCAATGAGTCGGGAGGTCCTCATGTTCTACGGAAGATGCCTGTGAAACGTGATACCAAAGACTGCATGCATGTGCTACACAAACCTTCCAGGCTATTTCTTCTAAAAAGGCATTTCTAGTCTCTGCAAGCAGTGGTAGTCGCCATTCTTTACAATCATGAATAATGAAATTTTAGGCCATACAATCCTGCACAACGGTTTGTTAAGAGTTAAAAAAAAAAAAAAAAGATTGTTGTGCAGTCCTGCCAATCAAAAATGAATATAAAATCTATACTGGAGGGGAATAAGTAATGTGTTGCGGCAAGTGCAATTTTACCCAGTCATGAAAACATGGCCTCTCAGAGCCACCTGAAAAAAAACTTGCAAAATAGAATTTTAATCAAATGTATTAAAGTTTAACTTATGCCACTACGTGTTTAGCTTTTATTCAGGTGAGGCTGTTGAGTTAGCTGGAGTAAGACAGCTCTTAAGGGTTCTGTGATTCACCGGCTCCTAACTCCATGTCAGAGAACCTGGTTGTATCCCCTTGCATTTTTGCTACAGTCCATTTTCATGCGTTCCAATCCAATCAGCTTAGTGTAAGCAAACCCACACTACCGCCCCTGGAACGCAGCAGGTTATCAAATGAAAAACATGTACAGGAAACGGTGTCCTGGAGAAAGAAGTTACCCAGGAGGGGGCCTGACGGAGGTCACCCAGAGAACTCTGGGTACATGGGAGATGGTTCAGGATCTTGGCTGCTTGAAAAGAGCCAACAAATCCAAAACAACAAACCCTCTACAAAAGTCAAGTCAGGTGGGAGTTCAGTGATACAGGCACCTAGGGCGGTAGCGAAGAATGTTTCAATCAGAGATTCCAAGGTGGTTAGGAACCGAGCCTAGTACTTACCAGTGAGAGGGTATGTATGACAGGCAGAACTTCTGCATGTCTTATCTTCCTACACAGTGTATGTTCAGTTTCAGTGATGTATAATGTGTAACCTATCAGCAAAAACAGAACAGATTATATTAACCAAGTCTATTTATGACAAAGTATTGAAAACCGTAGGGGATTTATGAGAGGGCGGCCAGGTTGTTAATCTAGGCACTCATTGGTGTAACAGGCTGAACTTTACTTTCCGAGCGAGGAGTATTTTATTTTGAAAACAAAGGAAGCGATCAAGGTACTTTTAGCCTGCAAATGTTGTCAATTTTATATAAATGTATACGTTTAAAAAAACACAGCCCCGAGTTTTGAAGTTACAGGTCTATAGCCGAGATGTATTGCACCGAGCATTCTCGTAGGAGATGAGCTGGCCACCAAGTACTGGTGTGAGATTCTCCTCTGGACACAGAGTACATGTGTGACGTGCCCTCTAGCCCGGAGTGGTTGTGCAGTCTTGTTGTGAGACGTCTCTAGCCGAGATGTGTTGGACACAGAGCGCTGGGGTAACAGGTCCATCCTTGTGTGACAGAACAGGTTCTGAAGGGCTCTGCTCCGGCACGTCAGGTCTGTCCGCACAAGAAACAAAGCCGTGTTTACTGTTTTGGTTTCAGGTGGGACGGAGGCAGTGAAAACGAAAACCAAACTGGAGCCCACTAGTTACAGCAAGTGTGTCACGGGCAGCAGCCGCACCAACAATGATATCAAGGAGGTTTTTAAACTCGCCTTTCCAAAAAGATGCAGCTCTTTTAAGAGTGTTCACTTTTGTGGTCGGCAACGATAATCAGAGGCGATAAAGACAGTATATGGATCTGGTCCCTAATTACAAGCACAGCAGCCTCTAAAAGACCACCACAACAATTCACAACGCCAAAGACCTGTACTTGGACTATTTAAATGGCCCTACCCCAAGACGCAGGCTCGTGGGACCTACACCGCGTGTGTTCAGTGAACTCTTCATCCTTTGGTCTGCAGCTCAAGGGCCGATCTTTAACGGGAAGATAACACAGTTCTCTGCAGCGAGAGTTCAACCTGCCGAGCTGTTTTATCATCCACAAATACCAATGTGCTCAGGGCATTTCAGAGAAATGGAGAACACGATCGACCATTTTTTTTTTTTTTTTTTTAATTGGAGTTTACGGAGAAGACCCCATCATTCGAAACAATATTATTACACAAAGTGGAATTCGAAACCTGCCTGAAAGCAGAGATTGGCAGCATTAGAACCTCTAAACTTTCCACATAGGCAAGGGACGTTATCCATTCAACAAATTGTTTCATAACCAATTTTTGTTTATTTCCACAACTGCGGAGAGGTTGATATGACAGCCAGCGGGTAGTATAGTCCACACCCATGACTTAAATCTGCATGTCCAAGTAACAGCTCTTTCAGTGAACAGCCCAGAAGTGACAGGTGTTAGATTCCAACATGGCGGTCAGAAAGAGCCTTACATACACCAAGAGAACACATACAAGCACGACGTTTGAAATGCTGTTTACCCACAAACAGACAAGGCCAGAGGTCTCATGTCTGCCGACAGATAATTAAAGAGACCAAGCCTTCTATGGACTCTCCTTTGCAGTTCAGTGACTCTAAAACCTCCATATGATGACCTTCTCAAAGCCATGTCATTTATGAACCGAAGACTGCCCGAAGTATCGCAGGAAGAACCAGTACGTCAAAAGCCCTTGTTCCCAAACTAACCAGCTTCATCTAAGCGAGACTGGCAGCAGGTAAAACTCCCATGTGAAAGAAAGAGGAAGGCTCGCAGTGCTCCCTCAATGAACGAGGCCTGCACAGTTCTCACATGAGGAGACCGAGAAAGAGCAATCCAGACAGGAAGCAAACCATGACAATGGGGTAAATAAACATACATTTTCACCACATTTAAATGCAACTATCACCTCTGTGCCTGTAGACCAACATGTGCAGAACAGAGGAAGACAAGCCACGCCGAGAATGTGTCTTTTGGTAATAGATTTATCCATGTTATAACCAAGCAAACGGCATTTGGAGATCCAAAGTGTGTGTGTGGACAGATAGAGTCTCTCAAACTACACTGGAAATGACATCTGGATCATAAGTGACTTGTTTCAGATGAAGCAGTAAATCTCTGCACGACACACACCGAAAATAGTTTTCCACCTCGCACCTAAAACGACGTATACACTGTAAAACTTGACAACGTTTGTCTAAAGAAGACAAGGAAGCAGAGTTCCAAGCTTGTAGATCAAAAATGATCGATATAGTTAGTATCAGTCACTTAAAGTCGATTAACACGCGCTCAGTGGTCCAGATGAAAGACTAATCAATCTTGGTTATTCAGTTAATAAAAACTATTAGGAGAATGCAACAACTGAATCAGGGATCCAAATATACTGAGAGCTACAGGACCTGCTCGAGGGCAACCCTCGTACGTACGATTATCTCGTTACGCTTTCAGGTTGTGTTGTGGATTACATTACCTCTTTCAGTAGTTGCCCGCATGGCACTGGCAAAGATGTCATGCTACCGCACCTGCTTTGTTAACCTTCCGACTATGGTGCCGGCATGGGTGGTCAGACAGTTCAAGTCCCTGTTAGTGGATCTCACTTGGGGAAAGGGATGCCGTAGTGTGTGCCTAACGAAGCTGCAGTTGCTGACTGATGGAGGCGGTTGAGATGCCCCTGATTTTGAAGCATACTGTCTGGCTGGACAGATAAATATGGCTTCCCTACTTCTGGTTGGCTGGTCGAAATCTGACGGGGGGGGGGGGGGAAAAATCAGCTCATCTCCACCGCCTCATTTGCCTTGGGGCAGAGGTGATGCCGATGGGCTCCCTCCTATTGCGTATAGCCCTGACATATTGGAAGATAGCAAGGAAGTACAAGGGCTCAATGGTTCCATATGTGCCAAACATACCCTTGTGTAGCCTCCCCATATCCTCGGGTACACTGACAACACCCAGGCTAGGCCCTTGGGAGCAGGAAGGTGTAGTGACAGTGGGTTCATTGTTACAAGATGGATTACTGCTTCAGCACTGTGATTTTGTGCACACATCTGGGCTGACTGAAGACCCATTTCTTACACTTGCCAGGATCGTCCAGTATGTGAGATGATGCTGGGGCATCCGATGGGAGGAAACCAGAGACACATGCACCACTGCAGGCATTACACACAATGGGGCACCGCAGATACCTAGTACGCTAGCTCTACTGCGAGTTCCATACCAATCTCCTGATATCGCTCTCTCCCTCAAGAGCCAAATGGGATGAGGATCTATCCTGTGAGCTTTCAGACAAGGACAGGGTTACTATATCAACATATCCTGCTAAAGTCTCAAATGTTCCTATTCTCCCTTCTACACAGAGATTACCTAACTCCAGTTAGTCAGCCACATGTTACCACCAGCATCTTCCACATGTTTGCACTGCCTTACAGTAGATGCAGATCTCATGCAAATGCTATGGTCATGCCCATCACTATCTGCTTATTGTGCTGAGATTTCCACAGCCTTAACAGCTCTAACCATAATTGCATCATGGGACACCATAGCACCCTGTCTTTTAGGCTTATAGCCTAGACCAAAAAGCTCCTAAATGGCATTGCGCTTTATCAATCTGGCCCTTATACCGGAAAAGCGAATAATACCCAGACGCTGGAAATCCCGAGGGCTTCACAGGTGGTCCTTTGGCAGGAGGAGGTCATCCACTGGGAACAGGCAGAAAGCAGAGCAATACAGTGAGAGGAATACAGAGGAATGCACAGAAGACCCATCTCACTCAAATGGGATGCCCTACTAGAAAGGTTCAAGCTACAAGAGGAGACCTTCGATGAGCAGTAATAGGCCGGCCACTCCAGCTAATCATGCAATAGGTATCTTGCCCGCACTAATGCCCCCTCTGTATCCCCTCAAACTACTGGTCTAGGCACCCGAGACTTCTACATATCACCCCCTTCCTACGGAGCGTCAGTTACAACCCGGTACTCCGCTATGATCATACAAACATAGCAGCTGCACACCAGCGCTACCATGCTGGAGTCATATTTTCTGATGACTTGCAGATGGGCGATTTAACCTAGTTGGTAGGGAGGGAGAAGTTTGAATAGGATAATCCCGACCGAGGCAATGGTTTCCTGCACAGTAGCACTCTGAATGCATAGGTGATGTCTCATGTGTAATAACCTTCTGTAATGCACTGCCCATTGGGCTTTTATGTAAATGAATAACCATGATGTGACTTCCTTAAAATGCAATAAAGTGTGTGTTACAAAAAAAAAAAATCTCGAAGGCAGATTCTTATAAGCTAGAAAGAATCTCTCTCTCCCCAAGGCAATATGCTAGATTTAACACACACACACACACACACCTTTAGAAATACTACCACATTGACTCAGTCTTCACTAAACGCTCCTACTATAAAAGCCACCAACATTAAATTGATAATGCGGGGAATGTAGGAAGTAACAAAATAAGGGGAAGAATGAGACTAAAAATAACCCAACAGTGTGTCTATCAAGCAAGGTCAAGATCATGAAAGACTGTAGGACGAAAGCCAACATGCAAACTATTTGGCTGGAAGAAATTATTTTAAAATCAAATTAAGATGCTTCTCACAAGTAATGTGAATTTGCGCCCCAAAAAAGGAGTGTGCATCAGCGTATTCTTGCTTTAGTAACAGAAGAAATGAAGTAGAATTGAATTTAGATGAAAATCCCAGGCTTATTTAAAGAGTTGTATATAGCGCTGGCTAGACACGAAGGTATCAGAGCGCTTTACATTAGGTTCCACAATATGATAATTACACATAACGTCAAAAAAAATAAAAAAAAATAAGCAATACATTGAGAGAGGAGAGAAAGGAGAGACAAATAGTGGAGGGGGGAAAAGGGGAGGTGTGAAGAGGGAAGAGACGACAGGAGAGACGAAAGGAAGTCTGTCTAAAGACCGACTGGGTAGGTGACGTCTGAGGAGGGAATCCACAGCCCGTCTCCCCTTTAACTAAACAAGGTAGCTCCATCGGGCATCAGTCAAAATAGCTAGATCTCAATTGACGAGGGAAAGCTCCCAGATAAACTGGGTGGGGACTAAGGACAAGGACAGGTGAGGGCAAAGGTCAACAGCTGGAAAGAGGAGAAGAGTAGAGCGGAGAGGGGTAGGGAAAAGGGGTAGGACGGAGATACGAAGGAGAGACAAAGGGAGTCTGTCCAAGGTCCGGCTGGGTAGGTGAGGGCCAAGGGGGAAGTCTGCAGCCCATTTCCTCCATAGCTATCAGATAGCTCCACCGGGCATAGGCCAAATAGCTAGGTCTCAACGTAAAACATATAAAGAGCATAAGAGACAAGAAGAATGGAGCGTAGAGGGGTAGGGTGAAAGGGTAGGAGGTAGATATGACGGAGAGACAATGAAAAGTCTGTCCAAAGTCCGGATGGGTAGGTGACAGCAGAGGTGGGAAGGTGGGGGGGGGGGGGGGGGGAGTCCACAGCCTATCTCCTCTATAGATAACAGGTAGCTCCACCGGGCATCAGCCAAAAAAAAGGTAGGTCTCCATTGTCGGAGGTAAGATCAACATGTTCTGAGTCCTGATGGGTAAGCAGGATGAGGGATAGGTTCAAAGACAGGTTGTAGTCCAGTTTTTGTTCTGAAGTAGTAGCATAACGTGGTGAGGACAACTGTGGCAGCCATCTTGGAGACAGGCAAAGGAATACTAACTATGGGGTTACATTCTGACGGACCCATTAATATCTTTAGCTCGAAGGCGGGTGTTTGTTGAGCAATGGCGCAGCGAGAGGCCATAGCCAGTGTCCGCTCGCCTCCCGAGGAGGAGAGTATTGCTGTGTTAAAGAAACATGAGGGAGAAACTGCTGCCATTTTAGGATCAGGCGTGGCGCCTCCTGTATCCCTATCACTCTCTCATTAAGACTAATTGGCTTTCTCTTCCCTCGCGGCGCTTGCGCATTTAAAGAGTCAGAAGCCATCACAGGCAGTGGTGGGCTAGTTTGATTTCCTGCTGCGTGAAGCTCTTGGCTTCAAAACTGCCCGGCCCCCCATCTTGTGTGTAGGCCGGCGCGTGTGTTGTGCGGGAAGTTCCTGAATTACTAAAGACAGTAGCTGGGCTGTTACCGGCCGTAAGTTTGATTTATCCTTACGGCTCCACAGATTGCTTTGCGGGCCGCAAGTCTCTCGGGCCATTAATTGTGCTTGGCTGCTGCGTGGAGGGGGGTGCTTACCGCAGCACAGCCGGTAGTCTCTCTGCGAAACCGCGCCCACACCTGAGTCAATCTGTCATGCCTTGGCACCTACCAGTGCTCGCTGTTCCCGGTTGTGCCCCTGTGAGTCTCCAACATCGACATGGTTCTTCTCAGGGCTCTGTCACTGCTGTTCGCACGCCACCTGGCCTCTCAGCCGGGATAGACGTCGGGAGGTGGCCGGGTAGGGGTTTGCTCATCATTTTATTTTGGGGGGAGGGAGGGGTCTTCCGCCGGTCTTCAGACGTTCGCCGCTGCCTTGGATCTCGCAGCGCCCCTCCTCCTCTACAGCTGCGGTGTTGTTGGCTCAACTCAGAATAGAATCGGGACGATCTCCGCTTTCCTTCACCTGATTTAATCCGTTTCACTATCGGGTCGCTCTATGGAGGTTCCGAAGCAGTTGGTGAAAATTTCAGCGAGGATTAAAGCGGATTAAATGATGAGATTCATCTCGAACAGGCTCGGTAGAGCAGAGCCACTCAGCTACGCGGCCATTTCGTTCCGAGGCCACGCCCCTACCAAATTTAGCATGTGGCACTTCTACACATCTGTGCACTGCGAAAACTACTCACCAGTGGACTAGCCATCATGTCAGTCTCATAGTTCATGCTTCAGGGTCAAGACATTTTAAAGGGGAGATACAATTATTAATACAGTGGCTGAGTTTCTACAATAGTGCTAAGTACATTCCCCAACACCCCCATTCTGGTGGCAATGTATTATTACTGTACTGGTGAACAAGTGTCTGGATAATTTATCCTAAAAATATCAATAAAAAGATTAGAATAAGAACAAAATCTTAAATTGCATGCTATAAGCGTCTTTCACAATGGAAAATTATGTAACAAAAAAAAGTCAGACAGAATTTACATGAAAATCCGAGGAATGGCACTTGTGCCTTATGTATAGAGTTCATCAGATCTCAGTATGCATAGTCGCGGTGTGGTCCAATCACTAGGTTGCCAAGCATGGATCTGAGAGATAGGAATTTTGAATCTAGCCTAACAACTTGACCTTGAGATGACCTGGGCACCTTACATCACCTTCCTGCAGCAGTCAATTTATGTCTGACCAGAAACTAGATAAAGACTAATAGTATGGACTGCACAAGCAAAATCATTCATATTTAATGACTACTACTTTTAAGAAGCGCCAGCGAGATGCATATTAAAGCAGACACAAACGGGTCTACGCTAAACTACACGCAAGTAAAATGCTCACTGCAAACAGTCCCCTAATCATTTGTGTCTTCAGCTAAAATTCCCCAACATAGTGCTCTGCTCCCCAAGCACATTTTTCTTCTTCTTCACTTTTGGGTAGAAGACTAGACCTTCCAAAAGGGCCTTGTGCATCGGAATTTAACAGATGCCTTATTCAAAAACTTTAGGACTTAGAAATGTAACATGTCACGTCCTCCTTGCACTGCTCAATCACTAAAGACCAACTGCAAATCAGATACTATAAGAAAGTAACACTCGTTAAATAAGCTACGAAACAGCAAAACTCTTTATAAATGAGCTATAATAAACACATACCAAGTATTTATCAGTAATAGATTAATTTTCTTCTTCAATATTAAATTGGCAATCACAAACGTGATGATTGCTGTTTATGCACGACATGAATCAATACAAATTTATGAGTGGTAATTTTGGTTGAAACACGTGAATTGCGGAAGTACCAGCAGTGGAATAATTGGCAGTTAAAATACGAATATGTACATGTCATCATTAGTAGCATAACCTAAACATATTCCTGAAAATATTGAATACATGCACGAAAATGGTGCATATACCAGGCGCACGATCACAAACTTGTCAGTGATAGGTGCAGTACAATGCAGGTATATCAGATTAAATTTTAAATCCAAAATTGAATAATTCAGCAATGACAACTGGAGTGAGGGCGGGAACATGTGGCTTGCAAGTACCACACATGAACTGCGGTATTTTAACTGGACAAGCAAACGAAGTAACAGCACATAATCCGTCCAAAAAACGTAAAAGAGTATTGAAGGATTTTCCAGTCTCTCCCTCTCCATCATTGCTATTATTAAGGTGTATAAGCCCAGAACCTGGGAAGGTTCAGCCATAGCCTAGAAATCAAGAAATGTATGCTGATTGGCAGGGTTTACTCTGAATCAGAAAATACAGCGATCGAGGAAGACGGAATGAGATATTTAAAAGTATATTATAGTTTGTTTTAATAAACTCAGGAACTATTGTTATGTGGAAAAGGGAGCCAAATTAGACATTGAAAGAAGATAGTTGGAAATCCAATCTGAACAGGACACATGCGGTTGAGGTTCTTCCAAAACATAAGAAAGAAGGCGAGAGAAAAGGAAAGATTCGCAGAGATCACTATGTCCCTGAAAGAAAAAAAAATGCGAACGGGAAGGAAATCAATTTCTAAATTAAAGAGAATAAGGTATTCCATCCTGGCTCTAGACGGGGTGTACTTTGGTCCACGAAACAAGCTTGGCGTGGGGTGTCAAGGATGCAGGGTTCTGAAAGGAAGATGGGTCGCGGGGGATAGCAAGATCTTACAACCCGGAAATGAAGAAGAGCGCAGGGGTACTCTGACTAACCGTTTAAAGGTGCAGCTTACCCCGACCTTGAAAAGAACGGAGGGGGACTTATACTGATTCAGACATTGAATGAGGATGCTACACCCAGAGACGCTAGAAGGGTGGGGAGGTGGGTGGGGGCTGTCAAGGTGTTATGGAAGGGCTTTGCTGCTGTCCTCCTGTTTCCCTGGCCCGCTCTAACAACAGAGCCCCTCAAAGGTCCAGCCCACTGCCCACCAGTAGGGGAACTTCGATGCAACCGGCAGTAATGCACATCCACCGTGGCTATAACGCCTCCCCTGCAGCTCAAACTCAATGTTCTTACCCACGATGATGAGGGTGCTCCAAAAGGCAACGGTGACCCCCGAATACAGCATCAGGTGCCCATTCATGGCTGCGGCGGATGGAGAGCGGTGATGTTTGCTGAAGAGGGGGGCCTTCTGGGATCACCCCCGGGGAGGAATGCGACGCTTGCCGGTCGGAGCTGGGTTACCAGCCCGTCGTTACAGTGGCAGGGTGATGCCTTCGGCAGGTAGCACACAGAAAAGGGGGCAAGGACTCCAGGCCATCAGCTGATCCCTCCGCTGCCGACTCGTGACGGAAGAATACCACGTGACCCGATCACATTCCGTAACGCTGCCGTACGTAAAGGAAGTAGTGTTCTGAAGAAAGCTCGTCTGCCTAGAATAATATCCACGTACGTTTTACGTCAATCCTGACCCTAACATGGCCGCCTCACTAGCGCAGTGCTTGTGGGTAAAATGGCATAGTTGACTACCAAAACCTTTCATCTTTAGAAACAGAGAAGGGACTGTGATGGGCGTCCGGTTGCCATCTTGAAGTGGTAGGCGGTCCAACACTGGTAATTATGATAATAAACCCTATTCGAGGGGGGAGGTACCCGATTGTTGAAGCAAAAAATGCTTTATTTTAGGTGTGGCCCACCTAAAATTGCCTCTGCTGAGTGGTGAAGATAGCATTTTTTTAAAAAAATCTCCCACTTGCTGTTTGAAAATGTTAATGTGTATGTTGAATTTATATATGGGATATAGTACCGCCTGCTATATATCCTAGGGATAGTGCAATTCACTAGAGTTCCTTGATCATATAGAAGATACATAGCTGCCAAGCTTCCCAAGTCCATGCGTGATGTGCTCCCTCGATCCAGTTTTTTTTTGTTGAACTCTGGGAATTGTTTACATATTTTATAATGGAATAAACAAGACTACAAGTCCCAGTATTAAAGGAAAAAAACCTGACATGGAGCAGCACATCACGCATGGACCAGTAAATCTTAGGAGGGCTACAGGAACAAGGCCGAAGGCAGAGTTCTTTTATAAAGTCATGGAACTCCAAGGTGACTTGGAATATCCTCATAGTGTAGGGCAAGGGGTTCTTATTCCTAATAAGATATGGTCACCCCATTACCTCTCCCACAAACCACTTAAATTAGATTCTCTTCTGCCAAATTAACACACTAAAAATGTTAGGTATTTGTTGAAAAAGATAGATTAAAAAAAAGGATTGTAGCTCGGAATGCGCAGAAACATTCAGAGAAATGTTATATTTTCTATAATTAAGGCGTGCAATGTTGCCATCAATATCGCCATTCTGCTTATCACTGTTCATCTAAAAAGACAGATCTGAAGAAGGAAAAAACATGTTTTATTTTCTTTTTTTTTTAAACTGCAGCTTTAATTATGCTCTGTGTCCTGCCTTTCACCTTGATTGTTGGCTCTATCAGCATGCACTGGGCACCATAACTCAACTATCATAACATATCACGGTTAAACAGCTACATTAATTGTTTATTCTAGGCGACTAGGTGCCTGTAGCATTGTTGGTGGAAATAATCCAATGAAGCAGAAATAGAGTTCAAAACAATGACAAAAGCTCTATTGTCAAATGCAGGACCCACAACTGATGGAGACAGAAGTCAAGTGAAGAATGGCCCTACAGAGCCTCACATTCTAGAATCATAAACATATCATTGGAAGTCTTACATGTTTAACATTCCCTAAAGTGATACACAACTATAATAAACATACCTACAATATCATGCTAAACCACTTACCACACATCCCCCTTTTCATATAAAAAAACAACAAGGCAATTCCTTAACATATACATATTACTAAAAATAAACAAATTAGACAACATAGTCCCACAAGCGAACAGGAGCTGTCCTGTAAACAAATTAGATAACATAGTCTCGTCTCTCAAGCGGACAGGAGCTGTCCTGATTCTGCTACTGCTCCTACATGTCCCCTCTCCTTCCCATTTTACAGGAATAATAGCATCTGAATGTAACGCAGAACCAGCAGGAATACAGACACAATCACCCTGACCTGAAAAGGAAGAAGAAGCAGGAGAACTAGCCACATAAGGGGCAGTCAAGTCACCAACCCCGTACCAATTTTCATTGGCGCTTCCACCAGTGTTATTACGACTTTTGTGAATAATAGCTGCTTGCTCAGAAGTTACTTTAACCAAAGCATTTTTATTCCACCAACCCTTATCTTGGAGAAGAGCTGCCATACGTGAAACTTTCAAAACTCTGACTAGTGGATAGAATTTAGATTGACCTCTAGAAACTTTAATTCTTTTTTATGAGAACCCAATCTCCAGGATTTAAAGGTTTGTCTTTGACATGCATGCGTCTATCATAATCCCGTTTATAAGCATCTTGCTTCTGTTTAACCTTGTCCCTAACTTCATTCAAATCAAAGGGAGAACGAGTACACTTGTCAAGTAACTAGGCTGGATTGAGTTTGGAGATTGGAATACGACCACTAAGTAAAATTAGGGAGCAACACCCGTAGTACTGTGTGGTGCTGTGTTATAGTTTCAAATCTTCTGAAACAAAAAAGTAGAAACATCCAAACTATTAGCAACAGCAGTGTGGATACCCTCTTTAAGTAAATGGTTCAACAAGTCCATTGGAAGATGGACTACATAATGGAACTAAAATGTGCTTAATGTCCAGTTTATTGAGAAACAAATCCACCTCTTGTGCAATAAAATGGGACCCATTATCAGTGATAATTTCTCCAGGTGTGCCTTCAATACAAAATAAACGTTGTAAAAATAGTACAACAGAGTTAACATCAGCATTTTTGACAAAGGGAAAATAGATCCATTTGGAAAAATAGTCTATGGCAACAATGAGGAATTTCATATCTTTACCTAAAACAGAAATGGGACCCTCAAAATCCAGACCAATTTTCTGCCAAGCACCATTAGGTAATTGAACAGGACAAAGGGGTGCACTAGAGGTCTTCCAGTGCTTGTACGAACAAAGACATTGAGGACACTGATCAATGTGCCTCTTGACTTGGTTATCAATGCCTGGCCACCAATAAGTTTGTTTGATTTTATTTATGGTTGCAGTGATCCCTAAATGCCCTTTGTGACCTACGGAAATTATAATGTTTCTCAAACCCCTGGGAGGAACAAACTTATCTTGGCGTAGTAAAATGCCATTAGAAAAGGATAAATCAGGAGCAATTTGGCCAAATGTCTTTTCTTCCAAAGAGAGATTTCTGTCAAGTGGCCAACCTTTGAATAAAAACTTC
This sequence comes from Triturus cristatus, assembly GCF_964204655.1. Classification (NCBI taxonomy): domain Eukaryota; kingdom Metazoa; phylum Chordata; class Amphibia; order Caudata; family Salamandridae; genus Triturus; species Triturus cristatus. The sequence continues at coordinate 817,302,519 of NC_140586.1, read as the reverse complement.
TTGACATTCTGCAAAGAGTCATCAGCGTCAAAACTAAATACCAATTCTTCCTGGGTAATCTTAGTATTTTGTACTACATCTTCAATAGAGAATACGCATTCTAAGTCATTTTCATATCTGACTAAATCATCAACACCAGGCAAAGGAAGACGTGAAAGGCAGTCAGCAAGTACGTTCTTGCCCCCAGGTAAATATATGATGTCAAAATTAAACTCTTGAAGTCTAGCTTGTAACCTTATAAGTAGACGAAGCTTTGTTGGAACAACTATCTCCAAGCATATATATCAGAGTTTTGTGATCAGTGTAAAGTTGGAATTTAGTTCTCCAAATGTACAGCCTGAAATTTTCAACTGACCAAGTACACACTAAAGCCTCCCGCTCGATAGTACTGTAGTTTTGTTCAGCAGAATTGAGTGTACGAGACGCGAAAGCTATGGTACTTTCTTGACCATTAACAATTTGGCTCAGAACTGCGCCAAGTCCTTTGGCACTGGCGTCCACAGTTATTATACTCTCAACATCATGTGTGAAAGGCTTAATCGCAGGAGCATTAATGATCAAATCTTTGACAGATGTGAAGGCATTTTGTGTGTCTTCAGACCATAAAAATTTAGAATGTTTCTTTACCAAATTTCTGAGGGGTTGTACTAGCAATGCATAACCTTGAACAAAACGAGCGTAGTATTCACTTAATCCAAGGAACACTCTTAAAGAGTCTTTGTCCAATGGAACAAAAACATTTTGGATGGCATCAAGCAAAGAGGTTTTAGGTTTAATGCCAACACTAGAAATATTGTGACCAAGATAATCAACTTCTTGAGTGAGAAAATTGCATTTCTTGGCATTAACAGTCATGCTGTGTGTCTGTAATGTGTTAAGAACTCTTTCTAGAAGTATATAATGTTGGTCTATGGTTTCTGAGTGGCTAAGTATGGCATCCTGAAATGCCTGAATACCTGGAATGTCATTGAACATTTGACTCATTAACCTCTGAAATATGCTAGCCGCTGAGGCTAAACCAAACAGAAGTCTTTTATACATGTAGACACCAAATGGGGTAACAAAAGTAGTGAGAGGTTGTGACTTTAAAGACAAAGGAATTTGATGATACGCTGAGCGTAAATCTATAGTGGAAAAGAATTTGCTACGGCCAATTTTTGCTAGCATAACATGAATTCTAGGTAAGGGGTGGCAATCCACTACAATATTTCTATTCAACACCCTCAATTTGGCACACAAGCGGATGTCCCCCGAAGTCATGCGTGCGACCACTGCCGCCGAAACCCACTCAGAGGATTCAATTGAACAAATAATGTCTTGTGAACACAATAGAGCTAGATGTTTCTTCAGGTCTTCCCTCACAGAAAGAGGTACAGGCCTGACTTTTTGAATTACAGGACAAGCATTGTCCTTCAACTTTATAGTATGTTCAAAGCCTCTTACCAGACCTACACTGTCACTAAATACAGGACTGTACTTATCCAACAAATTGAGAAATGTAGAGTCATGAGACTGGATATTCTCTATGGATAATATAGGCAAATCACCAAGGACAACTGGCTCAAAATGACCGGGTCTCAGTATGATACCAAGACTAGCTTGATCACGCCATCCTAAAATGTCTCTTTCCTTTTGTGCAACATAAACTTTACTATGAATTTCTCTACCTTTGAATTTTATGGTCTCACTAAGGTATCCACACATAATAATATACTCCCCAAATGCCTTGGGATTGACATCAGTAGGAAACAATTTAGTGTTAGCCCATAATTTATAAAAAGTTTTGTCAGCTATTATAGTTATTGGAGAGCCGGAATCAGCCATAATGTGAACTGAAATGGAACGAATAAGCACTTCACAGATAGGTCTTTTGATCGTTTTATCATAGAGCGTGTTAATTTCTACGGAAAGTGAGACAATAGTCAAAGCATCACAAATTGACTTATCTTCAGTACTAAGTTGACTGACCTTGCTTTTGTCTTTAACCATTTTACAAACAGTATAAAAATGCCCGATCTTTTTACAATTGTTACGCCTTTTACCATGAGCCGGACAATTCGGATAATTGCCCACATGGAATTTGGAGCCACACCTATAACAAAATACATTAGGTTTACTTTCAAACGTTTTCTTATTTTTAAAACGAATGGCCACAACATTAACATCACTTTCATTGCTATTATTGGCAGAAAGAGCCATAACACTGGTACTTGGAGTGACAGTGGAATTAGTATTAATATTTTCTGTAAAAATTTTTATGAGGTAACAGAGCATTCAATGCTCCTAGCAATTCCCATTACTTCATCCAAAGTGGGATTCTTACATGTAAGTATGCGCTCTTGTATCTTTTTGTTAAAGCAATTAAACACGAGTTGGTCACGTAAAGAAATGTCAAGATTGGAACCAAATTCGCAGTTATAAGCAAGCACACGTAAAGTAGCCAAATAGTCTTCATTGGATTAATCATGTAATTGTTTTCGTATAAAGAAAACATGACGTTCCACCATGACAGATGGCTCATCCTTACATTGCTCTGCCAAGAGTGCAAGTGCTTTGGTAAAAACATTCCAATTGTCATCACCTGAGGGGGCATAAATTACAGGTAAGTTGTCAAAAAGTAGTTGTCCTGCAGTGCCCAGATGGTTAAAGAGAATCGCTCTTTTTCTAGAAGGTGAGTATTCAATAGCATCAATAGCCTCCAAATAGTTCTGCCATTTATGCCAAGGCGTGATAGGTTTGCCAGGAACTTGTAAAAAGGAAGGAGGAGCCAACATGTTATTTGAATATGCCATGAGTGCAGCCCAGTCAAGCTACCAATAAATAAAATTAAAAATATATATTAATCTTACTGGTAGAACAGCAATGCGCAGCTTAGTAGGTAGAAATACAAGTAAAATAACCCATGGCAGTAGTAGTAATGAAGAAAACAGCGTGTGCCTGTCACGGAAACAAGCAGAGGGATGGTGTGTCCGACGTGATGATGAAGCGAAGAACGTTGTACATACGTTAGTATGTAATATAGGATTTCCCAAAGCTCAAAAATGGGCGCCAAAACATGCTCCGCGTTATGACGTTGATCGCGATGAGACGTGAGACTCTGAAGTTGAATGGGTCTGTTCGTGAGATGACGCGGCAGCAAGAAGCATCAGCAACAAGGAACGAAGAACAATGAAAGATGCTGGATCCACGGAATGAAGATCCAGTTCAAATGAAAGCAGTGCGCATGGAGCTGTTAACAGATAAGATGGAATGCGAGAAGTTGTTGAATGTATACAAGTCCCCAAAGTACAGCAAAAACTTGAAAATCACTCACAACCGCAGGGTAGCTAAAGGAGAATCCACGTTTTCGGGAATCCAAGTGTCAGAGGATCCGACAGCATCTAGACCACAAGTTAATGGAACCAGCAAAGAACAGGTCGGTGGGTCCTGTCTTCTTTGTCGAAAATTTAGAAAAATCCCACAGTCGTCACCAAAAGATGTAGCATTGTTGGTGGAAATAATCCAATGAAGCAGAAATAGAGTTCAAAACAATGACAAAAGCTTTATTGTCAAATGCAGGGCCCACGACTGATGGAGACAGAAGTCAAGTGAAGAATGGCCCTACAGAACCTCACATTCTAGAATCATAAACATGTCATTGGAAGTCTTACATGTTTAAAATTCCCTAAAGTGATACACAACTATAATAAACATACCTACAATATCATGCTAAACCACTTACCACGATGCCTCACAAGTCACCTGCAATAAGGAAACTAGGGGTAGGTTTTTTATTCAGAGAGAGAAGTCTCCCATGTAGTACACTCTTATTGTAGTGTAAAATGATATGCTCACAGGTGGTGTATATTACAATCTACAGAGTGGAAGTCCATACAAATAGTACTTTTATTTTGAAGCATTCAAAGAAATAGTTTCCATACTTACCTAGATTGTGAATATAACATTTATCCTAATAGGAAACAGCATTATACTCAGGACCAATGGAAAGATGAAATTGTGTGATCCACAGCGTTTTTGCATAATGACGGATTTGCCACATAATCCACCATCTTCTGCATAATCTGCAGATTTTAACAAAAAAATTGGTTCTAGCTCAAATGGCTCTAAAATGACTGATAATGCAGTGGCACATTTTGTCCCACAGCCGAAGGCCCTTTGGAGAGGTTGACTGGTTACCTTTCAGTTGTTTATTACTATATTTGCTTATTAAACTGGCACAAATGAAGTGCTACATATTCCCCAGATTGTGTTAGCAAGTGTAAAAATGAAAATATAATGAAGTAATACCACCACAAAATATTCCACACTACACCTCATAATTTCCCTTTTCTTGCCGCATAATTTACTCAACCCTGCTGCATTATTTGGCCCTCTTCTGCCACATAATTCCAGTGGCACTGATTACACTTTTTTATGTGTTGGAACATTTTTATAGCTCTCACTATCCCCTTAAGAGGCATTTAAGTGTTTCCCTACGTTGTCAGCACGCTGTGGTGTGTAGGGAGTCTTGGTGATGTGGTGTAGTCTTTCTTTTTCATCTAATGTGGGAAGTATTTCAATGTTGTGCATGATGACCACTGAAGTGTGTAGGATGACCAGGTGACTCCATTTCACTGGGATACCACTTTTTCATTGCTGGACTGTTCTTCTACGTAACAACGCATTCTCAGAGTTGTAGTCTTGGATCATTTTAATTTAGACAGTTGGACCAACACACCTGATAATAATGATAGGTATAAGTGTAAAAGGGTTTTATATGAATTGACATTACCATATAATACCCAAGGTAGCCATTGGTCTGTCCTTCACAACTTGCCTGGATTTAGAAAGTACTATGCTAGTTGGGCTGGCTCATATCTGTGGGCTGTAAACTGCACTTTGTACCTAAAGGTGCAATTATCATTTCGGGTTCAATCTCATGGTTGTGGGATGATGTAGTTATCATGGAAATAGCTCTGTTTTCACTTCTCTTCTGTTGTACATAGATCCTGAATGCTTTGAATCTTGGCAGGTTTCAAGTTCCAGAGCCTGGCAGTTTTTACTGAGAAAGCAGTGAATCCTATGAATTTCTTAGGGTAGGTGAAATGAAGATTCATGGTACAAGCCTAGAGTGAAGTGTCCTCTTTTGTTCATAGTGTTTGAATTTAACTTGTACGTATAGTGGTACTTTTCATTCAGAGGCTCGTAGGATAATGCAGAGTGCCTTGAATTGCTCTATCAGTTATAGGTAGACAATGAAGTGGTTGCAAGACTAGAATAATGCATTCTCCTGCATGAATGCGCAGTAGCAGTCTTTTATCAGCATTTTGTATTAGTCATATTTTGCATGTGATGATACAGAGTACACCAAAGTACATGTTGTTGTCATAGTCAAGCTTGGAGATTACGAGAGTGATGATAGCTTGTAGCATTAGTTAGTACCCAAGGTATGGGACCAAGCAACTCTGAATCCATGATTACTCTGAGATTTCAAGTTCTCTTGATGTTTTGGAGTGACTTTGAATTTCTTGGGACACTTGGAGGTAATTGCAATTACCCACAGGGTATAATCTGAGTCTTTGCAGTATTGAGCTTTAGGTGGTTACTCATCCGCCATGTATTTTTGGCACGTTGATAGTTATCAAGTTTTGAGTTGTAGAGGTCTTCTGGGCCATCCTTTTTTACAATGCTAGACCAAAAAAAGCAGGGTAATTAAATTGTTCCATTAACTTGTATTGGAGCAATGCCATTTCAAAGTGGAAGAAAGCTAAAATAATATGTGCCGTGATGGAAACGTCCTCTGCATTTTCATGGACGTGCACCCCTGAGTGCCCAACTATACTGAAGTTTGGATCCCTAATTCTGATTTCTGTTCTCATTGGCAAACACGGATCATGCATGTGGCCATTACATAGGTCTGCCTCGCAGATTCCAGTCTTGTTTGACCGACAGGGGTGCCCGAAGAGCTGACTTCATGGTGGTAAAAGGTTGCTGCCTTCACCAGGAGTCATCCTATATTGAGAAAGTCGTCAGTGGAGACGCGTGTTCCAGCTTTAGCTGTCGGTTAGTGATTTATTCCTTTCTTGTCCGCAGCTCAGGCATACTTTCCCGTCAGTTTCCTGGGTGCAACAATTTCTTTTAACTTCAGGAGCCTGACCAACTCCAAAATACACATTATTATTCGTTACTGCGCCCATCCACTATGGAATGCTGCCATCTTCTAAATAATTCTTATCTATGATGGATCTAGTCGGGCTTCTTATTAGGAATCTGCCTAATATTTTCTAAACGTAATAAGGTCAACTATTTGCTTTGCAAGCTGATTTCCTTCCTCATGATAACCCTTTGAATTATATGTGGCTTGAAACGCCAGCAACATTCAGGAACATAAAGACATTATACTAAGGAGTTGGCCCATCAGGAGCAAACAAATAAATTGATGGCCTTTTATCTATTTTGAAACTTTATCATTTGTTGTATCAGCCCTGGAATTGGACCATCATATTGTCTATTGCCTATTTCTTGATCACCATTTCACGATATTTTTGTTTATTTTTTGCACCTATCTGCACTGTATGATCACTTTTTTTGGGGGGGGGGAAATAGTTTATTATTTTCCTTTGAACAAGACATATTATTATTTGAGTATACAGTTTTTCCATATCATATAGCAGTATAGCACATGACACTACATTCAGCCCGTTGAAAACACTTCTATACAGTTTTACATTTCTGATATCAACGCCCCATACGCCCGCCTCAAAGTCTCTCTCGTCAGTCTGTGTCAGAGGTTTCATCTTCCTGCGTTGGTGGTGGATCGCATATAGACTCCTCTGAATTTATTCCATGCCCCCCATACTTTACCCCATTTACAGGGGCATCCACGCCTGACGAACGCTGATCGTTCAGCCAGCATGGCCGCATCCATGTCTCTTCCCCATGCGGACAGCGATGGTGCTTCCCCCATCCCCCATTTTTGGGCTATGTTCCGTTTAATTATCACAATCCCCAACGTAGCCCAGCTCTGAGCCTGGCGGTTGAGGTCATTAGGTTCCCACACATTTAACAGACAGCGTCTAGGTTCCGGCACCAATGACACTCCCCCCAACTGTGATAGCGTCCACATCACCCGCTTCCAGTATTCTTGGATTATAGGGCACTCCCATATGGTAGGAAAAAAGGTACCCTCCACCCCGCGTAGACAGAACGGGTGTGGTGCTCTACCTATGCCGTGTAGAGTGTGTCTGGTGTAGTATGAACGGTGCAGAATCCGGAGCTGTACTAGTCTAAGCCTCGAGGGTATACCCGCCTCTCGCGGCGAAGCTAGTGCCTCCCGCCATTCCGGGTCGTCAAACTCGCCTACATCGCGGGACCATTTCTCTCGCAGGGGTCCCATTGGGTCCGGCAGGTTATTTACTAGTTTACGGTACGTGAGTGATGTGGCCTTCTTTGGCATATAATCTGTCAGCAACCTGTCCTCCATGGGAGATGCCTCCGGAACCTCAGTGCCGGGTGCTAGTTTTGATAATAAGGCGTGCTTAATTTGCGTATATCGGAACCATTCCGAGGGCGCCAGTTCGTATTGTTGTTGCAGGCGTGCGAATGGGACTACTGCACCTTTATGCCACATGTCACCCACCGTGGAGATCCCGATGTTGTCCCAGCTGTCAAAGCCCTTGCTGTTCCTGAGCCTCCCAAACCGCTTTGTATCCCACAGAGGTGTGAGCTGGGTCAGAACCCCGCGCCATCCCAGTCTGGCCTGGGCAGCATGCCAGACGGCAACGGTCTGTCTCAGAGGGCCGATTAACTCTGGGGCCAGTCTTCCGTCATATAGGGGCGACAGCGTACCCCTCGTGCCCAGTACGTCCCTGTTAAATGCTGGGTCGGACTGCGGAGCATGGAGCCATTGATTGATTACCTTCAGCTGTGCCGCCCAGTAGTAAAGTTGGATATTGGGGAGCGCTATCCCTCCGTCATACCAGCCGCGGGTCAGTTTGGACTGCGCAATACGTGCCGGCCCGTTACTCCATAGGAGGCTAGTTACCTGCGCCGCAATTGTACGAAAGTACGTGGGTGGTATTTGGTACGGCGTATTTTCCAGTATGTATACAAATCGGGGCAGGACCATCATTTTGAAGAGCGCTGCTTTCCCCAACAGGGTCAGCGGTAGTGCTCCCCAATGACGCACATCTCGTTTGAGGCGGTCCACAGGGGGCCGGAGATTCCGTTGGAAGAAGTCCGCTTGATCCGCAGTGATGTATATACCCAAATATTTAAAGGACCCCTCTGCCATACGGAGCGGGCAGTCTGCAGGTAGTTGTGGTGGAGGGCCGTGCAGCACATACATAACAGATTTGGACCAGCTTATTGTGTATCCTGACGCTCTGCCAAAGACCTCACAAATGTTGAGTAGTGTCAGTATGGAGCGTTGCGGGGAGGACAGGTACAGCAATACATCGTCTGCATATAGGGAGACTCGGTCTTCCCAGCCGTCCGACCATTTGAGTCCCCGTATCATGGGTTCCCAGCGTATCCACGCCGCTGGAGGCTCCAGCGCCAGGGCAAAGAGCAGCGGCGATAGGGGACAACCCTGATGTGTGCCACGCGTCAGGGGGAAATCTTCGGACATATGTCCATTAGCAGTAACGTGAGCCATTGGTTTGGTATAAAGGAGTCGGATCCAGGCACAGAATTTTGGCCCAAAGCCCAGGTGCAGTAGTACTGCAAATATAAAGGGCCATTCAACCATGTTGAACGCCATTTGTGCATCCAGTGAAAGGAGCACCGCTGGTTCCCGCAAACGATCCGCCCGAGCCAGCGCGCCGTGTAGGCGCCTCAAGTTGTGGGACATGCTTCTGCCGGGCATAAAACCAGACTGATCTGGGTGTACGATTTCCGGCAGGTGCGGTGTTAGCCTGGTCGCCAGTAGTTTCGCGAGGATCTTAGCCTCCGCATTGAGCAGCTATATGGGGCGATAGGAGGTACATTTATCAGCTGGCTTGCCCGGTTTCGGTATCACCACTATGGTGGCTGTGCGTTGATCAGGCGGGAGTGCGCCCATCTGAAGACTGTCAGTAAACATGTTAAGCAAGTGAGGGGCAAGTGTCCCGACCGCCCTCTTATAGAGTTTGACTGGTATGCCGTTTGGTCCTAACGCTTTACCGGACTGCAGCGCTCCGATTGCCGCCTGTATCTCTTCTACCGTGAGATCGGCTTCCATGGCGTTCATTGCCTCAGGGGTAAGTTTGGGCATATCAAGATCTTTCACATATGTCAGTGCCTCCTCCACTGTCATGGAGGAGGCGGAGGAGTAGACGCTTGAAAGTGTCTTGCAAGGATGTGCACTATTTCGCGCGGTTCAGTTGTTACTTGTCCCCCCTCTGAGCCAATCTGCGCTATCCACCTAGTGCCTCTATCCCTTCTATCCAACCATGCCAGCAGCTTCCCAGTTTTATCACCGACGTCATAAATTTTTTGGTGCCTTGTGGCTTCCAACTGCTGTCTGGTACGCTCCGTGAGGTGCTCCTTATACCTTGCCTGCGCTACTTGCAGGCTGTGAGAAGCCTCAGGAGTTGGGTCTTGGGCCTGTTGAGCCTCTGCCGCGTGTAGCTCCAGTTCTAACGACTGCAGTTCTAAGTGTTTTTCGCGTTTGTGCGCCGCAATGGAGGCTATAGCCTGCCCTCTAAGGGCTGTTTTGTATGCCTCCCAAAGGACAGTTGGGGAGTCAACAGAGGAGGCATTTTCCTGAAAGTAAAGGCTCGTCGCCTTCGTGATTGATTTATGGACTGCGGGGACCTGGAGATAGCCTGGGTGTATTGGATAGATACGGCGTCGTGTTAGGTGGTAGTGCGTGTATTGTAGGAATATCGGGGAGTGATCAGATATGCCCCTGGGCCTGATTTCTATGCTGTCTATATTCTTGAGACTACCAGCCGAACCCAGAAAGTAATCTATCCGTGTTAAGCTATTATGTACCCCAGAGTGGTATGTGAAGTGTTGCATTGTTGGGTGATGTAGCCTCCATAAATCCGTTAGCCCGAGTGCTTCGATAAGCTCCCTAGGCGGGATACTCCCGTGCCACCCACCCGTGCCGGGTATCGATCAGTGAGGTCGTCTATAACAGCGTTAAAGTCTCCGCCCAGTATAAGCTCCCCCTCCGGCAGGTCAAGCAGAAATCCGCTAAGCACCGGGAACGCCGTGGCATGTAGTGCGGGGGGAATGTAAACAGAGACTATATTTAGGGGCCACCCTTCCCATCGGGTGACGTTCGCTGCAAACCGCCCCGATCCATCAGTTTTAACTTTGTGTATTATTAAAGGGGACCGTCTTCGCGCCATTATGCCCACCCGCCGGGACCCTGAAGAAATTCAGAGTGTGCTACCATCTTGTACCCCCATCTATCCATCGCTTTACTAGTAGTGCCGGTAAGGTGGGTGTCTTGCAGCAAGACCACCTCTGGGGTGCACCTCTGGAGACCATGCAGGACCAGACCTCGTTTAATTTTGTCTCCCAAGCCACGCACGTTCCACGTGAGCAGGGAGAGAGGCTGTACTGGAGTTAGAGGGTTCTCAGCGGACGTCCCTTGCATTACATCAGCCATTACAATGGCTGGGGTAGTAGGTAACTGGCGTTGCGGATATATCGGTGTAGGTCGTGTGTTCTATACTTGGTACTTGTACTGCGTGTCTAAATACCACTTTCATCATTAACGTAAACTTTTGAAGAAAACATTTAAACAACTCTGTTCCCCCCAACCCCCTCCCTGCCATACGGACTTCGAACTGCCCGCCACCCCAACTCAGCAGAGTGCTCAGAACCCAAACCCCAAAACATTACTTACGTGTAAAGGAGTGGGAGGTCCGAGGAAGACCAAGTACATCCCCTGTCCCAAAGTCCAACTGTCTATACGTTATAGCATAACTGAGCAGGCACCTCCAGCTCTGGTAGGCCTCCAAGTCCACTGCACACCTCTAGTCCAGGAGAGGCACATTTCTTTGCCCTATCCTGCGACCGGTCTGCTTCCTCCACCCTTCGGTCGTGGTCGACGAGGTCCTCCGTCCCTCCAGGGTGCCGCCTCTGCCTGTCCGAGCGTCCAGAGCTTTTCACCTGTTGCCATCCCTCGAGCCAGTCGTGAGCGTCCCCTGGCGTCTCGAAGAACCATGTCTTCCTATCCGCTACAACTCGCAGTCGCGCCGGAAAAAGCATGGAATAGGGTAATTCTCGGGCTCTTAGTTTCTTCTTGATCTCCAGGAAGCTCCTCCACCGCGCCGACACCACCGCCGTATAGTCCGGGAAGAAGGACACAGTTGAATTCTGTATACGCAGGGGCGGCGCCACTCGGGCTGTTTGAAGAATGGCATCCCTGTCGCGGAAATTGAATATGCGAGCCAAGACCAGCCGGGGGGGGGGGCGCCCCAAGTTTAGGCCTGCCCCCAGGTACTCTGTGTGCGCGTTTCACCGAGAAGAAGGTTGAGAGTCCCCTAGGTTGCAGTCTGGTTTTTATCAGCTCTTCCACGTATAGGTCCATGGCGGGGTTCCCCTCACTTTCGGGAATTCCCGTAATTCGCACATTATTGCGACGGGAGCGCCCCTCCTGATTGTACAGCTTCGCCGCCATGCGCTTGTTTTCTGCCTCTAGTTGCGACACGTTTTGGAGCAGGAAATTAGTGTCTTTCGTCAGGGTAGTTGTCGCTTGCTCCACATCTGTGACCCTGGCAAACATCTTCTGGAAGTCCGCTCTAAGGAGGGACACATCTGTGGAAATAGACCCCACTGTAGTTTGCACTTTATTAAGGGCAGCCATAATGTCCTCCAGGGTCACTTTAGGTGCTCCAGCCTCCTCCGCGACCTTTTCCGTGCGCCCATTTCGCTCCGGCATTGGGGAAGAGTCTCTACTGTATGCAAATTTGTCCAGTTTACCCTGCTGGTGCGCACGATTCCCTTTCCCACTCATTTCTGGGCAGGTAAATGTACTTCAGTGTTACCTCTGTGTACTGTGGGCCAGTTGGTGGAGCAGGGAGCTCTGGATAGACGCCCTCGCTCGCCGCTCAGTTCAAGGCTCAGCGTCTCAGTCCTCGAAAGGTTGCACCATTCCCTGGCAAGAAGCACGCCTGCAGGCTCACCCCCGAGTCACCTCAGGCCCCAAAATCTCACTCACTGCTGCTCGTGCCCGCTCAAGCCGTTCTGAGCATGTAGCACAGCTTATATGGCTCACTTATGGTCGCCGGCGCAGGAGGCGTATGGTATCGTCGTCTGGTGACGCCACTGGTTGTGTCTTGTCCACTCCCTCCGCCTCACGAGACCCAGAGGTAATGTGGGCAATCAGCTCTCCCCCGGAGTGTGTCTTCGCCGGCACCCCACCGGGGCCGCCTCCTGTAGCTCGTGATGCAATTTCTAGGGGTCCACTGTCGGACCCGTGCAGTTATCGCGGAGCAGTCCCCCGTTGTTCCGCCTCGGCGCCGTGCCTGTCCCGCCGTCCATTTACAGCGTCCATGCAGTGGTGACGTGGCCAGGGTATAAATGCCTCGTGCGTCCGCCGGGCACCCCGCCGGGTTGCAGAGCCTCCGACGCACCACTCGGGCGGTTCCGAGCCTCCCGCACCGCGCCTGGGTCACTCTGCCAAATCAAGGCCCCGGTCTCAGCCGCCAGTGCAGGCCGCAACTGACGGGAGGGCGCTGACCGTGTTCCGGGCCGCGGGAGACCTCAAAGTCGGATCAGGCGGAGTCGCTTCGTCAAGACTCCCAGCCTACGGTCCTTGGGCACAGTTTATGCCGCGGATTATTAGACGGATTAGAGGGGAGTCGGCCTCACCCTCGGAGCTCCTTCAGGCTGCGGCCATCTTGCCTGGCAGCTAGCCACGCCCCCCCCTGTATGATCACTTTTAATGGAACACCATTGCTTTTTATTGTGGATCATTGTTGTACAGTGTATAGATTTTTAACTTAATACCGTTTTACATAAAGGACATTTGTACTGTGCTCAGGTCTGTATCAACATTAATTTGTGGGTAATTGTATTGACTGACAACCCTTAAACCTTTCAATATTTACAAAGTTAAATAAATCCTGGAGGGAACTTGTTTCTCGATTATTGTATACCCTTTCCTCTCTAGGTATATTCATTGCTACCATGGTGATATTAGTAGTTCACCAGGAGTTAAGTAGCATAAGTGGGGCGGTGGCAGCATTCCATGTAGTGATCAGTGGGAGTGAATAGGTCCTTTATTACCTGTATCACTAGAGTGAGGCTCACTCATTTTAAAGTTCTGCTGCTGTGTACTTAACTCAGCCCTTGGCCTACATTGGTTTTGTGCGGAGTGCTGCACAGTGCATGAGTGATGTATCTGTGCTGGATGTATGTGTGCCTGGGAAGGATACAATACAGGGATAATGCAGTACTGTGCAGTGAATGCGTATCATATTATAATCTTTATTTGATTTTAGAAATAAAATCATAAAAGATATATCAGTTAAAAAGAACAAAAATTGACATCCACATATTCACACTTGCTTTAAAACCCCGAAAGATAACATACAAGAGAGAAACAAACTGTGGGTGGATTTAAAAACTGTAAATCCAGTAAAGCCGGCCTGACGAGTAAAATTAATTGATTTTAAAATTGGTTGCAAAACTGTATATAATAGAGTATTATATTTCGAGCAGGTCATAACAATGTGTAATGTATCATTGACCAAGAAGACATTGTCATAGTCACATAGGGGCAATACCGAATCCTTAAAACAACCATGATTACAAAAAAAACCAACACAGAAATAGATTCAACCTAAAATAAGTCAATTAGCGTCACTGATGACATGTCAAATAGGGTTGTAAATTACTAACAGATTTCATCTAAGATCGCATATCGGACTGAGAGTTTCAGTATTGCAGAGTCCTCCCGGTCCGCTGCCATCTTGCCCATAAATGCAGCTGAAACTCATTTGTGATCAGAGCTAACTATGCTGCTGGGATTAGCATATAAATCGGGCCTCCCTAAAGACATTGTTTTATGGGAGAAATAAACCAGCCAGGGGATCAAAAAGGTATTGTACAATTTTAAACAATCCTGCAATATTAATCTATTAAATCCAAGCTCCTCCTTTGTCCAAATTGACAGCCAAAGTTTTAAGGGGCAAAGTTGGATCTGGTCGATAATGTAACGCTTTCATAGGGTACACTTTGTGGGACTCCGAGGAGGCCCCTAAAAGTTTATTTTCTGCTACTTGAATCGGGGAGACCGGACCATAGCTCCATATTCCACTGCCAAAACTCGCTAATGGGACGCACCCAGCCCTGAAAATTTCCAAAACAGATTTAATGTGAGTGCGCCCAAGCCGGCGTGAGAAATCGCCAATACCAAACGTGGCTCTATTGAAGGACATCACATTCTGAGATATAAGTGGGTGCCAGTTTAGACCAGATGCAACTGTACCCCTAAATATCTAAACTTATCTACGTGTCGGACGTGTCCGTCTCCTACAAGTTTCATAGTTTTCATATTGGGCGGACCAAACTTCATTACATGTGATTTCGAGAAGCTGGTAGAGAGGTCAAGGCTGTTCATAAAATCAATAAAATGGTTAAAGAGTTTTTGTAAACCCTTGGCTGTTCGAGCAATTAAAACTGTGTCATCTGTGTAAAGCAGGGCCGATATAGAACAACCTCCTTCGTTATGGACATTCACATCTGATAAAGTTTGTTCTATTTGGTTAATATAAAAAATAAATAAAAACGGTGCTAAAATACAGCCTTGATGAACCCCACACCGCAGTTTAAGTGTTCAGTGCATTCCCTGTTAGGACCAAACCTGACACTAGCAGAGAGATCTTTGTGCAAATCATACAGAAAATTAATTAATGCAGAGTCTACTCCCATCTTAGCCATCATGGACCACAGTTTGGAAAGGCTGACTCTGTCGAAAGCAGAGATCAGGTACATGAAGGCCAAATGAATTGCCCCCTTCTTGCCCTTAGTATAATTGCCTAAACCCATACTGTAAGTTGGATAAAAAGCCACTCTCCTCCGCCCAGTCTGAAAGACGGTCTAGTAGAATCCGACCAGTTTTGTGCGGAGTGCTGCACAGTGCATGAGTGATGTATCTGTGCTGGATGTATGTGTGTCTGGGAAGGATACAATACTGGGATAATGCAGTATCGTGGAGTGAATGCATATTGAATGCATGTGCTGAATGTATGTGTGCCTGTGAGGGGTACAATACATGAAGGATACAGTACTGTGCAGTGCATGCATGTTAAATGTATGTGCTGGGTGTATGTGTGCTTATGAGTGCTACAATGCATGGAAGATGTAGTGTTGTGCAGTACGTGCATGTTAAATAAATGTGCTGGATGTAGGTGTGCCTATGAATGCAGGTGTGCCTATGAATGGTACAGTGTATGGATGATACAGTGTGCTCAGTGTCTGAAGCTGTATACATGCACTGAATGTTTGTGTGCCTGTAAATGGTACTATAGTTGGAGGGCCCGGGTTCCATTTCTGGTGACTGTGGAATGTATGATGAAACATGGAGAGCAGGTGCAGGAGTCGCACAGAAAGACTCCGAAACGCTCAGCAACACAGGTGGTGATTCTTCACATCCTTTGAGGTCTGCCCTGTCCTCTCACCAAGTTTGAGGCCAGTATCCCTCATCGGAGCCGCAGGAACTGACCTCATGTACACTGTGTCGACTTGCAGTTGCAAAGGCTTGTTGGCTTCCTTTCACCAAGATCTTCAGGCTCCAAGTAGCACCAACCTCAAGCATCTCTTATGACCAAGATCTTCATCCTCACCACATCACTTGCATCGTGGGCTTGCATCTTTGGTGAGTTGCTCGAGCTCCTCTCGCTACTCCAGTGCCTCCGGCCTGTGGGTTCTCTCGAGGGTCTTCTTTGATTTCTGTGGGCTTCCTTGATTGCTTGGGGCCTGCCCTGACTCCCCTGCTTGTGGTGAGTCACCTGGATCTTGCTGGTCCCGACACTGCACCTTTTTCGCTTTCCACGTTGTTTGCAGTTGCCATGGCTTGTTGGTGCTCCCGATGGACACCGACCCCTCAAATCTCAACAACTGACATGGGACGGCTCGTGAACAGCTCCTGGTCTTCCACAGCATTGCCCGATCCTCATAGCTGCAGCTCCAAGGTCACCATCAACTCTCCTGCAGCACCCGACTTCGGTGGGCATTCGTCTTCCAGGTTGCTTGGTCACTTCCAAGTGGCATAGACTCTGTCCCCTCTGCTTGCAGGTACTTCTTGACTTGAATCCACTTTTGGGTTCCACTGGACCCTTTCACCTTCTCCAGCCGCGGCATCTTCCTGAAGTCCTCCATTGGTTTCGATGGTGGTTTTGGACACCACTTCACACTTATTCACCCTGCTTCCCTGAAGTAGGTATCCTGGTTCCTTGGGTATCCACAGGTGTGGTGGCTCTCCAACCTTCTGTCTTCCATGGGGTTTCTTCAGGGTCCACTGGGAAGGATCATTCTTCTTTAAAATTGCAATCGTGACTTATCCTTTGATTTGTATTGAGCCGGCGGTCGTGTTTCCACTCTGCACATGGCCTCCGTGGAGTTTCTGGTTACTTACCTCGGGTGGTTCTTTGGGTCCCCAGCACTTCTGCGTCTTCTGGATATAGTCTTGACTCGAGTCGTGGTTCGCATACTACTATTTCAGTATATGGTTTGGTATCCCCTGGTGACCACTGTGTATTTCATGCTACTTACCTGTTTCTCTTGAAACGTATTGTGTGCATTGTGTATATCTACGGTTAGGAGATATCTGTGTGTGTTAGTGAGTGTTCTATAATAAATACATACTTTTATAACTACACTGTGTGGTTCTTCTTCTCTTAATCTATACCTATAAGATTACGTTCTGGTAAAACATGCTGCTTTTCACTCCTTCTGGACTAAGCCTAAAGGCTGCTCTCCATAGCTACCACTTAGAAAGCTTTCTAAGATTGTCTAAGGGCAATAAAATCACCATAAGGGTTGTCTGGATTGGTGCGGATTGTCCACTTACATAAGTGTACACCATATACCAAGACAGCTTCTCACACTGACCCATGTCTGCCAGAGGAGGGTCACCCTACTGTGAACCATGGTGAACGATGTACCGATCAGGCCAGAAGCCCATGATCAGCTAAGGTTTGTGTACACCTGCTGTGCCAAGTGGGTCGGTGCCCATATACAGTAGGGACACGATGACCCCATATGCCAGGAGAGGATCACTGGAACCAGCCAGAACATCTTCGAAGTGAGGCCTTCATGGGAACCCCACATGCATCTACCGCTGGACAAGGGATCAGCACAGGAACATCTCATCACCTTCCCCCCATCGTGGGAGAGACCAAAAGACTGCAACGAGGAGCCACAAGGAACCTCCACGTTGCCGCAGAAGCACGACTGGCTGTGAGGGAAAAGATTCTGGCTCATTGAATGCAGCCTGCTTGGCTGTGTGTAGTGAACTCACCTAGACCAACCACTACTGCTCTAATGCCCGCAAAGGGGGCATGTTGACGAACTCCGGACCCTTCGAGCCCTTAAGTTTGAGTAAGACTGAATTCTGGCCAGTCAGTTCCGGTGAAACTTGCTGGCAAGATAACGCCTCAACTCTGTGTAGTGAGTTCACTTTTGGACTCACTTTGGTTCTCCCTTAGTTTTGCGTATTACACGTTTTAGGCTGCCTTTGCTTTGCACAGCTACTCATAACACATTTATTTTGTGCCATTATATTATTTTTGAAATATGCTGCATATGTTATTTGTTATTTAGTTCTTCTTCTCGGGATTCAGTTTTAATATTTCGTACAAGGTCAAACAACATGGTGTACTGCTTTCTTGTCCCCAGTCAGCAACATCTCCTAATGTTTTAGACACAACACGGTAGCACAGCTGCTGTTTTCCAACACAGTAGTTCTTATCATATAAACTGTGACTCGTTGCCTTTGAAAGCAGAGAGGAGAATTCCAGCAGAGGGACAAGCCTTGGAGCAGGCGAACCAGCCTTGCGTAAACTGAGTTTACACTTATTATGCAGACCACCTAACTACAAATACCAGGTAAGGGGTCCGATGCTAATCCCATACATCACTGATATATCCCTGTGCTTGCATAGTGAGGGTAGGCCTAGACAGATATATCAGTTGCCATGCTAGGACTCTTCATTGTATACAGTTTTCTCGAAATGTTGATTACTATGCGTAGTTGTATATGTTTTCTAATCGCAGTACAACTACTTCATAATAAACTATGATAGTTTAATAAATATTATAATCTTTCCTTGTGTCTTTCTTTTTTTAAATATGGACATGCATGTGTGAGAAACTAAAGGTGATGATCTGTTTCCACGGTTCCCTTGGGGACTAGAGGGTCATGTTCTAGGTTGCCCAAATCACCTGTTACTCGTGGAAGGTTAGGAGTTCAGGTGAGGCACTGTGAGCTAGTCGGATTTGGGCCTACAGGTACTGATGTGGTAGAGAAACTCAGTCCCTATATTCTGATCTCCAGTTCTGTTTCCCAACAGACACTTTTGACTGTAGAACAGAGTAAGAGTGACCACCTGAGACTCAGACTACTAGTAGGGGATACCCTGGATGTGGTAAAAAATGAATGGGAAATAGCCACTATCGAGGAGGAAGTGTGACAGGGAATCACCAAGGAAACACTAGAGGCCTGACCTCCTGGGGATTTTGTAGTTGTTTGTGAATGTCGTATTTTTCCTTTGTATCGTTGGCGTTAGAAATAAAACACCTCTCTTTTTAAATGAATGTGACTATTTGGCTAGGCAATGCTTTATTGCTGTTGCTGCATGCATTTTAGAGCTTTTAGTAACCCCGGGCAGAGCTGGCAGAGCGGGACTACGCAGAGGTCCACGGAGTTGTGAACAAACGCCATGGAACTCCGCTCCCCTCCGCTTCCCGACTCCCCACCCCCTATTAACCCCTTCGGCGCTCATGACGGAACGGTTCCGTCATGAGCGTCGGTTGGGCTGTGCTCATGACGGAACCGTTCCGTCATGAGCCCGCCCGCGCAACGAACCTTCAGCGTGGCGCGGGAATCCGCGCCGCGCTGAAGGGGTTAAAAATTAAATATACATTAATTGAAACAACAAAATAAACACTTACCTATACTGCGGCGTCCACGGGGTGCCCTCCTCCTCTTCCTCGCCGTCTCTCTCCTACTTGGGTCAATCATCTTGGGAAAACTGCGCATGTGCGCGCACTCGCGCTTTCGCATTTCTCGCAAGAAGGCAAATCTCCGCACACTCCGTGGGCCGAGCAGGGTTCTCCGCCAGCCCCTAGTTTTTAGCCAGTATTCAATCCCCTATATCCACCTCCTGAGTGTCAAGTGCTGAAGAGGAACTTGGCCCAGTTGCTCAAAATCCATAGTAGGATGGGCCCCAGGACACCAGGAGTAAAAGGCCTCAACACCCAAAGTTGGCCCAGTAACATCTGCTTTCCCCTTGGCCCTCTGAAAGGAGTTCTGACACTATGCAAGCCAACCCTGCAGTTTCGGCGTGAGACTCTTGAGTTATCTACAATTATGTTCTTTTACCTTCTCCCTCTTAAAATAGTCTCCACTCCAGTGGAGGTTAATGGCAAACATTGAAGTCCTCTAAGGGTTTTTTGTCTAACACTAACACTTCCAAAATGTTGAAACAGAATAATTTGTAGCTTTAAAAATAGTGAGTCTCGCACTTAAATTAGGAGTGTTGGCATGTACACTACAATGAGCCCTCAGATCCATGAGTGGAACAGCGAGTGCACTTCATCACCTTGGGCGAAGGCAAGCAAGTCTTTCTGCTATTCCTTCACTTTTCAGCAGAATATAACACATCGGACCACAACATCTTATTTAATAGCATAAATGAATGGACTGGGGTGTCAAGTATGGCACCACAGTGGGTCTGTTCCTTCCACCACAACCAAACCCTACCAAATTAAGTTAAACAAAATGCAACTTTTCAGACTTGCCTTCAACTAGGATTAACATCCAGCATGGAGTGTACACGAAGAGTTAGTGGTCAGGGTTACTACCCTGACAGACTGGGCATTAACTCCTCCTTTCAACTAGTAAACTATTTTGCCTTACATTTCAGGCCTCTGAATTATTTAACAGGCAACTATCAGTGCTCAAATACACAAGAATGCTCGTGATCTGTAATAGTGAAGGCACGTTTCAATTGGAGGGCCTTAAGTGGTCTCTCGGTCATTGGAATAATAAACATATTCTCCTGTTTAAGATGAAAACCCTCACCCACTCTGGGTGGTATGTTTCATCACAGGGTCTCTCACACCACTTGTGTAAGCTTATAGTGATGGGCTTCAACCTCCGCCAAGTAGAGAGGAGCACTTCATGCGGGTGGTATCTGGAAGAGGGTACTATGTGAGTTGAAGTGGTGTGGCTGTAGGGTGCAGAGTGTGGTGTGATGGAGGATCAAAATAAAACTACTTCTTTTTTTTTTGATAACATTTTATTGATTTTGTCAGTTGCACATACAGGGTTATACTTGTATCAGCAGCATCATATCAACACATTTCCAAATAACGTACAGTAATTTACATTCCTTGTTTTAACACTTCTTTGAGTTCTTTCCGCCGTATTGCCAAATCCGCCAGTGGGGATGTACACAAGCACCCTCTGTATCGATTCCATGCTTTCCATTTCTTTTCCCACTTCCTGGGGCACCCTCGAATTATGAAGACTTCCTTTTCAGCTATCATACATCTGTCTAACTCCTGTACCCATGTTCGTATGGATGGCACCTCTGTAGCCCCCCAGTGGCGTGCTATCTCCCGTTTGACTAGGGTGAAGCCAAGCGTTACCATCTGCTGCTCTATCTCCGTGAGGTCTGTATCCTCCCATATGTTGAGTAGGCCCACCTGGGGCGTGAGGGTCAGTGTTTTCCCCAGCGCGATTTGGAGCTTAGTTGTGGCCCCCTCCGATAGTGATCTGATCGCGAGGCATTCCCATATTGTATGATAGAAAGTGGCCTCCTGCTGACATCCTCTAATACATAATGAGTCATCCCTAGCCCCTATACGCGCAAGGAACACCCCGTCATGTAGGCCCTATGCAAGACTTTTAATTGGATCAGTCGGTATCGGAGGGTAATCGCTGCCCCCCTGGGAGACATCAAGGCCTCTCTCCAGTCTTCTTCCTCAATGTTGCCACTTTTCTCGAAGCACCTCAAATGTATCGGGGAGGTTGTTACATAGCTTTTTATACGTCAGGGATATGGCCTTCGAGTGCAGTTGCCCATCTAATAATCTGTCTTCCAGAGGTGATGAGTCAGGGATATCATGTGGGTCAGTGAATGCTGTCTGGAGGGCATGGCGAACCTGAAGATAGCGAAATAGTTCACCTTGCGCCATGTGGTAGGTTTCCTTCAGTTCGTCAAAGCTAAGGACGGCTCCTTTTTTTATCAAGTCTCCGACCTTAGAGATGCCGATCAAGTTCCATTTGTCAAACCCTGGTTGAAAACATAGTGTACCAAGTCTTTGGGACTGCCACAGTGGTGTCGCCTTTGTAAGGACGTTTGCCCACCCTAGTTGAGAATTCGCTCGGCGCCAGATGTCAATTGTATGGGCCATGGGGCCTGTAAATGTATGTCTTTTGCCTTTAGAGTAAAGCGCTCCCAAATATCCCGCACGACCTGTTTGGTACTTGTCGAGCACGAATGCCGGGTCATCAGGGGGCCGGTACATCCAATGATTTATCACCACCAACTGTGAGGCCCAATAGTATAGTTTGAGGTGCGGCAAGGCTATACCACCATCGTACCACCCCTTGGTGAGTTTTTTCAGCGATATCCGGGGGGCACCGCTATTCCACAGTAGCGTACGAACCTCACCCTCTACCGTTGTAAAATAGCTGTCTGGAACCTTATTCGGGCATCTTTTGAAGGATGTACAGGAATCGCGGGAGAGCTAGCATCTTAAAGAGGGCGGCTCGGCCCGCCAGGGAAAGCGGCAGTGACCGCCAATGCTCGACATCGGATCTCAGTCGGGTCAGCGGGGGGGCCAGGTTGTGGCTGTAGAACAGGGCCAGATTTGCCGTAACATACACCCCCAAGTAGCGAAATCCATCCTCAGCCACCTCCAATCTGCAATCAGTGGGGAGGGGGGGCACCTGCCCATGGAGCATATACAGTATAGATTTGGCCCAATTAATGGAATATCCCACGTACTTACCAAAGTTGGTGAATATATCTAGAACTGCCCTGATGGACCGATATGGGGAGGCAAGATAAAGGAGGATATCATCTGCATATAGTGAGATTTTGTCCTCCAGATCTGGCGCCCATTTCAACCCTTTTACCATGACATCTCGCCGAATCCATGCCGCCAATGGTTCAAGCATTAGGGAGAATATCAGTGGTGACAATGGGCAGCCCTGTCAGGTGCCTCTCCTTAACTGAAAGGCTCGGGAGGTATGGTTGTTAACCCGTATTTGGCCCCATATGTCCTCATAAAGTAGTTGCACCCATGCTAGGAACTTAGGACCGAACCCAAACCGCGCTAGTACCTCAAATAGATACGGCCATTCTATAGAGTCGAACGCCATAGAGGCATCCAAAGATATGATCGCCGCATCCTCCTCTATGTATTTTTCCCGGGCCAATACGTTCTGGAGACGACGAATGTTTAACGTCGTGTTCCTACCCAGCATAAAGCCCGATTGATCCGGGTGCACCAGGGAAGAGATGACCCCGACCAACCTCGTGGCCAGTACTTTCGCCAGTATCTTAGCTTCTACACTGATCAGTGATATTGGTCTATACGACCCACATTTGTCCCCTGGCTTCCCAGGTTTACGAATCACATACTATAGTAGCCAGGCGCTGATATGAGGGGAGTCGACCTATTTCATAGCTTTCGTTTGTCAAGAATTCCTGTCATACAAGGGAAACACGCCCTTATGTAAACAGGAGAGCTGTTACATAACTCAAGGGAAACACGCCCTTATGTAAACAGGAGAGCTGTTACATAACTCAAGGGAAACACGCCCTTATGTAAACAGGAGAGCTGTTACATAACTCAAGGGAAACACGCCCTTATGTAAACAGGAGAGCTGTTACATAACTCAAGGAAAACACGCCCTATAAAGGGAGGAACCGGGAGGTACAAGGCTGTCGGATATTGTGTTTACACCGACGTACCTGCTTCGTGAAGAGCAGTGTTCCGGAGTGGTGCTCCAGTAAGGCAAGAACGGAGGTAGGTCGAGTCGTTACTCCCTGGGCCGTGTCTTGCCCCATCGTCACCTGTGAAGGACCCGGAAGCTCTACCGGTCAACCATTGAGCTTCGCTTTTTGACTCGGCTGAGTCCAAGCGCAGTGGCGCTTTTGCTGGTTGGAGTCGTAACTCCCAGCCCGACCAGAGACACAGGGACTGCCAGCTGTAACGCACACCAGGAGGTGTTTGCCGCGTTACAGACTCGGAAGTCCACAGGATCGATTGAGCGGCTGCTCTCGGTTCAGTCTTCTTGCTTGTGATTGGGGTATCGGTGACGCATCACCAGGAGGTGACTCCGCGTCCCGGTGCAGTCTGAGGAAGAGGTTGAGCGGCTGCTCCCTTCAGGTAGAGACCCCGGCTGGGTGTTTCCCTGACTCCTCGATTCTCCCCAACACTCTTCGTGCCCCTCACAGCCTACCGATTGGGATTGTCGGCCATTTCATTTCTGCCCTCTGTTGGCATACGCCGGGATCGGCGTATATGCAGAGGACGGTTAGGACCATCCGTGCTGTGGGCTGGTAACGTACTTAGCCTGGAGGATTCCAGTGACTATAACTTTTGTTTGTTCTTTGTATTTTATTTGCCTTCATTAAAAGAACTAACCCTTCACAAGTGGTTGCGTCCTCATTGTCGTGTCTGTTAAACGATCCTGAGACGTTCAGGGCGTTACATCGTTGTACATGGCTCGCAGGTGTGGGGTTATTTGTGAGCCCGTAACTTTCAGAAATTCGATAGGGGTACCATTAAGCCCAATCGCCTTGCCCGATCGAACTTGGGCTATTGCTTTCAGGATTTCCTCATCCAAGAGGTCGCTATCTAAGGCCTGTCTGTCTTGTTCAGAAAGGGTGGGGAGGTCACTGTCTGCGAGGAGCTGTCTGGAGTCTTCTGCAGTATATGTGGTAGATGGGGAGTAGACTTTCTCAAAGTGCTCTACGAACGCTTCTGCTATGTCCTTGGGGTGTGTAACCGTCCCGCCATTGGGCAAGACTATTCGCTGCACCCACCTGTCCCCTTGATCCTTTTTCTCGAGCCACGCTAGTGTCTTTCCCGCCTTGTCTCCCAGCTCATATAGTCTATGCTGTGTACTTAGGTGTTTGGTCATCATATGTTCCCTCGTCTTCAGTCTGTACTCCCCTTGCTTAAGTGTGAGGCGGTGTAGTGTCTCATCAGTAGGGCTGGCAGCATACTCAGTCTCCCAGTGTTGAAGCTCAGCCTCCAGCTGGAGAATCGTTTTACGTTTGTTACTGGTATAGCCAGTCTTTAATGCCAAGGCCCACCCCTTAATTACCACCTTGAATGCCTCCCATATAGTACACGCCGAGTTTACCGACCCCAGATTTTCGTCAAAGTAGTTTTTGGTATTAATGTATAGGTCTTCCTTGATATCCGGTATCTTTAACAACCAAGGGTCTATTGTAATCGTGGTTCGAGGCTGCCGTTCCCAATGTGTGTATTCGATCCACACCGGGGAGTGATTGGAGATCCCTCTCGGGAGGACTTGGGAATGCGAAAAACCCCCTTGCGTGGCCGAATAGGTCAGGAAATAGTCGATACGGGAGGAGCTCTTGTGCGCATTTGAGTAGTAAGTAAACTGTGGCGTGGCCAAGTGTGCGTCACGCCCTATATCTATGAGGCCCATGGCTGCTATAAAGTCTGGCATAAGCCTGTTTGCTTTACCACCTGTCCTCTGTGGGTGTCTGTCAGTGGAGTCATCGATTGTGAGGTTATAATCTCCGCCCATGATCAGGGTGCCTGTAGGGAGGTTGGCTAGCATTTTACCCAAATCTGCTTGGGCATCTTTACCCAATGCCGGCGGAAGCTACACTGAGATTATATTTAATGCTCTCCCCTCCCATTGAGCCTCCAAAACAGCAAATCTACCCCGGGGGTTCGCCCATGTTCGGTGTATAATTAGGGCTACGTTTTTTTTAACTAGGATACCTGTTCCTCGTGAGCCTGTAGTGTAGTCTGCATGTATCAAGAGTTTGTATCCCCATCGCGTAAGTGCTTTGGTTTTATTCCCAACTAGGTGTGTCTCTTGTAGTAACACTACGTCTGGAGATTGGCGCTTTAAGTACTGCTGTACCACCCCACGCTTTTTTTTGTCCCCCATCCCGTTGACATTCCAGGCAAGGACGGAAAGCGACACGTCCCTGTCACCCCCAGTCATCGTAAATGTAGTGACGCCATGCGTGGCGGATTGTCAGTAGTGTTTGTGGCAGGAATGGTATCTGGCGTGTTTGTGCTGCTGTATGTCTGCGTGTAGTCTCAATTCTTTCCTGATGGCCCAAGCTGCCTATGTTCAGAAACTTACCCTTTTTCAAATCAACAAAACCAAAACCATGTAAACCTCCTCCTAGTTCCTCCCCCTCCTTGCCCTCCCTGCTCCCCTGCCCGTGGATTTAAAACTCCCCACTCCCCAACATGGCAGAGTGCCTCTCACCCCCCCCTGGTTGCGAAGAATGTCGCGGGGTCAGCTGCTCCAGCCCCGCATGGTCATATCACAATGGTTATGCCTTGCCATCCATTCGGATTATCTATCCAGCCTCTGGTCAGTCTTCTTTTATAGGGCCCTTCCCTCCCCTCCCAACATCTATGTCTTCATCTTGTCTCTTGTGAGGGTTATCAACCCCCGGTACCTTTCCCTTCACGATTGGGAGTGCGTCAGGGGGCGCCCTCCTTGACGTCTCTCCTGGAGTATTCGCTATGAGTCTGCCGGCTGGCCCCCCGCCCCCGGGGGCCTGGACTTCTGCAGCATCGGGCGGCTTCCTGCCTGCCGATGCGATTTACCAACGTGGTCTCGCCTCTGTCCGCCAGCCCCGGCCTTACCCTCCATCCAGTCCCATGCATCCTCTGGAGACTCGAAGAACCAGGTGGTCCCGCCTGATTCCACCCTCAGTTTTGCCGGAAACAGCATTGCGTATTTGATTTCCCGGTCCTGCAATTCACGTTTTACTGCCTGGAAGCTACGTCGTTGGGCTTGTATCTTGGCCGTGAAATCAGGAAAAAAGGCCACTTCGCTGTTGCCAATCTTCAAGGGGGGACCAGCCCTGGCTGCCTGCAGGATGCTGTCCCTGTCTCTATAGTTGAATACTTTGGCAATAATCGGTCGCGGAGGGGCCCCAGGTTTAGGCCTGCCCCCGGGCACCCTGTGTGCTCTTTCGATTGAGAAGTAGTAGGACAAGGTTTTAGGTTTAAGTTTCTGGGTGATTAGTTCCTCCACATATAGGTCCGCTGCCGGCCCTTCCTCCCGCTCCGGAACCCCCAAGATCCGCACGTTGTTGCGACGCGCACGACTTTCATAATCGTCAAGCTGCCGGGCCATTCTGTCCTGTTTCTGTTGCATGTCGGTCATTTGAGCCTGCAGTTCTGACGTGTCCAATTGGAGGGCTGCAGTCACAGTCTTTAGGTCTTGGACCTTCTCATCCATCTTCCGGAGATCTGCCCTGATCAAGGAAACCTCCACTGTCGCCGAGTCCAATGAGGCACGCATTCCGTATATAGCCGTCGTAACATCATGTAGTGTCGGCTCCGGTCCCCGCTCGGAGCCAGACTGCGATGTGTCTTTCTCCATTGGCAGTGGGTCAGGTACTTCACCTGCATCTGTCCGGGCAAACTTAGCCAGTTGTTTCTGCGCGTGTGTTTTGGTCCCTCTGCCTCCCGTCGCCATTGAGACAGGTGTCCCCTGCCAGGGATAGTTCAGCGAACAGTTCAACAATGAGCGATATTCCACTAACCAGCCCTTGGTCCCCTAGCATCAAGTGGGTTGCCCATAGGCCTCGGTATGTCTGCCGGCCCACGATTCCAGGATGTTTGGGTGGACCCTTATCACTCCGCTAAACAGTTGGTGCCCGGGACTAGCTGTGTGCGGGTCAATCCTGTCCAGATCGTAGAGCGCACAGCGACTTCAGCACCCTCGATCTTCCTGCTCCATAGACTTCCTATGCCTCCCGTCAGCCGCTGATCACCTCTGTCCCTTCACCACCCCCCGCATAGCGTGGGTCTGTCGCCTCGCCTCGGGCCAAGCCACCCTTGGAATATCCTGGGTATGGTGGGTCCAGCCGAGATTAGCTTCTACTGTCACTTCCTCCCATGGAGGCACATATTCCCAGTCTCGCCCTGCGGTGCATTAACCCTGCGGGGCCGGGCGGTGGCCGCTCCCGCACGCAAGTCTCCTCGCCGAACCTTATCCAATGTTGTTGGGTCACATGGCGTCACCCATCACTTGCCAGTGGCGCCCCTATGGCCTTCTCTCACGCCGTCGGCGAGCCCCAGGTTCCGATCGTCGGTGACTACAGGCCTCTTCAGTCGGGACCGTCGGCGCCGCACGGAACAGCCTCCCACCGCCTCAGGCGTCAAATGTCTCCACTCCCCCGGAGTCCCCCAGCGCTTCACATATCTCGCATGCTGTCTCCCAGGGCGCGATCGGGCATCAGAGCGCCAGCAGTGTCAAGCTCGCCCCAGGGCCGGCTCAAGGAAGGCCTTACTGCTTGTGTTCATGCGCCAGGGCCAGGCCTGCGGCGCCTCTCTCTCTGTCGCCGCTGCTTCGTGGGCTGCAATCGTGCGGCGCACCACTTGGTCTCCCTCGCAGCCCCGGCACCCGAGGGGTCCCCCAGGGAGCCGACACACTCCAGAAGACCAGCCGTGCAGGCGGCGCCCCAGGGCCGGCCGGGGGAGGGTCCCGCAGTACAGGCCCAGAAGCCGGGGCCTCAATTAGGGGGCCCAGGCGCGATCGGGCAATGGGCGCCAGCAGTGTCAGATTCGCCTCAGGGCCGGCTCGGGGAAGGCCCTACCTCTCAGGCTCAGGAGCCGGGGCCTCAGCCGTCAGGTCAGGTTTCCGGCGCCTCTCTCTCCGTCGCCGTTGTTTCTGGACTGCTTTCCAGGGGACCAGCGGTGCAGGCGGCGCCTCAGGGTCGGCCGGGGGAGGGTCCTACAGCACAGGCCCAGAAGCCGGGGGCCTCAATTAGGAGCCGAGGCGCTCCCGCCTCCGCTGTCTTCGCTGTTCAGACGGCTCTCGCGCCCTCCAATGCTCGTTTTACTCCCCTCTCTCCGGCACCCACGAGTCCCGGGACCATCTCAGGACCGTCTCCACGCCATTATGGTCTGCTCCTCTCCTCGGTCCACGCCTCCACTTCCCGGATCTCGGTCGCTGCCGCCTCGGGCGTTTTCTCAGGGAGTCCCAAGTAGAGTTTCTCGGTGCCGCCCAGAGTGGCACCACCCACGGGAAGGTTACAAGGCTGGGCGCACTCCGTTGACTGCTGTTTGAGCTTCTTGGATGGCACAGGATCACTTAAACAAACATGCGGGGCTCGGAGCTCGCTTAGGCGGCCGCCATTCTCGTCGGCTGCTAGCCACGCCCCCCCATAAAACTAATTCTTGATGGATCCAAAAATTCTACAACCACCAGCTCACCATTCATGAACCCAAGAAGATTTTGAACACACCTTTAAGGAAGCATCAGGAAGCGTCAAAGTGTCATCCTTAACCATCATGAGGTAATTTCAAATAAAACTATTTTTGTAACTTCCTCTTATCTTCCGCCGACTTCACAAGAGATGAATTTAGAACTGGCGTTACTGGTAAACTGCTATGTTATACAAGTTCATGATGTGAGTACACACACTCTCTTGCTGGATTCTTTGCTCAAACCAATGTTATCCATTTAACACTGACTGAAGGGAGTAATTCAGGCTTTGCTATCAGCTAGAGGAAAAGGTCCCAATCTTGGACCCTTTACTTCAGCTCATTCACTGGATGGGATGAAAACACTTATGTTGGGACAGAAAAGTCCACAGCGTGATGACAGACATGCACCCCTGCCCTGCGTGTCTCAGCTGCATGCATATCTGGATCCCTGGTACTAAATTTAGGTCAGCGGCGAACACAGATCATGCATGTGCACCATTACCTTGGCCTGTCTCATGGTAATGCGGCTAGTGTTAGACTGTGACATGTGCACAAAGTGCTTCCCTCCTAGTGGTAGAGTGACCTGAGTGATGTGGTAGCAGAATACTCGTTTTGTGTTCAGTAGTGATCAGTAGTATGAATAGCCATCTTCACATGTGTCACAGGAGTGCTGCCTACCAGCCCACTCATGTCTTTGGTGACCGACTAGCTGAGTACTTAGCGCAACCTGGACCTACATTGTGACTGTGTGTAGTGCCAGACGTGTGTGTATGCTGGGATGGATAAGTGCACCTGCATGGTACAGATCATGGCTACCCGTGGGTTCCATATTGAAGCGCAGGTCCTGGTAAGGCTGGTGGAAATGAGGAGTGCAACCTCCAGACACAAGCTGTAGATTGCTGACATTCCTGAAGGCTAGGATGGGAACACACATGCTGGAGAAAGGAGAGCAGAGCATTCTATATGCACATGAATGGTTTCTTTGTCTCGAAGAAGAGTTACGGTCAGTCGGATCTAGACTGATAAGGTTGACTCTGCAGGACTACGGAATCATGAAAATGGGGAAGGCTTAGGCCTTTGAACCTTTATGAGGTATATTTCAGTGGAGGCTGACATCCTGGTGTGATCCCTGGCTACTCCCTTGGCCTGTGTAGTGGATCAGTCAGAATTGGAGTCACTCCTGCTGTCCCTTTAACAAAGGAAACAGCAGAAGAGAGAGCACTTCAAAGGATCTGACACCCACAACCTGAACCTTAAGGAACCAGACACTAAATCAAATGTGTGCATGTATTTAGATTATAATGGTAGGAGCATGAGTCTCACACTTTGTTCAACAGCACTGTTCAACACGGGAGATCACCAAGAATTCTAGCTGCTAGAACTTGGATTAGGGACCAAGACCAATGTCTGTTAGTCTCCCTGCTGGGTGGCCATCACCGTGGAACTCAAGACCACCTTCCCTGAACCTGGAGCACCAGCCTTCTGCCTGCATGCCTAGGTCAAGGGACCCTAGGAGGAGAAGGAGAAGGAGAACGCCTGGAGACAGCATGGCCCAGCTAAGATCCTGCAAAGTGGATCCCAATGAACGAAGTGTGAGATACACAGTCTGGTCGGGACTGCTCCACAGAAAAACTCAGTAACTCCATGTAGGAAATTGGGTTTCTGTTGCAGTAACCCCGCCCTGCTTTTTGTTTTGCCAGACTACTGATGCACTTTGACCTTATGTGCCCTGGGTCCCTGCCAATCAGTTTCCCAGGGCCTCTGTTCTTTCACCAAGCCTAACCCAATTGGCATCTCTGGCCACAGGTCAGCCCCTGGTAAATGGTACCACAGGTACCCAGGGCACTGTGACCAGAGAAGGCCTTTAAAGGTTTCAGCACTTATTGTGCCACCCTTAGAGGCCCTGTACCTTTACACACACACTGTCTTTGCAGGCTGCGTGTTTTGGTGCAGAACAAAGTGAAGAGCCGACTTGGCACATATCCCTGTGTGCCATGCCTACTACCCACTGCCCTGGCATAGATTAGTCACCCCTCTAGCTGGGTGCCCTATACCAGTGGTGAGGGTACAGGTGCATGAGACCTGTACCCCTACTGTGTCTAAGCCAATTCTTAGACATTGTAAGTGCAGTGCTGCCATTAAGAGTATATGGTGCTGGGAGCCTGTCATTACAAACTCCACAGCACCACAATGGCTACACTGAAAACTGAGAAGTTTGGTATCAAACTTCTCAGCACATTAAACCCACACTGATGCCAGTGTGCAATTCAATGAAAAATGCACACATAGAGATGCCCCATGAAAAACAACCAGCCTCTGGTGGGTTCCCTGACTGGTACACACCAGCCTGCCACCACGAGATATGTTTCTGGATGCCTAGGGTGGGAGCCTTCGCTCCCTGAGCCCAGAAACAAAGCCTTTGCTGGGCGGAGGTGTTCACACCTCCCCAAGGCCAGGAAGAGCCATCTGTGGCAGGGGGCTTCAAAGCCCTGGCAGCCTTTGTAATGCGACCCCAACCTCTCCTGCTAGCAGGAGTAGGCCCCCTTCCTGTCTCCCCTCCTTTCGGCGGGAAGACAGGTGGGAAAAACTAGCCAGCCCAGAAGGTGTGCCCACCTCTGCCAACTCCACCCCTCAGGTGGGGGGAGGCGAGGTGAAGCCCTCTCTTCAGTGCTCGCCATCTTGTAGATGGCAGGCATTCCCCAATCAGGATTAGGGATTGTGCTTACTCCCCCACGTGGGGTGAGCACACCAAGGGTGTAGTCACCCTAATGTCAGTAGTCCATTGGCTACTGACCTCAAGACCCCTAAAACGCCCCCTAAATACAGTATTTAGGGGCAGCCCTGAACCAAGAAAGCAGATTCCCGCAACCTAAGAAGAAAAAGGATGAAAGAAGACGCCCAGCAGAGGAGACTGCAGAGAACAACTGACTTGGCCCCAGCCCTACCGGCCCGTCTGCAGTTTCCGGAGATCCTGCGCCAAAAATCATCTTGTCCTGCAGCCAGTGACCTCCAGAACCACGGTGAGGACTGACTGCCTTCAACAAAGACTGGATCTCCTGTGAACAGCAGCTCTGTTCAAAATAAACACCAAACAAAGACTCCGAGCCTGCTGAGGAAAAAGAAACCCAACGCCTGGAACCACCTCTGCACCCGTCACCTACAGCCTGAGTTCAAGTGGCCCACTGGTCCCAGCGAGGTCCCCCAGTGCTCCAGAGTCTGAGTCTACCGTGGGTTGACCCCTTCAGAACTCCCCGACGTCGCCTGCAGCCTCTGCATGGAGACCCCCCAACCGCAAGTGGCCCGTAATGTGAAACCCGACCTCAAAAGACACCCCTACATCCAGCCACCCTGCACCCTGGAGAAAGGAACCCGAGGTGCACCTATGTCCCGAGCCCTCCAACTTACCTGCCCAGCTGTTGATTCCTCTCGGAAGTCTTCCTGGACTTAGCCTGCAGCTAAAAACCAAAACTGAAAATCCCCATTGACAGCACCCTGCACCCAGCCACCCCTGCGCCGCTGCGGATGCACTTTGTGTGCTAAACCGGATCCCCTTTTGCCCTGACTCTAACACCAAGAGCTTGGCTCCGACAACCTTGTGGCCTGCTCGCCAGTAGCCACCAACCGGAGGCCCCCTATCCCTCATAGGATAACATTGGGCCTCAGCACTCCGCACCTGGCCGCCCTATTGCCGCTGAGGGTGTAACGAGAGTGCATCCCTGACCCTGAGGGAACCCTTGTTCTAACACCAAAGCTCAACTCTACAGACCGATTACTTACCTGGTAACCGTTACCTTCATTTCTCTGCTTAGGAATGCATTGACTGTTTTTCTCTGAAAAATGTTTTAAGTGTGGAGTTGATTTTTATGGAAACCAGAAAAATAACAATTGTGCAAAACTGATTTTACTTACCTTTTTTCTAGGAAATGTCCCAGTGTGATATATAGGCATATCACACTGAGTAGAAAAAGTAATCTCAAAAGTAACGTAAAAGTAACTTACCTGTTATTTTCGTTGCAAAGCCGATACAAAGCATATGTACAGCATTTCACAGTATTGCATTACCAGTAATTCAAACTGTAACCATTTCAAAAGTACATATACAATTGCATTTCAAACTGTATATTTCTTGCAAAGTATTTATCAACTTACCTGTGCCAGGCTTGCTTGGTTCAAGAAAATAAAATAACTAAAAGAATATTTTTATACAAAACCAATTGGTCTGAAGTTCAGTCTATGAGTGTGTGAAATCATTTGCTGATTGAGTGGGTACAACAAATTCTTAACACTGTCCTCTGATACTGCCTTACTGCTCGACCACACTACCACAAATAGAGAGTAAGGTTCTATCTAACTTTGTCTCTGACTACCTTTGGGGTATCACTGGACTCTCCACACTATACCTGTTAGACTTGGCATTTTTGGTGTGTTTCTCCTGAGTTTGCAACTGCCATGTCGACTTGGTCAGTGCACCCACTTGCCAGTCCCTCACCTTCCCTTTTCTTAGATGTCAGCCACCCCTAAGGTAGGCCCAAGGTACCCCTGTGGGCCTAGTGCAGTGTATGTGAAAGGTAGGGCATGCCCTGGTGTGTGTGGCATGTCCTGATAGCGAATTACGGTCAATTTTGTTTTTCACCATTACAAGGTTACCGGTTCCCCATAGGACAGAATGGGGAGTTTGCTCATAAAATATTATAAACATAACTGGGCCGGGCAATTAGGTAGGAAAATAAAGTTTAGTATGCCTGATCTCAGAATCTAAAGATGCATCTTTTCGTGAAGGTGATTTTTACTTTCTGTGTTGGAAAATACCACTTTTAGAAAGTAGGTATTTTCTTGCTCAGTCATCCCGTGTGCCTCTGCTGGAATGTGGATTGCCTGTCTGGGTTTTGGATGACAGAAGGCTGGGGAGCAAGAGTGGCTCCAGATAGTCTAGGTGGGTCAGGAAAGGGCTGAATAGGTCTGGGCTGCAATTGGGGAAGGGGGAGGAGATTTCCTTGCACCTGAAAGGCCCTGGTCTGCCTCTGACCATGCTGTCTCCACCTCCTGCCAGGATGTCACACCAGAGAAGGCAGAACTGGTTCTGGCTGGGCACAGACACTCTCTGCCTAAGAGATCAAAGGATTTTGGGATATAAATATTGGGGCCCAGACCCCTGAACTTTAGAACTCTTTTGGACCAAGAAGACTGCCAAGAAGAAGGAGGAGGAACTACCACTTTGCTGTGTGCATTGCTGTGTTGGCCTGCAGTGGCTGCTTCTGTGTGGAAAGTGAAAGGACTGGACTGAACTTTCTGCAATCTTCTTTGTAAGTTTCTCCAAGGGCTTGAGGTAGAGCTTGCCCCCCTGTTCAAGAAGTCTCAGGAACAGCAAAGACTTCAAACTCTTCTGCCCTCAGCACTGGGGACTGTGTGTTTTGTGCTGCAACAGAAGAAAAGCAACCCGACGACGTCTACGACGCCGCTGCCAACTCCGTGTCCTGAAGGCACAGCAGAGGGCACGCCACAATGCCACACCGCAACCCTGGTCTCACCGACGATGCCTGCTGACGCCACCACTGAGCCACTGCTTGCACAGTGACCTGTGGGCACTGCACTCCGCACCGTCTCGCTTAACGACGACGCCTTGGTATCCCCGACGCCAACGCTCCATGCCGAAATCTACGCCGCTGCTTGCACCGTGGTTCGAGGGCACCACTCGTAAAATGACACGATGCACCGCCCTCATCCCGCACCGCAGCCTTGGCCTACCATCGCCGGCGCCATCGACTCCAGTTCGTCAGCCGACAACAGCGCTTCAGCAACGACGACGACACTGCTTGCACCGCGACCTGCCAGCACCGCGACCCGCCAGCCCCGTGACGAGCACCACATTCACTTTGCACCGCGACCCTGGTCTCACCAACGACGCCATCTGACGCTGCCACCGAGCCGCTGCTCGCACCGCGACCTCAGGGCACCGCACGCTGCACCGCTGTACTTTGCGGGTCTTATCGACACCATAGCTGGCCAGACCTGTTTGGATTTGTTTGCTCACAACGCCGTGATAGCCCCGGACGGAGCTATCGACATCAAGGAACTATTTTTCAAGCATATTTTGATAACCGAAGATTTTTAAGTACTGTATTGTGGATTTTTATCGTTTTTGGTCTTGTCTTAATATTGGATATTTTTCTAAACTGGTGTGGTGTCCTTTTGTAGTGCTTACACTGTATTACTGTTGGTTATGTGCAAATACTTTACACACTGCCTCTAAGTTAAGCCTGACTGCTCATTCCAAGCGACCAAGGGGGTGAGCAGGGGTTATTTTAGGAGTGTAACTCCCTTATCCTGACTAGAGTAGTGGTATCTGCCCGACCATGGCACATGCCCTAGCCGACCACAAATCCCATTTCTAACAATACCTCACTTTGGTATAGTATATACAGAGCCAGCTTCCTACACTCCCTTGTGCCAGGAGGGGGGTCACAGTGAAGTAAGGGCCATCATCCTTGTGTAGAACCAGTCGGCAACCCCCGTATCCCGGGTGAAGTTCACCGCAATGTATGGGTTGTTGCCTTTGTGCAGAGTCAGTCAGCGAGCCCCATGTGCCAAGAGTGGACAACTGTGAAGTAAGGATCATTGCACTTGTCCAGAGGAAATAGGCAACTTCCAAGTGCCAGGGGTGAGCAACCATGGAAGCAGGGACATAGCCCTGTATCATGGTGCCCAGACTTCAGTGAGGAACACTTACCAATTGCGAAGAGCTGCGGAGGATGTCCAACACTGACACAGGCCGTCTGGAGACTGATGAAGCCTGACCCTTCATCAGGGAAGTATGCGAAAGGTTGCAAACCCTTAAATAGGTGAACTAGAGCCTGCAGAGAGATGTGCCCCAGTTCTTCCACACTTGCCACCTTCCAACGTGTCAGGTAAGACAGTTTTATCGGTAGCAGGCCTGTTCGTGATTTGCACGAATTTAGCACGTAGCACTGCTGAAGTTAACTC
The DNA here is from genome assembly GCF_964204655.1 of Triturus cristatus. Taxonomy (NCBI): domain Eukaryota; kingdom Metazoa; phylum Chordata; class Amphibia; order Caudata; family Salamandridae; genus Triturus; species Triturus cristatus. The sequence goes on along the minus strand of NC_140586.1, from coordinate 817,266,927 downwards.
ATAAGGCCAAACTTTGTCATTACTAAGTTGGGACTAGCGTGGGCCATGTCTGAAAGTTGCCTGCAGTACTGAATGGGGAATAACCAGCCTCTCTAGAGAGGGACTCAGGATACCACGTAGGGTGATGCTAGCGTGCCACCTTTAAGACACTGCGGATATTATTTGATGTATTGCCTCTATGTGTTGCCTCTGTGGCTTGTGTGCCTATATTTAAATAAAAAAATATTGTTTTTTGCTGAGGCTTAAGCTATATCAGGAAATAACGATAAACATTCAGAAATGTCAGAGCACCAGCCAAATACCTAGGGATATGAAAGTTGAAGGTAATTGATGTTTAATTCTAAAGATCAAAGATTAAATAGGTCAATGTAAAAAGAATATTGAACCTATGACTGGGGAAATGATGTTAGTTCTGATATTTCTGCCTTTTGCAGATTCTGTCATAATGAACAGGGCAGACACATTACTACTAAACCCCATTCCAAAATTAAGCTCTTGATCTAGTTTGTAAACGCAAAGCAGAATATCGTTCCTGAGCAAGTATCAAGTAAGAAATCAAAATTATATCATTAAAGCATCAGTCCAATAGATTATCAGATAATATTCTTCTTTATTTTCTCATTTCTCAAATATTCTCATCTTGACCATAACCGTAGATGTATTACACATTGGTTCGTAATAACAGATTGGTGTAGATGATATAACCAAGTTGTAGCCTGTAGCCAACACGTGTTTCGTCTTGGGTCAATCGCCCAGCGACTTCCTCAGGGCAGACGTAATTTCTGAAAATCGATTCACCACACCCCAGGTAAAACCTGTATGTGGTCCCGTACAATATGGGTCTAAATCTAACTGGTATCCTTCAAGGATCAGACGTACGTATTTTGCAAAATATCTCGGTAGGAGTTAAATTCCAGTCAGGACTTTGTAGGAAAGAATATCAAGTTTCCGGGGAGTACTCCCGTCAGATGAAACCACGATGGCTACGGGAGTACTCTGCGAAACTTGATATTCTTTGTCCCCGTGGCTGTACCTGGTAATTGTTCAGCTGATCTCGGATCAATCTTCATCTGTGGAAATTCCATTCAATGATGCCTCTATCAGCTTACATTTCCCTCCGACTCCGGAGAAGTCTGTGATGACCGACCATCTGGGACAACTGTTTATCCAAACTGATTTAAAACCACATAATTCTGTAATAATTGTAAGCATTGATGTTAATTCTAGAATGATGGGTGGCGTACTTGTGATAATATCCTAATCCTGATATTGAAGCAAATATTTTTTTTTTTTATAACTTTATTTTTGTGTGCAGGCATGAAAAGATTACAGATGTGGCACGTCCATACCATCATGTCAAACTTACATCTTGTTATTAGTCCACAGCCGTTATGCCCATAACCCCGAGGCCGGGCAGCAACACCTAGGTATTCCAATAGTGTGCAAATGTTTCCAATGTTACGCGTTCCACATGGAACCCCACGATCCTGCTTTTTGTCTATTTTCTCCCACAACACCCCCCCCCCTTCCCCCACTACCCCCTACAGCACTAATCGCACGTCCCCCTCCAGGGTTGACAGATAGCTCTCAAGTTCATCCAACTATGCGTCACCAGTCCACCGGTTTCATTCGTGCATAGTGCATTAGTGCTTGTCCCCCCTCCCATAACACAATATAGCATCTCGCATGTACGGAATCTCTAAATGAATCACTGTCACTGTCTTGTACGGGTACTCATCGTTATCAGGTGGTCCCTCCCGCCCATCCCCGCCATCTACCCCTCTATGTGTGTCCTCCTATGTGTCCCACCTCTAGGCCATGGTATTGTCTCCATTTGCTCCATATCTTTCGGAATTTTTTTGGACAGCCTCTAGCTTTGTATGTCACTCGTTCTGCTGCCATATAGAGGTCCAGACCTCTCCTCCATTCCTCTATCACTGGCCGCTCCGCCACCCCCCAATATTTCGCAATGTCCCTTTTCGCTACCACCAGCGCCAACACCAGGAAAATGATATGTGGGCGCGGCAGGTCTACTTCGGTCACCATTCCCAGTAACGCTAGTTTCGGGTCTAGTGTTAGCTCTATTCCCAACACCTCCCCCAATTCTGTGAAGATGTGAGACCAATACGTTTGAATTTTCTCACAGGACCATATAGTGTGATAGAAATCTCCCTGTTCGGTATTGCATCGAAGACACGTGGCGTCTGCTATCCTACCCGTCTTGTGGAGACGCCTCCGGTCGAAGTATGTCCTGTGTAATACATTTAATTGGATCAGCCTCAGCCGTGACTTAATGGCGACTTCTCGGGGTGCATCAGTATCAGCTCCCAGTCTAAGTCCTCTAGCTGCCCTACGTCCGCCTCCCATGTACCTCTGAGTTTCGCCAGATTTCCCAACATGTTGTTTGTGAGGGTTTTATATGTAAGCGACACTGCCTGGTGTACCATCTGCTCCTGTAGGAGTCTCCTTTCCAAAGGTGCATATTCCGGTATGTCCTGTAGTGATATCTGCTGTGCATTCCAGGCATGTACTAACTGCAGGTGCTTGTACCGTTGTGTGTGGTGTAAACCGAACTCCGCCTGCAGCATCGCGAACGTCTTCAGCTCACCTTTACTAATCACGTCCCCAATGGTGGAGATCCCTATGTCATCCCACCTTTGGAAGCCTTTCAGTTTATGGAGTTCCTTGAACCATTTGCAGTGCCACAGTGGTGTCTGACGTGTTGGCCTCCCCTCCCATCCCGTGGATCTAGTAGCTCGGGACCATGCTCTAATCGTAATCAAAGTCGCTGGCAGGAGCGTTCTCTCCGCCTTTCCCCCATACAGATAGTGAAGTATATTGTGTGCGGATAATTTATGCCTCTCTAATGCATATGTTGGGTGGTCCGCTGGTGCGTGCAGCCAGTCATTAATGGGGGTCAGGTGTTCCGCCCAATAGTTTGCCTCCAGGTTCGGTAATGAAATCCCTCCACTATATTGATGTCGCTGGAGTGTCTGGAGCGCAATGCGTGGTTGTTTGCCTAGCCATATGAATGACCGCAGGTCTGCGTGTATTCTGGTGATAGTGTTAGTCGGAAGCGGATAGTACTCATTTTGAAGTGCGTAGAGGAATTTGGGTAGGGTAATCATCTTATACATCGCCGCCCTTCCCAGTAGGGTGAGCGGCAACTGTCTCCATCTTGTCATATCCTCTACTGCCTCCTTCAGTATTCGTTCCACATTTCTCTGGAACGAGAGCTTTTTGTCCAAGGTGACATATACCCCAAGGTACTGGAACCCCTCAGCGGTGGTGAGTAGACGGTCCGGTAGCGTTACTCCCTGTACTGCTCCCCGTGGCGTATACAAGACTGATTTATGCCAGTTGATGGTATGGCCTTCCATTACCCCAAAGTCTTCCAACTCTCTGAACAACTTCCCTACGGAGACCTCGGGGTTCGTGATATACAACAGTACATCGTCTGCATATAACAAAACCTTTATCCCCCGACTCGGTACACCGGAAGCCATGGATCTCTGGGTTCTGTCGAATTTTGGCCGCCAGTATTTCTATAGTGAGAGTGAAAAGGAGAGGGGACAGCGGGCATCCTTGTCTGGTGCCCCGCTCCACCTGGAATTTGCGCGATAAGCACCCATTCACTCGTACCCGCGCCTTCGGCGCCGCGTATAGCAGCCCTATCCATTTCTGAAAGTGTGGGCCAAAGCCAAACCGACGCAACACTGCCATGAGAAAGGGCCAATGTACCGCATCGAACGCTTTTTCCGTGTCCAAGGACAGGAACCAGTGCGGCTCCGTTCTACCTTGTATTTCTTGGAGCCAGTTGTGGGTCCGTCGGAGGTTGAGTTTTGTCGCTCTATCCGGCAAAAATCCGGATTGGTCTGTGTGTATAAGGTCTGGGACCACCGTCCGTAGGCGCGCCGCTAGAATTGTGGCCAGTACTTTGACCTCCATATTTAGGAGGGAGATGGGGCGGTACGAGGCACAATCCTCCTTCGGCTTGCCCTGTTTGTAGATCGGCACTATGGTTGCTACTGCTAGATCTCGTGGGAGTCTCCCTAGTCCGTATGCTTCAACATATAGAGCCAACAGGTGAGGCATCAATAGGTCGGCTGTCTTTTTAAAGAATTCCGCCGGGAACCCGTTGGGCCCCGGTGTTTTCCCCGTTTTTAATTTATTGATGGCTGCGGAGATCTCCTCCAGTGTGATTCCCGCCTCCAAAGGGGCGCTGAGTTCCTCATCCAATACTGGGATATCCAGATTTTCCATATAAAGTAAGGCCTCGTCCACTGACCCGAGGTCTCGGCCCCTATAGAAGTTCTCATAGTGAAGTGCGAAGGCTTCTGCTATGCCCCTGTCGGTAGTTTCCAGGCCTCCCCCATCCTTCCTGATTCGTTCCACCCACCTCGCGGCGTGTTCTTTCCTGCTAAGCCAAGCCAGGAGCTTGCCTGACTTGTCGCCTACATCATACAGGCGGTGTAACGTTGCTAGGGCTTGCGTCTTTGCCTCATTAGAGACCAGTTCCCTATACTCCTTCTGTTTGTCTTGCAGTTGCCGCAGTATACCGTCCCCTCGGTTTACAAGGTAGTGTCTTTCTAGGGTCAGGATTTCGAGTTCTAACGCTGTTGCCTCCCTGTGCTGTTTGCTGCGCTCATCCCGTAGTCTCCCTCTAAGTCTATCTCTCATCACAGGCTTCCTGGCTTCCCAGAAGATAATGTTAGATTCCACTGAGCCCTTGTTCTCCGCTACATACACTTTTATGTCTGCCCTCAGACCCCGTACTATTTCAGGGGATTGAATATCCCAGGCTGCCAAGCGCCATTCCGTCTCACGCCTTTCGGTGTTCTTCCCTAAGAGCGCATATAGGGGGGAGTGGTCTGAAATTCCCCTTGCCTTGTACGTGAACTCATCTCCTTCTGACAGGTACTGTCTTGCCACAAAAATATAGTCTAGCCTGGAGAAGGTTTTGTGGGCCCCTGAGTAAAAGGAGAACGTCTCTTGCATCGGGTGTCGCCATCGCCATGCGTCAGTGAGTCCCATGTCCGCCACGTATTTCGCAAGAGCTGTTTGTGTCCCCCCTCTGCGTGTTGCCCCCGAGCGGTCTAATTCTTCCGACATGACGTCATTGAAGTCCCCCCCCACTATTTGCATCGTATCCGCCGTTTCCAGTAAGATGGACGCTACCTCCCTGAGTGTGCGTGGTTGGAGTTTCGGTGGGGCATATACTGAGATGACTGTAATGCGTTGTCTGTTCCACACTCCCTGTACTCCCACATATGTACCCTGTGTATCGCTCCATGTGCGCGTTACGGTGAAGGGGTGTGTTTTGTTAATTAGTATTGCGGCTCCCCTGGCGCCTAACGTGTAGCCCGCGTGATTCAAGACTTTGTATCTCCCCCTCGCTATGAATGTACATTTTCCCGCCCTAAGGTGAGTTTCCTGCAGGAGGATGAGGTCAGGGGCGGTCCTCTTTATGTATGAATTCACTAATCCCCTCTTTATTTTGGAGCCCAGACCATTAACATTCCAAGTCATAATGGAGATCCCCTTGTGTATACCGTCTGTGTTTGTTAGTGTACCTGCCATACTGTGTAGGTCTTCTGGAGGTCAATAGGCGACCATAGCGGCTGTGTGTGACAGTGTTGACTCCCATTCCTCAGATTGTGCCTCTTTGTGCTATCCCTTGTCCAACTCCCTCCCCAACTTCCCCAACTTGTTGAAATTCCCCTGTGCCCTCTCCCGCCCCCCACCCCACCTCTCTCCCCTTCCAGACTCGTCCCCATCAAGGTCCAAGCTGTTAGTAGAAGTCGGTCTGTCACCCCCCCCACTCCCTCCCTCTACCGAACTATGGCCCGCAAGAGCCGCCTATAATGGTCCGTGCTGTCTCCCCCTCGTCGGGCTTGTACCCCCGACAAGGGTATGCACCACTCCTGGGCTCCTGTCCGGACTATGAAAGAACTGTTGTTGCTAACAAGTAAACCGTACCTGAAAACACAAAAAGATTTAAAAGAAAGAAACAACAACTAAAAGGGTGTTGGCCACTTGCGTGTCATGGCCGTGTCCCGGCCGACAATCCAATCATCCACTCCTTCCAGGTTCACGAATGTGAGTCTTGTGTTGTCGGTACTGTGCTGCAGTGTTTGTCGGATACGTCCTGTTCCAACAGCCGGATCTCTGTTTCCAGTGGGTGTAAGGAGCGCTGGCCAGTGTCAGACACCTCGCCCTCCACATCCGAGTCCCTGAGGTGTTCTCCTTCTCCTTCCGAGCATGCCTGGTCCCGTGGCCCTTCCTGTGTTCTGTGTGCCGTCCTCGACGTCCCGGGTGATTCCGATCTCCCCCACCTGGATCCTGCCGATGTGCGTGAATGGTATGGGGTGCCTGTGTATCTCGAGTAAAGTCTCCTGGATCTCCTCCTCTGCTGTTTTGGCGAGCCCCACCGCTCCTTATCCTGTGCCGCCCTCACCAGCTCCTCTCTCCCTGCCGTTTCCCGACTATTGAAGATCGGTCTCTCCTCCAGCCATTGCCATGCATCCTCCGGATGGCTGAAGAAGTGCGCCTTATCCTTGTAGATGACTTTGAGTTTTGCTGGGAAGAGCAGCATATACGTAATGTTCAGTGATCTCAATTTGACTTTCACCGAGTCAAAGGAGTGCCGCTGCTTCTGGACCTCCTGACTATAGTCCGGAAAAATCATTATGTTGGTGTTCTCAACTCGGATGTCGCCCATTTTCCTCGCTTCCCGCAATATTAAGTCTCTTTCAGCGAAGTTTAGGAATCGTGCGATCACTGGCCTGGGTCTCGCGCCCTCCGGAGGTTTCGCCAGGAGCGCCCTGTGCGCTCTTTCGATCACAAAGCAGGAAGAAAAACGGGCTCCAGGGAAGGTGTCCGTGAGCCACTTGTGCAGGAAGGATGCCATATTGTTCCCCTCGATTCCTTCTCTAAATCCCACGAATCGGAGGTTGTTCCGTCTCGCCCTATTTTCGGCGTCATCCACCTTCCAGAGCAGCTGTCTGTGCGACGCCTGGAGCTCCGCCATTTCTCTTCGAAGCGTAGTTATCGAGTCCTCAGCCTCTCCAATGCGTGTTTCAGTCTCAGTCACTCTGGCGGAGAGGTTCTTGAAATCTTGGTGCAGGAGTGTGACCTCAGCGCCCACTTCCCCAATTTTGCCCTCCAACGCGGATCGGGATTCCTGGATATCCGATCTCGACGCCTGGATTGCTGCCAGTAACCTGTCCGTGTCAGTGGCCCCCTCTGCTGCCGCGCCTGTGTTGTCTTTGGATGTCCTTGGTGCCGCGAAGAGATCCAGAGTGCCTTGTTTGGGATGCTTGGGTGGGAGGTCCCTCTTCCCCATCCTAACTGATTCAGTGGTGAGCCCAGCTGTGAGGGATGTGGGCAGAGTGGTTTTAGCGGCCTCCTCGTTGTGTGCCCCACAGGGATCCAGAGTGTCCAGGCACTGCCCGCCGTGCGTCAAATCTCCAGTACCAACCCTTTACGAGGCAGCCCCCCCGTTATCACCTCACTCTGATCGTCCAAGGTGGTGTTCTGGGTTGGTGCTCCTCTTCCTCCCCGCCTATCTGGTAGCGGGTATTCCGGCCGTGTGTCTCCGAGTGACCCTCCGCTCTGCCTGACCCACTACGCCTCAGTGTTGCACAGTGCGGTGTGCGGCGTCGCCCCTCCGCGTTAGCTGTGGTGGGCCCACCCTATGCAGAAGCACGTCCAGCAAGGTTCCAACCGGCGCCCCTGTCTACACCGCCGCTGGTTGCAATCTCAGCCCTCCCTCAGGGCCCTTCGACAGTGCAGCGTGGATGTTACCTTCTCCCCTGCTCTCCAACCTTGCGTTGCACTACTCCTGCTTCTTTACAGGGCTAGCCCTCTCATCGCCACTGGTCTCATCAATAGTGCTTCCTCGGGGCGGTCAGGGGGCGCCTCTCCCAGGTTCGCGTGGCTGCCAGTGCGTGGCGGTCGCCAGTGTGGCCTGCGCGCTCACCTCCGTGGGTTGGCAGTGAGGGCGTGAGGAGTGGGGGGGGAGGGTTATCTGCCACAGTAACCCCTCGTTTCAAGTCAGATGCACCCCACTACCGGCTTCTGTGTGTTTGGGTGCGCAGGGCCGCCTTCTCTCGCACCGCTCACTCACCGAGTGCGTCCGAGGTCGCGGCCGCCATATTGGTTAAGGTGGGCTCTCGGCGTCCGCTGCTCCCCCGCTCTAGCCGTAACCAGTGTACCTCCTCCGTGTCGTCGCTGTAGCCGGTGTGGGCAGGGAGGTCCTGTCTCCCGCCGTGGAGACCGCAGGGCTCTTCTCTGGTTGTCAGTCCGGTGTAGCGGCCGCCACGTTGAGTAGGTGCGCCTCGAGTCTCAGCGACACCCGCTGCACCCGGTCCACTCAGCTTGCGGCCCAGCGTTCCTCTCTGGCCCAGTCGAGGAAGCCGTACAGCATGCCACCCTGGGTTCCGGCCCCTCCGCAGTCCGCTCCCGTGCAGCTTTCCTTCACCTGAGCGCCTTCGCTGTGCTCCGACTCTTCGCCCGGCGGGCGGACCTGTAGGCACCCGGGCTTGTACGGCTCTCCGGGCTCGGCTGGTGTCAGTGTCTGATGGCGCCTCGTCACTTACAGGTAGTCTCCTGTTCCTGACGGGATGCGGCACTCTGCCCCGGGCCGTTCACCGCGCCGCCATCTTGTCCGGCCGTTACCCCTTCACCACGGGCACCGCGTCAAGGTCGGCCAAACTCCCTCTGGAGGCTTCGGTTTCGGGCTTTGTCGCGCTCGTCCCTCTCCAGGCATCCACCGACAGCCAGTGTGTGGTTTTAGGCCAGTGGAGATGTGTAATTGGTCGGATATATAGACGTCGGCCGGGAGCTCCCAGGAGACACGTCTAGCCCTGCATGCTGCTGGCCACGCCCTGAAGCAAAATATTTTTAATTCAAATTCCAAAACTCATTGAATACATGATGGATTCTTGGGTCAAGACAATTGTAATTGGCCACACAGTTACAAACTGATACTGTTGAATGATGGAGCCATTTCTAATGATGTTCCTGCTTGTCCCACTAAACCACTGAGGAGAGGAGATATTTTACTACATCATACATTTATAAATTCAGAAGAATCTGGTCTTATTTCTTTGTTTATGATTGAAAATCATTTAGAGAGTGAACACCAACATCACATTTTCACACTAACGTTAGAGAACAGAACATTTAAAAAAGCAATCTCATAATATATATTTTCCAAGTCCTTGATGGTCTTTTGATATTACTGACTAACCACCTTTATTTGGAGATAAATCAGCTATGGAGGGATATACTGAAAGATGGCATGAATGACTCAAGTACTAGGGGGCATATTATCAAGAAATGGCGATAAAATTATAGCCGCTTTAGCGGCAGAAAACTGCCGCTAAAGCGGCGATAATGGGCTTGATAATATGCCGCAGAGAATTCCCATAGAAGCCCATGTTCTGGTGTGAACATGGGCTTCTATTGGAATTCTCTGCGGCATATTATCAAGCCCATTATCGCCGCTTTGGCGGCAGTTTTCTGCCGCTAAAGCGGCAATAATTTTAACGCCGTGCTTGATAATATGCCCCTAAGAAAGTTATATGAATGAATGAATGAATGAAGGTAGATTTATACCGCGCAAACTTAGCCCAATGGGCGTCAAGGCGCCTAACAAATAAAGCTGACTGGGACAGACAGGAGAGCTTACTGGTAGGCCTTTATAAAATACCAGGTTTTAAGAGCTTTCCTAAACAAGGCCAGAGAGGGTAGTGACTTAATCTCCAAAGGGAGACCATTCCAGAGTAGAGGAATGACAATGGAAAAGGCTCTGCTCCCCCATCTGGTCTTTTTAAAGCGAGGAACTACCAACTGGTTAGAGTCTGAGGATCGCAAACGCCTACTAGGAATGTATCGGGTAAGCACTGACCCCAAAGCATTTGAGGGGCAAGCCTGCAAGGCTCTGTAGGTAAGGCAAAGAAGTTTAAAGGAGATTCTGAAATTAATAGGAAGCCAGTGCAGGTTTTTCCTGGCCAGCGTTGCCGAGGAGTCCCTAGGAAGTGCTAAGACGAATCTGGCAGCAGCGTTCTGCACCACCTGCAGGCGCTGTATAAGATATTTATTGGACTCCGCATATAATGCATTGCAATAATCTAATCTGGAGCCCACAAGGGCAATCACTGTCTGTTTACGTGCATGCGGGGACAGATAGTGAAGGATTCGTTTCAGAGTCTTAATGACTCCCCAACAAGTGGCCACCGTCCTGTTAATCTGACAGTTCATGGCGAGTAAAGTATCAAAGATAACACCAAGATTCCTAGCCGTAGAAGAGGGAGTGGGGCAAGTTCCGAGGGACGGAGGCCACCACTCATTGGACCAGATGTCTTGATCCTTGCCGAAAACCAGAACCTCAGTTTTATCGGCATTAAGTTTTAAAGAATTTAGTACCATCCACTCAGCTACCATCTGCATACAGGACCTAAAACCAGAAGCAGAGACACTAGCAGAGTGGCTTAGAGACACCATAATTTGCGTGTCATCAGCATAAGACACTACCTCCATCCCCTGTGATCTTACTAATCTAGCAAGGGGGGCCACATAAAAATTGAATAGGGTCGGACTTAGGGCCGAACCCTGGGGCACTCCACATTGCAAAGATTTAGCAGGGGAGAGGAACTCACCCAGCAAAACTCTTTGCTCTCTAAGATGTAGAAAAGAGTCAAGGAGACTGAGAGCCTGTCCTGCCACACCTGCCTCCCTCAGCCGAGATGTTAAGGTAGAGGGAGACAGGGTATCGAACGCTGCAGTCAGATCCAGCAAGACTAGAATCGTCGTCTGACCAAGATCGACTTTGCGACGGATGTTATCAGCCACCATAGTCAGGGCGGATTCAGTACTATGAGATTTCCTGAATCCGTGCTGAGAGCTATCCAAGAACTCAGAGGAGTCAAGGAAGGTGGATAGATGCGAATTTAAGTGAGCTTCAAGCATCTTTGCGGGGGCGGGCAACAGGGAGATGGGCCTAAAATTCTTCAGCACTCCAGGATCAAGGGAAGATTTTTTTAGAAGGGGTTTCACTATGGCCTTTTTCCAGACCATTGGGAAAATGCCCTGAGTCAAAGCCCCATTCATAACTGCCAATAACGGAGGCAGAAGAGTTTCCCTGCAATCCCTTAGAACTTTCAACGGACAAGGGTCTACAGGGGAGGCTGACTTAGTCATATCAAGCAGCGAATTAAGCCCCTCAAGAGAAAGTGACGGAAAGTGGGTGAGAGACTTGTTTGAATCTCTCCTCCAAGATTCACAAGCCTTAATGTTAACAAGAGAGTGCTCATCCAGCGTCTTCTTTTGATTGTCCAGAGCCAGATGAATATCCGAAATTTTATTATAGAAAAAATCGGAGATATTATTACAAAGCTCCTGAGAAGCCTCAACATGATCGGGGATCTGAAGAGAGCACAATGAGTCAACGATCTTAAAAAGCTCTTTGGATGAGGGGAGCGAAGTAGTCAGATGAGAGAAATACTCCTGCTTCTCTTTAATCACTCGAGATTTATATTCACGTAGCATTAGTTTGTGATCTTCTCTATCAGACGGATCCCACGACTTACGCCATTTTCTCTCCTTGATTCTGCAGGTTTGTCTTAGGAGTCTTAGAGGCTCCGTAAACCAAGGTGCAGAAGGTTTCCGCCGCGCCACATATCGCAGAGAAGCGGGGGCTAAGGCATCAACCGCTATAGTAATGGAGTTGACAAGATCTTGAGCTGCCCCATCCACGTCTCTGGAGGCAGAAGTATCAAAGTCTCGCAGAAAAGGAGCAAGAGCTTGATTGGTAATATTCCTGTATCCTCTTTTCATAACTCTATTGCAAGGAGCAGCTTTAGAGAGCTCCTTAGTGGCAGATGCAAATCCAAGGGGTACTGCGAGATGGTCCGACCAGACCAGAGGCACGGGGGAGCCAACAGAGAGTCTGGGGTCATTGGTAAACACCCCGTCCAAAATGTGGCCAGCCCGATGCATAGGATATTTTACAAGCTGAACAAACTCGCAAGCTTCCAGCGCGTCAATAAGCTGAAAAGAATCCCTAGAGACCACATCATCTAGATGAAAATTAAAATCCCCCAGAATTGACAGATGAGATTTGTCAAAATATGGCTCAAGGATTCGAAACAGCTCAGAGCAAAAACTGGTTCTAGGACCCGGCGGTCTATAGACCAGAATGCCAGTGAAAGATACTGTGGAGGCATATTAACAAGGAACAGGGAAAATTAACGCTAAGGGTGCTTAGCGTTAATTTTTTAACACCCGCTATCGCTGGATAATATCGCCTGGTTATCGTGTTATTAACAACACTAACCGCCTAGGCGATAAAAAATCCAGCGATAGCTGCATTTTGGGAGGTTATCGCTGGTAATGCAGCGATAAAACTACAAGGATAGGGATATCCTTGTTGATAGCCCATGGTGGATTTAGCCATGTAATCCACCTCCCATTGGATTACATGGCTAAATCTGAAAATTAGCACACGTAAAAAAGCAGCGTTAACCGTGGTTAGCGCTGCTTTTTTTGTCTCTAACAGGGTTAGCGTGAAGCTTGATAATAGGAGAAATGTCGCTTAGCGACATTTCTCCTATTATTTTGCTCTGGAACGCCCACTTTACATATCAGTAGAGATGCAAAGGGAAGCGTAGTGAAAAAGGGTGATAACATGTGATTTTGTATGTTAGCATTCTGTTGTTGATAGGGTGATATTTTTATCTCCGCTTCTTTGGCATTTAAAGCCAAAAAAGCGGAGATAAAGCCCTTGTTAATATGCCCCATGGTCTTTTATGACCACAAGTGCCAGTGGACTGTAAGTTCCTGCTAATAAGAAAGGCTAAGCACAAATGAAGTTGCTGTTGAAGAAATGAATGGGTCAATAGAGATTTCCTGATAAACCAACGTTGTCTACTGCAAAACATGCATCAAGTCCCATGAATTTATGCATGCCCTTCTGACAATAAAATACAGCTTCATAACCGAACTTAGACTGCCCTTAAATATGTTTGCAAAAAAAGATGGGGCCAATTACATTAGGTAATTCTCACCCATAATCAGCAACATTTGTGCCATGCTGTGTCCTGTCAGCTAAAAAAGGAACATTTGTCAAAGGGCTGTGCCTCGGCTAGCCATAATAAACACATCTACATGGGAAGTGTGTACCACTACTTTTCTCTGCTTTTCTGAGGGCAGCATAGGCCAAGAAAGTGAGGCTGTATCCATCACAATAGTTAGAATAAACATAATAAATCCAGGTTCTCCTCGGAGGCTGGTATCCTGCTTGTGTAGAGCACTAAAACAAGACAGGTCCAAGGGCCTGCTCCTGGCAAGACAGGGTTAGGACAGAGATGTGGAGGACAGGGAATGGGGTCAAGCCTGCACAATAGCGCAGGGAATTTCATGTAATGCACATTTTAAGTTGGCACGTTTTTATGTCCTGCACCGCAACTATCTGTCACAGATGAGACAGCACAGAATTAACATGTCTTAGATGCGGGGTGCAGGAGCAGACTTTCCCCACAGGACTTGGAGGTGTGCGGATTGGTACCCTCCTGGGAGACCATCATGCACTGACCACGAGAGATGACTGACGTGCACATAGCTAATAGTGCCCCTCATTGGGGCATATCAGCAACACCCGGCGATAATTATCGCTCAGCGCTCCTACCGTGAGGATAATTATCGCCGGGTAACGTGGATTTTTATCGCTGAGATAGCGTGCTATTAGCACCTCAGCGATAAAAATCCTCACGCTAACTGCCTAACGTGAGATTATCGCTGGAAACCCAGCGATAATCTCACGCAATGTGACATTAGCTTGCTGATAGGGACTCACAAACTTAGCCATGATATCCTCCTTCCATAGGATATCATGGCTAAGTCAGTCCTGAAGCAGGCGTAAGGAAAGTAGCGATAACAGGGGTTATCGTTACTTTTCCTGCCGCTATGCTTCATAGCGTGGGGCTTGATGATAGGAGAAATGTCGCTTAGCGATATTTCTCCTGTCATGTTAGGTCAGGAACGCCCACTTTGCATCTCATTAGAGAGGCAAAGCTGGGCGTTAGGAATCCTGATGCTAAAGCAAGGTTTCACGCGTTAGCGTGGCCTTGCTAATTAGGCGATAAAATTATCGCCGCTTTTCGGACGAAAACAGCCGCAAAAGCGGCGATAATTTTTTATCACCTGCTTGTAAATATGCCCCATTGTCTCTTACTCCTAATACTATGCCCCAGCAGGAGCAAAGCCCACTATTGATTCACATTTCTATGCCTAGTTTTAGCAAACAGAAAAGTGGTTATTAGATGGCTGTCACTCTCGAGCCCACATTTGCTCAATGGAATACTGACTAGGCCTGGGTGGAGTTTGCGGAGTTCCGACATGACCAAAAAACGGTGCCATGCTACACGGCATTCCGCAAGTGGCAGAGCGTGTTACGGTGCGCTGTTCGCACAGATTTTTTGCATCGGGTGCCCCACGCTATAAAATCAGCAGGAACATACAAGTCACACATTTTAGTCGCAATCCATGACATTCACAGATATCTAGAAGACATTACTCTACCGCAGATTACGCCTGAACAAAGATCTGAATTAAATGACCCCATTCTGCTAGAAGAAATCTGGGCAGGCATATGTTTGCTAGCGTCAGGAAAAACTCCTGGTCGGATGGCCTGCCAGCGAAATTTAGTAAAAGCCTATGCAGATACCCTGGCGCCCCAATTGCTGAAGATATATGATGCAGTGATCGCGGATTCCGCTCTCTCTGACTCACAAAATGAGGCGCTGTTGATCTCCCTCCCTGCCGCCATGCTCTCCATGCCACTGGAACCAAGCTATCCTGGCTGAAAAGGGGTGAAGCCCCGAAACCGGTCCTAGGATGCTTGTTTCCAGTCCAGGGAGGACCTGGCCTGGCAGTTCGGGCTGGACTGTTCCCATTGGGCACAGAGTCAAGACTGATTTGCATATGGCTGGGTCCAAACTGGAATGGCATGGTGAGCTAAAAAACGATGGCTTTAGGCCCAGATCTCTGTACTGGGGTGAATTTATGACATTGTTCTGCATTCTGTCCATCAATAGTTCTTTTTGCATTTGATCTCCCTCCCTAAACATGGCAGGAACCCGGAGCTGCTGGGCTCATATAGGCCACTGGCTTTACTCAATACGGACTATAAGATCCTAGCATCCATAATAGCAGCCCGACTGACCCCATTAGTTCGGACCTTGGTGCATGTTGACCAAAACGGTTTTGTCCCCACCTGAAGCACAGCCCTCAACATCCGTAAGCTCTTCAGGGTGCAACGTTATGCAGCAGATACCTGGCCCCGACCCGGCTGCTTGGTCTTAGATTTAGAAAAGGCCTTTGGCTCCCTCGAGTGGCCGTACCTTTTTGAGGTGCTGCGAGGGTATGGGTTGGTCGATTCATTATTGCACATGGTCCGGCTGCTGTACATGCAGTCCTCTGTCAGAGTTCGGACCGGCCGACTGATATCGGAAAGTGTCCAGATACATACACCAGCAGGGTTGCCCTTTATCGCCACTCCTTTTCTCACTGGCCATGGAGCCGCTGGCGGGGTGCCTGCGCAAGGAGGGTGTGGACTGGGGCATTCAGTTGGGGGATAATTTACACGCGGTTCCTCTGAATGTCGATGATTTGCTACTATATTTGAGGGACTTACATGACATTCCCGCTACTGTCGCTGACACTCTTTGAAACTTTGCAGAGGTCTCGGGTCTCCGGGTGAATTGGGCAAAGTCAGGGTTGTACCCCTTTCGAGACGGAATCTCTGATCCCAATGTTCGTATGAACAATTCCCCTATCCTCTGGCGCCCATCTACATTCTGCTATCTTGGCATTTTTATATACAGAGACCCCAATGGCATCCTGGAGGGAAATCTGATTAGAGCAATATCTGCCATCAGAGCACAGATCCAGTTTTGGAAGACACTCCCATTGAACGTGATGGGTCGAGTAGCACTCTCTAAGATGGTAGTGTTACCGAAACGGCTGTATTACTTTACCAACCTTCCAGTTTATGTCCCGGCCGCTATCTTACGTGATTTAGAACGACTGATCCGTGATCTCATTTGGAACACGAGTCGGCCGCAGATGACGCTCTGGAAGCTTCATGCTCCTATCGATAGAGGTGGCCTGGCGGTCCCCAACCTGGAACTGTATTATCTGGCGGCACAATTACCGTGGGTGACGAAATGGCTGGCGGGTCTCGGCCTAGATGATACGGCCACCACACAGTCGCCGTGGTCCCAATCCCAGACATACCAATTGTTTCACCCCACTGCTCGGCCCCTTCCCCCATCGTAGGCATGCCTCGCCCTGGCACATCGTTCTTACAGACGGAGCCTATACCTCACTAGGAATACAATCCCTTATGCCCCGTCATTACCACTTCTAGGAACACCAGGGACAAGGCGAGCATTACCAGAGGGGCGCTGGTATGCTGGCATGCGGCGGACCTACATACACTGGGCGATCTTTACACCGAGGGCGCCCTCATCCCTTTCAAATGTCTAGCAGAGGAATATAATTTACCCACAGTTCAATTCGTACTATAATTCCATCTTGTGATCACTCACTGCGGCATGGGGCGACATTAACACCGAACCAGAAACACACCTACTATTGCAATATTTATATTCTATGGGTAACGGGTCCCACATCGTCCACTGGCTGGCGGAAGCACTACTTATCCACACTACACAACCTCTGACGTCCCTCCGCTCTAAATGGGAAGAAGACAGAGGTACTCCATGGACAGACCGCGAATGGGCCAGGATATTAGCCACCCCCACGTGTATGACACGGAATTCCAGATTCAGACTTATACAGACATATATTGTACATAGAGTATATCTCTCTCCAGATGTCTACAGGTGAATGCAGACTTTCTCCACATGCTGTGGTCCTGTACTTCCTTGCATACATACTGGAGGGAGGTTAACGTGGCACTTGCAGCATGCACTGACAGGACACTGCCACAAACATGGGAGACGTGCGTATTGGGTTCTTACTCCAGACCAAAGAAACATAGGGTTACGTCTAGGTTCATTGACCTGGGCCTTATTGTAGCTAAAAGGCTAGTCACTATAAGATGGAAACATGCCGGCCCTCCTGCAGTGGCCAGTTGGAGAAACTCACTTCTAGTATGGGCACGGGCGGAAGGCACGTCATTACACAGGGAAGAAATAGCAGGATTGCGTAAATACCCTATTGCCCAGTCATGGGATGCTATACTTGTAGACTTGAAACATACAGCTGGAGAAGAGGGGGATAGCTCTTCACAAGAGGTTAGAGGACAGGACGCAGATGCTGGTTCCCAGACACATGGCTCCCCTGGATTGAATGACACCGTGGACTGATGCGGTGGGGGCGGTCACGCCTGGGACATACACGAGTCAGGGAGGGGAAGACATAACCACTAATTCCTTCAATCACCAGGATGACGGGGTGATACATCCAGTACAGGACGACTGTGATGGTGACACTTTTCCCCTATATATCCTAACCGGAGCATGACGATATGACGATAGTTCATTTTGTTTGTTTTTATTTTCGTTTGTAGAATTATAAATTGTATCTGATTTTGCCTCAACTTGATGCCGAACTGGATAACCAGGCACAGACATTGATGTGTACAGCTGAGAACGGATATCCGTCTGGACACTAAATAATAATAATCCACATTTGTAAAGCACAAACAATCACCTGTAAGGGTCTCTAGGCACTGGGGGCCGTCGGGAAGATTAAGCAAGCTATTGCCCAGAGTCATATGGTGCTGGGCTAATCTGCCGCCGGCACCGGGTATCGAACCGTGATCTCCAGATTCGGGAGTCAGTCGCCCTGGCCGCAGCACCACACCTCTTCTCCTAAAGGGTGGCCCGCCTGATAGTTGATACATATGTAACACAACAAGAATGCAATCTGTGGCCATTCACCTGCTGTATGGACTTAATGTTTATCACAGTTTGCAAATATTCAGACAATACCTGCCGACCCTTTATTGCACCTGTAATGACTATTTGTTCACTGTCTCAGCCAAGATCTCTATCCCACCTGTTTCACCTCTCCCTCCCCACTCCTTCCCTTTCCCCACTTTCTTCTTTAACTGTAACCTGTTTGTTTGACAAAATGCAAATAAAGATATTTAAACAAAAAAACAAAAAAATCAGCACGAACGTCACCACATGCAGCGCAAGAGGGCGCTGCTTCTTTCTGCTGCTCGAGTGGATGTTGTACTAGATCAGCAGCTTCCTCAACGCGAATGGAAGGTTTCTCAGCGCGAGTGGGAGTGACCATCCGCGACCGCCCGCACTGAGAAATCTCACCGGGCGGTGGTCTGGAGTAAGATTTTCCTCGCTTGTGCTCTACACAAACTCCGTGAGCGGGGCGGAATTTCGCACCGAGGCTTAATACTTAATACTGACATGGGAGAATGGTCCCTAACCGAAGAACGACTAATGCGAAAGGTTAGAACAGATGATAAAGCAGAAGAATACTATTACGATTGGGTGGGGATACCGCAAGAATTCCTAGCCCCAACATCCGAAGGGAATTCCGGGCCTAGTTCAGCTACCCCTACACCTACATCAGATAACAAATAGAAGACGCGCAAGTGCGCCATTACAATACGGATAATGAGTGTTGTATGTCCTTGTGGGGAGGATTGTAGAGGGGAGTGGAAATGTGTATGTATGTGTTGTGCCCTGTAAACTGTGATGCCTGAAGTTGTACTATCTATGGTTTCATAATTAAATTCAAAATGAAAACGTAAACCAAAAAAAGCATAATAAATCCATCAAGAGCCAACAGCCCAGAGATGAATTGAAAAAGCTGTACAAAAATATAATCCTTAGTGAGTCCCTACCCGAAGTCAGGGGTGTCTGACACTTCAGCTGGGCTGCCAAACACTGTAAAGGCATGAGCACGGAGAAGGAGATGTCCTCTGCTTTAAACTGTAGGCTAGTATCCATGTGAAGACTTTTTAGCAAGACTTTTTAGCAAAGTCTTCTCAAAAGCACTATTGTCCTCTCTTCAAGACTGGTGCGAACACAAATCATGTAAAGATTCTATACAGAAGAAAGGCTTTCAGAAAATCCAATCCACTTTGAATGACATATTTGCTCTCCCTAACTGGCCTCCTTATTGCCCTTAAAAAGATACCTATCCTCATTATTATTATTATTATTTTTTTTTTTTTTTTTTTATAATTCTTTTTATTTAACCATTTCGACTGAAATACATCAACGACATAATAGCAGGCGACATCAATTTCAATCAGGTTAGATTCCTCCATTGCTATATATATTACAAGCATCTTTTCCTGGCAGTTAGGGGGTTCCAATAGCCTCATCCTCCTATCCTCATTATTACTACTTGAGTGATATAAGCACAGCCTTTGAGACTGTTGGTGGGCCTCTTCTGTTTTCGAAAATGTGCAACATAGGCAGGGGCGTAGCTTGGTCAGTGAGATTGGGGGGAGGGTGGGGGGAGGGTTCAAATTTCCCAACCATCACTGTGGCATATCATGGTAAAATACATTATATGAGAAACAGGGCATGAGGCGGCTTAACCCCTTCGCCGCTGCGCGAATTCCGCCGCGGCCCTGGGGGTTTTTGCTGTGAGTGCGGCACCGCCATGCTCTTGACGGAACCACGCCGTCATGAGTCACGGGCGAGCTGTGCTCATGACGGAGTGGTTCCGTCACGGCGCCGCCCACTTACGTTGGACGCCCGCACAGGCGGGGAAAACGCCCCGCGTGGGCGGAGCGGCAGCCAACGGCCGCGGCATGACGGAACCACTCCGTCATGAGCACAGCGCGACCGTGGCTCATGACGGAGTGGTTCTGTCATCAGCAGGGAAGGGGTTAAGGGCAGAGGAAAGGGAGTGCAGTGCGGATTGTGAGGGTTACTTAAAAGACTATCAGGCACATGCATCAAAAAGAGAATTTGCGAGTCCTTATTTGCGATTTTTAAGGAATCGCAAATAAAGACTCGCAAAACACGATGCAACAAAAACAATGCGAGAATAGTGCGAATCGCTAAAAATCGCTAAATAAATTGCGATTTCGGCATTTGCGAACTCGCTATTAGCGATTTCGCAATTAGCGAAATCGCAAATACCGAAGTCGCTTTTTGATGCATCCTGATGACATCACAACCAGGAAGTGAGCAGCACCAGCCTCATTTCCAGTGCACAGTGTCAGGGAGAGGAGGGAGCTGGCTCTGGGAGCTGAACAGGAGTGTGACAGAGACAGAAGAACAACTTTTGATATCAAATGGAAGCCTCACAAACAGCAGAGGAGAGCCAAACAGGCAGGAAACGCAAAATTAAATTTGCAGAAAAAGAAATTGACACCCTCATTGAGGGAGTAGTCCACAGCCATGACAAGCTGTTTGGAAAGGCATCATTGAAAGTGGCAGAGCAGGAGAAAAGGAAAATCTGGCTCCGGATCCAAAACAGGGTCAATGCCATTGGGGTGACACACCGCACCATTGAAGAACTCAAAAAACGATGGTACGACTTGCGCAGTCGGGCTAAGGTGCGCATAGCTGACCGCCTGAAGGAGGCAAAGAAGACAGGAGGGGGAACACCAACAGACACTGGGAACACTCCCATGGAGGACTTGATTGAATCCACCATCCAGCCAGAAGCTGTTGTTGGTGTGACCCAGCTGGACACGTCCGGAGCAGCAAACACATCTGAAGGTAAGATGAATGTATGTTTCCTTAGTTTTACAAAATGTAAAGGTAGAACTCGACCACAGTACAGCCCAAGTGCAGACCCTGAACATCCAGTACACAATGCATTCAGTAGGTGAGGGGCATTATGGGAGATGTAGTCAGGTCAAGCAGTTACAATGTCAAATCTCAGAGTAACAACCCAAAAAAGCTTAATAGAGTATAAAATCATTTACAAAGGCAGAAATTTATTACTGTGCAATTAATATCACAGACATGAAATAATACAGTGTTGCACTGTTTCACCTCACAGATGCGCAACGTGTAGAAGATGTGGATAGCGATTCCCCAGACATGCAGGACACCAGCGCAGGTGAACAGATGGACACACCCGTGGTGCAAATAAATCCCTCACGTCCAACAAAGTCACGCAGGGCTACTGTTCCATCCCTAGTCACCATGGAGTGTGATGATGAGGCTGATGCAACACCAGGTGGCAGCCATGGCCAGACAACTTCCATCACACAACCACAACCACAGGTCCCCAGAACTAATCACAGAGCCCGGCGTAGGAGAGGAAGAGCACTCAGGACACAGCAGGAGGAGCAACCAAGTGATGTCTGGGGTGGTCTTGAGGGACAGATGCTCCGTATGCAGCGCCTGCAGACAAAAAACACACGATTAGTACAATTGCAAGTTGGCAAGATGGCTAGCAACATAGCAGTACTGTCAGAAAGTGTGCAGCAACTGAGCAAGGTGATGCATGAGGGAAATGTATCCCAGAAGAGACAGCATCGTCAACTAATGCTGCAATTGAAAATGTTTGCTAAATCAAACAATAGATTGGCCACAACAACTGCACTGCTGGCACGTAGGTCTGTGACCATGCAAACTGAAATGTGCCATTGGAGCGGCGATGTGGCTAAAGCACTGGACCAGGTCACCAATGCAGTTGATTTGCTAAATGCTTCCACAATTGCGGTCAACAATTCCACGCCCGAAGAGGGTAGTGAGGGTGGCTCAAGCCTAAGTAGTGTGGCAGTTCCAGTCCGCACTGCAGGAAGACGCAACACACGCAGCAGTACCCCCGCCGCTTCCAACATAACGGATGACAATGCTGGGTCTGACAGGCGTCTGGGTGTTCGTGGGAAAAAGCGCTAGACTGGCATGTACAAGTGCATTCCACTATGGTGACGTAACCATTTATTTGGATTTGACTTTTCACAGAGTGACAAGTGAATTGACATTTGCAAACCACTTATGTCCATTGCACTGCTCAGATTACAAGTGTGCTTGAACACTCATGGCAATTTTATTTAATTAAAGAATACTTTGATAGCAATATTCAGTTTCTGTGTCATCATTACTCACCTCAGAAATAATTTTGTGTGATGTCAAATCTTCTCCTACGCCCTTCTGCTGCGCTTGCCCCTTGTGCTGCATGGTGGTGTGGCACTTGCTGGTTCCCATCCTCCGAATCGCTGTCAGACACCTCGATGTCATTCCTCCCCTTGTCGCTATATTGTGCAGCATGGCACATGCCGCTACTATCTTGCAGCATTGTTCAGGGTTGTACTTCAGTGCTCCACCGGTCTTATGTAGACATCTGAATCGGCTCTTCAACAGCCCAAATGTGCGCTCTATGATGTTCCTTGTCGAAATATGTGCTGCATTGTACCTCTGTTGATTGGCAGTTGTGGGATTGAGGTAAGGCGTCATTAGGTAATTACGCAAGGCGTATGCGCTGTCACCTACATGTAATGGAGCAAAGAGTCAGTGGCAGCTTCACATTGACATACGTACAATGACAGTGATAAACTATAACACATATTTACCAAGCAGATGTCCCTCTCCAAATTCTCCCCTGACAAGACGGGTGTGTATGCCACTTTGCCTGAAGATATAAGAGTCATGTGCACTCCCTGGAAATTGCGCAACAATGTCAGTGATAATGTTTTTGGCATTGCAAACAACCTGAATATTGAGGGAATGGTAACATTTCCTATTTCTATATAAATATTCCTGTGTTGCAGGGGGACATATTGCAACGTGGGTGCAATCAATACAACCCAAACCATGTGGGAAACGAGCTATCTGGTAGAACTCCTGTTTGGTTTTTGCAAGGTCAAGCGCGGTGGTAGGGAACTTGATATGAGACCCGATCACGGCCATCATGGCATCAAGGAATGCTTTCAATATTCGTGAAAGTGCGCTTTGTGACACACCTCCCGCAACAGCAATGACCCCCTGAAAACTGCCTGACGCCAGGAGGTGTAGGCAACATAGGACCTGCACATGCGTTGGGATGGCATTGGTCCTACGTGTCTGTTGTTGCATTATGGGGTCCAATTCATTGATTAGGTCATGGATCATTGCTGCATTGAGCCTATACTTGTCGTATATCTCATCCTCTTGCTGGCCTAGCAAAGTTATGCGGACTCTGAAGATGCGCTCATTCATTCGCCTCTGTCTCTGTGCGGCAGCCTGCAGCCTCATCCTCCTCGCCATCAGGTAAATCCCTGCCATTGTGAACAGTGCTGGCTCATTCTGGGTGTGTTTAAATGGGTTTCAGTTGGTTTTCACCTGTCTGTGATTTGCACTCATGATTACCACCTGGTTGTGATCCTTCTTATTTAGCGATCGCTAAATTGCGATTTTCATGGAAATCGCTATTTGCGATTTTTCATGCATCCATTTAGCGAATCGTTGTTTGCGATTCGCTAATTGGGAGACGCTAATACCGATTCGCTATTTGATTCGCAGAATGTTTTGCGATTCCTTATATTTGCGAAAAAATGGTTTTTCGCAAATATACAGTTGATGCATTTCAACACTGACTTTTGCGATCGCAAACGGCCTATTTTTGCGGTTCGCACCGTTTGCGATCGCAAAAAGGTTTGATGCATGTGCCTGTTTATGTTGTAAAATAGCCAACAGTTTTAAGAACTTCAAAACAGAGAGGAGAGAGAGTGTGTGTGTGTATGTTTTTGTCTGTGTTTGCATGTAAAAATCCTAGGTGAAATCTGACAGCCACCTCACCATACCCGACGAAAAGCACCTGTACCCAACTTCTTTTTAGAGAATCCGTTGATTACGGGAGTGTAACACCCCAAACACCCCCCGAAGCTACACTCATGAACATAGGAATTTCTGAAGACCTGATTAAGGCATGTCCTCTTTGTAGGAAGATTCTTGGGCTGTCATCAGTATTAGGGTTGATAAGGGATTCATTAAAGGAGCTGCAACTTATGGAGGACTTCAACAAGGGAGCTTCTTATCCCCTATTGTTTAATCTCTCTTTTATTTGTCCAAATTGGACTCTTAACAGATGCAAATGTCTCGTCCAGAATTGATGGATTATACATGCCTACTTTATTTTATGCAAAAATATGTTGCTGTGAAGTTGCACATCAGTTAGAATGGAGCAATTCCTTAATAGACTGAAGATCTACTACAATGTTTATGATCTCAGCCGTAAATGCAACCATAAATGTACTGACTATAATGGTGAATTCTGAGAGATTGTGTCAGGATTATCTGGTACTGACTATTGACAACGTTTGAGATGCAAAGAATGTCCAAGGCCATTATGAGTGGAATGCTCTCTTACTTTGGCTGATGAGCCCAAAAAAAATCCTTGGATGTAAATAATATCTGACTGGACCTTGGCTTTAGGCATTTAGTTATGATGGATGCACTAACCTCATTGTTCTGCATCACTAGCTATACCCAAACCTGCTTTAGCAGTATAAGCAATGGTCATATGTGCAAGACAGTGAACCCCTGAGCACAAAAGTCCCTATGCTTCCTATCAGTTCAACATAAAGCAAAATATGTTTCCAACAACTATCAAGGAGACTGGAGCTTAGAAACACCTTCATACTGTGCCGCATTTAACAACACCGCTTGTTGCTAATGGAGCACGGAGGCATGTGGTAAAATATACTGTAGGTTTTGTGCCAAACAAGACATTATTGAAAATGTTGGGCCCTATTTACCAAAACATTTTTGAGTATGTAAAGTATTACTTCTCTAGTATTACTTCAAGTACTCAGAAATGCTATTCAGTAGAGTCCTGGAAGAGATCTCTGCCTACACCTCTCCTATGTTTTTACACGTGCAGCTTTGTGCCACAAGAGCAGAGAAGTCTGAGCACCAAGGGATACATTTTGGTGTTAAAGTAGGAGGGGCAAGGTAGAGTGGTCTGAAAGTGGAGAACCTCTACGAAAAAACGAGAGGAGCAAAGGGAAAAAATAGAAGGGGCAACATGCAGATACAAAAGTGCACTTACAAAAGAGTAAGCCAATTGTTAATCAATTACATTACACCCACATATACTCCAGTAGTACCACAGCCCAAAGAGGCTTAAATCTATTCCAGCCAAGCCATGGAGTAAGGAACATGCCACTAATGGCTTCCTCCAGGTAATGCAAGGAAGCCACAAGGACATCAGTAGAGTTTGGGAGCAACACTACCAGTGCAAAGTGAAAAATAAGAAAAACTATATATGGAGGAAAAATATATACAAAAAGTATATTGTTAAAATAGTATTTTGCAATATATTTCTACAAAAATAGTACTGTATCCAAAAAACACACAGTCAAGTACACAATAGTAAACATAAACAAAAATATTCACTTCAGACTGAGTACGAAACACGTGGGTGAGTAAAGTAGAAGTCCAGACTACACCACACATATCAGCAAGGGAAACTCAGTACACCATCAAGCAATCACATGGGGCCTGACTACATATGAAAGTTTGACCATAGATATTATATATTACACTGTTTGTGTTAACAATAGTGATTTTGTTTTTATATCTATTTAAAGCCCTCGAAAGTCTTAGCATTATTGCACATTTACACATATTTTAAAAGTACTGCCATTTTGTTATCCCGTTTTGTATATTGCACATTTGAGCTCATCTGTCCTAAGTAAACATGGCACACAGCGAGAACTGCAGAAATGAGAAAAATCAACCTTTTACTCAAGAAAATGATATCAAATTAACAAGACCTTCTTGCATTCTTCCCCCAAGAAGAGCCTGTCACCTGTTCATTAGCTCCTATCTGTAACTTCTGTCCATCACATCATCCTGCTTTCATTTGTTTGCATCAAGAAAAAGTGAATACATGTAGCATGTATGAATTTTAGCCTGACATGAACCAACTGACCAGGGGCGAAGAAGCTCTGGTGCATTGACACAATGTTTAGCCCTGTGAATATTTTTTATGTTTGCTGGCTATTTTGCATTAAACATGTGTTAGACTTCTATGAGCTATACCAAATATCTGTTTCCTGTTGCAGAACACGGTGTAATGTGTGCTGGGTAATGCCTTAACATAGTGTGCAGGGTAGACACTGGCCAGACTTCATATGACGACCCCCAGGCACCAGAGGAAAGGGAGAGATTCCTGGGGGTGTTTGGGGTACAGCGCATCACAGCCCTGGGCTTGGTGATCCGCCTGGATGATGTACGCACATTGAACTACATTTAGGTGAAGTCTAACCGTGTTTACCGCATTGCAGTTGCTTGCTTAGCGCCAGCAGGAGGCAACAGTCCCCACCCCCCCACAATAGCATGCATGTTCTTACACATAAATAAAACACACCACACAAATTTTTGTTTGGGTAAGAAACTGCTGCAGGTTTATTACATACACCGTTATGTAATATGGTGGGTTATCTTACGGGCGATCCAAGGGCAGGCAACCAACTGGGCCGCCTGCCCACCTGATGAGCCAAGCAGCACTGGGGCGAACCCCGTCTGTGCTGCCCATTCGGTGATCCTCTTCCCGGATCAAGGTCCCTTATTACTCATGCCCCTTTCAGGGCGGAGCGTAGCAAGGCAAGCCCCCGGTTGTTCAGGCCCACAACCGCCCGAAGGACTGACGGGGCGCCGACACAGTTTTCCAGGAACCTCCCATGAGGCTCCTGGGCTCTGGCTCTGGCACCCCCTATTGTGCCACGCAGAGGTACCCTTTGGTACCCATTTGCTTCCAGATCGCCCTGTAACTCCGCCTGCAACAAAAAAGAACAACATTACAACATTCTATGCCTCCCCCACTGCTTCCACGCCGGGTAAGCGGTAGGGTGAGAGACGGCGTGTCCAGGGTGCGAAAAGAGGAAGGTCAGAGGGTGGGGGAGGCCTATATACCCCCACCCTCGTTCCTCGCGCCCCGGAAGTGACGTGCCCTGCGCGCTGCAGCCAATGGCTGCGAGGAGTGAGGGGACTCCTCCCCGAGGGGTCCCCTAGCAGAAGGGGGGTGGGTTGGTGCCTAGCTGGCACTAGAGGCCCGCCCTTCTAGGGCGCCCTGCGGGCGCCAGGGCAGCCGCTTAGCGCCACCAGGAGGCAACAGTCCCCACCCCCCCCAATAGCATGCATGTTCTTACACATAAATAAAACACACCACATACATTTTTGTTTGGGTAAGAAACTGCTGCAGGTTTATTACATACACCGTTATGTAATATGGTGGGTTATCTTACGGGCGATCCAAGGGCAGGCAACCAACTGGGCCGCCTAATGAGCCAAGCAGCACTGGTGCGAACCCCATCTGTGCTGCCCATTCGATGATCCTCTTCCCGGATCACGGTCCCTTATTACTCACGCCCCTTTCAGGGAGGAGCGCAGCAAGGCAAGCCCCCGGTTGTTCAGGCCCACAACCGCCCGAAGGACTGATGGGGCGCCAACACGGTTTTTCAGGAACCTCCCATGAGGCTCCTGGGCTCTGGCTCTGGAACCCCCTATGGTGCCGCGCAGAGGTACCATTCGGTATCCATTTGCTTCTGGATCGCCCTGTAACTCCGCCACAGTTCTGGAGGTGGCCACCGTCGCCGCCAGGGCCCCCCACCCAAGTAGCTATAGTCTTGCCCGCTAGATCGTCTGTCTAGGGCCTCCTGTAAATCTAGATGAAAGGACATCTCACCAGGATATCGATGCCACAACTATCTCCCAATAGCCCTAGACGTTAGCTTGGGTCAGCTAGTGTCTGATGAAACAAACGCCCTATGCCTGTGAAGTTGTGCCAAGCACTAAACACCTCACGCCGCAAGGTTCCACTGCATCACCTCACTCAGCCCCGTCCAACACAGGGCCGGACAGTTTCAGGCACCTTGGCTCACGATGCCCACCTATTTGCTGATCACACTGGATGCCGCCCTTCTGGCACCGTGTGTGACTGGACACATGTATCTCCGATCTCTGGGACTGCACTCACTTCTTAGGGGACCGTTCCTACTGTAGTAGCCAACTAGGCTATTAGGGCGGGAAGGAATATACCTAACCTAGGCACCATCCCTTTACTCGCTAAATAAATGCGCACATGGAGGTCCCTAACGGCGTATGAACATTGCCCACAGCTGCACCCCAGCGCAGCCCTCCATCCCCTATTCATTATAGGAAAATCGACCGCAAGTTCCCTCTGGGAAGTCCCCTAGGCATACCCGCTTAGAGAATCTGCTGCTTAGATACTGGGCACACTGTCTGTGATCCAGTGCCGAACCTTAGAAGAGGTAGGTGCCACCCACCGCCTAGGTATGGGGATCTAAAGGAGCACACACTATCTCCCGGGCGTACCTCTAAGTGGGACTGGCTCCACCCAGCTGTGACACCAGAGACACACCTCTTAAACCTCTTTCCTCATTATGCACTTGGCACCCTTCTTGTTGCAGCTTGGTGTACTAGTAAAGTGCGCATGACCACAGGGCACGATGAGGCTGCTAGCCAGTGTATGTACCCACTCGCTGATACTTATCTATCCTAGCTGGCTTTACTTGGGTCGAGGAGGTGCTGGATGCTACCCCAGGACTGAAGACTTAATGCTCCAATCCACTATGATCCCCGAACTTGGGGACAACCCCAGAGGTGACCCTGTCTTACATGGTACATCTACCCCAGCGCTCGACTATCGATGTGATAGGGACTCCAAACTCAAGAGATACCCCTTCTATTGTCTGGTTCTAGCCCGCAGAAGGCTAACCCGGGGGGGGGGGCAGACAAGTTTGCGGAACCAGGGGGGGAGAGGTGAGTGCAATAACCTGCCCTTTCCTGAATTTTTGGGTGCCAAAAGGTCGAAAATACCCTGTCGCCAAATGGCACTAGTGCAGAGCTTGCCAAACCTTTCCGCGCCACAGCACACTTGTTAGCTGACAACTACCACCACCGCCTGCTGCCCTGGTTGACGCGTGGGCGGATATGCCTACTGGAGCTACCAGATACCGGCCCTTGGCTTGCAGGGGACTGCCCACCCAGTGTACATGGTACCTGGTTCTATATGGTACTTGCAGGTTTGCCCCATGGAGGCCCTCGTCACCAATTGCACAATGCATGCCATTATTTTTTAAGTGCCTCTCTCTGCGTTGAAATTCCCTGAGTAAGTGAAAATGATTATTTCCCACCATTGGGCAGGAAACCGGTGGCAAAGGCCGACTGTTATATTGTGGCTTCTGGCATTGCCGCTGTGTAACTACTGCAAAACCACAGTACACCTACAACACGCCAGTACCATTGGCTTTAACAACGCTTGTTAGTTGCATAGTTGCATGAGGTAGCTGAAGCCACAATTCCGGCTTCGCTGCGTAGCATATTGATCATACCTCCATTCAGAAATGGTGGCACTGTCACCTTACGTGTTGCACATGCATGAATAGTCTCCCTACGATGAGTAGTGAGCTTACCCGCAATTGGGACCATTGCACTAATCAACTTCCGCAACAGCCAGACAGGTCACCGGCACGTAAGCCAGGTACCGGGAGCCCTATGTAAACGGAAAAGCGGCGCACAACCCAGGGTTGGAGGCAAAATTGGCCTTGTTGTACTGCGAACGGGGCACAGCGGAGACAAAATAACTATTCTTAGCAAAACAGAGCTTGTCCGAATCTATAGCCTAAATAGGGACAAAGATGAACCATGATATTATCACTGATCAAGTCTGTGATTGTCATATATGCTACCTCTGGCATATTTCTCATAATTCCCCATATATGGCTGACACCGCACTCTCAGCCTGTGCTTTGTGTGATCTTGGCCCACTTTGGTGTGACCAGAGCCCAGTGAAGTCTGCATCATGCATGGACTGGCCCGAGTGCCACTTCCCCAAAATTCGGCCACAAACCAGTGACCCCCATGATACCGCAATCCTGACATACCCCAGGGGGGCAAACAGGCGACTCTTTTAGAGGTGAAAGAATGTACAAGTTTCATCCTTGCCACCCGGGCATAATACTACGTTAGAACACCACCTTGATATAATACCAACAAACAGACAGCCGGACACAGCCGTGCCACATCCAAGAGGAGCCCACAACGGTGCAAGGCCCCTTGAGGGGAGAAGTACAGTTCCTGCCTACTTCAAAACCAACAAAACTAAAGAGAAGGTGGACCTCACTGGAGCGACCCACTGACATGCACGAGCAGGGAAACAATAACCAGCTGGGTGGACACTCGCTGCACCGATTGGGTCATTTGCCCAGACAAAGCTGATATTGAAGAAATTGAACCCACCTGGTCCACGATTAACTCGGGTGCCATGAGACGGTCTTGACAAGGAACAGTGGACAGCGAGTCACCCGTTAGACAGTTAAGTATTGATGGATTTGGGACGAAGGCCCGTCCAAAACTGAAACAAAGTTGGAGAGAATAGTTCTATGGAGAAAAGCATTGAAAGAATCGCTCCTAAAACTAAAGGACATAACCCGTCATTATGGGGCAGAACGTACGGACAGGAGGATGACGATAGGAGAAAGGGAAGAAGGGAACACGATGACATCACGACGGATGATTGCTTAAAGGTTATGTTGCCTTGAAGCATCGACAAAGCACTGTGGACAGAGAGGAGGGAGAAGAGAAGGAGGGAATAAGAAAGGGTAATGGACGAAATAGAACAGAGCAAAAGAGAGGAGCGGGGAGGAGGCAACTGCAAAGGGAAGAAGCGAAGGTCGTGGCAGATGTTGGAAGGAAAGAGGAAATGAGAGGACAGAAGAGAGGAAGTCAGGGGTGAATTAAAGCGAGAACTGAAGAGGTGAGGAGAGAACAGGCAAGTAGGAAAACAAGCATTGGCCGCGCGGCAGTAAAAGCAACGCCGCACGGCCGTAAAAGCGAAAGTCATCGGGATCACTCTGAAAGCAAAAGTGATCGCGATCGCGATGACGTGCCAAAGCACAGTTTTCAAAGTGCTGCTGGTGGCCGGCAGCGCGCATGCATGATCGCGTGAACGCAAGCGCTAGGCCAGCCAGCAGCACTTTGAAAATCATACATACAAAATGTCTCTCCGAGCCAGCGCATGCGCTGGGCTGAGCGAGACCTAAAAAATGGTGGTGCTCTCCAGATTCACAAACGTATTAGGCACGCTACCCGTGTTGACACGCCTGACGCTCTTGAGAACAATAGGCAAGGACATTCAAATACTTCATCTGACTGAGATTAGCTATAGCCACTCATTGCACACAGGAAGTGTGGAGGCTTGGGTTTTCCCTCAGTAGAGCACTGTAACTTGCGCTGTACCTAGCATAGCAAATCTACATGCAGCGGCACACCCAAGATCCTACCCTGTGGGCTTGGAGGAGTCTCACAGGTAGAGCGCTTGGACTGCAATTGCAATACAAAGATGGAGGGACTACAACTCTGGGCCTGATGTAGATCTTGCTGAACAGGTTACTCCGTCACAACGGTGACGGATATCTCGTCTGCCAAAATATAAATCTTATTATATCCTATGGGATTTATATTTTGGTGGAACGGAAATCCATCACCGTTGTAATAGAGTAATGTGGTGATGTGATGTTGATACTGGCAGAGACTTGTGAGAACATCATGATGTCATATGGAATGCTTAAGTTGGTTCTGCTCTGAGGTTCTCTAGAGGGCAGTTGGGACTCTGTGCTGTAGCTATGCCGGTTGGGACGGCTCTCTGTACCTCTTAATAAATACTTCACATGAAAAGCATCTTGGTGCCATCGCCTCGTCTTTACAGTGGCGACAGAGGATGGGATGCTGAGTTGCCACTTCTGCCGCATTCGCCACTACTGCCGCCTGCTTACATTCAGCAACAAATAGTACGTCTTGACTGCTGGCATCCTAGCCATTCAACTGTGAGTAATTTTTTTTTTATCTCACGTCAATCGTTCGTTCGTGCAGAGAGCCGTGCTCATTTTATGTCCCCTTCATATCCCTGGAGCTATGCCTAATTAAAAGGTTTGCGGGAGATTTCGAGATTAAGACTTCACGCGAGTAGGAATCACTGCGCTTCAATTTAGTTTGAATCCTACTCATTTTTAAAAAAAGAGGAAAAATACCTCGTTGAAAGGTTTTACCTTGTTCCGCTCTCCCCTATCGTCTCTCTCTCGATCGTTATTGCAGGGAGCCGGAGGTGTTCACCCTTCTGCTGTCTCCCCTGTTTGATGACGTCGTAGAACCCTCATCGGAGGTTAGCGGAGGAGGCCAACGCGGATTCTACAGTCTACATTGTGCGGGAAGCATCTTCAACGGAGACGCTTCGAGTTTATCGTCAGCGCGTAACGTCGCGTTCACAGCAAGCCATTTTGGATTGGTCATTTCTTCATTATCTGTAACCTTCAACACGACGTAGTGTTCAGCTGGGAGTACTAAAATTTAACGTTTAAAAACAATCGTCTTGTGCGCACAGCTAATTATCACACTTTCTGATGTGCACTGTTTATTTTTTTATCAATTTCTACACTATTGCTCGCACGTGTGTTTTTCAAGGACAAATAAAACTTCTGCAATTATAAAGGTAATGTGTTTTTGAATATGGTGCAACGTTACCATCTAGTGGCTAAGATTGGATTTTTTTTTCTCTCTCTCGTCAGTATCTGTGTTCACTGCTAATTGTGAGAAGTGTTAGCTTTGTGTTTCTTCTCAGTATAGCAAAGCTTAACTTTCTCATTTTCTGCTTTCTTGCAGAAGTAGTGAATTTTCAGATATTTCATTTTTACTTTTCTTCCTCTTCTTTTCTCATATCTATTTCTTCTTATTAATCAATTTCGTCCTACAGTTTTTTTTGTTTTCATTGACAACATGCAGAGTATTATTGCACCAGCGCCTTTTCTACAAGAACCTGGAGATCCTCCTTTGGAATGGAAGTTATGGTTTAGATCGTTCAAGGCATATCTAGGTGCGATTGATGGTCAGAGATACAGGCCTGAAAGGAAAAAGAACCTAATGTATTATCATATTATCATCTAGGGGTTGAAGGACAAAATGTATTTGATCATCTACCTCCCTACGACCCACCTGAAGGTGAAGACCCTGACAATTTCAAACAGCAGTAGCACAATTGGACAAATATTTTACTTAAACAAAGAATATTGTAGTACATAGATATACGTTTTTTACGAGAACACAGAAATCTGATGAAAGCATAGATACTTTTATTACAGCTCTAAAAGTTTTGGCTTCTAAATGTGAATTTGAGAACTTTACTTCCCAACTAGTGAGAGACCAACTGGTCGCACGTTGTTATTGTAAAAAGATACAAGAAAGACTGCTAACATGTAAAGATCCTACTCTAGACAAAGCAGAAGACATTGCTAAAAGTATTGAAAGTTCGATGGATGACACAAAACAGCCTGAAACTGCTCTATCTAACTCTTCCATCTCAGGTGCTGTTTCCACCAAGCATCCCGGTGCTAGTTCTATCAAACCTCCTATTCCCATGCATGACAATGCTTTTAGGGGTAATGTTTTTCGTGACAATATTAGAAAACCGGGCATTCTTAGGGGTGGAAGATCTTTCATGCAAGATAGGCAATATAGTTCTAGAATATATTGCTATAGATGTGGTTCTTCTTTATATGTTTCTTCTTTTAAAAATTGTCCAGCCATCAATCAACAGTGTGGGCAGTGTGGAAAAATGGGTCATTTTGCTAAAGTCTGTATGAGTAGCAAGAGAAGAAATGTTAGATGTGTAATTAACGAAGAAGACAATGTTTATGATGAAGATGTTATCAATCAAGAATATGTTGTAGTGGTTAAGAACCGTAATGAAAAGGGGCAACTAAACATTCCTGATCCTGAAGTTTTGGTTACGATTGAAACAAGTCAAATTCGGCTTCTAGTTGACACAGGGGCTCGTATCACTATTGTGGCGCAAGAAAAGTATCAAAGGTTCTGGTATCAGAAAAGTTTATTGCCACCGGATGTTCTCACAGTAGCATTTGAAGGTCGTAGAATTGAGTTGTTGGGATACTTTTGGGCCACTATCAGGGTTTTAGGTGAAACCATCAATGGAAAGGTATATGTTGCTAAGAGAGGGATCAATGTTCTTGGTCTCGTCCATCAAGCAGAGTTCGGATTAACCATCAAGCCTGGTTTGGAGAACCCTGTTTTTATTGACAAGCAGCTTGATCAGAGTCATATTCATTCCACTAAACATACCTATTCGCTTTCTAGCACACAGTCACTCAATGATTGGGAACACAAGTTCAGCAATGTTTTTAAAAATAGTCTTGGAAGAATTACTAATTTTCAACACTTTATAAAGCTTAAAGAGAATATCACTCCTGTTAAACACAGGTTACGCAATGTTCCATTGAGTATCAGAGATGATCTTTCTAAACACCTGCAAAATTTGTGTGAGCAAGGCATAATTGAAAAAGTTGAATCCACCCTTTGGCTTTCTCCCATTGTTTTAGCAAAGAAAAGGTCTGGGGACTTGAGGATGTGTGTCGACTTGAGAAGTCTTAATGAGGCCATCTGGGTTGACTGTTTTCCCCTTCCACGCATTGAGGACCTTATTGCGAAAGTTGGGTCGTCTTTATGGTTTACCAAATTGGACCTCAAAGCTGCGTATCATCAAGTCGAACTTCATCCTCAGTCTCGACACCTCACTGCTTTTGTCACTCCCGATGGTGTTTTCCAGTTCTGCCGACTTCCCTTTGGGCTAGCCTCTGCGGTCTTTCAGAGATTAATGACTGAGATGTTTAGACATAATCCCAATGTTGTAGTATTCCAAGATGACATTCTTATCTTTACTAAAAGTGAAGCCGAACATGATGTGGTACTCAATCAAGTTTTTAGTGTATTAGAAAGTCGAGGGGTGAGCTTACAGAAAAGTAAGTGTTCCTTTAAAGTGAAAGAGATTGAATACTTAGGTCATATAATATCAGAACAAGGTATAAAACCCAGACCTGGTTTAATCAAAAGTATTGTAGAGGCACCAGCCCCTCAAAACAAAGAACAACTTATGTCTTTTCTTGGACTCTGTGAGTTTTATGCAAAAAATCATGAAAGATTTTGCTAAAACTACAGAGTGTTTTAGAACTCTACTTAAAAAAGGAGCGACATTTACATGGTCAGAAGAATGCAAAAAAGCTTTTCAATTCATTAAGAGTCACATTGTTAGTGCACCTGCCTTGCAAGCTTTTGTGGAAGGTAGGCAAACTATCATTACAGTTGATGCATGCGAGTATGGTCTGGGTGCTGTGCTGTCGCAATTTGCTGAAGGGAAAGAGTACACAGTGGGGTTTGCATCCAGGACTCTTCGTCCTGTTGAACGAAAGTATTCGGTCATCGAAAAAGAACTGTTAGCTTGTGCTTGGAGTGTTGAGAAGTTCAAGTCGTATTTGTGGGGCAGATCTTTTGTCCTTAGAACTGATCATCGACCATTAGTTGACATCTTGTCTGGAAAGAATATCAAATGCACCACCGCTAGATTGGCCAGGTTGTCGACCAAATTACTAGAATATACATTTATGGTAGAGTATATTCCTGGAGGGAGAAATAGCAGAGCGGATTGTTTATCTAGGCTTCCTATTCATGATACAGATGAGCAAGATTGGGAAACTGATGTAGAGGAATGTTTCACAGCATGTGTCAATCATGACATCCTCTCATTTGCAGAAGAAGACTGGGTCACTGAAGTCGATAAAGATGTTGTGCTCAGTGAGGTTGTTTCATTGATCAAAAGAGGTTGGCCAAGAGAGAATCTTCTTTCTCCAGATCTTCAAATGTTCTGGAAAGTCAACAGTGAATTTTCTCTCAAAGGTGGAAAAGTTGTTAGAAGTGACAAACTTGTACCTCCCTCGTGCTACCGGGATAAAATCATTTTGGCTGCTCATGCGGGTCATCTGGGTGCAACTATTACTAAAAGAAAGGTGAGGTCTGTTTTTTGGTGGCCAAGGATGGACTCTCAAATTGATGAGTTGATTAAACAGTGTGTACGGTGCAATACTAGTGACAAAGTTCTAGTATTAGAGGGCACTGTTGATTCTCCTGTATCTCCTCCCGGGAGAGCCTGGCAGAAAATAGGCATGGATTTTCTTGGGCCTTTCCATGTTCTCCCTGCAAACTCTAAATATTTTTTGGTGCTTGTTGATCATTTATCCAGATGGGTTGAGGTTGAACCCATCAGTGTTCCCAATTCCAAAAGTGTTATCACTTGTCTCAATAAGATTTTCCTTAGGGAAGGTTTTCCGGAGGAAATTCTTACAGACAACGGTGTGCAAGTTTATCTCACAAGAGATGGTTTGTTTTTTACGCTCTTGTGGTATTAAACACACTAGAACTCCTCTTTATCATCCACAAAGCAATGGAAAAACTGAGAGATTCAATAGAGTTATTGTAGAGTGTGTCCAAGCAGCCTTTAGATCAAAGACTTGCATTTTCCAAGCAGTGAATGATCTTGTCTGGTCATATCGCATGTCGCCCCATGTGGCCACCAATTTTAGTCCATTCGAACTCATGAGAGGGAGGAAAGCTCCTTCGCAAGTTTATCCTTTTTGGATGGTGAAATCTTTCCACCGTGTTAGTGACATGGGGAGCATTTGGGATTCTGCTAATAAAAAATCATCTGAAGTTTGTAAAAGAATTGAACCTGTTATTGAGAAAGATGTCCACAGTATTCGCATTGGGGATTGGGTTAGAGTAAAAAATCCAGTGTCAGTCAGAAAAGGTCTTTCAAAGTTTCTAGATTCTCAGCAGGTTATGGACATTAGGAAGAATGCTGTTAAGTTGGCCAACGGAAATTGGTGGAATACCTCTCGAGTAGCTAAGGATCCTTGTTATTTTAACAAGAATGGAGAAAAAGAAAAATATACTTTAAGACACGATAGTTGTATTAGAAGGAGCACCAGAATTCATACAAAATCAAGCAGGCTACGAGATTACGTATAAATTATATTGTGCTATGTTTATCTTTCTCTCTTTCCCTCTTTATACATTTTATTGTATTATATCGTTATACGTTTTTTTTTATTAAAAAGGGGGGAGGTGTGGTGATGTGATGTTGATACTGGCAGAGACTTGTGAGAACACCATGATGTCATATGGAATGCTTAAGTTGGTTCTGCTCTGAAGTTCTCTAGAGGGCAGTTGGGACTCTGTGCTGTAGCTATGCCAGTTGGTACGGCTCTCTGTACCTCTTAATAAATACTTCACATGAAAAGCATCTTGGTGCCATCGCCTCGTCTTTACAAGTAACCCATCTACCAAGATCTAAATTAGGCCCTCTGTTTCCAACCCACAATCCTATTATCCAGGCAATTGTCAAAACGTGGACAAGCGCCCATAGACTTTTATTAGTAGACACTAACATACAATGACAAATTCCCTCACTGGCATAATGCCAGCATCCGAATAGGAGAGACTATACCCAACTGGGAACAATCACTAAGACGGGACTCATGCCCTTAAATAACTTCCTGACCCAAGGCACTCTCAAACCTTTTCAGGAGCTTAGTGAAGAATTCCACCCCATAGAGGCAACAGTGGCAACACAAGCAACTACGCCACTGTCTTCTCCATGGACTGGGAACCCCACTATGCTGCCCTCCATGGTAGTATTGTACCTCTACAGCTGGGGGCAATTCAAAGGGGTAATGCCAGGTTTCTAGACACCTATACTCCTGTAGAGTATGAAATTTTGTCTTTTTAAGACGCCCTAAATTGGTATTGGGCATCTGCTAAAGCAGAGACATCGGCCCAGTTCATCACTCAAACTGTTTGTGTAGCGGGCATCTGCACTGTGACACTGTTCATGCGTTGCACGACTGCCATGATAATGCTCCATGACACTACTGACATCCCCGCTTTGACTAACCATGACCGCTGCCTACTCTCCACAGAGTTAGCTATGCATCCTACGCCACTGGCGCTGGTATGCCCACATAGACCCACCCACGATGAATGGATTGCTGAGATGTATGAGACTGCCTCCTAGGACAGGATTATTTACAACCTGCAAGACAAGGCAGATACCTACCTCCAAGTCTGTGCACCGTCCCTGAACAATGATTTCTGAATCAAGACACTATTTCATGTCTTATGCCTAGTGACCCTTACCACACACCACCTCCACATGACCTCCATACACCCTCACCGTCCTGCCCCATTCTGACGCAGTCATACTTATGAAGGACCACGTTCATAAGGAGCGCAAACTCTGATGCAGATTCAGGGCGTAATATTTACCCGATCCTTGGGGGACCCCATTGTGCGTAGTCCTATTGGGGCGATTTCTGGGGCGACAACTGGAGTAAGCAGTATAAGCCACTGGCTTTCCCAGTATTGTAACTAGTAATTTGCACCCCAATCTCCCCTTCCCTTCCTTGCCACCACCCCCATTCATTCACTCACCCAATCTCTTTGACTAGCCCTGGGCTCCTACCGCACCTCGCCCTATGTTGAGT
Organism: Triturus cristatus; assembly: GCF_964204655.1. Taxonomy (NCBI): domain Eukaryota; kingdom Metazoa; phylum Chordata; class Amphibia; order Caudata; family Salamandridae; genus Triturus; species Triturus cristatus. Next base: position 817,228,565 of record NC_140586.1, on the reverse strand, counting down.
GGTCTTGCGGTGGTAGCAGGAGTCACATGCTGTAATCTCAGAAGGGATTGTAAAGGAGCTTCTTATCCTTTCCATCTGTTTTACAGGCTCTACCTTAGCTCCCTTTTGCTTATAATATTAGACACTGTTGTGATATATTGTATTGTGAGAAATTTGCCCAGGATGTTGAACTCGTTACACTCACTCATGCTTGTATCTTAGCTGAGTAAGAGATTGTAGCTGTATTCACAGGTTCAAAGTATGTGTCCAGTCACACACGACTCTGGGCTTTGCTTCATGCAGAGTGGAGTCTTGACTTTTGTTGGTAAACCTAAAAAAATGGCTTGGTGTATGTACAAAATGTGTTCAACCCTTTTGCTGTCTCAAAACGTAGTAGCAGTTAGGTGTGCTGCCCAACTATATTTTGAAAGCACTTACATCTTTTTGCGCATTTTGTGGCAGCCTTTCTTATTCTTTGAGTAGTGTAAGTTTGAACTAATGCCTTACCTATTCATGGTCCGCTCTGTCACAGTCTGGTACCCAGTAGCACTAAAAATACACAAGTCCCTCTTCCCCATTGTAACAACAGGATTGAGGATTCACACCTGTAGTGATCACATGAACCAATAAATGTTTCATAACGTAAAATAGTGCATTTCCCAATGATTAGTTTAACTTGCATTTATTCTTCATTTAACATATGTGTTATTGCATATGCATTTAAGAGGAGGTTCTCAAATATTTTAAGCTGGGTTAGCATCACAAAAGGGACACTACCCAGCACAATTTTGTTTTTTTTTCCAAATTTACTTTCCAGAGCAAAACTTGTGCTGGAAAGTACCCTAAAAGTACACAAGGCAGCACATAGCACTACTTTGCGTTACATAGCGCCAAAGGGGAGTTACATAGGTGGTACATGGGCATTCCCATGCAACCACCCATGCCTTTCGACACTAAACCATCTCTACAAACAATAGTTTAGTGCCAAAGGTTAATGCCCTCTGAAAGGAGACATTAAAAGGAGACACATTTTTTTCTCCTTTCTTTTCTGACTTTGCACTGTGCAGAACACACACAAAGTAGGAAAAGTTTTAACATGTGCCTAAGCATAGTATTTTGTACTGAAAGGGTACCCTTTCCGTGCAAAACATATGGTAGACTCAGGCACGCACCCCAGCACTATGGCACTACAGTGTGTGCCTGGCACACGGCATCTGAATTCAGCGCCGGCGCTAGGGAGAGGGGACAACAGAGCCTTATTTCTGTAGATGTGGCGCTCTCCTGCTCACTCTCTTTCACGCAATGCAGTGCCGCATTTTTTACTGCTGAACTACGTATGTGATTCTTTGGGAATCTGTGTTTTAATTTATAATTTTATATGCAGTTAACCCAAGGTGGAAGACCAGCAGTGCCTTTAACCTCACCTCCACACCACTGACCCCACCCTCCTTGCACTCAGGATCACAGTCCCCATACTTTTTTCTTAATGCACTTCGACCCCTGGTCAGCCGGAGATCTTGAGGAACTTTGGAGAAGTGATGGCAGTGTTGAAGACTCACCAATACATGCAAGCTGACAGGCATCGGGATTTCAGCTGCCACCTGTCCTTCTAGAAATCTTTCATGTCGAAACCCATCCCTTCCCACCCACTATCTTTGTGACGCGTCTTCTCCCTCTAGCCCCCAACATACCCCAGTGTGACTCCATGTCAGGAGGTATATGATCTGTCCTACACCCCCAATGGCTGCACCAGGCGAGGAGCTCAATTCTGTGCAACAGTGGCACAGAGGATAGGCAGGAACCTTTGACCTCAACTAAGGACTACAGTTCAGAAACAGCATCTGGGTTGGGGACCTGACATTTGATTTTTGTTGGACTCTTTGGACTTTACTTTTGATTTAAACATTACTTTGGGACATTTGAGCACTTGTTGGGACTATGGTTTTGGACATATGACTTGTTTTCCTTCATTTTCCCTATTGAGTAGTGTATATACAAATGTTCCCTGTTTTGTTTCTGTTGCCCACACTTCCAATTGGACTCTTCCTCCCTGGACTTGTGTTCTATTTTGGATATTTCTCATCTCCCCAAGGACAGTTTACATCTTTACATCATCCCTGGAACCCATGCCCCATTTTTCCCCCCCAAGAACATTACATATAAATCCATATGTTTTAATATTACTTGGATGTGTTGTGATTATGTTAAGACTGCGTGGTCATGCCTGTAGATGGATATGTGCGTGGTGACCTGCGGGTGAATGGTGCATGATTCAGACTCTAAGACACAATCGATGACTTCACGCCCATACTCAACTCTCCAGGCCGAAGCACGTATGAGATGACACTCAAATAGAAAAGAGTGCTTTTTCTGGTTATTCAAAATTGTCAATGTAGGAAGCTGTCTCTTCATATAGTAGACCACAAAGAGGTACACTGTGTAAAGAGTCCAGGTAAACTCCAAAGGAATAACAGAGGCACAAATGACACCCCAAATGCTCTCTTTTGTGGTAGTGTGGGCAAGCAGTTAGGCATATCATAGGTTAGGGCTAAGCACTTATCGCACACACAAAGGCAGTAAGTGAGATACACACGCAATAAAGAAATATGAGAGTTTATAAAAATAACACATACTTTTATATCAATTTAGATACCATGATCATTGGAATCAGGTAAGTACTTTTCAAGTTATGAATTTTTCTGGTTTCCAAAAGTTGACAGTGCAATTTTTGGGAGCGGTAATGTTATCATATGGGTAAAAAATATATACTGCTATCGGACGCTTAACAATGATTTACAGGACAAATCTTCTGGACGTAAGGTGAGTATGGGCAAGGTCAAAGGCAGCACCAATTGGTCACCTTGGGCGGCATTGGGGTGGCTGGGTGCACAGGTGCTTTTCAGCATCAGGTGCCCCATGTTGTCCTTTGGGTGAAAAACATGTACTGAATTCGGGCACTTCACAGCGACGTATGGGACCAATCTCCTGGACTTCAGGTGAGTATGGGGCAAGGTGCAAATCCACACCAACAGGTCCCCTCGGGAGGCTCTGGGACGTCTGGATGCAAAGGTGTGTTACGGCGTTGTGTGTCCCTTTCACTTTAATGGGGAATGGTCCAGTTACAAAGGGGCTGCAAGCTGGGAATGGGAGACCAGTCAGGCTGAACCAACAAGCGGGCTCAGGTCTCACGATGCTTGGGGACACCTATGGTCCTCTTCTCCTCAGGCCACTGGCGTAACGATAATTGAGGGGGCCCCCCTGCAAGGAACGGGAGGGGCCCCTTCTGGACTCTTATTAGGAGCTCCCCAGCCTAAGTGCAGTGCTGAGGGGGCCCCCTATAGCTCGGGCCCCCCCGCACTGCGGGAGATGCGGGGGCCTGTGTTACACCCCTGCCTCCGGCCATGGTGGCCAGGTGCAGAGGTGTTCTGAGGCATCAGGTTTTCGTCACCAGAGACACTCGCGGTTGAGGGGCCCTCCACCAAGGCTGCATGCATCGTTGGTGAGTCCACTGTGGGTAAACACAAGGGGGGCTTTGTCTTTGGAGGTGTCGGGGGATTATGCTGGTACCAATGGCCCACTTCAATTTAGGCTAGGGGCCACGACGCAGTGGTGCTTTCCGGTGTCGGGTTTATGATGGTCCAGAGTCCTCACAGTTCTTTTGTAGTGCCTGCAGGGTTCAGGGAAGCAGCTCCGCTACTCCACTGGTGTTCCTGGGTCTTTGTTGAAGGCAGGCAGTCCTTTCAGGCTTTAGAAAGGCACAGCAGCTGCAGGACAAGATGACTTTAGCGCAATCTGGTGGAAACAGTAGTCAGGCCGGCAGGGTTTGCGCCAAATACATTTTTTCCATGCTTGTCATTTGGTGGAATGGGTGGGCACAAAATTGAGGTATGTTGTGTCGAGACTGGACATTGTCTGGTGGGTGTGGTCTTCATGGGGGATGTGGTTGCTGTTCACAGCCAAGAGGAGATGTCACCCACATTTTCAGCTACACGATTCGGGACCACCTGAAACTCATGCTGCAATTGCAGCAAAAATAGGCAGCATTGTGCTTGATCGATTGGCCTTCATTCCCCTCCCTGGATGGCTCACCCGGTGACTGGACAGTAGTCCAGTGCCAATGCCACCCGATTCCTCACTCGGAATTGCAGGGTGCCCTCGCATAGGTCTTAGAGAAAAGGAGCATATGAGATATGTTTGACAGGTATTCCACCAGAAAATCATTTCAAGAATACTGCTGTTGCCCAATTTCGAGGGTCAAATTATCAACAAGGTGAGATTATATAGGTAAGCATGGGTTTGCTTTACATAACTCCACATCTATGTACCGTGATAATATGTCTATCATCAAGAACATAGATGTGGACTTAACTCTTTACTTACCTTATCCATATTTTGGTCCTCAATATTCTGCACCCAATATTATGGTTCTATATTATTGAAATTATATTTTGACATAGACACTTGCGATGACACACTTCACTCAAGCATACAAATACAAGCAAACAATTACCATCCAACATCAAACATGTGGCACTCATCCATAAAACTCCACACATCAACACTCTCACTCATCAGTGCTCATTCTGCAAAACATACTCTTCTGACATTACTAGGCATAGACATTCATTTTAGCACATAGAGTTGGCTCACACCCATCTCACTTCTATATTTGACAAAACAATCCCAGATGACTACACTGTCATATGCCTCATGAAACAAATTGACTTTCAGCCTATTTCTGAAGGTAAGGTTGGTGTCCATGGCCATGAGGGGTTCATCTGCATCCCCAGCTATGCACTGTGGACCTACATGGAGGTGAGGATGAAGTTGTGCACTAGAAGCAGCGTAGGCTGGAAGGAGGGTGGCCTTGCAGGTGGTTGTGAACCCCTAATTGTCTGAGGTGCCTAACTTGGCCCTGGAACTTGTGATGGTCCCTTTTGTGGGAGGACCTGTATATAGTTCATGACCTTGACATATCACTTTGCATCCTGATCCCTCGAAATCTATGGAGGGCACTGGAGCAAATTCACAGTATTCAAGAGACTTTTGTCTATGTTCTGCAAGACATAGGTCTTTCTTGCCATCAACCTTGGATGATCTTCCAGGTAGGTGAAAATGTTCTGCAGGCTCACCCACCTTTCAGAAATGCACCCCTCCCAGAAGACTATTATTGAAAAAAATGGATCCTCTCTGTTGCATTGCAGATCATCCCCCGTCTTGCCACCGATTGTGTGGTATCTGAAACATCCAAATGGCTGCCCTGCACATCAAGGGTTAACATCTGGGAGTTTGGTAAGTGAAAAATGCTCAATGAGGGAAACGTCAACATCACCTTGGGTTACCACTCTGTGAGAAGATGGAGAGAAGACTGGAGTTGCACCTGGGAGGACATTTGGCACACAGGAGGAAACTGAGGTACCTGCAGGCTAGAGGTTGTTAGAAGTGAGTCCTAAGTAGCCAGGACAAGCATTCATGCAGTGTTTGCTGGTGCTTGGTGACTTGAAATGAGAAGGAGGGTCCTAGAAGGGAAATTGCTGGCAAGCAGTGGGGTGGTCTTAGAAGTGTCACCTGTTTGGGGCCAACTAACTAATATTCCTCTGTAGTGGGGGAAGCCACAGAGATTACAGCTTGCAGGAGGACTGCGTTTCGTGGGATTGCTCAGCCTTCTCTACTAGATGTAATTGCATAATTGTCAGGCTGGTTGTTCCCAGATTTTTCAAGGGAGAGGAAGAGAAGTGATAGGAACATGTTAGGCATTAACAAAGATGGACTGGACATAACATTATGCTATAATTGTACATGTTTCTAGGTAAGAGTCCATGGACATGAAATAGGATAGTTGCAGAGCCACGAGGATGTGTGATGTGTAGACTGTTGCCTTGACATCAGCTGCTCACCACCAATCCCGGAAGTGGATGTAGACATGTGTCCCTTAAGGTGGCAACTGCATAAAATAATAACAGCAATCTTTGAGACAGTGTGACTGGTGACAATTGTGAGAGGTGTGGCAACTGGTGTTAATGCTGATAAATATAAATGTGGAATCTGGTGTATTCCTTTCACATGGTGGAAATGATAAATAGACAGCTTTGGATGTTCTGTCCAGTCTGGCATCTGGTACTTACTTATGCCTAGTACCCCTCCCGAGGTGAAGACCATCAACCAGGACTCTCCAGTCATCTCCGTCCTCGGCTTTTCTTTCAATCTGACTAAAAGTGTAACTCATCTCCTTGCAGTCAACCTCAAGGCCTCGGCGCCAGGTGTTTCTTGGCTTTCCTCTTTCCCTTTTCCCTTGAGGGTTCCAGGCCATGGCTTGCCTGCTGGTGTTAGTTTCAGGCTTGCAGAGGGAGTGACCTATGGAGTCATAGTAACTTTTCATGATTTCTTCATGAGCAGGGAGTTGTAAGGTGGTTGTTGCTGATACTGTTTGACCAGTGGATTTGGAGGATTTTCCTCAGACAGGTATCGATGAAGGTCTGGATTTTGTTGATTGTGGTCAATGTGGTCTTCCAAGTTTCTGCTCCATACAGAAGCGCTGATTTTACGTTTGTGTTAAAAAGCCTAATCTTAGTTTGCAGTGGTGGGTCCTTGGAGCTCCAGATCTTCTTTAGCTGAAAAAAGGTAGCCTTGTTTTGCCAATTCTTGCCCTGACGTCAGTGTATGTGCTGCCCTGTTTGGCTATAGCACTGCCCAGGTAGGTAAAAATCCTCAACCTCTTCCAGTGCATTGCCTACAGGAGTAGCTGCAGTTGTGCTGGCTGTGTTAACCTTCACAATCTTGGTTTTTCCTCGTTGAATGTTGAGGTCAAGTTGTGCTGATGTAGTTGCCACATTGTCGGTCTTCTTTTGTATCTGCTGATGGGTATGGGAGAGTAGGACCAGGTCGTTTGCAAAGTCCAGGTCATCAAGCTGCATCCAAGGTGTCCACTGGATACCATTTCTTCTCCTTGCTTTGGATGTTTTCATTATCCAGTCGATAGCCAACAGGAAGAGAAAAGGTGAGAGCAAACAACCCTGCTGGCTCCAGTCCTCACTTGGAAGGCTTCTGTGAGTTGTCCTTCATGGGCTATCTTGCAGGTCATTCCCTCATAAGAGTTCCTGATAATTCTAACGAGGTTATCTGGCACACCTTAGTGGCGTTGAAGTTTCCAAAGGGTCTCTCTGTCCATGCTGTTGAATGCCTTCTCATGATCGATAAAGTTGACATAGAAGGGGGAGTTCCATTCCATCGACTGCTTAATGATGATGCACAGTTTTACAATCTGGTTGCAGGATCTATCTTTGCAGAAGCCAGCTTTCTGGTCTCGCAACTGAGTGTTGACTTGCTCCCACATTCTGTTCAGGATGACTTTATTGAACACTTTGCTTGTGGTTGATAGTAGTTTGCACAGTTTCTAAGGTCACCTCCCTTGGGGATCTTGATGAGATATCCCTCCTTCTAGTCTGATGGCTCCTTTCCCTCTTCCCAGATCCTTCCAAACATGGGGTAGAGCATGTCTACTGATGTTTCAATGTGTGCCATCAGTGCCTCTGCAAGAATGTTGTCAGACCCTGCTGCCTTCCCATTTTTTAGATGTTTGATGGCTTACCGTATTTCTTCCTTGGTTGGTCTACTGCAGTTGATTGGCAAGTCCTTGTCAGCTGGCTGTATGTCTGGTGGAGTCTGCGGCAGGGCTGCTTCAGAATTCCTATAAAAGTGCTCCACACATCTTAATTGTTGTCCTCCGTTATCCATGATTGTCTTACCAGCTTTGTCTTTAACAGGTCTTTCTGACTTGCTGTATTTGCCGGAGAGTTTCCTTAAGTTTCCATGGCTTGGTGCTTCCTGGGCTTCTGTGGCAAGACCATCGATTAATCTTCGCTTGTCTGCTCTTAAGCTTCCCTTTGCTTCTAGGTTGGTTTTGGTGTATTTACCTTGAGCTTTTGCTTTTCTGCTCTTGTTCAGCTGGTGTTGACTGCAGTTTTCTTTTCCTTTATCTCTTGGATTTTGCAGAAAGTCTTTGTGGAGATCAATTCTTTATGATGGTGTTTCATATAATCCAGTACCTCCAGTTATACTGATGTCACAGTTTCTTTGATCCTCTCCCATTGACTTTCTACTCGGTCTCTGTAATCCTCTAGTTCTTTCAGGTCATGGAACTAGTTACTGAGGGTGACTGAGTATTAACTCCATTTCTGTGCATCTTTGAGGAGGGTGGTCTTATATCGTTGGTGATGGTTTGTCAGTTCCATCCATGCTTTTTTCAGCTTTTGCTCTAGCCTGGCCATGACAAGGTGATGGTCTGACACCACATCCGCTCCTCTCATCACTCTCACATCCTGCAGGGGCCTCCAGAACTTCTTGGCAATGCAGACATGGTCAGTCTGATTCTCTTTTAAATGGTCTGGTGACACCGACGTTGCATTGTGTATTATTTTGTGTGGGAATACACTACTGCCTATTACCAGACTGTTCAGGTCACAGAGATCTGCAAACCTTTCATAATTCCCTTTCATGTTGCCATGGCCGTGGTTGCACATGAATTCTTCATACCCAGTGTTGTTGCTTCCAATCTTGGCATTGAGGTCCTCCATCTGTATGGTGATGTCGCTCTCAAAACATTTCCCTAAGATGGGCTGCCGTTTGTTGTAAAACTGTCCTTTCTCCTCCTCTTTGCTGTCATTTGTAGGTGCATAGCACTGGATAACATTCATGTTGATCCTCTTTTTCTTTGTATGGAAGGTTGCTGTGATGATTCCGGAACCGCAGGCTTTCCATCCAATTAGAGCTCTGTTGGCTGCTGGCATTAGCATCAGTGCTACTTCCTGAAATTGTGGAATATTCTATTCCTCATGCCCAGAATAAAGCAGCATTCCTCCTGGAGCCAGTCTTTTCTGTCCGGAGTGGGTCCACCTGGTCTCGCTGATGCCAAGCAGGGCAAGATTGTATTTTTTCATTTCTGCTGCCACTTGGGCTGTTTGCCTGTCTCGTACGTGGTCCTCACATTCCATGTCCTAATGGTGGTGGTCTTGGTCGAAAGCAGGTGGATCGGCATTGTTGCTTCCAGGGATCTTTGGCTTTCACCACAAGGTGTCATAGCTCTCTGTGAAGGTGATTCCTCTTTCCCCAAGGGTGTACGTTTTTGTAGCTAGGATTGTTTTACATGGTGGGGTAGCAAGCCCCACCCATAATCCTCCATTTTTGGTAGCTGGGCTTGGGACCGGCCATGGCAGAGCTCATCTGGTACTACCTTTGGAGACAGGTGACAGTTTCTGTAACTTGCGCCAGTAGAAGTTGCCTGATACTTCTTAAAATGCACCTTTACCCCAACATTTATGAAAAAGAATATTCTGTTGTGCAGGAAGATGGGTGGAATGCAACATGAGAATGCATGCAGACACCTTGTGGGTTAGCAGGAGGATTTGTTCAGTTTCATGCAGGCGGGTGCAAGAAGAAGCAAATACAGTCACCCCACCAGCAGCAGATGTTAACGGGAAACAGCCTTTTTAACGCAACCGTTTCAACGCATGCGATTACATCGCATGCCGTTACAATGCAAAAGGTGTGCAGCAGTGGGTAGAAGGTGTTGGATTTAACTCCAACACCTTCCCTACTGTTGCGCACACTGGAGTTGGATTAGAAAATTAATCTATTCCAACTTCCAGCGCTCCCCCGACAGAAAGTCGGGGCAAAGTTTTGCGTTGCAATGGCATGCGATGTAATCGCATGCGTTGTAACGTCACATATTCGATGTTAACAGCTCAGCTGAGGCCTAACTGCCTAATGACAGCTATTCAGAACCTCCATCCCACAGTATTCCATGGTGTTAAGAGAGAGCTGCGTGGCAACTCACTGCATGTCTTTGAGCCGTAGCAGTCCAATGACTGTAGTAATAAAATGTTATTGTGCAGTTTAAATAAACCACCTTAAAAATTAACTTTGATCCAAGATACATATTTGTCAAAAACAACAAATAAAAACAAATCACAAAAAAGTCAAAATAGCCATCCCTTGCCAGTCCTTATTTCAGAACCTAACAAGAGCATTAATGACACCATGGGGCCAAATATATAAGTTGCATGTGTTACATTCATACTGATCCAGATCATTGAAAACCACGTGTATTATACAGTCTAAATCGTACAACCCTCAGAACTTATAAGTACATATGCCTGGACTGTCCACCTGTCCCAGATAAATTAATCGGCGCACACATCCTGTTCGAGTCTTCACTGGAACGGATGCTGTTCTTTAGACAAAATGGCCTCTGCTCAAATTAGTATCTTAAAGGCCAGAGATATAATGTTGAATATAAATCCTAGAAGCCATACAATCCCCACAACAGTTTAAAAAGTAAGTGGAATATCCTTGCCAAGACCCCTATACAATTGTTTTTGCACCATATCAGTTTGAACCAATGCTACAAGACAAATTTGCTTTTGAACAAACCATCTGCTCAACATTAAGGGTGACCCACGAGGACCTCAGTACTGCAAAGTGCTGACTTTCCACCAGTTTATAAAAATAATTCCTAGTGACAAACCCCAGGAGCACCCTGATAAGTGATAGTTGAGGTACATTCAGTTCTGAACCAGGCCACTGACCCATTGTGCTTTAAAATGCACCGTTTCAAGATAGCGACCATCAGAGGTCTGCCTGGTACTGCGCCACACACATTTCACTCTTAGGGGGATATTCACAATGTAGTGGCGGTGAGAGGTGTTAGCTTCCTTGGCTTAACGCCTCTCACCGCCACTTCGGGAAAAACCCCAAGCTGCACCCTATTCGCAAGAATGTGGTACAGCCTGGCGTTTCCCCCTGTGATGGTGCTAAATCTCACAACTTAACGCCAACGCAGGCACTCTTGCACTAAACTGCAAGGGTGTCTGCGAGCAGGGAGGTTTGTTTATATACAGGAAGGTGTCCCTTCCTGCACATAAACAAACCTAAAATGCCGTTTAGTAACTTATATGTAGCACATATGTAAGTTACAGAACGGCATTTTTTTTAAAGGTTTGTTTATATACAGGAAGGGACACCTTCCTGTACATAAACAAACCATGGTATTTTGCTATTTCCATGTGTGCTGCACAAGGCAGCACACATGGAAATAGCAAAAACGAGGAGAAATGAAGCCTTTCTCCTCGTTTTGCCTACTAAAGACCAGGATTTTTCTGGTCCTAAGTTCGGCGCTGCCAACTATTATTGCCGCCCTTGATAATAAGTGGCAGCGTCGAATTCAATGGGTGTTGTGGTGGTACGCCCACCGCAACACCCACGGCATGCCCCCTTTTACGCTACGTTTAGCGTGAAAGGGGCCCTAATCTCAAGGCAGCATTAAGCAACTTAATGTGGCTTTAAGCCACGTTAAGTGGGTTAACGCTGCCTTGAGAATAGGGCGCTGGCCCTTTTGCCACGGCAACGTCAAAAGAAATGACGTTCCCGCGGTGATAGCGGCTTAAGAATATGCCCCTTAGTTTGGTATCGAGAAGGTGATTGGTATGATTTTATATGGCTCTCCACCTAGCGGAAGTTCCGGTTCTCTATCCTACGACCACAGAGCAATATTGAGTCCCTTTGTATTGTATATTGCTGTCTTTTATATGTACCTTTGGTTTTAAGTTTTATTACTATTTTTATATTTTGTATTATTTGTTATTGTCAATAAATACACACAATACATATAAAAGCTTGTGGAACCTACCTTGCATATGAATGGAGTGGAAGGAGAGGGGAGATGTGGTCTAATTGATGAGTTCCCAAATTAGGAAACCAAAGAGCTGGGATTTTATCCCAGCTTCTGTGCTCGATTGAAATCCGTCTGTTTTTAGGCAAATCACCTAGTGTATGATTTAGTGTTAGGCGGATGGAGTATTGTCCGTTAAGGTGGCAGAGCACATTGCCTCGGGCTACCTTGATGGACTACCGTCCGCCAAGTAGAGAGATCACCGTCGCCCAGGGATGATCCCTATTCATTAATAGGAACTGCTGTCACAGCGGTTCCTGTCAAGGTACAAAATGTTTGGGGGCAGTCGCCCTCGGTTTTAAGGGCCGTTCACCAAACATCACTGAAGTTTCAGTTTTGTTATTGAAACATAAATGATCCTCGCTTGTAGTGGGTTAATATTAATTTTTGTAGTAATCCACACCACTTCCACCTGATGGTGAAGGACAGAAAAAAAGTAAGTCTCACTATCTACCTTAAATAGACTAGGCAGTGTAATGCCCTTCCTGCGACAACCCCTATTACATTGGGCCACAAGAGGATGCTTTCTATCAGCTGAGCCGACAGGAGCTTTGTCGATGGAAAGTTGGTAGTCCTCCTGATCCTAAATAGGTGGGGAGTGTTGGTGTGAGGGACAGGGTATGCTTACGTTGGAGTACCCTGACTTCCAAACTCTAAACTGGGCCATTAATTTCCCTGTGTCTAAAACTGCAGATACTTCAAAAAAAAATTTTTTTTATTGAACATAGGGCAATCCCGTCCATTGTAAATATATACCACAGTAGTCATACACAGACAAGTAAGGATGTGAGACCTTACATATGTGGTTTCTACAATGTCATTTGCAGCAGATCGGTACACCTCCATCCGTGGATAAAATCGATACATCCCTCCTGGAATGGAGGCCTCAATATACATATTAACAGGGGTGGCACAAGGACTCCCTCTGTAAACACTCCACTTGCCCCAAACCCTCTCCCACTTCTTTGAACAATCCCTGCTTCCATAGACCACTTTTTCTGCCACCTTACACCAATCCATGTCCCTTTTCCAGTCTCTGAGAAGTGGGGCAATTCCTGCCCCCCACAAGGGAGCCATGTTACGTTTGGCTATTATCATTCCCAAGGACATCCAATGTTTGTTCGGTGTGAACCAGGTCAGTAGCATCCCACACATTAGGAAGACACCATTTATCTGAGAGTGGCAAAGCACTACCACATATGCCATTCATACATGACACTACGGATTCCCAAAAGGTCCGGATCATCGGACAATCCCAAATGATATGGCAGAAGGAGCCCTCTTACCACATTGTCTGCGACAATGGGGGTCTGACCCCCTGCCCATTTTTACCATCGTGTTACAGGATAAATAAGATCTGTGAAGTGGTTTGAGTTGCACCAATTTGAAAGAGGCCCGAAAATGTAATTGCAATATTGTAACATAACTGTGCAATTCTCTACTTGCGGCCGGTAAAACTATGAGCTGTACGCGTGTTTTCCTCCTGACTCGTACAGCTGTACGAACAAGCAAGTACGATGCGAGCTACGTGAAATTCACCGACCAAGTCGTTCCTGGGTCCGAACCGCTCTGTACGTCTCAGTCGGAAGCTAACCGTGGCGTGCAATGGATGAGATTTACGACTGAGCCAGTACGATGCACGCGTCGGACAGCCTGTGCGAGCCGGAGTGTCCGGCTCGCAAAACGTCCGGGTGGTTGCCTATGGGGGTCCTCGTCGAACCCCCTGTCACCCGCAGCCATACGACTCGGACACAGGGGGAGACTCAAGGGTCCCCCCAACACAGGCATGTATGGTGCGGATGGCACCGACACATACCCACTGTAGGGGGTACCCTTGCGCGAGACGTACCCAGTCAGTCAATGGGAGCCCATGTACGTGTCGTACGACCACCTCCCATTGGCTTCTATGGGAGTCCGACCAAACCGAGTCTGGCAGCATACGGCCACATCGTACTCGCTCGGTTGGACTGCAGGACTCCGGCTCGGTCGGAAAACACTCCGGATCCGGCTCGGTCGGAGTGCTTTCCGACCCGGATCGGAATCGGCACCTTGGTGTCTGATTATGAATGGCTCGGTTTCTAAAGGAATAATTATTGTAGCCAATAAAATCTAATACTGAAATGCTTCGAATTTAACTGGTGTGATAATTCTCAGCTATCTCATGTTCTGAATTGAAAATGGGCCATAACATGGATCATTGTGTCTACTGCACCAAAATCTCCCGGTCCAGATATTTTCTGGGTCTTTTTAACTCTTTAAATTCTGGGATGTAGACTTTACCGCACCTGGTAATTACCAGTTGTGCTGAGCATCGCACCACTTATAATTGCAATCCAACGCAAACAGATAATCGAGCCCATGATCTTGTGTTGTCTCCCAACACCACCCATTAATATACAGCACTTCATTCCTTCCTCGCAAGGATTGGTCGGAACGCATACTTGAATAAACTGGAGTGCGCCCGGAATATTGAATCCTCAATATTGAGGCATGCTAATATCAAGGACAAAATATCGAATCCAAAATATTAAAAGGTAATTAAAAGGAAAGGAAAGTCTAGCTTTTCTATACTTAACTCCACATTTTGGTACCTTGATGATATATATATCTTCTTGGTACATAGATGTGGAGTTAGGAAGAGTAAATGTTTATTAAGCTATACATCACATGAATAATATATAGAAATCCGGTTTTAGTGAACGTCATTTGCACATCACCAAGTAAAGTGTCTTTTTGATGCTATTAAAATCTTTGTTGCCAGTACACGTCACAGTTACAAAAGTAAGGGATTCATTTGTGCTTCCCTGCTCGTGATATAGTTTGAAATATTTGTACAGTTAATTTACAGGTATTTAAGTTTTGTTGGGTGTTAGAAAAAAATTGACATCCTACACCCTTTCCTTTCACACACCCTGCCCCCAAGCTAGACATAGTCAGAGTAAGAAAAGTAATCACTAATCTACACATTAAAAGAAGGAGTAGAAATTTGTCAGAAAACATAGCTTGACATTTGACGTCTGTGACAAGATGAAAGCACCCTGACTTCCAGCGCCTATGCATACACACCTATATCAAACCCAAGATCAAGCAATTCCCACCTAGTAGAATTTGGCCAGTTGTGTACTATGGTGAAAGGAGAGCGTATGGAGTTAACACATGCTGTACATCAACGGATGTGGGGGCATATTATCAATGGCCAGCGATAATTATCGCTGGCCGTGCTTAGCGATAAATTTCTTATTGCAGGCTATCTCTGGAATTAATCGCCCTGGTAGCGCGTTATTAACAACACGTTTCTCCAGGTCGATACAAATTCCAGAGATAGCGAGGTTATCGCCGTTTTGCAGGGAACATCACTGGTTTTCCAGCGATGTTCCCTGCAAAATGGCGATAACCTTGCTGATATGACCCTGTGGTCGTATCAGCATAATCCACCCCCTATGTCAAACATAGGTAAGACTGGATTTTACCAGACGTTAGATTTTTGGCGAAAACTGCAGTTTTTGCCAAAATCTAACATCTGCTAAAATTCTGTGGGCTGCCTTGTAAATATCGCGATGTGAACATCAGCGATAATTGCAATGTAGTCCATCCGGGGTACGCCCAGTGACGCCCACTTTGCATCTCATTGGAGATGCAAAGGGAGGCGTGGGGAAAAAGGGTGCTAACATGCGATTATGTATGTTTGCACCCTCTTGTAAATAGGGCGATAGTTTTATCTCTGCTTGTTTGGCTTTTTAAGCCAAAAAAGCAGAGATAAAGCCCTTGTAAATATGCCCCGTGGATGCCACAATGTTTGCACTCGCTCAATGCTCACGCTTCTTAAGTTAATCAATGGGGCATTTAAAAGGTGCAACATTCACCTGTTTAGAGCAGTTGGGGCTGGACTGTTCCAATGAGGAACTGGATCAAGACTGATTTGCATATGGGTGGGTCCAAAACTGGGGTGACGTAGTAAGCAAAAGAACGATGGCTTTAACCCAGATGTCTTGACTGGGGATGAATGTTTGATTCATTCAGCATTCCGTCCGTCATTTGTTTGTGCAGCATGTGTCTTGTAGCTACGGCACATTCCTACCTTCTATTTTAATGCAGAGCAGCGTAGCAAGAAGGCTTGCTGCACTGTCATGCGTCAAAATATTGTAAATGGGGCCCTAAATATTGGAAAGACATGTGGGGTCAAATGGGACCTTTGGAGGTGCAGGCTGTACCGAGTGGAAGAACACTGCAGAGAAAGTAAATACATATGTGACTGAAAATTCTGCTTCCGTTGGTGTAATGGTAAGTTGAGCACACCTGCAATTTATACAGTGTTAGGTTAAAAAACGTGAGGCTTCTTTTCTTGATATTAAACAAAGGGTGTTTTGCGGTCTTTCCTTGAAGTGTAATTGTGGCATGGCAGTTCTTATTTTTTAAACAGTACCGCCATCTACTGGTTGCTGTGTGAAGTGCCAACTACTTAATCACACAGAGACGTATGTACAAACGCATCTTCCGGTCGCAAACCCTGCGATTGTAAACCCATTAAGTGATTTGGTACTAAGGGGCATATTATCAAGACAGGCGATACAATTATCGCTGTTTTAGCGGCAGAAAACTGCCGCTAAAACGGCGATAGTGGGCTTGATAATATGCTCTATGGAATTCCAATTGAAGCCCATGTTAAATGTGAAGGACATCTAACATGGGCTTCAATTGGAATTCCATAGAGCATATTATCAAGCCCATTATCGCCGTTTTAGTGGCAATTTTCTGCCGCTAATGCGGCGATAATGTTATCGCCTGGCTTGATAATATGCCCCTAAATTCTTAAAGGGTTTCAGGAAACCATCCAGATCGGTTTTTGGCAGGATGGTATTTATGGTATTTATTAATATGTTTGCCATTAATATCCAGTCACCAAACATTAATATTCTATTGACTACTGAAAAGTAGTAGTAACCCCATTGAAGTTTCCAGGGACCCCATCCCCTTTGTAAAGGGCCCCAAAAACTTTTTACGATCAGGCAGGGCAATGGGAGAACTGCCTATTCTTTAAAAAGTTTTTCAAAACTTTTTTAACACAGCTCATTATCCTTTCAGGGAAGTTAGCTTAATTAAAAAATGCTTTATTTTAAAGCAATCACAGGTGGTGATCTGCTGACCCAAGCAGGCCACCATACCTTGCGAAGGCAACACATCATAGTGGGTCTAAATTTGTAACCTGCCTTATAAATTTGCATGAGGCAGGTCTATTTCCAACTCAGTGTGAGACGGATTTGTAAGAACCGACCTATTAGTGCATAGGTCAAATCTTAAAAATCTTTACTGGTGACAAAAATACTGCTCGTGAACTGCGATCCGTATTTTGCGAGGAGTAAATAGTACATAAAGCCCATAGTTATTCTTTTTCAAATTAAGAGATTCTCTTCTGAAAATGGTGTCCTCAGCTTTTCTGTGCAGGGATCGTATTTAGAAAGATTATTTTTGTTGCAGTAATATCTATTTAACCAGTTACATGAAGTTTGTACTGTGTCCAGGTAGAAGAAAATGCTTCTGTCAGGACAGTGTAGGTACCTGGAAGATATCGTTAAGGGCCATCCTTCTTCACCCGCACAGACAGTAAAACAAGACCCTTGCCTCATTTTACTGCCCGCTTGTGCGATTTCTGCCAACCGGCCTGTAATTGGCTGGCAGCACCATCAAGCCAAGGGATGACATGAGATTGGCCACCTCACTCCTCATCAGGACATGTTGCCAGTTCTAAGTTTATCTCTTATTATTTATGGCTATCTGGTGTGTTAGTCTAATTAGTTCAGTGGATAACAACCACAACTACAACACCCACCTACAATACAATAGGTACACAATAGGCTGTCCCACCAATCCCAAGACTGGAAACAGATGACATGGAGTGAGGGTGTCACTCCAGGTGGCCCTGCTGTCCTAGGGGCCATTCTCATGGAGTGATTGCTAGTCCCCTGCAGGTGGGCCTGCACAAGTGAGAAGGTCTAGGGGAGGTCGCTGCTAAAACAGATAGGGGCAGATTTACAAGCCGTTTGCGCCACTTTTGCGTCACTTTTAACATGGGAAAAGAGATGCGAAAGTGTCGCAAGGGGCTTGTAAATCTGCCCCATAATGCAAGAAAAAGACGGGCCCAATCCTGGTGTGATTTTCAACCTCACAAACCTAAATACTCAAGTTGATTTCAACCAGAGAGGATATCATGATTCCATTGTTTTGTCATTATATTTATTTCACTATTATCACATTTTGCGTTCTCCTACACTATTCTCACAGCGGCAGTAATACCTGAGGAAAATCACTAATATGCTGTTTTGTTAAAGTGTGTAATGTGTCCATCATATATTGCATTATATGGCAAATTCATATTTACGTCTAAAACGACACAGTAGCATTGGCCCTGCAAGAAGATAATGAGGGCCTGCATGGACAATGTGAAATAAGGAAAATTACAAAAATAGGAAGAGAAACCCATAAGACATCATTCAAACTATTCAAGGATTTTAAAGATGCAGCTGTAAATTGCTCCAGAACTTCATTAGATGACCTAAAAATGTGGGGGCATATTATCAAATGGCAGTGATAATTATCACTGGCCGCGCTTAGCGTGAGATTTTTTATCGCCGGCTATCGCTGGAAATTATCACCATGCTAGCGCTGTATTAACAACGCATAGCGCAATGGCGATAATTATTCCAGCGATAGCAGCGTTTTCTATGTAAATATCGCGATGTGCACATCAGCGATAATTTACAAGCAGTACTGCCTAGTGACACCCACTTTGCATCTCATTAGAGATGCAAAGCAAGGCGTCCTGAAAACGGGTGCTAACATGCGCTAATGCATGTTAGCACCCACTTGTAAATAGGGCAACAGTTTTTATCTCCGCTTTTTTGGCTTTTAAAGCCAAAAAGCGGAGATAAGGCCCTTGTTGATATGCCCCGTGTCGAGTCTCAGGCCCTCAAGCGATGACATAATGTGAACAACACAGTGATGGAGATAATATAATGGTTTTATATGACATCAGTGTATTCGCTAACATCCAGTGCTGCGGTAAAGACCCTCTCACCACTATAAGGACATCATTACGAGTTAGCTCCTGACAGAACCTGACTACGAGGTAGTGCTGCTAGCTGCTTCGTCGCTATACATTGCTCTTCATTATTTAAAAAAAAAATAACGTTTTTAGCCTGTTCACGCATTTTGTGTAACCTTGTCACCTGTATGCCTACCTGATTTTACTTGAACGCTTCCTCCATTCCTAATCCTCCTACCCACAGCGGAGTGCTCCCATGCCCTGGTCCGACTCGGCAAGTGCCGTTGAGCGGATGGCGGTCACGGGAGGTAGTTCCTGGGCGGGACACTTTCGGCGGTAGTCAGCGCTCTAGTCTCGCGCTGCACGACTACTTAAACCGGATGGCAAACCTTGCACGCAGCGGATGCGGAAGAACCTGACTACGAGGTAGTGCTGCTAGCTGCTTAGTCGCTATTCATTGCTCTTCATTATTTTAAAAAAAAGAACGTTTTTAGCCTGTTCACGCATTTTGTGTAACCTTGCCACCTGTATGCCTACCTGATTTTACTTGAGCGCTTCCTCCATTCCTAATCCTCCTACCCACAGCGGAGTGCTCCCACGCCCCAGTCCGACTCGGCAAGTGCCGTTGAGCGGAGGGCGGTCACGGGAGGCACTTCCTGGGCAGGACATTTCCGGCGGTAGTCAGCGCTCTAGTCTCGCGCTGCACTACTACTTAAACCGGATGGCAAACCTCACAGCAAGGAAGCACTGCCAGATGACCGCCCCCTTAAATTCTTCCCCTTGAACTGCCGCTCCCTCCCTAGGCACTCCACTGAATTAACCCTATTACTAGAAGACCTCGAACCAGACGCCCTATTGTTGATGGAAATCTGGCTACAAGATGAGGCCGACCCGGCTGTCATTCAAACCCTACCACCTGGCTATTCAATACATAGAGCTGACCGCTTAACTGCAAGGGGTGGGGGACTAGCCATAATATTTAAAGACCACCTCAGCTGCCGGTCCTCCACAGACAGGCCACCAGACTGCGAATTTATGAACTTTTCCCTAGAGCTTTCTCCCACCAGTACTTTCTCTGGCCTACTGCTCTATCGACCCCCAGGACCCATAGGGCAATTCCTTAACGCTCTCCCCACTCTTGCCGCCAATTTAGCCCTAACCCCAGCCAACTTCACCATACTAGGGGATCTCAACATCCATATGGACGACCACTCCAACCATCTGGCCAATGATCTATCATCCAGCCTCTCGGCACTTCAATTTGAGCAGAAAGGCTTTGCCCAGACACATAACAAGGGCCATCTCCTTGACCCAGTGTTCAGCAATGATCAGAATCTCCTGGTCGACACTCCCGTCCCCCTCTCATGGACCGATCACTCGCTCATTCCCATGGTCTGGGAAACTTCAGCCCCCCGCCCCCTCAGAACACTACGTCGACACTTGATAGGAAATGGTCGAACCTCTGCATCAGCCAATGGACTACGGTCCTCGATGCCACCAGACCCCACAGCGACCCTAACCCTGAGATAGCAAACACTAATTTCAACTCTTTGATCCAAAACTCATTGGACACCATACTCCCAAAAAAACCTTCCCACAAGAAACTCAAGCAAAAATCTTTACCCTGGTTCTCCACCAAATTAAGGGAGCTTAAACGGACCTGTACAAAACTTGAAAGGAGATGGAGGCAGAACTTTGCAGTGGAAAGCAAACAGGAGTACAGAGAGGCAATAAGGAGATACAAGGCAGAGATCAAAATAGCCCAATCACCTAAGGAAATCTTTCGCATCGCTAAATCCCTCTCCACTCTGCCGCATAAACAACCCAATACAGAGGCAGCCCCAGATCAGTGCAATAACCTGGCAGAATATTTCCACCAAAAAATCCAGCTGATATGCCAGTCTTTCCCTCCCCACCAGCCGAAGCACACTCTACCTAGCACCAGCGCTTTACACCTTGAATCACAGTCCTTCCTAGGGAAATTCCCTCTGATAGACACTGACGCCCTGGACACCCTCATTTCCAGTGTTACATCTGGCTCCCCCTTTGACCCCGCCCCCCTCAGTACCTCTCTCTAGTCACCAACTCTATTTGCCCAGTCATCTTAGATGCCCTAAACTCGTCAATCACCTCCGGCACGGTGCCTTTGGCCTGGAAACGGGCCCAGGTGAGAGCCCTCCTGAAAAAACCCAATCTTGACCACCTTATTATGGCCAACTACCGTCCGATTTCTCTCCTTACGTGGCTGAGCAAGCTGCTGGAGAGACATATAAATTTCATTCTGGTTCAGCATTTGGAATCCAACAACTTGCTGCACGTCACCCAAACAGGATTCCGCCCCCAGTTAGGGACCGAGACGGCCCTTCTGGCGGTAACAGAGGAGGCAAGGAGACTCCTGGACCAGGGCAGCTCAGCAGCTATCATTCTTTTAGACCTCAGTGCCGCCTTCGACACTGTGAACCATAACATCCTGCTCGAGCACCTAGAAAACATGTGAGTGACAAACATGGCACTGACATGGTTCCAATCCTTCCTAAAGGATCGGTCCTTCCAAGTCTTAGAAGGACCTGCCTCATCGATTCAGCGGCCACTCAGCTGTGGGGTTCCCCAGGGTTCTTCCCTGAGCCCCACACTTTTTAACACTTACAGGGCCCCACTGGCGGAAATAGTCCTTCCTTTCGGCATAAAGATCATTACCTACGCAGATGATACCAAACTGGTGGTGGCACTCAACCACCCAGAGGGATCATCTGACTCCCTAGGCACCTACCTAGAGGCGGTTGCCGATTGGATGGACCTATCCCATCTTAAGCTAAACGGGGATAAGACCAAACTGATGTTTCTGGGCAAATTTCCATCTCCCTCCACGACACTCACCTGGCCGACCGTTCTTGGCCCCATGCCCACCCAAAACAGCAGATTAAGAGTCTAGGCGTGTGGTTTGACAATTCTCTATGCTTTAACGACCAAGCCACTAAGCTCTCCGCCTCCTGTTTTGGCCTTATGAGAATGCCAAGAAAGATCCTTCCCCTGCTTCCATTCCAGGCGAGGAGGATTATGGTACAAGCTCTGGTACTGTCCCGTCTGGACTACGGGAACGCACTGTATCTTGGTGCCCCTCAGTCCACAATCCAGAAGCTGCAAGTAATCCAGAACTGCGCAGCTCGCCTATTGCTCCAGATCCCCCGTAGACAAACAGCAAAACCTGCCCTGCGCAGCCTTCACTGGCTTCCCATCCGGGCCAGGATCCATTTTAAGGCCTTGTGCCTGGCCCACAGAGCTATGTGGAAGGCAGCCCCAGGCATTCTTCAGTCCCTGGTTACCCCCTATCAACCTTCCAGAAGTCTCCGTCCCAGCTCTGCGTTCCTCGCCACCTCCTCGAAGGTACGGAGATCCAGATGGGGGGGAAGTTCCTTCTCCCTGAATGCCTCCAACCTCTGGAACTCCCTCCCGCTCACCCTCCGCGGGGAACCCAACCTGCTGGCATTCCGGAAACTTCTCAAAACTCATCTGTTCAGTACTTCACACTAGTACCACATGCCTTCTTTTTTTCTCCGCTCCGCAAGCGCTAGGAGGACTCAGGGTAGCTAAGCGCTATACAAATCCAATTTCATTCATTCATTCATTCATTCTGGTGGGGCTGGTAACCACCGGAGTGATCACAACTGCGGTGTTCCCACCAGTGCCTTCTTAACGAATGGGCACGCTGGGCAGTTGTCCGGGGGCCCCACGAGCATAGGGGCCCCATGCAGACCAGAATTTAACACAAAGTTTCCGTTAAACATTTTTATTCCTGTGAGTGGTTGTGTAGGCAGGGCCAGTGTACTGCCATGCCTGGGGTCCTGTAATGCTGTTAAGACATGCCCTGGTTCCCACCGATCGTTTTATTTTCACAGGAAGATTTTAGCTGCAGAAATCTCATCTTGAAATTCTGAGGGAAAGAAGGATTTACAAATTAACGATTCTCGAGCAGTTCCTCAATTCTAAGGAAACCCTCAAAGTCCTACTTGTAATGACCAAGATTTTCTTCACCTCTGGAGTAACTAATACCCCCAGTGGGGTAAAACCGGGTTTCTTTCAGGCGAGAATCTGCTCTAGTGATAGATCTGTTACAGGTATTGCCTTTCTCACCTTTGAAACTCATCCCCACTACCTGCTTGAGCTAGTGAGCACCTCTGGCATTTGGGAAGTGAGATAAGCCGAATTCTTTAAATAAAAGCCACACATGCATGAGCCCCAGTCTGAAGAAAACCTTCAAAATCATGTAATGTGTGCTTCCAGAAGGTACACAAACCAAGATGTTGAATGTGGTACCCAACATAACTGATGAAAAGTAGACACTGTGCTTGTGTTTGTAGACAAGGACACAACTGCACAGTGACAGCTACAATTACTATCATCCATAATATGGAACTTTATATGTAAATATCCTGGTACATATGTTTTAGTATGTATATATAACTATTTCACAAATTCATTGCTGAAGCTATGAATTATAGGAATTGACAATATAAGATGTTATATTTTTTGGGCGCCACGCATGATACTTATTAAAGCCTGTAGATTGATTAGTTGAAATTCTCTATTGATATTTTGCGTAATAATTTTGCCTAAAATGAGCTGTTGCAGCACGAAGCAGTGCGTAAAATGTTTATCTATATGCTTACTTTCCTTACTACTCTAACCAAACTGGGCCCTCTTCGATTAGGCAGTCTGAAGTGTTTCTGTTACCACAGAGGAAATGATCTTCTGATGAATCTTTCTCCGCTGATAGGAAGGGTGGAAATTAGGATGACCAAACTCCACGTTAGCTGTCAAATGAGAACCATTAATTGACAGCCAACTCACAATTTAGAAATCAAGTTTAGGCACACCACTCTTAAAAACATACTATAAAAAATAAGAATAGCAACTAGAACAGCCAACTTCCTGAAGAATTTAAGTCAAGTGAGAATTATGCAAACCAAAAGCTCAGCAATTGTGGCACAAAAAAAGAGATGTAATACCTGATGTCCTGTCAAATCTCGCTGATTCTTCCTACAATGCATTTAAAACATTAGTCACAGTCAAAATGGAAGAATCAACAGGACTCAATAATAGACTCAGACAGATATTTGAGTCATTTTGGTTATTGTATTAAAGAATCAAAATTCATTAGAATAAGCACTTTCATTAGGACTTCAGTCAAGAATATCACAGCTTGCATTAAAGCACCAAGCTTTTGGACAAAATGTTGTCAAATAATTTTAAAATGCAGAGTTACAATGTCCCACTACCCTTTTAGGCAGAAGGATGGTTCAAGTTCTGACAGATCAGGACGTAAGGGAAAAAGGGGAGAGTTCAGACTTTAAGTCCATTACGGGTGAGTCTATTAACTTATAACTAAAGATATAATGGAAAATTTGAAAAATCGAAAGTACAGCAAAGAAGGTCTCAGTCCATCAGCTACCAATTGTAGCATTGAAAAACAGTCCAAAGTAAAAGGTTGATCGGCATAGCATCCGGATCCTCAGTAGGAAAAAATCAGAATGGCAGTCATTGTCCCCCCTTTGGAGTTTCTTCTTTTATAGAATTTTAGCAATGTCCAGTGGCGTAGCATCACACCACCATCGAAAGACTATCACATGTCCATGGTCACATCAGGTCACCTGAGATGATTGAAACATCAAGCTGGTTTCCCATGCTGGTCACACAGGCCTAACATTGGTAGAAAAGAAATACAAATTTGCGACTTATAGCCATAGCTGAAATCCTAGTCCCATAGGAATATTTCACTGTGAACGTCGAAGAAACATGGAAAAATGCTAGGGTGTAGTCATGTCCAGGACAAAACAAGCGTCATTTTGCTTGCAAAGAATGATCCATTGTATTTAATCAGGAGAAAGGTCAGCATTAGACAAAAGCATTTCATGAAGGCCTTTAAGTTAGCATCGTACGTTTAAATGAAATGAGTTTTGCCTTTAATTCAAATATGATTACATTTAATCACTTCAAGTGAAGAATGTACATAGATGTAAAAAACTTTCATAAAATATTATTATATAGAGATGGCTAACATTAGAAATATCCTACTACCACAAATTACATTCATATAAATGCACGTTTCTCAAATTTCATTTTACTAAAATAATTTCTAATATTTCAAGAACTCTAAAGTCTCTACTATCAATTTGTAAAATCTCAAGCCTGTACTTCATTGCTACACAATTTTGTACCAACTTTTCTAACTGGCGAATTCTCAGTAAAAAGCACAAATATCACTAGGCCACTTCACAATTCATTAAACTTTTCATCAATATATGTTAATAAGCAACATATGCATTTAAATTTCATTAGCACAACTTGTTTATATGTATTTATGTTATCTTATAAATGTGTTTTCTTCATTCCACATCTTAAAGCACGCTTTTATGGTCCTCTACTACTCTTGTCTCTGTTTCATGTATGAGTGTGTCTAAAGTGCACAACGTGTATTTTCAGTTTTTCGTCTTTTCTGTAAAGTAACATGTTGGGTAATGTGATTTCTTTTTTAAATCATGCTGGATCAGAGCCAATCAAGTAAAATCAAAATATTTACTGAACATTAATTAAAATCAAAAGTAATCTAAGAAATCTGAACGCATGAGATTGCATTGTAGGATCCCTCCCAAAGAATGCTTAAAGAAAAGCTATTGAGAAATCCATTAGCGAGGTAGGTTGTGACGCTCAAAAAGACCTTTGTAAACATTTGATCCTAAATAGGATAGTTTGGAATGGGCCTCTGTTAAGAGACACAACCGCCATCATTCCCTCCTCCTCGAGTAATTGTGTTCTTGGGTAGCATACCGCCATTTTAGAGGCTGGCATGCAACAGCGTGGTGGGACCTTATAGATTCCCCATGATGCTTTGCATTTATGGTGATCTGATTGAAAACAGCTTGACCAAGAAAGTTGTAGGGTGCGTCTAAAGAGTGCAAAGTCACATCATTTCAGTCTTGCTTGCCAAATGTTGACAAACAACAGAAGCTGAAAGACTTTTGGCTAATTTTAATCTGCAAAGGAGATTTTTAAGATTTAGATATTTTGATTAGAAATAGCTACTTATTGAAATACACTGTGTAATGAAGAAAAACACTTGCCCTTCACTGCCATGGCCCCCTGCACCAGGAGCCCGATACACCGTCTAGCGATTTACCATGCTTGAAGCCAATTTGTCTGACTTAATCATGGCACCTTGCTTTGGCGGTCCATCACCATCATGATCCCCTGCCCCCAAGAGCAGAAGGTTCTCCCCAGCAATCTACCAAAGGTATCAATCCAGTATAGCGACTCGTATTGGCTACTTGCGTTGGAAGCCCTTCAATGCTGTGAGCCCCACCCCCCACCTTAGTGACATGTTTTTGGCCATCCACCTTCCCAGCAGGAAGACTACAAGGCCACAAGAGGAGCGCAAGCGATTAGTTATGGGACCATCTTGACATCGTCAGCCTGAACTCTGCACCTGCAACCTGCAGGGACCCGCTTTCAAGTAGCTTGAGCATCGTCTACCAAGTTTGCTCCAACATCGTGAGGCCCTAATGATGCTGAGTTCAACAGTCTAGCGCCAACACCATACCTAGCTTACTACTGAGCTAGAGGCCATAAAAAGATCCCAAGCACTCAAATAACTCCATAAACAGTAAGAGACAGGCTTCAAAACAGTGTTTCACGAGCAGACGCTGCACTAGACGATTAAAGTTACATACAATTGTACGTGTAACTCAGATTTCCACAGCATATTCCGCAATGCTGGGCCCAGTAGTGTTGTAGAGCATATTCTGAGATTATTCTAGAGTAATTAAGTACCATAAAACGTCTTAAAGTTAATGCACATACTACCTTAATGACAATAAAATTCTTATAAAAGAAAAATAAATCTTGTACAATATATTTATTGTGAGTGATACATTTGGTACATTTATAAATAATTATGTCCTGTATAACCCTTGAACAATAAGCCTTACCTGTTGGACTTCACCAGCCCTAGAATGTCAAGGCCTAAAGAGGAGGTACTGTCCGTTAAGTGAGTTTTCAGTAGCATCTGATCCCTGTGTTTCCAGGGGCAGGAGCTGTTGTGGCCCACAGGGGGCGCAGAAGAGCACTGTCAGTCAGAGCGTCAACAAACCGCGGTAGGCGGACATAATGGGAACTACAATTCCCATGGAGCAATGCGCACTGACGCTCGTGACGTCAGCGCGCCTGGCGCATCGATGAAGAAAAGGAACATCCGGCATCAGTCGGGTGCCGGTTATTTTGAGTTCCTGGTCGGAGTGCGGAAGAAGTGCGGCGTTCTGGTAGGGGTGCTCTGCACCAACCTTGTAGTTCCTCATTGACTTCTTACGCACTTTGTTCTTCGATATTCCAGTTTTAGCAAGGCAGGGTGAAGCCTTGTTATTTCGTATCTGATTTCCGTGGCCCCGTTGGATGCCGCGCGGGGTCGCAAGTCCATAGGGACGGTTTTGTTCTGACTTTACACTCATCAGCTCGTGCCCGCCTCTTGACATTAAAAGGGCGGAGGGCTGTATCTGATTTACGAGCGAGAGTATCTCGCGGCTGTGTTGTTGACAATCCCATACGTTGGAGTATGGACGCTTCAGGGATCTTATGGTCTCATCTCTGTATATAGTTATCACTGCCTAAAGAAGTATTGAGACAGTGAAAACAGGGTTCGTTCTGAAACCTTGTAGGGAGCCCGGGAGAGCTATCGTTATCCTGTGCCCTGCTGCATTTCATGTGTTCATTTGTACTTGCTACAGGGGTGGAAAGGTGACTGCTGGCATACTCCTTCCCCCCTGTTCAGAGAAGAATCCAGAACTCATGGTAGGTCAGGCAGCCGAAGGAACTAAGACGAGTGGGCGATAGGAAGAGTGTTTCAACACCTGCTGATTAGTGTCTTTTCTGTAGGGTTCCAGTTGCCTTGCTATCAGGTCCTCCAGGTCTCCTGTTTCCAGAGTGCCTTATTTCTTTTACAGGTATAAAGGGGGAGCTAGGGGAACGTTGTGATAAGAAAGCTAGGGGTTGATCTAACCACTGCATATTGTTCTTTCTCTTTCAGATCTCCCTCCCTGCTGTCCCCTTCCTTTCCTTCCCTCGCCTGATCACCCTTCTGTGTCTGTTCCATATATATCTCAGACCAAGGGGTTATCGGGAGGTGGACCCCTTACAGCATCGTGCGACTCTGAGGACAATTGGACGGCGACAAAATAACCGGCCCACGGATATCTGTCCTCCCAGTCGCACGGTGGGATGGCCACTTTAGAGGATGTCATAGCTGTTTTGGCCTTGTTGCAGGCTGAGGTAGCTGCTTCTAGAACAGAAACAGCAACACTACAGGCGCAGGTAGATCGCATGGAACGCAATCCCTTTGATGCAGGCTTACAACGCGCTACCCCAGCGGCCCCCGTAGTTGTGGAGATTCCCACGCCAGTTCCGTTAGCCACCCCTGAAAGGTTCAGCGGAGAAGGTGGGAAATTGCAAGTTTTTCTCACACAGGTAATGTTGCATTTTACCTGCAGGGCTAGGGCGTTTAGTACCAACCATTCGAAGGTAGCCTTTCTTCTCTCGTATTTATCTGGGGAAGCCGCCCAATGGGCAGTCCTGTTGGTGAGAAGGGATGATCAACTCCTCTATGATTGGAATGCCTTTCTGGTGGAATTCGAGAAAACGTTCAACCGCAGAGCAGCTACACTCTCGGCCGACAGAGATTTGCTGGAGTTGCGACAAGGTAATAGGGATGTTATCTCCTATCTTAACGACTTCAGGAGACTGATCTCTGAAACCGAGTGGCCAGAAGAGAAGCAAGCGGCCATTTTTCATCAAGGGTTAAGCGAAGAGATGAAGGATGTGTTGGCCCAGATCGACCGGCAACCCGTCACCTGTGACGCTCTCATCAGTCTGGTGCTAAGGTTGGATCATCGTATGAGCGAGAGAAAAGGGGATCACAGACGGAGGGAGAGACCGGTGCCTAGTGTGGAATCTACCAGGTCTGCAAACCACCATGTTCCCCCAAAACCCGAGCCCATGGAAATTGGAGCTGTCCGTTTCCCGCTCACCTCCGAAGAATGAGAGTACCGGCGGAAGAGAGGCCTGTGCTTGTATTGCGGACGGAAGGGACATTTCATACGCGAATGCAGTCTGAGGCCAAAAGATCCACGACTGGAGCAGAAAGCTGCGGTAACCAGAACAAACAAGTCAGTGGTGGGAAACGATTCAGCTTAAAGGAGGAGGAAGGGAATCCTTTGAGCTCGATGTACATCCCTTCGTTGGAAGACTTACATACCCAGGAAAGAAATCATTTCTATGTGGAAGTACACATTCTGGTGCAAGGAGTGTGGCTGCCAGTCCGGGCGTTATTGGATTCTGGGGCCACAGGGTGTTTTATGGATCAGGATCAGGTGGTACGGCTAGGAATAACATTACAAGAGAAAATTAGGCCTGAGATGGTGTTTACGGTTGATGGCAAAATGTTGGATTCTGGACCAGTGAGATTCCATACTGGACCCTTATCGGTAAGACAGGGGAAAGAGCACCAGGAGTTGATTTCCTTTAATGTTATTCCGGCACCCCATTACGGAGTAATTCTGGGGTTACCTTGGTTACGCCTCCACAATCCTCTCATAAATTGGCACGAGAAATCCCTGATGTTCACATCCGACTATTGCTTAGCTAACTGCAACATGCCCCCAAAGAACCCTGCCACGTCGTTGGCAATTTGTTACCAGGTGGCTACCGCGGTGGAACAAGCGGTATCATTACCAGAGGTTTATAAAGAATACGAAGATGTCTTTAATAAGGACAATGCAGAAGTCTTGCCGCCACACAGGTCGTACGATTGTCAAATAGACCTGATACCCGGAGCGGTCATTCCGGCGGGACGGGTGTATGGCCTAACCGAGCCAGAACATAAATACCTCAGGGAGTATTTGGATAAATATTTGGGCCTGGGGTTTATACGAGTGTCGAAATCTCCAGCTGCGTCGCCTCTCTTTTTTATCCCTAAGTCCAATGGAGAACTTCGCGCATGTGTGGACTTCAGGGCATTAAACGCCATTACCGTGAAGAACCGGTATCCCCTGCCGTTAATTAATGTTCTGCTGGAGCAGGTAAAAGAAGCAGTGATTTACACGCGTTTAGACCTGAAAGGGGCATACCATTTGGTCCGAATGAGGAGAGGGGACGAATGGAAGACCGCGTTTAAAACACGATTTGGGCTCCATGAGTATTTGGTTATGCCCCGGCGGCCTTTCAGTTTTTCTTAAACGATGTTCTTCACGAATATCTCGACCACTTATTCATCGTATACATAGATGACATCTTGATATACTCACACAACACCAGGGAGCATACGCAACACGTAAAGACCATCCTCCAAACCCTGCGAAGACACCACTTATTTTGCAAAATCAGTAAGTGTGAGTTTGGTGTAACATCTGTGGAATTCCTAGGTGTAAATCTCACGCCCTGGGGCCAGGAAATGTTAGAGAGGAAGGTACTGGCAGTAAAGAAGTGGCCTACCCGGATGTATGACGTTACAACGCACACTTTTACAACGCATGCACTTACAACGCATTTTTTACAACGCATAATCCATTACAACGCATGACATTACAACGCATGACACTACAACGCATTTTTAAAAAATACCTTTACAACGCATTGCCATTACAACGCATACTACCTTTACAACGCATACCATTACAACGCATTATATTAAATTACATTTAAGGTAAGTATTAGATAGTATAGGGGTAAAAATTAGTATTCTAACTCCAGGGGGTGCAACAGTAGGGTAAGTGTTGGATAGTACAGGGGTAAAAATTACTATTCTAACTCCAGGGGGTGCATCAGTAGGGTAAGTGTTGAATAGTATAGGGGTAAAAATTACTATTCAAACTCCAGGGGGTGCAACAGTAGGGTAAGTGTTGGAAAGTGTAGGGGTAAAAATTACTATTCTAACTCCAGGGGGTGCAACAGTAGGGTAAGTGTTGGATAGTATAGGGGTAAAAATTACTATTCTAACTCCAGGGGGTGCATCAGTAGGGTAAGTGTTGGATAGTATAGGGGTAAAAATTACTATTCTAACTCCAGGGGGTGCATCAGTAGGGTAAGTGTTGGATAGTATAGGGGTAAAAATTACTATTCTAACTCCAGGGGGTGCATCAGTAGGGTAAGTGTTGGATAGTATGGGGTAAAAATTACTATTCTAACTCCAGGGGGTGCATCAGTAGGGTAAGTGTTGGATAGTATAGGGGTAAAAATTACTATTCTAACTCCAGGGGGTGCATCAGTAGGGTAAGTGTTGGATAGTATAGGGGTAAAAATTACTATTCTAACTCCAGAGGGTGCATCAGTAGGGTAAGTGTTGGATAGTATAGGGGTAAAAATTACTATTCTAACTCCAGGGGGTGCATCAGTAGGGTAAGTGTTGGATAGTATAGGGGTAAAAATTACTATTCTAACTCCAGGGGGTGCATCAGTAGGGTAAGTGTTGGATAGTATAGGGGTAAAAATTACTATTCTAACTCCAGGGGGTGCATCAGTAGGGTAAGTGTTGGATAGTATAGGGGTAAAAATTACTATTCTAACTCCAGGGGGTGCATCAGTAGGGTAAGTGTTGGATAGTGTAGTGTAATATTATGCGTTCTAATGGTATGCGTTGTAATGGTAGTATGCGTTGTAATGGAATGCGTTGTAAAGGTAGTTTTTAAAAATGCGTTGTAATGGTATGCGTTGTAATGTCATGCGTTGTAATGGATTATGCGTTGTAAAAAATGCGTTGTAAAGGTAGTGCGTTGTAAAAGTTGCGTTGTAAAGGTTGTTCCCCGGCCTACCCCGCATAACCTTAGAGATGTACAGTGTTTCTTGGGGTTTGCCAATTTCTATCGTCGTTTTATCAACCACTTCTCAGATTTGGCAACCCCTCTCACCCAGCTGTTGCGCAAGAAGTCGGTGTTTCTGTGGACTGCAGGTGCCCAAAAAGGATTCGAAAAGCTGAAAGAGGCGTTTTCTACGGCCCCGGTGTTGGCTCATGCACACCCTGAATATCCGTTCATCGTGGAGGCCGACGCTTCCGACACAGCGTTGGGAGCTGTTTTGTCCCAACGACACATCAATACAGGGCAACTACATCCGGTGGCATACATGTCACGAAAATTGAACCCCGCTGAGTGCAACTACAACATTGCTGAAAAAGAGCTGCTCGCCATCAAAGACGCCTTCAGTGAATGGAGGCATCATTTAATGGGTGCTAGACACGTGGTGACGGTCTACACAGACCACAGGAACTTACAGTTCATGACTGCTGCAAGACACCTTACACCCCGTCAATTGAGGTGGACTCTCTTTTTTGCGGGATACAACTTTCTGGTTACTTATAGACCAGGAAAGGAAAACAAAAAAGCAGACGCTTTATCCAGGCAAGCATCCCACAACACCCTCCCTACCTCTCCTAAAGGAGCCATCATCAGCTCAGAACATGTGATAGGGGCGATGTGCACGGATCCGTTTTTGAGGAGCGTATCCCGGAACGTTAACACAACGAGATGGAAGGACTGGTTGAGAAACAATCCTGACTGGAAACTGGTACAAGACATACCGATACGGGGAAAGCAGATTCTCCTTCCCATCAGAGCCTTGCGTTTTCAAGCATTTAAATGGTGTCATATTCTACCTAGCGCAGGTCACAACGGCAGGGAGAAAACCCTAGACAGGATCCTGAGGCAATTCTGGTGGCCTTCGGTTCGGGAAGACGTGTGCACATGGGTAAAGGAATGCAGAGTATGCAGTCAAATGAAGGCTTCACATTCCAAACAAGCTGGATTGTTACAACCTCTTCCCACTCCTAACCTCCCTTGGGAAAACATTTCGGTGGACTTCATCGTGGGAATGCCTTGCGACAAGGGATGTACTGTTATCATGGTAATAGTGGACTATTTGACAAAGATGGCTCACTTCGTAGCCTGTAAGAGGCTTCCCACGTCAGGACAGTTGGCTCACCTGCTCTTAGCAAATGTGGTACGTCTGCACGGGCTACCTAGGAGAATAGTCTCAGACCGCGGGGGGGCAGTTCACAGCAAACTTCTGGAATGCCTGGTGTTCTGCTTTAGGAATCGAGTCCAACATATCCACTAGTTTTCACCCACAAACTGATGGACAGACTGAACGGGTCAACCAAACCCTAAAGCAATACCTAAGGTGTTACTCCAGCGCTTCTAAGAACGAGTGGGTAGACTTACTATGGTTGGCGGAGGTGGCGTATAATAGCGCGTTGCATGCTTCCACCAAACTTACTCCTTATTATTGCACTTATGGATTCCATCCTTGGTTTTCGCCCTTCCTTAATCCTGCACAAGCGAAAAAGGTTCCGGAGGCGCAGAGCAGAATAGAACGCATTCAAACAACATTACAGGTGGCAAAAACCAATTTGCGAGAAGCTAAGCGCAGATACAAGGCTTCCGTGGACAAGCGTAGAAGGCCTGGACCTGTCTATAAAGTGGGGGATTACGTGTGGTTATCCACAAGAAACATTCGTTTCAAGCGCTATAGCGTATTCAACCCCAAGTACATAGGTCCCTATCGGGTGGTGAAATTAGTAAATCCGGTAGTGGTGAAGCTTTCTTTGCCTTCCACCTTGCGAATACATCCAGCTTTTCACGTGTCCCTAGTGAAGCCCGCTCTGGTGGGACCGAGTAAGACCCCTGCTCCAGTCATAGTTAATAGCGAAGCAGAATATGAGGTGAGAGGGGTACTGGATTCCAGGATTTATCGCACTAGGTTGTGGTATTTGCTGGCCTGGAAGGGATACGGGGAAGAGGAGAACTCTTGGGAACCAGCTACCAGCGTCCACGCCCCCAAACTTGTAGCTCAGTTCCACAAGAAATATCCTAATAAAGCTTGTTTATGTCAGTGCTCTTCAGGGGAGGGATGTACTGTTGTGGCCCACAGGGGGCGCAGAAGAGCACTGTCAGTCAGAGCGTCAACAAACCGCGGTAGGTGGACATAATGGGAACTACAATTCCCATGGAGCAATGCGCACTGACGCTCGTGACGTCAGCGCGCCTGGCGCATCGACGAAGAAAAGGAACATCCGGCATCAGTCGGGTGCCGGTTATTTTGAGTTCCTGGTCGGAGTGCGGAAGGAGTGCGGCGTTCTGGTAGGGGTGCTCTGCACCAACCTTGTAGTTCCTCACTGACTTCTTACGCACTTTGTTCTTCGATATTCCAGTTTTAGCAAGGCGGGGTGAAGCCTTGTTATTTCGTATCTGATTTCCGTGGCCCCGTTGGATGCCGCGCTGAGGTGTGCGGGGTCGCAAGTCCATAGGGACGGTTTTGTTCTGACTTTACACTCATCAGCTCGTGCCCGCCTCTTGACATTAAAAGGGCGGAGGGCTGTATCGGATTTACGAGCGAGAGTATCTCGCGGCTGTGTTGTTGACAATCCCATACGTTGGAGTATGGACGCTTCAGGGATCTTATGGTCTCATCTCTGTATATAGTTATCACTGCCTAAAGAAGTATTGAGACAGTGAAAACAGGGTTCGTTCTGAAACCTTGTAGGGAGCCCGGGAGAGATATCGTTATCCTGTGCCCTGCTGCATTTCATGTGTTCATTTGTACTTGCTACAGGGGTGGAAAGGTGACTGCTGGCATACGTCCTTCCCCCCTGTTCAGAGAAGAATCCAGAACTCATGGTAGGTCAGGCAGCCGAAGGAACTAAGACGAGTGGGTGATAGGAAGAGTGTTTCAACACCTGCTGATTAGTGTTTTTTCTGTAGGGTTCCAGTTGCCTTGCTATCAGGTCCTCCAGGTCTCCTGTTTCCTAGGTGAACGTTGTGATAAGAAAGCTAGGGGTTGATCTAACCACTGCATATTGTTCTTTCTCTTTCAGATCTCCCTCCCTGCTGTCCCCTTCTTTTCCTTCCCTCGCCAGATCACCCTTCTGTGTCTCTCCCATATATATATCAGACCAAGGGGTTATCGGGAGGTGGACCCCTTACAGCATCGTGCGACTCTGAGGACGATTGGACGGCGACAGGAGCAATACTTGTTACCAGCATTGCCTAATTTTCCTTCAGCAACACATGCCCCGGAAAATAATCTGTGTTTGTTATGTGTCAAGACTGATCAAATGGTGTGGATTCAGTGGGATACGGATGAACAGCACCTGACTCCAGGTCAGTGCTCTCACGACTGACATTAATGCATTCAGTCTCGACCCCGCAATAAGTTATGAATTTGAAGGAAAAAATGTCCCTCTTGTTTCAAGGAAATATATTTTGCCGGATCAAAGGTCAACATTTTTCACCTTAGTTAAGAGCTGCTTTTGGAAATGGGAATGCAATAAAGGTGCCCCATTTTCTAGCCCTGAAAGGGAGCAAAGAGATAGGAGCTACATTTAATGCTCACGTCTACCTTTGCAACCCCTTGCAACTCCCTGGACCAAAGCAGATGCACTGCATCCAGAGGGCACAGAATGACAGCATGTGGCTGGAAAGGGGATTGAAGGAACAAAAGGGACATCTCTGCCTAGGCAGCGATTGCACTGTCTCTTTGAGACATGCTGTATTCAGGTATGGACTTAAAGCTCCGCCCATGTTCCGTCCATCTTTTCAATTGGCTCCTGTTACTGTCCTTTCTAAATTGCAAACTTGTGTAGAGTGGCAAAAATACTCCCACAGAACATATTTCTTCTTATGATAGGTTCAAAACACTTGTGTTGTTCTTCACCACATATAAACATCCCCCGTTCGTTAACAAGACTCTTCACTTCTCTGTCTTTTTACGTCAACGTTCTCTACAAATTTAGAAAATATTCAATCAACCCCATGAAGGACCTTAATTGTTCTTGTTCTTGTGATGGAGGAGACAGCTTGATGACATCAAGAATGTCTCTTTTGAGTTTCAACCCTTCACCTTAAATTATCTGTCCCAAATATTCTATTTCCTTGATTAGGTAAATGCATTTATCTTTGTGCAGGGTAGAACCTACCACAAGCAATCTGTCCAAAGCCTGTTTTAGAATCTGATTGTGTTGTTCCACTGTTGCCCCAGAGATGAGAATATCATCTAGGAAATAGATGATGTTGGACACACCCTTAAGCACCTGAGACATCATGTGTTGAAAAACACTTGTTGCAGATGCTAACCTAAACAGCATATGTGTAAACTGAAAAGGACTTTCCATGGTGATGAATGCTGTTGCATGAGTGCCTGAAATCCTTACGTAACTGAATCTGATGGCATGCAGTCTTCAAATCTAATTTTGGAAAGAATTTACCACCACTCAACAACAAAATCTATTTATTGATTTTGCGTAGGGGGAACATGTCAGTGACAATGCTCTGATTAACATTCCTCAAGTCTATGCAGAAGAGGCCATCAGCCTTCTGGATTATCAACACTGGTGACACCCAGTCTACAGGTTATATAACTCCCTCCTTTACCATATCACTTCATATCTTCTTGACTTTATCCCTGACTACAATAGGGATTTTCCTCAACGTGTGTTTGGCTGGTACTGATCCTGGTTTGGCAATTTATCTTATGCACATACACTCAATTCTTCCACCACCATCACTTGGTTCGGATCCCATGGATTAACGATAATATGTAAAATTGGTGGTCCATTCTCCACAACATAAACCTTCCACTCAATCTCTCGAGCTATAAATGTTAAAGGGGGCATTGAGATAGCCCACAATATCAATATCTTCTCCTTGATATTCACCCAGACAAATGTTATTGGCCAGGCTACTCTCTCTCAAATGTGTACATTGTCCCAGTATCCACCATGAATTCTATTTCCGGTCCCAAAGCAGTGAACAAAGCCTTAAGCCTATTTTTTCTCCTTTCTCCACCTTGATCTTGACCCAAACTCCGAGCTCGATCATTCAACTTAACATTTTGTAAATCCTCTGTAACTGCAACCTTTTATTTAGCAATTGTTTGTTCACAAATGTGCAAAATGCCATTTCCGGCTATACTTCTTGCATTCCTTACCGATGGCATAACATGACTTGGATCCCCCACCATGAAAACTACTCCCACACCTGTGACAAGCGCTGTAAGATTATCTGTTCCCTATATTTTTTTGTGTTTAATTGAAACTTTAGACACTGACCCCAATGTACTATCACATCTCGCCACAGGGCATATTAGCAAGGGCTGACGATAATATTATCGCCACTTTAGCATCTGTTTTCGGGCGAAAAGCGGCAATAATGTTATCGCTCTATCTACAAGGACACGCAATCGCGTGTTTCCTTGCATTAGCGCCCGGTTTCTTGCCGCCTCACCTCGCATCCCTAATGAAATGCAAGGTGGGCGTGCCTTGTGAAATATCACCAACGGGGCTTCGCGATATTTACAACACAGCCCCGTCCGGTGTAGCGATATTCTTTTCAGCACTGACTCGCCCTTAACGCTACTTCCAGACATCTGCAAAAAACATGAGTTATGTATGTTTTACAATGGGGGTGGATTATGGTGATACGACCACAGGGTCGTATCAGCAAGGTGATCGACGTATTCAGGAGATCAACACTGGTTTTTCAGCGATGTGTTTGCCATTTTCCCCCCTATCACTGGAATTTTATCGCCCTGGAGAAACGCATTGTTAATAACGCGCTAACCAGGTGATAAATTCCAGCGATAGATGGCGATAAATAAAAAAAAGCGCAAAGCGCGCTTTGCGATACTTACCGCCGTCTATTGTTGATATGCCCCACGATTCTCCACTTTATCACTTAAATTTGGCAATGAGGAGCCAGCCCTACAGCCTGCCATGTGATGAACAGACCTGCCAGACTTTCCCCTGCCCTGGGAATTCTCTGACCTAGTCAGCGCTTGCCCATCACTCTGAGTAAACTTAGGCTCTAGTGTTGGGTTCCGCATCAGTGCCCTGAGGCTTTTAAGACTTCAATACCATTCAGGTATTTTAACTGTGCACTACATTAGTCAAGGATGTGGGGGTGTTGTGAAAGTCTCTATGTTCGCGTTGCGGTCATCAGACTGTAAGCGACAGGTCCCCGCGCTCTGAATCTCTTCCTTGTCGCTAAGTTGTGGAGCCACTGTGTTGTGTAGATCAGACTGTAAGTGTCCACTGCGCTCGGAATCATTCTTGGAATCCCTTCCTTGCATGGAATTATTCTTGACAGGCTATCCTCATTTCCAAATTGAAGTAATAAAGCGGTCTGGCAAGCTTGAAGGTAGAACAAGATGAATTGAATACAGCCTGCCTGGGCAAGACAATCCCTGAGCCAGCTTAACTGACTCAAACAGAACCCCACACTGCAGGAGAAAACAATGGAACACTAAATACATGAAATTCCATATCAAGTCTTAAAGGCACAACATAGGTCTTTCACGAGAAGGACGTGAAAGATTAAAATCCTTCTACCCAGTAAAGGGAACACCATCAAAAGCAGATATTTAACTGTAAGAAATACATCAATGCACTCTAGCCGTGGGTGTTTTCTCCACAGTGATATCACCATGTTTTTTGCCCCTGCTCCCAGGGGTCAATCCTACCAGACAGCATAAGCTGCCTGATTGTGAAAGACATATTGACGTCTTACAAAGAATATGTAGGGGCTTACAGCCTACCCATTACTTGCAAGTGGTTGGCTTTCCTGTCACTCTTATTTGCTCGATTTTAATTTCATGGCTTTCCCTGCTCTCTCTCTTGCAGGAGGGAATGATCTGGTGAATCTGGGTAGAAGAGGGCTAGTTCAATCCATAATCACAGAGGTGGGTTGGTTAGCAAAAAAATGCCAGTGATGCACCATAGCATGGTCACAAATTGTACCTAGATGTCAATGGAGGGGGGGGGGAGAGTCTGTGAGGGCACTGGACCACTCAGTAAGAAGGAACAACAACAAGATAGAGAGGTTATTTAGGTCTCCTCAGTTACAGACGATCGCCCACGATTGCATCAGGGGGGATCCGTGCTTCTTAAAAGACGGTGTCCACTTACCAAAGGTAGGTAATGCAATCCTCTCAGAGAATTTGCTGGCATGGTTAGTGGGCTTGAGAAGCAGGGCATGACCTCCTAGTTAGGAAAGTAGGGGGGGCCACATAGTCGGGCAACTATGCTGGCCTGTGGCGGCAAGGTCATGATTGGTGAGCAGTAAATGTAAGGTCCTTAAAGGGTGGCGCCATTTTTGAATGGGGTCACCCAAGGGGGAGGGACAAGTCATCCCTCCTAGAACTCCAGGGGCAGTTACAGCCTTTTTGGCTGGATGGGTGCAGGGGAGGGGAGAGTTACGCTTTTCCTAGGCTGGTTGGCCACCCCGCACGTGCACAATGGCGCCAGTAAAGGGCGCAGAACTGCAAGGGCCCCTTATGGAGATAGTATACAGAGCGTACGGGGGTAAACGTGGGGGGGAAGTACCCTCACAGTGAACGGGCCCTCTGCGCATGCGCACTCCAGCGGGAGGGCTTAATTGATAAGATCTGACACCAGTTATTGATCTTGCTGTAGGCTCAAATATGGATACACAGAAAATAATTGCCATTATGATTATTGATGATGCTATGTTTAGATTCGGATAGGAATAACTTGTATTAGAGTTACGTTAAGGATAGCCATCTGACATCTATACATATCAATTGTAATCAATGTCAATTGTATGTTTTCTGCGTCATTTTGTAAATATTGTTATTATTAATTGTTTAAGTGTTTGTTAAGAAATACGGCCGGGGGGTTATCTACGACCCCCTTTTCCAAAGAAGCTCTTGTTCTTGATATTATGTGGGTCTTGACAAGGGAGGAGGGGTTATAGGTAGTACCAGGCCATAATACATCAATGCACTCTAGCCGCAGGTGTTTTCTCCACAGTGATATCACCATGTTTTTTGCCCCTGCTCCCAGGGGTCAATCCTACCAGACAGCATAAGCTGCCTGATTGTGAAAGACATATTGAACTCTTACAAAGAATATACAGGGGCTTACAGCCTACCCATTACTTGCAAGTGGTTGACTTTCATGTCACTCTTATTTGCTCGATTTCAATTTCATGGCTTTGCCTGCTCTCTCTCTTGCCTATAGGCTTCCCCCCACCCTCACTCCTCTTGATCTCTCTCGCCCATGTACCTCAGTCCCCTGTGCTCTCTTTCACCTGTGTGTTCCCCCTCTGCCTCCGTATTCCCTGCCTCATGTTGTATCTTCCCTGCCGTGATGCTTCTCCTTCCACTCACTGCGTTGCTTCATCTCTCCCTACCCAAACACTCATTCATTTAAATATTTGTTTTTAAAAAGATCTTCCACTCTAGGCTTTAAAAACGTGCTTTTTCACTACTTTTTTTATTTACTGATTCATCTCAGATCTGTAGTTAAAAAAAAATCCTATGTGCTTATGTAGGCCTGCAGATACATGTTAAACATATGCAGATGCCTACAAAATGAAGTTGCAGCCATTTCCTTATGCCTTTTTTTAAGCTAAGCTACACATTGACTTTAGCTTTAACGTGTCAAAGCGTTGACGTTTACAGAGTGAAAGTGCACGGTGTTATAATACACTCAAGATAAGGGCAAATAATTGACTGGTTGTTGAACAGAATTCATGTTCAGTTCAGATGGTTAGATATATTACACTATAGCCTTAGAGCCCATAGTGGGCTCTACTACTGGCCATTAAAGACCCACTCCAGCGTTACCGGCCCGAGCCGAAGGCGAGAGTCTTAAACAAGGGAGCGGGACTTTAATGGCCGGTAGAGCCCATTACGGAGGGGTCTAATGCTATTAGAACATCCTGCCCCTAGAGAGCAGAATGTTGTAATTTGTAAAACAAAAGCCTCACGGAGCCAGAGGGGATTGAAATTCTCCCCCCGCCCCCCTCTCCCCGGGCTCCGTGAGGCCTTTTGTTCACAGCAACAGCTGTAAACAAACTTTGACATTTTGGCATTCCAGGCTCCTAACAGCCATTAAAAACCCCAAGCACTCAATATAATTTCAATAGAGCGTTCAACATTCCAATGTTCTAATTGTGATTATTTAGTATTTTTTCACAAATTCACCGAGCACTGTGCTGTCCGCACTGTCTGAATGTTGCCTGTATGTTGCTTATGATAACAAGTAAATACATGTGATTTGGTAATATACAGCAACAATTGGGTCTGATCCAGCAGAAGCGGTGTACATTTTATAATTATTCACTTTATCCCTAATTCATTATAATTTGATACTTTTCTATAACCTTAAGGTTCTGGGCCCATATAAACTCAATAATCACTTACATATATCAGGTCCTCCGATAGATCTTTGGTAGAGCTAATAGGGACTCGATAATAAGAGACGGATGCTATTTCCCTCATGAGGACCTATAATGAAGGAAAAGCCTGTCCAGCAACAGTACTCACAATATACATATGTTTAGATATTCATTAATAATTACAAACTCTGAGTTCTTATCAAGTTACTTTTATCTAATATTTCGAAATATGAATGGTCAATACACAAGTACATAGGAAATATCAATTCTCATTATTCTGTTAATACCGGTAATATTTAAGTAACACAGTTCATGACAAATACATTGAAAATTCAATAACAAGCATAAGAGGAGAGAGATGAGAGACAAAGGAAATAAATCAATGCAATATCAGTATGCAAAATCAGAATTTCATACAAACCTAGATCAAGGAATACTAATGCACAGCATGCAAAAGTCAGAAATAGCTAACCCTTCGGCCGAAGATGTATAGCTTGAACATAACCAGCCGATGAAGCGCAAGATAATTAGGATAGTCTCGGTCAGGATTTGCAAGGATAATAGCCAGCCAGAGTAGCATAGAGAGAACAGCAGCAAAAGCTCTCTTCTCATAGAAAAAGCTACTGCCAAGTGATTTTCTCACGGCAATAATTATACCCCAAATGCTAAAAAGTTCTATCCCCCTAAAGTTGCAAGTTCACTGTTCCATGCCATTCCATTGGTCAGGTTTATGAGGTGATCATCTTCTCAGTCAGTTCATCTGGGTTTCTCTGTTAAAGTTCTTTGTAAAAATGAATGTCATTATCGCTCTTCGGAAGCAGGAAAAGAAATATGATAACTCCATGTCTTCGCGCTCGCTTCCACATCAGCTTGCAACATAATTTTCGTACAGAGAAATACTCTAGCCGTAGAAAGAAAATTCTAGTTGATATGCTAAACACAGCTAAACAAATAAATCAACATTTCTAGAACTAATGAAGGACAAAGTACATTATTTTGTGGCCTACGTTAAGGAAAGGAAAACTGACCCAGCAGAGTTTGAGGCCTTCATAGAGAAACAAGGAAAACCATTACTTCTTCTGAAGAATAAAACACATGCATTATTATTTTTAAGAAAAGAAGGAAACACATAAAGAAACAGAAATTAAGAATTCATTATACTAATTAAATCCATAAGTATAATCTAACTTTTCCAATAATCAAACTATTAATAAGATTTAAATTCTCTATTTATAGGATAAACATTTAATGAAACATTTTCTAAAAGCGTTTCTATTATTTCTTTGTCATATTTCTACATGTAAGTCTTTAAATGCATATTTTATTCAAGTCTCTCTCCCATCACATGTAAGAGCGTCTTCATAAAAATGTTCATGCTTTCAGCATGTAAAAACATGGCAACTTCTATTTACTAAACATGTCGTATTTGCACATTTTCACGTTGTACTTTCGAATATTTCCATGTATATAAATGATAAAAGTCACACCATTAGTCATTGTTTTGTTAATAACACATTTATGCGCAGATTTGGTCAAGCAAGATCATTTTGCAAAAATCATGCTTCATCAGGTCCTTTTTTTTGTGACTTTACATCATAAACTGTATCATTTAATTTGGTACTAGTAACCACACTTGGTTAGGCATTATTATATACACTATAACAGGCACTGTATATAGTGAACCCAGGAAAAAGAGTGTATGTTTATATTACAGAGGTTCTGGTTGGGTATAAGGGCATATTCGGGTCCCTCCGACTAGACCTTTGAAAAAGGCAAAGGAAAAAAAATATATTACCTGGGTCATGTCATTACTGATCCAGGAGTACTAGTAGAGACGATCACTAAAGCTCCTGCACCAAGAGAAGAGAAGCAACTAATCTCATTTCTCAGGCTATGTGAATATTATTCAAGATGCATTCACTTTGTTGCAGATAAAACCAAAGTTTGAGACAGCTCATTAAAAATAATAGCCCTTTCATCTGGGACCAGAAAGACAGGAATGTTCTAAGAACATTACAAATGTATTGTTTCTGCCAAAGCTTTAAAATGCCTCAACCCTCCTCTAGAACACATCATGACTGTTGATGCCAGCAGCAATGGTACTGAAGCAATTTTAAGCCAAAAGCCGAAAAGAATACAAGTGAGTGCAGTTACTCTTGAATTGAAAAAGAAAATCTAGCTTATACCCGGGCTGTCGAAAAATGTGAGCAGTTTATTTGGAGATAATAGTTTTATTTCACAGACAGATCATAAGCCATTATTACAAATACTACATGGAAAATAAAAAATAAAATGCTCTGGACAGTTGATGGACCACATATCATGTATAAATAAAAATCAGTTTGGGGTGCAACACATGCCAGATATAAACAATGTTTGTGCTGATTGCTTGTCAAGGTTACCCATTAACTATAGTTTAAAGGAGAACATGGAACATGGCCTTGATGACTATATAGTAACCAGCACTGATGTTTACGAAGGTTCCGAGTAATGCATAGAAGAACATGTGTGGATTAGAGCGTTGTAATCAGATACTGGCCTAAAGGGGGTGATGCAGTTCGTAAAAAATGCAACTGACTCCACAAAAATAGCTTAGTTGATAATCTGCAAACATTTTGGAGGATTAAGGATGAACTGTCAATTGAGAATGCATTTTTAAATATATCATTTAAATTTGTGCTACCCACTAGTTTGATTAGTAATGATGCCAACGAGGGATTTGTTCAAACACCAATACAACACTTACATGTATTAATCATTTGGGATGTCCAAGCCTGACATCACAACTTAATTGAAAATGATATACTTGATTCTTTATTAAAATTAATTTCAGGAAGCATGTGCATGGATGTGTATCAAATTTATATTGAAATCCAAAATCATAAGTACAGGGATTCAATAAATCATTCTCATCATACATTGACAGTGAACACTTCAACACCTTGTTATGTTATGTTAAAACGGATTTGTAGAGCGCGCAGCTACTGAGCAGAGTGTCCCGGCGCTTCCTAAGTTAGTATGCCATGTTAAAGCCCACTTTCCAAATGTATAATAAGAGTTTGTCTCACACAAGCACTAAACTCTGAACAGAAACTTAACAATGACTAAAGAGAAAGTTGCGTTACGTGTCGACATTTCGGTCTCTGTTGTTGTACATCAGTGAGACCATCTTCAGGACTGTATATTGCATGAAGTTTAAGGACACCCTGATAGGTCAGTCAAATACTGGCTACGGTTTGTTAAATACACTGTCGAGGGATCAGACAATGTAGAGATACTGGGGCAGATTTACAAGAAACTGACGCATCTGTAGAGATGCGTCAGTTTCCCTGTGCCAGCCTGCGATACCCTTGCACCACCCTGGATGTGCCATATTTACAAAACGGTGCACCATGGCGCAAGGATTGACATCAGAAATTCTGATACATCCGTTGGCCCAAAAGTCACGCATTGCTGGAGTCGTGTAACAAGCACGACGCAACTCCAGCAAAGCATTTTGAGTCCTATTTTCATGACACTGCGTCCCTCCTTACTGCTGCTTCAAGCAGGAGTAAGGTTTTGACGCAGTGGCGTCCTAGAAGTGTCGCAGTGAAATCTTGTAGATTTCACTGCGTCACTTTTACGAAGCTTTCCTACATGGGAATGCCCACCCTGCATCAAAACCTTTAAGGAGTGACGCAGCACGGTAAGTATAGGCCACCCCTGAGCAGTGCCGGAGCTGCATCGTGCTTGCAACACGACTCCAGCACTGCGTCACCCTTACGCTAAAAGA
Organism: Triturus cristatus; assembly: GCF_964204655.1. Lineage (NCBI taxonomy): Eukaryota > Metazoa > Chordata > Amphibia > Caudata > Salamandridae > Triturus > Triturus cristatus. The sequence continues at coordinate 817,183,824 of NC_140586.1, read as the reverse complement.
TGCGTCACGCATCTGTCTATCCTTGCGCCACGGTGTGCCGCATTGTAAATGCGGTGCATCCATGGTGGCGCAAGGGTTTTTTTACGTCACACAAAATAACTGCTGCATCCCTGCTAATATGCAGGGATGCGCCAGTTATTGTAAATCTGCCCCACAGTACTTAGCTTGTGCCTTTGTTTGCCCGTGCTCGACACCAGTCACTTATTTGTAAACACTAGCACTTATTTCTAACAGTCACCACATGGTGGTGCTGTCTGTCTGTTTTTTAGACCATCACATCAGCCGATCGTTGTTTCGAATGTCAATATACTCTGAGTTTGGGAACAATAACAGGGTGTGCAAGCTGTGGTGACCTCTGACGAAATAACTTGGTCCCTGTCACTTCTGTGTTTTTTTAATCCAAACTAAGCATTGCAGATACAGTTTCAGACACAGTCGTTATTTGCAGGGGGCCCCTGAATTTCAGACCCCTGAAAAGTTATAGGATCAGACGCCAAAATTCGTAGGCTGTAGGACTTTCTAAAATGTGAAAATCCTACTGCCTAAATCAGTAGGGTGCAAAAGTATGCCATGTGGACCCTTCTAACATGGGAGTTCACACAGGCGAAGAGATACACATGGGGAGAGATCATTCCGGACAGGAAAGAAATTATTTGGTCTCAGGCAATATTCCTAACCAAGTATGTAGTCATCACTCGTTTGATTTGTTGGTTGAAAGTGTTTACAATTCGAAAGAATGTGTAAGGTAAAGACAGTGACAACTGGTCTGAGCCATGAAACTATGGGGTATATGTACAAGAACTGCCGCTAACTAACGCTAACCCTAGTTAGCGGCAGTTTTCTTAACGCGGCCAAAAACTATCGCCCTGTTAGTGATGTATTTACAATACGTCGCTACATGGCAATAGTTTCAGGTAGCTGTGGTGAAAACTGCTGGTAACACCAGCATGAAGGCGATTCAAATTCTAACATTGGCGGGCGAAAACTGAAGAAAGGACCATTAGTGGCTAAAAAACTCACATTAGTCAGCCCAACGTGATAGCCTATAAGTCCACCTCCAATGAAAAATAGGAAATAAAACCAAAGGCATGCAGAATGGAGCAACCAGGGACAAGTGCAGCACAGTTCAACACCCCACAAGCCCCCCAACAGCCAGGATGACCAGCCAGAGTCCCGTTGGAAGAGGAAATTCAGGGCTGCATCTATGAAAAGAGGTGCATTGTTGTACCAAACCTGTGATGCATCACTTGTCATTGGGCACTCCTTGCAACACCATGGCATCCAAAACCTTGAAAGCACGGACAGTCCCGGGGGCCTTGAAGCCTCACTGGGCCTGCGTCTGGGACCCGGAGTGGGATGCGGAGGTGCTGTTGAGTCGCTGGGCCATGGCGGTAGACATTGAGGCGCAGCGATCGCCCTTACCTGGTGGTGACAACTGGCAGGTCGCATGGAGACACGTTGCTGACTTGTGTGAAAAGACAGCCTTGCACCCCTTGGGGCTGTGAACGGTAAAGGCGCTCCTGCGCACCAACGTAGAGAGGTCTGCATCGCATACTACGATCCATCACTACCACAGGGTGCACGGAGGAGATTATCAATGGTGTGCCACGCTTCTCTGCACCACAGGATGTAGGATGTTGTGCTGGCCAGATGCTGTGGAAGGTGAGGCCCCCGAGCTGTAACAGACTTGTGTGGTGGGAGCGCTGCAACTTTGCGCTTAAAGGGGCCCTGCTGCTACACCTGCTTTTGGAGGTTCCCCAGCGGACTTAGTGGTGACTGCTGTACCCAGGCTTCCGAAATCCCACCTGGCTGAGGCTCCTGCTGGCTGAGTCCCAGATTTGGAGCCAGTGCAGCGCATTTAGCCCCCGTGTCAATGTCCAGGTGAGGAGAAGGTGGGGGCGTGTCGGGTCCAGGCCTAGCGCCTGTGGGTGACGCACATCGTGCCCTGGGCAATCCCTGCGCTGCGGCTGACCTACATTACTTAGGGCACCGCACAAGACTGGTGGGAGACTTCAGTAACTCCCTCAATTCACTGAGTGGGTGCCAGGGAAACGGGGGCCGGTTCTGGCCCAGGACCTTGGGTATGTAGCTTGATACGCTGTTACTTGCTGGGTAACTGGGGAACACGGAATCTGGTCACCACTGTCAAATCAGAAAGGGCAACCAGGTGGTGCTGCTTTCATTGCCCCCTCTTAGTTTGCTTTTGGGTGTACGGGGAACTAACCCTTAATGGACTCCTTCTTTCCACAGCGCTGCGCCGTCTGGTTGCTGCTGCTGCTGTCCCCATCTGCTGCTGCTGGTTCCGCTGACACGGAGGTCAGGTGTTTGAGTCCCTCCTCCACCCGCAGGCTTCTGCCTGCGCCTCATCCCTGGTGGTCCAGTGGTAGAGCGTCACTGCTCTGCAGCTTGACTGCCCTCCTGTCCCTCTCGTCTGGTGTTCCTGTTAATCTTTTTGCTCTTCTCAGTTGCTTTCCTACCTTTTTCTTTATTTTTTTATCTTTGCTGTGTTTGGCTTTGTTTTTCATGTGCTTTTTTGCAGTTCCTTTTTCCCTATCTTCTCCCTCGTTGCCACTGCAATTGCCCGCGTCCCCGCCCCCTCTAGTGTCCTTTCCCAGGTTTCCCGCCTCACAGCTGTCCAGCCCCCCTGCAGCACTACTTAATGGCGGATGCTGTGTGGCCATGAACAGCGGGTGTCCCACTGGTTCGCCAAAGGGAAGCCAAAGGCAAGCCATCTGTGTCCGTCCGGCCCTGTACCGTGCCCAGCACCAGGGACCCTGTCTCTCAGACACTCCACCGCTATGACGCAAGCACCCTCCTCGCCCTCAACCATGGACGCCACGCCACCTACCATCTAGCATCACCAAAGAATACCCCTGCACCCTGCGCCTGTCGAAACTGCGAACGCACCTTCTGCCACATCAGCACACCAGCGCCTCTTGCCGCCCAGCCGACCAACAGCGCACCCGAGCGGCTCAGCTCCATCCTCCTCAATGTGCAGTCCCTCCACAAATATGCCACAGACATCTGGGACCCCCTCGACACCACCTCTTCAGACATCGCCTTCTTCACGGAAACCTGGACCAACTTCTGCTCTGGACCGTACATCGCCATACCATCCCTGATGGCTACTAAATCACCTGCAAGGACCACCCCGACCATCCAGGAGGAGGCATTGCCATCGTCTACAAAAGCACACTCCGACTAACCACGCACTCTAATGACCCAACGGTGACCATGGAACACCTCCACTTCCAGATATGGACCAACCCCAACACCATCCTCTGCTGCACCCTCATCTACAGGCCCCACGGGCTAAGGACCCCCATTCACCGATGCCATTGTCGGCCTCATTGCACCCCAGGCTCTCCCATCCACCGACTACATCCTACTGGGAGACCTCAAGTTCCACATGGACAACCCCAGTGACCAGAACACCACCGCCCTCCTGGGGAACCTCGCCAACATCGGACTCAAACAGCTAGTCACAGAACAAACCCACATAGCCAGACACACACTCGAGCACGTCTTCTCCGCCAGCGGGAACTTCAACTTCAGCCACACCACTGGACTCTCCTGGACAGACCATCATTGTATACATCATGTCTTCACCATGTCCACCGTACACCACCACCATCATCGCCCCCGCCTCGCAGCTGGATCAAGGCCACCGAAGAACTTCTTGTCAACTCCCTCGGCACCACCACTCTGCCAATGCTTACAGATGCCAACACCACAGCGCACAACCTCCGCCGATGGATCTCCAACTGCGCTGACACCCCAGCACCCCTCAAGAAAAGACCAGGCAAACAACACTCCAAGAAGGCCAACTGGTTTACTCCCACCCTCCACTAGTCCAGACGCACCTGCAGACATCTCGAGATGCGATGGAGCCACATCAATCAACTTCGCAACAGTCACCCTTGCACCATGGTGCAAGGGTGCCTGCGTTGGTGCATGGAAGCCATTGTGCGCCAGCGTAGGAGAAAAAGAAAGGGGGGCTTATTTATGAGCCCCTTCTGACAGTTTCACCCTGCCAGTGTGTCATTTCCTTGACGTACTTGCAGCGTGATTCTTGCACCACGTTGCGCCGTATTTGCAAAGTGATGCATCTAGGCATATGCGTAGCCTTGTGAAGCCCTGTGCTACATTATACCTGCATCGGGTATGATGTATGCATGGTGGGCGTTCCCACACAACAAAGCCTCATAGGAGTAGCGCAGTTAAATCCATCAGATTTCACTGCAACAATTGTAGGATGCCACTGCGTCAGTACCTGACGCCTGCCTCATGGCCGGCGTAAGGGTGACACAGTGCCACAGGGACAGGCTGGCCCCATGCATTGCTGGAGTTGTGTCATGCTTGTGACACAACTGCAGCAATGCGTGACTTTAGCGCTGACGGATACATCAGGATTCCAGATGTATCTGTCATTAATTGCGACATGTAGCGTCATACAGTGAATACAGCACATCCATGGTGTCGCAAGAAGGGCATAGTGAAAAGTGATGCAACACTGTTTTGCCGCAGCGATGCCACACTTTTCATGAATGAGGCCCAGGAATGCGCCCTATCTTATTGATGGTGCTCATTCCTGCCCTGTAGTTTTGTTGCAGGGCAGCGCAGCAACATTCCTTGCAGCGCTGTCCAGCACCAAAACCTTTTGAAATGAGGCCCCAAGTGTTTGCACCATTTTTAAGACCAGCTATTTTCTGGTCTTAAAAAACTGCCTCTAACTGCAGTCAGAGGCAGTTTTTTTGGTATGGCACCATACAAGGAATTCCTTGTAAATATCGCGTAGTCGGGTTAGCAGCAGTTTTTGCAAGGGAACGCCTACTTTACCTCTCATTTTCGTTAACACCCGCTAACAGAAGGGGCGAACTTAAAAATTCATGTGTCTGCCAGAAAACTGCTGCTAACTGAGGTTAGTGGCAACTTGTAAATACGGTGATACAAAAAAGCTGCCGTAACATCAAAAAATTGAAGCTAAGGTGGCGTTAACTCCTTGTACATATGTCCCTATGATCTGTAGGCAAACCCCCGCCTCGAAGGGATCGGAATTATGAACTGTGAGGTGAACTCCACACACCCCCTCCCCCCACTTCTCCACAGGTACACTTCGTTAGATTTTACCTGTTGAAATTTTCTGTACGAAAATTGCCTGATAAATACTGAAAATGGCGTGAAAAACCACAGTTCTGCGTCGCATTCCTCTTTTTTTGAGGAAAATCAGAATCAGGAGTATTTACCACAATCAGTAAATACCACAATCCAAGGTATTGGTATTTACTGGGCGTTGTAAGAAACTCCCCCACTCCTGCCCACTAGTACTCGTGGCCTCAGAGCATCTCTCAATGCAAAGGGCTAGATGAAAGGAATATATATATACCGTCACAGTGGGCCTAATGTTTCATCATTAATATGTCAGTCTGGGGGGAGGGGGCATTTAGAGTTTGGTGGTGCCAGAGGACTGCTGTAAATCTATTTAGAGAGCTGGGTTCCTGAGGGTGGAGCCTTCGCTGCTTCACTGGCTCCACCATCAGAAAGACCTGCCTTGAGTGGTCACCCCAGAGCCTTCAAGTCATAGTGACACGTTCAGCCCTATTTACAGCAGGGTGGACACTTCTAGATTTGCCTGCCTATCATGTAAGTCAATGGCAGGGATCTCGCCAAGTGGCTCCCACTCACAAGTAGAAAAATGTCTTGTGCAGTGGCATCAGTTATTTTTTTGTTTTCCCAAAATAAACTCCCAGATTGAGAATCTATCATTGAAAACTAAAAAGATTTTTGGCAGAGGGTGTGCATTAAACCTGGCACCCGCTTAGCCAAGCTTCACTGTGTAGAATGAAGCCACCACAGCAGCTATTCTCCTGAAGGCAGAAAAGTTACCACCTACTTGTTTGGTGGGCGGTGTTGAGCTGGGAAGGCGGAGGCGGTAAACTCAGCTAACTAGGAGGCTTGGCGGACTGCCCCCTATACATACTGTAAAACGCCCTCAATGACTTATTTACAGTGAGCTCGTTCAGCCTTATCCATTCCTTGAATACACACTTTTATCTGTGAAATAGATCCATGCAAGAGCTCCTTTCTCCAGTTTTAGTCGTTCCACCAAATGAGCATCATCTGAGCATGTTGGTAATCATCCTTGAATCCCCCCGTGACATCAGCAAATATCTGCACACGGAAATACATCATAAAGGGCAAGGTGTCCATGTCTGTGAAATGCCACATGTTGAGGAAAAAACGTTTCCAAACTTTAGCGGTAGACATGTCCTATCATAATGTTTCTAGTGCACCCAAGGGGCTAGCGTTGAACCAATGACTTAATTTCTCTGATATGTAGCAATGTTCGACTGTGTTGAGTGTGGTCAACAAATCCAATGGAATCAGGACATCCAGGTGCCCCTCATCTCAAGAAGTTGTTTGTCCACAATCAGCAGTGCGGATCCAAAGCCATGGGCATGAAGGAGCCATTGTCCATCACTGCGTATGAACAGATTGCTCTGCTCTGCATGTGTTTGCAGAGAAATAATGAGACCTCGATGTGCCTCATGTGCTAAATGGACGAATCGATGCAAGGGCTTCGGAATGCCATTCCTCCCTTCCCTTCCCTACCCCGGGTCTGGCGGCTGGTAATTGGGACCATCTCCAACTTGTAAAGCATTACTCAGAAAGCAGATCACAAATGAGATAAATTACGAAGAGCCAACAGCCTTCAAGCACATGAGTGAGGAATTGGCAATAGCAAGCTAGTCAATCCTACTCATAGGGGAAAGGATTGTAATTCCAAACTCCTGTATCAGCAAGTCCTCAATCTAGCACAAGAAGGTCCTCGAACTCTCATCTCCACTAAAAGGGCACTAATAGGACAAGTTTTGTTCGTGATGCTTGATCAAGTTGTGGAGGAGAACCAAAGGAGTGCCACATATGCTTCGCAACCAACCGACAAAAGCACCACTTCGGCTACAGATGGCTGAACTGCTTGTCAATGTCTAGAGTCAGACCGCAGTTGACGTCTTCGGACTCTTAAAATTCAGGAAATACTATAATTATTATAACCATGGATGAGGACTCAAGATTCCCCCTAGTCAGACAATTGTCATCAACCAGTGCTTCCATTGTATTGCCAGCTCTCTATCCAGCGTTCGCCACCAGGGCATACCTGACATTGTCAAGATGGTCAATGGCCCGCCAATCATCGGACACAACTTTGTGCAATTTGCATTGCATTTGGATTTTAGGCATTGAAAATCTAAATCACTGCTCGGTAGGCTCAAGCAAAAGGAATGGAGGACCAACTCATAGCCACGCTGAAGAAGACCAACCAACAAGCAGAACTCAATAGAAGGCTACTTCAGCAGGCACTTGACACAGTCCTCAGAGCATGCTGGAAAACACCACATAGCACCATCCATGCTCATGCTAGGGCTGGACTGGGTGCTGGTCAAACCGGAATAACGGAGAAAGTCAGATGCCAGATACTAGTCAGCCCCTGCAAGTGACAAGTCTGCACAGAAGCATCATAACGAGTGACCAGAGATGCAAGTGCCCAGAAACATTACTTTCTTTAAGAAATACCATCAATCGAGTCAACTCTCTGGAGGAGCCTGAGCAAAACAGCCTGACGTCATCAGATGATGATGACTTTAGAGTGAGCACAGAATACCCCAGCACTGCGCAGGTAGAGACCGCCACCAGACCTCAAGGGCCCAATGCTCAACAAGAACCAGGAAGAAGCCTGTGCGGCTCATTGAGCAAGTCTAAGAAGAGGAGCCCCGTGGACTCACATCAAGTGGAGACAGGGGGAGGTGCCATATTCCTGTGATGTCAGGGCAGGACACCAGGACCCTAGGGGAAACCCGAGTCACTCCTTGACTGGTCACCGCTTCCTCTAGGCGGGGCAGAAAGTAGGCAGGCACTAAGAGGAAATCACGTGAGGGGCCTTAAGGATGGAAGCTGGCCCAAAGCTGTAAATGCCCACAGCCACAAATAAAGAGTGGTAAGTCATGGAGGACCCTCCACCCCCTGCACCCCCTCCCCAATAATATATGATGGCTGATGCTTGGTCCTGCAGTTTAATGTGAGAACTGTATGGAGCTGGGAAATCACTGGCCACGGCTTTGAGAAGGGTTTTTAAAAGCAAACTCATGCCTCGAAGGAGGAATCACTTAGAAGAAGAAAGACAGAATCCTAGCCCAGGAGGGCTCTGATGACCTGACAACACAGAGGAAAACAGCGCGAGTCACCTGACTGCAGAGGGAAAGGAGCTCGAGGTGCTGTCAGCTCGTGGCATTTTCAGGGAATAGCAAAGTTGTTCGTCCGTGAAGATGTCTTTGCTGCTGTTCGGCTGCGACATTCTGCTGCCCCTCTCCAGGTCGTGTTCTGTTTCTTCACTAAACACATGCAGAGATGTAACAACCTTTCCTTACTTGTGATTTCACCTGAAACGCTAATGTTGCCTTGGGGAAAAAGATGCTTCGTACGGTAGCCCACCTGAGTTTGTTATTGTAAAAATCCAATAAATATATTGTTAAGACAGCTTTCCTCACAGTGGCAGGTTCAGAGGTAAGCAACACGTGCTTGTGGCACGTTTGCTGTCATACTGAGTGTGCTGTGGACTCTAGAGTGTACTGCACCGCTAACACCACTGCACTGATAGATACTGTCCCACCACTGCACTGATGTATATTGCTCTGATGTATACTGTATCACCATTGAACTGATGTATACTGTATCACCATTGAACTGATGGATACTGTATCACCACTGCACTCCAGGATGCTGTACCACCACTGCACTGATAGATAATCTACCACCAGTGAACTGATGAGTACTGTATCACCAATGCACCGATGGATACTGTATCACCACTGCACTGATGGAAGCTGTATCACCACTGCACTCCAGAATGCTGTACCACCACTGCACTTATAAATAATCTACCACCAGTGAACTGATGAGTACTGCATCACCACTGTACTCCAGGATGCTGTACCACCACTGCACTGATAGATACCCTACCACCAGTAAACTGATGAGTACTGTATCACCAGTGAAATGATGAACACTGTACCACCACTGCACTGATGGATACTGTATCACCGCTGCACTGAAGGATGCTTTACAACCACTGCACTGATAGATAATATACCACCAGTGAACTGATGAGTACTGTATCACCACTGCACTGATGGACACTGTCTCACAACTGCACTGATGGATACTGTATCACCACTGCACTGATGGAAGCTGTATCACCACTGCACTCCAGAATGCTGTACCACCACTGCACTGATAGATAATCTACCACCAGTGAACTGATGAGTACTGCATCACTACTGTACTGATGTATACTGTATCACCACTGCACTCCAGGATGCTGTACCACCACTGCACTGATAGATAATCTACCACCAGTGAACTGATGAGTACTGTATCACCACTGCACTGATGGAAGCTGTATCACCACTGCACTCCAGAATGCTGTACCACCACTGCACTTATAGATAATCTACCACCAGTGAACTGATGAGTACTGCATCACCACTGTACTGATGTATACTGTATCACCACTGCGCTCCAGAATGCTGTACCACCACTGCACTGATCGATACTCTACCACCAGTAAACTGATGAGTACTGTATCACCAGTGAAATGATGAACACTGTACCACCACTGCAATGATGGATGCTGTATCACCGCTGCACTGAAGGATGCTTTACAACCACTGCACTGATAGATAATATACCACCAGTGAACTGATGAGTACTGTATCACCACTGCACTGATGGACACTGTATCACCACTGCACTGATGGATACTGTATCACCACTGCACTGATGGAAGCTGTATCACCACTGCACTCCAGAATGCTGTACCACCACTGCACTGATAGATAATCTACCACCAGTGAACTGATGAGCACTGCATCACCACTGTACTGATGTATACTGTATCACCACTGCACTCCAGGTTGCTGTACCACCACTGCACTGATAGATACTCTACCACCAGTAAACTGATGAGTACTGTATCACCAGTGAAATGATGAACACTGTACCACCACTGCAATGATGGATACTGTATCACCGCTGCACTGAAGGATGCTTTACAACTACTGCACGGATAGATAATATACCACCAGTGAACTGATGAGTACTGTATCACCACTGCACTGATGGATACTGTATCACCACTGCACTCCAGGATGCTGTACCACCACTGCACTGATAGATAATATACCGCCAGTGAACTGATGAGCACAGTATCACCAGTGAAATGATGGATACTGTACCACCACTGCACTGATGGTTATGCACCACCACTCCATTGATGGATACTGCACCACCACTGCACTGATGGATATGCACCACCACTGCATTGATGGATACTTTACCACCACTGCACTGATGGATACTGTATCACCACTGCACTGAAGGATGCTGTACCACCACTACACTGATAGATAATGTACCACCAGTGAACTGATGAGCACTGTATCACCACTGCACTGATGGATACTGTACCACCACTGCACTGATGGATACTGTATCACCACTGCACTGAAGGATGCTGTACCGCCACTGCACTGATAGATAATGTACCACAAGTGAACTGATGAGTACTGTATCACCAGTGAAATGATGGATGCTGTACCACTACTGCACTGATGTTTACTGTATCACCACTGCACTGTTGGAAACATCTTACTGTAGATAGCTAAAACAGGGAAATATGCCACCGTATCTATCTCACACTTGTTTGTATCATTGATATACATATGCACCCCATCATGTTTGCAGAGTCAAGACTGGAGTAGCCCCTGTCTCTCATGTATGATACCCACATAGGTTACACTATACACACACTCTCTGATGCTGATGTTCTCGTGAAAGGTGACATCAGTTGCCTGGCATCAGTGTTGCTGCAGGAAGTTATTTACTCCTCTGCCAGCAGCATTGAGTGAGGGAAGGAGGTTCATGGGGGAGTGTCTTCATAGGGATGGAGGTTCATGGGGGAGTGTCTTAATAGGGAAGGAGGTTCATGGGGGAGTGTCTTCATAGGGATGGTGGTTCATGGGGGAGTGTCTTCATATGGATGGAGGTTCATGGGGGAGTGTCTTCATAGAGATGGAGGTTCATGGGGGAGTGTCTTCATAGGGATGGAGGTTCATGGGGAGTGTCTTCATAAGGATGGAGGTTCATGGAGGAGCGTCTTCATAGGGATGGAGGTTCATGGGAGAGTGTCTTCATAGGGAAGGAGGTTCATGGGGAGTGTCTTCATAGGGATGGCGGGTCATGGGGGTGTATCTTCATAGGGATGGAGGTTCATGGGGAAGTGTCTTCATAGGGATGGAGGTTCATGGAGGAGCGTCTTCATAGGGATGGAGGTTCATGGGAGAGTGTCTTCATAGGGAAGGAGGTTCATGGGGAGTGTCTTCATAGGGATGGCGGGTCATGGGGGTGTATCTTCATAGGGATGGAGGTTCATGGGGAAGTGTCTTCATAGGGATGGAGGTTCATGGGGGAGTGTCTTCACAGGGATGGAGGTTCATGGGGAGTGTCTTCATAGTGATGGAGGTTCATGGGGAGTGTCCTCATAGGGAAGGAGGTTCATGGGCGACTGTCTTCATAGGGATGGAGGTTCATGGGGGAGTGTCTTCATAGGGATGGAGGTTCATGGGGAACTGTCTTCATAGGGATGGAGGTTCATGGGGGAGTGTCTTCATAGGGATGGAGGTTCATGGGGGACTGTCTTCATAGGGATGGAGGTTCATGAGGGAGTGTCTTCATAGGGAAGGAGGTTCACGGGGGAGCATCTTCATAGGGAAGGAGGTTCATGGGGAGTGTCTTCATAGGGAAGGAGGTTCATGGGGGAGTGTCTTCATAGGGATGGAGGTTCATGGGGGCTGTCTTCATAGGGATGGAGGTTCATGGGGGAGTGTCTTCATAGGGATGGAGGTTTATGGGGGAGTGTCTTCATAGGGATGGAGGTTCATGGGGGAGTGTCTTCTTAGGGAAGGAGGTTCATGGGGAGTGTCTTCATAGAGAATGAGGTTCACGGGGGAGTGTCTTCATGCCTACCCTAACCTTGGGGCTCCTCTTGCTCAAGATTCCAGAATATGATAGTCTATCCCGAGGCTGCGGTCCAGGGTTCTGCTGATGTTCCCTCATCCTAAGGGGCCTGACCCTGCCCCTGACTGTAATGGGAGGGTCAGGATACTCTTCCAAATGGAACCTATGTGTAGAAGGAACAGCTCCAGTAGGTGTTTCCACATACTAGGGCCCTGATGAGTTCTAGGAGCCCAAACTGGAGGTCACCGATGACTTCTGCACACAGTATGAGATGCCTGCTGCCAATAACGTGCTCTTCCATTCCACCATTAAGGGCATTTCTGAAGAAATAGAAGGACATAGAAAAAACTGGATTCCATTACTTTCTGGGCCATGCTTTACAAATTGGAGAAGGTCTCAGTAGTCCAGTCCATTCTTGCCAGCGTGGCCTTCTCCTCCTCCTCCTGGGCCTCTAAGAAGGCTCTGCTGCCTGATCCCATGGACAAGAAGGAAGAAAGGTGCTCGGGCATTTCTTTGTGTCTTCAGTTTTGACATTGAGCTGGGATGTGCTGAAAGACCTTCTATCCCTATTTGATTGCATCAAAACTTGTAAAGATTCGACATCCCCAATGGGTGCTAATGCTCTCCAGACCCGCTGTCCTCCATCTCAACACCCTCTGCTACCGAACAGCATCGTTGGATACACCTACGAAGCTGGGAAGTGGTCCGTGTGCCCTGCTTTTTCAATTATCTTCCTTGCCACTAAGTTATTTGGTCTTGAACTTAATGACTTCATACCTGTTACCTTTTCAAGGCAAAAATAAGTGATATTTATGAAGCATTGTGAATAACCTTGGTGGGTCGTAGTGATGTAAGGGAGGTTGGATCTGTGGTGGAAATTTGGGTACCTTGAACATTTTACAGTACAATCGACATTAATAAGAACTGAATATAATTCCGTTGTAAACCTGAGAAACTGTGCACTATAAACCCCATTGAAGAAGTATTTTTGGGAAGAACTGGTATTTCTTGAATATCTATCCACATTGGATTTGGCGGTCTCCCCAAAGAAATTTGCATAATTGTTGAGGGAAATGTAGCATTCTGGGTCAGTAACAGACATGACCTATAGGGCTGAAATACCAATTTTTGCACAGTGTGAAAGCCCCCCACCCCCATCCTCCCAACGAAACTTTGTAAATAATGTGGTAAATGGTGCATTTTAAAACACATTGGGCCAGCTTTATTGGTTGGAATTGATAAGGGGTCAAGTCCCATTTTAGGGAAGCTTAGCGGGTCTATCAATAGAATTGCTTCGGGACTCTTTTAGGGAATAAAGCATGTTGAAGGGCACTGGGTTAGAAACAAAGTGATATGACTTAAGCATAACTTTAGAGATCAGTTTGTGGATTCTGCCCCCATGGACGTGTTTGAAATTTGTTGGAACTGGAGCGTTTTCAAGAATATTTGTTGGTAACACTAGGTCTTAAAAGCCATGTTAGAGTGGTGTTTGTGGGATAGCTCACAAGAAACTGTTTGGAAATATTGTAGGAAACTATGAATTTTATATTAAGGCATATTAAATATGTAACTTTGGTTAAGATATGGCTCACATGCCACTTTAAGGGCCTTATTGGATTCTCAAAGAGCTTTTTGGGGAGATTGTTCCTTTAAAACCACACTGGATAGGTGACCTTGCTGAGAACGAAAGGACAACTTTACAGAGTTCTAGGTGAGTGTTTTGGAGGGATATATTCATAAGCATTGGAAAATATTAATTTTAATTTTCTTTGGGCCAGCAATATTTGTCCGAACTCACTATGGCGTAAAGATCACTTTATGAGTAAATGGGGGTAGTTAGAGGTGATCATCATCCAAGGAATTTTCACACATTGTGTAGGAAATGGGGTGTGACACATTTACACAACTTATGTACTGTGTCGATAGTCACAACATTGTGGCCTTATCTAAGTGTGTGGTGAAGATTGGAACTCCCCGTCAAGTAAGTTCATAGTTCACCGTCCATCGGGTTCTAACACAAGCTGAAGTGTCTTTCAGTCCTTTTAAATCTTAGAACCCAACCCTTGGAGATCTGAACTCACAGGCAGCATCACCTTGACCAGCAGCTTCTCAGCAGAAGAGATGAGTGACCACTGATGGTTTTGTGGCATGAATGGAAGAAGGAAGGCAGAATCATGGATATGCAGGATGGTGGTACATGGAGCTGATGAGACCCAGACTTGGATGCTGACAAGCAAGACTCTCGGTGTAAGGTTTTGAAACAGTGCAACCTACAGGCTAAATGTTCATGTGATGTAACATCAACTTCTAATGTGATAACTGCTAGGATCCACAGGCTGGCACAGTCTCTGCAGCATGGGCTGAAGAACCCTTGCTCTGGGTCTCAGTCTCTGTAGCAGCTGCAAGTGGCAGCTTGGATTCTCTTTTCAAGATGTGAGTAAGAACAGTGGGCCCAATTTACTAAACTCTTTTCCCAGCTGAAGACAGGCTCAATCCAGGAAACATGGGCCTGGTTTACTAAGGTGTTTCCCCAGCTTAAGACAGTCTTATACTGGGAAAAATTGGCCTAGTTTACACCCTACAGTTTAAGAGACTCTTAAACCCATCAACAGGGGTCTGGTTTATTAAGGCGTTTTTCACAGCTCACGACAGGAAACATGTGCCTGTTGTGCTTAGGTGTTTTTTAGACTTCTTCTGTTTACAGCATACGTATTGAAGGCTTCCTCGGTGATAACTGCCCCACCCTTTTCACTATTGTTATTTCTGGATGCATAGTATAGATTCACATGTTTGCTGTTCCCATGGAAATGGTGCCATTTGTGTAAACAGATAGTGACTCTATAGTCGATTCTAAAAATCCTTTCATGCTGTGGTTCGATGTCAAAGCGCTCTGTTTGCTTTGTACACAACAGCTATTGGCATCATTTGATGGTCCTGTGGGTGCTATGCCAGGCTGTGTGAATTATAAACTAAAATACAGGTCTAGAATCCTGCAATATTTCTTGGAACACTTCTGAGAAGTCCAGGTGAGATTCAACTCTGGTGTTTGCAGTGTCTGGAGATGAAGCTGTGGTGGAGATAAAGGCTTCTCGCTCAGCAATGGTAGAAGAGACATTTTCTTCAGAGAGAGGTTACAGCAGAGAAGAAGAAGCCACAACCAGAGCTTGGGTGGACACACGCTGCCAGAGCTCTTGTGACCCACCTTCTTAGAGCTTGTTAAAATCAGTCAAGACCGGTGCAGCGCAGCACCACTTTCAAAAGTCTGTGAGACGCTGCACCCAAAAAGGAGTTCACGTTATGTCACCTTCAAGCATTAAAACACTGGAAAGAGAAACTGACAAGAAACCCTGTGGCATATTTACAAGCCCCCATTGTCACCACAAAGTCACTTTTACAGACGTTGTGGTGACGATAGGGGCCGCGCCTTATTTACAAGGCAGCGTTAAGCCACTCAACGCAGCTTAACACCTCCTTGTAAATAAGGCCCCCTTTCACGCTATACTTAGCGTGAAACGGGAGGGCAATGGGTGTTGCGATGAGCGTTCCACCGCAACACCCATTGATTTTGACGCTGCCCCCTACTTACAAGAGCAGGGTAAATAGGAGGCAACGCCAAATTTAAGACCAGGGAAAACCAAAATTAGCACCAGCGCAGGGGGATACGCAAGGCTGCACCATATTCTTATAATACGGTGCAGCCCTGCATTGTAGAAGTGGCGTAGCGTGGCATGAACCCAAGGAGGCTAACGTCAACCTCCGCCACTTCTCTCGTAAATATGCCACCCAGTATCAACAAAACTTCCTGTGGCCAGATTCAGATCAGATGGTGTAAAGATTCAAGATTCATGGAAGTGTAAACAATCTTTATTTTACTAGAAATTAATGATCAATTTAGGTGATGTTAGTTAGCATTACTAGGCCACAGCCTACTCCATTGAAAATTATTCAGATTTACTGAAGAAATGTGTTTTTTATGTGAATTATCTTTTCATGTGCATGTCTTTTTCTTCATTTTAGAAAATGCTATTTTCTAAGGGTATTCTTTCAGTTACTTGTTTTTCAAGGCTGCCCATTCGAGATCCATTTTACTTAAACGAGGTAATATAGTCCTTTATTTCATTAGCATGAGTTCATACCCTCAATTAAATATGTAAATATTTAACCAATAAGTTGTATTAGGAAGTAGGAGTTTCTAGAGATGCCTTGTGAGCTAATAGATTGATTGGTAGTAATAATTGAAACATTTCTGTTCCAACCCTTGCATGTAATATCTTGTCATGAAATGCATGTGGCTTCTGGTCCTGGAACATTTTTTTTTTATTTCTATTTGGAGATGAGTCAGCTGCAGCTCTTTTGCTAGAAGACTTTTTGATTCGCGGCTTTTGTTGAGATTTTTGCTCTGTCTGAGACCCTTGCTTTGAACTGTATTGCTCTGCCCTGAGAGCTATTTCAGATTATCTTTGGAAGACAGACCTTATGTCAAACTAGGGAAGAGGCTGTAGCTTGCGGCTAGAGCGGTCAACCTCGAAGCTGGGGAACCGGGTTCGAGTCTCGCCAACGACGCTCAACATCCTGTGATTGTGGACAAATCACTTCATCTCCCTGTGCCTAACAAAAATGAATGTGTCCATCTGTACTGAAACTGGCGCTCATGCGAAGCGTTCTGATACCTGATATCTTCAGCTCAAGTTCGTGCTATATAAAACTCTAAAAAAAAAAACTGCTTGTTGATTTACTAACTACTTTTTCTTTCTGTAATGAAACTATGGGGCATATCATCAAGGCCCCGTGATAAAATTATCGTCGCTTTAGCATCCGTTTTCGGGTGAAAGGCAGCGATCATTTTATTGCCCTATCAACAAAGACACGCTAGCGCTTGTTTCAATGCCTTTGCGTCCGTTTCCGCAACGCCCATCTTTGCATCGCTAATGAGATGCAAAGTGGTCGTTCCTTCCCAAAAGAACGTGAGAAATGTCGCTAACAGACATTTCTCCTATCAGCAAGCTGCACACTAACCTGCGTAACGATAAGTAAAGTAGCGCTAACCGCGGTTTTCGCTACTTTCCTTACGCCTGCTTTCAGTCTGACTTAGCCATTATATCCAATTGAAGGTGGACATAATGGCTAAGTCTGCCCTGCCCTATCATCAAGCTATCGCGAAACGTTGTGCGATTATCGCTGGATTTCCAGCGATAATCGCACATTTGGCAGCTTGCGCTTGAAATTTTATCGCTTTGGAGATAAGCTATCTCAGCGATAAAATTCAGCGATAGCCGGCGATAATTATCATCGTGCTAAGCGCGCTTAGCGATAATTATCGCCGGCCCATGCTGATATGCCCCTATATTTTTAATAAACCCACAAGATTGATAACTTTATAATTTAGTTATGTGCAGTTTTTTTATAGCTTTAAGCTAAGTCTATGAGACACTCTGATAGTACCAATGCCAGCCAACGACCCTCTTACTTTATTAATTGTAGCATCAACAGAAGGACGGATTGATCTACCAACCGAGCTACAGGTTTCGCACTCTAGTTGTTCCAGAAACGTCACAGATACATAGTGCATGGTCAGGTGTGAGCCTCCCACATCCTCTCAGTGGGCCAGACTGCGAATCACACACAGTGATGCGAATAGACTCCCCTCCCTCGTATAGCCTTACTCTTTTGGATCTGGAAAAAGCTGTGATGCATTCAGACTAGCCTTTCCCCAATGGCATTACCAGAGAAGCCTCAGAGAACTGCGGGACACAAAATAATTTTGCAGGTGGTTGAACTTTTACACAGGAATGTGGGTGACTTACAAATTGCAGGTAACTCAACAGGTCTGGACCTTATCCAGAAATCTGCCGAAGAGTGAAAGATTGCTCAAACATTTTGGGTGGTTCCTGCTTACAGCTGTTCCTTTGAACCTCACAAGGACCAGCAAAGCGTGGCCAGGTCTCCCTTCATGGCCAGGGGGCTGCACTGTCTGATAAGTCCTAGTCCCCACTGCTGCAGCCTCCAAATGCCTGATTATGGAACGTCAGAGGTCATTGAGGCCACCTTTAGGTATTCTTTGTTGCACAGCTGCACCTGGTGCATGACGGTACAACTCTGGGCAGTGTCTGAGTTGGTTAATCTTTTGGAATTCAGTTTCTGGAAGAAGAAAGATTCTTCAAGGTCTCTCCTCTCCTTCGTGTTTCTGTCTTACATCAGGCTCCGTTGACGGGGACCAACTCTTCTATTCAGGAGGGTCATCATCTCGGTGTCCCAAATCCACAGGGATCTGGCCTTCTATTCCCTCCTCTTTCTGATCCACAGCCAGACTGTAACTTTCATTCAATCCTGAACTTAAAGGGAGTGAATCACCATGTTCATCACACCCGTCTTCAAGCTGCTATCCTTGCAGCCAGTGATTTCCTTGATGGCTCAGGCGATTTTGTGATGACTCTGGACCTCAAGGAAACCTATTTCCACATCAATGTCCATGTGAGCTGTAAAAAATGTAAATCCAGTATTTGTAAAGCGCGAACAGCTACCCAAAGGCATCCTGGCGCTCGGGGCCACAGGGAAGATTCAGCAAGCTATTGCCCAGAGTCACATGGTGCTGGGCTGATCTGCCGCCGGTGCCAGGGATCAAACCATGAACCCCAGATTCCAGCGTCAGTCACCCTTGCCGTGGCGCCACACCTCTTCCCTGGCTGTACCCTAGCCGTTCCCTAGCTGTTAACGGTTCCTGAGTATTACAGAGCGCACCCATCATTTCCGGTTCATGTCTTTGTCCTTCAGTCTCTCCTCTGCAATGCTTGTCTTCACCAAAGTATTGCAATTGGAGGAGAAACGTGTTCACTTTTTTAGATCACTGATTAATCTCTGCTCTTTCTTTTCCTGAGATGTAGTCTGGCTCCCAGGCAGGCACCCAGATGGTTTGCATTCCCGTTAGAGAGCCAGGGTTTCTTCTGAGTTTGTAAACGTCACCCCTTGTTCTAGCTTAGCCCGGTGAGTTCATTGTGGCCCTGAACAGGATCACCCTAGATTCTGTCTTCCTGTTTGAGGATCAGAGATTGTGTCTTCAATCCCGTCAAGGGGCCTCTCATCAGCATCTGCCAGGGACTGGTTGCTGATCCAAGGGTTCACAACTGCAAATATTGCAGCTGAACCTTGGCCTCAGGTCCACATCAAACCTCTGATGCTTTACCTCCTTTCTCACTGGTTGCCAGTGATCCAGGATTACGAGGCCGCCATTCGAGTCACTCCTGTTGTGGTCCATGCCTAACATGGTGGTTATTTCTAGAGGTTCTCCAGAAGGGCGTGCCTCTTCAACGCTGACTCCAGTTGTTCTGGCACTTTTGTCACTGCTAATGCCGAGCGGGCCATCATGTGTTTTCATCATGTCCCATATTTGTATTTCAGAAACAAACCCACAGTAAAGACTCTGATACGCAGAGACTTTTCTTCCTGTGCATGAGGTCCACTGATTATTTTCACTGCCCTTGTCCACCATGCCTTGAAACTCAGACCAGGAGAAGGAAAATAAGTTATGTTCAACCCACCCTAAGGAGAGCCATCTGTGGGTACTCTTTGGAAGACCATCTGCTTTTCCAACAGGGGTGGGAATCCAAGAGGCTGGTAGGCCGGGTACCAGTAAATTTATGGAGAATGCTCTGTTATCATAAATGTAAATTTGATACTTGTATAGCGCACTACTCACCCGCAAGGGTCTCAAGGCGCTTGTACGAATACCACTGTGGAACCCATCCTGGCTTTCCCTGTGAGGTGTCCACTCCTGGGCACCCCCAAGGTGGAGGCCAGGCATCCTTAGCATTGTGGGGGCCGTTGTGGCGATTAAGCAAGCTATTGCCCAGAGTTGCAGAGTGGGACTCCATGATTGGAATAGGCACTGAGGCGAGAATTATCAGGTCCGTGGAATTTTTGAGCCCAAGACCCGCCGAGGCGGGGAATTGAACCCTGGTCCCGGGCTAGACCTCTGCATCAGGGTCTGCCGCTCTAATCATTGAGCCACACTTTTCCACTATCATCAACCTCTAAATGAAGCCCTAAATATCACCTGTGGAAACACTGCACCTCTGTAAAAGGAGATCCAACCTAGTGCTCTGCTTTTCTCAGCTGTAATAAAGGAAAATGTGTTAAGATAATCTGAACTTTTTAACCAGACCAGTCAAGTCAGATTACAAAATCACTATGAACCCCCTTCATTATTGTTGGTAAAGCGGCCCCTCTCTGCTGAAATAGATTAACACACGAAGGTGTGCTTCCAGTCATACAACGAATTAACACAAAGGGAGTCAAGGAACTCTTTGAAAGGTGTTGTCAAACCATCGCTTATTTACTTAAGGTGATAACAAGCTTTTAATTGACCACTCTATACAGTGCCGGACGGGTTTTTAAGTACATTTTATGTCTTTTTTACCAGTGAAGTTGATAATTTCCATGGGATTGTGCTAAGGAGCTACACATTGCTACTCTTGGCCCAAACTACACATGCTCCCACTGGGAAGACAGACAGGTTTTCAGCATTTTTTAAAGAAACAATTGACAAATAGCTGTTGCAGAATAGCACCAAATTAAAAAACTGACCAAGCCATCACTGAATCTAAGTCACTGTGGGGATGTGTACTAAGAGCAGATGGGGAAAAGAAGGCTGGAGGGGGCAAACAATTGGTCCTCTGCCTGTTGCCGTAGTTACCCAGAGATGCAGGATACATTTCTGGCACCAGATTGGCTTTAGTTTACAGTACCCTCCCATTTCCTTATATAACAAGGTTTACACGTTGGAAGTAGTCATTTATCAAAGTGAAGACAAAACCAAAGCACACATCAGAAGTCATCGAAACTTTAATGAAGTTTGAGGTGTTCGGTGCTTACATTGTCAGTTGCTGAAGAGACTTTCAAGAGTCAGGCCTTGAGTGGTGGAGTAAAGGAAAATGCGTAGAAACCTGAAGAAAACGCTAAATCTGGAGGAGGATCCACCGGTCAGACTTCCTCCCTCATTCTGTACCTGTGGTGTCTTGTGCAATGTTCATTCATCACAAAAACAAACACAATTTATTGACCTAGCTAACATGCTTATTTTAACTGAGGAAGCTTCATAACTAATTCCATATCATGTTATAAAAAGCTGCAAATCTTCTGAGATGTTGAGATGTGCACCATGATGAGTATTTCTCCATCTCAGTGAGGGCTCAGCTCATGGTTCATCATCACCGCCTTCCTCGGCATGTCTCCTGGGTGAAAGAAGCAATAAGGAAGAAGGCGCTTCCTGTGGCACCAGTAGACCTGCAGGAGCTCTGAAAAATAAACAAACCAGAGTATTTTATTTAGTGCAAGAATGTTTTTGATATGGAAGAGAAACTGGTGGGCATCAATAAGCTTTACAAGTGAAGGAAACAAATGTAAGTGATGGAATTTAATGTCATGAGGGGTATGAGTAGGAGTGTGCAGTGTTATCCCAAGAGGGCCTGAGCTATGGTAGATTTTCAGGATATGCATGTGAAATAAATGTACATGCAATGATTCCAAATTGGAAAGAATGAAATAGCTCGCGATCTGCATCCAATCAGGAGTGTGTAGTGTTGCGCTCTAGTCCTCACACGCTACGTGGTGACGTAGCGCGCGAGGACGCGTGAAGACGAGCAAATGCGCGAAGCGGAATTGGACCCGCGAGGTCGCGTCTTTCCCGGCGCTCTCCTGCCGATGAGAAATAAAACCATATTTCATGCTAATTACATACTCCTGGTGGTGATTGATAGTCAGCAGAGCGAGCAACTTTACAGTGGCGACGAGAGTTGGGATCCTAGAGGAGTAATAAGAAAAAAGGGGGAACTTAGTCACCCCACCAAGAAGTGCTGTCTGGCTGGAAGGCACCAGAGAGGACCACAGGAGGGGAACCACCTTCAAGGAGCACTATACGGCGGGAGAGCGTGGCAGAGGCAGCAATAAGGGACAGAAGACAACCACAGGGTGAAGTACCAGGAGAAAAAATAAATAAATAAATGAAACGACGAAGCCCATATCCAATCCAAAGAGACCCTGGCGGAAGCAGCAGCACGCAGAGACAGGGGAGCGGGAGAACCCCGACAAGATCAAGCACAAGGTGAGAGCGCAGACGTGCCAGGCAGTCCGAGAGGCCCAGGGGCGGTGCCAGAAGGACGCGCCACGATGAGCACACAAGCATCTTCACTGACGATGCCAATCCCGTTCCTGCCGAGACCAGGAGAACCTCAAATGAAATGGGAGGATTGGAGAGAGTACTTCAAGAACTATATTGCAGCTCTGGAAGATGAAAATGGGGAGGCCTTCCCCAGTGCGAGGAAGAAAAGGATCCTACTGCACAATTTAGGCCCTGAAGGGATAAGAGTCTTTCAGAACCTGGTACCCGCAACCAGGCCGGACACGGATGATGACGTATTCAGACACGCAATAGAAGACCTCGACACCCACTACCGCCCTGCGGTGTGCGTCTCCATTGACCGGTATAATTTCCAGCAAAGGAAACAAGAAACCGGCGAGTCCATAGATGATTATGTGGCAGCGTTGAGGAAGTTGGCGGTAACATGCAGGTACAGAGTCCTGAATGACGAGTTTATAAAAGATCAGATAGTTATGCACACCACCAACAAAACAGTGCAAGACAAGTTGTGGACAAACAGTGAAGCATCACTGAAGGAAGTAATAGCCATGGTGAAAAAGGCGGAAATGTCGAAAAGGGGTGCCAACACAGCAAAAAGGGAGACCATCCAGAAGACCATGGTGAACAAGGTGGATGACGCTGAACCACAGGGAAGGAGCAAAACCATGCCGCCCGAAGGGAAAGGACAAAATAAATGGAAAGGGAAACCGGGACAAACATGGAAGCCGAATAGAGACAACAGTACGACGTGCTACAGGTGTGGTAGTCAAGCGCATGCTGCCCAGGACAAACGTTGCCCAGCGTTCCGAGCAAAAAGTATGTTCTGCGGCATAATGGGGCACTACGAAAAAGTGTGTCGCCGGAAAACGAAAAGACCAATGGTGAAGTACATGATGCAAGACCAACAGGAGGAAGAAGAAGAACAAGATGAGGAAGACGGTGTATTATGCGTGGACGAGCAAGTGCTAGGCATCGAGGGCAAGCGCTCCCACAAACCACAATGCGACATGGTAATAGGAGGTGTGAAAATCAAGATTGTAGCAGACTCGGGATCTCCATACACCATAGTCCAAAGAGCAGTGTGGAGGGAAGAATTTGAGCCCAGCTTGGGGTCAAGGCTAGAACCACCGGACATACGACCAGTGTCGTACACAGGCGAACCCATTCCCATGGTGGGATACAGGAAGTTGACCTTCGAATTTAAGGGAAGAAGTGCGGAGTGCAAATTATATGTAGCAGAAAAAGGCCCATCCGTCGTAGGATGGATGGACCAAGGGGACCTAGGGATCAAGTTAGACCCAGGAGGGGACACGCAAGTGCTACTGACAGCGCCAGGGAGCTGGCCGGAACTAGAAGAAATGAAAAGCAAATTCCCGAAGGTATTTGGCGGGAAAGTGGGCAAATT